>NW_025064328.1:7500000-10000000 GCF_018152265.1 Drosophila ficusphila | reverse complement strand
AACTTAAAATTTTACGCAGTGCATCTCATAAAGGTACGTCCGCCATTTGACCATCCACCAGCTGGATTTCACTTTGATTGGCCACTTTGAAGGCTCATTGTCGGTGGTAATCAGATTAGAAGCTCTCCACTCGAAACCACTTTGGGGTAGCTCAAGTTCACATCTGACTAATTCCAGGCCATTTCAGAAGCTGCACTGCGTCTCTGAGCAGCGGGGCATGCCACATGCATCTCTGTCAGCGAATCCACACCCATGTTCCTTCCTTCCCCCCCCCCAGAAACTCCGCGAAATGTGGCAGAAAATATGGCGTTAGTCAGCGCAGAAACAGGAAGACTGAGCAGTTCCTAAATGGATTGCCTTCCACGTGGGAGGACAGCGGAAAGGCAGAGCGGAAAACGGCGAACAGGACAAGTGAGTGGCCAAAAACCTAAGGGCCAACTGGCTTTGGCCTTCAGCGGCAGCCGCTTACGCAACACGCTCCCCAGAGGAAGACAAAGCTGAACGGGTTCCGAACACCCCGAATGTATCCCAAATTAAGTCGTTATCCGGCGCTGAAATATATGCAAATTGTTTTCGGCTCATGTTAGACATAAACTCTTTTTATGGCCAAGTGACATGTAAATCCACCTAACCCCCTCCTCCCCTTTTTTGAATCCCCCCTTTTCCACAACCCCCTCTCTATTTGTCTGGCAAACACTTTCGTCTCCGTCTGGCAAAGAGAATTATTTCTCGGAGCCGAGTTTGTGGGCCGATGAAGGCGACGTGTTCACGTTTATGCACTCTCCGTGTATCCAGAATCAGATAAGCTGAACACACAGTTCAGGCCAACCCAGAGTTGGCTTTAAAACAACCTCTAAGCACTTTACTTCAGAGGCGGATCCACAGCGGTTTCTTTGGTTAAAGCTTCCACGAAACAGAAGGATTTATAACTTCGCTTTGAAAGATTTATAAAATATAAGCTAAAGTGTTTTATTCGCCAGAGAAATTATATTCTATTATATTAAAAAACAAAAATAAAACTGGTATAAATACATTTGAATTAAATTACTTTTTCAAAACTGCTAATGCATATTTGAGTAAAGCAATTTGAAAGATTTGAAATCTTAACGATTATAATCATAAGTCAGTAATCTAAAAGGTGGCTTCTTTAACTAAAAAGTTACTGGCTGTAACCCCTTCACGAATATGACGTAAGTGCGCCACTGATTTACTGCCATGCAATTTCCAGGGGAAAGGCGGAGATTTGCCGCCACACGTTGCAGAATAATTGCAGATCATAAATATGAGGCACGACGTCCTCGACATTATTTAGAGGCAGGCAGCGGGCTATAACTCTGCTCCCCTCCCTCCCCTCTTTATCCCTTTGTACCACTTGCCATTTATGGCCTGTTGATTTCGCAGAGTGCAGCTAACAGTTAATTAAGACATTCAAGCCCTGTTTCCCCATCCACAATCCACAATCCACCCACTTTTCCATCCGCGACTCATTCACGCCGTACTCCTCTCCGGATCATCGCGTGTCTGGAAAATTTGGAGTGGGAGGAAGAGTGCAGTTGGGCGGGAGAAAGACTTTCCATGTTCACGTAGCCCTGCCACTTTTCCTCCCCCTGAAAACCCCAATGGAATGGGGCTACAAGCTTCTAATTGAGCGGGCACTGGGCGCTTCTAATTATCGCGCGAGGCGAACAGTTTCCCATTTCCCACTTCGATCCTTTTCCGCCATTGTTCCCCTTTTCCAGGACCCTTCATCCTCATCTCGTTTGTTGTTTATGGCAAATGGCCTGCGACATTCGGGTGAAGGCGGCGAAAGGTTCAGCCGAAACATGAGTTAAGTTGTTTGCCGTCTGCGATAAGTTTAAAGTCGCTCCCGTTTCAATGGGGAGGTTTTCTGGTGGGGGTTGCGGTTGGGGATCGTACTCCCCATTTACCTATCCACCCCTCTACCTATCCACTCACACATACGTACAACCATCCATCCATCCGTGCATCCATCCTAACTTCATTACCCAGCACGAAGAAGGATGTGTGTGTGTGCAAATTTCCTGTTCTGCTTTTTACGGCGGCACGTAATCAAATTAAGCAATTACGGCCTGCCTCTCCATCCCCATCCCCATCCCTTGATTACGGGGCAACTTCAAGGGAAATTCACCAGCTGAAGGGAGAGGAGAAGGGAAGAGTGGTGGAGAAGTTTGGCACTGCAATCATAACGGTAAACGTTGGCCAGGCCAATGGAATTGGAACTCGAGACCACGAGAAATGCTTCCTGAGAACAAGTGGCAATCACTCGAACACCCACCCTGCAGCAGAAGGACATCGCAAATCCTGGCTAATCCAGGGAGATTGTTGGTACTTGGACATCGAAAGGGGAGAAAGATGTTCCACTAGAGTTGAGTAGAGTGGGTTGGTAACATTCTTCCCCTTTCCCCTCCAAAATTAGAATGATAATCGCTTGGTTTATGGCCAATTAATCAACTCCCCAAAGCCGCTTAACCAAGAAGGGGATACACTTTTCGTGGTCGCTATGCGTTCTCACAGCCGCTCCCTTTTAACGGCTCCTAAACAAATATCCAGGACATGACTTTGGCCACTTTCCAATTGGAAAAGCCTTCTGTAACCGATATATTTACGATTCTTGTGGTTCCTAAGGACACTGCGAAATGTTTCCATGTTGTCAATTAATTATATTGAACGGAGTGGGTAGTTCTGTATCCTGTGGCCTTGGCCTTGCTCATTCCGTAACCCCTCGGTGGCATTATCCTTTGTATCCTTTCGCCTAATCGCTCGGTCGTAAAGCTCCGAAGGAGAATGTCCCTAATTATAACTGACCACGCAGCAGTGCAATTCGCTTGCGTTTCTTTCCTTCTGTTTCTGTTTCTGTTTTCCGTTTTCAGTTTTCCTTTCCATTTCCATTGAAGGAAGAAACATAAGCTGAAAGGACTCCCCCACTGACCTAATGAGCCATTTAGCCAATTGGGGTTAATGTCCACACCCGCAAGAGCGATGAAGGAGGCGTGTTCCCGCCCACTAACTCCATTCAACCGAAGTCAACTTGCGCGCGTCTTCTTGATGAATTTTTGAAGAGGCTTCGTGCGAACTTTCAGCCAGGATAAATATATCAACCCGATTACCGACTCCGAACTTCCTCCTCTTGAATTCTCGTTTCCTTTATTTGCCGAATTCGCCTCTTCATTTTCATATTTTCCTTGTTTATGGGCAAACATTTTGGTCACGTGCCGAGGACGTGAGTATTTTTAGGCAACTTTTCGACGTGGTGTGGAAGTTTTCCCCAGAAGGAGGCGAAGGGGGAAAAGAGTGGAAAAGAGAGTGTCCTGAGGGCCTGGTTAAGTGCACCGTTCGATCGATTATGACTGCAGCAATCAATGACTATATCCTGCAGCTCTGTTGGTAAGCTCGGTACCATATTGTGGCAGCATCTCTGCTGTTGGGCGATTTACGATACCATCTGACATTTGTAAGCCGGCGTGGTGATGCGTGAGTTGCATCGGCAACTTCCCTTGCTCGTTTAATTCAGCTTAGTCCTTGTCGGACACAACACAATTTACCTCGACAGGATTCGGCATTCACTTCACAATTTGCAGGGGGCATGGGGAAATTGTTGCACAAGAGGGCAGTGGAGATGCACATGCAATCCGAACGCTTTTGAATTCAATTTGTCATCGGTATCGGTTGGAAAACACATTCGAGATCGCCAACCCACTCGATTTTCCCCACCTTGTCGGACAGCTCATGAAACTGTAATTGGAGGTTCCTGCAGTTGTTTCTGACAGTTCGAGAAGGACCCTTCATGGAAGCTTTTTCGTTAAACGGATGCCGCATTGAGTTGACAGATGTCCCCCATGTATTCAATATCCTCGAGATATCTCTGCACCATGGTGGCTCTTGGATTAATTATTACCCCGCAATATTGAACCAGTTCCCAATATCGCTTATCTGGGGCAACTGACAAATATTTATATTTGCTTTTGCCTGGCTTTCCACAGAAATGACCCGATTCCATATTAATATATATTGCCCCCATTCAGTTTTTATGCGCTTTCACTGTTTTTTGCACTCTTTCTGCCAACGGAAACTCATTGGTGTCTATTAGGCTGGTGAAAGCATTGTGATTTCATTATGAATTCCATCCTGTTGCCACCGCATTGCGCATTCATGGTGCTGCTTATCGGAGGATGTGGTTGTGGCAGGAGTTGCTCTTACCCCGAATTTCGAATATCCTGCAGCCTTTATCAGCCGCCTCATCCACATATTTTCCAATTCATTTCATCGCGAGTTGTGCGGAATCATCTGAAATTCAAATATCACTGCTAAAAAGCGTAACCATGTCTGAGTCCGCCTGTATCCTGTATCCTGCACCCTGAATCCTGCCTCCTGGTGTTATCCTTCATCCGTGTCATCATCCCCATTCGCTCCCCTTGTCCCCACTTTTCGATCGAATGCTAATAAAGTCGTCTGCCGTTGGCCGTCGGCGCCAACTTGCATAATTCAATTACATCCGATGCAGACTCATAAAACTAAATCAAAGGAAAACAAAGCGTCACCCTCCGTTTACTTAGGGCCAACTCCTCGGCGGGGGAGTGTCCAGGCAATCCCCAAAATCGGAGTGGAGACACATGCAAGCGGCTAAGAGCAATAAAAGCTTTCACCAAAGAAGTTTGATGTTCTGCTTGCCTTTCTCGGATGTTTTATGCTTATCCTCTTTGGCCAACGCCGTGGCATAAAACTAGATGGCTGTTGATGTCCAATGGCCGATGTGGTTGGCTCATCTCTCGCAGGATGTGCTGCTGGCCATGAAAGTTTCCTTTCAACTTCCGACACCCCGGAGGTGCAGTTTTGCATGGGAAGCGGCCAGCAATTTCCAGGACCGACTTTTCCGAGCCACTAAAACTTTGATTTCAGCTTGGCCTGGCCATAAGAATATCCTGACTGGCGGCGAATTGGTCTATAAAGCAGCAGCCTTTTACTATTCAATTTGTAAGGAATTTGAATTTAGAGTTGCATTCCTTTCCGTTTTATTGAAGCAACTTGCAACACTTTTTTTGGGTTGTCACCTTTCTAAAACAAGGTTGCATTGTGCCTCGGAAAGTTTTTGCTCTGTCATTGTCAGCTGTTGTTAAAGACGAGAAAGAGAAACTTAGAACTGGTCTAAGTTTTTATTAAATTCAAATTGCAGCTTTAGTTTGCAACTCTTTAAGTTGGCTAACAAGTTTTGCGTTAAGCTTAGAGTAAATCTTTGAAGCCTTGTGCGTTAAGTAGTTTAACTTTCATTCTTTGGTGAGGAAAAGATTAATCTTTAGGAATGCCTGACATTAAAGAGGAGAGCATGAATATGGGTTGGTATTCCTAGTCTTTATAAAAAAGCTTTATACTTTCTAATGTCGCTCTTTTGTAGAAAATACAGGAGATTCTAAAGTTATATTACCCACATTCAGTTTGACTCGACTAATTCACATTGAGCACAACTACAATCATGTCCTAATGGAAGAGATTCCAGGGCAGTTGCATTTAAAACGCACTTTAAGGCAGTTGGTTTTTGGTTTGCATGACAAATTAAATCCCGGAAAGCATTTACCTGTTGTGGAATTAGAGGAGCAAACTCGAAGGGCAGACTTGATCCAAAAACGATTGCGAAGATTTATGGCCAAGGACCGAAGATATATCGAATTTAGTCCAATGTCGCCATTCCAGGAGGTGATTGTAAAGGAACTGGCGGACGAAATGAGCTGCTCCACAAGGTTTTACACTGGTGAAGACGGCAGACGGTATTCTGTTGTCTATAAACCGGGAGATGGACCCAATTCGTATGAACTGAGAGCTCGCCAAGGAGATTTAAACTTAAGACGTGATATCTTGCGCTCGGCCCAAATAAGAAAAAAACGGGCTAAAGTTTCATCTGTTGGCCTGAAAACGGAGGTGGAAAACAGTCGCATTGACGAGTTTTCCGCATTGCGATTGGGTCACAAAATTCTAAAGGACTTTAATGCAAAAAGCCATCCAGTTCGAAAGAATATGCGATCTAAGCGAAAAGAAAAGGAGAACATTGGAGAAGATAAGAAGAAATGATCATTATTTTTTTTAGTAGTTACCAAAATTAAAATTTAAAACAAATTTTAGTGCAAAAGCTAAGTGGAAAGCTTTGTGAAGCAGCTGTGCTGCAGTTGCACTCCAGTATAAAAAATAATCATAATAAAATGGGATGTGTGCTCATTGGCTGCAGTATTGCCAGCTTAGAATATTTTAGGATATTTCTAGCATTTTAAAAAATAGAAAAGATTATAAACTTTAGCAAATTTGTAGCTATTGGCATAATAAATTTAACAATTTTTGAATGCTTAAAAACTTATTGCATGCGATTAAAATGTTTTACGGGACCACAAAAATCGAAATTGGTTATTTTTGCCGAAGATGACTAAACTTTTGCTAAAATAATCGCATAAACTGGTATCGATAAAATTTTTAGTTAACCAGTAACTTTGTCTTTGCGAACTCATAACAGTATTAACAGTTTAAGTGCTTTTTTTTTAGCCTGGCAACACTGACGGTTTAAATATTGCACAAGTTCTGCTCTTTTATTTACTGTTTAAACTGTACAATATTTTGCGATAATGTCTCTCCAGCTCCAAAATTGCTTCCTAGTTTTTCTATTCTTGTCGCCTTTTGCCGTCTGACCCGCAGACTGGGTTTCCAGAAGGCGCAACAATCTTCTTCTGACGGGATTACTTTCCTTCGGCAATTTGTTTTCCAGAACTTGGAGTTTATCCCAAGTTCCTGAGAGCCTCTCCCCTGCTGGTCACGTGCCCATTTTGTTTACATGCCGCATTAGGGGGATTCCATTCCGTTTAGTTTTCACTCGCTGTGTTTCGCTTTATTGCGATTTGATTCCACTTTGTGTTTGCCACACACTCTTTTTGTTATATGCACCCTCTGCCGCAGATCAACGAATATTTGTTCTTTCTGCAGCATTATTATCCCAATCCCTTTTTTCTTCGAATCTCCTGATGGGGTTGGTGTGAACTTTGGCACTCGCCTGCAGCTTTTTCTCCGGTTTATCCTTCTTGCTGCAACTATTTAGTGCTCTCCACTTCCATTTGTGTTGCTTCCTCTTCCAATCTTCCATTTTCCGAGCTGTTGTGGGTGCTTATTGTGCTCTATATCCGCCTTAGTACTGCCATTTGTTGCATAGGGGGTTGACTGGCTTAACCTTTCCCTTTTCCCTGTTTCCTTTAGCTTTTTCGAGCAAATTCCGCTCATTACTCGGGCAAAAAGCGTGTGGATAAACTTGTGAATGGATGGAGCTTGTCAAGGGGTTGTAGGCCAAATGGGGGAGTGGGTTGTGTTTGCTGCGCTGATAAGTGCACGTCTGGGGGATTAGCAGTCTCTTATCAGTCGGCATTCGTGTAGAAATCGCAGCTCTACCACAGTCAATTTGCCCGGTTTCACTTTAATAGCTGCCATCGAGTCACGTGCTCGAAAGCCTTTCAAATTTTATTACATTTTTCGGGATTTGCGAGCATGTCCAACTGTTTCGCTTCGATAACTTTTATTACCTTCGCTGACTGTCTGCCAAGTGTAATTGAATTCCGCCGCTGGGCGAAGTATTTACCCTTAAAATTTAACGGCTGGCAATTGCTTTGACCAAGTTGTGCAATTTGTCTGACTGTAAATTGAATCCATTACCGCCGCCTTTGTGTCCCGTTCGCAATTAGTGGCTCCAACTGGGACTGCAACTCGTTCCGCAGCTGATTCGGCCAGATTGGATTAGTGTCAGTTGCCAGTGCAATTTACGGTGAAAGGGAAGCAACAGTTGCAGGCGGACCGCATCCTGCAAAGGCAAAACGAAAAAGGATAATACTGCGCATGTGCCCACACAGGATTCCCCGAAAATCCACTCGGCTTCCACTGAATTCTGGCCCCGATGTTATGTAAACAAACGACAGTTGGACGACCGGCGGCAGACGAGATTGTGGCCTGTACGGATGTTTGGCTGTTCCGTATTCTTCGGAGAGGGGCTTGGCTTCCGGACCTTTGACAACATCCGTGTCGCCACCAGTTTCCCCATGTTAAACCTTAAAGCCAGGTTGAAATGCGACAGAGGTGTATGGGTCTAGGTGACCCTTTTATCATCAGACGCCGTGTCGTTTTCCCTCTTTAATGAAACACCTTTGATACGGAATCTCCGTGAAATGCCAACGGAGATTGCTCCCACATTACTTGTCAGCAGTTTCGAGTTGATTGCTAAAGGGTTTGCTCAGCACACTCGCCCATAATATGTATGTAGGAATATTTACTCCCCTGTTGGTGGAAACAAGGGACCTGAACAAATATTTGCACTCCATAATGCAATAGTTGTCCATTGAGGCGGAATCAGGTTTATCAGGAATGTTACATTCATTCCGAAAACAAGATAAGCTGTGCTTATGAAATTTTAGGAAAATAGTGGATTCTACTTAAATTAAGTTTTAGAGTAAACAGGTATAGTGTATTTGTTAAAATTTATGTAAATTATACGAAAGTTATTTGTTTGCTACGGTAGATTGTATTGATGCCTGCGGTTATTACAATACCGACAACTCAACGACAAATCACAAAATTTTTGGCGACCACAATTTTGGTAAAAGATTTTTGTGACTACGTATACAACATAAAATTTCAAAAACACAACCCCACTTTTACCCGTAAATTATTTTGCATTACAAGAAATATTTTCATTTGCTACTTAAGAATCCATTTCAGTATAACATGGTTTTTTCCGCTGTATTGAATTTGAATATATTTTGTTAAACGTTTTTATGAGCAGCAGCAGAATCACGTTCATCAGAGTTTAGAGGGTGGAATCGCTTTCAAAGTCTTTAACTTTAAAACAATTGCTCATACGCAGTGTAGTACACAATCCCTCGCCACATACACAAATTACCACAACCGCAGGTTTGCGTGCCCAACACTCATGTGAATATGCGCATTTCCGAATGTTTGTGTGTGTGTGTGTGTGTGAATACTCTGATTAGAGCCGCAATAAATTTGATGGGGAAAAACGAGGTCCTGTAAAGTTGTGCTGCGTCCGTTTGTGTTTACATAAAATCAAAAAGTTGACACTAATTGAAATATGCCCGGGATTAAGAGCCACTCAATAAATGCCAGCCAACGGACCCCTAAACGTTTCCCCCCTGCCAATGAAACCCCGCAGCCCCCGAAACTTTGTGCGGTTCAAGTTTCGCGACCACAAAACATAAGCCATAAAAGAATATTATGCAAATTTGATGTTCCGCTCGAACACTTTCCAGCGGAGACCTTCGCCCATTGCAGGGTCCGCATTTTCACTTAGTGGCTCGTTGATTGAATGGCCACTAAGTGCTTTCGGGCTGTAAGGAGCGGAAACAACAGGACCAAGAAGGACGAACAGCAAGCTGAGCACTTGAATTATGTCAGCAGCCCCTTAATGTATGCTATGATTTTTGTCTGCAAAACTCTGGCCCTTGGTTTTGACCCATATTTTTTTTTGTAGAGAAATGCCCGAAGATTAGTCAAGGTTATGTGTTGAAGTCTCAAAGATTTTGAGTGCAAGTAAAGCTGACTGTTTTTATCAGAACAACTACTGGAAAAACTTAACTTCGTTGGCCATAAATCAATGATTATGCCATAATAGAGGAGGCATGAACATCCACCCGCAGTTGCGATATAATCGGACACTCTTGTTGGGCCTGAAGTGTTCCCCATTAAATATTCATATCGCTTTCTGAATCGACACATCCCCAAATACGAATAGCCAACAACCCATATCAGCTGTAGGCCGAAAAGTTCCATTAGCTTTAATGCGCCGGCCCAATTCCCCGAGTTTATTAAATTCGCGTAAAATATTCCGCCGTGCACATTATAATGAACCTGTAATGCGAGCGGGTAATGGAAATGGTCCGAGCGAAAAACACCTGCCCACTGGCCAGACAAATTTTCAGCTATAAATTTTGATAGCTGATTAAAAATAACGAGCGACATTTGCTGTTGTTGTCCCAGTAAATGGAAAATGATTGCAAATGCTTTGTCCACTGGAATGAGGAGGAATGGATATTTCTGTTCTCCGGACTAATTTGTACAGACAATTAATTTTTGTTAGGTGCTCGCCGGTTTTTGTTCATTGGGGAGCAGCTTGTTCAACACAAATGTTGTTTGTCGAAAAAGATTCCTATCGAATGGAAAATTTATGGCTGGGATTGGCTGGAACAATATTAATAAATGTAATCGTTGATTTTTTAAGCACCCTCAAAGATTCAACAGACCATAAATAAACTTGTTATCCTACATCCTTTTTATACAACGCATTGGTATTTCTGCTTTCAACCTTTTTTTTTATCTGTTTATAAGTGGGCTGCAGTGGACTGAAATATGGTTTTCACTTACCTACAAAAAATTTATCGATGTTGCGCAGATAATCAAGGGATTCTTAAAGCATCTGAGAGCTTGATCAATTCTTAAATAATGTTCCCAGTTCCCAAAAGCTATACAGAATGCCATTTTGTTGGAGGAAATGATTTAGTCTAAATAAACATTAGTCCAGCCAGAGTTCATCAACCCTTGTGTAGTCTTTCCCCAAAAACTAAAGGCAAACAAAATAGAGTGCTGAGGTGGAATAAAGTATGAACTGGAATCGGGGCTGGCTCACGATTCAATTAGAAATGAAAGCCACTTTGTAATTGAAACAAGGAGGCCAGAGGGCAGTCCATCGATGTCCTTTTAATTGCAGGAGAATGGTAGGAGGTTCAAGTCGAGAGCCGACAATCTCAGCAGGGCAGGGTAAATATTGTTACAGCATGAAATTGTCCAAGGAAAAGCAGGGAAACGTGCCTCTCCAAGGACTCCCTAATGATGAATGGGCGGGGGAGTTGGGAAAAGGAGGCTGGGGGATAACAGATTATTATTCATTACTTCTCAGACTCCTTGGTAAGTCGGTTCTTCTTCGCTTTTGGTCTGCTCCTCGCAAGTAATTGAAAAGTTTCCCCACTCCACCTCATCCATTCAGGGCTCATCTTCTGCTCATCGCATCTCATCAGCTTCGTTCGGTTCCGGAGACAATGGAAAATGCTCAATTTGTCACTTCACGGAGGAGTTGGAGTTGGCGGAGGAGTTTCAGGACTTTTGGGGCGTGGCATTCTGACGGATGATGCGTGTGACTAAGCAGAAACCTCTCGGCGGAAACTTCATTTCCCACTGCAGCTCCCTTTCCTGATTATGATTGAGTTGATGTAGTTAATATGTTATCGACTATGCTGATGACTGTCATAAGGGATGTACCTCTTACTCCTTATTCCTCATCATCATTATTATTTCTGCTCCTGGGGAAGTGCACCCTGCTGGCTGTTTGTCTGCTGCTCCATTTGAATCAGTTACAGTGATTCCCCTTAGAAAACACAGACAAACACACGAAGCCTTTTTGGTTTATTTGTCTTTTGAATTATTAATGCACTCTTTCAATGATTTCGAAAGCACAAGGATTCGCAGGGTAAGTCTACATATGTCCTTCTGAAGTTGCAATTGCTTCTGATGTTGATAAGGTTAATGAAAGGGTTGGTTTGAAAGCCCCGAAGTGGATGATCAGGCTTTTAACCAAGTCAGATAAGTTTAATTAAAAAGACCACAGCATTCTTTGGCTTTGCTCTGGAATTGCCTCAGTCCACTAGAAAACTATCTTCCGTTGGTTAAACTTTAAAATTCCAAAAATGTTCCAACGCAAAAAAGAGAAATCGAAAACGAAAGCTACAAACTTTTCTGATTTCGATTTTTGTAGCGACCAGAGGATAAGAAAAGTGGGAAAGGAGAACGATTTTACCATGGAGATTGAAGCAGTTTGGTTGCTTCTTGGCAACAATTTCATTTTGGGAGCACTCGACTGTCCCACCGACGGTTCCGCCCTGCCAACCACCGCCCCTTGCACTTTGACCCACCAACCGACCAACCCAGCAAACCCACCAACCAACCAACCAACCAACCCACTCCGCAATTGCAATTGGCATTCCTTTCGGGTTACCTGCACACGCAACCAGCAAGGATAACAGGGGGAAGGACGAAGGAGCAGCTGAATAAACACGTAGAACAACAACAATGAGAGGGGGTTAGCCACCTGAACCACTTGAACCACAAACATTTCGAAAGCCAAAAGTTGTTCCCTTTTTCCAGTTCATAATTTATGCCAAACAAACACATAAATATTACCTCAAATTTATTAAAGCGCCAACCTATTTCCACCACCAATTCGTACTCGAATGCGATGTGAGTTAGTCACTCCGGGGAAAGTTGGGATGGATCTCCTTCACAACTTAAAGCTGTTAATCTTTTTCCAACTTTCTAATTACTTTTGCAAGGGGGAACTTTCTATTTTGTTTTTTCAACCACACGTCACCACGATTGCAAAGACTGCTTCATAAACGTATCTCTTTTCTCGACTTGTTTTTCCCCTTTTGCAGTTTGATTTGCACTAAACTAAATCACTTTCTATTCACAGAAACTGGACTTTAACAAGGGGGAAATCGGAGAAAGGCAGGTGGAGAAAGGTGGCACGCGATAAAGCAGAGGAGAAGAAGTATGAAGTGACCGAAAGCAGGGAAGTGACAGCAGATAGCCACAAAACAACACACGGCAAAGGAGGAACCAGGAGGAAACCAGGACTAGTTGACAGGAGCTCAGCCAATAAAAGCCAACCAAACTCAGTCTGGACCAAAGTCGGACACACTGATGCAAAAAGCCGGAGGAGGAAGGACTTTTCCGGGGGAGGAGGGCAGCAGCAACCGCAGCAAAACAAAACTGGAAAAGTTGCTCTGAATCATATTGCAGAAGAGGGAACGGGAAAAGGAGGAGCAGCCAGCGGAAGCCGAGGCTGAAAAGTTCCCAAATTTGGCAGACGGACCCCTTTTGGCCATTGGCTGTCCTTTCCCTCCTTCAAGCGGAACAGTTAGCTGCAGTTGGAATTTGATTTTAACGCTTGTTCGAGGGCCTGGGATCTGTTGTGAGTCCTCTGTTTGTGGCACCAGCCACTGACAACCGTCACCCGAAGCAGCGGCCACTGGCAGGCGAATTAAAATCTGCAGAGGGAAACCCCACCCGGAAAACTCCCCCTAAAGCTGCGCTTCAATGGCCACACATTGAGATTGGCCGTCAAAGAGGAAAGCCCGGAGGAGGAGCGCAGGACGAAGTGGAGCTGTGGAAATGGTCGCCACTCTTGGCGACACATGCTCTGACAATTTATTGACTCCACGCAGCACCCACTACCACTGAGTAGAACCCCTCCAAAATGGGCCACCTTCAACCCCTTCCCATTTTCCTGCTCTGGCTGGCGATTTCCACTTCGGTCAGCGGCTATCTGAACATTTTCATCAGCCACCACGAGGTGATGAAACTGATGGGTAAGTCCAGATCCAGTTCCGGTGCCTAATCCATTAATGAAACTCCAATTGGGGGAACTAACTGAAGAATGACACACCCACTCCAAGCCAGAACATATGATTAATAGTTGGAGGCCAAAGTGCGGCAGGACAAATTCATTGATCCCCGAACACGAAAACACAAACAATCCCGAAGTCGGCGACCATGTCACAGTCATTAATAGTTCCGAAATTATAGTTGACCATTAAGGAAAGGTTCTGGGTGGACTGATGAAGGACTGAAGGGAGGGGAGGAATAATATAAGGATACTTAGCAAGGCGAGACCACAACAAATCGCACACAAATCGATTTCCGTTGGGCCTAAACCTGAATTGCTGAGCCACTGAACCACCCAACTTCACCTTGCTGACAGCAGCAAGTAGCTTTCCCCCGTTTTCCATTTCCCTCGAACATTTCCTTACTTCCCTCCTCATCTTCAGTCTGCTTTCCATGTTATTTCCCTGTCGGCTGTTCCTTGTTTGTTTTCTTGTTTTTCCGTTTGTTGCTCCACGCGAATTCTTGTTATTGATGGCGCCGGCTCCAGATCGAGCCAAGGCCAAGTTCCACCCAATCCACTCCCACTCTTGATGGGAGTTACATGGATTTCATAGACGTGCCAAGGCGGAATGGCCTCGTGCTTGTCGTTTGGCTCGCGATTTTCCTGCTCCTCAGGTTGATTAATGGATCCCGGGAAAGGAAATGGGAGTTCGTGCGAGTGCGAGGGGAAAACTCCGAGGAGGAGCCGTGGAAAACTGGCCTAGTTCGCGGTCGCTACTCCATCATTGGTTGCTTAGCTGGTCACAGCATTTTCCGGCACTTAGCTGTAATTGGAGCATAAACGCTTCCATCTCATTATGCTGGTTCCACTCAACTCCGTTTCCCGGTTGCCAAATCAGGGCACTTCAATTAGTAGATGGCGTAAAATAATCTACAGCTGGCGGAGATGGATTCACGATTGATGGATGAATGCATACTATTTTCCTTACTTGTTTTCCACTGTATCATCCATCTTTCCCGCCTTCAAGGCATTCAGATGCATTCGGGATCAATGGAGCAAGTGGCCTCTTTCCCGGCAATTGCACTCCACAAACACCGCTTTCTCTGCCTCCTTCACCTATTTTCCCCCATGCAAATCGGATTTCATTAGCGACATTTCAAAAGAAGTTTCTACTTTGTTTGTTGCTCCTCGCCACTTTCTTTCTTCGCCTCGCGGAGATTCCTTTGAACGTCCTTCCTGCCCCTTCTCAGGTTTCCCCACTCCACCTCTGAAAGCTCGTTATGTTTTTAACGACCAGTTAACACCCCTGGCAAATGTCCCCTCCCCCATTGGAAATGGTTGCCACCCTCGAATTTGTTCCGATTTGAAAATTAACAAGCAGCATGGAATCAAACAAACTGACCCTCATTCTCTCCCATTGCTCACTCCCCAATAAAAAATTCCTGTGCATGATTTTCATCCCGACTTCCACCTCATTTCCCTTTCATCCTCGACATTTTTTCGGTCCCCATGGAAATCTCTTCATGTGGAAGGCTCGTTACGGTTGCCTGAACTAGTTCCACTTCCTTGCAAGCAAAGTTTTCTGGGATCCATTCGGTGCATTCCCCACATGCAAATGTGAATTTCCCTTCAGCAATTTGCTGTGCGCTTTTCCACTTCTTCGGTGGGCAAAATGACACTGAACAGTAAACAAAGTTTATTGCTTTCTTATCATTTCGTCTCAACTCTCGCAGACAAATCCTTGAACTTGTTTCCTCGATGAAGTGTCGACGGCATTAAAATTAAATATTTTCTGCGCTTTTGTTGGTGATTTTCCGCCTCTGAGTTCAATTTGGATGTGTTGTCCCAGCAACGAACCATTTTCCCCCGTTGCCACGCCCCTTTCCCTTTCCCATTCCGCCTCCCCTTCCGTTGAAGACTTTCCTGTTCAAGGGTGCGTAAAAATGCAATTTCAACAAGTTTCGCTTTGATGTGCACACTTTTTCTTTGCCACCCGATCCCCGCTCTCCGCTTTCCACTTTCCCAATCGGACCAGCTTCCATCTGGTTCACCCTTAGGGTGGACCACAACCTTCGGCGGCGAGCTGAGAAATTTCCCTGCAAATGAAAAGTTAATGCGAAAGAAAATTATTTTTAATGAATAGAAAACAGTCCCGAAATCCCCACATTAATATACTCCCCCTCCGGGTCACAAAATGTTTCTTTTGCAGGGTGGTTCGCCATCTGGAATCCATTTTTATTGCTCTGAAATTGGGATCAAGTGGAAGGGGTATATAGATGACGAAATCAGTAACCAATTCTCATTTCTGATTCACTGACAATTAGCAGGAACTCCCTTATTCAGCCATGAGCTGATTCTAGATTCCCTTGAGATCTGAAGTTGAAGGTTGAAGGGAGTGGAGTGCATTTCCCAACTAATGACACTAATTACCCCTTAATCTCTTATGCAAATAGTGTCTCCTCTTTGTTGGCAATACTAGAGTCTCCAACTTTCTCCCTACTTTCTCCAGCACCTCTGGAAATCTCTGGCTCCCTTTTTCCCACTCTGTAATTATGAGTTGCGGTTGGAACGTCACGTGTGTGGCGGAGTCATTCAGACAATCGCAATGGCAGGTATTATAATTATGGCCAAGAGGGGAAGATATGGAGAGAAGCTATTCCGAAGTCAGGGAAGTGGAGAAGTAGAAATGAGGAGATATGGAAGAGAGTAGTGAAGAAAGGGGGAGCTTTTATAAGCGCGGCGAAACTTTCGCAGGCAAAGTTGGCGGCACCGTGATATAAAAGACGAGCAAAGTTTGAAACAAGGAGGAACGGGAGCTTAAGGTGGATTTCAGGAGATATCAAGGAGCAGAGCAGGACGAAGAGGATGCAGAAGAGGGTGAGAAATGCCAATTGCCGCTGCTTAAAGTGCAGTTCACGAATGTGCTCCCCAGTGAAGCCAATCGAGGTGACAGGAAGTACAAGGGTTAAGGCAATCGAGTGGTGGAACATCTGTGACATCCCCAAATCTGAACTGAATTAATTGATGCAGTCACTTACTCAAATGCTTTCCACTCCCCTCAAAGTTCTCTAGAAAGGGATGGAAGGAAAAGGAAAGGGAAAGGACTAAAAGGCACAGGATAACCGGAACATTGTCCTTTTTCGTGTTTGTGCATAGTTGATGGGAAGCACTTTGGGGTTATGTTTGTGTTTTCCCACCAGCTCAAAAAAATGAAGTGTAGCAGCAGGTAGTTGAGGTGGTGCACTTGAATCCCAAGTTAAAAACGCGACGGGGAGCAAACCAATTTGGAACTTGAAAACAAACTCGAAATGGAAATAGGATAGAAAGCTGAGCTGGGTGAGAGAAACAGTCTGAAGATGTAGATGAAGCTGAGACCTGGATGAAAGCTAACGAAAAATGCTTTTTCTTGTTCTGTAATTGGATTTAAAATTGTTTTAAGCAGCTAGCGAGTGCTTTGTTCTATCCTAAATGCAGGCGTTTTCCTCCTGCGCCAATCATCCCCTCACTCAGTTCCCCGGAAGCGGAATTGCTACATTCAACATCCGGCGGAGTCTCTCCCCCACTCCTTATCCTTTTCCTCCAGTGAGTAGCGAACTTAGCCTGATCCTGCGGAGTAAATAATGTGGATGAAGGAATAGAAACGGGAGAGCAACAACGAAAGCGGATGAAGAAATTTAATTTCACGTCGTTTTAACTCAAGCAGCTCGTCTTTCAGTGCCAGCGGGTGGGGAATTTGAATGGGAGGAAGGGAATGGGAAGATCAGGACCTTTGAACCCGCCCATGCAATTCTAGCCGATGATGAAGCAGTCGCAGTTGACACCTTTTAATATCCCCAACCGAATACCGAATACCCTCTTCCCCCAGGACTCCTGTCGCTCCTCATTTTTGAAGAAGGACTCCAGACACTCCCTGCAAAGTCGCCTGCTGGTGACGGATTCGATTTCGATTATTATTGTGTCTTGGGTTTTGTTTACCCACCAGCATTGTCACCTCGTGCTGCCCAATTCCACCCTGTCTCCACATCGAGAAAATCAATTTCCGCTTAATGGCAGAAAGAAGCGCTTGAGGGGAGTGTAAACAGCAAATGCACAAAGTTTGCTCAGCAGCGGGAATTTGAGACTGCTGGGGAATGAGTGCAGTTGAAACTTTCACTTTGGGTTTGCAGTGCATCCGCTTTCCCTCTTTTATTCTGTCCCTATTCCTTTCCCAGCTGGATTGCGAGCTTTTAACACTCATGCGATGCACTTCATCGCGGGCCTCCTTTTGGGAGACTCAACTCACCTTTTTAGTCAGAACTATTGATACCTCTTCTCGGCCATCCTTCACCAATGTATTTTTGGGACGGCTCTCAGGAGATCGAGGCCCTATTTGTTGTATCTGGTTTGCACATGTGGTGTGTAGAAACTTCGTTTGTACCTAAGAACACCAGATCCACTTAATGCAATATAAGACCTGCGTAAAGGATGGTTTTCATCATCACTTATCCACCAACCATCACTCATCATAAACCCAATCTCATTAACAAGCTTCTCACCTGAGACATACCAATCAGTCCTCAGTTTCACTTGGCCTATTTTTTTAAGGTAGTCCGCATGATATGTCTGTATTAAGGCAACCTAAGCTAAGGCTTAGATTACTATACTGAACCAAGAATGCTCCATGAGACCATTGCCAACCCCAACGGATTCACAGCGGACAGCGAAGAGCCCTTTGTGGTGGCCACTATTCCCGGGAATCCCCAATCGCAATCCACAGGTTTCAGGAGCTCCCCCACCACCAACACCTCGAACAGACCGCAGAGACGATTTACTCGAAGCCGGAGTCGATCTGTCCCTCGAGGATTTCCTACTACGCCTCCTCGCAGCTGACCCAGGTGAGTCCTTCCACCAACTAACCCACAATATAACCCACTATCGGGTATCCCAGGGGTTTGATTGGATTCGAAATGGGGTTTCGGACTGGGACCCACTGCTAAATCAAAGCCTTTGATATATTGCGACACGTGGCAGGCCAGATGGAGATGGAAATGGTAATGGGAATACCCTTGAAGCTGACTCCGCTTTCCCGAGTTGCCAGGACTACCCTCTAATTTGTGCCAAGCACCACTCGATTGCTCCCCGGGCGAAGGACCCTCCCATCCACCTTTCCTCGACGATAAAAATTAAATTCTAATTTATATTTACGAGCTGATAAAGCTCCCGTAGTGCGTTAAACTCGAAACAAGAGCCATTCATAAATATGCGGCTTTCCCCCTTCGTTCCCCGTTCTCCCCGCTCAAGGATGTCTGGATGTCTGGGTCTGATTTCGGATGGGGAAACTTTGCTGTGCCGCTCACGTACCTCATGTGGCAGGTGGTAAGTAGAAGTGGGTGGCAAGAGGCGACACACAAACCCAGTGCCACGAGAGTCGACTGATGTGAGTCCTGCGAGGAAGGAGGTGGAATGTCCGCTCAGATAAGCGAAGGTGCTCCATTGAGGCGGACGCAGACAGTCTGCACCTGTTTATCTTTGTTTTTGTTTCCAATCCAGTGAATCTCCACAATTTTGCTCCCTCTGGGTGAAAATTAGCAAACTTAATCCAAACTAACCACAAAATGAAGCGAACCATTAAGGTTCCCAAGATTATTTTGCATGAACTTGGGGATGTATGTGCCATGTCTCCTCCTTAAGGCATTTTCCCTCTAGGGAGAACATTAGCATTTCTTTTGGGCCAAGTTAACTTCTTGGCGTTGTGGAAATCCCTGCCAAATTGGAATAAATTATTTAGCAGCCTCTTTCAATTGTTGTCCTTGTAAACATTCCTAGGACTCCCAGAACTCGCTGGCGTTTTTCTAGTCCCACTCCACTTCGCCAACATCATGATGTCTGGGCCATTTTCGTCACCAAGTTCTAACGCAATTTCCATCGACGCATAATTAAATATTCAATTTCCAAGGAGACTCGAGGGGATTTTTATGTGCTCAGCTTAAAGCATGTCCTTTGGCTTGATCCCATCGCCTGTTTGCCCAACGATTTCTGTATGTTTAGACTTCAATTCCGTTCTCATTATGGAAACAGCCAACTCACTTACATGGTTAACAGGCGGCGCACAATGCCAAGAGTCATATCCATTTGAATTCGTCTCTATCTCGTGGAAGGACCCATCCAAACAGAAGGAAGGGAATTACCCTAACCACACCCGCTCCTTCTATATATATCCCCCATTCCCACCAAATTGGAGTGGATATTCTGTGGATTCATAGTGAGGATGGATGTGCGGATGTGGTTGGAGTTGGAGAGTGCTTGCCATAATTATTGTTGTTCCGTTCCGTTCATATCCCCATCTGAAGGATCCTTTGACTTCCACTGCTTCCCTTCGCTTCCTTTTGGCCATATGTGTGAGCGTTAAGCGAAGTATAGCACATTTTGGGGGCACAAACAAGAGGCGAACGCACTCATTTAGTCAAACAATTATATCCAATTGCACACAGACACTCTACGCACCCACACACACAAACACACACACACATCTGCAGTCTGGCTGTGTTCACTTGTGTGGAAATATCTCATTTGTGTGTGGAGCCACTCCCCTGCTCCCCCTTTACCCCTCCCCCTTCTATTCTATTAAATCAGTCTATAAGCGTTGGCCAAATTGCTTTAATGTGCAGCGAAAGTTTAGCAAAAAGCAGTAACAGCGAAGGTTATAACAAAGGGGGTGGAAATGGGTTGGTGGGGTGGTTAAGGGGGGAACTAAACTTGGGGGAAGTAGTGGAACATAACAATAAAAACAGCAGCGAACAGACACCAGACTACAGCTGCTGAAACATGACTTTGTGCTTGTTTAGAAACACTTGCAAAATATTATTGCAGCACCAACAACAAGAGGGAAATTCCAAAAAGGAGGCTCAAATGGGACAACGGGGCGGATGCGCCATGTGCAGGAGATCCAACAGCCAGAGAAACGGAATCTAAACAGAGGCATTAGAATATTGGATCAGCTGGCAGCAGAGAGCAAACAGAACAGAACCCCAAAGGCTGTAATGGGTTAAGGGGGAACCTGGAACATCGTGCCACGCATTTGAATGGCATCATTAGGGAGAAAGTTGTCGAAGAGCTTGGGAGTACTTGCTCTGCAGAAGGAGTTACGAGGCGGGGAAAGGCGGGAAAAAGTTGGAAATTAATTTCCATGGAGCTGCGAGCATGTCCTCCTGTTTTATGGAGATTACCGAATCGACAAATGGCAGGCAACCTGAGCAACAACAGGAACAGGTGCTAATTAAAAATGTTGTTGTCGCCCCATTAAAGAAATTTGTAAATCAACCTGCAAACGACGGGCTCAGCGTGGGAGCAAGTCAAGCTCCATGGGGGGAAGCCCCTGGAAAAGGGGAGCCAGCTATCTATGAGTCTATGGAGTACGAACACCCAGTTGAAGTCGGCGACACGTACTGCGTTAATGGATTCACCACTGTTGTTCTATTTGATTAAAACACATTATTTACATTTGTGACAAAACTTGGGGGATGGCCAAACAAATTGGGGCTGTGGGTGGACGGTTAATGGGTGTTATAGTACGGTGGCAAATCCTAGGGGTTAAGTCGCCAAACAAAAACCATGGCCAAGGGTTGACAAATTACGCAACGGTCAACTGTGGGTTTTTTTTCTGGCAGGTTCCTCCTGCATTTCCATCTCGCCACTCGACGGACAAACTCCGGCGGATGCTCTCGTCTGGCATTACACTATTGATTGCTTCCTGTCAGCCGCAGGAGAGACAACCGGAAGTGGATCCTGGTGCAGGACCGGCGATTTCCCGGTGCGCTGTGTAGGCCACACAATCGGACATCGGCTATAGTTTTTGCCCAGGTCGGATTGCCGCGGTTTTCGCACTACCGAACTGTAGGCTGAACATTATAGATTCCCCCTGCTGATTTCATTTGTGGTGAAGTGTTTTGTGGTCCAACAACAGCTGGCCCTAATCGCTCCACCCGGAAAATGGGTAATCGGACGGTTGAGTGCAGTGGCGTACTCACAAATAGGTTGCAAGGGGTGCTTTCTTTTTAATATTCAAGATCAGTTATTTGGTAAGTAACGGTCAATAAATTTTATAGTGAATATATAAATTACAATAATATAAATAAAAAACAAAATTAAAAAAGCGTTAGGAAGAAATCTTTTTAAGCTAAATATTTTTTTTTTTAAATAGTCATAAAGCTTTTTAGGAGCTAGAAACTTTTTTCATAGAAACGAAATCATAAAAAAGGATGCACTCTTTATAAAATGTTCTGTTTCCTGATACATCTAACTGCAATTTAGTAAACAATCTTTTTGGAGTGATATGCAATCCAATACTGAGAATTTAACCCGCCAAAACCTTATCCCCAACGCAAGCCACTGGTTGTAGGGATGAGTGGCCGGGCGGACTGCACTTAATGCCCGCTGTCAACTGAAATGGCGCAATCGAGTGGCCATGATTAGCAAACAGTAATTGAAGACAAGGGTTTCCCATAAAAGGGCTGGCGGCCATAACTGGGTCAGAGTGCTCGACCGAGCTGAAGGACTTGGATTCCGGATCGGGTGATTGTTTGACAGACTCTCCATTGAAACGTCAATTAGAGCAGTGGACGATGGAACAATTAAAGCGGGTTTCCAATGCGAACAAATTGCTTCGTTCAAAATATAATATAATTGACTCGAAATCGATAGTTCTCATCCACCTTTGATCAGAATCAGTTTAGCATGTCGATGCAGCTTTAATTTGATATGAATGCCATTTTTTTTTTGTTGTTCTAACTTGTTCACCCGTTTATAGATTTACTATTTCGAATTGCATTGAGGTTGCAGTTACTCATGAGTAAAACGAATTGAACTAGCTTTTGGGTATAAAATGGATTTTAAAAATCAATTCGTCTCAAAACTTAATTCGAATTTATTTATAAGCCCCTTATTTTGTTGTTATTTATTGTTGTGTTGTTTTTCTTGTTTATTTGTTGTTGTTCTTGTTTAATGTTATTTAAACTTTAACTTGCTGTTTCATTTCTGAGTTCTAACTTCTTAAATAAATCTCAAGCCAATGAAGACTTGGAAAAAAGGAACGGAGTCAAGCAGCGACCTTGATTAAGGACTTCGTGAGTTGGAAGTCCCGAGGTGTCCTGCCGCACAGCGGAAGTTACGAGCGACAAAATTGAAATATAAACGCATGCTGTGCCACGCCCCCAAATCCCCTGAGGGGAGTTGAGGGGGATGATAAGAGGGAGGGGGAGGGGGAGGGGGAGGACCCCGCGCAGCGACACCTGACTAATTTATGTTCATTAAGCAGGCGTTAAGTCGCCTTGAGAGCAGCTGGCAACATCGTTGGGCCTTCATTTGCATACGCCCGAGGGGATGGGTCCCCGAAAGGGGTTGTGGGGTCCTGCGAGGGGGTGAGGGGGCATCTGGGAGATCCCCGAAAGCTTTGCACACACAGCTGATTACGTTTTACGTGCCGTAATGCCAAGGTGACAAACCAAAATGTGTAGTTCCGTGTAATTTCGGAAAGGTTGCCAGGACACCGGGCAAAAGGGATGGAAGGACGAGTCGCAGACGGGGAAAGAAACCCAAGATTAATATGCAAATTCATGTAAAGCATTAAACGTGAGCAGAGAAACATTTTGTGTGTGCATCCAAGTTAATGTGTCTGCACAAAGAAAAATTTAATAAATAAAAAATACATAATTCAGAGCATATTATTATTAAAAAGGTATATGACTGTTATACTGTTAACTAAAATAATTATAATTATAATAATAAATAATTATTTGAGAATTCTGATCAACATAACAAATCTTTTTATATGGTACACTCTTTAATATTAACTCTTCGAACTTATTTATAAAATGTTCTTAGTTTAATCTGTTTTCTTTTATATATTATTTCCCTTTTTAAGGACTAAAAACAGTTTTTCAATATTTTTTTGCTCAGTGTGTCTGTGTGCGAGCAAATTACCGTAAAGCTGGCTAAAGAAAAGACACGAGAAAATCAATTTCCCAACACGAAATTTCCTCCGCTCTCTCTAATTTACGCTTAGTGCGTTTCCGTGTCCTGCAGCTGGCGCAAAATGGCAGGAATTAAAGCCAGAATAGCAAACACAGCTCAACCATTCAGTCAGTCAGCGGGAAAGCTCGAGACACTCGAGGCCAACTCGAAACCAATGCCCAAATCCCATCAAAATCTATCAAAATCGTTTACGCAAATCGCAAGAGCCGAGCAAGCTCTTAATGGAGAAAAGCCAAGCCCTCCGATTTTCCACTATCTCTTTATCCTGCCTTCAGTTCGCTTTCCTCCGCTTCCTTCAATAACTTCACTCGCATAGAAAGCTGAAAATCCAATAAGGGATGAGCTGCTGCTGCTGCTGCTGCCGCCAGCAGACTGGTGAAAGTTTATTAAAAAAACGAAAACGAAAACACTTCGCACCCAAAGTGGCGCCAACTGACAGCTTGGGTCACCACCTACCACCCAAAACCACCCAGCCAGCAACCAAGCAACCAAGCAACCACCCACACACTACAATGCCCCCAGGATGTCAGGCAGTCAGTCAATTGTAGTTTTCGTGGCTGTTACTCAAAGTTTTAATTACACAGTCGCTGCAAGGATCCCTCCAGCGGTGGGTGGTTGTGCAAGTGGGCGGGAGATGGGGAATGGGGAGTGGGGACTGGAGCCTCGAACCGCCGTCTACAAGGCCACTGACATTCTGGGGCCGATGTCGATGAAAGTGGGCGGGATGGCTGAATGGCCTGCGGCTGCGGGGCCAAAAACACCAGTCCCTTATTGTCGGTGTTGGCTGCTTCTTGCCCCGCCAGATGTTGACTAGTTGTCCCTTGTTTTTGGCCAGCTTGCGATGTTCTGCATGTGCATCCTGTTAATTCGCCGACAGGGATTTATCACCCACTGCAAGATATGCAAATGGCGACTTTGGGCGCTTTAAGAACCATAAATTAGCTGGAATGCTTATTAAAATTGGCAGCTAAAAATAAAATTAATTAGCTATGTGTGTTGTTTAGTAGGTTTCCATTTCATTGAGCCTATTAACTAACTAACCTATCTACAACCACTTCCCACCACATTTTGGTAATTTAGTAAGTAGCTTCAAAGGTTAAAAACTTTAAAATCTGTACTTGTACAAAGTACTATTTATTTTTTGAGACAAAATCAATATTATGAAGAGCCATAAAATACATTTAAAATTTTTTCTTAGTCTTAAAGCTTTTCATTACAACTTTCCCAGGAGCAATTTGAGTATCTCTCTTGTTTAAACTTATTTCTTATTTCCCTACCTCATTATTGCAGTTTCCCAAACTCTGGCCAAAAAATCCTCCCACCGCTCCTCCCGAAACTTTGCGCAATGCAAAGTCATTTGCCAGCCATTGGCGAGACGTGCGACTTTCGTGGCTGCCAAATTCAGGGGAATTCCGGAAGAGGAGCTCCACGAGGAGTGCCAGGCGGAGGACCCGCGGATCCCTAGCTCCAGTTTGGAGGGGAATGTGTCGCGGTTTGTCAGCTTGGCGCGTCGCCCCGATGATGGAGTGCGGCATTGTTGCATTTTAATTGAAATTTCTTTGTGGACTTGGCGCGACAAAGCAGCAACAACAACCGCTAACGAGTGCACAAAATGATGGCAAATAAAAGCAGAGCAAAAAAAGAGGACAAACAGCCAAAAACATGGTGTAACTCTGTGCCATTGCCAATGTGACAATACATAATAATGAATGAATAAAGCGGGCAAAGCAATAACGTCAGCGGGAAACTCTTCAGTAAAATTCCGAAAGGGTATGCTCTAACATTCACGAATTTCTGAACAAGTTTTTGATTCAAAACTTAATATAAAATACAATTTTATTTCGGTTAGTTTTGGTCCAAAGATTCACGGCTTTTTATAATAAAATATCGGGTAGGTAACATTGGTTATCTGTTTTACAAATAGATCATTTGATACTACCACACATTCTGTATTACCTTAAACGTCTTATTTTAAATATAAAATTTAAAGTCATCTTTAAGAAGGGTATTTCAAATTCACTTCATTCAGCTTGGCACCGCACTGTTATCAACTTTCAGGGGTCGAGGCTCGAAATCCGTCGCATTTTTGCGGCTCAACGCAAATATAATAATAAATTTTGCATATTGCCGTGGCTATTATTTTTCATAAATGGAACTGTTGTCAATGGCTGGGCCTGCAGTCCTCCTCCTTCGGATGTCCTGTAATGGTTATTCTTGTTGTTGTTGTCTATGCTTCGCTGGCCGCTGTTGTTGCTGTTTTTATGCGCATCCTGTTTGCCTTTTTGTCACCGTTTATTGTTTTTCCCGGCCAAGGATATATAGAGGACTGGGGTCTGGCGTTGCGGTCACTTTATTGTTTGCCGGATACGTTCCGCCACATTTCGAAAAGTGCCTCCGAAACATCAGCAAAGGATGCCGATGCCGATGGCGAGGAGCGGGCGAGCCACGCGATGGAAACCACGTAATTTGCCGTCTGATGAAGATTTACGACATGAAAGCCGCAAAAATAAACGCCGAATACACGAAGGCCACATAAAGCAATCCGTCCCCCAGTTCCGCCACCCACTGAGAGCCATGATGGATGGCCAGCCGGCTGAACCTGAACCCTATCCAACTTTCTGGCCTCCATTCTCCCCTCGGTCATTTATGTAAATTTGCTAAGAAAATTAAGCCCGAAATGAAGAGATTTGTCTCGGCTTTATTAGCCAAGATGGAGGAGTCTAGGCACCGGAAGTTCATCTAGGAGCCAGCCCAGCATTTTTGGCCCGGCAAATGCCCCTCCAGGGTCCTGAAACTAGAGCAGGACATGCTTTGTACACTGGGTAAAAATTATGACATGTCATTTAGCTTTCAACGTTTGGGATTCCTTAAGGATACCGCTCTTAATGTGCACACTTAACCATCTTTAATGCTCTCTTTTTCATGTCAAAAGCGAATTTGATTCACATTTCTACTATTTTTATAAATACATCAATGTCATCAATCACTATCAAATTATGAAAGCCAATTATTTTGTTTATGGAAATTGATAGTACTATTAAGCAACACTTTGATTTATTATTATTATATTTATTATTTTTGTATACATTCTCTTTCACTTTTGATTATCCCAAGACTCAAATCTCAGTGTAAGTTGCTGTGCAATTCATGGGCGTTAACGAGCCATCTTGTATGTGTGGCCCAAATGAGGGGGCGTGGTGCATTCCAGACCCGAAAATAAGGACAAAACAAGAGGCCCACGCACGGCAACACGGATGCAGCATGTCTCATGTTAGTATCTGTTTTTAATGGCAACTCCATTAGATGAGCAGGATCTGGCGCCCACCCAAGGCCGGATAAGAGGTCCTGCCCCGCCCACCGCCCACCGCCCCCTGCCTGCTTATGAATACTCCCTCCAAGCGGCGACTGGTTGTCCAATAAATAATTCATGTCTGCCCAGAAGAGCCGCCCCCGAAAAATCCTCCTCCCATCTGCGAGATCCTAATGCGGATGCAGACAGAGGAAGCTGGGCATGCTGGAAACGGAAACGTAATGCAATTCGCAGGACCAAATGAAGGGCTTAATGCATGTATTCATGGCCTCGATGTTTACCAGAAACAGAATACAATTCCACTTTGGGGCCCAAGGATGCCGGGCATGAGACCCTAATGCTGGGATTAAAATTATTCTATTAACAATTTGCAAGGGGATAAGCTAAGGGCAAGGAAGCTGTGATACTCCAAATGGAACTAATTAATGAGCTTATCATTTTGCATATATTATAACAAGCTAGGTTACGAAAGGAAGGTTTTCGAATATCATTATATGGCCAAATAAAAAAATATTGTGATAAAACTAACCAATGCATTGGTAGAAGCAAGCTGTTTTAATTTGCAATTTTTAAAATTATATTGAGAACTACCTATGTTTTGGTCAGAATTAAAAACTTTTTTAATATAATAATATAAACTGCAGTTTTTTGTTAAATCTAATTTAATTAAAAGTAATGCAGGGTAAAATATTATGATTTATTATAACTAGCCTACTGAAACAAGAGGCAAAATATGTGTTTCTCGTTTTTGTTGGTTGTGTGAGGCCAGCTTTTATTATCACACGGCAACATGGTGGCCTATCTACATTACAGAAGACATAGATCTAAAATTAGCTAGGATTTGGCATTGAGTGGAGTTGAGTGTGTGGCATCCCGGGGGGAGCGTTGAGTGCCCGTAAATTCAGTGAGTTGACCCATAGCAGGACTATTGCAGCTTGAGTAGAACGTGGCCGGCGTGCCGTTTGTACAGAACCAACGACATGTTGACCAGAAAGGGGGCGGCCAGCCAAAAGAGCCGTGTGCCGATGCCCGTGTCCTCGCGGTGGAAAATCCCGGAGGCAGCGCCTCGACCCGTATTGCAAAAGGACTCCTCGCAGCAGGACGTGCAGGCGTAGAGCTTGGTCCGCTCGCCGATTATGATGCAGCCGGGCTCGCAGTTGGCAGTGCATCTCCGGTCCAAGGACCACATCTTTGGCGAGCTGGTGGAGTTTTCCGTGCTGGTGGTGTAGGAGAACCGCTTGACCTGCAATCAGTATTCGTTCATTGGTTACTCTATGGTTTCCATTCGATCTCAACCACCAAAAATCCAAATGTTTATTTTAAAAACGTTTAGGTCCCAACTCATAAAAGTAGCCAGTTTTACCAATTTTATTTTTTTAAATATAAGCATTTATGTTTAAAAAAGAAGCAATTACATTACTTTTATGGTTTTTCTGTTATTCTTATTTTCAAAGTTGGTCAAAATCTTAAAATCTTATCCATATTTGTATGCGTGTAAGTTCCTATTCATTTTCAGTTTCTTTTCCAAATTTAAAAAACAATTATTTCGAAGTTTTTGTTTTTTTTTTTTTTAAATACATAATTGCATATTGGTTTCCTGAATTTTCCTATGGAACAATTATGATGAACGCTCTATGTTGCTTCGTTTTAGCTGATATAGAATAATAGTTCATCCATTTCAATATAAAAACTTCACTAAATTCATGGATTTAAAATTTTGTATTGATAAAACCAATGGATTTTTTGGTTTGACTTTAGTGTCCAGCACCACTCACCATGCAGATGAACTCTTCGCCGTGGCACTTCTTCATCAGAGCGGTGTCATTGCGGACCGCGACATCCACGCAGGCCTCTCCGTCGTCCATCGTGTGGCAGGCGTAGCACCAGAGCAGGTTCACCCTTTCGATGGCCGCCGCCGTGCGGTGGATGTGCCCGCTGGTCAGCGACGTACTCGGTCCGGATCCCGGCGGAGTGGTGCCCGTGACTAGACATTGGATTGGAGGCATTATTGATTTTTCCCGGCCAAGGTCGTTGGAATTCACCGAGGACTAGAGTACTCACCATTATTGACGCAAGCCGTGAATACGATGGACGAACTGGTCAGCAGGAAGTAGAGCAGCGTGACGAAGGGTCGGATCATCCTGCTGGCCACCCGATTCGTTGGCTAATCTACCGTGGCCAGAGATTCTCTTGTTTACCTGCTCCTCATTCCGCGAACCCCACTGCTCTCCAAAACTGACACTTGATGCCCGAACGTCAGAAAAAGGTAACACGAGAAGGACATGCGCAGTGGCTTTCCATTCTCAGTCGGGATTCAAACCAGGCAGTTATAAAATATTTAGTTGGTTTTTTTTTTTACTTGGTATGTTTTCAATATTTTGAAATAAAAAAATAAATAAAACCGAAAGCTTCAAATTTTATACCTCATATTCAGGTTGTTCAAAAATCTTATTATAAACAATGTTTTATATAAAACGGACTAGCATAAAAAAACATATTTTACCTAATAAAAGTGAAAACATGTAGCACCAATATTTTGCTTAATAAAACTTTTTTACTAAATAACCAGGACAAAAACGGTAGGACAGGATAATTTTGCAAGCGAAACGGCGATTGTGGGGAGAACACGGAAACTAGATTTAGTAGAGTCGCAGGTACTGAAGCGCCTGGCGACTCTGCATCGGGTAGAGTTCGCCCACGTTGTACATGAGGTCCACCACGTGAGTGGGTCGCAGCATTCGCCAGGGCATAAACTTGAGCGTCTTCTTGTCGCAGTGCACATCCTTGTCCTGCTCCAGGGGCAGGGGCACCTCGTTGAAGAGCATCCTGCCATCGACACTTCGCTCCAGGGTGCAGGGTAGCCCAATCTGATCTGCCAAACCCTTGAAGAGGATCGCCCGCTCGAACTGGCAGCCGCTGCGCACCATTCCCAGCGGAACGAAGTTCGTGTGCAGGACGTGGGTCAGGTCCTGCAGGTGGCACTTGACCGTGTTCCGGCAGCACTCCTCCGTCGAGTTGAGGTCCAGAATCTTGAGATTATCGTTCATCACGGCGTAGACCGCCTGGGCGACCAGCTTGGCCCGCTTGGCCACATTGTCAAAGTCAATGGAGCGACGGATCCTTTCGGGATTTTCAACCAAGCCGTGAATCTAAGGAACAAGTTGGTATAGTGTTAATATTGCGATTAGGTAATACCCACAGCCAGCGTCTGGTTGAGTGCCTCCAGGTACTGCGGCAAGAAGGGATCTCCAGGTCGCTTGCAGTAGACCCAGCTCTGATCACCTGGAGTATCCGTAATTAAGGTTAAGCATCGCACGGGCACTGGGATCACATCGTTTTCATCCGGCCTTGGACGATCGAAATTAACCACTAGCACGGAGTCCAGGGGCGAGCAGTCGTTGCGCAGGATGTCCTGGAAATTTCGGAAGTCTTCGAACTTCCTGCGCGACACATAGAAGTCCTTGCCGGCTGTGATGTCCGTAAAGGTCAGGCTGTTGCGGATGGCGAACTTCATCGTGGGACACTTGGACAGGATGCTCTCGATGGCCGGGCCCCAGGTGGAAACGCAGAAGGCATGCTTCTGGAACTCCAGCAAACTGAATTCAAAATAAGTTTGTAAATATCCTTGCAGTACAAACTAAAAAATCTTAAAACATTAACTTTCTTACACTTCCAGAATACCCCGATCGATGTAGGCGTCAATAAACTCGTTGAAGCGCGTGGTCTGCAGAATAAAGTTGGTCACCGAGGTCTTAACCAAGTTGGACAGCGATTTCAGGGCCCGCTTGATGGAGGAGACTATGTAGTTGGCCAAGAGGGTCTCTCGCACAAGAGGTTCATCGATCAGAGTGCACAGGCAGCGGAAGATATTGTTCACCAGAATGGAGTGAGCATAGGAACGCTGACATCAGAAGAGCAATCAATTAGGATTATACATAATGAAACCCGTGATCATTACCATCAGCAGCTGGGCAAGCTGCTCGGTCAAAAAGCTGTAATCCCCCAGGATCGCGCGGTACTCCTCGTTCTGGGCCAGACTCTCGATGATCGTCAGCAGCGAGAGGATGAGATCGATGGACAGGGTGGGTTGTCCCTGGGTAATGATTGCCGTAAGGACAACGGCGATGTCCTGCTCCTGCAGCTCGGCAGCCGTTTCCCGGAAGGAGGCCTCCAGCAGGCGAGCAATAAACTCTGCCGCCTGCTCACGCACCTTGACGGGCAGTTCCGGCGACATTAGGATGGACACCAGTTTGCGGATGGCACCCTCCTCGTAGGCGGCCACAATTTGTCGCAGTGCATCCGGAAACTGGGACATGCGGTGCAGGCCCTGGATTACAAACGCGGCCGGAGCTGGCTTGTTCTGCATCAGACATTTGAGGAACATATCCGTGAGCTCTGCCTTGTGCATCCGCGGCAGAAACTGTTCGTACTGAGCCGTCTCTGCGAAGATCGAGATTATGCTGCAGCGCATTTCTAACGGCATCACATCCATGTGGTTGCGCAGCTGCTCCACGACCAGGTCAAAGAGGTTCTGCTCGAAGAACAGCTTGGTCATCTTCTCGGAGCGCAGGGCCGTGGCCAGGACTTCGATAATATCGGGGGCTTCAGGTCCTTGGGGGTTTTCGCAGAAGGCCTTGACCAGCTGCTGCAGGACGAAGAAGCAGCGATGCAGTGGCTCAAAAACGCTGTTGTCTCCAGTGTCCGCCAGAAGGGTTTTCAATGTTTTCAGCGCAGCCTTTCGGATCTCCTGGAACTCGTTGGTCACCTCGCAGATAATCCGATCGATGGGAAAATCTGGCTGGGTAGTGAACTCCAGCATTTGATCGGCACTCTGGACTAGAAGCATCCGATGCAGTGCCTCGATTGAGTTTAAAACCGTGTCCGGATTCTCAGAATTAATAAACACAATCTTGAACTTTTCCAGAAACTCGGTGGCCTCCAAAATGCCATGGGCCATCTGGGGATCCTTCAGACAAACATTCAATATATATGTCAGGTACTCGATGCAGAAATCGTCGGTCTCCTTTAAATAGAATTTGCACGCCAGGTCCAGGATCTGATCCGCCTGCTGTGGCTCATAGGTGGCCATGTCCGTTTTTTCCAGCAGAGCGGTGAGCAGGAACAAAGCAAAACGTCGTATCATCGTGTTCTCCGAGTTGATGAACAGTTCCTTTTCCAATAGGATTTCCAGCAGGCGGTGGGCCCTAAGATCCAGGACATTAGCATCCTCGCGGCGGGCGAAATCTGTGATGTGGCTAAAGACGGTCAGCAGGACGCACTCCTCCTGGGAGCTCAAAAGAAGCAGGGCCGTGTCCAGCTTCTTGATCGGCACATTCACCTCCGTGAAGGATTTCTCCTCGTTCTTGGTACGATCCGGATAGGCGGTCTTGGCCTCGTAGACGCGCTTCGAAGCACGAGACATGATACGGCGGAATTAGTTCCTTTAGTATAAACACACCTTATATGTAGACGGTTTTCAACATTTTTGAAATGACAAATTATTAACAGCTAGTCAATCGTCTTAAAACTTCTGGGTGTAGAAAACAGGGTTTCTATTGAATTTCATTTATTGAATTTCAAAGTAACAAAAGTAAATATTTTTATATATTTAATATTTGTACTTAAGGTATTGTCGAATAAAAATATTGTCTGTTTTATTAATTTAATTATTTTTAAGGTTATCCCATTGCTGATGATAATTGCTAAATCTTCTTCTTCCTAAATCGTATATTCCTGGTACATTCTTATCAAAAATTTGAGTTTTCCGTGGTATGCACATTTCCAAATTTTTCAGATTTTGTCCTTTACAAACTATCTGTTATCTGCCGACTGTATTATCTACTCTAAACATAGTACCAAAAAAATAAGCTGAAAATTACATTTTACAGTATGTACTTTGCATTCTCAAGAATCTACCCTTTACAAAATTTCAATATACCCAGTTGAGAATCAGTACAGTACGGTATTTCTTATCCTTCAGGTAAAGAGTGTATAACGATCAGGGATGAATATGCCATGCTTTATTCGTGGTTTGACTTAAATGTGAAGGGATACTGCTCGGATTAACGGCTCAGAAATTTATTTGACCCAATTAGTAATATAACATAACGAAAAATGTTAATCTTACAATGCCATAACTAAAACGCATTTTTTATGTACTGGTATACACATTTCAGTTATTTTCAAAATGGATCTTGGCAATCGATAGGCGAGCGATCACATTTATCGCTCGTAACACAAAAAAAACACTAAAAAATCCGCACGCGTCATTTGAATTTAACAAGCGAACTGGGGTGGAAAGAAGAGAAAGCAATAACGCGACGCTTGTTTGTTTCGCCATCGCTTGGTGCAATTTGAAAACTGTTTTTTTAAACCAGAAACCAAAAAAGCGCAACTTATAAATTGACTGCGGATCCTGATCTACAATACATTTAAAAACGTAATGCCCAGACCGAAGGCGAAGGCGGTTGAGAAGGCCAAACCAAAGGCAACGGGCAGCAGGAAGCGTCCGGCGGTTACCAAGAAATCCAACAAAGATGGGGAAAAGGAGAACGAGGATCAGGGTGCGGCCACCTCGACCACTGCCTCCGTATCCTGTTCTGCGGAGGCCATGTACGCGATAATGCGACACGCCGAGCTCAAGGAATCCCTGCACCAGCGCTATGTTAAGGAAATGCAGCAACTGTACATAAAGGTGAGTCGCGTCGTTTTATTTGAAATTTCCGTCTTTAACAATCTAATAATCTTCCAGATGGGCCACGAGTCCTTCAAGTGGGCCTTCATCAACGTTCTGAAGGCGGTCCTCGAAGCGGAGGAGGGCAATGAGAACGCCACCATGGCCCTAAACTTTTGCGCCAGTTTCGTCGCTACTCCTGATGAGAATCGCACCGAGCCCATGCTGGGGGAAACCTTCCACTGGCTGCTTACCGTATGTGTCTACTGTACAAAATTTTACCACATGTTACTAATTGGATATTCCCGCATCTGCAGACCTATTCCAGCAATCCGCACATCCGCTATCGAATTTGCTACTTTATTAATCTCATACTCAAGAAACTGGGACCCAATGCCGCCCTGGATGACAACCAGTGCGATGATATCCTGGAGGCTATGTTGGACCGAGTGAAGGACGTGTCTGCCAGTGTGCGCAAGCAAGCAGTTCTGGCCATGCAGCGCCTACAAAATCCAGACAATCCGAACGATCCTGTCGTCTGTGCCTATCAGTACCATTTGTCCGCCGATCCGTCGCCCAATGTGCGACAGTGCATCATCACATGCATGGGCCGGAACTACATTACTATTCCGCACATCCTTCAGCGGTTGTGGGACGTCGATGAAAAGGTGCGCCGCCACACGTACGTGAACATGTGCAACTACCCGGTGCGCTCGTACAAGGTGGCCCAGCGGCTTACCCTACTGGAGCAGGGGCTCAACGACACCTCAGCCACCGTGCGTAAAACGGTGGTCAACTTTATGCTCAAGACGTGGGTCGAGTCGTACCAGCATAACTATATTGCCCTCACGGCGGCCCTTAAGCTGGATTCCGACGAGGAGGAGCTGCTGCGCTTCCGACGCGTGGCGAAGCAAATGCTGAGGGTGATCTTCGAGCAAACGGACCACCTGAAGCTAGTCGAGCAGCTGCCGTTGAGCGACGATTGCGAGCTGCATCGCTGCATCCCTCACGAATCGCTGACCGTGGAACTGCTTATCTACTGGCAATGCCTCAGCGAGTACCTGGACATGGAGGCTCCCGAAATGGACCCGGTGCTGCCGGAACTCAGTGTCTTTTGTAACTACGTAGAAAAGTAAGAAGAGTGTTCTCCGTACTATCAATCGGTATAAAATAATTGTTTTGTAGATTCTGCCAATTTCAAAAGCCAGACATGGACAAGTTTGCCCAGGTTGAGTTCCAGAACATGCTGCTCTCGCTGGTGGAGATCCTGCAGTCATACGATCTCGGGGACGAAATCGGACGGGGCAACATGCGCCTGCTGATCACCAACCTGTTTAAGGATTGCCTGCTGGACCACAAGATCGTAAACGTGCTAGTGCGCTGCATGGAGCAACTGATCACGGACATGAACGATCGGATGCAGTTCTTCATCGAAATCATCTACGAGCTGTGCGAGCTTAACACCAAGCAGAACGAGCTGATTCACGACCGCAGTTTGATTAATAAGTTGCTGGACGACTTGGACACGCCTCTGAAGATGAAGATCTCCTCGCTGAAGGTCAAGATCCTTGAGATGGAGGAGCAGGAGGACAATTATGTGCGCCAGAAGGAGTACATACGTGCGCAGTCTGTGAACGATGAGAAGACCGCCGTCACCGAAGAGTACACTGAGTTGATCCGGCCGCTGTTGGAAAAAAACGGCCTGCTTGAGATGCCCGCACGGCCAAAGCTTTCCAAGCAAGAGCGCGTCTTGAAGGGACTGTACACCTGCTACTACATGACAGCCTCTCCGCACGTCCACAAGCTGACGCCAAGCCTGTGCCAGCTGTACAAGGACTTCATATGCCGCTACCTGCCCTGCGGCGAGGTGGACATCTTCGAGTGGGCCATCAAGTGCGGCACCACCTACAGCATGTTCTACGAGGCCTACAGCAAGGAGGTGTTTGAGGTGGTGGTCGACCAGTTTTGCAACAACAACATCGTGCGACTGTGCGAGACGGCGGCGATCTGTATTTTGGAGCTGTTGGACAACTACGGCTTGGACTACTTCAACGATTTTAATCAAACCGGCAGCCAAGTGTCGAAGACGAAGCGAAGACAGCTCTACACAATGCAGGAGCTCTACGACGACGACGATGGCAGCCAATCGCAGAACAACGAACAGAACACCGACATCATCATGGTAATGGGCCACTACATGGAGCGAGTGCAGAACAAAGGCGTTGGCCTAGCCATCGTTCGGGGGCTCTGCCGTTTGGTGCTTCGCGGTCATTTAGACGATCGACCGGATGTGTTGGAGCAGCTGCTGAAGCGGTATTTCAACCCAAACACCGAGCCCATTATCAGCCAAGTTTTGGGTATGTTTTTTGAGGAGCTAAGGCGCCTCAACAAGCAGAATCTTCTCCAGCCTTGTTTCCTGTCCACTGTTTGGACCATCATGAACTGTAGTTATGACTCGCCGCTTAATGGCGTCCAACCCGAACACTTGACCAAGTTTTTCCTCGAAATGACCGTGCAAGAGGTCAGCACACCCCAAAAGAATATCCACAACAAGATGGCAATAAGTATTCTGCAGTATATTCAAAACTACTTTACGGAGCGCAAAGATATGTGCCGGCTTCTGGCAAAGGAGCTCACGAATCTCTCAGTGAACGTCTTCAACGGGCCGGAGATTAAGACTGAAATTCTCGATTTGGCGGACAAGCTGATAGCTGTAAGTTTTTCTCAGTTGACCTAGGAAACATTTGTGCTTACTTAGTTTTCTTTTAAATTTCAGAGCGAATTGGATCCTCGAATGATTAAGAACATTGAGAACTTTAAGCTTTTGGTCAATGGTAGTTTTAATCCGCCTCCGCGCAGGAATCCGGAGGACGGCGAAAGCGATGAGGAGTGCGAGACAGCCACAGTGACAACGGCGGAATCGGAAACGGCAGTGCCAGTACAGACGGCAGCCCCTCTTCCCGAGGATCCTACCAACGAGGCGAGTCATACTCCTCCTGCGGAAATTTCGCAAACTGAAACAAGCGTAGTGGTGGAGGCCGCTTCCACTCCAAAAGCAGTGGACCCAGCAGCACCAACACCCGAACCGATTGTGACCACCTATGGGAAAGATAACATCATAGGGATACGACACCTTCGTCGCTCCATGGCCATTAGCCATGCGGATGCGGAGAGCTTATTGGGCATTCAGACAAGTGATGTGGAAGAAAGCCCGGAAACGGAGGTCGCAGAAACATCCAAACGAAACCTACAAAGGCCACAGATGAGAAGACGACTTGAAATGGCAATGGCTAGGTCATCTAAGACACCCGAAAAGCGGCCCCCTAGTGAAAAGGAATCATCCGATGAGGAGATAAGCGAGAGTCCGAACAGAGAAGATAGGGTAAGAATCAAAATATTCCCCCATCACTGCAGATTTTAACTTTTGTGTTCTCTTTAAGTCGAACGATTCGGAGGTGATCGAGGCATCGCCCACAGCCGGCTCGCCTAGTCCGAAAAGCGCTCCGGATGCCAGCTACCTGCGTCTTCGTTCGCTCCGCACCAGGAAAGGCGCCGCAGCATCCACATCCCAGTCCACTCCCACCCAACCTAGCAAAGTGAGTACCAGGCGCTTGCGCATGCAGCTCTAGGCTTTGCCACAGGACTCACGCACCGACTTTCCCAGTACACGCTGTTTAGTTTAAGATAATAGTTGCAATCGGCATTAACAATCAACAAATGTTTTCAAAACTGAACACCAAATTGTAGTTTTAATGATGCCCAATCCGCGCATCCTGGTTATAGTAGTAGCTTCCTAATCCTAGTTCGCCAAAGGGTCAGTTTTCATTTGATTTTACAATTTTATTTTCCTTTTTTTTTTTTTTTGAACTATTATCAGCGAAAGGTCCTGCATCTGGAGACGCCTCTGAGAAACGGACGAAAAAGAGTGCTCAGGCGGACTCCTTCAGATCCAAAGTCTCATTCCCTGCGCCACAGTGATTCTACTGCTCAATCGTCGCCCCGCAATTCCCCGCTGCGTAAACAGCAGCGCCTTGACAACAGGAGTTCCCGGCGACAGCAGATTGCAACGACCACAAACAGTCCCACGGACAGCACGTCGTCGGTGAAGGAAAATCAAGTGCCTCCAGCGATTGTCGTTCAATCGGAGTCCGATTCAGTGCTAATATCCGATTCTGAATCTGAAACTGAAACGCCGGCAACCAGGAAGGCAAAGTCCAAAAAGCCGGTCAAAAAAGGGCTGCCCGAGATTCGATCACGGCCCAGTGCCAGCACTCCAAAGGTAACCACGCGAAACGAGGCACGCGCCCAGCGGATAAGCTCCATGTGCATGACACGGAAACGGATGTCCCTCGAGATGAACCTCAGTGGCGGGCAGCTGCAAGTATCCACGCCGAAGCGTCTGACTCGGGCCGTGGCCCTCACCATGAGCATGGACGGAAAGCGCAGCAGGAGAAAATAGCATCAGAGTTGGATTCACCCCTATCATTTCCCGTTCTGTGTTCGTTTGTTAGAGTTTAGTTTCGTGGCCGTTTATTTTTGTACAATATCTGTAAATTATGTAGTAGTTTCAAGTTTAAATAAATCGTTGAATAGTTTAACCGAACGACAGTTTACTTCCCCAACGATTCAACCTGTGTATTAAAAATAACGAAATCAATTATGTACAATCTGAAATCTTTTATATGCAAAAATCTTTTATCAAGCTTGTATATAAAAAAGTTTATAATTTATTGAAAATTTCTATAAAGATGTATAAATGTGTATTTTGATGCTGGTAACTTGCATGCAGACCTAGCATGCGCGAATAAGTACATGCTGAGATTCGATCGATCCGAATGAAGGAAGCCAATGGCTAGCAGTGATTACGTTACTTGCGTGTTGCTTAAATCTATCCAATGCTTAGCCTACGAATTAGAATCGATAGTTATGAGGTTAAGGCAACGGCGGTCGTTTAGAACAGATCAAGTTGATCGAGAAGTGGGTGGCCTTAGAGGAGTATTTAAAGTTTAAGGCCATTCAGTTTGTGGGCCGTCGTGTGCAGATCCCATTCGTGCTGCTGCAGCGCCTCGAAGGAGGCTTCCAGAGAGAGATTGGCCTCGCTGACCAGGTTCTGCAGCTTGATGAGTTTAATGGACTTGTGAACGTCCCAGTTGATGAACTCCAGGGCGCCCAGGCATCGATTGGGAGTGCTCTGTGGAAAAGTGTTTAAGATTAGTATATGCTAGTTCACAAAATATGAAAGGTAACTCACATCCTTGCCAAGTACTTTCACCATGATGCGCACTTCATCCGAATCCACGCCTCTCTCGCATCCCTTGGGTTTCTTGTCGGAGAATTCCAGCAGGTCCTCGCAGCTAACCGAGTTCGAGTCCGCCAGCCGAGCCGCAGTGGCTGCAAAGTATTCCGCTTCGGTTTGCGGCTTGGCAGAAGCTCCTCCCGGTTGGCAACTGCTCGAGCTGGTTTCGGCAACGGAGTTCCGATTCATGGCCATGTTGACGGAGGCTCGAACCTTCTTGAACAGAGCATTTCCTGCCAGCTCATTGTCCGCACTGGAGAAGCGACGACTGACTTCCGGAGCAGCTTCTGCCGGAGGCTGAGAGTCCTGTTGGCTTGCCTCCGACTCCAAGGCGCTGCAACTACTGCCGGGAGTGGCGGTCTTTCGGCTGCTCTCGATGTCCAGGTTGCGCAGCTCGTCATCGTTTACATACAGCCCGGAAATCTGGGTGGCCTCGAACTCGGCATCCCTGCCCTTGTTGTAGTGCTCCTTCTGAATCGAAAAGTTGTAGAAGCCATCTGTTACGTCCGGCGACTGCAGGATACCCTCCTTGCTGGAGTCCGCCTCAAGAATGGACTCAAACTGCAGCGAAGCGGTGTCCGTTAATCCAGCAGCATCCGCTGGTGCAGAAGCCAGCTTGTCCAGGTTCTGGTACGTGTGGGAGGACTCACTGCCCACCGCCGGCATGTTCTCGTATTCCCGCTCAGAGGCGCGCGACGGGCGGCGCATACTGTTCGGTCGGACGGCGGCCACCACTTCGATGGCGCGACTTGGTTGCTGTTGGGCGGAGGAGGAGATCTCCGGAGTTCTCACGGCGTCTTCTCCAAAGTCCGTCAGTTTGCTGAGCGTGCGCTGCAGTCCGTTGGCCGGAATGATCAGCGGATACTTGCGCACATGGCGCTTGGTGCTGGTCTTGACCTGCTTCTTGCCCTCGCGCGGCGGCAGGGGAATGGGATTGGGTGACTCCGGTTCAGGCTGCTGCTGCTGCTGCTCCGCCTGCTGCGGCTCGGGAAACTTGTAGCTGCCGTGGGTCATGTAGCTGGGACTTTCGCAGGCCTCCAGCGAGTTTGAGTTCTCATCGTTGTGGCGACTCAAGCCGGCGGCCAGTTCCGCCTTTCGCACCCGCTGGGCGGCTCCTCGGGTGGGTAAGGTCATCGGGCGCTGCGACTGGTGGAGACTCTGCAGGTCGAATTCGTCGGTGTCCAGGTGGCGGAGCAACGTGGCCGCCGGACTGGGTCCGATGTCCAGCAGGGCCTTGCGCTCGATCAGGGTGTTGTAGGCTTCCAGTCCTTCTTTGCCGATCAGCGACTGTTTTTGCGGGGTGGGAATAAAGTGAATGGAAATGATATTGTACAAAACGAAAATGTTGGGGTACCAAAAAAATTATAACTAAAGCGGTGCAGGAAATTAATACTATTAGTGTTCAATCACCAAATAAAGCCAAGTCGAGAATTGAAATTCAGAATTAGTTTTTCTTTATTAAATCCCTTTAAATATGCACAACATTTTCTTTTTATTTTGATTACCAATTAACTTGTTTGGTTCTTAGAATGCAAACTTTTCTCGTTTTCCAAATAGTTGTTGCTTAGTTGAATTTAGTTTAGTTTAATTTAGTTGTTTTGGGGTTTTTGTATAATACTTGAGTAAATTTTGGTTTTCATTAAGTTTAATGTTCTCTGGGTTGAAACGCTTCGAACGCATAGTTTAGAATATCATGTTCCGTAATGCTTACATTACCGCATACGCCTTTATACTTGTATACATATATTAGGTTGATTTAGATTTAAGTAGGTGTATATATAATCTGTATATCATATTTTCAATTTGAGTTTATCCATAAATGCATAGAATGCGAAAATCTTTTAGTAAGTATAATCCGTATAATATATTCTTAGTGAGGTTATCAAAAATGTTGGACGCTTTCCACGCGTCGCCAATTTAATTGAAGTTTGCTTTTGGTTTCGTTTTGGTTAGTAGGCCAATTCTTGACTTTTCAATCTCAAATCTTAAAGATACTATAGGGTTCGACACTCTAGTTAAAGTGAGCTTAAATGCTTCTCTTGGTTTCGGTATCGTTTAACTTGTGTGGTTTTCACTTTTGGTTTCGCTTTAGCTTTGGTTTTATAAAAAATGCAAGCGTCAGGATATGGCACATAATCCGTACGGGATTCTTGCTCCGACGAATGTTTCTTTGATGTGGACAAGTTCTGAGGATTGTCAACAGTTTTGTGTGGGTGTCTGTCTTTCTGTGTGTCTTTCCGTGTCTGTGTGTGGCTTAAAATTACCGCTGTGAGTTCCAAAGTTCTGCAGTTCTCACTGGTAATTGGTAATTGGTAATAGGTAATAGGTAATACCCTGTCTAGTTGGAGTCCCCCCAATAAGTGTGAGTGTTTGTGTTTGCCGTGTGCCTTGACATACTGTTTCCGACAACCAAGCTCTTGTTGGGTTCTCTTTGAAAAGATTTATTGAACATTTTCTATTCCGTTTGGAAGCCATATCTTTGTTTTATCCGTTTGTGGTAGTGAAAAGTTGAAGAAACGCTTTGTATACTGACTATAGGCTACTGAATAGAGTACTTTTCCGTTTGAGAGATGCAGAGAAAATTTCAGAGATATTACCACTGTTCGATTGGATTAAATTAGACGGAATAGGGACTAGGAATGCACTTGCATCTGCGATAAAAATAACACTTTCAAAAAATGGGCATCTATTCCGACAAACTCAATCGAATCGAAGAGGGTAGCTGCTTATATTGCTCCATTAAAACTGAGTTGAGCTTATGATGATGAACTATGTGGTTGGTGATGCGATGGTTGGAAGCTGCGCAGCTGATCTGCACATCATTATTATCTGTTCTGAGAGGTCTTCGGTGTTTTCCTATAAGGCACACTCTCATCTCGCTTCAAAAAATACAAATCCAAAAAATATATAATCTACTCGCTGTAAATACTTCTACAATTTACTCTTCGACGCCAACACTCAACGCTGCCCCCACCTCACACACAGACATTAGCACAAACACAACACCGCCAAGCTCCGCGCTCCACGAAGCTGCCATCCGTGACCACGACCTTCCGGATCCGATTCCCACCATCCCACCTTTCCGTCGCCTCTAATCGGACAACACGTTGCCGAACAGTAAATTGAGAACGTATTTCAGCATTTTCCTTAGTTATGGAGCCGGACTGGGCGGAATTCTCGGCGCGACGAACTCTCGCCGGAACTGGAACTCATCCCCACTCTCGGTGCTGGACGAGGACGAGCTGTCACTGGACCTCCGGGCGGGACCAGCCACTCCACCCGCTGCACTAATAATCGTTGATGTCGTTAGCTGCTGCTGCTGCATTTGCCGCCAGTGCATCTCGTGCTGCTTCACCGCCGAGGCGTGAATCTTCTCCGGCCAGTGGAACTCCGTGGGCCGCTGTGGCTTCGCCGACTTGTTGCTGGGCGCCAGCAGGGAGCCCGCCGAGAGCTGGCGCTGCTTCAGCTCCTCCGGTGAGCTGCCCACGAAGTTCGTGGACGTGGGACTCTTGCCCGTCAGCCGACTAATGTCGAATTCGTGCAAGGCAGCTCCGCCGCTCATTGGTCTCTGAATGGTGGCACCGGCTGCTTGCCTGTAGGTGGCCTGCACTGCCGACGAGGCGGCCGAAGAGGATCCCGACCCCGATCCGGGCAACTCCGATCCGTTGAGGAGATAGCTGGGCTTTTGGCTTGAGCTGAGGTAACTGGCGTGGGCCATGTTGTAGTTGTTGCCGGGACCACGACCTCCGAAATCGTAAATGCGCTCGTCATATTGGAACTGCTCGTAGCCAGTGCCCATCATGCCAGTGCCTCCTCTGTGGAAGCTGCGCCGCTGTCCCCCAATGTTGTAGTGCGGTGCCGACTTGATGCTCGAGTTGGAGCCGTAGATTTGACGGGGCGAAATGATAACCTCTCGCTCGTCGTGGCAGGCGGACTGCACCTGGCGATTCATTCCCGCGCGCCGCCGTCTCCCCAACGAGGAATTCGAGCTGGCCGTCACTCTGGCTCGGATGTCGCACTCGGAGCGGGCCAAACTGGGCTTCACCGGCTCCTCCCCGCTGGAAGAACTCGAGTCCAGGGTCATGGGATTGTAGCTCAACCGCCGGAGGGTGCGAGCTCTGATGGAGCGAGGCTTATACGAGGCGGAACGACGTGGTAGCGGCGGCTGGTGCTCCATCCTCACCTGCCGATGGATAACGCCCCTCTCCCGCTGCGGCGGCTCCGAGAGAACCGGTGATATGGGATGAAAGCTCTCGTTGAAGGACGTCGAACGTTGGCGGTATCCCTTCGATCCCATGTACACGGATCCACTGCTGGCATTCAAACCCGCTCCCGACTTGATGGGCGAGGCGCTGGCCAGCATTTGCTTGGTGGCTCCGTTTCCGAAACGCTCGTAGCCCAGCTCATCCTTCAGCGTGGAGTAGCCTCCGGACATGACCACAGGTGGAGCGCTGAACAAAGCCTCTCCTTTTAAGGGATAGTGAAAGCTCTCCTGGGGACTGTAGCTTGACTTTTGGCTGCTGCGGCGCGACAACGAGATGTTCGTGTCCCTGGAGGCGAAGCCCGTGTCCGGAGTACTGGAGCGCTTGTCCTCCATGGGCTTGGGATCGACGGGAGCAGCGGCGCTCAGCTGCGCCTGGTTGTGCATGTACTGCAGGTGCTTGTCCAGATGACTGGTGGCCGCGTTGAAGTCGAACATGGTCTGCACTCCGTTGCTGTAGCTGTAGACCGCCGACTTGAGGCTGCCGGTGGCACTGCTGATGCCATCGTCCAGACTCAGCAGCTGCGGCAGCTGGTCATTGAGGATCGTGTCGTTGGAGTCGCTCTTATCCAGCTCCGTGTACGTGTGCATGAAGTCCAGATTGAGCGCTTTCAAGGTGTTCTCAATGTCCATTATGTTGTCGTCGATGCTCTTCGACGGCTGATCCTCCGCCCGCTCCCGCTCCCGCTCCAGATTCAACGGCCTGCTGAGTATCTCACGCGACTTCTGGAACAGAAAGTCGGAGCTCTCCTTGTCGAAGATGGGCACCCGCAGATCTGTGCTGTTCTTGATCTCGCTCAGCGAGCGGAAACGCTGCTCGGATCGCGATGGAGGAGCAAAACGAGAACACAACCAAAACAAAAAGCCAAAACGCAAACGCAAAAGGGGAAATGAAAGGGCAACGATGTAGGTGGAGAAGAAAAAGCAGAGTGTAGACAAAACTCGAGGATTAGAATCTATTTCAGAAACAGGGATGGATTGCGTAGCGCTACTGAGGAACTAAACTGATCTACCCCTTTGAGTTGCTCACCTGTATGTCCGGAATGCTCTGCAGCTCCTCAGTGAAGTTCTTCTTCTTGGAAAAGGGTGAGGCGTTGCCGTGTGTGGGAGTGTGGGCGGATCCACTGGCACCTCCCAGTCCGCTGGCCTTCTCAGCCCCACCATTGTTACTCAAATGCGGGAACCTGAAGCTGAACTTGCGCTTCGGACTGTGCATGGCGGGAGTTTGATCAGAGACCAGATCAATCATTGATCTAAAAGAAGGAACCATTTTAATAAGCTGCTGTTCCAAAGCCTTAAGGATCCCAACTCACCTGGCACTAATCTCGTTGGCTATCTCGATGGCATGGTTGAGAATCTTCTCATCCTTTACAGAAATGGGTTTCACGGTGCCCGACGACTTCTTTTTCGAGAGCGTGGGCAGCAGGCCATGGCCATGCTTGTTGCCATTGGTGTCGCCATTCTTTTGCCCCAGTTTGGCCGACATTTCGGCAAACTCGTTCTTGCTGTTCACATGATCAAATCCGGGCGACTTGGGGTGGCTGCCGGAAGCCCCGCTTATCGATCCAAACATCGAGTTGATCTCGTCCATTAGCGATGGCCCAAAGTCCAGCTTGTCGGCAGCCATTTCATCATCCGATATTTCGTGATACTCGTGGGGATCATCCGCAACAGTGCGGGAACTGGGTCGCCAGCCCGGTTCGCCCGAATGAATGCTCTTGCCATCCGCTCCGTAGTTGTTGTTGTGAAGGCCAAACTCCAGTTCATCGTCGCCTCTGTTGAGGAAAAACGGATTGGTGGACCCGGTGGCAAAGTCGAATGAGCTTTGGCCGTTCGTGGATATCAGCTTGGGCGTGTGTTCGGCGGATGGAATGAATGTGGGGTTCATGGAAGTGCCCATGGCGCCTCCGCTGCTGGCACCCTCTGGGAAATACCCACTGGCGGTCTGCAGAGAGTCTGGACTCGTGGGCGTCGGCGGCAGTAGGAGTGGCGTCTGCTCAATGTCCTCCGAGGGCTTGTAGGGCGTCACAATCTGCTTGGGCACATGGTTGTACTGAGGAAAACAAAATAAATAAGTCTGGAGAACGCATTCGACTGGATCATGTTACTCACATTCTGCGAACTTCCCAGGAAGGCGATGTCTCCAAAGGTGGCTCCGTCAATGCCCACGTGGCCGGTATGCTTAAAATCGTTTTGCGGCTTTGAAATCATCTCGGTGCGTAACTTGCGCTTGCTGATCCTATGATCGCTCACCCGGCTGAAGGAGTCGCGGCTAGAGCTGGGAAGACCTTCCAGGAAGGCCACCGTGTTGGAAGGGTTAAAGTAGCCCGTCTTCCCGGTACTGAGCACTCCTTTCCAGAAGGGCGTGCCCGTGTTTCGATCAAGGACGCTTATAATATCGCCCTGGCGATACAGAAGATGGTCCTTCTTGGGCTCTGAACAGTTCACCACGGCCTTCAGCTGCTCCGGCTTCATATCGGGTAGTAGATCGTAGATCTCTCCAAAGCGCGGTCGCTTGGCGGCATCGTCCTGCCAGCACTTCATCATCAGAGTGTAGTACTCGCTGGGACAGCAGTCGGGTTGCTCCAGTCGCTGGTAGTTGGGTGCGTCGATGGCCTCGAGGATCTGCAGGCCGGTCAGTGCCGCCCATGGCTGGAAGCCGTACGAAAACATCTCCCACAGGCAGACCCCAAAGGCCCACACATCGGAAGCGTTGGTGAAGCGCAGATAGTTGATGCACTCGGGTGCACACCACGCAATCGGCAGTTTTAGGTTCACATTGAAGTTGGTCTTATAGTAGTCCTTGCCCACGCCCAGCGCACGCGACAAGCCAAAGTCGGAGATCTTGACCTTGTCCTTGCTGAACACCAGGATATTCCGAGCCGCCAGGTCTCTGTGGATGAGGCGCTTCTGCTCCAGGTAGCGCATTCCATTGCAGATCTGCAGGGCGAACTCACAGAGCGTGGGTATGGTGAGGAAACTGACACGCAGCCCCGAGTCCTTGAGGCACTCCAGAAGCGAGCGCAGATGAGCCAGCTCGGTGACCAGCATGAGCGAGTCGGTGGCCAAGACGACGCCGTACAGCCGCACGATGTTCTCGTGCTCGATGGAATGCATGATGGCCGCCTCCTTGAGGAACTCCATGGGATTCGACTGCATCCGTTCGCGACACAGGCATTTAATAGCCACTTGGATCTGCAGAAGACGGATTAGATCACTTATGTGTATGGTAATAGCTAATCGAAACTCACCCTCTCGCTGCCATTGGACCAGACGCCCTGCTGGACGATCCCAAACTCGCCGGTGCCCAGTTGCTTGTTAACACTAATGGAGTCCGCCGGAATAATGTGCTTGTTGTTGGGCACCTTGCCTGGCGAACTGGCCCCGTTCTTGGCTGCCAGGGACGAGCATGCGGAGGCACCACTCCCATCGGGCGCCACTTGACCTCCGCCGGCGGGCGCCTCCTCCCGCTTTACCATCGTTCCGGGCGCCTGCAGCAGACGCTTGATCTTGCTGAGGTAGCTGTGGGGGAAGTGCTTCTCGTAGAACTTGCGGAGCCTCCGGATTTCCGGGCGCGAGAGCCCGATGAAACGCAAATCCTCATCCGCCGCATACTTGAACTGGGCCGCGTTCGTTATTTTCAATTCATTTCTGCGGGGGAGGAAAGAGTTTGGAGGGGGGTCGGTTTAGTTGGGGCTGGGGAGCTGCTTCCGCTTTTTGGGTCACTCACTTGACGGCATTGTAGTACTGCTGCAGTTCGGACTCTGTGAGGAATTCGTATAAATCAATTTGTGGATACTCTGAAAGCGGGGAATGTACAAAAATAAACACATTAAGATCTTGGGTATATATTATATAGTAAATATACAGTAAGACCGCGCGCACAAAAGCAAATCTCGGGGGCCCTTATCTTTCGTGTGCCGAGCATAAGGGGGAATACCCTAGGCAATAAATAACTTCTTTAACGATCGATCCGCCAACGCAGATGGGATTTTTGAATATGATTAAATAAAACAGACATCTCCTGCATACCCAAAAGTTCCGCTCCCCCAACCCCAGAACACAAACACATTTAGGCAGGAGTACGTGAGCTCATTGACACAGAATTCCGATTGCCTTGCTTTTTACCCCTTAGCAGAGGTTTGAATCGGGTGTATTGGCTACCCACAGAAATCGCTAACAGGTAGAATCACTAGAGAGCTCTGATTGAAAATGAATCTCTCTACTCTCTATACAAACATCTTGCAGATCAGAGACATTGAAATTCTTTAGTGCTTATTGTGGTATCGATGTCTTGAAAATTTCTTTAACTAAAGCCCTGAAAAGTAAGAGGTACTAAAAAAGTTTCCAACTTTTCATTTAAAATATCATAATATCATTTGAGGAAACTCCTAAAACATATCAACCCTAAAAAATCTAAGACTCATATACTTGTTCTAGTTGGATTTCAAAGCACATAATTGGAATGACATACACATATGTACTCATTTATTATCTTAAAGTAGATAAATGTACACTTTTTGAATCTCAATATATGTAAGTTATTGCTCTCTTGAGATTTATCGGCGCCTCGAAGTATGTAACAATCCTAATAACGCTCATAGAACTCATTTTTATTCTTAGCAAATGAATTAAAATAGAAAAAAAGATTTGAACATTTTTATGCAAGCTACCTAATAAGGTTATTTGGGGTATACTTAGTTTTCTTTCTAAAAAGAGGATAAGTACAAAAGGTATCTGCTAGTCGGATCTGTAGACTCCAAGTCATTCTTTCACAATGTCGCTGCACCCGCATTTGTCATCCGACTGCAAGGGGCCATTGTTTGTCCTCTCCGGAGTTGACACAGTGGGTGGGCAAGGGAGCAGGAGGTGGGATGAGGGATTGGGGGTGGATGTTGAGCAACAAATGCATGTACACCGACTGCTGAGCTGATAACGTCCCGGGAATTGGAGGTAACTGAGTCATAGCTCTTGATAAACGGTTCCGTTTTCCGGCTCCACCCCGATTTGGCAAGGGTCCCGGTAGCACTTTCCCGCAGGACTTCGCTTGTCCTTGAATATGCAAAATAAAATCGATCGGCCAATACATACACACACACACACTTATTCACGCAAGCGGAAGACTATCGGAAACTACGTAGCAGGAAAAAGCAATTTTCCTCGCGATTTTCGTTCAATTTTCACATGTCACCTGCGAGTTCGGGTATTTAGCTTCACAATAAGCTCGTTTTTCACTTTTTAACTGCCTTTTTTCTGTCAAACTTACCCATTTTACTCTCGCGTGTGCGTCTGCATTGTTTTTTGTTTTTTTGCTGCAATGAGTATGACCGTTGCGCGGAGTCGGCTTATTTACCAAAAGCCAGTGCTGGAAAACATTTAAACAGTTAAAGAAACGGTTCCAGGAATTTAAAATTTTTCCGTTACTAAGTATTTTTTATTTTGTGAAAGTAGACTTACGAGAAGTTAAACTTTATCTTTGAATATTAAAATTATATTTCAATTTAATATTTTATGTTTCTGTCTGATGAGATCTTTAAACAGCATTTAATCTGCATATTTTTTGGCAATTAAAATGATTGAAAAAAATATAAACAAGTTCAAAAACAGAAAACCCATTTAATTTCAAATAATAGCATTTATTCATATACATATTGATTACTTTAGTTATGTAAAAAACAATAATCGCATCGGAGCGTAAATAATTTGAGGCTACTACTGATCAGCGTTTAGAACAAACGGAAGCCACTGGGGAAGGCTGTGGCCATCATACGGTTAATGGCAGTCCGGATGTGCTCGTGACCCAGGGCGCCATTGATGGCAGCCAGCTCCTCGAAGTAATCGCGGCTGCGTTTCTCCTCGATCAGCTTTACCACGTACTTGTACATGCGGCCGTAGTGACCGTGGGCATAGGCGTGCCACAGGGCAAACTGAATGGCTTTAGAGTCGTTGGCGTCCACGAACTTAATGATGTCCGTGTACAGATCGTTTATCTCGGCCAGGCGATCGTTAATGCTATCGTCCAAAACAGCCAGTTTGGCGATGGCGATGCCCTTCTTGCTCAGGGCCTCAATGAGATTGTTCTTTTGCTTGTCCATGTTGCTAAAAAGGGAGTAATGTTAACTAAAGCCGGGAGGCCATAACTCAAACACTCAACATACGTCTTAATCTTGGCTGCATCGGCACGGGTATCGTTCTTCAGACCATAATACGAGAGTAAGGCCTCGACATCGGTATCTTGGACCACCTTATCGGCCAGCTTAACAATACGTTCCAGGGCGTTGCGCAGCTTCTTCTGATCCTCCTTCTGCTTGTCGGTACCTTCGCCTGCTTCTGGCGGAGATGTCTTTTGGGCATTAACGAAGGATAGCGGCAGTTGTGACTTCAATTGGTTGGACTCGATGTTCTGGATAAGCAGCAGGTTTGCCTGCAGATGCTTGGGATGGGCAGCCACCACTTCGTTGTAGATTTTCTCTGCCATCTCCAAATCTGTGAATAAATAGTTCGATTTGATTTAAAAATAAAAATTTAATTTTTATAATGTGCCTACCACACTTGGTGATGTGAGAGCACTGGAAGTCGCGCAAACTCTCGGCATAATCGTCGGCATTAGTCTTTCCCTTTTTGGGCGAGGCGGGGCTGGCATTGCTCTCCACCGGGGTATCGCTTTGGACGGTGACTCCATCGCCGGCAGCGGGATTGTTTACGGCTGTGGCCGCCGGTGGAGTAGCCGGAGCCTTGGGCTTGGTCGCACTGGCAGTGGCTGCGGCGGCTGCTGCAGCTGTGGTTCCTGCAGCGCTGGTTCCATTGCCGGAGCCATTTGTGTGCGCCTTCTTCTCAGCGGGATTGAGGATGTAGTTGAAGGGGTGCAGGGCTACGCGACGGCCAGCTTCGTCCTGCGGAAACACTAGTTTACCGCTCAGCCAGGCGCATTGAGCAGGCAGATTGGCCTTTGTAAGACGCTCCTGGGGAATCGGAGCGATATACAACACACGCGAGGAGTTCCTCAATACGGATGATACGAATTTGCGGCCGCCCACAATACACTGGTTGTAGTTCTCGAAGAAGTCGAGGGTGAGCATATTTGTCAGCTTAAAGGAAGCTACCAGGGTGGCCTCCGAGATCTTCTCCAGTAGCTCACGCTTCTCGTGGCGTACCTGCAGTCGAATCGTGTAATCGCCCTTCTCCAGTTTCGTGAAAAAGGTGTGGGAGTGAGCGTCGCCGGTAGCCACCAGCGCCTTATTCGCATCGTATAGCATCCACATTTGGGACTCGAACTCCGACTCGTACAACATATCGTTGAAAATGGGCGCGTACAGTGCCACCTCCGCGGGCTTGGCCACGTTCAAGTTGAAGACCAGCAGGTTCTGGTACACCTGACGTCCGTCTGGAATAACGTCTCGCGTGGCGCTAAGTGGCGAGATCTTGGCCTCGGTTGGCTTTAGCACCACTGCGGCGTTCTTTAGCTGCAGCAACGGTTGCAGTTCCTCCGAAACCAGGGCTTCGATCTCTAGCTTGTGAATGCCCCTTCCGGCATGCATTGTATCTAAAAGTTTTAAACGTTGTGAGTTTGATAAAGCAATTTATAATTATGCTATCCACTTACAGGCATTTGGATTGTGGGCCTCAACGCCGCGGAACAGCAGGCTGTACTTCAGGTGGCTCTGGCCATAGTTGGACCAATACTTGGCAATGCACAACTCCAGAATCTTGCCAGACTGCAGAGCAATAGTTGGTTTATAAAGATAGGAAGAGAAGTATTAATTTATTTACCCACCTTAACTTTGAAAGCCATAGTGGATTCGTTCTCTGATCCGACTGCCACGATCTTCATGGTCTCCAACTTGCGGCAAGATTGCTTGGGAAGCAGCTGATTCGTGTGTACAAAGAACTTGCCAATGTCCTTGCCACGATTTGGATCGGTGATGCGCATGCGCAGCTCTGCAAAGCGGAAAATATTACTTTTTTGAACCAATTTTTCGGATGAAATTACTCACCCGCCCAAGTCGCGTTTTCTGGCACCAAGATAAAGTCTCTCTGAATGGTGTTAGGCTGGAACTCGACGCTATTGTCTCCCTTGGAAGAGGCGGGTTCAAAGACTGGCTTGTTATGTTCAGAATCCAGCACATGAGGCTGCACCACCGTGACGGGGATCTCAAAAAGAGAGCCCTTCTGCACACAATCTGTGTCGTAAGCTTGAATCCTGAATTGATTTGGAAAATTCGAATCAACAATAACGCATTTTCAGACTAAGAAACCTCTTACACTGCACTATGAACTCCCGGTTGAAGTCCAGTTGGATCGACGCGCACCGCAATTGTACGGGTGCCGTAGCTCAGATCCAGGAAAGCTCCGCACTGCACCCACGGCTGCGAGGAAATGAGATTCAGCCTCACATTGAAGTTGAACTTGTCCTTGGGATCTACAAGAAAACAAAAGTGAGAGCAGCATTCACTTTAACTGTAGTCGTCACTTACCAGCCTCCTTGTCGTTGAAAAAGATCGGCTCAATGTTTACATTGTAATCAATGTAGTTACGTTGGACGCCCTGGCGCAAATGAATACCCTTTGCTTGGTTGTTGCCTACGCGCACGGAGAACCTAAAAAAATATTAAAAACAAGCAAGAAATGGGTTAAATTAGTCGAGGGCAAAGTGCAGTAAATATCGCAGATTATATCTACAGATGACTAGCCAGGGTAATATCATCATCTTTCATGAGATTAAATGCTGGTTTTTTTATTTCTGCAAGCAAAGTTTATCTAAAAGCTCATAAAACGTGCATCATATCATCAGATTATCATATTTCTAATAAGCTCGTAAACACCAAAAATTATTGCGCTTTAAATTTGACTGTTTTTATAAATGAATAGCTATCAAACATAAATTGTTTATCGTAAAAAAAAAAAACGTAAAGATGAAACCAGAAATAGTAACCGGTGTAATTACTTTGTCAACAGACCAGTTTTTTATAGCCGTTTTCAATTTGCAAGCTTATTGCTGCTAACATTTAAATGGCTGAAGACAACCCACCTTAGCATATTATCCTTGGACTGCCGGTGCTCTGTCAAGTGCTCAAAGGCCTTCTCCACGTTGAGCAAACCATTTCCCTGGGCAAAGGGATCCACGTAGCCCAGCTTGGTGGCAGTGACGCTGATCGCCCGCTTAATACTGTACGGCGAATACTCGATGTTCTGTTGCTTTAGTCCGGAGATGAGCAGCGCGACGGCGCCGGCGACATGTGGCGCCGCCATGCTTGTGCCGTTCATCAGCTGCGACTTACTCATGGTAAACTGCGGCACGGACGCAATGGCTCCCCCCGGAGCGCACACGGTAACGCCCTGGCCGCCGTCGATGCAAGGATCGCGCGATGTCCAGGTATACACGTTGCCAGGCAGCTTCTCCCTCATCGCGTACTCAGCCTCCATCATCTGGGGCGACACATAGGCACCCACGCCAATCAAGCTGGGCTGACTGATGTCCGGCGGAGTGCCCACGGTACAAAGAGCCGGGCCGTGGTTGCCAGCCGAGGCTACCCACACAACGCCGTACCTGTTGACCACCTCGTTCATCAGCTCCCCAATGCGGCTGCAAGGAATTGGAGATAAAGATTAAAAGTTCTCGTTTGATTAACGATTATAAGAACAAGGTTTTGTGTGGCGGCAGAAACGTGTCGGAGACAAGAGGACTGGAGTGTGTGAGTATTCGGAATTCACATGTCATTTACCTCGACGCACTCGTCTTCTTTCTTCTGCGACGCATTTCGCCAGACCCGGACCCCAGACTAAAAGACATCCACAACTCGAGGATTAGCTGCCGTCAGGCCATTCGGACTTGCTTACCCGGAGTTCGACCAGTTGGCGTGCTCGCCGTAGCTCATGTTGATCACGTCAATGCGCTTGCCGTCGCGGCACAGCTCCATCACCTTGGTCATGGCCCGCACCAATGCTGTTCCGGTCTCCATGGACCCCAGTCGTCCGTCGCCGATGGTCATTGACACGATCTTGGCGTTCGGCGCCACGCCATCCACGTCCCGGGAGCTGTGGTTCCCGCTAGCAATGGACGAGACATGAGTGCCGTGGGGCGAGCACATGCCCACCACCTCCAGCACGTTGCCATCGTCGTGGACGTTTACAGAGATCGAGAGGAAGTCGTCGACGTTTCGGGTCTCGTGTGTTCGCGAGTACTCGCCAATGCGCAGAGCCTGCTCTAAGTCGCCCTTCTCCGTGGTGTCGATGATTGTAAGCCAGCCGTCGGCCGTGGGGAAAAGAATGCAATCGTACGAGGTCTTAATGTCGCCGTACACCTTTTCGTAGCTGTTGAGCATCTCCAGCTCGAAGTCCAGGTTCTCCTTTACTATCTTCTTGTCCCAGGGCAGCTTGGAGGCTTCGCCTGTGAGTAGTATTTTAGTTACAAGTCGGAGGAAGGACAATAAGCTCACCTGGGTTTTGTGACTCAAATTCGACAATCTTGCGACTAGCATTGGCCGTGGCCGTTTTGTGCGGCTGGTCCCAGTGCTTCAGCTTGGCCTGGGCCACTATATTGTTTCTCACCTTGGACGGAACCAAATCACTGAAGCTTTTGAGGCCAACTCGCACCGCCTTGTCTGGATCCGTGTTGAGGGCCAGTAGTTCCGGGCTCAGTTTCAGCGTGTTGCCGGACAGACCCTTCAGGCTCCCATTCGCATCGGGCGTGAGCTTCTTCTTCATGTCCACGTCGCCGCATCCGGAGCAATCATACCGCTCGATTACTTTAACTGTCTTTCCATCGCACAAGGTCTGTAATTGAAAGAAAAGCCAGAAAATTAAAAAAAAAAAAAAATGGAAGCGCAAAAGCAGCTGGAAGGACATTAGGAAAAGAGCTGAACAAGAGGAAGGATAAGCTGGTAAAAGGATAAGCTGGTGGACCAATTTGTTTTTGGAAGAAGAAGCAGACCCATCTGCAAAAAGTGCCAACTCACCTCCAGTCCCGTTGCCCGGGGATCAACGCCGGAATCGAAGATGGCTATGGTGACGTCGCGTCCATCGTACTCCGGGTACTTCTGGAGGAAGTTTAGCACTCCCGTTTCCGCCTTGGGAACCAGGGCGCCCGTGGGGAATGACTCGACAATACCGCTGGTGGCCATGCTCATGCTCCTGTTCTTGTTCTCCGCTAATTTGTCGCTGTTCTCGTTCTTATCGCTGTCGTTGTTGTTGTAGCGGTCGGAACTCTGCGCGAATTCCTTGGTCGCTGTTCGTTTGACAATTGGTGAGACCGAAAGTTGAGTGCAAAAAAATGTAACAACTCAATGCGTGAAATATACTAAGATATTACCTATCTTGTTTATGGGTCAAATATAGGGTTCCAAACAACAAAAAATTAACAAAAATTAAACTTATAAGAGTTTGATACAAAAAATAGATATTTCTGTATCCTCAACTAAAAAAATAAACACTTTTCCAATGGTTGCTTCTTTTGCTAGAAGTTAAAAAATTATTTTGAAAGCTTTAAAACAGCAGGTATTCCTATGATTATTCAACTATCACTAGAATGTGAGTATCAATGAGGTTTACAAATGAGTTAAACTTGCTTTAAGTAAGTTTAGAAAGGTAGAGTCAAATCACCAGTGTCAACCGTTTTTGAAATTGAAGTAGCAGTCTAACTTTCTGTCACTGTTATTTTTAATCGATACTTATACTTCTCTAGTTTAACAATCTAGTTTCTTGGTATATTTTTCGGAGCTCTTTTTGTATGTTTTAAGGGTCGAGTGGCGGTCACACTTGGTGTCGATTTGTCGAAAATATCATAACAAAAACAACATTTTTTCCGGACAATATGTGGTTCGAAATCTTACCTGGCGCCGTGATCATCACCACGCTCCTGTCGGTGCCCATATACGCCATGTACGGTCTGCAGAAGCTGACGATCGGCAATGTAAGTTCCAGGGAGGCCCAATTCCGGCCCAGCAGCTCGAAATTCTTATATAACCGCAGCTGATTGTGCACCAATCGGAATTTGTTTAGCATTATTTAACCACGTACTAGTCGCAATTAGCGATGTAGGATATCGGGCACTTTCTACAGGGTCTCTGATGGTTCTTGTATTCTCCACAGGCTTTCCGTCGTAACATGGACGAACGTTTCGACCGAGTTATGTACCAGCGCGATTTCCGACTGACCGACAATCCCTATTTGATGAACGTAAGTGATATAGTGTTTCTAGTCTTGCTTGCTTTAGACCTATTTTTGTAGGCCAGCATTGGTCACGTTTTGATACTCGGCAATAGTTTGTTATCTCACCCTAACAATTCCGAAAATATTCATAATTTTCATAGATATTATTCTCAGTTTTCTGTTTGCGTATTAGGGTTGTAATTGTGTATTAACCAATTTAAAAATAAATGTATTTTTTTTTATGTGTTCTCATCGCTTTCATTGATTAAGATTGATCAATTTAAAGAAATGATTTTGTTTTTACAATAAGCTAAGTTACGTTGATTAGATCTTCTAAAAAAATTTAAATAATCTTTGTCTAGGAGTTTTTTATCGTTACTATTTCAACTTACACTAATAATACTAACCATTTGACTTCCTCTTGTTTATGTTAGCTCCTAACTGGGTTGCACTCTGTTAATTTATTTTCTTCCACAAAAATATTAACTTGGCCGATTTATTTATCCTAACTAGAAAATGTATTCCTGCCATGTTTTTTGTTTGATTTCGTATAGTCCTTAAGTGTTCCACTAATCTTGCACTGGTTCATTATCACCATTCATTGAAGCATGTCCATCTTAAAAGTTTCAAGAATCGATATCCTCTATTCAGAACCGTCCCGATTTTTTTTCAGGGTCTGGATGCCATACCGGATGAGAAAAAATAATTCGATTTAAGTGAAGTTTTCCGATTAAGCTTAAGTGCAAAAGTGAATAAATAAAACGTATAGTTCGGAAGTGATAGTTGAATGGTCGTTTTTGCGTTTTTCCTGTAGTTTTCCCTGAGTTTCTGTCCACTGAGATGTAAACCCCGAAATCTTTTTAGGGACTTGAACAAATTCCCGATGAAGAGGAAGATAAGGATCGAAAGGATCCTGAAGAAGACTACGATGTGGGCGATGATCCGGTACTCTTAAAGAAGAGGCAAAAAGAGCGCAAACTAAAAGAAAAACAGCTTAAGGAGGAAGAAAAACAAATGGAAAAACAGCGCAAAGAGGAGGAAAAGCTCAGAGAAAAACAGCTCAAGGAAGAGGAAAAGCAAAAGAAAAACTAGGCCGAAACAACTAGAAAAACCATTTTGGATTTGCAGATCTCGAACAGAATAAAGAACTATTAATCTTTACGAATTTAAATTTAAATCAAGGCGATCTTCTTCTAAAGCAACTCTCCTCAAAGAAAAGCTTAACAATGAAATTTTCAAACTTTGTTTCGGTTTCAGATTTTCTATGGTTCTATAGGATTTGCTAAAACTAAATTCATTTCCAAATCTATAATATTAAAACTACAATGGTAAATTCTTTTCGTCAATAACAACACAAAAGGTTTTTACTGCTGCACAAATTCAAATTTTTCCAAATAGCGGGAAAACTTTTCTGGAACTTTTTTTGAGTAAATAAAGAGCTCTTGGTAGGGCTTTTTTCAAAAAAATCCAACTGCCCAGACTTGTCTGCGAAAAAGTATCCAACTGCACAGACTTGGCTGCGAACAAAACATTCTCGTGACAGGAAACCACCCCTAAGGGAGAAGTCCGGGTGGCGAAACATCCCGTCGTTAACTTTGTGTGGTATTCGGTGAAAAGGCGTCGTCGAGAAGTGAGCGCGCAAATAAACAAATATTTTAGCGAATTGCTTTCGATTTCCACTATATTTTAACTGTTCATTTCGGTATTGACTAGTGTATAACATAGTGAAATACTATAAAATGCCTGATTTTATGGGTGCCTGTGGGGAATTCGCTTAGAATCGGAGTGAAAAACAAGGCATATACACAAAACACAGCCATGGCTGCCGGGAAATGGACGGGGGTGGCTGCGGAGCGGGTGCTCCGGAAATGGGGGGTCAGAAGGGTAACCAACCTGGCTGTCCTGGGAGTGTGCGTGCTCCTCTTCGCCAGCGCCACGCACGCGAACTCCCTGAACGCCATCGAGGAGCCCGTCACCCGGCGCCACCACCAGCGGCATCACGAGCGGGAACGGGAGCGGGAGGAGAACGGCTACTGTGCTCCGTACAGCGGCAAGGTCTGCAAGGAGTACCTCTCCGGTCAGGTGTGGTACAGTCTGGAGGACCCCACCGGCGGATGGAAGAACGAGCAGGTTACCACGGCGCTCTGGGACGAACTCATCTCAGATCTCACGGGTCTGTGCCGTGAAGCTGCCGAGGTAAGGACAAAAATAACTGGATAGATGGACGTGTAAAGAAATTATTTAATTCAAGCTCTGAAAATTTGGGTTTAATCCATTTTAAAGTTTTTTCTAAAGGTTTTTAAACTACAAATTAAACAAAAACAAATTAAATACACTTTTAAATACGATTATAGATTTTTTGTTCAAGGATTTATCGAAACTAACACACCGTTTAAAGCAGATTAATTATTTGATTGCATATTAAAAGATGGATTCCTAGGTTTCCCCGAAAAATCCATTAGTTAAATCTTTTAGTGGACTAACATTACCCACCTTTATTCCCTACAGAAAATGCTCTGCGCCTACGCCTTTCCCAACTGTCACATGGAGAACGATCGAGCTGTGAAAGCTCCGCTCTGCTTCGAGGACTGCCAGGCGACGCACCTGCAGTTCTGCTACAACGACTGGGTGCTCATCGAGGAGAAGAAGGAGCGCAACATGTTCATCAAGAGCCGCGGCCACTTCCGGCTGCCCAACTGCTCCTCCTTGCCGCACTACAACGCCTCCATGCGGCGACCCAACTGCTCCTACATCGGCCTCACCGAACTGAAGGAGTCGGAAGTTAGCTGTGAGTTCCCATTTCCCGAAAGAAACCAACAGATTTTAATACATTGCTTCTCTTTTTTCAGACGACTGCCGCAATGGGAATGGGCGCTTCTACATGGGCACCGTAAATGTGTCCAAGTCCGGTATTCCTTGCCAGCGCTGGGACACGCAGTTCCCCCACAAGCACTTCCAGCCACCTCTGGTCTTCCATCAGCTCCTGGAGGGCGAAAACTATTGCCGGAATGCCGGAGGTGAGGAGCCGCATCCCTGGTGCTACACCGTGGATGAATCCGTGCGCTGGCAGCACTGCGATATCCCCATGTGCCGTAAGTTCAGATAACTCCTTGCTGTTCCAACTCCACCTTACCTATTTATGTATTTGTTTTAGCGGACTATGTTGACCCAAATGCTGGGGATTTGAACACTCCCATCAAGATGGAGAAGTTCTTCACGCCCTCGATGATTTTCCTGCTGGCAGGGATTGGTTTCGTGGCCATTGTGGCCCTGCACCTCATCATCCTGCTCGTCTACAAGCTGTCCAAGCACAAGGACTACTCGCAGCCCCCAGGAGCAGCCACTGCCGACTGCAGCGTATCCATGCGAGGCGGCGGCGAGTGTGGCGGGAATTTGAACACCAGTCGAGAAACGCTCGGAGGCAATGGGAACACCAATACGCTGGCCAAGTGGGGCACGATTCGGAGCACGGCCACGGTTCACAGCAACTGTGTGGCCCTCACCACGGTGGCCATTGTGCCGGACGGGAAGGCCTCCAAGCCGAATGCTCGCCTGGAGAAGCTGGAGTACCCACGCGGGGATATCGTCTACGTGAGATCTTTGGGGCAAGGAGCCTTCGGTCGGGTCTTCCAGGCCAGAGCTCCCGGACTTGTGCCCGACCAGGAGGACCTTCTGGTGGCCGTGAAGATGCTCAAGGACGATGCCAGCGACCAGATGCAAATGGACTTCGAGCGGGAGGCCTGTCTGCTGGCCGAGTTCGATCACCCGAACATCGTGAGGCTGCTGGGCGTGTGCGCCTTGGGTCGTCCCATGTGCCTGCTGTTCGAGTACATGGCGCCCGGGGATCTCAGCGAGTTCCTGCGCGCCTGCTCCCCGTATGCCACCCACCAGGCGCCGACGCGGGACCGCCTGCAGCTGAACGAGCTGCACCTGCTGCAGATGGCGGCCAATATTGCGGCGGGCATGTTGTATCTCTCGGAGCGCAAGTTCGTCCACAGGGACTTGGCCACAAGGAATTGCCTGATCAACGAGCACATGGCCGTGAAGATCGCGGACTTCGGGCTCTCGCACAAGATCTATCTGCAGGACTACTACAAGGGCGACGAGAACGACTTCATCCCGATCCGCTGGATGCCACTGGAGAGCATCCTGTACAACAAGTTCTCGCTGGAGTCGGATGTGTGGGCCTACGGCATCTGCCTGTGGGAGGTCTTCTCCTTCGCCCTGCAGCCGTACTTCGGGCTGACCCACGAGGAGGTGATCAAGTACATCAAGGAGGGCAACGTGCTCGGCTGTCCGGACAACACGCCGCTCTCCGTTTACGCGCTGATGCGTCGCTGCTGGAACCGCAAGCCGAGCGAGCGGCCGGGCTTCGCCGAGATCAACCACTGCATCCAGCACAGCATCGCCGAGAGCGAGTGCAAGGCGATGCTCTAGAGGATCGCCAGAGGAGACAACAATGAAAACAATCCGTGTACCACTGAACGATCGTCCGCCGTCTTCCGGGGCATCCAATAGAACCAATTAGCTGGGTGGGTGGAAAGGTCTTAGAAAGGAATGCCATTGCATATTTTGTTTAAGAGATATCTTCCTTTTGGAGCATGTAATAGTAATAATTAACTGTTTTGATATGCAAATATTTCTTAGTATTCTTTACAAATGACATTCCGAAATATCTATTTCTTAATTCCACCCACCTTATTACACACTCTTTTATACTAACCAATGCATATTGATTTGAAACATCGCACTAGACGAGATCGGAGGGGCAAACAGGATTGTGATTAAGTTAGTTAACAACCCACTCCTTATCTTTAAGTAATTGCTCCAGAACTAAGTCTCACACTTGATGCTTCCACACCAAGTACTCTTCTTGATCCAGACATTATTTTGATGGACTTTAGCACCCTCTGATCTCGCGGTCACCAATCGAATAGTCTGCCACAACGAACGCATCATCAATGTCTCGTACTCATATCTAGTCCGTAGTTTAAGTTTATCTATATGCGCATATGTAGATTGCATTTTAAAGGGATTCATTTTCGATTAGCCCTAAGCACTGCCATCTCCAGCACTCCACAAACAGATCACTGATCACTGATCACTGATCGCTGGGTGGACAAACAGGAACCAGACACCGGAGACCATCAAAACAATAAGTTATATGAGATATGGAATATTTAGAGAACTGTCTACAGCCCGTATTTCTGGGTAACTTTACATAATCTTTGTAACTGAAACAACGTGTTGATTGTAATTTGTATAAATAAACCATCCATAATCGAATTAAATCAGCAGTAGTAGTAATTATAGTAGTAATCGCCGTAGTAGCAACGGTTATAGGCATAAGGAACCGGCACGGGAACCACTCCTGCATATCCAGCATATCCAAATCCTCCGAATCCTCCATAGCCTCGATATCCATAGTATGGCCGACCACCTCTGTAACCGCCTGGAGGTCCTCCTCTAAAGCCTCCTCGTCCTGGTCCACCAAATCCTGGGCCTCTTCCTCCGAATCCTCCACCGAAGCCACCTCTGCCGAATCCACCTCCACGTCCTCCTCCAAAGCCACCGCCTCGTCCTCCTCCGAATCCTCCAGCGTGACCTCCTCCACCGTGTCCGCCTCCTCCTCCACCTCCTCTGGCCTCAGAGAAATTCCATTGGGTGAACAGGAGAACTACGAACAACCAGATCCACAATTGCGACATCTTCTCCAGCCGAAACCTTTCCGATTCGTAAGTAAATCACGACTAAGTTCAGAAGACTGGGAAATTCTATTTATCGCAAGCTAATTAGGACACCCACGTTAATTGGCAACGATCTATATGCACGTATTAAAAATCCCCGATCAAGTTGCTATTATTTGTTTCTGTATTTGTTATTTTCTCATTACTTCGCCGATTCACACTCCTCAATATCACAGCAGCCTAAATGATCAGGCATCAATTGGAATTTGTTCCTTAACCGAATGAACTTAAATATATAGATGGGTGATGGGTCGAGTTCGATGCCTTTCACAACGCCTCTGGGCAGTTTTTGTTTTTGCTAATGACCAGCCTCTCCGGATCCAAGGAGAGTCGCTTCAGCACGTCGTACACCTTGGAACGGATGTCCACCTCGAAGTCCCGATCACGTCCAAGAATCCAGATCTGGTCGGAGTGGCCCAGGGATCCAATGCTGCCGCAGGACCAAAGGATGGCAAAGTTCTCGTAGTCCGTGTAGAGCACCTGGTACTTCCCGGATCCGGGCAGCAGTCGAGCTATCACGTCCGGAAAACGCGTGGTAAACTAATAATAATAATAATAAATAAACGAAAAAAAAAAAAAAAAAAGATTTATGAGAGTTCTATAGTGAAACTATGCGGGATGTCCCAAAATTCTTATCCAACCAATGGTAATATTTAAATATCACATGATGGAGATAAAGTTCATAAAGTAAGTACCTTAAAATCCATAATAGAAGATCGACTATTTTCCGGCGTGGCATAGCCTATGTTAACATTTGGATTACCAGTTCTAAAAGAAAACGATAATATATATAGGTACATATTAAAATCTTTAACAGATTTTAGTAACCTACATGCGATTGATGTTTTTGATGGCTACAGCCAGCTTGAAATTGGCAAACTTTGATTGTTCCGCCTTGTTGTATGGCTCAAATTGAAAAGTTGTGCATCCAGAAGCGATCTCTGGAAGGTAAAACGATCGCTCCACCTCGTACCAGTGGCCAAGGACCTAAAAAAGCAGATTATTTAATCTCATTAGTAATATGTTTTTAGTAATATGTTTTTATTATTTAAGAAGAACAATTTGTAATAATAATAATGTGAATATATAATATAATACACCATCTTTGTAATGTAATACACCTTTTAGTTGTCTAAACATGTTAAACGAAATGTAAGTTTATATTTTAATTGTAAATACACTTAAGAGTTCCTTTCTAATTTAAGTCGGTAACCTTAAGCTCGCCAATAAATATTTTTATATAGCTTTGTGTGACTACTTTGTGAACGCAGTATTGCAATGCCTTATAAATATTTTTAAACCATATGTCTCACATGTTTACTACTTTTATTCTCGAAATGTGTATTGTCTCTTTGTTCTCCAACTGCCCTATCTGAAATGATATCATGCATCCAGCACATTAAGTGCAGCTAGAATCATCTGGTATCCATTTGCCTGAAACACAAAACCTTTCTTGCACTTGGCACGCTTTGTCACCCAGCGTTTCTCTTGGCCAAAAAAACACTTAACTGGGTTACTAATTAAGCCCCCTGCCATCCGACCATCCATCCACCACTTAACCCAAACAATGCGTAAAACATAAACATTTTGGGAACTGGTTTCTGGCTTTGACTGCTGGCCATTGAGAAGAGTCTCACTTTTGGCCACAGCTCATCTGCAGTTCAAAGTCGGCGGAGGGCGCCGCATCGGGTTTAATTACATCCGACGGCGATCCGAGGTCTTTGCCCCGGGTCAAAAGTGGGCGTTTGGGGCGGGGACGATGTCGAATGGTTTAATTCACGCCTGTCAACAACTCAATTGGATGATGTGCCACATGGGGAAATGAGGAGCAGGTCGGCGGAGCCGCATAATGTGAATCACAGATACCTCTCTCATTCGGCCAATTATGCTACATTATCATTTATGCAAATCAAGGCTCAATCAATTTAATTTCAGCGGCTAAAGTGATTGAGCCAATTTTCTAGTCCATGATCTCAGCTGTGCCCCTAAAACTACAGTAAAGTTTTTATAACTAAATAACTACATACGCAGTTTTGATTAAGAGTGCATTGAATAAAACGAATTCCCTAGAAATTTCAATAGAAATTTAAGCGACGTTTTAAAGTTTCTTTTGTGTTTTGTAAAGATTGAAAAATCTCCGAAATTCTCGATTTAATTGGAGTTATCTATTCAATGTACGTGCCAGGGATGCTTGACTGTAGTTCACTTTGTTGTCCTTGGCATACCCATGTCTGAGCATTGGTACTGGTTGATTTACTTCTTTATAAACTAAGTGGCTTGTTTACCATCGGACAGGCCATAAAGCTTTTGTGCCTCTCGTCTCCTTCTGTAAAACTGGTTTGCACTTTACACGGCGGATCGGATTTGGTGGCCTTAAATTGGTTCAAGTTCATCTTATGCACAATCCACGAAATGAGGAAAGGTCTTCGTCTTCGTCCGCCGCCTTGTGCTAATTAATCGAAGATGTGACACGTTAAAGATGATGGCAAAAAAGATACTTTGCTGATTTTACAGTACATCGCATAGTTGTAAGGACAGGTGCATTCGAAAAAGATTGACAGATATTTTTTCTGTAATTCATAATTAATAAGAAACGAACCCATAACAAATTTACCAATGACAACAAGTTTAAAAATTAGGAAAATTTAAGCGGAATTCCGTAAATAAGTCTACATTCCAAAGTTGTTATCTAAAATCCTTTGATTTGTTGAGTTCTATTAAATAAATATGATTGTGTATTAATTGCTCAAAATAAGTTTTGTGGTTATTAATTTTAGCGACTATTCACTAAAGATAAAACCATCTCGCATATATGATTCACATATTAACGTTAAACTTTTAAAGTAGTGCATTTTGCAGACCTCAAGTTCATATGAATAAATTAAAAGCTTAGCCGAACTAGCTATTAATTAACTTCCGGTTCAAGGGGTCAGGAACTAACTTACCCGACTCATATTGAACTTTGGCATCGATGGGTAATTCGGGCAACGTCCAAATCCGTAGGCATTTGTTCCGGCGAATGTGAGTAATAAAACTCCGGATAAAAGCCAAACACTGGAGACAAGTGACTGTCCAGCCATAATTCTTTGTTTGTTTTTTAGTTCACTTTAAATGTTTGACACTTCAGGCGGCAGAATTGGCACAATAGCACTTAAATACACTGTTTAGAATTCGAAATCAGGTAATTTTCATTGAACACAGAATTTACTTGGCTGTGCACAAAGTTATTTCCGATTCGAAGGGTTCACTTGGCCAACGAACTGGGGATCAACATTAGCATTTACATTTCCTCAAAGTAACCCGCCATTAGTATTCCGGATGGGAAGTGTGCGATAATGAAAACGTGCCGTCTACCGGCTTTGTGGAGTGAACCTGGACGACCGTCCAAGAAGAAGTGAAAACCACTAACTGGGTTGGCGGCGCTGTTTATTTATTTTTGATATTTACTTTTTTTTGGCTCGTGCCCGCAGCGAGTTACGTAAAAGAAAAGCCAACGTCAATATGTGCAGCTTGAAACTGGTTGCCCCACCGATTTTCGCACACACAAAAACATATTGCGCATTGCAAAAAGCGGGTAAAAGCGAAAATACCTAATCGAGGAAATGCGGGAATGCATCAATTGTGTCATGGAGTTAGTCAGGTGCATTGCCCGATTTATGGTAAATATATATATACTTTCAATCAACCGCATCAAGTTCAAGAGAGGAAGGAAGTCGGGTTTCTTTTCACGACTTTAACGTTACCGCATAGTGAAAATAAACCATACGTATTTGGTCCAATAGAAAGGTATGAAAAGGTGCGCTGATTTTAATTTGAGTGTCGAATTATTTAAACAATTTTTTACTTTTTAGACTCATTTTTATAAGATTAAAAAGGTTTTAATTAAATTTCGTGGAATTTATTAAATAAAGACTTTTTGAACAAATACAAACAAATTTTATGTTTGTCGTCTCAATTTTACTTTTTCATAGAAAACGAAAGAAAGGTAAGGTGTGGCATAAAGTTTGCAAATTTTCGATAGGGTACATATATGATATGAAAAACCAGTACCTGGATTTAAACCCCCGGCACAACCAAATAGACACTTCCCATCATAGCCAATAGAAAGAGTGTTAATTTCACAGAAAACGACAACAACAAAAAAGTGGCACAAAATAAGCCAAGGCAATTGCTAAACACTCTTGTTGATTTCACTTTGTGCACAAACAAACAAGTGTCCGTTTCGTTTTGCATTTATGCGAGCTGTGCAAAATGCACTGACTGTGTAACACATAAACTGCAATCTCTGTGTTTACATCGTTTTTGCGGTGTTCTTTGCCTTCGCGGTTTTTATCTCGCCAACCCGAATCACGAATAGCGTTTCAAACGCGGATCGTTACATTGATCGTCTGCTCGCGGTAACCGTTGAAATGAAACTGAACGTTGAAATGAATTTGAATTGAATTGAATTTCAGTTCTGGCCACATACATGGTCACACTACTAGTTGGCTACTCCACATATCGATACTCTGATATCGGTAGAAGAAAAAATAAAAAATTTTGCTTATAATTTGTGTTAAAATGGCTTTCTAATTTTATTTCTAAGATAAAATATGGACCACGGCTATTCTTTGCTTGATAATTGTTAAATATTTCGGTAAATTTTTTAAAATATTATAAACACTTTTAAAAAATTGAAGTCCAAATCAAAACTAGATTTCAAGGTGTGCACAGCAATTTATTGCCTACGTTTTACCCTATATTTGATATGTTCCCACCGATATTTTCCAGTCACCGTGACACACCGCCAGCGATCTAACCATTTTGTCCACCTCTAGCTGGCAGTGAAATGCCAAAGGCCGTAAAATTTTTTTTCGTTTCCCTGTAACTTTCTTGTCGTATGTTGCTTTCGAAATCGAATCGAACCTTTTTTGTTATAAAATCCGCGATCAGATACTACCGTAAGTTGGGCTTCCGGGTGTCAGAATTATCCGCAAAAAAGTCCACTAAGACGACTTTGCCCTTGCCCTTTGTTCCGAGTTCCAATAATTTAAACACGTTCACCTCATCAACCCTAGGTAAATATGGATACGGAGAAGTCTAGCAGCAGCTCCTTCGAAGACCTGACCAACGCCGAGGACACCAAAGACATCCGCAAGGTGGCCGCGGAAGAAGCTGCCTCTGGAGATGGAGCAGCACTACCGTCGCCTCCGGAAGAAGATAAGAAGGCGGCGCCGCAGGATGCTGAAGACCCCGAGGACGAATGTGATATACTGGGTAACAAGCAACTTATAAAGCGCACCATTAAGAAGCCGCCGGTGGATGGAGGTAGGCGACCGCTGCGCGGCGAGCTGGTCACTCTGAACTTCACCGGCAAGCTGGACAACGGCAAGGTGGTCGACGACGAGAAAAACTTCCAGTGCCACGTGGGGGACTACGAAGTCGTGCAGGGATTGGACATGGTGGTGCCCATGCTGCAGGTCGGTGAAGTGGCCCAGGTCAGCGTGGATCCCCGCTTTGGGTATGGCTCACTTGGCCTGAAAAAGGAGGGGGAATCCGAGTACCTGGTTCCACCCGATTCGCACGTAAGTTTAAGCTTCAAAAACTCTAAAGAGGGAGTTACAATATTTTAATTTTTTTTAGCTAACCTACGAAATTGAGCTTTTGGATATCAAATACGAAGACTTCGCGGACCTCAAGACGTTCGAAATACTGCGTAAATATGGGTATGCTGATTAGTTGCCATCTGTTTTGGGTTACCTCATAAATAAAACAAATTTTCAGTACTCGCAAGAAAGAACGCGCCAACTTCTTTTATAAGCGTTCGGAGTTCACAACCGCCATTCACCTGTACAGACGTGCTCTTGACTTTCTGGACAATCGAGATGGGGATCCGGAATCCGAGTTCGACAAGGAAGATCTGGATCTTTCGAACAGTGATACGCAGGCCCTGCTGGAGGATCGGTTGATAGTCTACAATAACCTGGCCATGACTCAAATCAAGATCGCTGCCTTCGATGCAGCGCTTCAGTCTGTGGAGCACGTCCTGCGCTGCCAACCAAACAACTCCAAGGCCTTGTATCGCAAAGGCAGGGTATGTTGGCTGCCCAAAACACTAAGATTTCATTCATTAACTCACTGCATAATCCCATAGATACTGGAGGGCAAGGCTGATACCCAGGGCGCCATTAAGTTGTTGCAAAAGGTGGCCACTCTCGAACCCGACAATCGAGCCGTTCAATCGGACTTGGCGAGACTCTTCATCAAGGCTCGCCGCGAGGAACACAACGAAAAGGAGATGTACCAGAAGATGCTGGGGCAGGCTAAGAAAATGGAACAGAAGACTGCCACCAGGCAAAAACAGCCCCTTGTCGACAACTCGAAGGTAAAATCAAAACATACATAATTAAAGAGCTGTCTAATCTCCACTAATTTTCATTTCCAGTTGAAGTTGCTGGGCTATCTGATGGGTTCTATCTTAATTGGAGTGGCTGGCGTCGCTATTTATCGTTACAAGTACTAAGGACAAGAATTGCACATGAACTACTGGTTACTTTAAGCAATTGAAATGCATTTTTTAAGGATATATATAAAAGGCAAAATTATGAATGTTGGAAAGCCGCAGTTGCTTATTATATCGATATGGCCCTTGTTATACATTTAATACTATGCACACTTCACAATAGTATGTATCTTTCAAATGGAATGGTTTTGGACATCGTACATATAATGTTAAAGCCTAAGTTTAATCAATTACATTCTTTCAGACGTGTACTGAAAATTGTTAAAATAAACACAATTTTCTCATCATAGGAATAGATTACCTTATTTCAATATACATGTTTCTGTTCAATTCAAATCAGATTCCTGAAATATTATTTAATAAGACATGCTTGGAACACAATTTAACCCCAATCGCACCATATTTATGATCTAGCCAAAAAGTCGTTTAGCCTACGAGAAACCATATGGATGCAATGATTTTGATAAGCAACACTGATTAGAAATCCCATTTTGTAAATGTTAAATAAAACGGGTTCGATTGGATTTATTTTGGTCTTTTTTTCATGACGAAAGTTTGTTCTTTAAGGTGTAATTCGACATCTAAATAAAAAAAATGGCAATCGGAACATACGTTTTCGTGATATGATTTTATTTGATCGCGACTTGGAAAGATTAGTAGTGTCAAAGCTATATTAAATTTGCTGATTCATTGTTTGTATATAGTAATCAAATGACAATGGACTTTTTCGGTCTATTCAAGGCTGTAGCTATGGGGGGTCATTGGAGATAAAGCTTTAGAAAGAAGAGTATTCCTTTAAATAATCTTTTTAAAGAAATTTGAACTTGCCGCTGACATATAAAAGCAACGAATATGGTTTGTTTTATCCAGATATTACCAATAAAGTAGAATTTGCAGCTGGTACACAAAGGAACAGCAGTTAAATATATGTAAGATAACAAAAATCAGTTTGCTCTATGTCCGCTTTATTAACGAGTATAAATTGCCTCCTTCCACCCCGGAAAGTATATAGAGTATTCTTAACAATCATATGATAAGCGACAAAACATTTTTATTGGGTGGGTTAATTTACAAATAACTGCAGATTTACAAAAATCCTGAGAAAATAATGTGATGTGAGTGACTTAGGCCTTCGAGGAAATGGCAAGGGCCTGCTCTAAATCCTTAATCAGATCCTCAGCATCTTCCAGTCCAACAGACAGGCGGATGAGACCATCGGTGATACCTAGGGTCTTTCTATCCTCCGCCGGAACCGAGGCGTGGGTCATCACGGATGGCAGCTCCGCCAGACTCTCGTATCCGCCCAGACTCTCCGCCAGGGTGAACACCTTGAGGGCCTTCAGAAACGCCGTAGAGTGCTTTAGATCACCCTTGATGTAGAAGGAAAATACGCCGCTATATCCGTAGGTCTGCTTTAAAGCAATCGCGTGCTGCGGATGGGAGGGCAACGAGGGGTGCAGGACCTTTTCCACGAACGGGTGGGTCTCCAAGAACTTGGCGACCTTTAGACCATTCTTCTGGTGCTGTTCCATGCGCAGCGACAAGGTTTTCAGACTCCTGTTCACCTGGTAGCAATCGAATGGCGAGGGCACAATGCCGACGGCGTTCTGCAGGAACTTCAAGCTGTTGTAAAGCTTCTCGGAGTTCATGGTGATGCCGCCCATGACCACATCCGTGTGTCCGTTCATGTACTTGGTCAAGGAGTAGCAAACCAAGTCGGCGCCCAGTTCAAGGGGTCGCTGGAAGTATGAGGTGAGGAAGGTATTGTCCACGGCTAAAATCAAATCCTCCCGCACGCCATGAACGAGCTTGGCAATTGCCTCAATGTCGGCCACCTTCAACAGCGGGTTTGTCGGCGACTCAATCCACACCAGCTTAGTTTCCGGCTTGATGGAAGCCTTAATGACATCCAAGTTTGTGGGATCCACAAAAGAGGCGGAGATTCCCAGGCGGGTGGCCACCTGACGGATCAGGCGGTTAGTTCCGCCGTATACATCGTCACCCATGATGATGTGATCGCCGCTGCTCAACATGGTCAGCACAGCGGTGGTGGCTCCCAATCCCGACGAGAAAGTCAAACCGTATTTCGCGTTGTCAAGAGCAGCAAAGCAGGTTTCCAGAACGGTCCTGGTGGGATTTCCACTCCGGGAGTACTCGTAGCCACGGTGCTCACCCGGAGCATCCTGCTTGAAGGTAGTACTCAGCGAGATCTGCGGGATTACAGATGCACTCTTCCACTGCTCGGCACTCTGGCCTGAGTGGATGGACTTGGTGGCGAAGCCGCTTGGCTGGACTCTGTAGCTCATCTTGTCTGGGGACGCAGATAGTGGGCAACTGACACGTGGAGAGAATCCGTCGCAAATATATATGCTCCTGCCATATGTTATCGCTCAGCCAGTGCCTAAAAGATCACTATTTCGACCATTACAACACTACTTTCGCCGGAAGTGTTGGCGTTCTAGCTATTGAACGGAATCTTTTTAAATATACATCTTTAATATATCTTACCTCTAGCATTTACTGAATATATTGAAATTTTATGGAAATCATTTTAAGGTCTAATGACATCAAAACAACTTCATTCGTATTACCTTTTCTGTGGGTAAATATCTAATAATTTATTGTTGATAAAGCACATTATTTGTATATATTACAATTCAAGCTTATAAGAATAGACGAGTATATACTGAGTAAGTGTTATGCGGAATGGGTCAGAAAGTGGACTCCTAAGACTACCATAGTTTGTCGCTAAACACAATCTCTTTGAAGATACAGTCCTGTTTCGCAATGCTAACCATGGCTTTCTTCGACTTCATGGCATCCTGCACCTTCTCGCGGACCTCGGCCGCCTTCACATCGTTCCGGATGTAGAAGAGCCGAACCAGATGGTCCTCGTTGAGCGACGGATAGCTGCCCAGCAAAGTATGCAGATCTAGGGCCAAGAGCTCGATGTCCGAGCTGAGCAGCGCCGACAGCGTGGATATGAGGTCTAGTGGAGAATCACTAAGGGAAATCTTTGGGGCGATCTTTTCGAAAAACAGTTTAAACCGCTTGGCTTCCGTTTTTATTTTCCTGGTGATGGCATCGCACTCGACGCGAGTCTTCGACAGCCGCTTAGAGAGCAGGGCGCGTATATAGCGCTTGGCCAGCAGCTTCTGGGCCTCGTTAATGACCATTTCAAAGTTATTCGGTCGTAGGTGGTTGTAGTCCTGAAAGTAATCGTCTAGCGTCACGCAGATTGTGTCCACGGCAATGTTGCTGGCCAGCCACTTGGCGGTGAAGAGATCGTTGAAGTGACACTCCATGTCCAAGAAGGCCTCCTCCAATAAGTAGCTGGCGGCGTGAGCACGGATGCGCTGGAATGTAGCCAGCAGACGCTCAAAGTCTTCATAGTGCTCCGTACGCGACTTGGGCCAGTACAGCTGCTTCATTTGTTGTGCCAGCTCCACCATCTGCTGACTGTTGTTTACAATGGTGATAATGTAATGAGTGAAGTACTTAATCTGGTCCCGATTGCGGAAATGGTGCTCCTTCAGTTCAATCACGTTCTTCAAATAAGTTTGTCCGAAGATTTCCACCTGCTGTATGCTCATAACCAGAGCCTTGAACGTAAGCTCCTGATGAATTGTGTTGGTAACCTGCAGATGCTGATTGATCATATCGAATATGATAAATGGTGCCGATGTTTGATAGAACGGTTCGTCCTGATCGGGCACCGTCTCGGTAAACCACTCCTGCTTCTCCGTCTCTGCGGCCTTGGTCATCCATTCCTGGAAGTTGCGCTGCATGTTCTGCAGATACTCATCCTCAAGCGCCTTTAGATGTTCCGGTCGCAGCAATGGTCCGATTTGTCGATGCACATCCACGTTAAGATCAGGGTGGGACATTAGCTCAACGCCGGGATACGTGTGAGTAACCCAGGCCATCATTGATACATATTCATTACCCTCCAGACCAGACCGTACAATGGTGTCCAGCTAAAAAGAAAAATATTCGTCAAGTAATGATCCTAAAGAAAATGTTGTGCCTGCTCACATAGCTGGACAATCCTTCGTGGTAGAACTTGACGTACTCCCCAAATATGTCGTAGTGCGGTGGGAAGCAGGGCACGCATAGCGATTTAACCACACGAAGGTCCTCAAGGATGATTTGGCGAAGAATCTCTAAATCTCGAACCAGCCACATTTTGTTGTCCGCCCGCTCTTCTAGTTTGGAGCCCTCAATGCGCGTGACCACCGACTGCTGAAGCACGTTCATGATCATGCGCCGCCAGGCCTTAGGCCTGCCAGGCGGAAGAAATCCGGTAACCTTTTGCTGCTGCAGGGCGAACTGGTCGTTCTTCTCTTCGCGCTCAATGATGCGAAGGGCAGTCACAATGATAGTAGGTTTTTTGCGTAAAGTGTTCAGCGTGCGGCTGAGGATCAGACGCAGCTTCTTCTCGAGTTCTTGTGACACGGTGTCCACCTTCTCGAAGTGGCGCTTCAATGTGATTTTGTCGGAGGCGTGCTGCTTAGGCTGTTTGTGTAACTCGTAGAGTAGATCGTCCCGGGAGTTCTCCAGATCCGCCAGACACTGATGGGCATTGAGCAGCTTATCGTCCTCGATAAGTGCCATTGTCTTTTGGACGCTGGCGTCCACGTTGAAGATGTGCTTCAAGTTCTCCATGGCAGTAGCATACTGCGAGTGCTTAGTATTCTCTTCCCGAACGACTTCCAATGCATCGTAGATTTCGGGGACGCCCCTCAACAGGCGTTCCACCTCGACCATCCGGCGTCTCACCTCGCGCACGTCCTGCATGCAGGTCTCCAGCTGCTTGAGGCCCACTCTTACTCCGTCTAGTTGGCCTTGCATTCCGGTCTTGAGAAGCGCCTCCACGGAAGCCTTCTTGCGGGCTATGCGGTGGCGGTACTGTTCCACCTTCTCCAGCTGACCAGGTCGCTGCAGCATGTTTTGTATGTCTTTCAGGGCCGCCTGGCGCGCCTGCTCCTCCAGCTGCTGCAGATCCATATTTAATGGTTGCGGTTGGAGATATCCTTTTCTGTTTTGGTTTGGATAGTCTTCGTCAGAAGTAGGTGTGCTAGTGTGACCGCTGTCGACTTAAGCCAAATCCCCTGATTCGAGAAAGCGAAAACTCTACAGTAGGACCTCTACAAAAAAAAACGTTATAATCTTAAAGATAGAAGAACTATGATATTGTCTTGTAAACCTAAGCTTAAAGTTTTTTGTATGGGCTATACAAATTTTTATAAATAAACATACAGTTTTTGCTATATTATAGCATTAGACCACACATCACATAAGGTTTTCTGTTCTATAACAATTTTTTGCAAATCAACGTCGTGCCACTGTTGGAATCGATAAATATTCTCTGTTTGGGCCAATCGCAATCGAGAGCTTTGTTTATAATTTGCAGGCAAAAAACTGAACGTAAACAACGCCCCTCGGAAACATGAGTGGGGATAAGGAAATGATTTTGCAATTTGCACCATTTGAATCTTTTGTGTCGCCTACGTTTTGGCATAAGCTGGCAGAGATTAAACTGGACCACGATCGCCTATCCGATTCCAAACGCTCCATCTCTGGACACTATACCAACCGAAATGCCAAGGGATGTCTCCTGGAAGTCGATTACACAGCCTACAACAAGTAAGTTGGATCAAGTGTACTGAATTGTGTTATACTCGCTCATATATCCGCATTTTTAGGAATCCACAGCCACCGAAATTCAGCCATTCCGCCATCGGCACCATCTACAACAAGAACACAATCGAAGAGTTCAAGGCCCTGGACAAACTGCAACTGCTGGCCGATGAGGGCAAGGAACTCGTAGCTGATATGAGCAATGGTGGGGTCTTCAGGGATCCCAGCTTGTTGACCCGGTTCTTTGTTCTCTCCTTTGCCGATTTAAAGTGCCACAGCTATTACTACTGGTTTGCCTTTCCCTGCCCTCTGACGCCTACCCTAAAGCTCCAGGGTGCCGTCCAAAAATTGCAAGACATACCCAATAGTACAAACTTCACTGATGCCTTAAAAGCCCTGCCCGCTGAGTCACAGAACTTTTTTATTATGTATGCCGATAAGGAGCAGAAGGTTTTCGAAGCTCGAGAACTAAGTTCCCTGGACGAAAAAGAAGTAGAACAATACTATTTTGGTTTCGCCGATCCCAGCGAGTACGAGCACCCAGCTTGGTTGATGAGAAACTATGCAGCTTTTCTAATCCATCAGTTGTGAGTATTCAATTTAAGTACATTTACCTCTTGAAACAACAAACTGCATTCCATTGCAGCCCATCTTTTGTTGGCAAAACACTCAAGTTTCTTGGCCTGCGATACAACCAACAAATGCAGTTGGGTGACAGCCGTATTTGGCAGGTGATTCAAACCGAAGCTTGTAATCTAGAACAAACCCCGGCGGTACAATTTGTAGGATGGGAGCTTAATAAAAATGCCAAAATGGGGCCAAGAATGGTGTGCATGAGGGACAGCATGGATCCAGCCAAGTAAGATAGTATTTAAAAACAAATTTGATAAGAACTATCAGTAATGGAAACTGTATGATTATTTGTAGATAATTGTAACTACCTGAAATATTTTATTTTAAAACCTAAGACCCCCAATCATGACCTTGTTCATTACTGATTATTATACACCAATTAATTAATTTTTGTACATAGGTTGGCTGAAAACTCTGTAAACCTGAACCTAAAGCTAATGAAGTGGCGCCTAGTTCCCGATCTTAATCTGGAGATTATCTCTCAAACCAAGTGTCTGCTATTCGGAGCTGGTACTTTGGGGTGTGCTGTGGCAAGGAATCTTTTAGTAAGTTCAGGCAACTTTATTATACACAACCGAAAATCCTTTATTTGCAAATTTCAAGTCCTGGGGCTTCAAGCACATCACACTGCTGGACAACGGCAAAGTAGGGTTCTCGAATCCAGTGCGCCAGAATCTCTACACTCATGCGGATGCCGTGGCGGGAAATCGGATGAAGGCCACCACAGCTGCAGAGAGGTTGCGAGAGATTAATCCCTCTGCAGAAACAGCAGGTCATGTGCTGGAAATTCCAATGCCGGGACACACCATTGGGGAATCACTGGTTGCCCAGACTGAGGAGCACTTACAGGTCATAGAGCAGCAAGTGCGCAACCACGATGTCATCTTCCTGCTCACGGATTCGCGTGAAAGTCGTTGGCTTCCCACGTTGTTGGGAGCAGCCAACCAAAAGGTGGGTATAATAAAATATCTCCCACAATAAATGCATCTAATATTGGGTATTTCCAGATTGTAATCAATGCAGCTCTGGGCTTTGATAGCTATTTGGTGATGCGACATGGTAGTACTCGCGAGGAAGCAGGGGACGTTGCTCAGGAGATCGCTGCACTCAAGTGCATCAATGGCAACCAATTGGGTTGCTACTTCTGCAACGATGTCACGGCCCCAGGAAATGTGAGTTAAATTGTTTAATATGATAGCACTTGTATTTTCAGACTTGGTTAGTTTGGTTTTATGAATACTAGACACATTCGTAGTCATGGCGGGAATACTTTTCGAAGCCAGCGCAGGTGGGATCCCCGGTCTGAAGGTGATCCACACCGGTTATCTGCACTACCAATCCATTTATGCTGGTTATCTTGAAGCCCACTAGATTCATCATGGCATTTGGTGTGCGCCATGCGTAGCTGAAGAAGTTGTAACCATCCACGGCGGTAAGGACCTCCCGCTCCGTAAAAGCTATCGCCAGTTTGAACTGCTGGTTGAAGACAAACGGAAAACCGCCATGACGCTCCTCGTTTCCGAATCTGCAAAAGAAATCAATTAATATTTTGGGATTGACACATCGTTAAGCCAGCTTACTCAAAGCTTTTGTTCATTGAGTTGCGCACCACCGCCTTGTCATCGAAGCGTACGCTAAAGTGGAGCTCCTCGCGTTTGGTGTCCGAGTCCATAAACTTGATGATGAACTGGCCCTTCTTGTTTTCGAAGCAGCGAGCCGTTAGGACGATCACATGGCCAGCGCTAAATAAAATGGGCTGGTCATTGCTAAACGCCTTGAAGTAATCCGATGCGTGGATGGCGGGCCACGGATTGGGAAACACGGTACGGTGATCAACCTGCTTGATCACCTGGATCTGGTCCCGGATCTCCAGCGCACGGAGAGCTCCCAATGGCATGCGATAACGGAATCGGCAGAATTCCCGACTGTTTATCGAAATTGCAAAGCTGTCCTCGAGGCACAGGATATAAACCAAAAAGAACTCGCCACTGACGATGGGATTGGGCAGCGTGTTGGGGTCCAGTACGTGGGTCTCCTCTTCTCCCCAGGCACCGTTCACCCGGGAATTCCTTACGATCACATCATTGCGGAAATAGCACGAGAAGCGCAGCCCAATGTCCGCGTTTGGATCCACCGTGCTCTTGGCCGTGCAGAGGTTGATGTGGAACCTAACAAAAACAAGCGATCATAATCAAGACATTAGTCACGAACTGATAAGAAGCCCAGTTTGCAAACCGATTTGTCACGACGCGGTTCCGGACAGTCTGTAGAGTCAGAATTCGAGTCCAGGACACCACTTACCTAGCTGCTCCATCAATCGTCTTGGCCACGACCTCCAAAACATGACCAAACTCCAGCGGATGCGAAAGATTGCCAGCGAATTCGGTCAACATGGTCCCAGTTTGTTTTAGCCAGCAATTACCAATCGAACTAGCTGTTGCCTTTGCACTGAACGAACGCAAAACGAATTTATTTTGGGGCCGTGGGAGAGTCCGGAGTTCCCCGGCTCTCCCGTTTGCCGGAGTCTTATCTAATCAGTGATGGGCGGAGCGGCGGGTTACTCAAGTAACCGATAGAACCACTAAAGTTTCTATACTTTGCTTTCGGTGTTTAAGTCTAACTGATTGTTTTGTTCTCGCCTGGAGGCGTCATCTCTGTTTGCTCGGAGCATGTGTTTGTTGACACTGGAAAGCTTTCGAAAGCTTACGATCTTCTACTGCATCAACGTTAAAGCTGTTGGGGAACACATTAAACCAGTGTAAATACATATATATACCTAAACTTGGAATGAACACAAAACTTTCTTTGAAAGTTCATTTACTGCATTTTACCTGCATCAAGAAATAATTTTTGGTTTACTAAAGATGTTTTAGCATAATATTATTACTTGCTTAGATTCTTCTGATCTTCTTTTCTAATTGTCCAGTCGCTTAAGGATCGTACTTTGGACCAGCAGTGCACTGTGACCCGACCTGGAGTATCCAACATTGCTGCTAGCTATGCAGTGGAATTACTGGTGGCCTTGCTCCAGCATCCTCAACGGGAACAAGCGCCCGCCTACTACGCCCAGAGTGGGCGTGGCAAGTCGGAGGAGGCTGATGGCAAGGTGCCGGAGGGTCTACTGGGAATTCTCCCCCACTCCATCCGCGGATTGCTGTGCAACTATGAAAACATTCTACCCGCGACCCAAAAGTTTGCTCAGTGCATCGCTTGCTCAGCGGTAAGAAAATCAATACATTTTTAGTTGAACTTATTCAATTAATTTAACACTAATAATTTAATGTACGTACAGGCTGTTTTGGATGCATATAAAAATGACGGTCATGCCTTCCTCTTTAAAACTTTCGAAACAGCCAAATATCTTGAGGACTTAACAGGAATCTCAGAGTTTAAGCGGTTGAACAGTGAGGTTTGTAAAATTACAACTTTATGTGATCAAATATATATTTAAATTGTTTATTTATTTTGTACAGATAATTGATTTTGATGATGAAGAATTTGAAATGTCGAGCGAGGAAGATTAGCCTGCACTTACTTAACATTCTGTTCTTCTGCCTCTTTCAACGTATAAAAGAATGGTCCAACTTATAGAGGCTTTTATTTACCAGCTTGGATTTTTTGCAGAATTAATTATTTCAGCTCAGCAAGCATTTAAAGTCCAATGTCAAAACCAAAAATGTGTGTATTGATGTTTTTCTATATTGTCTAGTCATTAAGGAAATTGTGAATCAATCCATTGAAATTATATTAATATATGTATTTACTTTTGAATATTTAAATAAATTTGAAAATTGAAAATCAGTTATCAGAGAATCAGAATATTAGCACAAACACTAATTGATAATGAATCATGCGCATTTTTACATGTTTGTTCACATAATATCAGCATGAAGCTGATAAGAAACTCATTCAAAAGCGCAAATATTGTTCTGATCTGAAAATTCCCATTTTAAAGGTTGACAAATACGAAAATATTGTTTTCAATGCCCAGCCGGTCATTGATATTGTTATTAGCTGCATTATTAAAGACGAAAATATAAAAAATAAAGATGAATATGCGTTTTAAATTGTTTTGGGAATATGCAAATGCTTTACATAGTGGGCCAGGTATGCGAAAAGAACAGTTCAAAGTTGAATAAACTTGGTTAGAAAGCCACGAACTGATCGCATATGCTAATTAGGCGGTGGTTAAGGGGTAAAATAGCTGACATCTTTAAGATACGCTAAATATGGAATTCGCTTAACATTTAAAAATAAAAAACTAGCATTTTTAAACTGAAAAGTATTTTAATCTTGGAATTGGGAAAAAAATGGTTAGAAAAGTAGGAAATAAAACAATGCAGTTTTGTATTTTGTTTTTTAACAAAACGAGCGAATGTTTTTTTCACTCAAAATGCTCCAAATAATGTGGGTCCAAGTGTTTCGAACTAAACAAATATTGGCAGTACTTGACATACAATTTCGTATGGGGCCTTAATTAATTTCAAAACACCTTTCATCATCTGACCCCAGGCAAGAAATTGGCTAGAGAATTCCGTCGAGTGACTTTGGCCAAAAGGCTGGCGGCCATTTCTCTTGGCCAAAAACGCAAACAACAAAGAAGATCAGCCGAGGAAAAAAAAACGGCACGACTCCATAATTAATAGTTGGGCCGGGGGAGAAATGTATTGAAATATCTGGCCGCTCAACCTCGGATCGACATGGTAGCATAAATTTCGGGCCGGGCCAACTGAGCAAACAACAACAAGCCAAGTTGAGACGAGTGAAACCGCTTTGAGTTTGGCTCGCGGTCTCGGAAAGCGCTCAAAATGCCAAACGAGCTGCGGTGCCGCTGCCAGCGTCGTTTTTTGTCACTCAAATTGCGTTTTGAGTGGAAACTGGCGATTTGCGGCCAAGATCTCCATAAATTGGTGAAAGATACCCAAATCAGGCACACAAACACGGCGGCGCGCATCCGAGTGGCAACTACCCAGTGAAATCTCAAAAAAGTGCAAGTCCAAGTCCTGAAATAAAAAGTTTTTTAAAAAGTGAATTTCAAAATTAAGCCAACATAATTAAGTTTTTATAACATTGAAAAAGTGAATTAAGAGAAACAACATGGTAAGTCCTTCATCCTTAATCAGTTTCTTAAGGTTAAAAAGTGTAAACATCTAGCTACAATTTCTAGTTTATTGAACTGCATTGAAAATCGCCTTCGGCTTTCCCCCAATTTTCCAAACATTTTGTTCGCTTAACATTGACGCAAGTGGCAATTTGCAGCTTTTGGTTTTGCTTTGACTTCGCTTATGGCCTTAACCTGTTGCGAAAGTTAGCTGCCAAGCTGGCAGTTTTATGCTTTTTGTCCATTGCCAAACATTTTTCAAATTCCAAACTGAAATTTGTGATGTGGCACTAGAGGGGAAAATATTTAATAACTCGGCGCGGCGCTCGTTAAAAAGTTATTACCCTTGGTGCAAGTTCATTTGCTGACATTGCAGCCAAGATGGAAAGTGTTTTCCTCAACTTCAATTTCCCTCAAAGTTACATAATGCATTTTCGGGGTTCTCAAATCCACAACTTCAGGAGAACAATAAAAGAACCCCTTTGTTTATTCAGTTGTTTTTGTTAATGGAGAAAGTAAGGTCAGTGTGTTAGTCACCAATGAACTTCCTGATTCACAAAGAGATCTCAAATGCATCCCCACTTGACTTACTTAAGTGATTTGTGCAAATTCAAATGACAAATTGCAAGCAATTAACAGAAATCTGGAACAAACCTGAATGTAGGCAATCAATTTCAATAATTAAGTGTATATAAGGGTACCTGAGTTGATTGGAATTTGAACAATAATTTAATTGCATAGAGTAAAAAACCCCTAAACATCCAGGCTGATAGAAACCCGTAGATATTTTCTAGAAAAACAATCCGCTGGTTTTTTTGAATGCGTCAGCAACCAGATTCAACCAGCTATCGGTGGCCATGCCCCTATCATCCAATCTCCCAATATTTGGGAACGACTATATAATCTAAATTTGCTTTTTATTTGCTAAGCGGTCCCATTAGAGCGCCGTTAACCTCTTGCCCAGAATTTGAGGCGCATCTGTTGAGCCCCTCCTGGCAACATTCGATCTATCTATATAGACACATATATAGTATGTATGCCCAGGGTATTGGCAAAATCTGCTATTGATAAGTGGACTGGGCGATAATCGCCGGCGACTTCTTGTTTTTTGTTATTGCTTCGGACTTGCGCCTCCGACTTACGTCCGATCCGAGATTGATTATATAGCCGGAGCAGGAGAGCACCATCCCCAGAAATCGGGGTGTCCGTTCAGTTGGATTTTGCAATCCGAGGTGGAGCGTGTGCGATTACTGAACACAATTCAATCCGTATTAAACGGAAGCCGATCGGAATATATTCCCCAATAGAGACAACCTTTAGCTATCAGCAGCGATCATCGACTTTACAACGTAATTCATCTAAATCAATTGAGGACTGAACTCTATAGAATATGCTGCATTGATAGGTAGTTTTCCACGCCCTTCAGCTTTAACTGATGCAGCACCCTCTTCCCTTTCTTTTTAATTCGGATCGTAGGTCAATCAGAGCAAGCCCAAAATGGCCCTGTCCAAGATCGACTCGGAGATCGAGCAGGTCGACCAGGAGAAGTTCCTGCGTCAGGCCACCAACTACTATCAGGCTTTGGAAAAGCCCCTGAAGTACGGACCTGCGGTGGATTCCCTCACGGACCTGGTGGCTGCCCTCCACCGGGAGTTCGAGTCCAACTACGTGAACATCGAGATGGTGAATCACCTGATGCTCAGCTACAAGTCGAATCCGCGCGAGTGGCGCAAGTACGCCAAGTTCGATCGTTATACCTACACCAGGAATCTGGTCGATGCTGGTAATGGAAAGTTCAACCTGTTGATCCTGTGCTGGGGCGAAGGTCATGGATCCTCGGTGCACGACCACGCCGATTCCCACTGCTTCATGAAGATGCTGAAGGGGGATCTCCGCGAGAAGCGCTACGAGTATCCCAACAGATCTGCCAGGGAAAACGGTCGTCCTCACCATCCCGATGGCGAGATCGACAGTCGAGAGCTGGTGGAGATCGGCGAGACACCCATTGCCGTAAACGATGTGGCCTACATAAATGGTGAGGAGTTTAGAAAATACAGAAAGAGGCTTTACTTTTACTTATTGGATGTGGTTTCAATATTTTAACAGACAACCTGGGCCTTCATCGCGTGGAGAACCCCAGCCACTCGGACACCTCGGTGTCCCTGCACCTCTACTGTCCTCCGTTCGACACGTGCTCCGTGTTCCAGGACAACCTGAAGAAGACCACCGCCAAGGTCACCTTCTGGAGCAAGTACGGCGTACGGACGAAGCAGAACGAGCAGTAGATCCAACCAGATCCCCAAATACATTCTCACTCGTATTGTTGCATATTACTAAGAATCTTTATTACTAGATATTTAATGAGCTAGGGCCCAAGGAGATCCGGGAGCTGGGAATTCCAAATCGGCTAGAGATCGGGCCACGTGGACGTTGATAAGCCCTGCTCCGATAAGCCCCTTCCGGATCGTAGTTTCCGTTAGTGTATCTTTAGTGTTAGCTGTACCAAAAATATTCAATAAATAATTATACCGTTGACAATTTCCCGATAGCCGTTTTAAATTCACATCGATTTTGGGATTGCAGTGGGCATTAGACATCCATGCCCATGCCGCGAGCTCTCTTGGGCGGACCCCTGTCCAGAGTCTGCTTGATCGACTTGAGCAGCCCCGGGATCAGATTGATGTGCTTGTCCACACAGTTGCCCGTGCAGCTCTCGAACATGTGCTGGGATCGGGACATGTCCCGGTCACTCGGATTGCTGGGCAGACGGGCTCGGGCATCGCTGTTGCAATCCTGCGGTTAATCAGTAATTATAAACAGGAAATTAAATGCACAACAAAGCTAAGTTACAAACTAAAAATAAAAAGCCAAATAAAGAATAAAACAGTCTATTCAACATTTTATGTCCTATGTAATCTATAACTTAAATATATTTCAGACTCATAAAAACGTCGTTTTATCTAACAACATATTCCAAGCAGCGGTTTTAAAAATAATAATATTAACACATGTAGCATTTGAAAGAAAAGAAAAAACAGGAAATAGAAAAGCTACGAGCTTTGGTAGGTGAACTTTAATAGAACTGGCCAACCAATTTAAGATACAAAAGAGAAAATTCTATATTTAAAAAGTTTAAGAAAACACAGTTGATGTTTTTGTTGAGAAGATCTATTGAAGTTGTTAGATCTTTTTAATAGTCTAAATGTCAGAAGCCGATATAATTTATTACATTGCATTACATACCGCAAAGTAAAAAGTAAAGGTCAAAATAGATCTCATATGTGCTGAGTCTGAAACAGACAAAAAAAAAAAAAAACTGTTATATCGTTTTAATATTTTCAATTTTAAAAACCTATCTCTAAAATGTGTATTGCTTTTCATAACTATAGAGTGTAAGCACTATTAGTCGAGGGTACCTAAAATCAAAGAAAATCAGTCCGAAACAAAAATAAATCTGTATTAAATCTTCTTAAAATTATTTTCAGTGGTGTCCAAGTATTAAAATAACAAAAAACCCGCAAAGAACACAATTTCTATTAATGCTCCTACCCTGACGCAATTCTGGAGGCGGTTCTGAAACTGTCCCAGCTCGTGCTGCAGATAGTCCTGGGCGTCCATCAGCGGTCCGGCACATTTCTCTATGCAGTTTTGGACGCTCTCCAGCGTCCCTCGCTCATCATCACAGCATCGTGCTGCACAGCGGTGCATCGTGGACTTGGGAGCGCCAAAGAATACTCAATTCTAGAAGGAGTTTATAGCAGCCCACTAGAAACCACACTCACCTGCATCCTCCGCAAGTGGGTGCGGTACATGTCCTCGATCATATCGCTAATAGCGTCCTCCAGACGCTTTTTCTGTTGATCTACCATTGTACTGTTCGGAATTTGGAAAAAACAAAAAGGATTTATGACAGTTTTTGGTGTACAAAGTATGTGTATTTTTTTTATGTTGGCAAAATTTGACGTGATTCCAAATATTTTAAACACTACTTTTGTTCGGTACTTAAGACTTTTAACAATTAATAAGGTAATTTTTGTTTAAAATTCTTAAACGAGTTAGCAAAATGTGAAATGACTCCAGAGATGGTAAAATTCCACGCTCAACAACTAATAAGGTAGTAAATGCAGGTTGGCTTAGACTTGGGGGATGCTTTCGGGTCCCTTGGAGAGCACTGCCTTCATGGTCTTCATCATGCCGGGAATGAGGCCAACATGTTTATCAACGCACTGGATGGCACAACGCTCGAACTGGTCGGTGTACTTGGCTATCTGATCCTCGTTGGGATTGGGCGGCATTTTCACTTTCACATCATCGTTGCATTGCTAAAATATAAAATGTATTAAGTGTTTTCGAATAGCAATAAAGCAGACTTGGCTGTGTATGTGCGTGTAAAGCAAACTCTTGATAATATTGAAACCAGAAATATAATTCAATTCAATAAAATCAAATTTTTATGGAGCAACAAGTTGATGAAATGGGTACTGACCATGACGCAACGTTGAAGTCTGCCCTGGAACTCCCCCAACTCGTGCTGAACGTAATTCTGAGCTCTCGTCATGGGGGTAGAGCACCGGTCTACACACCTCTGGACACTGTCCACACTGGAGGTTCCATCCTGGCAACATTTGGCCGCACACAAATGCATCTCGTTCTGGAATTGAAATTAATGTCAGTTGAAATCACTTTCCTTGTTTAGACTCCACTTACCTGCATTTTCCGCAGGTGCGTCTTGTCCATGTCGTCGATCATCTCCGTGACCGCAGCCTCGATTCTTTGGCGCTGTTGTTGGATCATTTTTAATTGATTTATTCTTAATTACCTACGCTTAACAACCGATTTCGTAATATCAAAATAAATGCCGGCAGCGTGTTTTTGTAACTAGTGAAGTGCATACACAGCTGCTACTTATCGATATTTCGCCTATCGATTCAGTTCTTCTTCTTTGTTTTTCTAGTTGGACTTACATTTGCTATTGGATAATTTAAAAATATTAAATTAAAACCATGTCGCTGCTGCAAAAACTAAGTAAATCCGGAATCCAGGCAGCTACCTTAACCAGCAGACGTAGAATGCCAGTGATAACGCGACTAATCAGCGGGGAAACGGAAAAACCAACGGATGGAGCTACTCCCGTGGAGAATACAGCGGACATCACCGGTAGCAAGGGAGGATTTGCCCGCGCCTTTGACAAGTACACGGCTCCTGCCACGCCCCCTCAGCCGGCGGAGGACAACCAGACATTTGCCTCACTTCTCCGCAACTCCAAGTTGATAGATGTGAGTTTAAAACAAGAAATACCCTTGTTTATGTAATAACCCTTCAATTTCTGGAGCAGCTTGGTAACGCCGAAGGCAAGGTGGTCAGTGGAAAGATCTTCCATGTGGTGGGCGATGATCTCTACATAGACTTTGGCTGGAAGTTCCACTGCGTCTGCAGTCGTCCAGCTCGGAACGCCAGGTGAGCCCTAGAATATCACGTCTCGTCTACATTCGATAAATAATTCTTTATATTTAGCGACTATGTAAGAGGAGCTCGTGTTCGTCTGCGCATCAAGGACCTGGAGCTGTCCACCAAGTTCCTCGGCTCGACCAAGGACATCACCATCCTGGAGGCCGATTGCCAACTGTTGGGACTTCTATCCACGCCCACCCGCCAGTCGACGGCCAAAACAGCGCCCAAAATCGAAGATATCCTATAAAATGCTTTATTAAAACAAGGTCTGTTAAATGTTACGTCAAGTCTTTGTCTTCGTTGGTTGTGAATTGGAAAACCTCGTAGTGATGGTTCAGTTCTCGCACCGATTGCAGCCGAAATCTCGTGGCCAGAGCTCCATTCTCCGAATTTCTCAAAAAGAATACCCTTTTCGCTCGGCTATGCACCAGGGCCATGGAGCACATAAGACAGGGTTCCTGCAGAAGGTATATATCGTAGCCGGTGCACAGATAGGGGCCAAATTTGGCAAGGTTATCTGCTCCTTCAAGTTTGTGTTCTTCATTGCATTCCCTCGACTTTTCTGCTCCAAAATTTAGATCTTTGTTGTTCTCATCTTTTCTCAGGTAATCGTAGTAGGCTTTAGGTATTCCTCGCAGAGATGATTCCTTCTCATCAGAATCCTCAGTGAATGTGAGCTCCGATTTTGTGGCGCCTCCTTCTTGACTTCGGGCCACATAGTCCACCAGGAGCATGCCGCAATGTTCATGTGGGCTTGGGGACTCATCGGCTCCAGCTATAGCTACTATGCTTGGCTGCCGTGGATCCACGCAGATGCCCACTGGCCGGTTGGCATTTACATCCCGTGAGAGACGCATCAAAAGCTGGGCCATCCTCTTGTGGAAGATTCGTTGTGCGGAACTGAAGTTTGTGCCATTTCGCAACGATTCCGAGTAGTGATTCGGGTGAAACTTGCAGGGCCAGTGCTGGATAGTCTTTTCGTACTGCACTCGCAGGCGGGGCATTCTCTCCGGAACTTCCACCACCCGGACTCCCTGGCAAAGAGCACGGAGCACGTGCTCCGAGAAGGCAAACTGTTCGAGGTGCTGTTCCAGGGTTATGGACCCATCAATCTCCGAGCTGGGGCAGATGAGAACGCTGCGATCCTGTACGCGCTTCAGGTGCTGGAAGTGGGGCAGTTTTTGGGAAAGCTCCTGGATAACCGCCTGCAGCTGTTGCTTTGTCTCCAACTGGCAACTGTGTGCCTTGATGAGCGCAATTTCCTCGTCGAACTCATCTGACAGGATAGCCTGGATTCCAGTGATTTCTTGGTCAAGGCTGGGCGTTTTCCGGGGACGTTTGGTTGGTGGCGGATCGGCTATATCCATTATTTGCCTTATTCTTCAGTTCGTTGGATTCTTATTGGAAACAATAGTTCTGAGATTGTTGTCCATCTCTATACTTGTATCGATAAGTGACGGGCCCTGGTGCTGAAACAGCTGATGTGCTTTTGGGCGCCATATTTGAATTAACAAATGGAAAATATTTTAAAACTTAAGAAACAGCAAAATTAATTTAAATTTGTCTGAAAATATATGGGTTGGCAATTCCCAGAAAAAAAAAAACATACAAAGCTGTTGTTGTTTTAGAATTAGCTGGAGTTTGATGTCAACATGTAAACAGTAACCATTTCGAAGCCATTTTTTCTATTCAAAATTGTAGTGAAATATGTGCTTATAATTTGTAGTCAATGAGTGAAATATTGAGATGTGTCTTCATTTGTTCTGCGGCTTTCTATCGCTCTACATCGGGTGCATATTCATCGGCCTTACGGGGATGCTTATTGCCATACTTACCTTTGCCATTAGCTTGTTTCAGCTCATCGATGGCTATAAAAACATAATAATTGTAATTTTTGCAATGGTGTTTGCTTTCGTATACGCCCTGTCAAAAATGTTTCTGCTCTTTGGAACGATGTGGGTAAGTGCATAATTGAGCTTAAAATTTTCAAGCCCCTGACTTGAAACTTAAAACTATATCCCTATTTAATTCCCTAGGATTTGTGTTGGGCCCTTCTCATGTCCTTCCTTGTCGGTATTTTGGGGTTGGGTCTTCTAATAACCGTGGTGCTATTCCTCTACATAGAAACCGAATCCGTACTGTTCATCCTGGGAGGCGTTATCCTGTGCATAAGTAAGTTAAGAAGAGATTATTTTTGACATTCAGCTTATTTACTCCCATTTAAATTTTTTTTACCCGTCGCAAACAGCCACTGTTTTCCAAACTGAATGTATTCAAAAAAAAATTTTTGTTTTACCAGAAATGATTTATAACATTTGTATAATTTGAACAAGCGTACCATTATTTTCCAAGCTACTATCTTCACTTAGGGGTTTTCCGGTGTTAACCGTGAAAAAATCAAGATATCTATATATTACCATAATATAAAAATTACTCATTACAAACTCGTTAAATTCTGATTTGCCTTCCACCCAGTCGAGCTGTACTACGAGTGGATCATCATATCGACCTGGTGGTGCTGTCGATCCTGCACACATGACTGCTAGCAGTTGCAGTTGGTGTTCGTGGTCCCTGGAATGCAACTCGAACATGTTCGACCCTCCAAAGATACCGAGAGAGAATGTTGGGGCTCGAACGTCTTGGACGAGGTCTTGGGGTCTCGATCGGTTGTAATGCCGTGATCAGTCGCGTTAAGAGCAACCGAGTACTGCCTAAGAGAAACGCGAGGCGAAGTGAGTTGGGGTCTTGGGACTTGGAGGCTCTTGCGGCATGTCAGTTCCAATTGAGACGCGCGCTGGAAATGTCGTTCCTGGAGCGATCGAGCTGCCACAGCGAGTGAGCGTGTGTTAGTGAACGTGTATCGCCCCCTGTCCCCTTCGAATGCAAAACCAAAACCAAAGCAAACCGAAAAAAAGGAAAATCTAAAATAATATCTGAAAATACACAAGTGTATCTGCATGTGCAGCCGTGTCTGTGAGAAGAGAGTGTTTTTTATATTCGCCGCAATTAGAAGTAACGGTGCGAAGGTGATTTGCACGGGAGAAACTGGAAAGTCAGCGAAGCGCGAGATACTTGTATCTGCAATTTCGTGGGTTTTCGCCTTGTTTTCGTTTCGCAATAGCAAGTGAAGAGCCCATCAGTTTAATTCAATCAGCGATCGGCAGTTTGTGTGGCCCGCGTAGGAGAATCCCCACAATTTGTTCTGAGCCCCCAAATAGAAGTAATAAAAGCCCCAACCTCTGAGACTCAAGTTCGCGAGCCGGTTTAGTCATCCGCGCGTTCCGAGAACTGAGCGCAACTTTGAGATACATTCGCGTATTCTCATTCCCAAGCGTTGGCCAACAGCTGTTGGCCACAATGCCTTCGTACCTGCTGGATATTTGCTCTAGCCTGGAGCTCCGCAGACCGCGATAAGATATCGGCGGCTAGTAGCGAATAGAGCTAGATACTCGTACCTGCGAAATAAAATACACGTTCGGTAAAGAAAATCGCACAGTTCGGTGCCAGTGTTTAAAATTAAATCGCGGGCTTATCTTATCGGCTGGTCATTGATTGAGCTTTGCCTTTCCGCTCTGCGCCGGGTGAAGTCATTTGGCCACGATTCGCCCGTTTTAGATACTGTATCCCCGGCCATATCTAATGCAGCAGCCGCAGCAGAAGTCGCGATAAAGGCGCAGAAGTCTCCTCCAGTGGCAGTTGCTCGCCAAGCGTTGTCTAAATTTAGAGAAGACCAGGAGAGCCCCAGGCCAGGCCAAACAAGACGCACTCGTAAATCAAGAAACCCAGGAAGACCAAGATGGACATAGAATCCGATTCGGACACCTCGGAGAGATGGGAGGACTTTTTTGGTAAGCGGGCGGGATCACTGAACTCCACACTGCACAAATGCCATGACTCAACGGGCGGGGAGGTGCACTGAGAAAAATATATGTAACATCTTAATTGACACATTTCAAAGTATTGTTACACTACGAATTTGGGATACAATATTACTCGATAAGTTGCTATATATTTTATTTGATTTGTAAATATATTTTAATGTAGAAGCATTTAAATGTTTAAAAAGTTTTTAGCATTTAGTGGAAAATTTAAATTGAATTATACAAATAGGTTCAAAGAAGTTAACAACTACATTATTAAAAAATGTTAATATCGCTCTTTTAAAAACCTTTGCAACACGAGAACCAAAGACAATGAATTGTCTTAAATCAGTGGCTCTGATTTCATTTTATTGGAATCAGCTTTTTATTTTTATAGAATCCTAATCCGATCCTGAATTTTTTCTCGGTGTCCTGATTCTACGCATTCTCCAAGAACTCCGAATATGGACATGCGTACAAGAACAGACCATCACGTTGGCTTTCTTCGGCTCGGTGGGATGGGGCCAATGCATTCGGCGGCTCCACGACTCCGATCCGTTCCGTTCCCATAACTGTACAAAAAGGGGTGAGGGGGAGGGAGAGGGGGAGGGGGAAAAATAAAATAACAACCCACTGAGTGGTGGCATTGCGTGAATTGCGGTGTAACGGGTTCGCTTTGTTTTTGCATTCCGCTTTGCGCAGTCCGAATTTTTTCGACATTATTTAAGCGCTCGAAAAGTCGGCTGTAATGAAATTTAATGATAATACATAATTTCGGGCTTTTGACCCACATTACCATACAAGTGTGGCCAAGAAAAGGTCTGTCTTGAGATTTGCAATTTATGTTTTGGGTGGCTCCATTCCGATTGCCGCTGACCCACATAAACGTAACGCCGATGCCGATGCCGATTCGCTTGTGGTGGGGCTGGGGCACACACTGCATTTGTTTTCCTTTCCACGCCGCGAGCTTTCATTCAATTAGTGCATTAGTCACAAGTTGTGTGCGCGTCTTTTGTTGACTTTCTTTATTATTATTGCACGCTCGCCAACAGCGGATGTTAGATAACGCCGCCCTTAGCACAAAAGCAACGGGAGCTCTGTTAATTAACCCCTGGTTAACCTTAAAAATCTTTGAATTTCAGTAGAACATTTCTTACAAATTTTTAAGGTGCTTATTAACTAGCTTTGTACTTATAAGCTCCAGATAGATTGTAAATATTATAGCATCCTTTTTTAGTTGTAGGTTTTAAAAGCTGTTTGGATTACTAAGTTTTAAAAACCTAATCTTAATTTATTGTGTGATGATAATCTTAACAAAAAAACCTTTACCACACAAAAAGGTTTACTGATTGCTAAGTATGTTAAGGTAAGAAACCAACTAAAAGAGCTCAGAATATTACTTGCAAAAGGGTTAAGACTACGGGGTTTAAACTTGATAACGGGCACAGGGAATCCAGCAAGTGGCCTTTGTTGTATCAATTATATACTTATGAGTGCGGCGAATGAATCACGTCGGGGGATCGGGTGGCAGCGAGGTATTTATGGGCTTGTTCTGCTGATCCCACCAGCTTAGAAGGCGGAAAGCGAGAGATAACCACCCGTGCAAGTGGCAAGGGGCTGGCATTTGGCTGGGCCACCAAACGTGACTCCATCTGGGGACGACTGCATGTCCAGGGCATACCGATTACCGATTGCATCGACCTATAAATAGAACCCGCCGAAAGATATCGCCGGCAGTTGACCGCATGCACTATCAAATGTCACCAGCCCGTCTTCATTTTGCCCTTTCCATTCGTCTGCCTGCTTGTTTGTTTGTTTGTTGGCATCTTCAACTGCGAGGCAAACAAACAAAACGGGGAATAAGAAATTTTGTGTGTCTGTGGACACAAGTGTATGGCCAAGGGGGCGGGGTCCAGGTCAAGTCTTTGAATTACCTCTCGCAACCACAAACACCACGGGAGTCTGTTCATCCGATATTGTTAAAGATTGTGATCCGAGGAAACCTTTTTGGGCCCTGCGGTTTTCGATTCTCTTGTGACATTTATTTGGCTGGGCTGGCTTTCATATTTTGTTTATTCAATAAACACTAATAGATATCGATAGTACGGCCAAGGAGTTGATAAGATTCCGCCGCAGGCATTTATTGACTTTCTGATAAAGCCGACAAGGCCTGACGGACCTGTTCGTTTGGTATGTCGCTCGAGTGCGGCTTCCAATTGAAATTCCCAAAAAGCTAAGAGGTCAGTTTTGCACTGCTCCACTTCCGACGCCGCAGGGCACAAGGTCTCAATTAAGGCAATTGACGAAGTTCATCTAATTAACCGCCGCGGCGGCTAGAGTTCGGTTTCATAATCGACGGGTTCATTGGCCAATTGGATGGTAATGCCATTACCTCACCCAGTCAGTGTTGTCAACTGAAGAACACCGGAAATAGCCAAGTAATATTTTGTATAAAGTTTTTGAAAAGGTGAGGTTAGCAAATACGTTAATATTTACACTTAAAATTGAATTTTTATAGCTATTAATTTTAATGTATATTGAACACGTAAAATTGTTACTGCTTTAAAATTACTTAAGTCTTCAAGTCGAAATGATACAAAATAAACTAAACAATTGAATCATAGAAAGCATCGCATTACCACATTATTCAGTATCAAAATTACTCATCTTTCTTGATATTTTAAGTATCTATCAATTTCATTTACTGTTTTCGTTCTCCGACTTTTAGAAAGAGCCCAATTTAGCAAGCAAATAGCCAAGTTGGCACCACTGAACCCGGGCTATAAGTCTTGCCCCTCTAATTGCCTGCACCCAGACTCTGGGATTTTGAAGTTGCAGTGTTGGAGCTGAAGTTGAAGCTAAAGTCATATCCCAGAACCAGACCAGACCTCAAGTGATCTGTGTGTGGGCCGGCAGTCGGCGTTTGTCTGACGTCTGTCGACGTCTTTGTGAGCCCTCTCAGCACCACGTTGCGCGACGGTTCTATAATTGCATTTCTCTCAGTGCAGCGGCTTTCCGTTGTGGGCGTCGCAGAAGGTCGTAAAACCCGAGTATTGTGCACGCACGTCCCAAAAGGTTTTTCTCAATGAAGTTTGGAGAGCCTGTCTACTCACATACCCTTCCAAAAATGGCAGCTTGGAAGTCGTATTCTTCATTCCATGAAGATAAAATCATTTATTAATGATTGTAATAAAAAAGCGAACCGTTCAAAATAAACAGCTCATAAAATTCTATTCAAATGACTATAAAAATTAAAATGATTTCTTGTTTAAATGAATATGCACATGTAATTTATATAGTTACTCTAACGACACGAGCCGTAAAATTAAGCTTTATTTATAAAGAGTTAAAACTAATGGTAAGGTAAAGTAAACGAGATACCTATGAATGTGGTTAATAACGGTAACTTGATATTTATTTAACGTCCATGTTCTTAATTTAAAAAAAGGGGTTTTAATAAACCTAAAAAAATAGAATGGGTGTAATCTTAAATTATTCACAATATTACTATGATTCCACATACATATTTCTCATGTTGCAAGTAACAATTTAAAAATAGAACTATTTTTTATACAAAATTTTTATAAAGTGGTCTCGAAGACACATCATGTAATATCTTTGAAAATTATATTTTCCGAGAGGGTATTTATTTCTGACTGCCTGTCAGAGGCTCGAACATTTTTCTTTCGTTTTTATGCTGCAGTGGGACTTGGGATTTAATGAACGCTTTTGCGCTCCGCATCCATATCCATCCCGCTCACAATTCTATTTGGCAGCAGATTTACAACTTCCTTGCAGAAATGCCATTTGCTTTGGCAATTTACGCCCACCTTCGCCGGATGAGGGGGTGGGATATATCATATATGTACCTATGACATGCACTTAAGCCGCTTAGAATCTACAAAGTTGTATGTGTGTACTTGCGTTTATATAAGTACATGTGTATATAAATTGATAGGGATTGCACGACACCTGGAATCGTGAGTCATTTTGGATCGAAAAAGAGAGTGACGGCGATCGGGAGAGCTGTGAAAAGTGTGTGTTATCAACCTTTTGTCGGTTTTCGTTCCTAGTGAAAGTCGTCACTTGTGCACCTCTCTTTCCCCGCACCTTTCTCGCTCCCACTTCTCCATTCCATTTCACTGAGCAGGCACGCATGCTCTGAGCTTTTGGATCCCCCTCTCTCCCTCTCTCCCTGTTTCCCCAACTTCCATGTGCAACGACCTGCAGAGATTCTTTCACGCTCCGCTTTGCGTCTCCGTCTGTCTCACTTGCTCTTAATGGCCACCTATACGCCCATCCCGCTGACACACTTTCGCTTTCGTCGACTGCAATCGCCGATCGCTGACATAATGCCCACGATTTGCATTAATGCTAAACGATTATTATTTTGATGATACAGAGAGAGAAATAATCAGTACTCACACCTTACAATTAAAGGAAATTAAGCAAGTCGTTCATTGATTCAGTTGGAGTTATTTAAGTTAAATTTTATAAGTTTTAACAAGATAGACTTCTCTATCGATTTAAATTTTATTTTTGTGATATATATTGAGCTATTCTTTAATACTACACTATACTATTAAAAAAAGGGTTTCAATCTATATATCACAGTTTTCCTATTTCAAATATTGCAAAATATAGATGTCCAATCTATAAATTTAAAATTTTAGACATCATGGTTATAAATAACATTTAAAACTTACTATATCTTTCTAAAACTTATATTTTATCTTGTAGCTTTTTAATGCTTTTATTTTATTAATAGGACTTATATTTCTCTTTGTGTAGAAGTACAATGGTCATCGGTTGTTCGTTTATTGGATCGTTATCGTTATAAGTTCGGCTCGCTCTCCTTTTCACTCCCATTTGGCGAGTGAAACCGAGAAGCTCTATTTCTTTGATTAATTATCCCCCATGCCGTGGATTCGGCCAACGGAATTGGGTCATTGCAAATGCCAAATGGAGTCAGCGGGAGTTAAGTGCCTCGGGGGTATCGCTAACTTTCTTGGCCGCATTTAGGCCAACAGCAGGGGGCGGCCAAAAAGTGGAGTCAAGGTCATAACTATCATTAGTGAATACTTTCGGCATGGGTAAACTTTAGAGCTCTCCAACTTTTACTTGAACATTACCTTCCGGTGATTCATCTGAACGCTTTTATTGTTCAAGTCATTAAATGCGTCTTAAAAATACTCAAGTATATTTCTGTTCTTTCCATTATAGCTCATTTCAAGCACTTAGAAAAGTTCGATTGGCTCATGTTTCCAACGAAATAAAAGCCTAAAATAGCCAAATAAATAAATGGATACCTAATGGTTGAGTGAAATATTAAGACGAAAAAGGCAATTTGTTCCATGGCACGAAGATCAATCTTTATGCGAATAAATGAGTTTCCGCATTGCCTCAAGTTCTCAGTAGCTTTTGTTTAGAAAGTGAAATCAATGGAAGCTTATAAAATTTCCATACAATGGCAGCAGTGGAAATTTGTTAGCCATCTAAGTATTTTAAAGGTGTATTGCTGCGAAACTATTATTTAACTCGAACTATTATTATAATTGAATTATTTTCTGTAAGCACTTAAAGTCGACTCCAAGATGACATTGATCTCTGGCATTGAAACTTCCAACTGTCTTACAGTTCTGAAACGCACTGTGTTCACACTTGTGTATAAATACCAAGCAACTGGGTGTAACGAAGTATTTTGAGCTGCCAACCTTCGAATGTCAGCGACTGTTTTACATTGAGACTCTGCTTCGAGTTAAAGTTGTAAAATGCATATGTACGTAAAACAATAAAAATTAAAAAATCACACATCCAAAGCGGAGTGGTTGGAAATTCCACTTGAAAAATGCAGTCTTTCTTGGCAAATATTGGCTACATTGTCTCGGATTTCTCGTTTGCCAATCAAACAAAGCCAATGTCTGGACATTGTTTAAATATTCATAATGTTTACCTTTAGCCAAACATGGGCAAACACAGCTGTTTAGCAACAAAAAGGCATGGTAAAAAACCAAAACAAAACAAAGCAAAAATTGCGTTAGAATTTTGTTTATTTTGCTCTCCAAGCCGAACGAATGCAAAATTCTCCGAACCGAAAAAGTACTGAAAATATGCTGTTGAACAGGTTTTTTTATTTTTATTTTTTCCTACCTTGTTTGGCACAAAAGTTCAACAAAACTGAAAGAGAGCGAGAGGAAAACGTGAGCAGCCGTGAAAAGCAAACAATGAGAAGCGAGAATCTGAACTTTGCTCAGGCCAAATACAAAAGTTGCTTACATAAGAACTATAAACGGGGTTTAATAACCAAAAAAGAACTACAGTCAAGTGTGTTTGGTAACCGATCTCTAGGCAGTGGAAAATTCCTGTTTAATGACAGCAATTATGAAATACATCAACTGAAGTGGAGTTTTAAGACAGAATTAAGAAAGGGGTATCAAATTATATTAAAAAAATTAATGACATGCTTCTAATTTATTTCCTATTACATTGTCTCTTAACAGAATTTTATCAACAACATTTTATAGCTGATCTCTTGTTTTTTTAACTAATTTGAAACTGAAACCTGTATAATACAAACCTTGACTTCAAACAAATTTCCCAATCAAAATTTAATGTGTGATCGCTTATCGATCATTGATTCATGATCACCTGCAGAAGACATTAATTGCAGGCATTTATCTTCGTGTTTTTCGATCCAGAGTTTCCAGTTACCCGGGGCATTTCTTCACTTCAAGCCACGCCCCTCTCACTCACGCCCACCTGCTAAATGGCAACATAATGGAATTTGCATAATTTCCGAATTAAAAATAACAGAAAAATCGTGTTTGCATAATGGCGTTTTCGTATGGCGATGACTCTATAAACGAACCGCTGCAGAAATATGCAGAAAAAGTGCCAAATTTGCATAGGGGCGTCTGCCGGGTTTATGCCAAATAGAAAAAAAAAACAAATCGATTTGGCCAGTGGAAACTGGCTATAACTCGCCGGCCAATGGCCAATATCACTCAACGGTTTGTTGATATGTGTGTCTGGTGTTTGAGCAATCTGCGTGATCAACACACGACGCTAATGTACAGATCATGAGCACTGATTGCGCCTGCTGCATGAAAATCGGAAAAACTTGTTGTCGTCTCGAGTCTTCTGTCTTCAGACTCCACTTTATAGTCTTCGGTCTGCAGTCTGCAGTCTGCAGTCTGAAGTCCAGCAACTTGTTCTCCAGCGGTTCCGAGATCATCGTCATCGACTGAACTCCACAATGATCATGATCACGATGATCGCGGCTCGTTCTCTCCTCTTATTAATTTCCTGCACAATCTGTGCGGCATATCATGTCAAAAATTACAAAGAGTCGCTTGTTCAGGGGGCTGGGTCAAACACACACGAATGTTCATACGTACATACATACTCGGGTGGTTTGGAATTTATGAGTTTGCTTTAGGTACCGCCGCTCTAATTAATTCGAACGAACATCATCGGTTTGGCTCCGGGGCCCATGACCTGTGCACCAGTTTCCCAATACTCACTCGTATTTGCCCGGGAAATTAACGCCCCGCCTTGGCGGCTCATTAAAAAATGGCAATCAGCGTGACCATTCCATTCGATACTCTATAGTTTACCATTTGGCCATTCTCGGTTAACAAACGCACTGAAAGAAATAAATATAAATAAATTGGTAAATTAAATTAAATTAATGCTTTGAAAAATACCATTTCAAATAACGAGTCAAGGAATAAATATTTATTCAGTGTGTAAATGCAACATGTTCTTTTGTGGTTCCTTTAATAATATTTTAGTTAAATTTTTTATCACTTATATTTTGCTTATTATTATTACTTTGGTAGGTAAAATATAAAATACTTGACAGACATGCTTTTGTTATATGAAAATAGTTAAATATTTTAAAACCTATATCCATTTTTAGCTTTTCTTTATGTAAAAATACATGATTTCTTTTTTTGCCACATTTTACTGTGCACAGCCTTCACCTTCACCTTCGAACCGAGCCTCAAACTCATTTGTATGTCGCTGACGCTTTGTAATTTAAATGAATTTGTGCTCAACAACATTATTTCGGCTAGTCGGATGGCAATGGCCAACACGGCGTATGATTTTAATGATCCCCAGTCAAGTCTAAGGTTACACCGCTCATTGTTGTAATCGGAGCTGCGGCTCAAGTTCGCTGGCGGATGGATTTCCTACGTTTACTTCGCTGCTTCGCGATTATTGAACGATTACGCCGGGCCAATATCCATCCATGGGCAACAAATTGTGCGGACATGCGAGCAAGATGTGGAAAAAAGTGAAAGAGTCCGAGAGACTTGGTCGTGATAACACGTAGGCCACAAACAAGGCGCGCATGCGAGTGCCACGCCCCCCGCGACTGCAAGTTCAGCTTTAGTTTTTATTTTATTTTCATTTATTTTTATTTTTATTTTTCTTGGTGATTTTCCTCATCTTTGGCACGTCTGCGGAGCTCGAAGTAGAGAAACACCCACTCGATATGGCCGACGGAGGTTTATCTCTTCTCGGCCGGCTGCACAGTCTCATTTGGTGGCACTGCCAGGTTTTATGACCTCCCCAGAAAAGTAGAAAACCAAAAAAAACGAAAACAACAACCAGAAAAGACTACGGTTACGCCTTCCAAGTCAGGTGCCGCAACAAAAGCTTGGATTTCAGATTTTGGATCTCGAAACTAGGCTTAATGGCCAGCTTAAGCGAAGGCATCTTGTACACATTTTTCCACTCTTTTTTTTTGTGGCCAGCATATAAATCTGACCCCCATCTCGATGGGTTTTGTTCGCTCTTATCTACAGAATCACACTTTCGAAGCGATAGAAATTTTGATTTACAAGACCCATTTGAATTCGTTATTGAGTGGGGTCTTTATTTATGTGGCTCCATTAAATTGATAAACATTGGACACCCAGCAGCGACAGAGGAATGCCGAAATACCCTTGAAGTTCCCATCGAAATGGAAACATTTTTGGCATTCCCCGGCTTGCAATTAAGTGGTTCGGTGGGTAAAAGTGCTGCCAACTGCAGAAATCCGCTCAAGCGCCATAATGAGCGGTCGTAAAACGCTCACCAAATCGCGCACGTAACGCTCATAAATTCATTTGCATTTGCCGAACATGGGAAAGAAACGCGAAACCGAACCGGCGACTTGCAACTGGCACAAATTAAGTCAAGAGAAAGACTTACGAGTACGAGTGTGTATCTGTCGGCGCCTTTTGGCCGAGATCATGTTGACACAAATCAAATCGAAACAAGCCAAAGCAACACGAAACAAATCAAATTAAGTCAAATCGATGGGCATTAGCAGGCGGAGCACACGGCGAGCATAAAAAACATAAATGGCCGGGGAGGCTTATCAGCTATTTATTTCACTTTGGACGTGTTTCGAGTGGGTGAGTGACCCGTCCGGCTTCTCCTAATTAGCGCCTCTAATTGCGGCCCAAAGGGTGCAGCCCTAATTTTCGGGAAGAGCAGACAGCGGAGTAAATCTTTATTTAGCCTTTTACCGCTTGCGCAATCGCAGTTTTCGGCTGGCGGCTTTCGGCTTCGGTGGCGTATGCGTTATGTGCTTCTTTATTTATTTTCGGCGCGTTTTGGGTATTCCGAGTGCATTCCGAGTGCTTCCTTTTGTTTGTCAATGTCGTGCAGTTGTCATTACGGCATTATTGTTATTGTTCCGTCTTTTAACACTCCTCCATTTCTCTTACCTTAATCTCTCGGCCATTTCGTCTTATGTAAACCAATTAGTCGCGTTGGCATTTGCATTGAAATGCATAATTTATGAGTGCAGAAGACAGGCAGTTATTATCCAGCAAAATCCAAATCCAAAGTGTGGCTAAAGACATAAAGAAACGTATTCCCCTTGCACGAACCCTAGGCGCAAATGAAGCAATTAAATTCAACAGATGCAGACTCGTTAAATTATATTTTCATGTGTGGAGTTTTTTGTGTCTGTCGGGGGAATTTAGCGTTCGGTCTACTCGTATTATGTTAATTCTGTGCACAAAGCATAAAATTTTAATTTTGTGTAACTTTAATAGGCCGTAAAGCGTTTAAGTTTTGAATTTTAATTTCCTTGCTCTTCGGTGATATAAGCTTCGGATAAATTATGGTGGTTCTATGGGTTGGTTGGTCGATTGAATTGGCTTTCACAATTTGCCGCTGCACTTCTGGGCAATTTCTTTTCGGCTAAGCCAGCATTATCTGTGTCTAATGCGGGACTTTCTATCATTATTAAGCCCGCGTTTTTCGCTTTTTTTTCGCAGAGAGAAGAATTTAAGCTATTAACAATGATCCAGATTTAAAATGATATAAGCTTGGGTATTTTTCATAATAAATATAAGGTTGTAATTAAATATTTATTTGTATTAGCTATTCATTATTGTTAAGCATGATGTACTCTGATTTTTTCCTTGTGCACTTCCATTGATGTTCGTGCCATGATCGGTTTTGGCAAATTCATCTCCAGTTGAGTCGAACCAAGTATCTGTAAGCTTCTTTTATGGCGGCTGCCGCTTAATTGCTTTTCTCACTCGTTTCACCATTTTCCTTTCTTTGCAGGTAAGCAGCCCACAAATCATTTGAGAGCACCACTGACCCACTTGCGCGACGACAAGTGGCGCCACCAGGGGACCAAGTGGAGATCTCCATCCCCGCAGGGCGGTATCATACCTAATCCAAACCAATTCAATCCAATCCAATCCGATACGATCCAATACGATTTGCATGTGGGATATCTTTATTGATATGTGTCACCATTATCGATGTGCGCTTTCCACTTTTCCCCCAGCAACTGTATAAGTTATGGGCCCCTATCCCCAAAGAGATATCGAGTTAATTAAATGCGCTTTTCCCTATTTTCTGGCAGCTCGACTTTCCCGATATTTCGCCCTCGCTCGGCTGACAAGACGATGCGGGTATCCACTGATAAGATCTCAATCTGAATCTCGATCTCGAGATCGGCAATCCATTGAGTGCTCCATTTTGGTTGGCTTGTGCGGAGGTGCCAACCTGTTCTTTAATTGGGTTAACATGTGGTTGGCCTGGCCCAAGGCGGAAATCAGCCGGTGCAACGGGCGTTGGCCATTTAGCAATTGATGTTGCAAATGGCGAGTGGCATGATTTATCCGCCGGCCTGCCGACTGGCCTGGTTTTCTGCTGCTCTTACCAGTAGAGGCCCCAAAAAAGCCACTAAAGTGACAGATTTAACTATGCCTAATACCCATAATAAAGAGTTTAAGACTTCTTTTAAAAACTGCCTTACATTGAGCGATAAAAAAAGTTATTGTAAGGTTTCAAGCAATTTGCGTACAAAAGAGTTACTAAACAATGAATTTTTTTATGTATGCAAAACAATTTGTTATCCTTGTATAAATTACATGAAAGATATAATGTTTTTAAGGGGATATAGATATGCATTTAGATAAATGAGTACACTTTTTAAGGTCTTACGCAAATCTACTTCTTAAAGGCTGTGTGCACCCTACACAGAATAGTATAAGCCCATTAATATAACGATAACATTATTTACAATTGGATTAGTATAATATTTTTTGCAGCTTTATAAATAAAATTTGTTTTCTTATTAAGCTTATAGTATAGTTCTTATTACTTAACAGAATTCAATTGAATGCAGCAAATGAGAACTGTTGATTCCAGTGAAATCTTAACTATCTTAAGAGTGACCTGTACTATTTTTAGAAAACCCTTTTAAGGACCATCTGGGAACCTTCGCACGGGGGGCACTTCCATCGGTTGGCCGTGTCAAATGAACCTGTCAAACGTCAGCAAACATTCACTTTCTCTTCGGCGCAGCTGGCGCCTGCTGATGGGTGGTTTTTACTATTTTTTTCTCGATGCAATTTTGAGGTGAGCTAGCTGCATCCTGTGCCGCACTAAATTGCAATTTGTTTATGCGCCCAGCACCCACACACTGGCCATTTGCCCGCGAATCAGTAGGCAATAAGTCAAACGCCGCCGCCGAAAGTTCAACAAATTGTGGCGAGCTAAAGGTTTCAGTAAACGCCGGCATTTGTTGCTATTTTTGCGCTTCCGTTGCATGTTGATGGTTGTTCGTTCATTCGTTGTTGGCTGCAAACTGCTGTTGCTGTTGCAGTTGCATATTGCATATTGCATATTGCAGATGGAGTCGGAGTCGAAGTCGAAGTCAGTCAGGCAGTCAGTTAGTCAGCCGGCTGTCTATCATTTGCCAGGCACTCATGCCTTTCATTTTAGCCGCAGACAATTGCCATGCCTCCCCGGCCAGCGATCACCCACAATATGCAATATGCAATACACAATATACAATTCCCGATCCCCAATCCCCAATCCTCGATCCCCAATCCGCGATCCCCTTTCTTCAGTGGATCCCCTCCTGCTTTTTCCTGCCCTCAAAGAGGCCGCTCTTTCATTTGGTCCGCTGCAATGCAATTTCTATTTCTGTTTCGCTTCGTTTTCATTCATAACTCTGCGTTGGGCTGAATTTCGAATTCGATCGGGAAATGCATTGGGTGCCCGCAAATTAATGCTAAACTCTGTTTAAGTTACACCACCGCCCCCCGGAGCAGCGCTTATGCAACACGCGATCCTTTGATTTCAGCATCTGCTGCTGCTGCTGCTGCTGCTGCTGCGTTCGCCGGCAATGAGGAAGTTGTCTTTTGTGGGTGACTGTGGCAAATAGCAAATAGCAAATAGCCAGCCTCCTCCTCCGATTATGATTGTGCCGGGGTTAAGTTTCGTCCCGATTCGCTGCGCTTTTCGGAGCTGCAAGGCGATTGCCCGCTGCGATATAGCCCAAATGTGTGGCAGTCCAAAAAAAGGTGAAGTCATAATTTGAATCGTTATTGGGCCATAACGTTGGTTATCAGGCGAACAACACAAAATAATATTGACCAAAAACGTTCGAATTTGCTTTGAAATTTTAACCAGGAAAAGGGTATCGGAGAAAGCATTTTAATGAAAAAATCGTACAGGAAAAGTATAATAAAATATTATGGTTTTATTTTAAACAATGTATTCGAAAAGTATTTAATAATTTTATGACAAGTTGATTGGCAAACAACTTTTAAATTTATATTTATTTTATTTATTATTTAAATGTTGTTTATGATACATCAATTCCATTTGGATCTTATTTAAAGATTAGGTTAACAAAAATGTATGTCACTACAATTTTTTGGCTGTTTTATTAAATCTTAAATCTCTCCAAAACAAAATTTAATAACACTTAAATTATCTTGCAAGTTTGAACACCTTTTACTTGCCATTAAATACATCACTCTTAATAGCTTCCACCAGTTTCTCTTTTATTTAAAGTAGTTTTACAATCAATTTTTCAACGAGAATCTAAAAGATGGTTGGCGAAAGTAATTCAGAGGTGGATCTGGTTGAGAAGACAAGACTTCGACTCGCCAGCTGCACGTCCTCGACCTTTTCGCGATCGGCCAAGTGGCTGAAGTGGCTGCTGCCAGCTTTTCAATAACAATAAAAGCGATTCCCGCGATTCCCGATCCCCGCTCTCTAAATCACCTTGTCAGTCAGACAATGCGGCCTGGCGCGTGCTTCTGGCCAGGCCCAGATAAAAAAAAAAAAAAAATCCAGAGCCAGGGTTCCACTTCCACTTCCACATCCACGGGGAGATGCAGATGCAGATGCCAGACGATGACAGCTCCGAGCCGAGGCCTAGCCCCCATTTGGCTGGGCCATTAAATGGCAGCCCAGGTGGGCGTTGCCCCTCATCCCCCCTCATCCCCCTCCCAAACCCCTCTCCTAGATCCTCAGACAACAATGGCAACAGAGGCGTCATCTACCAGACTACGCCGGCTAACAAATGCGTCCGGGCTGGTTGATGATGACAGGTCCCAGGATCCGCGTAATGAGTTGCCCACACTTCTAGAAAACAGAAAGGAATGGCAAGGGAATTTATGGGTTGTAGGTGTACTTCCATTTTTAACTTAAATACATTTTAACTAAAAACTCACATATATCTGACACTTAATTAAAATAGGTTTCAGTTAATTTGAATAAAGTATCAGTAGTTACAAGGAAACATACTGTCTCAAAAACAAATGACTTTCTCCTAAAGAATTAATACAATTCCTCATCAGATAAGATTGATTGACTAAAAGCGAAATGTTCGCATGAAATATAAATATAATAAATTAATTCTTCGATTTGTTCATAGTCATGACTTAATGGTCACTCAATAAGAATGACATTTTCCTATTTTACCCGTTGTTCAATGTAGTTACACCCACGATATTCCCTAAATAACAACCAAGACTTTTTCAAGTGCATGTCTAAGGACCTCAACCTTTTGGAGTGGGCTCGAATTCCTGGGGGAGGCGCCTCCATTTGTCAAGTCAAAGTTTAAGCGGCGTCATGTGCATTAATTGTGGCAAATGTTTGTCTGAGCTCTGGGCCCAAAACAAACAGCTGGCGGGCAGGGGGCAGCTTACCAGCTGGCTAGCAGCTCGTGATTTCGGGGCGGTCTCGAGATTTTCAGCGTTTTTCAGCTTGAGCATGAGCGAAAGTGATTTCGGCCGCCGGCTGCATAAATCCTGCAATGAATAATTTAGTCGTTCGCCAGCCGGCGACCGTGGAATCGAATGGAAACGAACTGTTTTGCTGTTTTGGGGGAAACACTTAAGCCGCAGGAGTTTCCAGTGCCCAGCCCCATTTGACCACCCAAGCGTCAGTGGCGGCGGCGCCTTGGCGGCAAATTCATCACATGAGTGTCCCCCGCTTCCCAAAGTCCCGCCCCCTCCCTCCGGAGTCCCCTCCCTTGGCTCCCAACTGCTAAAACCCCGGGGCGACTACGCTAAATCGTGTGTGAATGGCTTGACGAACTGCAGCGGGACAGTGGGACAAATGGACAAGTTAATTGCAAATCTCAAGCAAACAAATGGGGTATGACATTTGCAAAAGCTTCTTTCCTCGAAAGGCATTTATTCAACAAGATTTTAATATGGGTTAATTTTTGTCAATGGGTAATTTATAAAAATGTTGTAATAGAATCTGAGATCAGTAATTGTTAGTAAAACTGTCATTTTAAATCCAATACTTAGCTTGCGTTAAAGCATAGAATTTTTAAATACCAGTTTGCCAGTTTCAGTCAATAAATTTTACTTTACGCTTTAGTAATTAGGATTTAAAATAATAAAGTCTTATAGCAAACAAAGCTTTAAAATGCTAACCTATTCTAATTACAAGCGACTAAATCAGCAGAAAACTTCTGTTTGTCCTTGTAACTATTTTGTGTCATACGAATGGAAAACCTTTTGTCTCTCAAAGCTAAATAAACAAAAAAGGCATTGGTTTTCGTACATTTTTTATCTGCAGTGTGGCTAATAACTTGGACCACTGAGTGTCTGACCACCGTGCCGAGATTTAATGGCCCAACCTGGCCCGGCCGGGCTTGACCATTACGGCGACCAATTAGTCATTCGGCACTGGTCTTACATGTCATCCGTCGGAGGGGTTTGGCCAAACAACCATTGAGCCAAAGAGTTAAAGCCAAAAGCCAAAGCCGGAGACAAACAGCGTACAGCGAACGACAAGCCAGCGAGCAGGCAGCCTGTAATTTGTTTGTCAATTAAAAGCGTCGGCAACATGCAAAATGCCTTTTGTCCGACTCACTTTCGCAACATGTTGCACGTAGTCAGCACACCACTCACATATATATAAATACATATATATATTGCTGAAATAAATGAAAGCGAGGTCAAAGAATTCTTGAAAGAGGGGTCATTCCAAAAAAGAAAAAAAAAAGAAAGGGAAAGGGCGGAGGAAATGCCTTTGGAAGCGCCTCCGAATGCGGAAATTGGCGACAGCTGGCGCTCACTTTCAACCGGCGACTTCTTTTGTGGTTCTGCCTTGTCAGCGCTAATGGTGATATGCAAAAGGAAAACTTAAAGCCGAAAAACCAAAAAAAAAAAACAAAAAAAAAAAAACAACAGAAAACCGAAAGCGGTACAGCGGCAACAACAAATCACAGTGCCGCTGTTGCAGCTCATTATTTTAACGGTGCCGCCGGCGGCACTTTCTACCGACTGTCCAAAAATAAGCAGCCATGTTGCATATAGTCTCCATACACATTTGTGTTATTTTTGTTTCCACTTTTTCTCCCTGCGCTTTTTGGCCACAAATCCTAAAATGGCAAACGCGACATGTGCGACCGACTTAGCCAGGCAGAGGCGACAAGGTGATGGTGACACGTTGCCCGCCGAACGAGGATGGCAGCGTGATTGGGCCGGAAAACTCTGGGCCAAGTTAACATGAATCGGATGGGAGCATAACTTATTAAAGCATATATTTTAAGTAGAATATTTAGGGGATTAATTGATTTGGAATTAGTTGTTTTGTCAAATAATGTAGATAATAAATAGCCAGAAGTAATACTTCTTGCTGTAACAGAATAATTGAGATTAATTGTGTTGATATTCCATTTGAATATATATGAATAATCTGAACTTACTTCCAAATATTTTTATTTTTTATTGATTAAAGCTTATTTTGCTTGTAGAAATTTAATTGAATAATGATGTCTGAATAAACCCGTTTGCATTAACAGACTTTAAGGGAAAATGGTACTTCGTAATTGGTACTACTAATAAAATAACTATTTACAAATTTAGATAGCAAAACATCACTTAATTTACAAATTAATTTAACAGTTAAAACGTAAATATATGAATTAAAGTGATCGTATATTGTGATATCTGTGCCATGAGAAATCGATATTAAATAATTGATTCTTATAAAGACTTTGAGTTTTACTAATCACCCAAGATAACTTAACCAATTTCAATATCCCCCTTATACCAGTTTATATTCAATAAATCAGCCTATAAACTCCGTTCGACTAACTCCCAAGAAAAGCGAAAACTTAGTGAAATATCGCCACAACAATCTTTCGGATATTTCCATCGCTAGCAGCACTCAAAGTCGCAGCTGTGCCTTTTGGATTCGGAGTCGCAGTCGAAGTGGAAGTCGGATCGGAATCGAAGTCGGATCGGCTGGCAGATGCGTGTGCCTGCCTCTCGGCGAATAAATCTCAAATATAAATAATAAGCAAATATTTTATATTTGCCTTTGCGGGCAGAGTCTGTCTGGTCTTTGTCGCTCGCGATGCCCAATTTGGTTGGTTGGTTGGTCGGTTGGTTGGTTGGATTGGCGTTTTCGCCGGCGAGAAGACAAGATCGGCGGCTTTAGTGGGTCAGGCGGTCGATCGAGGGAATCGAAATTGAGACTGGCGCCTAGCTGGCGTCGATTGATTTTCATATTGGTCGCCGTGCAATTAAAAGCCCGCTTTCAAGCACTATTTGAGCTGCACTGCTAATTCGATCGCAACTGGAAGCCCCTGGAGCCCCGAAAGGAGCCCCCTGATTCTGATCATTCAATTAAAATATTTCATGGCACAGCGGCGAGTGGAGGCCCCGAGCTGAATTGATTGATCAAAGCGCAGAGAGCAATAAATAAAATGAGAAGCGAATAAAATGAATAAATGCAAGTGCCAGCTATGCGCCGCACATGTTCAACACTTTGCACTTCCTCATGGAGTGGGCATGGAATTTTGCTCGCTGCTCGCTGCTCCTCCTGCATCGGAATGCGAAATTAATGAAATCACATGCAGACGAGGCGGAAAAGTGCTGGCGGGAGGGAGGAGGCGGAAAGGGGAGGGGGAAGGAACCCAGGGGATACCAGGAAAACGGGGGGTACGACGATGAGGTGGCCAGACCGCCGCTGACAGTGATTAATGTCTGCTGCGGGAACAACAGAAACTGAAACCCGCACAGGGCAAGAATAAATTGGGCTTGGTCAGTAAATGATGTTTAATAAAGGAGTTTTTAAAACGATTTGATTTTCAAGAATTAATTGAATGGGATCCTTGAAAGATTCAATAAGGTTTTGCAATTTTTAAATATATATGTCATTTGCATACTTCAATTACCATTACTAAGAGATCACATTTTAAATGAAATTATTCGATATTCGTGATGTTAATAATTGATTTTAATTTATATCTCATTTAAACATTAAAACATATGTTATGTATATGAATCGAAACACGACAAGGTAATAATTGTTCAATATTTAAATTTCATATAAATTTTATCAATAACATATGTTGTTAATAAGGAATTAAAAGAATACTTTATAAGGAAATCGATTTTTTAAATGTCTTCAATGAGATACCTTTTTATATAGTTGAATTCTTGTTGCATTAAATTCCAATGCAGTTATTAATTCTCCCCTTTCAATGATGAAGACACTCGAAAACCAAAGAGAACTTCGATATTTTTAAGCTGACGTTTCCCCTGTGCATTAACCGACGCACACTCACATTAATGACACATTAAGAGCCAAAGAACAAATCACGGTCAAGTGGTGCTCCAGTCACTTGGGTGGCTTATTAAAAGCGAAAATAAGTCCCTCACAACATGTCTGCTTTGGAAGAAGAACGCTGACGAGGAAAGTAGCTTAGGTCCACAAAGGCGATGGAAACGAAATGGAATGTTAAAAGGGTTACCACAAAACAAAGAAGCTGAGGAAGGTGAGCTGGAGACCCATTAAAGTGAGTCAAAAGTAAAAGCCGTGCCACAGCGACAGTGTTGGAGATAATCCACTTAGGAGATACCAAGCTTCAGATAGATGGTGTGGAAAGCTTCCGTCTTGGGGTTGGTAATCCCTACCCAAAAAAAACCAAAACAGAACACTCATATTCCCTTATCTGCACTATATTTTCGAACTGGGGGGATTCTTAAGAGAGAGTTGACTCAATTCCATAGACTGATTCACTTGAGATCCACTAAATAATATAGTTTCCACCCATGGATAACTAAGTTCTTTGTTTCCTGCGCATGCGTCACGCGCCAGACATTCATCATCATCATCATTATGACGATCGTCTTCGTAATCGGCTGAGGAGAGAGTTAAATTACCGACCTGCGAACAAACTTTTGTTTTAACGACTGAAATATTCGGTAATAAGCAGAAATTCAAAACAGCCGCTCCGAGGAAAGTATCGCATTTCCAGTCGAAAACATTGCCCCTGGGCTTGGGTTACACATTATACAACATCGGAGAGACAATGAGCAGACGCAGCCGCAGCCGCAAAAACTCACATGGGTTTCCGCAAAAAACTCCGACGACAGTGGCCACTTATAATTTGTTTCATTAGCCAGCGTGAAATGCACTTTTGGCCAGCAGCTCCTTTTTGGCCAGAAAGCCATGGCTTTCCCGGCTCAAACTTGGTCAGCGTTCATAATTTTTCATAATTTCGCGTGGGCAGCCAGGCATTTGCATTTGCATTTACATTTGCCAGCCATCCAGCCAACCGACCGACCGACTGACTTCCTTACAGCTGGCTCTTTTTGGCTTCGAGTGTCTTTGGCTCCGTTTGTCTTTGTCCTCGGCCTCCGCAGCCGCCCATAGATTGCCACGCCCACTGTCCAATGTCCAGTGACCACTGGGCAGTGCGAGATGCAAACTGCCCACTGTGCGAATGGGCGACTATTTTTCATTTCAATTAAATTCGCATCGCGACTGCAAATCAAATCGATTGCCGGCGCATTTAACGCCTGTCACATTACTTTGCGAGCCCACTGTTCGCTCTTACGCAAGTGCCGGCACTCGTATCTGCGGGTCCACTGTATCTCAAAGATCCAGATGCAGTAGTGAGTAGTCCAAGGAGTGAGAAAAATATTGCATGCATTTGGAGGTATTTGTATTTAAATTGTTTCTAATTTTTTCTGGCACTCAAGAATTTTGTTAATGGCTGTTTAATTAAGTTGCCATAATAAAATGTTTGGACAGCACCACTTTAAATTCTAAATGGTGCTCGTAAAAATGTTAACATTTTCTAAAAGCATCCGGAAATACATATTTTTTTTATTGTATATGCTAATATGTTTGTTGGTTAAGAAAACAATATAAACCACTTTTAGTTTGATAAAATATCACGTCAAAAACTTACATACTTTACAATTTTAATAGAGCTACTTGTGACCTACTTGTGCAATATTTTTTCGCTGTGCAGGTGACACTTTGCCTTCGGTTTTCACTAGCACACATTCATGCTTGGCCGGCATAATAACGCTTTATTACGCTGGCTTTACTGCCATGTTTTCCACGGTGGCACAGTTTCCAGCGGAGCAGTTCCTTTCTGGCGGACATTGAGTGCGTGGGGCAGTCATCATTTGTTTGGGCTGGTTGGGCTAATGACATGTGCCTGGTCACGAAATGTGCTCCAGACACATTTGTTGCGCCCAAATGGTAATAGAACTCCTCGCATTTAGCGATGACAGCGTGAAATTCGAGCGGGATCGGGGGAAATCGGAGATGCATTTCGGGAGGGATAGAGTTTTCCGGGAAAAAAGTGGAGAAAGTAAAGAAAATATCTGAAGTCGATCAGAGACCTTTCCCATCCCTAGTTACTCTCCATTTCAACTCGACTGAGACGCGTGTCTAATTTATTATTGTGACCTTTGTCTGGTTTGCCGGGTTTCTCTGTTGTTTTAATTATTCACCGTGCTAAACACCTCAATTAAACAGATTGCAACCCCTCAGCAATCGCGTGTCAAAGTTGGATTTCCATTACAATGGCCGGTGTGTGTGAAGTCACCCTGCTTGAATGGGGATATGGTATTATACGTGTGCACTGCATATGCGATTCAAGGAGTGTCCTGAAAGGGCGAGCCACCCCTGGATCTCCTCCTCTTCCTCCCAACTCCTCCTCAGCCCTCGAATATTTGTTGTCCCAGTGCACGAGTGCGCCAATTTCCCGGGCACTCCCGAAAGCACGCAACAGTTTTCGCCGGTCGCAGCATCCCCCCCAAATGGTTGGGAAATCCCACCCCCTGTTTTCCATCTTCTCCCTCAAGAGTTGAATAAACCCGCATCGGCACTTGGACAGAGAGCAAAATAAATATAGAGTATTGGTACTGGCTTTAACGAGAATATGTTTGAGCTGTGAAAAGGTTTTTGAGTACAGACAATATTTTCTTAAGCTGTGAATCCTAGTTATTCAGATAACTAAATATAAATAAATATAAACAAAATTTAGCAAGATCTTGAATTATACAGTTTCATACTTCTTAATCATTACTGAAATATTTTCAATTCAAGCCTTATATGAGAAATGAGAATGTTATTTTTTAAAATACATATTGAAGAATTCATAAAAACTTTCATGACAAAATTATTGTTTAAAATAAATATTTGATTAAATATTTATAAAATAAAATTGGTTATTGTCCGCTACTTTAATTCAATAAATTATGCAACATACTTTTCAAAGTATTTTTCTACCAAACGAGGAAATATGAGAAGCCACAACATTCTCAGATATTAATGAGCTATCAAAATGAATGCAAGTGTTTTAAAGCAATCCGCTGATGACAATACGCAGCTGATTCGCTTTTGTTGCCTTCCGCTGAGTGACGAAATCTGTTCCAGCTCCGCATTGTTCGCATGTGGGGGAGATGTGAATAGGGGGAGTGGGAAAGGGGGGAAAGCAACAAACACTTTCACCGCTCACCGAAGAGCGGGCTGCAGTCCGCTGCAGTCAATACTCGTAAATCAAAAGACTCCACTCCACTCCAGTCCAGTCGACTCGAGTCGAGTCGAGTCTACTCCAAATGCAAGTCGCTGTGAATGCGACTATTACCCCAGTTTGAGGTCCAACCCTTGAGATACGGCGGCTGCACAAGGGGCCCACACATGGCATCCGGCAGATACGCGCATCTGCGGGATACACGACGCACAAGTGCAGCAGCGCAAGACAGTAGTCACCCCCTACGGAAGACGAGCGCCCACGCGCATGAGCACACAAACCGAAACTCGTTCTCCTTCTCTCCGCTTTTGCCTTCGCTTTTGCCCACTCTCTCTCCCGGCGACTGTTACATTTTGATTTGGGTTTCGACTGGGTTTTTGTTTTGTCGTTCAGTTTTCAGTTTTTAGTTTTCAGTCTCACGTTGACCGGTGAACATCGTCCAGGAAAACCCGAAGTGAAAACCCCCGAAAAACTCGCCACCACTGCAGCTGACCGTTTTTTGTTTAAACTCACCCGAAAAAAAAACAAAAAATATCCGTGTGTGTGCAGCGATGCATTTAAATTGTTTCTGAACGGCCCCACGGAATATACGATATATACATATATATATGCATATTTCGCTTCCGTTGCGCACCAATTGTTACCGCAGCCCCCGCCCCTTTGACACGCCCTCCCCCGCTGGCATAGCAAACATAAAAAAAAAAAACCAACAACAGAATACAACGGAAAATGTTTACAGTGTTTGGCAACTTTGTTGCCCCGAAACGAGGTCAATGCATTTCCAATTGCCGATAACAAAAAATGTGTAGCGAGCGCTCGAAAATCCGAAAATGTTAAGTTCAAAGTTAAGTGCACTGCAGCCCCAAGGCATTTACTTTAAATCATAAATAAATTAAGAATTTTCCACTCGAGTGAACAAACTTAAATGTGGATTCACTAGTGTGTGTACGAGTGTGTGCGTGTGTGTTGTGTATCTGTGTCTCTGGCAATAATTGCATGCCATAAAATGCCAGCAGCAACTTGTTATCAACGCGGCTGCTGTGCCTTGTAATCGGACTTCCACTTGAACTATATATCCCGTCTTTATTGGTCTTTATTGGATTACCAGTGGATGCAAGCGGGTTAAGAGGGTACAGTGGCCACTGGATACAGCAAACAACGGCGATAGCCAGGTGAGTGAGTGGACGGCAACGGCAACATTGTTGCCGCATCGATATGTTGACCCGGGAATTCCGCCGAGTGCAATGCTCTCTGCCGGGAACTAAGTGTGTCAGTGTCCACCCCCAAATTGGATTACACCCGCATCTCAAAGATATAGCAAATGCAGTGAAAAAAAATTAAGTTTAGCTTGGGAGGAAAAACAAATAGCAGATAGCATATCGCATTTCAAATGTAATTAATATCTGCACTAATTAAATCAGCAACTAGCCTTCTTAAGTTACAAAACACTGCACAGCCAACCAGCTTAAAATGTGTAATTTAATACTAGATTTCAATATATAATTTGATTTAAAATGATTCTTACGAAATTCGTTAAATCAATTAATGTTAGGTGTTAGGTATTCAGTACTCGTTTGGGCATTAAGTACCACAATCTGTCTTATAATAAATACTTCAAAGTAAACCATAACCAATTGTTTTAAATTAGTTCGAATTAAGCCATGAGTGGAATAAGATCGTATTATAGTAAACCCAAACTGTTTTACTGTGCACAATCGAAGTCAACTCATTGGCCCCCCGCGAACAAAGACAGAGATATAAATCTGTTCTATTGAAATCGAAAAAAGAAATCAAAGAGCCAGCGAACGACATGCGAAGGCGGCAGATAAAACGGATTATCGTGGCTCAAAGCGACAAGCACACATTAAATTAGTAAACAAAAGTCAACGACTGATGTTCGAGGGAGGGAAACCGTGTGGAAATGCGATATTGGGCCCAAGTACGGGCCACAGACGATAATGGCGAGCGGAGACCGCACGATGGGTGTACGATTTCCCAACCAGATCGGCGCAGATTGAGCCATAAGCCCGCAGTTACCGTTAAAGTCATTGATTCGCCATATCCATGGCAGTTAATTAATCAGCCCCCCGATTTGGGGTCACTACTATACTCTATATCGCGCGGGGTGTGAACTATGCGCAATTCACTTATCGCCCCAAGAAGCCCCAAAGTGAGCGGATTAAAAGACGCAAAAGCGACGAAAGATAATGGTCAGTGGGTTTAGCATAGAATTGCGGACAAAGAAGTTCAACGCTCGCACGAACAGTTAAATTACAGTGAGCCCTCGCTGGGCAAGATGGCCGGGGCCGATAAGAGTCTCTCGCATTCGTACCTGCAATCTGGGCCACGGCGTGACCAATTTTCCCTGGCCGTCCGGCCCTTTTCCGCAGGGAAAGCCCATGCGAATGGAGTTTTGGGGGGAATACCGGAAAAGAGAACTGTTATGTTCGGTTATTGCACGGGGAAAAATATGTAGAATGTTCCATTATAGCCCGGTGTTATAAATGTCGCAGTTTGTTTAAATTTGATATATAATATATATGACAAGTTAACATCTTACCAGAAGTGGAAAGAAAAATGATATGGTGACATTAACAAATATATTAATTACATTTCACATATGGAAACATAAATAAGAAACAATCTAAATTGGAAATATCCACTCAATTGCAAACCTACCTGTAACTAAAATGTTTCTTTTGCGAAGAGCTAAAAAACAAGATTAAATTAGTTTCGGAGGTGTGACCAATATGTAAATTAGTTTAAATAGAACTATAAAAAAGCATGAGATTTGTACTCTGATAAATACCGATCACTACTTTATATTGCAGATTATTTCAATTTTAATATGTAGGAATGTAGGTGTACATTTCCTCAAAGATATATTAAAAGAATTCCTATAAATATTGAATTTCTGGTATCAACAGTTGGTTGTCGTATGGTCTGGTTATTTAAATAAAATACTTGTGCATGCCAAGTGAGAATCTGGGAGTGGGTTTCTTTGTTTGCTCGCGTGGAATTGGCTGTAAACAGCTGTGGATCCGGCAGAACAGCTTTATTTTGGCAATTGAAATTCCCGGCTCGGGACGATCGGCAGTGACAGCTGAAGTGGGGCGGCTGGCTTTCGGGGCCCACAAGCCGGGCATAATAATAACCCTGAAAGTTTACTGACTTCCGTTGCAGCAACTGCAACACCAGAAACTCCAGCAACAGCAACAGCAGCAACACCAGCAACTGGCAACTGGCAACTTGGAGCCCGTAGGCAGGAGTCGTCCAAGAAGTGGAGGCAGCAGTGGGCCAGGGGCAAGGGCGATGGCCAACCGATGGCATCGGGGACACCCATGCTCCTTCGTGGCGAGTGGAGCACGTAGGTGGCGCTAGTGTTGTTTATGGAGAGGAGGAGGCGTTGGCTCCATTCTCCATTCTCCTGCTGCTGCTGCTGCCGCTGCTGCTGCTGCCTTCTTGCCTCCTGTTGGTGTCGTCTGCAATTTGTTGTTGTTTGCTGCCGGCATTGCAGTTGTACGATTGAACGAGTACCTGCAACCTGCGGCTAGAAAGGAGCTGCGATGTTAACAACCGTTGCTACGGTTCGGGTTTGGGTTTGGGTTTGGGTTTGGGCCCGGCCAAGAACCGTGTTAACTGAAAAGCGGCGGCTGCATTTCCACACGTTACCCGGCAGCAGCGACAATGACATGACAGCAGCAACATCAGCAACACGAGCAGCATCGGCAACACCAGCAACACCAGCAGCAACTCTATGGGCAGAGATCGCATCTGTGTATTTATCTTAATTAGGCGGGCGTTGGCCAAGTTAAAATGCATGAATCACTGGCGAACGGAGTGACAAGGCTCGAAAGATCCCAGCCAAGTTGAGTCGAGTAGGAAGCCTAAAAATAGCAGCTGCAATCGTGGGTAAACTACTAAACACCGGGATGAATTAAGCGAATATGAATTTATTTAACTGGATTTAGCTGAGGTATTTCAAAAGCCAGGTAAACGTAAACAAAAATACAAAAATACACTGAATCTTAAAAGTAAAGTATTTAGCATTTATCCAACAAAAAGTTTAGTTTAAATTTCAACGCTAAAGGATAGAGTATAGAAATAAATTTCAATCTTTCGTAAGTCATGAGTAAAATTTTATTTAACAAGCAAATACCCCTCACAAGTTATAAATGCATTCCTAAATTATTTTATAATACGTTTCTATTTATCTTATCGAAATTAATTAAATATTTTATTTATCTTTTCTGCATATTTTATGTATATATCCTTAAGCTAGAAATGCCAATTCCCCATAGGCCAATAGCAATTAATTAGAAATCGCTGAGCTACGAAAATTGATTTTACTTAATCAAGCCGCACACACACACACACACACACATATAAATACACTCTGGGACATCGAGAAAATGACGCTTTAAAAGTTTTTCGCTGTTGCCAAACGCACCAAAATTAATCAAGCGGTAAAGGCAGCAACAAAATATACAATGGCCGAAAAAAAAACAACAAAAACAACACTTTTATAGGCAGCGCTTGAATGCCCAAAATGCATATCGCTTGGATTCCAATACGAAATTTACCGTCGCATGGCATTTTTTTGGTTGTTGCCTGATTTTATTTTCAGTTTTGGACATAATTTACGTGATCATGGCGCGTCGATAGCAAGAAATTATCGACGCGCATGCGCAGTCCGCGTCCATGTTGCCGTTGCAGTTGCAATGCTTGTTGCAGTTGCCGTTGTCGTTGTTGCTGTTGCTATTGCTGCTTGGTTTCTAATTGTTGCGCGCGTTTGTGAAATTTATTGCGTTTCGATCGTTTTTCTTCTGCATTCACGTAACGCCAAAAAGCGAAAAACGTCGCGGATCCAAGCTTACAACTTCATTTCGCCTTGGCGATTTGGTAGCCGCGATACGGCCCGCAAAAGCGAAATTTATTTTTATGTTAATGGCTGTGGCGGTTCGGCGAACGCATTTCGTGAAAGGAAAAGCCATATCGATGGGGTGCCCTGGCGGAAAAGGAAAACAGAAAACAGAAAACAAAAGTAAAGGTTTTCAATTGGGGGCGCTGGCCGAAGGGCGTGGCAGACACATGTTTCCTGTTCGGCATTTCGCATTGCTGATCGCTGACTTTGCCGCCGAGAATCAGAACGGCGGTCGCAGCTGCTCTTTGTTTGCCCCATCGATCGGTGAACCGAGCTCCAGTCGGATTTTGACAGCTTCCTTCCGCTCCCCTCCCGAAAGCCGAGGAATTTACGACCTGCAGGGGGATGACTCATCCTGGTGAGAAGTACTATATGAGTATATGCATCATGCATCACAATCCAGATTCTCGGGCAGCGTGTGAACGAAAGCCGGGGTGTCTGGATTGGGGTAATCGATACGCTGTTTGTTGTGACAGTGGACCGATAAACATCCGCCGGTTCAGATTTTGGCAACCTGAACCACATGGAGCGGGGGATTCTATTTGCGTCGTATTAGTCGGACTGCCAGTGCGTGGAGATCAAAGAAAGAGTTCTGCTGAATGTCTGAACGGAGATAAAAGCTATTCTGCACCTTCTCGTATTTTTCTTATGGTTTTTTCCTACCTTGCACAATTTCTGTGCTCAAAATACACTCTAATTACAAAGGAATTTATATATCAGTTGCCCCTTTTACCTAACTTTAGTATAATAAAATAATTAAAATTTAGTTTTCGCAAAATTGTTTATTATTATATTTGCTCATTTATTGGTACACTCTTTTTTGATTTACATATTTCAATCATTTGAAATATTAAATTCAATATTGCTTAAAATATATAATGTATAGGTACAATTAAAAAAGGTTAAATGATAAATAAATTTTAACACAATTATTCCAAACAAATCAATTTTTAATTTTGACTTACAAGCACAACATTTTATATATATTATTTATATATTTATAATGCAAACATTTTTAAAAAGAAATCTAATTTAGATAGAACGTTGCCTTATAAGTTTCATTGCTTTTATTTTATGGCAGTTTTGTAAACTAAAACCCAAAGGTCTAAAAAATGGCCTTCTTGAATATACATTTTTTCAACATTATTCTTCGAGTGGTTCACCTTTTCCTTTGGCATCTCGCACTCTATAATCACCATTAGCCATTCGCATCTGCGTTTGCCACATGCAGCATACAGCAAACAGCGTGCAGCACATAATTTGTGGTGCGTTGCATCTGCAACTCGGCAATTTCGCAATCGTCGAAATGCAATTCGAGTGCAATCATTTATCTGCCGCCTCGCTGGCACAATTTTTCATTTTCCATTTTTCATTTTCATTTTCGCCGGCGAATCGATCGAATCCTGCGAATGCGAATGAGCAAATATTGATGCTGGGAGGAGTTTGCAGTTTGCAGTTTTCAGTTTGCAGTTTGGTCTTGGCTCCCAAGACAATCGATTACCGGACCGCGGCGCAAACGTAATCAGACAAATTCAATTTGCGGCAATTTGCATGCCGCGTTCGTTCGTGAAAAATGACAATTGCTGTTGCGGCGCAGCGATGTTGCTGTTGCCATGTTGCTGTTGCTGCTCTTGCCATATTGCTGCCGTCATTCTAAGGCTGCGCCCGTTGCCAAGGCTGAATTGTGTTTTTGTTTTTGTTAACCGCCTGGCTACCTGGTTCATGGCTGTTGCACATTTGGCGCCTTATCGCCGCACTCGCATCTGCCAGCAACACACAGACCAGCAACTTGCAACCAGCAACTAGCAACTTGCAACTTGCAGCAGCAAAAACGATCTTTGGGGAGCGGGGAGAGCAGCAGGTTCGAGTTTTGTTTTGGCCATTGCAGGAAATGAAAAATTGGCAAACATGCCACGCTTTGCTCTCCACAGACATGCATATGTTGCACATAATTGGCGTTTATGCCACAAGCGACGAAATGCAACCAGCAACCAGCAACCTGCAACCTGCAAACTTGCAATGGCAACTGCAACTAATGTTGCTGATGCGTTGTTGATACGCCTGGATTTTCGGTTTTTTTTCGGATTTTTCGGGGTGTGTCGCCTGCAGCCGAATGCGGCCACTTTTAGGCGCACTCACTTAACCTTTGAACTCGACATGTTGTCGCCGCTGAAACGTGATTAAATTTAATTAACATTCGCTTCCTAAAAGGTTGCTGGCTATGTGAAATTTAGTCATTAGTTGTTGTTATTGCGCGGCCATTAGCCACGCCCACCGCCGATCACGATCCGCCTGCTGCAGGTGCCACATGCTGCCATTGCCATTAGAGTGGCCAAAAAAACAAGTAAAAAAATCGAGAAGTTGAGAAAAAAGAGGTAACATCACAGCACGATTGAATTAGCATAACGCAAACGGGGTTACTGCCAAGTTTCAAATCGGATTCGGCGATAAAGATGGCGTGTCTGCGACACACGAAAAGAATTTAATTAGGCGACTGCGTTTCGTTCTGTTCTGTTTGGCTTGCCACGGCTTTTCCAGGTCATCAGCTTGCCACACGCCACATGGGGGGAGAATGTTAGGGAAATGCGAGGGAAACGCAAGGAAAATGCGAGGAATACGGCGTCATTAAGCGAAAGCTTTGCGGCATGTCAACACGGGCATTTGCCGTAAATCAAATGCACAAACTTCTGCTGATCCCTGTACCAAATCTCGGCCCCTTTCCCATTTTCTCAGCACAATTTGTCCGAGGAACGGGCGCAGGAATGTCGCAATCAAAATTTCAACATCATGTTGCCTCGATCGGGGGAAGAAAAAAGTGGGAGAACTATTTATAGCTGCAGTCGATCGCCAGTCCATTGGGCCAAATGTTTCCGAAGTAGATTCTGGATATCTGGCATTGCACAAGAAAGGCAACAGACGGGGGCAACCTCATCACAATAATGGAATAGAGCGCCCGAAACTCACTTGAATGGCACTCTGAATACGCTTCTAATTGGCGCAAATTATTGAAAGATCTTCTCCAGATTGTTGGTCTCCCGAAGCCCCTGAAATTGCCAGCAATTTGTTTCATCTTCTTCGGGACTCTGGAGGAGGCATAAATCTTCTATTGGGGCTGCTGCTCTCCTCCGACAACAAAGTATTAAATTACCATAAATTAATATTATGGTCAGGCATTTAATTAGAATGCCAGACAGGGGATAAAAGAAAGGGAATGTTCCCCAAAAAAGAAATGAGGGAACTATGGCCAAGGCTCTGACACTAAACTTGACCCACAAAAAATATAGTTGTCTCTTCTTTATGGATCAATTAAGGCTGGAGAACTCTATTCAGACTTAACTATCACATAAAAAAGATTAGAAAAACTTCTGCACAGAAAAAGTTTGCGAAATAGAGATTGATTTCTGAATTAAAGGAAAAAAAGTTCTGGAAATTATGTTTATGTTTTTTAACAATCAGAAAAATGTTTTAAAATATACGTCAATTATTCATATTTAATTTTGCGCTCATTTTTATTTCTTAAAGAACGAATAGTGTTAATTTTTTTTTTTTATTAAAAAAAAAAAAATGTATTATATCATTGGTTTTTTTTTTATTAACTGTGACTGATGAGGAATATAATGTTGAAACGCGTGTTCTAAAACTCAAAATGAATTGCACATTGCAAACAATTTCTACCTCGTGTTGTGGTTTTTTTTTTCTGAGTGCCATTCTCAATTGATGTTGATGAATGTGTTGCGTGCTTTAATTCGTTCGAATGTGTGGCAGACTGAGTCCAGATCGCAGATCTCCCACTGCGAGTGTGGCCCCGTTTTGCGGAGGTGGATACTCCGCGGAGCCACTAATTAGTCACAATTTCCAGCAACATGGGCAGTGTCAAAGGTCTGCGAGTTATTTTTATCCGTCGTGTTGCCGCATCATGCTGCGGGCAGCAGAATGTTGCACACTGCTGCGCATGTGCAACCAATTATTAATTGCATATGCAACATAGCTGCATTCCTGCGGATTGGGGGATTGGAGGACTGGCGGATTGGAGGAGTCATCTGAGTCAGCAGTTTGCTCTTGCAGCGTGGCGCCGATCGTCGTCAGAGGCGTCAACGGCGTGTGCCCGTCTCTTTCTTGGCCAGAATGTGTGGGTGGGTTGCCGTTGCCTGTTGCCTCTTGCCTGTTGCCTGTTGTTGCCACAGACTATTAGCCAACCAGTCGGAGGAGACAGGCTCTCCGCTTTCCACTCTCCCTTCTCCGCTCTCCACTCTCCGCCCAGCGGGCAATCTACCATACTCATATATACATATATTCGCCGACAGAATATGCCAATCCTGGCCAGAACCCATAGAGTATCGCCGGATCGGTGGGTTCGAGCTGCACTTTCTGTCGCGCCCCTTTTTGCATTGCTTATTAAATTACAAAACAACGGCCCACACATAAATAAACGTGCCGAGCTCTTCCTTGGCCAGGCATTAGATGATGGCAATAGGAAATGCCTGCCTCCTTTACCCTCCCTCTTCCCCCGCTCTTTCCCCTTTCCCCTTCCCCCTCCCCCTTTCCCCTTCCATCGATCTTATGAAAAATTCCTAGCGCTTGGCGTCTATAATTAAGCGTGAAATGTTGCTGGCGTTACGCCGCATTCCTTGAACCGAGTCGAGCCCTTCGGCTATAAAAGCGAACCCAAGACCGCGAAGGAAGATCCACAGTCTCAACTTAGGTTCTAAGTGCACTGGAAAAAATATGGCTACTTTAAGGGATTTTTACAGCCTGAAATATGATGTGTAATTATCCCTAATAAACCTTGAAAGCCTAATTAGACTGCTTGCTAATTATGAACGTAAAATAGATAATCACCAATTTAATTTTACTACGCATCAATATTAAAATTAACTACTTTTTCTTAAGGTTTTATGAGGCCTATTTCTGTATAAGACTTCAATTTATTTCGCTTCAAAGAAGACAGACAAAATTCGTTATATTATTCTGTTTTAAAGGCAAAACAGCAGCATTTCTTAATTATTATTCTTATTATTACCAAGTTCAAGAACTCCATTATTTTATGGAAAAATATTTACTGCCTATAAAAATACCCCAAAAAGTGTTTAATATTTCTCGGTGTGGAGTTGATATCCCAGTAAAAGACGCAGACAAAGACGAAGGCCAAGAGCAGTCGCTTTTATGGGTTCCTTGTGCAGCGGCAGCAATTCTTATTAATTGCAAGTGTCCGCACTTACTTTGCAACATGTTGCAATTAGAATCTCTCTCTCCCTCTTTGTTGACGGAAGTCAATTCAAATTAAGACCCCCGAAGGCCCGGCCCAGAGTTCAATGATCTTGGCCAAGACACCGAGGACTTGCTGCTGCTGCTGCTGTTGCTGCTGTTGCTGCTGCTGCTCCTGCAACATGTGGCAACAGGGCCGCGAAAATTGATTTCTCTTGTTAGGGTTTTAGCGCTTTTTCGGATAGCCATCCGGACCATTTAGCCGATCTGTTGGACCGTCTTGGCCGGGTAGCAATTAAAATAAATTGCCTGGCCAGCGCGCGGTTTCAGCCACATCTAGTGTTGGCCATCTAACGTGGCTAGCTGTCGATAGAATTGGCACCACGACCAAGACCAAGTGTTGCAACTCCTTGCTCCTCATGGCCATCAAATTAAAGCGCTAAATTGTTGCTCGCCTTTTCCTGTCTTCCATCACGCCAGCCAGACGATGCTTCATTAACATATGTTCGAGATCGGGAGTCTGGAATCGGGAATCGGGAATCAGGAATAGGGATATAGCCAGCTCTGAGTTACGAACCCGCAGAGTGTCAGAGAAACTTAACGATGCCACCAGACCAAACCAAAAGCAAACCAAAGCGAACTCGATCTGCTCATCAATTAAAGAAGTGGCCATAATTTGATTGTTTTAGTGGCTGAGTGGCAGTGGCTTGACCTGCTTTTTATGGCCACGCCGCGATTTTCCACTTGCCAATTACGGCTGCCACAAAACAGCTGCCACGCCGGTGGTCGATGGTCGATGGTCGTTGTGCCAATCTTGGCCCGAACTGGATGACAGTCGATGGCCTCAAACCCGGCGATTCTCTCGTTCTCTCGTTTTTCCCGCTCCTTTATTTTTCCCCCCCGGGCGGCGATTTTCGCTGGAAAATCTCTGCTGCCACGCGGCGCGGAGAGCATTGACCATTAATTGATGCCTTTCAAAAGCATTGACATTGGATCTAGCTGCGGCATGTGGTCCACTGCCTTGGGCGGCGATGTGGCACAGCCTCGTGTGGCGGAGTGGAGCTCAGTGTGGCGTGTGGATCGGCTCCAAATGAGGGAAGGCACCGCATTCCGCGGATGCGGCCTTGCTAAATAGGGGCATCTATTGGCCATCCTTGGGGACGGCCAAGATCGCAATTTCCCTCGATCAGCCAGCAATCAGGCCGAGTCGAGTCCCTTTTGGCGCAAGTAACTTTATCACTTTGAGGGGAATAAGTGGGATTCTCGGGAAGGAGCGCACTTCATTTTTACTGCTACCTACTAAAATGCCTGCATTTATTTGTGTAACAACAATTGCCTAATGGATATTGTCGTGAACATACTAAAATAGATTTCACATTTAAGAGGGAAAAGCGTTCTGTCTACTATTTCCTAAGTAAAAGGCAGTGCAACAAAGTGGTTAAGAATTAAAGGAATAAGGATACTTATAAAAACATTATCCTTTAAGAAACTTCAAGATTTAATTCAAATAAAAATGTCATATTTTCTGATTAGTGGAACTGTATTTTCCAAAATCACAAACTTTTATAATAATAATACCAATAAATTATCCAATTATTTATACAATTATTTAATACTTGGGAGATTCAGATGTATTTTGCCAGGAAAAACTAAATAGTCAACAATAAATGGTTTTGTGTGTATTGCATTTATTGTACCTCAGCTTGAGTACCAGCTTAAGTAAAAAAGTAAGGGCCCTTGAACAGCACTGGGAACTGAAGAGCGACCTTCGATGACCCCAGACCCCATCCCAGAGTCCCGAACCGATTGTGATTGACTTGTCATAAAGAGGGCCAGCAGAACTTGTTAACCAAGCCAACAGAGATATCTTGGAGCCGCGAGCCCGAATGCAAATTTATCCAAGCGATACGGAGAGCAGCTTGTTTATGGAGCTCATTAGCGGTAGGCCATTACCGAGAAGCCAATGCGATCTTTCCAGCTGTCCAGCTGTCCGGCTGTCCAGTTGTTGGGTTGTCTGGCTGTCTGGTTGTCCAGCTCCTATCTAGAGTCAACACTACCCTCGAGTGGGTCCGCACTCAACTATATCGGTGCTGGGTGTCTTGGCCTTCAAACCAGACAGACGGGGTCTCTATCCGCGCGACAACTCCCACCAGTTCCCCCTCCTCCAGTTCCCCACCTCCGTTTGACTTACTGAATAACTGAGCGAGTGAGTGATTGACTGACTGATGGCTTGACTGGGTTACCAGTGTGTCGCCCACGTAGATGCGGCATTTTTTGGCGGCTGCAATCGCACTCGCAGTCGCAGTCCCTTATGCAATCGTGCTCCACATTAATCAATCAGCAGCGGAGGCAAAAAGCCTAAGCCCTGACTGACATTTCCTGGCCGCTTTATGCTTATGGCTCACAGCTTTTGGCTTTGGCTTTTGGCTCTTGGCTGATGCGTGTGCGATATGGGAAAATTGGAAATTGATTTCGAAAGCGAAAACCGCACGGCAACGGCTGCAAACCGCATGAAAATGTTGCCCGTCTGCGCAGATTAGCGTTTCTTGGCCCTGGCTAAAACCGCTTTCCATATTCAAGCTCCGATGGCTAATTAAATGCGACGGCCTTACATAATGGCAAAGCCACTCCCACTCCCTTTTGTCCCTCTCTCCTCCCAATTGATATCTCTATTGGCGGGGAAACTTAAGCCAGCCCTTGAACTGGTCATGACCATGTTTGCACTCACAAAAGGCCTCCTTATTTGGCACCGCCATCCGAAGCCAAACATGGGGTTAATGCCCCCGACTTTTCGCGGGATTAGTTTTGCACTCGATGCGGCTATATTTAGTGGGCAAAATTTGTTCACACTTTTATGCATTTTTCGCGCAGCTGCCATTCATCACGGGCATCGTCAGTGTTTTACGGCCAGAAAGGATCCTCGAAAGCGGCCAAGAAACGCCAGAGTCACGCAGTTCGTCATGTCAAAGTCAGGGAAGGCCATTGAAAATGCACGAGCTGCCCTCCTTTGAGGGGAAGTTCTTCAAGAACACGTCGACTGCACCTCAGACCCGCCTCCTCGGGCTGAAGTGCAAAGTGCAACAGCTCGGGCTGCTCCACTCCATGCCACTCCACTCCTCCACTGAAGTGTCGCCTGCCAGGATGAATACAAAAAAAAACCAAAAACAAAAACAAAAAGAGAGAGGATGGCACAGTGCATCTATGAAGGAGAAGTTCTGAGTTGCATCAAAATAAATACTAAAGAATTATGGTGCTTATAAAAAAAAATTACGAAAGAATCATACTTTATGTTATCTAGGGTCTCCATTCATAAAGAAAAATTTATAAAAAATTTTATTTAATGTTTAATGGAATTTAATTTAAGATGAAAGAATATTAAAAAATTGGAAATACATACTATAATCTTAAACAGAATAATAATAGTGTTTTGCAAGACTTTTTTAGTTACTAAAAGTGTACCAACTAAATTAATTCTTCACCCAGATCTTAAATAGAATTATAGAAGTGCCCATTAAAATGGTAAAAACTACATGCAAAGTAAATTGAGATTTTCGTGTTAAAGAGTTTTGTTTGCCCAAGAAAATTGCCGCTTGCCAAATAAATTTAAGTGCCCATCAAGAGCGAACTCATTTCGAAAGTGGAACCTTGTCCTATTTAGGATGGGCATGTTTTCCCCGCCGCGAAGCACTGTGCTCGAGGGAAGCCAAAGTTAATTTAGAACCAGCAGTCAGGCAATGTTTTATGAGATTTTAGCACTTTTCAGCCGTGGCATGTTTCGGCCAGGCGGCGGTTGTTTAATGGATGTCTGCCCGATGGAATTTAGCACGTTTTGCCACTCGCTCCGAGGAAAACTAATATGCCAGACTGCTCTTGGCCGGGCCAAGTGACATTTATGGCTTCCCAACCTGGCCAGAAAGTCTGGCTCTGGCTCTGGCTTCACGTGCAAATATGAACAAGATTTATAACTTTTGGCGGCGACATTTTCCTAGATTTTTGTTTGCTGCCGCTTTAAAAGGATTTCACTTTTTAGCTGGAAAAATGAGGGGAGTGGGTTCAAAAGAGGATTTCGGTTGTGGCATGGGGTCTTTGCTAAAAGCAAAAGTTGCCTTCTTGTTTGCCATTGCGTTGGCCCGGATGAGCAGCAGGCAGGCATCGTTTAAGTGCCTCCGATCCATGGACATGGATATCCAGCCCGGCTAAAAATAAAACCCAAATCCATTGCCCTCCGTGAGGGAGACCCATCTCGTGGAATTTTTATGCTTATGCGTCTGCGAGATTCGCTCAATTTCAAAAGAATTTCCAGCCTATTTGCGGAGGCTCTTCGAGTTTCGCTGGCGGAAAGCGGAAACGATCGTTAATCCTCGGGAAATTATCAATGGCTCTTAACGAACATTAGATGCAATTGGCTCACTTGAAGGATGGGGCTTAATTTTTATGGCCAGGCAGGGCCATTTTAGCCAGATCGTGAATGCAATCAGATTGAAGAAATCATGATTCCTTGGGTTTATGACTTCGGTTTTCACTATCTATTCAAAGGTGCAAGGTTAGTTGGTTTCTTGGTTTTCCTGTCTAATAATTATTAATAAAGTTTGAATAAAAATATTTTTTATAGAGACAAACATTTTAAGAATAAATGGAATGCTTTCGCTTTTAAAACTTAAACAAAATTTAAGACTGAAATAAAAATATCAAGTAGTAAATCTTTTCAAGGCATTCTAAATGCATTTCCAACAAACAGTTGTCTTAAATGTGTTATTTATAAATTTTATAGACTCATATATTTAAATATTATTACTTGTAGATCTCGAAATTGATTTTCTGAAAGAAGAAAATGTTTTTTTATTGCTTGGAATTTTCCAGAAATTGTTAAGGAAAAGTTATTCCATTTGTGTTTTATTGCACACGTGCTGTTTCCTTTACAATTTCTTAGCATTTTTCCAACATATGCGCAAACATTTGCTACCATTTGGCCATTCGAACTTCACTTCCGTTTTGCGGTTTCAGTTTTGACTTCTGTTTAAGGCAGTATCGTTCAAGTCAAGCGCTCTTACAGTGGCGGTGTTTAAGTTCATCGTCTTATCGGGGAAATGTGTTTATAAGTCGCGTTCGGCGACGCATTGAATAACATTTTAATTGGGAGTTGCAAAATGCGTGCCCATAAGCCAAGCAACCAGGGAACACGTATTATGGGGGCCCAAGTTAATAATGACCGTTGATAACATGCACAGGAAAAAACTTGTGTTGTATATGGTTGATACTTTTTACTTTAACACCAATCTGTTATGAAAAAAAACTGATCCGACAACTCTTTGCATGATTATATTTAATGAAAAAGAAATCTGTTTTGGGAATTTTATTCCGAACTGTATTCGTAAGATCGTAAAATTACTATCAATTTTAGATTCAAATTGTTTAAGTATGTTCACTTTCAATAGTTATTTTGTTGCAATATTTTGTGGGTATCACTCGTGTTATTTTCTTTAGAAGCGAAGACATTTTTTGATTGTCTTTGATTGTTTTTTGATTTATTTGGGGCACTCATTTTCTAATTTAAGCAATTAAGCACCTGATTTTCCCCGGTGTAGCAGCTCCCTAAACACCGGACTTAAAGTGGCGCCAGGCCAAGTCGCGTCAGACAAAATGAAATGGCGATTAAAATATCAATTGCCAGTCGCGGAGCTGGGACATCGATGATGATGATGATGATGGCGACTAAGCGCATTAATTTAATGCTCTCAACAGCTGGCCACGCCGTGCATAAATAAAATGTCACTCCATTCCATTCCATTCGATTCCATTCGATTCGATTCCCGACCATCCAAAGGTGCAACATTCGAGCGCTGTCGATTCGGATTTCGATTTGGATTCGGATCGAGATTCCTATCCGACGACAGCACTTTCCCTCGCATCGCATAATTCAATGTCGCAAGTGGCGGCCAACTTATGAGCGACTTGCACTTGGCTCTTAAATCAGTCAGCGGACTGCAGGCAGCTGCATCTTCGGGCCGGTTGACCTTTAGCGTCAGCTATTTTTAGCCACAATCGCGTAATCTTCGGACCCACTCGGAGCTCCGAAATGGAGCCTTTGGGGGCCTTATGAAATTGTGTCAGGCCAGCCATAAATTGCCGGCTTTGGGAGCTTGTCCAGGTGCGGATTTCTGATGCCGCATTTCTGATGCCGCATTTCTGTTGGCGGATTGTGGATTGCGGATTGCGGATCGGACACCTGAAGCGGTTGAAGAAAATTACGGCTGCGACTGTGGACACAAGACACTTTGTCGCAAAGGCATTAAAGGGATTTGGAGTTGGATTTGGAAAATGAAACCAGTCTGGGTGTCCCATTCCCCCTTCCACTGCCCCTTTGCTTCTGGCCCTGACACCCTTTTTTGCAGCCTTTCCAGCGGCTACTCCAATTGCAAATTGCAAAATGACAGAGAGCTTACTTTGCATTGTTTCGCTGGCCTGACAGCAGGCAGAATTTGTTGGCCACTCCGGTTGCAGAGATCGCCAGATCGGCCAGATCGGCCAGATTCCAGATTAGCCTGGCCAACAGTTTCCCCGGCTCTCGGCGGAATTATGCCATAAATAGTTTGGAACGGCCACAGCTGTTGGCTTTTAATTAAATGCTCGCCGGCAAGTGGCTGTGATTAGCCTCTACTTTTGCACAGAAAGAAAATATTTGCATATCCCCCGATCTTTTGTTTTTCAAGTTAATTGTCTTGGAAGTCTAAATTAAGACGAGATTAGGTAAACAAAGATAATTACTCAAGGAAAAGAGTTTATTTTGTAATGAGTACTGGAGTTTCCCAGAAGAATTACATTTGCATAATTGCAGATCTAAAGTTTTAATTATATTGAAACTAAACTAGGTTGTAATGAATTAGGTTGTGATGAACAAATAACAGATTTATTTAAAGGAAAGAAAATAACATAATTTGATCTACCACACACATGATTTAAATCGTATTTATTTAAAAACTTAAACAATTTTGATTAGGTTGCTTGAAAACAGCCCGTTTATTAAAGAAATAATTCAATTTAGTTTAAGTACTTTTTTGTTAGACTCTTTGAAGAATATTTTTAGGTGTGCCTTCTGGCACAACATTGGTAGTAAGTACTTCACAAAAAACATATTAAGAATCCTAAAAAGCTGTGTAAGCACCGCAGACAGATCGGCTGGTTAATTATTTTTCCGTGTGTGCAAACCCAATGGAGAACCTGTCGTCGCGGCCCACGGTTTGGCAATTAAGCAAAACGCTCCGGCTTCTAACTGGGTCAGCCTGCAGGATGACGGCAGCTGAAACATTCAGGCACCAGGCACCAGGCACTTGCATCCGACTTGGCAACTATCTATTGGATAGGCGATGGCTGGATGGGCGAGTGAGTATCCGCGGCCCACGCGAAATAATCAAACAGAATGATGGGAAATTAAATGTACAAATCATGTTTACGACTTGTCGTCAGTCTGCCCGAAAAGACGGGCGGCACAGCGGCGGTCTGACAGTGGGCGTGGCACCACTCATGCCAGCTAATTGTTGTTCGTGGCTTTGGCAAAATGTTGCCCAAGCTGGAAACGAAAAAAAAAACTAAAGAAATGGGCAAAAAATCAGCAAGCGAACCCGAGCCACATTGACACCATTTGCAATTAGGAGAAAAGTGCTCCGTCGGCTACTGAAGATGTGGCTGTGGATGTGGATGTGGATGCAGATGAGGATGCTGCTGGATGCTGGATGCTGGAAGCTGGCTGTTGGTTGTTGGCTGTTAAAAAATCTAAATAGCTGAAAACCGGTAGCCACAACGTGGGCCGCAGTTTTGTCTTAAAAAGTTAATTGCCTGATTTGCTCAGCCTCTCCAGCCGGGAAGTGAGATGTATGGGCTGTTGGCTGTTTGGTTGTTCGTTTGGTTGTTTGGTTGTTCGGTTGTTAGCCAAATGTGCTAAGCGATAATCACATAAACAGTGGCCTTAATGAAGTTGGCGCGTCGTTCGCACTCGCCGAGATGCAGAAACTGCTTCCTTAGGTGATTCTTATTTATAGAACCCACTGTTCGATCCCGACTTGAACTGCAAATTGCCGGCTTTCTGCCGAGAAAGAGTGAGAGACAGAGATCATTAAAATGGCCTGCATGCACCATTGACTGTTGACTGACGCGATCTGTAATTTATAGATCAAGTCCCCCTGTCGATAATGTTATTAAATCCGCAGTTGTGAGCGCTTTTGATTAATTGAACCGTTTGTGAGAAATGATGAGCGAGCCAAGGAATGTTCATGCCAATTGCCGGTTGACTCGGGTCGTTGTTCTGCCATGTTGCGGCAGTTGTTGCAGCAGTTGTTGCTGCAGTTGTTGCTGTTGCCTCATGTTGCTCGTTGCCCGTTTGCCGGGTTGCCGGCTGCCAGGTTGCCTGTTGCCAGTTGCCTTGCGGTTTTGGCCATGTTGCGTTGGCATATCAATTCACATGTCAGGCCGCCAGGCAGGCGAACAGCAGCAACCTACTTATTTATGCAGCAGACCGGGCCAACTGACTCCAACTCCAGCTCCACATCTCCGCTCAAAACTCCAAGCAGCAAACTCCGATTCCTAGCCAACAACTGACTGATGGCCACGTTCTGACTTCGGCTCGTTGGCCATGCATCCTGCGGCTAAACAACTCAATACATCAGCCATCCTCCCCTCCACTCCACTTCGCTTTGCTCAGCTTTCCTGCCCCGGCATAAATCATTTTATGCAACGAAATTATGGCAAATATCGCGGGATTACGACCATGTGTGCCGATCGCTCCCATCAACATTGCAGCACCTCGATGCCGCGATACTTCGATACCTCGATCGGTTCGGTTCGGATCGGATCGGATCGATTGGGCTGGGTATTCTATACTATGGGGTTTTTAGGTACAGAACCCCGCCCACTCGCCACGCGCTTTACGAGGTTAAAAACTCAGGGTGACGTATCATCCAAATTAGTCATCACTTCGTTATTTCTTTTCAAAGCAAAATTGCGTTCTAAAATCGTTTGCCACACACGTTCTGAAAACTAAATACATGGCTATATGGAAAAGTAAATAATATAATTTAACTAAACAGTGGGTGATATGTTTACTTGTCTAAGGAGCTCAGTTTAATTTCCAACCTAATACCGAAAACATGAAAAAATGTGCTGTGCATTTGTGATTTTACTCAAACTAGTTTCACTTCGAAAGTATTTAAAATCGTTTAATAATTAAAAATGATTAACAATTGAATAACATTTTTTGAAACTTTTGAACTTGCTTGTTAATTTATTAGTGTAGTTATTATTCTTTAATAGTTTAATGACTATGGTTAATAAAAAGTTGTATACACATAAACATAAAGTAAAACAACTTTACTTTATAAGTGCAAATCTATCACAGATATCATTTATAACATATTATCATGTTTTATAGATTTATGTTTCTTTATTTAAAATGAATTTAAAGTCATTAACATATTTTTTATAGTATATATTTTTATATAGTTTTTATATATATTTTTTCTCCTTTACTCACACTTCCGTTTCCCCTTCCTTTGCAATTTGCAGGCAGCACCACGGAGTTGGCACCTTCGCTGCTGGGCATCTACGACACATTGACGAACAGCTTGGCCGCGGGGGGCGTGGCAGCAGCGGCACCCACTGCGACATCCCACGAACCGAAGGCTTCCAGCAGCGGCGACTCCACGCCGAAACGCAGCAACAGCAACTGCAGCAGCAGCAGCAGCAGCAGCAGTGGCACTTCCTCATCGGGTGGCAGCTGCTCGAGTGTCCCCACCAGCGATGACCAGACTGCCAGCTACACGCTAGCCAGCTCCAACCACTCCATCCACTTGGGCCACCAGGAGCCGCCTGCACCGCTGGTGGTTGCGGGACTGCGCGACGAACCGGATGGCGCTCAGCTGAGCCGCCTGGTGGTGCAGCGCAGGAGCCAGGAGCCGCAGGTCCACGGCAGCAGCAGCAGCCTAGCTTCGAGTGGCAGCAGCAGTCGGCGGGGCAGCAACATCCGCGTCCTCTCCCCGAACGTCCATCGGATAATCACGCACTCGGAGATCCAACCGGTGGAGGCGGTGTCCGCCGAGGCACTCAAGCAGCACCAGCAGCAGAGCCAGAGGAGTCCCACCCAGGGAAGGTACATTAAGACAGGAGTTAGTACCTCCACTCCGGTGGGTGGTTCCACGCCCAAGCTGAAGCTATCCCACATACCGCTGTCCAAGATCACAGGGAAGCTATCAACCCAATCCGGCAGCGAACTGGTGTCCACCTTCGACTCCAGCAACGAGTATCTGAACTCGGTGGCCTTCGCCGCCTTCGAGAGGTCGTCCAAGTCGCAGGACGAGGATCGCACGCCCACCAACAAACCCGTGCCGGGAACTCCCTTCCACTTCGATGGGCATCCCTTCCAGGGAAGGAAACTAACCCTGCCCCGCTACGAATCCCAGCAGAGCATCAAGCTGATCGAGATGGAGCAGCTGGCGGCCACCAGTGCGCAGTTGCAGCACGCCCAGCCTGCCACTCCTGGAACCCCAGCCACACCCACTGCTAAACAGAATCCAAGTCTGCATTCAAATCCGCATCCAAATCCGCATTCAAATCCGCATCCAACTCCTCCCAAGCCGAAGGAGTTCGTGTGCAGTGAGCCACTGAGTCCGGTGGACATAGTGGACACCATCAACTTTGATCTGGTGACGCAGCACATTGAGAGACTCACGCTGGGTGAAACGGAGGAGTTGGATCCGCGGACGGAACTCATTGAAGCGGTGAACAAGACGCTGGTGAGCAAACCGCTGGTGAGGAGCTCCTCCGCCGCCTGTGCCTCCACCATCTGCAGTTCCCCCTTGCTGACCTACGCCCGCACCAAGAGTCTGGGTGCCAAGGCGAGCACTTTGGGTGGAGGGGTGCCCCTCAAGCTTCCCACTGCCGAGCAGCTGGCCGAACTGGAGGAGGCCAACAAGCTATCCGCGGAGAGTCTGGATAGGTTAACCGATATCAAGCCCAAGTTTGCAGCCAGGCTGAGTGAGTTGGCCAGGCTGAACAACCGACCGCTGTCCTCCTCCTCCATCTGCTCCACCTCCTCGAGCTCCAGTTCCGGATCGGATCAGCTGCTCAATGGGAAGCTGACTGCCACCTCGTATCTGGCCAGTGTGGAGAGTCTGGCGGAGAGCGAGAACGAGCTGGGGGATCCCCACCACCCTCCAGCGATGAGTGTCCTCGAGAAGACCTGTCTGGAGATCGTGGACTCGGAGAGAAGTTTCGTCGAGGATCTGGGTCAGGTGATCAAGGGGTAAGTACCTCATTGGTTAAGTTATACATTTCAAGGATCTAATGGGGATATATTTACAGATACCTCCTCGATTGGAAGGAGCGAGCCTGTCTGCGCGTGGACGAATTGCAAATACTCTTCGCCAACATTGAAGAGATTTACGAATTCAACTCGATGCTCCTGCAGCGACTGATCAACACGGGAAGGGATCCCGGGAGGATCGCCAGGTGCTTCATCGACCTGCGCGACGGCTTTGATGTGTACACAACCTACTGGTGAGTAAAAGCAGTAAATGACTCACCGAAAAGTGATTAAATAGGGAATCCCCAAGTTTTCAGTTGCCGAGGGTTACTTTCTTATCAGGTGCCGCACATAAAGATAATAACCTAAGGTTCAAACTTAACAAGGCTTTCTTAATCACACCTATTTAAAGTTCTAATAATAGAAACAACCAAATGGGGAGAACCTAATATTATAACTAGATCTCTGTTAAAGGGACTCAAAATAGTTTTATTGGTGTTATGATCAGCTAATCAAGTATTACCAGTTATGTTATACAGATATTTCTTTACACCTTATACAAATTATAGTAAAGTCTCTAAAGGCGTTGATAAAAAGTGCAACCCTTTTGTAGTCAGAGATTTTAAATAAAATTATTATTTTCATTCTGACAATTATAAAAAAATTATGGTATTCAGATCTCTCTAGTGTGGTTATCACAGCAATTACAATCCATTCAATATATCGATTAAAAGCATTTGATTTTAATATCCGCAGTAGTTTCTCAGGTGTAGTAGACAATTATTAGTGATAATTTATCATTCAAAGACCACAATTAAATGAATTTAGATTGGCTTATTAAGTACTAAAATTAATAATTCCACTTAACGTGGCTTTACTCCTGACCTGCTTGTGGATTCTGAGGGGGAAATCTCCACTCAAGCTGGCGTGTTCGCTCCACCTTCGATTTGTGTGTTTCTCTGGCTCAAAACGCTGTTGCCAAGAACGGTAACGATGGCCAAAACGATCTCGATAGACAGTTGGCTAGCAGCATGACACGAAACCCAACCAAACCAAACGAATAGCCAGCCCATCGATGGCGGCTCTTGGCAATCCAGGCACGCCATGTTCCATTTAAACGCTGGCGTTTACCTGGCTCTTGCCAATTTGGAGAGCGGTTCGCGATGGCAGCGGTTTGATTTGTCGCCCCCAATGACACGCGGCATACATCATCGTGCCTCCCACTGACCATCATGCGAACCAGCTTCGAGCTCCCAGCTCCCAGCGATCTTGCGCGATTTGAAATTCAGATTTAGTGTCCAACCGACCGATGATGAAGACCTAAAGCACATGTCATAAATCCCGATGGCTAACCCTATTCCCATTCCCATTTTGATTCCCATTTTGATTCCAATTTCGATTCCCCGCAGCACAAGCTACCCGGAAGCCATCTCGCTGCTGACCAAGTTGCTGCAGGCCACGCACACCTACTCCCTGCTCGCCTCCACGCAGAAGCTCCTCCAGCACCGCCTGCCCCTCGGATCCTATCTCCTGAAGCCGGTGCAGCGCATCCTCAAGTACCATCTGCTGCTCGATGTAAGTAGGAGGTGAAGGGAAGTGGGTGGAGATCCCAACTGACACAACTCTTTTTTCAAATATAAACAGAGCCTGCGCAAGCACTGCGACCTGAAGGAGGTGGCCGAGGCCCACGTGATCATGCGCCAGGTGGCCCACAACATCGACCAGGTGAAGCGCAAGCAGGAGCAGCAGAGCCGCGTCAAGGAGCTCTCCGGCATTCTGGATGGCTGGCTGGGACCAGGTGAGTGCCGTCTCTTTTAATGGCTTTAAAATAAAAAGCTAAACGTTCGTACTGATCGAAGACACCTGGAGTAAAATTATTACACATGATCTAACTTGGTTTAAGTCTCACGAATAAGTTCATTAAATCCTATAAGGATTGGGTACTTCTAAATAAAGATTCTATTCAAAATTGTATTTCTTATTTAACTTAATGACCTTAATGTTCTTGGATATATTTTTGATTTCCTAATTGAAAATCTACTACATCGTAATAAATAAGTAAAACACATTGAGTAAAATGAAATGTATGTATTCGTGCGGATTTATTGAGTGGAACCATCCAAACTAAGCTTCCAAGTAACCCCGCTTATTTCTCCCCTCAGAGCTCACTGTCCTGGGAGAACTCCGCCAAGAGGGCATCCTGATGGAGCAGCACAACAAGCAGCGGCTGGTGCTCCTCTTCGCCACCATGCTGATCATCACCAAGCAGAAGGAGGACGGTCGGCTGCAGTTCAAGACCTACATTTCGGTGAGTTTGTGGCCGCGTCAAACCATGAGTTATTCCTATGATCCGACATCCGACAATCATCTCGCAGCAAAACAATCTGATGCTGAGCGAACACTTGCCCGGGGAGCCGACCAGCTTCTATGTGATCCCCTTCGACGAGCCGCGCCACCAGATCAAACTGACGGCCAGGAATCGTGACCAGAAGCGCGTTTGGACGCAGCACATCAAAGGTGTCATGCTGGAGAAGCTGGACATTCCGATGAGGGCCAAGGAGCTCGTCTACCAGCTGGGCAACGAGGAAGGTGAGTGCTCCTGCCACTTGCCACTTGGCCAACTCCGCTAACTTGGCTAACTTGGCTAACTCGGTTAACTTGGCTTAGCCGCTGCTTGGCTCTAGGGCTCTTGCTAACTTCCCTCTGTTGTTTTTGTCTTACCTTTCGTTAAACCCTCCTCCTCCCCCCACCCCCTTCCACTCCCCTCCCCCGATTTTGTTGTGTTTTTTGTCATGTGGCCAAAAACACTTAACGATTTGGATTGGGGACTGCACGAGATGATGGAGTGCCCACAGTTATGCACATGCGGGTACTTGTTAAAGTTGGGTAATGCCTGTCGTCTTGGCAGCAGGAGAGCCACACAGAAAAAAGTTCAGGGATTACAGTTCCTTAAAAGCAAAATAGTATTTAAACTTACCAATATAACTAATAGAATGATCAATAACTTGAATATCTTATTCTTTCCTTAATTTTTCTTGGATCTTCTAGATCCTTTAAGTTTGATTTATTTTTAAATCGCTTCATTTTAAGAGTCAATGAATTTGGTACTTAAAATTTGTATAGTTATGGTATGCCTAATGTGCTTTCGTATAAAAAAACAATAATGATTTTAATATGAACTGAAATTGTATAAGTTCTTTGTTTTGCTCATAATATAGGTACTTTAATTTTTAATCGTATCAGAACTTTAGTTGTGATCCAAAAATGCATTATATTCTATGTACAAAAGTTACCATCAATTTTATTTTCAAATACTGAGTGTTTTGTTAAATAATATTTGAATTATTAAAGACATTATACAGCTGAAATTTCATTTGTAGAATATAAATTAGAGGATCTTTTTTTTGTAAGTATTGTAAAGTCATTTAATAAGCATAGTTTGATATAAACGAGGAAAGCTAGTGCAGAATTTTTCTCACTGCACTTGCTGGTGGCTCTCCTTAATCCCGACCAGCACATGGAGGACCTGCCTCAACCCACTCCGCGGCGCGGGGCACTTATGATTCGCACGCTCCAGCTGCGACCGAGTGACATAACCGAGTGGCAAGCGAGTCTAGCTGGCCTTTCGCCAAAATCGTGCCAGATCTGTCGACGCCTCGGCGGCGTGTTGATTTATTACTTGGACCCAATGTAGGCGCACTTTAATTGCGCACCTCGGGCAGCCACTTTCCCAGATCGTTAGGGGTTTTGGGTCCACCTTGTACCGCTTAGATGGTGTCCCACTAGTGCCTAGTACTAATTCAACTGATCTAACTCTACTCTACGAAATGCTATATGTTTACCGTTGTAGTACTACCAGTGATGCATTCTAAAACTAAACACCCCAAAACAAAGAAACGAAAAAACTTTGACTAGTGTTTAAGGCGTTCTAAGGCTAAATCCCCACACCCAGAGACTGAAACCGAATTAAAAAAACTCACCAAAAAAATAAACAAAAAATAAAGTATAATCTGAACAGACAGAAACTAAGGGCTATTGTTAAATATCCTAATCGTAATCGTAGTGTTCGCTAAAATGTAACTAAGGTGACCGAAGAGCCTAGTAAGTATTGCGAGTACCGTACTTGGATTGATAGTTTTAATTGGCCTGTTAACTCGTTTGGGGTCTGTGTTTTGCATGCATCCTAACCCCAGAACCATAATCGTACAGAGAACGCTACCCACTAACCAAACTACTAACCAACTGCATGAGTTGCTTTTGACTGATACCTTAGAATGCATTCTCACTGGTGTTTGTTATTTCGCTCACATTCTCCTTTCACCCACCCTCCACCGCTTATCATTATCCCTGAGAAACCAGATCGGAGATTAATACTTTACCCTTATATGCAGATCGCACTCCAGATCGCAGCACCTGGAAGTGGAGCCTCCACTCGGGCAGCAACTCCACTCCCACTTACTTGGAAAGGAGGAACGCCTGCAGGAGGAGCGAGATCCGCCAGAGGAACTCCAAGTTCAAGCGGAAGACGGTGGCCAACTCGAGCTCCTTCGACAGCTTCAACGAGTCCCTGGAGCAGGAGGAAGAGTCCGTTGACCAGGTGAAGCCATCGAAACCACTGGCCAGGAACAACAGTTTGGATGATACTGCGCTGCAGAAGCTGGCTGCCGCCATGAGATACCGAAAAAGAGATGCTCCCGGCAAGGAGGAAGTTAAGACTCCGGTGAAGGAACCCTGCAAGTGCGGTCAGGATGGCAAGCAGGTGGATCAGGAGGAGTGCTCCTGCATCCTTAGAGACCAACGCAGCCGAAGTGCCAAGTCCCATTCGCCGGTCTTCAGCTACAAGGCGCTCAAGGAGCGCAGCAAGTCGGTACCAAGGATCGGGGGATTCAGCTTGGATGAGGAGGCGGAGAGGGAGCGGGAACAGGATGAGGATAGTGCTGCTTCCTTGCGAGGCAGCAAGCCCGATCTCAGCGAGCGGAAGACGAAGGGCAAGGGCTTCTTCGAGGTGAAGCAGTACAACCACAAGACGATGCCCAAGAAGATTGCCACCCTGAAGAAGCAGCGGGGCAGCACCACCAAGAGCTGCTCCAGGTTCTACATGGATCTCAGCGAGTTCGACAGCAGCAGCACCACTGTGCTCAAGATCACCGAATCCACAGAGGAACTGCGGCCGAGTGGGGAAATTGAAGTGGCTCAGGAGGCGGAAACCTTGGACTACAGCCAAGAACAGGAGTCGGATGTCCTTTCTCCGGCGGAGAAGTCCAAGCGGGATGCGCAGATCGTGTTGGATTTGCTCAAAAACAACAAGGAATTCGAGAGGATCTACAACAAGCAGCAAAAGCGGAGGGAAAGTCCTGTGAGTCCAGTGAGTCCTGACATTATAGGGAAACCCCTTCTGCCACCGCCACGCCCACCATCCCGATCTCCACCGCCTCTGGAAGTGGAGGAGCAGCAGAAGAAGCGCGTGGAGGAGGTGGACTCGGTGGGCGAGGAGCCCATCTACGAGACCCTTCTGCGCAACGTCCATGTGCCCTACAAATTCTCACCTGTTTTGGGAAGAGCTAAGTCCTCGCAGATGCTGAAGAAACGATCGAAGGCTGCTCCTGCAGTTCCACGCCCGGAATCGGATTACGTGACCCTGGTTTACTCACCCGATGGAGTGTTGCAACGCGTGGGCGAGGAGGCAGTCCATAGGGACAGCTGCAGCTCATCCTCCACTTCCACTTCCTCCAATGGCTCAGGATCCACTCTCAAGAGGGACAGCCAAAACACGGTGATCAATCTCTCGATGGAGGGAGTCCAGGAGCACGGATCGCGTCCCCTGCCAAAGAACATGGTGTCGGGATCGGAGAGCTCCCTCTTGCCACGTGCCCTGAAATCCATTGACAACCTGAGCATGGCCTTCGGTCGATCCAACCGACCGCCGGAGCGCAGGGTCTCCGATGTGAGCGAGATGTGCCGCCAGAGCGTTCTGCACCGCCAGGGAAGCGAGGCGGTGGGCGAGCGGATGGCCCACGTGGACTACGCCGATCCGAAGACCCTCTTCGGATTGGGAGTTCTTAACCACTCAGAGCGCGACTCGGTCTTCTCGCTGACCTCCTCCTCCAGCGACAGCATGTGCGAGCAGCAGCGCAAGAAGTCCGGAGTGGATGCGCCATCTGCCTCCTTTGAATACGAGCAGCAGGTGGAGGACAGTCTGGAGAACGACTTCCGGGACTCGGCCATCTACAGTGATGACAACGAGAAGCGGTCCGGGGACTACGATGTGCAGCTGCGACGACCCAGCAGTCCTCCTCCGCCGCCGCCTCCTTTGGGTCCACGTCCCCATCAACCGCCGCAGGTTGCCCCGAAACCCTCCAAGGATCAGCTGCTCATCCAGCAGAGAGCGGGTGTCGTCGTCTGCCAGTCGGCATCCCGCAGTTGGGTCCTCCAGCAGATCGAGAACTTCAACAAGTAGGATCTGACATCAGTTGATCCTCCAACTACAAGCATGATCTAGAGATCTTAAAAGATCCTTACAATTTATCTGAGATCTATGGATCTCAGTTGATCCTCCAGCAGATCGGGTAATTTAACAAGGAGTATCCAAGGATCCTTAAGTGATCCTAAAGAGAAACCTTTATAAACAACCCATTGCCATAAACACAATTCCTTTGTAATTTCGATATGTAAATAATTATAAGTGTTTAATACACACTTCGTATGCAATGTTAATCTTAGATACCGTTAGTCGACTGTTTTATAATTAGAGCTTAGTTGCATAACCGCAGAGTCATTTAATAAAGTTCATAATCAATTGATATATTACAAAAATGTCGTTTACTATAATTGTAATTGTTGTTAAGGGGTTGTATAACATATTTTACATACATTTTAAAAAGTTGATTTCGATTTGTTTTCTGAAACATATATGGGTTATTTTTAAATTTTAAGTCAAGTGGAAAAATGTCAAATAAATTAATTTACATTTTTTGAGCACAAGCTGATATTTGGGTGTTGCAACTGGCTAGGTTAAGTCAGGTTCTGGAACTGGCTAAGTCTAGTTGCCTGAAAATATGCTTTACATTGTGGAGCTTTGGATTTGTTATAATTCTGTATAACAGTTCGTTTTTATGGGAACGTTGAGTTTTTGATTGTTTAACTTAAACATCTTAAAGGTATGCAATCAAAATCAATAATAAGTTGATGTTAATTTTAGGCAATGTACCTAATATTAAGATATGTTTATATTTTAAATATCATTATAACATTTCATTTACACTTCTATAAATTCCAGTTTTGCGATATCATTTTTTTAGCTTAATATTCTAGCTAATGTATGTATGATTAAAATTTTTATTTAACAACACACACTACATTTGGGAACAGTGGAATTCTGTGCAATTAATTAAACAAATTACTTAAACGATTTTTAATTTAAATCTGATTCATCAGTAGTCGAAATAATGGGATTAGGTCTGTACGAATTTAATTTGAAAGGAAACGGTGAGTTTTAATCCACTCAACGGAAAAAGGAATTGAACGAAAACAAAGTGCTTTAGCAAGTGTGCCTTTCAAATAAAATGTAATGCGTTGTATTTTCCATCAGCACGAATGACATCAGATGATTTTCATAAGTTGAACTCATTTGAATGTTAATCCTATTACCCGTTTAATGGTCTGATTGACAATCACTCTTTTCGCCGTCGCCAGTTAAATACGAATAATAAAGTGTATCATTTGAGTGCCAGGACTGCTCGACACATATTGGAAAATTTTCGTCAGCCAACTGTGCAGCAGCTTTCCACTCATTATGCAAACGTTGACCAACTCCCTGGAGGTTCCGTTTCGCCATTGAACAATGACGAAAATCAGGCCGACGGCCATCGCCGACAGCCAAAGTAATCTGCTGGAAAATTAAATGCAAGCGCGCTTCCCCCTTTGGGCCACATACATATGTATATATATCCCATATATCGCTCATATATCGCCAGTGTCAACAGCGGAAAAAGAACGAAAAATCCACGTAAAATTGCCTTTGCATAATTCATGAGCCAAATGGCCAGCAGACAATTAATATTCTCCTTGGATGAAGCCTCGCCCAAATAAACAGTTTAAAATTATCAGTTTGGTGAAGTTCCGAGGAGTTTCAGGAAGCCAAGTCATCTTTGAGTGCGCCTGCGTGCGTTTTGTTGCAGAAAAAAACTGTTTTCTGAAAATCGAAAAAAACTTGTATCTAATTTATTTTTATTGGCTTAGTAACGTGAAATACCGCTGGGATAAAATAATTTTTGCCACATTAAGCTGGTTTTAGTAAACAGTAAAAACAAAAATAGTAAAAACGATTTCGCTAAAAATTAAAGAGGGAACACCACAAATTGTTCCAAAACAAATTTTTTCCGAAACTCGAAAAATATGGTTGTAACTTTTTCTAGTAATTGAGATAATAGGATTTTTTGTCAATTTAACCTTAGGTTTTACAAAAAATTAATTAAGAAAACATAAATGGAAAAATGCAAGCCGAAATTCACCCGTTCACCCGTTTTTTTGTTCCAGAACAAAGTGGTTGAATTGCCCGAAGGACCTCGCCGTGCGTCCTTGACAGTTGCGTGCATTCGATGGCACAAGGATGGACTCACAGGATGCAGCAGCAGCCCGAAGGACAAGCCAGGTTCACAGCTCATTTGAAAGCAAGGGCAAGGTCGGAAGTCTAGGCCAAAGTCCGACTCCATTCAGTCCGTTCAGCAGACAAACGGAGTCGCTCAAACGCATCCCGTTTGGATTTCCCAGGGCCAAGGGAACAGCGGGTTTTCCTTTCGGTTTCACTTTCGCCCCGAGCATTTTCCAATCGTGAGCTGACTGCATTATGCCACAACCCACGGGCTCAAAGGTCGCCTTCGCCTTCGCCTTCGCCCTCGCTTTCATTTCTTTCTTTTTTTGTGGCACTGACATCGCTGGCAAGGAGCTCACCTGCTCATCTCCTTCCGAAACAAGAGACAAGAAAAACACACAAACTCACACACTGAATTTCAATTTCTTTGACACGTTCTTGTTGCTGTTCGCTTGCAAAACGCTCAACAAGTGCCAGGATGCTGAGCAGTTGAGCCCGAGCATCTACAACGAGCTGTCATGGGATAGATGCACTCGAAGAAAACGGAAAAACTGGGGAAAAATTATTTACCTATTCGGGATTTGATCAAACTATTCCTTCTGTAATTTAGAAGAGTGAAAAATAAATATACATCAAACACATATCAAGTCAAAATATTGAAAAAATCTCATGTGAAATATCTTGCGTATAAGAAACCCCTTTTGGAAAGAACTTTCTATTTATTTTGAATTTGTTTTACCAACTATGAAAACCACATATGTTATTGGGAAAATCGCATGTGAACTGGGAGTTATATACATAATAATTCACGAACATTTAGGAAACATTGCGATGGATTTCAAACTACTACTTATGTACTTATGTTGGTTGCCTTGATGCCTGAATGATTTATGTGCTTTGGTGGCAGAGAGAGACCCTGACATAAGTGCAAAATGTGATTGATTATGAGTGGTAATTAAGCAGCCTTAAAGCCAGTTCATATTTGACTTGGCTAAATGAAAGAAAAGCTTTATTTTCCGAGTGTACCAGAAGATAGGGAATGTAACAGACAAGCTTCGACTTTTATGGCCCCCCTGAAAACCTCGTTTCGATCCCCCTTTCAACCCAAACTCGTCCACCCTCCATTCTGGCAACCCATCTGAGGTCTCTGGCCATCGCCTTCGCCTGCTCGCTGCTGGGGAAAACTTTAGCAAATTGCCATTTTGGCATTTAGCTGCAGCGGGTGAAAACTCGCCGCCACCCGCCGCCAATTTTCGTACATTTGAGAGATTATGGATGGTCCTTTCGCATTTCGCATTTAATTCCGTCCCCCTGTCACCTTCTTATTTACCGACCTTCGGCTCGTCGTGGGCTACAATCGAAATTCCGCTTGTAATTTACATGCCGCGAATGGCACACCCACTCGCCGCCCACCCACTTTCCCCCCCTTTTTTCCCTTATCACTCTGCTGCTCTCTACGCATTTTCGTATCGTTAGGGTTCCCGGTGACTTTCTCGCTGCCAAAGAATAAACAATGCCCCAAACCCTCGACCCCCCGAACAACTTCCTGTTTCCTGCGCCGCGCAAATTTGCAAGTGCGTCCCGGACCCACAAAACATCGAGCAAACAACCCAACAGACCAACTGAATACCAACTGAGAACCCGGCAACCTTTTCTCATTTCCTTTGTGAGAGCCCCCAGTGTAGACAGCCATCCGGCCAGACATCCCATACTATACTATACTATATATAGTATGGCATATAGCGCGGTGTGTGCTGTAGGTGTAGGCGCAACTTGTTGCTGTTGCCTCTCAGCTATCGCAAAAAGCAATTTCATGCCAATGCGATGAATTGACAGCGACAGGAGCAGCAGGAGCCGCAGGATGCGGAGGGAGGGGAAAGGACCTCGTCTGCTGCCGTCGGCGTTTGATCCTGATAACCCGGCGCACACACGAGCGGACGGACAGGTGTGTGCTACACGGCGAACAGAGAAATGGAGAACAGGGAGCAGGGAGCAGGGAGCAGGGAGCAGGGAACAGGTGGCTCTGCCCGGGGCAGCAGGAACACCGCCGACGACCTCTATCCGTTCAATCCATTCCGCACAGGACACTCGACGGACGAGCAGGATCCGGTGGCCAGCACACGGAGACTCGCCTCCTCGAGTGCCAACAGCAGGCAATATGCTTCTTTACTATTCCGCCTAACGACTGACTCAACGACACGGCACTAACCATTTCCTATCTTCACATATACTTAACATTTGGCAAGGTAAAAACAGACATTATTCGGGGAGTTTATTTTCGATAAATCATAGTACTGTCTAAATAAAGTAGGAAGAAAGATAATGTATAATACTTTACTTTATCTTTAAAATCAATTTAAAAAACTTAACTTATGAATAAATGTAATCAAAAGATATTTAATACAAGCTTTACCTATGTAAATTAAATTCCAATTCTAGTTAATTTAACTTTATATTTTTTTAAGCGGAATTTCTACTTGTAGTTTATTGTTTATTCACAAAACCTTTTTTGTATTGCCTTGTCAGAGAGAAGCTTAAAAGCCAATAAAATATTAACCACAAATAGATTCATTTAAATGTAATTAATTACTATAAATTAAGTACTCATTAAATCGATTGTAAATTACCATCATTTATCTCATTTTATAAACGAGTTTGGAGGGAGTTTTATAATTTTAATTTTAATGAAATTTTAGCTTTAACAGCAGGATTTTTGTGAAAGGGAAATTGCTACTATATACTCCTAAACCTTTTTTCTCAATAAGGGTATTCCAGAAGCCGACACAGCCATCCCTTTCGATGTTTACCTAGGCACTTCCCCTCGTTCCACCGAACAAATAATCATACTTCAAAGGCAATAAATCGTTATTTAAATTTCATTTTCCACACTGCTTAAAGTTTCATTTCGTGAATTTCAGTTTCGTCGCCGCTCCGGGATTCGCAGGAGTGGAAGGACGTCCTGCAGACGGCGGAGGATTGGAACAACGAAGGACGAGGGACGAAGGTATGCTTTAAAAATTCGGCTTATTTGGTTATGAATCCCCCGAGAGTGACGGCTGCCGGCGCGAATATTTCTTCATCTGCGATGCGAAAAATACCTGGGAGTTTGTTTGTTTGTGCGTCTGAGTGGCCTGGTAATTTTTTCTCTTTTTTTTCGTTACTAGACACACACATACACACACACACACACCCATAACAAGTGTGCAGATGGCCAACAGCTTTTGGCCCTATAAAATTGTGTGTGCTTTGGCATCCTTTATGATCCCTTTTTCCGGCCAGCTCTTAAGGTATTGCCTGCCCATTCCGGAGGACAAGGTAATCCTTTTGGCCATCCGAAGGGAGAATGCCGAGTGTCGTTATCCCATATGCTATATAATCAATGTGGAATTCGAGATGGAATCGCAGAAGACAATCGTTGGGATTAAATTCATGTTGATATGGGAGGGTAAATAAAATGTTGCATAACTTATACTTATAGCATGCACAGGTATCTCGTATATATAATTAACTTAATATCCAGCCACTTTAATTGTGTGACTGGCATTGAGCTCGTTGCAAAAAACCCAGCTTAACCAGGATAACGATTAAGCTTTTAATCGATTTTTGTGGACTCCCCAGCGACTCGATTATGATTGCGACTCCGATTGCGAGGTTATGGGCTATCCTTGGATGAGGGAATCCAGGGGAACCGGGGATCCATTGAGGGTATCCCTCAATGAGTTCCGCATCTGAATGCCAACGCTGCTTATTTTCACAAGAATTTACACAGCCCGGGAGGTTGGCGCTGATTAAGGAATGGCCCCGGGCGGGGATATTCATTTAGGCTTGTTTATTGAACTTGGAATTAGTTTGATTTGGCCACCGAGCCAAAAGGACGAAGGTAAAGCGAAACAATCTCTGCTCAAAAGGGAGCCATTTGCAGCATAATCCGGATTTTTTCGGAGGGCAAGAGAAGGCAGAAGGCGGCGGCTCCTTGGTGCGTTAAATATAATAAAATAAGCTCATTAAAATTATGAGACCTCGAGTTCGTCGGGCGGGTGGCCTAAAAGTTTCGCAGATATATCCTTCGACGAGGTTGCCATGCCAGGACTTCGAATCCTCCCCCTGATTCCCTGCCATCAATCAGAGCCGGATTGTCAACTTTTCAGCAGGATCCGTAAGTTAATTACGGCCGCCCAACAACTGTCGATTGATTCGGGGAAAAGCCAATATTGTGTCGAAGTGCTTTGTGCCGCAGGAGCGTGAAATCCGGAGAAGTTTTTCGGGTGCGATTGACAACAGGCACTTAACACATTTTCCCCCAGCCTTAATGAACCGCAAGTGCGCAACAGCTGAGTTCTGCGCTCTGAGTTGTGAGATCTGAGGAATCGGCGAGTCTAGGACTTTCGCCTGAGTTGGCATTGAATTTGTGGCTGCGTTTCGTGACCCCTGACCCCCGTGAAAATGAAACACAACTTAGTTACAGAGCGTCCTTGTCCTTTATTTATCTGCTGATGAGATCGGGAGTGGAAGAGGAAGAGGAGGAAGGAAGGAGGGGGAGGGGGCGAGGAAAGTTATACACACCAAACAAGAAATCGGATTTTATCTCCGTGTACTCTAATTAATTTGCTTTTTCTGCAGCCTCATCTCGCTGACAGGCAAAAGCGTACAATTGCGGATTACACTGTGCAACATAAAATTGATTTTCTGAGGGTTGTATAGTCGCTGCTTGGCTTTTGAAAAATATATAAACACACATCGATCTTTACACAAATATATATAATATGTATGTATATATGGTTGGATATCTCTACAGCTACGCTTTAAGCCAATTGTTCGAGTGTTAGCCGTAAAGTCTGTTATTCAATAGCTTTACACAATAAATTCGGTGGGAGTTTATAGCTGGCTCTGTGATTCGATTGCCTTTTCGTCGGTGATTTGATTAGCGAATCGCATTAAAGCCACGCAGTTCACGGGGCGTATGCGCGATGCGAATGCAGATGGCCACAGTGCGGCTGAAAAATACTCGAACAGGCTGGCGCTCCTCTGCACTCGCAAATTAAAACTTTCGCCGGAGCAACTTTGTGTGTTTTGTTTGCTAAATGTTAAAAATGATAGAGTGCACTCGACAGAAAGGCGGAGAAGGAATTGCAGGGGGAAAGGGGGGAAAGAGGGGGTTGAGGAGGTAAAAAGGATAGAGGATATAGAGGGGGTAGAGCAAACATGAGTGCACTTTGGACAAGCCCGTTGGCCAGGCCTCCACTGAATCCCCGTTCGGAATCCTCGCATTTCCCCCTCAAATGTGTAAGTTTGCGTATGAAAATAGTTAGAGTTAGTTGCGTTTTGTTTTTGCTTTCGCTTTGCTTGCCTTTCGCATTTTGTAAAAGGTATTTTTCAAATATAAGCGTATGAGTTCAGAAGTGTTTGAAGTTTCAGTAGTATACATCTATATATATATATAATATGTGTGTCTTGTATCTTTATCTTTAGGTATATAGTATATAGGTACACGTAAATATACATCTATATAGTAACGTCTGAGTGAATTACTTTGATTAAACGGTATTTGTTCTTGGCTTAGACTAACAACAGTCAACATTCAACAGTCATTCCGATATGAGATTTTCGTCAATTGGAAGAATTTCTTTTTGCGAAGCAGGTGGAGCGTAAGTTATGATATAACCTTATCCTAGACGGTAAACTTATACGAAATAGGTCACGTGTATATATGTTTTTTGCTGCTTAGGGCCTCTATATGCATGTATATACGTAAATCAACATCTATAAAGTTTCTATCGACCCTCGGGGGCTGCTCCTTAAGCGTTTCGTAGCGTTCAATTGACAGCACATTATTGGAATTGAAGTTATTCGCACTGGAACACATATAGTTTATATGCAAGTACGCATGTAAATATACACCTAAATATATTATACATATATGGAATTGAGTAACCGCCCACTTTAGAGGTCTTGTTTTTGATTTTTGGAGGCTGCACATGCCTCATTGGATTGTTGGTTTGGTTGGATTGCTGGGTCTTTGGATCATTGGATCGGAGCTTATCAGTCCGGCCTTCGGCACCAATTTGGAGGAGCGTCTGGGCATGATAAGCCGGTCCACAAAAATGCGCCGTAAACAATCGACTATCGCCAGATCTGGAGGCCTGACCACAGCCAATGACTTGCCGAAAGACGACGAGACCCGGCGTTAAACTTTTAATAAGCTGGAGCACAACAAAGGCGGCCAATCTGAATGGCATCTGGAGCATTTCCCCAGCCATTCGCCTTTGATAAAATTCCCTTTTGTATACAGTTTTGTGGCATAACAATTTCGCCCAGGAATGCCGGGCAGAAGAAGACATCGAGGTTGGCTCAGCACATGTGATTGTGTTATATATCTCTGTGATATATCTCTATATATCTCTGTATCTCTATAGCACGTGCAGGTTCTCGCAGCTCTTCGACTTGGAGATGTCGCTCAGGCAAATCTTCTGCAGCAGCTCCTTGGCCAAGTGCAGCGAAATGTGGGTGCGGGAGGTCTTCATCTTGGAGGCGGTGGCCTTCTTCTCGCGCTTCTCCTTCAGCCGCATCTGTTTGCCGAGGTTGGGGGAAAAAATGGTAAGCAAATAATGGGGTTTAAATTACAAATTAGTTTTGGCTTCAACCTATTTTGTTTCAATTACTTTAATAGATTTAAGGATGGCAAGAAAGCGAAATAATGATTCTTAAATTACGGTTAAATAACTTGGCATTTCTAAATCGAAGCCTAATAAACTAAAACTAAATTGATGTTAGCTTGAAAATTTTCATAGAATATCCGTCGAATATATTCGCCCTAACAAATTATTAAAGAAATTTAAAGGGATTAGATAAGGATTACTTTTAGTCATTTTTTTTAACTGTTTTCGATTTTAGTTTGGATTATTTTGATTAAATTGTGAGTTAATTGAAAATGATATTAATGCTAGCCTAATCCAAGTATGTACGTTGTATAATAATACATTTTATGATTGCCTTTAATTTTGCTTGTAGCAAGTAATATTCGTAGAAATTAGGCAAAATCTTAATTTAATGGTTTTTAAGAAAGGACAAGGCATGTTGGGTTACTGACACTTAGTTTAATTAACTAACTTCTTTAAAGTGTATTAACTATTTATTAATCAATGTTTATCTTAACTACCCCTTAGACCAAGTAACTAAGCGACCTAATCCAATCAAATCGGAAACATCTCCCCGCCGCTTAGTAATAATAATACCCGCTGCCAATCTGGCTAGCTGACCAAGTTTCCGCTGGCCCCGTTTTCACCGCACCATTTTCATTAATTAGTGAGCCGATCCGGAAGCAGGCGCTGCGAAACCCAACCCGAAAACCAGAAAACTGAAAGGGGAAAAGGAGGAAGGCGGGGTTTCCCCTTCAGCGTGGCAAATCCATTTAACTCCGTTTCCTGCACATTTCACCATGCATCGGTGGGTTGCGTGTGCTGGCCCCAATAGCCACAGAGCCACCTAGCCATCTAGCCACCTGGCTACCCACTTTCACCTCCTCCAACTCACCTGCTTCAATATTCCAACGAGCAGCTCATCGACATTGTGCTGTATGCCGCTGGACGTCTCAATAAATTTGGCATCGCGTGAGGCGGCCAGAGCTTTGCCCTCTTCGGGGAGCAAAAGTGAAAGGAAAGCAGCAGGGAAGGGGTTCCAAATGAAATCAAGCCATCATAATTAAGGCCATGAACTCACCCTGCGAGGTGATGAGTCGGGCGCGGGCCAGATCCGCCTTGTTGCCCACCAGGATGACGGCCTTGTCCTTCGTGTAGTTCTCCTGCCACAAATAGTTGATGATCTCCTCCGCCACGCGAAAGGAGCTGCGATCTACCACGGAGAAGACCACAACGCAGCCGTGTGGTTCGTAGGTGGACAGCGAGTTCTCCACACTCATCTCCACGCTGGGGTGATCGATGAAGACCATGTCCGACTCCTCGTCGTCCAGCAGAACGCTCACCGTCTTCTCGCCGAACTCGTCGTCTAAAACTCAGATCAGAATTAAACTCTAAAGACGACAGTGGTTAGCCGGGAAGCTAGGGGTCGGGCACACACATAGGTTCCAGCTAGGGGTCACTCTCCTACTCACTGCAGTTCGGGGTTGACCTTTGACCTCAACCTCAACGTCAACCTCGAGTTTGAACCCTTGAAACTTACCCAAACTGGCATCGTAGGTGTGCATGTACTCGGAGGTCATGAACTGGTTGACCAGCGCCGTCTTTCCCACTCCAGCATCCCCGAGCATCACGACTCGATAACGGGCGGGTGGAGGAGGATCCAGGTTCTCGGAGTCATCCGGCGTTGCTGGGAGGGAATCCACGTTGGCGTAGCCCGCTCCACAGCAACTGCCCTCGAATGGCGACCTTTCGCTGGCCCGACTGTTCGTCGAGTTCACGCTGGTGTTGCTCCGCGATCTCCGCGAGATTATCGAGTCCCCGCAGTTGACCACATTTCCCTTGCTGATGGAGAAGTGCCGCAGGCGGTAGAGGTCGTCGCTGGCCCGCGGGTTGTACGGTCGCTCGGGCAGGGAACACACTCGCGGTCGCACGTGGTCGGGAACTAGAAAGAAAAAGGTCAACATAAAGTGGAAATCGGATATGGGTAAAAAAATAAAAAGGGCTCCGATACGAGTTGCACCTTAATCATAAATGGGATTGAAGTTTTTAGAAAGGTCACTAAACTTTTGTTTGATAACCTTGACCTTTTTTTACCCTATTTTAAAGAAGCAGATTTATGTGTAACAATTTAAAAGCAAAAAACTTCTGTTAACACCAATAAAACAATCCTTTTTTTGCATCTTACTTTGCATTCAAATTTGCTAACTTGTTGTTTTATTCATAGCAAATCTGAATTCAATTTAAAGTCTTAAGCTTTCTAGTTTTCTGATATTAATATCATCAATTGAGAGTCAAAAACCAAGATGAAATTTATTGAGGGGAGTTAAGAAAAGGTATTTTTCTGAGACCATACTTTTCTTTAAATATTAACAAAAACTTTGATTCTGTGTCCTTTATAATGGAATTTAAAACTAATGGGTATCTAAATGATGATTTTATTACATTCTATAAAACTTTTGGATGAAATGTGTTATTTGATTCTCGAGCTAGCAATATATAATATTATCTATACTAATATTATAAAGAGGTAAAATTTGTTTGTTTGTTTGTTTGTTTGTTTGTTTGTTTGTTTGTTTGTTTGTTTGTTTGTTTGTTTGTTTGTTTGTTTGTTTGTTTGTTTGTTTGTTTGCAGGGAATAGGCTCCGGAACTACTGGTCCGATTTAAAAAATTCTTTCGCCGATAGAAAGCTATATTATCGTGGAGTTAAATAGGCTATAATTTATTTTGAAAAAAATTAGGGATCCGTAAGAAAATTGCAATATTGTCGCATATAAAGTGAGTTGCTACCTCATCACACTGACAAACACGCTCCCATAGCATTTTAACTCAATTTTTGTGTTCACTGTGAAATTGTGAAAAAAAAAGAATTTTTATTCAATTTAAGTTGAACTGTGAAAATTATGTGGATCGTGCATTTGAGGATAAATTCACCACTCTGTCCATAGTCCAAAATGCTTAGAGGACGACGTGCAAACATTGGCCGCAGACATCCAAGCCAGCAGCCAGTATATTCACAAAACTTAAGCGAAGAAAGACAAATGAGCACATGGAGATCATTGGCATCATTCAATCGCTTGGCATTCCAATATGACCCCACTGCGAACTACAGTGATAATGAAAATTTAGATATTGGACCAATGGCGACTATATACCGATATTGCAGTGCGTTAAAGTTTAAAAGAGAAACGGCTGGATTGTGCTGCGCAAGTGGAAAAGTCAAACTGGAAAAGTGTTAAATCACCATCTTTCTATACTTCCATATATTTGAAAAATTTTGCAACATTGACTTTTATGTTGTTAAATTGTGTTGACCAGCGAAGCGGACACAGGACCTCTAGTATCTAATATTAAGAACTCTTACCTGGCAGCTCGAGGAAGTTCGACGTTCTGCGCTGGCGACCGCGGTTGGAGCTCTGGAAGGCTAGTGGCCCCACATCGTCGTTGGACACGATGGAGGCATTCGAGCAGGCGCTCTTCATCGACTCCCGGGAGCTCCTCCTGCTGGCCAGGTAGGCCAATCCGCCCTTGGAGCTTCCCCTGCGCCGCGGCTTGTGCTCCACATGCGCCTTCGGTTTCGCTGGCTTACATCCACTCAACTCGTGGTCCGCATCCTGGGTAAGATCACTGGTGGACTTGCGATATCGAAGGGAGACCACGCTATCCGAACAGGTGCGATCCAAGGTGGAGTGGGAGCTGTGGAGCACCTGGTAGCCCGGATTGGAGGTGATGTTGATGGCATGTCGCCGTTGGCGGTGCGGCTTCGGCTGCCGGGACTCCTGATCCATTTCCGGTTCCGTGAAGCTGAAGCTGGTGGTGGTGTGGGTAACCATGGTGCTTCCAGTGTGCTGGGTGTTCGTCTCGCCGGATTCCATGGACAGTTGGGTGCAATCGGTGACGCAGGAGTCGCGCTTCAATCCGTAGTAATTCCCCCCTGAAGATCCCGATCCTGCTCCTGCCGCAGATGCAGCTGCACTGAGGTTCCTGGCCTCGATCTTGCTAATCACTGGAAGTTCCCACTCATCCCGTTGCCGCTTGCTGGGATTTCCTTGGGAGTAACCTCCTCCCCCTCCCATTGCCATCGCCACCGCCATGCTCTCATCCACTCCCGTCGTGGTTAATTGGGGGACGGGATCTAAGGGCGTCTTAGTCCGCATCAGCTTCTTGGATCCCTGGCGACGTGGAGAAGTCGGAGGATCGTAGTACAAAGCTCCATCATCCGGGGAAATGGGCTCGTAGTACTCGAACTTCCTGCCGTGACTGGGACTCACTGCATCGAAGACAAATTGGCAAGGGGACTTGGGACTCCTGGCGGTAGTTCGTCCACTCAAAAGCGAGGCGGAATCATCGATGGAACCCGAAGGAGGCGTCTGGTAGTAAGAACTCGGAGTGGAGCTGCTGGCCTCATCGCAGCTGTCGTGGGCAAAGGTTGTGGTGATCTTGGGACTCCTTGGGGTCTCGTATCCCCCGTAACTGTAACCCGGTGATGGAGCACCATGGTATTGCCTACTTGGGTTTGCTTTCTTTATAGTTTCTTAGAGATATAGTGTTGGAACTCACCTGGGCAATTTGGGAGTGGCTCCTTTGCAGGGCAGCGGATTGCTGGCTGCTCTGGCAGGTACTTTGTGGTGGGAGGAGTGCGGATGGCCATAGGATCCTCCTCCAACTGCTCCTTCGTCCCAGCTGCGCTGTTGCTGTGCCATCTCAGGACTTCTGTGCAAGGAAAGGGTATACTATTTTAGGGCACTAAGAAAAAGATAAGATATGTTTAGTATAGTTAAAAAAATAATTTATGTATGATGGTTTATGTATATGTAGAATTTAAAGTTGTATGATTAAGGTATAAGATCAAGATGAGTATGCTTTTAATTATTATATTCCTATGAAATTTGAATCTTTTTAAAGTAAATAATTTTATCTATTCATTTTAAGAGTCGGTATTGAAGTTGAAGGGTTTCGGGAAGAAAAAAGGTGCAGATATATTATATATATAAATAGATGATTTCTATTTAAAACTTTTAAAAGTTAGTTCTTTTTTTAATTTAGTAAGTTTAAGAGAAAACATATTTAATTGTTTCATTCAAAAATTATTTCTTCACTTTGAATACACTAGATAGAAAAACTCCACATTTCACTTAGTTTTTTAATTCATAAAAAATAGTGTTTGTATCAGGTTAACATTCTTTACTCCATCTTAAACTCCATAAACATTCTACATCCTTTTCTCCCCGTGCACTTAACAGGACGATGAGATGAGCAGATGAGATGGCAACGACTCGCTGATGGCCAACTCATGTGTAAATATCACGGGCCATTACTCATCCCGCTCACACACAAACACACACACACACACAGACACTGCCCAAATGGGCACAAAGTAAACATAATTTATGGCTTTATCTGTATTTAATCAAAATAATGAAAAGCGGGCAATGGGCAATGGGAGCCGGGCATCATAAAGGCCGTGCCCAACCAACCGCCCATTCGCATCGAGTTGACCACAAAACGGGGCGATGGCCGCAAGTCATTTTCCGACTTTCCGTTCCCAGAACAGGAAAAGCGGGGGGAAAACCCGGGGAAGTGCTCTATTTGGCCTGGCAATTATTGCTGAATGTGCGTGGAGATGGTGGCATAAGTGGCTGTTCCTATTATCGCCTACCCCCACCCCAAAAGCCACCCACAAAGCTGTCAGCAACTCCCAACACATCCACATCCAAGCAACTTATGCAAAAGTTTGCGCCTGTTCCGCCCGAGTTGCAAACAATCCGCTTGCGGGAAACTTCATGTTGGTGTTCGGCGCGGTAACAAAGTTCCCCTAATGGGATTTGCCGGCTTCGAGTTTAACTTGCAGCTATTAAACTTTTGCCCACTGGGCGATTCACCCGCGAACTGTTGCCTACATTTCAGCGTTCGTCGACTTGATTATTGCGGGCAACAAAGAAAGAAAGAAAGTAAGACAGACAGACAGACAGACAGCAAGTGTTGGCCATTTGTGGAGCTCCAATTGATCCGGCAAGTGATTTTCCATGCGAAGTAGTTATTCCGTTTTACGACTGTACTCCCCACTGGCGATTGTTGCACTTACATGAGCACTTGCCGCATCGAATTGCCATTGCGAATGTTGCATATGTTGCTGCCACCTCCTCATTTGCGTTTCCCTCTGGACACGTGGCCTGAGCTCCAGTTGCCACCTCTCACTGCCGGCCACGTTCGACCTGCGGGCCATTATTATCTATCGCTCTCCGTTGTGTACAAATAGCCGTAACACCCACACACTTCCGTGCTGCGTGAGTACGTGGCTACGTGCCCATACGGCCGGGCAAATTCTGTAGTCCGGAATAACAGTCGCAGAATGCTCCATAGTTCACCTGTTGGCTGCGGACCTCGTTGGTTTGGCCTTCTGCGGTTTCACCCACTCAGTGGAGCTCTGTTTCAGGGGAACTTCATTTACGAGTACTTCGGGTGAATTTTGTATCTGTATTACACATTTTTTAAAAGCATAATTAACTACCTATTAACTAACTAACTACCTTTGGGCACTGCAATTAAAACATGGGAAAAACACTTAATATTTTTATGCAAGTCTGGAATAGTGATTACAATTTTGATATAACTTTGAGAATAGGTATATATAGAAATAAATCAAATCTCCAATATAATCAATGCTTTTACCTTTTAATAAATAATTTAATAAGTGAGAAATACATAAATTTAAATGAATTTTTCAGACTCACACTACCAAAACCCAATCAATACTCGTATATCTTAAAGTGTCGAAGTGGCTTGTATATTTTACAGCATTTTTATTAAATCACACCCAAATTGACCAATTATCGTAAACCCAAATCTGCTTGGTCAGGAAATTCGAATCAATAACCGAGAAATTTAAGTCGAAGCGTAGGCGTTCGTTTATGAAAAATCAACAAGAGAAGTCTGCCACAAGCGTCAAATTCTGAGGAAAATATAAGTTTTATGCCTGCATTTGAATCAGCAAAATATATAAAAGAAAAGTTTTCCCTACCTCATTTCCCTTCACACAAACAAAGAATTAGCGAATTCCGCTTTGTGCCTTAAAGTAAGCAAATTTTCGCTCGAACTGCGGTAAATAACTTGAATTGCATATTCATGAACTCGGAGGTTCTTCGCTTAAAAGTTTTCGCTCTAAGCCCTCGAATCTGTGGGACAATCTTTTCGTAAATACCACTTACAAGGCATCAATTATTCGAGTGATTGATTCAAGTGTTTGGCAACTTGTTGTTTCTCTACCTCCAGCGATACCTTTTTGCTTCTCGGTATTCCCAATTGTTTTTCCTGCTTTTTTTTGTACTTTGCATTTCACGTAATATAATGGCGCGTTGCCACAACGACGTATCGAATCGAATCGAATCGGCCAGTGGATGAATTGGGGGATATAGGATAGAGAGGATGATAACAGAATGCTGATGGAAAAGTGGCCCAGAGTCCAGGGCTCACCTGCCACTCAGTCCATCCCGTTCTGGCGAATGCTTTTGGCTTTGGGGAAAATCTGCAGACAACAAATCAATAGGAGTATCTATCGTTTTCCCTTGGACGCATTCAAATCCTCAGTAGTTCGGTCCGCATCGGCTTTCTTTATGTGGAATTGTGTATGCATAAAGGCCATCAAAGCGGGGAAAAGGGGGAAGGGGGGAGGTGAAATGGGGTCTGAGTTATTTCGACCAGCTTATTGTATTAGTCGAGGGTCCTGGGAGAAAAAGGTTAGCTTGTGTAAGATAATAATTGCTACAGATTTCTGAATTGCAAAAGAAATGGCAGCCATCGGACTGAATTATTGATGGATTCCATTGACTTTAAACCTGTAGAAAAAAATACAGAAAAAAGCAGAAAGGATAACCTGGCACATAAGTTATGCAAGGCAGGAAACGATGTGTGGATAATTTGACTGGGCTTAAGCTGCATTTGCATATACAAATGCCGGTGCGTGGGTCGGGTTTCAATCAGGTTTATGGCTTCTTCTTCTTCTTCCGCCTGCAACCTGCCACCTTTTCCGCAATTTGCTCTCCATTTTCTCTTCTCTCCTTTCAGGCCATCATCATCATTTCTCATCCGAGGTGGCCGGAATAATGACTCCTTGTGCAGGGACCGTCATTAAGTTGCAGGCCTGCTCCGCGTCATAAAAAGAAGTTCAGCGGACAACCCTTTGTTCAAACTTTGCTAGTAATTAAGCCCGCACCCGTTAAACGCATACTTAACACCACCACCCACCGGTCTTCAACCACCCAACCTACCAGTTTCTCCGCACTTTCTCCCCCCTTTCTTTCGTTGTAAAAATAAACTGAGTGTGTACAACACAAACAAGGAAAGTCCATAAAACACTTAAGATCGAGCAGTGGGTGGGGGTGGAACTAGTTAGGGGATGGGGAGAGATGGTCTACTTCTGGGTTGGTCAGTTCGCAAATTACAAATCCTGGCCAAAGTCACGTCGCAAGTTGGTCATTAGCCGCCACTTGAGTCTCGGAGTCTCGAATCTCGAGTCTCGAGGAGCTCTGCCCCCGCATCGATTTTATTGCAACACATAATTCCTGAGGCCGGGGCCATTTGTGCAAATCTCATGTTGATGGCATATTAAGTGACCTCCGGGCTGCTTTTCAACCTACCACATAACCTCCTCCCACTCTCACCCCCCCCAGTCCCCCAGTCCCCCAGTCCCCCACTCGCATTTTCATTGAATGCCCCTAAGCGAGTGCCAATTTGCACTTTAAATGCCCGACGGGTGGGCAAAGTGATAGACAGAAATGGCGCAAACTTACGTGTAATTAGACGCGTCTGGGCGAGAGGATTAGCAATTAAGCGAATGTCCTGTGAGCGCAACAAGTGCCGCGATAAGAGGAGAGGGAGACGGGGAGAGAGGGCGTGAGGGAGAGAGGTAGAGAGGTGTTGTTGAAAGAGACACAGGACACGAGTAATCCCTGTTAGTGGGTGGCAATTGCCGTTTTGGGGGCAAAAGTGAGAGCAGCGCATAAATCAACATGTCAAATCGCAGCTTACAAAGTGCCACACGCACACCAACACACAGACACACGCACACACGGATAGGCACTCCCACCAATACAGAATAAAAACTCACTTTTACTCCGCGTGCCGCATTACAATTTAATGTTTACCATTTTCATCAAATTTGTCGGATAATTCGGTCTGTTATAGCAACTTTGCTAATTGTCCAACACCAACAATGCCACAAACACACCGATACACTAACACGAACACAAGCACAGAGCGACGAGCAACAGTTTGCACGGCCAGTCAGTCGCTCGGGACTTTCTGCACTTCCGTTTCCGCTGGCGAGTTGCCGCTCTCACTTCTTCTGACTTCCGCCCGGACGAAGCGGCAACGGCGGCTGCTCGAGCTGAACTGTGGTTCCCCTTCATGGCTTCCATGTCTCTTTTCTCGCTTCCCTCGTTCCTGCCACACGATTCCCGTTACGAGTGCCTCGAACTCGGCGGAAAAGCTCTTCTTTCGCAGCTTTCGTCGCCTTCCAGTCGACTGGAAAGTAGAGCCGGTAAAAGCTAACGCGAGTGCAATGGATAATACAAGATTCTGTCACTGCATGAGGTGATTGGGCATTCATCTAACGGTTTTATGTTATATAATCCATTGGCAATAAAGGTTTTATGGAAGGGCACTAAATACAATAGATTGGGCTGAAAAGTGAAGAGTCAGCAGAACGTAGGGAAATCACTTCAGCACTTTCAAAATAATCCAAGATGCTCGTCTAAGTACTTGAAAAACGAAAGTAAGAAACTTTTTTTATGGTTTGAGAATTAGGTTTAATGCAACAATGTCGAAAAATATTTGTGCAAGATTTAAGCAGATTATTTTTTATAAGTAATATAATCGTATCTAAAGCTAATGAAAATAAATGTATACTTCTTCAACGCTGTTAGGTTTCTTGAGACTTTATATCTGTTAGATTAGATTAGGATTAGAACCGAGCTTCTTGTCTTAATTTTTTCTAGTTTATACACATTCTTTTAAATTTGTATAATTTGTAACATTTCATAAAAAATAAAACAACCACAATAAAAGAATATTATCAAAATAAAATCCAGTTATTGGCCAATTTCTGTTTAGGCAATAAATTAGAGTTGATTAATAAGTCATGATTTAGGATCAAGTTTTAAAAGAATTAGAGTTTATATTTATAAAGAAAAAATGTTAGTTTTTTGTTTGTTTGTGTATTATCTTGATCAACAAATAAATTAGCGTTCAATTATTGGATCATGATTTAATAAACATGAATTTTTTTTCTTTATCAATATTGGTGAAAATTTCCAGTCTTTGTTTTCTATTGTGTTGTTTTTAACCTTTCTCAAATCGTACTCTGCTCTATTATCAAAGAGTTAATACAAAGCTATATTAAAGCATTGCTAATCAGACCACAACGCCCAGATGCCAGGCGACAAATAAATACTCAAATAAACTTTAGGCTATAAAATCGATTGATTTATTTTTGTTGTTTTTGATTCTTTTCTTAATTCTTAAACTTATAGCTGCTTACATAATAAATAGTTTGGAAGTCTTGGTCTTAAGTTCTAGAGAAACGACAGTATAGGATTTGGATGATATAGGGTAGAACAGGATAACACTTTGGGTGAGTATGTGGGGGTGAGCAGGCATGCGGGGCGGGTAAAGATGTGTTTGTGTGTGTTAGCTTTCTTTCTGGGTTCCAACTTTCCTCTTAAAGGTTGGCAACGCGGGCGGTGAGCTCATCCAGCTCCTTGTAAATGGAGGCGGGCAGATCGGCGCCCACCTGCGATTCGAAGTAGGTGCGGATGTCCTTCACCTCCTGCGACCAGAACTCCTTGGGCAGCGAGAAGAGCTCCTCCACATCGACCTGCTCCTTCATGCCCTTCAGGTTGAGGTCACCCTCCGACGGAATGTGACCGATGGCGGAGTCCACGAAGCAGGACTCTCCGTTCACCCGGCGAAGGATCCACTCGAGCACTCGGGAGTTCTCTCCGTATCCGGGCCACATGAACTTGCCCTCGGCGCTCTTGCGGAACCAGTTGACGTGGAAGATCTTGGGCACCTGTCCCCTCTTCTCCATGCTCAACCAGTGGGCCACGTAGTCGCCGAAGTTGTAACCGAAGAAGGGCCTCATGGCGAAGGGATCGTGCATGATCACCTTGCCCTTGTGCTCCGCTGCAGCGGTGGCCTCGCTCCTCATGGCAGCTCCAATGAACACTCCATGGGTCCAGTCCCTCGCCTCGTAGATCAGTGGAACTCCCGCTGGACGACGACCTCCGAAGAGCATGGCGGAGATGGGCACTCCCGCCGGATCCTCCCAGGCACCATCGATGATGGGACATTGAGCAGCCGGGGTGCAGAAGCGGGAGTTGGGATGCGCGGCTGGCTTGCCGGACTCCTTGGACCAGGGCTTGCCCAGCCAGTCGGTGATCTGGACATTGGGAGCCAGGCTGCTCTCCATTCCCTCCCAGAAGACGCCACCATCGGAGGTGGAAGCCACGTTTGTGAAGATGGTGTTCTTGAACACGGTGTTCATGGCAATCGGGTTGGTTTCCATCGAGGTTCCGGGAGCCACGCCGAAGAATCCATTCTCCGGGTTGATGGCACGCAGCACTCCCTCCGAGTCGAACTTCATCCAGGCGATGTCGTCACCCACACACTCCACCTTGTAGTTGGCCAGCGAGGGGTTCAACATGGCCAAGTTGGTCTTGCCACAAGCGGAGGGAAAGGCGGCGGTGATGTACTTCTTCTCCCCCTTGGGATCGGTGATTCCCAGGATGAGCATGTGCTCAGCCAACCATCCTTCCCTCTTGGCAATGGTGCTGCCAATCCGCAAGGCGAAGCACTTCTTTCCGAGCAGGGAGTTTCCTCCATAACCAGATCCGTAGGACACAATCAGATTCTCGGCGGGCTTGTGCAGGATGATGGTGCGTTCGGGATCGCAGGGCCAGGATGGCTGCTCCACCTTTCCGTTGGCGGGAGCTCCCACCGAGTGGAGAGCCCTCACGAACTCCTCCTTCTTGGCCAGCTGACTAAGGACAGCGGCACCCATGCGGGTCATGATCCTCATGGAGGCCACCACGTAGGCAGAATCCGTGAGTTCGATGCCGATCTTGGAGAGCGGGGAACCCACTGGTCCCATGCTGAAGGGCACCACGTACATGGTGCGACCCTTCATGCAGCCGGGGAATCGCTGCTGCACCGCCTCATTCATGTCCTCGGGAGCGATCCAGTTGCCCAGGGCGCCCTTCACTCCCTCCAGCGGAGTGGGAATGGTCTCCTCCCTCTTCTCCGTGCAGATGAAGGTGCGGGATTCCACGCGAGCCACATCAGCGGGATTGGTGCGGGCCAGCCAGCAGTTCTCGTACTTGGGCAAGGGGACAATGGTGCCCGCCTCCAGGAGGCTCTTGATGAGCATCTTGTTCTCCTGCTCGCTGCCATCGCAGATGTGCACCTGCTCCGGCTGGCAGAGAGCGATTCCCTCCTCTACAAAAGCTCGAACTCCACTGGTCAGCGAATCCACATTTCCGTAGGAGATGGGAATGCCACGGATGTGGCTGTACAGACCGCAGTTGTCCTGGCGCAACTTGTGCAATTGGGGCAAACCACACACGTTGCCGGAGCTAAAAGTGCATATAAAATATATTTATTAATTAATCATTAAAAAAAAAAGTTAGTTAAATATGAAACTATAAATCCCCTTTAATTTCCCCCCTTTAAATGCATTTTGTATGATTTTCTTTCATACTTACATAATTTTGCTTTGTTCAATGAGCTCAGGCATTTTGCTTGTTTTGTATTTTATGAATTTGTTTCAAACGAGAAAAAACTTTGGAATTGTTTGTTGTGAAAAGAGTTTCTGTTTCTTATTTTTTTTTTTTGTTGGCACTTTGGCTTAGCTTGTTTATCACAATGGTTGGTTATCACAATTACTGTTCGACTGTCGAAGAAGACCTCAGGTTCATATGTTTTTCCACAGCTTTTTGTCAAACGTCAACTTGGTTTTCAGACCACTGAAAGTAGGCTTTTCACTTGATCTTTCCATTTACTCTGGCCACGAGTAACTGATGCCAGTCGCCGCGATCCGCGGCCTTTTATACCCGCAGACGGTGGATCCGACTAGAACAAGTCGGTCGATCGTGTTGAGGAATCGGGTTTTACGATCCAACGATCCGATGATTCCGACGATTCCGAGCGAGAGGGTCAAACTCCGGACGAGCTGATTGGTCGCCTTCGGAGGCTCGGCGATTGTTTTGGTTTTTCACTGTCTCGGCATCCGAATCGGGGCTATACTATACTATATTTGTATATATATATGGGGTATATGGGGTATGGGGTATGTCACCACTTGGCAACAGTGCGTTTGCAGTGATAAGCGTTTGTTGTTTGTTGTTATTTTGACACCCTGATATTTGCCACTTTCGCATTGTTAATTTAATTATTTTGTTTATGATTCTCGGCGATACGAATGCGCTGGTGAAAATAGAAACCAGTTCACGGACAGCTGAGCCAGCAGCAGAAACTGCTCCCTGCAGCTGGGAAAATTCTGGACGTGTATGCAGCTGCATTTTCTCGAATGTGGTTGCAACCTCGTGAAAAAATAGGCCTCCACACGCGCCCTCCCACGCCGAATGACCACATGTCTTTCACTTTTATTTTATTTTCGTTTGGCCTCCTGCCAAATCGAAAAAACTTTCGCTTATTTGCAGAATCGGTGACGGAAAATTTGTGTGCTAATCCGCCCCCCTTTTTCCGTTCAGATTCTCATCTGGTAGAGGGTCCCGGCCTCCTCAATTGGCCATGGCCGATTTGGAGGCCAGCATTCATGTGACTCTGTGGCACCAAGAATAGCCATCCGAATGGTTGTCATGTGGCCTCTCTTGTTTACGCCTCTGGGGAAGGAGAAATGAAGGTGCTCCCCCTGCTGCTGCTGGTGGTGATGAGACTTTGCCCCCCAATTCCAGTTAACCCAGAACAGAAGCCCCAAAATCCTCTGGCCACGCAGTGCAAAAAGTTACCAGAAGTTTGTTTTTATGTGGGAAAGTTTTTAGTAATAATATAAGCTATTTTTGAAAACAACAAATTTATTCTTTAATATTCTTATTTTTAAGTTTTAAATTGTTTATCTTTGCCACCTGCATAAACAATTCAGTTTTCATATATTCTAAACTAAAATTTGTGTTATTACAACCATTTTATCAAGGCAAAATATTTTCAATAAGTAGACTTGGTTATACAGCTGTTTTAAGTATAAACCACTAGCCAACTGCCAATTAATGTTATATGCTCCTCTTTAGTGAATTTCGGAATTCTGATTCGCGATTAGTTTACTGAAGACGGACAAATGTTTTTACACATGTACATTGAAGCTCAATTTTAATAACGTAAGTAATATTTTATATTTTTAATAGTATAGTTGCAGTTTATTTCTTTTATATTAAGGGTGTATTTTTAATAAAAAAAAATAATAAGTTGAAACTGTCAATTTGAAGTCAATTTCCCTTTATTTTTATTTTTTTATTTTCTTTTTCTTATATAATTTATTTTTATAGCTCTGAGAAAATAGCTTGAGTTTATTTAAAGCAGACCAAACGATGAAGAGAGATACAAACTGTGGCCACTTGTGTGAATTTTTCATTCCCGTTTTGCAATTACCACTTTTGGTGGCCGTTTGCAATCAGGTTCCGTTTACCGCTCACTTAGCCTAGACCCACAAGGGACTGGCGCCCAACGACCTTGGGGAAACCAGACCTTGGTCTGCCAGTAGTCCTTGGTCCTTGTCAGCCCCTCCATCTCCTCCTTCCCCTTTGCCCATCCCCCTTTTTTCAGATTGCCTTTACGACAAGTCCAGTTTCGAATTTAATCGCATTTGTCTGTCTACACGCGTCGCCTCGATTTTCGGTTGGTTTATTTATAAACTATGGACTTGTTTTTCTAGTTGGGCCTGATAATCTTCATCATCGCCGTTAATTGCTGAACCGAGACTGGGAATCAAAATCAGACTCGGACTCTAACTGCTTCGCTCCTGTTCTCAACCTCTCCACAACTTGGTTGGCGCATTTCGATGATTCGGGCTAAATCGAAACGTACGTCAATAGACGTTCAATCGACTAAATATATGCATAATCAATATGCGATCTGTTTGGGAAGGCCGGTTGGGTTATCAGCGGACGAGCCTCTGAGCTCGGTTAATTATAGAACACACCCGGATCTGTTCTAGAAAGCAGGAAAATTTTCCTAAGGAAAAGAGTCGCCAAGAAGATTTAAAAGAGTTAATTTCTTTTGTCCATGTTCCTTTGTTTTTGTTGAGTTTTTGCCTGATTTTTTTGGTTAATTCTTCTTTTGTGTTATTGGCTTATTGGCTTGTTATCACTTTGGACCCCAGAGGCTAAAAGGCTAAAACACACCACACGCTCCCAATTTTTGCAATCAGGCCTTGGCAACCCGCCCCGCCCAAAAAAAAATATAAAATCATTTGTTCCATAAAGATTTTTGGCTTCCTCTGGCATTTTATTTGCTTGTTTTTCCTCGATCGGCGATCCGTTGATAAGTTAGGTTAAACGGCATTATTATGGATTTATACGCTTGTTTACGCCAATTGCTGACGGGCCTCCGACTTCGGCGACTACTGATAACTCGGGCCACGCCCCAAATTCCAGTTTCTATTCATGTCCGAAATGAAACCACCAGTCGAAATTTAACCATAAAAATCTCGTTCGTTTCGTTTTATTTAAGGCAATAGGGCAATTAGTCTTAGATTAGGGAGTAACCTATGGAACACACACATCACATGTCCGCCACACGCGCCTTCAGTTCCTTCAGCTGATCGGCCACCTCACTCGGCAGATGGTGACCCACCTGCTCCTCGAAGTACTTCTCGATGGCGCACACCTCCTGCTCCCAGAAATCCTTGGGCAGATCGAACAGCTGCTCGAGATCTACATTATCTTTAAGGCACTCTAAATTCAGAGAGTCCTTGGTGGGCAGGCGACCGATGGGTGAGTCCTCGTAGATCTCTTCACCCTCCACCCGCCGGAAGATCCAGTCGAGCACTCTGGAGTTCTCCCCGAATCCTGGCCACAGGAACTTCCCCTCGGAGCTCTTGCGGAACCAGTTGACGTGGAAGATCTTGGGCACCTGTCCCCGCTGCTCCATGCTCAACCAGTGACCCAGATAGTCGCCGAAGTTGTAACCGAAGAAGGGTCTCATGGCGAAGGGATCGTGCATGATCACCTTCCCCTTGAATTCCGCAGCTGCCGTGGCTTCACTTCTCATGGCAGCTCCAATGAACACTCCGTGCTTCCAATCCCTCGCCTCGTAAACCAAAGGAACTCCAGTGGGACGTCGTCCTCCGAAGAGAATAGCCGAGATGGGAACTCCTTCGCTGTCTTCCCAGGAGGGATCGATGATGGGACATTGGGAGGCGGGAGTGCAGAACCGCGAGTTGGGATGAGCAGCTGGTTTTCCCGACTCCTGTGACCAGAGTTTTCCCAGCCAATCCGTGACTGTCACCCCCTTCAGCTGATCCTTCTCCATTCCCTCCCAGTAAACACCTCCATCCGAAGTGGATGCCACATTCGTGAAGACAGAGTTCCTGAAGATAGTGTCCATTGCAATTGGATTGGTGGCCCTTGAGGTTCCGGGAGCCACGCCGAAGAATCCATTCTCCGGGTTGATGGCACGCAGCACTCCCTCCGAGTCGAACTTCATCCAGGCGATGTCGTCACCCACACACTCCACTTTGTAACCAGGCAAAGTGGGTGTCATCATGGCCAAGTTGGTCTTGCCACAAGCGGATGGAAAGGCGGCAGCAATGTAGATCTTCTTGCCCTGCGGATTGGTTATTCCAAGGATCAACATGTGTTCGGCTAACCAACCTTCTCTCTTCGCAATTGTGCTGCCAATTCTCAAGGCAAAGCACTTCTTTCCGAGGAGGGAGTTTCCTCCATAACCTGAACCATAAGACACAATCTCATTCTCCGCTGGTTTGTGCAGAACGATGGTTCTTTCAGGATCGCAGGGCCAAGATGGCACCGCCTGTACTCCACTTTTGGGTGAACCCACCGAGTGCAAACACTTGACAAACTGGCCATCTCCACATTGCAGGTAATCAAGCACGGGATTACCAGCCCTTGTCATTATCTTCATGGACTCCACTACATAAGGTGAGTCCGTGATCTCGATGCCAATCTTCGAGAGCGGTGAACCCACTGGACCCATGGAGAAGGGTATTACGTACATGGTGCGACCCTTCATGCAACCGGGAAATCGTTCGTTAATGGCCGCCTGCAAGTCCTCCTCCGGCATCCAATTACCGAGCACTCCCGGTGTGGCTTTCTCCGTCACCGGAACCGTCTCCTCCTTGCAATCCGTGCTGATGAAGGTCTTCCCCTCCACTCGCGCCACATCCGCCGGATTCGTTCGTGCCAGCCAGCAGTTCTCATACTTCGGCAAAGGAATGATGGTTCCCTGCTTCAGCAGGAGCCCCTGGAGCAGCCTGCTCTCCCTTTCGGTTCCATCGCAGATGTGCACCGAATCCGGCTGGCAGAGATCCACGCATTTCTCCACGTATTTCTTAACGGCGGGGGTGAGCACTTTGGCGTCTCCATATTGAACGGAGAGGGAGCGGCAGGCCAGGCGGAAGTTGTACTTCCTCGCTGGAGAAACCAAGCTGGAGGAAGAAAAAAAAAAGATAGCTTTACAAAATTATTTACAAACGAAAAATAAAATATGTTATATATTTTCAGAGCGAGTTCGAAATTGTTAATTTGACTTAATAATATGCAAGTAAACAAAAAGAACATTTTATGCATTTTTCCTTTTGATAAAAACTAAATTTGAGAATATGTATTTTGTTTAATATCCCTGAAAAAAATTATTACAATTTGCCCAAAAATATTTATAAAGAAAAAAGTTAAGTATAAAGGTTGGAAAAATGAGACATAGTGTCCAAGATTCACAATTCATGTGGTAAAATTATTTGGGAAAAGCAAGAGAAATAAAATTGTTTTATAAGAGGAAAGGGTATAGACGATATGTATGTATTTCAAATTTTGGTTTTTAATAGAAAAATTTAATCGGATAGATTCATCAAAATTTAAATCTATATACCAATCGAATCGCAATATGATTGGCACATTATTATCTATACAAAATAGGAAAAGGAAATGACGCAATTCAAATGGGTTACACTTCCCCTACGGAAAGCAAACAATTTATTTTTTTTCAACATTACCCTAGGTTATGATAACCTTAGAGGTAGGTAAAAAGGTATGGAAGACCTATCCTATCCTAACCAATTCCCTGACCACAGCGACCTTTTAAGATACTCTACCTACAACAACCGCCACTCGTACAGCTGACTACCCGAAGCGAGCACAACTGTACCCCCTTGTGTGGCGGACCTCGTAACGTGAATTTCAAATTCTAAGCGGTAACGCACCGCCGCTGGAAAAGAGCCAGTGCCGCCGAAGAAACAAATACAGATAAAAATAAAAACAAAAACAAAAACAAAAACCAAAATACAAACAGAAAAGATACAGCCAAACTGGCTGATCAGCTGTTTGGTCGTCTGGTAGTTCAGGTTTTCGATAGCTCCACTCCAAACTCGAGAAACTTGCTCGCCGCAATTTGCACAGAGTTTCGCGATCTGAGGGGTGAAGAGGGGGTGTCTGGGTGGTAATGGGGGCTCCCAGCCGATCCAACCTTCGCTTGGCGACCAGCCCACGTCACTTTCATTAGAAGCGGGTCCAGCCAGAGCTCCCCCGAACAGCATGATGCAATCTTTCATCATATTTTCGCGGCATCATACCGTATGCAAACTGCTCTTTGGCTCTCTGTTTTGATTTTGGCGAAAAAATCGAAGAGCAGGTAGCCTGGTTGTATCCACTACACAGATAAAAAAAAAGATAATAAGATACTTAAAAGATAAATAAATATTTAAACTGCTCTTATCTTTTTCACAGATATCATTATCAATATAATTGCATTTTTATTTTTTATCAAACTTGGGTGTTCTATTTAGATACCATTAATCATTTAATTATACCCATTAAGGTGTTATAATATTTTTGCTGTGTACTTCCGGCAGATATCTCTGAGATACCCAAGTGTGTGTGTGTGGGTCAGACAGATCACTTGCCAGACGGCTCTCGTTTACATGGGGTTCAAAGTCCAGCGATTCGATTCGATTCCCCGCCTCCAACTCGCCATCGAAATTGTCGTTTACACGCGCTCAGGGTTGCCCCACTTGTGACGTCAGTCGACCGTCTGATTAACCATAGAAATACCCCCGAAATGAATGTATGTTTTATAATTTTCGAAACTGCGCAGTTTTCTCTTGAACACAGAGACACATATACTTAATCTGGCCTGGTTTATATTAGCATAAGACGTCTGCATGTTCGTGGCGTGTGAGCCGAATGATAAACTCTGCGATGTCTCTTAGCGCCTCGGCTTCGCGAATTCTAAGCCCTGAACGGCAAAGCTTGCCAATTAAGCCGATAAATTTAATGAAAATTTTAATTTAATTCGAAGCCATTATTAAGTGGCTTTGTTGTGGGTTTTCCATGGCCTGCGTCTGGCTTTTATCGTGGCATTTGCGTGCGAGAACATCGTTGGCCAACTTCAAATAGTCCAACAATATTTATAATAGCAGTGATATTGATAAGAGAGCATATAGGCGAACCGCTTTAATCCGAATCGTACTGCTTTAGTATCGCTGTTGACACCAGCAGCTAATTATTTGAGCAGCACTCGACTTTTCAACGCGGATTTGATTTGATTAGGGACACGCGCCTTGGAAGCTGAAAAATCCGCTGCGTATTCGATTCTATTTCGGGAGATAACAGAAAAGCATCTGACTGTCGCGGAATGGGCCCCAGAATTTCCCCTGGCCTTTTGAAAATGGCAATTAAAGCCATCTAATGACGCCACGAATGTTGACCACTTCGCACAGTTGGCATCCCATTTTGACTCAAAATACCCTACCAAAAAGCCCTCGAAACATACAGAGAATCGCAATGAGTAAGCGTTTATCTCGAAATCCAGTGTGTTTCCCACTTCGTCGACTTCCTCCTTCTGTTTACGCATTTATTTCTGTTTTTTATTGCAAAAATACGTAGAATTTTCAGCCAGCGCGTGTTGTGTCTGTGGATGTGTTTTTGATGTGGAAAAAGAACATATCTGTCTATTAATAGGCCGGTTAATAGGATACAAAATGTCCCCCCAAAGCACTTGGCAACAGTCATGGGGGAGTCAGCTGATTCAGAAGATTTTCCCCCATTCGAAAAACTGTACTTGCAGTCTGACGAAATAAACGAAACTGGTTCCATCAGATTCAGAGGGTTCATTAGCCTTGGCCCTCAGCCTTAGATTCAATGAAGGAGAGATTCGGTATCAGGAAAATGAAGGCGAAGGGCAGCCACAATCTGCGGCTTATCGGCTTGGCGATTCAGTCGACCATCGAGGGTTGCTGGTCGGTCAGACATTCGAGGGTACTTAACTCAACAGATGGAATGTTTTTCATTGAACCACAAAATAATTCAGTAGGGAATACTACAATACATTACTATTTTATATACATTACTATTTGCATTCTTATTACGCTTAAGCTATAGTTGAAACTTGTGACTTGTCTGGGGGAAAAATCCCTATCAGTACCCGAGATGCAAAGTTTTCCGCTAAATAGATTATAACCCGCGTCATCTTGAATCAACACACATTAATTTATTATTGTTAATATTTAAAAATAACAAAGAATTTTTAGATGAGTAATCAATTAGTTATAGTATCCTTGTTCTTTCAGACAGCTTTGTTCTCATAAATTCTTTTCCTCAATTAACTACGCAGAAAGTGTGGCAGTAAACCCGGTCTGAACTGGATTTTATAGCACTCTGTCTGGAGGAGAGTTTATACCTACTCGTAGAATGCTGTAGAATAATGCTCATTACCGCATATCAAAGTCCACGGAATACAGGCAACTAATTTCGTATTTTGTTTACCGACTGATAAGCGAATCCCGACTACCCACGCTTCCCTATAGAAAATTATACATATTTTTAGATTAAAGTATTCCGGGAGTGATACAATGTGTATAAGGTAATGGTCGAATGGGGTCATCTCTCTGATCTGTCTGGTTGGTTCCATGGGTTATATGAATTACATGGAATAAATTCCGTTTGGAATCGGCTGAATGCAGCTTACTTAATGAATGAGTGATTCATGTTGGAGTGTTCTAGCAAACAAAGCGTCATGATTTCGGCATATGTATCTTATCTAGAAGTTTTGGGAATTCTCGGAATACGTGGTAAACAAACCATTAACTGATAAGACATCATTTGCAGACTATGAGCCCCGTCTCCTATGCTCAGCAATTTGATCGCTGATCGATGGGGCCTTCGCAAAAAGGCGCGTGTCTCTTTAAACCGATAAGCAGGAATAACATTTATTATATTTAAGAAACTGTTTTGATTCCCTGGCCTGCGAAAGTAAAGCAAACAGAAAATAAAGCTATTTTGCAAACGGGGGCTCGGCCTGAAAAATACATTTCGATGAACCGCCTCGTCAACAACAATATTATTGTTGTTACTTCGCGGTCGTCGTCTTTTCTTAAGGTTATCATCAATGGCAGGTCGACGGAACAAGAAAGTATCTGCTGGAAAGTATCTAGTGGATACCTCTTCCCCGAAATACTTTCATATTAGGTTGGGGAATTAGCTAATGCAACTGGATTTCGAGTGGGCTTATCGCCAAAAAAGAGTCTCCAAAACACGCCACCCCATCAAAACAGAAGCCAAAAGTAAAACAGTCAACAGGCGAACAAAGATTTCCGAACGTTGTTGCTAGGCGGCCTCAAAAACCCATACATGCAGCGCTTTGTTTTTATTTTGCTAATGGCGTCACATACACACATATTTACACACCCACACACAAAAAGAGAGGCAGAGCCAGTCGAGCAACTTGCCGATCACACAAACACACACACCTGCAAACACTGAAATAACGAGCCAAAACAAAACTACAAAAATAATAAAGAGCGTGGGGTCTTTGGGGGGAAACGCTGATAAAAAACCGAAACAAAAGAAAAGGCGCGAATCGAAAAAGCTTTTCATTGAACAAAAGTGTTTGGAAAAAGTGTTGCATAAACACAGGCGTTCCAAGCGAACTTTTGTGGCTTTGGTCACTCACCTGTCGCCTGAAAGTAGGCAGTAGAAAATATTTGTGTGCTGTTAATCAGCAAAAAGAAAATAAACAAGCAATACTTGATACACTCTAAAAAATAGCTAAGCTTTTTAATATTAGGAACAATTTCATTATTTCTTATCTTAGCTCAGAAGTTCAAGCACAATTATCGAAAAAAATTAAACGATCAATACCTACATGCTACAAACTAAAAAAATGTAGTTATTTTTGGTCTTAACTCATATCTTTAATTTTTTAACTCTAGCATAAATTATTAATTGATTTATTTAATTTATATAATGCCAATCAAAATTTTGTCTATATTGAAAATGTTTTAGTAAATCTATCCGTTTTGGTTCTATGTATATAACAAGGCTAGACCAATTCTTTTTTCTTTAACCTTTTTGGCAGTGGGTAAATCCAGGAATATAAACCCCAAATATAAACTAAGGTAAAGTTTAACCCAAAACAAAAACATGTATATTCAATCAAATAATATGTTTTATATGTTAATATGTAACTAAATAGAGCTTTTTGCAAGAAAAAGAGAGAGAGAGAGAAAATCTTTCAAATATCTCAGCACTAAGAGATTAAGAACTCTCTATAAAGCGGCGAGTGCAATGATCTTGGAGCTTTATAGATGACATTAACATTGAATGCAGTGTAGCTGGGGTTGATTATGCCACTTGTTTACGTGAATGAAAGTGTAACGGACGCTCGGCGACTTTAAGAGCGTGGAATTTTCCCGCCAAGCGATAAGAGTGAATCACAACTAGTAGTAACAAATCTTGCTTGAGGTAGGTAAGTTGTTAATGAATGGCAATACTAAGACGGATTAACCTTAGGGCTTGTAAGGCAAGTAGACCACAGAATGTTGTTTAGTTTGTGTTTGCATACCCTCTTAACTAGAAATCATGGGTATACTGATTTGGGGACAATCAACTTTGCATATACAAATTGTGTAGCTCATTTAATGAGATCAAGTATTAAAATTTAACCTATCAGATTTTTTTAATTTGCAAGTCTCATCTCTAATTATCAAACTGTTATTTATATACAAAGGTAACTTTATTAGAAAATTCAGATTATTCATTTATAATTCGCTTGCCATACTTTTGAATCAACATTTATGTGATTAAGTATGTTTTTTAAAGAGAGCGGAATGTTGTTTTAATCAACAGTACACAAATTAATTTAATATTAAACATAATCAGCATTCTTCCTAGATAAGAACAGTATTGTGTTTATAACGAATGTTTTCAAATGATAAGATTAATTACTGTCAAAACTGGGGTTTACGTAGAACAAAATGATTAGCAAATAGCGATCAGCAATGGGTAGAAACAAATCTGTAATATTATAGTTTTTTTTTTGGGTTCTTATATGGAATAATACATACATATAGGAACACAACTATCTAACATTCTAATAGAAATACAAAGAATCAATAACTACTTACATTAATAGGCAGAAATACTTCTTACTTAAACTTCGTTTTGTTGCATTTGCTGAGGTATTTTAAATACTTCGAGGGTATAAATCCATCGAACCTAATGCTGATTAATGGGTTTACTATCCGACCACCTGTCAGTGGATCGCTTGGGGTTTAACCCCCTTGAATCCCGCCAATCCCGCGGAATCCCATTAGACTCACCCGCATCGCAGCAGTTGTGCGCCTTTGAGCAGCATTCTGTCACCTGGCTGTGGTCGCTTTCACTTTTGCCGCTGATTCCCTTGGCAGCCGATGCAGTTGCAATTTTATCTCCGCCTTAATTAATTTACTGCGCTTCGTTTCGAGCGGAGGGCCCTCCGGTTAATTAGTTGAAATTGAAATTGCCAACTAAATTTGAATTTATCTCACGGCCTGCAGTGCACTCGCCTCCAACTGGCAATTCACTCGGGAGCACTTGTCGCGCTTCAGTCCCAGCCTAAGACTCCGATTCGGATTGGGATTCAGGCGCAGATTTGGATTCGGATTCAGATACGGATATAGCGGAGCACTTGTTGCTGCTCTGGCACAACGAGCCAAACTGACTTCATGCGGCACTCGCACTGCACCCAAGTAACATGGGAATCGAATGTGCGCACTCAGCCGAGCATTTTGCTTTTCGGCTTCCCTTGGGTCTTTGCCTCTGCTGCTCAGTCGCTCTCATGCGATCCCTCAGCTATTCGACTCGATCCCATCCGATTCGATTCGATTCGACTCGAATTCGATTCGATTCTTGCCGCCGAAGCATATGGACTATATGTTTTGCCTCCGCTCCGATAAGATAACACGCTACTTGGTTGCCGTTGCATTCGCCGCTCGTGCTACGTGCCGCCCATTGCATATGCAACTGGGGAACGGGAAGGGGAGCGGGAAGAAGGGGAAGGGGGTTTGAGCTCCAGAGCGGTCTGGAAAAGCCGGGAGACCCGAGCCACGCCCCCTTTTCGGGCACACCGGTCTGGCGGGTCTGTGGAGCTCTTTTGCAATGTCTGCGCTGTTATCACACAGATGGGCTTACGCCATCGCTGCTCTGCTGCTACACTTAGAGAAATTCATTAGTTAAACTATTGCTTTGCTTTAGCTGTTCTTATTATTTGCTGGCATCATCAGATCAAAAGATAAAATACACATAATTTTGGAAAAGGAAGAGTACTTGACAGAAAGTGGAATGATATAGCTCTTTTAAAATAGTAGAAACTATTAAAATAAAAAATTATAAAGAGGACGTGATATTAAAGAGTGTGTTAAAAATAATAATAATTATGGTATTGATTTCAAAGTATTTAAAAAATTAATACAGATTTAAAATAAATAATTTAAAAGAACTAAACTATTTTAAATAAAATCCTGTATAACTTACAATTTTGTAAAATTCTTTGCTTGAAACATAACTTAGAAATTTAAAAAAAATAATACCATTTGCTCTGCAAGAGTATAAATATATTATATAATTAAATATAAAAATATAAATTTCAAGCGTAATATTTTTTTTAGTGCAGTGTCCTAATAAATTGCTTTCTCCCTCATGCATTCTGCTTATCATATCGAACTTGGCTTCCAGTCCGGAGATATCGTTTTACTACTGTTAGCATATTTATAGACCAATGCCATTTACGATGCTGGTTTCAAATAAAACGGTTAACCGAAACACCCAACATTGAAGGTCAAACTGGACAACTCTTTCTCCGAGTCTCTAGCAGAAATTCAACTCCAAAAGAGGCCTGTCTTGTCTAATCATTCGTACATATGTCACCAAAAGCAAAACAAAACAAATCGAAACTTTCCCTAGACGATAAGCGTAATCATTAATTGTTAACTCGCGGTCCAAGGTGCTTTGACCAGGGGGCAACAAACCAAAAAAAAAACCAAAATATAATAAATATTGTCGTCTATCGAGAACCCACAAAACCTGCAGATTCGTCTGCTGCGGATTAAACGTGCCAGCTGTGATACAGTAAAACCCCCAAAAACACAAAAACAAAAACACTCAAAGTTCGTTTTGCTCTTCTTCAACTTAACGCACTAATCATGAAATATCTTTATTAATAATAATTTCTTGCGTACGGTATAATAATATTTCATATAAGTATTCATCTCCTTGCAGTGTTTTCTTTTTTTGTTTAATACATTCAAATTTACACAAGTCCGGGGCTTTAGCACTACGACAATAATTGATACACAATATTTATAGTAGAACTAGGTATAATGATAAATACGTACTGTATATATATATAGGTTTAATGCTCGTATATATAGTGGCGTAAACAAGTAAACTATACAATAGGCTTGGTACTATGTATTTGGTTTCGGTTTCGGTTGCGTTTGCATTGCGAGGATTCGACTTTAATGGATAAGGTGGGGGGATTGGGGCAACTAAGTCCTGTAACCTCCTCCTGGAACTTTACAATCATGTAAATATGCGTATAAATCTGCTGTCTAATCGGATCCTTGATCGGAACTGCTTTTGATTGGCGGTGTAAAAAATGGATACATATCTCCCAAAAATAAGTCGGTTAAATCGGATAAATCGGAAAAATTCCTGCTCTCTATGGGGAAATCTACCGCGTCGGTCGCTACAAACCTTTCTAAACTCGACGGGCCATATCATAAGTATATTTCTATATTTGTCTTATTGTCTTCAACGTTCTGCCTTCCTTCTTTGAGTACTTTGAAATTCCATGTGTTTTGATTCAGTTGTCAGTTATTCAGATATCGAGTTGCCTTTCCGAAAAAAGCGAAAGTTTCTGGGGGATTGTATGAGAACCATTTTGCGGAAACCGAATTGGAATATGGAACATGGCTAGGACTATCTTTTTTGGGTATCCGGTGGAGGGAACTCAGGTGAACAATGGGGTGCCGCTTAATAACTAGTTAAATATTAGACGCTTCATGGTTTCCCTTCTTCGATAGAACTTTACAACCACTAAAACTATTCACAGCAGTTTATTTTTCATGTTTTGTTTTCCTTGTTTTTAGCTCTGTCAGTGTGGGAAAATACTCTTGAGTGGCTCGAACGGGGAAAATAGATTGAGAGAGTGATTTGGGGGGATTCGGGGATGAAAAGTCTTAACACCTAAACATTGAGGATATTATGTAGAATATCACACATTCCATGTATCTTTCACTAATCAATACAGTAAGTATAGGTATTTGTTCAACTCAACTAGAACTCGAAGTGTTAATATTGTGTCTCAACGCTCTTAACCTGTTTGAAGTAATATTAAAGTGTGTAACTCCGTTAAGATTAAATACATTTATAGTTCGGGTGAGCTCTACTCGAGGTCAAATTAAAAACACGGCAGATCTACACTAAAACTAAATGTTGAGTTTAACTCGTTGGAAATGCGCTGGCTAAGTAGATAGACTATTAAGCGTTTGCCATAAAATAGTTTTCATCGGGGAGTGTCGGGAATTTGGTTTGGAATTGGGATTATTTGGAGGGGATTTTCAGGAGGGGGAGTGCGGATAATGGGTATAAGAAATACTTTCCGTTTGTGTGCTCGAGTGTCTAATGGTAAAGCTTTAAGCATTCCAACTAAATGCTACATAATCGAATTTAAATTTAAACTCTTTGCAACCCGTTTTCGATAATACCTATCATCCTGCGGCACATTGTACTCGTACATAGTTTTTGTTAAATTTAATTTAGTTTGGGTTTAGTTCAGTTTGTGTTAAAATACGATTTAACAATTTTAGTTACGCACTCGAGTGCAATTCTCCGGCTGTTTATTCTGTTAATTACTTAGTTTATCTTTAAATTATGTTAAAATACTTATAGTAAATATTTATAAATGTTTGCGCTTCGCTCGGCACGCACTTTTCCCTCTTTTCTCGTCTCGGTTAAATACACTTCACTTGCCATTTCGTTTCGGTTCTGGACCTCATTACCTGGACTTTCACCTGGACCTCTACCTGTATATGTATCTGTATCTGTATCTGTATCTTTATCTGTGTCTGTACCCTGAATGGCTTCTATGTGTGGTGGATGGGCTTTGTATCCTCAGACATCGTACGCCTCCTTCTTGTAGTTGTTCTTTCTGCTGGTTGGCACATTTAGCACGTTCGATGTCTTGGCGGTTGTCGTCGGACGCATCATCATCATTCGCATGGTCATGGGCTTGTCCTCCTCCTCGTCGTCGGAGAAATCACTTTGGGTCTTCACATGACCGCCCAGCGCGGGACCGCTGAAGTCGTTCTCGTCGTCCTCGTCGTCCTGATTGGAAAGAGGGGAGTTCGGATGAGGGATGAGACTCAACATGACAGGCAAACAAATGGGCGGACGCCGGGTCCTCTAGGAAATCAAGAACTGCTTACGAAATTATAGTACATAAATCAAATGGGCTGACACCACGCTGCGTATACTTGATATTCTACACAAGCTCAAGCGAAAGCTCTCTACACGAAAGCAGAATTTTCAACTCATATTCACTACAAGTCCAGTGATTACTTTACTGTAATGTAGGTGTAAAGTAGATGTACATTACAGCAGGGGCGTACGAAGGAGATTTTAAAGAGGGGTTTCGGTTGGATAGCCAATTTAAATATTTTTGTATAAATTTAAAAAATAAAAATTTTGATTTATCCTTCGTACACCTTTATATAACAGGGTCCGCCTTTTGAATGTAAAAGATTTGAAACATACCAAAAAACATTGAAACAATGAACAAACAAACGAACGAATCAACAAACAAAATGGTAAATGGTTAATCTTGGTAATTCCTTAATTACTTTACCTGGAATTAGCCACGATCAGCTGCCAATTGGGATTCTACACACCACAGAATGGCCTTCTTATATACACTCATTGCCTTTTACTAATTCTGCTGAGTCGTCAAGCGATTTGCTAGTCTTTTCCCTAAACTTAAGTTTGTAAATAATTGTTCTGGCCTTATCGATTTGGTTTTCGTTTTAAAAGAGCTGTTTGCGATTGTTTGCTAGCTAACATTAATTGCTGTGCGTTGATTAGTTCTTAGTGGTATTGAGTACAGTTAATTGCTTTTAAACCAAAGATGAGCATTTCTTTTGAGTCGAGGCATGTCCTTCTTGGGTTTTCGGTTTCTCTGGTAGTTCAGTGTGTAGTGTTCGGTGTTCGGTGTTCTGTGTTCTGTGTTTCTGGGCCATGCAAAGGGCTTTAGTGAACTACGTTTACTTTAACCTATCCTAGTTTTAACTGCTTGATGTCTGATCTATGGGGTTCTCTAAAACTTGGCGCTGCACTTAAGTTTGTATCCATGGCTTCGTTTTCGATTTCGGATTCAGATTCAGATTCGGTTTCGGATTCGTATTCGGTTCGTTCTAATTCTAAACATTGACCAATGAAAGTGGACACGGGAGCAGAGGGGAAAGAAGAGCAGAGAATTGTGTGATTAGCTTAGAGTGTTGTTCGAGATGTGCAGGTGAGTTGGGAGGTATTCTGGATGGGCTATAGCCTTTCTATCGAGGACGAGGCACAACTTACGTCATAGTCTCCAATTGTGAAGCGTGTCGCCGCTAGTGAATCTTGCGGTGGCATATCCGGACTCATGTTCTGAACGACAATGGGCGTGAGTTATTGGTTATGTATTCGGTATTTGGATGTAATTGTAAGCATTGTCAGATAGGAAAAACAAGCGCAAGAGTGAGGAATGTATCGTTAGGTGAGAGAAAGACACAATTAGTCACACGTATAGACCAAAAGAGAGATGGGCGTAGACTTAGCCTAACAACACAACGAATGGTACAAAATGGTACAAAGAAAGCCCAAATCGAGACTGAATCGAAAGTATTAAAATCCGATTTGGCTTAGGATCTGCACTTACATCGTCGTCGTTGTCGATCATCTCCTTGGTGGAGGCGGTCGTCTCGTTTCGCCGGATCGATCCCTGGTGGATGTCCAGGTCCACCTTGAGGCACTGGAAGCTGCGCATGAGGAACACGATTGGCATCGGCAGGACCCCGGCCAGGATCATCGACAGGGCGATGCCCATCACCCAGTTCGGGTAGCTCTTCTGTTCAATCATGCCCTGCGGGAAGGAAAAGAGGAGATTAGTATTTAAATATAATTTATAAATGAAGAAAAACGTTCAGCTTTAAACAGCAATAAATAAAATTGCAAATCATACATGAATTCTTTATAATGGAGGGTATATATCCATTATACAGAATCAATCAATTGTATTTAGCTTCTAAGAGTTATAAAGCTTATTAAAATTTAACGGGATTGTCAAAACTTTATAGGGCATGTTCTTAATTTAGAAATCCAGCTATGCTTTATATTTATTTATATTACACATCTGTTTGTATTTAAAACTTGTTTTGAATTTCACAAAAACTATTTGACTTCTTAGAAAATTTTACTTATTACTATTGAAAAGTATGGAAAGTTAACAACCATGTGTTTTCTTCAAATGTATGTTACGACTTATTTCAAACCATTTAGGAGTATTGAATAATTGTAGTTTTTTATTTCTCTCATAGCATAATTACATGTAGTTCTTACAATTAACTTCTAGTTTATATTCACTCACCAGATCGGCATTCCAGGCACCGTAAGTGGGATTTCTGATGACCATGAACACCACGGAGGAGACCAAGATGCAGACCATGATGACGGGGCCGATGTACCGCCAAGTCCACTGCCAGTAGAGACCAGGTCGGTAGCCGGTCATCTGGTAGATATCCTCAGTGAAGCTATATATAAACCCGTATTAGTACTACTTCCTTTTAATCAGAATAACAATCCTACCGCTCGTGTCCGTAGATGAAGATCACGGCTATCATCTCCATGAGGGCCACCACCACGAGGCCAATGGTGCCGGCAAAGGAGTCGAACATCTTGAGCCAGTACTCGCCGGCACCTGTGCAGAAGATGAAACCGACAATGAAGCAGAAGAGACACACCACGCCAGTGACGTGCTGTTTCTTAACCCGCTTGATAATGTCGATGTCGAAGAGGGTGCACAGCATGCCCTCCAGGATGCCGATCTGCGAGCCCAATCCCAGCGAGAGCAGCATGGTGAAGAAGAGCACCGCCCAGAAGGGAGCTCCTGGCAGCTCCACGATGGCCTGGGTGAACACAATGAAGGCCAGACCAGTGCCCTCAGCGGCCTATTAAATAAGATATATTGTAAATCTCTCTAAAAATGAATAGCTCCTATATTCAAACAGTACTCACATTATCCAGTTCGTGGGCCAAACTGCACTCAGTGAGTTGCAAGCGGGTCAAGTCGGTTTCATTCAGCAAACTCATGGCGTGCTCATAGCCCTGGGTGTCATTGATGCCCAGCAGCTTGTTCCTCACCAGGATGTCCGTATTGCTGAAAAGGGGGAGGAGGAACCCAAGGGGTAAGGTAATCAGTGAAGTCCAGTGCGAGTCGGTTAGAACCCGATGGACAAACGGTTCATGGGCAATTGTGCATAACTCAACGTGGGTCCGTTAATTGATGCAAATTGACAGACACGACCGCGATTCCATATGGGTACGAGTATATCGATTCGAATATCAATGGATGGTTGGATGGTTGGAGATACACCCACCGAGCTGGCGCCTCATTGATACGCAAATAGACACAAAGACAGTTTTGCTAAGCCGGTTACAACTGGTCATCGAATGGGTGACCCACCTAGGGGGAAACCACTGATGCGTATGAGCACCCAACCCACCAACTCACCTGGCCACACAGCGATCCACATTAACGGTGGCCTTGAATCCCAGAATGGCGAAGATCACCACGCTGGCGTAGATTGCAGTTACCGCATTGCAAACGGAAACCAGGAGCACATCCCTCACGCAATTGTTCTTTGGGGTGTTGTAGCTTCCAAAGGCAATTAATGAGCCAAAGGCCAAGCCAAAGGAGTAGAACACCTGAGTGGCTGCATCCAACCACACCGTGGGCTCCAGCAGCTTTTCCACCTTCGGCGTGTACATGTGCATTAGTCCAGCTCCCGCTCCTCGCAACGTGATTCCCCGGATGAAGAAGATGGTCAGCACGATGTAGGGGAACAGGGAGGTGAAGTAGACCACCTTGCCGGAGCTCTGGATGCCCTTCATCACGATGAAGAAGACGATGGTCCAGGAGAGCATCAGGCAGAGCACGATCCACCACTTGAGGCCACCCGGTTCGTCCATCGAGGGAGCCGCATCCAAGGTGGTCCTGTACCAGAAGTACGTCGTCTCCGATGACTTGGCGCACTCCTCCAGCTCAAAACCCGTTCCATTCAGCGGACAGGTGGACCAGGGCAGCGGGTACTATTAAAACAATTCATTAACTATATATTTTATTAGAAAAGTATGTATAAACTCACTCGAAAACTGTTGAAGAGGTAGAAGAACACCCACGTGATAATCACGTTGTAGTAGAGAGCCACAAACAGAGTGACTATGCAGGAGGAGATGCCGATGCCACCCAGCCAGGGGTGGATGGTGTTCCACACACCCAGGGCACCCAACCTCATTCGCTGACCGATTCCCAGCTCGATGAGGAAGAGGGGAATGCCTTCCAGTATCAACATCACCATGAAGGGTATCAGAAACGCACCTGCAACGGAAAACCAGAGGGTTAAACTTGTCTTACAGAATGATGTATGAACAGTACAATAGAAAAATAAAAATATAGAAAAAAGAAATAAGAATGTAGTTTTCGAAACCATATTTAATAATTAGAGGAATATATTTTCGTTTCTATATTAGAGGGTTTAACCTGACCATATATTAATCTTATTTTTACCCTATAAAAACTAGTTAAAAAAATACATTCAGAAAAACTTGCAATATACAAAATTTAGTTTACTACAATTAAAATTAAAACAATATGGAATAAAGAGTTTTCCTTTGAAATGGTTTTTGGCTTTTACAAAATAATATTAAGAGCAGTTATTTAATGACGATAATAATTGAATTGCGGAAAGCCCAAACAAATTAGATTCGAAGCCGCTGTTGTATACTTTTCCCTTGTGCTGCATTGAATGGCAAGTGACGTGACATAAAATCAATCCAAAGCAAGCCGGAAATTTGCATTTCTGGCCTGGTCGGGAAATTTCTGGTTGGCCAACTAGTCGAAGAGAGTATTCGAACTTCGATGGATGGGCACGCTGTCAATTGTAATTGAATTAAAACCAGGGTGGGGTTGAATCGCCATTAGAAATGTGCGTGCTCTTGTTTACCCACCCACTGCACCACCAATCACCCACTCAACCACCCACCCACAAGGCCATCAATTGGGCCCTTCCGCCGTCGAAAGCCAGGCAATTAGTGCACATTAAATCCCATAATGTTATTGTCAAAGCCGTGCACCTGATTAGCTGCAGTTCGTTGGCCAACTGATATTGGATATGACACAAGCCAACGGCCGAGGGGACGCAGGGGACGTGGCGGGGGTCTACCCAATTTAGTCTTATCACTCAGGTGACCCGTGCAGCCGAACACACATTGATTGAAAAATACTGCTCTAGTTTGCGCTTTTTTCGCCAGTAATCCGAGGCTTAGCGTAAAATTTCATGCACACACAAAAAGCAAAAACATTCATAATCAATTGGGTATTTTTGCATTTCAAAATAGCTAGCATATGAACGTTGACTTTTTTAATATTGTTGTAATATCTTTAATACTTGTAAAAGAATCAATAAGTATTTATTAGGTTGTTAAGAACAGCAAATATTTTTTAAACGTTTTTTAGAACAATATTCGGAATGGCTTGATAAAATACACGAGCATAAGGTAGAATGAAAAATGTTACTTTAAATAAAAACAAATGTATATTATTAAGAAATTCCTTATTGTGATTATTGTTTTTATTAGCTTAAAACATTTTTTAATAATATTTAATAATTTTTAATAGACGACTGGATATAAAAGTATTAAAATAAAATATGAAATTAATAATAAGTATAATTTTTATTTATTTTATTGGAATAAATTAAAATCTTCCGTATTATTCAAAAAATGTGAGCTGGGAAAAACATTTCAGTATACAACTGCTATTATTATTTTATCGGTCAAATGGTATCTGAAATCAATTTTACTTCCACTGAATTATTTGTTAATAATAACGTCCATCGCCTTATTAAATGGGACTTTTTAATTTTTTTTGTAATGCATTGAAAAGTAATACATTTTTGTAATATAAGCAATTATGTACATTATGGGTTGTACGTTTTTTTTTTAGCAATTAAACTAAAACTTTAGTACTCACCTCCTCCGTTCTGTTGGCAGAGGTAGGGAAAGCGCCAGATGTTGCCGAGGCCCACCGAGTAGCCGATGATGCTGAGGAAGAACTGCATCTTGCCGCTCCAGGCGGCCCTTTCGGGCTCGTTGCCCGGAATGTCCACCGACTGAACGGAGTTGCGCTGGGGGGCGGTGAGGACGATGGTCACCCCGTGGGTGCCGTCCCCCCGCGCCCTCGTGTTCAATGGAGCCATCTCGTGGCCGTTGCGCGGCGCATCGATGATTTTGGTGGCAGCCATCAACGTTCGCTCTTCCCTGGCAGAGTGTCCGTGGTTACCGTCTGCGGAAAAGTGGAGCAACCGGTTAGGAAAAGTGCCACCGCGAACGGGATTCGAATCCAAAGGCCCGCTGTTTGATCAATACTCCTCGAGTGTCTTTGTATGTGAATGTGTGTGAGTGTGTGCGAGTGTGTGTGAATGTGTGGGCTTGTTTGCCCATTTGTGTGGCGGTTCGTCCTTGAGACCACTTCTAGTGGCTGCTAACTCAATTTGCGTCCTAATTGTTTGCCATTAGGCGGGTTCTCCGCCGGTTAATGGAAACTTTTCGCCAGTCCACCCACTCTTGCTTATCCCCACCACTCCACTCACTCACTCAACTTTTGTAATTTTGTTACTATGTAAATTTGGTGGAGTGGCATGGGAATTCATGTAGCCTGTATAAGTCTGTGTATTAATTTGCTGCTTAAATTATGTACGAATACTTGCTAGTTTGCTAAGATAAATACATGTGAAAATGTATTCCTGCTTCAGAATTAACAAAAACGTACAAAAATATTTAATTTATATTCATTACGAATTCAATCTGAATGGAAATCGATTCTATTTTCCATTTCTTTTATACCCAATTTAATATCTTTTACAAATCAACACATATTTCGGAACCACTTTTTGGTATTTTATCTTTCCGTGTATGTTTTAATCACGTACATATGTGGAGGGTCAAAGGTTAATTATATCCTTAGTTTTGGCAGTAAACAAAACCAAAGCTCCAAGGACTGTTTACGAGTCAGTGAATCGCCCAGCCACCCACCAAAAACGTGACTTCCTGAACCTTGTTGCTCGGTGTAGAGGAGAGCCAAAAATTGTAGTCAACACCGCAGAAGGTCGTTGTAAATTGAAAGAGCAAGCGAAAAAAGAGCAAAATGGGGGGTTAGAATAAAGGGGGTAGAAAAAAAGAAGGGGGTGGAATGAAAGGGTGGGGGGGGGGGGTCGTTCTATGTGGTGGCCATTTACTTGGAGGCTCGTCCTCTGTTGCTGACGTAGTAAACTAGGGCTAGAGCAGAATACAACGCCTCGCAAAAGAGCGGGAGAGCCATGGGTGTGTTGTTTGGGGCAGCAGCTGTGTGGCAAGAAGCAGAAATTCACCACCGAGAGAGCGAAAGGAAAGCTCTCGGCGGAGCTTTTGGCGTCCTGCCGCTTCATTGATGGCCTTTGGGGGGAGGGTTTTTTTTGGCGGGGGGGAGGAGGAAGAACACACCTCCACAATATTGTATATATTCTCGTTCTATTCTTCCACATCTTGCGTATACGTAATGCGCTATGACGTCTTTTGATGGCTGCCTCATTTTCCAATTGCGTTTCCTTTCCCGAATCGCAACACCCACCCAGCCAAGCAGCCAGGCAGCCAACCCACCTCCATCCACTTGGGTAAATATTTATCCAGTTTAGACCGCCGCAAAATGTATCTCATGGATGCAGAAACCAAATAGTACACCCCCAGCTGCCACGACTCCGATTAAATTGCATGGAAACGGGCAATAATCACAATCACAGGACAGGCAATATGCACTTTTCCGCATTTCCACCCGCTGAGCTGAGCTGTCTCGGGAAAACTCTCGTCCTCTGATTACACAATCCGATTGCTGTTACGTAAACCGAGTGTGTGAAAATATTAAAGACTTGTGATTGTTGTGCTGTTGCTTTCTGCGTCGCAGTTTGATGGGTGGTTCGGTGGCTCAGTGGTTTGGTGGCTCGGTGGTTTCGGTGGGCGAGTAAATGGGTGTTTTCAATCACCGGCGTTTCTAAATAAAGCTCTGGCCAAGATGTGGCCGTGGCCCTGTCATTGGAAAGGGGTTGGCCCACTTGACCCCCACGGAAAGTGGTCCGAAACACAATGCTTAAATCGCTGCCGAAGGAAATTACTCAATGAGGGGTCGAGATTGCGGCTGATTGGCTCTGACAGGACCTAATTGAGGAATTGGTTTTCCTGCTTATGTAACTCAGGGATCATAGGAGATTACCCATCTGCTTCGGATTCGTATTTAAATGGATGGAAATATACTGGGTGAAAACAAAGCTACCCCAAAACTCACACTCAGGTAGAAAAGCTCTGGTCCTTAGCACACACAAAAAAGGACGAACCCAATTGCGTCGTGGCAAAAATGTTATTCCAAAAACACACAGTTCATCCCCTTTCAACTCGCGGGTTTAAAGCTTGCTGCCAGTTAAAGTGCCCTCCAAATAGCTAAATAAAAAAAGGAAAAAAAACGGAGGCAGAGATAGTATAAATAAAACTAGCAGGAGAATTTGATGACATGGCGTGTTGCATGCCAAATCGATAAGAACGGCTTTGCGGGTAAGGTGGAAATCAGGGGGCCCACCAGCTGTCTTTTCCTGTTCTGCATAAATCATGCAATTTGATTGCCAATGAAATACCCCGCAATCGATTTTGCACATTTTATTGGCTTATTGTTTGCGCTACGCTGCAATAAATTCACTGCGAACCGCACACAAATATTTCCTGATTTTCAAAAAATTTGAAATGCCAACTAATAGCACCATATTTGTGGCTATTTTGGGAACCTCTCGAAATATAAACAGAGAGCTATTGCGCAAGTTGTTCGCTTGGCTGCCAATATGCAATTTTGTTGCCCTTTGCTCTTGGTAATTGATTTGGCCATCGTTTGGCGCCAAGGCGAGAATTGCACCGAAAATCTACGAGGACAGTTTGGCCCCCAAAAGCCACCCACACTTCCGGTCCTCCGTTTGACCTTGATGCCCAGCCTTCGGTGCATTTTTTTCGTTTTTGGGGGTAGTCGCCTCTATTAGTTTCCTGGAAGTTGGCGCCAGACTGTTCGGAATGGAATTGTTCGGAGGCACTTAAAGCTGACTATAGGATTCCCCTCTTCGGTGTTGGATTACCTTCCCCAATCCCCCCATCCGGATTATTTACGCGTGCCTAACCTTGGCTGGGAAGAAGGAAAGTTTGTTTTGCAATAAAATTATGTAAATAAACGCAGCTGATGGTCGCACGGAGGAGCTATGGAAAGTTTCCAGCAATATTCGTAGCACTCAAAGCCCGACTTGAAGTCTCAAATAGAATGAGTTATATGATACCATTGAAATTGTCAGAATAAAAATTGTAAAAAGTGAAGTTCAAGGGAAATTAATTCACTTGGAAACGCTTGAAACTATTGTTTATTTTTAAAACACTTCACTTTGATTTATTTTATTACTCCCTTAAAGTGTGTATGAAGTTATAAAAACAAACAACTAACACACAAGCTATAAAAAATAACCTTTGGAACTATTGAAATTGCTTTGCTCGACTTACTACTTAATCTTATTTGCTTTTTAATTTTAGATATAAAAGATATAGTGCTTCATAGGGCTTTTATATTGTACCTATTTATGATTGTGTTTCCTTGAACTTTAATATGACATTGTCATGAAATATTTAAACTTTTAACTTTTAATTAAAGACTACATCTTATTTTGTTAGAAGATTACTAGGACATCTTTTCTTTTTTGTTTATAAAAATAAAGAACTATTATGCAACCATTAATATGGTTTATATTCTATGAGCATTTAATTAATTAATAATTAAAGGGCGTGGTTCAGTGAGCACGGCTATCCCTTCCCTGGATTTGTTATTCCTTTGTGCGACTTAACCTTTTGGCCCTAGAAAGCAATCGATAAGTGGCCAGTGTTCCACTCCCAACCCAAACAAGCCAAGCACAACATTAATTTTTCATCAAACAAAGTTCGTTTTGGCAGAAATGGGCGGACTGATGCACTTGTCTGGCGTAGAGTATTGCCAAAATACAGTGTACCAGTACCTTATATAGAACATATATACACCCCCCGCAGATGTCCAACTTTCGCTCTCAATCTAGAGAGAGATTTGGAAAGAAAGAGGGGGGAAGAGAGAGAAAGGGAAAGAGAGAGGAGGGAGGAAGCGAAATGCAATCAGACAGGCACAAAGTTCAATTTCTTGTGCTTCCCATCTACCGTTGTTTTTTTTTCTTTTGGCACAGCATCAACTGTTGGCCTGTTGAGGTCGATGAGGGGGTTGAGCTTTTGTGGCCCAAAACATCCCCTCGGCCAATGCCATTGCCAGCCCCAATGCATTTTATCAAAGTCTCCAAGAGAATGAACGAACGAGCGAATACGTTTTTTTACGATGTTTCAAACGTTTTTTATGGATACTTTAAGCGCTTGTATTATTTTACGATTACCTTGTTTTATTATGATTATTTTTTAAGGGTACCTTTCTTCGAGTTCTAAAGTATCCATTTAAAATCTTATTATTTATTGATCCATGAATTAAATGTGCTTACTTTATCATGTGCATAGCAAAAAATAAACTCAATTGAATTTCATATTAAAAAGTATTGTTTATGCAATTTTTGTACCATAAATAAGCGAAACCATAACAAATCAACTCAGCTGAAATCGCTTTAAGAAGCAAATTAAAAATTTTTGTTTACGCTGGCCGAAAAGTCAAATGATTAATCAGTTGATGTGTTCCCCTGCCAAAATCTGATTCTGTTTCCCATGTTCTTACAATGTACAATATATGTATATTGTAGTGTATGTCAACGTGCAAAGTTGAATGTTTTGCGGTTTTTCGCATTTTGTTGGTTTTTGGAACGCAAATTCGCTTAGAATGCACAAAAATGCAGATTTCCATTGGCGCTAAGGGCACGAAACAAATGAAATTAACATAAAGCTAAGTTCACTGTTTTTACGGAAATCCACGTGCATCCCCAACCCCGAAATTTTATGACAGGGAAAAGAAGAAGAGCTCCGCAGATAGAGAGAACCAGAGAGCGAGAGAAAGAGAGACAGAAAAGGACAGGGAGGAAGTCCTTTGTGTATATGTGTGTGTGTTAGTGGGCAGGACACGTCAAGCAGAAAGTTTCTCCTTGCTTTTTTGTTCCGTACCAAAGTTTGTCTTGTTTGAGGGACTCGAAATTCCAGGCTGCTTTAAAGCGGACTTTTCACACACACACTCGCGCGGTTTGGAAAATCACAGATTTTCCTCGATTTCCGCTTTAATACAGCTAAACGCTCGATATCAATTTCGTTCAACGAATTTCTGCGCTTTTCACACGGAGCTTTGCTCGATTTTCACGACCGTTGATTTGTGCTTTCCGTTGTAAACTGAATCCAAATCGCTTGGCGCCGCGCGAATCATGGTAGAATAAGTACAAGGTAGTCTCGTCGGTCCGTTAGACCGTTAACAACACCTACAATGAGTGCGAGTGAATGGGTGTTTTTAAACAAGTGCGAAAGAAATAGAAATACTTCAATGTCGCAGGATCACCAGCGCTCAAAAGTGCACCCGAGCTTAATCGGACTGAACCGGAACGGTTTTCTTTCTTTCTTTTTCTTTCTCCAAAACTGAATTTAAAAAAATTTTTGGAACCGGTTAATCGGTTAAAAACCAAAGGTGAGTTCTATATCGAACCCAAGAGAGCCCAACGTTAACGGACCAAATTCAAATCGCTTGGCGCCGCGCGAAGCTTGCGAATTTCTGTGGTGGGTTCGAAGCAATGGTGAACTAACCACCACCAGCGCATAACCAACTCACACACACTCACACAAGTGTGACGCAGGACTCTGCATGGAAATTTTCGGCTGACGGCGGGTTTTAAATTGGGCAAAGCTTCACTTTCATTGATTGCCGTACACGGAAAGGAGGCCAAAAGCTGCAGGAGCACGTGGCTTTTTGGGGGTTGAAAGTTCAAATGCCGCCGCTATCGCTTGGTGGTGGTTGATGAGAGGGAGGGAGAGACAGCAAGAGAGAGAAAAAAAGAGAACAGGACCTAAGACCATGAAAATCTAACTTTCAAAACTAAAAGACAATGTTATTCAGATCGATAAATAATAATAATTTTTTAAATTCATAAGATTAAATAATAAGATTTCAATCATCAAAACTAATAATAATTATCAAAGAAGGAAACATTTGTACATTTACTTCAAACATATTTTAAAACAACCGCCAAGAAAATTTAAGTTTTGTTGCATGCTTTGAGGCACCAACATTCTACTGTCCCACAGATGGCGCACGTTCTATGTGTGACCTTTTAATGTAAAGGTAATCGATGTATCTGGCAACGATAATCGATAAGCATCACCAAACAGCGCGCAGTTTAAAATTATCGAATATTATTATGAATTCCAAAATTTTGTATTGTTAATGTGTGCTTAAAAGGATAGGTTTATTTTTTATAAAATATAAATAATTTCCGAATTGGTAAATTAAAATTTAAGCTCCCGTTTAAAAATTGTTAATTCTTGTAATAGTAATTTCAAGTTTTGTAGTAAATCAGGTAATCTTAAAGCTAATCTTTGAACAAATAGAGTATAAATAATAAATACCATACCTTACAAATGACATTGACAAAACATAATATTATATTATTGAGCAACAAACACACAAATTACCCGTAAGTTAACTTAATTCTGTAAAGAGCCCACTGAAACAAATTTAATAAAGGATACTTTAAATACTTTTAATGAGAAGTGTGCGTTTTATGTTAAAGTCCTTTACAAAAATTAAATCAAAAGTCAACAAAACGGGCAAATTAAAATGAAAAGGGGAAAAAATCCTAGTGAACCTGACAAAAATGTTAAAGACTTGGCCCTGACTCGAAAAAGGTTAAACATATTCCCCTTGTACACAAACTCGTAATGTTGTTTCGTGGCCAGGAAAAAAAAAGAAAAACAATGGCAGCCTCGCGAACAACAGAGACCGTCTTGCTGCCCCGAAAAAACCAAATCACAAATATTGTTTGACCCTCATTATGTTTGAAATTTGCTTTCCCAGGCGCAGCCAGCCAAAGAGAAGCACATTAAAGATAGGATGTGAACAAAAGAGCTTATTAACTTTCCCTTCGCCGAAGCTTTTGTTACCCTGCTTAACAAAAAACAAAGTTGCCCAAAAGCCCATATGCATACAGTTATCCTTTTTAAATTACTCAGTGCTTTAATTGTGAAAAATGTACTTTTTACTTTGTTCCGGAAGATTATTTTGCAAAGAATGTTTGCAAGTGCCATTAATAACTTTTACTTTGTTAATCAAGTAACTAAAAACTCAAAGGAAGTAAGCTTTGGGTTATAAAAGTGAACCTTTTAAGTTGGAGCTTTAGACCTGCGACTCTATGAAGAGTATCCTTTTCAAGAGCCCTAAAGAAGGAGACAGCTTAACACAGCAAAGAGGGTCGAACAAGAAGAAAAACAGAAAACGAGGAAGGCCTGTAACTAAGTAAGATGTGCACAAAGTTAGTTTTCCTTTCCTTTCCGTGTTCGCTTTCCCTTTTTCCTGCCTGCTCGTAAACTCATTTGCCTGGCACGCTGACAAGAACAGGCCAAAAAACAACCGGCGGCAAGTTTTCAGAAAATACAGTAAAGTAAACATCTTTGGCGACCCGTGGGCAGCCCAAGAATGCGTCTCTCCCGCCCCAAAGAAAATAATACAATTTAATATAAACGCCGTTCTTGTTGTTGTTTCTGATTCTGCGCTGGGCCTCAGTCTCAGTCGCGTTCGACTCATTGAATTTTCCGTAGAATATATATTTTTGTTTCGCATTGACACGCTGCGCGAATAATACGCCTAAGCGTATGCAATGAAAAATTCAACTTTTGCATAATCTGGAAAAACTTGCGCACGCACGAAGGTAAACAAATTTGCACGGCGATGGCAGAAGGTAAATGAAAATGTACTAAAACTGAAGCACGACGCTTAGAAATTATGCAAAAATAAAGAGGGCTGAAAAAAGCGAATGAAGAGAACGAACACAGAGAGAAAGAGTCATCAATATTAAACAACTAATCAACAATATGGTAAAAATATTATATAAATTTATTACTATTATTCATTTTAATAAAAGATATATATGTAAACCTAATGTGACAAAAGAAAATTATATATCATCAAACAAAAAATTGTAACCTAACAAACTGGCGTTCTGACTGCTTGAAAGTCACATAAAATAGTGTTTTTTTTTTTAGTGCACGCTCAAAGTAAAAAGTGCGATAAAAACAAATGCGTCTTCTTCTCGGGCATTTTAGCCTCCACTCCTCGGCGAGGTGATTATCCATAATCCCCCGAAAAAAAAAGCGTCCGTGTGGCTGGCGGGATTGAATGACTAAAGACAAAGTTTTCCCTCGACGGGAAGATAAATACGGGTACTGCTTTTGCTCCTTCTCCTGCCCCGCAGCCATGTCCTTCCCCCAGAAATAAGGACATCCCCCATCCCTCCTCCAGCCACTACGCACCACCCACAATGCCACCTGCAGGATATCATGGGTATCTTACCTGTCTAGGACGAGATTCAGGCGTTAATATTTTTAGCTGCGCTGGAATTTGTAGTCTGGCAGCGATAAAGCATCTTTTCGGTGACAATGAATCGGGGATAAAGCATTTTACGTGCCACCGGCTGCCAAATAAAGTGCTCCTCTTCCCCAGCTGGTGCGGGTTTGTTTTTTCAGCCACGTCGCTGATTTCGCATAAATTATGCAAGTACATTTTACCCGAGAGTGTAACATGCAGGCGACCGAATCTGCGGAGCGGCCAAAGGACCAAAAGCAGACCTCAAATTCCGGCTAACAAATTACAAATGTGCTTTATATGCAGTAAAAACACGACATTTCTGTATAAGGATTGGTGGGTCCAAATTTAGCTTCGTTTTTACACAGCAAAAAAACCTGATTTAAATTAATTTGTGCTACTTTAAGAGAAAATATGCAAAATAATAAGGTTCGTTCTGGAAATAGAATTTAAAAGCAAATGTTCTATTTATATATGTAAACATATTCGTTAAATTCTTATTCTCAGTTTCCATTAACAATCACGAACTTCTTCATAGACAGCAATCTTAAATGTTTACATTTGCTGTGCAGAAAAAAGGCAAAAAAACATAAAGTGACCGCAAAAGCCACACGAAAAGCATTTGCATTTGAAGCTGAAACAGAATTAGGTTTGTTAGCCAAGCGAAGTGTATTAATGAATTTCCACTCCACCTTTGGCCAGTCAAACAACATTCTGAACGAATCGAATAAAAACGATTTCGAGGTGCATTTGACTGGAAGACCGCAAGCCAAATTCCTCATATTCCGCATTCGTTCCGCTCCACCTCCCATGGAACCACCCACTAAATAACCCTCTGAACCACCCACTGTACCAACCACTGAGCCACTGAGTCCTTTGGCCATGACAGGTGCACCTGCTCCTGCTCCTGCTCCTGCTCCTGCTGCTGACCCTTGGCAACAGGTTGCAGGTGAGGTTGGTTGCCGGACTTTGGTTGACTGGCCAACTGGCTATTGCCCCTGACACATTTCCAACGACATTGTCTTCGCCCAGGAAAATGCTCCCTTTGCATGGGGAGCGAAATAAACCCATCTCTTTAATGGGCCGGGGAAAACATTACTCCGCCTGCCATAAACATGCAATTTTATAGACGCCCCGTTGCGTTTCCATTGCCACGTTTTACCTTTAATCGAGAATGCTTCTGATGACCACACTGTATGTCCTTGTATTTGATAACAGGAGTTGAAAACAGATAGTGATTTTTAGGGATTCTTAACTTATAATAAGTTCCTAAAGTTTCTAAGGCAAAAACAGATATACAAAACGATTTAGGTTACTATCAAAGTTGAAACAATAATGTGGTACTATAATAAATAGCTATTCAATCTTCTTATTAATGAGTGATACCTACTCAGATATTTTTTTTATATAACTATTATAGTTAATGTGAAGTAAAATCTTATTCAAAACCAATATCACATTATATTACATCCAATGTAGTTTCATTTTATCACTTGCTATTATCTGATGCACAACAACCCAAGACACCTAAAAAGTAAAGATCTATCGGGTTAAGCGGAAGAGAATCGCCAGCAGGGAATAAGTAACTAATCCAGCAATTTGTAAGCAACACTACGAATAAGTAGACGCTTAAATAAATGCCCAGAGCAGCAGTCATCCTGGCGATTATCCGATTCGAATGGGCAAAAGGACTCGAATGCCATAACAACACTCGTCAGAGTCGCAGTGAATTGACTCCTGTCTCTTCACACCTGCCATTGTGTGCTAATTTGCAACGGTTATGTAATTTTGTGGGGCGTTTTGTACGTATTTGTACCCTTGCCGTGGGACCATCGATGGATCGGGATCGGAGTCGGATGGGTGGGGGCTGAGAACCTATTCATATCCTGACTGAATCCTGATTGGTCTGTATGTAGTTATGCAAATTACACGCCCACACACATGACTGCTCGAGCGATTTCCATGACGAAGCAGGGGGACAATGGGCTTAGGAGGCAGGATCCGAATCCAAAGCAAACGTTTTGAATGGTTTTAATAACTTTACACACCCACGCACTCACACGCACACTCACACACTCACACACTCACCCACACACGCACTCGCACACAACAATAACAACGAGTGCGTGTAACAATGGGCTTTGGTAATGCGAACTGAAAGAAAATATGCATGGCAGTGTGTGTGTTTGGTCCTTTGTGGATGTAGATGCCTCAAATGCCGGCACAGCCAAAAATTAAATCCCCCGACTATCCCAAACACACCTGGACTGGACAAATTAATGCTGGCCGGGATTAGACAAAGTGAAATACGAATTCGTTACCGAGCTTCCTGAGTTGGGCAGCCCAAAACCCGGTCGTATTTCAACTTACTACACGAAAGAAATCCACTTTAAGTCCTCCTGTGAACTCTAAATATAAATTATAACAGAAAGGAATAAAAAACATTAGTTTCATATTATATAAATGTAATAAACAACTGCTTTTGTGCTGCTATTGCATGATCATTCGGAATAGAGTCCAAAAATAATGTATCAATGCTTACCGCATAAAATAATCTTTTCCCAAATTATTTAATTGAAATATATAAATCCTAATCTGTGCATCAAATAAATATTGAAAGTAAAACCCATATTTTTCCGTATATGTTGTTAAAACCCTATGAAATGTATTAAAATATATATAAATTTAATAATTTAATACATAAAAATAAAAGAGTTCAAATATATAAAACCAATAATCAGAATAATAAATTATTTTAACTTTCAATTTTCATAAGGTCATATGAAAACCTATAAAATGTTTTTTTTTTTTTAAGTTTATAATTTTTCTTTGTGTGCACTTCGTTTGCATACCTTTTTGTATAAATAAACACCCCAATTTAGACGCCTGATTCAGGCAGATTTTCAAGCAGCCAACGTGACTGCATTAAGCGACGTGAGAATTTACTAGACGCTTCTTCGTTTCCCTCAAATCTCGTCTAAAAAACTTTTTTAAATAAAGCGAAAGTCAAAAGATAATTAATTCCCGCTTTATCCCCACTCGCTGGGGCATCAAAATGCCTTGTTGCCAAGTTATTAAGAAGTGCCGTCAGCTCTTCGTCCCAAAAAGTTGGGCATAGTTGTTCCCTTAGATGGCGAAGGCACTCCACGCAGAGTTCTTTTCAATGGGCATAATGCTCATAATTAAAGCCTCCCCCTTTTCCACCCCCTCCCCCACCCACTTTAGCAGCCAGGTGAAATCCGTCTGCGGGAGAGCCAAAACCAATTACCAGAGCTGCCCCAAAAATTGCAAAAGAGACAGAGAGTTATGGAGAGGTGGGGATGGAATGGAAATGGAAATGGGGGTGAAAGTGGAGGTGGAGGTGGAAGTGGCATCGAGGGGTCGAGTCACGTATGCAAAACACGTATACGTCATGTGGGCCATGAGTCAGGCAATTACAAAAGCTTTTGTGTGTCTGTCTGGCCGAAAGGCAGAAGGGGATGCCGAAATTTGCGATGCAAGCTGCTTGCATCTGGCAGTTGGCAGGCGGCTCCTGGCTCCTGGTGTTGTGCAAACGATAACACCAAGCCACCGAATGGGCACTGCAAGAAAAGGAGGTCAAGTAAAATGTCTCCTTTTAAGAACAAGTTAAAAATAAATAAATAAAATAAACATTCTACCATTCATCTGCTCAATTTAGGTTAAAATGCTTAGTCAGTTAATTAATTAAAATATTTTTACTAAGAACTTGTAGTTGGAATGCTTATACATAAGTGGAAGATTTATATTAAAGAATATTTTTAACTTTATTTTGCAACACTTATTGAAGGGCTTATAATTTAAAATATACGATTTCTTAAATGCAGATTTTCATTGAGATATTATTAATAAATCAGTCATAATAATATTAACATAGAAACATGTTTCTTTTAACTCGTTTCTAAATTTAAAACTTAGAAATAAACTAACCAAAATAATGCTATATTTTAAATTTAAAACCATTAAAAGAGTTATGTTATTTTATTCCCATGTCGAGCTGCAATCAGAAATCCGTAACCCTCCCAGTTATGCGCCGAAATTTCCAATTTCTATCAAACGAACCAGGGGACACTGGCATACCGAAAGATAAACCATTGAATCAGACCGTAAATGAAGCTGGCAGGGCAAATTTTGTGGTCGTGTTGTGGCGGCAAATGAAAGTTAATTGGTTTAAGGAGATTGCCCGTGGAGGAGGCGCCGATGTGGAGGTGGCCAAGTGGCATAGTGGCCAAGTGGCGGTGGCGTTGGCGTTGGCTGTGGCAATAGGCAATCCTCCTTTGGCTCCTCGGTGGCAGCCAAAGTGGCAGGCGGAGCGCAATGAGGCGGATGCGTGCAAACGGCGTGAAAGCAAGGAGCTTATTCTGCCGGGGGCCTGTAATCAGGTCCGGACTCGAGGCCGCAGTCATATGGCTGAATGAATTCATTTGCAAGTCAGCCCACAACACCCCCAACCCTCCCCCCAAATTCCCACCCACCCCACAATTTCCTCCCGCAACCTTCGCCCTTAAGCAATAATTCGCTTGTTGTTGCCCCTAATTGGAAAACTTTGTCGAGCACTTAGTGTCAACAAATTTATTGTCTATAATTGCTGCTTTGCCAGAACTTACTCTCGCTTTTTTCGGTATTTAAGTCGCTGGCGAAAGTTCAAACATCGCTGGCAGCCATGGAAATGGGTAATGAATGAGGCTCGAAATCCCCAAATCCGACACATTCTCAGCTGCCAGAGCTCCATTATTCAGAGCTAATTACACTTGCAACAGCCCGTCCAGAAAAAGTACACTTTTAACACATTTACCATTAATTAATTAGTCAATATTTAAAAAGGAAGCGACGCTTGCACAGTGCACATCAAACATGTGGAAAAGATAAAATAAAAGCCAATATATACACTAATGGATTTAAGATAATTTAAATGAATTAAGATAAACATGACTTGAAATTGGAAGAGGGGTTGGGAATAAAGTTGGGATTTTGTATATTATTGACTACCTTTTTTGTATAACTGATTATTAGGAAAGGGTAGCTCACGTTAATTGAGTTTATTAAAAACAAAATTTAACATTTGTATTATATAATATTTTTTTTTTCTCGTCATCCGAATTAATTATAGATCATTTCATAATTATTCAACCGACCTTTAGGTTTCTTTGCTGTGGCCGCAGTAATTTGTTTTTAAGCCCGCTTTTCTGGGCTTACGTGTTTTTGCAATTGCCCCGGACCCTTTCACTCTTGCACTCCCCTCACGCACATTCCCCATCTATATATACATCTATATAGTTGCCTCCCCTCCGCAGCATCTGATATTGATTAAATGAAAGCGCAGTGACATGTCAACGGCAATGGGAAACTCGCTCTGCATTCGGACTCGGCGTTCGGAATCTGCTGCATTTACAGATCAACTTCGCTCCGTTCATACATATCCAATTATGCAAATGCAAATGTTGCCGCTGTCAGCAGGCGGCGTTCGAATTGCGAGCACTTAATCAACATGCATCGCATCTCATCGAGGACCAAACGAGTCCTGGCGCATCGCAGGATGTTCCCGCACCAACCTGACCCGACCTGACCTCATTTGGCTGGCAGGACTCGTCACAAAAGGCCGTAAGTTCGAGCGACTGGTTATCAGCAGTTGGCCAGGCAGCAGGCCTCACAAAAGGACACTCGGCCGTGCTGACATTTAAGCAGGATAATCGCCATTCCATTATCCTCGCAGAGTCGCAAATGCACTCACTACTCAGTTTAGTTTTTCAAAACAGAACTCGTCTCATTGCCCGTTGATTAGCCTGGACCACGCCCACCGTTTAAGTGGTCGTCTAAAGTGTGTTATGTATTATGGGCTTTCAGCCAGCATGTCCTTGTCAATTGTCGGAGAGCAAGTGTCGGACTACACGTCGAATTGGAAACGAAGCCCCGTCCGGATATCGAACACGGACACCGAGCACCGAACACGGAAAACGGAGTGCGGCCATCAACGCTTCTTGTCCGGCCATCGAGTGGAGACACGCTTTCCCCGGACGGATTCCCCGGAGAGTCCGTCCTTTGTCCGTCTCGAGAGCAAAATCATGTCGGAGGCAAGTGGCCCACTCCACTCGAAGCTGAGTTGCGAAGCACCTACGCTTTTGTACCTAACTAACTAAAATGCAAGACTTTAAGAACAACCATCTTCTAACTAAATAACTTTACAATTTACTGAACGAAATAATTGAAAAATATTTATGTGTGTATTATGGGTATACATTTGTATGCTGTAGTCCCTTCAATTAATATAAAATATTGATTATCAACACAAAATACTAAATGAGTAATAAATAAATGGGTTTGCTTTGTTGAACACTTCAACTACTTAAAAACATAATTGCCAATGTAACTTCCAAATCTTCCTTTTTACCCATCTATTTTCCTCTTGAAAACCTTTGATATATAAATACTTTTATGTATGTAACCTCGGTACAATCAGAAGAAGAGCACTTATCATCACTGACCCCACACAGATAGATTGCTGTGATTGTGAACCAATAATGCCCCAATGTCATAATTATATATCAAACTTGGAAATTGTTAACGTTGATTGGCTTTGTTATGGGTTGTACGGGGGGAGCGGAGCAGATTGCGTTTCGCACACAATAAATGTGTATTCCAATTAGTTTAATTATGCCGAATACCGAATGCCGGAATGGCAAATGCCAGGGAAATATTGAATTTTGCCGGCAATTGTTGGATGGACCTTGGTTTGGTAAGAAGTTAATTTCATTGTTAAACAAACCGCAACCGCAGTGCAAACAAAGGAGCGACCCGGCCAAAACAGCAAACAGATGGCCAGCGACGTTTCAACTTTAAACGAACCGGAAATGGGCGAGGGTTCTGTTGGTCCTATTCGTCCTGGTCGTCCTGCTCGTCCTGTTGGCGAGCCACCGAGAAAGGCATCATTAATCATGAGTAGCTACGGCTTGGCCCCGGTTTACTTAACGCTCCTGGCACGCGCTTAGCTTGCCTTTTTTCCTTTTCCGGCATTAAATTTTAATCCCAAAAACACACGCCCCGTCCAACAAAGGAGGAAAAAAGTGAAGGCCCTCGCTTACGACCATCCCACGCTGCACGGTTAATGGCATTTGAAAACTGTGAAAAAGGCATGACGAAAATGTGGCCAAAACCCAGTTCCACGGACCGCTGCTCCTGGCTCTCAGCTCTCGGGTCTCCTGGCTCCTGGCTCCTGGATACTGAATACTGGATGGTGGATAGTGGATAGAGGTTCCTCCATCGTGGCGAAACTCATGTCCCGCAGCACTGCACTTTAATCGGAAGCGAGTGACCCCTGCGGCCGACGGTTGTTGGTTACAGGATACGCCCATGTCATCACTTCAGATCGACAATGACTGGCGGCCAGAAGTGCGGAGTGAAGTGTCACATCGCGTTTGCAAAAAGTCGTCAGCCGTATCCGGGTGCATCGGGGGAAAAGTGCACCAAAAAGTAACCTCCATTTTGCTGTTAACTCACTACGTTGGCAGGCAACTTTATATCTTCTACCAGAGGTTAAAAGGTATTCGAATTGAGTGAACTTTTAGTCAAATTAAATATAAATTTATATAAATTATATGAGTTTTCCAGAATGGTTATCAAAGATGACAAATGTATATATTTCTAAGTATGTTCTTAATCACATTACCAATTTACTTAATGTTGTTCCAAAAAAACAAAAGAGTATTTAAACATTTTCCAAATATTTAACCAAAATAGCAATCCGACCAAAATTGTTAAATTACCAACAATTTATGTTTATGTTATACATCTATAAAATAACAATTCACAAAATAGATTCAAAAAAGCAAAAACATGAGTGGAAACAAATCAAGTAGTTTACAAGTTCCATAAGGCTTTAGTTCTTATTTAGCATAACACTAAATCTTTTTATTCTCTTTTTTTATAACAACGTACTCATTTTATAAGTTCACAGGTTAAATCTAATCCGCTTCAGAGCACTTAACCAAGTTTAAATAAAGTTAAACTGAAAGATAATCCGTGTCATACTTTACGGCGTTGGACTTTCGAGTTATTTCCGTTTAAGTGGCCAAAGTCAAAGTCAAGAGTTTGCCGCAACAAGCCAAAGAAGCTTTAACAACTATAAATGCGATCACTTACAGCTTGTAATCAATAACGGGAACAGCCAAACACCAACAAGTCAAACAAACAACAACAGCAACAACAACAGTAACAACAACAATGGCCAGGAGGCGAGCGGTCCAAAGGAAAACTTTCTGGCTTGAATTTCACACACAGTCCATGAAGAAGTTCAGGTTACTGGTTTCCTTCGCTGCCGGCTTTTCCCCATAAAAAAGTTTTGCCATTACTTTTTGACCAGCTGCACATAACTGTCGCTGTCGCTGTCCTTGTCTCCGGTCCTATTCCTCTCTCACCTTCACCTTCAGCCCCTCCCCTTTCCCCTTCCGCCTTCTATACCAATCCAACCAATCCACCCACAGTATCGCATCTCCTATTATTGTTTGCTCCCCGGCCTTGATTCATCGTTCCCGGCTGCTGTCTAATGAAACTCATGTTTTTATTAGGCCGAGTATTGATTGATTGTCCGAAATAGATTTACTGCAGGAAAAAAGTTTTGTAATCGAAACCACCACTTGATTACATTATTTTGAAAATGAATATTCCTAGATATTAAATAAATTTATCCATAAAGCCATAAATAAAACTAAAAACCGCGTTAAACAAGAAAGGAAAATCTCTAAAGATGGGAAAAATTAAGGTGAAACAAAATAAGACACTTTCATATCATTGAATTTTAAAGATATATCTAATACAAATAAGTAAAATCTCTAAAGATGGGAAAAACTAAGTGTTAGCTAAGTAAGTCACTTGTTTATATCATTAAATTTTACAGATATATCTAAGAAACTAAGCCGCGATTAAAGTTCTATCTTTTTAAAATATATTTGTAATTCAAGGAAATTTCACAAAATGTTGTAGGGATTACTTCTTCTGGATTACTTCTTCTGGCGCTCCTCCAGCAGTCCCTTGACCAGTCCCACCAGCATTTCCAGACCCTCCCGGTTACTCTTTTGGTAGTAGGGAAGAGCCTCCAGCCGCTTGAACCACTGCACCAATCGGGGGAACTGCTCCGCCTCGATGGGAGCGAAGGGCTCCGCCGTGGAAACGGAGGCGATGCAGCTGAGATCCGCGATGGTCAGATGGTCACCGGCTAGGTAGTCTCCTCCAGCCAGGCAGTGCTCCAGTCCATCGTAGGCCTTCTGGAGATAGGCCACTCGATCGGCGGGGACCTCATCAGCTCCAAAATAGATCACCGGCTCCACGATGAATCGGAGTCGCGGGAACAGGTGACCGCAGTCGTAGTACAAACGGGCATCCACCAGGCGACGCTTCTCCGGATCCTTGGGGTACAAGGAGTCATCGCCCTCCGGGGAATACTTATCGGCCAAGTAGCAGATGATCACATGCGAATCGCTCACGATAGTCCCGTTATCATCGAGCACGGGGATCGTGTGCTGGGCATTCATTTTGAGGAACTCGGCCGACTTGTGCTCGCCGCCCTTCACGTTCACAACTCTGAAAGAGATGTACAAAAGAGAAAGTAAGAGAGTGGATCTAGAGAGTCTGGGGAAAAATAGATAGTGGCTTAACCCTTATGTCGTCCGGCGCGTTTAAAGAATACTTTTCAATCAATCGATTGAAATTGTTTTTTTTCTTCAAAAAGATTCTTATTGTTGCGTAGAAGAAATTTTTTCATATGTTTGAAGATACATATTATATTTGAACAACTATTTAATAATATTTTTGTTATTTAAGAAAAATTGTTTGTTACTTGTGTTATCTATGAGATAAATAATAAATATAAAAGACTGATTTTCCGAGAGATAACCCACTTAAGAAACTTTTTTCTATAGGCTAAATAAGATATTATTTGTAACATTAAATAATGCCTCAAAAACTGATATAAGGACCATCTAACAATAACATTTGCATACGTACATTTGTAATTATAAACTTGGGGTCTTGTCAAGCCACTTCTTACACTAAAGGTTAAAAAAGAGTGTATTTTGTGGTGAGACCGGTTTATCAACGAAATCGGTGAGAAGAAAAAGCTCTCCACCCACCAAACTCCATATTGTTTTTTTTTTCTGCAACCAATTCTACATTATGATAACATAATATTAATACACTTTTTAATGTTAAAAGTAAAAATGTCAAATACGAGGTCAAATATGAGTATTGTTGAGAAGAGACCGGTTTACCAGAGAATCCGGAGGAGCGGGAGAACTCACCGTAGGTCCAATTCCAAACCCAGAGCGGCGGCAGTAAGTTGAACAGCACGACATGGGGGACTGCGGGGAGCGTAGTAGAGGATGGGTTTGGCCGACATTATCCAAAAGCCTTTAATAGATTGGTTAATTACTAATTTGTGTGACAAGCGAACCAAAAAACAACAAAATTATTGGATTTCTATCATACTTTTCTCAAAAACGCAACCGGCTCAGCTGAAAGTAAAAAAGCAACTAAAATGATAAAGAGAAATAAACAGGTTGTTTGCTGACGTTTTCGAAGCTTTCACAAAGCTCTTCGAATAGTTTATGCTTATAAAAAGAGAACATTATTCGATCTGGAAGACCACGTTCTCGATCAGAAACGGAGAAGGACTTAATAAAAATCTTATTTAATTATGAATAATTATGATATAATAATATATACACAAAAACCGTTTTATTTAAACCAATAACAAATTCATGAGATACTCAAAAGTTACATAAATTATTATTGTCTTCAGCCTAAAACTATACTAAATAAATTAAAATTTTTATCTTCACTATAAAGTAAAATATATTGGATTACCAATCGTCAAGCAAACCGTTTCTAGTTTAGTACCACCTTTTTTCATTTTTCAAGTTTGCAAATACTGATTATTTCAGATAGTTTAAGTAAGTAAGGTATAAATTTAGTAACCGCACCAACAGCATTTAGGCTTTAGCGTAGATAGATAACAAAAAAATAATCTAAAAATAATCTAGGAAATGTAATTACCGTACAGATACTTATTTCCAGATAAGTAATTTGTATTAACGAGTCATCTGGAATAATTTATGATATGCGAAAGATATTGTAATGGTTTCTTTGCCGGTTATTAATGATTTTCTCTCAGAAGGTTTACTGTCATTCATGACAGATGTCCGAGAATTAAGTCCGATGGTATGATTACGTTATAATGACTTATTTGTTATTGAATTACGGATATTAAATCGAAAACACTTTCTACTGAAACCATTGAAAACATTGTTTAAACGTGGCCTTTAAAGCGCTCTCGAATTAACGTATTTTGGGCCAAATTCACGCACCGAGGAGGTGACTAACTAAGCGGATTCACCGTTATCCTGACAGCCCTTTTGCAGGGCGAACGAAATTAAAATTTTAAGCGGATTTCGGCATTAGTTAATGGTTCGGGCCAGAGGGTCCCTCTTCCCTCTTTCACGGATTCACTTTGCCGTGCAGCAGGAGCTTTTTGTACATAAAGTGAATATAATTGGATTTCTGATGCTCGGCGTCAGGTGGATAGAGACATTAATGCGAAATGCTGGGGGACAAAACGTCGATAATGGTTCGTTTTGGCCTTTTGCCCCCATTGGCATTGGCAATGCCATCGAACTCGAACTCCGAACTCAGAGTGCGGCTCACGTCGAATACCTTTAAATATTTGGTCACGGGCGAGGGATGCGACACCGAAATGAGAAAAATGTTTGCCCAGGTATGCGGGCAGGTCCTTCCCAACCCCCCTAACCACCTAACCCCCCAAACTCCTCCTCTTTTTCCACCCGCTTTTCCTACTTTTCCAGCTTTTCTCGCTGCTCTCGTTCGAAGACAAATTTGTGAAAGCAATTTACAGTTATTAAAGCTTTTAGTGGGATCAAAAGCAAACTGGCTGCGTCCTTGGCGTCCTTCTTTAGAGTACAAGGCATTAAATTTAATTTGGTAATTGAATAATTTCTGTGACAAACACGAAACTCAATTCGGAGCCCGAGAACTTTTCCGGGAACGGAAACTATGTCCCGTGAGCCTTGAAAGCATTAACTAATTGATTGCCACTTGACGAGTGACATTTATCTTCATAACTTGGTTTTTACGCCTCGGGGTTCTGGGTTCTGGGCGCTCTTAATTGAAATCACAGCCAGGACTATCTGGCAGATGCTGCTCCCCGTGCATGAGATTAATGGTAATAGGATGGCCACGACTCGCATGGGGCAACTGGAGACCGGAGACTTGGAGACTAGAGAGTCACACCCACGCGGTGCCACAGAGTCAGCTGCTCGAGTGCAAAATCCACTGTTATTAATGATCCTTTGGCGCATGGGGAAGAGTTTCCTGGTGGCCTGATATCCTTTCACTGGCTGCCATAAATATTACTTAATTCGCATCCAGCCTTGGCATTTATAACAATTAAATTGCGGGGACTACTCGGCTAATTGTCCCTCTAAAAGAAAAAAGCCAACGAGTGGCAGTATCCACAGAATCCTCACTGAAAAGTCCAAGAAAACGGGGTGTGTGTTCCCCTCTCAATCTGATAAGCACAATGAAGATGTCTAAGTGTCCTGAATCCTGCCGCTTTTGTCTCCATTTCCTTTTGTCATTCCGCTTTTTATTGGAATGTCGAGCTGTAGGTTTCGGGGGTCCAGTGACTAGGCATATAAATCGAAGCTCAAATTAAAAGTGACATCCTATTATTTAGATAAAGATATGAAGAGAGAATGGCAGACAAGTCAAATGAAGGGCACCCCAAAAAAAAAACCCCAAATCGATGGCTGACATCCACAATGATAGCCATGCAGCCCGAGGATGAGAAGGATGAAAGGTCCTTGCAAATCAAGGTCCGTGCAAATCAAGTTGAGCCAGCCGAATACTTGAAATTCAGATTTCGACATTTGATTTAAACGGTATTTGACATACCCAGTTTACACTTAATCATTTTTGATTTCATGTTTTATTGCCGATACACAAAGGTTCAAACTACAGTGTTATTTAAGTAATTGCACAAAATAATCAATTTTAATTAACTGTTTTTTAAGAAACGGTCATTGGACAATAAAAAAACTTTTTCATTTATTTTTGATTTCTAAGTACAGATATTTATTTGAAATAAAAACGTTCAAGTCACACATTAGTATAACATTGATATTAATTTGAACAAACAAAGTAAAGCCCATTAAAGGTTTTTCTTGACAAAAAAAGGGATTTTTGGATACCTGAAATTTTAATATTTAATACTATTTAAAGTCCATCAATGCTTTTCCCTTACGATTCTCGAGACATGGTGTTCAAAAGTGGGTTGAGTTTTGGTAAGCGGTCTTTAACCATTATAAAAGCGACAGGAAAGCGATTACATGTCGGCTTCGATGACCTTGGCATATGTTTTCAGCCCCGACCCCCTCGTCCATCAATGCCAGCCGTCATGCTCCTTTGACCTTCTGTCCGCTGACACAGTCGGATTCAGGATACAGGACTCAGAATTCAGGATACAGGATACAGGATACAGAATACAACAACTCTCTAAGCCAGTCGCTAGCATCTGTATTATTTTTTGCATCTTTCGGATGAGCCGGGATGCCTGGCAGGCTTAGGACTTTAATTTGTTTGATCCGTCTGCGTTTATCAGTGAAAATCCACTTGCAAGTCGCTGAATTTATTGAACTTTATTGAACTGTAAAAACACGAGCATAAATAAAATGAAGTACAGGGGAAAGGGAAAAAGGGAGGTGCGGTAAAATAAAAGAAAAAAGCAACTTCGATTGCAGGATATTCCAGAGTGCGGCAAAAATCTACATCCCCAATGGATGAATGATGGAGGGCCATTTCCCTGGGTCGTGTGAGTGGTTCGGTGGTTGAGTGGCTATGTGAGTGGGTGAGTAGGTGGTTGAGTGGGTGGTGGATTGCGGCCATTCGCGCTTTTACGACCCACCTGAATGAATGGATTTTTAGGGCTTTTCGAATATGTATTTTAATGGAGCCGGTGGCTCGGCGTTGTTGTTCTAAACAATAGCATTGGGAATTTTATTGGGTTTATTTTTTCTTTTTTTTTTTGGTTTTGTTTGCCTTCATGTTTGCTTTGGGCTGAAGCACTCGAAGCTGCTGTTGGCACTTTCTGCCTTGTTGCCATTGATGGATTAGCGTTGTAAGCCAAACAGGTGGCAGGCATGGCCACAGCCCATGTGTTTTGGCCCTGTATCCTGTATCCTGTATCTGTGCTCACACACGATTTCATCACTCTTTCTAAGCCTTTTTGGCCGTTCAATGCATCATCAAAGTGACAAGCAGAGATGCTGTATCACTGTTTTATGTTTTATGCCCATTCAGACTTTTGTGCATACCACAAAAAATTGGATATCAACAGTTGCGGTCGATATTTGTATACATTTTCAGTTCCCCTCAGAAAAGAAATTTAATATTTTGCGATTAAAGGTAAAAATTAAACACAGGTTTGGTTTGTAAAGAAAGTGTTGCCATAGAACAAGTAACTCTTGGTAGATTTTCATAAAACATATACTTACATTCATTTTATGAAGAAGTTATATAGATTTATTTATAATAAGTGAGTCATAACATATTTTTTAGTTCAGTTTTTCTGTTCAAATAGAAACATGTGCAAGCCATTTTTCAGCAATGATATTTTATGAGAAACCTAATCGGAAATTGACATTTAATTAATTAAAAATATTAGTTCAATTTGCTCATCATATATTTTAAAATAACTCCTCTTTTATTCCACTTAATAAATAAGCTCTTATATCAAAGAGCTCTATCGCATCGTATAAATCCCTCTTTAGAGCTCATCATCATCCCATCCCCATTCACTATCCGCCTAATCCCATTAGCACTTTTCAAACATTCCAATGCGAAAAGCATTTCAATTGGCAACCGCAGAATTAGAATTTAGTCCAAAGTTTGACAGCAGCTGTTGGCAGTCAGTTAACCGGTTTGCACTTTGGCCAAAATGTTTTGCGGCGGAACCAAAACAAATGTTAGCTAACCCGCACAGCGTGGATTCGGTTTTTGAAACAAAATCCTCAAACATAATTTTGAAATAAGTGAAGAAAAAAATTGACTTTTCCCCTTTTTGGAGAATGCATTATCTGGTCATTTTATTTTATAGCGTAGAATTGGGGCAATTTATGGGCCGTGGCGAGAGTGTTTAGATTTATGGGTCGTTAACCAGGTGGAGCTTGGAGCCTTGGCCAGCAGCTTTTGACCAAAGTGGACCCTTTCGCCATAAATCCTTGAAAGGAGCGGGCCACGTGTGGCCCATTATCTAATGTGTGTGTACATGGCCGGCAGTAATTAACGAGGCAAATTCGTATTAATTGCGTATACGCACCGTGAGCCACAAGAAGGAGAAAATGCTAATTAAGACGTAGCTGGCGTGCACTTGATATTGATAAATCAATTAGTTTATGCAACAACAGCGGGCAGTCGGTGCATTAGCCCAAGGAGGCCAAACGACGCAGGGCGACACAATGCGCCGCAGGACCTCCAAACACATCCATTTAATTACAAACAATGGGGGCAGTGCCATTTACCCAACCCCTTTTCCCTTCACATACACATGCATAGCATCCCGCCTCCTGGCAGCGGGAAAAGAGCACGCAGCTTGATCCGCAGCAGGCGGTCGGCTTATTAACTATAGAAATTGATTTTGCCCGGGAGGAGCGAGAGGAGCCCTTTCAAAGGACCCCGGATGGAGGGATAATCAACCCCCCCTTGGCGGGCATTCTGCTTATGCTAATGCCCTGCGGCACTGACAACCCGTTGGCTGACTAATCGCACTTAATTTGCTGCAGACGGGACGCCCGACACCTGAACCGAGCAGCATCCTAGAAGCTCCTACTCCTGCTTTTGCGTCTGCTCCTGGTCCTGTGGAAAACAAAGTTCGTTGCCCTCCAGTGCGCGCAGCTTCTGTTTTGCAGACCCGATAATAAAGACCTTTATGTTAATGTCTATGTAAACTCTCGAAAAGGGCAATTCGTTACTTTAACTATTTAATTACAGTTGGAGTTCGTCGTGGGTGTCATTTAATGGACTGTATCCGTTGATGGGTCATAAATTAAAGTGGCCTAAGTAGATGTAGGCAGTGGAGGAAGTGTTCTACCAGAGTGAGTATAAATTATCTAATATTGAAAGAAAACATAAACTATTTGTTAAGTTAAGAAGAAAAGGTTCGGCAAAAAGAAAACTGTTTTAGAATATGTTTTGGAACCCCATTTCCACTTCTGGTTCATTTTGCAGAATAGTATTTTGATTCTTAAATGAAAAGATCTTAATTATTATATATTCGTATCATAATGAAAGTTCAGAAGTAATAATGTGAAACTAAAGCAAAAGATTCTAGATTAACATACAGTTAAAATTTTTAAATATTTTTTTAAATTGTAAAACCATTGCAGGGAATTCTTCCTAAAATGCTGACCTACTTCTCTTTGAACTCGTATACGTTTTAGTGTAGCAGCATTAACTGTTAGATAAGTAGAAACTAATCCCACAATAGTAAATAGTCTGTGGCAATAAAGAGGCAATATCTATCTCCACTGTTAGTCGGAATGGTTATGAGCAATAACAAAGCGATGCCCGCAATTCTTAAATGGAATTGTCACCTCATCGGGCGCCAAAAAGGCTCTCAATTGTTTTGGAGAACGAAGAAAGGAAGTGGCAGCTTATTCGGCCGCATTGAGAAACGGAGTGGAAGTGGAACCAACGCCGCAGGCTCCAAAAGCTCACCGCATCCGATGGCTCCTCCGGTTTCTGTTTTCTGGCTTCTGCCCGGGAACCGAAAATCGGAGAAACAGTGAGCAACCGAGTTTGAATCCGAAACCGAATCGGACCAAACACCAAAACCCATTCAGCTCTGTGGCAACATGAACTAGCAACACGCCTCGTTTGGATTGTTTATCTTATCGGCCGCCAGTTTTTGGCCAGAAGCAGATGGCCAGAGGCCAGAAAGTGTTTACACTCCGCTCGGTCGATATTAATTGGCCCAAAAGTGCCGGTATTTGGTGTGTGGGCAAAATGCACTCAACTTTCTTCACGGCAACACGATTAATGGCCGGTGCAACATTTCCGTGTGTTGCTGGTTGTCACTGGCAACATGTCAGCCTTTTTGCCTTTGAGCCACAAGTGTTTCTGCCACCCAACCCCGGATTTTAACCATTTTAATGGAGGAAAACAAAGCAGCAACAGCGCGATGAGCTTGTGCTCCTTTTTGGCTCTCTGTGCCATTTCCACGGCGTTTCTGGGCCGAAAGCTTTCGGCTTTTCCGAGCTGCTCTGCCGTCGCTCAGTTCCTCGTCGAAGTTCAAAGCGTTTGGTGCTCGCAGCGGAAAAACGGTCGTGGCACCCAAGCAATTTAACAATAACACCAACAAAAAAGTGAGGAAAAGCTGGGGAAAAACTTTGAAAACGGGCGCGAACAAGTGAGCAGCGGCAAAGGCAGCGGTAGCAGCGGAATCAGCAGCCGAAGTGAAGTGTAAATAAGTGAAATACCCAGCACACAGATACACACGCACACTAACACACACACACACACACAGACAGCGGCTGTGGAGTTTGGGCCTTGGTATTAGAACGGGCACGGGGTAGTTGTGGGGATGGCTAACACGTGAAGTATATGGATCCGGCCAGCAATATTCGAGCGTTCCCGAGCTTATGGCAGCTATCAAATTAGCATGGGACTCGATTACGTTGAGTTATTTGGAAAAATTATACGCATCCCTTCCAAACCGAATGTGTGAAGTTTTGGAAAACAAAGGTGGCTCAACACATTATTAAAAAAATTTTTTTTGTTACAAAATACCTTAAACTAGAATATATTAAGTAATTTTAATGTTTGAATAAAGTTTGAAAATTCTAAACATTTTTTTTGGGAATGTGTCCTAATCAAGTGGTGCAAAATGAAGACTGCACAATTGGTTACTAATTGTTTAACAATTTTTTTTTTATACTTACAACTTTTTAAAAATATTGTAATTTTTGCAACACTACTAGATTTAAATTAACTTAACTAAAACAATAAAATTATGTTCCTAGATGGCTTGGCTTGGCAGCAATTAAAGTTATAAAATCTAGTTTAGAGGTGTCCTATTCAAGTGGCGAGCAGTGTATTTATATCCACCGATTCCAGATTCCCCCTCCCACTTTTCCCCTTCCCCTTATCTTAAAGCAGGTGCGACATTCCCCTGATTATGGACATTGTCTAAACGGCGTTGCATTTCCCGACCTGCACAATTATTTCATTTAATATGCATGCCTTAAAAGTAACTATTTTGAAATACCCGTTTTTGGATTTTGTTAGCTTATCATAGCAAGCTAATCTGACAATAACAACTCCTTGGGATTACCTTTATAATCACCATTAATAGTTAGTATTTGTGGAAGGGGTATTGTTTTGAAGATTCTGGAATTGTCAGGTAATTCAGAAGTTGGTGGAAAGATAATCTTACTTTATCTAAGCCAAATTTAGATTTGATTTAGTTTTTAGTTCAGCTTATTTGGTAATGACTATAATGATTTTCTATAGTCTAATGAACATCATTTAATTTTAATCAGACACGAATAACACAACTTAGGTTCTGTTAAACATTTTGTAGGAAAATAAGAGGCAAAGACACTCATTAAATGGTAGACAGAGTCCCCTTTCTCCCACAAAAGGTGAAAGATTCCCCAAATTATATAGAGTGTCTAAATGGCATTGCGCATTCCGACGGGTTTCTTGGTTGGGTTCCCCTTTGCATTTATCAATGTCTTCGGTCTTCAGTCGTCTGCCTTCAGTAGACCAAGATTGATATGGAAACAATGCAACCCCACAAAAGGGGCTAAAAAACCAATTAAACCAACCACTAGAAAAGTTTGCCCGGCCAGCAAAGAACCCTTAAAATTGCAGCGAACAAATTTTAATTGGAAAAAACTTGCCTAATTGAAGTTTAATAAACAAAGCGACTGCCGGTGGAGTGGGGCAATGCAAATTCTGCGACGGACAGTTCCAACTTCGCTCTAATTTCCAATTAAAAGAAGGCAAAAAGAGGAGGAGAAGGAAATCGTGCCAAGTGCAATGACCACAGCTGGAGCTCCATAGCCCCACAGCCCCAGGATCTGTTCATTGTTCATTGTTGGCTTCCGCCTGTGCGGATGTGGATTGCGGATTGCGGGGGCTGTCCACGTTTCTGTATCTGAGAGCAATTAAAATATGCATAAAATGTAAATGAGAGAGGCCCAACTAAAGCCAGTGCCCAAAAACCAAACATTGTCTGTCCCTTTTCAAAACCCACAAATATTCCGGTTTAATGAATTTAGAGCGAGCCGAGCGCAAACCAAAGTGCAAATGAAAAAGTGAGAATAAATTGTGAATCAATCCAATCAGTCTGGACAAACAATAATAGAATGCCGGATACTGGACTACGAAGGAAATTCGCCAGAAGGTAAGAACCGCGAAGCAACAATCACAATTCCCGGCTCATTTAGGCCGCATTTCGGGATCAATAAACGCATTCGGGCCGAAATACTCGAGAGTCTTGTTTATTTGGCCGACGGTAATTAGTTTCTCCCCTTTTGGGCGATGGCTTACCCTCCAAACCAGCTCTACTCCGTCATCTTTTCCCCCAAAAATTGTTTGGCAGCCCATGCGGCGTATGCGTAATATTAAGATAATTGAATGGGCCATGACAAACAACAAAAACGAAAGCCAGAACGAGAACGAGAACGAAAATGGAAATGAAAATGTTCCACTTTTTCGCCTCTTCATCTGCCCTTTCGCCGCCGTCTTTCTGCCATCATAAAGCATTTTCCGACCCGACTCGGCGTATCCTTTCATTGCTTCTCATGTTGAAAATGGCCAATAAAAATGTTTACGACGCACGCACATACTCAGGTAAATTCCTGGAAAATGTGCCCGAAGAAGCGTTGAATACTTATTAAAAAATTACCCAAGCTCGGGCGTACATAAGCATTAATGTATATAGGCGTGTACAATTCTTTACGATTCGCCAGGTTCATTATTTATCATTTTCATAAAGAGTTTAATGCCCAATAATTTCCCGAAACGTCGTGGGTTCCCCGAACGGCATGTGTGCTCCACGGAATGATAGATCCTGAAGAGAAAGTGGGATGGGTTCTTGCCACATGCTGAGCGGTCGCTCCCGTCTAATTAGAGGACTGGGCAAGAAGTTGATGAGGGTAAATTGGCGAGTAATTAATCGCCAGTTCATTTAGGGCTGAAATTAAACAGGAAGGGCGCAAAATAGATTTCAGGCTTCAACGCAGACGCATAAATAAAGTTGATAGTTATATATATAAATAATACGCCTAATACCTTATATTTTCATGTATACAATTCAGTATTTAGAAGAGTATTTTGAATAGAAACCAAAGAAATATATTTGTAACAAAAAATCCAGATTCAATAACACCTTACATAAAAAACCTTTATTGAAGTCTTCTTTATTTACAGTAATAAAATTCTAACATATACACTGTATTTCGAACAATAATAAATCCTTTTGATTCGAATCAAACTTTGTTTGGATCATAAAAGTAATCCGCCTTTTGCTATCAATAAAATAAAGTACCAAGAAATCAATTTCCTTTCATTTTCGTATTCCAATATATTTGCGCCAGTGAAATAATCAAGCTAAACAAACACAAGATAAGCAAGAAATATCAGCAAAATGTCAAAGCAAAGTTACGACAAACTTTTGTCGGGGAAAAACAGATTTGCAAACATGAAGAGCTGATTGCAATTATTGTTTCCTAATCGACTTAACCAGAAGTTAAGCAAGAAGTTTCGAATGTGTTAAATGCATTTTCCTTAAAATTACCCGAGCTCAAGAAAGTGAATTAGCACCATATTCGAATTGTTTCATTTTATTCATGGCGTATGCGTAATTTGGTTTCTGCTGATGCTGTCTCTAAGCTCTATATAAACATAAAAACTTGTTTATATTTGCAGCAGAAAATTGTGTGTACACACATCCCAAATCCTGCTCGCTCACATTATTCGAAAGACATAAAACTCGAGAGAAAACAAAACCAATGAATTGCAAAGAACGGCAACAAACAAATGCAGAACGCGTATGCATGTTCCGAACCGATTTTAATGGCTCTCAAATTTTATATTTATTGAAACTATAAAATGTTTATGGCCGAGTGCCGCCGTTGTTGCACTTGACCTGAACCATCGCCATTCCACGGCCAGTGGAAAAATTCCTATTTGGGTCGGGATCGGTGGCCGGACTTACGCAATGTTCGTAACTCAATTTTACAGCCAGTTTTATACGTCTGGTGAGGCAATCCATCGGTACGTAAATATATTAATTTGCTCCAGACTTGGCACCTTTTACTGCATCCGTTTCACTCTTTGTTCTGCGAATGGACCGCGAAAGATATCTGAGATCTGAGTGCTAGTGTAAACATTCGGTGAAATCGGTGGAATTGAGAAAATCTAGTTCAAGTCAATTCTGCTACTTGCCAAAAAAGAAAACGATTTAGACAGAAAGACAAAGAGTTATAAACTGACAAGAACGAATTTGAAAGGAATGGCGGGAATTATGAGCTATAACTTGAAAGCAATATATAGTTGAGCTTATGCCAGATTATTTCAACAAGGAAATATATTTTCTTTTCCCCAAATAAGAAAGAATTATACAGGAAATAATACTTCAAAAGATTTTAGCAACTCGCATGCAACTAAAGTGAATGAGTTTCTAAAGGGCTTCAATTTCAAAATTTATTTCTTTGTTTATAAAAGAAGTGGATTAAATGCTTTTTTCATCGTAAAGATGAAACCTTAAATGTTATTTCCTGCTAAATTAATCAACGATCCAGTTACCCTTTTTGCTTGCTTTAATAAGGTTAAGTGCTGTTTGTTTTTGTTGGCCCTTTTTCCGTTGGCTGGTGGAAAAGGTTTTGCGCCAACCCGGCGTATGAGTAATGCGCGTGCAAAACATTTATCTCCAAACTCACTTTAGATGCAAAGTGAGCGCTTAAAACTTTAACCGAATGTGCTGGGTGTGCCGGTCGCTAACGAAGGACATACAATGTGAGTGTCCTGTCCTTCAGTTGAAAACCGACAGGATAACCGGAGTGACGGGAGGGTAAGTGCTATAAATCAGCACTCGAACCACTTAATAAGGACGCCCAACGCACCTACACACACACTCACACCGGAAAGTGCTCACACACACACTCACACACTTGCTCGATCCTGGCTTTTACACCACTCTTTTTTCCGGCATTCCTCGCATTTTTCTACGGTTTTCCCCGCGCTTTTCACCGCCTCGAGAAAAGCGCGAAATGAGTTATGGCAACGAAAACAAAAAGAAATATGCGGTGCCCAGCGAAAAGCAGCTGGCAGCAGAAAACTAGAGCACAGAAGTTGATAGAAATAGAATTATTAACAAATGCCGATAGCTTCCGTTTTAAAATTGAACAGGAGAAATTGTTAGTGCTGCGAATTTCATATATTTTCAATAGCTTTAATAGAGAGAAGTAGATAAGTGGTTAACCCAATTTATTTCAATTTAAATTTATTTGTATTTATACGTGCATATAACAATATTTGCAAGGAAAGAGTATTTTTTGTTTAATCAAATCAATTCAAAATGAAATCAAAATAATATCAGACCAACACTTTGAATATATTAAATATTTTTATTTTTGCACATAATGGAGGATCCTCAACCGGCTGTTGAAATATTCATGGGCGTGGCAGCGGAATGTTTTCGTCACGCGCTTTAATTGCCACGCCACTCTGGCCAGCAGAAGTGGGCGGGGTGCGGAGTGCAGAGGGCGTGGCAGTACCGCCTATACTCTGTTTTGATTATACGCTGGCGAATTATTTTCCCCCATTTTTTCGGCGCCCGCATCTGTTTAGCATAAAGCAATCACGAATTAGCCATAATTTGCTACCAACTTAGTGTGTGTGCTGCGCTTATCGCCGTCAAAATAAAAGCTCATTAATGCGGCATTCGGAAGATTTTAAATATTTGCCCAGCGCTCTGTTATTACCATTTTCCAGACGACGTCGCCGCTGTGCCTCCTCCCCCCTTTCCTCTGCCTTCCCCTCTCCCTTCTCCCATCTCCCATCACCATCCCCTCCCCCTTTTCCACGAACCCCTTATTTAAATGGTCGCTGTGTGTTATGCATAAGTGCTGGTGGCTGGTGTGTTTGCATGTGTAGCTGTTTGCTTTTGCGGGTGTCTGCTGTGGGTGCCTCGATTTTAATTAAATATGAAATGCGCTCGCCTTCGCCGGTCTCCGCTGGGCACAGCTGGAAATGGATACACAAAAATCAAACAAACAAACTAGCCAACAGTTCACAGAGAACGGCAAATGCTCTTCGAATGAATGTTGTTCTACAAGTACATTAGACAGCTTTAACAACCAGGATTTAGAATCCCAAAATCTAAGAACTACAGAAGTTGCATGTTCATTTCTTTATACTAATTTAAATAGCAGTGGAAATGAAAGAAAAATTATTTTACACAACACATAAATTGGTTCTATTAAAAATGCATATGCCTCGTACTTCATGTAAAATATTTTGAAAATAAAATTCTTGGCTAAAATATCCAAGCCATATAAAATAATAAATAGAACTTAAAAGCAATACAAGAAAATATAGAAAAACGTGTGTATAGATGTTTTTCTCTTTACATTCTTCTACTTAAATATCTTTTGCTGCAAACGAAAAATCAGTTCAATAGTTCAAAAGCCACTTAAACTTGTTCATTTTGTATTTTGAACTCATGCTGTATCCATTGCAGAAAATTAAATGATTTAAAAGTGTCACGCCCGTTGGAATTTCACTTCCGCTCCCTTCTTGCTTCCTTTAGCTCCGATTTCCGATGCATCCTTCAACTTAGAACGAAGCGAAAAGTGAAAGCCAGCGGAGGAACGAGTATAAAAACTTGTCATCGCAACATTAGTCATTTCCACAATTGGCGCGCATACCCCATTGATTCCGTTCCAAGGAAAACATGGTTCGAATCGGTTGTAAAATTGGTATGGCAAATGCAATCGGGCTTAGTCACGCTCTCTGGAAATATTTTCTGGTCTGCTTACTTTAACGATCGGAGAGAGAGCAACATTCAATGAGCTTTCGTACAACTTGTAGAATAAATCAACTTTGCAAGAAACTAGCAAAAGTCGTGGGAACTTAAAAAAACAAACTTAAATATAATCCTGAAAACATCTGTTAACGATTTGCCTTTGCACTTAAAAAATACTGTTTTTGTGTCCTAATCAACAACCCAAAAATAAATAATATTAAAAGCTGATCAGACCAACCAAAAGATATACACAAATTTTAAAATTAATCTTTTTGTAGTACTACATTATTCAAGAAGTTTTTTTAAAGTTTTTTTTTGCGCAATTCAACTGTTTGTTTTAAACTGTTGAAAACTTTTTAAAAACAATCTGTTCGCAAAAAAATTAATGATTTCAAGTCTCCTTTAGTGCGTTTGCTGTGTAATGGACTTTTCCTTGATTTCCGCGCACTTTGTCAGTGCGAAAACGGAAAAGCAGCTCATAAATAAGAGCTGTTGCATGCGTTTTTGACGCGGAATCCATTTGCGGGCGCGCTGTCGCCTTCTGGTCGCTGGTTTCTGTTCTCAACGCAATCTGCACCACTTGTTTATGGCCGTTTAATGAATGTTGGCACTTGGCGTGCACCAGCCACCTCCCCACATCCCCATCCCCATCGACATCCACATCCACTTTCCGGGCAACTGTTAGCTGAAAACTGCATCCGCAGTTACCAGCTCGGCTGCAACAATGGCGTTCAAAGAGCCCGGGCCACGAACTGAAACGCTACGAAGCCAAACGGGCCGGGAAGGCCTTGGGCAAAACCCTCCGGTAAAACCAATTTGCTGCCGAGCGGCCGTAGACCGCAGGAGAGCCGAGTTGTTGCCCGACTTTTAGGTCAACTTCTGCACTATGCATGCAAATCTGTTTGCACCGCCCGCATCCACTTCACAACAAAACATCACAATCACACTCGGAATTACATTTGGCCTTATTTTCAAAAAGAGATGGGATTGAATTCAAAGAGTAATAAATACAGGGAACAAAATCTAATTCAATAAAGAACTATATTTCTTAATGTTTTTGACTCGTTGGTTTTTTTTATATAAGATAATTCATGTTACAAGCTAATGCACAACTTTAAGAATTAAAACATTTTTTTATAAAAACCTCAAAGTAAAAACGTAAAAAGCACAAAAAATTCATTAAACATCTCAAAGCATTTACCAATTTTACATTTAAAATACAAAAAAAAAATATTTTTGTAAATATTAATTTACATAGTAAATAAAATAAATAAAACTATTTTATGATTACAAAAATTGGTAAAACATCTAATATTTAGTTTCATATTTGTGGTAACAATTGAATCGCCACTGAAGTTCTAAAAAATACAATTAAACATTTTTTAAGACAAAACCGTAATTTTTAAAATCCGCTGGCTTCGAGCAAAAACATTTTTATTCGAAAATAGATAAGAAACCCTTAAAAAATTGTTAAATCAAGGTATTATCTTCACTGTAAATTTCAGTGTATTCCATTGAGTGCAACTACGAGGGCTTAAGAATTGACTTTTCCTTTGAAACAACTTTTTTAACATTTTATGGCCACCAAGACGAGCACTGCGAGGAGTATTCTTCCCTTTTAACTTAACCCTCTTTCTTCAGCTTAAAGAATAAACAAAGATTTTAAATGGAAATGGAAATTAAATTTTCTGGGCGCCAACAAAGTTTTGCGAGCTTAATTTGGCTAATAAAAAGCGCAAAATGCTGTCTCAATGCCGGAATGCTCACTGTACCGCAAAAGTGTAAGAGTGGATAATTGAGAGGTAGGAAAAGTTTCCCAGCTTAAAAGACCTCAATCGATGTAGCTATTAGTCACGAATTTTTGAGGTACATGTTTTTGTCTCCTCCAGAATTTCAGACCCAAAAACGTGGCGAATCAATAATTTTGAATTATCCGTTTGGCGCTTGCCCGTTTTCCCCATTTCAGTCTGCTGGTGGCCTAATTGGACCACATACGCATTCCCATGAAAATGATTTGTGATTTCTGCCGATAAGTGGGAGTAGGTATTCGCTATATAATCAAAAGGGGAAAGGGGAGGGGGAAGGGAAAGGGGAGGGGGAAGGGGAATTGTACGCGAAATACACGTATCACGCATCATTAACTTGAAAGCTGCTTATCATATTTGCTCATTGTACAATTACGCGTGGTATTCCAAAAGCAGCCTCCCCTCAACTCCCCAGCAATCAAAAGCACTCAAAACCAAGCTCGGAATTTTCCATTTCGAATATGACTACCCTCGATTCAAGGAATATGAGCCCTGAATTGTTTCTAACCACATTAAACCAAGAAAACAATTTGTGTCATTGAATTTCGTGGAAGTGGAAGCCACTTTAATCAATTACTACGTTCAAGAAATTCAAAGCTTTATTGTGGGCTCGAAAATTTTTCATCAACAGTAAAGCCAAAAAAAAAAAAATTTTTAATTTAATTAATTCGCATTGTAAATAAAACATGTTTTAGAACTATATTTTGAAAATAAGTTATTATATTAAGCAATTTTAAGGATCCAACATTCTTGTATGACTTTATTTTAAAGCTTGTTAAACAGTTCATTCATTTATTTGCTACATTTCTAGAAATTAGATAAACCTGCAACAAACTGCTAACTAGCCAGCTAACTTTCGGATAACTTAACAAAACACAAATAATGTTTTCCATTTGAGTTGGACTTTCAGACAGTTTAGAACCCCCTCCGAACTTCTTTATTAGCCCCACAACAGCATTGGCTTTAGCAAAACTAATATTTAAGTTGGCCAAATCAAGACTTTAAGCCATGCACTCACAGAATAACATCAAATAGTACCAGTATTCCGGAGCCCTGCTCAAAGTACTTGGGACATCTGACACCTGCCACTCTTTCAAGTTTCCCATCAGTCGCATTGAAAATTCCCTCGGCCTTACATAAAGTCTTGCACAGCGGCAAAGTAAATCCTTAAATAATTAAATACGAAAGGATGGGCAAGGGTTTTCCCAGCCACCCCAAAATGCTGCCCGATCGAGGGCGAAATTCTTGCCATAATAATGTGTAAATAGAATCAAAATTGTTGACTCTGGCAGGGCTAAGTTAGCCGAAATTGAAAGGGGAAAAAGAGAGCCATTTGAGCAAAACGTTAAGACTACAATAAGTTAAGGCGCACACACCCACCGACTCCAAGCCGACTGAACAGAAAGACAGACATAAAAAAGAAAATTCATTGACATGAAATTCGGGGAGCATTTTACGTGACAATGCCATGAAATCGAATTTGCCAAGCGACCGGAAATGCGCACAACCGTGTGTGCGTGTGTGTGTGTGTGTTGTGTATGTGAGTGTGTTTAAGCGTGAATCCCGCAGACAGACAAAAGGGGGGCGGGGCAGGGGGCAGGTTGATGGAGAGGCGGGGGGCGTGGCTGGGGCTTCCACTGCTGTCGACATGTCTTCTGATTTATGCCTCACTTTCCATAAGTTTTTCATGTTTTAGGCCGACTTGCTAGCATAGATTTGCCTGCGCCCGCCAAATGTATTCAATGTATTCAGCCATGAATTGCGTGAGCTGCCTGTGCAAGCTTATTTACTTTTGCCAGTCAGTGCTGCTGAATCAGGTCCTTGCTGGCCAAATCTGCTGCTCACTGCCCAAATCTGGCTATATTTTATCGTGGCGAACACTAAAACTTTTGCATTTTTGATGAGAACAGGATTTAAGCTCAGCTTTGGGTGAATTTTATAACTTCCACTTTGGATTGCATTAAATGGATCTTTATGATTTTAAAGGCTTATTAAATAATAAGATCTAGTTCTTTGAACAAAGTAAGAGAAAATAAAATCAAATCTGGCTGTATTTAATTCTGGCGAACCGGAAACAGTTGCATTTTCCATAAGAACAGAATTTGAGCTTAGATTTAAAGTTGAATGAACTGAATATACTACACTACTACTAGTACTTGCTTAAAAAAATGTTTGTAATTTTGCAGAATTATAAAACAAATCTGACAAATTCAGGTTCAATAATTTAATTTATTAAAATTTTGAAATATTTGTGAATTTAATTGTGTTTACTGCACAAATAGGTCCTACAATACTCATTGATTTAAACTCATGAATTCGTGTTCCATTATTTCACAGAGTTATCATCAAAATGGGTTTCCTACAACACATTGGTTTACTTTAAAGATGTGGTGACCATTAAAAGTTGTTTTTGCTTTGTCAGCTATATTTTCCAATCCATAATTGTCAGCCCTGTTAACAGCCCCAAAGGATAAAGGGCTGAAGGGTGATGGTGGTGGCTGCCAGAAACAAAGACGCAGAAGGGACGACAAGTGGGCGCCGAATGAAAGACACACTTGGAATTGTTTTTGCATTTCTTTTTCCCCCAAACCCTTTCCCCTTTCTCCGGCTTTTTGCTACCTGCTCGGCATAAATAAAATGCGGGCCCGGCAGCAGCTGCTTTTGAATTTTTGAAAGTGGGCAATGTGACGATGGCCTTCAGGTAAGCGGAGCACAAAATTGTCAAAGAACAGGGCTGAAAATTAAAAGCCTCGGGCGAAGCGAAGGGAGCACAATTGGTTCTGGCTCGTCGGGATCCGGAATTCGGGATTCAGTATTCAGGATTGAAAAGGGTTTCGAGTCAAGGGCCATCGAAGTCCCACAGAATTGACTTCATCGAGTGGCGAGCAGAGAAGAGGTCCTGCCAGGATGTGCAGTCGTATTCCCTACATAAATCAAGGCTCGATTCATGCAAATTGCTTGCTCGCTGCCTAATGCGTTCGAGCACGTAGCTGATTACAGGAAACTGCCCAGAATCGAACGATGGCAATTTGGTGGCGATTGGCAAGCGGGGCAACAGTTAAGACCCGAAATTGCTCAATTTTCACGCTGGACCAGGAGCCAAAAATAAGAGAAACAGAAGCGAGCCGAATCAATTGTCCCGCAAGGAGCAAGAGAAGGGGAAACTTTCGGCAAATGGCAGCTCATTTTGTATTTATCAAAGGAGCCGTCGGTGGGGCAAATGAAGAAGAAGCCACGTCTGCCTGATGGCGGCATAAACTTTTATTTCAATGAGAGCCATCACAAATTCCATTGCACACTGGTCCAAATGGGTTTCTAGCTGTTCGAGTAAACATAATAAAAAGGTTCTTATATTGCCTATACTGACATGTGAACTTAAAGAACTCGTAAAGTGAAATGAATCATGGAAAAGCGTTGCACCATTGTGATTTCTTCAACGTATTTAGTCGTTAAAAATGTCGCATATCATATGTTAAATAAAGTATAGTAAATTATGAATTAATATAACAATACAAAAAAATATAATATAATAATATTGATATCAACAATGGATCTTATAAAATAAGTGACTCTAGGGAAAATAAAGAACAAATACCAATAACAAATAAAACTCATACGCACTGTGGCCTCTTAGTATATTGAATCTCTAGTTCCCCAGCGTACTTAAAAAAGCCAATGGTGTCTTATCAAATCCACTGTGCACTTTCCAAGTCCCAGCTGTGCCGAAAAAGCAAAATATACTCAATACCCTTGCAAACACGCACGCATATTTGCTTGCTTTCTCCGGCTTTCTCTCTATTTCCGCCGCTGCAGGAGACAAGAGACACGAGAAAACGAGAAGCAGGGAAAAGGAGAAACGGAGAAACGGAGAAACAGAGAAAAGGAGGAGCAAGTTGTGTGGCACACTTTTCGGCAGGGCTTCTCCTTGGCATACAAATGCAGGTAATAACGGCTGGGAAAACTTTCGGCTCGCTGGCATTTGCAAATGAAAGCAAAGGAGGGAGACTGTTCTAATTCTGGCCTGCCCGGAATTGGGCTGTTGTTATTTTCTTTTCTCCTGCGCTTAAATATTTATACAAAAAATGAGCAGCTAAGCGGGCTAACACACATTCGCTGCAACGGATTTATTATTAATGCCTCCCATACGTTTCATACGTTTCAGTTCAGCCCGTTTCGTGTTTTCGTCCTTCCGAATTTGCTGACTCTGTCCGACTGTTTCCCCAAGGCCATTTTCCTCTCTGCCGCTTTCCCGGCTTTCCCGGTTCCGTTTTTCTGCTGCCTGTTGCGGCCTTTAGCTTATTATCATTTATTTATTTATTTATGTCTTGCGCGTCAGTGCCAATATTTTATTTTCATTTTAGTTCGTGGAGGCTGGGCCGGGCACTCATTCGATTGTGCAAATCACCAGCGGTCAGGGGTCAGAGCATTTTGGCCACCGAGCCTGGATCCATTAATAAAGTTGGCAGGGAATATGGTCATATCCAGTCGAGATTGGCTCGATAACGCGTTTATTGAATTGCGGGCGACATATGTGTGTGCGGTGGTGATTGGACTTCGGAATCGGCTCACACAATATAAGGAAAAATATATTTTTATAAAGAAAATATAAATTTAGATTACTTGAATAAACATAGAATAAGAATGTATTAAAAATAGTTTCAAAAGAAAACTCAACCACTGGTAAATTCTTTCTGGTTTAACATGGTTTTTGTTTTCCAGAATTTCTTGCAATTTTCTTCGACCAAAACTATTATCATTTTCAACTTTGAAGTTCTTTTTTGTATGTAAATATAAAAGCCTAAGTGATGACTTTGAAAAATTATAAAAAAGCCAGAAACATATAATTACGAACATAGATATTACGAATTCCGAGTTCGTTTCGCATAAAAAAGTCATTTTTTTACAAAGGAAATACGTTTCTCTTTTCTACCAAACCATAATACGGAAACTAAGGGAGTAAAAGTACTTCAAACTAACTAAATACTCTGCATTTTCAACCTAAGTGTACTAAAGGAGTACAACATTATTTTCATAAATGGTATTAAAACAAAGAAACCAGGCTACTTTTATAAGTCGAAGCGAAGTAATAATTTAAGTTTTAGGTACGTTTATATTAAGGTTTTCTTTTTCAAAGACATTTTTCATTGAATAATAACGAGGCACCTCACCTCCTTTATTAGAAATTCAGTAACTTGTTGTGTACATCGTATCGATTGCATAGAAAATGCAAGAGGAATGCACATTGCATTTATTCCAGAAATACCAGAAATAGTTCGTTCTAAAATGCCGGACAGCAGGCGATGAAGGGCTCCTTCTGCCTCTTAATATTTAACAGGATATCGATGGCATCGACGACCAGCTCTGGGCAATTCTTATTCAATGCAACATAGATGGCCCACACACACACACACACACATATAAAGAGACTTGGCTATAACCCTAATGGGGGCCATTTGACACCCACAGTAGCCACGTTATCCGAGACACAACAGCCCAATAGAGGAGTAATAGCCCCGCCAACACAAGTTGAAATTGTGTTTGCCTACAGCCATTAATAACCCCCTCCCCCAATCCACCGATATCCACCCATTGCCACATCCCCACATCCCAAGGACCTTTTGGTATTTGACAGTTTTGACGAAACGCTGGCCTAAAACGTCGGAAATTGACTAATAATGGGGTTAATCGCCAATAACGATCATTCCCCAGCCAGGTAAATTGTCTGTTGAACATGAATGCAAGAAAGTAGCCATTCAATAGAGTATGGCTTGCTGGAAATTAGCTGGTGTTTGCTTGGCATAAAGGTATAATGCATTAGAGCTGATGTAGGTCACTGAAAAAATGTGGAAAGCAATTAAGGAATTATTATTAAGGGCTTAATTTAATTTCATAAAATTTTTCTCCACAAATGTACAACACTTCTATGGGTTATTTTTCCCAATGAAAAGGTGGTGAAAGTAATTAATTAGTATGACTTTTATATACTTTTTCCTTTAGTATTTTCTATAGCTTAAAATATGTCCAATTAGATTAGTGTGTAATTAAATCGTTACTGCCATAAATGTGCCACAATAATTAATATGTCAAACGTGACATTGTGAAATTTCTTTCCACCAAATTTCAGCGTATTAAAACCATATTAACTTGCCGCATTAATTATTGTGTTTTCGCCCCATTAGAAGTGTGTTTTATACATTTGCACCAAGCTGTCTCTGGGATTTGCTCAAAAAAAAATATAAATAAAAGCTTTCACCGCAATTATAAATTTTCACATTAGTGCCATAATTATCGTATTTGTCAAGCAAAATGTTGTTCAAATTTGTCGAGCGGTCTAGACTTATTAAATTACCAATTATGTGTCGTTAAAGTTTGAATCCGCCAAAAATAAGACACAATAATTAATGTTGTCAAGCATATTATTTTTAATGGGTTTTCACCTAACTGTGAGCATATAAAACTCATGATAACTGACTTTGATGAGATTTTAATGGATATTCTTCATTAAAGCCGCAGTGCAAATGTTATAATTTAAAGTAAAAGGTGAATGCTCGTGAAAATAAGCATTATTCCCGGATATCTAGATGTCGTTACACAGTTTAAGCCACTTTTTCCTAGTGGTCAGCTAGAATGGGGCTGTCAGTTGTCCAGGTCGTACAATTTTCACATCATTGGAATCGTTTTGACTTGCCTGTCGGGCGGGAAAGGCACTCATTAAGCTTAATTCGCTGGGAATCAAATATTTAAGAGATAACCCAGATTGCGACTGGCGAACACGTGTGAGTGCGAGTGTGAGTGTGTGCTGCCAAGGCTGATTGAAACTGACACCCAAGGCACTTGCACCTCGCAGCGGAGGAATATAAAATGGCAGGACGAGCCAAAGGAAACGCAGGAGCAGGACGAGGACCACGCCATGTCCTGTCCTCCGCCGCCATCCTAACGAGCAATTTAGCCAACTCATTGAAGCGGAATTAATGGCAATCGATTTTGTTTGGTGGTCGGCAGACAGGAGCGCACATTTCGAGGGGTGAGGGAAAGGGTCTTCATTAGTGGCAGGATGGCGGCAGGAATCCAACAGGACATGCCCCACTGGCCCCTTTCAAGTCGTCGTGTTTGTCTTAAAGCGAATGTTCCGCATTCTCAATTATTTTTAATCGCTTAAGGAATAGTTAAACGATTTTGCGGTTTGCTTGTATTTTGAAAAATTAATAATTGTTCTTACAATTATAGAAAATCAATTGTTCAGCAATCTCATTTATATTGAATTGTGAAAGGAATTGTTAAACGATTAAAAGTGCATGAGGTTTTTCCTGCGTTAAGAGCTAAGAAAAAAGATTTAAAGATGCCTTAAAGCGAATGTTCCGCATTCTCAATTATTTTTAATCGCTTCAGGAATAATTAGACGATTTTACGGTTGAAGGTCCTTTGAAAAATTAATGATTGTTCTTAAAATTAAATCAAATGTTCAGCATTCTCAATTATGTATTTTGATCCGTAAACTTAATAGTTAAACGATTTTCCGGTTGCTGGCCTTTTGAAAAATGTATGTTTGTTCTACACAATTAAAAGTGCATGAATTATTTCCTGCCTTAAGGGCTGAAAAAAAAGGTTTTAAGATGTCTCAAAGCAAATATTCCGCATTCTCAATTCTTTTAAATTGCTTAAGGAATTCTTGTTTTATTGAAAAATGTATGCTTTTTGTACACAACCGCAAGAACATGAGTTATTTTATGTCATAAAGACAGATCTTAAAAGTGAGGCAAAATTAATTAAAATTAATATTATTATTTATCGGTAATATCTGAAGGAATGAACCCCACACAAATTTCAAAAATCGAAAAACTATTCTTTAACATTTCCCTGAATTATTGTTCTAGGAAAGCATTCAAAATAAAGTTGACTTACAGGATAAAACTAAAGCGCTTCCTTCCTCTGCAAACCCATTATTCGGAATAAACTTTCCCCTCCGCTTGGCAATGGCAGAAATATTTTGGCCAAATGTTTCAATCAACAACTCAGTCGAATGTTAACACTTTGCTGACTTGTCCAACTTATGGACTCCCCCTCTTTTTGCCCCTCCTGCACTTTTTGACAGGAAGTGTATATAGTAACCATGAACTTATCCCTCGCTTGATCATGGGACGAAAGTTTTCTTGTCTCGCGTGGCTTCGCTTTTTATTACGTATGGGGGTTATGCAAAAAGTTTGCCATAAATAAAATTTTTGCTCTTTTCAATTTGCAGCTGAATCGAGGGAAGGATAAACTTTTGGCCCGCTATGCCCAGGAATACGGATGCGAATTCATTCGGCGCCCGAGTTGAACATGTGCCAAAGCTGCCGGCAGCTCGGAGCTGATTCTGGTAAAACCGCGACGGGGGCGACGATGCCGCTACATTTCGGCCAACTTGAATAAACAGGCGAAACGAGGCGAGGAAGGGGGGCGAGAGCACATACCACCACCCACTCACCCACTCAATCACAGAACCGGCCGCAGGAAAACAAACAAATAATCAAGGGGGAGAGCCAGCTCGCATTTGGGAAATGGCCGCGCCCATCGACGAGAGTGTGCTGAATGCACTGAGGGGCGTGACCTCCGCCCACACCCGCCTCCCGAAGCCGCTGCTCATCAAGATCTACGTGGCCAGTCTCAAGCAGGAGTTCAACCAGGAGCGCCGCATGCTCCTCGAGCTCGTCGGTCCGGAGTTGCAGACCCTCTACGATGACCGGCAAATCGAGGTGGGTTTTCGAGTCTGGTTAAGCCAGATGAAAGTTAATTAAAAAAGGTCTTTAAGCAATGACTCAGTAAACAAATCGTTTGCTAGCAAAATGTGCAAAGAGTGTCTGCAAAAATTATGTAAACATGAAATGCACAAACACAAACGTTTTGTCAACAAAATCTCTTTGATTTTTGAATTCATGTTTTTTTTTTTTATGTAAACTAGTTATATTTGATTTAACACGTTGTGAAAAAACTTTTTATGTTTTATTATTTTCAATGTAGTATGTATATGAATATCAACAGCGTGATGATTTCAATTTTAGATTTTAATTTCGTTTATACATTTGTATTGATATACAAAGGAATGTTGAATTTATTTTTACAGAGGTTTTATCTTTTTTATTTAAATATTTTTTTTAAGTTTAATTATACTTTTTAAAACTCAGAGTTATAAGTGTGCATATCTGAAATATAATACTGGTTTTCATGTGTCTACAAGAGAACCAGATTAATATCTAACTAATTAAATCAAATAGATTATGTAATACTACATAATCGTATTGTTGTTTTGCTTGATAAAAATTTCACTTCTTAAATTTTGATAAAAGTATATAATTGATTTACAATAATTAAAATAATTTTTTTCTGTTTGATTACCTGTTTTCACGCAGCTTGAGTTCGTGGACATGCACTTCGGCACCGGCGACCTGGAGGTGAACCAGTTGGAGCGGGATCCCTACTTGATCCACGACTACCTGCACGAGATCGACACCTGCCACGCCCACTCGAAGAGCGTTTTCTTCATGGTGCTCGTGGGCGATGGCATCGGTCGCCAGCTCCTGCCGACTCATTTGGACGAGGACATCTTCTCCGCAGTCCTTTCAGATCCTCAGACCACCGCTGACCAAGAGGCTTTCGTTTCTAAATGGTACGAAAAGGATGCAACTCAGTCGAAGCGGCAGCTCAAACAAGATTATCGGTGAGTTAACTTCAATTATTTATTAGAGGGATAAAAGCATTTGCTCTTATACAAAAACAAACCAGATGCCACTTTTCTTCTTTGCAAATATTGATTCATTTAACATGCCCTTTAAAATAAGTGACATAAGCTAGCTGAAAATTTATTTTTGGCTTGCTAGCGCAGTTATCCGAATTACAAACTGCAACGAAAATAGTTATGGACAAAGTTACTCAATATTTGTCAAAGTTCCGTTTCCGTTCCATTGTCCCATGTTTGAATGAAATTATCCATGTGCCACTTTTGCTTTGTTTGGCAACTCAATTGGAGCTGAACTTTGACAAATATTTGGATGGGCGGGCACAATGGGTGGGACAGAGCAAATATGGAAATGCCAACACTTGATTCGACGTCTGGAATTTGTCCACCAGTTATTGATTAGCTTGGGAAAATCCCATATTCCAGCATGCTGCCCTTGGATTCTTGGTTAGCGGAATCGCAAAAGATGCAGAAATTTATGGAGCAATCGTTGCAATCTTTGGTCCAAGGAGCCAGTGCATCTGGCCGATCTGCGGATTTTGTGGAGCGGGTTCAAAAGCTGCGACGAACACAAATCGAAAGGGAGGTCACGCAGGCCATGGGTAAGAAGGGCTATTAAATTTCCCTTAATTACATATTCCTATGTATTCCCTAAATGCTTTTCTTCGACTAGCTCACACTAGTGAGAAAATCCTGGCAGTTTTCCGAGAACGAGCCGCCCAATGCAGCAAACGGGACGTTGAGGCAAGCGAAAGGCTCAGGAAAATCAAGGACGAACTCACCATGAACCTCTCCACGGATAATCACACGACTCTGGTGTAAGTATTTCAGCTTAATGATATTCAAATATTTCAGAACTGAAATTTAATTAAGATGTGTTTTGAAAACCCAAAGACTATAGAATAACAAAAAGAATTTAGTTCGTTAGAGTTAACAAGTTAACACTTAAACTAACAACTCTTTGTAGTCTAAAAAGGTTTTGCTATTCTAACGAAAAACTTTGACTGGAAAAAGAAAAATGCATCATTAACCCATGCAAAATGTAAACTGAAACTTAAAAAGCTTTTTTAGTAAAAACTGACTTTTTAAACAAAAGTTTTGAGAGGGTTATGCAAAAAAAAACTTATTATGCATTTAAGCCTGTCAAAATTTTATAGGAGTTATATAAAAAAGCGTTTAAAATATATTTCTAATCAAACTCAATTTCCACTTGTATTCCACCGAGTTGGCTTATTAGTTTTCTGCCTACTTACAGTCATTTTTTTCCTTATAATACAACATGGTATTTAATAATCAAAGAAAAATAATAATATTTTCGTTGGTTACAAAAGGAAGAAAGTAAAATTAAATAGCTAACGGCTTTGACGTTTTGTGAGCATTAGGCAGACCGTTTAACTATTTTCGGTTACACCGATGTAATTATTGGGCCCCCGAGATTGCTGATTATGATTGCCGGCTGATTGAGGCTATTACCAATTTCAGGGTGCCTGGCAGTGCGGCCAGCGAGGCCATCGACCCGGACAACGAGGACCACGAGTCCTACTTGAGCAAGTTCAAGAACAAAGTCACCGACAAGCTGCGCCTGCTAATCGAGGCGCACATAACCAATGATCCCGACGTAATCAAGGGGAGGAAAAAGACTGTGCAGGTGAGTTGGTAGCAGAACATTAGCAGAACAGACAGGTAACAAAGCGCTTGGGGCCGCGAATTAAATTAAATGTATTTCGCAGCACTTTCCCCACTTTCCCCACTTCTCTAAACCGCTGACCGCTTATTTAATCAACAGCGATTCTGATTGTTATTCGCCGGTTGGCCAGCGGCTGAACCGAAGAACCATAAATTAATTCCGAGAATTACGCCCAGACAAGAGTCGGTGGAACACGGCCTTTATGATTCTGTGTTACCTTGTTTTTTATGCCCTGTTTGCTGGGCTTTTCTTCAGCTTAGCCATTGTTAATGGTTCCGCATATTGGCCGCGCCACAAAGTCTCGTGTTCTCGACTAATGGCTGCGTGTTAATTAAATGTTTGGCATGTGGCAGGTGAATTAGGCTTCAAAGAAAAGTTTATGGCATGGGAAAACTTGTATAATTTAACAAAACAGCAAAGAGTTTTGTCTGAAACGAAATTAAATTCTTTTAAAACTTGAACGGGACTGCACTAAATGCAATTTGAACAAATTGAAAACGTGACATCTGAAATTGCTTGTCCATAAGGTTGTCATTTGCAGAATAAAAAGCATTTAAATACACAAATGAAACAAAAAGCTTTTTGAAATTTTGAAAGAAGTATGTGCATATAAAAACTTATTAAAGATTCTCTTTATACCAGCTTCTACCTGAAATATGTTGAGATTTTTGTTCGGCTATTGCAATTTCCAGAAAAATCCAACTGAAGCTGCTGGCATGCATGTTCTTCTTATACAAACAGCTGTGATCAAAATAAAATGTCCTTTTAATAAAAAAAATTCAGGAGTGGTTTTTAATTTTATTGGTAACATTTTAACATTGGTAACATTTTATTAAAAATTCTATTTTTTTATTCGCTTTGCAAGTCATCTTAAGAGTTTTTATTTGGGTAACTGCTATTCTTCTGCTCACGACTGTATGTGTGTGTTTAGTCTCAAAAAGGATGCCCGAAAAGTGTGCTTTGCATATGACAGTTGTCGAAATTGAGTTTGAAAGAGATTTCCTGCAATAAAAACCAATTGAAATCGAGTTGGCCCAAAAACGGCAAATGGCTGAGGAAATCGTTTAGCTCAAGGTTGCCGCTGCTCTCCAAGCCTCAAGCTCCAAGCTCCACTCGGATCGCCTTCCGTTCCAGTTGCGGTTTTCTCCATGGCCCTGCATTGCATAAGTTCACTCGCCGTCACTTTCCCATCCCCCCTTCGCCATATCCCCCCTCCCCCCTTGGCTACCCACAAACGACACCTCTTGTTGGCTTTTGTTGAAAGCATTTAACATTTCAGCTCGGTCGCAGCCGAAGGACGAGGCGTAATGCGAACTGGTCGCTGCCATTAGCGGGCGAATGCGAGTGCTGCACTCGAAACAGTTTCGGGGTCTATAACTGGTTTTCAAAATATCAATATTGAGTTCGAATGTGTGAAGAATTTTATTTAACTACTAAACAAAATAAGTATGATAAATATGAAATAACCAACCAATTGAAGCGATAGAACATTTCATCTTAAATAAGAATATGTAGTTTCAAGAAGAAGTTTATAAACAAATTGTGTATAAAACCATTCTATCTGAATCTTTTAAAAACAACTCTTTAAGATGGTTCTTGACAAAAAATTCATTTTTTTAACTTAAATTGTTTATTATACAAAATATTTCCTTATTAAAATTGTGATTTTTTTGTCGGATATTTTTGAGACAGGTACTAACACTTTGGAAACATATTTTACTTACTATTTTTTTATACTAAATTGTTTCAAGTGCATTAGCCCCGGTTCTAAGCTAGCAGTTGCCAACTGACTGCTCCAGCCTCACCTTCATAATTTTCCTTTCAACGCTTGGGTTCCGCTGCCCCTTGCTCCGCCCCCTTTTGCCACCGCCACTGACATATTAACACACTTACACTTGGGCACAATGTAGCCACGCCCAGGCAGGTCGTCCCTTGTTTGCACTTAACGATGCAGCAACGTAAACTGCATTCAGGCCCGGTCAACATCCCATCCCATCCCATCGCAACCCAAACCGTTCCATTTTAGCCAGCCGATGCGGATAAAAGTGTTGCAAAGCCGAGAGAAGCTGAACCCCAGCTCCTGCACCTTCTGCACGCTCTTTGACAAAATGCTGTGGCATTCGTTGCCGCAACCAAGAAATATGCAAAGTGTGCTGAACCCCCTTTCCACCACCCTCTCACCCTTTCACCCATAATCCCCTTCTGGTGCAACACGTCGTATGAGCAACTCTTGTGTGGGTGAGCACTCTAGTACTCTGCTGAAATGAAATTAAAGCAAGTCAAATGCCAACTAATTAAGCGACAACTGTGGCGACTTTAAGGGGAAGGGTGTACTGAGGGGAGGGACATGAAAGGTGGGAGGTTTGGGTGGCCAGACAGCTTCTGGCCTTATTGATTCGGTAGTCGTGTCGCCGAGAAATGCATTACGCAGCTGCTGTCAAATGAGATTTACAAAGCAAAAGCCGCTTACTGGCGAGAAATGGCATAAGAGACTCCGCCACAGACTCGTAGAGAGTCTGAGCCAGGGATCCTGGCAAGGACACTGTGAGTACTTGTTAGCGCCAAACATGCCACAGCCAGACAAGGTGACTGACACTCGCAAAAAAAGTGAATTCATAAATTGGCAAGCGGACATCTAAATCTAAGATACTCAGAAACTATTTATCCAAAATTTAGGGAAGAGTTGTTTTAGGACATTCAGACAAGTTAAAATGTTAATAGCTATTTTTTTTTTTAAATTTGTTAATCTTTGTTCTTTTACTAAACATTTTTTATATACTTCGACTACTATTTCTTTTGCTTTTTTTAAGAGGGATTTTTAAAATATCGCTACTTTTGAAATTTCTTATTTTAATAGACACAACATTCGGCATTGTTATATTTATTATATTTAATGAGATAAAAAATCTTCTTTAGTTTTGTTTCATTTTTAAATTAGAATACACTTGTGCTTGTTGTATAAGCAGCCAAGCCAAAAATTTTACGATTGGCTTAGATTACTGATTTCAAAACAAATATTTCTAAAATATTCAAACGAAAACCTCAGATCCGTAGATTCGTATATCCTTTTCACAACCATTTAGTGAGTTTGTTTTTCCAAGTACAACCTACTCAAACACCTGCCCAGCAGGTGGGCAAATGTGGGGGTGGAAAGGTAGAAGGGCAGAAGCTGTGGCAAAGGTAAACAAAGTTACGTGGCAAACACGCTGAATGCCACTCACTCGCATTCAGGCTGATGTTGGGGATACTGATGCTGATGCTGATGACGCGGACTGTTCCGGGGCGCCTCGGACGGAACGGAAACGGAAGCGGGCAACACTTGGCAATACATGTGCGACTTTATTTTATTTACTCGCTGGCAGGCGGAGGAGGAGGACTGACATCCCGGAGGTGTGTGTGAGTGGAAGAGGACCTCTTAGAGGTCACATGCGGAAGCTGGTCCGAGATGAATGGCTGAAGGAGGTTGAAGGTTGGAGGTTGGAAAATGACACCGGGGTCGGGAAATGGCTGCCGGTGGCAGATGGCTGGCAAATCCAATTACCGACAAACCAAACCAAGCCAAACCAAACCGAACCAAAGCAGAAAACCGGTCCAAAAACATTCAAATACGTATTTCTATGCAAATTACTCTCGCATTCCCGCAATCAAAAATAATTACATCCTGCAAAAAATATCACGCAGACTGCTGACCTTGTTTAACAACTGAATGTATATTTAAAGCATATTTAATGCGCTTCATAATAATTCATAAGTCGGATCAACTTCAGTAATCAACACATTTAATTGATGTACGAACATTTTCGATATTGATTTAATTTAATACCTGCCCCAGATGAGGTTATAATTGATTACGGCAGATGGCATCTCATGGTGATTAAACATTAAATTAAGCTCACTTTTCTCACTCTCAAATTGTGGTAAACGTCAGTTGCAGAAGTGAAAAGTCATATTTATTTTGACAAAATTCTGGTTAAGTTTGTTTCTATCAATCAAAAACTGAATTCCCACAAAATTTCTAGCTAAATTCACTCTAATAAATTGAAGATTTTAAAGTTAATTTTAATAAAACAATATAACTTGATGTACATACTTGATATATTGGCAATATAAAGAAAACACTTTCACTCATAAATTCTGGGAGCTAGATAACTTTTGCTTGGTTGATCTACAATCTAAATGCTGGGATCTTAATTGAAATTAAATTAGTTAAACAGAAATATAAATAATATAAATTAGATGTTCATTTAGTTATCAGCGGTATAAGATCTAAAACTACTTTTGTTACAACAATATTCTTAATCTTTTCATTTTCTTTAAAAACTAAATAAATTGTCAATGACATGGAAATACTGTAATATACAAAATTTGGGAATTAGGGAGCTTGTGCTTTCTTGAAATTGAAGTGAAATGAATTGATAAAAATATAAAAATGATTATAAATTAGTTTAATTCATTAGAGAATAAAGTCTGTTAATTTATCCTTTTTGTATTTCTTGGCCATTGCAGGAAATCTTTCACGAGCACGCGACGCACCTGCGGATCCTGCGGGAGCACACGGAGAGTGCCGCTCTGCTGGAGTCGCGGGTGCCCCATCAACTCCGCCAGAACCTGATGGCCAACTTCCGGAACGGCAGTCGGCATGCACCGTACTTCATCTGCGGAGCGGACGGGAGTGGCAAGAGCGCCATCCTGAGCCACCTTTATGGCCAGGTGAGCAGCTGGTTTGGCAACACCCGCGTCCACCGGGTCATCCGCTTCGCCAAGGCCACGCCCCGATCCGCCTACAATCTGGAGCTGCTGCGCGTGATCTGCCAGCAGATCTCGATCATCTTCAACATCCCAGAGGGCTATCTGCCCAAGGACGCCTCCTTCGACCCGCTGTACATCAACACCTGGTTCCAGAATCTCCTCCGGAGAGTCGAGGACATGGGCAACGATGTCCTGTTCCTGTTCATCGATGATTTACACCTGCTGAATCCCCTGGACTGCGATATTGTCACGGCTCTTTCGTGGTTACCCACCTCGCTCCCCTGGAATGTCCAAATCATCAGCAGCTCCACAACTCCCGTGGAGCAGCTGAAGTTCACTCCGATGCAGCGGGATCGCTTCAAGTCCGCTGAATACCAGTTCGATTTGAATCTGGGGGACTTCGCCGCCCGGCTGAAGATTCCGCCGCAATGCATTCCGGGGGATGTGAGCTTCTCCCTCTACGTGGAGCAGCAGTTCGACCAGCTGGAGCGGCACTACGGACGACAGGCGGTGGGCGGTCTGGCCGCCTACATCACCTGCTCCGAATATGGGTTGAGCGAGACGGAGCTGCTGGAACTGCTCATGCCCACCAACGATCCGGAGTCGCTGATTGAGACGAAGAGCGGACACTTCAGCTTCGCCACCTTCAAGAAGATCCATCGCGAGATGGGTGAGTGAATGGTTTTAGACAAATACATGAAAGGATGAAGGCTTACAGGAACTACGATTTACGATTTCACTTGCATTCAATTAACTCTTAAAAAAATTTATGAGCATATGGCTACTTTTACTTTATGCAGACTAAGCTTTAATAAAAACATTTTCATGTTAAAGAGTCTATTACGCACTTTTAAATAAACAAGTTAAATTTTCAAAAAACAAAAACAAAAAGTGTTCACAAAAATGTTTAAACCTAACTTTCATATTTATACGTTTATGTGCATAAACACAAAATGCTAAAATATTATAATTTTATTATTTCACCTAAATTTGAACTAAAGTTTTTATTTCAACGCCTTTTAAAGTACAAAGCAATTTTAAAAAAAATGTCGAAATTTGGTTCCAAACAAATCTTTTAAGATATTTTGTAGTTTCTTGGTGCCATTGATATTTGTGTTTTTCATATAATTTATATTTAAGTGTAGAGTACTAAATCCAATTTCAAAGTCCATTAGACCCAAATCGTCACCGTGAATGGAGTTTGTAAATAATTGAGTCCATTTTTAATTTTCTTTGGGATGAAAATCACCAGCAGAACTCTGCTGATACTTTTTTGTAGGTTTCGTCTTATGCCATGTTAATTTTTTATTACAGACCTTTTGCTGCTGCTGCACGACAAGATAATGTCCGGGAAGGTGCTGATCCAGTGGCGGCACAACTACTGCGCCTCGGTGGCCAAGCGGCGGTACATGGACGTCCAGAGGACGCGGAGTCTGCACTGCGAGCTGGCCAACCTGTTCTTCCCGCAGGACGAGGACGAGAGCACCCTGGAGAACGAGTCCAATCGCAGCGAGACCAAGTCGGTGATCAGTATGAAGGAGAAGGACCGCGAGAAGGACTCACTGTCGGCGGTATCGGCCGTTTCCGCAGGGAGGAAGTCCTCGTCCACGCACCACAACGACGACACCTCCACCTTCTACAATCCAATCGCAGCGGATGTCAGCTACAGCATGCGGCACGTGGAGGAGAGCTGGCACCACCTGATGCGATCCGATGACACCACGCGGTTCAAGCAGATCGCCGTCTGCAACTTCGACTTCCTGCTGGCGGCGGTAAGCTCCCCAATTAGTTTCATCAACCTTCAGTTTCGTCGGTTTCCCAGCTGGAAACGCAATCAGTGAGAGCCCCTCTTAATTGCCGGGCTAATTTGGCAATCAAACTGACAGTCTTCCGCTTACATGTCAAAATTTAGCACCAGCAAATGCGGCACAAAGTTAATTTGTGCTTTCAAAGCGACAGCTGATGAAGGGAAATTGTTGGGGGAAAGTGGTTTATTTGCTATTGATTGTGATACCAGTCACCCGAAAAATAATGTGCCTAAATGGAAATTATAGTTTTGCAGTTGGAAAATACTTTTCAATTGGTCATTAGAGTGAAGTTGAAACAAGTACAGGCAAAGGAGAAATTTGTAAAAGAAAAAATTAAATTAATCTGAACGTGCTAACAATGTTTTTAAATTATTTACACTTTAAAGGTGTTTATTATCAAAGCTCACTGCCTAGTTTTTCATTCATTTATTTAGCAGCTTTTACATTTCGTAAGCAGATTAAATACACTTTAAAAATAAGCTGTATTCAAACAGCAAACTTGAGGATGTAAAATCCGATAACAACATAAACCAATTCCATTTTCTGTGCCAAAAATCACTCGACTGCATCAAATCCCTAAAGCTCCCTAACCGTTTGGTAATTTTAATTGAGAAAGACAGGCAGATAGGCAGCTGAACTCGATAAAAGGCTCATAGAAGTTTAATGTGATAATCAAATTAGAGTGGATATTCGGTGGCCGCTCTGTGAATTTCCCTCTCGAAAATGCAAACTTCAGGCGAAACTCGGACAGCTGTCGGTTCTTTTAATTCGGTTGCCTAATTGTTTCGCTGCAGTTGGCCATTTGCTATGATTCCCTGATCCCCCGATACCCAAAACCCTCCCCTCCAACCATTCAGCGCTTTTAATTTCATTCCGTTTTGTTTCATTCAGTCGGGAAAACTCATTATTTCGCTCTGGAAAGTATGCAATTAAACTTTTGTGACTCTCTCTTTCGTTTGTGGGTGTGCAAGTTTGTGTGGATGTGGGCCAATCAAATTAACGATTTTGTTTGTTGCCTTTTTATCCTTTCACGAAGGGAATTTACTGATAAATTTTTAACAACCAACATTTGCATTCCCAACGGCTAGCATGGAAACACCGCATAGAAAAAACCCCCGAACAAATATAAATAAAATATAAAGCATTTTGCATCTAATTAACGCCCAGTCCAATGAAACTTAAATTGATTTCATTCTCCATTTAGCCGATTTTATCCTCCATTTATTCGATTTCACACTACTTTTGTTCATGTAGCAAATTGACCTCGAAGGGTTTAAAATTACAGCTGTTTTGGGAGTGACTAATTAATTTAATCAGCATTGTTTTTCATTGCAAAACGTACTATATTTCCGAAATTACAGAAGGTGAGAAATATCTCCCTTGTAATTAGCAGGCGAAATTTTCAGACATGGTTTTCAATTAACTCTGCTTTGTTGTCCTTTAAGCTTTGAAATATAAGGACTGTCTCAGCCGGATTTCTATTAACACCAATATGTAAATACACTTTTGCCTAAAAGCACACTAGTTGACATTAAGTGACAAGGGTTGTGCTTCATTGTTAAATGGGAATTATGTTTGGGCTCGACTAATATTGTAAATAATAAGGCCAAGTCAGTGTGGCTTTGATTGCTTAACAAAAAATAATTTGACATTATACAGAATAAAGTTAAATGATTTATTTTGACAGGAGATAACTCAAGAAATTGTTTTTTAAGGTGTTTGTTATGCAAGACGGCTAACGAATAAAACAAATCTTTATATAATACGTATTGCCGCTTCAGCAAAAGGTTTTCTAAATTTGTCCACTTATAAAACGCTATTAATAGTTCTAAAATTTATAGGAATATAATATATTTATATAAAAAGACATTTTTAAGGGGTCACTGCATTAAAAATTGTAAGTTTTTGTTTAGAAAAGTACATATTTTTAAAATTATTGATTGATGAATACTTATGCCCAATCTAAGCTTGATGAAGATAAAATGTAATAAGGCTTAATATAAATGTTTTATATTTATTTTGGTATGTACCTTTTGATTCCCAGGTGCAAACTGTATCCATCAGCTACCTGCGCTGCTTGATCGAGCACGTGCGCTGCTACATCCTGGATAGGGACATCGAGCTGATCTACTACACCATCCGGAAGTCAAGCGACGTCCTGACCCGCGATCCCATGCAGCTGGGCTCCCAGCTGATATCCTGGCTGCGTCCGATCAGCGAGCACGACGACGACGACAACTCGCTGCTGAGCATGACGGTCCGCTCGGCGACCGCCTGGTGCGACGGCTATGCGGTCCCGCTCCTCGTCCCGCTCACCGGCTGGCTGCCCGCCCCGCTTCCCTCACAGATCCGCACAATGACGGTGAGCGGAACGGGATGCATCCGTGCTGTCTGCCTGGCTCCCTCCAAGCAGCACCTCATCCTGGCCACAAGTTCTGGGGACGTGCAGCAGTGGCACATTATGAGCAACTCGCTGGAGCACATCTTCAAGGGTGAGTTAGAGGGGAGGTGCATGGGGAAAGTACCCGCCATTAGCTGAGCTAATCGTACCCATCTCCACTCTCGATCCTCTCCATTTGCGGCAGGACACACTGCGGCAGTCACGTGCCTCCTGGTGGCTCCCCAGTCGGAGTCGGAGCTTCTGCTGACCGGCTCCGAAGATGCCAGCGTTCTCGTGTGGCACGTAGCATACCGCGAGCGTAGAGCGCACATAAAGTAAGTACACTGGGGAAAAATATATAATTTGTACTGTTTTTTGCAAAAAAATCAAAGCGATGAAGAACAGTTTATATGAAAATATTAAACACTTAAAAATATTATTATATAATCAAAAGTATTTTTATTTAAATTGTCGATAATAATAACTTTTATAATTTTCTTTCCTGGTTTTTGTTACTTTTTAGCTTACATTAAAAAAACTTGCCTTTTGAAATTCTATTGTTTTAATGAAATAATTGCATTTTTTATATAAATATAATCTCAGAAAGCTAAACTATTTTGTTACAAAGATATTATTATTAGGTGTTATTCTATTTTCTTTAGCATGAATTTTAGACAAAACAACAGTCATTATTATTTGGTTCCATGAAAAATAGAAAAGTCAAAAAATAGAAGCAATAAAAAAACATTTATTTAAATACCCAGCGAACATTATTAAATTAGCAACACAACTATGTTGACTTTAGGAGCATTTTGAATTTAATTTCCGGCAGAATTTTTTGATTTATAAACACTATATATCTCTGTGCACGGGACCGTGCCGCCTTTTTATCGTAACCATTTTGCCATTCGTCGCCTCGAGCGTAATTTGTAAATCTCTGCAGGCGCAATTTATCTAAACATCCTCCTCTTCTCCGTTTTACCGTTTATCCTAGCAACGCCCACACGGCTCCCATTACGGGCGTGGCAGCTGGCGTCAATAACACGCTCATCATAAGCAGCAGCGAGGATGCAACCATCGCCATCACGGACCTGGCCAGCGGCAAACTGGTGAGCAAACCGAAAACAAAGGAGGGATTCTCATTTGGGACTTAATGGGTGCTGAAACGGTCATTTTTAGCGAATTAAAAATGGGAGAACGGAGACTACAAAACTTTACAAGGGATTTTCATGCACCAGCCATAAGCTAATTGGAAATTATTTCATGCGGTGGCAAAACAGAAAATCCAGAGTACAAAACCCACAGTTTTGGTTCACCAAATGAAAGCACTAAATATCTAGTTATTTCATGGAATTAGAAAGGCTTTTAGTTGTGCTGAAATATACTCTGTAATTTGTAAAGATAAATTATTTTGTTAGGAATATTTAAGAATAGTTTTTATTAGCTTAGATTTATTAAACATTTTTTGTGCTCCATTGCAAAAAGATTAATTTCTTTGAGCCATTCTTACCTGCTAAAACATAAATGCATACCTAAATTAAATGTCAAAGTTTACAAAAGCAAGAGACAAAGTTATTTCTGGTCAAACAATCATATTTCTGGACTCAGACAGGCAAAAAGACAGAACAATTGTCTTGACCGAAAATGTTTTTTATCTTTTCTTGTTTGCATCGAGAAGCAATTCAAACAATTTATTTGATAACTTCACTTCCCATTGAAATGTAGTTTTTGCCTTTAAACAACATCTTTTAATTTCACACATTAACTTCAATTTCAGACGTTTGTTTCAGTTCTCAGTAATTGCTATCGATTAAAATGTGTCATGTTGAATGATAGCAAACAACAGTCGGCTTGCTTTTATAAATTATTCCCGGGGTACTATGTATTTGAAATGCATCGAACGCTTTCCATTTTGGGCGATGAAAAATGCATTTGGCGAAGCTAATTGCGAAACCTCGCCGCAAACCAGATCAAACAGACCGAATGCGTTTGCATAATTTTCCCTGGCCCCAAATAAATTCCGCCTAACTGTGCTACAGCCTTTCATCAAACAGCAGGCAAGGTCATCCCGGGAATGGGTTGAGATTTGAGTGGCGGGGGGAGGGGATTTATGTGAGGGGAGGAGGTGGGAGGTGGATAAAAGGGATGGGGATGGGGGTGACATGTGTGTGCTGCTCGTTGAACATGGGTTTACACATTCCGCGGCCTGGCAAATGAACCGTGGCAGCAGGAGGCTGCTGCTGCCGGTGGTGGTGGTGGTGTCCTGCCCCACTTTTCCCCATTTCCGCCCCGCCATAAGTCATACTAACTTGATATTTCAGAGACGCACACATTAAACTGTGATTACCCACAATGCGCCATGTTTGCATATCGCATGTATATGTGTCCCCATCTGTGTGTGTGTGTGTGTGTTGGGGGGAAACACCGTGGCCTTGTTCTTCGTCCTTGTCGTCGTCCTGTTGACACACATACGAGCATAGAAATTAGATTTATTGCCACTCGGTTGGCCCCGGGCATATTTTAAAGTCAATTTCGCTGACTCGGCGGCTGCAAGCCCTTCACGATTTTTCCCATTTCCCTAGACGAGGGGTGCAATACACCCTGTTTGCGACCGGAAGTGCCACAGATTCCCACACACACCTGCAATTACGCGCTTTTATTGAATTAATTACGATATTACGTATACGCCGTGTCATGCCGGCATTTCCATTCATGCAACCGCCACCGTCGTATGTTTTTTTTTTTTTTTAAGTCAGGGTAATTTATCAAAGTTTTGGCATTTTCCGTTGCTTTTTCCCTGGGCAAAGGGAAACTCGCATGCCGAGTGGTAATTAACTTAATGCATACGAAATGTGACAAACAAAGGGGAGCGGAAGTGACGGCGAAATTCAGACTAGCACATGTGTCACGCAACTCAGTTCGAAGAGCCGGTTGGAAAGAAGTCCACCCGTTCGCCACTACCTGTGATTAATATTTAAAATCCATTCGTTTAGTTGGCATTCCAAAGTAATGGCGTTCGATGAACATATGTGATAAAAAGGGCTGTCTTTTCTGTAGTCATATTATGCGAATAGGAAACTAACCTGGGGATTAAACAGCGCTTTGTTCTATTTACATTCTTAAGAGCTAGAAATCCTTTAATCTTTTGCTAACAACCTCTTTTACCGAGCTGATAGTGAAATATAAATACTAAAATACAAAATGTTTGTAGAAGGAAGGATCCGTTTTAATAGTTCAGATAACCTTTTGCTTAGAGAATTTTATGGTTATGTTACAGAAACAAAATAAGTCTAGCAATTTGTCCTATAACTGCCCTCTTTCTTAACCCTTAATCTTCCAGAGACATCGCATCACCCATCACCGCGGGCCGGTGACCGGGATCCTGGTGGCCGGAGCCTGCGATGTCCTGATCTCGGGCAGTCACGACAGAACCATTTGCGTTTGGGACCTGGAGAACTTCGCCCTGCTGAACACCATGCAGATGACAAGTCCTATTCTGCGCATCGACATATCCTGGAATTCGGTGAGTTTACACGCTCGCAATTAATTGGCAAAAAAGGATTCCTTTTGGCATGAATTTGGCAAGTGCATCCTCAGCGAGTTCTCCACACACTTTTTGTGGCTTTTCAAATTGAACGAAACAAACTTCAAGCAGAGACAAAAGTTGAGTCCTTAAGGGGATTTCCCCGCTCAACATGCACAGCGGAAAAGCTTTAAAAGAAATTCCTGTGTTCGAGACGGAAAAATATAATAAAAAGCGAAAAGGGAAAGAAGAACTAAAAAAGCGAATGACAAGCTTTAAGCCGCATTCCACTTGAGTGAAGCGTCCCAAGTAACCCAATAACGAAAAGCGCAATTTAAGGCAACATAAATGTCACGGGCGACATGGAAGGAAACTGAAATCCTCCTCCAGCAAGTTTAAAGCTAAACACAATAGATGGACGAGCGAATAGATTCGCTGAGATATGACAGATAAAGCTGGGTGACTTGACAACTTCGGGGCTTCGCCGTGGAAATTCTAATAAGTGATTCCGGCTTGGGAACGTATTACGCGCCAAATCCTTTGTTGTCAATCAGCTTGACAAAAAACCAGATGTGTGTGTACTATATGTGCACGTGCAAGTGTGTGTGTGTGTGTGGGTCGTGCCTGCCTCTATCAATAAGTATTGCATACTTAGCAGCAATTTGGCACGCAAAATAATATCAAGATACCGGCAGGGGTCCTCTCTCCTCTCCTTTCTCCTGCGACATCGCAGTCCTTTGTCAATGGCAACTGTTGTGGGTCCGGGTCCCCATCGCATCTTATGGCAATTTATGCGTGCTTCCACTCGCTTCTCGCTCCTTAAGCGCCCCCTCATCCATCTGGCTCGCTCCAGCAAATCCACAATAGACAGACAACAGAGAAGCCAACTGTAATTCAAGGTGCGCCTGCCGGGGCTGCAGGTCCTGGCTTTAGGGAATCTCCTCGGATAACGCATACCAGTCAGAAGTTAGTGCACTCAAAAAAAGCAAAGTTGTCAATTCTTTGGGATTGGGATAGCTTAGCTAATCAAAGTATTATTTGAATTTACTTTTTACCTCCGCAAGGGTACAAAATATTGAAAGTTAAACTCTATATTTTCTCTTAGAACTTAGCTTTATTTTGAATATTCAAACTATCCTCCAAGCCCGTTTAATTCTAAGTAACATGTTTAATTGAATATTTTAAAAATCTTTTATGAACTTATTCTCATAAACTCATAATAAACAGAATACCCTTAAAGGCTCATAAAGAAGAATAAGAAGTAGAATAACATTTTTCCAAATTCTTAATAATTTAAAAATATTAGTACCTAACAATATCTCAAAATCCTTAATAAGTTATAATAAACTACCTATCCTTAATAACTTATTCTAAGATTTTCAAACTATAGAACAACATTTTTTCGAGTGCCCCAACATCACATTTCAGACAACTGAGCAAAACTGAAAAGCCAGAGACAAAGCAAACGGATAGACCAAAAGAGCTATTCAATTACCATTGGACTTATCAATGTTTTTGGGGCTCCTTCAGATCCAAAACTCGAGATGTCCTTTGCCGCCACCGAAAATACAATTTCACACATTAAACAAAAGTGCTTGCGAAAATTGAGGGAAAATTGCCTATAAGCAGGCGGAAAAATTGTTTCGCGATAACAAGGACATCTCCGGTTGGGCGGGGCAGCTCCCCTTACCAAAATTGAAATGTAATTTCACACAGACATGAAAACACACACACACACAAACATTCTGTGGGTTCTTAGCCAGGGAAAATGGCAAAAGGAAATCAACTTTCTTGCTCTTTGGCCTGCATCCTGATGGCTTCGTAGCAGCAGCCCTGCCACGCCCCTTTTTCCACTCCCTGGGAAAAGCTTCCTGTGATCTGACCTTAAATTGAAATGCTGCAGCCTGTGTGTCTCTGACCTGATAAAATGCAATTTATTAATTTTCGATTACCTCGTCAACGAGTTTTAATGTCGGTGAATTCGATCCACAATTACGGGGAAAATTATTAATTAATATCTCTTAATGGCGCAAAAATAACTTTAAAATGTATTTATTTCCTATCAGGAATGTTATGTGCGCCAAAATGTAATTAATAATTATGTTTGCATAAAAATGTAATATATATTATTTGTTTAATGGTGTGGGAGAAGAAGGCGAAATATGGTAAAATTCAAGTTAATAATGGTATTTTAAATATTTTAGTATTTTACAATCAATAAAGGAAATCATTTGATAGCTGGGGAAATGATTTCGCTGGCGCGGCATTCATTTCATTTAATAAAGGAACTGTACTGAATTTAAATTGAAGCTTAAAGTCCTGTAAAGAACATTAAGAATGTTAAAAAAGCAACCCAAAAATAATATAATATAGAACATACTATTTTAAAACTATTAAATTGTTCCTTAAAAATTTAATAACCATTTCATTTAAACACATTGCAGGTGTTTCTGTTGGCTTTGTGTGAGGATAACGCGCTGTATGTTCGCACTTTGGCCACTGGAAAGGAGCTGCATACCCTCAAAGGGCACAAATCGAAGGTAAGTCAAAGTGAACCCCCTTTGGGATACTGATTTCTAGAGTTATATCCCCCAGATCCGAACCATTTCGATTGGCAAGGACAGTCAACGATGTGTCGTGGGTTGCGATGATACTCGAGCGCTGATTTACGATATGCACGCAGGGAAATTGGTGAGATCCATGCCACCGAATCCTGGACCAGTGACGGCAGTGCATGCGATGGACAACGATGACTTCCTGGTCACCGTGGGTGGCAACAAGATCACCTTCTACTCGTTCCGCAACGAGGAGCTCTACATCAATCCCTACTCACGACACCCGCGTCGCAAACGAAGCTTAAAGCGCCACGCGCAGGCGCAACGATCTCCTTCGACCACCTTGCCCCCGATTACCTGCTTCGATCTGTCCCGCGACTCCCAGCAAATGGCCATCGCCTCCGGCCGGAATGTCCACCTGATGAGGATCAACACGCCGGAGTACCAGTGCACCTTGGAGGGGCACTCCGCGGTGGTTTCCTGTCTGAAGTTTGCTCCGAATGGCGAGTTCCTGGCCACCGGTTCCGAGGATCGATTGGTGCACATCTGGAACTTGGCTCTGGGCGAGATCAGCCACACGTTCAAGGGCCATGCTGCCCCGGTGGTCAAGGTGGTGGTCCTCATGGACTCCTTGCGGGTAATCTCCACGGATCGGGACTCCCTGCTCCTGGTTTGGATGGCCCACTCGGGCAACCTGCTGCAGACCATCCAAGGTCCCTACAAAAGTATCGCCGTGACCAACAACATGCGCTTCGCCGTCTCCACGAACGGGGACAACACTCTGAAGATCTGGTCACTCACGCAGGAGGACGAGAAGTACTCCGTATCGCACTCGGATGAGATCACCTGCTTCGAGATCAGCGCGGATAGTGTCCACATCATCAGCGGATCGCGGGACATGTCCTTGAAGGTCTGGCAGGCGACGGGCGGCAAACTCAGCCAGGTTTTGGTGGGGCACAGCGATGCGGTCACCTGCGTCGCCGTTTCGGTTACCAACAAGACCCAGGTGCTCTCTGGGTCGAAGGACATGAATCTCATCATCTGGGACCTGCTCACCGGGGAGGAGGTGCACACGCTGGCAGGACATCTGGGTCCTGTCATTGGAGTCAAAGTTTCTGCAGATGGTGAGTTGGTCTCGAATTAGATTTTGGATTTTTTTACCGGTTAACCGTAGAGAAAAAAGTGTGTGAAGCTATAAAGAATATATAATTTATTCTTTATCAGATATTTTCATAAATTTCAGATAAACGTTTTTGTTACAAAATAATACTGACTTCTTATTTTACTATGTTTTGTTTTATTTTTGTTTTTCAATAGGATCTACTGCAGTTTCTGGAAGCGATGACAAGACTTTGATCGTCTGGGAAACCAAACGTGGATTGGCTTTGACCTCACTGCAAATGCACGTGCCCTTCACCCATTTCGACATCAGTCTGGAGGTGTCTCGAGTCCTGGTCCAATTGGTGGACAGCTATAATCTCCCCGTGATCTGTCTGCACAACACTCCGGCGCAGTACGTCAAGCTTCCCACGTATTCGGGTCCCAGCAAGGATGTTGAGGGTAAGTTTTATTCTATATCTGTCAGTTAGCATTTAGAATTAGCAGTAGCATGATTTGTCTTATAAATATCTATAGTTTTGCTTTCCACAAAATAATTAAAGTTTTTTAAAATGTTTGGTATTGTTTAATGAGTAAATGCATACAATTAATTGGGATTTATTCTCAATATGTTGCAAATTGCTTGACAAATTATAGAAATTGGAAATTGTTTTAATAGGAATATTCTTATGAAAATCTTACATCTATTAAAAAATTACTTTTATAGTATATGGAGGTTATATTATAAGTACATATATAAATAATAATTTTTCATATAAATGATAAAGTTACTTCATTAAAAAAAGTATTATCAACATTAGAGTTATTCACTTGTTGATTAATTAGATGCACATCTTTCTTACATCTGAATATCTTATTCCTGCAGATCTGCGACCGCAGGGCCCCAAGCGGCAGATGAAGCGGCTGCTGAAGAAGGAGGTATCGCTGGACACGTACACCTGGCAGAAGAAGTACGGCCACCTGACCTCCTCGGTGATGATGGCCCAGGTGGATGAGCGGCTGAAGCGGCGCTTCAGTGTCTCCGCCAGCATGGAGGAGATCTCGAAGATCGCGGAGACGAAGACGGGGGCCTCGCAGGCGAATCTGGGACCCGAGCAGGCGGCTCTGGCCCAATCGCAGCACTTTGACCAACTGGAGGCGCTGTGGAACAAGCGGTCGCCGCCGAGAAGACGCCACAATGCGGTAAGTCGATCCACTCCATGAAATCCCCACTCTCTCTCCGCGGGAGGAAGGACATGGAAGGACCTTAGCTGCAGTTCGCTTTAGTGTGTGTGATACTTTGGTATTCGTAGTAGATGCGCTCACCATTATGGTTTTCGTTTCGTCTCTTTCCTTTCGTTTCATTTCGCTTCGTCTCTGTTTGCTTACACACCAATCTGCAACCTGCAATCTGAAATGTGCAACCTGCAACCTGCAACATTGTGCAATGTGTGCAATGTGCGCAACGTGTGCAATGTGCAACGTGTGCAACACCTGTGCAATCTGAACCCATTTAACAGGGTCTCTCGAGGCAAACCTCGCTGGTGGAGGACCGCCTCGAGTCGTCCGACGATGATGAGTACCAGGACGAGCGCGCAGGTATGTTGTCCGCCTCCTACGATAACATCCACCTCCTTGCACGTTTGCCCGGCCTCCGATCCCTGCACGATGCATGGAAGACGAACAGTCTGCGGGTGCCGCGTCGCCCCGCCCGCACCAAGTTCTATGTGAGCACACCACCACCACAGAACTCGCAGGACAGCAGCACCGTGCGGCTGGACTCGCACACAGACTCGCCCGACAGACAGAGCACGGCGCCCGACTTGGTCAGGGATCTCCTGGTGGCGCCACCGGCAGCGGAGTCCCCCCAGAGGATCTCCCTGCGGCAACTGCTCCACTGGCCGAGCCTCAAGTCGCGCTTGTGGCGCCGCCAGCGGAACTGCCAGTCGTTGCAGCCGAATATCCGGCTCAATCCACTGGAGCCTCTAAGACCAACGCCCATCATTGTGGTGGAGAACTGCGACGTCCGCCGTGTGCAGCAATTGCGCACCGATCTCGTCCTTCATCCGCAGTCGAGCCGGGCTTCTCTGGGTCACATCGAGGTGGCCGACAGCGAGCAGATTCTGGCCAAGAAGACAAGCTTCTGGCAGCGCCGCTGGCATCTCCTGCGCCAGCGGGTCACCAAAACCAGGTCCGAGTCTAGTCACCCAATCCGGAATACCACCAATTCCAACTCGAATAACAGCACCCCAGATCCTGCGGCCAATTGCAATGACTGCGTGGCTCAATGACCACCGACCGAATCGAACCGCCACACCACCAACGACACCGCCAAAAACACAACCACCACAACCACCACCACCACTCTACACCACCAAACCACTTCCGTTCTCCAGCACCCCTTTTGCCACCTTCTATTTGTAGTTTTGGCCATGCGTAGTGTACTTTAACGTATTTATTTTAATAAATTTCCACAAGGTTTATTTCGTTTTATTTTGATTGCTCGTTCAATTATACCCAATTATCTATGGTCAAATTGTCCGGAAACTGTGTTCAGGTGAGTACACTCCAAAAAACAAAGACTGAACTTGGGTTAGGGGTTATTAATTGGGGTTTCATATAAAGAATACTCGGGGGTGCCATTATAGTTGGTAGTTTAAGACCAACAACCTGTATCAAGTATCAAAACCAGTAAATTCAAATAGTTAGGAACATTTTTGTATGGCTTGTTAAGCATTTTTTAAAGTAGTCTGACAAAAAGTAATCTCTTGAATTAAATACAAGTTAAATTGTATTCCTAACTTCTTTCTTTGAACCTCCAACAAAACAAATTTACTAAACCATCATTTAAAAGGTTTCTTTAACAATAGTTATTTCCAAGATATTCTTTTAACTCATTTTCCTTACTGACTGATAAACTTTAAACTTTAATCGCAAACCAAACATTAAAAAAACCCAAGTAGATTCGTAAATGGAGATTGGAAAACGTGTAAGCCGGTTGTAATGAAAGCGAGGATGGCACTTTCCATTGTTTATTATAATTAGTTTTGCCGAGGTAACGACAAGCCAACTCCGCGTGTTTTCGACTGTAATGGCTTTCGAGTAAATGGCTGCATCATGAATATTAAGTGCTCATCCGCCCGGTGGCTCTGCTCATTTCGCACTGGCCAATGCATAAAACTGCAATCAATAACCGCGCAGTGCGATTAACTCGATGAGCAAACAAGGGACGAGCGCGAAATGAATTGAGCGAATTAAAAGCAATCAATTCCAGACGAACGGAATCGAATCGCACCGATTGGGGTCAGGGATTTAAGGGAGGGGGTTCCCCTGGGGTTCCATGAGGTAAGCAGCTCCTTCTCCCAGCTCCACGTTCTACGTTAAGTTCATCCATATTTCTCAGGCATGTTTTGCTCTCGGTCAAGAACAACCAAACAAAAGAATACGAGATCCCCGGAAAACCAAGACGGAACTTGGGAAAGTGTACCATAAACATAGGTGTACTATAAGGTGTTACTCGCTTTCGTTCTCTAAGTATAATATATATGATATGTTTTCACTTTCGACTCCTCTCGATTTTTATAACGTTTTACGCTCTCTCGATGTGTATATATGTATATCTTCCTGCATATTTAAATACTCGTTCCGTTTAAAGTTGTTGTCCAGTTTGGCCACGATTCTGCTGCTAATCATAAGAATTGATAAACGATAAAAGAGAAATGAAAATGAAGTTCCCGTTTTCCATTCCAAACTATCCGAAACCACCACTCCGAATGAACCAACCACCAACCACCACCACAACCAACCAACAGCCACCGCCCACAGTTCGAAAACCAGTTCCCGCAGCTCGCTGCTCCCATAAACCACAGCAGCCGGAAGAGTAGCCATTGCGACGTGAATAACTACCAAAAAAAAATGCGAAAAAAACAAACATATAAATCCGAAATAAGAATCCACTTAGATAAGTCCCCCCACTCGATTGGCATGTCAGTTTGTCCAGTGTTTTCCAAATCGAAGCTAGTTCACCGTACAGAGCACTTTGCAAGTAACCCACCACAGAACGGCACTCCAAAATTGACTAAATCAAAAAAAAAAAAAGAGAACCCATCCGGCTAATTTCGGTTGCATTTCGTTTCTAGATGACTTCGACGATTTCTTTCAGTGGGGATAGGACGTTAGGCTAAGATAGTCGTATGTACCACATGTTATTGCTAGGGAATAGACACACTACTTAAATACCTTTCGAATGTACGGGCATACCTCAAATGCAAATGCTGAAAAAACCACTTTTGAGAATTCTACACAGTTTATAGAGCGTACTCGTAAAATAGCATATTTATAACCGACAAAAACAAACAAATATGAACCCACAACAAATGGCCAGCTGGATGCAATCAAGTAAGTATGCAAGCGACCTGGTCGAAAATATACTCGTGCTCGTATAGATGCATATCCCTTAGCCGAACCACTAGAGCCAGTCTTTAGAGCTTAACCATCTTAATCTTAATTTGGCCAAGGGCCGCAGCGAAAGCCTTTGCTTTGGTGTCTCGTGCAAGTAACGTTTATTTTGGAAATTCGTATTAGAGCTGAACGTGAACGAAAGTAGATGAAAGCTATTGGGCATGTCTACAGTATCTGAAACCTAGACCGATGTCAATAATGCCAGCGACTCTAAAGAACCTTTCGAATTTGTTGTTGTCGATTTATGCAGATCATTTCGCTTCAGGAGGAGGAGGATACCACAAGGGATAAGGATTGAGGCGGCAGTTAAATGGAGTCCTTATCCAAAACGGCAAGCAATAAGTGGGCAGACGAGCGTAACAAATAACCCCTTCCATCTCCCATTTCCCCCATTTACCCACTTACCATTTCACCCTGTAGATGTAACCAAAGCAAACGAAAACATAACATAGTTAAATCTGATAAACCACCGTCTCAGACTTTGTAGGAATTATAGCATTAAGCGAGCCAATTTCGAAATTTTATTGTTGTAGAGTGTTTTATGTACCTACTAAACTATAGTAAACCCGAGCTAAATGTTGATTGTATTGACACACAATAACGCAATAACGCAATAACTTAGAATCTGTTCAAACGAGATGTGCAAATAGAAGCTCTCTGAAGGGGTAAAAAGCGTAACTATGCTTAAAAACACAAGTGAAAACGAGTAAACAAGCCCACACACCGACACAAGCACAAAGACACAAGGAAAACATTGATGGATAACTATGAAAATAAGCAAATGTATATAAGCTCCCATGTTCGCTGTAGAATTAGTATTACCTCGACCTCAGTTCGAAGTTCGGTTCGAATGGCACTTTTTCGGGTCACGGCTTGCACTTCCCTTGGATATAACTTCAATAACTTTCTGACAATCAGAGGTTCTAGCCTGGAACGAAAAAAATACACACACACACACACACTCAACCACAAAGCAAATCTAAACTGAGGACGAAAACAGAGGGATATTTCTACACTGGATAGTTCTATGCATGCCACAAGTGAAACTTCGTTAAAAATAAGCAATTAATGTCTACGTAGCGTAGTGTAGTGTCCACCTTTGTAGCTGAGCCACGATCACCATCTCCCGAGGAACTATTCATCTGGAAGCGGATCGGATGCGGCATCGGAATCGGATAGCGATATCGAATTAACACTGATAAATGTACACCCTGTCTATGTCTATTAAATCGAAATAAAACTCAACTTTACTGCAAAACAGCAATCGTACTAACTGCATATTTCTTTCTAGTTAAAGTTAAACAATTAAAAAGTGTTATTTACATAACAATTAAAAATGCCCTGCTTATATTTTACTTACATTTATACAATTATCTGTGGTTTTATATTTGTTTAATAATTATTTACATTTTATTTAGACTTAAAAATTTGATCCAAAGATGATTTACTTTAAACGCTTCTGAAACATTTTGTTCTGTATTAAAAAGTAAGATTTTTATCGTTTTGTTTTCTGCAATTTGATACATTTATTTCGCCGAACTACCAGATTCAGATTTTCATTACATTTTTTTTTGGAAAACCTTTATAAATGGCTTGTGGGTCAAGGTTCATTCGGAGACACATGCATCGAGTTGGCAACAATTAATTCAGTTTTCCCCTGTTTCATTATGCATGGCTTTCATCTACCACTCTTCATTATTCGGCCCATCTGTCCCGCTGTCGCCAGCCATTGTTTGTTTGCAGTTCTCCGGCCATTATGACACCATTTGCCAAGCCAATGTCAAACAAAAGCCAAAAGCGTCCACATCAGCAGGCATCCGCCGAGTGGGTGTGGGTGGCTCTTTTGGGTGGGCAAAACCGCAGACGCAGCCATTTTGTTTGCACTGTCTAATGAGAAAAGTTTGCGGAAAGCATTGACAATGAATGCTCCTGATAAGAGTGGGTGTATGTGGGTCAGGTCCACACCACAGAGACAGTTGCACAACATAAAGGAAAACCCATACACAAGTTCCTTGATCGATTGCCATACACACTCGTTTAATGAGCTTGCCAAGAAATGGAAAAAAGGAATAGGCCTTGGTCAACCCTTTTCTGCTTTTGGCCTGTAATTACTTTTGCTTTTCGGCAAAGATGGAAAGCCATAGGAAAAGCAGAAAAGGGCGGAGCAGGAGCTCTGATGAATTGAACCCACTGAACCGCAGACAAATCGAGTGGAGGCTCCACTCAGATCTCGAAGTGAATCCGAATACCAGACTTTTGGGTTTTTCGCCGAATTTTGCGATGGCAGCAGGGGATTTTGTTGGAAGAATGCCTCGGAATTTCTTATACTTTTTCATGCCATGGATTTTTCCTGCTTTACCGCCGCATAATTGCAGCTAAAAACACAAAGCTCTGCAGGCTTCTAACGTGCAATTTCCTTTCTTTCATAAACCATACCCCACACAGAAAAAAATTGAATAAATAAAGTGCAATTCCTAATTAAAAATATTGTTATATTATAGAATAATATTATGCTTACCTAAAGCCTTATCCAAATGTTATACATAGAGAGTTCATTTAAAATTGCGAAATAAAAATTTGCATACACAATTAGTTATTCTCAAAAAAGGAAAATAACTTTTTGTTTATAGCTCAAACAATTTTAAGAAATGTTGTCAAATTAGTAGTGTCAATCATGCAACACTGAAATTTTAAAATTTTGTAAATCATATTTAAGTATTTGTTTCTCCAGTGCACCTTTTAAAGCTTTCACTTAGGTAGAGCTGAACGCATAGAGCTTCAGTCTTTGCCAGCTATCATCGTCAAATCACGCATACGCAACGTATTGCCAGAGAAACGGAGAGAAGCATTTGAAAGGCATTCCGAACGGGCGGAAAACTTTATGGCGAAGACTTAGCCATGTATTAAGAACTTTCAGACATTGTCAAGTGAAAGTTACCAAGTGGAAAGGGAGACACCAAAACAGAACTGGCGCTGGATAAAAAACTAGCACAGCACAGGCAAAATCTCTGGATTAAGTGAGCTACTTGCCGCGGGCCCTAAATCCATTCGTCCACCAACGATTTTTCCGCAGGCAAACAATGGAAAAAAGGAACCCCCAAAAAACTACACGCATTATCCCTTATCTCGCTTTGGAAATTTATTTGCGTTTAGGGAGTTTGAAAAGGAGAAACAAGAAAATTACCAAAATGCGGCTTTAAATTTAATGAAAGCGGGGCTAGTTTAAAATTGTTTTTTAATATTAAAACATGTTTGAAGATTTTAAAAAATATAAAGAGATTAACTATATGATGTTATTTATTATTTATATCATTAAACGAAACCCCAATTAGTCATAAAGATTTTTACCATTTGTTTATAATAACTAGTTTAAAGTACATATATTATATTTATTTACATATTATAAATAATACAAATTTATTTCCTAAGCATAGACAGTAAACAATTAATTATAACAATATTCAGGCCTTCGGTCTTCATTTTGATATTTCCATAATCACATCACATCTGCATTAATTTCCTCCAGCGAACCCCACCGAGACCTCCCACTTTCTTTAGAAAATTGTACAATTATGAATCCGAGAGCGCTCCCCGATGGATTGGCTGCTGTGCTGCTTGCCTTGCCAATCAGCTGAAAGCAAACAGCCAGGACTGAATAATGCATTATGCGCCACTTCCCATTCACCTCGCCCCTTGATAGTCTATATGTGGCGCCACATCCCTCCAGGACGAGCCATTTGTCCAGCTCCCGCTGCAGGCCACTGATATCGAAAAGCAATTTCCGTTATGATTGCCACAGCTCCCAAATCCCCGCAACGGATGCACGCAAATGAGGAACCAGCTCTTGCTGGTTGCAGCAGGAGGAGAAGTTGCCGGGACAACGGCGACAACAAGTAGTCCTGGCAACAGCCATCAATCAAGTGGAAACATAAACAGAGCAGCAGTATAACCGAATAAGTCTCAGCGGATCTAAGTTCGTTAAAAATTGAAATCGAATTGGGTCAAGATGTTGTGGGGAATCAGCTCGGCGTTGGATTTGTACGATGAGTACTTGAAGGCCTTTAAGATCAACGATGATCCGCTGCCTGGGGATGGAACTTCCCAAGAGGAGGGAGCAGGTGGAGATGGCTCTCTAAACAGCCTTAACATCCTCATTTGCGGTGGAGCTGATCCGCGTCACGTGATCAAAACTCTGGCCAAGAGATACACCCATCGCATCAAACCGAAACTAAACATTTATGTTCTGGAAGGTTGTGCTGAGATTGCAGCCAGACATTTGCTGCTTTTGGGAGTGGCTCTGGAGGATCCGGAGTCGTTTAGTCTGGTTTGCAAGGTGCATCTGTTCATGGATCTCTACGGAAATGCAGTGATCCGTCCCAGCTCCCATCACTACATGGCTGCCAAAGGACGCGCTTTGCTTCAAATAGTCACCGATGAGGAAAAGCTAGAGCAACTGGCTCCCATGATAAATATTGAAGGTCTGAAGTACAAGGAGCGCGATGGTTTGGAGATGTCCTTCAGTTTCTGGCAGCCGCATCCCTGGAATGTCTTCGAGATTACCTCCTACTGGGAGAAGCGATTGAGGGCTCTCCTGGGCACCCGGTACGATCATCGTAATGGAGCCTTCGATTGGGATTTGAGCATGACTCTGAAGGATCGCGGAGGACAGCAAATTTGCTCGCAGGAGTACCGCTACTGGCGAGAATCCGGAGTGGCTTTCGTTTTTCCCGAATACGAACACTGCAAACCGAACAAAACGCTGGCAGCTGGTTTGATACGAAACGGACGCACCTTCATTCATCGCGGGTATGTGGGGGATATCCAAACAGGACCCTTTTGTGGGTTTGGATTGCGCACCGTCGAGGAGCGGATGCACCACTCTGTGCACGGGGATAACGATTATCGGGCCACCGATATAACAGAGCGCAATCTTCTGGAACTTTTCCACGAGCTGCAGACCCAGACTCCTTATGAGCACGATCCCACTCGCTCTCGAAGATACGGATCCGTTCAACTGCTGATGACTCCTTTGCTCAACCACCAGGAAGTGGATGCTGCGGGTCAGGCATCCTACGATAAACCATGGATTAAGATCCCTGGGGTAACAGTGCACTATGTGTCGCCATTGGATATGGTGCAACTGCAGCAGGGCGCAAGTCGCTGGAACAACATGTTCGATGTCGCCTTTGTGGCCTACAACTATTACAATTTCCTGGGCAAGGAATTCTTCCAAGCTTTGCGTCCGCAGGCTCTTTTCATACTTGAAACCAAACTTATGACCGTGGAGCGCAAGGAACCTGTGAAGGAGTTCGAAGCCAAAGCCAAGGAGCTAATGAAGCGGGTGGGCCTTAAGGCAGCTATCAACTACCAAGCAATCAATGCCAAGAATATGTGGCTTAAATACAAAAAGACTGATAAAGATGAACCGGAGGAAGAGCCGGAAGTTGAGCCAGAAGTTGAGCCGGATAGTGTTTCAGCAACTGAATGCGATGAAGATAAGATTCTTGAAAAAGAATACAATGAAGATAGTGGGGATCCTCTTGAAAAAGAATACAATACTTCTGAAAATAGCCCTGGTCTTGTAATAGAAGAGATTCCATCCGTCGTGGCAGCAATTAAAAAGGAAGTAGAGGAAGAAGGTCCGCTCCAGCCAAAGAAAACCACTCTGTAATTAATATGGAATACGAACTGAAGTAAAATAAAAGAAAAATTCAACGAATACAACAGGTAACTTTAATTTCTGTTTTGCTTTTTCTTTTGCTTCCCCGTGGCCCAGGTGTCCAGCTGGAACTCCATTCCCTCCCTTCGCTGCCTGACTTTTTGGGGAGTAGCAAACGAAGTTGCTCGACGGCGATCATCCTCATAGTCCAGCAGATGATCAATTCGCATATTGAGCTTCCTAGCCCGCGTTCCCGTTCCCCAGCTATCCTTTTCCCTTCGATGTTGGAACTCATTTTCGACGACCTTTCGCCTGGGTACGTGCTTTAGAGCTGCATCCCAATTGCCGGTTTTCTTCAGGTCCAGCATAATGTTGATCATCTGGTTTAGGGTGAGGGATTTCCCTGAGCCCGATCCCCATTGCAAGTAGCGATCCAGCGGCAGTTTCGCCATCCGCAGACCCAATCGCTTTGCCTTGGCCAGCGACAGAGGTTCGTTGTTCATGGTGTCCACCATGGCACCCACCACGTAAACATCGTCCGGGTTGTAGCTGACCAGATCCTCGCGGCAGTGGGGCGTTAGGTAGACAAGATTCTTCTTGGGAAACAGCTCTGTAAAGCACTGGGGATGCACGTTCATCGGGAACTCTGGATTCAGCATGGTGGGGATGTAGCGCTTGAGGCTCTGCATGCACCGACCGTCCATCTGGGCATTGCAGTAATGCAGGTCGAAGGGCTCATCGTTCAGCCGGTTCTCCGCGAAGCAGAGCATCAGTTGCTTGGCGGCGTAGGAAGCCTCTCGGTTGTTCATGTGCTCATCGTAGGAGCAATCCAACACTATTTTGGGTGCAAACTGCATGGCGCGTGTTAGCCGGTTGTTCTGCCAGTGATTAATGGTGGAATCGTAGATGCGCAGGAACATGGAGGTGTGGCCCAGACCATAAATGATGTGCGTGTTCTCCTCGCGCTCCTTCCGCATCTCGGCTATCCTCCGTTCGGTGTCCTCTGCCCGCTGGGCCTTCTTTTTCTGCTCCGACTCCTTCCGCATCTCGATCTGCCAAAGGTAGGCATAGTACTTGATCCGAGCGGATTTTGTGGGCAGAGTGAGCACGTGTTCCCAGTGGTGATCCTTGAAGAACTCAAACGCCGGCACCCGGCGACCCTCCTGGTGGGCAATGTCCGCCTCCAGCTGCAACACCTTCAGCCGTTTGTCACGATCCTCTTTGGTCTCCGATATCCGCTCGGTAGAAACTACTGAAGTTGGCTGTGAAAATGGATTTACAAACTTATTTGGGGTTTCTTCGGAACCGGCAAATGGATTTCCGCCACTTGAGGATTCCGCTGCGTGTCGCACTGATGTTGTGCATCCTTTCAGCAGTTGACTGCCCAGGCGCCATCGTGCTATAGTTTTCAGCATTTTATTTGTTACAATTATTGGCAGTAATCGTGTTCTTAAGCTTAGTCGAAAATTAAATAACAGAAACAGCGCAACGTGCTAGGGTTGTCATCTCTTTAAAAAAAAGCAGCTGATGGCTGCGGTTGTTTTTTACATTTGGTCTCTACATGGCTATTTTCTTGTAAAATATTTACTCAACTAAAAATTTTAAATTTAATTAGTTAAGTAAATGTTTTGCAGCTATCATTATTTTCTTTTTTTAATTAAAGCGCCAAAGATATTATGCTGCAGGGAAACCTTTTTCAAAATTCTAGCCAAGTCACCCCCAACTGGCAACCATGTTTTCTATAATTCCCGCGTTGCAGTGTGACTGTCATAATAACAAGAAGCGGCTTTGCCGACAAAATTGCGCTTGGATCGGGAAAAACGTGTAAAACATTTAATTTACTAAGCAGACTACGCGAAAAGCGACATAAACACAAACAGCGATGGCTTTAGTTTGCGCACGTGAGTACATAGATATATTTTCATAAGTTAGTAACACATAACAAACACCACAATCGCTTTCAGTGACAAACGAAGTCCCCGAGACGCCTGTGGTTTCGCCGCATTCAGGAGCCGTCTTCGAAAAGCGGGTTATTGAGAAGTATTTGATGGAGAACGGTTGCGATCCCATCAGCGGCAAGGAACTAAAAGCGGAAGAGTTGATAGAGATCAAAACACCGGCTGTGGTGAAGCCAAAGCCACCGAGTGCCACCAGCATACCGGCAACTTTGAAAACGATGCAGGATGAATGGGACGCCCTGATGATCCACTCGTTCACACAACGCCAGCAGTTGCAGACGACCCGGCAAGAGTTGTCCCACGCCCTGTATCAACACGATGCCGCTTGCCGTGTGATTGCCCGGCTCAACAAGGAGGTGGCCGCCGCTCGCGAGGCTCTGGCCACGTTGAAACCCCAGGCGGGCATTATCAGCGCCCCCACGGCGATTCCCCAGCCTGCCCTGGCCGCCGAAGCTGGAGGCGCTGCTGCCCATCCCATGGAACAGGCGGGCATGAGCGCCGAGGTTATACAGAAGCTGCAGGATAAGGCCACGGTGCTCACGCAGGAGCGCAAGAAGCGCGGTCGCACGGTGCCCGAGGATTTGGTGACGCCGGACCAGGTGAAGAGCTTCCTCACCGTCGCCTCCCATCCCGGCCTGCATTCGGCCTCGGTGCCCGGTATCCTCGCCCTGGACATCAACAGTGCGGATCACAGCAAGATTCTGACTGGAGGCAACGACAAGAGCGCCACCGTATTCAACAAGGACACCGAGCAGGTGGTGGCCATTCTGAAGGGCCACACCAAGAAGATAACCAAAGTCATCTATCACCCGAACGAGGATACCGTCATCACCGGTTCGCCCGACATGAACATCCGCATCTGGCACGTGCCCACTTCGCAGACGCAGTTGCTCCTGCGCTGCCACGAGGGTCCCGTGACGGGACTGTCGCTGCACCCCACTGGCGACTACTTGCTGTCCACCTCGTCCGACAAACATTGGGCATTCTCCGACATCCGAACCGGCCGCCTGCTCACCAAGGTTATAGACACCGCCGAAGTTGGCCTCACGACGGCACAATTCCATCCCGATGGTCTGATCTTTGGCACGGGCACTGTGGACTCGCAGGTCAAGATCTGGGATCTGAAGGAGCAGAGCAATGTGGCCAACTTCCCCGGCCACACCGGTCCCATTTCGGCCATTTCCTTCTCGGAGAACGGTTACTACCTGGCCACCGCCGCAGATGACGCCTGTGTCAAGCTGTGGGATCTGCGCAAGCTGAAGAACTTCAAGACGATTCAGCTGGACGATGGATACGAGGTGAAGGATCTGTGCTTCGACCAGAGCGGAACATACCTGGCGATCGCCGGCAGCGATGTTAGGTGAGTGAAGTGCTTTCGTTGCTTAAAATAACTCTTATTTATGTCTTGATCATACTTTTATTCACTGATTTGGTTGTTGGTTGGTAATATGGTTGACCAGTTCAGACCTTGTTTTTCCATCGCTGCTCCACCTGCAGGTTATGGTGCTTCTTGAAATGAGCCATCCAGTTGTGCAGTCGGTTTTGTTTCACCAAAGCCCGGCGAGACATATCTTTCTCGGCTGCCATGCGACGGCGAACTTGTTGCTCGACGCTTCGCAGCTTGTTGGGTTCTATGTGGTCTAGCTTGGCCAAGAGTTCCTAAATGAAAGATATCGCTAATAGGTATTTGACTAACTTAAGCAAATCACAAAGTTTTACCAGAACATGTGCTTGGATTTTCTCCACTTTGGCCAGAGTGGTGTCCTGTTCGTCTTCGTATGTCGACTTCGGTGGCGGCGGTGGGGGTTGCATATTTTCTAAGGTGCGCCACTGCTTAGCTGATTTTTGTGGCGGCGGCTTAGGTGGTGCCTCCACCACCTCCTTCTTCTGCTCCGGCTGAACTTTGTTTTGGATTTGCTTCAGAATCACTGGGATAATGCTGTTAAGTTTGATGTTTAACTTACTGCCGAAAAAAACAATCAAAATAGTTACAAATCGTTAACCAACATAAGAACCATAAAGACTTACTCCTTGCAGTATCTTTGTTCGTAGTCATTCAGTAAACCCTTTGCCCGTTCCTGGAGTCCTGACACCCGCTTTTGCAGGAACTCCGGATCCTTGAGGAACACATTGGCTTTCACCTGACGCTCGTAAGTCTTTTGAGACTTGTCATGAAGGATGCCCACAATGTGATTCAAAAGTGCAAGCTGCGTGAATCGCCTATTGTAGTTGGAAACCTTCAAGCGGTTCCTCTCGTAGCCGCGAATCCAGATCTCAGCATTTAAGTGATGCCTCTTGGCCAAATATGGACGCACTATCTTTTCCATGTAGTTCTGAACTTGGCGCACTTGCTCCAGTCCTGCTGGATTCCGTTCGGTGATCTCCATGGCAATAATCTCCTTCGGCAGGACCAACTTATTGTTGTCATCATCCCCATCGGTTTCCTCCTCCTCCACTGTGTCGTCAAAGTAGCTGATCAGCTTGAGGAGATACTGAAAGCGACCATAGACTTCCTGCACTTCCATTAGAACCCGCTGGTGCTCCAGCTTCACCTCGTTGAGCTCCTCGGCCAGTTTGCTTTCTTTCAGTTTCTTCAACTTCTCTTGGGCCTCCAACATTTTCTTGAACTCATCCGCCTCCATTTTCTTCAAAGAATCCTCGGCAAACTTGTGGAACTCCTCAGCCTTTGCATATAGATTGTCTTGGTACTCCTTTTCTCTTTTTCGGTCCAGGAACAGTTCTTGCGTGGCATAGTACATAAACCGATTGCGTGTAATTTCCCTAAGGAGTAGGATATCTCTGAAAGAGGGAATCAGTTACACCCGCAGTTGGTTTGCTCGATATCTTACGTTTTCATACGAAACTTTCTAGCCAAGCGCTGCAAGCTTGCATCTTTAATGTAGTCGGGATCGATGGTAGTAACTACACAAGGAGCACGGGGATTGGCGATTTCTCCGCGCTATAAAGTAACTCTTTAATGTAAAGTAAAACAATTAAAAGGTTTCTATCGTACCGCATTGAAATCCTCAATCGATAAATTAATAGGCTTTGGTGGCTCCGGCTCCACATGGGTTTTAGGTCGCACAAAATCTTAAAAAGAACATTGAAACATCAATGAAATATAGATAATTGCCAAATCCTTACTTTCATATTCGCGATAAACTTTTCTCTTAAATTTCCGCATTGCAGATTAATTTTGTGAAAGTAAGATTCCCTCACTGAACTTGTTTACTCCGTTGCCAAGGTACAACTTTATGTCTCACGGTTTCTTCGATTTATTTCCAGGGTTTACCTGTGCAAACAGTGGCAGGATCTGAAGGTATTCAACGACCACACGGCCCTGGCAACGGGCGTGAGATTCGGAAAGCACGCTCAATATCTCGCCTCCACCAGCATGGATCGCACCCTGAAGTTGTACGCTATCGAATAAGCAAATGCAGAGTCCACACAACTAGTTTTTAAGTCCATCTAATTTTCTTATTCAATATATCAAACTGATTGTATGTTTTCTTGAACAAAGCTTGCAGAAAAATAAATCTGACCCACTATCCAAAAGGCCAACACAAACATAAATCTATTGCCTAAACCTTTATGAGACCAACATTTATTTGAAACTCCTAACTATATGGATACATACATACAAGCTTACACATTTTCATATTTTCTTGAAAAGAAACTTTAAACTTAAGATTAGCCAAAGGATAAAACGCTCTTTTTTTACACTATAAACAATTTTAATTCATATTAATGCATACACTTATAAACGAATTCAGTTCGCAATGTGGTTTATCTTGGTGTTATCTTTACGAGGCCGAGATCTGCTTAAGTGGTCGCTCCAAATAGGAGGCCAACGACATGGCTTTCTGCTTAAGAAGACCCAATCCTACAGTTTGCTTGGCATACAGACACAATAGGACACTGGCAACCTGAAATATATAATGGAGGTTATGAGATCTGTGTTGAATCCTTAAAGGATTATTCTTTTAAACCTGTGTAATGGCAACATGTCCGTTTTCGCAATCGATCAGCACAAAAGTAAGACGATCCTCGCGGAAGGCATTTCTACCGTGCTTTTCGTAGGCAGCCCATATATTGCTGGCAATGGCCGCCGTAATCCTGGCATCCTTATCGCCATATCCCGAATACGCCAAAAGAGCTCCCTCCTGACTGAGCAATCTGTAAGAATAGGGAAACCTTATAATTTAGAGCGTAAACGGGGTAATTGGATGCCTTACAGGGTGTTCTCCACTCCGCCCGTGTTGGCCTGGCTGAGGACCTGCGTCAGGGCTTTGGGTTTAAGCATTTTATTTGGTTTTTAATGTGTAAAAAAAGGAAAACAACAATATAACTACGCCTTCACAAACACTTCATTCCGAATGGCAAACAAATTCAGCTGATAAGATGAGCGCGTTTTGTGGTGAATAGCAATTCAGTGGCGCCATCTATACTATAGATTCGAATCCTAACAGGAAATAAACGCATGCTATTTTGATAAATTTTTTTTCTAATAAGAATATAAATATTCAGCTTAATAGTCTAAACATAACGCTTAATTTTTATATTATTATACAAAATTATACAAATACAAAAAATTGTTACAAGCACAACCAAACGTGTTTGTTTCTTGTATTTTTCTATGGCATTGCTTTCGAAAACATTTAAAAAAACATTTCTTAAAATAAAAAACCATTATTTACTAAATGGAGTATGCAAAAAACAAGTTTTTAATTTTTAAAATCAGTTGGTTAATTTAAATAATAGCAATCAGGGTATAAAAAGGTAATAAAACATGAACTTATAATAAGTGAAATCCAAGCTGCGTTATCAGGCTTACTAGGAGTTTAAAAAAATTGTATAAACTTACTAAAAAGTTTTGAACTTTTTTACTAAAAAAGTTTGGAAATGTACTTAAACTTTTAAATTGTTTAGTAAGGATGTTTCAAGAGTTACGTTATCTATTATTTTTTAGAGAGCCAGTATAACTTGCTGAAATGGCAATAGAGTTATCAATGTTTTACCCATATCTTCCGCATAACGAGAATCAGAAGGCGTATTTGGTGACGTCATGAGAAAACCAGGTCACGGAATTAATACGCAGCAAAAACTGCACTCTCCCTCGCTCTTTCAAGTCTTTATTGCGATGCATCAACGCTCCACGGGGTCAGAGCAACAGTCTTTCTATTTTTCAACCACCAAAATTGGAAACGCTTAATCGCTCGAATACCTGTACTCCGGTGTTCGGTGTTTGGTGTTTGCTACGCAGTTTGCCGAAAATCTTGGCCAGCAGGGTGCATTTTGGACTGCAAATTGCGCATGACTCAGCGCCTTCCCCTCCGCCATCCTTTCCAAAAATTCCGAACCACGGACAGGGTCTAATAGGCTGGGGAAGCAAGAAACTGGGTCATTGGCAACTACGCCGTGGATAATCTGTGCCAGGATGCGAATGGTACGGTACGACGAATGAAACGGCGATGGTGTCGCATTAAAAATGTATTTATTAACTTAGATTCAACCAAATTTAGTCTTGGGTAATATATAAACCGAGCAAACCGACGTTCGCCGCGGGGGGCGGGCAGTACCTTACGCACTGCATTGGTACATGATATCGCAATAATGATGGAGTCTTATTTTAATTAAATATTACTACCGCTAAGAATTATGTACACTTTGACAAAAATACATCGGGGTTGCCCCCTCTATATGACATTGTTTGGTGTAGCCTTCAATATTGGTTCGATTGTGTGCAAAGTGGGTTGGGGTGTGGGGTTTAGGTTTAAAGAGGGGTGAACAATATATTAGGGCCGTGTTAAATAGCGAGTAAGTTCGAGGGGGACCTGGTGAGATACTGTGTGTGGGGCTCTACTGCTGCTGGATTTGGATACTCTGGCTTGGGTGCGCTGGCTGATCTGTTAGCTGAAGTTTAGAATAGATACGCATGGCCTGTCTCTGGCTGTTGTTCCGCTAGCTAAACTTAATTACAATCTTATTTACATGCTAAACATGTCCGCCTCTCCTTTCTCCTCCTTTCGAGTATCAAAATACATATGTGTACAACTATAAATGTCCTTCGATTCGATCACAGCGCGCGCTCAATGTGAAACAAAACTTTTAAACAATAGTAACGTAAAGTTCTGCAACTAAAACTTTACCGGGACGAGGAGTCACCGCTCCCATCCGCGGATTCGCTTTATTTTTTCAGGGGTTCGGACTGCCTATTGTGTGGTGGAGCGGGCACGTTTTGGATTGGAGTAAAGCGAGAAAATCATGGACGGGTCCGGCTTGTTTAGGTCAAACGTTCGCACGCGTTCTGCGAAGCGTTTTGGTATCCCAGCTCCCAATAGCGTCTTTCGGTCGTACACGTCCAAATTGTCGTTGTAGTAGGTGATGGCGTCCCAACACATCTCGCTCAGCTTGGGCACCGTCATCCACATCTTGTACAGGTCGTTGCGACGGCGCATCTGCTTTTCATTGTACTCGATGCCTCCGAACACGTACATGCATCCGTTATCCGAGTGGGCCGCCGAATGGAAGTACAGTGGGCGGGGCAGGGTGGCGGTCTTGATGTGGAACCACTGCTTGGTGCGAAGATTAAGCTTCCAAATGTCCGAAAAATACGTTGAGACATCGCCCTGCAAAAGGAGATGTTTTATGTGTAAGAAACTGTTTTTGAATTTGTTTTCGATTAAGTTTAGTTTAACGCTATCTATTTAGCAATCTTGGCAACTCAAAAACTTCACAAATTGATCTCACCTGCAGCCCGCCCGTAATAAAGGCCTCGATGTCTCCGTTGGAGGACTGATGTTGCACACAGGAGAAGCACTTGCGCGGCTTCGGATAGCCTCTGTTGCCGTCTTCCAAGTCCGCGGTATTGCGATCGGGATAGGTATCGAAATAGTCCCAGCAGTTCGCTTCCAAGTTGTAGGCCGGAATGCGTTGCAGATCGTAGACCGAGTGCGATGTGCCGCCGCCCAGCACGAAGATGTGCTTGCCATCGTAGACGACCTCGTGGCGATAGCGACCCTCCGGATCGTCGCGCATCTCCGGACGGCTTATATACACATTCTCCCAGGTCCGGGTGCGCAAATCCAAGCGATACACATCACAGGTGTAGTCAAAGCCCGTCGTGCCGCCGATTGTGTACAGGAAGTGCTTGTGGATCACTATGCCCGGTCCGTACTGAGCCGTCGGCAGATCGCCAGTCACCTTTAGTCGCTCCACACCCGGTGTCGCGCCAGCGCTGGCCGTGCGGTAAACGTAGCAGTCGTTGGAGCAGGACTCTCCGAAGGGATAGCCCGTGCCACCATGACTCTGCAAAAAGAAAGGAGAAATTAATAATTGTAAGTAAAATGCATTTAGTGAACATTTTAAACCCAAGGGTATTGCTCTTTTAAACCTTCCATTATCTTTCTGTCTTATTATTATTATTCGGTTTTCTAGACTTTAAAGATGAATCCCAATAAGATACTCGAAAATGTACATATATAAAAGGTACAGAGTTAAGCGGGTGGCATCCACGCTCCTGGCATTGCTGCCAGTGCATTCAATTAGCAGATACTTGAGCTGCTGCAGCAGCTTATCATCGCCTGCCAGTGGAGGAGGCAAACAAAGATGAGGAAAAATCAGAGAAAAAATAAAATAGGAGCAGTGGGGGGTTTAGCTGCAGGCTGCAGCCCAGATAAGCGGAAACATGTGTCTCCAGTGTGTTTTTGTGTATGTATCGGGGCATGATTCGTCATCAAATTATAGCTAATTGTGGAATGCAAGGGAAGGGGCATTGCTGCCAGCATAAAATGCCAACAGCTCCCGTTTGGTTTTGCTTTCGGTTTTTCGTTTTCGGTTAGTTTCCTCCCGAAAAAAAGCGCGCGCACTCAGCTGCTGGGTGGGTAAAAATGGTAAATACAATGTTTTGAGTTTTTCCAGCAGCGCGCGAGGTGGGGAAAGCTGGAAAACAAGTTGTTGCATGCGGCAGCAGCATAAACAACAACTGCGTAGTAACCAAAGCAGAAAAGAGGGTTGCCTGGCATGCGCAGAGGCAAGGAGAAGGGGGTGGAGGAAATGGGCAATCGAGGCGGAGGCGGAGGAGGAGGTGGTGGCCCCGAGTGAGAGGCAAACGGCAATGGCCATGGGCAGCTGTTTGGGTTGACATTTTGGGTGTTTAGAATGCATAAACAAAAGCCAAAGGCGGAGGAGTGGAGGCGCGGAACTGGGCGTGGCATTGGCCCTGGCGGTTTTCATTGCCCAGAATAAACCTCTCTCTCTACGCTTTTCACTCTCTCTCTCTCTCTCTGTCTCTCACAGATCACAGCGATCAGCTGTGTGTGATTTCTCCGCTCATTTCACCGTTCAATTGTGTTTTCTACTTGAGCACAAACAAGTTTTATTTTATTGCAATTGATGGTTTTGCTAGCCTGCACGGAAAGAAATTTTATCATTTCTAATAGGATTAATAATAAAGTGCAGTCTAAGCTTAAACTCTGATATTTATACACAATCCCCATAAGCAGAAATGTGAGAAATCTTTGTAAAAGGCTCAACCAGAACTAACTTATTATAAATACAATACAATTTATTTTTATATTTCATGAATATATACATATATGCATATATGTTTTCCTCATTAAAGACTTTTATTATATCACAATCTTTTTGCGGTCTACATTTTGTATTCGCAGTTCAAAACTGCTGATAACGATTTCATTTTAAGACATTTTCTTGTTATAAACACAATTAGCACACAACACACGTGTTGTTTTTTCTTGTTTATATTCTTTAAAAGAACGCCAATTTGGAATTAAATTCTACTTCCTGAAGTGATCTACTTTTTTCTCTGTGTTAACCAACACACCCAGCGAGAGAGATAGACAAATCGAACCCATCTATTTTCGTCTGCTTAACCGCCCCTGATCCCCGCCCCTTGCAATAGAGATTTAGATAGCATCCGAATAGATACTTACAATCAACACGTTATTGTGAATGGTCAACGCATTGGAGGCCAGCTCCACGGGCATGTTGCTGGCATTGTCCGCGTTCAGCTCCAGTCTCCAGGTCCTCGTGGCAAAGTTGTAGCTCCACAGCTCCTGGAAAAGCAGACAGTGTCCACGACGCGAGGCAGCCAGGGCGCTCCTCGGATTATAGCCACCCAACGAGTACAGGTGGGAATTGGAGGCGATTATGCGGTGGCCACTGCGCGCCAACGGAAATCCGCCGGGGAGGTGTTTTTCCCGGTACTGGCACTTTACCAATTGCAACGGTCGGAAGGTGTACAGCGGTCGAGCATAGCTTTCCCTTAACTTCTGCTGCTGCTCCGGCGAAAGGAAGACATCAAACACACTCTTCGACAGCTCCTTGCTATTCTCTAGTTCATCACTAGAACTAGTAGACTCATCGGAGTACAGTTCGAAATCCGACTCCGAATCGGTATCGCCATAATCCACATCCACGTCATCGTCATCGTCGTCGTCCTCCTCTTCCTCCTCGTCCAAATCGCTGGCTGCGTCCATGGGCTCTCCGGGACCCTGAATTACCTCGTAACCGGCCAAAAAATCCTCCCGATTATGCGGCTGCTGCTGCTGCTGCTGGGGCTCCTCCTCCGGATGAGCCACATCCTCTTCCGGCATGTCCTGTTCCATTATTAGATCGTTGTTGTTGTTATTATTAATGTAATTGGCCAACTCTTGGTGGTCAGATGGATGAGCCTTTTCGTAAACCTTCAACAGCAAATCACACACAAACAAAAGAAACGTCCAAGTGTGACGCAGTTGGTTAAACACGATGCACTTGAGCTTGGCTGGTTTTAGTATGTTCATAACACGCTCGGTGTGTTTGATTTGAGTGAGAGGTTTTAATGTTACAACAACTTTTGATCCTTGTCAGTGAACCAAAAATTTTGTCAACTTTTATATTGGTTTGTTAAATTTTCAAGGGGGAGGGTCAAGCGACCTCGCACAGCTGGCTGCCTACGCTGTTTTTGTTGTTTTTGATTTGGTTTTTGCTGCTGCTATTGTTGTTGTTTTAGTTGCCACTGCTGTCATTTTGACACTCGCGCTCTCTCGCTCGCACTCACGCATACACGCACGCACATGTGTTACGTTACGTGGTGTGTGTGTGAAAATATTTGCCCGTTCGTCGCTATTAACTGCGTTTTCTTTGTTTATTTTTCGATTTTCCTTGTCTAATGCAATTTCACTAGTTGTGGCACGTTGGCGATTGTTTTATTATTGCACTCGAGACATCCGCGCACCGTCCTGCGTCAATCTACGTTCGTTATTTTTATGAAAATAATAACTTGCTTTTGCAAAAATACCAAAAATACGGAATTTAGTTTTGGTTTATAGGGATATTGTTGAGTTGGTCACTCTAAGCAATAAAATTTAAGTTTGTAGTGTAAATTAACTGTAAATTCATCAATATGTTGTAAGCTAGGGATGTAAGACCTATGTTTGTGATTGTATCAACGTTTTAGTATCGATAAAAAACGGATTGAGCTTGAGAATCGATGATGTTTATGAACTAATTTTTTGTTTTTATATTACTTATTTTAAGAGATCTTAGTTGGGTAGGTTAAAGAATTGTATTTAAATATGATAATAGTTAAAAAAAAAACAAACAAATTCGTTGTTTGGATTATTTTAAATAGATAATGTTATTAAACTAATATTCTATTCCAAGCTTAAAAGTTTTAAAAAAGATGGATTTAATTCAGTCAGCTTTAGTTTTAATTTTAAAGAAAACTGAAAGATTTGAGCTGTTTAACATTTTTTTTTATATTTCCTCTATTTAAAATCAAGAGACGATAAACAAAACTAGCTTTTAGCTTGTTGATAGAAGTGTAGCCATTTCTCGCCAATCCCCAAAGTATGCTGCGCTGCTTCACTGCCCCGATAACTTTCGGCTAATTCACCCCCAAAAAGCCCGGCCACACTGCAGGCCAACCAAAGTATAAGACCGACCGCAGTCCGCACTCATTTTTCATACAAATTCGTTCTTTTCTTGTGTAATAAACGGATGCGGTGTCAACTCGTAAAAATGCAATACCACCACAAATCGCATAAACTTTGATATCGCCCAAATAATCGGATGTGGTACGGAATCGAACAGTAGCGTCTAACGCTGCCGACTCGTTGGTCAAATTCTAGAGTTCCTCCGTCGGCCTTTTGAGAGAATCCCGCGCAATCCTCTTTTTGAGAATGATTTCAAGGCGCCAGTGCAGCTTTTGAATAGCAGAGCGCAAGACCCGGAACAAAGGGACTCCCAGGATAACGGAAGCCAGGACACCTGAACACCAGCAAACCCCCGGGAACCGCAGGACTGCGATTTCCCCAGGCATAACCTTAAAAAGGCACGTGCAGCACGCGTAGAAGAGTTTTCCGCGTGCCAATCGGCTCCTCTCAACGAAAACAAAAAAGTGAAAAATTCCCGAAGACGAAGGCATCATGGCCACCCTCCTCAGCAACGGACAGCAGTCGGTTTTGGCCAGCAGTAATGGTCAGGAGCAGCAGAAGGACGAACCAGAGCAGCAGCAGCAGCAGGTCGAGATCAGGAAGTCCACCTCACCGAAACCAGGCGCCATGCCCAGCTTGAAGCTCAACAGGATGGGCTCGGTGTCGCCGAAAGATAAACGAGTCTACAAAATTGTCCTAACTGGCGGTGAGTTTTTTTTTTGCTTCCCCACAAAAATCTACCTGGTTGGGTTGATTTCTGTGTATCTGTTACAAGTGGCCTCGTATCCTCGTATCCTCGTGGCCCAACAACCACCCGATTGCGCGATTTGTTTACGATTTGTGTCAAGGTCGCGAGTTCCACGAATGGGTAGAGATTGTGTCCTGCGCGCAGCATCCCGGGACTTTCCCAACGAAACTTATTTTGAATTCAGACAGCTACCGGCTTTTTATTGTCCATCGGCGCTTCAAAGACCCCACACTGTTTCCATTCATATGTAAAAACAGAGCCATAAAACCTGTTTGCCTGAAGATCATATGAGCAGTGGTTGGGCGCGTGGTCTAATCATTTAATTTGGCCCAAGTTATGGCTGTGATTAGAAGCCCCACAAAAAGCATTGATGTATTGGCGGGCCTATCTCTCCACACATACTTGTGCCCACGTATTATCGCTTTCGGGTCGGGCTTCCTCTGTCCAGAATGCCAATATTTTCAGGAAGAAGCTGATAAAAGACACGGCCCATCGCCACGTGTGGCACTCGTCCGTAAATCCCCTTAAGTCCCTGCAAAGACCCATTTCCTATCGGTTAGCGGGGGCTTTATTTTATTGACGGGTCCGCTTCTTCGGGAGTGCATTCGAAATCGATTTCCCCAGATCGCTGCGCAATGCATTCAGTAATGGGCGTAATTGCCTTCAGGGTCAGGCCGCGGACCTAATCGAGTGATATGCACTGCACATCGACGAGAAACTCGACTGCACTTGATTTATTGGAATTTGGGACACAAGTCATAATCATTCGTTTCCGCCTTGTTGAACCAAACAAAAACAATTGAAGAAAATCATTCTGAAGTTGAAGTTCTACGTATCTTATCTGAAAAATTAGAAGCGTTTTTCTAATTATTAAAAACCGAAACTTGGGTGGCTAATTAATAAATTTATTGGCAAAACGACAACGAAACGAAAAATAATGCGTGCGCTCGATCGAACTCAATTTCAACGAATGCTCTATTCTCCACAATCATACTTAAGCCTAGCTTACCGAAGGTTGGCGAAGACGGAGCGAACTCGCAGAGAGCGAACAAAAGCTTTATTGCGCTCCCGCCTTCGCCCTAAACTAACTTACAGTAAACTTCAAATTCAACGATACTTATTCTAACAATTCAAAATAAAAAAAAACGAAAAACTGGCTTCAGCCAACACCGGCCCCGTTGAAGGCCCGTCCGGCTTCAACATATTGGAAGCGGCGCCAATTTATGGATGGCCCGCTTAAAAATTCCTCCTCCGCTGGTCCTCACTTCGACGACCCTGACCATTCCGTCCTCTCCTGCGTGAGTGGCGATGATCCTCCCTATCAGCCATTGTTGAGGCGGCAGGTTGTCCTCGGCGACGACGACCAGTTGTCCTTCCTGGATGTTGGGCTGCTCCTGGTGCCACTTGCCCCGAATTTGCAGGCCCAGCACATAATCCAGGGACCATCGCCGCCAGAACATTTGCCTGGCTGACGAGACAAGTTGCCATCGCCGCAAGCAACTGAGACCCGCCTGGTCCGGGGTCCGGAGTGCTGGGATGGGGAATAGCGGCCCGCCTGTCAGCAGGTGCCCTGGTGTTAGCGCTTCTCCGTCGCTGGGATCGTTGGATAGCGCGCCTAGCGGCCGGGAGTTCATCGCCGCCTCGATCCCGACGAGCACCGTCTCCAGCTCTTCTGCGGTTAGGAGCGCGCTGCCCACCGCCCGTAGGAGTAGGTGTTTTGCAGTTTTCACACCTGCCTCCCAAAGCCCGCCCATGTGCGGAGCCCGAGGCGGTGTGAACGCAAACTCGCATCCGCTTCTTGATGCGAATTCGCGTATGGCGTCTGCTTCCTCCTCGATGCGCTTCCGAAGGCCCTGGAAGTGGCGACTCGCTCCGACGAAGTTCGTCGCGTTGTCGCAGTGGACTGTGCGAGGGCATCCTCGGCGCCCAACGAACCTTTGGAAAGCCAATAAGAAGGAGTTAGTGGTTAAGTCTGACACAATTTCTAAATGAACCGCTTTGGACGCAAAACACACAAAAAGCGCTATGTAGGACTTATACGGAGGCCTTCCACGAATTTTCAATGTCGTATAGACGGGGCCACAAAAATCAACGCCACAGATACTAAATGGGCGGAGAGCACGGAGACGATCTGCGGGTAAATTTCCCATAATTTGCGTCATTAGTCGAGGCTTGCATTTAAAGCAGCGAATACATGATCGAACTATTTGACTGCAGACCTCCTGAGCGTTTACGATCCAAATACGCTGTCGAAGGAGACTCACAAGTGCTCGTGGCCCGACATGAAAATTGGTTAGATGCAAATGCCGGACATAGCTCTGCACAAATTGGGAGCATTTTGTCAACAGCAGGGGAAACTTGGCATCGTACGTTATAGGAGCATTTGCTAATCGCCCCCCAACTCGCAACAACGAAAAATTACACCAAGTGCCTGAGTCTTCATGAATGAATGGGTTCAATCGTTGAAGACTTGGGCCAACTCTGGAGTTCTTCCGAACTTTTTCAAGAACTTCGTGATACTCGTGTTTCTGGATGGTCTCGACAATTTTTAAGAAGGCTTCGTTGTACTCATTCGGAGACAGAGTTTTTTCAAAAACTATACTCTTGTCTCTGCATTTCCTTATAAAGCGGAACATGTAACCGAACACTCTAAGCAGCTTGAGGTGTGACGAAAATCCCTCGATGACATCTACCAGTTCCGACTCCCGTACCGTGGCGGCCATCGTTACCACAGTCTTCCTTGTTTCCTCAATTAGGACCTTTTCATCAAGAATGAAATGTGCATTTTTGGGCCAGGTCTCTTCTTCATTCTTCAAAAAGGATGGTCCAGTAAACCAGATTGAATCACTAATTTCCTCTATGTCACAACCTCTTGATACAATATCTGCTGGGTTCTGGTTAGTTGGGACATGCCGCCACGTAGCTTCTCCTGACCACTCCTGAATCTCCGCTACCCTATTCGAGACGAATATCGACAAAGAAGACGGATGGGATCGAATCCAATGCAACGTAACTTCCGAGTCTGACCAATAGACTATCCGTTCGATAGGGACCTTTAATAGGGGTTTGATTCTGTGACAGAGATCTGCGAGAAGGTGAGCGGCACATAACTCAAGCCTTGGGAGCGTTTTAGTCTTGAGCGGCGCTACTTTAGATTTTGACGTCAGTAATGACAGTTTAATACCTTCTGCAGTTTTGCTACGAATATAGACGCAAGCTCCATAAGCTCTCATGGATGCGTCGGCAAAGGCATGCAATTGAACCGGTGACATCGGATCGGTGTGCACATACCGCGGAATTGTTATCTCTTCCAAACGAGACAATGTATTTTTCAACTTATTCCACGCAGTTTCCAAATGCACAGGAATCGACTCATCCCAATCCAACTTGTTCAGCCAGAGTTCCTGCAATAGGATTTTTCCTCTGATTACGATAGGACTAAGCAAGCCGAGGGGGTCGAACAGCTTCGATGTCACCGATAGTATGTTCCGCTTTGTCGCTCTGAGACCCATGACGGAATTGTCAATTTCAAACTTGAAAGAATCTTCGTTAGGCAACCACGATATGCCTAACGCCTTCGTCGACTCTGAATCCGAGATCGGTATGGATTTAACTGTGCTCTCAGATGCGGTGACCTCAGGTGAGTTCGAAAACCACTTTGTCAATTCAAACCCGGCGGTTTGAAGAACCTGAGACACTTCAGACCTAATAGATCTGAGCTCCTCGACGCATGCAGCACCAGTTAGCATATCATCGACGTAAAAGTCGGATCCAATCACTTCAGCAGCTCTAGGGAATGAAAGTTTGGCAGATTCACTCAACCTTTTTAAACACCGAATCGCTAGATATGGAGCTGGACCAGTTCCATATGTTACGGTGTTGAGCTGGTATAATCTCAAGGATTCTGAGGGGTCTCTTCTCCACACTATGAGTTGAAATGGCCTATCCGCTTCATTTACCATTACTTGACGATACATTTTTTTAACATCGGCTGTCAGAGCAAACCTGTGCAGCCGGAAGCGGAGCAGTGTGGAGTATAACTCATCTTGGATAGTTGGGCCTACCATCAAGATATCATTTAGGGACACCTGAGATGACGTTTTGCAAGAGGCGTCAAACACGACACGCAACTTAGTAGACGTACTCTGGGGCCTAAGGACACACTGATGCGGAATAACATAATGTGGAGTCAAAGGAACTCTATTGTCTGTAGGAGACATATGACCTAACGCGAGGTATTCTTCCATGAACTCGAGATACATTTTCTTTAATTCAGGATCTCGCGACAACCTTCTTTCGAGCGACAGAAATCTCCTTTTTGCAACCTCGAATGAGTTGCCCAATCCAGTGGGATCAGATTTAAACGGCAATCTAACTTCAAACCGACCTGATGGCAAAACCTGAGTGGTCTTTCTATAGTGTTCTTCACACAACTTATGCTCAGGTGATAGAATTTTCTTTATAGATGGCATTTCTTCCAGTGACCAAAACTTTTGTAGTGTGCTATCAATCGATACTAATAGCTCTTCACTACAACTATAACTATTCACAACATCTCTTGGGGCAGACGCCTTGTATCTGCCTGAAACAACCCATCCAAGTAGGGTCTTTTGAAGAGTTGGATAGTCAGGACCTTGCTTAATTTGACCAACAGCTAAAAGTTCGAAAAATGATTCTGCTCCTATCAACATATCTATTCTTTGTGGCTTGTAGAAATAGGGGTCTGCTAATGGTACGTTCTTAGGAATTTTCCAGTCACTGATATTCACAGACTGGTCCGGATGATATCCGGATATCGATTTCAAAATCCAGAAATCGAACGAAAATTCACTACCATTTATTCGCGACTTCACCACTGTGTGTACCTTTTTCTTAACTTGAGAATTGGATTCGCCAATACCAAGTAAGTTGATACACGATTCCTCTTTACGGATCTGTAAGCGGCGAGCAAGGTCTTCTGTAACGAAATTGGCTTGAGACCCAGAGTCAAGAAGGGCTCGAGCCAAAATGTATTCACCGCTTTTCGTGCGGACACTTACGATCGACGTGGCCAAAATCACCCTGTCCAATGATGTCGCATGCATAACATGTGACGTGGAAGGCTGATCCTGACTTTTAGAGGGAGACAGACTCTCTTGGGGTGGTGGCAACGCTAAACTATTCTCGGAGACGGTATACCTGTGCAGTAAAACGTGATGCGAGCGACCACAAACTCGACATTTACTACTCTTGCATTTGGAAACCGTATGACCCTTTCGCAGACAATTTATGCACAAAGACGCAGATTTAACAAAATCGAACCTTTGCATTACTGACAGCCGACCAAACGGACTGCAGTTCGCTAGGACATGGTCTCCAGCATTGCAATAGCTACAACTTTGCACGGACTTAGTGTTGGTCGAAGAACACGAAAACGAGCTTCGATTATGTTTGCTCGGAATTAATTTATCTTGCTTTGGTTTTGATGTTTCCTCAGCAGATAAATGTTGATATCGGCGATTCAACATCTTCTCACAATCGGACCAAAGCGGCAAAGTTTCATAATCGAGCTGTTCTTCCCATTTTTGTTTAGTCACTGGGTCTACTCTGTTCAAGACGAGATAAATCAACATTGCATTGGATATTTTTGTATCATCTCCTATCGATAACAACGATCCATAAATTGATGAAACGGTATCGATAAGGCTTCTTAAGGAAGACGCTGATTGGTGCGTAATTTTTGGAAGAGTGAACAATGTTGAGATATTATTCATAAAAATCAAGCATTCGTTATCGTAGACTTTTTTGAGGCTGGCCATAGCCTTCTCATAATTGCTCGCGGTGACTTGATAAGCCTTAATAGTCCCTAAGGCTTCACCGGAGAGACACGAAATTAGGTGGTTAAATTTCTCGATAACTGGAATGCTGTCGTCTTGATGAACGAGAGTTTCAAAAAGGCTGATGAAATTTTTAAACTCCGAATATTTGCCGCTGAACTTTGGCAAGGCCAAATTCGGAAGTCGAGCTCGAGTTGGGGCTACAGAAGCTGATCCGGAAATTTTTGGATCGCTTGCTGTCTTCAAGGCCGACAAAAGCGACATTAATTTTGCCTTGGTAACAATTGATAACTCCTCCAACTCATCTCTAAATTCATCGCCATCATCTATATCTTCTATCTCTTCTTGCAATAGATTTGCCTTATTAATTGCAGCGTTTAACGTATCTAATCTACATTTCAATTCTTCTTCTTTAATCGCGATCGCGCCAGAATCGAGTCGATCACTTAATCGGCGAATGCTTTTTACTCGATTTTGTAACTTGGCTTTCAAGTCTTCAAGCAGGTTACTTTTGGGCTTTTCTTGGCTCATTTTTGAATTAAATTATCAAAAACCAAATTTATTTAAGTAAATTATTAAAGGACCAAGTGTGAAAAAATTAAATGAAATTAATTTTCGAATTAAACCACAAAAAATAATAATTTATAAAATATTAAATTTGTTCGAAAAAAATTATTAAATAATTATTATTATTAAATAATTATTTAGAGGCGAGAAACAACGAAAATAATTTTTAAATTGAATATCGAGGCACGAAGTATCAAAATTAATAGTGGGTGCAAACGACGGCGAAAAACAATATACCCAACCGAATGCGGGGTAGCGCGTCACTTGCCGGTCCGTTAACCTGTAGCGCGCCCAAATGACAAGAACCCAACAACAACAACAACGCTGCTAGCGGCGACCAAGCGAAAGCGAAAACGAAAAAAGTTTACCGCTGCAGCTGCTTGTATATAAGGGCTTATATATTTGTGTATAACGGCTCAGATTAACTTCCCAACTATTAACTTGCGAGGTTTTAACGATACTTAAAAACAAGGGGGGCGACAGTGATTGCAATAATTTAACACAATTAAACAAAAGTTGCATCCAAAGGCGGTTCAAATAGTATACAGAAATTTAGCACTTGTAAATATATTAGGTATTTATATATATATTATGGCTGTAATATTTGGTACTCTTTGAAATTATTAAAATTGTTTAAATTTAATTTTGCATGCAATCTAGCTCTACTATTTTGTACATATGTGCCAAGAATTGAAAGCGAGGTGCAATTTTTCAGCACTAGACAATTAACGAATATTTCTAGTTTTTTGTCAAAACTCAGCTTTCAATTTTTCGCACAAATACCTTTGGTTCTTCGTTTGGATCTTTCAATCCTGCTGCCACTTTCCTTTTGCAACTTGAACAATCGCAGGGCATCCCTCGTCGGTGGCAGGAACGTCGAATTAGGGTATTTAATTTCGCGACCGGCACGATTAATTAATAGCTGGAGCTTAAATGTTTTTCTTTTGAACACACGTCGCGGGCAACTTTGTATCACAAGCAAAATTGGATTTTTGTGCAATTTTTTGTATAACAAAAAAACACAAGAAAAAATCACTTGCACTTTTATGTTATTTGTGTCACTGTCACTTTTAAAAAATTTGTTGCCTTTTATTTTAATTAATTAGTCCACCCGGGGGCGCCATGAAAAATTAGAAGCGTTTTTCTAATTATTAAAAACCGAAACTTGGGTGGCTAATTAATAAATTTATTGGCAAAACGACAACGAAACGAAAAATAATGCGTGCGCTCGATCGAACTCAATTTCAACGAATGCTCTATTCTCCACAATCATACTTAAGCCTAGCTTACCGAAGGTTGGCGAAGACGGAGCGAACTCGCAGAGAGCGAACAAAAGCTTTATTGCGCTCCCGCCTTCGCCCTAAACTAACTTACAGTAAACTTCAAATTCAACGATACTTATTCTAACAATTCAAAATAAAAAAAAACGAAAAACTGGCTTCAGCCAAAAAAATTATTTTTACGTTTAACTTGACGTTGAATTAATTTAATTTTTGACCAAATAGTGATAACAACAGATGCTTGAGTATTTTTACAAATTTAGACTAATCTTAATTCTTATTTTATTCAAATAAAGCTTTTTGTTGCGATTTAATTTTATTTTGGACTTTGCTCTGTTTTAAATAAGTAAGGAATGGCTGAAAGTCATTCATTAGTCATTCAGAATTGATTTTTGGTTAGCTTTGTATTTACAAACTTAATTAGCTGGAACCAGCTAATTCCCAACTTTTTTTAAACATGTTAACTGTAAGCACGCGTGAATTTTAAAATGAAATTATTTCTAGTTCCTTACAAATGTGTAAATTATGTCAACAACAGAAACGTGTAGTTTCTTAAAATACCTAACTTATTCAGAATTATTATTGTTATAAACAAAAGTTTTTAACAACTTTTGTTCGGTTTGAACTCAGTTACCTTACTATTTGAGTTGCGAAACAAAAAAGAAAATAAAAAGGAATCGCGGGAACTTTCCCACAAGTTTCAGCAAGCCTTTCTCCCGTTTCTCACATAATTCGAGTAATATGGCGTACAAGTCTGCAACCTTAGCCCATTTGTAAATAAACAAATAAAATTGACGAATACATTATGCATTTTCAGGGCCCTGCGGCGGCAAGACGACGGGACAGTCCCGATTGTGCACCTTCTTCGAGAACCTTGGATGGAAGGTGAGTGTCGTGGGGAATCTGTTTGGCTTTATGGGGATTGGGGGATGGGAATGCCGATCCTAGACTAAGGCAAGTTAGCGATACCGCGGGCAGCTCTGTAAGTAGAGGAGAAAGTGGAGCCACGGCAGTAGCGGGATTACCTTTAGATTCCCCCCTCATTACCATTCTATTGCCCCGAAAACTCGAAACAAAGCAATGAGCATGTTAAATATTTTCAGGTATTCCGCGTGCCTGAAACGGCCACTGTTTTACTCAGGTAAATTCTCTCTCCACACACTCTTACACTCAAAAAGTAAAGTAAATCCAAAATAAAGCAAATGAAGGGCGATCAAAGCGAAGGGAGCCGCTCAGGAGATCGCCACCTGAGATTGGACCGAGTAGCTTTGGTCTGCCGCTCGTCCATTTACCTGAGACGATCACCATTCTAATACATAATTAATTCGATTCGAGTTCCATTCTCGATGCTCTTGAACTTTGAACTACTCTCCCTAGTAAATACCAATCGAACTATTTGGACCGATGCTAATTCCCACTTGTGTGTTCTCTCTTTTTCTCCCCCCGACATCCGAATATCTAGTGGCGGCGTGAAGTTCTCCGATCTGACCGAGAAAGAGGGTAAGTAGAGATGGCGGTGCCACCGAGCGGGAGACCAAAGAAAAGTTGCTAGTTGGCGGAGCAGAGGAGAGGAGTCTAACATTGCAAGCATTTTCCGAGTACAAGATCCCATTTTCCGAGCACTTTCAAGTTCGACACAGCGATTTCTCGAAAATAAATCAAAATATTTACTTTGCCGAGCGACCAACACAAAGAATCCCTATACTATACGTACGCTAGATGTATTTTTAAAATCAGGCAAGTGCGACAGCCGCCATACTATAGATAGTACGAGTATATCTAGTCTATATCTGAGTATATAGCCAGAAGGCCCCCAAGAAAGTCACGTCTTCAATGAAACTTACGTAATTCCTTTGGACACGATTCGAATTCCCACTCGATATCCTGATTGCGTGACTCGAGGTCATTTCGCTAGCAGTCTTCCTTTTAACTTGGCAAGCAATTTGTCAATTATGGTTATTAATGGATATGCCAGTGGGGTTGCCAAGCAGAGGAGGGGGGCGGAGGCCCGTTCGAAGCTATCTAAATTGCAGAAAACGCTATCAGATAAGATATAGAAAGTAGCGAAGTCTGATCACATGTCCACCGATTAGTCGCAATTCCTTGCAAAGCCTTAATGAATAATGTCGTTTGCAAGGAGGACTGCGTGAGTCAGCGCCACCGGATGGGGGGGATATACTCTATATCGTATATATATTTATAGCGAGGGCTAATCTAATACCCACTCACACTGAAAAACAAAACAAACCGCCACCCACACTCACAGACCCGCCCACGCCAACCACGTTCGTTTACAAAGATCTGCCCTTCGCCGCTCCGGAGCACAGTCTCATCGACCTAACCGCATCCTGTCCGCGCTGCTTGGCCAAGGCTGCATCCCGGCCGAATGGCAGCGAAGGTGAGTGCCGGTGGAGCCACGGATCGGTTGTTGTATCCTGAGCCGCTGCTAATGAAATGCATTTTTTTTTCTTGTGTACCGGCATCCGCAAAAGTCTTTAACAGACCTCGCCCGCCAGCCCTTAATTTTTGTCACGTTTCTTTGCTTTGTGTGCGTCCCCAAATGACTTGACGACAACATTTCACCAAACAGACTGATCTCTATTAACTCCTATAAATTACGTGTGTTCTTCATGTTTGTTCTGGCTTCGTTCTATGATTTATGTGCGTTCCCATAACACTTGTGTCCACTAACACGTCGTAATTGTCGCGTTCTCTACATGATAGATATATATCTGCTCATTTCAATAACAATATTTCACGCCGAGCCTCTGCAATTCGTTTAGCCGCTACCTTTTCAGCGAATTTAAATGGGCCACTTAAATTTAGCAGCAATATATGCAAAGAGTATAGAGTGCGTATATATCTACATATATGTGTACCTCAGTGGTTCTGTGGGGTCCGTGGTGAGCAACACGTGTGTGTGCTGAAGTCTGATATCTGGACACCCACTCTCGAAAGGCGGGAATTTCGAGACGTTGCAAAAATCGCTATATAGTGTATTTATTTTCCTTACTTGGTTTCATGGTATTGGTGTACCAAAAAATGGGGGATTGTTTAACAAATATACACACATGTACATACATGTTTTGCTTACGCAGCAGTAATAATCATTTAAATGTCACTTTGATATTGTACTTTTTAGATATCTGAACGAATACATTTCTATAGGTATGTTGATTAGTAATTTTGGTTTGAAACTTTTTAAACATGTTATAATATATTTATTTGCAAACAGTACAGGTTTTTGATGGCTAAAATAATTATAAAGGCAGTGTACAAAGACTCACATGACGAAATTTTGTTGAAAGGTGTTCTTTCCATTAGATTAAATTTATTACGTTCCTTAATACCTTTAGTATTCAATGATTTATTTTCTTTTAAGTCCTTCATTATCCCTACCTTCAGTATAGTTTAATTGCATTTTCTGGCACATTTATTTTCATTGCATATCTTAACCGATGTTTACTGTATGCGCCAAATAGACTTTTGGCTATTGTTGGCCAGTCAGTCAGCCATGGCCACATGGCAATTTCCCAGCAGAGAGCCATTTTCGTTTTCATTTCGGCATTATTTATTTCTGTGGGTGACCGAGCTCCTCTATTGGTTATTTTCTATATGCTATGGCTGGTCTTCTGACTGACTAATTAAATGTGTGTATTATAGGCGAAGAATGTGAAATGTTTCACCGCATCACGTGCTTGCTGACGTGAGTTCGACATCCGCTTCCCACCCAAATCGCACCCCTTTTCGACGCCCCTGCACCCTCGAATCCATTGCCTATCGAACCCCCCTGACTTTTGTTTGCTCTCTCTTCGCAGTTGGGCGCTAAATGTGCTCCATTCAATTACTTTTGTAGTGTTGCGATTTAGACAGTAATGGTCAAGAATATGGAGCACTTTTATTCACATTCAAATTAACAAAACGTAATCTATAAGTTATAGGTTCCTTGTGGAAAAACACATTGGACAAATATTGACTTTTCAGTGTAAATGTGTCAATTCATAAAAATAATATTTGACTTCTTATTGAACGTTGTACAAATTATTTATATTATGTCAGTTTTTTCCTTTGTAAACTTTGATCGTTTTAATGAGAATGAGAAACATTTATATTAAAAAAATAATGTTATTAGACCAAATTTATTAATGGTTTATCATAAAAGTTTTATTAAAGTATTTAGTTTTAAAGTGTTAGAATTTTATTTTCTAATACATATTCATAACATAGAAACACATTTATAAATATATTTTTTTGAATCAGTCATAAACATGCTAATAGAACAAATATTTCCACCGCAACTGTGTGTAGCTAGAAACGTGTGATAGTTGTATAGATACATATAGGAACATTTGATAGATAATATAGGAAGGGGCGGGGCTGGGGGCGGGGTTGTCGCAAGTCTTGCCAAGAATTCTCGTTTGAACTTGTTATCGCTCGCTGTCTGTCAGTCGCTTTTGTTGGTTTTGTTGGTGGTCCTCCCTGCTCGATTGATTTCCCGAAATTGATTGCTAAACGATTTTATTTTTGCCTGTTGATTCGCTACCCCACATCACATCCACATCACACGCCCCCTGAATTTCGCCCTTCATTTCGCTTTTTGTTTTCTAAATACCTATCTAACTTCTTCATTAGGCAAATCGTTTCTCAGGCATTATGTAAATTAACTTGGCTAATTATGTATGTGGCTAAAGAGCCTCCTAATCTGCATACACTCTTATTATCTCGAGAGTCCATTAAAGGTTGGCTGGGCAATCACACACAATCAGAATAACACTCACACGCTTCAAGAAACACTCGTGCAGATATTTAGTTCACCTGAAAAATAATATGGACTTGGTAGAGAAATTTTGTAAAATTATTATTTAAAGGATTAACTAGGTGAAGTATTTAGTTGGCATAATGTACAGATACCTAATACATCAAGTTTTTTTCAACTGTAAATCACATATAACAGTTAGTTAGTTTTCTTTCTTTTCTTTTAACTTAAAAGGATTAGAGAGTTCCAAATGAATTTTTTTCGGTGTAGAGATTTCCATTCTCTGATGCGCAATAGCTGGTGAAATTTCAAATACGCGTACACTGGCTTACATACATCTTGGGGCTTTTTTCCATTATTTTTGTTCTTGCATCATCGTTGCTAATTGAATTAGAATTGGCAGGGCTAAAGAAAATACCGCGTAGCCGAAACAAAAACAGAAAGTGGGCGGAAAACAGAGCACCAACCAGCAGAGCAGTAAACAATAGCGAAAGGCGTCCCGTAAATTCCCACAAATCGATCTCACCTGTCACCCGATGCACCGAGTCAAGTTCAATGCAATTGCAATTGCAATTGCAGTGCACATGAACCAACAAAAAAAAAAGGCGGTAGCAACAACAACTAATGCGTAAACAAAGGCAGCTCGTTAGGCAGCTAACTTTTTTATTTTGCACGCGACCGAGAACCGCAACAAGTGTTGTTGCGTCGCTCCCCCAAAAGCACCTGACTTTGATCCCCCCACTCCACCTTTTTCAACCGCCCCCCGAGTGGATCACAAACTGCAGTGCAACCACAGTGGAGCCTTGATAGCTAAAACAATAAAGGCATATAATGATAGGTTAAATTTAGGTTCTTATATCAGAGAATTACATTTGTTTTATTTAAAGTGATCAGTTTTTAAGAATTTAAATTATGAAAAGGTGTTTCTTTAAATAAACTAAAATATTTTAATGTATTTCGTTTTTTTTTTAAACATCTGGCATAATTTTAAAATTTGCTAAAGAACATTCCAGTTCGAGAATTTCGACTGTGTTAGAAAGAGTGGGGTGATGAAATAGCTTATCGGTATAACGGCAACCGGGGACTCCCTGTCTCTGGGAAAAAACCCCTCATCGCCACTTTGGCCGGCTGAGGCTGTGACGCAATGAGCGATTACTATTTATTTACTTGTTCCTACTGCTTAAGATTGCTGACACACAAAGCTCTAGTTTCGAGCGGCAAGGCCAGCGAATATTTTTCAAAACAACTTCCTAGAAAGAATTCGCATTTAATACTCAGTTCTCTGAAACTAAAGTGCATTTTTACAAAAGTAGCAGCATAAAGAACTCTATAAATATATGCTTAAAAATGTGTCAAACAATATTAATATTGCTGAACACATAACAATTAATACATTGCTTTTGCTTTATTGTAAAGTAGTTTCATTGTTTTGAAAATTTGTTTTTACAAATACTACTTACGTTGTGTTATTTATTGAGCTTTAGATAACTAAAAACAACCAGAATTTAGGTGGAGCTCAACTGCTTTCAACCGCTTTTTAAATTAGTATCAGCATTGAAATTAAATTGAAAGTGAGGAAGCGATAACGAACACAATGCATATGGGCCGTCCTTCCATTCAGTACCAGACAGTAACATCTGGAGGAGGCGACTTGTGCCGAGTACTCTTTAACCTGCTGCTGATTAGAAACTGTTTACTTGGGGAAGAATTACTAGTCACATCAGTTGACAACAAGTTGATTGAACTTATGAATTCGATTTGTGCTCTCGCCTTTTCATTCCATCGGCTCAAATTCAGATTAGTTTTCATCGCCTCAAATTGACATCGCTGAACTCAGATACTCAGATACTGGATACTGGTCATCGTCCATCAAGCACTGTCATCACACTTGAATCAGAGCCCAGTCAATTAAGTCTCTTTACAATTCGATGCCCACACAGTGTTATTTTTCCCTTCGATTCGAATTTGCTTGCAATTGTATTTAGATTTCTACTTGTTTCGATTGTAAACAAACGTGGAGGGTCCAAAGACTAAAATCTTTTCTCCCCTTCCCTTCTCTATGCAGCCTACAAGTTCCAGGAGAATTTGATCCGCACCATGGTGCAAATTGAGAACACCTACTTCGAGCTCGGCAACTCGAGCACCCGCAACTGTCTGATAATCTGCGACCGCGGCGTTATGGATGCCAGTGCCTGTGAGTATCTCCCAATGGAATTTACCCAATGCTTTTCGAAGACTAATCTTTGTTCTCCTCTTAATCAGACATATCGAAGGATAAGTGGGAGAAGATGATGGCGGGCAACAAGTGGAATCCCGTGGAGATGCGCGACAATCGCTACAACCAAATCCTTCACTTGGTCTCAGCAGCCAATGGTGCCGAGGACTTTTACTCCACAGAGGTGAGTTGAGGCCGCAGGCTGGCAGAAATAATTTTACTTGACCAGTTCTCTTGTCCGCACAAATTAAAAACGCCCGAATATGGTAGAACAGAAAGCGCCACTATCAGGTATCCAAGAATGGTTGCACTTTTACCAACGGCTGCCACAGTTGATCGCGGACTTCCATTCCAATTCTGTATTGAAAATATTGGGTTTTTATTTTTTTACAAACAATAGAGCATAAAATAATTTGTATTTATTTTGGTGCGATATTTAGTCATGTTTTTCTTTGAATTGTTATTTCATTTTCCTTTTGTTGTTGCTTCACACTTTATCATGCAGTTTTTTCGATTGTCACATTTCATTCTCTCTAAAGAATTCATTATTTAGCATTTATTGCGATATCGACCAAAAACTAAGTTGTTAGTAATCAATTGATCTTTAAAAGTGGCGGCTGTATCTTTAACTAGTGCTAGTGGCTTTCTAGAAAGGGCTAAGGGCTTCGAATTTAAAATTCCTTACTAAAACTAACCTTTAACTTGCTAATTGCAGGACCACGCCTGCCGCTCAGAGGGCGTTGATCTGGCTAGGGAGCTGGACTACAAATCGGCGGCCGCCTGGGTGGGACATCCCTATTTCGATGTGATCGACAACTCCACCAACTTCGAGGCCAAGATGAACCGCATGATTGAGTCTGTATGCCAGAAAGTGGGAATCGATATTGGCGATCGTTTGCAGGCCACCTCACGCAAGCTGAAATATTTGGGTAGGATTTTATAAGGAACTCATCATAGTAAGATCATCTCTAATATTGACTTTTCTTGCAGTTGCCCTCCTGCCGCCCGACAGCGAGTTTCCGCCCTTCCAGGACTTTGAAGTGGTGCACCATTATCTGCAATCCGCCGGTCCCAAGGTGCAGGCTCGCCTTCGCAAGCGCGGCCAGAAGAACCACTGGAGCTACATCCACACGCAGCGACGACCCAACGTCCACGGGCAGGCCCGCATCGAGGTGAAGACTCAGCTGACGCATCGCGACTACATGAACCTGCTGGCCCAGCGCGACGATGCCCACTTCACCATCTACAAGAAGCGCCGTTGCTTCCTGATTAACAACCAATATTTCCAGCTGGACATTTACAAGGAGCCAGGCCACCCACGGTGCGTTTTAACATAACCATTTGCAATTCATAAATTTCATTATGTTTGAATTTTTAAATTTCTATCCTGCAGCTGCAAGGGATTGGTGTTGTTGGAGACGTATTCATCGCTTACCGGCGATGCCCTGAAGAACTGCATGCCCAAGTTCCTGAATATTGTGAAGGAGGTTACCGGCGATCCGGACTACTCCATGTTCAATCTGTCCCTCAAGGAGGACTGGAGCACCACCAAGAAGTTCTGCCGATCGGCGACGCACGGTAAGCAGGACGAGCAGCCGCCAGTGCCGCCGAAGCAGTATCATCCCTACGACGAGAACAGCGACTAGGTCACGCGGCCGGGAGTCAACATTATGCATAGCCAAAGAATGTAGAACCAAAAGCTTGAACTTTCACTGCTGTACATACCATAAGCCTCTGCCTTTCGTAGCTCCTATGCATGCCACTCCTCCTGTTTCAACTTCTTTCCTATTCAAAATTTCGAAATTTATGGCACTCATTTTGGATCCTCTAGTTTTTAATTTTCGCCTGACTGTTGTTTCTCTTTTGATTTTGTAGTCAAGGGCGCCGCTAACGGAGTCTCGAGCACGCCGTTGCTCCTCAACGGTCAATAGGCTTCTGAACTGTCCCTGAATCTCTTTTGCACACGCATATTACACGGCAAAAGCAAGTTATAAGAAACACCAATGACCTGGCAACAAAATGTACAAAAAAAAAAGAACTTAAAAACTGCAGGGAGGTCCCTCCAATCTGTCTTTGGTTGGGCCTACTCCCAGTGCTCTGATTTATACCCCGGCCAATTCCCAAACAAAAACACACTTACACCCACACACCCTGTTACTTATTTGCGTACTTAGCCCCAGGAGGATGAAGGAACCGTGAACGAGAGGCGTTTGTGTCGAGTCTATAGTTTGTAGTGCAACCGCAACCGAAACCGGAGGTCAAGAGCCCCACCCGTACTTAATTTTCTTGTCATGTTTGCTCGTGTTAATTTTGTAAGCCATACCACTAGAAACAATGTAAATCCATAGATCCGCGATATCATGTGACGTTTTTGTGTCTTTTGGAGAAATTGTGAACCGATACTTTTAACTCTAACTCTAAGCTTAAAGAAAATAAGATAACGACTACAAGACCACCAAAAACATCGTTGAACTTTCTTATTACGTGAGTTTATTAAGGCCTAAATAAATAGTTGTGTTTGGGCTGAGACTAGTGGACCTTTTCCTTGTTGATGCGCTTGATGAGGGTGTCCACAGCACGGTGGATGCGGAGCACCAGAAGATAGCCCACAATCAGGGCGGGCAGGCTGACGAATGTGGCGAGGGATTCGTAAATAAAACGCGGAGCAAAGATCTTCCATACCATCAGGTGGCGGCAGTGAATAGTGCAGGCCATCATGGCACAGAATATCTAAAGGAATTTAATAATTAATAAAATATATGATTATGTAAAGTTATATAAGAATATAACTTACCTTAAGACCCTGCAACATAAAGAACTGAGTGGCCAGCTTGAAACCCGTTCCCAGGAAAACATCTTCATACTCGTACAGTGTCAACTCGCCCCTTGTCATATCAAAACCAACAGCCTCGTTAGCCAAATCGGACATGGAGGTAGTCGCATCCGCCTTTCCACCATTCCTGCAACTCCGGATGAGGTTGGGAAACAGTGCGAACAGCGAAAATGTCTCTGTACTCAGGAGGGAGTACATGCAGAAGAAGAAAATGGGTCCGCAAAAGGTGTTCAGGATGACCAGGGTGCCCGAGATAACATTCGACTGTCCAATGCCAGTGGTGCGACCGACGAAGGCAGCACGCCACTCAATCTGTGACAAGGTGGTCTGATGTGAGGTGGCGAAAAAGCAGAAATGAGCCAGCAGGAACCAGCCAACCAGGGCGGTGAATGTGGGCTGCACACAGCTCTCTGAAAACAAGGGCTTCGCATTATAAATCCATCTTTTCGTAGTCCAAAACAAATAACTTACCAAAGCTAGTGGCAGTGCGATAGCGCAAAATACCATGAACACTGAGCAAAATAGCTCCTACAGCCACACAGACAATCAAACCAATGGAAGCGCGCGGTTCCAGGAGAACTATCATGACCAAAGCCAGAAAGACGCCAAAGGCAATGACGATGGAAGAGTAAACCGTAGCCAATCCATAAACAACAGGAATCTGATTACGCCTTTCGTCATCATCGCCTTCGTACATGCGCTTCATTTTCCTGAAGATTTCCGGCACAATGCTTTCGCTTCCGTTAATGGTAACAGTTCGGGAACTCCTAGGAGGCAGCACAAATGTCATCAGTGGTGCAAAGGAAACCACGATGATTTGCAGTAATAGCAAAGCGTAGATAACCAGAGCCATTGCATCAATGTGAGTGCGCTGGATGTTCTTAATGGAACTGTTAGCGAGCAGCACATGTCCACCGGCGCAAATAGAGGCAACCGTAGGTCCATATCGAGCCAATAGCACGTTTGGTGAGTTGCCAGTCAAATTACCGCAGGATCGCAGGTACAAACGAGTCAGGGTGGTGTACACCACGAGTACAACAACGGCCAGAATGTAGGTTTTTCCCGTACCCGGTTTTTTGATCGAGAAACCTGCTCCACCACTGTTGGCAAAGTCCGAGCAATTTCCCTGCTCTTCGCGGCAACGAAACAGTGTGTAGGCAAAGCGTATCAAGCAAATCGCCAAAATGCTGGCCAAGATCAGTCTTAAAGCTGTGGATCGCAGGAACTGGGTGGCCTTAAACTTTGACCTGAAGTCCAAGCGGGCACTCAGTCGCAGTAGTTCGTGGGACAGTAGGAGAATAGATGCTGCCAAGAGATAGGACAAGATCTTGGCCTCCTGGATGACGAAGCTGTTCGAGAAGAACACACCCATGGAAGCGAAGAGCAGCAGGCGCGTGGGCATGTCTCCGAATCGCTTGACAGCTGACCAGTTGGTAGCGATGTTGGTCCAGTGGCGCAGGGTATGGAAAGCCAAAATAACAGCACTGCACAAAGCCGTAAACAAGATCACTCCATGCTCCTCCGTCTTAAGCGAGAAGGTTTTGTAGTACCGATATCCAAAAACTCCAGCGGCCAAGTTCATGAGGTATGTGTAGAAAACCTCCTTGGGTTTGAAAATGTTGGGGTATTCAGCCGGGCGAGAGTTGTTTATGAGCAGGAAGATAAAGAACAATGGCAGGAAGCTGAAGAGCAAGCCCTGCGACATCTGCGTGGGATCGAATCTCACCCAGATCTCCCGACAAGTTCCCAGGATATCTCGCAGATTCGTATTCAAATCCCTCACAAAGGACTTGTAAGCAACCTCATTGTATACGGTTTGCACTCGGTGGGAAAGCAGTATGAACTCCGTTTCCAGTCGATCCATTTGGTCCACGTTGAACGTGCGCTTGTTCTCCAAAGCGTACTGGAAGAAGTACCGATAGACCTGCTGGGCATTCTGCCAGGAATGGAGAAGCAGGGTCTGGAACTTGTTCAAGTGCGGCACTTGCAGATCGGGCACAATGTTGAAGTTGACGAGACCCAGGTTGGAGTAGGGTATTGGGACGCCAAGTATGGTCGCCAAGGTGGGCACCAGATCAATCTGGAAAGTAAACATGCTTGCTTATCACAGTGACGTGCCAAGATTACGGCTTGTCTTATCTCACCTGCTGCAGCATTTCGCTATCTGAGCCCGAATCATTGCCATAGAATCTGTGCTGTTTGGAGTAGGCAAATAGCAGAGCATTGATTTCGTCATCGGTGTCGCCGCCATGATCGCCGGAAGCAGTCATGCCATGGTCTCCCATAACCAGCAGTGTGGTGTCGTTGTCCATCGCAGCCACTACATCTCTAAATGATCAATATATTTGTTATTTATGAAGGTTTGAGGTTTACGCAATACTGACCTTATCACCTCGTTCATCTCGCTAAGCTTTCGCGCCATTTCCTCGTGCAAGGGACCGTGCTTGTGTCCACAATGATCCACGCCCAGAAAATGAGCGACCAGAACCTGCCAGTCATCACTGGCCAACTCCTTGGGCAAGTGCTTCAATATCTGATTATCCACGCTGTCCAGATCGAATATATCAAAGCTGGGATAGGAATAGGATCGCTTAAATCGCCGTGGGTACAAATCCGTCCAGGTGCTGTCACCCAGAAAGACTAGCGGCAGATCGCTCTTGACTATTTGGTCGATGACATTGTCCTCGTTGATCTCCGGCGACGCAAAGTTTGAGCCGATATCTATAAAAGTGGGCAAGCTGCCTGTGGTCAGACCTTTCAAACGCTGCAACGTGGTTGTGGGCGGATCCGCTCGAAATCTCATAAGGCGGGCATGGTCGGGACTCTGCTGCAGAAGCTCCTGCAGCACCCCCAATTTGTTTTCATAGGGCAGAGGTTCACTCGTGTTCTCCTTATACAACCCAAATTCATATTTTAGGGCATCCACAACCAGAATGATGACTTTTGACTTTTGCGGAAGACACAGATTGGAGGAGGCGTTCACATCCTTAAATATCTCGTTCACAACCTCGTCAGTGAGAACATATTCCTAAGAGATAATGAATTATAGACTCGTTGGATTTGGCTAGGATAACTAGGATAACTCACAGCGCTGGGATTCGTGGACAACCTCCTGCAGGTGCTTGTTTCGGTTTTGGAGACACGGGCCAGGAGGAATCCCCGCGAGAATAGCAGCACTCCGCTGCAGATAAGGAATGCCAGCCAAATTAAAACGAACACGTACGTGAAGTTCATCTTCCGGCTTCAATTAATTAACTAACTAGGCACACAAATGCGTTTCGCTTAATGAGTAATAAACTTCTTCGGCATTTAGAACAAAGCTCGTGAAGGCGAATTTTCTTCCGGCTTGCCAGCCAGTTTCCGTTGTATAAAACTATGTTATTTAATTGCACTTTACTTCGGAGTGGTTTATTTAGACTCCGGCATCACACTGCGTTCTTTTTGGTCGCTGTTTTCATTTAAAATTCGTCATTTTCAAAGATTTTCTTATAGGTTGAAGAAAAAAAACCAAGGAGTATGTAAAAGTGTTGCCACCCGTCAAACTGAACAGCTGTTATCAGTTCATCCCTGGTTTCCGATAAGCAAAACTTATTGGCGGGCATTTTCTGATTTGATTATTTATTTTCGAAAACATGATTTTGTATCTCATTAAATTTTTATACCGGTCATATGGCATTTAAATTATAAATTTATTAGATAGCGCAGATGTTTCCAAAAATATATTTACAAAAACAATCGTTAACCATATTTTATGGGGCAAAAAATTTTGCATTTATTCAAAGATTTTCATACACATATAGCAAATCTTAGATCAGCATTAGCAACAAATCGGGTGAAAATTTTCTCTCTCTTTAGCAGTAAGGGTTTTACCCTCTTAAAATTACCAATAGATTTTTATTATTTTGCACGCAAGCTCTGATCGTAATTCAAGTATAATTCTAAATAAATTTGGAATTGGCTTTTTATCGGGACCGGGACCGCCATCTAACCACGGAACTCAATGCCTAGAGAAGAAAAAAAAAGTGTAAAATAAAAGAACATATTCTTTAACTGCTCGTTTCGCTAAAGATTTTACTAAGTTTTGGAAACATTTGGGAATGACGACTTGAGGACACCCAAAATGGTTTAGTCTAAATACGAATGCTTAGATAGTTATAAAAAATGAATGCAGCAAGCCCTCCGATCCGCATTCCTGGCATAAAATTTAAACAAATCATGCAGTTGATGGTGTCTCACACGCAAATACAAATATATGCTTATAATGTGCTCCCTTTGGCCAAATATGACGCACAGATTTTAGTTAATTTAAGTTATATATACCGTAACAACTACACACGTACATATGATCTGTTGGTAATTAAATTCTGATCCTGTTATTAGTGCGCAGACACGACAATTCGCATTAATTAATAAGTTATTAGAGTGGGTGCGTGGGTCTGTTTGTGTGTAGTATAGGTTTCTCCACATTATCGACGCGCTTAGTTTCGGAGTTCCCCCGAAACCTATTTAGTGAGTGAGTCTGTGGGTGAGTTCAGGCCCGAGGATGTGTTGTTCTCGTCCAGGGCGTCTGGGAAACTGGATACCGAACCCGACCGGGATGTCACCTTGGTCTACAATGGAACAGAAAACCGAACAGTTTGTAGTAGAGGTGCAGCAGCAGTCGCGCAAGAAGGTTCATTGTGTAAGCAAGCAAATCAACCGAAGGATCCCAATTCAGAGTGAGTAAAAAGTGGGTGAGCAAGTGTGGAAAATGTGTGTGGTTAGTTTCGGTGGCGGTTAGACGAGAACCAAACAGAATCGCAACAGTATGAGAGATGTGTAAAGACAGATATATAATAAAATAGTAGTTACCGCATGAGATTGGCACATAAAATTGTTGTGTTCATAGCTTACTTTAACGTTCTCGTAGGCAGAGCCCACCGAAGCCTCGATAGAACGCATCGACTCGGAGTTTTTCATTTGCGACAGTTTCGACGAAATGCCACTGGTGATGCTGCCAAACACCGAGGCTGTCTTTTCGCCCGTGGACTTCAGCACGGATTCAGTGCGTTGGTACCTATGAAAGAATAGAAGTAATTCCATCGTTAGTTAGTCATCATGATAGTTATCTTAATACACAAAGTGGGCAAACGAATGTGCTTTTAGTTACAAACAGGCGAGAGAGGGTTATTGTGTTAGGGGAAGTATCGTGAAACACCGCGTTAGTCCGGGAACTCCGGTGGAGTCCCCAATAAAGGCCATCCTCAACCGAATTACTTACAAGGGTGCCTCGTGCACGGCTTTAGTAAACGTGCCCACGCTCTGCTCCACCGATTGGTAACTAAATAAATACATGTTTCAGCGTTTTAACATGAGTTCGAAACGAAAAGCTTGGTTAGAAATTATAACTGACTAGTCGGGTTAATTGCCCTGCAGATCTATGCCCGGTTTGTGGACTTACACAGTGCTCTCCTTGAGGTTCCTAATGCCCTGGTTCATGTCGTCCGTCACCTCCTTCCAGACGGTGATGCCCAGCTTGCGCTTGAGATCGGAGGCATGACGCGTCTTCGATGCGAGAACGGTGCGCAGCGTGTTGATCTCCTCCTCCACGCGGGCAAGCTCCTGTAAAATATGGGATTATAGGTTAGCATATTGTTCATAACAGAAATTTGTGGGGTTTCTTTTCTACAAATAACATTTGCACATTGCTCTCTAAAGTAAGTTCACTCATTTTCCTTGGTAACTAACCTATATTATTATTCGGTTCAATTTTAATGGTTGTCATCTTATTTAACTCTAATTTAACTGTTGCCGTACTTAGTTATTTACTGTGGTTATGAATATATTGATTAAAATAATGACAAAATGAATACATGGAATGAAGACGAAGAGAAAAAAAGGTTTTAATTAAAATAAACAAGTGAACATAGAAGAACAAAACAGTTAGCATTTAAGCAACTAAACGAGATAAAAAAGAAAGAAAACCGGTTTGAGTAACTGAACTTCATTAAACTACTTTTTTACTATTGAGCAATTTAACTTAAATTTATAGACTTAAAATTATCTTCTCACCTGACTCCATTCAGCCCGACGTTGCTCCTTCTCCTCGACGGAAAGCGCAGCAAACTCGGCAGCAATTTCTGCGGATGCCACAGAAGCTGCTGGAGATGCTGGGTCCGAAAGGTTAGCTGTATTATCTGGACACAAAAGAAGAAACCCAATAAGTATCTGCATTCCATAACAAATGAAAAACTCGGGTGCTGTCGGGGGGTCTGTAGCTTAATTTGAATGTTGTCTGCGGGCAGTGTTTATGTACCTCCTTTGAAAGCAACTTCCTCAAAGACTTTGTCATAGGCTGAGTACACCGAATTCGGTTTGTTTATGTACGGTTACAATTTGCAAAGACATGAGTTGGTTAATTGGTTAGTTCTGGGTGATGGGTAATACTCACAAACTGTCGAGGCGAAAGGCAGGCAAAAGAGGAAGAGACAGAAAAGTTAGTCGGGTTAGTCATGGTTTTCATGAATGTGGAAAGGGGAACGTGTGTGAAAGACCCAGAACAAAGAACCCTGACCCAAGCCCCAAAACTGGTACCTCTACTTCTATGCCCGATGTTGAGAAATCTCTTGTAATTGTCACTGTTCGATATCTTGGCGAGATACGGTTTCGAGAAGTCTATGAACGTGACCCTAACGTCGCGCATGGTTCGCTTGGTGAAGAACTTCAAGCGAAAGCGTTTGGCGATGGACGATGAGGGTGTCTGGTTGGCCAACTTGGCTCCAATGAACTCAGCTTCCACTGCCTGCAGCTCCAGGCTGTTGGTATAATCCGAATCCACATCGTAGAAGATCTGATCCAGCGTCAAATTACGCAGATAAAGCTCCGCTTCACTCTCCTCCTGCTCGTCGCCATACCAATCCAATGCGGCTTCTGGCGTTTCCAGATCCAGTGAAGGTGTGCTGGTGAGATCATCGATGCCCGGCAGGTAGGGGTCCTCGATGAACTCCAGGCTATTGGGCTCCGATTCGCTCATTCTGCGGTCTCTTTCATCTTTGGCAGCAACTTTCTATTTTGAACGTGGCAGCTGGCGCAGGAGGAGCATGTGGTCTTGAATCCGAATCCTAAGGCGGGTATCACGTTTCCACGGTCAGCTCTGAGCACATTTTCTTGGCCCTGCTTTTAGCCACTTTGGCGGTGGTTCTTTGCTGAGCTTTCAGTTCTTTCCCCTCCGAGTTCCACATAAATTCCCCTTCTCCCCATGCGATCGCAGCTGGTTTTTGGTGTTAAGTTTTTGTTTCGTTTCGGTTCTGGCTCTGCTTCCACGCTCTCCTACAGCTAAAAGCCAACTGACTCGATCTCGGCTTAGAAATTGGTAGATGTGGATTGCTTGGCTCTTTGGCTCCGCTTGCTGATGATTCGTGTCAGCACGAAAGACGAGAAACGCCACAGAAAAGAGCGAAAAACAAAAGGGGCAGCAACAGACAGCAGCAGCAACTACAGTACACATAGGTTCAAAAGATTTCTTTCAATTGCATTTTACGCTGACTTTGCCATGTAAAATCTATATTTTTTATAATCAAATGACGGTTTATTGCCATTGTATTTTTAAAAAATGTATCCAATCACGGACAATCTGATAAAAAAGTATAGATAAATACCCAATTAATGACAGGAACCATTATCTTTTTATGTGCAGAAAAATTTTCTTTTATTCTGACGTTTCAACAGTTTTACTTCGAAATAGTACGCAGTTAAAGAACTGTTAGCCAGAGTTACTACATTTTCGTTTTAATAATTTTTACAGCACTTTTAAAATGCAATTAAGTAATGGAGCGATCCAAACTAATGCGTACTGTACATAACTGGGATGGTTTGGTGAGGCAAAAATAGAAAATAACAGACATAATAGTTTTGACTTTTTGCCAAACGATAATTATTATTTGTTTATTTTCTTTTGTTTTAGTTTTCCCAGTTTCCTACAACCATTATTTACTGTACCAAAACAAAGCAACTGTGCCACATTGATAGGCCCTATATGTATGTGAGTTGGGTCTGGTTTTCTACAAGTTGTTGCTGTTTTTGAGATGTTGTTGTTGTGGCAGGCCCAAACCAATCGCAAGTTCAACAAGTGGAAGCGATGGCCAATTATTGAGCGGTTCCGAATGAATATAATGTTCCAAACAATTAGCGCCGCAAAATTATGATAAACCCGGTTGGAAGAGGCGTTCCTGGGTGATACGCATATCATCTCGTCGCCTTTTGGAAACTGCGCTTCTTGCAGCCACGTCACAACAATATGCATTGTTTACACTAGGCATTTTAAATGCCTCCATATAGCCCCATATTATAAATAAATTCCATTTACGACATGTCGAACGACTCCCACGAGTTTCCGGGCGTTTGGAAAGGCTTTCACCCTACGCAAATCAGAAACATGACTCATCCGCCGCTTTCAAGGCCAGCCCATTGTTAATTCTAGCCACCCCAGAGCTATTTGCCAAGCCGCTGAATCAGCGTCCTACGATAATCCCTAGGTGTCGAAAGGTATAAGGTGTCCCAATGGCCAGGTCACAAGAACTCCCAAGAAACATGTGCAGCGGCAGGTAAATTGCACGAATTGCATTGGCTGCACCTCCAACACACTTACGGTCCTCCATTGCTGAGATGTCTCTTGAAGTCTCCAGAAATTTTAAAAACTATTTTAAAGCGATCTGCAAGCACTTGTCGCAAAAATTTTAAGTTGAAAATAAATTTTTGTTTCTCTTTTGAGCTATCGATGTTAGCTTTAGCGAAAGGAACAAACGCCACTATCGATATCAAGCTCGCAACCGAAAGTTCTATCGCTAGAGCACTAAAAATAATCGAGTTTAAATATTTATCCTAATAAAATTAGCTAAGCCCACGCCAAAACATGTTTTATATTCAATTTAAATTACTTGACTTTTGTTAAAATAAAAGAATAAACCGCTCTTCGAGCTTATCGATAGTTCCACAACCCTACTTGTTGCCGTCCGGTAATAACACCATCCTCTGTTCAACTTTTCTTTGCCAGAGTTGCCAGATCATGCCTTGATTTAAACAGAAAGGGTTTCGGTTTAAAACTTTTGTATTTCAAAAGAAATAAGACATACGGTTGTATCTGCTATATCTGGTTTGAAAATAATAGTAAAAAATCGAATCGTGAGTGAAATATCTTGCTTTGCAGCCAGCAAACGCCTTTTGGCCTTCGTCTCGTACATTTGATTTTGTCCGTTAATATAGGAAAATATATACATTTTATATCGTTTGTATTCTCTACGTTCTTAGAATTACTAATGCAGTTGTTGTAAATATGTATGTATACTTTTAAAAATTTACAATATCAGGTCTGTTATTCTTGGTGTTATCATATACTTGTTTTGAAACAGAAGCAATCCAAAGACAAATACAAAAGAAAAGTTAAACAAGAAAAACTTTGCAAAAAAAGATACGATTTGTTTACGTTTTTTATTTGTTTTATATGGTTTTTGTTTTTATTGAATAGTAATAGTAAAAAATTAAAAATTTTTCTCATACTTTGTGTTTCAACTGTCAGATATTGCGCGGTGCAGAGTCGAGATAACTGAAAAACCATCACCCGATACGCGTACAAAGTACGAGAAGAGTTCCAAATCTTTCTCAGATATTCTAACACCGCGACGCATACGAAGTTTGTTAAGTGGAAAACATAAGTCGAAAACAATTTAATATAAATCAAAGGGATTGCACAAAATTAAAATGTTGGTACTCATTTTGAAATGTGATTAGGGTTTGTGTGGTGTGTTTTTGTGTTTCGGTATCGGTATCATGGCTGTGTGTGTGTGTTTAAAAAGGACAACGCTAGAGGATTTGGGAGCAGGAGCAGACGTGCGGAAAGTATAGTAAATTAATGTATAAGTAAGGTGTATATTTGCTGTTCAAATAAATCGCCGTTTCCACTTCCACTCTTGCCCCGCAACGTAAGAAACGTTTTTACAATACAATCAACGTTCATTTAACATTTACTTTCGCATAAATCATAATAATCACTTAATTGGGAAAAGGGGAAATGGAAATTCCGAAAACGAAAGATCTGAGTATGGTATAATCAAAACGGGGGCGATAAAAATTAGATTGGGAGCAGCGAGGGTAAATGTAAATAATTAACATTTTATGCTTACAATTATTTTCGTTCTTGAACGTGTTTCGCTAGTCAGTTTCATTTCAATTAACAAACCATTTACTGAACTTTCTGCTTACTTTTAGGGAGCTTCAACTAATTAGAATATTATGTGTTGCAATGAAGAATGGTTATATAAAAAGAAATTGGCAATTAAGTGTTTTATGTATAAAGTGGCCGGGGCTTAGCCAACACATCGGGGAACGGAACTGGGGGCGTGAGTCCATTGTCTGTTTCGATTCTTGTATTCTATATATGTTGTATAAATGCAATTTCATATGTGTGATCGTGTAAGTGTCGTTGTGAGGTGTGTGGGGATTTTTGTGTGTTTAATTGATCCTGTATCAAATCATACAAAAATAGTTGCTTGTTTCGTCATTCTTGATTTTCAATTAACCTGCACAATTTGCGTTGTAGAAAAGCTCCTGGGAGACAACCTATACCGTTTTTGTTTTTGTTTTTGACACTAGTTTTCGACTAAAGAGACGTCCGCACGACTGCCACTGCTGCTCTGCCGCTCACTGCCCGATTCTCCACCTCCAGCTCCGATCCCCGGCGCACCCCGACGTGTAGTATTGCTGCTACTGATGGCGATCGGGACACTTGGCCCGTGCCTCTTAGTTTTTGGGGCCCCACACAGAAGTGATGGGCGTGGTGGCCACCGGAGCCCCGCCAGCAGCGAAGTGCGGGAAGTCCTCCTGCGACTGAGTGTTGGGCGCAGTCAGGTTCTTGGCCTGCTTCTGCTTCTCCCACGGCGCGTCCTTGATAACAAAGCCGTTCTCGCTGGCACCTCCAGCGCCGGATCCAGATCCCGATCCAGAAAGGAAGGCACCAACCGTCTGCGGTTGCGGCGATGCCGGCAAGTTCTCCAAGAAGTCACGCTCGTAGTCCTCGGCCATGCTTAGCAGCAGGTCCTTGGCGTTTTCAACATCCTCCTCCTTGCCAATGATGGTTACGGCATTAGGGTTGCTTTGAGCATCGTCGGAAGAGGGGAACTTGACGTCGACCTGTTAAGAAATAATAATAAGGTGTTTTAGACAGGGAACTAGGCTAGGTTTTAGGATATAGTACAAGATATTGAACTTGCTAAAAAAAAAACCCACCTTGTAATCTTCGATGATCTTGCGAATAGTGCGTCCGCGATGGCCAATGATGTGGGAGTGGATGCGTGTATCGATCTCGATAACCTCGCGGTGGAGGGTCTGGAGGTCGCCCACAATCTCCAGGATGGCATCGCGCGCTGCTTCGGCCTTGGCCTGGTAGCCGGTAATGGAGATGATGCGCTGATTGGGATCGTCGCGCTTCGGCAGCGAAATGTTGACGTCGTGATCGGCGCGCAACTTGTTGATCACAGCGCCATGGCGACCAATGAGCTTTGAGTGGTACTCCGGTTCCACGTCGATCTGGAGAACAAAGGAGCGCAGCTCACGATCGGCCCGATCGGCCTCATAGTCCTCGATCATCTTCTCCAACGCCTCGCGGGCCTCGGCCACATGGGCGGGCGTTCCGGAGACCTTGATCACATCCGACTTGAGCTCGCTGGGCGGCAGCTCCACGTGCACATCGTGCTTGGACATGAACTGGCGCACATTAGCACCGCGCGGTCCAATGATGGTGCGGTGAAGATCGAAAGGCACCGTCAGCTCCTCCTCGATGGGAATGAGATCGAGCAGAGCCTGCTTGGCGGCTTCACACTTCTCAATCCTGCCGGTGATGCGGATTACATCGCACTGACGCACTGGCTCCACTTCCGCCTCCTGCTGGCCATCCTGGCCCTCCTCGCCTCCGTTCTGGCCGCTACCTCCATTGGTCAGACCCTCAACGGGTTCGGTGGCATCACGATCGGGGAACTTGATCTGCACATCGAACTCGGATGTCACCTGCTGAACCTTAAAGCCCCTGGCGCCCATGATGGTGCGATGCTGGCGCTGCGGGATCACCACTTCAATTGTGGTCTGGGCTTCCAGATCAGCGACAATCTCCTCAATGCGCTGGCGAGCCGCTTCGATGCAATCCTTGGCGCCCTTGATCGTCACCTTGTCGGAATTGGTGCCGGCACGAGGGAAGGAGATCATCACGCCACCACATTCCTCGGAAATGCGGTGCAGGATGAAGCCGCGCTTGGCGACGAAGTGCTTGTGGTGCTTGGGATCGACGGTCACCTCGCCCTCGGTGACCTCGTCGCACTCCTTGATGATTGCCTCTAGCTGCTCGCGGGCCTTCTTCACGCTGTCCTCCTTGCCGATGATGGTGATAACCTCCTTGTCGGTGTCCTCGTTCGAGGGGAAGATGATGCGGGCACCAGTGGCATCACGGATCTTGCGGATCGAGGCGCCGTTCTTGCCGATCAGGAACTTGTGATGCTGCTGCTTGGCGCGCACCTCGGCGGTAAAGGAAGCCAGCTGCCTTTCATTGGCCAGCTCCAGCAGCTGACCCTTGGCCTTCTCCACGTCGTCCTTGGGACCACGAATGGTGACCTTAAGGAAAAATAGGCATAATTAAACCAGAGAACCAGCGTACTTTAATAAGTTCAAAGGAATTTTATTATACAAACCTTATCGCTCTTGGAGTCGCTGTTGGGGAACTTGATGGACACGCCACCGCACTCCTCCATAATCGAGGAGATGAGCTTGCCGCCAGTGCCGATGATGGAGTTGTAGTACTTGGGCGGGATCTGCACCTCCTCGGTGACAATGTCGGAGAGTTCGTTCTGGATCTTCTGGATGCGTTCCTTGGCCTCCAGCACGTTCTCCTTCTTGCCGGTTATAACGATCACCTCGTTGGTATCACCCTCAGCTGGGAGATCGATCTTGGTCTGGGTCTCATCGCGGATCTTCTTGATGTTGGCGCCACCCTTGCCGATGACGAACTTGTGGAACTGCTTGAAGATGGGCACCTCGATGATGTGCGACGACTCCTGGATCTCCTTCACCAGCTTCAGCAGATCCTTGTGGCACTTGTCCACATCCTCCTTGGGGCCACGCAACTTAACGATGTCGGTGTTCTCCTGCGGTGTGGGTATCGTAATCGTCACCTGACGATAGCGGTCCTTCACCTCACGAATCTTCTCGCCCTTGGCACCGATGATGGAACGGTGGAGACGACGGTCAATGATCACATCCTTCGATTTTTCATTTTCCAGTTTGTCGATTTTTTCTTGTAATTCAAGCTGCGCCTGCCGCACACCCTCCTTGGGTCCCTCAATGCGGATGTTGTTCTGGCCCTCTCGCTCTTCGATGTTGATGTTCACCTTCAGCTCATCCTTGAGGCGGTTCACATTGGCGCCAGCCTTGCCAATGATGTGCTTGTAGTAAGAAGGATTCACCGTCATCACTTCGAACGTAAAGTTATCCTCGTAGTTCTTGATGATATCGGTCAGGTAGGTGACAGCACGGTCCACGTTCTCGGGATCGCCCTCCAGCTTAATCTTATCCTCCAGGCAGTTTACGTTCACGTTGGGGCAGTCCTCCTCCAGTTGCTTCATGTTGGCACCCTTGCGACCGATCACGTACTTGTGGATCCAGTGTGGCGCATTGATTTCCACCGATTTTACCGAGTTGGCCTTTTGGTAGACAACAGTTAAGGCATTTCCCAAGGCCACCTGGGGTCCACGCAGAGTGATTGTCTCCGAGGTGGAGTCGTTGGGCGGCATCTCCACGGACACACCGGTCAACTGCAGGATCTCAGCGATGGTGGAGCCCTTGGGTCCGATGACGTAGCGGTGCTGCGGCTTGGGCACCTCTACACTGACCGTCGAGCACTTCTTCTCCATCTCCTTATAGATGGCCTCCACCTTGGCCTTGGCGGCTGCGACGGCATCCTTCTCGCCGGAGATGATAATCTCATCCTTTTGCACCTGCTGCGGCGGCACGTTGATCTTGGCGCCCGTCTCCTCCTGCAGCTTGTTAAGGTTCTCGCTGTAGGGACCCACGATGAACGGATGGTAGATCTTGGGCACGGTGGTGCGGTCCGACGACTTCTTGTACTGCTCGGCGGACAGCTGGCGGATCTCCTGCTCGGCCTGAGCAATACCCTCCTTGGTGCCGGCAATGGTGATGAACTCGCTCTCGTCGCCCTGGCTGGGGATGTTGATGCGCGTGGAAGTGAGGCGCTCCAGATCACGCAGCCGCTGACCACCCTTGCCGAGGATGACGCGGTAGTGCTCCCGCGGAACGGTCACCTGCCTGCTGGCCTGCGTCGAGAAGCCCATCAGGATCTTGCGACGAGCGTCGAGCAGCTCGCTCTGCTTGCCCTTGATCAGGAAAGTAAGCGACTGGTTCTTGCCGCTCACAATCTCGATCTGGGCGCCCGTCTCCTTAGTGATCTGCTGGCAAATCCTCTTCGACTCGCCTTCGCCGAACTCCGACTCCGTGGACTTGCGCTCCTCGCAGGGAACATGCAAAACCTGAGGGGTAAATCGGATTAATTAAAAAGTTAACACTATAAAAGCTACAACTTGATAAAAACTCTGGGGATTCGTTTATATCTCTTTAAGTTTTGAAGTTAATTTTTGACATTTAATTAATTATTACACTAATGCAACACTTTTTTGACCTTACCTGCGTCTTCTGGGAGCTCGTCACACGGGCTAACGTCGAGCTGGAAGCTCCGGATTGCGACGGCGCCGAGGTGTTGGCCGGCAGAGCCGGGAACAGGTCGTCGTAACTGAAGGCGGGAGTGGCGTTACCAGTGCCGCCGCTAGTGGTGCTAGTGGGCGTGGCCACCGAAGTGGGCGAGGATGGTTGCTGCTCGTTGGACACCTGCTCTTGGCCATTGATGAGGGCGATGGGCTGCTCGATGGTAGTTGCTGCAAAATAATTTTGGATTACGAATTAATTAGTTATGATCGGATACTTAATCGTGAAACACTCACCGTTGTTAGTTTCCTCCATCACTGCTGCTGCTTGCATTACTTAAAAAAAGAGAAGAGTCCTTTTTCGTTCCAAGTCGTTTACAGTACACTTAAAAGAGAGAGTTTGAGATATCTTATCAAACAGTTTGCAAAACTATTACAACCTAGGGGACCTATCAAAGAACCCTGTTTATCAGCCGGCGACAAAGCCAGCTGTTAGTGACTAAAAATCATGACGGAACTACATAGTTAAAATGACTTTTTTCGGCAAACACAGATTTCATGCCGCCGGTTCTACTACGGTTTAAATCTCTTCCTGTTGTCGATCGCCCACAAACCTACCAAACTCACTGGAAGTTGATAAGTGCGACCCCCGAAGACCCGCATGTGGCTGCCATTAGCTGATAAGAAACTACAGACGTTAATAGTGGCTGCATGGTCACAGTCAACATATTAGTACTAATATTCATTGGATATGCTGCGTGACGTTAGTAAGGTAAGTTTAATAAAAACTTATTTGCTCTACTAAAAACAATTTAAAGAATATGAGTAGTTCAAAATATGTATATAAACCATGAAAGATTAAATACCGATAAAAACACCTAGTAAGCCACGTTTATTGCTTCAAATAGATAACAAATTAAAAAGAGATATTTCCCAATTAACTGTGCTAAGGCTTAAAAAAGTAAACTTGTATGCCCTTCTTAATCATTACTTTCTAAAAATTAATGAAAGTACAATAAAAATTATTACCTATTTAAGTAATTTCATTAATATTTTATAATACTTATTAACCAGCTGAACATTAAATTTCTTTCCGTTTTTGGTTTGATTGCCCGGATTGGTGGAAAGCATAACAAATTTAGGAAACCTAATTTCGTGGGCCGCTACTGTCTGCAGTGCGTGTCCGAAGGGGGTGCGTCAAATGGATTTTCTGACGCTGATAAACCGAAATAGATTCGGTTTCCAGACGGACTTTCAGCACGAGAGCCCGAAACTAAGGCCACGTAGTGCTTGGATCGGCGAGATGAGTGCCCCGGCTCCGCTTTTCGCTGGTGATAAGTGGTCGCGGCAGTGGGCCACGCAGGCAGATTCCTGAGTCGAGTGATAGCTATCGGCCGCACTGGCTGATAAGCCCCATCGTCCGATCGCCCCCAAGATATCGGGGTTCGCCACATACACGGTGGCAATACAATATGTGCAGGTCCAGAAATAAAAACTGCTATCAGTAATCGGATTTCGATCGGGTGAAAGGTTGGGGACAGGCGAAAGAGAACCAGAGAGGAAGATCTTAGCGGACAAGAAGGAGAAGAGACCATGCACTTGTTCGACCAATGCTGTTTTCTCAATCAATGCCCAACGAGTTTTCGTAGCCTACATTTTTCCTCTCCACCGAAAGAACAACAAAGATATGGCTGCCTCTATTGCCACTGTCAATGTGTGTGTAAGCAGAGACAGATGCAGGGGATTTCAAAAGGGGATTTATTAACTGAGAAATACAAATCATGGTGAAACTATTTGATAGCGATTTTTAGATACAAGAAGAACTAAACAAATTAAAAGTAATTAAAATAGAGAAAACCCTTTATGTTTCAAAACCGAAATAAAATTCGAGTACAGTTTTGGAGTACCTAGAACAAAACTAATAGAAACAGATTTCGTGGCGTAAATATATTTTTTAGCGTTCATAACATTTCAACAATAACTGGTATATTTAACCATTCTACCTCAGAGGAGTTTGACCCCCAAATTTCCCCTGCCTACGCCCTTGTGGGTGGGCATGAAAAATGTGTCAAAAGAAGAGGCAAGAGCGGGAGAGCGAGATAGGGAGAGAGCGAGAGCTTGACGAAGTAACTTAACGGAGCAGGGGAGCAGCTCCATATAAAACCGGATGATAGCCGGCAACTACAACAAAACGATCGAGTGCTATTGTGTATGTGTGTGTGCCTGCACATTTCTGTGTCGCTCTTTTTCTTCGGGCATATGGTTGTATGTGTGTTGGCACCTTTCGAGAAGGCACAGGTAAAAAACGAAAACAAGCAACATACCTACATAGCAAATACCATCAGACATACGTTCGTATGTGACGCCTGCAGCGACGCTGACGTCGACAAATGAAGACAAAGCACAAAAACAATGCGCTAAAGTTCAGCTTACAAAAAAATATACAAAATTGGTATGCACATATCGGATGGATTCTTGTTTTTGTAATTTCGATACAAAGATCCAAAAAATCAAAAAGAAAACCTCAACGTAGGCAGTTTTAGGCATGGAACCGTTAACTTGGGCTTTTTTTTTTTTTTGGTAAAAACACTTGTGTAAAATGTTAAACTATGCAAATTAACCCTAGATTGTAGGTTGTTCAACTTACGGTACTGTAAAATCCAAAAAATCCGGCCTAGTTTACTCTCCTTTGACCAAATCCAGTTTGATAACTTGGGTGTCTGCTGGAAAACCCGAAAAACAATTGGTTGGAATTAATGCAATTAGTGGATGCAGAAGATCGTTGGCATCGCCAGGATGCCCTACACTGCAATTCGTCGGTCATTCTGCATTCTGCACATCCCCAATAGAAAGTCGGTTATTTATCATAGAAGCGAGCGAAGGGTGAAGAGAGGGCAACATATGCGGGCCACTTATTGGACAATTGTTTTTGTGGCAGCGGCGGCAGCAAAGTGGAGCAGCGCGTGGGCGTATGTATGTGTGTGGTGTGTATGAGAGTATGGAAATGCGGAAATCAGTGCCGTATGTTTGCCAGGTGAAAGGTTGTGTGGATCCTCTTTTCCGGCACAGGGCGGGGCCTTCACTTCTCCGCCGCCCCCGGAAAGTAAGAAAGTTAAAAAAAAAACAGCACGCGCGCCTTCCAATCGGACAAATATGCTTATATATGCACGCACACACATATGCAGGGATTTTACGGCCCCTTAGTGTATGTGTGAACGACGTCGCCGCCTTTGGTGACTGTGTGTGTGAGCGCGAGTGCGCCGCCCGTGAGTATTATCAACCATTGAAAAACACGTTGTTTTTCGCCAAGCGGACACAAATTTTAGGAAAATTAGCGGCCCGAATTCGTATTTTCTTTCCGCTGCTGCTGCATTTGCTGCTTCTTTTCCGCTCTGCCGTCGCCGCCCCGTCACTGCCGGCCCTTTATAACTGTAAATTCCGTGCACTCTTCCGCCCGCCGTAACTTATGCAATTCCGGCTGCAATAAAGCCGCACGGCGATCGGCCAAATGGCAGTTGAGTTTTCGCACTTTAAACCGTCAAATTCACACCCAGACTTTCTATTGAAATTGCAGAACACACGGACGCGGAACTCAACGTTACCGACTCCAAGTAAAATGTGAATGAACATGAGCGAACGTGGCAAATAGAGATGGTCGATAGCCGCTGCAGACGTAGGGTTGCCGCGGTTTGCAAAGAACTATCAAAGAACTATCGGTGGTTGATGGAAATACCGATGCCGGCTTTTGGGGATAAACAAAAACTTTTTTTTTTTTTTTAATATAACACGCATTCTAGACCAGATACATATTTAGTATAATAAAACAAGTTACAACTTTAAATAGTTTTTCAGTGTAAAGCTGGTCGTACCTTTTTTTACTTTCATAAATTTCAAAATTAAATTTCTGCTTAAGTGTAAAATTATTTACAGGGTAACAAGGCATTACATATTATCCGCTTTGAATAGGACTAGAAGGTTTTGTATCTTGGTAGTTAATTCAAAATGTATTTTAAATATATGTACAATTTTTTTAAAAGTTTCAAATTCTAGAACTATAATAATGTTTTAAAAAGCAAAACAAGCCATTTTATTCTTACAATCAAAACTATTTTTTATAACGGCAATTAAAAAACATTCGATTAGCCTGGCGCCACTATCGGCGGGATTATCGATAGTCAGTTCCATCCTTGGGCTGCCACCACCGAATCGCTAATAATCACAAAGAAAACTCCCCAATCTGTGGAATTTCCGGAGACAAAAGCACATTCATCGCGGTAAATTATCAGAAAGACAGCATGTCGAAGCTCAGGAACATGTTGCCTACAATCTTTGGCGGGAAGGAGCCACAGAGTCAGGAAGAAGAAGGGTGCCTTGAAAAGGATGCAGCGCCCGTAGACGACAGTGAACCAGATAACAATAACAGCGGAGCCCTGGCTCTGTCCGTTTCTAACGGAACTCCCACTGCATCGGCGGATCTTACTGAATCAGTACTCCGCGAGCTCAGCGATCCCAACTACAATTCCATGGATGTTGTTCAGTCCGCCAATATTCCGGGAGCCCTAAGCAACACCCAAACCAACAACACAATGAATGTTCACAGCGCCCAGCAACAGGTGGTTATGAACTTCTCGAATGCCAACAATCTGCATTTCGGCTCTGTTTACAACTTCAATCAGAACTTGAGTGCGTGTAGTTCCCGAAAGGGCAGCACGAGTGCCACGGAGGAGGCGCTCGCTTCGCCGGACGGCAAGCCTCGGTCCAATATCGCCCGTAAAACAGTTAGCATTGTGGCCATGATGCAGTCGCAGGAGGAGCCCGATGTACGCCTGCTTGATGCTGTGTCCACCCACTTAGGCGAAGGCTGGAAGCAGGTGATGCGGGATCTCGGACAATCAGAAGGGCAAATTGATCAGGCAATCATCGATCATCAAATGCATGGAAATATCAAAGAGGTGAGACTCGAGATTCTGAAATTAATAAGTTGCAGCTTGAAAATAATTTTTTTAATTATTTTGTTTAAGCGATATTCTGTTATAACTGTATAAATCTCTTTAAAACTCATAAATAACTTGCTAAAGCTTTTTTGTAAGAAATTCGTATAGTAAAGTATAAAATACATATGTGACTCATTAGTTAAAATTCAGATTCTAACTCTCATTACTAAAATGTCGCTATCACTCTTAAATCCTTCTGTTTAGAAATTTTTAAGCTAGTTTGTAAAGTTGACATAAAATCTCAATCATAAATGGAAAGACCTTAAAGTACAGCCTTTTGCCTTTCAAAGGTTGGTTTAAAAGCTATAATGTTGAGGTAAGCCTTAATTTAACCTACATACTTAAAACTATCTTAGTTAAATGGTTTTTATTTTTTTGTTATTAAGGTCTTGAATTACTGATACTACCGCCGTTAAATACAAGATTACATGTATAGGGAAGATTAGATTGCAGTCTGGCAGATACGAAAATTACATCTACGTTTTATTGGGGTTCACTTAGGCGAACCTTTAGTACCTATCATAATCGTAATCAATATTATTATCATACCAATGTTCCTGATTTTAATTTTAAAAAACTTTGAAAAAATGACTGAAACCGGTAAATTAACACATTCTTTGCCTCTTCAGGTGATTTACCAGCTGCTGCTTCAATGGGTTCGAAGCTCGGAGAACGGGGTGGCCACCGTCGGACGACTCACTACGCTGCTGTGGGAGTCCCAGCATCGCGATTGCGTGCATCGCATGAAACTGGTTTGGAAGGCACTGGAGAAGCGCAAGACGAACAGCTAGTCAGTGGATGGGACTCATTAGCAACGATTCCATAACGAAAACGATGCATTCGGAGCAGCCTCTCGATGGTCATGCTTGTGGGAGGAAGCGTATTGGGAAGGCTAGCAATACCGACGTTTGAAAGACGCACAACGTCCAATGTGTGACGGTATCGAGCGGTATAGAGAGGAGACCATCAGGCAATATGTGTGCAATATTTGTTTTATAAATCCAAACCTTCGAATAAGTGCCTAGATGTTTGCATTAACTATTCTTACACCAGTTTTATCCTTAAGATGTGATATTTGTGTCGAAAACGGAACCAACACTTGATGTTTACATTGAGAATATTTTTTGTAAAGTGTAAACAAATAGAAGCTTTATTGTTACGTAACTACAAACAATCTCATTAATAACATTAAAGCTTGGGTACAAAGTCACACAATCTTCGTGATTTTCGAGCTGAACATGTCGATCAACATTTGAGCGCCGTTGCCGTTGAGCGATTGGTAGTTTGGCTGTTTGGACATCCTGTCTAACCAGCCGCTCAGCTTGGGATAGCGCTTGTCTTCGATGGGAGCCAAGCCCACCAGGCTGGACACCGATGAAACCATACTGTAGTCGGCGATGGTAATGGCGGTTCCACACAGATACGGCTGATTTCCGATGAACACCTCCAGAAAGTCGTATGCCTCGTAGATGGCTTCGATCTTGGAGCGCGGAACCTCCGTTTCGTTTTTGTAGAACAAGGGAGCGGCAATATTCCGGATGCAGCCCTGGAACAACACGCCCGACTCAAAGTGCAGTCGCTGATCGACAAGAGCGCGCTTGAAGTAATCCTTGGGATACAGGGCATCATCCTTGGCATATCGCCTAACCAGGTAGGCGCAAATGGCATGGCTTTCCCAAATGTACTTGCCATCGTCCTCCAGCATGGGCACCGTGTGCTGTGGATTCTTCAGGGTGTACTCCTTTGATTTGTTTTCCCCCCGCCAGCAGGTTCACCAGCTTGTACTCGTACTGTAGACCCAGGGCATCCAAGGTCAGTTTGCATGCCCGCACCGGCGGACTTGGCTCCACACCGTACAGTACTAATTTTCCCATTGTTTTAAGTAGACCGCTTGCTCCGGCTGCCGATTAGAAACTAAACAAGCTTCACCTATCGCTGTTCACGATCGATTCAACTGATTCCATATGTTTTTACACCTCACTTGGTAATTCAAAGCTTTTTCATATATGCTAGCAGAGGCAATTAGTTTTATATTGATTTGAGTAACTTTTATTGCTTAATGCATATCTCCAAAATCCAAAATCGTCAGTAGTCTTTGATAAAGTAACAGATTTTGATAGACAATTCATTGGCTTTAATCAACTTGTTGAACTAAAGCCCTCAAAAAGTTGTCAGGTGTTTTGATTATAGTATATGCCTTATCATATCTTTTTCTGATACTTGGTTACGACATTTTTCATTTTGTTTTTTTCATTTTGGGAATGTTAAATATCAAAAATGTTATTTAAAAAAAAACTGGTATCTGGACAATTAAATTAGGTTTCTGATTCATGTATCGTTTTTTTTTTTTTTGGTGGAAAATAGCTTCTTCCATTTTATAAATGTCAGATAGTAATATTAAAATTCTTATCATATCTATTATTTTAAGTGGAAAATTCCATATTGATGTTGATATTTTAAAGATTCTATGGTGCTTGCAAAAATCAATAATAAACCGTTTTTTTTTTTGATTAAAATGCAATTTAACAAATTAAGTATACCCTTTCACTCTACGAGTAGCAGGTATAAAATCTTTGCACATGCTTTATAATGTATTTTGATTATTTTTTTAAAAGTGAGAAAATCACTAAGATGAGAAGGTAAAATTAAACTTCTCTAGAAGGGTGACCAACTCTCGGGCACCTTTGCCATTTGCCTCCTCGAAGTAAGGAAGTTCTTCTAGCGTCTTATGCCATTCTGTGATTTTGAAATACTTAATCGGATCGATTTTTACAAATACCGCTAGCGCGGTAATCGATGTGAGGAGACTAAAATCCGCAATTGTCAACTGATTTCCAGCAATATAATCGTGCCCGTTGAGGAAGGTCTCCACGAAGTCGTAGATTTCTTTGACGACATCGTAACGTTCCTTGGGGATTGTAGTCTGGCCAGAGGCGAAAAGTGGCTTTGTGATGCTTCTCAGTCCGTACATAAAAACCACTCCGGATTCGAAGTGCAATCGCTGATCCACCACAGCCCGTTGAAGAAGATCCTTCGGATAGAGGCTGTCGCTCTTGCCGTACTTGGACACCAGATAGGCACTGATTGCATGCGAGTCCCAGATGAAGTGGCCATTGTCCTCCAGGGTGGGCACCGTGTGCTGGGGATTCTTCTTCAGGAACTCCGGGGAAAGAGTCTCCTTGGCCAGGGTGTTTATTTTTACGTATTCGTAAGGAACCGCAAGGGCGGCCAAGGTCAGTTTGACAGCCCGAACCGGAGGACTTGCCTCCGTTCCATACAGAATCAACTTGGACATTTTGCATCTAAGAGGTTTCCTCTATAACTGAACGTTCGGGGCGATGAGCCAAAATATTTATTGGATTTTGAAAGAGAATGCTTAAGAGACCGTTCACAACGAAAGAGATTAAAAAAGAGTTGAGAAGTGGTTCTCTTTCAAAATCGTATATTTATTTGTTAATATAGATTTTCTTGATTGTTGGTAATAAAAAAGTTCTTTATAATTTTACCTTTGCTTACAATATTTTGAATATTTGTTTTAATGGATTAAAATTTAAATTAGGTTTATTTTCACAACTGTTAAGTTATTGTAATATGATTTTAGAATTTATTATTTATATTTTAATTTCTAGTTAGTAGAAGTTAATAGTTCGCAGGAGAAAATTAAGAAATGTTCTATGATACGAATTCGAAGTCAATATTCTTGATGAAGCCCTCCAAGATTTTGGCTCCTTTGCCGTTGGCTTCCTCGTAGTAGGGAAGTTTCTGAAGTCGCTTGATCCAGGCACTGACCTTGGGGTATTTGGCTGAGTCCAACTTTACCAAGGAATCCAAGGAGGTCGTAGTCGAGACGATGCTAAAGTCAGCAATGGTCAGCTGGGATCCAGCAATGTATTCGTTGCCAGCAAGAAAGGTCTCTAGAAAGTCATAGACCTCTATGATCGCATCGTAACGCTCTTTGGAAAAATCTGTTTTGCCGGCAAAAAGTGGCCTGACTATGCTCCTAAGGCCATTGGCAAACATCACTCCGGACTCGAAATGCAAACGCTGATCCACCACAGCTCGCTGGAGGAGATCCTTCGGGTAGAGGCTGTCATTCTTGCCGTATTTCGACACCAGATAGGCAATGATCGCGTGGGAGTCCCATATGTAGTGTCCGTCGTCCTCCAAGGTGGGCACCGTGTGCTGGGGGTTCTTCTTCAGAAACTCCTCGGAGAGGTTCTCCTTGGCCCGAGTGTTCACCTCCACGAATTCGTAGGGCAGTTCCAAAGCAGCCAAAGTCAATTTCACGGTACGAACTGGCGGACTTGCATCCAAACCATACAGCACCAATTTTGTCATCTTGTTGAGGTGAAATTAGTTTTATAACTGATCGTACAGAGCAGAGAAACCGAGTATATATAGGATTTTGATACGGAAAGAGAGCGGAAGATAAGAAAACTGCTGATAATTAGGTTTTCTCTTCGGCTTTTCAAAGCGTTTGTTATTTAAAAATAATAGTGAAATAGTCGAATAAAAACAATACAAAAACAAAACACTTATTCCAGTTAATTATTGTAAGAATGAGAAATTAGTCTTTTTAACGTGGAACTCGAAAAGTCGGGATCCTTGGCCGTTCGCCTCCTCGTAATAGGGGAGCTGTTCCAGTCTTTTGATCCAGGCAGTGACCTTTGGGTATTTCGCCGTGTCCAGTTCCACAAAGGTCTGCAAGGAACTCACACTCGAGATGATACTAAAGTCAGCAATGGTCAGCTGGTCACCAGCAATGTAGTTGTTTCCAGCAAGGAAGGTTTCCACAAAGTCGTACACCTCTATGATCGCATCGTAGCGCTCTTTTGGAATGTTTTTCCTTCCATGTAGGAATAGTGGCTTAGTTATGCTTATTAGTGCATTTGCATAGACCACTCCGGATTCGAAGTGCAATCGCTGATCCACAACAGCCCGCTGGAGGAGGTCTTTTGGGTAGAGGCTGTCGTCCTTTCCATACTTGGATACCAAATAGGCACTGATTGCATGTGAGTCCCAGATGAAGTGGCCATCGTCATCCAACGTGGGCACCGTGTGCTGGGGATTCTTCTTCCGAAACTCTTCTGAGAGGTTCTCCCTATTGATGGTGTTCACTTCCACGAATTCATAGGGCACTCCCAAGGCAGCCAAAGTCAGTTTGGCGGTTCGAACTGGCGGACTTCCTTCGAAACCATATAAAACTAACTTGCCCATCTTGTCGCTTTGGAGTGTCTCCTATGACTAGTAATGCAGACAGCAAAAACCTTGTATTTATTGGATTGTTTTTAAGAGACTTATTAAGAGAATTATTTGACCAGGAAAACACCTGGTATATATCATTGTTCTCTTTCTACAGTCATTATTACTTGCTTGTTTGAAACCATTTATTTCACCACAATAAATACTACTAGAGATCTTCAAACAAATATCCAGAACGTTCTGCTTAAATTCGAAACATATTTTGTAACATTTTACCAAAACATTTTTGAAACCAATTTAAAAGCTGTAGTACCTATGTTGAATTAAGAAATTGGTTTAATATTAACCAACTTATAAATGTTATACATAGATAGATGTGAAAAAACCCATTTATTTAACTTAATGTTGTTGAATTGATATATTATTAAAAATCATTTTTTTACTAATTATTTATTTAAAATTGTTTAAATATGATATGATTATTTATACTATTCAAAATCATGCTGTCGCTTATGTTTTTTATCTATAAAGGTGAGTTACATAACTTGCTTTGAAAAAGAAATTGGTTGAATGGTTTGAAGCAAATAACTTGTTTTTCAGTATTATATTGAATTCTCAAAAATAATAAGAATAACCAGTTTTACAGCACGACTCGATGAAAGTTTTCTTTCTCTTCTATAATTTTAGTGAAAATATTTTTTTTTTAAAGAAAAAGTTTTTTTTTATTAATAATAAAGGGTAATATGCTACTTAGGTTATGCAGTTTTCACTGAATATTATTATTCCAGTAGGTAAGAGATTTAAATTAAATGAAAACGCCATTATATAGATTGTTTTATCGGTATGTATTTTAAAATTGTCAATTTCAACGTAAAACTTAGGTTTCAAAAGTAAAATTCTTGGATTTGAAAATGGCAACCAACTGGCGCGTACCCTTTCCATTGGCTTCCTCGTAGTAAGGCAGTTTCTCCAGCTTTTTGATCCAAGCGGTAATTCCGGGATATTTGACTGGATCGATGTCCACGAAAGCCACTAGAGAAGTCACAGTTGAGACGATACTGAAATCAGCAATGGTCAGTTGATTTCCTGCGATGTATTCCTGTCCCTTCAGGAAGGTCTCCACAAAGTCGTAGACTTCGATGACGGCATCGTAACGCTCCTTGGGAAGTGTAGTCTGGCCAAGGAAGAGAACCGCCTTGGAAATGGGTCTGAGTGAATTGGCAAACACTACTCCGCTCTCGAAGTGTAATCGCTGATCAATTTTAGCTCGCTGGAGAGGATCCTTTGGATACAGGGCATCGGTATCTCCATACTTGGACACCAGATAGGCAATGATTGCGTGCGAATCCCAGATGAAGTTGCCATCGTCATCCAAAGTGGGCACCGTGTGCTGCGGGTTCTTCTCCAGGTATTCAGATGAAAGGTGTTCCCTCGCCAAGAGGTTTACGTTTACATATTCGTATGGCAGATTCAGAGCGGCCAAAGTGAGTTTCACCGCACGAACAGGTGGACTGGGATCCAAGCCATACAAAGTCAACTTAACCATCTTGTCGCCTTGGGGTCTTTTTCACAACTGATCGGGGAAATCGGACAGTCTGCTTGTTTATAAGACTTTCGGATTTTTAAAAGAGCGTGTTTAAGAGAGATTTTTCTTCGTTGCTAACTTTTCAGATGGAACCTAGCACGTTTTTGTTTGATTTTTACATGCAAACAGTATCCGCTTTATGGCCTGATATGTAAGTAACAAGAAAGAAAGCTAGCTTATCCAAACCGAAGATTTAATACCCTTGGAGTAAGAACTCAACTTATCACAACTCACAAGTAACAAGATTTGCCCTAGTTTAAATACGTTGCTTAGAACGATAAAGCTTACGATATAGTACTTCTTTAATATTGCCTAATTTTTAAAGAAGCTATATATGTAATATAGTGAATTAAAATTAATTTTTAAGATTTAGTATTGTAACGAATTGCTTAATGACAATCAACGCATGAATGTTTAACAATATCGAAGCTTTAGAGTTAAAATATTATATAATATTTTTTAAAATAATCGAATCAAACGAACTTTTTTTTGGTATTTTATACCACTTGATATTATCAACCTATCCCAACATCTAAGATCTGATTATGAAACCGGTAAAAAAAGCTTTTCAAAAGAGCATCACATAGCACTCAGTGAATCATAGACATTCATAGCTCTATTAAATAGAGCTCTATTAATAGAGTCTATTTGATAACTGCTTATCAAGTTTGTTTGTCACCCAACAAGTATTATACTCTATATAAATAGAGACAATCAGTAGAGAGCTAAAAACTAAAAGTCATGCTGACAGAGGTGAACGAATGGATAGATCTCGAAATGTTTGATGAAAAAATGTATACACACAAACATGTTTCTATGGTGAAATTCTCTTAAAACTGATAAGAAAACTTACACTCAAATATGCGGTTCACTCTTTTTTAGTAGACGATACACCTGATATTTGTTGACTTTTTCTATTAACTAAAATATTGACTTGTAGACTTTTTTTTTTATAATCGTAGCTTAATCACTTAATTGTTTATTATTATGTTGTCAATCAGAGTTTAAAAACAATGAACCAATGTTATTGAATTTATAATGTTGAAGTGTTCTCACTAATAATATTACATGTACTCGAGAGGGGCCTAGTTTTTTAATTTCTATTTGTTTTCAAGCAAAATTCTTTATAAGCTGTTGTGCAATAATGTGATATGGTCAAAAAGTTCGTCGAACCTTTATCAGAGTTGTTTAAAAGCTCTATAGTTAAACAACCTTGGAGCAACATTTGAGTCACACAGATAATTCTTGGCCGACTGTTGATAACAGCTTATCAAGTTTGTTTGCCGGGAAATAAGTAAACAAGTTGCGGACCTCGAAGGGATGATATATTAAAAGTCATGCTTATTGTTTTAAAATTGTTATTGAATATGGTTGCTGACCGTCTATAATGAGTATATAGTTTTTCTTATCATTTGTAATGTACACTATATTGTTATCTGATACTTAAGTCTTGTCATGGTGCTTTTAATGATCACGTGCACGTATAGAAAAACATGCTATATAAGTTTGATTTAGAAAGATATAGTTTTTTATAGCTTTCGGTGGTATTGGGTTTTTTGTTTTACTTTAGTTTAGTTAAAACAATAATTTTAAGGGTGTGCACTGATTTATTGATTTCTAAATTTTAATTTATAAAACAAAGTTTTTTATTTATTAATAAGTTTAGCATTCAAAAGAACCAAAATTAACCGCAAAAAAACTACACAGAATGCTATAATTATTTGGACGAAAAATAAATTCTACATTTCGGTAAAATATTTTAATTGCTTTTTTTTGCCAATAGTAAACATTTTATTTACAAATTATAACGACTTTAAAAATCTTAAACCAAATACTTTTTAAGTAAATGAATCTAATATAACTAGTAACAAACGAGGACTCCTCAAAATTATAAAGCCAACTAGTGCAACTGGAACGTTCTGGGAGTTCCCTTTTTCTTTAGGGAACGATGGTGAAATTCTTGGACCTCAAAAGGTCCACATACTGGGTGGCTCCGTTGCCGTTGGCCTCCTCGTAGTAGGGCAACTCCTTGAGCCTCTCCAGCCAGGCGGCAATCCTGGGATACCTGGCCGGATCCATCTCCAGGAAAACCCCAATCGAGGTGATGGTCGACACAATACTGAAGTCAGCGATGGTCAGATGGTCACCGGCCAAGTAATCGTGGTCATCGAGAAAGGTCTCCAGAAAGTCGTAGATCTGGTTGATGTGATCAACCTGATTCCGTGGCAAGGTGGACTCTCCGTTGAAGAGAACCGGACGAGTGAGTCTCCTCAAAGCAGCCTCGAAAACGACTCCCGACTCAAAGTGCATCAGTTGGTCCACTTTGGCTCGCTGCAGCAGATCCTTGGGATACAACTCATCAGAGGAGGCATACTTCTCCACCAAATAGGCCATGATGGCGTGCGAGTCCCAGATGCAGGCATCGTCGTCCTGCAGAAGTGGCACCGTGTGCTGCGGATTCTTCTTCGAGTACTCCTCGCTGAAGTTCTCCTTCTCGAACAGGTTGACGAACACGTACTCGAAGGGCAGATCCAGTGCCTTCAGGGTGAGCAGACAGGCCCGAGTTGGTGGACTGGCGTCCAGGCCGTAAAGCGAGATCTTACCCATTCTCCAGCGGATTGACAAGTAAATGTCGAGTGCTATGCCAGGACTATTTTATAGATTATGGGGCATGGGAACCTTCAGCCTGCAACTGATTTTTTAATTAACTACGCCCACTCCACTCGGAATACCAGAAAAACCCTTAAAGCCTCAGGACAAATTGTTTAAAATTGAATTACTTGCACTTTGGTTGGGGAAACTAGTTGGACTTAAATGTGGGAAATGTAAATGTAATTAAATATTAAGTATTTAGTATTTAACAAATACATTGGGTAGATATTTAAACATACTTCGATTATACTCCATTCGAATATTAAATTAGTTTTGAATTTAACTTTAAAGAATGAAATTAAAACTAAAACATATTTATGTTTATCTTTAAAATATCAACTACAAAGTAATAACAAAACACAAAAAGCATTTTCAAGCTAAAAATTAAAATTGTTATAGTAGCAAAGAAAATTCTTATAAATTTAAGAAACTAATTTAAAACCACTGCTCCAATTTATTGTGTTTATTTTCTATGCATTGTCGAAGGCCTTTATTTTTCTTCGAGTGTAGTTAATAACAAACAACTTTTTTAATTATGATGATAATAAATTGATGCCGCCACGCACCCGGTAATTGTGGGAAAAAAGGGCTTACAGCAGGGTCAGCTGACCCTTCAGCAGGTCCACGTACTTCTTGGCCCCCGCCCCATTGGCCTCCTCGTAGTAGGGGAGCTCCTGGAGGCGCTTCAGCCAGGCGGTGATTTTCGGATACTTCTCAGCCTCCAGCGGAACAACAGCTGGAAGGGATGAGACTGTGGCAGCACAGCAGAAGTCCGCAATGGTCAGGGTGTCCCCAGTAATATAGGGATTGTCCCCCAAGAAGGTTTCCAGGTGACCATAACCATCACGGACATTATCCGCCTTCTCTTGCGAAAACTCCCTGACATTGTGATAGAAATAAGGCGCTGAGATATTACGGAGAGCCATGAACAGTGCACTGGCCTCGAAGTACAGTCGCTGATCCACATGAGCCCGCTTCACCAGATCCTTGGGATACAGATCGTCGTCAGGGGAGCCATACTTGCCCACCAAATAGCAAACAATGGCATGCGAATCCCAGATGAAAACTCCGTTGTCATCCAGCAGTGGAATGGTGTGCTGGGGATTCTTCTGCAGGAACTCTTCCTTGCGATGTTCCCCCGCCAGGAGATCCACCTCCTTGAACTCGTACTCCAACTTCAGGGCCCGCAGAGTCAACTGACAGGACCTCACTGGCGGACTAATGTCCAATCCGTACAGCACAATACCCGACATGGTCCAAGCTCAATCAGTTGTATCAGCGAAATGATACCTAATCTAGGGCTTTACGGGCTATTTATACCTTTTTAGGGCTTCGGATGGCCGCAAATCAGAGCGCTGCAACGATCACTATTTTTTTCAATTATACCCGATCATGGCTCGGGTTTTTTGTGATTCAAAACACTGCTACAACAAAAATGTATGATCGTAGGCGATCGTGCTCAAAACGAACATTCAGTTTCAACCCGAATGATTTTATTCGACCGAACGCTTTTTGTGAGCAGCAATGAATGTTCTAGAATGCTGCTTGGATTCAGTTCGATCGCAATCATTTGCACTGCAAATTAAGTACATCACTCGCTACTTCTTAAGAACTTGGAATCCGATCCTGGGTGGTGCTAAGTGCTCTCCCATTCCCCAAAGTCCGCAATGTTCAGTGGTTTTATCATGAAAAGAACGTGGAGTGAGAGGGCTTTTTGTAAACTTTATTATGAACAGGAAAAGTAGTCTTCATCTCAAGTTCACAATATTTTAAACGGAAAACCATAAACAATTTTTATTATATTATTTTGGAAATATATATGATATATGGATTAAAAAATACCTACTTCGAAAAATCAACGATAAGTGAATTATTTTATTAAAACTCTGATTTGAAATTATACCATACTTCGAATATACTCCATTTGATTAATGGGTTGATTTTAAATTTAAAACTCAAATAAAAAAAATGAATTTTAAAATAAGAAAAATAAAACTCAATAACCTCTTCAAATGACAAAACCCAAACGGAATTTACATGTTTAAGCTGCCTAATTTGTGATTGGTTTAAAAATGATCATGTAGCAAACAAAATTTTAATAAATTTAAGAAAATAATTTAAAACCACTGCTCAAATTTATAGTGTTTATTTTCATTGTATTATCGACTGCCTTTATTTTTCTTCGAGTGTAGCTAATGACAAACAACTTTTTTAATTAGCTGGGGAATTAAAAATTGATGTCGCCACGCACCGGGTAATTGTGGGAAAAGGAGCTTACAGCAGGGTCAGCTGACCCTTCAGCAGGTCCACGTACTTCTTGGCCCCCGCCCCATTGGCCTCCTCGTAGTAGGGGAGCTCCTGGAGGCGCTCCAGCCAGGCGATGACCTTCGGATACTTCTCCGCCTCCAGCGGGATAAGAGCTGGCAAAGATGACGCTGTGGCAGCACAGCAGAAATCCGCAATGGTCAGGGTGTCCCCAGTAATATAGGGTTTGTCCCCCAAGAAGGTCTCCAGGTGACCATAACCATCCCGCACATTATCCGCCTTCTCTCGCGAAATCTCCGTAACATTGTTGTAGAAATAAGGAGCACATATATTACGAAGAGCCATAAACAAAGCACTGGCATCGAAATACAGCCGCTGATCCACATGAGCCCGCTTCACCAGATCCTTGGGATACAGATCGTCGTCAGGGGAGCCATACTTGCCCACCAAATAGCAAACAATGGCATGCGAATCCCAGATGAAAACTCCGTTGTCATCCAGCAGCGGAATGGTGTGCTGGGGATTCTTCTGCAGGAACTCTTCCTTGCGATGTTCCCCCGCCAGGAGATCCACCTCCTTGAACTCGTACTCCAACTTCAGGGCCCGCAGAGTCAACTGGCAGGACCTCACTGGCGGACTAATGTCCAATCCGTACAACACAATACCCGACATGATGCAAGCTCAATCAGTTGTATCAGCGAAATGATATTAAATCAAAGGCTTTTCGGATTATTTATACCTTTTTAGGGCTTTGGGTGCGTGCAAATTCAGTGCATCCCTCGCTACTTCTTAGTAACTGGGAATCCGATCCTGGGTGGAGCTCCAGTCCAAAGTACTCTACCATTCCCCAAAGCTGGAGTGGCTTTTTGTAAACATTACATGGGAAAAGTTGTATACATCTCAAGTTCACTTTGTTTTAAACGTAATACATATAGTTTAAAAATACCTACTTCGAATAATCAACGATATATTTTTTTTTAATTAAAATTATTAACGGTTACTTTGCAATTGAAGTACATATATGCATTTTGTTTTAAAGCAGCTATTTAAAATATTTTAAAAATATTTTTTTTTTTTGGCTAAAAGAAGTAAATCTCTCATGGGAAATCATATTTTCCAGTTAAAAGTTATTTTTATTTGTTAGGAAAGTACGCCCTAAAATATATAATAGTTTTAAACAATCGTGTACTTCTTGCTCTTGAGCCAGTCGGCGACCTGTGACATCCTGGATCCGTTGGCTTCCTCGAAGTATGGCAACTTTTTCATGCGCAGTATCCAATCCACCAACTTTGGATACTTTGCGGCATCCACATCAAGGAAAAGTACAGCAGTGGATAGGACAGCAGTGGTGTGGAAATCGGCGATGGTTAAATTCTTTCCGGCCAGATAGTCGTTGCTTTCCAGGAATAAGTCAAGGGTCCGGTAGACCTTTTCCAGGGCATCGAACTTGGCCTTAGGGATCTCAGTTTTACCTTCCCTCAAAGGAGCAAAGAGAGCTCGAGCTGTACTAATTAACACACTGGAATCGTAGTACAATCTCTGGTCAACGATGGCTCGCTTTTGGAGATCCTTGGGATACAGGGAATCGTCCTTGCCGTACTTGCTCACCAGATAGGCATTAATGGCATGGCTATCGCTGATATAGAATCCTTCGTCCTCCAAAGTGGGAACTGTGTGCAGTGGATTAATCTTGAGATATTCCGGTTTTAGATGATCGCCGCTGACCAAGTTTACTATTTTATACTCGAAAGGAATATCCAAGGCGTTCAGGGTTAGGAGAACCGACCGAACTGGAGGACTTGCGTCGAATCCGTATAGAATGAGTTTTCTCATTTTCCTATGTTTTACTTGATTTTTCTTCTTTAGGGTTGAGCTCTTTACTCGATAAAGTGTTCTAATGCTCTGCGGTTTTTATAGGCGGGCAGCTCTCTTTAGTTAAGAGAATTCCCCACACCTGCGGTGACTGAAAAGTCAGTCAAATTCGATGACATCAACCTATATTTTTTACTCTTCGAACTAGGGTTGTCGAAAATTTTAAAAATATCGTATCGATGATATTTTTTTTATCAAATAATATGATAATAATATTTCTAAATATCACCGAAAAATATCGATATATTTGATATTTTTGATATTTTTTGTGTTAAATAAAAAAATTTCCTGCCCACAATAAAAAGACAATAAGTTTCGGTAATTGTTTACAAGTGCGGTCCGGACTTCGAAATCCGTTGGCGGAAAGTGAAAATTTTGCACCGTTTTTTTGTTATTAACAATCCTTACTTCAGCATTCTTGAAAGTCTCCGTTATTGTCATAATACCTTCAAAGTTCGTGGACAGCTAAGAATGAAAACTAATTAATATATATACAACGTGTGTGTGCGCGTTTGGCGCCAAATTTCGGTGGTATGTGCGTAAGTTACATATGCACACATAGACAACGAAATCTGGCCATACGCACACATATCACATATGTACATTCCTTCTTTTGCGCGCATTTTGCGAAAATATTATTTTGCGCTTAAATTCGTTCACTTGAAGTCGCTTTGGAATACAAAGTAACCAAGACAAAAATATCAAAAAATATCAAAAAAATATATCGATTTTCCGATATTTAGGCAAACAAAAAATTACGATATAAATATATCATTTTAAAAAGAAAATATCGATATATTGATATTTTGATATATTATCAACAACCCTACTTCGAACGAACAGGTGGTTGGGGCCTCTGAAGTAAGAGAGCTTTTTTTGATGTCAGTTTTTTCTCCGGCTAAAGCTCTTACCTCGTACACTTGCCGATTTTTTATAAACATGGGATAATTATTCGTAGATGTTTGCTTATACTTTCTTTAGTAATCAAGGCATATTGATTAATCATTAACTAACCTTGACCCATAACTCAAAGGTCTTTTAAAACAAAATTTGTATGGCAAACTTGTATAATATAAAGGATACTTTTGTAAGTTCTAGAGAACAATACTTCAGCCAAACAAATTTACTTTAATTTTTTGATAAGAGAAACCTTTAATTAAATAAATTATCTCTTAAAACATTTTACAAATTTTCTCGTGCTGTGAAAAGGGTAAACAAACTGAAAATGAGTGAGCACAATGAAAAAAAATTGGATTTAATTTTTTTAAACAATTAACGTGTATTTTAATTTTATCTCTAAAAGTTCTTATCAATAAACATATCTTTGACAAACCATCTTTAATTTGACATGATAAGCTTGTTTGTCCCATATTATAATGCCCTATCAGCTTTGATAAGATTCGTATAGTTTTTCTTATCAACAAACAAGTTCCGACTGATAGTAAAGCATTTACGAATATGTTGTACGAAAGTCACGTGTGTTGTGTTCAATAAATATATTTTTTAACAATTTCTTTTGAGTTTTTAACAGGTTCTAAACAATAGTGAAGTTCTTGCTCTTGATGAACTCGATGATCTGGGCCGCTCGAGAACCGTTGGCCTCCTCGTAGTAGGGAAGAGCCTTAATACGCTTAACCCAGGCGGCTAGCCTAGGATACTTTGTGGCATCCACTGGGAGGAAGACCAAAAACCCAGTAAGGGCGGCGGTCACGTGGAAATCGGCAATGGTGAGGGTGTCGCCAGCCAAATAATCTCCGTTTTCCAGGAAAAGATCGAGGGTCTTGTACACATCCTCCAGATCGTTGATCCTGGACTTGGGAATCTCCGACTGGTTCTGCCAGAAGAGCGGGAAGGTAATGGCCCTTCCGGTGGAGGTTACCACACTGGAGTCGTAGTGCAATCTCTGGTCAACAATGGCCCGCTTCTTAAGATCCTTGGGATACAGGCTATCGTTTCTGCCGTACTTGCTCACCAAATAAGAATTGATGGCATGGCTGTCGTACAGATAGAAACCATTATCATCCAGAGTGGGCACGGTGTGCAGGGGATTCATCTTGAGGAACTCCGGCTTCAGTTGCTCCTTCTCCAGCAGATTGACGATCTTGTAGTCGAAATCTATACCCAGGGCGTGCAGGGTGAGGAGCACCGAGCGAACTGGAGGACTTCCATCGATTCCGTAAAGCGTAAGTTTTCCCATGTCGCTGCTGTTTCGAAACTGGCGAGTTTACTGTTAGTTCAAAGTCAAAACCTGAGGGTTTATATAGCCGCCGGTTGGTTCTCTTTACTAAGAGAGCTTTGCCTTGTTGTGATGACTCTGCACTTTAACACACCTTTGGAGCCCACACATCTCTTAGCCTTTGATGTATATCGATGAGTTTAGTTTTATGTATTTCGCAATGCTCTTTTGACGTAAGGGAGCTTTGAAAGCATTTCTATGTGTTTACTGGTGCCTTGGGACTATTATCATCTCAACATATTGGCCAACTCGACCCTTGGACTAATTACTGGTTCGTTAAGTGGTTTGGTACCATTTTTCCTTAAGTAATGAGTCACCTCGTTTTGGACAGCATGAATAAAAGAAGTACAGGCTTAAAAACACCGTATATTTTTTTCCATAAATAATATATTTATTTTATTTATTCATAAAATGCAACATGTGCAACAAAATATAAGAGAACTAGATATCCGTAGCCGACAATCGCTTACGTATTGGCAGGACTTCAGTTTATTTTTGAGCCACAAAAGTCCTTCCAGTAACAAGATAGATGGGCTTAAACAGGCCGTTCTCCATCAAAAGAAATCTTTTTATCGGCATTCTTCTTCTTTTTAGCACCTGATGAATAAACAAATGCTTATCCATTTATTCCCTTTTCATCATAGCTTTATGATACAGTTAACGTTAGTTTGTGAATCCTTAAGAAGGATTCCGTTAACATCAAGAACCACCTTCCTATAATATATTCTTTATTATTCTATTAAAATAATTGATTCAAGTGATTATATGCCAGGATATCGATGTTGATGTGTTAGTGATCAAAATTCAGTTTACAAGCCCGAAATTTACTAATGTAACAGCACTGTAAAACTGACATTATGCCATCACAAACACTCAATATTCATCTAAACCTCTGAACTACCCAAACACAGGAAAAAATCTAAATAAATACAAACAACCAACCACTTGTTTGCGCAGAGCTTTAAACTTTTCAACTTGATCTCTTCGAAATTATGCATACATTATACAAAATTTATTTTTAAATTGATCTATTGCTCTTTTGTTTACCTGTAGAAATCGAATTAAGAACCCCAAAAAAAAAATACCCGTAGTTAAAGCGTGCAAGAAAGAATTTTTTAAATAAAAATGCAAAGACTTATTTCCAGGAAATCATTTATATTTAAAAGCTAATTTTTTTAAATTTTGCATGGTGGGAATTATACATAAAAAATATATATGTGTTTTATTATTTTTGATGTTGGATTTTTCGTCTTTGGTGGGTCTCCTTAGGCCCCCAGCTTGGTCCACTTGCTGCGCAGGAAAGCGACATATCCCTGAACCGGGCCTTCATTGATCTCCTTGTAGAAGGGAATCTGGTTGAGGCGATCCAACCAGGCGGTGATCTTGGGATACTCCGCTGGTTCGATGTCGACGGCTGCACGCAGGCCACTAACAGTGGGTCCAACTGCTAGATCGGCCAAGGTTAGCGATTCCCCAACCAGATACGAGCTGCTGGCCAGGAAGGACTCCAGCAACTTGAGACCCCGGTGCACTGTGTCCAGTTTCTCCTGGGGCACCTCGGTTACCCCTCCAAACCAAAATGGTCGAACTATGTTTGATAGCCCGGGATAACTGACACTGGCCTCGAAGAACAGACGCTGATTGACGATCGCCCGCTTGGCCAGATCCTTGGGATACAACTCATCCGATTTACCATACTTATCCACCAAGTAGATGGCGATTGCATGGGAATCCCATAGGATGATCCCATTATCATCGAGCACGGGAACTGTGTGCTGGGGATTCTTTTCGAGGTATTCTTTGGAGAGGTGCTCCCCCGCCTGCAGATTGACCTCCTTGTACACGTAGTCCAAGTTCAAAGCCTTCAGGGTAAGTTGTACAGTCCTCACACAGGGACTCCAGTCCGTTCCGTACAAAATGATTCCAGTATTCGACATTATGTGTAGGTAAACCGGCGGCGATTCTATTACTACTGCGATTATGTCTTGTTATTATATACCGTTTGGTTGGAAGCTTTTTGCTGAGAGCTTTGCTCAACCGGCATGTAAAGATAAAAGCTTAGAGGTTTGTTGTTTTATTGTTTTAAAACCAATAAAGTATTATATCATCATTATTTGCTTTCGTTTTGTTTACTTCAAACAAAACGCTGAACGCTGATTGCAAAGAGTTGATTAGGATCGCTTTTTCCTTTTGCATAGAAACGAATGGGAGAAGAAGAAGAGTAAAATGCTGATTGTTCACAAAACGTAAGATCTTTTTTTTTTTGAAACCCTAATTGATTAAAGCTCAAATATGCTGTGTTGGTGTAGATAAAGACAGATAAGAAAGCATTTCTTCAGAGTACTGAACTAAGTGGTATCAGTTTGCCTAGTTGCCTAAAAAACTAATCAAGACAGATTTACAAACGAGGGTAAATAATTAATACAATTAAATTGAAATGAATTACCTTGTATTGTTACTGCCTAAATTAACTATACAGAAAAACGTACAATGATTTAATTGTAAACACCCGTTTAATGTAATTAAATTGATACAAACCAGTGCAATTGTTAGGTGTCTGAATGTAAAATCGCATCTATCTAGATTAGTATCAGGTATCTGAAAGTCAAGGCATGGGTTATTCTCCCATTGGATATTTACCTTTACATACCTTTATATATTAATATAATATCTATAATATAATAGTATAATAAAATAATATAATAATATGTATGTATGTATAGTTTTGAAGCAGATTGATAATTTAATAAGTTCTTAACAATAATTGGGTACTGTATCTTATCTTACCAAGCATGTTGCCGGAATTAATTCTAGTTTAATTAGCAATAAAGCTATTGAAAAAATTACAATTTAACAGATAAATCAAAAAATGCGTTTATTGACAAATATTTTTTCAGTGCACATGGTTAAAATATAATAAACATGTCAGTATTCATATTTTTTTATTAAATGTAACATATATCATGATATTATTGTTTACTTATCCCCCAGCTTGGTCCACTTGCTGCGAAGGAATGCGACGTATTCCTGAACCGGGCCTTCATTTATCTCCTTGTAGAAGGGAATCTGGTTAAGGCGATCCAACCAGGCGGTGATCTTGGGATACACTGCTGACTCGATATCGACGACAGCGCGAAGGCCACTAACCGTTGGTCCAGCTGTCAAATCGGCCAGAGTCAGCGATTCCCCAACCAGATACGAGCTACTGGCCAGAAAGGATTCCAGCAACTTGAGACCCCGGTGCACTGTGTCCAGCTTCTCCTGGGGCACCTCGGTAACACCTTCAAACCAAAATGGTCTGGCTATGTTATACAGCCCGGGAAAAGTGACACTGGCCTCGAAGAACAGACGCTGGTTGATCAACGCCCGCTTGACCAGATCCTTGGGATACAACTCATCCGATTTGCCATACTTATCCACCAAGTAGGTGGCGATGGCATGGGAATCCCATAGGATGATCCCATTATCATCGAGCACGGGAACTGTGTGCTGGGGATTCTTTTCGAGGTAATCTTTGGAGAGGTGCTCTCCCGCCTGCAGATTGACCTCCTTGTACTCGTACTCCAAGTTCAAAGCCTTCAGGGTAAGTTTTACGGTTCTAACACAAGGACTAAAGTCCGTTCCGTACAATACGATTCCAGTGTTCGACATTATGTGTAGTTAAGCCGACGACGGTTCTTTTACGACTGTAGATCTGTCTAGTTATTATATACCTTTTGCTTAAAAGCTTAAAAGCTTTTTGCTTGCAGCTTAAGTCAATCAGCATGTACAGATAAAAGCTCGGATGTTTGTTGTTTTATTGTTTTAAAAGCAATAAATTATTTTATTGTTTTTTGCTTTTATGTTGTTTACTTCAAACAAAACCCTGAACGGTGATTGCAAAGATTTCATTAGGAGCGCTTTTTCTTTTTGTATAGAGTCGAATAGGAATAGATAGTAGTGAAATAAAACGCAGGAACTTTTATTGAAACCCTAATTGATCAAAGCTCAGATATGCTGTGTGGGTGTAGATAAAGACAGATAAGACAACGTTTTATTAGAGAACATAAGCACTTAGTCGTATTAGTATGTCTCAGTTAGAGAAAATTTAAAAAGTTGATCAAGACAGATTTACAATGGAGAATAAATAATATTTAAAATTAAATTGATATACGTTACCTTGTATTAATATTGACTGGATAATATTTTTATGTATTCAAAACTTTACAATTACTCAATTATGAATAAAATTTACTGATATTGATATGAAATAGTGCAAAATATAATATTTAAAGTTGCATTCCCAAGTGAAAAATATTTATACACGTAACTCCTACAGTGAAAGGGTATACTGCGTTTGTTCTAAAGGGTGTAACAATTAAAAGGCCGTATAATGTAATTGATATCTATCGATAAAATGAAGCATTAAATAAACAATAAACATTTAAAAGAATTAAAAAATAAATTAAAAAATGCGTTTATTGGCAGATATTTTCTCAGTGCACATGGGTAATATTTTAAATATAATAAACATGTCAGTATTCATAGTTTTTTATTAAATGTATTGTATATTATTGTTTCTTATCCCCCAGCTTCGTCCACTTGCTGCGGAGGAAGTCGACGTAGGCCTGAGCAGGCGCCTCATTGATCTCCTTGAAGTAGGGGATCTGGTTGAGTCGTTCGCGCCAGGCAGTTATCTTGGGATACTCCACAGAGTCAATGTCAACTGCAGCGGGCAGAGCACTCACAGTTGCTCCAGCGGAGAGATCGGCGAGGGTCAGAGAATCTCCCGCCAGGTAGGGATTGTTGCCCAGGAAGGTCTCCAGCAGCTTCAGACCCCTGTGAATGGTGTCCAGCTTCTCCTGGGGCACCTCAGTGATCCCACTTATCCAGAAGGGACCGCTGACGTTGGCAAGACCGGCGAAGATAACACTAGCGTCGAAAAACAGACGCTGGTTGATGATTGCCCGCTTCACCAAATCCTTGGGATACAGCTCATCGGACTTTCCGTACTTGTCCACCAAGTAAGTGATGATGGCATGGGAGTCCCAGAGGAAGGTTCCATTATCATCGAGCACGGGAACCGTGTGCTGGGGGTTCTTCTTCAGGAAATCCTCGGAAAGGTGCTCTCCCGCTTGGAGATTCACTTCCTTATACTCGTAGTCCAAGTTAAGGGCCTTCAAGGTCAGTTTTACGGTTCGCACACACGGACTGAGATCCGCTCCGTACAATACAATTCCCGAACTCGACATTTTGCGTTGTTTATCCAACAGTGTTTCTTTTTAGACTGATCTTCTTCGCTCATATTTTATACTGTTTTTTTTTTAAAGCTTTTTTTGCTGAAAGAGAAAGCATTGAAAGCATGACAAGACAAAAGCTCTGACTCTGTCCTCTTCTTTTTGTTTCTAAGCCCATTATTAATCTTTCTATTATTTATTTCATCAGGAATAACATAAATTGCCCGTATGTTTGATGTTCTGGAACGCCTGCGGTGTATCTTTATGGTGGTGAAATATTGATATCAGGGCCTACCATAACAAAAGTCATATATGTAAGTACAAGTCATGCTGAGAACTTATAAAATTATTTCCCACTCATGGTATGAAATCTTGTCCCTTTTTTGTTGAACTCCTATCAATTTACATATAGTAAATATAAACAAGAATATAGTAAATATAAATATTAACATAATAATTATAAATATAATAAAATATGTAAGATTTATACATGCAGTCAAAAAACTCGAAAGTATTTACATACATTTTTACTTACTACTGTAAAATCGAAGTAGATTTAAATTCGAAGCTTTAAAGTTCTCGAAAGCGAATGCAAAGCTCTGGAACCCAATATCTTGGCCAAGGATTCTGAAATCACTTTCTAAACATCTTTGATATATTAACAACAATAAAATGATTTGTAAATGCATGCATATACAAATTAAATTAAAAAAATATAACAACTGTCAATTGAGTTTTTTTTTATTTAAGCGTTTTTATTTAAACATTTAACATTGTTAAATTATTATGTATCAGAGTGCGGTTTTTATATATTTTAATCAGTGGTTTATACCCCTGAATCCCCATTGGTTCTCCACCCATGATCGCATAAATCACGGGGACGTTGGCCAAATATTGGTATAGCTATAGATACCAGAGCGACTTATCTCGGGCATTAATAAACAATCAAGCAAAACTTAAACTTGCAGCATTATGACGTCTTTGTTATAGTTAACAAGAATCTAACTTTAGTATCTAATCTTATCGAGGGCAAAGTTAAGAATCAGTTTTCGTGCCTTGAGTCAGTTGTGGATGGCCCGTTGTCTGCCACGAATCTCAATTTAGCTAGCTGAAAAATCAAAAGAAAATTAGTTCATGATGGTGAACCTCATTTTATATGGAACTGAGAGCAGTCCACCGGTTCGGGCTGTTTTGCTCACCCTTCGCGCCTTGAAATTGGAGTACGAGTTCAAGACACTGAACATGCAGGCTGGTGATCACCTGAAGCCGGAAATGTTACGCAAGAATCCCCAGCACACGGTGCCCATGCTGGAGGATGGGGAGTCCTGCATCTGGGACTCGCATGCCATCATCGCCTATTTGGTGAACAAGTACGCCCAGTTGGATGAGTTGTATCCTAAGGATCCTCTTCAGCGAGCCGTCGTCGATCAGCGTTTGCATTTCGAGACAGGAGTCCTTTTCCATGGCATTTTTAAGCAGCTGCAGAGAGCTCTGTTCAAAGAGAACGCCACTGAGGTGCCCAAGGATCGCTTGGATGAATTGAAGGATGCCTACGGCTTGTTGGAGCTCTTCCTGGCGGAGAATCCCTATGTGGCTGGTCCTAAGTTGACCATCGCCGACTTCAGCATCGTAGCCACAGTGAGCACTCTGCACCTGAGCTACTGTCCCGTGGATGGGACCAAGTATCCCCAGTTATCCGCCTGGCTGGCACGCCTTTCCGCCTTGCCCTTTTATGAGGAGGACAATCTGAGGGGAGCCAGGTCACTGGCCGATAAGATCCGAGCCAAGCTACCCAAGCAGTTCGACAAACTGTGGCAGAAGGCCTTCGAGGACATCAAGAGCGGAGCTGGAAAACAATGAGGTGTTTTTAACTCGCCTTTCTTAACCAATTGTTGTTAAAATTAAAACTATTAAAATTAAAATGAGCTTCAATTTTTGGATTTCCTTTTTTTTAGGTTTGCATTAAAAGATCCACCATATAGAATAGTCAAGAGCGAATTAGATAACCGTTGCTTAGATAAATTGTGCTTTGGTGCCGGCGTTGTTTCAGATACGGTGCTGCAATAGCATGCACGGCATTGGGTAAGGTACCGCAATTGGGAAGGGTGCCGAATAAGTAGGCGTGACAGATTTTAAAAACACCAATCACTGCATTTTCATGAGTGGTCGCCATAAATAGTATAAAAACTGTGGGGAGTGGGTTTTCCCTGATAAATTAATATAACAAATTTGAGTTGTTTAAAATCCTAATTGTAAGGAAAAGTAAAAGTAGTGTACGGGTAACAACGAAAGTATGAATCAATATTGTACGATAAAACAATAACAAGAAAACAAAAGGTAAATTTACATTTTAACGAGAAAAGTCAAGCATTTCATGAAGTAACTTGACCTTAAACAATCCTTGATTGCAGCACATTTTTCTTCTTACCTGTACATGTATCTGTGCATCAACTTTATCTAAAGTGACTTCCAGTTGCGTGGACTGCATTTCCAATGGCAACGCAGCCAAAAGTTTACAACTTTTTTGCGCTCATTAAAATTATAAAATTTTCCCCTCCACAAAGCGACAGAAAAATAGAAGAGGGCAAGGGAATGAAAAGCGCAAAGTTTTCCTGCCGTGTCGTGCATGCTAAAGTTGTTAAATCATAATTAATTTATGACGGCGCCATCCGCTGAAGCAGCTAGCCGCTCAGCTCCCCCCGCCTTTCTCCCAATTTGCCTCTTATCTACACTCCGGCCCGAGAACTCCACGCCCCCCATCCTGTCTAGTCCCCAAAAGGGCCGCTCCGGCGTTTAAAATACTCTTAAAAAGGAGCCCAAGTCTAAATACCTGCGGGGTGAAGTCCATTTCCAACCCCACAAGTGTCCTTATAGAGATGCCAGCGTGAGCTGAACTCAACTCAAGACGAAACATAAACACTAACCAGCGTTTAAAACTAAGAACATTTTTAGCTTATAAAGGTGTTTTCAACAAATTGCCACGCCTACTTTTACTTCCACCAACTAACATAAGGACCTTTCAGCATTTCTGCTTATTGACATCCTTGGGTTAGAACTTGCTGATGTTTATAGTAATGAATAAACAGCGGGGAAAGTAGTAAAAAAGTTGTCACACAAAGAAATTATTGTCTGAGTAACGTGTATCTAAATACGAAAAAAGTTTAATCTTGTTTTTATTAAACGTTACTTACTATTTTTTATTAATTATTGGAAACTGTTAATCCCAGCTTAGATTTAAATATTTCGTTGTACAATTTTTTATGGTCCTGTTATATTTTTTAGCAAACTGTTGCAATATCCTTAAGCCGGTTTTCAGGATACCGTGACTTTGTGGGCATCTCAAAGACTTACCTTGCGTCGCCCGGTTTTATGCGCCTCATTGCAGCGGCGAAGGCGACGGCGAACGAGAGTGGTGGCAGGCAAACTAATTGGTTTAATTTCAACTTTTACTTAGGGCCACCCTGGCACCGGTCCACCCTCCAAAAAGCCACCCCTCGTCCTTGTGCCGTGAGCCACCACCCATCACCCACTCACCCACTTACCCACCCACGATGTCAGTGGCATTTGAGAAGTTTGCTTTGCTTTACGCTTCGCCTGGCACTTCACTTGCCTTCGTGGCGGGACGCTTTTACTTTTCCCTCTTCCGCCTTTACGGCCTTTCACTTTGCCGCCTTATTTCCTGCCCCGCCCCTTTGTTTTTCGGCTTAGAATCTTCTTTGGCGAGAGCCGTATTAATTTATCGCACTGTTAAGGAACAGGACTACGGAAGTGCTGGATTTATTTAAACATAAGAAATTAAAACTTTATTTCGGAGCCGTGAAATATTGGGGCCACATTTTCCCTTTAATTAAAGTAAATGGATTTAGAAGGTACTGGAGTATGAACAAATAAAACAAACAAACCAAACAAAAACAAAAGTCCTGAATACTATAAATTTTAAGAAAATACATATTACAATTTTAAACAATATTTATTTGAATGGAAAACTATTGAAGTTGTGCGTTTCAGAATTATTTTAAAAATAATGTACAAGATAACTTTATGTGCTATATTGTTATATTGCCGGTGGATCTTTAAAATATTGATTTGCGAAATTTTTTAAAAAAAAACTTGAACTTGAGACTCTGATTTAAAGTTTGAATTTAATGCTCCTTAGAATGGGAAACTTTTCGCCGGCACATTGACCCCGGAAGTCATCCAAAGAGAGGTCGTGGAAGGACACTCCGCCCAATCCCTGAGCCTGGACGAATCCTGCCTTGATGGCCGCCGTTGTGGGATCCTCGTAGCCAACCCAAATCCCGTTCTCTCCCTGGTCATCCGCTGCTCGATAGGCGTAGATGCCGAAACGCTTTGTGGGATCGCCCACCTTGCGCAAATGGGGCGTCTCCCGATCCTGCGGCTGCTGCTGGAGCAGCTCGCAGATCTCCGGCCAGCTGAGGAGTCCAGGAGTGGTGGTCTGCCTGCCACCAGGAGCAGCTCCATTGGCAGCCGGAATCGGTGGATAGCCGGTGATGCCTGAGTTGCGGGTCATGTTCCAGGAACGCCCGTAACTGGTCACTCCGACGTGCAGCTTGTGGGCACTGATCCCGGATGTCTGGTTCAGCCAGTACTGCACCTGGTACTGCACATTGTGGCTGGGCTCCCGGTCGTACATTTCATACAACGGCGTGGGCAGATCCGCAATCTTGGGATTCCGTTCCGGGGTCTGGAAGTCGTAAGTGCCCAGGTTGACGAAGTCCACGCGGCTCAGAACCGTGGGAATATCAATAAAGACTGAAAAATATAATATCACATGATACAAGTTTCTAAAATTAAATTTAAGTTTTTGAACTTCAAAAGGAGAAATCAGAATGGGATATTAATAATGTGGATATTATTATTGTTATTAATGTGGACGGGAATATATATACATTATGGGGTCTGAGGAGTCTGCGTTGAAAACTTCTGACTGAAATTAAAAAACCTTTTGCTCTGCATGGGTATAAAAATAAACAAAACATACTTTTCCCTCATACTTTTCCCAATTAAAATAACATTTAAAAATATTAAACCAATCGTGTTTATGGTTGATATAATTTTAAAAACTTTAAATTCTGATTCTAAGTACATATTTCTGTCCAAGTCTGTACTTACGTTCTGCTGAAACATGGGGCAACATGCTGACAGTGAGCAGTTGGCCAGCGCGTCTCAAGTCCGATTGAAGCTCTCCAAGGAGGAGGGCGAACTGCTCCCGATGCTCCTGTGCCTTCTCATCCACCGAAGAGGAGCTAAAGAGGCCGCGGAAGGAGCCCCACACCCTCTTGAGGACACCCTGCTGCACTTTGGGCTTGTTTTTGGGGAACTGCCAAGCAAGGTCGAGTCCATCGAAGCCAAACCTGTTGAGTTCCGCCACCACACTCTCCTTGAAGTTTCTCCGGTGCTCCGGCAGTTCCAGCAATCTCAGGTACTTTTCACTATCTGCCACGCCCTCGGAGTTTAGATCATGATCTCCGCCCACCGAAAGGAGAAATCTAACGTGTGGGAACTTCTTACGAAGAGCTGTTATGTGGCTGTAATGCTGGCGATCATGGGTCAAAGTGGGATCTAAACTGTTTATTCTGAAGGTCTGGTTATCGATTCCAGCATAGCCGTAAACCAAAAAGTTGCAGAAATTCAAGGCGGGCTCCAGTTCGGAAAGTGACATTTGAGCTGGACCTAATTAGAAGTGATAACCTCTGAGCTTTTTGTCACACAAAGATTAAAAGCATTCAAAACTTACCTTCGCGCACAAAACTCTTGGAATCGTAGAAACAAACCAATTTTCCCACTTCTGCAGATATAGAATGCAAGTTGGCCAGGAAACTACACAGCAGTAACCCTAAATAATATATATTTTTAGCTTTCATAATGCTAAATAGATCTATTCAGCTTTGAGTAACTTTAACAACTGATTTCGCACGGCTTGTTTTGATTAACCAGAGTCAAAGCTTTGTTCAAACAAGCAGCAGAGATAAGAAATTGTTGTGATTAGTGCTGCGACTTTATGTTTATATTATGTGCCTCTTAATAAATTAGGGTGATTAATAAAAACACCTAGAACACTATGGTATAAAATAGTTCAGCAATGAAAAACACAGAAATTGTAATGCTGAACGTATTTTCACTAGAACTACAAAATCTATTTAGTTGGGAAACACTAAGAAGCATGCATACTTTTTGGGGCAAATATTTCATTGTGGAAAATGTATATTTGTGGCAATTTTGTTATTTAATAAAATTTGTTACGAAAGCAAATTCAGGTAAAACTTAGTTATAAAAATTGAACCAAAACTTTATCCCCTTACGATTTTTGCACAACATAAATTTCATTATTATACTTATAATATCAAACCACTATTACGACACTCCAACCACCTAAATCATTTGGTAAAAATCTCTTCCAATTCTGTAAGCAAAAAATTTTAAAATCCATTGGGACTGACTTGTCCTTCCAGCTATTTATATATGTTCCATGATCCGCATTTCCCACAAAACAGGCAAACAAACATCCACCCATGTGGCCATTAGTGTCCGTCAAAGTGGAGAGTGGGTGGCAAAAGGGGGTGGCTGGGGTTATCAAAGTGTCAGTGCCACAACTTCAATGCCAATCCGAAGTCCTGCACTCAACACCAATTTACCGATTCCCACGAGACAATAATGTTTGTTCATGCTCGTAACGCTTAAACACATTAAAGCCCTCGACTACAAACGCCGGAATGATGAGTTGTCACTCCCCGGGAACAGGCCGCAATAACTGGGGGGGGTCACCACTCGAAACATGGTCATGGGATGGCCGTATCCATGTCCTTGTTCGAGTCCAAGTCCAAGTGCTTCCATCCCCCAGTTGATTAGCAATTTCGCTCACGTGGCGGCAAGGGCGAAGTGTGTTGACTGCCATGTCATTTGATGGAAATGAAAGGGTCAGCTGTCAGGGGATGCCACCAATGGTCACTGGTCAGTTACTGTTTCTGTTACTGTTCTGCTTTCAAAACTTTCCGGGGGGCTAACACTAAACAGATCCCGAGCTAAAACGTCTAACAAGGACAAGTTAAGACCTTTAATAATTGGCTTTATTACAACAAGTTTACGTTTCTTATTCCTTATCAAATTTTACTGTGTTAAAAATGGAATTAGTGTAAGCATTGTAAGAAATAAATTAAAAGAATTATATGCAGAAATGTATTTAATATTTAGTAATGTATTATTAAATATAGGGTTATTGTTTTGGACTTATAACAACAATACATGCATGTATGTTATTCCTTTATTTATTTATTCCTGCAGTAAATATTTGCATTGCAGAAAAGTACTAATTATTTTGTAATGTATACTTATATTTACGCTTATTTTTATCTCAAAATAAAAATGTCACTGAATGGGAATTGCTTAATAATTGCTTGCTTTAATACAAATTAAACTCCAGTTTAAAGTGACTTAAAACATAAACTGTTTTACAGTGGTTCCTACCTCCAAAAATGTTTTAATTCCATAAATGTGCGCCTAAGTACAGAAAAAAGGGGTGTGTCCAGCCTACGCACGACAGAAGTGAAACTTCTTCATCACTACTCATTTTTATACACTTGCAGAGCAAAAGGGTATTATAATTTCAGTCAGAAGTTTGCAACGCAGTGAAGGAGACACCTCAGACCCCATAAAGTACAGTCAGCGCCACAAAAAAAACCGCACTTTGAAGGTTTACGAATTTACAACTTTCAGGGCCTGTTGTTTCATTATATGATTGCGGATTCGCCCAATTTTTTTTTTAACAAGTTAACTGATGGTATGTTAATAAAAGTGCATACCAATTTTTATTTTAAATTTGTTTTTAATATTAATAAAATTTTTTTTTTTGGTTTCACCCTAGTTTTAACGACTTTTCACTATTATGGAAAACTTAAGGAAACAAATCATAAAATGTATAATAATGAAAAAATTGAACAAAAACTATTTTTTTCCAATTGAACACCTTTCTAACTATAACAAAAAATTTAATTCTGGGAAATTTAACAATGGACATATTTTTTTAATTTAGTTTAATACTAAGAAATGCCGCATTTGGCCTTAATTACAGATTTTACCCTATTGGGCATAGAATCGTAAATGGAACACAAATATTCCTTCGTTATATCGTGTATCCATACTTTTTCTATAATATGTGTTAGTTCCTCCATAGTTTTGGGCTTTCGCTTTCTTATTTTGGCACCCATATAGGCCCAAACATTCTCGATTGGATTAAGGTCTGGGCTGTTTCCTGGCCAATCTAAGGACTTTATGCCCAATTCTTCCTTCAAATTTGTTATCTTTAGATAGAAAAATGTTACATTTAACTGAAAAAGTTGTTTGGATAATAATCGGACACTGAGTAACTCACAGATCCCGCTCGATGGAAAGGTGCAGAATCATCCTGAAAAATGGGTTCATCTTCTTCTTCACTTATGGACTCCATGCTAGGCACAACTCCTCTTAAAATTATTTATTTGTATTTTTCTGCATTGACCATACCCTGAACCATTAAAATTGATTCCGTTTTATATTTGGATATGCATCCCCATACCATAACATACGCTGAATGCTTTCCTGTGGCTATGCAACAATGTTCAGAATAACGTTCCCCACGTCTACGGTGCACCTTGAGAATTCCATCAGATCCAATGAGATTAAATTTGGACTCATCTGAAAAAAGGACTCTTGACCAATCAGAAGCAGTCCAATTTTTCTTGTCCTTGGCCCAGTTTAGACAATTTTTTTCATTCGCGTATTCAAAAGTGGCTTTTTTGCAAAGTGGCTTGCGAACATTCCCATAGAGTTAAGCCGACGTTGAACAGTTCGCTCCGAAATATCTTTTGAAAACTGTTCATGTACCTCAGATCTTATCTGCATTGCAGTTTTGAAACGATTCTGCAGGCTCGTTCTCATAATAAAGCGATCTTCACGTGACGTGGTGCATTTTTTTTCACCTGTCCCTTTTTTCCTTTTTAATTCACCTGTCTGACGATATTTTTTTTAAAACGACGCACTGAGCTTTCATTGAAATGTGTTTCAGCCGCTATTTGCAGATTTGACTCATTTTGTTCAGCCAATAAAATAATTTTTTCTTTATGGCGATCAGTGAACTGCTTTTGCTTTGGCATGATTTTACTGGTGTCTTTACAAAAAAATTCTACCAAAAGCAACTTAAGCAATAGCGCTCTTCAAATGACGAAATTATGTCGAAAATAGTTAAGGGAAACCTCCCTAAAAAAATAATGCCCAGAGAATAAAATTTAGGGGAACCCAAGCATAGTGACTGCACGATTTCCAAATTTTTTTAAGTGCGGCTTTTTTTGTGGCGCTGACTGTATATATATTCTTGATCAGCATCACGAGCAGAATCGGAATACGTCTGTACGTCTGTCCGTCTGTCCATCTGTCCGTCTGTTCGTTTCCGCGCAAACTAGTCTCTCAGTTTTAAAGCTATCTTGCTGAAACTTTCCCAAAAGGTGTGTAATTATTGCACGCAGTATATAAGTCGGAACGGGCCGGATCGGCCGACTATAAAGGATAGCTCCCATACGAGGGAATGAAATGAAAAATTCTCACGCCGGTGTTTTTCGTCAGATCTACTTGAATTCTTCAAGATGGCGTTTTCTAACTGTTATTGAATTTCGGATTAAATTTGATCAAAATCGGATAACTCTATCATATAGCTGCCATAGGAGAGATCGAAAATTATATATAGAATTAATGGAAATAAATTGATAACATCGTTGTTTTTTATCCCATGATTTTTTGAATATCAAGTTTTTTAACAACGTTTATATTGAGAAAAAAGTTTCATAAAAATCGGTCATCTATATCTTATAGCTGCCATAGGAAAGATCGAAAAATTTATATCGAAATAATGGAAACAAATTTATAACATCGTTGTTTTTTTATCAGACAAGTATGATTTTTGGAATATAGAGTTTTCTTACGACTCTTGAATTACGAATTAAATTTGATCAAAATCGGACAACTATATCATATAGTCGACATTTGAACAATAGTCGAAAATACGGAAAATGAATAGAAAAATCGTCATAGCTTCGATACTGTTTAGCCTTTTTGTATTTAGTTCGACATATTTGATGACTGCAAGGGTATATAAGCTTCGGCTTGCCGAAGCTAGCTTCCTTTCTTGTTAAAATTGAAATTCTGTAGGAAACCGAATAAAAGCCTTATTATACGCTTCATTTTAGAGGTCTCGAAATGTGCTGGCGACTCTCAAAAGTTAACAAACCGATTGAGAAGAAGAAGAAGACAAATACATATCGATATGTGTTTTCATTTCTAGGTCAAATAAAATGGATAGAAATTATGGTGCCAATTAATATCTGTATGCAACCTGTTCGATTTGAATTCCTTTTGACATTCACACCTCTCACCCCTTTTTCAACTGCAACTTTGTGCGAGCGCGCTGAGAGCGCGCTGAGAGCGAGAAAGGATAGAGGAGGATAGAGACATCGTTCGTCAGCGGTTAGAAAGGGATGGGGATCCTCGCTTTTTCGTGACGGCAATTTTCGTGACGGTAATTTTCGTGACGGTCATGAATCGGTTTTACTCCGTCCCCGAAAATCCATAACGCGCCTAAAGAAGTTTCACTTCAAAAAAGTGAACACAATATGATATTCAAGTTTATGCATAAGGCCGCAGTTGGTTGCATCGTAAAACCAAATGGCGAGAGCTATAAAACTAACCGCAGCACAAAAAAAGGACAATAAAGGAGGCCAACGGTGGGGAAAAGGCAACAGAAATCAACAGAATGTAACCGCAAGCACGGACGCTTAGGCAATCAACTAACAGAATGCACACATGTTCAAAAGCACAGGTTTATGCCTTTCCCCTTACTTTTCGAGACACGCCCACTCCAGAGGCGTATGACGAAAACATTGTATCCTAAACCAAAAAAATCTAGAATACGTAACTTATTTCTTGAATATTAAAGAATATTAGTAATGGGTATCATTTGTTTCCATACCTGATACACCACTAAGTCCCCCTTTAAATAAGCTTGAGTACGACTCTGGTCCACTTACCAAACAATTTCACCACAGGTCGACAGTAAACTAATAGCAAACCAGCTGCCAAGGAAGCCATTATATTCAAACTGAGGCAAATAGAGTTGCAATTACACATACATAAATATAAGTGCACAGGAAAAAACAAAAATTTAGTTAAAGTTGTTGGGAAAAAATCCTTTAAAAAAACAAACAAAAAGCTGTTGAATGCTTAAGTTTTAAAAGAGTACCTGCAGAATATTTGGGGTAACTTATTTTAAATTTACAAAAAACACTGCACAGACCTACATTATTAAAAAACCTACTCAATATAAATTTTGTTCACTTCAAAGTTATTTACGATCTTGTTTAAAGAAATTGCAATTATTTGGAATTATACATTTTTTAAATATATTTTGATTTATATACAGATTTATTTATTATATATTCATCTATTATCACTTCACAGCTTTTCTTTTAAAGTAAAATTAAGTTAGCAATCATTTTGCGAATGGTGGTCTTGTCTAAAGTTTTTTTTTTATCATATTTGCAACAGTATTAAAGCCTCATTGATATAAACAATTTGGGTACCTCACACCAATCGATAAATTTTGGCCACCGGTTAGCGCTTTAATGGTGCCACAAAGTCAGCTCTTGGGCGTCTTTAATTCCTGAATAGCCTCTCGACTGGATGATTAACTTTTTCGAGAGACATGTGGCAGCTGTCGCTGCCCGCACCGCAGCGTAATTAAATTGTTAACGCACACGTGTCGGCTGTCCGTCTATCCATTCAGACATTTCCACGTGCAGCACATACTTACGTACGTATACGTACATCTGGCCGGAGTTCATTTATCCGTGATGCCATTTACGTTGACAACTGTGTAAAAAAACAACAACAATAACAGCAGCAGCATTTAGCACACGCGGCACTAATCCAGTGGATGAGTGGATGCTGGGTGCTCGAGTTGAACCCTTTCTCCGCCCCACTTGCACCACCTTTCTCCGCGAAACCAGCAAAACACCACCACCACCACCACCACCGAAATCGCTGGCAATCGCCTCAAGCCCCCCGAACCACTGTAAAAAAAACAAACACAATTTGCATGGAGCTCGGCTGGCGGTTTTAATGCTTCATTGGCTTAATTGCCAGTCATGTGCGAAAACACATGCACAGCTAGAACGGATTTAAAAATTTAAAGTCTACTAATATTTTGGTTTTTATTTTTGAATATTTCCATTTTTAAATTATTGAAGATTTTTATAAATATATTAAAATTATCAAAGAATTTTAATTTATTGACTACTAAAGTTATTAATCTATATTTGCTATTGTTTCTTTATGGGTCAGCTGAAATGGTTAATATTATTGACTGTTAAAAAATTAATTTTAATTAAATCGAATTTTAATACTTGATATTTTTGTTTGTGAACTTATAGGTATTTTCTTGTAATCAAAAATGTCCGCTGAAAGTGAAAAACAAATTAACACGAACTAATTGAAAATATTTAAAGCTAGAGATTTTTTTGAGTGGACCATTCCCGCTCAGACTTACTTATAAACAAACTCCGACAGACACACCTACATCAACTTTTGCGTGGCAAAGTTAATTCGACCACAAACACGTTCATTTACCTTTTTGCGGGGACATAGACACACAAATGCCAAAAACACATCGGACAAGTTGAAATCCAGTTAAAATAGAGAAAATTTGATCATGTTTTCAGTAGCTTTCCTACGAAAGTTAAGAAGGGAAAACTAATAAAATTGTTTATTTGACATATGTTCCCATAGATAATTTGTTGTTTGGTTTTCGTTTTTAGATTTAGTTTTTGATGTGAGACGGTAAAATTGTTTTAACAATGTTGTGAGCTTAAGGATGTATTTGCTTTAATTTTTTTAAATTTTAATATGTTTTTGGAAAAATCTTCAATAATTTATTCAAGTCTTTTACAGTAACTTTACGTATTTACGGTTTGCTTGCATAAAAGTATGTAATTCTCTGGAATCAATCAGTATATGTTTATTGTAGTCTCATGCAAATCTCTCACAAAGTTCTTTTGAAAAGATATATAAAACGAGATAGACTGCTGTTAAAATCAAGTTATGACGCATTTTTTAATATTCCAAAAGCCGTGCCATTATTTGAAAATGTGCGCAATTTGCTAATCAATCCGAGTTTGCGGGGCTATAAAAGAGACCTGTACTAAGCGATTTGCAAATTAGTCGTTGAAATCCAATCGCAATATGAAGCTGCTCTCGATCGCCTTTCTTTTGGGTCTGTTGGCTCTGGCCAGTGGTAAGTGAAAGGACACACAATATTATCCGGATTGAAAGCCAAGTTAAAACCTTCTTTTCTTTATTTTAGCCACTCCTCTTAATCCCGGCAATGTGATCATCAACGGGGACTGCCGAGTTTGCAATGTTCGCGGCGATTAAAACTAATAACTTAAGCTTGATTGTTGATTATTATGAAATAAAATAAGATCATTTGTACAGTTAAATTTAGTGTGATTTATTTTTCGGGTAATACAATTTTACATTCTTTAAAAAATCCTAAAGTGTGCTAAATATTTTGAAAAAAAATTTCTCCTTTACTTTTTTAAAAAAGCCTTACTTTATATAGTAAAGGCTTGACCCATTTGACTTGAATTTTTAATAAACATTCATTGGCTATGAAATTTTGGACTTAAATTTTGAATAAACATTCTTTTTCTATGAAATTTAAAGATTTTATTTTGTTGTAGAAATGGGTTACTTTTAGCCTCCATGCACATTACAACTTTTACAATCTCCATTTATAACAACGTCACCGGGGGTCAGTGGGGAAGCTATTGGAATAAGAAAATAAACAAAGTTGTAGACTTGAGTTGTAGATTTGATTTTAGGGTTACTCACCCATAGCTACAGCCAACAGACCAAATAAAAACACCAAAGAAATCCACTTCATTCTGTTAGCAGCGGTTCAACTTCAACTGAGGCAATGAATATTCAAAGTCTTCTTTTATAGGAACCCTTCAAGCTAAATTTTAAAAATTATTGGAAATTCCTGGAAATTGTAGTATAGAATTACAGGTCGAAGGTGTTAATCGGAAATTTCCCTGAAATGAGGTATACTTATTTACAGAGCCGATAACTAGAACAAATCAAATAATTTACAAAAAGCAGAATGAAAGTGCTGAAGCGTATATGGTATACCCTTGCAGTCATAAAAAAATGTTCAGCAAAATGCATAAAGACTAAACAGCAGCATCGAAGATATGGCGATTTTTTAGTCATTTTCTATATTTTTACGATAATTTCCATGGAAGATAACTCTATATTTAGAAATAGTGCGTGTATGATAAAAAATCAACCATGTTAAATTTTCGTTCCATTCTTTTTTTTCGATTTTTATATATATTTTATGATATATATCATGAAAATCATCCGACTTTACTGTAATTCAATTCTTAAAAAGGTCTTAGAAAACATCACTAAAAAAAAAAATCATTTCAGTATGATAAAAATCAACGTTTTTGGTGTTTATGTTGATCAAGAATGTATTAATTTTATGGGGCATGAGGTGTCTGCTTTACTGCGAAATCTCACTGAAATTATAATACTCTCTGCAAGGGTATACAATCGAGGATCTTATATTTCACCTTTGTATATAGAAAAAAAGAAAACAAATCGGGCAATATTCGGTTCAACTTTTTGTTATATTTAAAGAAATGTTTCAAATAAACAAGCATAAAAAAAACATATACATATGGGTGATTCCATATCAGATTTACAGTCGATATCGGGAAATTCGATGAGATATTTTTTTCATGCTCTTTATCGAAAATAAATCGACACGTATTTTTTATTTGGCTCAGAAAATTTTTTTGACAAAGTTATGATTTTTTGAATTTTTGATGAACTGCCCTTTTTTTTGATGACAGTCGCGTTTTCCAGCCCCAATAACTCGAAAACCGTACGTCGCAGAAAAAAAATGAATAGGAAGTAAAAATTTCATCCTTCCTTCTTCTTTGCAAAACTTTCGTGAAAAAATTTTTTTAACAATTTTTCACCACAAAAAGTTCAAATGTTTATAACAAATTCATTTTTCTCCAACTTGGACATTTTTGATTTTTTTTTTTTTTTCACAATAAATCCTTCAATTTCTTCTGATGAACATACTAAAATTTCAGAATGGGATCAAAATTAGTTTTTGAGTTATAGAATTAAATAGCATTAAAAATTCATTTTTTTGACCCTTACTATGCGCGCGCGAAGCGAATTGACACGCGGACCGTGCATGATAATCTTTAAAATTCTATAACTCAAAAACTAATTTTGATCCCATTCTGAAATTTTAGTATGTTCATCAGAAGAAATTGAAGGATTTATTGTGAAAAAAAAAAAAAAAATCAAAAATGTCCAAGTTGGAGAAAAATGAATTTGTTATAAACATTTGAACTTTTTGTGGTGAAAAATTGTTTAAAAAATTTTTTCACGAAAGTTTTGCAAAGAAGAAGGAAGGATGAAATTTTTACTTCCTATAGATTTTTTTCCTGCGACGTACGGTTTTCGAGTTATTGGGGCTGGAAAACGCGACTGTCATCAAAAAAAGGGCAGTTCATCAAAAATTCAAAAAATCATAACTTTGTCAAAAAAATTTTCTGAGCCAAATAAAAAATACGTGTCGATTTATTTTCGATAAAGAGCATGAAAAAATATCTCATCGAATTTCCCAATATCGACTGTAAATCTGATATGGAATCACCCATATATATCTCTTGCCAAAGACGGAAAAAATGTATGAATTAATTTATTATTGGAAAAAATTCGGACTATTATCGAAGCATTTATAAAAAAAAAATAGTAACATCTTAAAAGGTGCATAAAATATATTATTTTTAATCACTCAAAATCGGCACTTTCTTAAAGCCTTTTGTATAGGTTTTTCTTGGTATTTTTCCAAACCAAAGCGCCAACAAAATTTATCTTTAAGCATTAGGTGCAGTACTTGGCAGATTTTAAAACTTTAAAAGATAGGGAGGCAGTTGAACAGACTATACTGGGTCCAAAGAATATGTATATCAACCTAATACCATTTTGTTTTTAGTTTATAATGTTAATTGTTAAAAAATAAATAACACGAGATTTACGTGAACCTTTGATTTTTATTTAAAAATTAACTAAATAGTTAATGAACCAATTAATTGATAAATAATTCCAAAAATAATAGCTCCAGATGTCAGAGAGTAGGACATAGAACCAGATTGACCTGCCATGGGCATTACTATGTCATCATCATTTTCGGGCTTATTGCAGTCAATGCACTTCCCGTTAATATAGACTTTTCCTGGTGTGGCTATAAATAAAAAATTTAAATAACATTTATATATTTTTATATAGCTATAGTACTTACCGTTAACCGCAACCAACAGGCAACAGAGGAGCATCAAAGCACCGGCGATTTGGATCGAATTCATGTTTGACTTAGGGATTACGAATAACTCTGAACGAGAAAGCTCGAGTGCCCTGCTCTTTATATGGAATCAGTGTATAGTATTCCTCAGATTAAACAGGCATGTACAGTGTAACCTCAAGAAACAGAACAGATTGTGAGCTGATTGATAATAACGCTTTAATGTTTGCTGCACTCGATTAGTACTGCACTTTTCTGTAAACTGTTTTAAATAGTGGGAAAAACCTATATACTATGAAAGAAGATTAAAAAAACCCATATAATTAAATAAATTGCATAGGTTTACTTTGAGAAATGTTTTAATTAAACAGATTATTATTTCGAATTTTCACTACATTTTTTATGACTTAAAAATATTTGGCTGTGCGAACTTCAACTGGCTTGTGTTTGTGTTCCTTCATCTCAGCTTTTGTTTAAGCCCTCACATTGCAGACGCGGCAGTCGCCGTTGATAATGACATTGCCAGGATTCAGGGGGGTGGCTAAATGGGCAAACATTGACAATATAAATAAAATACAGTTCTCAAATAGTTTTATTTAATTTACTTACCGTTGGCCAGAGCCAGCAGACCCAAAACAAAGGCAAGCGACAGGAATTTCATGTTGTTGGTTTTGTGGTTTGTTGTTGCGGTTGAAGCAAGAGGATTTTCAGAAGACAACTGATGCTGTTGGCAGAGGAATCGACTGCTTATATAGCCCTAGACCTGAGTGAATAGGGCAAAAGCGGTCTGTCTTATCAAGTTGGCTGTAGCGACACCGGGAAAAGTCTGGTCAAGATTGGGGCTCACCCAGAACGAATCGCTCACATCAGAAAATCCCAATGCAGTAGTGCGATGTTCTCAATGAAACTGAGCGTAAACAAGTGCAGAGTGATAACCCGAGCTGCGAGATTGGCAAAAAGGGAAATCCAAGCTCGTTCGGAGCGAGACTCTGTTCACGTGCGCTGACCAGATTGCAAACCTGATTTCAATCCACTTGGCGCCCCTGCGATCTTTTCCAAGTATTTGCGACCTGTTCAACGTGTTCAATTCTGTCGAATCAATTACGCAAAACCTCTAAATTAACACCGGGTTTATTAGCTAGAATTCTGTCTTGGGACTGTTGGTAAGTTGGAAAGACTCTGGCTTGTCAAGGGATTCTCTAGGGACTCAACAATTGGTTACTCTTTAAAAAATTAAAATATTGTTTGTATGAACAGATAAATGGAACAACATTTAATTTTTGTAATGTCTTTTAAGTAAGCCGATCATATAATTTGCTAATGTACTTAACGCACGCACAGAAATTCTACTTTTCTTCAATTTATTTACAGTGTATTAAATGTAAAAACAACTACTTTTTTATATAACAAATTAAAGTTCATATTTTTAATCAACAGGTGAGGAAACAAATGGAAGGACGTTTCAACTCATTAAGGAAATAATATGTGTATACTTAATACGGTCGCAATGTCTCCCACAAAGCATTACAAATTCCTTATCACAATTCTCAGACTTACTAATAATGGTTTTCAGTTCCAATGCGCTTCTGGAGCTTAAGATTTATTTAAGACACAATACAATAACTAACTAAAAAAGTTTGATTATTACGTTATAAAGTACAAACAACTATCAGATACTTTTAACTAAGATGACCAATTCTTAAAAGCGCGAAAAATTAATGAATAATATAATATAAATATGTTATTATTTTGAATCGATTTTTCTATGCTACGTTTTGAATCCCAATAAATTCCTGATGGTCAAACTGACATTATTAGATGATGTTATATAAGTTTTATTTTAGTCAAGAACATATTTATTTTATATGGTCTCAAGTGCTTTCTTCTTTATGTGACAAACCTTTCAATAAATGCGGTATACCCTTTCATTCCAACAGTAATGTTTATAAAAAGTAAACAACTTTGTGTCTGAGATTACTAAAAAGATACGTGGTTTTGTCTTTCATGCAAATTATCACCTGCATTTTCTTAAAAGGCAACAGTGCGAATGTGCAATGTGTCAGTGTAAACTAAAACTAATACAAGTTGTAAACTAAATTACAATCCAAAAAATAAACCATTAAGTCCAAGCTTTTTCATAAAGATCAATGTGTTATTTTCTGTAAATCAATTTTTATTCGAAGAACTTGTTATCATCGAATTAAAAAACCAAATATTATTCTTTAAGTAAAAATAAACAATATAGATTCAGGTGTTTTTCATTTTTATTTTTGTCTTTGTATGGTTGTCATTTTTCTAAATCCTAGGTCTAATTTTTGTACAAGACGATTATCTGAATGATGTCTGGTGAACTTGAGGTAAGTTATGGCCTTGTGTTGATCCTCGGGCAAAAACCTTGTCTACTTGCCACCGTGAACATTGCAGTATTTGCAGTCGCCGTTGATAACAACATTTCCTGGATCGGGCGACAAGGGGACGGCTGTTGGGAATAAACAACAAATTAATGAATTAATTTAGCGATCTATTAACGAATAGACTTCACTCACCGTTGGCGAGAGCCAGCAGACCGAGAACAAAGACGGTGACGACTGAGAAGAATTTCATATTGATTCTGGATTGGTGGACTTGTGGATCCGGTTTTGGTGCTAAATGCGCTGTGCAATTGATTGGACTCAACTGATGCTCTCTGCTTGGCAGACCTGAGTTTATATAGCTGATTGCCGGCTCGTCGTAGAACGACTCAAGTGCAATGGGCCGACGAAAGGTTTTTGATAACCCTCGGCGTATGTGGCGCGTTTGGGAAAACACAGAAAGTTTAGACCTCCCCGTTATTGTCCGCTCAATAGCACTTTGTTTTTGCGTATTTAAATCTGGAAATTCCAGTCCAGTGTTTACGGGGAAGCAGATAAGTGTGCTAACTGGGTAGAAACCAAATTGGCCAGAGTCTACGACCGCAAGTATACAGATGTATTTCATTTTTCCATCTACCAGATAAAAGTCTTTAAAGCTTTATGTTTTTGTTTACGATTAAATTTGGTGTTATTTACCTTTAGTTTGTTCCTATAATTTGCTGCTCAAATAAAATCGAACACTGGGTCATAATAACATACAATATATGCATTTATTTTTCTAAATCGAAATGTGTTTAGAAATTGTCAGCACGTGCAGACAATTTTTAAGTAGCACCAAGTGAACAGTAAAATAAAATCAAATCGAAAAATATATGTTTTTAAGTAATATTCCAATTTAACTTGTATATATTTTATTTTCTTGTAAAATATATTATTATTAATTAATCAACTATTTATTATGTGAAAATCAAAATGGAGTCTCCTTCAATTTTAGCTCAAAATATTTTATCCAATATATACCTAATATTGGCCATTTAATATGAACAAAGTAAACGTTTCCATTTATTATAGTCATTCAACTTTTATTATTTAAAGTAATTAGTAATCTAATAGTTTCCTTGAATCTTTTATTGCAACAACAGTCAAGAGTTCAGCTTTGTCTCAAAATAGAGAAAATCATTGGCCTTACATATACCTAATATTACCCTTGAGTTGTTTAATATGCACTTGTATATATATACTATAGATTGTAGATTATAAATCGGAGCTAATCGGGACGGGTATAAAAGAAGGTGCCTGTGATCGAACAGGTTAGAGAGCCGCATAATGAAGTGCCTGACGCTATTTGCGCTTTTGTTCTTGGCAACGTTGGCCTTTGTGAGCGGTTAGTTCTGAAACTTAAGGGTTTCGCCCACAATATTAATTGCTTTTCATCCACAGCCGGCAAGGTCATGATCAACGGCAAGTGTGTAAACTGCTCCACCGACAAAACCACAACCTCCACCGCCACAACCACCCACAAACCTTCGACTGGCAAAGGAGGTGGTGGCAGGACCACTGCCAAGCCCAAGTCGAAATCCACTCCAGCCCGCAGGCAATCTTCCTCGGAGGAGGATGACGATGATGACCTTGGTGGCAGCTGGTCACTTCATCAATCTGGGGGATCGCAGTACATAGGAAGGCGTTCGAAGCGCCAAGGGGGTCAGTACATTGATCTCGGAAGAGGAGGAGGAGGTGGATGGTCAGGAGGTGGCGTCACCACCATCGATTCCCGTCCCTATCCCGGAGGAACCTTGGTGCGGAACAGTGACTGCGTCGGCTGTAACATTCGTGGTTAAATCACCAAATTAAATTACAAAATAAACGTTCAATAAAACATTTTTAAAAGAAAAACCAATACACATAGTATATAATATAGGTAATATATATTCCTTATCAGCAATTTCAAATCAGGCTATGTAAACATGCATTGCGTTTCATAAGATTTAAGGTGAATAATAAGTATTATATTTATGGAAATATTTTATTTTTTTCGTTACAACTTGATTGATAGCAAACTGATTTTGGTACTTTTATAATTATTAAAACCCTCAAACAATGAATACATTTCTCACGTTTGTGTAGGTAGGAAAGCGTTTTTTATTTTTTAATTTGTTTTTGTTTACATTTTATTTAAAACCTATGTTAAATTCTAGTGCAACATTATTAACATTTGCATTATGAACTGATTTCACTTATAAAATCCAAAACATTCAGGCCAAAAATCATATTTTAGTCTCCTCGAACATTGCAGTACTTGCAGTCGCCGTTGATAATCACATTTCCAGGATCGGGCGACAAGGGGGAAGCTATATGATATATGATATATGATTAATAAAATAACCAAGTAAGAAAACATATAATTAGTACTTACCGTTGGCAATAGCCAGCAAACCGAGCACAAACACGGTGACGACTGAGAAGAACTTCATATTGACTCTGGTATAGATTGAAATAGACGACTGGGTGAACTGGGCACTTGATTGGATCCAACTGATGCACTCGACTGGCGGTACCTGATTTTTATAGTAGAGAGTAGGCGACAGATCAGATTAAAAAAGACTCAAGAGCTAGGAGAGGATGTGACGCCATATTGACGCGCTGATAACCCTCGACCGAAAATAATCACCAATTGTTTTGCAAACGCTTTTTACCTTTTCATGTTATTGCATATATTGCAGATATTATGTTAAATTAAAAAATTAATGTTATTATCGATTTAAGACATAAATATTGATCAAATCAATTTCGTAACTGCAATTTTATATTAATATACCATACATTAATAAGAAAAAATCAAAATTAATATTATACAACAGAGCTGAAATAACAATGTTAAGTGGAGTAATATGAATCGGATTACAAACATATAATTGATAATACAATTTCAAATTAATATTATAGCACCACATTGCTATTACAATTGTTATCATCATCATCAATTGATAACTAATCTTACAAATATCAAAGTAATATAAGCAAGTCAGCAATTTTTAAACATAAAAAAATTTCTAGAATAGTAATAAGATACATAATTGATATGTGTAGTTGATAGTGAAAGAATTGATCATTTTCATTACTTATAAATCAAAAATTATTTGAATATTATAATATATAAAAAATGTATACATATAACTAAATGTTAAAAATTATAAAAAAAGTATAAATATTATTTTAATTTAATCTGTGCGATTTTGCGATCTTTGAAACACAAACGTTTGTTTTTTTTACTTTTTAGCAAACAAAGCTCTCTACAAAAGGTGAAATGCAAGTCAAGAAATCAATTCAAACACATCAACACATTGTTCAGTATTTTGACAAAATATACACAGACATACTTTTGTTTATTTTCTAGCTAAATAAGATCACAACAAAAGCTTGAGTTTGGTGGCTTCTGGAATTCCCCCAGCGTGGAATTACCAGTCAATTGAACTGGTTTCAGGTTAAATCTTTCGCCTTCCCGCCTTTTGTTTTGAGTCCGCTGCAATCTGCGTTCAATAACAAAGCGAGCGAGAACGCTTAAAAGCTTTCGGTTTTCGTGTGCCCCGAGCAGATTCATCTTTCACCCAGATCGAGAATGAAGTGCCTGATTCTGGCCATTGCAATTGCCGCTGTCCTGGTTTCCCAGGCCACAGGTGAGCACTTTATAGATTTATTTCAGCCGCACAATTCACCTGCTATTATTGTGCTCCACAGCTGGAAATGTGATTATCGGCGGCGTCTGCCGGGATTGCAGTCCGCCTGTGGCGGAAAACGTGGTGGTCGGTGGAAAAACCTACAGAACTGGCCGTCCGGGACAGGGAACCGTTTACATCAATTCCCCCGGCGCCTATCCAGGTGCCTTGGGTGGCCCAATCCACCGACCAGTGGCAGCTCCACCACGTATCGCTGTTGGAGGACCAGGAGGTGGCGTCCGGTATCCTGATGGGTACAGTGGTCGCCTGCCAGGAGGAACCTATCTGCACAACAAGGACTGCGTCGGCTGCAGCATCAGCGGGGGCGGTGACTGAAAATTAATAAAGTAATTATTTCATTAACAAGACTTTTCATTTATTTTTTATAATTGACAAGCAAAACAAAATGGCAAAAACAGTCGTGTTTATATGAAATGGGGCCCAACTTGTAAAAAATAAATGCATTTTAATTTTTCTCTTTATGCCTGAAACATGAAGAACTTATTTTGAAAATAATTTGAAAACTGAGAAATCTATATTGAAACAAGAAATGAAGCTAGCTTTGGAAAGGCTAAAAAACATTTATTAAGGCAGGTTCTTACCTTGTGGGGCCAAAAAATTGAAAAATTAATATTGCAAATATTAGCTTTTGAAAAAAATTACGATTTTCGCGTTTGTTTTCTCACTAATTATTTTCTAAAAAAAAACAGTTTTCAATATTTTTAGATAATCCTAGTTCATTAGATAAACGAAACAATTAGGAACATTTAAAAAAAAATTTAATGACGATTGGTTAATCCCAACGCCTTCAGTTTGGCCTCAGTTAACCGGTGCCCGACATGTGCTTCATGTAAAGGCTTGTAACTCTTGTAATTTATCAAACTTTGATCTGAAATTTTTTGAGCACATTTTTAAAACATATATCTATATGAAAAGCAGAAAAAATCGATTTTGTACCCATCAAGGTGAGAACCTGCTTTAAGTTTTTATATTTATGAAAGCTTTATGATTTAGTCGTCCGATTTTTAGGAAACTTAATTTGAAATTCAGGAGTCGTAAATCTAAAAATCATGATTGTCTGATGATAAACAACGATCCTATCATTTTATTTTCCTGAATATATATTTCGATATATATAGATTTCTCAATCTTTCCTATGACAGCTATATAATATAGTTGTCCGATTCTTAAGATATTTTTTTTTTGATCAAGGATAGTTACAAAATTGGATGTTCTAAAAATCATGGTCGTAGGATACAACGACATAATCATTTTTTCCTTTTTTTTTATATATATATGGCTATACGATATAGTTATCTGATTTTGATTAAATTTAATTCGAAATTAAAATGTAGTTAGAATTACAATTTGGAAGATATCAAGAAAAAAATAGCTTTATTTCATGTTTATAACAAAAATGTGCTGTTATCCGCTGATCGTGTAAAACAAAATAGACTTCATAGCACATGCATTGGTTTTTTTTTATTTTAATACATTTATTCAACGGATAAAAATACTATACATTTTCCGAACAATGGGCTAAATAAATCAACATTTTTTTTTTATTAAATCCAAACAAAACACTGCAAAATGAATGTACACAGGAAATATAAATACAACATACATTCCATATATTCCATGTATTTCTATGATATTATAATTTCAGTCGAAAGTTGTCAAAGGAGTAAAGGAGACCCCACACAGTACATATATTCTTGATCAGCATCACCATCTGAATCATTCATCCCCGTCATAGGAGTAATCTTCACCTTGTCCGCCTTTATCACTTCCGCCTTTATTCATAATGCAAGGGGACAAGGGGTAAGCTAAGTAATAATATAGGATTAATAATATGTATAACCAAGTAGGCTACTAAACAATTTATTACTTACCGTTGCCAATAGCCAGCAAACTGAGCACAAATACGATAATAACTGCGAAGAACTTCATGGTAAATCCGGAATAGACGAATAAGATTCAACTGATGCATTCGAATGGCGGTACCTGGTCTTTTATACCCCTGAGTAGGTAAGAGATCAAATAAAAAAAAATAGAGCTTTTACAAGATGTGACGCCATATTGGCGCGCTGATAACCCTCGACCGAAATATAATTACCAATGGCAATCTGTCAAAAATTCGCACCGAAGAAAAATCAACAATAAATTAAACAAGAAAATAAGCTTATACATATACCCTTGCATAAAAACATCAAAGCTCTTTCGATTTTTCTATACATTTCCCATATTTTCGACTATTGTTCATATGGCAGCTATATCATATAGTTGTCCGATTTTGATCAAATTTAATTTGTAATTCAAGAGTCGTTCGAAAACTCCATATTCCTAAAATGGTGCTTGTCTGATGAAGAACAACGATGCTATAATTTTATTCCCGTTATTTCTATATACATTTTTCTATCTTTCCTATGATAGCTATATGATAACGTTGTCGGATTTTAATGCAATTTTTTTCTCGATTCAAGGGTTATTAAAAAGATCCATGTTTTGAAATGCATGCCCATGGGGTTAAAAACAACGACGTTACATTGTTTTTCCATTGTTTATATATATATTTTTCAATCTTTCCTATGGCAGCTATATGAAAGAGTTATCCGATTTTGATAAAATTTAATCCGAAATTCAATAGTAGTTAGAAAACGCCATCTGAAAGAAATCAAGTCGATCTGATCAAAAACAACTACACAACTTTTTTTTTGTAAGGTTTCAGCAAGATACATAGCTTTTAAACTGAGAGACTAGTTTGAAGAGAAACAAACGGACAGACGTACAGACGTATTTCGATTCAGATGGTGTTGCTGATCAAGAATATACATACTTTATGGGGTCTGAGGTGTCTCCTTCACTGCGTTGCAAACTTCTGACTGAAATTATAAATTATTATTTTTATTATATTTTTATTATAATATTTTTATTATAATAATAAAAATGGGACGACTATATCATATAGCTATCATATGGGTATAGCTTCGATGTTGTTTAGCCTTTATGTATATGGTTCGATATATTTGATGTCTGCAAGGGTATATAAGCTTCAGCTGGCCATGGCTATGCGCAGATATCGTAAAACACAACAGCTTCATAGCACTTATATATTGGTTTGTTTTTATTTAAATTCATTTTTATTTAAATTCATTCAAGGGGGTGATTAAATCAACATTTGGTTTGTTGATCCAGGACATTTAAAACACTGTAAATTAAATGTATATGGAAATAGAAAATTAATATATATTCCATAAATTCTATTAATTTCTGTAGTATTATTTATATTATAATTTCATTCATCATCGTAATAGAGTTCTTCACCAGGGCCTCCTGAATTAAAAAAATTGCAGTATTTGCAGTCACGTCCTATTTGTATTCTATTGGGATCAGGCAAAGGAGCGGCTAATTAATAGTATAAGATTTATAATAAATGGAAGTAGGCAACTCAATAAATTTTTACCTACCGTTGGCAATAGCCAGCAAACTGAGCACAAACACGGTGACGACCAAGAAGAACTTCATATTGAATATGGTACAGATTGAAACAGACGACTGGGTGAACGGGGCCCTTGCTTGGATCCAACTGATGCACTCGACTGACGATACCTGATTTTTTATAGTAGAGATTAGGCAACAGATCAGATTAAAAAAGACTCAAGAGCTATGAAAGGATGTGACGCCATATTGACGCGCTGATAACCCTCGACCTCGATTTGTAAAGGCTTTTTACCTTTTTTTTAAATTAAATTAAGTCTGCTTTTATATGATGTTACTGCTTATGCAAATTATTGTGATTGTAGATTTAAGATATAATTATTGAACAAATCAATTTCGTAACTGCGATTTAATATCAATATACCATACATTTATAATAAAATATAAAATTAAATTTATAATATAGAGCTGAAATAACAATGCTAAGTGGAGTAATATGAATCGGATATAACAAACATTTAATTAATATTACAATGCCAAATTAAACTTATAACACCAAATTGCTATTACAATTGATATCATAATCATCAATTGATAATTAATCTTACAAGTATCAAATTAATGTGAGTAAGCTATGTATATCATTTTTACTATCAATTATTACTAGAATATTAAATATATAATTGTTGATGATGAAAGAATAGATAATTTAAATTACTTAGATATCTAAAATTACTAGAATATTACAATATGTATATAAAAAATATACATTACTAAGAGTTAACAAATTATAAAAAAAAAAATAAATAAAATTTGAAACACAAACGTTTGTTTATTACTTTTTAGCAATCAAAGCTCTCGACAAAAGGTGAAATGCAAGTCAAGAAATCAATTCAAAAACATCAACACAATGCTTAGTGTTTTGCCTCGAGCAGATTCATCTTTCACCCAGATCGAAAATGAAGTGCCAGATTTTGGCCTTTGCAATTGCCGATGTCCTGGTTTCCCAGGCCACAGGTGAGCATTTAATAGATTTATTTGAGCAGCAGAATTCACCTGCTATTATTGTGTTCCGCCGGTGGCGCAAAACGTGGTGGTCGCCTGCCAGGAGGAACCTATCTGCACAACAAGGACTGCGTCGGCTGCAGCATCAGCGGGGGCGGCGACTGAAGACGGCTCAGAAGATGACTTCAACCCCAACCCGACCCTATCCCGGAGGAACCTTGGTACATTCCAACATTCTTGGAACATTCCAACATTAACCACAACAATTAATTCCTTTTTTGATTGCAAGAATTTTTTTTATTGTAAATTTTTCTTTGATTTCATATTATTTGACAAAAAAGTTTAATCCTAGTGCAACATTGTAATCATTTGCTTTATGAACTGGTAAGCCTGAAAACCTCAATAGCATATTGGCCACAACTCATCTATTTGCCTCCACTGACATCGCAGTTCAGGCAGTCACCGTTGATTATTACATTTCCAGGATCGGGCGACAAGGGGGAAGCTAAGTAATAATATAGGATAAATAATTTATCCAAGTATGCAACCAAACAAATATTTACTTACCGTTGGCAATAGCCAGCAAACCGATCACAAACGCGGTAACGACTGCTAAGAACTTCATGGTAATTCTGGAATCGACGAATAGGATCCAACTGTTGCACCATATCAGGCGGCACCTGATATTTATACCCAAGAGTGGGTGACATATCAGATAAAGAAAACTAGAGCTTATAGAAGATGTGACGCCGTATTGGCGCGCTGATAACCCTCGACCGAAATATAATTAGCAATTGTTTTTTTTTTTGCTTATATTGTCTTCATTTTAGGGAAAACCCCAAATGCAACAGGTCAAAAAATTGCACCAAAGAAAAAACCAACAATAAATAATAACAAATTATTGTGATTAGCTTTTTCACGAAAACAAACAAAGTCATGAATAATCCATTAAATAATATACATATTAAGATATAAAAACTAGGTTAATGTGAAGCTTGCATGCAATTTGTGATATCAATTATCAATTTAAACTAAGAAGAATACATATGTAACAATATTTCATTCAAGTTATTTCTTATTTGTACTTAGTTTTTAAATATAACTGGAAAAATATTACTAATTAAAAAAAATTGGATTTACAAGATTACATAATTTATATTACTTTAATATAATATTTTTACAAATATTATATTTAACATCCATAAATGATCAAATTATAAAAAATACATATATAAGCGATCTTTGCGTTTTTATAATCTTTGCACAAACGTTTGTTTTTAATGTTTAGCTTAGAGAGATCACCACCTACGAAGGAGTCCTAAAAATATTTTGTATGTCAAAAAAAGATAAGAAATCAACTGCATCCACATGCATAAATCACAACATAACCTTGAGTGTTTAATGACTTCTGGAATTCCCCGATCGTGGAATTACCACTCAATTAATTTTGTTTGGGCTTTATCTCTCACCTTCCTATCTTTGGGTTTGAGATCGCTACAATATGCATTTGATAACAAGCTAACGAGACGGGTATGAAGCTTTCGTTTTTCGTGTGCCTCGAGCAGACTCATCTTTTACCCAGATCGAGAGTGAAGTGCCTGATTTTGGCCTTTGCATTTGGGGCTCTTCTGGTTTCCCAGGCCACAGGTAAGCTTGCGATGGATTTATTTCAACTGCACAATTCACCTGGCCGACCGGGACAGGGAACCGTCTACATCAACTCCCCCACCGCCTATCCAAATGCTTTGGAAGGGCCCATTCAGCAGCCGGGGGCAAGTCCACCACCTGCTTCAGCCAAAGTACTGGACGGTGGCTTCCAGTATCTTGATGGGTACAGTGGTCTCCTGCCAGGATCAGCGGGGGCGGCGACCGAAAACTGCAAATTACTAATTGCAATTGTAAACTGCTAATTACTTATTTGCAATTGTAAATTCTTTGGAGTTATTCCTATCTATCAAAGTTGCAATAAATTAAAATCTTACTTTTGACGTCAAATGTTTTTTTTTTTTTTTATATCGATTTTACCGATGTTAATTGTAAAATGGGCACCAAAAAAGTTTTAAGGTAAATAAGTTTCCACATTTAAAAATCCTGATATGCTGAATTTTTATTTAATTTGTTGGCCCTTCCTGTTCAAAAATGGATAACATTTTATTTCGCAAAAATTTTTATAAAGAGCACTCCTCTAGTTTTCCTAAACTTTCCATTTATTTTCTCATTTCTAGGGCAGTTACATGATGTATCAATTTTTGAAACGAATGGCTTAATGTTAAGCAACATGCTTGATATCGAACAATATCGAAGCTATGACGTTAAATACATTTTAAATACATTTAACGGATATCATATTTCAAATAGGCTGAATAAATCAACGTTTGGTTTTTTAATTCATGTCACTAAAATGCAAAATAAATGTATAATGGATATACAATATATATTTTATAAATATTCCATATGTTCTATTCATTTCTGTATTATTATTATTTCACTCAGAAGTTGTCAATGCAGCGAAGAAGACCCAATACTTGATCAGCAGCACCATCTGGAACAATCATCATCGTACTCTTCTTCACTTCTGCCTACAGTGATATGGCAGTTTATGCAGTTACCGTTTATATATATATTATCGGGATCTGGCATGGGGATGGCTAAGTAATAAAATAAGATTAATTATAAATTGAAGAAGGCAACTAAAAAGTTTTACTTACCGTTGGCAATAGCCAGCAAACTGAGCACAAACACTGCGAAGACTGCGAAGAACTTCATGGTAAATTCGGAACAGACGAATAGGATCGAATTGATGTACTCTAATGGCGGCACCTGATCTTTTATACCCAAGAGTAGGTGGCATATCAGATAAAGAAAACTAAAGCTTATAACGCCGATAACCCTCGACCGAAATATATTTACCAATTGTTTTTTTTTTCCTTATATTGTTTTCATTTTAGGGAAAATCCCAAATGCAATCAGTCAAAAATTAGCACCGAAGAAAAAACAACAATAAATAATAACAATTTATTGTGATTAGCTTTTTCACGAAAAAACATAGTCATGAATAATCCATTAAATAATATACATATTAAGATATAGAAACGAGATTAATGTAAAGCTTGTATGGAATTTGCATTACAAATATAAAATTAATATTAGTAGAATATACATATAATCAAAAGACAATGTCATATTGATATTTGTGATATCAATTAACAATTTAAACTTAGAAGAATATTTATGTAACAATATTTCATTCAAATTATTACTTATTTGTACTTAGTTTTTAAATATAACTAGAATATTATTACTATTTAAAAAAATTGTATTTACAAGATTACATAATTTACATTACTTTAATATAATATTTTAACAAATATTATATTTAACATCCATAAATGATCAAATTATAAAAAATACATATATAAGCGATCTTTCTGTTTTTATAATCTTTGCACAAACGTTTGTTTTTTATTTTTAGCTTAGAGAGATCACCACTTACGAAGGAGTGCTAAAAATATTTTGTGTGTCAACAATATGACGAAATGCAAGATAAGAAATCAACTGCATACACATGCATAAATGCGTTTATTTTCTAGCTTAATAAGATCACAACATAAGCTGGAGTGTTTAATGACTTCTGGAATTCCCCGATCGTGGAATTACCACTCAATTAATTTTGTTTGGGCTTTATCTCTCACCTTCCTGTCTTTGGGTTTGAGATCGCTACAATATGCATTTAAAGCTTTCGGTTTTCCTGTGCCTCGAGCAGACTCATCTTTTACCCAGATCGAGAATGAAGTGCCTGATTTTGGCCTTTGCAATTGCCGCTGTTCTAGTTTCCCAGGTCACAGGTAAGCTTGCGATGGATTTATTTCAACCGCACAATTCACCTGCTATTATTGTGATCCACAGCTGAAAATGTGATTTTCGGCGGAGTCTGCCGGGATTGCAGTCCGCCGGTTGCGGAAAACGTGGTGGTAGGTTGTGAAATCTACAGAACTGGCCGACCGGGACAGGGAACCGTCTACATCAACTCCCCCAGCGCCTATCCAAATGCTTTGGAAGGGCCCATTCAACAGCCGGTGGCAAGTCCACCACCTGCTTCAGCCAAAGTACTGGACGGCGGCGTCCGGTATCCTGATGGGTACAGTGGTCTCCTGCCTGAAGGAACCTACCTGCACAACGAGGACTGCGTCGGCTGCAGCATCAGCGGGGGCGGCGACCGAAAACTGCTAAATTCTAATTTGCAATTGTAAATTATATGGAGTTAGTTTGAGCTAGAGCATTCCTATCTATCAAAGTTGTTCGAAGCAAACATATAATGGGCTTCGTTGAGAGCTTACAATAAATTAAAAACTTACTTTTGACGTCCATGTATAAGTCTACATTGCAATGCATTGGCTTGGGTAAAGATATGCAGATAATGAAAAAAAAAACAAGAAAGGAAGCAAGCTTCGGCAAGCCGAAGCTTATATATCCTTGCGGTCATCAAATACGTCGAACTAAATACATAAAGGCTCGACTCTTGTTCATATGACAGCTATTTGATATAGTTGTCCGATTTTTATGAAGCTTAATTCGATGCCATAGGAAAGATCGAAAAATCTATTTAGAATTAAGGGAAATTAAATGATAACATCCTTGTTTTTCATCAGAAAGTTATGATTTTTGAAATATAGAGTTTTCTAACGACTCTTGAATAACGAATTGAAATTCATCAAAATTGGACGACTATATCATATAGCTGCCATATAAACAATAGTCGAAAATATATGCAAAATTAATAGAAAAAACGTTATAGCTTCGATGCTGTTTAGCCTTTATGTATTTTGTTCGACTGCAAGGGTATATACGCTTCGGCTTGCCGAAGCTAGCTGCCTGTCTTGTTTTTAATCATCTCTATTCTAAATGTTTAAGGTTTTTTGGTATTATATATATTAAGCTCTACCAGAAAGTACATAGAACATTTGGTCAGAATATTGATCGCTGAGAATCTAGCACAATAGGAGGAGGAGGAGACGGGTCAGGAGGTGGCATCACTAGCATCGATTCCCGTTCCTATCGCCTGTAACATTCGTGGTATATTTTAATTTTACCGATAAAAGTTAATTAAAATCGAACTGCATATAATTACATTCATAACTTTTTTAACTATGTAATTGTAAGATTTTTTTATTGGGATTTTTTCTTTGATTTCAATTTATTTCACACCAAAGTTGAAATCTAGTGCAACGTTATTAACATTTGCATTATGAACTAGTAAGCCTGTCAACCTCCAAAGCATTTTGGCCAGAACTCATCTATTTGCCTCCAGTGACATCGCAGTTCAGTTCACCGCTGATAATAACATTTCCAGGATCGGGCGACAAAGGGGTAGCTAAGTAATAATATAGAATAAATAATTTAACCAAGTATGCAACCAAACAAATATTTACTTACCGTTGGCAATAGCCAGCAAGCCGAGCACAAACACGGTAACGACTGCTAAGAACTTCATGGTAATTCTGGAATCGACAAATAGGATCCAACTGATGCACTCTTATGGCGGCTCCTGATCTTTTATACCCAAGAGTAGGTGACATATCAGATAAAAACTACTATAGCTTTCAGAAGATGTGACGCCTTATTGGCGCGCTGATAACCCGCGACCGAAATATAATTGCCAATTGTTTTTTTTTTTTTTTGCTTATATTGTTTTCATTTTAGGGAAAATTTCAAATGCAATCAGTCAAAAATTAACACCGAAGAAAAAACAACAATAAAAAATAACAATCGTATTGAAAAAAACAAAAATATCGTATTGATATTTGTGATATCAATTATCAATTTTAACTAAGTATAATATATAACTGATTTAACAATATTTCAGTTAAGCTACACCCATATGTGTGTATACTTTCTAGTTAAATCATATGCTATATTTTATATTATATGCTATTCTGCAAGATATTTTTATCGAAGAAACAAAAAGTTATGTTTGGATATAGTTTTAAATAAAAAGAAAATTAAATGCTTCGGAAAATCAAATCTATTTTAAGTTCAAGTTAATACTGTAGTGTTAATTTTATATGGTAAAATCGATTGGATATTATAAAATCATTTTGGTGTTGAAGACATATTCAGTTTCCTAACTTTTTGTGGTATACAAGAATACTTTAAATAATATGAATTCTAAATAAGAGCAAAGTGTTTTGTTTAAAATGTGTTTGTTTAAAATTTTTATTTTAATAATAATGATCACTTTTAATCGTATTTCTTAAAAATATGTAAGTTTTGTTTTTATTGTACCCTATAGGGCAGTGTTTCCCAAACTTGTCGGGACCGCGACCCATCTACACAAAAAATTGAAAGATCTATATTGCAATTAGTACCCACCAAAAATCTACCCGCGACCCACCAGTGCACTGCAGTGGGTCGCGACCCACACTTAGGGAAATACTGCTATAGGGGATACATTTACATGATAATAATTCGAGTCTAAATACACATGCACTTGTTTTCTTATGTCCACCGATAAGACGATGGAAACGCAACAATTACAAAATAAATTAGATCTTGAAGTCAAATCTTTTAAAATTCTTTATTGTATGAATTTAAGTTGACTTCTACTACTTGGTCAAAATAACGAATACCCTCAATATTTCCTATAACGTCATTACTGGTTTTTACGCAGCTTTAATCATTAATATTTCTGAATGAATAAATTAAATTGTAAAGCTTGAATGTAGAAGCTTTCAAGCTGCATTGCCAGCGATCTGAACTCTCAGTTGTTTTGAATGGATTATCAAGAGTGGGGGTTTCAGAAAAACCCAACGTGTTTAAAGTACTCTAGGGTATTTTCTGCTATCTTGTTGTTACTCAACCCAAAGATTAATTGTTGCGTCTATATAAAACGTCTACTGAAGGGTTGATCTCAGTCAGTGTTTAGTCTCAATTGTCTCAACAATGAAGTGGATTTCGTTATTGTTTGCACTGCTGGTGCTTTTTACCATTACAAATTTTGGATCTGCTCGTAAGTTCAACAAATTTGTGGCACTATGAATTCATTCTATTATAAATATTTCTATCTCAGGAACTATTCCTAGAATAACTATTCGAAATGGCGATATTATTGTCCATGGAAACTGCCATGGATGCACTGCTCGAGCCTCAAAAAACTCAGCGTCTTTGAAAATTCAATTTACTCGAAGATGGTGAATTTGTGAATTGTAAATAAAATAACTCAACCAAGCCAAATATTTTAACTAATTTATTAACAAAAAAAATAATAAAAATATACAAAGTGAAAAGTTTCGTTTAAAAATTTAAAAAAAAGGATAAATAAAATATAAAAGTTAAGTGTATTAAAAATAGAACAACAAAAATGTGATAGAGTATATACCAGAAAAAAGTTATACTTTTAATAACCTTCCAAATGCAAACGAATACAGAATAAGCCATGTTTTCTCTTCGGCTGACTGCCCACCTGTGCCTTGCTTCACTGTACTAAATTAATAATAGCCAAATTGCAATGTTCTCGTAAATTTGTCGTAAACTCAAGCCTGGGTCGTAAATCATTCTTGGCCGGAGCGAGGTTCCGTTTCGGCTTCTGTTTTATGCCTCATTGGTGGAAATATTTCAACAAAAAGCATAAAAATTGCCATCATATTTGACTTTACCCGGGCCAGACCTCTTCGTACACGTGTTTTCCTCGTTTTTCCCAGCGGCAGCGGCATTTCCACGTACCGCTTTTCGCGTCCTGTGAGCCGTGTCCTTTGTGAGATGTTTTATTGCCAAAGAAAACCGAGCGAAGGCAAACCGCTGTGCGCCTGTAAATGACTCCCCAGGCACCTTTATATTGACTCGTAAAATTGCGACATTTAGTTGTATGTGTGTGTGTGTGTGAGGGGGGTAACCCAACCCCCCGTCCCCTTCTCTCCATTTTCCTGCCTTCTTTTCGAGGCTGAAGTCTCTCTGTTTTCGGAGGGGTTTCTCGGGGCTTTAAATTTGATTTTTATTTGTCCCGACCGTTGTTACCGGCAAACGATTTTTTTATGGTACAAAAAAATCTCCCCGCTCTCCTAGCCTTTGATTTCATTCAGCGGAAATTGAGTTTTGGCTAGAGAGAAAATTGTGGAAAACAATGTCAAGTTAAGCATGAAAAGAATCAAACACTTCATAGATTTCCTACCACCACCTTTTTTCTGGTGGCAAATAAGATTTGTCCTCGAACTTTCATTAATTCCGTTTGCAAGGTATCGGGAGATTAATTGAATTTTTCAAGTACCCAATCGAAAGCAGTCAATTTTCCATAATTAAATTCATTTCTTTTCGTTTGTACTCAATACATTGCGTATACGCACAGTTGCACATATAATTTTCTGTCTGCAGTTTCATTCTTTCATTTTAATGGTGTTTATTTGCTCATCCTCAGTGAAAGTGGGCTTATTTTATTTTTTCATTTTCATTTTCAAATTACTTGACCCGTAAAGAAATTTTAATGGTCAGAAAAAATTGTAGAAAGTCAGCAGAGCGTATATAATATAACGAACATAATTTGTTCAATAAAAGCAATGGACTGATGCATTCATAATGATTAACTTTTTTCTGCAAGCATTGGGGGCTTAAAATACTCCTTAAAAGTTGATATTATTTAAAGGTTTTATATTACTTATATTATATCTTAAATTGATAGCATTAAATTAAATACCCATTTAAATTGTATTTTGGAAAACAACAGACATGGTAAAATTCTTAATTTCAGTAACGATACAATTTAAACATTTAACATGAATGTTCTTTTAAATTGTCAACCAAATACAATTTTCCCTGCAACTGGTAAAGAAACCTAATTATGCACTCGAAATGCTGCACCCTTGGCGCAATTGCCAGAATATGCATTCAAATTTTGGCAAACACAGAATTTGCCTGCTACTTTCCTGCCATATTCGAGGGCATGGACATGTGGCCAATATGGCCACCATCGGCCCCCCGGAGGGGTTCAGAAAACAATTGCCCGGCCACGCCCCTGCAGCCGCCCACCATAATCCCCGCAGCCAGCGGGGCACATCCATCGTCCACCCACAAGGCCGATCAGCCGGTCATTCAATTTTGCAAGTACGAGTGCTCCGCCCTCGGGCGCCTGCATTATGCAGCTTACCTCGGACTGATTTCATTTTCGTAATTACCTCACCGACTCGGCCAAGGGCCCCTGTCCTTCTGCAGGTATCTGCAGTGAAAGAAATAGCTACAATTCGACTTACTTAATTTAAATAAGAAAAAACAAACTTTATGAAATTAAAATATTGTTTGTGTTTTAAAAAAAAACTATTTTGTAACTACTTCAATCTATAAAGTGTTAGCATTTCAAAAAGCAACGATAAAAAATATATCTTGAGTGTTTTAATAAAGGTTTTTGTTTTGTTCTTATATATAAAAAATCATTTAATATAACTCAGCAATTTTCCTCCGCGGGAACTGGAACCGGGAATACTTAAAGTAAAGTTCATCTGTTGAAATGCTGTTGATGTGGTTTGAAGATAAATTCCCAGGTTTTCTAATAATGAATAAATAAATAAAACCATGATTTTAAATTTGTTTAATAAAATCGAATGCCACAAATAGAAATTCCCAGATTTTATAATCTTAGTACAGTAGACTTGATAAAAAAACTGTTTGATTATTATAAAGAACATATTGTAAATATGATTTTAATTCAAAATGTGAAATAGCAAAATTTCAAGTATAATAGAACACCAAAATTATATTATGCCACTGTTACCTTTAAGACTTCATCCACCAAATATTTTCTTAAATATTTAAATAATTCAAGTGCTATACCAAAATGATGATGACTGCTTAGAAACACAAATAAATTCCTCGTTGTGTTAACAAATGTTGAAGTAGATTTCCCGAAACTTATTTCGCTCAGTGTTCTTCTCCCGTAATGGTTATCGACAGGTGGCGCAGTCCGGCTTTGGATGGGTGGAGCTGGCTTAACGAGTTGATTAAATGCTGTAATTGATGGAATTGCGAATGGGGATGCAAGGTGTAAATGATCGGCTTGGAATGCCGCCTGGATAAACATGTCATTGTCGTTAGACGACGACGACGACGCCGGTCGATTGGGTGAGCCCCAAAGTGATTTGCGATGGGTCCGGGCCATCGGTGGCCATCGAACGAACCCTTTTCATCCATTCCACATCGGACATCATCAGTGGGCATCAATCAGAGGAGCACCGGGAATGCGACCGTATTCATTTCATAAATATTTGCGGCCAGGGGTTGCGGGGCACGACTTCATAAAAGGGTCGCAGAAAAAGGCAAACGAGAGCGTGCTTGGGATAAAAAATGATTTAAAAATTGAAAGGATTATGGGCGAGCGGCAACGGAGCGCGTTAATGCTGATGGCCGGATGGTTGGAGGGTTGGAGGGTTGGATGGGTTCCCTCGGGTCGGATTTTGAATTTTGGGGCCGGGTCTGCTGGTATGTTGCTGGTGTCGCTGTCAGCCAAACACAACGGGGCTGAAATCAACGAAGATGCCAAACAGTCCCTCTGTTGTTGGCCAGCAATATAATTTGAACAGGAATGAAAAATAAACGAGCCGAACGAGACGTGATTTTTTGAGCCAGGAGAGAGCGGGCTGTACAAAAAAATATAACGCGTGCAGTTTTTTTACAAGTCAAACCAAACATGTGAACAAAATATTTTTTATTGCGGTTCACGAAACCGGAATAGAGACAAAAACTGTTTTTGGTAACAGAATGGAATGAACTGAAGTATCACCTGAAGTACAACAAAACGTTATTTATTAGCACAATGACATTGGTTGTTTATTTTTCAATGCCAAAAAAAACAATAATATGAACGATGAAAAGAAGAGAATAAAATATTACCTTGTTTTTTTGTAACATGTACCATAAATGTAAAATAAAAATAATACAATTTTGTTAAAAAAAAATATATATATTTCTAAGAAAACATTTAAACATTTTTTAAATGTTTCACCAAAGCACCGAATTTAAGCTTCTGTGTAGTTACGTTTTTGTTACGTTGAAACCATTCCAATTTGTCCACCCTCACCCCTTCTTTTACTCAACCACTTGCAGTAACGCCTTCTATTGAAACACTGAGAAAAACATAATTTATAATAATTGTGCATTAAATTAAAATACATCTTTGTTGGTGCGAAATTAGAGCCCTTAATTAGTTAATTCAAAATTAATTTTTTTTACATTTTTAGTTTATTTAAATACAAATATTTTCAACATATTAATATTGATATTGAACAAGAAACAACAAAAACTACTTTATTGTTCAAATTAAATATGTTCTGTATTTGTTGTATTTTCAATCGATTTTATTGAAAGCTTTGCACAAAAATAGTATTTATTCGCGACGTGATGTTTTATTTCCTTTTATTGTTATGAGGCAAATGATTAAAACAACGTTATAAAGCATTCTTTAATTCGTACAATCCCTTACTTTCTCTCAGTGTATTCACATGGGTGGGTTTTTGCCCAGCTTTGTCTGCCTGCTTTTCCTTCGCACCGGACTGAGCAGAACAACTTCTACGGCTGCTGCTGGCAGTTTGCACAACGATAAATGTTATAACTGAGCTGGGGATTTGCTGCTACTGTTGGGGACTTTGCGGAGTGGAAGTAGAAGTGGAACAGCTGGCGCTTTTCGGCTTGGACTCCGACTTGGACTTGGACTTGGACTGACAAAACTCAATTTATTGTCGGGCGCCGCGAGCAGAGAGGCAGAGGCTCCCTGCCGAATAAAGCTCCCCACCAGGACATTATCCATCTATCACATTTTCTGTGGCTCTCTTTCATTTGCCCTGTGGTTGTGTTTGTTCGCCTGGCATTTCGACATTTCCCCCCGCTTTCACATTTTCACATTTCCTCATCCACATCCACAACCACTTTCCCGACGGCAGGACTTTATGATGTCCATTCTCGCTTCTCGGCGTTGACTGCTGAAAATTGAAAATCATAATCGCATCAACTTTCTGCACCGAAAACTTTCCCCACAGTCTGCGGAAAAGTTGAATTTCTCTTCTCGACTTTCTCCCCATCCCCAAAAGTAGGCAATGTTCGGTGTCTGAATGCTAGAAAGATAATTTGTTGAGATTAGTTTTACAACACAATGCCTGCGAGGATGTGTGTCCTTACCAGCTCCTGTGTGTGTGTGTGTGTGTGTCCTGGTTAACCTTTGCTCATTGTGGTTGCCTTTTATCAGACAATCCCACATTTTGGGGGGCGTCGGTGGTGGGGCTTTGGTGGTTCTGGCCAACTTTCGTGCATATAAATTATGTGCAAGTTGATTATAAAACAATGCAAAGCTGGCCAAAAGTTTTCAGCTCAAGTTGACGTTAACTTTGATAGTTTGGCTCGGACCAACTGGGATCCCTGTCCCCCCTGCGGTTGAGTTTTGGGACACTTAATTTGGGGGTGGCTCAAACAGCTGCTCCCCACCGGGGTGGTTTCTATTTCAGGGAATATTTATTGTGATGGGGCATGGATGTTTAAAAAGAAAATGAATAACGTTGAGATTTCCTTTTAGGAAGGGTTTTTCAACTTCATTTTCCCATTTGTCCCCTTTTGGTTCAATCCATTAAATAAACAAAAATAAAATATAAAAATACCAATCAATCAAATATATTCAAGATTTGGTCCAACGCTAGTTACACTTTCATTATTTAAATGTTTAAATAAAATATTAAGAACCTTTTTATATAAGCAAAAGTAATTATTAATTGTTTGAAAAATTTATGTTAGGGCATCCACTTTTTGTTTTATTACTAAGCTCCAACATATTTGTCTTTGTTCATATTTCATTTTATAATACTTCAAACTTTAATAAATTGTTTTTAATATTTTTTGAGCATTTTTTTTTTATCCTCCTATTAAAAATTAATCTGTTTATATCTGTTAAACACATTTTTAATAATTTTTCGAGGCTTAAAGCTACAAAATTATAATCCAAACGCATCACGCTGCCATCTCTTCGTGGTCAATCAGTAGCCGTCAGGCTTCGGCTACATTAAGTGGTGCCATCATACCGCCATCCCCCCGGCAACCACTCATCCCCCCCCTCCCCTTCCCCTTCCCCCTCCCCTCACCGAATCAGCTCCTCCTGCAAACCGAATCCCATTCCCCTTGTTCCCATCGAAATTAGCGTCGCTCCGTTGGCCATAAGCCTGTCATGATGTGGCAAGTTGGTAAGTTGCTGCGTCTGCCTGCCACAGAACAGAACTTGTGGTCTGCTTTGTGCCATGTAATTGTTGATTTTATGCGTACGCCTGGCCATTAACGTGTTGCCCCAAGACCGCCGAGCTGTTGGCCGTGAAAAGCGAAGCGGCAATTAGGCCAGTCACAACTAGCGTGTCCACCGCCCAGCCAGCCAACCAAACTTGGGGATGAGGTGGGAAAATTATTGTTTCGGATGTGTAAATTTGACCAGAGCCATTTCCAGTTATTCTCGGACACGACAGTCGGAATGCAATGCTATAATTTACTATAAATGTTAAACTTAACCACTGGCACTTACAATGCAAAGATAATTTTTTCTTATACAGATACCATATGCATACTATACTTATGCTGCATTGGCTAATAAAATTATATTTGATAAAAAAAATTAATTAATAGCAGACCGAAGCTAAATACATTTTCTAATAAATGGTTATTTTATAAACTGATTATTATGCAGTACAAGCTTGGAGGTAAATTAAAAGAATTATATTACAAGTTGCAAAGCACTTCGAAATCCAATTATTGTCTTAATTAAGTTAAATTTATTAAATAGCAAATTTTCTTTAATCAACGAATTTCTATGTAGTGAATTTTAGTTATATTAGATTATATAAAATGTTATTATTTATATGTTAAGCTTACTGGATTGAGAATGATTTTTGTTTTATCTTTAATTACTAAGAGGCATTAATCACAAAAAGTATGAGTTTAATATTACCAGTACCATTTCCATCTAGTTCAAGTATTTATAGCCAATGTCAAGCGCTTAGTTCGCGTCAGTTTTGAGCATCATCAACATCATTGTCATAAAATTAACATTAAAGTGGCAAAGGGATCATAAAAATAAAAATGAAATCAACGTATTAACTACACGACACACACACACAATCGCATTTACAACCCCGTCAGAGACACCCACACCATTAAAGGAATGGAGATGGGGGGATGAGGGGAGAAACACAAGGATAAGCTCGGCTCACGCCACATGGAAAATGGAAAAGGCAACGAAATAAAATCAATTCAAATAAAAAGCATAAATACGACCACAGGAAATGAAAATGACGACGATGACTGCGGCAGAGCAGCCCAAGGGTGCGTGCCCAAAAAGGGGCGAATCAGGGGGGTGGTGGAAAATGGGAAAAACGGGGAAAAAGGGGGTGGGGGGTTTGGTGGGCGGACAAACATGTAAGCGCACATTTTACGGCACAAGCATTTTCGCTTAATAAAATGTTAAGTGGGGGAGAAAAAGCGACAGACAAAAAGCAGCGACAGTTGATGAAGGGCAAAGGAAAAGCCAAACGGGGTGGCTGTGGGTGGCTGCTTGGGTGGGTGGTTCGGCTCTCTCTACACCCACCCACCCACAACTCACCCAAAGGACAGACAAACTGACGAAATGACTGACAGTGCGCAAAGAGGAGGGAAAAGGGGGAGGGGAAAGGGGGCAGCGGGGAGTCGAGTCTGACAGAGGCAGAGTCGTAAAATTATATTTACAACACAAACAAAGCTGTCGACAAGGCGTGGCATCAGGGGCGGCATTCGGCGGGCTGAGGGGGAGGGGCAAAAGGACGATGAAGCTCAACACAAAGATAAGCATGAAGCGGATGAGAGACCGACACAGCCAAAAAAATATAAAAAATAGATATGTGTATATAGAACCCAATATAAGAAAAGCCTTTTGAATAACTCTCACTTAAACCTGATCAAAAATATTAATTTTTATAAATACCGAAAAAAAGAAATACAAATAAGCTCCTAGTTTGCTGAGTTGGAATAACATTATTGCCTTGTTAAAAAAGTAAAGTGATTTATTGACTTTCAAATAATCATAAATGTGTATATATAAATATAAATGTACAGGAATGCAGGAAAATATACAAGAATATTATTTTTGGCAAATAAACCATCACATGCTGCTTTAATTATCGACCGAATTATTTCTTAATCTTAATAAAGTGTTATTCTGATCAATCACATTTTAAAAAATATCACTTTTAAATAAAGTAACTAAAAAATATTGGGTAATAGGGGATTCAACAAAAGTTTTCCAATGCCAATTTTCTCGCAATGCACGCACAGATAAAGCGAAAGGGACAGACGTAGAGAGAGTGAAAGAGGGGGAGAAAGTAGCGCCAGCAAAAAGGACGACGCTTTGGTCGGTCCCTCGCTTCGTTTGCTTTCACCAGGAGAAAGGGGGAGCAGGAGGGAAAAGAGGGGAAGGAGGGAAGAGAAGGACGAGGAGGAGCGCTGGGGCGAACAATTTCCCGCACTCAAAAAATAACAATGGCGCGTTGAAAATATCCGCTTCCGTTCAGAAAGCTACCAAAAGGAAAATACCCGAGCAGAAAGAGACAGCAACCGAAAAAAAAGAGATGGAGCGATGCAGATAGAGTCGTGGCAGCTGGGAATTTTCGGTGGGCGATTTCGGGGCGGAGCGGAGGGTGGTGGGTTTTTCAATGGTGGGCACGTCACACTCCAAGAATTTAATTCAATTTGAGCACAATGAAATCATATTTTGCAACAAAATGTGGCAAAAGTGGAATGGGCGCTGTCAAAATCACAGAGCGCAACGCTTTTCATTTCGCTTTCCACATTTTCTACAAGTCCGAGTGACCGACCAGCTCAAGGATGAGTTTTCGTCCCGAATATGTTGGCATTAATATTTATTTATCCGTCAGCTGAAGTGGCGCCCTTTTATTATTCATACAGTGTCCTTGGGGGAAGGGAAAAAGAAGAGGAAGCAGCTCTTGTTTAAATAGCGCATAAAATAATAATGGCTTCATTAGCATTCCCATTCGAATTCTATTTATTTGCCCACTTTTCAACGCACATAATTACATAATTTGCTCGGTGCGGGCGGATGTTTATACATGTGTATGGCTAAATGTGTGTATGTATGTATGTATGGCTCAATCTATGTGCAACACTTTTGGCCAGAAACAAGCACAAACAAACGCCTCTTGGGGTATTATTTTCATTTTGACAAGCAACACACAGTGGCTGGCAAAAAGGATAAGCCTTTAGCAGATTTCATAATTTAAATTCAAATAAAATTAGTTGAATATTTTATAATAATTTCGTATTTCTGTAAAATATTTTATTAAGTATATATTAACTTCTATAAATCAATAAATCGATTTATTGCAAATTCAAAAACATTTTAATAAAATTTATTATAGCATACATTTTTAGGCCATTTTAAATGATAGCAAAAATATTTAATTTCCGGTCAAACTAAACTGACCTCCAAAAACTACAAAGACAAACATCATATACAAATTGCCTAAGAAAATATAATATGTATTGGCAATTGCATTCCTAAAGGTACATTTGTGTCGCCTTATTTTGCCCGGAACTGTACGGGCAGGATTTGTGAGGCTTTCTGAGGTCCTTTGGTCCTTTGGCCAGGCACTGAGCCGTAAACTGAGGGCATCCAGTGGCAACGGACCATTCCGGAGTGAAATATTGCCAGCATTGACAAATGTTGTTTGCCTGAGCACCCTTGGGCCCAGGACGTGCGTGTCCTTTCCACACACACACACTCCCCTCTCCCTCTCTTCCCCTTCCCTTCCCCTCCCTCTTTTGTCGCCCACTTCCTGTGTTTGTGTGTCAGCAATAAAATGAAAAATATTTGAACTCTTGCAAAAAGCGCACAAGGATATCAATTCCCCAAATGCCTTCGATGTTCGTGTGTGTGTGTGTGTGTGTGTATGCGTGCATAGTCAAATCCAACTAGAAATCACAATCACAGCAATAAAATTGAGAGAGCGTGCACGAATGCCAATGGAAAAACAAGAAGTAAAGGAGCAAACACTTTGCCCAAGTATATTTGGTTGCAAAGCACAAACAAGTTTTCCAGCAAAAGGAAAAGCCAGCGGGAAGCGCCGAGTAGGAGTTTACCGGAAAAGGTTGAAAGTATTATGAAACAGGGCTGGATTGGAAATATAATAAACAAAATTGTTTAAAAAAATACTTTTACTTTTTTTGATATAAGCCAAATTGTTTTTTATAAAATTCAGTTTATTTTTTAAAAGTAAAATGTAAAGAGTTAAGTACTGTAATACTCTAGTTTTCAAATTTTGTTTGTTAACATGTAATCCATGTATAACGATAAAAAAATTTTAGGATACATTAATAAAATGCAGTAGAAAGCCAACAAATAAAAAGAGAATAATAGATGAAAATCAGGAATCAAATACAAAACAAAGTTGATGTAAGTAACAAGTAAGAGAAATCCGACATATGTATGGCTCTACATATATTTTACATTTAATTTACAAGCCGAAAGCTAGGCAACGTTTTTTATATTCAGATTCTTAAGGTTGCTAATCTTTTTGTATTGCGAACAAGAATAAATGGTAACGTTTATGATTTCTTAAATGTAAAAATTAGTACGCTTACGATATTTCCCCAGCACTTATCTTGACGCCCCTGAACAGAAACCTGGGTAAAGTGGAATTTATTTGCCTTCGATGAGTGCCAAAGGCAACTTTTAAATTGCTCGATGACGAATTGAGAATGCCCATATCTGCGTTCCGCCTTATTTATGTATGCAGGATATCCCTCGCCCATCCTGGAAATAATAAGCCGATGCCTCAGGAAGGCGAGAATTACCACTGTCAAAGTTACACAAAGGTCAAATGGAACATTATGGCTTTATTTTGCGCCTAATAAATCTCATTATGTCATTATATGCTACTCCCCCAACCGCCTCCAAAAACAACAGCAAAAAAGGCCGCAGGATGGAGTGGCGATGGCGGTGAGGTGTGCGTGCAAGTGTGTTTGCCTGCGTGTGAGCGTGCGTGTGGTGAGAAGGTGAAAGACAATAGGAAGGAGAACCAGAAGACGAACAACTACAACAAACGGCAACTGACTATAGGCGAACGACATGCCAATCAGTAATCAATCCTCAGGACCCCACCAAAAACAATTTGCAGAGGCATAGCAATAACAAGAGCAACAACAACAACGATGTAAGCAGCGGACAAGTGAGAGACCACACGACGGCACTGTAAACAAATTGGAAAGAGATGAACATACATAACTGCGCAATATGGCGTCAGCAGAGAGAGAGAGCGAGAGCGCTAAAGAGCGCAAGAGCGAAAAGCCGCCATTAAAGAAATGCCGCTCAGAGCGCGCTATGCAGCGACTGTGTATGTGCATGGGAATGCCTGTGTGTGCGCTGCTTGGTGTCTTTGTATGCGTATAAAATGCCGCAGGGTTGCCAGGATGGCTCGTAAACCTAGCATTATAGTTCTCTAGAAAGGAGACCCATAAAGTTATGCTCAAGGCAAATGTATTGAAATTAAATTTAAGAAGTACAAACTAATTCTAAGCTAATCAAAATGTTATAGGTACCAAATCATCCCCGCTAAAAAATTGTTTTCTCTCCTTCACACACCCGACAACCCTGCGCGTTGCTAGCCAACTCTCGCCTCTCAACTTATGCGCGTTTGTACGCGTTGCTCCTTCGGTTCGTTCGGACAGCACGGATAAAACGCTGTCGACAAACAAAAACATAAAAAAACACTGAGCGGATCAGGTTCTATATTTAATCAAACAGCAAACAACAATCCATTAAAAACAAAACAAACAAGCATTCAAGCCAGTGTGAAAAGTAAGCAAAGTCGTTCCATAGTGTATTTTTCATCATGTGTATTTAATTTAATTCAACAACAATAAAAAGTGTTGTTCGCCTCTCGCTCTCTGGCGTATTCGCGTCTATCTGTGTGTGCGTGTGCCTTAGTGTTTCGTCGCGTTTCAAGCAATTAACCCAAAGCAGCGTAGAAATGCCAAAAACGCATTAAAAATTATTACTCGTAGCTGTCTGTCATTCACAACAAAAAAAGGAAAAAGAAGAGTGACAACAACAAGAAGGAAAAGAGCGACAATCATACACAAGTGCTATTTGCCGCTACTCATAAAACAAATTACCCACTTGGGCTTGACTTGTGCGTGCGTCTGTATGTGTGTGTGTTAAAAGAGCAGCGTAATCATCATCACCAAAAAAAATACTACTAAAAAGTAGTAGTAAAAAAAGAAAGGAAAAGGAGAGGAACCAAAATGAGAGTGTGGCACTGGCAATATGTTGCTGGCAATAACAACAAAAACAGCAACAGAAGCTTCATCAGTTGAATAGTACCGGAATAAAATTACTATACAGTCACTGTGTGTATGTGTGTGAATGCTGTCCTCCCTCTCGCTCTTTCTCTTTCGCCCGCTCTCGCTCACTCTCGCTGTGTATGTGCAAAGCTTTTTTTATGTTTCGCACAAACATTGCGGTAAAAGAACGCCGACAAACGACGAACCCGTCGTCGCTTCGTCGCTCTCGCCAATTTCCGCGCGTGTGCAAGGTGAAGTCGCGTCGCGTCAGTCCGTCGGTCGTTTAGCCTCTCTCTCACTCGCCCGCTCTTCGTCTCTCTGTCGCTTTGTCGTGCAACAACTCCCCCGTGTATTTTTTATGCCCCAAGCTCTGTTCACCGCCTCTCTATATCTGTATGTACACATGTATGTGTGCGGTGTAGCAGCTTCTGTTCTGCCAAATACATATGTACATGCGGAGAGAAGGAAACAGAGCTTGGACACGCGCGCTCTCTCTGTCGCTCTTGCCTCCCTCGCCTTACTCAAAGTGCCGTTTTTTCGTGTATTTGTAGAGATATAAAGGAAAAAACAACAACTAACCTCATAAAAAAGTTCATACATTTGTCTTAAAAAAAAGAAATAGAAAAGAAAAGCAATGCAAAAAGTGTCAAAGAAGTGAAAAACAAGCAGAAGTAGAATCCAGCAGAAGCAGAGGAAAGCAGAAGGAAAAGCCAAGTTTGACTCTCTCTCTTTCTCGCTCTTACATAAATGGAAAATAATTCCTGAGATTGCGCTGCTAGGAAAATTTTGCGGATTTACATTTCACCTTCCGTTAGCTCCGGGAGCTGGGAGTTTGGGAGTTTCTTTTGTGGATTATTACGCCCTCTCGCGTGCTCTCTCCTCCCACCCCCTATCAATCGCTCACTGTGGGTGCGAGCAGGCCGGCAAGCAAAGGAATCATCACCTGCCCATCGCCACCCACCGCCCATTGCCGCCCAACCCCCGCGCCCTCTTTTCATCTTGGATGCTGTCTATAAATCGGGAACGCGCATATCCAGAGCAGAAATTGCGACTATTTTGGATTTATAAAAAGGTAAAAAAAAAACTATATCTTTGCATTTAAATGAGTCCAAGTAAATATACAATTAGTTCTATTTATTCCGGTTTTTTTGTTATTTATTCATTCAAATAGTTTTTTAGTTGTTGTAAAAAAAAAACTACATACATATATGAAAATGCATAACTAAAAACCATTACTTAGGGTTTTATTTATGAGTTAGTACTTTGGTTTTTTTGGTTTTAGTCCGCAAACATCTGAAAAGATTAATTATTTTTTTTTTTAATAACAAAAGTTGTGGAATAAGGCAACAAAATATCTATTGTTAAAGGTTACATATCTTTAAAATACTGCCTAGTTTCCCACTCACTCGCACAGTGGAGATACAGATAGAGACGGAACGAGAGATAGAAGGAGAGAGAATAAGAGCGAGCCTAAATTGATTTCCAGTTTGATTAATTACTGCTTGCCACTTACCGCTGCCGCATTTAACACAAGTATTTCATGTACACACACAGACAAACATTTTTTTTTCGAGTTAATGCCAATTAAGGCGTTTCAATCTAAGCCGATTTGTAATTAAATGGAGTTTTTTGTTGTTATTTTGGGCGATTAGAAAATTGACAGGCCTGGTGTGTGTTTTTTATGTTACCTTTTTGAGATTTATTGAAGTGGATTTAATTTGGGTTTTTGTTCGGCACCAATGGAATGGAATTTCGTTTTGCAAGCGTAATGTGGGAAGACAAGCGGAATTCGCGGGTCAGCCAGGGGAGGGGGTAGAGGAGGAGACAAAGGCAAAGGGAAGGGGGCGCAGAGTGGGAAGGCATGGGACCCGGAGTCGGAATGGAAATGCGAATCGGAATCACGCTCGCCTAATGAAGCCTGCGGCGACGCGTCAAGCGAACCGAATATCAAACAGCGAAAACGGAGAACGAGCAGCCGAACGATGAGCGATAAACAAAACAGGAGAGCGGTGCGGGGGTTGTGGAGGGGGATGGTGATGAATGGGGGAAGGCACTGGGCGTGTTTTGCATTTACTCGACTTATGAAAATGAATGTCGCGTGTGTGTGGCGATATTTGGCCAGAATACTTGATAAAGTCAAGTAAGAAACAGTGGATTAAGTAAAATTTTTAAAGTTTGAATTATGAGTTTGTCTAAGAATATAAATGGACTGTGACGTTATTAATACTTTTTTTTTCAACATTTTTTTTACATATCTTTATAAATTAAATTAAAAAAAAAAACCCAACAAATTTCTTTTGAGTTTTAATGAACGTTGCCAGTCTATACTAATATTATAAAGAGGTAAAATTTGTTTGTTTGTTTGTTTGTTTGTTTGTTTGTTTGTTTGTTTGTTTGTTTGCAGGGAATAGGCTCCGGAACTACTGGTCCGATTTAAAAAATTCTTTCGCCGATAGAAAGCTATATTATCGTGGAGTTAAATAGGCTATAATTTATTTTGAAAAAAATTAGGGATCCGTAAGAAAATTGCAATATTGTCGCATATAAAGTGAGTTGCTACCTCATCACACTGACAAACACGCTCCCTTAGCATTTTAACTCAATTTTTGTGTTCACTGTGAAATTGTGAAAAAAAAAGAATTTTTATTCAATTTAAGTTGAACTGTGAAAATTATGTGGATCGTGCATTTGAGGATAAATTCACCACTCTGTCCATAGTCCAAAATGCATAGAGGACGACGTGCAAACATTGGCCGCAGACATCCAAGCCAGCAGCCAGTATATTCACAAAACTTAAGCGAAGAAAGACAAATGAGTACATGGAGATCATTGGCATCATTCAATCGCATGGCATTCCAATATGACCCCACTGCGAACTACAGTGATAGTGAAAATTTAGATATTGGACCAATGGCGACTATATACCGATATTGCAGTGCGTTAAAGTTTAAAAGAGAAACGGCTGGATTGTGCTGCGCAAGTGGAAAAGTCAAACTGGAAAAGTGTTAAATCACCATCTTTCTATACTTCCATATATTTGAAAAATGTTGCAATATTGACTTTTATGTTGTTAAATTGTGTTGACCAGCGAAGCGGACACAGGACCTCTAGTATATAATATATATGTATCACTTTGTTTATCTCTCTGTTCCTAACCCTCAACCTGTCTATGAATAATGTGCCATAAAATATAACGTTTTTTATAGACCATTGATTTGATTACTTTGCTTATCTGCAAATTTAAATTCTCAACTAATTCCGGAAGCAAAATCCCCGTCGCCTTATCTCAAGTTTATTCAAATTAAAGTTTATCTCTCATGTGGAGAGTGTTGTCTATTTCGTTTTCGTATCGTTTACTCGTTTTTCGCTTTAATTAAGTAAACAATGCAGACGCATTTCGAGTAAACATGCCAAAAGTGTTTATTTAAACAACTGTTTAGTCATAAATGCATAGATACATTTACCGATACTTTTACACCGAGCCGCAGATACGCACACGCAGATACAATTAAGCGACTATTAGACAGAGCTCGCTTGGCCGGGCCATAACATTAAAATATTTTACACAAATGGCCGGCCAACGCAGCGACAAAGTAAACCGCAGAAAGTGTCGGACGTGTGGAGGGGGGGCGGGGCTATGGGGCAAGTTGCCGGGGAGCTGGCTTCCAGTGGCGCACACAATCGTGACGCCAACTTAGTTACGGTCATTAGCACCAGCAGCGAGCGAGCCAAACTGAACCGTGCTGAACTGAACCAAGCTTGTGTGTAAAAAGTGCATGCACATAGATATGGAAACGAACCCGGGAACATGCCAGCATACATACATACATACATACATACATATATAATAATTTGTCACACTGTGTGCCGGTAAAAGTTTCCAGCTATCGCCGAGATAGCTAGACAACCCGTCAGATACAGTTGATATTCGGACAAAAGAACTTGAAAGTATCGCATGCCGACTAAGCTGGGAAATTTAGATATGGTTTTTTGGTAGCTGCTTTCATATTTTGTTTTTATTTAGGATTCTCATAATATTTATTTTACTATATTCGTTTTTATAAGATAAGATTTTATCCCTTGTTGATTAACGCCACTTAATGCTACTCAAAAAACATTGTTAATTGAAATGCTTAATAATTCAAAGAGAGTTGTCAATTCCAAAATACCACAGTGCACATAAGCATTGATCCACTGTAACCGCAACTACCGCAGATGGCGGCCAACAATTGCAGCCAACAGCCACGTTAACCGACTTTGGTTTGCGCATTTGCTGAGAGCCCGAGCGTAATTGCTCGTTCCCCGGCTCTTTCCATTGCCTCCTCCTCCTACAGCAAATGTGTCAATTGGCTGACAAAATATTATACGAATATAATTACAGTGTTCATAATTTGTAGCATGTGCCGGCGGTTGTTACTGCTTTAGCTGTGCTGTGCTGTGCTTTGTGTACATTTGTGTTCTTTCGGATTTAGCCAGTAGCAGCAGAAAGGCGAAGTAAAGCAGCAAAGCAATCTGGCATTGCCCCGTGTGCAGACATTTATTTGTCCATTTGTCAGGGGGCCAAACAAATGGCAAAGCCCCCGGACTACTGTTGCCCCACCCAGCGGCACGATTAGACTTAATTGATTTGTTCAATTTTCATAAAACGCCCGACAGTGACAAACGTTTGTTCGTTTGTTAGTCGGTTCGATTCCGCCCTCGCCCGTCTGACTTTCCGGCTGTCTAACTGCCTATCTGTCCGCCCATGCGAATTAGCAACGAGCTCGAAGTTTGCAATTTCAATTCCAATTCCAGCAATGTGAAAATGGATTATATTCCGTTTACTCTGCATTGACAAGCGAGAGCCAAGGGAATACTCAGTACAAATTAAATGGGGATTATTTAATTTCAGCGAATTCAAATGAAATTGATTATACATATTTATTAAAGTAAACCAGAAAAACCTATTCTCAAATCCACGAAAGCAATTATATGATTATCATTTATCGCATTTTTATCTAATATTGATTTTGGCCATTAGTAATAGAAGCCTATATAGCTTAAGAAAATGGATAAATTATAAAAACTTAGCTGGCTGATTGAAAGGGATTTAAAAATAAATTAAAAATATTAGTACAATTTTAGAAATAAAAAAAGAACTATTCCTTTGTGATGGCTTTTTTACGATTAGATAACAAAAACTAGCCCTAAGCCATCAAAATTTTTCATAATACTTACATACAAATTTATTTTGTTTAATTTTATTTTAGAGTCTTTATAAATCACAAAATGTAAAAAAGAAATTAGAAAATACTCACGATAAGATAACTGAAAGACTTCGTACTCGTAACAGAAATATTATGAGTAACCGTGAAAAAATCAGATATATTAACAACCATTATTACCTAGTGCGGAACAAATCGAATAAATTGTGTAAGCTTTCATCTAAACCCATTTGCTGTCATCAGCGACAATAGCGAGAAATGTTTGGCACCACTAAATCAAGGGAAACGAACCATAAATAAGCAATTCGAACTATTAATAAATTGCATTAAATTTGCAAAATACAAAAATTTCAAATAAGCTTAAAACAAGGGCAGCCGACGACGGGGGTCGTTCGGGGGCTAATAACAAATAGCCGGCAATCAACAAGAGCGTCATTAAAAAAGCAAATTTCTGAACACGCTAAACACATGTAGGAAGGCAAGAACAACAATAAAATACGGGGAAAAAACAACAACAATAATAGCAACAGCAACAATAACAACAGGGGCACGAAAGCGTTCAACGTTCACTAGATAATGTGGGCCAACTACAACAAGTACAAAAACAACAGACGAACGATGCAGAGGCGAAACCGAGAGATACACAAATATACAAAAACTTAATTCCCATCACGAGAAACGAAGCAAATTGATTGTGATGATGTTTTTCAAATTGACTCTGGGCCGAGGGGCTGGCTGGCTATATAGTGTGTGTATCCGTGAGATACAGTATCTATGAGCCAGGGTGCCGCCTGCCAGCGGGTGTCGGATCGCGCAGTCAGCCATGTAAATGGATGCTTTTGATAATTAATTTATGCTGCCAGCCACAGGGCGGCCCGAACATGCAGATAAATTATATTATACTCTCACACACACGCAGCCAATATCAATTTACATATTTTTTTGGTGGAAGAGCAGAGGCCAAAAATGAAACAAAATGAAAGCTCAATAAAAAACCACATTTAATGTCATTTAAACAAGTTTAATTTTATGCACATATTCGTATTATTTCCCGCCGTTCGAATAACTCAATTTAAAATGGGTGCAGGCGTGGAATCGTCAGGGGCTGTACAAATTCAATAAATAAGAACAATTAATTATAACGTGTAAATATAGCAATATCACATTGCGATAATCTCAATTAATATTTATTTTTTATGACAGAGAATAAATAACATGCAATGCAAACAATTTCTGATAAGCAGCCGCCGCAGGCAGCGTAAACAAAAAAACCTAAAAATAAACTGAAATTCCGCTGTGCTTCAAATGTCTATTAAAATATTTCATAATTACAGAATTGTTTTTTTTTTTGGCTGACATAGGTTATAACAGCTATTATTTATTGTTCTCTGTTTTTTAGGTTCATTGCAATGACATAAAAACAGTTCTTTATTTAAATTCAACATCTGTCATAATACGAATTTGTGAAAATACGTGGAATTAACTTTATATTCATTTTTATGATGTGTTAGAAGTTCATGAGATTGAGCCCACAAATGTTTTGAAATTGATTTTACAACTTCAATTTTAAAATTGTTCTAATTTCTTTTTACCATTTAAGGCATTGTTTAACCGTGCTAATTGAGCGCACATACAAAAATTGTCTCGCAATTTGATAAACGAGCTAAAGTTTCCATAACAACAGCGAGGAAAAAACTGTTGTAGATTTTGACTTGTTTATGTCTTATCTGAGTTGATATGTTGTTAAATGGTTTTTTTCATACACACGCGCCGACAATTTTGTGGCCAAAAAAAGAAAGAAATCGAATGGCGTCAACTAAATTTAGTTGGGAAATCGTACCGAAATTCCGGCGCCCACAAAACTAAAGCATCTTATTTAGTTTTGGTGGAATCTTTCAGACATAATCCGTGCCGAAACACATTAAGGGGTTATATACCTTTTTCAGACTCAAAAAATCGAAAAAAATTTTATGATTTTTTTTTGATGTACATACTTTCAACAATTTTTCTGCAAAATTTTTTAGAGATCGGGGCACTAGAACCTAAGATACAGCCGTTCATAGCGCACGGTGAACATGACTACCTAATGTCCACCTAAACCTTTAAACGCGATTATCTCGGAGTCGCATTTTTGAGAAAAGGTCATTGCGGTGAGCATGATATCTCGGTAACCACTACATCGATCGATTTGAAATTTTGGGGGATTGTTTGTAGATACAATAGCTAGTTCGTGAACGAAGGAATTTTTTTTTCGACAAAGTTTTCTATTTTTTTGGGGCGAAAAACTAAATTATTAGACCTCAAAAAATCGGTTTTTTTGAAAAAATAATCACTGTAACTGTAAAAAATTTTTTTCGTAAAATCCTTCGTTCACGAACTAGGTAACACTATATACTAACGTAGTTTTTTTTCATTTTTTTTTTAGTTGAGCGGTTTTCTTGTTTTCATGCTCACCGCAAGCCTCTAATGAAAAAAGGACTTCTGCGGGAAGGACTATAACTTCCACAATACTCAAAATTTTCACTCGAAATTTTATACAAATGAAGTTAAGGACACGTACTTTGATAAAATTTTTATTGAATTTAAATAAAACAATGGTAACATGCTAAAAAAAAATAAATAAAAACCATGTATTTCTCTGGTGAAAAAGGTATATAACCCCTTAAGCAAAATGTATCTATTGGTCATGCAAAGGTTTTTCAGATGTTTTTCGTGTGTCCCATAAAACTCACTCTGTTTATTTGCCTAGCGGCTGAATTGTGTTGTTTTGCGATGGGGAAACCAAGGGGAAGAGGAGGGGTAAGGTCTCCGAGGTTCACAGTCCATCAAGCTGGCTCGTTTTGGCGAGTTTATTTGTTTGACTGGCGCGTCGGCTTCGACTCTGTTTTTTTCTTTACTTTTTTTTCTCGTTTTTTTTTTTTTTCTAAATACCAGCTAAGCATTTGCAACCACCAACAACAATGAGAGCGCCTGCTGGGCCCAATGCTACTGGAGCTTTAACTGCTTCCTCAGCCGGCAGCCCCGGCTCCCTAGCTCCCTCATATTTATTTTGATATCTTTTATGATTCTTTATTTGGCGGCTTTAGCTTCCCCGCAACGCAAATGAAACTCACAGCGAGGTATCTTTTTTTTGTTGATTTATTTTCTGTGTGCCCACCTCCTCCACCACTCATCTTTTGGCCCCTCGCCTCAGTGCTCGGGGAAAATGTAAATAATCAAGCTAAAGGAGAAGGCAACTTTATGGTCGAGACGGATGGCTGGCCGAGGAGAGGCTCTCGACTCGTATAATGCTCCTCCGTTTTGACCGCACAAAGGGGGGAAATTGTATAGAAATGTGAAGCATTGAGAGGTTCGTTTTGTGAATAGTTAGCCAGGGCTTTTAATACTTTTGGAATAAACTTGTAAGCTGTGAAATTTTATGAAATATTTATTTGATTACATGACTAAGAAATTCTTTAAAGTTTTGTTTTTTTTATTCGTTGCAGTGCAATTGCCAAGAAAGTTGGTTTACAGTATTTATTCTTAACATGCTTAAACAATACATAATTATTTTAGATTTATAATTACAATCATGTTCGTTTTCTGTTGTCAGTTTTATATAATAATAACAATCTCTTGTTCCATACCCTATATTTTAATAGAAAAACAAACACACATCTCCAGCGAAAAAACCCGCTGTCTGCCGGCTTAAGCTTTACGGGCATAAAAAGATTATGCCATATATAATGCTGTTTGTTTTTTAAGTTTATTTTCCATTATTAATTTTTATGTACCCACGTTTATTTTTTTTGCATATATTTTAATTTTTTTTCTTTGAAAGGTTTTTTTTGGTTCGGTTTATTACAAAAGTTTTGCCGCACAATATTTCATGTTTATTAATGGGGGGCTTGTCTTTTGTAAATTGTTTAATTTTCTGCGATTTTTTTGTGTAATTTACGTAAATTGCCTTTTGTATTCGGCATGATTATCGTGTATACATATATAGATGGATTGATGTATATAATAGTCATTATCCAAATGATTATAATGGACATTTGCGTGATAATTGTGGGTATTGAGAAAAAACAAGATAACTCCCTGTCTCTTTCCGTCAATAAATTGCTTAATATGGCAGCCTGCAGATGATTTCTGATGTCGATTTTTCAGATTTATATTATTTTGTTTTCTGCTGTCTTTTTGTGGTTGCATTAAATAATTATCATAATTTATTGGCATGCAACGAGATTCACGAACTTGACTGATGTAAAAGGGAAGGGGGCTAACAAATTAGTTGCATTTCAATTGGCATAAACTCAACTTGGCAGCTGTGGCTCGCTTCTAACTGATTAAGTCCAGTAAGAGAGGTAGGAAAACAGGCTGAATTCCATTGACTTGCTTTATTGACTGGCGGTATCCGTTGGATACACACACTTGGCACTCTGCGGCTTATTAATGAACGGCAATTTGATTTCAATTTTCCAACTTCCAGTTTTGTGTTTCTCGCCAAAAGCGCTAAAAGAAACGATCGCAAGATAAACAGCAGTCGAACTTGAGTTTCTCCTTCTTCATTTCCCAGATTAATGAAGTCGGCATAAATCAAGAAAAAAAGGAAGAATACGAAAACAAAACAAAAGCTTAAATTAAATTTAGCATATTTTAACAAATATTCATTAGGGGCTTGTCAGTTTATTAATAGAACATAAGACTTTCTTTACGCAAAATGTAAACTAAGCTAATTTAAAAACTACCAATCCTATAATTACAAAAATTAAACAAGTGAATGAAAAACATGAATACTTATAATCAAATCACAGCTCGTTAAAAAAAGTAAACCATCGATGAAAAAACGAATATCAGGTATTTATTTGTTGTTTTAAAGTTTTAAACACACCGTTTTTAGGTTTGTGTGCGTTTGTGTAATAAATCGCGTGCCGTTTTAACACTTTGACGTGCACAATTGAAAATTGCGAAATGGCTTTTTGCTTGTTGCACTCTGCGGCACTCACCTCTCCCCGTTCGTCGGCTAACTGAAAAAGCAAATTAGCTGCAACATTTTTCTTTTCCTTTGCATTTTGCCAAGTGAGAAGAAACACTTGAGGCAAAAGCTAAGCAAAACGAAACGAAACGAAACGAGAAAAACGAAACCGAACAATGCCAAAAAGGCTGCGAAAACAGACACGTTAACTCTTGTGTTATTTTGTTTGCTCGTTTTGCTTGTTGTCTTTTTTGTTTGCCAATTACAATCGGCTTTTAGTTATTTTTGTTTGGTTTATTTGCTGTTTACAAAGCTCAGTGCAGCAGGGAAAATGCGAAGAATGAATACAAAGCAATTTGCAAATAAGTTGTTCAAATATTTTCTCATTAAACTCGTTTATGACCATCAGCATTTTTCAAACTTCTAGGGGCTATATACGTATGTAGGTATGCAGAAAACGGACTTCACTTTGTGTGTTTGCAATTCTGTGAAAGCAAATAAAATACATTTTCTATCTGTCTATCTCATTTCGCACTAATAAATTTACAGACTGCCACACGAGAAACGGCAAATTGCTGCCACAAATGGGAGCAGCAGCTGCCATCGAAATTTACACTTGGAATAAATTAAATAAAATATAAAAAAAAGATGAATGGGAAATTTAAAAAAAAAAAATGGTGTAGTAAACGTTTCCAAATTTATTTTAGAAATTTTTTCAATAGTTTTGCATTCGATTAAATGTTACCTTTGGAGCAATGAAGAGTTTTAAAACCTATAAAACTTGTTTTCAAGTGCATCTTTGTGCAAAACGAGATTAGGTTTAATGAAAACGACCGCTTGTGCAGCTGACTCCGGCGGTGTTAATTTTTCCGACTATTTTTTTTTTTCGTTGCTGTTGCAACTGTTTGCTCACCGCCACCCGGCAGCTCCATAAAATCGCTGCGAAATTTGTTGCATGCTGCGTGCGTGCAGCCCAACTAGCTAAACTTGCAACTTGTTTCACAGCATGCCACGAATTTATGCACTGCCCTCTTTTCCCCCCTGCTCAACACTTAACCGAATTAGTTTCAATTGCACATTTTTCAAATGCCTCGTGATAGCTGTTTTTTTTTTGTTTTTTTTTTTTTCGTTTCGAACAAAGTCAAAAAGCAAACCAGTTAACAACGAAAGCAACTTGTCTTGGATTTGCCTCGATCAGAAACGATTTCTTTCTCTGTCGCGGATCGGATTACAATTTGTTGGTCAAGTGGAGAATGTGGCGCGGTAAAGTCTGCCGGCAATTAATCACTATGCAATCGCCAATTATTCGATTCCAGTTTGTTCACAGTTTTTGTTTAGCTTTTAATGCACTTTTAATGGCATTGAAATTGTTTCCGGTTTTTACGATGCCTAATTAATCTGAAATGGTCAAAGTGTAGAGCACAAAAGGCTTATTTGCATACGAAAGAATCGCATTAAAGGAAGAAAAAAATCAGGTTTTTATCTGATGATCTTTAGATTGATATATTGTTGTGCTAAATTCCTCGAATGATATTTTATTTTAAATTTCTATTTTTCCAATTATTCGCAAAGTTGACTTTTTTCGAAGTTTTCAAACGATTAACAAGGGAAATGTAAAGATTAATTGATTTGAAAAATACAAATAACTTGTCTCTTAAGTCGGGGATATATCCAAATAAATACGTATTTAAAATGTTATAAACTTTGTGGTTGAGAGTTTTACAAATGTTTCCCTTCACACTCTTTTTGCATTTCGCCTGTCTCTGCTTTGTTGGCCAAAGTTTTCAGTTTTCAGCCAAGTCCGCCACTGGAGTTGAGTTTCTGGTTCCAAGGAGTGAAGTATTGGGGGATTCGAGAAGACATGACAAGGCAAGGGCTCTATACTCCGCACAGATCCCCATAAAACTTGCAACTCGGCAAGGAGCAACTTCTCGCCGATGGAAAGAGAAGAGAAAATCGGGGCGGGGTGGAAACTTTGTCGTTTATATTTCGCTTCCCATTTGCCAGTCCTCTTGCTGTTGCATCCACTTTTTGTTTAATATTAATGTTTACCCCAACTCCTCAGATGTTTTCTTCTTTTTTTTTCCTCTTGTTTTTTGTTTTGTTGTTTTTGCTTTTGTTTGTTTTGTATTTCATGCCACGTTCTTGGGATCGTTCTGTGCAAAAAATATTTCTCTTGTTCTTGCTCGATGTGTTTTTTCCTTGCTTTTTTTCTTGTCGAGTTTCTTTTTCAATCCAACTTCCTTGGCGTTCTATCTAAGACCCCCCTCTCGGCTCAAATTGTTTGTGCTTGCTCATGCGAAATGTTTTCGCTGGTTTGTGCGAGTGTGTTTTCAGTTGCCCGCTTCTTTTATTAATTCTTGCCTCATTTTCGTGAGCATAAAATGCGGATTGTATTGTTGAATCATTATTTTGCCCGCTGTTTCTTTCTGGCCTTTTCCGCGAAATGACCGCGTTTCCCCAGCCGGCTTTTCCAGCAATATTTTCTTTTATATACACTTGTGCGCGGCATTATGTTTAAACGGTTCCCCGTTTCTTTATAACACTTTTATGTTATTAAAAAAAATGTTAAGACCAGAATTCTTTTTGCGGAAATGCTTAAATAGCTTAGCCAATGCTAAAAATATACAAAAATTCAGCCGTTAAATACGCCTAATAAAGCGCTCAAATCTGTGGTCAAGAGAGTGAGGTGGCCAAAAACGATGAATAAATGTGGGGATGGTTGAGAAGGAGCGCCGGATGCCGCACAAAAAGCCAGAAAAAAAAGGGGAAAAGGGGGCAGAAAAAAACTGGAGAAGAGGGAAAAAAATAAAGGTGAAGTGGTATTAAATTTCATATGCGTCGTTGCTCTTTGGCTCAATGTCTTGTAGCCCATTATCTGATGGGTAGAGCTGGGGAATCTGGGGGAATCGGAGGGAAAGAAAAGAACACTTAAGCCTGAAATTGGCAGCTATTCGCCTTGGCTCTTCTGTTCGCTTCTCTTTTTCTTTTTCTTTTTTTTTTTCTTATTTTCCTTCTTTATCGCTCTCCTCTTCGCTCCTCTGGCCTGACATCTACTTATGTCGACTTGTTATTGTTCGACATAATGGCAAAATATTGTATTGCCAACATTTTTTCTCCCTGCTCCGTCTTTGGCTTCTTCTCCTTCGTTAGCTCCTCTTGGTGGTTCTCTTTTTCTCGTTTCGTTTTGGGTTTTCATACCCTAGTAGAAGGTATTACTACTTCGGTTAAGTATTACAATCTTCTTAGGGTATAAACATTTTTAATCTATAAAATTTGAGTCGATTTTCTAGCTTTTTACAAACAATTAATTCCGGAAAAAGGTAGAATTTTGATACATACATATCTTGGGATTCCTAAATATATTAACTAAAGACGACCTGAATTTGTTCGACACTTTGGTGTAAGGCATATAAACTTCGTTTTGCCTTACTTGGCTTACTTCATCATTGTATTTTCCTATGTGCTTTGCTCTGTTTGGCCGCAAAGTTGGCTAAAGGAAGGAGGGCGAGGTGGCAAGGGGGATCAATACAGAACGAGAGCTCACTTGACAAATGACTGTAGTAGAACTCGAGTGGGGCACGAAATAAGACCACCTCCTCATGGCGTTTGGCTCCCCCGTCTGTCCACCGCCACTGAACAATAGCAATAAAGTGCGTTAACTTTTTGGCAGACAATAGATTTCATTTCTGGCACAGACCAAAATGGTTATCCCAGCCAACAGTTACCAATTCCATGCACAATGGCTCCCCGAAGGGGTCGAGTGTGTGCGGAATTGTTTCATTATTGCCCTCAGGCATTTCGAATTGAATGCATGAGTGGGTGCCCCACACCCTCCACCCCTCCCCCCTTTTCGATACTATAATACCGCCCCCTCACCCACTTCCTCTTCTTTTCCGATGTGTCAGCTGTGAATGGACGTGATATGACCACTACTTAGTGCGCTTTTTATTTTGGGAAACGAACCCTAGGTTAGGAATCGGTCTCCATTTATAACAAAATTTCACGGAAAGTGGCTACAGATTTGGCACACGGTACGTGAACTTTTCACATTATGAATTTGGCTGGGTTATGTGTGTAATAAAGTTTTCTTCGGAAATGGGCAGTTGTTTTATAGACCTTGAATTGCAAATCAAGTTAGGATAGTTGAATTTCAGTAACGTATAATATTTAAATTTATAGAAACATGGTAACTATAGAAGAACTTTATTTATTTAATGCCATATTTTATGGATTACATTTTCTTCCTTGCGATTTTGCCTCCAAAAGAGTATGTACATATATAGCATTTTGAATAGAATAGAGGAGCAGCTTTTCGTGCCATAGTTCACCGCAATCGGTTTTATGTGAGCCGCGCCTTGGTCCTTCCATATATATATATATATATGTCCCTCTGGCCCTTCGCTGCCCCCTCGTCTGTTGGCTCCCCGGTTTGCCATTGTCTGCAGTTTGAATGTTTAATACTTGTATGCTGCCTGGCACGTTGCCCTACTCCCTCTCCCTCTCCTTTGCTCCTCTCCTGTCCCTTTCGCTCTAATGTGTCGGCGCTTTGTCCTAACCACACAACAAACTGACTGCCACGCCCCCTTCAACTCCCCACAACCGCGCCCCTTCTCTGGGGTCTCGTGTTGCATTTTGCAACTTGCTGATCATTTTACACACTTACGAGTTGCTGTAGACTCTTAATATGCTTTCAGATATGCATCAGCCGTACACAGAAAATATTTCAGAACTCTCAAAATTCTTATAAAATTTAGAACATTAATCAAAGTAATTAAACAGCTTTGTTTCTTAAAAGCTTTTATAATTTGCTTCAATTCTATAATTCTTATCAACACAAATTAGGTTTCTTGTAAAATATTTTTTAAAATGAAATACCTAATCACTTTTTTATATTTTACTATACAAAATCCCAGAGATTATTTGTTGTTTTGCCAGTGTTTTTAAGTGTAACTATGTTAGTGAGTATCCGTGTGAGCAACTGAAGACGTTGGCAACATCGTCGTCATCGTTGTTGTTGTCACTTCTCCCCGTTTTTCCCCAGCTGCCTTTTGCCAGCTCGTGTATTTGTGCATTGAACTGGAAATGCGCTACAAGACCCCCTTCGAAACCCCCAATACCCGTCGAAATCCCCTTGGTAACCCCCTCTTGGCCCAGTAATCGCCTGGCCAGCCAGAACGGCGCAGCGCACAATTTGCATGCCAAACAGCCAGCGAAGAACAGAGGGCAATACAACAAACAGCGGTGGATAAGAAAATAGTGATCCATTAAAAACCAGAATATGATTTGTTCAAGAAAAATAGTAATACAATTAATCAATCTTTAGTTATATTCAGTTAATATTGTTTTCTTAAAGAACAAAACTCTATGAAGCATATTGAAATGATACCAAATGTACATTTTTTTGTTTGTATCTTTGTCTTAAAGCTCTTGAAATTCCCGCGGCTCCGATTCGCCTTTCCGTGAGTCCCTTGTCCACAACCAATACTCAATTCCATTGCTGGTTTCTGATTTTCATTTGCTTCAAGCATATTTACTTGACTTATCAGCATTCTGTAATGGTGAGAGCGTGAGTCGTGATTGATATTTGGTTAAGGTTATACGAAACATACGGTTATTATGAAACATAATAAAATTGGCTTACCTACTGCTTATATTGTTATCAAACCGCATTTATTTAAGAACAGTGAAGCACAAAAAATGTTAATTAAACATTCAAAGCTGTTATGATTTATACAGTAACCACACATATATTATAATTAAAGCACTTTTAAATTCTAAAACCCAATTTAATAATAATGAAACCAGATTAAAGTTTAGCTTTATTAAATTTCTGTGTCTATTAATGAATTTATAATGTATTATTGTATTAAGTTTCTTTATTATGCGGAATATTATATTTAAGTTGAAATTAAAGCAGCACGAAAATCACGTTTCCACCGCCATTCCTTGTATATCTTTTCCCTTCCCCTTTCGCATTCCTTGTGGGGCAACTGTTGGCATTTTACTTATTCATGTTCCTTGCTGGCTGGTTTCTTATTCAATATCAAATGATATGCATGTGCGTTCGGCTCCGAGGATTTGCGGGCACTTGAGCTGGGACGCAGAGTGCCCAACATCCAACATCGAAAACAAGAACGTTCCCGGACCCGAACAACAAGGGCCAAAAAGTCAAGTGAGTCGAGCTGTTGAGAGTCGAGTAGATTTCGATATTTTCCATTCGAGTGGAGTGGCTTGACTGGGCAGCAGCTGGCTGGCCCTGTGTCCGTGGCTACTGTTTCCCTTTTTCACACATTGCCGGAGGAACTAATCCGCAAATCAATTAATTTTCATGGTACTTAGCATGATTTCTTTCCACTCGCTACGCATCGATGGGCAGGATTGGTCGGTCCAAGGGAACTGGTTTCTGCAACAAAACATGCACTCAATCAAATGAAAATTAGCATTTAATATGCCAAAAGCGGGGGGTTGGGGAAGTTTTCTTGTGTTTCCGACATCGAAGTCCCCTTGGGAATCGAACAACCCTCTTGTGGCCAATCCTGCTTGTGTATTCCCCCGGTTTCCTTTCCTTCCCTTCCCTTCATGCCAAATAGTTTTGTATTAAATTTCCCTTGGAATCAAACAAAGGATAAGGGACAGAGTGCTCTGCTCGAGGGGGGAGAGCGGGGAAAACAGAAACAGAAATTGATTGCAGTTTCAGGATTTGGGCAAACCCTCCCCATCCCCTCGCTGCGAAAAGGTGTCGGCTGTGTAATTATACGTGCCGCATTGTCCTGTTCTGGATCACCCTCCTCTGATTCCTCCTCTGAATCCTCCTCTGAAACCTCCTCTGATTCCTCCCCTGTGTCCTCCCTTTGCCTCCCCTTGTTTACTTATTAAGCATATTTGTTGCTTTTCTCCTTGGTTGTGGCTTTTCTTTTTCCACCGCCAGCTGCGCACATTTTCTAGCTTGTTTTCCTCCTTCGGGGTTTCCCTCAGGTAAATTAGTCGGACAAGGAGTGAAATGTCCTTTGGCTTAGCGTGGCTCGCCTGAGATATTTATAACAATTATCTGTAATTAAACTCTGCGACACATTAATCAACCTTTTTTGTACACCTTAATTACGGAAGTAAGAACGGTTATTTAGGTATTAAAGTGCTTGAATGTTGAATTATGCGTTAGTCGATTCTTCATTTTAGTTATGTGATTAATATTTAAGTTAGCAAAGTAACAATGTAGCCTTAAAGTTTGAGTGTATACATAACATACATTGTATATAAGAAAAGTATGTTATTTCCAATTCTATTCAACGGAATCACTTTTAGTTTCAGTTGCAATAAATAACGAAATCCAATATTCTGCATTTTATGTCAGTTTTCTGACTTAGTAAAGTTCCTAAAACGAGAAACAAACAAAAAGAAGTTATCGTTGTAGAAAAAAGCTACGTAAAATTAACAAAGTAGTGCAACACTTCTTTTTCCCCGTCCGAAGCAACTTTATTTTGAGATTGCGTTGCCAAAATGTTTTGCATGGCAAGGACATCACGTCGTCAGTTTGTCGGTGTCTAGGTCTCTTCACATCTCCGCTGTTGATTCTCCTAAACGATCCCTATTTGCTTGGCAAGACACGCAAAAAAAAGGAAGCAGAACAAAACTCCGTGCTAAACAATGGCTCACACGAAAAAAAAAAAACATGAAAAGCATACATTACACGCTCGAAGTAACCCGAGGGGAACTCACTAAGAGAAACAAAAACAGAGCTGTGGAAGGGATAGGAATAGGGACATGGAATGGGGTGTACTACCCAGCACCGAGGGGAGAACTGGATAATATTGTTGTTCACATGTCGGGGTTCCTTTTTTTTTTTTCTATATTGTAAGTGAATGTGGAACGTGTGCAAGGGACACAGAGACGCACTCAATGAAAAATAGGAAAAGGAAGGCAATATGAGGAAAAAGTCCTTAGCAGAAGAGGATAGGGTGTTGCTAAAGTAACAGGATGCGAAAAACTGGAAATATGCTCAGATTTATTAACTTATGGGTTACATAATTGCATTTGACGGATAACCCAATTCTTAGAATTACGAATTAGGGCAATCATTGGTTTTAATTTTATCATTTAATAAGGTTATACTTTACAGGGAATCATATATCAAAAGATGAAAAATGCATATACTAAAAACATTTTTTGGAAATAATAAAACTTTCAGTTTTTCAATTTTTGTTGTGTTACCCTATCCCTTGTTTTTTTTTTTGCATTCCCCAAAATTAAGCTAACACATGGTTGAACATTTGCCTTCAGGCTTAGAAATTTGCAAAAACGATAAGGGGAATTGCCTAAACAAATATTTCCTGTAGCCTCAGGAGGTCAGGCTGCTTTTTTAATAGATAAGCTTCTAGGTTGGCCCCTTCAAATAGGATCATTAAGTTTGCAAATTTCTCGAGAGGGGAAGTATTTGCACTGAAGTGCAAACAATGATGGGAAACACGCGTCGAATTTAGATTTTCTGCTAGTTTTGTTATTACTCATCCTCTATAACTTTTTTTCTATAATCCCAGGGAATGTTACAAATCTGTTGTTTTGTTGTTGTTGATTACGGTAACCGCATCGCCAGTTTCCGGCTTTTCAATCCCTGGCCTTTTCTCTAATGTGCAGCTGCCTTTTGTACCGATTCCATTGCTATATCCATTCCCCCAGCCCCTCATGCATTTATCCCAAAAATCCAGTCAATCAAAAGCGTGCGCAAACATCCCAAGGGGGAAAGTCAAATTTGCCTGGCATTTCGCATTCATTACTTATGCACAGACATTTAGACAGACAGGCGGAGCAGCAGAGCAGCCGAGCAGCAACCCTCATAAAGTCGGGCCAAGAAAAATGGGAATAGCTCCGGGGATCAGAAGAGGGATATATACATATATATATATATATATGAGTTTGTGGGTCGAGGGGTGTGCTTAGCTGAGCAACCCTTATGCCTTAAGCTTTAGCCCTCTTGCCACCGCCGCTCCCCCATGTTAATCGTTATTTTGGCACTTTTCCGTCGCTTCTGCTGTGCTGCTGCGTAATCGCTTTTCACCATAAAAATCTAAAGAAGATATTTCCCCCTGCCGCAAACGGAAAACAGGGTTGGGTCGTTGGCAAAAGGGAAGGCAGGGGACCAACGTCCCGTTCATGGCGTAGCACATTTTCAAATTATCCTCAATGAAATTATGAAAGCAGAAAAAAAGGGTCGCCCGTCCGTTCGTTCGTTCGTTCGTCCGTTCGTCCGTCCAGGAGAGAGGGAAACAAACCGCTTGAGTCAAATATTTTTGATGAGGGTCATAATTATAATGAAACAGGTCTTGCATACAGACAAGCTGAGAAGGGGACCCAGGAAAAAAGTCTTGGCTTCCTTGGCCCAGAATGCACTTAGAGAATAATCCTTAGGTTACATAAATCTAACCAATATAAAAACTGCTAAATAGTATACCTAGTTTAGAAAAATCTTTCGTTTGCTGTTAAAAAATTTAAAACAAAAACCACAAATTAAAAACAGTTGCTTAATAAATTCCAAAAAATGTTGTTCTGTAATACATAAAAATAAATTGCGTGTATTTATTTTTTAAATTGATTAGGAGATTGATAAAAAGGTAATCACGTTTAAAATTCAGAATTAATAAGAGAGAAGTAAAAAAGTGATAATGATTTAATATTATACAAAACATACATCAGTTTGAAATGATATTTCAAAAAATCGATATTTTTGCGAGTGCTTTTTTCCCCTTTTTTATTTTTTAAACACACTTTTTCCCTACTCCCTTTTCGGTTTCGTTTCGTTCCATTCAATCCCTCGATGTTGCTGTTGTCTCAACACTTTTGCGAGTCCACGAAGGGGGAACTTTCGGATATATAATGCATGATTCATGCTTCCCTGCACCACCACCCTCCAACCACCTCGAAATTTACCCTTCTTGTTACTTTTTAAACGCGGATTGTGTGGGGGAATCGAATGCTCGCCCTTTTTGCACGCAACATCGTTCCGTATTCCCCTTTTTTTTTTTTTACCTCGAGGGGTGAAGTACGGGATTTTGGTCATAATTAAAATAAATTTTAAACGATTGCCATGCTTTGATTATGTTGTTGTACCGACCAAGTGAGTGCGCGCGAGTGTTTGGTGGAAATTGAAAAGTAATGCCACTTTTGTCACTATTGGGTTTGCCCTTCAGGGCAATTATCGTTGCTCCCTTGAAGCTCTCGTTTGGAAGTGAAGTGCGAACGCGGAGGGGGCAGGAGTCGGTCAGGCGTGGCACTGCAATCAAGTTGTTTATGGCCGTGTGGCAGCTACCATCTTCACAGTCCCTCTGTCCGTTCGTTCGTCTGTCCGTTTGTCCGTTTGTCCGTCCTTCGGTCCGTATACTTGAGTTCATGCCGCAAATCACGACATCAAGAGTCGTGTGAGGGCGATGAGAGCGGAGTGCTGGGCGCTGGGAAGGGGAGACCTTTTCGCCCGGCACCTCTCTCACAGCCATTAACACGCAAAAGCCGAGCTACACTTCAGAAATGAAGAGGTTCCCAAAAAAGCAAGTGCCCCAAAATAGTTTTTTACATTCAAAGGCACTCTAAACGCATAGCTTTGTAAATATCAAAACGATTTGTAAAAGAAAAAGCGTCTTATGAATATATTCAAATTGGAAAAAAATTATTTCATTTGTCTTTTAATAATAATCAAGAAAAAAAATGTTTCATTAAAATGTAAAATATAAACAAAAGGAAACTTTTATTAAATAGATATTTTATTATTTCAACTCAAAGGCTTAAGTACTTAATAAAATCACTTCAGAATTTCAACTTAGAAAACAAAAAATCAGGTGAGAAGTTTACAAAAGAGATACTCAACCACTGAGGCAATAACTTAAGACCCATTTTTCCCCCAAGTGTACACACCTCGTCTCCCCAACAACCTCTGGATATCTCTCTTGTTGGCCATCCGTTGGCTCGACTACTTTAATAACAAAGTAAATATTGTTCATTAGTAAATATTTACACGCTCGTCGCATGTTTGCTCATATTAAATACAAGATAGAGAGGTTGGGTGGCGGTCAGGGGGTTGGGGATTTTGTGGAGGCTTCTACTTCGACTTGGAATCGTGTGTGTCTGTTTGGTTTACGTTCTTTCCACAACGCTTTATTTATTTATGTTTCCATTTATTTATTTATGCGCATTCGTTGGCTCTCGCTTGGCAATGTGCGTGTCGAGCTATTAAACATTTATCGATAAATTTTTACAGCTGTCTTTGAGAGAGCAAACTAGGTTCGGAATCGGGAAAGTGGGTGGGAGGGAGGTGGGAAATCGATGGGGTGGAGTGGGTGCGAGGCGAGAAATGTGTGAGCGAGTGTTTGGCTTATAATTTATGTGCATACCAAATGAAGCATTTACGACACGCAGACCTCGAGTGCCACGCCCCAATTTGCTCCAAGAAATTCGGTTGCATATGTGCCACAAAAGGTGGGTAGATGTGGATACTAAAGCCCCCAACCGGAAGGGAAGTTCAGCACTTTAAGGGGCATTACGGGACCTGAATGCTTTGATGGATAATATCAATAGAAACGTTGTTATCTGTTGAAAATTCATACGTCTTCTTTGGATTTCACTTATAGTTTGTCTAAGAAAAAGAAAAATACTTAACAAACTCTCAAATTATGTTTCCCTCCCTTAAAACGAATTTAATTTATTTGCTAGTTAATTTTTACTCAATGATTTTAAATGTTCTAGTCGTGATTAATTGCTTATAGTTTAAGTAAAGCTAACAGTTTAGTCATTATAAAATATAAAAACTTAAAAGTACTATAGCTAGTTAATTAGGTAAGGGAAACCAGCACATATAATAAATCACAAATATAATTAGGTACCTTTTAAATAGGTACTTAAAAACATTAAAACTAACAAAAACAGCAGTACCATTGTAGTTAGTTTTCGGGTGTTAATCAATCTTGTTTAAGCACCTTGTATATAACTTTATGAAGAAGGCTGTGCATTTCGTCACCTTTGTGTACTGTTATCCTAGTGTTTGAAAAATATTTTGTTTATCTCTAAATTTTTTCCAATCGCTTGGCGGTATGGGTACCCGCATTATTTATTAGCCATAACTCTTTCACTGGCTAAGCGACGATTTCCATTACCTTTCCATCCTTCGTCACCTTGCCTCACCTTACCGAAATTTCGTTGATTTGCCGCGTGTCACTTGCAACTAATTGCCATTAGGCGCCGCTAAATAATTTATACTGCACAACACGACACGACAACACACACACACACAAACTGAAAGGGGAAATTCGATCTTGTCTCGTTCGTTTGTGGCATTAGTGTCATAATTTATTTCCATATAGAGTTTACGGTTTGCATTCGGCCAGTTGCAGTTTGTGCACTTTATGGCGCTGCAACATGCACAGCACGAAAACGGAAAACTGAAAACCGAAAACTGAAAAAAAATTCAACTGCAAACTGAAAACCGAAAACTGAAAAACGAAACGAAATTGCAGGCAGAATGAAACGCGTTTTGCGGCGCCGCGGCTTGAAAAACCAAATTGTAACCAAATGCGGTGGCTCGAACTGGAAATGGGAGTGGTGGTGGTGGCAGTGGTGGTGGTGATGGGGGGAGGGGAGGGGGGAGGCGAAAATGGATGGATGGACGAACGGACGGACGGACGGTCACTTGAATTGAAACCGCAGCGGCGGCAAAACCACACGCCATCAGTTCACCTTCTGTTGGGCCCCCCTCCTGCCTGCCCCTCCCCTTTCCCCCTCTCCTTCCTTCGATCCGCAGGCATGTTAAATGCAACCGAAGCAACGAAGCGTGCAAATCATGTTAGCCCCTGCCACGGCTGCCACAGCCCCGCAACCCTCCCCTGCACTCAAAAAAAATATGTAGTACATACATTATGCAAACATAATCTATGCAATAGGTGCCAAGATTTTAATTCAACCAATGACTTATTCTTCAAATCCCTTGAATTTCTCTTATAAAATCTTGAGACGATTCTAACTGTATCAGAAATTTTATAAATTTACCCAATAAAACAAAAAACGGGTGAATATTTAAATTTTTAAGTCAACTAAAAATCTTTGTCGATAATATTAACAAATTTGCAGCGGTTTTAATATCATACAAAAATATAAAGTAGTACTTAAATTGAATTGAAATAGTTTTCTTACTGTATGTAAAAAATATAATTAGTTTTTATATAAAAAAATTTAACTTATTTTGATTAAGCAAATAGTATTTTGTTTTTAAGAGAAAACTTAAATAGGTTTTTCACGCTCCTCATAGATAAATGTTTTCTCGAGTGTACTTGGCTGCCTTTTCAGCCCCTGCAGCGCGCACTCTCTGAAACCCCCTGCACCTCCCCCTCCCCCTCGCCCGCCACTCTTCCCCCTCTCGCGTTGCACGCTTTGCAATGCAAACGACCGCAGGGGTCCATATCCCAATGCCATAAAAGGTCGCCCTCTGTCTGCTGATGGCTACCGCTGGATGGGGAGAATGAGGAGGGTGCAGGAGCAGGAGGCGGGGGTAACTGGAAAGGGGAGGGGGAAGTGGCAGGGGGAAGGGAACGGTGGTGGCTTCATTGGAGTAGAGTTCGCTCGGTTCAGTCCGCTTCGGTGGTGGCAATTGCGTGGACAACATGACGCACAATGTCCACACGAACACACAGACTGCCAGCTCAAGTGGTTTTATTTTTCATATCAGGGCTCTCCGTAGATTATCGGAATAGTTTTCCTTTTGACGCTCAAATCAAAAACGAAGGCCAGAAAACCGATGTGGAATGAAGCGGAAAATAAGTGTAAACGAGTTATTTGATATCCATAAAGTAATTTGAATTTATATGCCATGATTGAACAGCTACAGATTAAAGAGTCGCCCACAAAACATCTGTCGCATTATTTTCTTTGATAACTTATTTCCCAATTTGCTCCTTAAAAATCTTTAATATACATTTTTACTAAAAGCGTTCTTTAATTTTATATTTACAATAATAATCATTTTAAAGACACTATTTGATCTTTTTATGTTATTGTGAAGCAAATACGTAGTTTCATAAAAAATTGTATATTCACTTCATAAAGTAGTTAACTTAATTCTAAGAAAGTTATCATTTCTTAGAATCCACCTGCAGTATATCTTTACGTACAACAATGTTGTTCACTTTATTGTTAAAAATTTCTTTGTCAATATTTGTATGACATATTTGCGAGGTGTGAATTTATTGTTTAAGCGACACATTTTGGGCGTGAAATATAAAATGAGGTAATCAAGGCGTCCATAAAGTGGCCATAAGTTGGGAAATATTATTCATAAGAAATTTATAGCATTACAAGCCTATTTTTCGAGCAATTGATTTGGAAAAGTTCCCCAACCCCAGCAGCTAACCCAAATTTGTCAATTAGCCCGTACATATTTCCCACACCCCCAACCCCACAACCCCTTCACCCAAACCTTTCAATTAAGTCACACTCTACAAAATGTCTGTCTGTTTTCGGGCAGTCGAGCGTGTGACGCTGTGGCGCCGAATTCACAAAGCCCCCAAAGCCTTTCGCCATGATGTGACATATTATTAAGCATTTAAGGCACTCGAGTGTGAAATTACAGAAAAAAGAAAAAAAAAAGCAACCAAAGAAGGGAAAAATGTAGTAAATGTGTGGCTAATAAACAAGAGCGGGGAAAATGAAATTAAACTGGCCGAAAGAGCGGCACGAAAGGTAAATGGAAAATTTGTCATTTATAATGAATGCGTGGCTAATATCAATAATAAATGAATGAGCAGATCCAGATACACACAACCTGCGCCCACACCATTATACCTCATGTGTGTGTGTGTGTGTATCTGTGTATTGTTTTGTGGGGGCGAAGTGGGGGAATGAGGAATGGGATGGGAGTGTATCGAGACAAAAAGCCAATTTAATGGCCATAATTCCGTTGTTGGTGCTCTGCGGCTGCCGTGTTGTCTGCGACACAAAATCAAATTTAGTGACATGAAAGCACGTCATGAAACGAAACCAAACGAAACGAATGAAACGACAAGCGAACAAGTTAACAAGAGCAAACACACACACACATACAAACACATTTTGCCGCTCAAAAGATTGGGAGGGTGGAGCTGTGGAAGGGCGGAACGGAATATTTCTGTTCGTACGACAAGACCACCCGCAAGGCTACACAGAAAACAGTATCAATATATTTTTGGATCAATTTTGTTCTTTAAATATAACATTTTTGGGTTCTGTTTGATCCCTTAATTTATGGTTTTTATAATTATATATCAATAAAATGTAGTATAAACATTTATTAAACAAGCCTAGGTGGATAATAAAGTATATAAAGTAGTATAAAAATAGACGTTTAAAATAGCCACATGATTGTTTTAAGGCTAAGCAGTTTGAAACTTTTTTTTTTCGAATTCTGCTAAAATCTTTTTCCTCTGTGTTGAAAGAATGAAACACAATAAGAACAGAGGCGTTGGTGCGGCAAGAGGAGGGGCTTTTTAGGGGGCACAGCGAAAGACGTGTGGCACATTAAAAACCGCAAACGAAAAAATTTACTTTTTGTGCTCGTGTTTTGTTTTGGTCTCTGTTTGGGGAAACGAGTTCACTGCGCTTCAAATGGCATACATGTCGTTTATTTGTTGTTCTTCCCACAGCCCCTCCAACCTCTTAACGCCCTTTTTTTGTGGCCAATAAGTCACAGGCCTGTGAGCAGAGAAAATGTAAAGGCCTTGCCAGCCATTGTTCTTGCCAATATTAATAATTATGAAAAAGCTAACATAGCTCTTTAGGTTATTTTTGTTCGTTCAAATAATATTAATTTAGGGCTTAATAATTGAGAGTATTAATTATTGTGTAATTGCCTTTAATTAAATTGAGTTCAATGGAGTTTTTTTTATCATAAAGTTAATTATATAGGAGTTATTGATTGCAAAAAATATTAATTTGCTTGTACATACGTATTAAGTTTTGTAATAGTAAATTCAAAGAGCATTGAACTAAAATATTAAAAAAAAAAAAAATTCACAGTTGCCAACAAATAATGGTATTGAAAAATATGTTGTGCAGTTTTTTACCCAACAATGTTTATTTTTTACAAGTTGTTTCTTTAATCTGTGCAGTGTTCCATAAACCGTGCATAAATCATATCTCCGTTAAATGCAATTTAAAATTCGCCAAAAAAAGGAGGGTGAATACGAAATCCGATTGAATATCCATCGGAGCCACGCAGACAAATTCAATTTGCCTGGTCATGCATGCATAACCAACTAAATGTCTAGCCAATATTGTGCATAAATAAAAGGGGAAAAACGTATTATTTGCATAATTAATTTCAAGCGGTGGCAAACAACGCACAACATGGCGTATGAGCGATGGCGAGTGCATAAATCAGGCAGGAAAAACGCAACGGCACACCCGCAGTTTCCTCCTGGTTTTTCAGTTTTTTGACAGAGCAAACAAATTGATTGTGTCACATAGCGAATATTTTTTTCGTCTTTTCGGGTATTTCGTATTCGTTATTCACAGTATCTTTTAGTTACTTTTCCACATCCATGCATGTATACCTAACTACATATATATTTATTAACACTTCAGCGGCAAAATACAACTGGCTATTGTTGTGACAAACAATTTGCATATGCAAATTGATTTTTCCACACCGAACTGAACCGACCAGAACCCACAACAAGTTAAAGCTCAACGCTGATATAAGACGTTATTAAGTGGCGCCGGAACGCCTTCCCACGCAAACATGCACCTATTTAATTAATTTCTTTTAATTGCAGCGAATAATGGCGGCACTTAATCAATAATATGAGTTGCGGCTCTCGCTGTTCAGACTACTTAATGACGGGCACTTTGTTCACCCCCCAGACATTTGGTCACCGTGCAATTTGCATAAATTAACAAAGCCAACCGACCGCACTATTCCGCTTTTTACGTCGCCCCCGAGACCCCAAGTCGCTATTTTTCCCACTTCTATTGATAGAGCTTCTGCCACCTGGCCAAGGCATTTGCGCCAGTGCCAAAAGCATTCACTCTGTTTAGTCAGTGCTTAAGGGGGGTACGAGTGTACTCCGTAGACTGATAACCTCATAAATAAAAACGCTGCTTTAGATCTTGACTTTTATAAACGAGTTTCTGAATGGGTTTACCTAATGGAAGATTTTAAGGTACGGGTATTTCAAAGTTTTATTAAGTTGTTTAAATGAGTAACCAGGAACTTACTTATATTTATATTCTCTTTATAAAAATCCAATAGTACTGACTTTTATGGTACATATATATACTTTTTGTATTTTTGCGACCTTTATTCTCTGTTCAATTCCGCAAGCAAAGTTAATTTAGATCCAGCATTTATTGCTAAACTTTGCATACGGAATAGTGCCAAAATATTTGTCGCAGGCCAAAAAGTTTGGCCCTACACTTAGACTTGAGTCTCGAGTGGCTTCCAATTGCCAAATCGGCTTTTGGGGAGCAACTATGTATATTTTTATGTGAACAAAGCGAGTGGGGATTTTTATTTTTTTTATTTTTTTTTTCGCTGGGGGACCCCGTTTCAAGTGGCTGCTGCCCGTCGTCTGCGCTCTATAATTAAATTGCCAAAGTGCTGGCAGCAATTTTAGGTTTATTTTTTGGCACTTGGTGTTGCTCAATTTAGCAACTACGACGGCGGCGGGCAAACAACAACAACAACAACAATTGAACTGTGCCGCCCACCTCCGCCCACCCACAATTATTGTCAGCTACAATTTGCATTCGTTGGCATAATTTAGCCGACCAAAAACTGAAAGACTGAGAAAAAAGTGGAAAAAAAGGAAATACGTATTTCTTTGAGCATGCAAAATGTTTGGGCTGCCACTTTTGAGATTTTGAGGCGAAGTCGGGGGCGTGGCCGTTGTCAAATGCAAACAATTAGATAAATTGCTTTATTTGAAGCTATTCAAATGAACCAAAACGAACCGAAGCCAAGGAACGTTTATTAACCTTTTGAACTCATTTGAGGCGAAGCTCATCAATTCAATGAGCGGCGAATACAGCGAAGAAGATGAATCTCTCTGGTCCCGGGGCAAAATGATGATGACGTGAATGCGGAGGAAAGTGCGCGGAGGGAAACGAAAACTGTAGAACATCGAAAAGTTGAAATCTGGTGGGATATATGCGATAACTCTTTTACGTTTCTGACATCACGAATTTGAAATACCCTAAAATGAGTATATTAACCATAAGAAAATTTAAGATTCTGTTTTGCAATGTTAAAGTTGATAATAAAGTTAACCGGATTTCACTTTGTTCAAGCAAATGATCTGAAAATTGTTACTCTATCGGTTTTCTATTGTGACTAATGATTCGTAATTATACAAATCAAGTATCATAGTATTTTATTATCTTATAAAATCAACGTTTATATAAGACGATTTCCCCACATCGTTTGATGTAATTATATTAATTAACTATCATTATTTCATGGTGTTAACAGCTTATTTGTTTCTTACATTTAACGTTGTTTGTTAATATTTTAAAACGAGGGTATTTCGATCTTCTTTACTTATTTTTGTGCAACTGCCAAAGTTCTTGCTGATATTTTTTTTCTTTTGTTTTGTTATATCAACTCGCTGAAGCCCAACCCAACTCGAAACGACTCCAACTCAGACCCCAACTTTTATTTAGCTTTAACTTCGACTCCGGGCTCTGGACGACAGGCGGCTCTTTTGCCTTTGCCTTTGCCTTTCGCTGCCATCGTCATCAGCCTCATCACGAAATGGGGATTGTGTTTGAGGGGAAGGGGAAGGGGGAGGGGAATAAGAAGGGGAGCGGAGTGGAGTGGAGTAAAGTGGGGGGCTGCAACTGGGGACAGGCAAATGGGCGGCAGTTTGAAACATTTTTCATTTGGCTGCCTTTGCGCGCAGGAGCCTCCGTTTTTGCCCCGCAATCACCGCACTTTTTCCCCCACTCAACTGACAATGGAAAAACCACAAGTTTTATTATTTCTTTTCTCGTCTCTCTTTTCGGTTTTCATCGTTTTTGTTGTTGTTGTTGCTGTTGTTGGTTGTTGGTCGTTGTTGGTTTCAACTCTTAAATATTTTCTGTTGCCGCTTCTGTGGCTCTTCTCTTCGTTGTTCTTATTTTATTTCCGGTCATTAAAAGTCAATCTCGAGAGGTCTCGTAAATGACATTGTCGCCGCTTTCAGTCGGCTAATTGAAGCTACTTGAGGGTAAGTCCCTTCGGGTGAGTGGAAAGGCGCCAAACGGGGTTCCATTTAATTAAGTTATTCGAAGCTGTTTGCCCCAACTAATCTCTTTTCGCTGCTACTCATCATCATCGTTGGTCGCTAGTCGATGGTTTGGCTTGGTTTGCTTGGTTTGCTGCTTTTGGCCTGGGACCCAAACATGACTGGCCATTTCTCTTTGATTGATGGCCCGGGAGGCAGAAACAGTTAGTGGTTCTGGCCGGTAGAAATGGGTAAAAGTGTGGGCTTCATGTGGCGTGGAAGTGTGATTAGAAAGTTGCCACTCTGTTTAACCTCTGGCCAAAAACATTAAAGCCTTTAAGGGCTTTTAAAACATGAAAACAAACTTTTAATAGGACATGTAGTTAATAAAAGTTGGGTTTTTTGTTAAACTAAATTTTCGTAGTGAGAAAGATTACAATAAGTTTAAGTATGAATTTTATATTTTTTAGGAAAAGTTAGAAACAATTTTAAGAGATATGTGGAATGTGCTTATCCTACGTTTTCATGTGTTATATATTCCCATTCCATGGATAGAACTTAGCATCTTGATTAAGAGTTTTCTCAAAAGTTTTTCAATTATCAAAAGAATCATTGCTTTGTTTTGTGGACTGCCATTTCTTTCTTTTAGCCTCGCTGAATCACAAGCTTTCCGTTCAGAGAATCGAGTGGCTAAAACCAGAAGCAATTCCAAAACTCTAACAAAACCGGTTCCATAAAACATTTTTAGTAGCTACTAAATCAGTTTTTATGGAGTTTTGTAAAGAAGAAATTTTAGTACTTCTTTTTTTTTTCTGCTTGTTGTTTTGTGGCAGATTAAGTTGCATTGGAGGAGCTATTCGCTATCTGTTTCTCTGTGCAATTGTGTTGCCAATCACAGATGGTTGTTATTTCTGTTTGCACATTTGTCGCATGATCCCCCCTCTCCCCTTCCCCATTCCGCACCCCCTTCCCAAATGCCCCTGAAACAACTTACCCATTCAATTGTCATTGCGAATGTCAATAAATTATTTATGCGTCACATTAATTGCCTCTGCGTGTCTGTATATGTGGTTATCGTGGACAACCGAACCCCAAACCCCAAACCCCTTATGTCTGTGAATATTTTGCGACATTAAATTGAATTTTATTGTTTTAAATTGCGCCTCTTTATTCAAATATATACAAACCATTTTGAATTTCCTGAATTTGTCTTAATGCTCATCTCTCTGTGTTTTCTCTCTTTTTGCAGGTGAGTGCCAATTAGCCTCGAAAGAGCTACCAAAACAACAAATGAAGTTCGAGTAAGTTCAGTTTTTCACACTGTGTCGAGGGGCGGGCAATTTTTAATTAAAAAACTTTTGCAATTAAAATTATTTTCGCTCGCAAAACTTGGCAGAGCAACTAAAATGGCAAAATTGCACACCAACTAATATGCATAATTATTCCGTTAGTGTTCGTGTGTCGTGTGTGTGTGTTTGATAATTTAGTAAAACTATTTTCTATGGGTTGCTTTCGACCTTTTTGACACCGCCACTTTGTTTTATACCCAGTGTGTGAAACCCATGATAGAGCATGCTAGGCAAAACTTACAGTTCATATCGCTGACTTGAAATCAAATTAGCTTAATCATTAGCGGGGTATCATTGAGTGCAATCCTTGGGTTATTTTGTTACCACTTGTCTTTGGTTTTGTGTGGCATTAATGAAAGCAAACCGACCTGGCCACACACACCACCCACTATATATATACTCGTATAGTGTTTTGCCTCCATCAGTCAAAAACATAAAACTTTCAAAACCACAACTCTCACACACAGAAACATACGGATGGCTTGGTTGGATACACAAACAGAACCACAAAAACTCTGCAAAAACCAAACCCGTAAATAAAAATAAAATAAACGAGAAATATTTCCCATTTTGGGGGTTTTGTTTTTACTATTTGCGGTCATTTTCCATTCCGGAGAATTTGTAATGAAATTTTGTGCATTTCGGTTTGTTGTTTTCCATTCAAATCAGAAGTTTTTGTTTGCTGTCATAGAATCATTAAGGAATTTAAAAAAGAATTTTTATTCCATTTTGTTCATACTTAGAGAAAATATTCATAAACCATGGAAATTTAAATATAGATAGTTGTTTAATGTTTGGAATCTTACATTTAATATTGAAATCCACAAAACTACCGATTTCTGGTTGATTAATAACTAATTTGTTATGCGTTAGTTTGGTTTTCTAGCCAATAAAAACAGACTATAAAAGATGTTCGCCTTTTTTGGTCAAGTTAATTCCGTCGCTTGAAGTTTTGTCACCGTTGGCATACACAAACTTTTCGTTGATCTTCCGAAAGCAGGGGTAATAAAAATTCAAATAAAAGAAAAATAAACTGAATACGAAATTTCATGGCCCATGCTGGAGAGCTCACCCCCAAGCACATGCTTTTTGCTTTCTTTTTCCTTCCTTTTTTTTTGTTTGGGCCATAAAATTTATGACAGTTCGCACATTTGGCATACGAAAATGAAATACACTCCAAAATAAGAAACAAACCGACACATGCACGTCGGATAAAACTGTCGGAATTACGTGTGAAAAATGTGTCCAACAAAAATAAAAGCAAAGTCGAAATAAAAATCGTAAAAAAATCCGACAGCGCGTAATTTCAATGGAAATATTCGAGTGCCTCGCTGTGAGTTTGTGTTTCGGGTAAAGTCAAAGCAAAAGCCCCACCTCTTTTGCCGCCGGCTAAATGCAAACACACTTTTAATTAATAAACAAACAAGTTAATTTGTTTTATTATTTCCCAATGAAAAGAGGCGAATTTTCAAGAGATTCTCGAGCACTTGAAAATCGATTTAACTTTGTGGCTGGCCCTGCCTATAATTAATGGCCACCAATGCTGAGCTATGTCGACAGAAGCGAGATGAACAATATCTAAAAATATCCACAATTTTAAATACTTATCGAGTACAGGATGGGAAAAACCCCTGAAGTACGAGATACCCTAACTAATTTTATTAATAAACAAATAAGAAAATAGGAAATCTGAGTAAGCCATATTTTGAAGTGTTATAAATTAGTTATAAAATAGACTTGTTATTTATTACAAACAAATGTAGACACCTGCCTATTACACCTCAACAAATTACTTGAGGTCTTGTGCGAGGTATTTCTCATTTGCTGACATGTTCAATGCGGCGTATGCGTAATATTTTTTGTTTTCTTTTCTTTTTGTTGTTGCTGCGGCTGCTGAAAAATTGCTAAGGCAAATAAATATTCAGCAAGGCGCTTCGAGGCAATAAATGTTTTTCTGTTTTGTTGAATTTATCATAGCCATATATACTATATAAAGATGGATCTATTGTGTGCGCACATATATATTTCGATGAATGTATATTCGTGCCTATGTTTTTTTGAGTTATTGCATTTCGAGGCCAAATATTTTTAAATAAAATTATAATTTTATTACTACGAAATGCGGCGAGAAATTGTTTTCTGTTTGCTTTTGGTACAAATTGCCAAAAGCCGCATTTTATTGTCTTGTTCGTTGGCCTTTTAATTTATTCAAATTTAAATCTACTTCGCCTTCTGGTGCTCGATAAAAAATGTATTTATACTTTTGTTTTTTTTTTTTTGTGGTGGTCTTTTTGGTTTGTAGACAAAAATGCGAGAAGACCAAGTTGAACAATAAATTAAAATCACATGAAAATCTGTGTTCCGTCGGTCTTTCTCTGAAATTCCGAACATTTTCGCCTGTGGCACATTTGCATACCACACTTGACACTTGTCTGCGTTGGCGGTGGTCGGTTTTTTTTAGTGGGCGTGGCACCTCCGGAACAGCTGTAGTTTATTTTATCTATCCGTATTACCATAGCAATGCGACGTGATGTTCTCGGAAGCATCATTGAAATCAGGCAAAGTTTTTAAAGGAAACAACAAACTTTGACAAGCCAAACATTTATCAATGCCAGTTGAAATTTTGTTGACTTTTTTCTTTGGATTGCCGGAGGATTTTGGGAGGGTTAAAGAAGGATTCGAAACATGCTCGAAAAGCCAGGAAGTAAACTGACCTTCTGTTGACATTTTAAATGAAAAGTTTCATCATTTAAAATATGTATGGGCCAAGTATCTTCTTACTTGCAACGTTTCCTGGAATTAGAAAAAGTTGATGAAAAAGTTTTTGTGGTGCGAACCCATTTTATTGACTCCTTTTTAGCTAACGTTCTGGGGCAATAAATGCAAGAAATCACTAAAACTTGTATTAAAATATTTATAAAAAGCGGAAGAACATTTCAAGTGTTTTCAGAAATAACCTAAAAATAAGTGGGGAAATCCAGGTACCATTTCCCTTTTTGTTTATTTTGTAATTGCAGCAAACTATTGCCAATAAAAAGGAACTTTCGGAAACAGCTGAATCTGAAAGAGAACGGAATTGTGGGCGGGTAGTTAAAATGCAAGCAGTAAAGTTTTACACAAGACACATGCCAAGAAATTGGAGGAAATGTCCTTTCTAGTTCGGATATACCCTGTACTTATTGTGGGCATACTAACCCCTTTGGAAACTTGCTGGGAGTTTTCAAAGATGTTTTAAGTTTGTTTTAATACCGAGTTTCGAGTCGAGGATTTTTAATTGCAGCTGAGAGAGAGGAATGAAATAGACTTTTAAGTGTTTATTCTACCTGGGGCATTCCACTGGTCGATTCGCCAAGTTTTGTGTTCAGATCTTTTTCCCCCGCTTTCTCGTTTATATTTTCCTCTTTCTCTCGGCACGAAAAAGTTTTCCCTTGAGTTCACTTAACTACTTCCTTCTGCCTGGCAACACAAACTGAAGCGCACTTCAATTCAATTTCGTATGCCAACTTGGACTATCCTCAGCTCTTCGTTTTTCCTCCCATTTTCCTCCCTGACATTTTCCCCTCGTTTTCCCTCCCTTCACCCGCCATCTCCTATTCCATTTCCCTTAAGCCTTTCGAGCGAAATCAGTGCAAAGAGTGGGCGACTGGGTGGCGGTGCAGTCTACTGGAATGGTTTTCCATGGATGCAGGAAAATTTCAGGCAGCTTCCCTCTAGTGTTTTACAGTTGCCCTTTTCTCAATTTTCCCCGAGGGGTGAAGAGGGGGGAAGGGGGTTAAGAGGAGGGGGAAATGGGACATTCCTTCTTCGCTTTGCAATTTCCCTTCGAGTTATCCAAACGTTGTTGGTTGGTTGGCACACAGCCCAAAACGACTGAAGTGACATTGTTGACTCTGTCTGCATTTGTCGCAGTGTGTTGTCGCCCACACTTTTCTCCCAGTTTTCCCACTTTTCCCACTTGGCTCCTTGGCATTCGGAAGAACTTCGTTTTCCACCCCGAGATGTTGCTGCTTAATTTGATTTTCACAACTTGCTGATGCTTTTGCTTTTGCTGTTGCTGTTTCTACTGCTACTTCTTCTGCCGCTTGATTTACATATATTTAATCGTGGCTGCAACGGCAAAAGTTTCGCTCGTGGGCGTCAACTGATTCGAAAGTGGCAGTCGCAGTGGCCAAAGTAAAAGGCAACGCTGTTTCCCAAGCTGCTGATGAGCGTTGCCGGGGTAACAACTCCAACAGACCTTCATTATGGCCAAGGAAAAAGGGAGTCGGGTACGTGAAAACTTGCAAAACTTTGTCTAGAATACTTTGTCACAGCATGTGTGTGTGTGTGGATGTGCTAAAGTTTTAACATGGAAAAGGGAAAGGAGTGGAAAATGTATTCATATGCACGACAGCTTTGTATTTGCAGAAGTTCGGGCAGCCAGGCAAATAGCAACAAGCTAAAGTTATTTATCTTTGCATAAGCATTCCATTTGCATTGGAGGTAAAAACTTGGAAACAAACTTAAAATGTAGAATTTTTCAATTAACTTAAATATTGATAAAAAAAAAAAAATAACAAACTATTCTTATGTTAGAAATTTAATGGAATTACTTAACAACTCATATTTTTTTTATTAATAAATGTTTAAATTTTCCTAAAGTATAAAATTTGTATTAAATTCCCTTTAAGAGTTGAGTAACTGAGTTTGCATCTTCATTTCGTCGAGTGTTCTGTGTGTCTGCATTATCACACACCCAACTCATGTAGAGACAAAGGATTTGTACGCATTATCCTAAGGACTTTTGCATAAAACCTCCATTTATCTCCGCGTCGCTCCCACTGAAAATCCCTGTTGAGACAGCCAGCCAGACTGGCGTATGTGTATCCATCTCCCTGCCTTTATCTCCCACCGCCTCTCTGTTGAATTATTCAGCTTAGTTCAGTTTGCTTTTAATTAACAAAATGCTAATACCGAATTACGTAGACCTGACGAAAAAAAGCACTCACACACAACGCAAACTTTTGCACAGTTGGCAATTTAATCTATTAGAAGTCAGGGGAGAAAGGCGGAGGGAAAAAGAGTGAGAAAAATAAATAAACTAAACTGAAGTATCAAATATTGGGCTTGGGAAATGTCCCACTCCGCGTGTCCTTATGCTGAGTTCCATTTGGTCCTTCTACTTTCCCCTTTGGAAATTGCTTTCAGCTAATTTGAGTTCAACATGCAATGGATATACGAGTATATGCGATATGGCATATGTACGTATAAATTTCCTCGCCGTTGGGGTTGTTTGCTTTTCGGCTCTTCGGGGTGATGGAAAACCACAAAAAAAAAAAAGGAAAAGGAAAAGGGTTAAAAGGGGGTGATGGAAAGTAAGTTATAACTGAAATAACAATAAAAATAACATTTGTTTCGGGCTCGAGGAAGTCGGGCACGTGCTCTGGTTTTTATCGGGGAGTTGGAGAGGTTTCCTTTTGCAGAGGGTGGCTCAAGTGGTCGGGGTTAAATACAATTGTCGCCACTCGTCACGTTTCATTTTGTGCGTTCACGCGTGCACTTAAACCACGTGCTTGAAAATACATATTTTACTTCCTTTTTTCCCCCATGCAAAAGTTAAATCATAACTTCAAGTTGCTGTTTAATAGAGAGCTGTTTTTATGGCTAAACAAATACGAATTGGGTGTATTTATTTAACTAATGATAACAAAAACCCATAGTTCGCACTGAAAAGTAAAAACTTTACTTCACAAAACAATATTTGTCAAGTGGAGAAAAAGCAGATACAAAAAATATTTATTTTACTAAGAGACAGCTTTAAAAATAGAAGAAAAAAGTGATGAAGGTTTTCAATAATAAATTAATTTATACTGAAACTCCTAATAAATACATAAGTAAATTATTTCAGATTTTTGATTAACAAATAATAGAGATGTGGTGTTAAGCTTTTGTATGGTTTTTATGAACCATATGTGTTGTTTTTCCCATCAAAACTTAAAGCTTTCATTTAATGAATAGCATTTTTTCGAGCTACTGGCAACCAGCAAAAAAATTTGTCATATGCCAGGACAGCGGCAGTGTCCACGAATCGAAAGGAGAGGGAAAAGGAAGGGAAATGGGGTGGGAAAGGAAAGGGGATAACAGGGAAAACAACGCCGCACACGCCCACCTAAACAAAAGCCGCCTCCGCTTGTGTGCCACTCCCCCCGCCCCCCTTTTCCCACTTTGCCCCTTTGGCCTGTGGACAAAACAGGAGCAACAAAAACAATAATAAAGCCAACAGAAAATGCCTCTTTGTTGTTGTCACTGCGACAAAATAAACGTCAGGGTGGGATTTTCCCCTTCGAGGAGTCGAAGGGTGGTGGTGGTTGGGTTTTAGTTTGGGTTTGGGTTTGGGGTTCGTGTCCTCACACAGGAAGCGACACACAAGCTGGCAAGATATTTTATATTTGTGTGTGCGCCATGTGTGTGTGCGCCAGGGACAGCCATTGTAAATTCCAGCTGCCTTTTCCTCCTTTCCAAACGGATATGCCATGTACGAGCAGGCAGCAGCAAAAACAGAAAAAAAAGAACAGGGATTCTATGTGTATATGTGAATATGTCCTGGAGCTGAGCGCACAGGATATGCCCTGCCTGTGGTTGGTTTCCCCAATCCCCTCGTTCCCCCTTTGCACACGGTTCGTATACGTAATGCCTGATAAAATGCGAAATGCGCGAATAAAACGAGTTTCTCTGTGAGCCAAGTCAAGCGGCAAATCAGCTTTAATGGGTGCTCACTCTTAGCCAGCTTTAATTAGGCGAGCAAATTCTAGTGTGTGTACGTGTGTGTGTGTTCATATTGCAAATTAACAATAAACAATTTTTAATTCAATTTCGATGTGGGCGAGGGAAAAAAAGAAGGGAACCGTTCGGTTGGGGTCATCATTAATTCAGGCGGCGCCACGCCCTGCTTTCATTTTGTGCGAGTGGGTGGATTCGGGCGTTGGGTTGTCCCTGCTTTCCAACTCAATTAATTTGCTCCCACCTCGCCTTTAGTGCCTTTGCGTTCATGTACATATACACACGCCCGCTGTTGTAGCTTTAATTAGTGCGCCTCTCTGCTCATTTCTTTTTGCCACTCGGCCTAATGACACAACCGAAATCATTTCCTCCTCCGCCGTCGCCGCGCTTTTCTCTTTTCCCGCACTTACTTCTTTCTAAGCTAATTGACATATGGTAATCATGACGTTGATAATGATCACGATGATGTCGGGGATGTTAATGTTAATGACGATGAGGGTGTGAATGTTGCAACCTGTATTTACCAGCTAATGACAGACTAGCAACCTTTGTTAAATTAACTTGAACTTGAACCCGGTAAATTGAAATGCGTTTAAGGGTTAAAGGAATAGGGCAGCGGAGAAAATTGATTGCACAAATAGGTGTTACGTAGTTAGAGACGAGAAAAACGATTTGAGGTTCTATAACTATCATTTAAAGCTAAGGTTTAAATATCTTGTTTTTAATGATTTCTTCAAAAGAAAATTCAAAGATAAAACTAATTTAAATTGCTAGGAAACATCGCATCAACAGTTTTCATTTATATTTTCAGCTTTTAATCAAATCTCGTTCATCTGTTCGTTCGTTGCATTAAGTTCATTCGTTTTTCCCTCATTTACAATTGGCAGCTTGTTTCTGTTGTTTTGACCTTTTTTTTTTTTGCACACTTTTTTTTTTTACTTTTGCAAATCGCCTGCCAAACACGCCTCCCCAGAAGCAGCCAATTCCCCTCGTTTCGCCCCGTTTCTCAAAAGTGAACAGCTCGAGGAAACCTCGCACGCGATTTTAATGACACGGCACTTAAAATTTAATCGAGCAAACTACATTGCTCCGATATAAGAGGACCGTATAAACACATACGTGTAAACCCTTCCCCATTTCCTCCCATTTCGGCATTGATTATTGTTTTCGTGCATATTTGATTTGTTGGCTGATTTTTCATTTTGTTTTTGCTTTTGTTTCTGCCACGTTAATTGCACACAATGCAAATTTGCCGACCATTATGATGGGTTTTTTTCAACCAGCGGTTTTTTGATTAAAGAAATATTTGTAAAATTGTTTTATAAGTGTTGTGCGCCCAAAAAAAATAATAATTTCGGCCTTGCAAGCGTATATTTTATGTATATACTAAATAGTTAGAAAACAATATAGAATAAAATAATATTGTCTATAATAATTTCAATAATTTTAAACAGTTTAAATGGAGATTTTTGTGATAAAGGGTATCATTTAGTCTTATTGGATTCTATTTTGCAATAAGTCCATTGCTTTTGTTGCTGTTGTTTCTGTTTTGTGGTGAGGACATTGGCCAACGCAAAAGGTGGAAACTTTGGCACGCAACGACCAGAAACCACAGGCAGGACGAGGAGGCGTGGCACTCCGCCCACAAATTGAGGTGATACACAAAGTGGTGGGTAACAAACAACCATGCCAACACACACACACGAAGCAAATTACAAAAAAAAAAAAATAGGAATCAAATGGAAAAAGAGTTAACTCGGGAAATTTCCTGCATTGGCGCCTATTGTTTGAACAGAATTTGCATTGATGATTTACAACAACAGGCATTTCATTTAACAAATATATTGTTGTTGTTGTTGTTGCTGTTTCAGTTGCTGTTGCATTTCATGCACCATGAAGCATGAAACAGCTCGCGAACAGCAACATGAAAATTAACAGCGTAAAAAAATGAAATAACAAAAAAATCGAAATAAAAAGAAACAGAGGGAAAAACGCCGCCCAGGGGCATTCATAAATTTCAATTGTGCACTTTTCCTTTGTGGATTGTGGTTATTGAAATGCTTGACATTAATTAACAGCAAATAAATAAAATTACGCCGCTGCCGTGAATGAACTCTTGCAATATTGTACAAGAATGTCGCGAAATAATTTTTACTCTATCAGCCGAAAAACTATAATTACACATCATCATGATGTTTGAGGCTTGCCAAAAATGCTTCCATCCTCCTCCTCCTCGTCACATAAATCTTTTCCACGGTGGGAAATTGGCAAAGATCCCAAAGAGATGTGTTCAAAATTTTGAATGCCCCTTGACAGGTTTAACCAGAATTATATATGTATATTGAACCATTTAGGAATTTCTCTATTTCATTTTCAAAGCGTTCGAATGTTTGCATCTTGATGGCAAATTAATACCAGTAAATCTTTGGAGTATTTACGTTATTATTCCCAAAAGATTACGCGATTTCGGCTAAAAATTGTTGGGCGAGTGTTGATTTTCCGCCCACAAACCGCTTTTGATCTTCTCTGCGGGAAGTGACGATTGAAAAGCGCTTTTCCCACCAGATGTTGCTTGTTTTCTTTTTTCGTTTTGCGGCACAGCAAATGAAAATTGCGAGAATTCCCATTCGAATATTTATTTATGAAAACACAACAACGACAAGAACGGAATAAATTGTGGGGGAAAATAAAATCAGAAACGGAAGCAGGCACAGTTTATTTTGCTCCCCTGATTTCAATAATAAATAAATAATGTCTGTGAAATACGAAAATGAAATAGTTATAGAGAAGTTTGATTTTTGATTTGTTCTGCCTGTGTATTTTGTATTTATAAATGTCGAATGTTGTGTCAATTCTCATTAGCCTAATCGAATTGGATAATTTGTCAATCGAATGCCTAGGGCTGTTTGTGGATTAATTAAGAAGGGGGTTCGTCTATCTATCTATCACTGGTCTGAGGTGTGGACTCCCCAACATGATAATAACAGCCCTGGCTTATTGAGTTTCAATTACTGCCGTTTCCACGACAGCTTTCGGACCTGCCCTAACAATCACCCCTGCTTAGTGGGGAAAACCGTGTAGGGATGGTTGCGTGACTCACGAACAATGAGAATAAAAGGTTTCAATAAATAACAGAAAACCTATAGAACCATAAACTAAATAAACTCATCATTAACATACATCCCTCATCAATTTATTCATGTTTTATAGTACATTAAGGTTTATATCTTGGTACCTGTATTAATGATCATTTATATAATATTTTCTTACCTTAGTGATTACCATGGGTTTTCCTTTTTTCCACATAAAGTTTCACACGTTGTACCACAGAGATTTTTATCATATCTTAACCTAATTACCTGACCAAATAGCCAACGAGCAATTGGGCAACGATTCGGGACAGGATAGTCGTCTGCCAGTGTCAAAACGCTAAAGTGCCGGGCAAACCTGTCACGTATGGTGTGTAATCACGCACACACCTCTGGCCAGGTTGTTGTAGATGCCTTTTACATATCTGATATCCCGCGGAACAGAGAGCTTGGCCGCTTGGCCGGTGGTGTGCCTGCCTGCCTGCCCATTCATTGCCATGTTTGCCCACGTCGTCGCCAGTCGTAAAATGCAAATTGCATGCAATCAACGCGTTTTTCGTTTAATTATTATGAGAATTTTGTGTTGCTGTTTTATTTTTTTTTTTTCTCAGTTTTTCGCTGGCACGGAACGTGCCAAGTGCCATTCGCATACAGCAGCAGGCAACAAAAACAACTTGATCCGCCCGGCGGATTTCAGGTATACAGTACGGGTATTATCGGCCTTTGTCTGGGTTGCCCGGGGGCTGCCATTTTCAATTAAATTACCGGGGCATCGGGCGCAAATTGCGGTGGTCGTCCACTAGTAGCATTGTTGCTCTATCTATGTGTGTATGCAAGTATGTGCGAAATAAAATTCCACTCTAATTAATTTACATTATTTATTGGTTTCGCAATACTACACCTCCAATTTTGGGGGCTACTAATTAATTTAGTACTCTCTACTGCGCCACGTGATCTACACGCAAGTCGAACGAAATTGTAAATTGTGCGAGCATTAACTTAAATTTAGACTTCATTCAAAAATGACAGAATCGTTTTATTTTTCTTCTCGTTTTTACTTACTGTTCACCCGCCGCTCGCTGACTTTGCTTTAATTTATTGCGCTTTTTGGGCAAGAGACATTGAACTCGAAAGTGTGTGAAGGCATTTTATTTTGTTTGTTTCTGTTTGTGTTTCAGTTTCTGTTTCAGTTTAAGGTGTGGGCGGTCGGCCGGCAATGAAATGCAAATGTTGGCTAAATAAATGAGCGGGGGAAATATGTTAATTGGAACATTGACAGCTAAGTGATTTTTTCGTTAATTCCGACGAACAAATCCCAAGGCGGTGAAATTGAGTAAAGCCAGCAAAACAATTTTAGCAAATGAATTTTTTTTTTTTTGCATGTAGTTCAAGTCGTTTATTTAACATAAAACCGAATTAGGTTTTGTCTGTAAATATATACAAATTTTAATTACAGTCTTTTGAAAATAAACTGTACACAAATTAGTTGCCAATTTGTTGAGATTGCTGATTGCTAGAATAATTTAATTCGACTAACAAAGACTATAATAAAATAAACTGTATGTGTTTTTCTTTAAAACATGTACATTCTTTTGAATCAAATTCTTCAAAACACACTTGTACGTAATGTAAAGCGAAGCTCTATCAAACTATTCCAACCAAATCAGGACATCTGACACACTAGCTACTCCTTTTGAGCTGAAAATAGCGCCAAGAATTTTCCATAAAAAGGCATTCTCAGTTTGGCTTCGGAATTCCCATACTTCACAGTACGTGACTGGGAGTTGTAATCGGCAGGAAGGAGCGAGAACCACATAACACGCACACCACTCGAATGGAGAATAATATTTGAATTGCAAAATGGAGTGGACAAAACACAAATATAATTTGTGCAGTATATGCAAAATTGATTAGATTGGGTGCGGTTTGGCCTGGAACAATGTTCGCTTTATGGAAAATTGAAATTAGTTGACTTCATCCCCCCCCAAAACAGGAACACACACACACACACGCACACACAAACCTGACACATTAAATGGCATGCATAATTGAATTATCGAGTGGGTGAATTGTGGGCAAAACGGGGTCGAACCAATCCAGATGAAGGTGTTTTCCTGGCTTCAATTTCGATCGGTTGAAACAATTCCCCATGTCAATGGCACAGGGTGTAATTAAATGGAGAAGGAGCAGTCGTCGTGTGTTTGAAATTTAATAGAATTTCCAAGGGTGGGCAATGCGAAATGCAAAATGCATGCGTTTGTATCTCTGTTTCCGTGAGGATTTACGAGCCATTCGCAACGGCAACCGACAATGGCAACTGCAATCCTGCTGCTTGTTGTCCTGTCGTCCGTCTGCGTGTCCTGTGTATGTGGAAAACTGCTTGTGTATGCACATATGCAAGTCAAATAAACGTAATAATAAAATTGTTGCATACCACTCGCTCCGAATGCGGTATGCAAATGAGAAAAGGGGATTGAGTGGCGCTTCGAGGGTGAGTGGTGAATGCACATATCCGATATACGCATTTTCTGTATACAATAGAACTTGGTATAATAGCACTGCAAAAGACGAGTCCAATATATAGAAGGTGGTATAATTGTTTTGACAAGCTCTTATTATTACTATTTATAACTGCTTTACTTAAGTTCCACCAAAAAAATTGGTTTACATAAAAAATACCCTAACAAATTTATAAGACTATTTAATTGGTTAAAGTAATTATGCCAACTAGTGTAGAAGTAGCTAATAGAGAAATTAAGCAAAGAATAGACAGTGGCATTTTAGAAGTTTTCCCTATTTCTTGTGCCTAGAAAAAATGATTGCTTTAAGGGAGGCAAAAACTTGATTTTCAATTATTTGGTTGCATGTTCAGTGCTGCAATTTTAACGGCAACTGTTCAAATGCGTATTAGCAATTTGCAAATTTTACCCTCCGCTCAACGCTCATCGGTCGCCTTGATTGAAGGGTGGAAAGCACTTCAATTAGGGTTCTTTATTTGTGGGCGTTCACTGTACGTACCTGAGTTCGGTTAATCACTCCCTCGGCCAGAAAGTGAGGTAGGGAAAACAAAGCGCTAAAATAACAATTTAACAACTTGTTCAAGACGAGCAACTCTGCCTCCACCTGTCAACCCACCGCCGCCCCCTTACCGCTTACATTTCCCCACCCCCCGCCTCCCCGCGCCAATCCCCTTCACCCCGGAAAAACCGCTCAACCTCGTTATTGTCATTACCATTATATGAATGTATGCATGAACAATGCTCGGGTAATTATTGTTTTGGGGACAGACAGAGGCGATTGCGTGACTCGAGCACATTTGTTTTGTTTACGGAAAGTAATTGCAAAAGTTGTTTCAATTTTGCCCAACAGCGATAGCAAGCCAACCGAAGAGGGTTAACAGTCGCTCCTGAAAAACCAACCAAAAAAAAAAAAAAAATTATAGAAATAAAAAATATAAAGAAGTGAAAAACTGGGGAACAGAGCGGGCAAACAATGCATAATTGGCATCAGCTTAATGCTTTAACTTGCCAAGTGCCAGTGGCGAAAAACAAAATGCAAAATGCAAAATGCTACCAACCGCCCACCCGAAAAAACAGCATCAAAAACGCATTTGCCCCGCCCACTCAAACGATGGCGCTGGGCGTAAAAAGTTTTTAGTTCAACAGGGGGGCGGTTGGATAAAAAAAAAAGAAAATAAAGAGAAAACTATATGTGCATATAAAAAATTGTAAAATAGTGAGGTGGGCGGTGTGGGAGTGGCCTGGCCAACCAACGTTCTTTTTTTTTTTTTTTTTTTTTTGTGCCATTTTCTTCGTTGCTTTGTTGAAATTACAATTTTCTTTTGCTGTGTGCTCTCTTTTTCGGCATTTTTACCCCGCGCTGCACATCCGGCGCAAAAAGTGCATGAAAAGCGCAAAAATGGCACAACTACTATATATCTCCTTCCTCGTCTTTATTTTTTATTTTTTGTTGCCTCGATGCATAGTGCAAAAAGTAGAAGAAGAAGAAGAAATAGAGAGAAAACAAGTCGGACAGTCGGACGGGCAGTCAGTCATTTTAGCATTTCAGCCATTCAGTCAGCGAGTCATTCGCATGTTATCCACTTGGTTAGGGTGGTCCAATGGATTACATTCGCCAAAAAAGCTCTAAATATTCTATTTTGTAGTTGCACACGAGATACATTTTACTATGGAGAGCGGAACAACATATTTAAAGAGGATTTCTACTTTCAAATTTATTGAAGTTTATCTCAAAAAATATGGAGTAGATCGTTCTTTTAAAGAGCAGGGAAAACGCATGATTCATATAATTTCGGAAATTATTATAAAATGTTACCGTGTCAAAACAATAAAGTAGGTATATCAGTGGAAGAATCATTTATTGAATCACCCTAATCGAGACTTTTCAGCTTATTCGCATTCGCTCTTGCCTTCTGAATTTCCCTGTTATAAACTGTAAACCAACAAAAAAGCAGAAAATCTATGTTTTTTGCGAGCATTTTGGGCGAAAATGTTTGTGAATTATTTAAGGGGAAACCAAAGCATCCCAAACTAAACAAAGTGAGTTGGGAGGAAAAGCAGGAAGGAGCTGCTGTGGGGCACTTAAAATTCAACTTGCTAAATGAATTTTAGGCAGAATGCTGCCAACCGTCAGATATTTTTCATCTTTTCCCTTTATTCGCTCCCATCGGCATCTCATTCTATACATTCTAGATTTCCCCATTTAGGTTTTGTGTTTATTGTGTGTGTGCGTCATTTTGATGGTTTTCAATTGCAAATTAAATAGAAACGATTTATTTGTGTTATGCTTAGACAAACGTATAATGTACAATTTGTAATTAATTAAATATTATTATTGATCTCATTGCAGGTTGGTATTCAATTACACTGGCTTGGTTTACATTTTCAATAAGTTGTGTGTAAGTATAATTAATGTTTGATGGAAACATAATTGTGTTTTCCATTTAAATTGGTACATTGTTAAAATTATTTGTGATTTATAAATCAGCAAATGCTTGTATAAAATCCCACATTGAATGGCTTTTACATTCCTTTTGAATGCGACTTTCACCTTGAATGAGCAAATCGGAAAAGAAGGGACAACGAGTGAGTCATTGAGATAAATGGCCAGAGCATTTGGCAAATTGAAATCAAATCAAATCGATAGCGGCACATCAAATTGAAGTCTCCGGTGCTGCGGTGAAATACAAAAACACGAATCAAACTTTGACTTGGCAATGGGAGAAAGAGGGAAAATCCGAAAGTGCGCCAAATGCAACTAAGCGATACATAATACCGAAAAGAAAACACACAAATCCCCAACAAACTCCGACGATGCCTGCCAGATAAAAGATGATTGAATGCAACTGGCTGGCGCTGAATCCCCATCCCCATCACTTTTCTCCCCAAAATCCCCCCTTTCCTTCTTGTCTGATTAACATAAATCGTGCTGGCTGCTGCTGCCACTGCCCGACTATATCTTATTTCGATTTTTTTTCACTCGCCTCTGGTTTGTTTTGTTTTGTTTAGCTTCGTTTCGTTTCTCCCAAATGAACTACGGGCTTATGCAAAGCTCAGATGGCGGCAAGGCAGCACCAGAAATTGAATGGAAGCGAGCTGAAAAATACAAAAAAAAAAAAAATGAATAAAAACGAAAGGCAAAGCTGAAATGAAATTCAAATGTGGAAGGAGCAGGAGCTGCAGTTCCAGCAGGAGTTCGATGTGGATGTGGATGTGAATGGGGATGAGGATGTGGAGTGGTGGGAAGGAGCAGGAGGAGCACATCAGTGACTGCCTGCTGACTTTTATTGCAATCGCAGGTTTTGAATTCAGCAATTCAGGCTCCAACTTTGAAAACAGAGACGAAAACTTAACCCATTTTCAGTGCAGATGGTTGGAAAAGGGGGAGTTTTAAAATTATGAATTTTTCTTTATTTACAAAACATATAAAACATAAAGAAAATTAATGAGTTCTTTTATAGTATTTGTTATGTAATTAACATTTAAGTTGCTTTCCCTTAAACATAGAAACTATTTGTTTTAATGAGTTTCCAACAAAGTTATGAGCATTATGTAAACATTTCATGTTTCTGCGCCAAAAACTATGAGTAAAAGCAATTTCGCTGGCAACAATACCAACTTCCTTTGTCCAGAAAATCGAATCTTTTAAAGGCAATCAAAAATCGATACCAGCGACGGGTTAAACTTTTTGCTGCTGATGAGCATGAGAATGATGTTGCTGTCGGTCTCCTCTGGCTTTCTTCCTACGGGTTCTCTGTTTTTTTTTTTTTTTTTTTTTTATCTCCTCGCTCGTTTTTTGTTTCCTTCGCTTCGGTTTGAACTTCATTGTTGTTGGCTCGCTTAAAATTCCAAACAGCAAATTGCAACTGCCAACAATTTCGAGGCTATCAGTGGCATAGCATCAGGCAACCACGTCGCTGGTGGCTGCTGCTTTTGCTGCTGCTGCTGCTGCTGCTGCTGTTGCTCCTGCTGCTGGTGGAGATGCTGATGTTGCTCCTACCACTGGCAGTAATTTTATGCAAGATGCTATCTCAACACGCCTGCTGGAAGAGAGAAGGCAGAGAAATGCATGTAAGCCATTTCACTGGGGTTCTGCTACAGCTTCAGCTTCAGCTTCTTGGCAATGTATGTAGCTGCTGCTGCTGCTGCTGTGGCTGTTGCAAGTATGACAAACAGCCTGCTGCCGTCTTTTGAATGGAATTCAATTCCCATGCAGCAGGGGCAGCAGCAACCCTAGACGTCTCTCACATCTCGTGCCTTTTGTCTGCCTTTTATCTGCTGATGTTGCTGCCGTCGTTGCTGTTGTTGTTGCTGCTGCTGTTGTTGTTGCTGCTGCTGCTGTTGCTGTTGTTGTTGCTGCTGCTGCTTCTCGGCACAGCGGCAATACTTGTTTAGCTTGTTTGCCGCCGCTGCTGTGTTGCTGGTGATGTTGCTGCTGCAGTTATTGCCATTGTATCTTGATGCCTTTCAAGTGCCAATTGTGCGACCGCCCCGAACCTTTTTCCTTTTTTTTATACATATATATTTTTTTTGTCTCGTTGGGAGACAAACTCATTGCTTATTTAATTTAAGGTGGGAATTTCAGCGTTTTCCCCCTTCTTTGCTTTTGTGTCACGAGCGAATTTATTCAAATTGAGTTGATAATAGTGCGCTACTGCTGCTGCTGCTGCTGTTGCTGCCATTCAAGTGTTAATTGTTGTCGGCACCCTCTGAGGAGATTTTCTGTGTATTTAATAAATATTTGCACAGCAACAATAACGAGCGTCGGGTTTAATCAACAATGAGAACAGCATTTGCTCTTTTTACGACCGGCTCTAACTCTTGTCCGGCGTAATTCACGATTTCCTGCAGTAATTGAAAAGATAGCAAGACAAGTTGCTGCCGTTGCGGCAGCCACATTTCAGCTTCAGCAACTCGCCGGCAGTCGGGGCAGTGCATTAATTATTCATGAGTTGTCGCGCAGGCGACATTGCAGCCACAGCCAAGAGAAACAGCAACAACAACAGCAACATCAGTAAAAGCAACACCAACAGCAACAACAGCAGCAATAGTAGCAGCAGCAACATCAGCATTAGCAGCAACAGCAACAACAACTCGGAGACAGCGGCAACATAATTATTCATGCGCGCTTATCGCCAGTAAGGTAGGCAACACCATTTTAACCACAAGCGGATTATAATTATCAACAGTTGCCATCAGAACTGACAGACAGCCGGACGGACAGTTGCTACTTGAAGGCGCAGCAGCAACAGCAGCAACATGTTGCTGAGCTGGCTGGCGGTGCACAATGCATGGGTAATGGCCATCATGATGATGATGAAGCCAAAAACGCGCAGCAGCAAATATAATTACACGGCCAACAACAAGACAGACAGCTGCTTTAATTGATGTTGATTGCTATCAACAACACTGCCTCCGAGTTCTTCGCATTTTGCCGGGCTCTCCAATTCTCTCGGCTCAATTCGAATTCTTCATTCTTCTTTTCATTGCCCTCTTTTGTCTGAGGTGGAAACCTTTCCAAAATAATGAACTGTAAAAAAAAAACAGGCCGGGAACAATGGAAAACAAAATGTTGTGTTGCATGTCAGTGTGGCATTAGGAGTAATATGGCCAAAACAACTAAATTAGCATTACTAACTTGTGTTCGGATAATGACTAAATTGAAACGGAAGCAAATAAACAGCTACGCCCACGCTACAAAATTTTACACCTGAAACAAATATTCAAATGTTTGTACAACCAAAAACAAATAATAATTGTTTCAAAGCTTTTAGCTTTTTCGATAGATTTAATAAGCCAATACTTACAGATTATTTAAAGAGGATTGTGTTGCAAATCCGTTTAGTTAATATTGCCAAAGCTTATGTTATAAAAGCTAAACACATGATTAAACTTTACTTCAGAGCTCATTAAGTTAAAAGCATTAAATTCGAAATATTTGACATTTAAGCTGCTTTGAGTTCAATAATACACAGCTTTTCTTTTTTGAGAAATTGTCTTAAGAGTGTTTGAATGTTATGGCTCATAAATAGGATTTATTGTTTAGCTAACTCACAAATTGTATTAACCTTTTCGAACCACTTAATTGAAAAAAGCAGCACATAGGAAATATCCATGATTCCTTTACAATTAAAATGACAATAAAAACGCAACTCAGTAAAGGCATTAAATCGAAATTAGTAGACAAGCTGCTTACATTTTAATAATTTTTCTTGGGCCTTAACTTTTTGCTTACACTTTGCGTTTTTTTTTTTTTTGGCACTCCCCCAAAATATTATGGCTCATAAATCGGATTTATATTTTAGCTGCTGCAGCTAATGTTCGCACATATATATTTTATGCTTTAATATACACATTTATTTTCCGGACCATTTGGGTTTATAACCCCAAGCGGTTGTTAAGATATTTGGTGGTAATTGAAACTTGGGGCAAGATTGTCAAGGCAACATTTCATTCTTTATTTTCTGCCGGTTCAGCAAACGTCCTGTGATGAATCAATCAAAACTTAATTTGCCACGGGTCCCCGGTAGGCATTTAAATTTTAATTAACATTTTTGAATTGTGCTGTGCAAAAAGAGCATCTGGCCTCTCTTTCACTTGGTGTACTTATCCCATAAAAGTCTCCATGCAGGCCATCTCTCTTGCTCTCTCAATGCCTTTGGAATGGAGTTTTTGGAGAGCGAGAGGGAGCGAGGAGAGAGTGAGAGAGAGCGAGCTGCGGCAGCCATGTTTGTTGTATGGCGCTCACTCATTAAAGCCTGGCTGTGCGAGCGAGACAGCGACAGGTTGCTACAACTTTTGGCGCATGTTGAGCTGCGCATGCAAAAAAAGCAGAAAGGAAGAGGAAAAGGAAGGGTATGGGAATGGGAAACAGGAGATGTAGGAGGTGGTGGAGAAGGAGGTGGAGGGAAAGAAGGAGTTGGGGAAATGGGAAACTTTGCGACGCCTGCCGGCTTTTAGTTTGCCTTTTAAATGTTTAAACGATTAAGTCGAATTTTAATTTGGCCGCAAAGCATAACACGACTTTACACACACACACACTCACTTTATGTTTTTTGGCCTGTGTGTGTGTTTTTGCCCCCGGGTGCGGACCAAAAACTAACAGAAATGTAAAGCAGGCAATAAAGTGGCAACACGCTGACTTTGCCCATAAACCAACTAACCGAATCTGTTTTGGGGGCGTCGTTTTTTGCTCGAGTTTTGTTGTTGCTGCCTGTCCACTTAGAGATGGAAGTGCAGGCGATAAACGATAGACATGCAAATAAGTGGGGCCCATTCAATGATTTATGCCAGCTTGTTTGATTCAATCAAGAGAAAAAACGACAATAAATAAGAAACAATACTACACAAACAAGCATATTTTAATTTTGCCAAAACCTTTCCACATGGACTTTGTGTTTAAGATAAACAAAGTTGTTTGACTGTGCTTATTTGTTTCCATTCCCGATCTTCTTAAAAATACACAACCAATGATAAATAACAATGCTCAACGGAAATTAATGGAAACAATAAATATTAGGAGATTATAGATTAATTTGAACAAACATCGACATTAGATTAAGAATACTCGACAGAGTTATCCTGCTGACATCGAAGTAATTTGTTAAGGTGCGATTGTTTTTTTTTTTTACCTAGAAGGGAAACACTAATAGACAAAATGTTGACACGTAATAATGACAATATTAGTCAGAGTTTTTTAACATCAAAGCCTAATTTATTTTTGCTTTTCTACACCTTTAAATATTTTCTCTCCCCCAAACGCAAGATGTTCATCTTCCCCTTGGGATGCTGAGCTGCATGAATGAAAAACAAACGAGTCTCTGGGAGTCTTGGGAGTCCAAGTGGGGAGAAGTTGAAGAAGGTCTGTAGCAGCCAAAAGATGACTCGTCATTTTCCCTTTCTCTTTCTCCGAGAGTCTGTATGTTCCTTTTCCCTCTGGCTGCCGACACTCATTAATGTTTAAAGTGTTTTATGATATGCATAATTGCTTGTACAGATAATAAAGTTTTCTGCCCGACCAGTGACCACCCCCGGTTAGCTTTTGGCCCCTTGGGTCATTTGTCCATTCACTTAATTAAAATGCAAATGGAAATTCTTCAAATGGCTTGCACTGCGGTGGAAAAGCTATTGGGGGAAATGGAGAGGAAGGAGAAACGTGCATAACTCATGTCCCTGTTGATGACAGATTCCCTTTTCCTCGAAGCTTGTTGTCTGTACACAAGGATAAAGACAGTTAAACTCTGGAATTAATATTTCAAAATATTTATGGAGGAGTAGGAGTTATTTACTTGGTGGATTGTTTAAGTAGCCAGGCATAATATCCATACAAAATTGGTTAACCTAATAAAAATGTATAATGTTGGCATAGAACCTAACTTAGAACATGTTTTATGAGCTAATCTTTGGTTTGACAGAACTCTTTTCCTATTCTATGGGATGGCTATGTATTTCTTCCAGTGCACTCCGAATATTTGCGGAAGTTTTGCCCGGTGCATTGTCTTTGTGTCTGTTGTATCTGGTGGTGTTGCTGCTGCTACCGAGTTTACGACGCGTGAACGGCAACAGCAACTCATCCACAAAAGAAGAGGAGGCGACAAAATCCTCTTTTGCTTCCCTTTTAACAAGAGGGGAAAAAACGATCTTCGATGCTTCGTCAGCTTCTTGCTGCCTCCTCCGTTTTTTTTTTTGATATGATTTTTGTTTTTATTGTACAAGCGTTTCCAGTGAATTTTTTGATGATATCTTTGAATGTTAACATTCACAAAAGCGTAAAAATTGTTGCCCCTCTTCTTGTTCAGCCCTCCCTTTTCGCTGGCTTCCCCTCGTTCTGGCATTAGTTTATATATCGGCTTTATGAGGCACTTTTTACTGCTCAACCTCTGCTCTGTTCTGGACCCTTATCCCTCCATGTGTGTGCGTTCGTTTGGGTATTAAGTGAAATTCTTTTGTGTCGACAAGCGAAAATAAAATTCACACACTGCCGAACGTGCCGCAGAGAAAGAGGGGGAATAACGTATATACAGAGCAAAAAAATCAGAACTCAATTGTTATTTACATTTTAAGTGAAAGTATTATTGAAAAGTTAATAGTGTTATAAATAGTTTAAGAAAATTCAGCTTTTTTATGCCAATAACTCAGACTAGATAACTGATGAATAATGGTTTCTAACCTTTAGTTCTCTTGCAAATTTTCTTAATAAAACCGCGCCTTAAATCCAAACCAAATAGCACCCATTTACATATAAACTTCTTTTTTTGCGGTGCATGAAAAGAGCTGGGGTGAAACCAAGGCACACAATGGTTTTTAGAGGGAAGGACGAAGGGTTGGCGGTTGTTTAACTGGCAACTGGGACTTGATGATGATGCCGCTTTGCCCCGCTCATTTCCTCGCCTTTGGTCGCCCTACCTTATTTTTTCCCCCTTACATTTTTACCTGGCGGGCACAATCTCTCACAATAACAACAACAAAATCGGGAGGGGGAAAAAAAGGTGCAAAAGCAACAACAAAGGAACCGAAAACGAGCGACTGACGGAGTGAGAACAGCAACAACAACGACAACAACAACAGGCAGCAACAACGAAATACACCCAATGACAAGCTGCTCGGCAATTTGACATAATTTATACGTCAAATTACTGCAAATTGATGCTAAATGGCTTCAAATTGAATTGACTGGCGCAGAAGAGGCAACAACAACAACAAATTGTATGTGAAACGAACGAAAAAAAAAGCACGAAAAAAGAGGCAACAACAACAACAACAAAATGTAGCGCCCTGGCGGCGAAAATGGCAACAAAAAAAACTATAGAAACAACGTAGCCAACACACCGTGTCGAAAGTTGTTGCTGTTGTTGCTGTTGTGCTCACTCAAACGAAAACATTTTGAATTTTCAACGTGGGGGCATCTTATGTTGCTGTTGGCGTTGCTGTTTCTTTTCTGCTGCTGCTGTTGTTGTTGTTGGCGTTAATGTTGCTCTGGTTGCTTACGGTGCTGTTGCTACTCTGCCTGTTGTTGCTCTGGTTGCTTACGGTGTTGCAGTTGTTTATGTTGTAGCTTTTGTTGTTGTTGCTGCTGCTTTTGTTAATGTTGCCGTTGTTTCTTTGATGACTGTTGCTGTTTCTGATGTTGCAGCTACAGGAGTTACTGTTGTTAGTGTTGCTTTTTGCAGTTCTGTTGTTGTTAATGTTGCTAGCTACAAAGTTCTTTTGTTGCCATTAATTTCAATGTTAATATTATTTCTGTTGTTAAACTAGTTAAGCTGTTATTGAAGTTGCTAAATATTTATTTATAATAAAATCCAGCGGTTATCATAAAAACTAATAGCATCTTAATAAAAAATAAGATAACATTTGTCTTGCCATAAAACAATTGCCTAATTCCTTCGAACAAAAAGGAGATTAGTTGGCTTACCTATACTTTTTTTGCAAAATGAAGCCAAGGAGAATTAAAATTTATACCGTAATTGAAACCACATAGAAACCTTGAATGTCAGTTTATATACAGAAATACAGCAGGGAAAAACTCAACTTTCCTTTTACAAAAATTCACTTTGTACATTTTTCACAAAAACTGTCAAAAAGGTAGTTTAATACACTTTAAGCTACTTTATTGCAATGCCTTAATCCACTCTTTACCCAAACAATCCTTGATTTTTCACTAATTCCGCATTTTCCTTTTTCTCTTTGCAGGTATGCACTTTGTATTTGGTCTTTAATCTGGTAACTGGGAAAAATCAGCAAACAGCAGAAAACAGCTCAATTGTCGGCACACCCACTCAACGCCTTTCACACCTCTTGAAAAGCGAAGCGAACAGGAATAGTGTAGGTAAAAGGAAAGAAATTCCATTTCAGCACGAAAAAAAGAAAGCCATGAAATGTGCAATCGCCATAAAAAAAAGTGCAACTGTCAACGGAACACAAAAAACTTTGTTGTTTACAATTTGCCGTTGTTGCAGCAGTGCGCTTGCAAAATATTGAATTCAATTTAAAGCGCAAGAGGCGTTCATAAATCTCCGACAATTGTGAGCGGTGGAGGAGCGGTGGTAGAAAGGCCCGCAGGGCAGGGAATCGGTGAAAGAGTTAAAGTCGGATTATGGTCATGCACTCCCTTTCCATCCCATCCCCATCCCCATCCCCATTCCATCCCATCCACTTATTGTTCGCCGCGTCGCCTTCTCATCCGCTCACTCATTTATTCCTTTTGATTGCAGTCGTGAGGGGGAGGTGGAGATGGAGTTGCAGTCGGAGTCGGAGTCGGAGTCGAAGGGGGGATCGTAAACTGTCAGCGCAATTAAAATAAATTGAAACTGAACTTTCGCACACACAGTGGAAAAATAATTCAGAATGACCTACAACTTGAGAAAGAAAAACAAAAAAAGCAATAATATTTTTGAAAACTTTCTGGTTCAAACCAAAAGATTCTGTAGAATCAATAAGAAATCATTTATAAGAAAATTACATTAAATTCCTAAGTACAATCATTTTTAAGAAGTTTCCTATATTAAAATGATTTCAAAATTACAAACAAACTTCTGAATCTTCACGTTTCTTAACGATTCATAATGAATTTAAAATTTTTCATAAACTCTAATATTCTTATTTCTGAAAAAAAACACGGGCCAAATCGATTCGAAAAGTAATATGAGAGTTAAAAAACTTAAAGTATCAAAATGCAATAAATATGCATTTCGCACTGTGTGAAAATGAAATTAAACAAAAATTTTCCCGCCCAGCTGTCGCATAATTCATCAACTATTTAGGCGGCAACAGAAGGAAAATTGAAGAAAAATTTGCGTGTGTGTCGCAAAAAGTTTTTCATTTTTAGCATCTTGATTGTCTAGGAGGCGGGAGAACGAGGCAAGGAAGGAAGGAAGGCGGTAGATGGAGCATGTAGCATGGAGCATGGAGCGCAGGAACTTTGCCTGGTAGCCGGGCCAGAAAACGGTTTGCTTGCCATGGCCATGGGCAACTAAATGAACGTTCCACAGTCTTCGGTCTTCTGTCTTCTGTCTTTGGTCCTCTGTCCGTTGTCCGTAGTCCATAGTCCGCTGTCCGTCCCTTTCTGTCCGTTCTGTCCGTCGGCTAACCCATCTTCTTCTTCCCGAACCCCCAACGCCCCTCGGTTTCCGTTCGCTTACCTTCCTTCTCAGCTCGTATCTCAAATTGTTCAACTTCATCAGCAAAAAGTAAGGGAAAAGATGCTGCTGCCGTGAATTGTGGATGGGGAAGTGTACTGGGAAAAAAGATAATCCAGTAATTCATAGCAGAATCCCAAATGTTCTAGATGAAAATACCCGCGTTAATTTATATATTTAATAATCAACTTTGTCAATGTTGACGAACAAGTTATTTAATGAAATGTTATGAGAAATGTTCCTTCAACCTAAGAAATTGAAAACACATTTCAAATATGTTTCTGAATAACCTTTTTTTCTGTGTACCAAATCACACCAAGTCAGGCTACCCCTTATCCTCTATACATATATCCCCTGATCCCCTTGCTTGCTCCTCATTCGATTGTCATGAGTCTGAGCCCGAGACTCTTTGCTTTTGTCCTTTTTTGTTTTCCAACGGCAGCAGGCAGCGTCAGGAGACTAAGACCCCGAGGACCCAGAGCACTTGAGCTTGGGTTCTGAGTTGAGGAAGTCAAGGGAGATCGGGAACGGTGAAGGGTGAAGGATGAAGGGCTTCAGAGGAGCCGCACGAGGAGTTAAGCGGATGCATAATACGGAAAAATGCCTTGAAAACGAGACGAGGAGTGTTGTTCAGCGGGAAAGCGATACATTTAATACTCTTTAGCAGAAAAGGTTGTCCAAAATATACTTCAATGGGATTATTTTGGATTATAACAAGGCGATAAAAAAAGTAGTTAAACCACTAATAAATTAAATGTTGATCTATAATCAGTTTAATACTATAATAGGAGTTTCTTTTAAATATAAAGGGTATAATAAAACTATACCTCTTTTGTGGTATCTATCAAATACCCTAGTTTCTTTAGTCAAAATTCCAGTTTTAGAAAATCTGTAATAATGGCTCTCGTCCAGAGTGACGACAAGGACTTCCACGCCCTCCGGGAGGCGCAAAGGATGGTGGATTCGTGCCAGGACTTTGCAGACCACCTAATCGTGGCCGAATTTCTGCCTCATTGTCGCTGGGTGGCCTACATCAATATTCGCACCCTGGAGCAGGTCATCTATTGCGTGGAATTGAGTCGCGCCGGCTATCGGATTGTAGCCTATGACTTTGATTACGTGGCCGATGAGGTGGCCAATTGCGACACCTATTACGATTCGGCTCACCAACTTCTGGCCGGCATAAGTCCGTTGTACGGAGAGAAATATGGTTTTGGGCGAGAGCCGCTGAAGAACCGAAAGGAGCAGTAGTCTCCGGGGGGCGTGGCATGTGAAGAATGTGTCTGCTAATTGATAATTGCCGCCCCAAAAAGTGATAATTAAGCGTTTTGCAGGTAAATGACTTGATTGCAATAATAAAGCCAGCGGCCGTAAGTTGGATTCGGGGTCTGCCATTTGATTAATTGCTGCCAAGTGAGCGGAGATCGATGAAGAGGGGAAGGGGAAGGGGAAGGGGAAGGGGGAACAGGCAGTGGCAGGAGCAGGTTGCCAGTTGATTGACTCAACTTGGCACTCTCCGGAGTCCGGACCTTTTGTAGCGAAAAAAGTTAACAAGTTTTTGTGCCGTTCCACTTGACTGCCGCCGTCGAAGGAGGCGAATGAAGATGCAGACGGTTCGAGCACTGGGCACTGAACACTGAGCACTGAGCTCTTGAACACCGAACACCCAACCAAACCCAACCCAACCCAAGCCAATCCAATCCAAACCAACCCAGCCCAACTTGATGCTTCTCCAGCTCCAGCTCCATCACCACCACCACTTGTATTCCTCGTTTTGGCCGGGCACCAAGCCAACTAAGGTTTTTATCTAGTTGAGTCCATCTAGTCGCTTTTCCGTCCGTCCCACGGCTGTCTGCCGTGGACAACTCACAGATACACACGCTCGCAGTTGCTGCTGCAGACTTACTGATGAACGAACGCAGATACAGTCGGCCATCGATAAGAGTACTACATTTGTCTAGTTGAGTTCTACAAAAATCATGCACATAACAGCTTAGGCAATTTAAGTCACTGCCAACATTTTAAAACTGTTCTAAAAGCACTTCTTAAATTTGTTGATAACTGAAAATAGATAAAAAATGGATAATGCTTACCTTATCACTCAAAATTTAATTTGTAAAATTTTTTTTGTTAAAGAGGAGATAACACATTAAAAATAGATGAAGTACAAAACCATGAAAATGTCTTAGGTAACAGAATATTTATATGATCCAATTCTAATTATAACTTACTCTTCTTAAAATATTAGTTTACATTAACTAGTTTGCTTTAATCTTAAATGATGGTTCAACGCTTCGAAGCTCCACTGTAGTTGAGCGAACGCATTTGCTTTGGCGTCCGTATCGGCCATGTCTATCTGAGCTGGCTCTCCACTTGTCTATGCTCGTATATTTGTCCATTGAAGCATGCAATTGATTGCTGCAACGGCAACAGCAACAGCAGCAGCAGCAGCAGCATTATCCCCTTCCTTTGTTGCCCCCCTTGGAACCGATTCCCTCATGACTTCCCCCCTTTGCTCGCTGTGCTTTAATTGCCTTTTCATTGCAGCCCGTCGGCCTTTTGACTCAGTAGTGCCCCCTTTGTCCCCCTTGGCCCCTTTTTTCGCCTCCACTGTCAGTGTGTATATATGTGTGTGTGTGTAATTTGTGGTTGTTGTTCTCTGTTAATGCATTACATGAATTTTAACAAGCTTTGCATTCTGACTGACTATCCCCCCTTTTTGTCCCATTCTTGTTTGTTTATTGTAGCCGCATCTCCGTGAACGCAGACATAATTTAACCTTTGCCTGCCTCATTTTAATGCATTTCATTTCGCAAATTTTCAATCAATGAGAATCGCAAATTGAACGAGATTTTTAGATGGCCAACTTCCAGAAGGCTTACTTGTTTAATTAGTTGAATCACGGATGTGCTGGCAATAAAATAAGCTGGCTGCAAGCAATTCAGATCAAAGCATTTAAACAGTATACCACTTAATCAACAAGTTCCATTTAGCTTTTATTATTTAAGTGAACTCGTTGAAAAGCTATGATAATAAAAAAAAAAAACGCTACAAATAATTATTCCGGTTATTTGAGGAATATTTGCGGGCAATTTATATATACCATCCGCTTGTTGAGAACATTACAAATAATCAGCAGCGATTTAAATTATCAACAATCAACAATCTCCCTGACAATCGAAATAATTAGCTCGCAATGTATATTCACTGAACTAGTGTCCCTAGCATTATCTACTCAAATCGCGCAATCAAATACCAAAAACACAAATGAAAACAGGTCCGCCAATTGAGCTTGTGACACTTGACAAAAAATGTTGAAATATTAGGTTCTCAGAAATACATTTTTTAAATTTATTTTTAAACAGAATCAATTAGTTTTTTATATAAATTAAAACAATTTCATAAGTTCTTGGGTTAGTTTTCCAAAGCATTTAATACATAGGTTAATATTTACTCTGATTTGTGCTCGTGATTTATAAAAGCAAAAAAATAAACAATTTTTTCCCTGAGTGCCACTCCCTACCACGGGGTTTCCATGGAACTGCAACTTTTCCGTGTTAGTTCAACTAATTGGCTGCGTTTTTGGTTAATTAGCGCACCAGCAGCGAAAACTAACCATGGCAACGTTGTCCGCTGGAAATGAAATCTCTTTGCTGTCGCACACGCGCTTTTATTGGCACTCAAATTGGCAGCTAAACTTTGGCAGCAAAAGCGGCAACAACGGCAACAACAACGATGATATCAACAGCACCAAGCACACACCGCAAAACAACTTGCAACCGTCGTCGACTGACGACAACTATTTTGTCTGCATTAAAACGTTGTAATTATTTTATGCCAGATAACAATTTGATATTGTCAATGCCGCGAAATGTTCAAGCAGCGAATTGATGGGACAACTGAGGGGTTTTCGGGGCGATGGGAACTGTGTGAGTTAGATGGATGGTGGCTAAATGCAAATTGGTTGCCCATGTTGTTGTTGCTGTTGTCTGTTACCGTATGCTAATCAGGGTGAGCCGCGTTTCGTTGCAGCAAATTAATTGGCTTTTAAAGCGCTGTTAGATCGCCATCTCGTTTGTAATGCAAAATGAACACTTTTACACAAAGTCAAGCAATAAAAACCTTATTAAATGTGGGCATGTGTTGATATATATTATTGCTGTACCTAATAAAAACGAATGAACTCAATGCAGCTTTGTTTTAATACGGGATTACATTTGCAAATGTGAATTATGCAAAACTTAGCTTTTAATTGTATTGGTATAATTAGGAGGCCATCATAGTGAAGGCATACTAATTTTAAATTATAGAGGTAAAAATAAAATAGGTTAAACAATGGATATAAAACTGAATTGCAATAAGTTTTTATATTATTCAAAACAGTTATATAATAAAACGAATATGTACAGGCTATAAAAAACAAGGGTTCTTTTTCTATTGAAGCTTAAATGAATTCATTTCTTAACAAGCTTTAAGCTCTTCAAATATCTGTATTCTATGATTTTTCTGTGAGACTGCCATGCAATTTCCATACGAATCTGGTTCACTCTAAACTGAATTTTTCCCCAACCAACGAGCGGAGCTCGAAAATGGGGAAAACACAGCAGCGGCCACGAGTCTAGTGCAGGGGAATCCGGAGGGGAGGGGCTGCATGCTGCTGTCATCAGTTGACAGCCAGCAGCAGCGTCGCCTTCGTCGTTGTAGCTTTTAACAATTTGCAATAAATTAGCCGAGGCAACTGTGCAGAGTTTTCACTTGAAATGCAACTCGAATTGCATTTTCAAGGGGGCGAAACGAGGGGAAAGTACACGGGAAAAAGTTGATGAATTTAGTTAACCATTATAATGGTACATGCCTCTTACTTGTGGAAACAAAAAAACCGAAAAATAATATCATTATCAACGATGATCTTATGTTCGTGTTAAAACTAAAATATGAGTGCATTATGCTATAAATTTCTCTCTGTGCAGGACACTTTGTGCAATTTTTCCTTGGAGTTCTCCGCTCTCTACCCTACCGCAAACACTTTTTTTCGTACCACAACAGTTTCCAAACATGTCTTGCCAATTTCACACTCCAAACTGCCTGCCTGCCTACCCGCCGTCAGCTGGCTTCAAGCGATTTCTACCTGGCTCGGTTCATTTATTGGCCCGTGAGTCCGCCGGATTTTATGACGATCTCCGCGCAGCTGGAATTCGGCTCACACCTCGGAAATGCCCAAAAGCAAAGAACAGTTGACAATAGAGAGAGGGAGGAATTTCAGGATTTAATTGCCCTGAATTTAAAACATTTTTGTCCTGATTCGAACAACGACGGATAGGTTGACTGCAAGCGATGGAGGAGAGGAGATGACGGCCTCGGCCCTATAGAAGCCCTCTGCCAATACTTCCGGCAATCCCTTGCCGTTCATGGTGCATCGGGTGAAGTTGTAGGTCGCCTTTGGCCAGGGCGGTACATATCCATCGTCATATCGTGGCAAATCGGTACAATCGCCGAGATTGGCCATTATTATGTCCTTGTAAAATGTTTCGATGTAGTCAACGAACTTTTGAGGTGGAATCGACCAAGGAGTCATCTTGTAGTCCTCCTCCTTTCCAGAATAGCTGCTCAAAATTCGCATTTCAACCTGATTATAATTTATTTATTTGATATATGAGTAGGAATTAATGATACATTGGGGGATTGTTGTTACCCACCATCACGTTGTCATCCATATCTATATTCCAAAAGAATGTTCCCGAAAAGCTGAAATCTCTGGCTTTGTGCTCGATTCGCAGATCCATGTCCATGTCACTCGGATTTGTGGTACTGCCAGAAATCGAAATGGGCGTGGCCTCCCAATTGTTCTGTAAAATATACCAACATTTAAATCCGTTCAAAAATTAAATATATTGCAATTTAGTAAAAATAATTAAAGAACTGGTTATTAAATATAAAATATATTTGAAGTCTCTTTCAAAGGGAAGTCTTACCCTTGCAGCACAATCATCGTATAAATACACAAAAATGCCCACAAAAAGCAGAAAGGGCACAGAAAACGGTAACATTTCTAGTTAAATTGGTCATGTTGTCTAAACCCGTTAGGCTTATATAGTTCTCGAACTAAGTGAGCCTTTCAAAAATAACTGTTCCGCACGGAAACTTTGTGTACAAATTATTATCAAAATAATAATGTTAATAAGCGACAGAATGAGTGCAAATCATGCAACTCATATCTTTATTTGTTCATCTACACGGTTTGAACAACTAGTTTTATCTCAAAAATAAATATTAATAAATACCAACAAGTAGTACAATAAAACACTAGTAACAACATGAGTTTCCTTGATTTTAATGGATAAACAATCCCATCTCTTACATTATTGAACTCGATATGTAACCAAAGTAAATAAACTTAAAGAAGTATTTTGACTTGTAGTTCATTAATTTATTACTTACTTTAAGACCATATCAATGCCTTTTGAAAACTTTAATATTTACATTTTTCAATTTTAGTTACAATTCAAAAAAAAAAAAAACAGTTGTCTGCCAAAAATGTGCCCTTCAGATAACCTTGCTCATGACCTTTACGATTAGCGTGAAGCCCCAGTCGACCTGTCCAGTGGCTTTGTAACACAGCTTGAAGAATCCTTCGGGGGCGACTTCTGGTAATCCCTCGCCATTGGCCACACACCTATCGAGCTTGTAGAGATTAGGGGGCCACGGGGGAACAAAATCGCCTTCGAATTGTAGCATATTCGAGCAGTGTCCCACATTCTTTATAAACGCATCCTTGTAGAAGCCGTTTAGATACTCAAAGAATGGCTGTTGGGGAATAGACCAGGGCATCATTTTGTAGTCGTTCTCATCTCCCGATGAACAGTGATAAACATCAGCTTCAACCTGTCAAGAAAACTAGTTTTTTTTAGGATTGTTAAAATATAAACGCAAATATTTACCATATCATTTTCATCTGCTTGATATTTCCAATCCAACGTCATGGAAAAGGCATATTCACTGCGTCCCAAACGCTCAACCTTTGTAGAGATATTTAATAGGTTCTCATCCGAGGTATAGGATGTTAGGGATATGGGCTCGTACTCCCAGTTGGGCTGTGAAGTTATATCAAAAATTAGAGATCCTGAGGGTGTACTAGAAAGTCCTGACATACTGCTGCAAAACAGCCGTTGAAAACGAGCGCACCGAAAAAAAACAGCAGCGAGATGCGCGGTTTCATCTTAACAAGATTAAACTTAATTCGACTGCAAATCGGTTGTTGTTTATATAGCAAACGAAGGCTAGTAGAACGATATTGTTTCGCCTGAGATGTGTACAAATTATATAAGCTCATGTTACATTGCTCGCAAACATGATAAAAAATGCCAAAAACATGTAGAAATTTTCGGATTTAAAGGTAAATGTATGGGAGATGGTTTAGGAACTGCACTGCACTGAAGCAGTCCTGCCTATTTTTCATAGAAACTATTACTTATTCAATATTCCACTGCCCCCATAATCAGCAGAACTCTCAAAAAAGTTCCACAGTCAGAACTCCTCGTTAATTTTTGTAAATATAATATTAAGTACTTAAGTACTTACCTACAACGAGTGATTAAAAACTTTGAAGTTTTAAACTTTCGTTTAAAAAAATTTAATTATTTTTTACATGCATTAAACAATTAGAAATGTGTAACATCTCATAAAGTCTACAATTTCATAATAATCAAATATTTATTGTAATATAAGGTTAGTTGTTAGTAATACTATATTGTTTGCACTCGATGATTTTTTCACTATCTACCATCTTACTGTCAAAATGATATCTACTATTTTAACACATAAGAACTTTTACCGATTTTAGCCACCAAAATGCTACATTTAAACACAGAAGATTAAGCTTTATAGAAACTTTATAAAAACTCTTTAATAATATAACCTAGTCTAATAAGTAAATAAAATATAACTCTAAACAATAGTGTCACGTAAATAAAACTACTTTCAATAACTCGGTATTTTACTTTTGTTTTACCTTTCAAATTACGACGGTTCTCATGAAAAGGTCTTTTATTTTTGATTTAAAACAGTTTGGCTATTAGTCTTGCGACAGCAATAAAGCCCCAATAGGGCTGATTCGGTCCGGTGCAATTAAATATGAGTTTGTAGTATCCGGGGGGCATCAAATCCGGTAGCCCATCCCCATTGACCAAGCATTTTTCTGCGTAATATTTCTGTTTAAGCCAGGGCGGTTGAAATTTATGCTTAAACTGTGGCAAATTGCTGCAGGAGGCAAAATCCTTCATAAACAAGTCCTTATAGTAGGTGTTGAGGTAATCGTAATAGGGTTGTTTGGGAGCCGCCCAAGGGAGCATTTTGTAGTCTCTCTTATCTCCCGAACTGCTGCGAAAGACAATGACTTCGACCTGGATAATATTAAAGTTTTCATTATGCGGATTCAAATATATAGATTTACGTTCACCGTAGTTTCGTCGGTTGCATCGTAATTCCAATCAAGAGATCCAGACAATCCGATTTCCGACCGCCCCATTCGAACGACTTTTGCCTCGGGTTTTACTAGCTTAAGATCCGAAGAGAAGACTTCCAAAGATAAGAGTTCGTATTCCCATTTCCGCTACATAATATTTATATGATCCAATTATTAAATATTAATATCAAATATTAATAAAAGATTTACCGCTGCTTCACAGCCGATGAATAACAGGAATAAAAGACTAAATTCAACAAACAAGTAGCAAGACATTTTCTAATATTTAACTGACTGGCAGCATGTCTGAGTTTCAGTTTATATAACTGGCAGCAACTAAAATAACGTTAGCATTTTTGCACGACATTATTATCAGACTAATTTAATATTTCTAATAACCTAGAGAATACAAGCCAATCAAAACATTATACCAATCTTAAATCTACATTGCATTGTTGCAATATTTATCCCTAAGTAATTGGGAATATTTAAGACTGTAAATGTGTGTAATGTCAAACCAAAAAAAAAAAAAAAAACAATTTAGTAAATATATTTCTTTTAAAATTTCACAAAGGAATTCAGTATATTTTATCCAATAATATTGTTTTAAGTTAACCCTTTTCTTTGTTTACTTTATTTTGTTTTTGCATAAAATATCGCCATACTGAAACCCGAATTAAATTGTTCTTGTCATTTTATATTAGGTTGTTACATTCCAATTTCGCGCTTCGCTTGTGAAGTCAAATATAATCGTATCTGGCAATGCCGTATATCGTTTAAAAGGTATTGGTATCACCTTTAAATTTACTACTTTAAATAACTCCGTATTTTACTTTTGTTTCTCCTTTCAAATTACGACGGCTCTTATGAAAAGGTCTTTATTTTTGGAGGTTTCCGTTGATTTAAAACAGTTTGGTTGTTATTCTAACGATAGCAATAAAGCCCCAATAGGGCTCATCAGGTTTGGTGCAATTAAATATGAGTTTGTAGTATCCGGGCGGTACTATATCCGGCAGTCCTTCGCCAATAACCATGCATTTTTCGGCGTAATATTTCTTTTTTTGCACCGGCGGTTGAAATTTATCTTTGAACTGTGGCAAATTGCTGCAGGAGGCAAAGTCCTTCATAACAAAGTCCTTATAGTAGGTGTTGAGATACTCGTAATAGGGTTGTTTGGGAGCCGCCCAAGGAAGCATCTTGTAGTCTCCCTCATCTCCTGAATTGCTTCGATACGCAATGACTTCGATCTGGATAATATTAAAGTTTTCATTATCTGGATTCAAATATATAGGTTTACGTTCACCGTGGTTTCGTCGGTCACATCATAATTTAAATCGAGAGTTGCGGACAATCCGATTTCCGACCGCCCCATTCGAACGACCTTTGCCTCGATTTTCATTAGTTTTGGATTCGAAGAGAAGACTTCCAAAGATAAGAGTTCGTATTCCCATTTCCGCTACATAATATTTATATAATCCATTTATTAAATGTAAATATGAAATATTAATAAAAGATTTACCGCTGCTTCACAGCCGCTGAATAACAGGAATAGAAGACAAAATTCAACAAACAAGTAGCAAGACATTTTTCAACTATTTAACTGACTGGCAGCATGTCTAAGTTCCAGTTTATATAACCGGCAGAAAATTAAATAACGTTCGCATTTTGGCACGACATTATTATCAGATGATTTTAATAATTGTAGATTGTAGATTATAGATACAAGCGAATCATAACATACCAATCTTAAATCTACAGTGCAGTGTTAAACTATTTATCCCTAGGTATTTGGGAACATTTAAATCTGAAAAATGTGTGTAGGGGCAAACCAAAAAATTCAAATTAAATTAATAAATATATATATACATATGTTTTAAAATATCATATGCAGTGCAAATGGGAATACATTAAAATTAATGTAATTTGTGATATCTTATAAAAAAAAATTTTACGTTAACTATGTATTACTATATTTTTTACGCTCTACGATTTTATTTACTGTTTACCATTTTTTTTATTAAAATATAATATTTACTATTTTAAACACAAGAGCTTTAACCGATTGTAGTCGCAAAGATCATACATTCATTCACGTAGAAGATTAAGCTACATATATAGAAACCAAATTAGTACTCTTTTACGTAAATACCTATTAACTTAAAACAAAAATATGAACTCTAATTTCACTTTTGTTTCTCCTCTGAAGTTAAGACGGTTCTTATAAACATGTTTTTTTTATTTTTTGGGGCTTCCGTTGATCTAAAACAGTTTGGTTGTTACTCTTACGATAGCAATAAAGCCCCAATAGGGCTGATTCGGTCCGGTGCAATTAAATTTGAGTTTGTAGTATCCAGGGGGTAACAAATCCGGCAGCCCTTCGCCATTGATCATGCACTTATCGACGTAATATTTTTTTTTTTGCATCGGCGGTTCAAATTTATCCTTAAACTGTGGAAAATTGCTGCAGGAGGCAAAGTCTTTCATAAACAAATCCTTGTAGTAGATGTTGAGATAATCGTAATAGGGTTGTTTGGGAACCGTCCAAGGGAGCATCTTGTAGTCCCTCTCATCTCCCGAACGGCTGCGATAAGCAATGACTTCTATCTGGAGAATATTTAAGTTTTTGATAAGGGATCTAAACATGTAGATTTACATTCACCATAGTTTCGTCGGTTGCATCGTAATTCAGATCGGCGGTTGCGGACATTCCGAAGTCCGCGCGCCCCATTCGAACGATATGCGCCTCGAGTTTCATTTGGTCAGGATCCGAATAGAAGACTTTCACAGATAGGGGCTCGTATTCCCATTTCCGCTGCAAAATAATATCAACAATACATTAAATATGTATATATAAAAATATTCAAAATGGATTTACCGCTGCTTTACAACCGATTAAAAACAGGAATAGGAGACAAAGTTCAACAAACAAATAACAAGACATTTTTCAAATATTTCACTGACATGTAGCATGTCTGAGTTTCAGTTTATATAGCCGGTATAAAAAATAAAATAAAGCCAGTAGTTTTGCATGACATTATATCAGACTAATTTAATATTTTCACTAACCTAGAGATAAATATTTTGACAAGGCACAGTACATTGTAGATTGGTAAAATGCAAATCATTTATAACATTATACCATCTTAAATCTACAGTGCAGTGTTAAAATATTCCCTAGGTCATTGGGAATATTTCAGTCTGTAAAATGTGTGTAGGGACAAACCAAAAAATACATGTTCATTATATAAATATATTAGGTTGTTTTTATTTTAACAAAGCACGGTATATGTAGATTGTTAAAATACCAGCCAATCATGACATTATACCAATCTTAAATCTACAAAGCTTGTTAAAATATTCATCCTTAGGTAATTGAAAATATTTAGGTCAAACGAAAAAATACAAATCAACTTAAAAAATATATACGTTTTAAAATTTCATAGATGAATAATAATAATATTGTTTTAAGTAAACCCTTACCTCTTTTCGCTATATTATGTTTTTACATAATGGGTTTCAGTAAAACCCGAATGAAATTATTCTTGTTATTCTAGATTTTTCCTGGTTATTATATTTATTGAGTTAAAAAAATTTGGTTGTAATTTTATAAAGACCAACTGCACCCCAAGAGGGCTGATCCGGTCCGGTACAATTCAATATGAATTTGTAGAATCCGGGAGGTACGACATCCATCACACCTTTGCCATCGTCCACGCATTTGTCGGCGTAATATTTCTGCTTTAGCCAGGGCGGTTCAAACTTGTCCTTAATGTGAGGCATATTGGTGCAGGACTCATATTTATCCATTAAACGATCCTTGTAGAAGGTGCTGAGAAAGTGGTAAAGGGATTGTTTGGGAATCGCCCAAGGGAGCAATTTATAGTCTCTCTTATCTCCCGAAGTGCTGTAAAGGATAGTGAATTCAACCTGGAAGAGGTTGTGGTTCTTTAAAAAGTAATAGAACTCATATCATTTTTTTTCACCATAGTTTCCTCGGTCGCATCGTAATTCCAATCGACAGTAGCAGACAATCCGTATTGCGCCCGCCCCATTCGAACGATCTTTGCCTCGAGTCTTATTAGTTCCGGATCCGAAGAGCTGACTTCCATAGATAGGGGCTCGAGTTCCCATTTCCGCTGTACAACAATATAAACAACACATTTATTATATAAATAATATAATAAATATAAATAATATTCAAAAGGGACTTACAGCTGCTTTATAACCGTTGAATAACATGAGTAGGAGACACAATTTGACATACAAGTGGCAAAACATTTCTCAAATATTTAACTGACTGGCAGCATGTCTGAGTTTCAGTTTATATAACCGGCAGCAACTAAAATAACATTGGGATTTTTGCACGACATTATTATCAGATGAATTTAATATTTGCACTGATCTAGAGATTATTATTTTAACAAGACACGGTACAATCTAGATTGGTTATATACAAGCCAATCATAACATTATACCAATCTTAAATCTACAGTGTAACCAAAAAATACAAATCAAATTAATCTATACTAATATTATAAAGAGGTAAAATTTGTTTGTTTGTTTCTTTGTTTGTTTGTTTGCAGGGAATAGGCTCCGGAACTACTGGTCCGATTTAAAAAATTCTTTCGCCGATAGAAAGCTATATTATCGTGGAGTTAAATAGGCTATAATTTATTTTGAAAAAAATTAGGGATCCGTAAGAAAATTGCAGTATTATCGCATATAAAGTGAGTTGCTACCTCATCACACTGACAAACACGCTCCCATAGCATTTTAACTCAATTTTTGTGTTCACTGTGAAATTGTGAAAAAAAAGAATTTTTATTCAATTTAAGTTGAACTGTGAAAATTATGTGGATCGTGCATTTGAGGATAAATTCACCACTCTGTCCATAGTCCAAAATGCTTAGAGGACGACGTGCAAACATTGGCCGCAGACATCCAAGCCAGCAGCCAGTATATTCACAAAACTTAAGCGAAAAAAGACAAATGAGCACATGGAGATCATTGGCATCATTCAATCGCTTGGCATTCCAATATGACCCCACTGCGAACTACAGTGATAATGAAAATTTAGATATTGGACCAATGGCGACTATAGGTATACCGATATTGCAGTGCGTTAAAGTTTAAAAGAGAAACGGCTGGATTGTCCTGCGCAAGTGGAAAAGTCAAACTGGAAAAGTGTTAAATCACCATCTTTCTATACTTCCATATATTTGAAAAATGTTGCAATATTGACTTTTATGTTGTTAAATTGTGTTGACCAGCGAAGCGGACACAGGACCTCTAGTAAATATATATGTATGTTTAATACATCACATGCAGCGAATATGGGAATACATTACAATTATTGTAATGTGTGATATCTAATAAATAACAAATATTACGTTAACTCTGTATTACTAAATTGTTTGCGCTCGACGATTTTCTTACTGTTTACCAGTTTACTATTAAAATAATATTTATAGTCGCCAAGATCCAACATTTAGAGAAACCATGTTACTACTCTTTTACTTCAATACCTAATAACTTAAAAAAAATATGAACTCTAATTTTACTTTTGTTTCCCCTTTCAAGTTTAAACGGTTCTTATAAAATTGTTTCTTTATTTTTGACGGTTTCCCTTGATTTAAAACATTTTGCTTGTTAATTTTACGACAGCAACAAAGCTCCAAGAGGGCTGATCTGGTCCGGTACAATTAAATATGAGCTTGTAGTATCCGAGCGGTACCATATCCGGTAGCCCTTCGCCATTAATGATACATTTTTCAGCGTAATATTTCTGTTTAAGCCAGGGCGGTTCAAATTTGTCCTCAAACTGTGGCAAATTGCTGCAGGAGACAAAGTCCTTCATAAACATATCCTTATAGTAGGTGTTGAGATAGTCGTAAAAGGGTTGTTTGGGAACCGCCCAAGGGAGCATCTTGTAGTCGCTCTCATCTCCCGAACTGCTACGAAAGGCAATAACTTCGACCTGGATAATATAAAAGCTTTCATTATAGGGATCCAAACATATAGAATTGCATTTACCATAGTTTCGTCGGTCGTATCGTAATTCCACTCGGCAGTTCCAGTCAGTCCGAAATCCGCCCTCCCCATTCGAACGATCTGTGCGTCAATTTTTATTAGTTTCGGATCCGAAGAAAAGGTGTCCAGAGATAGGGGTTCATATTCCCATTTCCGCTGCATAATAAGTATAAATCCATTTATTAAAAATAAATATCAAATATTAATAAACAACTTACTGCTGCTTCACAACCGTTGAATAACAGGAATAGCAGACAAAGTTCAACAAACAAATAACAAAACATTTTTTTCAAATAATTAACTGACTGGTAGCTTTTCTGTGTTTCTCTTTATATAGCCGGCAGTGGCTAAAAAAAGTGAGCAGTTTTGCACGACATTTTCATTAGACTAATTTTATTTTTCAAATGACACAGAGATAAATATTTTACAAGGCTCTATAGTTTGTAGATTGGTAAAATATAACATTATATCAGTCTAAAATCTACATTATATTGTTAAAATATTTATCCCTAGGCCATTATGAATATTACCGTGTAAAAAAAGTGTTTAGTGTCGAGGATAGCAAAACAAAAAGTAATAATTAAAAATATATACATTAATTTTATATATATAAAAATCATAATGAGGTAAAATTCAGTATATGTATTTAATCCAATAATATCGGCAATAAATTTAATAATAAAGATGTTCCAAAATTGTTTTAAGTAAACCCTTTTCTCTTTGTTTGTTATACCCTTACCGAGCAAAAGGGTATTATAATTTCAGTCAGAAGTTTGCAACGCAGTGAAGGAGACACCTCAGACCCCATAAAGTATATATATTCTGGATCAGCATCACCATCTGAATCGAAATACGTCTGTCCGTCTGTCCGTTTCTCTTTAAACTAGTCTCTCAGTTTTAAAGCCATCTTGCTGAAACTTTCCCAACTTTCCTAAGTCGGAACGGGCCGGATCGGCCGTCTATATCGAATAGCTTTCATACGAGAGAATGAAAAAAAAAATTCTTACGGCGTTTTTTCAGATCGACTTAATTTCTTCCAGATGGCGTTTTCCGACGGCTATTGAATTTCGGATTAAATTTTATCCAAGTCGGATAACTCTATCATTAGCTGCCTTAGGAAAGATCCAAACAAGAAAGGAAGCTAGCTTCGGCAAGCTTCGGCAACTAAGCTTCCTTTCTTGTTTTACTTTTGTTTCTCCTTTCAAGTTAAGACGGTTCTTATGAAAAGATTTTTTTTTATTTTTGACGGTTTCCGTTGACTTAAAACATTTTGCTTGTTAATTTTACGACAGCAACAAAGCTCCAAGAGGGCTGATCTGGTCCGGTGCAATTAGATATGAGTTTGTAGAATCCGGGGGGTACCATATCCGGTAGCCCTTCGCCATTAATGATGCATTTTTCTGCGTAATATTTCTGTTTAATCGAGGACTCATCAAATTTGTCCTCAAATTGTGGCGCATTACTGCAGGAGACAAGGTCCTTCATAAACATGTCCTTGTAGTAGGAGTTGAGATAATCAAAAAGGGATTGTTTGGGAATCGACCAAGGGAGCATCTTGTAGTCGCTCTCATCTCCCGAATTACTGCGAAAGGCAGTAAGTTCGACCTGGAGTATATTGAAGTTTTTATTATAGGGATTCAAACATATTGAATTACATTCACCATAGTTTCGTCGGTGGCATCGTAATTCCACTCGACAGTTCCAGACAGTCCGAAGTCCGCACGCCCCATTCGAACGATCTTTAAGTCGGTTTTTACTAGTTTCGGATCCGAAGAGAAGAATTCCAGTGTTAAGGGTTCGTATTCCCATTTCCGCTGCATAATAATATCAACAATACATTAAATAAAAATAAAATTATAAAAAACGATTTACCGCTGCTTTACAACTGTTGAATAAGAGGAATAGAAGACTCAATTCAACAAACAAATGACAATACATTTTTCAAAAATTTAACTGACAGAAGCATGTCTGAGGTTTAGTTTATATAGCCGGCAGCAACTTAATTAAAGAGATCAGCTAACTAATTCGATATTTCCAATGACGTAGAGATAAATATGTTAACAAGGCACGGTACATTGTAGGTTGGTAAAATATAAGCCAATCATAACATTATACCAATCTAAAATCTACATTGCATTATTAAAATATTTATTCCTAGGCCATTATCAATATTAAAGTGTGTGAAATGTGATTGTTGTCGAGTATAGCTAAAAAAACCAATAATAAAAAATATATACATATAAACATCATGATCATGTAGAATTCAGTATACTTCTTTCAATAGTATCGGCAATGAACAGAATAATAAAAGCATGTTGCTTTGAAGTGTCACTATTTTTTATACCCTTGCAGATCAAAGAGTATTATAAGGAGACACCTCAGACCCCATAAAGTATATATATTCTTGATCAGGATCGGGAAATAAAATTATGATATCGTTGTTTTTCATCAGACAAGCATAATTTTTGGAATATAGAGTTTTCTAACTACTCTTGATTTACATATCAAATTTTATCAAAATCGGTTAACTATACCATGTAGCTGCCATATGAACGATAGTCAAAAATATGGAAAATGAATAGAAGAATCGTCATAGCTTCGATGTTGTTTAGCCTTTATGTATTTTGTTCGACATATTTAATGAATGCAAAGGTTTCTTTTCTTGTTTTTACATAAAATAACTGAGTCTCGAATTTAAACCTTCTTGCTATTTTATAGGTTTCCTTGTTTTTGTTTTTAAGTTAAACAAGTTTGGGTGTAAGCTTAAAAACACCAGCTAAACCCCATGAGGGTTGATCAGGTCCAGAGCAGTTCAATATAAGCTTGTAGTGTCCGGGCGGAAGCATATCTGGGAGTCCTTCGCCTTCAAAGATGCACTTGTCTGCGACGTACTTGTCCTGAGGCCACGGCGGTAACAAGTCGCCTTCAAACTGTGGAAAATTAGAACAGGGTGCCAACATCTTCAAAAAAACATCCTTGAAGTAGGTGTTGACATAATCGTGGAATGGTTGCCTGGGAATCGCAAAAGGAAGCAGCTTGTAGTCGCCTTCATCACCCGAAGAGCTTCTGTAGACCACGACTTCCACCTGGTTGAAATGATTATGTTGCTTTATATCTACGAGAATTAGAATTTAATATTAAGGATTGCACTGACCATGGTTTCTTCAGTCGTATCGTAGCGCCACTCTATTACAATGGATATTCCAATTTCTCCGCGGCCCATTTGAACGATTTTTGGATCAAGACTCATTTGGGAGGCATCCGAAGTAAAGGCTGTGACCGACAAAGGTTCATATTCCCATTTGCGCTTTAAAAAAAAAAAACATAAAATTGGGATAATAATATGAGATTAAAGATCCAAACTCACCTCTGCTTTACAGCCACCGAACAACAGAACTACCAACCAAAGTACGATAAACGAATAGTAACACAACATTTGGCAAATGTTTAACTGGCATACGATGCACCGCCTTATATAACCAAACACTACCGATAGAAAACGTGAATTGTTGCACGGCATTATTGTCGGTTATGTTAACTAGGTTATCATTATCATTATCACAATGCACCCATAAAGCATTGTTTAAATATTTCGCTCAAGGTCATACAAAGAACGAGAACTAGTTCTAGAATTCTCAAAAATGCTAGAAAAATATGGAACTTTTAAACTACATGTAAAAAGTATGTAACTAGATAATTTGTATAATCGCTCTAGGTGTTTCTTGAACTCGATATGTGAATTACTGTTTTACTCATCAAGCTAAAACAAATGAGAAGATTTTCTGTACCTCCTTCAGGCGTAGAAGTACAACATTTTTAAAAGTATATTGCAAAAAAAAAAAAAAACAAATGTGTACTTTAATTGAATTCATTTTATGTGACATTCTGAAACAGAGCTTGGGAAAAACCGCTCAAAACATTTTAGTTGTCAGTTTAAAGACTGCCGTAAAGCCCCACGTGGGCTGTCCGGGTCCAAATTTAGTAAAGATAATCTTGTAGTATCCGGGTGGAGCGACATCCGGCAATCCCTCGCCATCGATCTTACACTTGTCGAGTTTGTACGTGTCCCTTGGCCAAGGAGGTTGAAACTTGCCCTCGAATTTCGGTAGATTTGAGCAATAGCCCATATTTTTTATAATCATGTCCTTGTAGTAGGTATCGATATACTCATAGAATTTCTGCTTGGGAATTGACCAAGGTAGCAGCTTGTAGTCACTTTCGTCGCCAGAATTGCTGCGATAGGCATAGGCCTCCACCTAAAAATATAATATTTTGAAATGCAGGTATCCGAAATCGTAAATGTATTTTAAATGACCCACCATAGTTTCTTCATTCGCATCATATTTCCACTCGATAGTAACCGATAATCCGAAATCTCCGCGGCCAATTCGAACTATTTTGGCATCAATTTTAAGTTTGCTGTCATCGGATGAGGTGGTGGTCAGCGATATCGGTTCGTAGTCCCATTTTCTCTAAGGGTTTAGTTTTTAGTAGTTATTCATTTTTTTTATGTAAAACACTTACCTCTGCCCTTGCCAAATGGAAACCCAAAAGCAAAGCTGCAGTTATCGTTAAAGTCAGAAGTTGAGCTGCTACCATTTCGCTTCAATGGGATTTAGAGTATTCTAATAAATAAAAAGCGGTTTATATAGCCGGATTTAGAAATTTCGATTTTCTTATCTCACGGATTTATCATGTTTACATGCAACGGTTTACCAATTAACATTTGTTTAAAAACATTTTAGAAACATCGTTTTAGAAACAATGAAAGCAAGTCAATATATGATGTAATACATTCATTACTGAAAACCTAACAAACCCGTGTTCTTAATTGCCCAATAATAAAAAATTGATTCTCTTTGAAGCGGTGTTTATTGCAAATTTTATCCAACTAACTACATGCTGCAAATATATTATACATTTGGTGTTTCAATATATATTGTGTGTGTGGAGATCACATAACCTTGGTGGAGATCTTCACAACAAGGATGAAACCCCAGTCTACGGGACTCATAATGGTAAAGTTGATCTTGTAGTAGCCCTCGGGCACCATGTCCGGAAAGCCATCGCTGTCCGCCACGCACGTGTCCAAGGTGTAAACCTTCTTGGGCCACGGTGGCTCGAACTTGTCCTCAAACGTCACCAAATTCGAGCAACCGCTCAGGTTTGGGATGACCACGTCCTTGTAGTGACTGTTCATAAACTCCAAGAAGGGTTGCTTTGCGATGCCCAAGGGAATGAGTTTGTAGTCGCTTTCGTCTCCTGAGGTGCTTCGATAGGCCACGGCCTCAACCTAAAAGTCATTTATATAAAAAGCAAAAAAGATCAAATTTATCTGATTTTAAAGTTACAAGCATGGACAAAACTAGGACTTATAGTAAAGCGGTTATTTTTTATTTTTCTCCTATAAATATTTCTTTCACAATTTTTTTCTTTTAACGAATTATTACTTACCATGGTTGTATCATCGACGTCATAATTAAAATCAATAGTGGCCGAAACGCCGAAATCGTTCCGACCAACTCGGTCGACTTTTGCGGTCATTTTTAGCTTGCTCTCATCCGAGGAATACGGATCAATCTTCAACGGTTCGTAGTCCCATTTCCTCTGTTGGTACAATCAGTATTGTTCTACTTATATCTAGATAGAAATATTTTTGTTACCTTTCCACTGCAGTTGTCAACAAGCAGAATTAATAACCATAGTCCTCCGATAATAGGCAGCAACGAACGTGAAAACATCTTGATATCGAATGTTTCTGTTGTCAAAGCTGATGCTGTGTTGTTTTTATAGGAAATTTTAAAATTGTTCTTTAAATGTTTATGTAAACAGCTTGTTGTCTCTTAATCAGATTATAAAATATCGTGTCAGGGATAGCATGAACACGCGATACTCATGTCATATTTTGTACATTGTTATATAGGTTAATTGTGGATCAGAGTCCCTCGTGCTCTTTAATATATTCCTTTAATATACACTTTTTTTATCAATTAGTAATAAATCGTTGGTATAGAATACAAATAAATTACAAGAACGTCAGTTTCCCAGGCCCAAAGAAAGGTTTAAAGCCCAAGGGATTACAATTATGTTAAAACCGAGCCCTCAATGGGTCGATAGCTCTTGATTTCCTTGACAATAATCGGGGAAACTCAAATAGCAGAAGCTGACACCGAGTAATTCCCTATTTTGTGCCTAACTCATTAGATGCGAGGTTCACAAAGGAAAACACTCGTAATTGAGGACAGCAAATTGCTGGTGACACGAACAAAAGATCTGTTGGGGGAATGAAGTCATAAATTCCGGAACCCTATCAATGGACGGAAAAGGGGCGCAGGAAAACACACACAAACACATTCAAACACAGAGACAAAGAGTGTTTTTCCAGTGATCAATATATTGGAAAAGCAATTGAATGTGTCTACTACCCCGGGAACAAGATCTCCGATCCGATCCCTTCCCCTCCAACTTTAAGTAGTTCCCATCCAAGGCTCGTTTTCAGACCGTTGCCTAAGTGGCACGATCGCCACTTGAGTTGGCCGGCACTCGAGAGCAGCCTCTCGTCTGCGGTGGTGCTAGTAGTTGATGGTGCTGTGGTGTGGCATGCCACAAGAAAAAAAAAAGAGAAGGGAACCCGCGCTGCACTTAATTTAATTGAACGCCGAGTCGAGCCGCCGCCTCGAGCGTGTTGAGCCTAAACAGCCGCCGCCAACGCAATCGCATGATTTGTGCTCGGGGAAAATCAAATTATCGCGATTCGAGCCGAATCAAAACAGAAACAAGATCCAAGAATTATTAGCGAAACGCAATTTCTGTCTGTATTTTTTGTATATTTTTTGCTTTAACAACGGCGGGCAAAGCATTAGTGCAGCTTAAAAAATACTAAATGTATAGCCAGGAAATAATTTTTTGCTTTGCCATTTTTTTTTGTTCCGAAAGATAAGGAAAGGATTAATGTTTCAGGGCAAGATAAAATCAACCTTGGACATATCCCTCAATACGAATTTTGATTAATTGGTTTGATAAGGGTTTTTAAATGACTTACACAATCATTTACTAAATACGGAAAGTCTGATTCATTTATTATTTTTTGGCTTTAAAAGATCCATTAAAAGTTCTTTAAGTCTCATTTCAAATTAAGATGTCCCAACTCTCACATATCTTTCCTATATTCCCATAAAATAAACTATTTAAACAATCAGAGAAGCAATACTATTCTTTTGACCGCAATTGTATCTGCGTGTGTGTCTGATGCGGGCCTTTACTGGTTCTCCCCGCCTGGTTTCTTTCGTTGGCTGCTGTGGTTACGATCCATTCTGGATCAAAAACGCTAATAAAAGCGCACTGGCAACTCCCCGGAGGCGTTCATTTAGCAACCGCAGAGGATCAATCTTGTACAACAACCATCTTGTGAAACAACAAAAACCAAGATGATGGCGATGACGACGTCGGCGATGAAGCCAAGCGATCCCAAACGATCTGAACGGCGGCCAATGTTTCCAACGATGTTGCCGTAAATCTTCAGCTCTGTGGCCCCTTGTTCTTCATCGGTTTCCTCGGCTTCTTCATCATCTTGGCGATTTCGTGTTGGCCCGCTGATTTTCAGTCTACCAGCGTTGACATGTTCTAGCTTTTTTGTAAAACTAGAGTTATTGGCAAACAAATATGTTTTTTTGGATTTTATCTGATGATTTTCTCTGTATTGTTGCGCTAAAACATTTCTTTGGATCTCAGGAACTTAAGATCACATTTCTCATCTATTGAAAAAAGTCAATTTCTTATATCCAATAATTATTTTGATTATCCAAAGATAGCTTTGTCTCTTGAGAATATGTCATGGCATGTGTTTATATCATTCATAAAATTGTGTGGATCATCATATAGTTATATTCCATATATTCTGTATCTTCTCCTTTTTTTACTTTTTTTTTTTTTAACTAGCTATCTTTTTTATGGTAAACATTTAGAAGTCACCTCTGTCTGCTGGTTTCTGGTTGGCTTGGCTTGGGTTGGGTTGGGTTGGTTACTGCCTGATGTTTAGTACGTGCGGACAGGGACTTTGGCCATAACAAGAAGAGACTGTCAATTCCCCTCCGCCATTCTGCTATCTTTTCCTTTCCCGTGCATCGAGGAGGGGACTCTACATCGAGCTTGGCCGCAAACCCAATTTAAAACACGACTTGAACGATGACCGGCGCTGTCTTTGTGCTCTTACCCTGCCAGTTTCTACCTGGCCAACTGGCTGCCTCCTGCCTCTTGCCTCTTGCCTCTTTTGTGCCCCTGTGCCTTCCGCAAAACCTGGGACCTCGGTCGAATTCGGTGGAATGTCGATCGCACCAAGGAGCGAAGTAGCGGGGGCTATTAGTAATTTATTGATTTGTCTAAATTATGGTGTGTTTCAATCTTCGTGTTTGTTGGCGGCGTCTGTGAAAAGCATCGGCAATGGATGTGTTTTCTTTTGTTGTTGTTGTTTTTCCCCGTTCGTTTCTTTTGGGGCTTAACCCCTTGTTGGCACGTTAATGCCACATGCCACACTCGCATTGCCACCCACAATGGCCAAGAGAGAGAGAGTGTGTGGAGTGCGTAATAGCGGATTAAATGGTGTCCGAGTGAAGGGGCTCAGTGGCGAATAAAAGATGATTGCCATGGGAACTGAAACGCTCTTCTCTGGGCTTAAAAACTCGCATTTGGATGAGATTAAATGCGGCAGTAAAATATGCAGTGTGTGTGGGCAGCTTTTATTGTCGAACCAAGCACAGTCAACAACTCAATTAATTAAGTTTCAGTATTCAGCATTCAGTATTCAGTATGAAAATGCGAACATAACTCGGGTGACACAAACAAACAAAACACAAGCTGGCAAAAAAAAATCCATCGTCGGCCCACACACAAAAAGCGTGTTTTGCTGTCTGTGGCACTTAATTATCATAAAATGTTAAGCACATGCAAATTTAATTGTTGTTGCTGCTTTAAAATCGTACGAGGCGGAAAAAAAAATGAATGAATCAACAGAGATTCATGCAAACCAATCAATCAAATTAATTGACAAAGGCGGGCATAAAACCGCAGACTAAAGGGGAAAAATAGTTACATATTATTCAAGATTTTCCTGGTCGGGCAATATTACTAAATAGCATTACATTCATATCTTTATTATTCCTGATTAATATTTTATGCCACTATATATTCACTCCACTACATATTCACTGCCACTATATTTTCACGGAACAAAAGTTCTCTAGAGTTCTTGGGTAGTGTACCATTTGGTTTACCTGTTTTCCCCCCGTTAAAGTCATTATTAACTTATTTGGCCCACAAAAACATAAAGCTAAGCCTAATAGCCGACAACTGTGCTTGACATTTGTTCAGGCATTAATGTTAATTTGCATTGAAATAAAAAAAGTGCTAAGTAGTTAGCTGACAACGATGACGTCAACGTTTTCGGGTTGGCAAAGACGTGTACAAACTCTCGTAGAATTCCCAGAGACGTCGGCGCTGACGTTATCTAATCAGAAATCGGAACAAACGGCAACGGCTACTGTGCCAGCACACATGTTTAAATCATATACTCCATATTCGGTGGCACTTGAGATCGGTGGGAGTAGAAGTACTACTCGTATAGTATACCAGAAGGCCCGCCAGTTTCGTTATCAGTATCAGTAAATTGTGCAAAAGTGCTTTAATTACCAGGTCGTTAAGGGGTCTGCCTCCCCGCCACCTCACCCCAATCCACAGCCATCAATATATATTATGATCCAAGCAGCCGGTGCATGTAAATCACAGTCGCTCGGGCTTTATAGTTAACCTCAAACACGTTGATTGGCGATCGCCGATAAGGGGCAATTGAATTGAGCACTTGAAAGATCGACAAGGCTCTAATCTCGCCGCGCACTCGATCGAGTGGGGCAGTACTACTTTTCATTATATCTGGCCACTTGCATATACATACTATACATACTAATCGATGAAATGTTCTTTTCTTTTTTTGTATTTGCAGTTTTGAAAATGAACCATTTGGCCCGAGGGCCGAGGCCCTGTGTCTCCCTGCGTTGTTGCCTGGCCAACAAGTCGACCATTCGTCACACGAGGCAGCGCCCCAGTTCATCGCCACCCACCAGCAGTGTCATCTGCATCCTCCTCGCCAGCAACCGGAGCACCTGTCCCATCCGCTCGAGCAACTCCTCCGCCGGCTGCACGTTCCTAGGCACTACTGGTAGTACTTTGGGCCGCCCGCGCAGTGCGGCCGCCCGATCGTTTGCGTCTGCATGGAGTCAATGAGACGTAACGAGGCGAACACTAGCCACCACCCGAATAAGGTTAGTATCATAACTAGAGCTCGGATAGTTATGCACAAAAAAAGGCCAAAATATGCATGCAAATATGCACGAAAAATAGCAAAACATGCTCAAGAATATGCATTCAAAAATACAATAAAATATGAAAGAATCATGCAAAAAATAGTCATAATATGTTGGAAAAGGCGGTTCTTTATTTAAAAGCTAAAGTTTTGCACAGATTTACATTGAACTTCGACAAATTTGGTGTGGTTTTGGTTCAAGATCCGATTTTAACGATTGGCTTCCCTGATCGGCATTTTCCTTCCTTCTATCCTTGGCAGCTTTGTGTTTTAATGATGCAATATGCTGATTTTCTTGGAATATTTTTTTTCCTTGAACTGCACATTCACAATACGTACAAAATAAAACTGACCGAAATACTTTAGGAAACTTGACTTTCATACGCAATATACATAAATTTGATTTGAAACAACCGATAACTTTGAATGCCACAAGACGAATGATAATTTCAGAATATAATAAAGCGTTTATTATGATTAGTCATTGGGAATCCATTAATAAGTTATCAATGTACCTAGTGTTGATGCTCGAACATGCACTTTCGAACAAAATATGCTCTAAGGAATGAAATATGCACAATATGCATGCAACATGCATTTGCATGACTATCCGAGCTCTAATCATAACCCCTGCTTCTTGAACAAAAACCCACTCCATTACTCATCAGGGCTCGCTAAGCGGAAGTTTTAAAAGATAATTAACTTAAAAACAAGATCACTTGATGAACCTCATTTTTAAATTTACATTTACATGCTATGAAGTTATGTTATAACTTTTTATTTTAATTCTTGAAATATTATAATGAAATACAAGTTCAGAAACTTATACTTGCTTGGAAACAGAAATTACAATTTTTTGTTCTCGATAATGGATGTATAGTAAATTGCGAAACCAAGACATGATTGTATGTCCTGTAGCACCCACTTCAATAAAACTTTATGGCATTTAAAACTCGAGAAAAAAAATAAGCGTCATTCTAAATTTTAATTTATTTTTTTTATATTTATTATACAGCAATATAAAGAGAGATTATTTTTTATTGACAATAATAAAACCATGGGGTAGCGTTTGCTAAAATTTGCGAGATATTTTTAGCTTCTTAGGTTTGATCGTTGGCAACACTATTTATCCTCACTAACTGCACTCCACTTGCCCCCTCTCAACCAACAACTTTGCTTTTAGTGCGCGATAAGAGCGTAATTATTTTATTGTCATCATTTTGGCCCACTTGAGTGCCGGTTTTTTTCGGACTGCCTTCTTAAGTGGCCACTACACTTTTGCAGTGCGCGATAAGCGAAAGGGGCGATAAGAAACTGACCGGGGAAAGAAACTTTTTACTCGATTTGTTATTAGTTTATTGGGACAGGAGCCTACTGATTTATTAGTTAAAAAGGTGGAAAAACATCAATCAAGATCAACGAGCAATTAAAGTTGTAGTTACTCATGGCCATTCACTTTTTCCAACACTGTACGCGTTTTGTTTATTTGCCATCCGCATTTCCCAACACTTCGTGCGTTGTGTTTGTGTGTGTGTCGTTTTCGGTGGTTGCTCTCCGGCTGTTTCTTCTTTTTTTTTTTTTTGTTGGTTTTCCGTTCTCATCTGCCAAACGAAAAAGGACGCCGCGGAGAAGAGAAGGCTCGCGCAAAATAATCGGGAAGAATACGCTTATTTATTTATTGTTTTCGTTTTTTTGTTTTCAATAACTTAATCGTTTAAATACAAGTAAAAAACTATCCGTTAGTTATGATTATGGAATGGAAAAGAAGTTGGCAAAGGTAAAAAAAAAGTGACTTAATTAATTACAATTTCTATTTGAGTTTTGGAGTTTTCTTGCCCTACTCCTCGCACATACACTCACGAACGCACTCACACTTACAGAGCTGGAAATTATTTGTTGGATTTCTTTTTTCTGCATTCGCAGGTGGCCCTGAATAGCAGCAACGTAGCAACGGAAAGCAATATTAAGAATAATAAATTGTTAGCTAATTTAAGTGCGGCAGGAGCAGCTACAGCTACAACGGCAACAACAGGAACAGCAGCAACAACAACAACGACGGCGACAACGGCGAATCAAGCGCTGAATTTCAATAACAAAACGAAGGCAACAACAACTGCGGCAGCATCGGCGAATAATCAGAAGAGCAACCACAACAACAACAACTCCAGTGCGATCAAGAAGCACACGAACACGAGTAAGTAACTGCAAATCTTTCGTTGTCCCTCTTTTTGTAACCAGTGGCTGAGGAGGGAATATATTTTAAAATGCTCTTCATCACTCACATCATAAAATAATATTTTGAATAATTGCGTGATTTCCTGGCATAAAAACATTTTGGATATGCAAAAACATGTAAAAATCTATTATTAAACTTCTGTAAAAAAAAACTTTAAATACATTCATATATACATATGTATGTGTGAGTCCATTTAATATAACTTTAAATAGTTTGTACATATGTATTATAAAAAATAAGAGACAAAAAAATAAATTTGAAGGCGAAATTCCAGTTTGGAATTACACCTTCAAAATCGAACTCCCTTTATACGCCACTGACCCTACAACACTGACGCGATAACTTGGTCCTAATCCCTCTTATCTTCTTTTTTTTCCTCCCCAGAACTAGCTGGCAAGAGTCCCGCTTGCAACTCCTCCTCCTCGTCGCTTTCCTCGTCAAGCAGCTCCAACTCGAGCGAGTCCAAGGATACGAATTTCGAGTACGAGGACGAGTGGAACATTGGCGGCATACCAGAGCTGCTGGACGACTTGGACGCGGACATCGAGAAGTCGGCGGCGCATTCTTCGGGTGGTGGCAACCAGGCTACCGCGATAAATGCCAAGCAGGCAAACAGTAACTCCACATCCTCCTCATCATCCTCAAAGAGCGGCGCTTCATCCTCAGCAGCAGCAGCAGCGGCGGGATCGTCATCGTCGCACAAATCGCACAAGACCACATTGCACAGCAATTTATCGGCCACCTCGCCAACCACAATTAAGTTCACACGTCAGCCGGTGGCCAGTGGTGGAGCTAACTCCTCCTCCTCCTCGTCAACAGCTGCGACGCCCAGTAGTGGCAGTGCGAACGTGGTGGCCAAGGGATCATCCTCTTCCTCGTCCTCCACATCCTCCTCTTCCTCGGGGAAGCACCATCACCATCACCACCATCACTCAAACTCGAGCGGCGGCGGCAGCAGCAGCAGTAGTAGTTCCAAGGGCTACAAGTCCGCTTTGGTGGCTCAACTGAACAGTCCGAGTCCACTGAACAGTAGCTCCAAATCCCTGAGTGGATCGGGGAGTGGAAACGGGAACGCAAACGGAGCAGCGGGAGCTGGGGCCGGCAGCACATTGTCATCGTCGACATTTGCCGGTTTCTCAAAGGGCGGCAGCTTAGTGTCCTCATCGGCAGGAGGAGCAGCAGCGGCAACAGCGGCTGTCAGTGGACAGCAGGGCTCCAAATTCTCCGCTGGCGGCATGTCCTCGCAAACGGGCAGCGGCAGCGGCGGCAACAACAACACAAGCAACAACAACAACAGCGGCAGCGGGAGCGGAAGCAGCGGCTCGGGCAGCAGCAGCAGCAGCGGGACAGGGAACAGCGGAAGCGGTAGCGGGAGCAACAACAACACAAACGCCGGTGGGCCGCCGAGTTCGCAAGGCGGCAACAGCGGAAGCGGTAGCGGTAACAGCTCCAGCTCCTCCAGTGGCAAATCGAGCGCAAAGATGTCCATAGACCACCAGGCGACGCTCGACAAAGGACTCAAAATGAAGATCAAGCGCACCAAGCCGGGCACCAAGAGCTCGGAGGCCAAGCACGAGATTGTGAAGGCCACCGACCAGCAACAGAACGGCGCCCTCGGCGGCGGATCAAATAACTCCGCGAACGAGGACGGCAGTTCCGGCTCCGGATCCAGTTCCACCAATGCGTCATCCCTGGGCGGCAACAATTCATCGAGCAGCGCCAGCAGCGGCAGTTCCTCCAGTAGCGGCAGTTCGTCGGGCAGCAGCAAAAAGCACCTGAACAACGCCAGTTCCGGCAGTGGCTCCTCCTCGTCTGGCGGAGGTGGTCAGAACAATGCCGGTGGTCATGCCAGCGGAGGGGGATCCTCCGGCGGCAGTCAGTCCACGCCGCAGGGCACCAAGCGCGGCAGTTCCGGGCATCGACGCGAGAAGACCAAGGACAAGAACGCACATTCCAATCGCATGTCCGTGGACAAGTCAGCGGCGGCGGCATCGGCGGCCGGCGAGAAGGACACCCCGGAGAAGTGCTCGGGATCGGGAGCTGGCGGTTCGCCTTGCGCGTGCAACGGAGAGGTGGGAGCTCCCTGCTCCCACCACGCCTGCATCCGGCGAGCCGCACACATGTCCAATTCCGGCGGTGGCTCAAACTCAAGTGGCGGCGCTGGACAAACCGGTGGCTCCTCCTCCATGTCGGCTGTGCCACCGGGCGTATTCACTCCCTCGGCGGGCTCACCATCGGCTGGATCACCATCGACGGTCCCCGCTGCAGCTTCCCTACTGGCGGCCAGCGGGCAAACCACCTCCTCCGCCTCCCAAATGGCCAACAGTAACGCTGGGGGCGTCGGCGGATCGGGAGGAGGTGCCAATGCACCGGGACCTCCGGGCAAAGACTCGTCCGGTAGCATCAAAATCTCCTCGCACATTGCCGCTCAACTGGCAGCGGCCGCCGCCTCGAACAGCTACAGCGGGAGTGGCGCCAACTCGAATCAGGGCCAGAACAGCGCATCCGGCGGCAACGGCGGAGCGGAGAGCAAGGCAGCGGCTGCGGCCCAGGCCAAGCTGATGGCGCCCGGCATGATCTCAGCCACCATGCACCATACGATCTCGGTGCCGGCGGGCAGCGCAGGAACCGGCGACGAGGACACCAAGTCGCCGCCCGCCAAGAGGGCCAAGCACGAGGCCGGAGCAAGTGGAGCTGGCGGCGGCAAGGAGATGGTGGACATCTGCATCGGCACCTCGGTGGGCACCATCACCGAACCGGACTGCCTGGGCCCCTGCGAACCGGGCACCTCTGTCACCCTCGAGGGGATCGTGTGGCACGAGACCGAGGGCGGCGTTCTCGTGGTCAACGTGACGTGGCGGGGCAAGACCTACGTGGGCACCCTGCTCGACTGCACCCGACACGATTGGGCTCCTCCAAGGTGAGTTGGTGTGGCTGGTTATTAAATTAATCTAACGGTGATATGCTTTTCAAACTGTTTCCAAAATTATTGTAGAGATTAGATAAATAAATAAAGATGCCTTTCAATATTATGTTGCAAGTTGATTTTTTTTATTTCGATTTATCTTTTCTACCCATTTCTTTGGGATCAGTTTGAAAAATATAGTTAATGGATTAAAATGCCATAAAATAACTACTGAACTTAAATGGTTATTAACTAGTTTTTTTTGGCATTGCATTTATTTGTTTTTTATGTATTTGCACACAGCTGTTAAAGCTTTTTTTACTAAACTATAATTAGTGCACAAAACCAAAGCAATAATTTGCTGTTTGTTTACAAAAAGGATTATTTATCAGTGAGGTGCTTGCCAATTTTTTTTCCCACGTTTGTGGTTTGTTTTGATTAAAAGCATTGTATATCTGTGGGGACTTTTTTTTTTTAACAGTTATAGTTTTAAGAGTGCTGACTACATTTTTGTTTTTCTGTCTTCCAGATTCTGTGATTCACCAACTGAAGAATTAGATTCTCGAACTCCAAAGGGACGCGGCAAGCGCGGACGCAGTGCAGGTCTCACGCCCGACCTGAGCAACTTCACCGAGACCAGAAGTTCGGTGAGTAAAACTAAATTGATTTTCTAGAGCAAAAAACCATAAAATGTCTAGTAATAAATTTTGTAAAACGAACGTTGAGAGGTTTTTAATTTATTTATCGCTTTCCTTGCAGATTTACTTCTCACACGCCCAGGTGCATTCAAAGCTGCGCAATGGTGCTACCAAGGGACGCGGGGCGACGCGCAGTGCCTCTGGCAACGCGGCGGCAAACAGCAACAGCAGCTCGTCGGGCAATGGGGGCGGGGCCACGCCCAGCACCTCGCCGACAGCGTTCTTGCCACCGCGTCCGGAGAAACGCAAGTCGAAGGACGAGGCGCCCTCGCCACTCAATGGCGATGCGGCGGATGGCGGTGCAACTGGTGGGGGCATCGGTGGAGCCGGTGGAGTGAGCATGGTGAACGCCAGCGGCATCCCCATCTCGGCCAGCGGCGGTGGCCTGGCCACGCAGCCGCAGAGCCTGCTCAACCCGGTCACCGGCCTCAATGTGCAGATCAGCACCAAGAAATGTAAGACTGCCTCGCCCTGCGCGATCTCCCCAGTGCTGCTCGAGTGTCCCGAGCAGGACTGCAGCAAGAAGTACAAGCACGCCAACGGACTGCGCTACCATCAGTCGCATGCCCACGGAGCGGGCGGCGGTGCCAGTTCCATGGACGAGGACTCGATGCAGGCACCCGAGGAGCCGGCCACGCCGCCCTCGCCGGGCGTGCCATTACCAGGAGCAGGAGCCTCTGCAGGATCAGCAGCAGCGGCACCAGCGCCATCGGCAGGACAGGGAACCGTGGCAGTGCCTCCGAACACGCCCACCGCCAATTCCAGCAACCCCGTCACCAATGGCAATGCTACACCCACGACTCCAGCTGTTGGACCGGCATCTATTGCTGCCCCCAGCACCCCATCCTCGGTGACAGAGGCGACATCTGCGACGGCCATTCCTGCACCTCCATCGGGCACTCCGCCAGCAACGAATCCCATCTGTGCGGTGGCAACACCGGGGTCTGAGCAATCTGCAGCACCGGTAATGCCGCTGGCAAGTCTTCCACTGACAGCAGGTCCGAATGCGGCGACACAGCAGCAACAGCCACCCACACAGCAGCAGTTGCTGGCCCCCGGAAACAGTGCGCCAAGCAACCAACAACAGCAGCAGCAGCAACAGCAACCCGTGGCCGGAGGCAGCATCACTGCTGGCATCTCTGGACAGGCCTTGTCGCAGCACCAGCAACAGCTAATGGGTGGACTGCCGGCCATGTTGTCGGACCAACAGCAGCAGGCTTTGATGCAGCAGGGAGCACGTAAGTACCAAAGATCAATGGGACATTTTATTTATACCACCTATATTCACATCCTCATTTTTTCACTCTTTAGTAAAAGCGGGAGTCCTGCGCTTTGGACCACCGGATGGCAATCCGCTGCAGCAACAGCAGCCAGGTCAGACTCCCATCAATCCGCAGACACAGCAGTCGCCTCCAAGGCCGCCGAGTCATGTCCAGGATTCGCCATCATCGTACGCCCAGCAGGCGGGTTTAAAGACCTCGCCTGGTTTTGGATCCGTGGGCGTAAGTTCTGCTGGCAGCAAGCAGAAGAAGAACCGCAAGTCACCCGGACCCGGTGACTTTGAGGGACGTGTTTCGCGCGAGGATGTGCAGAGTCCGGCCTACAGTGATATCTCCGATGACTCCACACCGGTGGCCGAGCAGGAGCTGCTCGACAAGTCGGTCGGTGGCCAGGCGTCGGCTGCCAAGCACATCGAGCTGATGGGCAAGAAGCCACCGGAGGTGGGCGTTGGTGTGCCACCAGCCCCGGCACCCAACATGTATGTGCCGGGGATGTACCAGTTCTACCCGGCCCAGCAGCAGGCACCTCCTCCGCAGCAGCAGCAGCAACCACAGCCGCAGTACTTGGTGCAGACGGAGCCAGGAAAGCCACCGGGTCTGCCGCCTGCCCTGACCCAATCCCAACAGCAGCAGCAGATGCAGCCAGGTGCTCCTCCGCCTACCTCACAGCCCCCGAGTCATTTGCTCGGTCCACCTGGACAGCAGTCGGTGGCCGCCCACTTGGCGGATTACAGTGGCAAGAACAAGGATCCACCGCTGGATCTGATGACCAAACCGCAGCCACAGCCAGGACAGCAGCCGCCGCAACAGCAACAGCCGGGCCAGCAGCCGGGGCCGGAGAACAATGGCAAGGAGGTGGTCGGACCGCCCACCTCGCAACCGGGATCTCAGCCGCCGCCGGTGAACCTCAGTGCAGTGGCTGGACCGCCGCCAGGAGCACTGCCACCCGGTCTGGGTGGTCTCTCAGCGCTGGGAGCAGCCGGTCTAGGTGGACCTGGGCCGGGCAAAGGAATGCCACACTTCTATCCCTTCAAGTAAGTTTCATTTTAAGCGCAACTGCAAATTCATTTCCTAATAAATGTAATTCCTTCCTTCTAGCTTTATTCCGCCTGCATATCCGTACAATGTGGACCCCAACTTTGGCCCCGTTTCTATTGTGGCGTCGGAGGAAGCTGCCAAGCTAGGCGGACATCCGGGTTTGCCGCCTAGCTCTCAAGCGCAACAGCTGTCGGGCATTAGTATCAAGGAGGAGCGCCTCAAGGAGAGCCCCAGTCCTCACGACCAGCCCAAGCACATGCCACCACAGCAGCAGGTGAGTCTACAGCTTAAATCCTTTTTATTGCCCAAGCTAATTTGGAAATATTCATTGCAGATGCTCGCCAACAAGCTGATTAAGCAGGAGCCGATGACCAAGCAGGAGATCAAGCAGGAACCGAACTCCAACCCAGGCCAGCAGCATCCGCCTCCGCAACAGCCACCGGCGCCGCAGCCCCAACAGCAGCAGGCACCGCCTCCGCAGCCACAACAGCCGCATGCCCTGCATCCCAAGGATCTGCAGGCACTGGGCGCCTATCCTGCCATCTACCAGCGCCACTCCATGAGTCTGGCCGCAGTGCAGCAGCAGGCGCGCGACGAAGAGCTGAGAAGGTAATTGATAATTCTATAGTAACTATTGAGAAATATAGTAAAGGGCATAAGGATTTATTGAACCTAAACAAAATCGCGTTTATTAGTGTAAAAAAGATTCGAAGTTTGCTTATTGTTACTTACTATGTGATACTTTCTAAAATGATGACAGTTTCCAGAATCACACTTTAAATTCCATTTTCTTAACCGTTTACCTATCATCAATTAACCTTTTAATTCAGCTCATTTAACTTGAAGAACGATTTATTAATTATCCTGCCCACTTCCTGCTACTTTAATCTTGCGAACGATTTACTAACAAGATTATCTTCCTCTGCTCAGGTACTACATGTTCACGGGGCGACAGAACCAGGCGGCTGCAGCTGCTGCAGCGGCAGCTCAAAACGCAGCCAGCGGAGGCCTGCCGCCCCATCCCGGCATGATGCACAAGGATGAGCCCGGCATTGGAACGGCGCAGCAACAGCAGCAGCAGCAACAACAGCAGCAGATCCAAATGGCCCAGCAACAGCAGCAGGCTATCCAGCAGCATCATCAGCACCTGCAGCAACAACATCAGCAACAGCAGCAGCAGCAGCAACAACACCAACAGCAGCAACAACAACAGCAGCAGCAACAACAGCAAAAGCTGAAACAGTCGCAGGCGGCAAGTGCGGCGGCGAACAACAAGGCCACCAACCTGACGAAGGATTCGCCGAAACAGAAGAGCAGCGATGACGATCAGCCGCTAAAGGTGAAGCAGGAGGGCCAGAAGCCGACCATGGAGACGCAGGGTCCGCCACCACCACCCACGTCACAGTACTTCCTCCACCCTTCGTACATTTCCCCGACGCCCTTCGGATTCGATCCCAATCATCCGATGTACCGCAACGTGTTGATGTCTGCCGCCGGACCGTACAACACGGCACCGTATCACCTGCCCATCCCGCGCTACCACGCACCCGAAGATCTCTCGCGCAACACGGGCACCAAGGCCCTGGACGCACTGCACCATGCGGCCAGCCAGTACTACACCACCCACAAGATCCACGAGCTCAGCGAACGGGCATTGAAGTCGCCCACCAGCGGCAGCGGCCCCGTCAAGGTGAGCGTCAGCAGTCCCAGCATCGGGCCGCCCCAACAGGGCGGACCCACGAGCAGCGGCCCCGGATCCGGACCTGTTTCCGGTGTCCTCGGCCCCGGCAGCGGTCCCAACCAGCAGCCCGGCTCGGCACCTGGGTCTGCGGGCGGTGTGCCGCTGAATCTACAGCCACCACCCGGAGGAATGGGCCCGGCGCCCGGCAGCAAGCCGGATCTCTCCGGCCCGAAAGGACATGGCGGTGTTCCGCCCGGCTCGTCGTTAGACGGCCACAAGCAGTCGATGCCCGGCGGTCCGCCGCCGAATGGGCCACCGGGCAATGGAGCCGTCGGCGGTGTGGGAGGCGCTGCGGGCAATGGCGCGGCGGGAGGAGGCGGTGCAGGTGCCGCCGACTCGCGCAGTCCACCGCCACAGCGTCATGTGCACACCCACCACCACACGCACGTCGGCCTCGGCTATCCCATGTATCCGGCACCCTACGGAGGTGAGTAAAAGATTTCATTTCAAACCGGAGTATTAAATACTAATATGTGTCAATGTTCTAATCTTTAGCGGCTGTTTTGGCTAGCCAGCAGGCGGCTGCTGTAGCTGTGATAAACCCGTTTCCGCCGGGTCCGTCGAAATGAGATCAACTGAACGGTAGCAACGAGAAGAAGGCGTATAACGTGAAGAACAACTAGTGCGGAGGAGCGGAACGCGATGGTGCCCCTCCAGCCTGCATTTGCTAATTTCCGAGATCCCCAGGGACTGAGCGGTGGCTTTGGAAGACGGTGAAGGCGAAGGCTTTGTTTCCCATCGGATTCCAACCTCTTCCCGTCGAAGCCTGTGGCAGTCATGCAGTCGCTGCCTCGAAGAGTCCCTTTGATGCTGATGCATCGGCGGTCGAGGAATCGAGAGAGGAGCACAGATTCGACTATTTATATGAATAAGTATTTTTTGATGTTTCGTTCAACGTGGTTAACTATAACTAGCATAAGGTATCACTACTATTACCACATACAACCTATACATATATAAATATATATAGCATAACTACATATAGCGACTTTTTCCTAAGTGTATTTGCATCTGCATATAGATATCTATATATTTATATTTATATCATACGAGAGAGGCGTAAACCGAACATGAACAAACAACAAACAAAAGCGATAACATGAAACATACAAAAACTAAATTAAACAAACCCAATGCTGTAGTGTGTTGATTTCTTTGTAAAAATAAACATTAAACGAAAAAGAAACGAAATTAAGAAATACAAATGTATGGATATTGTTTACCTAATTGATTCTAAATGATTAAATTATGAAAGTAGGACGTACAAGTTTAGCATTTAGTGTGTGTATTAATTATCCTTATCTGTGTTGCGGATGGAGCTGCGCGGGATTTGCATCTAAAAGACAAATGGGGCGCGCCGCCCATTCAATTCTTATAAATATATATATATATATTATGTGTATCTAAATCTATATCTATGTGTGTACTACTCGTATCCGTAGTTTCTATGTTATAAGTTCTCCGTGAATGACTACGATGAATTTTTCGGCCAGCAGCCGCACACTAATTTAAATTGTTTCTAAGCATCAATTTGTACTTTAAATATTTATACGCATATGCATACATATATGATATGATACGGAGGGCGAGATATATGTGTAATTAAATGATTATCTATGTGAATGTGGGTGTGTAGTAGTTCACTAGCCGCTTCATAAACTCTACACGCGTGATTTATGGCACTTAATGTTCTTTAGTCTAAGCCCCCCAAAAACAATTACAAATCCTGTGCCCCAAACTCCGAAATCCTTTCCCCAAATCACACATCAATTCTTTAGAATTTATAAATAAAACAAGTATTGATTGTAAATATACCTTAAAGCAAGTCTTTTGTATTGTAAATTAGTTCCACTGATTGATTTGGTGGCCCTGCTTGCTGCATTGCCACCAAGATCGTGTTATAAACATAAATGCATCATATTGTAATGTAATATGCGTTTGCAGCAATTGCAATTGTAGCAATCCATAAACGAAACGAAAGCGCGTTACCGCATAATAGCAATTTGAATTATGTCTTCATGTGTAGATCAGCGAGTGTTTTCCTTACACCCATTTAGAGTCGCTAGGTTTTTTGACATTCTCAATGCAATTTGTAATCAAATCATAGAAAGCATTCGATTCACGGATACAAACACACAACATAACAATTAAATGGGGTTTAACAAATTACCATCATGGCTTATATAATGGTACAAGCAGAGTTTTATACAAAATATGTATTTTAGAGAAGGTAAAAGCGCATTGAATTGAATTCGAAACAATGAAATTGTATCTAAGCAAAGAATGTAATCCACAAAACGGCTAACTAAAGCTAAATCAAGCATACAAATATGGACGAATATGAACAAAACACATAACTAGCGGCTAAGAAATTTCAACAAAATATAGTACACATATTTAAAGTATACAGAAAATTATAAAAACAAAAACAGCTTTAGATGTGAATAAAAAATATGTAATTAAATCAAATAGATGTCTTTAATTGATCATGTTTTTGGGTAAATTTTGTTGCTCAAACCATTAATAATAGATTTATATTTTCGATTGGGATTAAGTCTTTTTTAATATCATAAGTTAGTTATTTCTAGGGAATATGCTTATGCACTGCCGAGAGGAATGATAAAGCTCATATAGTCTGCTGTGGCGCCCCAAGCTGTGCGATTCGTCTGGAATATTACTATCCAAGCCGTGAGTACTATAAGCCAGAATAGAGTTCCCACCGCGGAGTATATAACAACTAGAGGAGGTTGAATAAAAAAATATTATTTAAAATGGTTATATGTGGAAATATGCTTCAGCTTACATCTCTTTATCTGACTTTGTTCTGGATACGGGGGTTTATGGAAAGCCTCCTGGAAAAACCAGCAAACGTTAATGGCCCACACAAATGGCAGAAAGGCGAAGCCAGCTAAATTTTATAGAAATAAGGCAACATTAGACAAGATTCCATAAACAGCATTTAATATTTACTCCTACCAAAGAAATATTTACGACAAAGCTGGAGTTTCCGTGGATTGGGTGCTTTTGAGATATCCATGATTAATCTTTTCTGAAGTGTGTGGGTGCTCTTTAGTTTTCTATTCTGACACTATCCCAAGGAACTTTTTTTACTGCAACCTAAATATTTAACGGATAAGCTGCATCTGTACATGAATATCCTTGCAACTATCCAAAAACCTATGTTTAATACTTGTTTTTGGGCTTTGTTGATTTTTGTTGTATGTTTTTTTTAATGTATGTTATCGATTGACTCACTTTCGCCCTTTATCGAAATAGGGATGAACTTAACTGTGACTTTGCAATCACTGTCTGTTCAGCATGAAATTAAATAATAAAAGATTTCAACAAAAAATTTCGCTAATACTTATATTTAACTAAAGTCGTAAATTATTCGATAATTTTTATTTTAAACTGTGCTTGGGAAAGCGCATATATATATGTAAATAAATATATATTTATTGCTAGAGTTCCAAAATTCGGATTACAATTTTTAATTCCAAAAATATGATTTTCTACTATTTTTCTTACTTTGCTTTAGAAATTTTTTAACTTAAAATTTTTTTTAAAAAAATATGACTTGTCATTTTTAAATCAGTGTTGTAGAACGACAGTAGCTATCGATAGTTGGCCGCTTCACTGCACTATTTCAACGCACACCGCGTAAAAGCGACGCCGATTTCAATTTCAACGAATTACGAAAAGTGTGTGAAAAACCAGGTAACAATGGCCGACTTGGACGACCTGGATTCCCTGTCCAACGCAGAAATCCGTGCGAAGATGCTGGCCCAGGGACTGCCCAATATCCCAGTAACCGACAGCAGCCGGAAGGTTTTGGTGAAGCGTCTGCGCGCCTCCCTTGGCGGCCAGGCGTCGCCGGCAGCCAGTCCCAAAAAGAGCAATCGCCGGGAGACCCTGGCTCCAGCTCCCTCTGCTCCGGCTGCTGCTTCTACACCGGTGGACAAGCTCGACGGAAACAAGGTGGCTCCAGCCACCAAAGCTCGGCGTACCATTGCCGCCACGGAGGCCAAAGAAGCCGAACGTCGTCGCCCCGAAGAGCCAGTAGCTGCCAGGAAACCCACTGTTGCTGCTGCTGCTCCTGCTCCTGCTCCAATACAGACACGACGCACTTCCACTTCGACTAGCGCCGAACAACGTGTCGTAGAGCCCGTGAAGAAACGTGCACCAGTGATCATTGAGGAGGAGCCACAGAGGGGGTTAAAGGTCGACTCACTGATCGTCCTGGAGTCAGACGATGAAGAGGACGAGGAGCTGGCCCAGGCTGCGAATCTCGTGGAGCAGCAGCACGCGGCCAGGGAGAGGTTATCCAAGCTTACAAGCAGCGGTATCACCAATTACGAGTACAAAAGCCAGACCGTGGCGCCTCCCCGCCGTCCGGTCTATGAACCCCCAGTGGTTCCTGCTCCAGCTCCAGCTCCCTTGGGCCCATCGGCCAGATCGCAAGTCACCAGTTCAGTCAGACCGCAAGTCACCAGTTCGGCCAGGTCCTACGACTACTTGAGCAACCCAGCCGGAGGGCGCTACAGCAGCTATGTGCGCACTGCCACCCAGGGTTATGTGACTGCAGAGGCTCCGTCGGTTTCAGCGCCCTCCTACACGTCCAACTATCAGCGCACCTATGCCAACGAGCTGAGCGACGACAACGAGGCCGAGGACGCTCAGTACGAGAGCACCTTTGCCCAGCAACTGGCGCGTTTGCGGGCTGAAAAGATTGGGGATCGCAGCAGCCCCTACAGCAGACGCACTCTGGCCAGTGGCTCGTCGTCGGGAACCGGAACCCTGGGCTTTGAGCCGCGTGCCAGACGCTCCTTGCGTTCGGATGACAACAGCGTGTCCGAGGCCTTTAACCGCTGGTGGAACAGCCTGGAGCAGAAGTACCACATTAAGTCGAAGTTGTTCATTCTATTTGTCGTCCTGTTGTTAATCGGCGTCTATTGCATTTTCTACTGACCTGCGCACACGTACTCATTTTTCGAATCTGTAACCTAGTTTGTATTACATGTTGGATTTGTTTTGTAAACAGGCCCGCCGCTGCGGACTTTGTATGAATCTTGTTTCGATATTGTAACTTGAGCTTGAGATTGACTAGCCTTTAAGCTGCGTGTTATCCGTGTTCCAATAAAGCCCACTTGCAGGGAATCGCCACAGATGACCAGTTGTTCAGATGTTTTCTCTCGAAACGGCATTCGATGCACTCCACTTGCGGCAGGTGTTTGCCCAGATCGGATCAAGCGACAGCAGCAACGAACGACGATCGGCTAATGATGGAAAAGCATCTGGAATGCGTGTACAACACTTGTCGGCATGACTGTGACCAAATGAAGGCGCAATGACAACCAGCTACCCCCTCCTGCCAACTAGACAATTCCTGCTGCGATCAGAAATCCTGGCCTCGCAGTCAGAATTAATAAGAATTTTACAACTGAAGCGGTGAATGTGCGTTATTTTTAAATCCTAGCCGAGTTGGGCTGTTTAATTTTATTAACTGGAAATCGCACTTGCGCGTATTTCTTCATTTTCTTAAGGAAATTTCGCGCCATATTTAGCGGCAACAAGCGCGACCGGATCCGGGGCAGCTCTGCCTTGCATGCCTGCAATAAGTTATGAAAATTGCAACGGCTGCGACTGCGGCAGCGGCTGCGACGGCAACATTTGCTCAGGGGAAATGCCAGTGGGGCTGGGATGTTGCAGCATCGCCCGGCATTCGCCGCCGATGATGAATTCCACAAATGCATGGAACAGCCAGGCGGCAGATTCCTTGAAAAACAAAGCCATGGCCCATACAATATATCGTGTGGCTAATAAATACGCCGCGCATTGCTAGTTGCTCTTAATGAAATTAACTTCCAGGAATTACCTACATGGCAGCAACGATGCAGACGACAACCAACATCCGACCACTCCGACGACTCCGGAGAGCAACAAAGAAACTGCAACAGCCGCAGTCGATGCAATTCCAAGCCAAAGGGCAACAATGGCCGCTTAGGCAAATGCAACAAGCCATCGGCCATGGAAATTAAATGGAAGCCTGCAAAAAGTTTCACGCACTCGACACGTTAATAGAGTCGTAGCACCCAGAGCCACATCCGACCCCGCAGCAACTTCAGGGCCGAGCAGCAACAACATCCAAGCCCCGCAGCAACACCGAAACCCCGCAGCAACATCAGCGGCCAAGAGCAACACCCGCGACCAACAGCTTCCCATCTTCAGTTGCAGCTGAAGTGTGACATTCATGGAAAACGCCAAGTGGAATATGATTTTATGGCCAAAACCGAAACTTTTGTCTACATCACGTTCTCGGCCAGAATGCGAACGAGGAGTGGTGTGGACGCTAGAAATCAGGCGAAGTTGGGGTATTGGTTGCTGGCTTGGCTGGCTGTGCTGGGCCAATGACTTCCTCGTTTGTGAGCCAATTAAAGACGCTGGTCGTTGTGGTCGCTGCTGAAATCATTTGTAATGCAACGTTTGGAATAATTCACGCGCAAATTGCTTGCGACTCGCGAAAAATATTGCAACATTCCACTGCAAATTTTACGATTATGCGTTTGCACCACAACAGCCGCGACTGCTTTTGCTGTTGCTGCTGGTTGTTCGTTGTTGGTTGCTGGTTGCCGGTCACAAGCTGCTAGTTGCTGGTTGCTGGTTGCTATTGCCATTGCTGCTGGCGCAGCAACACGAGCGCGGTCAAGCTGCAACACATTCGCTCGTAGGCGCGCTCACATCACATCAAATCAAATCAAATGTAAGCGTTGAGCCCGGCATTCGTTGTCAGTTGCCGGTGCTCCAGATAGATAAATCAGTCGGCTAATTGTTGCAACCTGACCGGTCTCCAAATGCAGCGCCTGGGAGCGTGAACTCTGTTCGACAGGATACACAATTCCCCAATGCTGTTGCTTTCCCATCGGAATTCGAATTTCTTGAATTTAAATTCCTAATCGAATTACGTTTTTCTCCACATAATTAATCGTAAGGGATGACATTTTTATGCAAAGACCCAAAGATCAAAGTTGAACATGGAAACATCGCATCTGTGGAGATCGGACGTTTTAATTCCGTAAATAATGACAGTTTGTCTCTAAACAGACAGTCAGTGTCTGCCCACTCTATAAGGCCTAAAAGAAATCATTTATTTATTTATATTTTAGTACCCAGTAAGTGGGATGTGACGGGGAATGCTGGAACTTGACTTCAACTTTAAGCAAAGGGTAACTAGAACTGATATTTGGTATGATATTTATTTAGATATTTGGAGACAAGCGGGATATAGATTTAAGATCAAGAGGATAAGAACAAATATTTATGTTTAGATGTATTGAAAAGTTGTATCTAAATTTTATACTTTATCGTTTTTAAAATCCTAATAATCCTACTCTTTGATTTAGGCACTTAATGTTAAATAATTTTAATCATGCTTAATTGAACTCTTTAGGGTATGAAGCACAACCAAGTATACCTAATAATCCAATGTTAATGATTGATCCAAGCGACCATAAGGTATCCAATATTTCGAACTATCCAAAACATAACTCCTGAGTGGCTGTATGGCTCTGACCATCTCTTTCGCGCCGGCAGTTTCTTTTGGGCCGACTACTCGTTGTCAAGTTGTGGACCACAGCGACCAATCAGTGTCAGCTGGAAGTGTCTTTTTTAGTGGCCCAAAGTGATGAGCTAATCAACCTGACCCGACCGACCAGTCCCACAGTTACGGCCAGATCGGTGGTTCGGTGGATCGGCGGATCGGTGGATCGGTGGTGGTGGTGCGCCTATGTTAATAACATTATTTATGTATCTTGTATTTCGGTTTATTCTCGTGTGTTTTGTGTATTGTTTTGTTTTGTTGACTTAACAGGAATTGGAATTAGAAATGAAGCGAAACAAAGCGGGCAACGACGAGTTGGGTTTCCCTCCATTTTGTTTGTGTTTTAGGTGTCAATCGCATTAGACGGAAATCAGTTTTGTTTTTTATTGTACGAATTTATCGCGTTCGGAGACTCATTTCGATTTGGTTTCTATTTCTAGTCAAGAGTCTCTCTTTCTCTCTCTGCATGCTGGTGGTTGGGTTTTATGTTAAATTAAACATTTTAAATTGGCCACGAGATAATTTGTGGTACATATATGCGATATGGGTGCGTGTGGTCTCCGCGATCCGAGCGGGCATCAAATAAATTATAAACCCATTTAAATTAAACTGAATAGCTGGCTGCCTCGCGTTCGTTGGCCGAGTCTTTTGTTTGGCTTTTCGATTCGAAGGAACTACTGGCCCAGCTGCAGACTCAGAACTGGTTGACCATAACAATAAAATCAGCAACACTCGCGACATTCCCCGCCACCAAATATGGAATTTATAATTAATTTTTATGTCCATGGGATGCAATTAGGACGGGAGCTGCAAAACAGGAGGAGCTGTGTGGGATTGGCGGGGACTTCGGAGGGGGACAAGATGCAAATGAAATCAAGTCATGCCTATAATCGGATTTGTAGCTCCTCGTATATTAACTTGTCACAGCTTCTATGTGTTGAGCATAAACACAATTTGTGCTTAATCCAAGACCAAGAAACCGGGACTCCGGCTTTCCTGTCGCTATCAATTATGACATTTTGTTGCTGTTTTGTCACTTCTGCCACTGCCGATGACGTTGGCTCACATTTCGCTGACCACAGTCTGGCGATGGTGATGGTGATTGGGATGTGCAGCAGTGCCCCTCTGATTCATCCTCCATTTCGACTGCAATCAATCATCGTTCCGCTCAAATGTTCTGCGGTTGTGCGCTCCATGTGCGATTGCCCACTGAGCACCATTTAGCCCGACTATCCCGCACCACTGAGCCACCCAACCGCCGAACCAGCGAACCACCTCGTATCTAGATGTTGCGACAGGCGCCCACAATTCGGGGCCAGCTGCGTTTGAGTTCGGCAGTTTATTTTTTTTGGTTGGGGTGGGGCTGCAGAGCTGTGTGCTATGAGCTGCACGATCCCGATTCGGCGCAAATTAGGCGCGAAAATATGCAGCAAAGTGAGACAAACAAGCCGAGAGCCGCTAAAAGCCTCGCAAAACGGCAAAACTAAAGGAAAAATACGAGAGAAAAAAAACTTGCCGCTGGTCAGTTAATGGTGTTAAAATTTGGTACAGCGATTGCATCTATGGCTATACAAATTGCCACAGCGACAGCACTCGAGCAACATGGCAGTAGCAGCAGCAGCAACATGAGCAACAGCAACACCAACAGCAAGAGCAACAGCAACATCAACAGCAACAGCAAGAGCAACTGAGGGTAAAACCGAGGAGTCGTTTTGTCAACACGGAGCATGCTTAGCCGCGATTTCCCAGGGGGACACTTAACGCGGCTGCTTAACGTCTAAATCTGTCGTCAAGGCGCGCTCAAAAGGCTAAAATGTGTTTGCCGAAGACGCGAGATGCCAGCGGACGGACTGGGGGCAGCATCAACAGCTCTGAGCTCCGCGCTTCGAGCTTCGAGCTCCGATCTTCGAGCTCCAGCTCTAAGTCCCAGCTCCATCTCCAACTCCAACTCCATCTCCATCTCCGGCAAGTGGCCGGCGACGAGGCAGCAATTTGTATGCAACTTTATGTTTGCCCACTCGCACCCAGCCTGGTTGGTGCCCAACTTAACCCACGGAGGAGAGTCCCCTCCCCTCGTCTCGCCCCGCCTTGTGGACCTGACCAGCTCCTCCTGCCCCAAGGGTATTCGCACTGAGAAATAATTTAATGTAACACAACATGCCTAATGACACTTTCTATAGGAACATTTAATACATTGTATTTACATTGTTTATCCAGTTGTGAGCTTTTCATCTCCTGCAAAAAGATCGTTTTGGAATTCTGCCTTTTAGATCTGTGTAACAATAACTATTAATATTACAATTATTATTTTGTATATTTTTATGTGCAATTAGGTACATATAATACAATTTACTGAAATATTTAAAAAATTTACTTGATAAATCTATTATAACAGGGCTTAAAATTATTATTTACATTTTGAGATAAAATAAATATAATTTTAATATTAATATATTAATTTTAATATGAAATCTAAACTAAACGTTATTTTGTTTTACTTTCTTTATCTTACTTTAACCCATTTTTATTGAATTTATTATATGAATTGTATTTATTATATTTAGGTTTTAATCACCTTTAAGTTTGTTGAACATAACTAATCGTATTATTAAGAGTATATTTTATTATATTTATTTCCCCTATGTAGATCTTTATTTATGTAGGATAAAAGTACTTCATTTACAAATTAGCAAATGGCTTTAGTGTTCATAAAATACTAGCTACAGTGTCAGCATGTAGTATACCCTTTAGAACTAATCCTGAATTAATTTCTCCGAGTGCATAGTTTCGCGAAGGCTATTCTGAGTTTGGTCTGTGCGGTCGCCCAGCGTTCTCCTCCTGCCTTTGTTTACCTCCTGTTTTTGTTGTTGTTGTTGTTGTTGTGCTGTTGTTGTTGTTGGACTGTTGGCCTGTTGGGCCGTTGGACTCTTGGCCTGTCTCCTGCCTGCAGTGCGTTGAACGAGTTAAAGTCGGGGCAGCGGCTAAATTTATGAACCGCAGCCAACCGAAGGGCGGGCGAGGGGTGCAGAGGTGGAGCGGGAAGTGGATGTGGACAACGATGCGTTCGCATGTAAACATTGGGGCGCGGAAGGGGCAGGAATTTATATGCAACATAATCAGCATAAATGCCGCATGCGCCATCAAAATGTTGCGACCGATGGCACGACCGCCACCTCCTGGGTGGGTGCCAATGCCATGGCCATTCCCATTGCCAACTGCTTCCCTTAGAACCCGGCTAATTCAGGCAATTTGCAAATTGAGAAATTGCAAATAATTTACAATTTGGCTAAAGTAAGTGCCAAGTGCTCCTCCGCACAATGAAGTCGGGGAAACTTGAGGCAACCGCAAGGCGAAAGCGAAGGGCGAACAAGAAAGCTCAGTGGGTTGGTTTTGCGCTTCAGCGGTTTCCCTTTGGCGGTGCCGCCAACTTTCATTCATTCACTTCCCAACTGCCACCCACTGGGCAGAAAGCCACCCGCCCACTCTTCGTATCAAGCTGCCTGTAATTCGAGCAGCTGAAACTGCAGATGACAAAACGCACTTCAAATGCGAAGTGCATTCGCATTGCGGCTTCGGGGAGAAAGGCAACTCGAAATGTGATGGCCCAAATGAGACAGCGACGAGTTAATTAAGTTTTCGCAGAGAAAACGAATGCAAGTAAAGGGGTCGGGAGAGTGAAGGGCCAAGAAAGCTGACAGGGCTGAGCTGCAATTGTGCCAACTCGTGTGACAGTTGCCCAAAACAAATTGTTGGCCATTTAATGGACCCCAAGAACGGATCCCGGCACACCGAACACCGAACACCGAACCTCGAAACTCCAAAACCCAAAACCGAAACCGAAACGAAACTGGATGAAGACAATGCAAGGCCTCTCGCATGCGGCCGCCTCGGCATCTCCATCTCCATCTCCATCTTCTGGCTTGACAAATTCCTCGAAGTTGTTACCATATAAATTTCTGCATTTTTGGCCCTGCTCTGCTTTTATTTTCCAGCCCCTTGACAACCAATGGAAGTTTCAGCGGGACGGCGAGCGGCGCAGATGACTCAGAGTGGCAGCTTTTTATTGATCGCTGGGCAGGGACAGCAGAAGCTCACACAGGAGCGGATTTTAAAGGGTTTGAAGGCTTAAGAGTCTTAAACGAGACATCACTCATAAGTTAATAAGAAATAAATAAATAAAATAAATGTCACTGGTTTGTTTAAGTTATATTCCTGGGCTTGCAAATGATTAAAAGAACGAATAGGTTTATTCTTATTGAAAACTGAAATAAGATTTGGTTCCCATTTTTTAGGTAAGCTCTCTTTTACCAAACAAAAAACTAAAGGTTCTTAAAGATTTTCTGACTTATAATTAATTAATAAAATAATTAATTATCAATTGCTCAAAAAGGCAGAGACTACTATTCGACAAAAGAAACAGGTTCGCCTATAAAAGACAAAGATCTTGGTTTTAAAATTGAATTTTAATAACATTTTCTGAAGTGAAAAATTCTGAAAGTTCAAAACATTATTTTTTAAAGAAACAAGACTATGCTTTATAACCTAAATAGGTACTAAAAACAATTGAAGAAACGATAGAATTATTTGTAAAAAATACACATTTTTGTTGTATCGATCATTTTGATTAATGGCCAATTTTAAATATTCAAATCGAATCCAAGCCAATGATGGTTTAAATAAAACTCAGTTGTTTTCGGGCTACACAAATTATGGGGCTTGCAATCCCATCCTGGCCACTTCCGACCGCCTCCTGCCAACTGGTTGGCAGTTGTGGCCCCGATCCGTCCCGTTCCGATCCGCGAGCCACTTTTGGGAGCTCGAGTGCAGGCAGACTCGTAATTAGGCGCATTACATGTGTTTCTGACATTTTTTCGGTGGCCGGTGGACGGCGGATCACCGGCGCAGTGGCTCCACTCTCTTATGCAAATGAGAGCTCCCTTTGCTCGGCTTTTGTTATGAAGACAAATGGAAGTCACGCCCCAGTCTAAGCGCAAAGTAAACACTTGCCAAATGACCATAATTACGAGTTGAACTTAATTTATAACGAATGCATAACTTCGTCGGCGAATCGGTCGTGCAGTCCGAGCTCGAGCTTAGAATAAATTATGAATAATCCACGATAATAACCGACAATTAATTTTTAACGCTGATTTGTGCGAGTTTTATGCTCCGGCAATGAAAAGAGCGGAAAAGCAGAAAGGAAAAGACAAGCCCAAAACCAGAATATCAATTTAGCGGAGCGATGCGACCAGTCGCAGTCGCAGTCGCATTCGCATTCTCAGTCCGACTTCTTAATGTATTCCCCATCTGGGGGAATGGCAGCGCCAACACATCGTAAGTCATGGCAGCAGGAGACGAGGCGGAGGCTGGAGGATGAGGATGGAGTTCAGGATGAGGATGAGGATGAGGAGGTGGCCGCCAGGAGGCGAAGCGACGAAATGAGGGACAACGACAAATCGACAAATATGCAAAAGAGGGGCGAGCCAAAAAAGGGGGGGCCTTATCGCATTTATTTATGCATATGCAGTGATTTGGCCCCAAAATCACAGTCCGAAAAAAAAGATCAGCGCATAAAACAAAAGACTCAGAGCACAAACTCGTTTCGCTGGCCATCGCGGATTGCAGGATGTAGGGCCCCCAAAAGTGGCACAAAACAGGAGGGATCATGCGGGGGGCATGCGGCATGGGTGGGGTTAGGAGAAGGGGGATCCGAGGATCGGGTAGACGATGACCACGGCGATGCATCACCAATGCCGAGGCACGCTTATCAGTAACCTACACTTAAAGTTAATGCATGCCCGCCAGGACCAACCAGCAAAGATGCCGATGCACTGCTTGCCGCAGCTGCACTGAGAGAAATTTCAAAGCATTAGAATTGCTTATGAATAACTTGTTTATATAACTATTATAAAAATTTACAGATTTAAACAAATTTAAAAAAAATATTATTTGCTAAAGTAAAAATAAATTTGAGTACGATTATTTTAAAATTAAATATGCTTCGTTTTAGGAATAAAAATAATTGATTATAAAATCATGTTATGACTTAATTTTTAAAATTTTGTACTAAATAATATTTTTTAGTTTTGTACCCATCAACTTTAAAAGTTGATTTGAAATAAAATAAACTTTATCATGGTAATTTATGCTTGCCTACTTTCTTTTTAATACTGACACTTCAGTTTGAAAAGCTCTAATAAATATAGCATTTATATGGGTTCTTTTTATTATTCTTGACTTTCTACACTAAAACATTATGCTCTTTTTAGCACACAAACGTGAATGTGATATAGTTTCTATTTTACTACTGACAACGATATGGATAGGCTTTCTTTTGGCTTAAGCTGCTTTTTTGGTTGACCCTTCCATTGCCTTAATCCTCTCCCATCCAATTTTTCTCCGTGTACCTTTATTGTTATCAGCGCTGGGCTTGGGCTTTTAGCAAACGCCGACGCAGGCCGCTGGACCGCTGGATCGCTGGATCGGTGGACCACTGAACCGCTGGGGAAGATGAGGCGGCCGATGTCAAGAGGCAGGCAGAAATAAAATCGAAAATGAATGCGACTGGGCAGATAAGCCGGCGAATGACACAGAGCGACAAGTTGACAATCGAGGGGAGGGCAGGGGGTCAGGGGGTGGGTGCGAAAAGGTACTCCCATTTGGGTCACAAGAGACCAAAACAAAGGCACAAAAAAGAGAAGTTCAGAGGGAATGGCAAAGACTCCAGGCATTCGACTTCTGACCAAACTCGAATGCAAATCGATGCGGCAATAAAACTATTAAGCCATTAGTAAGCCAAACACGAGTACAATGCCAGAAAACAAACACGTGCAGCAGCAGCAACAGTCACCGCAGCAGCAACAACTGCAACAGCAACAGCAGCAACAGCAACAACAGCAACAACAGGCGCAGGAGTTGCAACAGCAACAAGCAATTAATGCAAATGCAGAGAGCAGCCGGCAGCCAAATCGAGCAGAAGGCAGGCCAGGTACATCGAGATCAAGACGGAGAATGTCGGGTCTCCTGCAGCAGCAACACAGTAACACTGCAACATCCATTGCAGCAACAGCAGCAACAGCAACAACAGCAACATTGTCTGCACACAGGCAGCCTGACAATACATGGCGAGGTGCAAACTAATTGAAATCATTACACTAGTAAAAATGTTAATTCAATTAAAATGCGCGCAACAGCAGAGGCGCAGCTGCAGCAGCAACATCTCGCGCTGTTGAGTGACCCACAAGCTGTTGCAGTTGCAGTTGCTGATGCTGCTGGAAGCATCTCCCCACTAAAAGAGATATCATCGCAACATACTGCCTGGCTGGAGCTGCTCCTCCCACTCTCCTCCCTCCTCCATCCACCGCCCCCCTTCGGGAACATCAGCAACATGTTGTTAGGTCAGCATCGGCGGCAGCAACAGCCACAGCAACAGCAGCAAAAGCAACAGCAACATCAGCAACAGGCAACACGAACAACTCTAGGCCATCGGCAGTGTGGCATGCAAATGGGAGCTGAGCAGCGAGGTTCAATCGCGTTGCAACTGGGAGCCGGAACCAGTCTATCCCTGAATTCCTATATTTTTCGGACGACTCTAGTCTAGCCTGCACTGAAAGATAAATCGTTATAGTAGTTTTATTATTCGATGAAAAAGAAGGTTGTAAATCATGTTCTGTTAAAATACTATATATTATTATACTTATAATTTGTAGAACCTAATCTTTGCAACCAATGTTTTCAAACTTTATCGTCTAAGTTATAAATCGAAATGAGTTTAATAAAATAGGAATAAGTTTCTTAATAATACTAGCTACTATATTTAACGCAATAAAATAAAAACTATCAACATCGATGCGTGACTTTGTAATGGCTTTGTAGCAATAATTAACAAGCCATAAGCAGTTACTATATTCTATTTGGACAGCTGGTAATTAAAATAAAATTCAATTGCTTCAGGATGTTCTGAGCTGCCAGACGGAAACTCCTCGCTCTTCGCACGCTTTATTGCCTGATTTAAGATGTCGATTTTCCCCAGAGAACGCTTAGATGCCCATTACATATGCAAATTTCGGCCAGCGGTTCTGTGGCGCTTCCTTGGAGCTTGGAGCTGCTCCAGGTTCGTGTGCCTCATTCGGGGGCAAGGCGATTTGCGGCAAGGGCGAGGGCTTCGCGGGGAGAAGGCGGAGGAAGGGGTAAGCAGATCGAGTCGCATTTCCGGTTGGACAAGTAGCTCCATAACAAATGGCCCGGCTGAAAAATGTTTGCCAAGTTGTTTATACTGCCAATAAAAGGCAATAAGTTAATTTCACACACACACACACACGCACACACTCTTTGGCCGCAAAGTGGAGTGGAGCTTTCTAACCGTTTTATGGTCGAAGTTTGTTGTATTGGCCATAAATGAAATCGAGTCCATAAGTAGTGGCAGTGGCAGTCGCAGTGGCAGTGGCAGTGGCAGTGGCATCATCATCATCATCGTCATCGGTGGAAGCAACGCCGCTCGGCGAGGTGTGAAAACGCTGGCCCCTATTTGGAGCAGCTTAACACATTCGATATTATAACTATTATTAATGCATTTGCATTTTTATGGACCGATCGATCGATCCATCGATACTGGCGCCCAACGGAAGCTAAACTTGAGATAAGGCAGGAAACTGGCGCTGAGTGAAGCTCAAAGCGTATTCATCACAGAATCACGTCGTAAATGGCGGCCCATTAACGATAAACAAATTCTGCCGGTGTAACTGAGGTCCAGCTCCCATCATTCCACTCATTCCACCCATAAAATGACATATAAAAAAACACTTAAAATATTTTCAATGAGCGATTTTAATGGGCCTTTTGGTGGTGGTCTCACGGCAGATCACTCGATCGCCCAGATCCACCTGGGATCACCTGGCACTACCTGGCATCACCTGGGATCACCTGGTTGGGAAATGGCGGCTGGCTTAATGCAAATGACGGGAACTGGGCAACCAAACTACTGGTGTCGATATAACAATAAAACGCCCCATGGAACGCCCTCCGTCGGGTGTTTGGATGCCAGGTTTCCAAGTATCTGAGTTCCTCAGCTCGGGAACTCCATTCCATTCCCCTTACCTTCAGATCTGCCGGATCTCCTTGCTTCGGATTAAATAAATGCCAGTGGAGAGCCGCCGAATCGGCGAAACAAAACAAAACTGCCAAAAAGGCAGCCGAAACAGAAACAGGCAATCCTCCGCCGCGAGAAGAGGAAACTGATCTGACAGATCTGATTGTAAGCATGCAACAAAAATGCGAGACGCCCCTCTGAAACCGAAAATTCCCCTCCCCCCAATCTCCCGACTCCCCCCTGCGGGATTCCCAAGTTGCAACTGGCTGTTTGTGGCCCCAACTCCATCTCCAACTCCAACTCCAACTCCATCATGTTTTGTGGGCTCGCGTCGGGCTTAAGCTTGTGCAATTTAGTGATCAATCATAGCGGGATGCGAGCAACGGAGCAGAATTCAATTTTAGTGCGAATGGCAGTTTGTTCTGAGTTCTCAGTTCGGAGTCTTCTTCTTCTGTTGCTGTTGCTGCTACTGCTGCTGATGTTGCTGTTGTAGATGTTGCTGCTCCTTTTCCTCCATACAGCAGCAACATTCTGAGGCGTTTGTGAGGCGGCGGCGGCTTCCACATGCGACTCCAGAAGGTGGAAGCCATAAATCTTGGCAACATGAGAAATGACTTTACCATTTGCCATGATGAGCAGCCAGCAGCAGTTGGAGTCGCCTCGACTCGACTGGCTCAAAAAAACGCAGCAAGAAATGCAGGAAAGCCAAGCCAAAGTCGCAAATGTTTGCAAACGGCAACTCTAATTTTGAGGGATTTGCGTAAATTGTGAAAACGTCCGCAGGGATTTGAGTCAATCAGCATTTTCGATGGCAATTAGTTGGGCGAAGAATTCAATTCTCGAGGCGGACAATCACGAGGCCCCCCGCGAAAGATGTAACACAAAGTTAACGAAAATCCCAGCTCAAAAGCAGTGGATAGTGATGGCCAAATAGTCACAGCTTTGGATCTAAGGGTAAATATGTTGCAACTACTATTAAGAACTTACAGCCAGAACAAATTGGTTATATTTAAACAAGATGATCTCTTCCAATTCTTTGTCCGAGAGTCTCTGAATATAAAAAAGTAATAATAGATAGTAGTAGTAGTAAATAATTTTCTGAGGAACAGTTAGAAACAATATAAGTCACAATAAAGCGCATAACTTGTAAAGATAGTTTATTCCATTTATTTGTGGGTTATTCGTAAGCTCAATAAAAAATAACATGTAATAAAAATAAAAAAGTTTAAAAATAATTGTATTTTTTTATATAGCAAAATTTTAAAGTCAATCTCCTAATTATTTCATGTTAAAAATTCTTGTATTTAATATTTTTATTTAAAGCCATTCCAAAACAAGGATTTAGGTTTTAAAAGAACTCATATTCTTACTGTGTAATTAAATGGTGTTTCACAGTATTTATAAAAAAAACAATAACAAACAAATATTCTTACTTTGTATGCTTGCATGATAATCGGGCAATCTGTGCTGTGATCACTACTCCGCTTTCGGCCATCTCTGATCTCTCAGCAAATACAGCGAATCTTGCTCGCCGCTCCTCCTCCTCCATCACCAGCTCCATCTCCGTCTCCTCCTCCATCTCCCATCTCCATCTGGCTCCTCATCTCCCATCTCGCATCTCGCATCTCCCACCTCCATCTCGATTCCATCTCCATCTGGTCCGTGCGCAGGTCATTGGCGAGGTGTCTCCTGCTGCGAATTAATCGTTTTCGATGCTGACTGCGGCCACTCACTTGCTGTCCGGCTCCAAACCGCCAGCTCCCCAGTTGCCCAGCTATACAGCTCCGCAGCTCTACAGCTCCAGCTTGGAGCTCCCGATCGGAGCTCGGGGTTGCCAGCTCCCATGGCTGATTAATATTTTGCCAGTTCATGAGTTGGAGCCACGTCGAATGCGAATCCGCCGGCCGTTTGGCATCTTGTTAGCGGACTTGGCTCGGATGCATTTTTGCATATTTCGTTTGTTTGTTATCCCGAGTGCCTCCGTCGTGTGACCGCTCTGCTCCACCTCTTCCTCCTCCTGCACCTCCCCCCTCCTCCTGCTCCTCCCTCCCTCCCTCTGGAGGATTGTGCCCCCTGCGTGGAGTGTATTACGAGCATTGGCGCAAGAGTCCAAGTTCAAAGCCATATTTGAGTTGGGAAAAATCAATAAAAAGATCGCAAGCTGCGATGGCACATGCGTGTTATTTCCATCCAGACGCTCCGGCCTTTCTCATAATGAAATTATTGCCAGGTGATTGAAATCTATTTATGCTAATTTACGTGTGCACAGGCCACTGAAGGGGAGGAGGAGGCGGATGAGGAGGAAGGGGCGACCAGAATGGTTCCAAGGTTGTGCCGCTTGCAACACACGTTTCCGCATTACTGCAGCTGCAATGTTGCTAGATGTTCCTTTTTTCCTCCTTTTTTTGGTTTCTTTTTTTTTTTTTTGGGCGTTCCGCCCACCAAAAGTGGAGATATAGTACAACAACTTCGGTTTCGGCTCGGACCCGATCTTGATTAGAAGTGTTTGCGGCCCGTGTTGTTGCGGCTTTGCAGCTTGGAGCTTGCAACTCGCAGCTCGCAGCCGAAGCCGTTGACAATTTTCAATTAAAATGAGTTGGGGTTATGTCCGTCTGGCCGACTGTGTGGGCGGATTAACACACACTCGGGCACACACGGCAACGCCTAAGCTCATGACTGACACTGTCCGCTCTCCCACCAATCCCCCCCCAACCCCTCTACTGCCCTCCACTGGGATTTGAATAGTTATTTAAGCCCCAAATTGTCATGCGGCTTATGTGTAAAGTTTGTTTCGCTCTTGACATTTATTTGGCCGGCTTTCCGGGCCCATTGATGCGGACCAAATCCGTCGAGGGCGGCTACACTGTTTCCTATTTTATACGTATTCGATTTTTTATATACATTATGTTAAGAAATTAATAAATGGTAAATAAATAAAATAGACAAAGCTTTAAATTTCTTTTTATAGACTAAGAAATGATTTGTTTTTCGATAACTCAGCTTTAATAAAAGCTCATAAAATTTCACCTAATTTGGTACCTAAATAATAATATTAGCCATTTACAAAATATTTATTAAATTGCCTATAATCAAATAAAATCAAAATAAAATCACTTGATTAAAATATATTTATTTCGGAAGAATTTCGATCAAAAATTTAAATAAATTAAAAATAAACAAAAAATAATTTATGATCATAATTTCAATATATATTTATATATTATATTATTCGAATAAAAAAATATATTTTGAAAGAGATTAAAGTAGTAATGAATTTGTTTCAATTTATTTATTTGATTATGTTTTGTTTTTATTTCAGTATTTGGTTATTATTTGGCTAGGCCATAAATCTTTTTGAGCCGCCCTCGCTGGTGTCGAATACTCTCAATTGTGTTTTAATTTTTGAGGGCTTGGCCGTAGAGGTCCGCATCCCCTTCGCGGAGACAGGGAGCCGTGGATTACGGATGAGATTAGAATGGAAGGGAGGGGAGATGAGGAGGAGGAGGAGGAGAATGGTGCGAGTAGGGGATTACCTTATCCAATTAGCTGAAACATTTCGAATCGGCGCAGTGCAACAAGCGTTGCCACATAAAATGCTAAAATTACAACGAGTCGCAGCAACGGTAATGCTAATGCAGGCGACAAAGAAATCTGAATCCGAGTCTGAATCCCCCGACTGCAGTTGAAGTTCTCCTGGAGGAGATCCAAGAACAGGTTCCACTGCTCACCTCCGCTCCAAAGGAAGATTTCCTGGTCCGTGTACTCGGCGTATTTCGTGGATATATTTTATTGTCTTTTGATGTGCTTTAAAATCGCAGGCGAGCGCGGCGGAGGATCGATAAAATTTATCGATGCTGGTCAAAGTTGCAGGTTGCTTGCCTAGGAAGTTGGAATCGAGTGGGAACTGCACGCGGGAACAGGTTCCCAGATGCCCAGATCTCCGCATTCACAGATCCACAGATCCACAGACCTTGGCTCGAAGTCACCGGCATGGCGACAATTTTAAGTGCGAAATTAAAAGTAAAACAAGCGATTAACATAAATTTTGCAGCAAAGCGCTTTAAATGTTTCCCCTGCAAAAGAAAAAGAATCGAAGAGGGAGATGCAGATGCAGATGCAAATGAAGACATTGTCGATCGCCGAGGACTGTTAATGAAAACTAATGCAATTTATTGAATATTATTATTTAATAATGTCACAATCTTATCGCGGTTGTAAGATAAACCCAAAAGGTGAAAGGAAGAGGGCGTGGGAGGGGCAGGCGGTGGTTGTGGCACATTGGACAAGCTCTTTAATGAACTGCCCCCCGGAGGCAATTAAATATCCAGAACGGGAATGGAAATGGCAATTGGCCGAGTGAAAAGATAAAATGTCGGGCAGGAACCGAAAGCAAAGGAGAGTGGCAGTTCATCCACTTGTTAGTCGGAACCAGATGCACCACACCACTGACCCAAATCCATGTGGACTCCCCACGTCCAGCTCAGCCCATCAGTCCATCCATCCATCCATCCAGCCATCCAGCCATCCATTCATCCAACCAACCAGCTATCCATTCAACCATCCGTCCATATCCACTCCCTATGTGGTCGGGCAAGAAATGCATTATTTATGTACGTTTGCCGCGCGTCCTGCTCCGAAAGTCAGCAATTTGGCTTCGTGACATGGCCAGCGTCCGAGTTCCAGATGCAGACCTTGGCCCAAACCGAAACCCTGGAAACCCAGAGAACCAAAGCCAAGAGCCAAAAACCAAAACCAAAACCGAAACCAAAGCCAAAAGCTCCGATGATGCACGCTTGTCAGCCGCCTGCCAGTCACCGGAGAAATGAGAAAGGGCCTCCGACTCCGTCTCCATCTCCGTCTGCATCTCCGACTCCATCTCCGTTTCCATCTCCATCTCCTTCAACTTCTCCGTTTCCGAATGTCTGGTTAGCGTTTTTGCCCGGCCTGTTTGTTTTAGCGCCTGTTGTGACAGCCGTCTGCCAGGCTTTTGGCACTTGAAATGGCCAAAACGCTCGCCGAGTGTCGGGGGACTGACACAGTTGATAAACCGAAGCACACTCATTACGCACCGATCATGATCACTGGTCACCGGTTGTCAATGGGAAAAGCATCGTTCTTCTAGGGGAAATGGAATGGTTTCACAACAGTTGAAGGGGCAGATTCTGCAGATTAAAAGCTGGCAAGAAAATAGTTTTTCTTGGCCTTCAGTAAGCATTTCTTTCACTGTAAAATAAGTTTATTGCATGGTTGTAAAACTATTAGAGCAGTATATTAGATTAAAAGGTCTTGGAGGCCTCTATTTCCCTCTAAGAAATTAAGTTGAATTAAACACCATGAGATGTTCAAGCTTTGAAAAGTACATACTTTAATTCACTTAATTATTCTTCCTTCAAACTAACAATTAATAGAATAAACAACATGAAAGGACTTTAAGAAACTCTTTTTATTATTAGACACCATTTAATTATCCAATCTTCATCATTACACAAATGATGATTAATTGACTCGATGTTTAATTAATTAATTGTACGCTTCGTGGCAAAGAAAATATTTGAGGAGTGCTATTTTAAGAAGGCTTTTACAACGAGGAAGCTTAATAGTGAACTTAATAGTGATCTCTACTAATAACAGTCTTTTGAGATCATTAAAACTATTCATTACGCTGACTCTGCCGCTGATTGGTTAAGTACTAAGTACAAACCGACGGATGAGAAACTAAAAAGCTCTTCAGGAAATCGAAGGATGGACCAAAATGGTGCCACAAAGAACAGTCTGGAGAACTCTCAACGACTCGGACGACAATCGCTGACCAAACTTGGTCCGGACACTTGCGAACTGTAAATGTTGTACAAGTTGAGACCCAGATTGATTGCTAATGTCAACCCAACCGGCGATGAAAGACTCTCGGTTCTCACAACTCTTGGGCTAATTATGTTCCAGACGGAGACTGCCACAATCGGAGGCAGACGGACAAACGGAGCGCGCTCGGATCGCAATTGAAAACATGAAATCATATTTAATTCCCCCAGCTCCGCGAAGAACCTCGCAGCCATCCGGCCAGTCTCCCAGCAATTTATTTGGCCCGGCTAATGAAGTCATTTGGCGGCGGGGCCGCAGGTTCAACGTGATTTGCCTTTGATTAGCATTGTGGCCCAATAAATTGACTGTCAATCCCGGCTGGCCGTTTAGTCGGGTTCTGTTTTATGGCCGACCATTTGCTAACCCACGGCAAACATTTATTTGCCCGCCGCGGTTCTCGATCTGGATTGCCATCGCCATCGCCATCGCCATCGCCATCGCAATTGGCGATTGTTCACGCCATGGCCAGATCCTATCGGCCAACTCAATCCCTTCGCAGAATGGACTCTACGATGACGCACTAAACCAGGACAAAACCTTCCTGTTGGAAATAAAGATTTAGTGTGTGTTGAAGAGTTAGACAACGTTTTTAAGAGGGACAAAATTGTTTGTGAAATTTATTTGAAGCTTACTAAATGTTTTGAGTTTTTGTGTATGCAATATACTTGATAAATATTAAAAATTAGGTGTCAAAAGTAATTTATTTACCCAATTGTTACAGACAGCGTTTTTTCAACAAAAAAATCGTTGTAAAAATAATTTAACTTTGAGTGTTTGTGTAAGCAATATGCCAAATATATCAAATTTTTTTTTAAATCATAAAACTTTATTTATTGTCTTAGCTTTTTACTTATTTGTTACGCTTTATATACGAGTACTATACCATTACGGGTAATATCAATAAAATATTCACAAAGTTGGGTGCGTCTGTCTGCTTTAAGTGAAATAATTATTTCAACTATCGATAAATAAAATATTAAAAAAATCTCAAGCTTCATAGTATATGTCAATAAAAGCTTGGGTGTAGTGAAGTGCATTTACATTATCTTAAGCAGAAAAAAGAGTTATGTGAAGATAAGTTATGAAGTAATTAATATGTATTAGAGCATTTGGATAGCTTTGATATTATTTAATCAAAGCTTTAATAAAATATCATAAATTAAATTAGAGAGTTTAACCAATACTGACTTCAAGTTATAGAATGACTAGTAGTTATAACTTACAAGACATATAAAAAGAAGTTTGGGTGCAGTACATTTGATTATTAATATCAAAGTATTTGTATATGTTATAAAACAATTAACATGTTTTTTAGCATTCTGATTTGTAAGCTTAATTAAACTTAGATGAATTAAAATAAATATAAATTTTTAAACTATGCAAATATTCAATATATGCCTTCGCAATTTGCCTTAAGTGTTCCTACCTATGCATTCTACTCCAATTTTTTTCTCTGTGCAGCTATATATGTAAATAAATATTCTGATTTGTAAGCTTCATTAAACTTAGATCAATTAAAATAAATACAAAATTTTAAACTATGCAAGTATTCAATATATGCCTTCGCAAATTACCTTAAAAAGTTCTTGATTATAATACATCAATTTTTTTCTCTGTGCAGGTATATATGTAAATACATAACTGTTCCTGCTCGCAGTTGGGTCGACAACCCGACCTCCGCACAGAGTCTCCCCAGTTGGAGGCGATCCGCTGTTGTTGTTGTTGTTGCTGTTGCTGTTGTTGGGTTGCTATTGCTGGATCGGTATCTCTCGCCGGCATCTGTGGGATTATGTAAAACCCCGGGTACGCCCCTCATCTAAGCTCCCCCCTCCCGAAGCAAGTTCCTGGTCCACTTCCAATTCCAGCCTTGTGCATTGTGTTTCGAGCTGGCCCACGCAATTGATTTGATTTTTGTGACACAATTGAATTATTTATTGGATTAATGCCCATACAGAAAGCGAGCAGGGAGCTTAAAGTTTGAGATCTCGGCGGAAGTGCCTAACAGCAACAAAAGTTCCACTCCGGTTTTTCGGTTCCACACCGTCCAGTGTGTAAAACAATGGCCCCGGAATGCTATTCACCAAGGGTCGGACATAGACGGCCCCCTGGGATGCCAGCTCTCAAACACTTGGCAATTTGTTACGATAAGACAAAAGTGTCAAAAGCCGTGCATACGCACAACAAGCCTGTCAATTGGGGCGAGAAGAGCCGTTTACAAAGAACCCTGTTGATTTACAATGGAACCCAGAGAACCTGTACTCGCTTCAAATTATGCATATTGTAAATTAGAGGTCTAAGGTTGTAATAAATACTCTGATCGGAACTACTGAATGAAAAGGTTATCTTTCATTGAATTAAAACAACCTCACAAAACCCCTAAAATATTAGATGGTTAGTATATTAATTTATAAACTTTTTATGTATATTGTATATACATATGTGAGCATTTTAAAGTTTACTTTAACTTTTAATAGAACAAGCTAGTATACAAATAAATGGAAAAGATAATCTGTCCGAACTTACACATATTTTAAACTCTTTCCACTACAAATTCTACATATTTGTGTGTTTAATCAACTAATAATAAATTCGTTTCGAAATGTTGGTTTAGTATTTAAATAGTTTGGCACCCGTATAATTGGAGTTTTATTTGTTGATTTATAATCTGGTTTTGTTAAAACAGGAAATATTTAGATAGGCATTTAAGAAATCTATAGGAATACTGAGGGAATTGTGCTTTGATAGAAGAGTTATTTTAAATGGTTAGGTAATTTTAAGATTCCTGCCATATTTCGATCTTAATTGAAATCCGTATATACCCCTAAAAAGGCCCTCGGCAGGTGGCGCTGCTGAATCATTTGATCGTGATTTGACTCGATCGCAAATGCCGGAGACAAACAATGAGTCGACCAAATATGAATGTGAAATTCTTATGCAAAATTACTTTATAATTTAATTTTTATTTGATTTTTGTGATTTTATTGATTCGCCGGACACTCCCAAGCAGCTTTTGTGACCCCTTTCCCCCAAAATGCCCCTCAACAAAGTTCAGGCAGCTGTCTTTCTTCTTTTTATCGGGTCGGTAAATCTTGACTTTTTGCCTTCTTTTTATTTTTGGTGAGGTAGAGGTAACCAGCCAACAATCCACAATTGATTAAAAATGTAAATTGTTTATTTATTTTAAACGATTTTTATCCACATTCGAGCATATACTCTTTGGGCAGAGCTTTGTTATGTAAAAAATGCTACGGGCCCAAAAAAAAAAAAAAAACAAAAATATGAATGACTCTACGAATATGATTGTTTATGAGACTTTTCTGACCGAAGTCCCGGCCGTTGGACAATGTTTTCTTGCCTTCGGATTGCGGACCTTTGGGCATGGATTAAGTCATAAAAATCCCATAAAAAAGTTGTCGAAAAATCGTGTAACCCGACTATATGCCATATGCTGTATGAGGTCGGTGCACATAAAAGGTTCTTGCGCCCATTAAAAGTTGCCTCCATAAATGTCATAAACTGTTGATCAGATCGCATAGCTCGGCCCCGTTTTATGGCCTGATTGGGGTTTTGGCTCTGGGCTTCGGAGTCTGGGGTTTCGATGGAGGTGCCATCTCTGGAGCCATATAAATTTCACGACTTATCAGCCGCTTTGGCTACCGTTGACAATCCGACGACGGAGAGACCCAGGTGAAATCACTTTCCACAACGGTTCGGCACTTGAGAAATATCAAATTGGAAATTTTTAATTTCGAATTTAACGCTTTTCAAGTTGCGGCATTTGTCAAGTGGCAGGGATCGTTGTTGCCACAAGTGGAACAAATAGACAAGGCCCACGAGAAATCAAGGTGTGTGGCAGCTCAAGTGGCCCACAAAAATGCCCGATTTTCGATTTACCCTGAAATATGTTGAGGCGAATTCGAGAAGTATTTTGGTTTGCTTTAATTAAACCCCATTGTGCCGAGTGACAAGGGGATAGAGAGTGATGATGGCAAAAGTATCGATATGTCACAATCGTATCAAAGGGTTTGGTATAAAAATTGATTTGATTTAAAACCCTACAACTATTTGAACTCCAATTTCCAACTACCAATTATGTTTCCCATTCTATATTTTATTTAAATTTTTGTTTTTGAAACGGCTTATATAAAATTATTTATAAATTTTGTATTCCACAAATTCGATTTTTTTGAAAATATTTTGATAAAAAGATAACAAATCAACATATGTATATTGTATTTACAGATAAAATGTGTGTAAATTTTCTTTTCTTTTACATTTTCTTAATTTATGTTACAATATTTTGCTAAGGAGTTTAGGAATAGGGCTTATATTTTAAAAAGATTAATTGCATGTTAATTGTAGGTACACTGGACCAATCTTAAATATACTATATCTGTAAATGTGTTTTAAAGTCTGGATATGAATATGTTTGTTTTGCATCGACTTGATATTCAATTCTCCCATCTCGACTTACATCTCCAATCGAGTTGTAGAGGTCCTACTGTTTTTTAATTAAATGCGATTTTATGTTGATATTCCGCCAGTGGCAGTGCGTCCAAATGCGAAGCGTCAGAAGCGTTTAAGCCTCGCTTAATTCACGGCCTGATGCGTTGCGACAAATGCATCCACCTTGGGGTGGACCGCTTTTTCGGGGGCAACACCTCGTCCATTCCCCCGCAGAAGCCGCAACAACCACATGCCGCGCTGGAAAGGAAAGGACCTGGTCATTCTCGGTATTCCTTATTTTCGGTTGCCCCGGTGTTCGGTTACACATTCGATCATCGGATTTCAAAGGTCTCTCTGCGAGGAGAATCATCTAGATGGGAAGAGGGGAGGATGTGGGGGGATTCATTTGCATTTATCTAAACCATGTAGCCATAAACATAATCAGGGGCAAAGGGGGAGGGAAAGGGGGAGGGAAAAGGGTGGAAGAGGGGGAAAAACTTTCCCAAAAATGCGCATAAATTAATACAGTTTATTTATCAGTTTATTAATGGCCGCAGATTAAGACGTCAGGGCGACCTGCTGCTCTTGGAGAATTCTGTTTCAGGTATGAAATTTTTCACCCATCACAACAAATGACTGAATTTCCGAAGAGGCCAACGGAATTCAATTCGGTTTCGGCCGCCTGCTGTGAATTTATGCGAAAAGAATCGAACGCGCTGTCGCCTCTAGAGATCTGTTTTGGGCTATAGTGTGCGGATCCAGGGGCTATATCTCGTCCGCCGCGCATTCATATTTAAAACAAAGTGTCATGTGTCATAATGGCACCGGAGTTGAATGGCTTTCGCTCAGGAGGAGCGTTCGGCGTTCAGCGTTCGGCGATCGGCGTTCAGCGATCCCTGGCCAAAATGGTTGCCTGGCGCCATTTTCTCTGTTTACTTCGTTTTGTTTCTTTTTCTTTTTTTCTTTTATATTTTTTTTAGTTTTTTTTTTTGCGGGTTCCAGCGACAAGTGGCAATTACTTTCACTGTGGCAATTTCGGAGGGTCTCTGCTGAAACGAAATGCAGCAGGCAGAATAACTAAACAGAAAAAAAAAAGTATACGGAGTGGCAGAAGCAGTAGAAGTTAATGATGTTGCCACATGCTTTTTATTGGTGGTATTCCCCCTTGATGATGATGGCCGACCGGCAGTGGTGGTGCCACTTAGCCCCCTGTCTTCCCCGCCACTGCAGCTGTTCCATGCCATCCCCCCACCCCCCTTCCCCCCGATTAAGTCCCCCTCCTCGTAAACGACTTCAATTACATGCGAATGAATTCCAGAGTGTGTGTGTGTGTGTGTGTGTCTCTTTATCTGTGTGTGTTATAAGGCGGGGCTCCGGCAAAATGGCGTTTTGGCCAGCTCGTTCTGCCTCTCCTACTTCTGATCAGCAGTTTTGCCGACGGTATTCGCCAGTGACGCACAACTTTCAACTTTCATCTGACGGATGTACGATCGAAGATCGTTCCGGGGAAAGGGAATCGAGGGGAATGCCGTGTGCTACTCATCAGCTAACGAGCAAATCGATGCCGGGGAAAATGTCGCCGCGGTTCTTATCGCAACTCCGCTCGAAGACCAAGCCTATCAGTCGATGCAGCTCCATCTCTCCATCTCTGCATCTCCGACTCCATCGGCAACTCCATCGCAACTCCATCGCAGCTCCATCTCCATCTCCAGCTGCATCTTTGGCCAGCCTACTTTGTGTTTGTGCTCCGCGTTGCTCCCAGCGATTGCTCACACACACACTGCGAAAAATAAGGGGGAGGAATATTGCATATATTGAATACAAAGTTGCAGCGGCAGTTATAACCACGCCTATATTTAATTGCCATAATCAAAAGTGCAGTCCATCTCCTTTCTATGTAATTTGCGTTTTAATAAGTTGCAAGATTAGTGGCATACATGTTGCACCTTTTTTCTGGATTTCAGGATCTTTAATTCTTATCTAGCACATAATCAATATTAGTTCCATTACCGTACATAAAATTGTTTCAAGAAAGGAATTATTAATTTAATTAAATTACAGATATTTAATATTAGTTTCATTACATAAAACTCTTTTACGGAAGGAATTAATAATTTAATGAAAATAACAAATAAACAAATTTTAAAGATACAAAATTCAACTGTAATATATTCAGTATTGAGTTTAAGCTCAAGCATAATATTAAAAGCATTTTACTTCTTTACTTTTGAAACCTTATATTTAGTGTAGAACCCTTTCATGTTGGTATTGCTCAACTTTTTTTCGCTCACTGCATAAAAGGCTCGATTGAACGCTGATCGCAATCGCGAAGGCTGCCAAACGCTTCTATGCAAAGTGCCTGCGATTCCGCCTCTTCCTCGTCCAGCTCCTCGAGCTTCCCCAGCTCCTCCTGCTCCTCCTGCTCCTCCTGCTGCTGCTTCTCCATCAAACCATCCCATCCCGATTCTGAGGTGGAGGAGAGAACCTGTTGCTGCTGCTGTCGGCCTGGGCTGGTCCTAACTATCAAGATGACCAAGGGGTGAACAAATTCATTCAGTCATTCATCGAAACAAATTGGTTGACTGATGATGACGACGACGCGATGCGTCCGAAGAGGTGGAGCTGAGGATCCGGCGAGTTGAGGAGCTGCTCCACCACCAGCAGCAGCAGCAGCAGCAGCAGCGGCAAAAGCAGGAGAGGAATGCCACTGACGGGCTTTAACTTGTCAATCTGGTTATGTCAATTTGCTGTTTACTTTCTGTGCCACCTTCCCGTTGCAAATCCCCACTCGTCTATGTGGGCAGGGGATACTTTGGAGGAGGCTTTGGGGATACTGGGGATTGCTGGGCATCCAGGCTCCATTTGCGTGTCGGGGAACTTAACAATTTTATTTATTCGTCGCCGGACGCATTTCCAATGCACACCCGTGTCATCCGATAAGCCAGTCGGGTCTAACAATTACTATCGCATAAATAACCGTTTACCAGCCGGACTCCGACTGCATCGGGAATCAAATCTATGATTGCCACACACGACACCCCACACACCACACACCACATACAGCACAGACACACACACGCACCACTCGGTGGTGCAGAAGGGGCGGCGGTGGCGACACAGCCAAATCAATTTGTTCGCCGACGTTTTTCGGACGAACTTAACCCGAAACTTGCTGTTAAATGGATGTTTATTGCACCCCAGGGGGAGGGGACCCCAATGGGAAGGAATTAGGCGGGGGGAGGCAGGGGGTGGGGCGTGAACCAATTTACGCGGCTAACGCATGCGCACCGACGTCGATATCAAACGCCCATCTCATTGGCCACGAGCGGGGGAGTCCGCTCTCCACAGAGAGACAAAAAGTTATTCCAATTTGGCCAGCTTCTAACCAAAATCCAGTTTATCAGAGCACTTAATACATTCATAATTTTTAACTGCTCGATTTGATTTGAATTTATGAATAGTAATTGCTTTTTTGAAGGCATCATCTGACAACTCCATTTAATTTGAACTTAGGAATTTTACAAACTAAATTTCTTGATTCTTAATTAGCTTTATGCTTTATAAAATAAATTTAAATGTTATTTAAATTCTAATTTTTAACTTCTTATAGTAGAGTTACAACAATTAAACTAAACTTTACGGATTAAGCGATTAAAGTTCCTCAATTTGTATGCCGAACTTCTTAAATGCCATTAAGCCTTTACAATCTAGTTGATTCTATTTACTACTTCTTTTTAAAAGGTTTTAACTTTTTGTTAGTTATCCATAAAATGATTGCAGTTGACAACTGTAATTTGAGCTTTAAATAATGGACTATAGCACATGTGCTTTATTTGACTATAGCAGTATCACCTAACAGTAATCGTATTTGTACCATATAGTATGCTCCAAAAATGCTTCAGTTTTTAGAAACAATTTTAATTAATTCCGAAGGGATAGCAAATAATTTTAATAGTCACTGCAGTTGTCACGTGACTTTTTCCATTTCTAATTCACATACATTTATAATAGTTAATACTCACTATTTTTGATATAATAAAAATGTTTTTTATGCTATGATCGATATTAAAAGAATAATTTTCACCTTTATAATTTATCCTAATAAGCCATAAAAGTGTTGTGGTTCCTCTGCTTATATCAAGTGAACTAACTTAACATAATCTATAATTCATTTTATGGGAACTTTCCCATTTATTACATTATTATTTTCTCACAGTGCAGCCTGGAAAGGTGTGTAGTGCGGATCAGTGGAGTGCAGTGCTCACCTTACTCGGTGGGTGTGCGGATAGATTCTCTGGGGTCTGGTCTCCGATCCAAAGTCTCTGGTCTCTGGTCTCCGGTCTCTAGTCTGCAGTCTCTGGTCTCCGATGGCTGCACGCCATGCGGCGTGGGGCGTGCGGGGCTCATGGCATTTGCAACAATTGCATAAATTTCGCATTTTTATGACTGATAGTGTAAGAAATAGGCGTGGCACATGTGAGACGGCGTTGCCAGCTATTTGGAGCTGCCGGAGTCCGATTCTCGCAACAGCGGGCAATTGAATTTCCCCCGTGTGTCATACATGAAATATACTCTTACTCGTAATCGTAATCGTACCTGTATTCGTATCCGTACTCGTATTCGTATTCAAACCATTTCGAGATAGACCGATGGACAGTTGGAATGCCGTGGTCTTGTGGGTCCCATCTTCCTCCTTTCAGCCGTAGTATCTACCGGCGTTGATCAATTGGGCGTTGCCGCGTTGCAAGCAACATCGCTGTTTGCGTCGACGGCGGCAGCGAAGGTTTCTTCAGCGGCTGAGTAATGGCCGTCATGCGCCCGAGGACATCATTTCCATAATGTCCTTCACTGGGCAGCTCTTCCAGTTCCAGAGCCTCCGAAGCTCCGAAGCTCGGTATTCCAACTTCTCAGGTGCAGCAGCGGTGAACCAAGTGAACTATGCAGTCGAGAAGCGGCAGAGTGGCAGCTTGTAACAGATTTGTATCGCATTTTATATGCCACAATTTTCGTTTGATATTTATGTCGATAATAAAATTAAGATGATGAGCGAAATTGCACTCTGAGCGGTGCATGAAAGGGGCGGCGACTTCCGAGGTTCCTCAAGCACACATGGTATACCTTTGATATACCTTTATATATATAAATATCTGAAGAGGGCAGGGAACTCTGCTCATCCCCGAGGGGCACGAACGCAGATGCCAGCGACCAATCAAGTGCAAGGGGCAGCTGTCGCAGGACCAGATCAATCTTCGATCATTTGCGCCGTTGTAGTACTCGATTAACTCGATGAGAAAGCCCCCAAAACGCACTTCTCCACTCGAATTCCGCAGTTTTTTGGTTTTTTTCTACAGCCTCCAGCTGGAAGGAGAACTTCAAAATGTTTTCGGGATTTTGTTATTAATTTGCAAATAAATTTGACCTTATCGCGGAACGTTTCGTTTCCTGCCCAATTGAGGGCTTAAATTATGAATATCCAGATATGAAATCTTTTACTCTGATCTTTTCCTGATTTTTATGCTTTCAATGCAGTTGTAATTGAGTTAAAATTTATCAATGCACGTTTCTTAATTTTTTTATAACAATCTTCAAATTTAATAAAATATAGAATTTTGGAAAGCATTTTGAGTTGAACTAAAAGAATATGTCTTCATTTTCAAAATTATGCCAAATTTATGGACTGTACAAATAATGTTCAAATAATTTTCAAAGATACTGATAAACCAAATTGTAGGAGTAAATGTTATAACATTTTATATTACCGATAATATTTGCTAAGCAGAATTATTTAAAACCTTTGGCTATTCAAATTATGTTGGAGAGCTTTCAAAATATTCAAAATTTAAATAATTTTGTTTAAGAAATTTAGGTTAAGCGAGCAATAAAGTGATAATATTTCATTGAAGTACATACTTTAGGCAAAAAATAAAAAGCAAAATATTTTCCGGTCGTTCGAGATTTATTTGATTTTAAACTCCCTTCAAGCTGCTCATTTTTAGTAGCACAGTTCGGTAAGTGGTGTAATATATCAATTATCATATTAATGCGCTCGAAGTTTAGATTTCCCTCAGAGGAATCAGCATTTGCATAGTGGCTGCACCAATTTGCCTCAATTTCGTTCTGCTCTCGGGGTGCCGAAAGTTATTGGAGCAAACTGGGGAGCAGAGGAGCTCCGGCGGATCCAGGTTCCTCTGGCGAAGGGAATCGATTCTGATGGGAGATTAGCAAAGTGCTGGGAGCGAAACAAGCCAACCAGCGGGGCTTAGTGCCATGTTCGGAGATCTGGAGTATCTATACTGGCTAATAACAATAATCAGGCATGGCGAGTACAACAGCCAAGTACATGTCGCTGGGGGTTGGGTGATAAAAGGGGGGCTTAAGGGGGGTTAAAAGAGGGAGGGGGTTGGGATCCGCACATCCGGATGACGGCCATAACAACAGCTGTCAAAGGCACAAAGATGAGCCCAATGCTCGCTGTTCGATGGCTGACGATGATGAACAACAGCCAGCGGTAAGGGAAAAAAGGCAAGGGGATGGGGGAATTTAGAGGGGGGAGGGGGAATTGGGGATCCAACGATCGACTAGAGACGTTCGGCTGGGAATTTCCAAAGCCCCGGGTGCAAATTACCACGAAAACAATTTCTGCAGCAGCAGCAGCAACACAACAACATTGGCGGCATCGGCGGCAGATTGCCAGGATAAAGTATGTCTGTTGAAAGCATGCGTCAAAAAGGATTGAAGCAAGGCGATCATCATGCGACAGGGACGGCAACACTTGGCGAGAAAGAGAGAGCAACAAAAGGGGTACAGCTTCTGTTGCTGCGGTTGCAGTTGCACTTGCAGAGGCGTTGCTGCTGCACGTTGCCCGTTTGCTTCTTGCTTCTTGTGTCTAGTTGGCAGATGTCTGCAATGTTTTTGCCGCACTGTCATTGATGAAGCATAAAATTATGGGAGGCAACATGGCAAACTCGGCAAACTTGGGAAAAAGTGCAGGAAAATGCTAAAAAAAAAAAATGGCCGCGCGATGGATTAAAGTCGGTTGGTTGGCTGAAAAGAGTTCTTCGGAGTGTGGATGTTGTTGCAGGTTGCAGGTTGCTCGTTGCACGTTGCAAGTGCATAATTAAGCCTTCCGCCAGCGTGTTTTGCATGGCCGCGATTTTGCACACTCGAGCGGCGATTGGCTGCCGTGATTGGCCAAGAGTAGGAGCCACAAGTTGCAAGTTGCCAGTTGCAACTTGCCAGTTGCTAGTTGCCACTGGCGGTGGCGGTCAAGCTCATAGATCATTGCACTTGCTCAACGGCATTCCAGCGCTCTCAGCATTTTCAGCATTTTCCCCAATCCGGAGCAGCTCCTTGGAGCTCTCTTAACCATCTTCTTCTTCTTCTTCTATTGGCATGTGTCGGCATTTGCATTGTTCAATGACTTTTTGGAAATTAGCCGAAATAAAAAAAAAGGCTTTAAAAAGCCGCCAGCAGCGTATCACAATTGCCAATTTCGATAACTGTTGCAACACCTTGACATGGACACGCAATCTCAGAGCTCCAAACTCTGGATCCCTGTCGCCCACAGTCCATCTCTTTCCCCCATCTCTCCCCCTCTCTCGCACTCACTCTGCCATCGATGTGTGTGGCAGAGCAACAACAAGCTGCATTAACTTGCAACAATCAAGCAGCAGGAGCAACAGCAACAAAAGCAACTCCGCTTGACAACTTGTAAGCAAAGTGAGTGAAAATTAGTGAAAACCTCTAAAAGCTGCCAGCCATTTAAAGCGGTGAATGCGATTTTTCAACATTCTCTTCGGGGAAATACCCTGCTTTTCGGGGCATCATGAGAAATTTCACACAAACCATTGCTTCAAGTTGAAAGCTCTAAATTAAAAATGAAAGTAATTGCATTGTCTTAAAACGGAAAATGCCTTTTGTAAAATGAAAAGAGTTATTATTTTATCTATCTATTAATCGTACTCATTTTAACATAAGGGAATAAAAAACGGAGGAAATAGAGATTTAACATTCTTTAATATTCATATTTTACAGTTGCTCTACAATTTTCCGTTCATTTTTGCCGGGTTACAAACCAACTTCTCTAACTTTCCTTACTTAGTTAAAAATTTAACCTGATTCCGGAAATCCCAGTTTCTTTTACTATTAATTTTTTCTTACTCTTCGATATTTTAAACAGATGTTGAAAAGATTTGCAATAATATTAATCAATCGTATTCTCTGGTGGTTTAAAGCGCCTTAAAAAGGTGAAAAGTAAGCTACAACGAAAATTTTGCATAGAGACTTTATGATATATGTCAAATTTTTTTTGTGTTTTTTTAAAGCATACGTTTGGGCAAATTTTAAGGTGTTTTTGAATCTCAAAAATGTATTTTGCCTATTTGTAAAATAATTGAAAAAAATTGTTACACAACAATTTGTTTAAATGCTTTAAATATCGTGCAAAATTCTGATCGCTTTCTTTTATTGTTTACCATTACTAAACACAAAAAGATTTCAACAAGCCAGTAAAAAGTTCTCCCATTAAAATCCTTCTCCATTGCTTTCTTATGATATATATTTAATAACCGCCATATTTATTTGGTCAGCCCTTTTTCACGGACCTATCACTTTGGGGCCGGGCTGATCTTCTTCCACCTGTTAGGGTGTTTCCGTGCTTCGCCTGCCCGGCGCGGCAACTTTCTCTGCCCCTGCAACACACGGCGCGGTGCTCCTTGTGGCAAGATGGGGCAAGATGGCCTGTCGCATTGCGTGCCTGGCATTCTACCCACAGCGTTCTGGTCCGCTGCGATCTCCGTTCGCTGTACCGGCGTTCATATCCTGCGGACGTTCATAAACATGACAGTTTGAGCAATTTCCATCAATCACTTTTTTTGGCTGCTTTTATTTTGTGGGCTCTTTTTTTTTTTTTTTACGCTCGCCGGGATATCGTGACTTTGGGGGCACGAAAGAAAAGCATCCCAGCGGACGGGGATGGATTGCCTGCTGCCTTTCTGCCTGTGAGATAGCCAACTTAAGTATTTTCACTTTATTGCATACAGGGTTTTTTCCCCCTCCTCCTTCTTTTTCTTCATATTTTTTTCCTTCGTTTGTGGTATGCGGTTGGCAGTTGTGGGGGCGCCAAGGGGGGGTGGGGGTTGGATCTGATCGGTCGGAGATCAAACAACAAAGCGGTTCCGCATGCTAATGAATGCGCAAATACAACAAACTAATTTAAACGATTCTCGATCGCAATCAAGGCGATGCCGAGAAGTTGGGGTCGAGCCTGTTCCAATTTTTATACAACTTTAACACCAATCAATTAGCACTGTGGGCAGGTGAAAGGGGGGAGGGGAAAGGGAAGGGGGAGGGGTTGCTGGAGGCTGGGAAACGCCGGCTCTAACGAACACGCACATGGACGGCATCTTTTGAGCGACGGTACACTTCGCACCTCCGCGTGGCAACATTTGTTGTTTTTGGCGCTGGCCAGAGAAAAATCAGGAGGATATACATATAGAGTCGCATCTTTTTCACACGCTGCCGCTAAGTGCGCCCGAAAAACCCCCTTCCCCCAAAGCGAAGAAAAAAAAGGAAAATCCATGTACAACTTCATTTCCAAAAGAGCGAAAACTGAAACATCAAATTGCAATTAAGAGAAGTTCAACAGAAATATTACAAGTGTCCGCTAAGCAGGCGAAACTGGTTTTTTTTCGGTGACCAAGGCCCATACAATACGATATGGCATACCCATACCATACCATAGTCGTACCCCTACCAATATCCATATCCAAATCCCGGTCCATGTCCCAAACTCCATGACCATGTCCACGTCCGAGTTGGCGGCGACTTTCGTCTAATCAACTTCGCAATCGATGTTCATAAATTTATTTCAATTCGGACACAAATTACAAGAGTGTAGGGTGTTTAACATGCCATTCGCGTTGTAAGATCAATTGGGTTAAGCTTCGATCGAGAATCGATGGATTGGCGGTAGCCATTCAAATTTGTTCAGTGTTTTTTTACTCTCGAAAGCCGCTTGAGGCTCCCATAAATTCGGATAGACAGGCGATGTTTGTTGGAATAAATAAATAATGATTAGGTTGTAGGTAGGGATATTACAACTGAAGTCCTTTTTTACGACATATACCTTAGTTTGTAATGGAACAAACTTTGTGTTTAAGTTGATTTTTAAGTAGACAAGATAGAAAAAGTATGGGCGGTTTTAAATCTAGCTGAGATATAATAAATAATATTATTTTGCCTGCACCTATTCAAATCAGCAATCCATGTATGTAAATAAGCTCAGTGAACAATTCCAATGAGGTGACTATTTGAATAATTTTTAAATAAACAAACTTAGCTTTTGTACAAAGTTATTGCACACATAATTCTTTTAGGTAATAAATCATTAACAAAAATATTTCATGAGCTCAGTGATTAATTCAAAATGACACTTAAAATATGTTAAAAATGGAATGCCATTTTTTAACATTAGACGAATATATACCATAAATTATGTAATACGCTCTATCGGATAAATTCTTACCCTAGCATCAGAACTCTGGCTGGCCATAAGAATCTGGCCCGCCTGCCTCGAAATAATACCATAAATCATCCGCTAATGCCAGACGCCGGCAGCGAATGATTGAATTAGCCGGGCCGCTGCGATATCGGGCACTACCAATTTCGTAAATTAGCCAAATCTAACATGTGCGATAGTCGGCCGACTATCGTCGGTTGCGCCTACCTCAACAGCGGAGCTGTTGGCCATAAAATCCGAGCCGAAAGCCAGGCTCAAACGAGTGCGGAGTTGGCCAGAACTAGTTGTACAATAATTATCAGCGGCTAATTAAATCGTTGCTTTATGCGATATCAGCTACTTGTCGCTCGTTCGGCTTTCTGACACAGTTTCCCAGCTATTTCGCAGCGTTTTCATTTTCATTTTCATTTCGATTTTCGCACTCTGAGCCGCAAATTTGTCGTTGCGTTTAATTAGCCCGATGGCATTTGGGTGGAACTGAAAAAACAGGGGGAGGGAGTGGGGTTTTGCGACTGATAAATTGCTGTTTGGTTATGAAATTGAACGGATTTATGGCCATACCCTAGACTGGCACACAAATCAGTGGCTTTCATCGCACTTGCCGCACCGAGAGAGCCGAAAAGTCCGAGGCGAGCGTTTAAGCCGGCACATAATTTACGCTTAAGCATGGCTTTTGACCAAAATCAATAAATCCACTCGGCATTCGCACAACAAAAGAAAATGTGCAGCCTTCTCTCGGCAAAGGGGGTTTTTAGAGGGGAGAAGGGGAGAAGGGGAAAGGGGTTTTGGTCTACGCACCAGCATTGGCTAAAATCCACAGAAAACAGCACCGCTCTGCACCACCAAGTGGAGTCCAGTGGAGTGGATTGGAGTGGAGTGGTGCTGCATCATCAACGCGCCACTGCGGCTGCGGCCTAATATCGTTTGAAATTTATGATTTTGAACTCTCTGCCAGTCGAACGCTGCTACCTTGGCTTAAGTCTGGGAAATATTGGGTATGCAGGCCCAAAGCGCAAAGGTTCGCAAGCCATAAACAGCTTTAATTATCTGAAATATATTTTGTAAAACAAATATACTTAAAAAACTGTTCATACAGGAAAAAATGCAAGCTAATGTAGCTTCATCATAATATTATAAAGCATATCTAATTTTAATTATTTTTTTTAATATTCAAAAGAAACTTTAAACGTTGTCTACACCCGATTAGTTATTTTCAAGAATTACACACTAAATAAAATTTTTTTCAGTCGGTAACAATTATTGAAAAGGTAATGAATACATATTTCCATTACGAAATGTAAGTTCCTTGAAATTTAAGAAAAAACCATAATTTTTTCTGTTTTTTGATGTTTTTTAATGTATTTATTTGCCTAAGTTAAATCTGCGGTTATAATTTCTAGATTTATTAAAAACACTATTTCCATTTTATGGCTAAACTGCAATTTAAGTAATGAGTTTGTTAATGGGCTTGGTGACACCGATCCATTACTTCACTCTAAAGTCAGATGGATATTTTCTGTGATGATTAGTAATATATCTACTTCGTAATTATTAGCTTGCACCCACAACATTTAGGATTAATTACAGGGTACTCACCCATTTGCATATTTGAAGCCCACTCCATCTTTTGTTAGCTTTTCGTTAGACCGAGGAACTGGCTGAGAATTACACGTGATTCTCGCCGTGATGGACTGGAACTCAACGGAGGCTAGGAACTTAGGAACTCCAACTCAAACTCAAACTCTAAATCGCATTCCCAGGCGGCTGCGTGGGCGTGTCTGTGGAAGGGCGTTCGAAGGGGGGCGTGGCCGAGAGCCAAGAGCAGGTGGCAGAGGTTAAAGGGGGCAAGGGGCAAAGGGCAGCGACCACTTACCCGTATGTGTCTGGCAAAATATTGGCTTAACCTAATTTGTGTGGCGCGGCATTGACGTTTTTGTGTTGGCCACTAATCACCAGGTGCCCAAAGTTACGGCCATGGGAGTGCAGAAAGGGGGTTTGCTGACTGAAATGGGTGAGTTACCTGGAAAATGCTATAAAATCGCACTGAGAAAACCGAGAATCGAGAACTGAGATTCAAGAACCGGCCCTGTCAGTTAGCTGTCGGCGATTTCTTTCCAGCAGAGGAGTAGTAGCTTCCCTCCGCTCCTCTGCTCCTCTCTCCTAGTTTTCCATTTTCCATTTCCCTCGCCAAACTAACCACTAAGCTCCCCTCTTTCAACTTCACAGCTCGAAGCGTTTGGCTTATCTAATCTACTGACATTCTCGGTTTAATTTGGCCAGCCGCCTGCCCAAGGCGTTTTGGAATTGCAACTAAGTCAAGGCCTTTTGGCCAAATTTTCATGCGTATTCAGTGGAGTTTGAGGAGGGTGAATGTGGGGAGGGGGGAGCAGTTTGGCCCGGCAGCTGAATGACAGGCTAACCCACTTTCCCGAGCCGCCAGCGCACGCATGCGCAAAAGCGAAAAAAGCGAAAAAAATCAGCACTGGCACAAAGCGATGCAAAAATATTTCACTTTGCCCGCCGTCCGTCTAGTCAGCGATTTTCCCCTTTTCATTTTCGTAATTTCCATGGTAATGAATACTCACATGGCCGGCGACCCACTTGGCCAGGGAAATTGTCAGCGCCCGAGGACAGAGAGACTCAAATGAAGCAGCCCAACTTGACTGCACTCGGAGCCATCAATTGACGTTATTTAAGCCCCCTTTCCCCGTTTCGCAAAGTGGAGAGTTGGCCAACGGAGATCTTTTGGCCAGAGAGTCGATAAAAAGGATCTGGAGAAGGTGCTGAGATCTTTCTTGCTTTCGGTATCACTACTTCACTATTCTATTGGCGGGCATTATAGAGCCCCCCAAACGAAAGTAGTAAGCTATTAAAAATCGCCTAAACAACCTTTCAAATTTCTGCTCTACTCCCTCTGGTGGGGTGTCAAATAACGGGATACATCAACTATTCATTACCAGCTGAAATAAAAGTCGAGACTCGAAGGAGTTGACCACATGGCCATAAATGGCTTAGCCATTCTAGCCAAACGGCCTTTTCATTTCGCTTTAGACAGTTGTTTCAAGATTAACAGGTGAATGTCGAACCAACTTCAAAAAGGTCTTGCCCATTTGCGTTATTTATTGTGGTTTTAGGGGTATTAAGTTAAGAAAAAAAGCAAGCAATTAAATGAAAAGAAAATTAGTAAAATGGTCATACAAAAATTAATAAACAATATGCTGCAACAACTTTTGAGAAACTGAGCTTGGGTTTCTAGAATTTGATACATTTTCTTTTCAGAATTTCAATCAATTTCGAGTGGTTTAGTTCTTTCAAAATACTTTCAAAATATTCTGCAATAATAAGTCAGTATTTTCAACGGTGGAGTTTTTGATAAGCTCAGAAATTGTATAATGCTTTTCATAAAACTAGAAATTTTTTGAAACTTAACTAGAAAATATTTTCTAGGTTTGCAAACAAATTAACGGAAATTTATTTGGAACTTTCTTAAATTTAATACTTTTAGTAGCATATGGAACACATAACCATTTAGATTAAACAAGAAACTGTAGATATTTCTCTAAAATCACCTTTTGATATATGATGTTGGCCCGAGCCTCGAACAGGTTGTCGATTGCGGATTGCGGCAGCCACTTTCCCGGCGCAGTGTTGATTGATTGCCGCGAAAACAGACTCCCAAAAAAGGCAAAAAAAAAAAAAAGAAAACAAACCGCGAATGCAAATCCGTAGACTGTTGTTACGTATTGCTTGTTGTTGGCGGCGCTTAACAGCTTTTGGAACAGGCACTTCGGTTTCGGCGGCACTGCAATTGCAATTGGTTTTGGCCACCGGTACGCAGTCTCAATTCGGAGTAACAAATTGCTCGGTAAATGTTTGACTAGTCGAGCCATTTTCGAGGCAATTGAAAGGCCGCAATGGATGGATGGATGTGGATCTGTAGATGTGTATTTGGATCTGTAGATGGAGCTGTTGTCCTCGACGCGAAGCGATTCCCACAGAAGCAGGTAAAGCGATGACAAGCCAAATGGTGGCCAAATGGTCGAGTGCTTTGCTCAAGGGAATGTCAAACAGAAATCACGAGAGGCGAAATGAAAATTTGTAATTTTGCTCCAGTTTGCGGAACTGAGAGTAGTCTCAAAAATGCACATAAATAAATCAATGCCATAACCGAAGCCATAAAAAGTCATAAAATAACTAAAACGAAAACAAAAACCCAACACACGCGGCAAAACGAACAACAAAATATTTGAGGCAAAAATCAATTACAGAAAATGTCGCAAATGGCGAACAGAGGAAAAGCGAGCGAAAAATGTTTATTGCCTTGGCGCTGGAATTTCCAAATCGAAATCTCGAGTACGAGCGTTTTGTTGCTAACCTGTCAGTGTGGTCAACTATCAACTATCAAGCGGCATGGAGCGGCATGGTAGAATGCGGCATTTGAGGTAGCCGAAGCTTTCATTGTCAATATGAAGTGAAGTCAGGCAGCAGGCGAATTGGCTCAAAGCCCCAGCTCCAGCTAAAAACTCAACGACTGCACGCAGTGTGGTCGGGGCAGCTAACAAATGTTGTTAACAATTTCATGCTGGCAACAGCAACGACAACTACAACTACAGCGACAACGACAGCAACAACAACTTGAGCAACAACAACAACAAGTTGAACAACTGTCAATGTGCATGAAATAGAAACATTGGCAAGCTGCGAGCCCTGGCACAGTCCAAATCCAAATCCAACTCCACATCCACATCCACAATCCATTGCAGCTGCGTCAGTGAGGAAATGCACAAAAGGCCGAGACAGACAACCTGGCCCAGACTCACTGACAGTCAGTCCGGATCGTTTTGAACTGGGCCTGAAACTACACCGTGAAAAATGGGAAAACAAAATACCAAATCCCTAGAAGAAACCATTCCGGTAAGTCAGCAATTGCTGGATAATGGTACAATAATATCTGAATGCTAAGTTAAGCAGAAATCTTGATTTGGCTTATGAAAATTTGATCTATTAATTTTTTAATTCAGTTTATAGTAAGTAATTTTAAATTTAAATCAGATGTTCTTTGTTAACATATTTATATGAAGATCATACACCTTAAATCTAGCAATGTATCTTTAGGTTTATTAGTGTGTATAAAAATATTTTCTAAATAAATTAATCTTTCTTTTTATTTCCATTCGTTGCTCATATTTTTCTCAGTGTCCAACTGGGCCTGGTTCTCCGCTTGTCTCCCGAAATGCAATTGAAAAATTGTGAGTTGTACAATAAATTCCTTCTGTGTGGGATTGCGAAACATTTGAGCTTGATTGAATTATGAAGTGCGTAAGCCCGCTCGATCGGAAAGCGAGGAGTGCGAGGGGAAGTCCCGGAGATCTGTCACAGTGACACACAGACAGAGCCGAACAAAAGAAACGAGTGAGTCACTTGGGGTAAGACGACTTGGGGCTTTGTTGATCAGGGGATCAGGGGGCTCGTTCCCCATTTTTGCATATGCAAATCATGCTGCTGAGGACATGCATTACGCATTTGTTAACAATCGCAACAGCAATTGCCGGTTGTGCCTGGGCGAAGCTCATAATTCCAGCTTAGATCATAGCTTCATCTGGCGAGGGGAGAATAGAAAAGACGGCACTCAGAAAAAAAGATGTTTCTACTTACTCAATATATTTTATTTTAACGAAATTTAAATAAAATATAAATATAACATTATAATATATATTATTTTAACAATTTTAAATTTGTAAATTAGCAGAAATATAATATATCAACGTTGCGTCGCATTGAACAAAGAATCAAAAAAAATGTTAAATTGTATAATAATATATGCCATTAGTTACACACACAATTATTAGGATTTTAAAGTTTAAGTTTTAAGTTTTAAGTTTATGTTTTGATTTGCTTCATTCGTTTGGAATTTTCTGACTAAAACCCAAATCAAATTTGTTTTAAACTATTTAGTGTCTTATGCTTAGTTCAAAATGCTTAAGAGCTTAAAACCCTTTTTGTGAATTATTTAAGTAGATATAACCATTAAGAATATCAATAAAAAGATAAAATTAAATTTCAGTAAATTAGAAAATTATAAAACGTATGTGAATCGTTTTACCTAAAATGAAATAAATTAAATACAAATAAAATGAATGAAATCATGACTTGTATTCATTGCCATTCCCGTTTTTCTCACCTTTTGCAGATTACTACCTTTAAGTTACATAACTTTCATTTAATGCCAGCACCATACGTTTTGTCACTTCGAAATATTTTTCCCTCCATGAAGCGTTTGCATAGGTGGCCCCGAAAACCTTAGACCCCGAAAGCGACACAATCAAATAAGTTTCCGCCTCGGAGACCCGATTGGGTGTTAATGGAGGGAAATCTGTGATTGGGCCTGGGGGCTTAGGATCGGGATCCCATTCCCATTCCCATTCCCAATTCCATTTGGATTCGCATTTGCACTCGCACTCGCAGTTTCACCTTCGCTCAATTACGGCGACCGGCTGGCTGCTGCCACAAATGTCAACCGCTGCGGGGAAGCTTTCTTTGGCTGCCACCGTCCTGGAAAGTCTTAAAAGAAAAAAAAAACCAAAAATAAAAGCAATGAAATGAAAAGCCTGGAGAGCTGGCTTACAACTCCATCGATCGGCGGTTTCCCCATTACCATTTCGGCTCGCCAAATCGAATATTCGCAATCTCCGACTGCGTGGGCCGTCCAGAAACAAAAGGCGGTCGCAGTTGCATTTTGCAGCAGCTGGGGATCAGTTGGATGTGTATGATAAATCTGTGTGCCATGCATTATATTTCATTGCTTAATAAGCCCCGGCAATCTCGGCAATACACCCCCTCCCCCTTTAGCCCCCCCGATTGCCCCTTCTTTGGCATAAGCGGTGGCAACTGGTTTGGTCGGCGGGTCAAATTTATATATATACACTGTATGGTATCTTTCCTTTTTACTTTTGTTTTCCTTCGACTCGAAACTCGTGACTTTTCATATTTATGGGGACAGCAACAAGTTTTCTGTGTTTTCGGGCAGTGAAAGAGACACAAAATTATATTTATATTTGATTTAATTGATCATTAAGCTAAGGCCAGAGTTCGTTTGCAAGCTCCTTGCTAAATTGAAATTAATTTCAGACCGAAATATGCAAATCACGCGTCCCACGATTAGATCTCGTTCCAAATTGTTTGTTTCCAAATCAAGGGGATCATCGTTGGAATATTTGTGTTTTTCGGTTAATCGCAGAGATGCTGAGATACGCGATTATATGGGAAAAAATTCCACCGACCTGTGCACGTCGCAAATATTGTTAATCGAACACCCAACAAGCCGATCGATCGGCTACTGCGTTTACACGCGCTCCATTTGGTGGCAAATGGCAGGGGCGTCGACAAGAAGGGGTTTAAAAGGGGAAGGGGGAAGGGGGGTTGGTGTCGGTGTCGGGGGCATGTTCACGCAAGTAAGACAAGACGACGTGACCATAAGAACCACGAACACCAGCACCGGCGTATCTCTCAAACCCAAACTCAATTTCGAACCTGAACTCGGACCCAAACTCAGGCTCAAAGTTTGGCTGAAAGATTGCCGGGCCAAATAGTTGGCCAATTTAAAAATACTCTCGTCGAGGATGCAGTAACTTTATTTATCTATATGTTTGAGTTACTACCATTTACTTTATGTTTATCTTAGCTATTACATAATACTTAAATGTATTAGAAGCTGGTTCATTTTCTTAAGAAAGATTTCTTAAGCAAAGGTTTTGTTTGCTTTACATTTACTTATTCCTGCTTTAATATAATAGTTATAAGTGATTTTTTTTTCATATTTAAAATTCAATTATTGAACAAAACGTAGACCATTTTCTATTTTTTTGCATTAAACTTGTCATTAATTCAGATCCTATTTCTTTTTTTCTCTTTGAATGTCAAAATTAAATTTACTATATTCTGTATCTGTTGACTTAATCCAGAAAGTGTTACCAAAAAAAAAGATTAATTGACTATTTTTACTATTTAATTAGCATTAATTTTTAAATCTACCAATTTAAAACCTTTTCCATTTTTAAAAAAGATTTTAAAAGAAGCACTTAGCTTTAGAGTGTATTTGTTTATTCTTTGATACCCCTCCGCGCTTCTACGCTTTTTTCGCAAGCTCTCTGTAATCAAACACCGAGCAGCGAGTACAGAGCGCTACTGCTACTGTTTTTGGCTAGGCGATTGCTGCTGGATTGCTGCTGCCGCATGTTGCTGCCGTTGGTGCTGCATGTTGCCGTTGCGCAGTTGCAGGTTGCAGGTTGCTGGCTTACTGGTTGCTGGTTGCCGGTTGCAAGTTGCCGGGCGTGTGCGCTTGATGCCTCGGCACGCCCCACAGTTGCTCACTTTCAAGTGGGTGGGCGAGGGGGCAAAAGGGGTTATTGGGGGAGGGGCAGTGCGTTAATTATAAACGCATTAGGCCCGGCCAGGAATTAGAATTAGAATTAGCTTATCGCCCTCCGCTCACACCTCGCACTTCGCGCTAATGCTCTTAGTCGCTCGTCCGAAACAAAAACAAAATGCTAACAAGACGAAGGGGAAACCAAACCAAACCAGCCAACAAATAAACAAATAAATATCGTAAATAAAACGAATCGTTATCTGGTCAGGGAATGACGCCTTGGCCGGGTTAAGAAACCGAGGAGGGGACCTGCAATTAATCACAGACGACCAAATGATCCCGGGCTGATTTACATAATTTTATGAACAAACAAACAAACGAGGGTTAAGGAAAACTGGGGCAAACTATTTCGGATTTTGGGGTTTTTTTTCGAAGAGATCTAGCTGCTCAAGATTAGCCTAAGGTTTTCGACAGACTTTGGTGTCCCATGAACGAAAAGAACCAAAGTCAAGTGCTAGAAAGGAGATGATCAACTGTCGTTAAAAGATTTATTGCACTGGGCATTCCTGCTATTCCTCTTTCGGCCTGGCCTATAAAAACCGGCAACAAAAAAAAAAAACAGCTTGAACTTTCGACACCTTTTCGCGGCTGCGAGGAAATGTGAGCTCGGTGTGTGTTCTGAATTGGTTTTGCCTTTATTTATTTCCCCCGATTTTAATTGCCGACCACGAACCTGCTGAACTTTAGAGCCAAGTGTAGAGTTACCACAATTAACGGCTTTCGCGTTGGCCCAAATGCATTTGCCACAGTCTTCGGGTTGCGGGATGAACTTATTAGTCTAGAACAGTTTTGAGCCGCGAATCAGATTGCCTAGACAGCTGGTCAAAATGGCCAAAAGCGAGGGGGTCATTAGCCAAACCGGACGACTCTCCGCTTTCCGATTTCGGTTACCCCTTTAAAGCCGCATTGAAATAGACCAATCAGAGGGCGTTTTGGCCAGTCGAGTGGCGCCCTCCCATCGGCTCATGAATAACGCTTTAATTGAGTTACCAACCAAGCTGGTCAAAAGCAAACATTTGGACCCGGCGGTCCCGGTAATTTGACAGCTCAGTGATATTAACGCGATTTGACAGCGACAATGATGTGTGCCGTGTGTCTGTCTGTGTGCTCGAATCAAACAAGACAAATAAACCGGCGATCTGCGATCTGCGCTCTGCGCTCTGCCTTTTGTCAACCATCCATCAAAAAAGCCAGCGAAAAACACCGAACGACGAGCACCAAAAAAAAAAAATAAATAAATAAAATATTCGTGGGGAGAGGGGGGAGTAGAACAAGAAGGGGCGATGCAGCATCATCGGCAGCATCATCCATGTATTGTCAATGAAACTGGTTTTGTGTTAACATCATTCCGTCACTCAAGCCGCCTTTCGGTCCACTCTGGGCCAAATACGCACCAGCAGACGGCAGAAGGCAGACGGCAGACGACAAGCGACAGACGACAGACGGCATTTGGTTTTGGCTTTGGCTTTGGCATCGGCGGTAAACGCACCGCAGCGATGCGCTTCGAAGATAATAACCAATATGCAACAGCAACAACCACCACACGGCAACACCAACAACCTGTGTAACGACCACGCCAACACCAAACACCGATCAAAGTACACCAGAAGAAATAATTGTTAATGGTCAACTGAATTATTATTCGTTGCATTTTGAAATTAAAAACAAACAAATTTTTAGTTTGCCAAAGGTAGCGTTCATAGAATTAATTTACTTTAACAAATATTACTTGTATCTTATTCTTTAAAAAAATGTAACTTTCAATAGCACTAATCATCATGACATTAAATTTGTATTTTAAGGTTCGACGAAAGTGATCATCAATCAATTATTATAAACAATGAAATATAAATTTAATTAAAACAACTTGTTTAGGATAATTCAAATGTAGGAATGTTGTTGAAATTGTATTGTATTTTACATTTTCTAATAATTGTATTAATCAAGTGCTAACAAACCATATAATTTATGATTTATTATTATTATTTTTAGTTTTTGTTTTTTTTGTTAATATAAGTTTAATATTTCTGACCACTTTTACAAACATACAAACATATTATCTGTATCATACAATTTAAATGTTATTTTATTGAACTTTTTAACTAATCTATCAGATTCCTCACTTTTTTTAACAGTGCACAACTAAATCCAAGACAAACAGGCTCAGGCACAAACAGAGAAAAAGATATGTGGCGCGGGAATGCAACAAACGAGTGAAAACTAATGGAAAATAATGGAAAAATATATTTACAATAGGCAGAGCCCAAAGAACCGCTAAGGAGAACTCGAACTCGAAGAAAGAGGAAAATCTTATAAAGATTTGAGTGACAGTAAAATGGAATGACAAAAGGAGGGGGCAGGAGTGATGGGGCAGGGGGGTGGGGAATGGGGAATGGGGCAAGTTGGATGGGGCAGCCAGTGACAAACATTAGAAAGCTAATGAAAGTTAACCACAGATACAAAATAACAAAATAACAAAGGAGCATCCACACAAAGAGATATTTATATAGTGAGATCTACGGATTTCGATGGTGAGTTGTGAGTTGTATATCTTCGGACACTCCAATCGAATCCCCGAATGGTTTGTTATTATTATTGGATGCTGAATCCAGACGAGGTGATAAATCGATTGGGGCAGCGTTTGAAGGTTACTCTCAGGCACTTTGCATGCGATATTTGCATTTGCATTTGTTGTGCGACTCAATTAGAATTTACACTCAGCTTGGGGGCAACGAAAGGGGGGAAGGGGCAGTGGGTCGGGGGCACTGACTGCAAAAACTGTTCGCCCACGCGATTCTTGCAGCCATGCGAAACTGGAACTGCAACTGCAACTCGGATTCGTCGGCCAAACGGCGCCAGCAGCTCGGATTTGTCTGTGTGAAAATATCCGAGCTAAAAACAGAATCGTTCAGATATAATTCACTTACAGTGGACAGCCCTTCAGAAGAAAATGATGAAAAGCAGGATTATAAACCGAGTTGTTTAAAAAAATTAAGCGAAAATTAGCCAATCAAACATAAGTATATTTTTATTAAAGAAAAGAATGGTAATCTTACAAAACGAGTGAAGAAGTTCAATTTTATTTAAATTGATTTAATGAAAGAACAAAATAGTTCATTCATTCAAAAAAAATTACTTTAAAAGTATATAAATTAAAAATAAGAATCCTTTTAAAAGATTCTCGTTAGAGGCAAATTTTTATTGTTTAAAGATTGTCAACATTATTTCCAGATTGTAAATAATACACAACATTTACAGCCGATAGAAAAGGTCGTTACGATCAACATAAAATCGGTCGTTTAGAGTGTCTTTAAGTGTATTTAAGCAAATGTTTGTCATTCAATGGTCAGCACGCACTGTACCTGCTGTGTGAATTATTTTAGAGAGCCGGCAAACATGCAATAAAAGACGTTTAAGCGAACATTAAAGCCAACATCGTCCGTTGGCCAATGCAATTACGTGGCTTTTGTCGCCGCCACCGGTTGCACAGAGTCTCGAAAAAGCGGCAAGAGGGGGAGTAATTACCCCAGAACGCTTATATCTCGCTGAAAATCTATCACAGGCGATCTATAAGTTCTATAAATTTTCATTATGCATTATGCAGATCTCGCTGCTCTGAAGGTCACCCAGTTGGCTGGCAGTCAATTATATGGATTGGGGTGCGACCCGAACAGCTAATTAAACAGATCCATGATCGTTGATTGCGGCTGAAAGAGCAGCCAACGGTCCAAATCTGCGGGAGGTCTAAGCCCACTTTGCGATTGGGTTTACTATAAGTTGGGGATCGGTTATTTGCCCCCACGAAACACGGGTTGCATCTATTCCGGAGTTGGGTTTTATGGAGCTCTCCACTGAAGAACCACGCCCCTGGTCGGTCGCTCATATGCATTTGCACAGATTACTAATCGACTCTTTGTCTTCATTTGATGGCTTCGGGTTTTAATTATTCGAGAAATGGTTTTCGAAAAAACAGACCAGAGATGAGAGCCCGCATATCTTAAACGTTCCGTTGTGTTGTTGTTGTTGTGATGGTGATGGTGTCTTGAGACCATTTTCAGGTGTCTGTTAATTTGTTTCTTTCCCCGCTTGAAGATCTCTCCCCCTTTCCCCCCTCCACCCTTTTTTCAGCTGCCCTAAACTCGTCTGTAGTTCGTAGTTGACCCTCTTCGTCTTTGTTTAACAACAAATGCCTGACTTGGGCCAAGGTGTTAAAGCTTGTCTCCGCTCTACGGGTCCCAGCGCGTTTTGAGTTTCCATTTCTCGTATTTGTGTATTTGTGTTATTTTCTGGCGTTCGAGAACCGCTTTCCTTCTTGGACTAGTTCGGCTCGTAGGCTTTATAATTTATGATATTCCAATGGTTTCTATGAAATGCTGTGGCGAGAGCCAAGAGATTGCTTTGGATTCGGGGTAAGGCATGTCTGATTCGGTTAGCTGGGCAGTGGAATTAGCTCGGAGGAGGGTTGTATGCATTTATAATTCAATCACGAGCAATTAACTAGGAAAACTTAGCAGGCAAACTGCACGCAAAGCCAGCAGCTGCAGAACAAAAGACTTAGGCAACAAACTTGATGCATTATTACTTTGCATAACCTCTCCTTTTTCCCCGCTCTGCTGTCTCTCTCTCTGCTGTGCGTTTTTGACAAATTTGTTTGAAAATTTCCAAATTGAAAAGATTCATTCATCAGCGGGCCGCTCGCATCATCATCATCAAACCAGAAAGGCAAAAGAGGCAAAAAAAAAAAAAGGCAGAAAGGCAGGCAGAAGCTGGGTTCGAGCCGTGTTTAATGGATTCCTACCAGCCTCCTCTGTCTTTTGGGTATGGGCTTGGGTTTTTGGTCTCTACACCGCTGTTGCTGCTGCTGCTGCTTCTGCTGGGATGAAGCTCAAAGGTCCCATGTGCGATCTGACCCATTGTCGTTATAAATTAGCGCAATCAATCAACTCACTTCACCTGATTCCACCGAAGAACCGAACGCCAGAAAGAGAGAGCTGTCCAACAAAGAGATTCCAGATCTGAATGTTCAGTTTTTAGTTTTTCACTTCTTCAGTTTTTAGATTTCAGTTTTCAGTTTTCAGTTGCCAGACTGCGGGACAAACGAAAACAGGTTACCGGAGATGCAGATAGACAGATAGAGGGGCCAATGCCATCCGTGTCAGATAGATCAGAACAAACCCAGACAAATTTCGGCACTTCGTCAATGTCAAAACGGCGGAATCACATTGACCAGTTTGGTTAAATTAATCAGCGAAATCGTTTAATGGTCTCAAGATGCCAGCGCCTCGGGGCCAGTGACTAAAATCAAAAGTTATGTTTTAGCTGGAAGTGCTTGGCCAGCAGCTCTTATCGCTCTTGGCCAACTCCCTCGTTTGCCTATCAGCCTCGACTATCGACCGGCCATCTCTTTCTTCTTCCCGGGAGAATGTTAACAAGAGGAGACTCCCGAGAAAAGGCAGTTAAGCATCGCTCGCCGGGATCCCCGACCCTCTCCGTTTTTCAGGTGTAAAATGAAAGAAGGTTTTTCATCAGCAGACCCCAAAAGTGCCGACCATAAATTTGAGCTCGAAACCTTTTTCCCCATAATTTTCCCCGTGCCCCCAAGGGTTGCACTTAAATGAGAAGAAAAGCGGATTCGATTCGACTTCGATTTAGAACTCTCCCTTTCTGCTGCTCAATGGCATTGTAAGGATTATGATATGATGTGATTCGGTTTCTCAGGGCTTTCTTTCTTTCTTTCTTTTCGGAGTGGAAAATGCTTTGTTTTGATGGCGCAGCAAGGTGTTGCAAGTCCATGGCACAGTGCCTCCCATTATGCTTTGCCACAAAGGAGCTGACTGTTCGGATGCTGCAGTGCCTCCAGCCACGTCCGACGTGGATTCCAGGTCGCTGGTGCATTGATTTTTTATATATACACCATATAGTATCTATATGGCATTTCGCTTACGTAGCTGCAGGTGCGGAAGCAATTTGTTTAGAATTTTCGCTGTAAACGCACCAGCAACTGCTACAAGTTGCTGAGAGGCAGCGTGCAGGCACTGCGGACATTAAATAAAAGCGAAAAGAGTAAACACACAACACGAGAAATATTGCATGCAACAACGCGGCGCGACTGCGTCCTCATATATCGTACTATAGCTTTGCTATATGGCAAGTCGGTTTGAGTAAGGAGTAAGTGAGGCCGCCAGTGCTTGTGAGCATACAAATATGCAAATTATTGTGCACACAGCGACCACGCCAACAACCAACAACCAACGGACAACAACCAGCATACAACAACAACAGCATCAACAACAAGAGCAACAACAAAAAGGAGGAACTGGCAGATTTGTTTGCCCTGCCAGGCAGTCAAGAGAAAAGTGAGGCAACGACTTGATCGCCGCGCAACTAGCCAGGATGTATTGGCCAGTCGCCAGTCAACATACGGCTGAGATACACGAGCTTGGGCCTGAACTTGAGATTTTTATGGTCGGAAATTAGTTCGAAGGAGCGAGTGTACAAGTAGTTTCGGGATATCTAATATGCTAATCATTTTTATGCCCTACAAACATTCCGCGATTTATTCAGCGAAAATGCAGGCATCGCTTTTCACATTTTAAATTGGTGTACTGCCGTTGCTTTTATAACCTCTTATTAGTTTGATCAATAAACATTTGGTGGTATAGTATGAGAAGATATTAATTGAATAAATATTAAGAAGTTTGAATACTAAAATAATATAATTAAATGGAGCATTATTTGAGGGGATTAAGTTTAAAGACAAGAAAGAAGGGTCTCTGATTTTAATAAATTAAATAGTAATTTGTTTTATAAAAATGCGAACAGGGAAAGAGAGAAGTTAAAGTAATTAAAAATAATACACAACTAACAAGTTTATAAATAATTTATTTATGCCTCGTAGCAATTGATCTTTAATAAATGTCTTTAGATGCACCCACGATACTCCACTTCTTTCCTTTTATTTACCCAAACAATATTTTTGATGACCAATAAACTTTTAGGATCTGTTACCAGGGGATCTAGATCAATGAAGTTGATTCTTTTTCTTACCAATATAAAACCCCCAGAGCATTATTGTGTGCTCATATAAGTTATATTCTGATCAGATCAATAGGCTTTTCAAGTGATGCGACCTTTTCAGTCGCTCCTTCAACGGGTGGCAATTAGAAGTGGGGGATTAGCATAGGTGGCATTACGTTGTACGAAGCCCTTGTGGCGTTTTATGAGGCGATCGTAAAGCGTTTTGGTTCCACTAGCCGGCATTAATAAGTTCATAAAGGCCGTGGATGTTGGCACATTTGTTTGGCGTTTGCAGTTTTTTTTGGGCCGCAAAGCGTGTAAACTGTAAAACGTAAACAAAGACGCGGTTGGTGGGCGCAGAGATCTCGGGTTGCTCTCTCAATCTCAATCTCAATTATATTGTTTTATTATGGTTTCATTCTGGGGAGAGATGCCACAGGCCCCGCAGACAAGTTGCAAGCAATATACTCGCACAGATACAGATACAGATACATTGTACGGCCCGGAGCGAACCGAAGTGGTAAGACGATATTCGAAAATGGGTTCTGCGGCCAAAGCCGAAGCGGCTGAGAACGTGTTAAAGTCACAAGTTCCCTAACACGTCTTTAGGTTATTTGATATATTTATTAAACTAGCCGAACGCCGCTGCGCTCCTTCACTCTGCTGGAGATACTTTATCTGGCGCGTCCGAAACGGGTTATCAAAATATCTTCGCTCAGCTGAGGCGTGAGTTGATTAACTCCCAACCGAGCCACATTTTTTGGTAGTTTAGTAGTTGTAGTTGTTTTTGGCCATCCGCCAAGTGGCCATTCCATTTTCCATGGCTATGGCCAATGCCAACGTGGAGCGACTTGCTCGGTTCATTTCATTTTTATTTACGTGAACTACTCTGGTGTCCAATAAAGTATACGCAGCGAAATCAGATGCAAAACGTGCGACAGGGAGGCAAGGAGGCTCGAGATTCCCAGCATCTTGTCGCTGGGACACGCGGACGCACTTAATGAGCAGCGATCTTAAATCTTGCAGTCACAAGAAAGGGGAGCGGAGGAGCGGGGGGAGGGGAGAAGGGGGCTTCGATGGAGACGTTGCATCCACAAGAGCGTGTATCTCGGGCCCCAAGGTGCCTCAGAAAGTTTAAGTGTGTGTTTGTGTGTGTGGAAAGTATCTGGAACTGGCTCTGGCGGGGCTTCATCTTTCTGCACTCGAGATTCTGGGCAACTGAAGAACTGGAGAACCGAAGAGAGGCGGCTCTCAAATGCTTATGAAGATATTATGAAAAGCAGCACCAGATTCGGTGTATCTGTATGTGTGTGTGTGTCTGTGTGTGGAAGTGGAGCCTGCATTATGTGGCAAGTTCCATCTCCGTCTCCATCTCCATCTCCATCTCCATCTCACCTGCAAAAAAGATCAATGACAATTTATTGTCATGACTATGTAAGTTCTCACAGGCGCAGGCGTGCTCAGATGGCCAGATACTCGTGTATCTGCATCTGCATCTGAATCTGAATCTGAATCTGCATCTGCATCTGTTGGCCGATCTTCCATATTTCAAAGTGACATTCGACTGGCGCATTTCGTTCGGTACATATACTCGTGGTTTATTGGTTGTAAATGGTAAAATGAAATCTACTTAGGCTGCTTGGTTCCTTAGACAAATATCACACACATTGTTATAGCTAGCTAGTCTACGTATTTTACAGATACTTTTACGGATAGGTTATACTTAATACGTCTGGCATTTACAAGTTAGGTGTTCTAGTGGATCATCTATAATACTCGGATCTCCTGGAGGTCAGTGCTTTTTCCAGGGACTTTAATTTAAGGGGTTACAATTTGGGGATGCGAATGGAAGGGGTTACTTTTGAGCACTGACCCCTTGACTACTGCTAACCCGATCCAGATGAAGACGCTCCCTTATTTACAGCTTATCAGTCGAGATTGGTTGGTTGGTTGGTTGGTTGGTTGGGAAGTGGGAACTGGATTCACTAGCTCCCCTGGCACTTCTGCACCTGACCCAGCACCCGATCGATGCGCTCCACGAGGATCTTGACGGACTTGTCCGGCAGCGAGGGCAGGACGTCCCGCACTCCGGCGCTGGTGGTCCGCTCGAAGAGCTCTCGCAGCCGCCGTCCCGCTCCCGCCGCTCGCAGACGCTTGAGCGCCTCGATGGTGGGACGCCGGAAGACGCAGAGGTTGTCCAGCAGGAGGCTGTGGTAGGCCTCGTACTTCTTGAGCAGCCGGTAGCCATGGAGCAGGCCGCTCTCGTTGTCCAGGAAGACCAACAGCTGGGAGGCGGACTGGCGGGCCAAGTTGTGCGCCGGCGCGGCCATGATGTCGGCGTTCCATTGGAAGTTGTACAGGTTATTAACCACGCGATCGAGGTTCGCGATCAGGTAATCGAAGACGATTAAATCGGACCATTGTGCCAATTCAATTAGTCGCTGCACCAGCGCTCCTCCGCTCTCCACTTGACTTCCCATTCCCATTGCCATTCCCAATCCCGTTCCTGTCTCCTCAATCGCAGTTGATTGATGAGCGGAGCCCGGCGAAGTGGCAGCCCCCAACCGCTTGAGTAATCCCTGCGTCTGCGCCGGCTCCTTCCTCTCCTGCTCCTGCTCCTGCTCCTGCTGCGGCTTCGGCTGCAACTGCAAGTGGCGCGTCAGGTTCCAGACGTCGTGCTTGTTGAGGTGCCGCTCCAGCGGCTGGAAGGGCTGTGGTATCCCGGCCGGTTCGAGGTCGGCCAGCCAGCGGGTCAGCACCACCGGGCGGCGCTCCTTCCACTGCGCCTGCGTGATGTCCCCCAAAGCGGCCGACCAGTTGGGTGTGCCCGTGTCCACCAGAGTGGCTGCACTTGGAGCCAGATTCGTTATGTTGAGCAGCTGCCCCAAGTAGTAGCTGAAGATCTCCCCTTGGATCTGGTCCGTGTTCTGGCGATAGCGGGCACAGGCACGCGTTCCATCGGCGAACACCACCAGGCGGTTCTGCATCCTGCCGCATCCCTGCTCCAAGCGAACCACTCTTCCCTGCTCCCCGACGAAGCGCTCCCAGTTGAGTTGGTCCTGCGAGGCGAATCCTTTCGGAAGAGCCTGCTCCACCGTGGGTCCCCAGAAGACGTCCTCCTCGATGAGACCCGCCTGGGGTTCATTGGAAGGTCTCCCGGAAGGAGTGACTGGAGTGCGGAGGTTCTCCTGCTGCGGAATCCTCTCCTGAACCGCCTTGGAAAGCCTCCTCTCCGGACCCTTGCGATACCTTCCGTTCGCAGTGCGCTGCACGTGGAACTCCTTGATGCTGCCGTCGTTGGTGTCCAGCTTCTTCACCACCATCGAGTCGGGGGCATCCCTGTCCTGCTCCAGGTGGAAGGCATTGCGGAACACCTGCTCGGCACTCAGCTCCGCGTCCGCCTCCTTGATGAACTCCACGCGGTAGCTGCTCAGCGGCTCCACTGCCACCAGTTCCTCTGGCAGGTCCGGCGGGGAGTCCAGGTGGCGGGGCAACCCGAACATGGGCACCACCACGCCCAGTGCCATCCCGAAGACGAAGGCGGCCAGGATGCTCAGGAGGCAGGCCCTCCGCTGCAGCGAACGGCGCCGGCGCAGCGTTAGCAAAGTCATGTGGGTGGCCTCGCTGGGATTGGGACTCGAACTGGAACTGGAATTGGAATGGGGAGTGGGAGTGGGATGAGCTGCGATCACGCTGCAGGTGAGTTGCTGGCCAGTCAGGTCAAGGCTTATTGGTTGTTGCTGTTGCAGTTTCTGCTGCTGCTGTTGTTGTCGCTGCTGCTGCTGCTGCTGCTGATGTTGCTGTATCTGTTGCTGTTGTTGTCCCGCTTCCAGGCGCTTGATGTCGTACATTTTGCCGGCGAGCCGAAGATCCCGATCCCTAGTTCCCTGTTGCAGCCCAGACCTCAGGCTCAAAGTTCAAGCCGCGCATGGGAGGCGGGGGATTTCCAGGAGGGGATTGTCCAGGAGACAAGGGGGGTTCGCCTCACAAAATCGTGAAATTAATTTCTGTCTTTGTTTAATAAATATCGGTGGTGCTGTTGGTGGTGCTGGTGGTACTGGTGGTTGGTTGTAGGTTCTCGGCTGCCAACTTCCTTCGTCCTCCTCCGCTGGCGTTTGGCGTTGTGTTTTGGCGACCAGAAGAGAGACCGGTTCGGAATTTTTCCTCTACGATTTCCACAATTGAAATTGAAACAAAAACCCAGAAACGTGCTCCTTCTGCCTTGGCTCCTTGATCGCTCGCTGATCGTCGCTCGTTTATTTATTTTTATACTCTCCACTGGACCGCGTCGCTTTTTTTCAGCTTTTTTCCTTATTTTTTTTTTTCGCTTTTTTTCGGGTTCGAGTTCGTTTTGGTTTTGGGGTTTGGGGTTTGGGGGTTTTGGGTTTGGGTTTGGGTTTATCGATCTATTTTCTGCACGATCACTTGCTGTAATTTTTTATTATACATTTTTGCTGGCCGTTTGTTTGTTTGCTCGCTGGCGTTGTAAGCCCGCCGGGTTAATATTTTCTGCGATGGCTGGCTGGCTGGTTGGCTGGTTGGCTGGCCGGCCTGCCCTTCAGCTGAACAGTTGAACAGTTGAACAGTTTCTCTTTTTGTTTTTAATTTCTGGATTTGTGCAGTTTGGGCGATTTCGGCGCGCCGATAAAACCAATTTCGTGGCTCTGAGCTATTTGCCACACCAACTATATATATATAGACAGATATAGTGAACAACAAACACACTGTGGCACACACATACACACACACTGCAGCGGCGGCACTCGAATTCCCAGATTCCCGATTCGCCCGATAATTGCCCGCGAAGAGCAAACAACGCGACAAGTTTGTGAGGTTCGTTGGTTGGGTTCTCTGGTGCAAAAGACAAAGTCCTAGGCTCTCCGCTTTTTAGGCTTTATCAATTTAATTTCTTGTCTCGCACCTCGGGCACTCGGGCACCTTGGACTTGCTTTTATTTCGCTTTTTATTCGCTTTATTTTTTTTTTTTGTTTAGGATTTTTTTGTCCGCATTCGATCGTCGTCGCTGCGCGTTGAACGATGTGAGGAATTTTTATGCCTCCGCTTTATTTATTTCGCTGTCTCGATGTTTTCTGCGCGATTCTGCAGTTCGAACGCGTGTTTGTTTGGTTTGTCGCACTGTGTCCGGAATCGGAACTTGAGCTGTTGTGACTTGTGTTTTGTATCTTGTATCTGACGGATGTGCGACTGCGCGCATGCGTACCGCTCGCCTCGAGTTTCGCTGAAGAACTGCCGCTCGAGACACTCTCGCCGGGCTTAGTTAAAGACACGCGGCTGAGTAAATCCAACTCTCTCTCACTCTCTCCTTCTCTCTCTCTCTCTGTCTCTTTGGGGTTTCTTTTGGATCCTTGCCTTCTTGCCGGTTTTGAGTGGAGTGAAATTACGGCTCTCTTTGGTTTTGACATACTCTCTCTACATGGGCTCTCCTTCTTGGAAAACAAAATAAAATCAAACCCAAAACAAGACAAACTATTTTTAATAAGACTTTTAATTATTGAGACCGCCTTTGGGTGTGTCTAGATAAAGTGCTAAGATCAGTCTAATTTTAATTGCCGGGAATTTTAGAAGGTTGTTCTATTGTGTGGGCTTCTGAGATAATTATGTCGTAAAATAAAGGTGGGGTGTATTAGTAATTCATACAATTATTTAATATTCAAAATAAAAGGTCTGCCTTATTTAGAGATTAAGATTTAGAAAACTTTTTAACGCGGACTTTCCTACGATTTTTTTAATCATTTTTGTAGATATGGCTTACAAAGAAATTCTTTAATAATACAAAGCTATATTATTTGTGAATAAACTTTTTAATTATTTGGTTTTCAAATAGATTTGTTGGTGAATATAATAATTTTTTTAGGGTAATGGTTTTTTATAGAGGGAATTATTTGCGATATCAAAGAAGCCGGCGGTAAGCTTTATCTCAAATCCTAGCTCGTCGTTTGCATAAAGCCTTCCACTAAAGTTTATATCGCACTCGGGTAGATATTGCGGAGTATCTTGCCAGTTGAAATGCAATCGCTTCATAAAGTATGTGGTGTTCTAGTAATAATATCGTAATTAGATAGTAATAGTTGAATTAATGTATACTTTACTTTCTGAAAGGGGCACTTGTCGGGAAAATTTACTGCTGCCCTTCGAAATCCCTTGTAGTACATGGACATTATGGATCGTTTTCCGAAGAACTTATCAAGGTGACAGATGTCCACTGTAACGTTCTTAATTTTAATCGGCTTTTTCTGCCCTTTGTTGATGAGGGTTAAATCAAAAATTCCTTCTAGTTTTTCAATTGCTTTCTGATTGCCAACGGTCGCAAGAATGTTTAATGCAAGCCGAGATTCCAATTGACACTCGAATTTTGATAAGATTTTACTTCGAATCGTACACTCTATGGTGTTGAATATTATTTCCTAATAAAAGAGAATATTTTAAAATTGTTTAATTCAAAATTTATTGAAGGAACTAATGTTAAACAAATCCGACGGGGAGCAAACCTTTTTTGTTTCTCCTTGTGCTATTGAAATCCACATATAAATTTCCGCCAGCAAAAAGAAGAGGTGATTGCGTCGAAACATTTTGCTAACTAGTGCCCAATAATGACTGTATTATTATATTATGAAATAATTGTGACGAACAAGTTGAAAAGGCCATTTCAACAACAGACTAAATGTTGAGTAAATTATAAAACCTAACCATCTGAATCGATCAATCACCAATTTGAAAAAAGCATATTTGTAGAGATTGACAGATTTTATTTTTAGTACTAGCTGACCCACCGAACTTCGCACCACCCTATAATCAAGAACAATCTGTTACCTGAATGAAGTTAATTTTATCTTTACTTTATTAAGTATAGATGACCCGAAAGACAATGTTCTATCTTCTTAACTAAATTATATACCTAATATATATATACCTTATATATACATATATATTGACTCGGGAAGATATTGCGGAGTTTCTTGGGAAAGGGATTCATCAATATATATAGATGGCTAACGAAGTAACTTTTTTCTCAGATAAAGCAACATAATTTGGAAATAAAGTTGTGAGCACTTCGTTTTTTTTTTTTTTTTTTTTTTGAATATACAAATTTATCTGACAAATTTTTACGGCAGCCGCTGTCTATAAAGGGAATAATTTCTAATTTCATAGAAGCCTCCGGTGAGCTTGACCTCAGCTCCTAGCTCGTTATTTGCATAAATCTTTCCACTGAAAGATATGTTGGACTCGGGAAGATATTGCGGAGTTTCTTTCCACTCGAAATGCAGCCGCTTAATTGAGTAGGTTGTGCTCTAGAACAAAAGAATCAGAAATTTGTACGTTTAAATTTTAATTCAGCACTTACTTTAAGAAAGGGACACTTGTCGGGAAAATCTATTGCTGCCCTCTGAAATGCCTTGTAGTACATTGCCATTATGGACGGTTTTTCAAAGAACTTTTTAAAATGACAAAAGTCCACTTTGACGTTCTTAATCTGAACAGGCTTTTTCTGTCGATTGTTCGAGAGCTTTAAATCAAAAACTGCTTCTAATTTTTCAACTGATCTCTGTTGGTTAATGGTCACAGAAACGCTCAATGCCATTCGCGTTTCCAGTCGACAATCGAATTTCGAGAAAATTTTACTCCGAATCGTACATTCTATGGAGTTGAATATTACTTCCTGATAATGAAGATTATTTAAGAAATGTTTTATTTAAAAATTAAGCAACTTAAAAGGTTTGCAGTATAAAAACTTAAGAGGAGCAAACCTTCTTAACTTCCCCGTTGGCGATAAAAATCCACACAAATAGGGCAGGTAAAAAGAAGAGGTGATCACGTCGACTCATATTGCTAACTAAAGCATAAAACGGCTGAATTATTTCATGAACTACTTTATAACCCATTTCAATGACAGATCGGATAGTGAGTAAATTATTAAAACTTAACCAACTGAATCGATCAATCACCAATTTGAAATAAGCACTGTTGTACAGATAACAATGTACCAAAATGTTTTTTGTTAGCAATAAAAAATTTTAGTTTTTTTATTGTAAGTATACATACTTTTTTATCTGATAATTTTTTAAGGTAGGGGCTGCGTATATAGTGAATAATTTTTAATTTCATAGAAGCCTCCGGTGAGTTTGACCTCAAATCCTAGCTCGTTATTTGCATAAATCTTTCCACTAAGAGTAATGTTCGACTCTGGTAGATATTGCGGAGTTTCTTGCCACTCAAAATGCAGTCGCTTTAGTAAGTAAGTTGTGTTCTAGTTTAAAAGAGTCAGTTTAAAAGAGTACTTTTGAAATGAACTCACCACTTACTTTGAGAAAGGGACACTTGTTGGGAAAATTAACTGCTGCCCTCCGAAATGCCTTGTAGTACGTTGCCATCACGGACCGATTTGTAATGTACTTTTTCAGGTGACAATAATCCACTTTGATGTTTTTAATCGGAATAGGTTTTTGTCCATTGGGAATGAGCTTCGCATCGAAAACTGCTTCTAATTTATCAACTGCTTTAATATGATTAACGGTCGCAGCTACGCTTAATGCCATACGCGTTTCCAGTCGACAATTTAATTTCGATAAGATTTTACTTCGAATCATGCATTCTATGGTGTTGAATATTACTTCCTGATAATGAAGATTATTTATAAAATCTGAAATGAACTTATTATTTTTAAGAAAAGCAAACCTTCTTTGCCTGTCTATCGGCGAAAGAAATCCACACAAAAAGTGACAATAAAAAGAAGAGGTGCTCACGTCGAATCATTTTGCTAACTAAAGCTTAAAACGGTTTTGTTATTTCATGACTTATTTGCGACAAACCACTTTAATATCCCATTTTAATGACAGATCACGATAATGAGTGAATTATCAAAACTTAACCAACCGAATCGATCAATCACCAATTTGAAATAAACCTGATTGTTGAGGTTAAGATCTATAAAAATGTTTTTTTAAATAAAGTATTTTTTTTCGAGACAAATCAATATCATCCGGCAATAAAGCGTTACTTCTTAGTTTTTTTTAATTTTTTTGTGAATATAAATCTTTGTCTAATACATTTTTAGGGCAAAGGTTTTGTATAGAGGGAATAATTTGTAATTTCATAGACGCCACAAGTGAGCTTGACCTCAAATCCCAGCTCGTTATTTGCATAAATTTTTCCATTGAAAGTTATGTTTGACTCGGGAAGATATTGCGGAGTATCTTGCCACTCGAAATGCAGTCGCTTCATTGAGTAAGTTGTGTTCTAGGATAAAGGAATCAGAAGCTTGTACTTTTAAAATGAATACAGCACTTACTTTGAGAAAGGGACACTTGTCGGGAATATTTACTGCCGCCTTCCGAAATGCCTTGTAGTACATTGCCATCATGGACCGATTTTTAATGTACTTTTTTAGATGACAATAATCCATTTTGACGTTTTTAATAAGAATTGGCTTTTGCCCTTTCGGGAAGAGATTCACATCGAAAACTGCTAGTAATTTTTCAACCGATTTCTGTTGATTAACAGTCGCAGCTACACTCAATGCCATACGCGTTTCCAGTCGACAATCCAATTTCGATAAGATTTTACTCCGAATCGTACATTCAAAGGTGTTGAATATTACTTCCTGATAATGAAGATTATTTAAAAAAATTTATATTTAAAAAAGAACTTTATTTATTGGAACAACTAAAAAGGCTTCGAAGAAATATATTAAATTTAAGAGAAGCAAACCTTCTTTGCTTCTCCGTCGGCGATTGAAGTCCACACAAATAGTAGCATTAAAAAAAAGAGGTGATCATGTCGAATCATTTTGCTAACTAAAGCCTAAAACGGCTGTTCTATTTCATGAATTATTTGCGACAAACTACTTTAATATTCCCATTCAATGGCCGATCATATAATGAGTCTATTATCAAAACTTAACCAGCTTAATCGATCAATCCCCAATTTGAAATAATCATATATTTAACATTTTGACATAGACCATGTAGATACTCATGTATAATTACACGGAAGAGCAGTGATCTTGATTTCCACTCAATTCAACTGAGCGAGAAACTCATTTTAAAAATTTCTAAGAGAGAGAAAGGTGGAGAGAGAGGATATGATGGAGACAGAAAGAGAGTGAGAGCGCATTCTGTGGGAGGTTTTGAGGAGTCGATTTTGTTGTTGCCCCCGTTGATTTTTATGCTCAACGCGGCACATTTGCTGCGCCACATTAAGAAACTAGAATTCGCATTGAAGAGAGCGGTTTGAGGAGCAAGGGGGGGGGGACGCGATTACGATTACGTAGCGGGGAAGCCGTTCACAATGATTTTGGGTGCTTCCTCCCGGAAAAGTGGTTTCCTTAAAAATAATTAATTTTTTTTAATATGTATTTTGTTATACCAATCTAGCATCATAACCTGAAGTCACTACAAGTGTCATTTTTTTATTGCTAAAGATTTAAATATATCTAAATATGGTTTCGACGAGTGTTAAACATTTTGTTTTTGAAATACCTGATGGCCTTCTTAATAATATTCATAAAATTTGAAAGTAACTTATGGTGACAAATTGGCAATATGTTTCCTAAAACTAATGGGAGTGAGCGTGAAATGTTATCTTAAAAAGGTTTTTAGAAGAGTTTCCTAATGCTTTAAAATTCAAATATGCCACTTCTTTAAAAGTTGTATATTTATTTTAGGGCGTGTTATATAAAATGTTTCCTAACCCGTAAAAAGCATTGCTGGAGCTTCTCCCCGAAGTGTGAGAAATAGAGGGGAACACAAGAACCTACCTCATCAGGATTATCATCATCATTCGGAGAAGGGAACAGGCAGAAGGGTTAGAGTTTCAGGAACAAACGAAATACCCAAGGAGCGAACGAAGCGAAGGAACGAAATAAGAAAGGAGAGAAAAAGTCGAGAAGGAATTCTATAGCTGGTAGAACCGACACTTCGATATCCCCTGTTATTTTATAGACCCTTAGAAGAGTATCTTCAAGTGTATATCAAGTTTCCTTAATAAATCTCAGTAGTTAAGCGGCCCATATCAGTTCCACTTCCTCTGATTAACTTGACACTTTTAGAGATCAGCCCTTTATCGTTTATGACCTAAAACTTATAACTTTAAACCTAAAAGCCCATTAAATCTAACTCAATGGCATAAAACTGATACGAAACGCTTTTAGAGTGAAATTAAAATTATAATTTTGGGCCATTCAGAAAGCACGAATATTATAACTCTTAAAAGCCCTAGAATCGCCCTGTATTGATATGCTAAATAAGTGAATAATACTATTTAAATATTTAACCACTCAAAATCCATATACCCTCGAATAGCAGTAGTGAGGGGTACGAAAACAGTTGGAAAAAATATGATCAAGGAATGTAGACATAACTTGACAGCGTGTTTAGAGAATTTCTACTCGAGCCCGAGGACAGAGTCGCGATCTGAGGAGCGGAGTCTTCTCCGCTCAGAGTCTCCAAAGAATCGGGAAGAAGAGGAGATACCAACAACTTGGAGCCGCTGCATTCTTCGGTGTCTGCGGGAGAGAGAGAGAGAGAGAGAGAGCAAGTGAGCAAGTGAGCAAGTGAGAGATCCAACCGGGTTTTGACTCAGAATTGGGCTCACGATTTTTCGGGTGCAGTTTAATTTAATAAAGTGAGAGCATGTTCGGGCCTAATTGAATTTGCAGTGTTGCCGCGCCGAGTTCGAACCAGAAATCGAAGCTGTTATTCGCCAGCAAGCCAGGCCAACAGAACATAAAAACCAATGGATGAAATTTCCATTCGAAAAACCCACAATGCACAAGTTAATTATGCGCCAGCCGAATTTGATGTCTTTTTGAAAAGGCTTTTAAGTGGGATTTTGTTTGGGGATCGAACATTATCTGGCGAGCGCCATCAATTGGGAATTTCGCCGCCAAATGCTGACTCGGTTTCCATTTTGATTTGTCGCTGTTTCGCTGTGGCCTTTTATTTGCCATATGCCCCGCAGTAATGTGTCTGTTGAAATCGTCAGTTTAAGTCAAATTAATTAACATTAATTTTTGTGGCTCGTTCGTTTCGAGGCATGAAATCAACCGGGTGGCTGAGCTCAGCTCAAATCATTTCTTTGGATGTGTGTAAAATTAATGTCTGCTTTGATGATAAATTGGAACTCGTTGGAGCTTTGTTTTATAGATTTCATTTTTGACTCCGACTCGGGCTCTTGCCAAAATGGTGGGAACTAACGAACCGCTGGTGGTCGATTTCCAGTCGCTTTGGGAGCAGCGCGTTATAGTTATTCCATGGCCCAGAGGTTAATCGAATTAAACAAATACCTGACAAAGGAAAGAGAGCTGATCGCTGAACGCTGAACGCTGAACATTGAACTGTTTGAAAAATGATCTATTATGGGCAGGCCGTGTAACTGTGCCCTGACATCTCTGATGGCCTGTTGATGGCTGGCTGCCTCGGCCAAGTTCGTTGCCTAAGTCTTTCGTTTCTTACGTTGTGGGAAACACACACAGGCGAACGCGAATGCGAACGCAAGAGACACTTTGCGGCCGCTCAGCTCTCGTTTTAATTATTTGCGGGCTGCGTATAAATTTCAGACAAGACGCAGAGCCAAAGAACCTCCAAAAATTGACGTAAAGAAACGGGGAAACACACTGAGAGCAAAATCAATTTTGGCTAACAATCACGGCCTGGTAATGATAAATGAATCAGTCAAAGGTGAAAAGGGATTACAAATTACTCTTCTTTGTTGACTGTAATAAGCGATAGTTTGAAGGGAATACAATACACAATTTTCAAATGGATATTATACAGACTAATTGAATTAATATTAAATGGAAAAAATAAATTAAAGGGGTTTTCGCCTTTTAGATTATTATTTTGTTACTCTTGCACTTTTTATTAAATTAATTTCAAGCTTAAATAGTCTGCCTATATTGCGCCATCTCTTCCTATTTGTGTTTTATTTTAATGGAATTGTGTATTACCACAGTCCATTTATAATGTTTAAAAAACTCAAGGAAATTAATAAGATTAATCTCACATTATATGAGATAATATAATTCCCTCAGTGCAGAAACAGAAACGGAAAGCATTTGGCGAAGTTTGTTAAGCGCAAATTCCAGGGATGTTTGCAGTGCGCAACAATTTGGAACATTTTGTTGAACACAAGAGGAGCAAACAGAGAGCAGCCAGCGTAAAAATGAAGTAAAAAAGTCACGGACATCGCCTTGTGGTCAACGAAAGTGAACTGTGAAGGACATGAGACACGGGTTGGATACCCCACCCCCTCCTCTTCCCCGCCCCCTTCCGCTTCCCCCACCCCCCGCTGCCTCTTCCTCTGCCATCTGCCATGTGATCTTGGTGTTGGCCAGTCGGAAACTGGATGGAACTCGAGTGGCTGCTGCCTTTGTTTGCTCTGCTAGATTCCAGACCAGACCACTCATCCTAGACCCAGACGCTGGCGTCGTCGCTGACGATGACGACTTGGACGACCTCAAGAGGCAGGAACTCACTCACTGCACCCAGTTTGTGGCATCCACCATCCACCATCCACCAGCCAGTATTGAGCATCCAGAGCCTCCTGGCTCCTCGCCCTGGGACATCGTCACGGGCCGTCAGCGCCTCCATCCACACGGATCCTAGTCCCTACTCCTTGGTCCCTACTCCCCACTGCCAGGGGCACCTGAGCCCCGGCATCAACCGCATCATCCACAGTCGCAGTCACAGGCATGTCCACATGCACATCCCCATCATCGCCACTTGCCACTTGCCACGGACTGTGGCTGCGACCTCGACTGTCGCGCCATCAACTTGGATGGGCTCTGCTCAAGCACCGCAGCAGACAGCAGGCCACAGTGGTTCCGGGTTGGACGGGAAATATGGCAGAGAGTGCAAATATTGAATGCATTGGTCCTATAAAATCTGTCAAAATAAACACATAAATAATAGATTTCTTAAATATTTTAAACTTCTATCTAAAGATAGTTATTTTACTCGATTTTCATATTTTCCATATTGTTTCCTTAATCCCCATAGAATATTAAAAAATCGTATCTGGTCCATAAAATTCGGAAAATTCTTTTCCTGCTTGATTTTATTATGTTAACAAGCTCTAAAAAAAATATTTTTCCTATGATCTACGGTTGCAGAAAGAGGAGACAAAGGAGTTTTAAGGACATTTCAGTTTGATAATTAATTATAATTATTCAGTTGGCACTAATATACAGAACCATACAAATTGCAATAGTATTCCTCATCCGAAAAAGCAACCATAACATTTTTAATTTTAGTAAAACAATATTTTTCACGACTGGTTCTAAGCATAAATTTACAAATTTATTCATATTTTGCTTTCTTAAAATCAAACAACTTTAAAGACTGCATTCTTCTCTGCAGTTTGTAAAGCTTTAGATGAAAGTGATAACTTATACATTAATGTATTCTATTTGAACTCCTCTGAACCACTGTTCCGGGTCAGAATCGAACTCGCAGCCAGAGCCAGGCGAAGGCTCTGTGTCTGTGGTGCTGGCTGCCAGGGCCTGACCTGAGTTAAACAAATTCATTAAAAACTCGTCACTTTGCGCAGATCACGCTGACTTGGCACATCTTTGCTGGGGGCCCATGCGTCCGCCATCCTCCATCCATTCTCGATCCTCGATGCTCAGCCTCCTGGCTGAAGTCCTCCACATCCTCGTGCACCTCGAGCACCAGACTCACCACTTGGTATAGTGTGTGTGTTTTTCTTTTGGCCACGGCTTGTGTTTCTGGCCAATGAAGTGGTGGCCAACGTTGCGCGTTCCTCAGTTTTAGGGCGATGAAAGGACTCTTTGGGAGACCAAAGACAATATTTTCGTAGCATCCCTTCACAGTGTGTTTGCACTTCCTACGGCCAGAGCCGTTCGTTCTGCCAGTACTCCCTGTACTTGTTTGTATTCCGTTTCGAAAGGCACTTCAATCAACTTGATCTCCAGCGGGAAGACCGATCCTCGAGCCTCCTGCTCTTCCACTGGCATTTCTCTTGAGAAAGCTGCGGCTGCGCAACTGCAACCAGGAATCAGCGAACTACGATAAGCGGCGGTGGCAGTTGCATGCTTCATTGACATCTGCTGGCGGGGGGAGGGAGAGGGGGAGGGGGGAGTGAAAAGCCCGCTCTAACGGCGGCTCATAATTGTGTGTGAGCCTGGGTGAGATAGGTTTCCAGGAAGTACGCACACCGAACACCACTGATGCCGCCCGTTGATGTCGCCACCGAATCGGCGAATTCCCCAAACGCATCGCACACCGCACACCGCACTCCTTGGCTCCTAACGGATGACTCAGACTGGTTTTTCCCGGGGATGTGGCAAGAGAGCCAGAACTCCCTGCGACTTTCCCTTTCACCGGCATTATGAATTTGCCGCCATAAATGTGTAGTATCGCCCATATGCGCACGCATCGATCCGCTGTCATTCCCCGCCGACTGGAGATATCGCTTTGCTATTCCCCTTTTATGGCTGCCGGGAAGTCGGGTAGCCAGCCGGGAACCCTGGACGCGGATGAGGAGCCGAAACCCCAGCCTGGATCGCCGCCGCAGACAGCAAAAACCCCGAATAGCCGACATACAAACGCGCCTGTAATTTTAAGGCCCAAGATCGCAGAATGGAAAACGGAGAGCTCAGAATTCAGAACTCAGAACTCAGAACGAACCCAAGCTCAAACCCAAACCCAAACCCAAACCGAAAACCAAGCCGAAGTCCAAGACGAGCCAAGTATGACGATGATGACAAACAAGGATACCAAACTCAGAATACCAAGGAATTCTTTGGGATAATTAAAAGCACTTAAGTAGGAATTTTTTCGTCTCTCTTTCGCTCTGTCTCCCTCGCTCCCTTTGTTTTTTGTTTTTTGCTGGCCGTCTGTCGCTCTGCCTTGCTCCCTCTTAAATATAAATTATTTTTTATTTAGTATATATATTATGTACCCGATACATAGGCTGCCCAGGATTGCTAATTAGCGAATAGCCAACTAAACATCGACGGTGTTCAGTCTGTTAAATGCTCTTAAAGTTATTATAGCAACCAAGTTGATTAAGAAATATACAACACAAAATTTATAAATATTAAATTTACCTTCAAATACAAATATTCTTAAATTTAAATTAAGAAGATGTCTGATTCAAAAACGAAAAGGCTTCAATTAAGTTTTTAAATATATATAAAAATAGTATTAACACCATAAACTAGCTTCACATATAAATAATAACAAGTCAGCTGTAAGGAATGAAGTCTAAGCTCCGATAAATGAACTCAAATAAAGCACTCTATTATATATATTGAATAATAATCATGCAAATTTATATAAACATATAAATAGTATTTTATCCGCTTTGCTACAATCAACTAAATTAGTAATCAATTCGCGACCGTAAGTTCGAAAAGCCGAAGTCGTTGTAATTTTGGGAGTGCTGTTAATGCGATTGTTCACAAATTGCTTCGGTCATTCGGCTCCATCAAAACATTAATTTTTATTTCATTATTTGTTTTGCGTTGCCAATCGTTGGCCGAACCGCCGACATGCAAATTCTCGCCGGCGTTGGGGATTGTGAAATGCTTTTAGCTGATATTCAATATTTTGTCTGCGTTTCTGCATTCAAGGCGAACTTGAACTTCGGCGGAACGGGGACTGTGACTCCGGTGTGATTTGTGGGCATTTCGCGCGGAGACACTTCATTTATCACCTTCGCTGGGTTCGCGGCATCGGATTCGTTTTGAGTCCCCCAGTAAGTATCGGTATCGCCAGGCAGCCTTGACCTTGACGAAAGATTTCGCGACGAACCCAAAATCTGGCCGAGAACCTGGGCCTTTTTTTTTGTGACGGGTGATGGGAGAGGGGAGAGTGGAGCGAGGAGCGAGGGGGCGGTTGAAAATCGCCAAAACATTTTGCCGAACGAGGGAATCGGGAATCAACATTTATGTGTGCGGCTTCGACTCGGTTTGGGTTTTTGTTTTGCCTCGTTTCTGGTCGCCTTCGCCTGCTTTTGGCCTTATTAATGATGCAAGGCGCGATAATGACGCATGCATACCAGACCGGGTCCCATAATACACAAATGCTAAGTGCTTCCGATCCAGCTCCCCCTTTCCCCCTCCCCTTCCCTTCTCTTTCTCTTCCCTCTCCCCTTTTCCTTCAAGTTGCTATCTTTTCTAGGAGCTGCGGCACTGCCACAAAATGCCAGGAATGGTGTTAAGCACGATTAATTCATCGACAATCCACCTTGAGCCTCTACCACCAACCCATCCCAACCCATCGCCATCCCATCCCCATCCTCATCCTCATCCTCATCCCAATCCCATCTGAATCCCATCCCATTCGATCCTCGCCAAGGCGAAGTGCTCAGTGTCGAAGGCGAGCGCTAAATAAATAAATGAATTAATGGCCAATGCATGTGCGGTGCAGAAAAATCAATTAAATAAAATACGAAATACGTATACGGATACGTTAAACATGCTGCCGCGGAGCAGCGAACGAGGCAAGTGGCAGCAGTGGCAGCAACAAGTTGCAGCCGCCAGTTAATGTGCGACTACACTTCAAAATATTAGCTAGTATTTCTTTTTCGTTTCTCAACAAGTAAAATACAAAACAGAAAAAAAGTATGTTAATATGTTTAGTTTAGCACAGTCTCTTGGGTTATTATTAGTTACAGTTTTTTAAAAGCTTACAAATAATATGAAAAATTGTTCTTATCTTTGTTAAATTTTAATTTCGTGATAAAATATTATTTGAATACCTAACAATGTTTTAAATAAATAAAATGAAAAGTAAAGCTAATTAAAAATGTTTTCTTCTTTAGCCTTTGTGAAATTAATTTTAAAGTTCACTTTTTTCCTTTATGAGCTGGAAAACATTTCACATCCATATTAAAAACCTACAAAATAAGAGCTTATAAATTTAACCCCTTTTTATGTATGTATCTATAAATAATTACATTTCAAAAGACTTTTCTTCAGGTTTTCTCAGTGAATCTTTGTCTGGCGGTTTGGGACCGACTATGCAGATGCAGATGCCGACCGCTGTTCGCTGTTCGCTCCTTGGTTCAGTTGGCTCACTTGGCACCGTCTCCGGCACAGCGATATTAAATTGTTACGCTTTGGACAATTTGAACACGCGCAGGCGCAACAAAACAACAGCAAATAAAGTAAAATGAGAAAAAAAAATAAATAAAAAACGGAAAAAATACAAATACAAAGCTAAAGCTAAAGAAGATCGGCGGGAGAGGCCGAAACGCAATCGCAGATCGGTTGCTCGATCAATGCGGCCGATTGGCAAAGCGGCTCTCCACTGCTCCAGTGCCACATTGGGGCAGAGTGGGGATGTTGCGATACCGGGATGCAGTCGGGATGCAGTCGGGATGCTGGGATGTTGGGATGCTGTCAGGCTGGGCCTCCTCTATAAGGTCGGGGCATGTGTCGGAGCCGTTGGAGCCGCTCGCAGTGGTAATTAACTCGTTTGCTATTGTAAATGCCTCATTGCAACACTTCTGATGCCGATTGCAACCGCATCGCATCTGCGGCTCAGCCGGATCAGGAAAGGCCAGTCGAAGCCAGTCGAGGCCAGTGGGTGGTCCCCACGTTGGGCGGCTTGTTTGATGGCCATAAATGTGTGATCCACATCCATGATTCCACATTCGAGATTTGAGTTTCAGGATTCCAGATTCAAGATCCCACAGCCACGATCCCCACTTATGAATGGATTTAACCTTGAGTTGGGATTCCAGGAATTAGCGACACTTTGGCCATAAAGCACCCACACACACTAAAGCCCAACCCAGGCAAGACTTTTTGAATATCCCAGCTCCGAAAACCCGTCTAACAATGACAAATCTGTGGCGAAACTCCGCCAGATTCCCAGACCATGATGGGGCAGGCAATCCTCTCACGAAACCACTGCATATATAGTATAGTGTAGTATATATATAGTATACCTGCCACCTAATGGATTTTGTTTGTGGTCGCTCGTTTAGGCGATCGTCTGAGTGGATCCGAGTGTCCCTGGCCACTGCGAATATTCGTATTTTTATTGTGGTTAATTTGTGTTTGTTGTTCCTCCCGCTGACTTGGCTCCGAAGGTCTCCGTCTGGATCTGAATCTGGATGTGGCTATGACTCAATTAGCCGCGGTGACCCAGGCAAGGCCAAAACGGCGATCTGGGCGCAGTCAATGAATTGATGATGTCCGGGGATCGGTCATTTGATAGATTACGAGACCGTGAAACGATCGAAAACAGAGGAAAGATAAAACAAACACAAAGTGTTTAATAACGAACTCAAATTGTTTGCCAAATATGCGTTGCGAAATCTCTTTTTTCGCGGAATCGCAATTATTTGGCAAGTTACTGAAAAAGCTATTGAAGTCGAAAGTGTTCAAGATGATTAGATTAACTTTTTTGAAGGTTAACATTTACAATAAATTTGTTGGAACCTAACCAAAAACTTTTAGCAATTTATTTGTCTAATAAATTCTGTATAAGTTGACTATACCTATTTAATTGTGACCATTTTCGTACAATTGGATTTATTACGAAATTGAAGTTAAAAGCGTTTTTACACTAAATAATTTGCTCTTTTATTCATTTCATAATTAGCATACATTGTTTGAATGCCTTTCCAACTCATTAATATTTTTTTAAGTAAATATCCCCCCAAAATGTTCAAGTAATTACACAAGATTAACAAAATCAGAGTTTTGATCACATATTTATCCCAGTTAAGTTCACTTCTCACTTTCAATTGTGCGACATGCCCCTCCAGCTTCTTTTTGCCAAATCCCACAAAATCCAGAGAACGAAAGACTTAAGCAGCGAACTTTGTCGCATAAAGGAATCGGAGACACGAGCAACTTATGCAAATAACACCGGTTCTCGTGGTGGTGATGGTGTTGTTGTTGTTGCTCTCGTTGTTGTTGTTGTTGTTGTTGTTGTTGCTGTCGCCATTACCTGTCTGTGGCATGTTTGGAGTGTTGGAGGCGCTTCCTTTTTTGCCGCTCAGCCAGGATAAACAAAGACCTTAAGCAGACAGCAGGATGTGTCAGACATAATTTTCATAATTTTACGCCACGAATCTGCAAGATTTCTGGCATTTACTTACGCCCCGCCCCCTTGCTCCTTTCCCCCTTCACCCATCGCCCTTCACCCTTTTTTTTCCACCGCCAGTTCTTGAAACTTAATACGCCACCAGCAAGAGCAAAGTGAGTGAATAAATGGGGAGCGAGGGTGAGAAAAGGGAGTGCAGTTCCCCGATCCCTGGAACCCAGGAACCCGGGAGCCCGTGGAACCCCTCAAATCCCCAAACCCCTGAGCGGATTCACCTCTCAGTCGGTCGGTCGGGCTGTGAGGTGTGAATTTTTAACCGGATATGAGTGAAACGCATCTTCCAGGACAACCCAGACGACGCCTCCAACTCCAACCTCATCCTCATTCCCATCCTCAACCTCATCGTGATCGTCATCTTCTGGGCCGCGACACAATTCTCAGGAGAATACTGACTGACTGACAAACCAGAACGCGCTGGGCTTGGATCGTATTTAATGAAATGATAGATTGACGGACAGACACTCCCCTCCCACTCGGGAAAATTTCACCCGAGCACATGCCACTTTGACTCTCGTTTAATGCACTCAATTCGCAGGCTCCCCCTTTTTGCTGTCATTTTGCCAGGCGTTTTGAAGCCACTCGCATGTAAACAATCGAATTACACATGCTCGCCTGGACTTAACACCAAACAGATTAGATGAGTGGCTCCCGGGAACGGGAATGGCGATCGGTGGGATCGTGGGGAGTGGCGACTCCTCGATGCGAGGTTTCCCTGCTGGAGATTGTCTGCGAATGCCGCAGAAGCCAACGAAAGGAGTCCACTTTCTACCCAGTGAATTGAAATGGCAACTTTACTTTAAAGCATACACAAAAAAAAAAATAATATACAAAAAAATTGTCACTTTGTCCATTACCATTTACCATTATAACTTACTAAAAATCACAATGACGTTTTATCAGCTGTTATACGTTTTTTATGTTTTTTTTAAAGCCATCTGTATTTAATATATTTTAAACATAGGGAATTGGAAATTCATTTCACAACATTGTTAAATAAATGTTATACAACGAAGTGTTAAGTCTGACATAACATATTGATTGATTTTAACAAAGTAATATATAGTATACATATTGTAATACACACATATCGTAAATATACGAAAAATATTTCAGTTTTACAATTACATATTAAACATAAAAATTGTTCACAACATAACTTACCACATACAATCCAAAAACACAAACCCATTATGCAATGTCTTTATTAAAACAAAATTTTTATTGCTGTAGCAACAAATAATTTTCGCATTGTAAAGAATATGTAAAAAGATTTTAAAAGTAATTGAAAAGCAAAAAATTGCCAATAAGCCAGTAAAAACCACACAAAAGCATATATAATAAAACTTTTGAGCCATTTGTACGAGAAGTTTTTACGGCTCTGCGGTTTCGCGATGGCCAAATGCCTTCTAACAACGCGCTGAAAGTTAACGAGCTGTTAAAATTCAGCTGGCATCGGATATCTGAAAAGTCGGGCAATCGCCGCGATGCATCTCCCCTTTTCCCCCTTTCCTCTTTTTCTGGGTTTGCATTTGAGTGGGTCTCTGCAAACCGAACTAAAAGATCTCTAAAAGATTGCGGTCGCTAAATGGCACGACGACCTTTTCACACCTTCCTCTTTCCTATTGTAATAATTCATTTTTGTTTTCTTATTTTTTGTTTTTGGCCCTGACAGAGACGCTCTGGTATCGATTTCACTTGCATCCGCCCTTGACAAACTTCTTTGAAATCGACTTTGACAAATTTCGTCTGGCCGAAGGGAAACTTTTCCTTTGTTTTTCCGTTTCATCGTTCAGCGATGGGTAAGCGAAACCGAAACCGAACTCGTGCAGTCGTGTAGACGGGTCAAATTCATAGACAGATCTTGGCAAGCGGCGCCAGTTGCCAACCCGATCTATTTTTACCCTAAGCGCATTTCCCATTTCCATATTCTAATTGCGAATGAAAGCGAAATGTCGCCAGCGACGCCCACGAGCGTCTGCCTTTCGGATCAGCGTCTATTGCTTTTTCCAGCTCCCAGTCTCCCCAGGCTCTCGAATGCCCGGGCGATAAGTTGTCATAAATTTGAGCCAATGTCCGTTCGGCACAAATGCAAATGCAAATTCGCTGGCCGAGCTGTTGTGGCATAATTTTTATGGCCAAACGCCTGTCAAACGCAATTGAATGAATGCGAACGGCATCCATAGACGGACAGAGCTTCGGATTCAGCCTGGCCAGCTGGCAAACTCTCAAGCTGCGGCGACTGAGGCATTTAGTCGGACAAGCAAATGTACAAGCCAATTCGCGGTTGGTGCGGGGAGCTAGCTTGGGTTTATCTCAAGCGGTGGCAAGGCATTATCGGGTATCACAGCTGATCCACTTCATTGAAATTTCTAAAGTCATCAAAAATCAATTTTTACTAAGATTGCAATGCATAAGAAGAAGCTCAAAATAAAAATTTGTAGTCGAAATAAGATTAATATTTAAGCTTACTTTAATTCAACATTTTTAAAATGTATTTTCTACTATTAAAAGTTGGCTTTCTTTTTTATGCCATTAAAAAATATCTTTCAGGTTTGTGTCCTAAGTCTTTTGATTTTAAGCAAGGTAAACATATATGCGGCATTGCAATTTGAAATTTCGAATACACACTTTCAGACAGAGCACTAAAACTGTAAGTATAGACCGAATACCATTTGAAGCATTTGCAGGCTAACAACTTAGTCTATTTACATAACATTTAGTAAACGACCACGCAAAACGCTGAAAAGCAATAAAACATAAAAGCCTTGTTGCTTGACTATTTGTAGGTAATTTCTGTAAATTTGTCTTTATTCATTCAATTAAAATAAAAAAAAAATAAAAAAGTGTATTCAGTTTTCTTTAGTCTGCCAGTGACTCCATTTGCTTTATTCAACACGTAAATTCATTTGGCGCCTTTAGAGCATTCAAATGATTTACACCGAAATACATTCGCAATGCAGGTTAGCTCGATGGATCGATGGAACTGGATTCAGTAGCCGGGCACATATATCGTTAGTGGGCTTATTTGTCTGCTTGGAATGTGAGCTTGGCTAATCAGTGGCATAATTAATATTAATTTATATGAGAGCCAAGTGCACTTATCGCCAATTTGCATTGGCGCATGGCAATTGTCGCCTTCCGTCCACCGAGAATGCCAATCTTTTCTTTAATGGCATCGAAACGAAAGCAAATGCCAGAGAACAGAATCGAGTGGCGCAACAAAGAAAGTCTATAGCAAACGAGGTGGTGAAAGAAACTGTAACAAGTTCAGCCACTCAACCCGGTCACTTGGCACTTGGCACATTTTTATGACCGGGCCAAAAACCAGAAGATCTGGGATCGGAGTTCAGAACGGTGCTGCTCGCAAAGACAACTGAAAAGTGTTTCGTTTCGTTTCGATTCGTTTGGTTTGGCTTGACTTGGTTTCTGGAGTTTATTTTGTTTTTTCTTAACGAGGCGCTGCCAAGTCACTGTCAAAATATTGAAATAAAGGAATTTTCAATTTTAATTTCTTTAGCGCTCATCGTTCAGCACACACGAACCACGTGAAAGGCCGCGAGAAGAGAAAATAAAGGCCAGAAACGCTAACGTTCCAAGGAAGTGACTCTGTTCTTATGGTAATGATTGTTATTCTAAGCGCTAAATGAGCGTGGGTAAATAAAAAGAAGCAGCCCCACCGACTGGAAAGTAAGTGTAGAAACCTTTTTCGGAATTGACACATGCAACAAATTATGTATGCCCCTTTTTTCCATTAACTCCCTGAAAGCAAACTGGGGGAAAAGTGTTAAAAGATCGCAAAGGTTTAGCATAATTTAACACAGAGCGTTGGGATTGCACTAAGATTGGATAAAGTAGAATTGTGTGTTCTGGCAACACTCTATATCTTTGAGTAAATTACTAACTGTCTGCGAGGAAATGTATATATCAAAATAAATAAAAAAGTACCTAATGATTTGTTGGCCAATAAACTACTTTATTTATTGAACGGATATCCTGATCTCTATTCAAGTTTCCATTCTATTAAATATAACACAATAAAAGTTCCTTATAATCGTTTGTGTTGATAAAACTTCTTTATCTCTTTTGAAGTTATCATTTCAAGAAATATATCAATATAAAACCAAAAGTACCTTATGATCTGTTAGCTATAAAACACTCGTAATGTATTGAAATAATCCTTTGATCTTTTTTTAAGTTCCCATAACATTCTATGCTGCTCTTCACAACTCCATTGACTGTTCGATTAAACCCTGCCCATCGACTTTATTGCCTCACTTTCCTTTTCCCTAAAGGGATTACTTATTCAATCGGGACTCCCACTCCCACCGCGATATCGGCCATAATTTGAGTGCAGTTAAGTCCATCAAATATTCCAAATTCTGCTTCTTTCTTTTTTTTTTTTTTTGTCCAGAGAGAGAGGAATATAATTTGGATTCGGTTCGGTTTCTCCCTATTCCTTTCCCCAACGAGCGATTCTTAGTTGGTTTTAGCCGCGCGCTGCAACCTTGCTGGCCTCCTCATTTATGCAAATTTCACTCAATATGCAAAACATAATCATTTTGTTATAAGCCATGGAGAACGCACTGCGAAAGGAGACCAGAACCGAACACGCCCTCAGCCTGGAGAGGGGATGCAGTTCTCCGGGACTTGGGACTTGGGACTTGCTCCTCCCGAGGAGCAATAAAGCAGCCAGCTCTAAATAACTCAAACTATCACGATGCCACAGGAGATCGAGAAAATGGAGGAGCAGGCGGCTCAGGAGGAGCTGAAGAAGGAGGCACACACTCAGGGCGGAGGACGATCAATCGTTTAAAAATTTAAATAATATATATGTTTGCCAGTCGGCGGGCAACTCGCAACTTGCAGCTCGCAACGCGAAAACTGTAACAGTCGAGAGATGTCGGAGTTGAAGTAGGTGGAGCACAATTCAGCTGGAGCAGGAGCAGGAGCATCGCGAGCAGGAGCATCAGAAGCTGGCCAGGAAGGGGAGGGGGATGAGGAGGAGGAGGGGGGAACTTGGGGCAGGGACAGGAGTCGTGGCAAGTTCAGTGAGTTGAACGCATATCGGGCGCATGCCCTGCGGCGATTTATGCTTAAAACGGTGCAGATTCCTGTGCCCCAGATACACACAAAAAAAAGTTAATAAAATAGCGAGAATACAAGCTGTAAAAAATATTTAACACTTATTAAACTTATAAAAGCTTTACAAAAAATTGATCAGAAAAGGTACATAATCTTGTTCATATTATACTTAAAAGTTTTTTTTTAACATTTTATTATACGATTTAGTTGATTTAAACGAAAATTGAACTTTGCTAACTTGAGGATAATGCCGATGAGGGGTGGGATAAAATTATATAAATATGATACAAATTTTAATTTAAAATCCTTCAGACTAATGTATTATGTATTGAACACATTACAAAAAGAAAACACTTAAAATGTTACAATTTTTTTTTAATGGTTCAAATAAGTAAAATACTGGTTTTAAGAACCTTTAAATCTAACCAAATAATCAAATGGGTAAAAATGAGCAATTTAATGCTTTTTGTGGTCACAGTAAACTATTGGTTTTGGTACAATTTGTATTTACTATTGTATTTATGATTTAAAAGTAATATAGTCGGATATTTTCCTCTGTGCCTTGTCGGAGCAGCCACAAAGAAGCTAAGGCTTTGGAGCAAAACAGGATGGGGCAGAAGTCGCGGATGAGGAGAATGAGGATCTTCGGGGTCCCGAAGAGCAGACAGCTAGGCTGCTTATTAAGCAATCTAGTGATCGCCGATCGCCGGCCACAATATTTTTACAGGTTAAAGAACTTTTTTGGAGCACGTCGGGGTGTGTCTGCCGAGTGCATCTCCCCTCGAAGACCCAAGATCCCCTTTCCCAGTTAAATTTCCAGGCCTAGGCGAGCCAGTCAGTTAATTGAATCGAGAATCGAGACGAACTTCTTTGGAAATCTCACTTGAAATATGATTTATCCGGCAGTCGATCAATGCAGAATCATTGAAGCAAATTAATGAAGCGCTGGGTTGACAATCCCACAGGAATCGGTGCTGATGAGTCACATCCATCGGGCGGAAAGCTGATCATCATGATCCCTGATCTGAGTACCAATCCCCCTCCTCCCCCGCAAAGAAATCGCTTTTGATGGAGGTGTGACAGCTGCGCTTTTGATTGTTTTGGGCTCGGCTTCGACTTCCACTCAGGGGATCAGCGGATCAGCTAGGAGTCCCCTCATTGGACATTCCCCCCACAGATCGGCTTACGCTGATTGATAATGTAGCTCAATTAATTGTGAATTGTAATTTCCAGTAGCAGCAGCTCGCTCGGTATTCAAATGCAACTGTCAGCGAAGCTGTCAGTCGGAATTTAAACGTCAAACCCATTTGAACGGAATGAATAGTCGCTGACTGGGAAACCGCAAATCGGGGTAAACGCTTCCACCTCCGAGGATCCTCCGTAGCCAGATTCCATATTCCATATTCCAGATCCCAGACAACCGCAGAGATAATCCCGAGTGTGGTCGCATTTTGTCGCCATCTTTCCGCCTTTGCCTTTGCGTTAATGAAATTCAAAAGTTCGTTTTGTTTGATTGCCGCTGCCAGGCAAGCAAATCCAATTGTCTGCCGCTCGAGGTGAGCCGAAAGGTGTGGCAATTGCTCTTTCCCCTTTTCCCCTCCTCTCGGAAAGCCACTGTTGCGGTGGCTGCCACAGGATGACGGCGTATCCGAGAGCGATCTGGAAACACGAGATCTGAGCTCTAAGATGGGGCCACATGTCGCGCCTCGAGGCGAAAGGTTTCCAGCGGTTGTAACCAAAGCTCAATTCAATTTCTGCCACTTCGGTGATCTATTGGTAGTTCTAGAAGAAAGGAATTCGTCTAGGCCGTTTAACTTAACTGTCTGACTTGCAACAAAACATAACAGTTTTTAGTTTGTAATATAAGGAAAGATTCTAAGTACACAACTGCAAAATTTGCCAACCTTTCATCTGTTTAAATTACGATTTTTGAGAGATTTTTAAGGGGTAACAATATAAACTTCAAAAACAAAATGTAACCAAGTTGGTAACCTACCCCTATTATTAAAATACTCCTCTTACAAATCTAGTTTTAATAATTATGATAATTAAATTAATGACTTTATTACATCTAAATTAAAGCCAAAGGATTTATAGCGGCTAAGAAAATAAAAACTGTTGAATCGTTAATTTTTTATGGGTTACGATTAGTGTAATTTCCTTAATGGTTTACTAAATGGTTCAATAAATGTTTTTTTTTTTCAAGCCTAGTTATAGTATTTTCTCTGATCTAAATCCGATTTTACTAACTTTACCACATGTTATTTTCAATGAAATGACGCACGTTTGTCGAGGTCTTGTATAGACATCGAATGCGGGTTTTAGAGCTGCTTTGATTGACAGTTAAACGCCGCACTGCAATTTGCAATTTGGCACATTAATCATGTGCCGCATGTTGCACACACACACACACACATTCGCAGAACAGGTGGCAGCAGGTTGCCGCAAGTTGCCGCTGGAAACGCGACTCATTTGTGTCGATTTTTGTCGTCGTCAGGTGAATGTAAATGCGATTCGGTGTCGCCAAAAATGCCAGGCACGAAATTTAAAAACCGAAAATAAAGTAAAAAAAGCTGTTTGATTTGCAAATGACATTCACTTTTTGCCGGCGCGACAAAAATTTAATCAAATCTCATGTAATTATGACATTTGCAAATGTTCGCCTTGGAGCGACTCCCTCGTCCGTCTCCCGCTGGAAATAATGGGCGGCTGTCGGAGATCCGAACAATGCCAAATAGTTAACCACATTCACGAATTGTCCGGGGGTTAATTGTGAAAATATTCAATGGCATTTTTAGGCATTCTGCGAATCTATTGAGACAATCTGTTAAGTTCGTTTAGACCGCATTTATGCAGACTAAATTGGAGATTATTGCTAAAGTGTAGTGGTAAGCGTTAAAAGCTTTGTATTTGTTTTTACTGAATCAAGATCCATAAAGATACAGGTGTAGAAATGTGTTATTACTGTTCTAAGATTATTACCACGTTATTGTCAAAATTTATTTAAAAATGTATTCAAGGAAAATCTTAACAATTAGATATAAACAAATAATTAAGTAAGACTTTTAGATATTTTTCGAAACATTTTGACAGAGTAGCTTTAAAATTTCTTTTTTTTTTTATACATGTTGGAAATATTATATAATTGGTTTTATAAATTATATGATTTAAATTTATGCATTTTTTATTTTAATTCCATTGTCTTTATTCAAGCCTTTTAACTCTAGCACAAGACTAATTTATTATTTTATCCAAGCCATTTATCTTTTCAAGTTAGTTCCCCGACGTTATTGACATTTTTACTACCACGTTTTCCATTTCAAAAGTGTAAACAAGCTCTTATATATATTTACTACCCCTATCTTTGCAAATCTCCTTCCTTTTCATTGGCTTTCCAGACTGAAGCTCCCTTTTTGGCCCTTCCACCACTCGAAAGAGTCAACTTCATGCAGACGCCCGGTTCCCGCGGTAATTTCAGCTCAATTAGGGAAATGTGTAATTACTCGATGGAAACAGCGAGTGCGGCATTTGTGAGATAATCTATCTGGTTAGGCGGCAGTGTAAGACGACGAACTTGACCGGGCCGAGAAATGCAGGAAGGCCAAGCGGAAGTGGCGAGAGGGCGGCGTCTGGGCTCTTGACATTGTTTTTGTCAGCAGGCTTACATGGAAGCGAACATGGGGATCGACTTTGGAGTGGCCAAAGCAGCCGCCGGAGTGGGTTTCCGGGGATCCAGGGAAACACGGGGAAAAGGGCATCCAAGGAAACGGGGAAATGGGAAGGGACTTGCCGGGGATGGCATGCAAAACAAGCAAACTGACAGACAGCCAACCAGGCAGCGACATGCAAAGTCGACAACAAGAACAAATTGCTGCCGTTGGAGGTTGCCACAGCTGCCCCATCTGGCAGGTCGTGGAGAGCCGGGGGAAAGCCGGGGGAAAACCGGAGGAAATGGACCATGGTTCGCGGCCAGGAAAAGAGGAAGAGACCAAGAAGCCGGAGACGGGCAGCTCCGTCATAACTCAGTCTATTGGCTTGTTAAGCGAATTTTCCAATATCACCGTGTTTCAGGTTCGTAATTACGAGCAGCGTCTAGGGACTCTGTGAGCTGTGCACAGTGAAAAATAGTATGGCTTCAGTACACTAACAAGGAAGAGTGGCACATATATGCCATAAGAAGTTAACAGCTTTAATAATTAAAAATCCTTAGAAGAGGCATTACAAAAATGTACATAAAATTCGTAAATTTTTTTACTTAATATTTTTTCACTTTTGCATAATACACAATAACTACCTAATTAAACAAAAAAGTTGGAAAATTAATGTCAACGTAAGAAAATAATTATTATTATTATTGATTTCTTTACTTGTTGGTTTTTATTTGTGTGTTTTTTTAATATAAAAATATAGCAAAAAATGTATTTATTTTTAAGGTACTCTACGCTTTGTAATTTTTAACATTAATAAGTGTGTATGCTCCTCCACACTTTTAATATTGTAAATAAGTAACTTATCTTTGTACTTCAAGCTGTTTACATTCTATTATTTAATTAAGAAACGGATCAATTAAATATTATTTACAATTATTTATGTATAATGTATATTATACTTTTTTTCTGCATGTATTGTGCGTGCTTCCACGTAGATGAAGTTTCAGTTGGTCGAGCGGAAAAGGTGACCGGAGGAGTGGGTTGGGGGACATCCTCCGATATTTATTTTGCGTACGAGTATTTCGGCCTTTGGGCCATTTTTTCGACTATAAATACCCGAGCAGCAGCATCGGCGTCTGCCTTCTGTTACCTCGATGTCCCCATATATCTCTCATGGATTCGCAGCCAGCTGGTGGCGCGTATTAAGCTATTTTCCCTGTAGCCGCAGTCCGCTTATCAAACGCATGCGAACCACTAGATCCTAGGATCAAAGGAGGGGAGAGAGGGGAAAAGGTGGAGTGCAGTGGAGTGGAGTGGAGGGGGAAGGGCCTCGAGAGGAGCAGTCGATAGTCCATGTCGAAGACCATGTCCATGTCCTCGCTTGCAGAGCACAAGGTGATTTATGAAAAATCTTTTATTATTTATAGTTGCCTCGGCTCAAGGCTGTCAAATAAGTTGAGGTAATTAATTAAGCTCCAAAGCCGGCTTTTGGGGGTGGTGGCCTAAAGGAGGGGAAAGGGGGGATGGTGGCGCCTTAATCTGTTTAGTGGTCATTGAGAAAGATACCTGGCAATAGTCAGGGATAAGGAGCATCTACTACAAGCTATGTAAAAAAAAGATGTTAAAAAATATTATTAATCCGCCTAAATTGGATTTTATTTTATTTAAATCATTTTCTTTGATTACTATAAATAAATACAACGAGCATAAAAATTAATTATGCTAAAAAAACAAATAGGTTTTCTGTCTTACTTTCTTTCATACTTTCAGACTTTATTTTAATTATAACATTACGATGATAACATTTTATCTATCCGTAACAATCCTCTGCTTGTTAAACAAATGGTATTTTTTGGATTAAATGCCGAAAGGTAAATTTCTAACTCGCAACTTTCGCTCTTTAATCTTGAATCTGTGAGTTATGACTACTTCTGAATGAAAACCACGCGCAAAGTGATTTTTTGTTCGCATTTAAAGGGCGGTAATTTGACACCTGACTCTGCGATTGCGTGCGGTTAATTGATGACTCGGGCAATGCAAACGAATCATTTGAAACACCTCATTTGGATGAAATGGCAATGGCAATTTTCGGACTGCCCAGCGTTAAAGGCGTTAAATGGCCCAATAACCGGCCGAGATCCGCACAAAAGCCAAAGCCAAAGCCGGCAAAACGAAATCACAGAGCAAATCGACAAACGAAACCAAAATGCTGAGTTCCCTGTGTCATTAAGTGGAACATGCGATGGGTCTTCGGTTCGGTTTGGTTTGCTTTGGTTTGCTTTGGTTTGGTTGGGGGAATTAACGGGGGGCAACGGCAATAAAAAGCCTCGCCAAATTAGAGGTTATCCATTTGGGCAAATAAAAGTCGAGGGCGTGCTGGTGGAAGCCACACAGATTCGCGGGTGTTAATTGCTGGGCGCGACTCCTCTTCCAGAAGCTCGATCCCACTGCCAATTGACAGCCGAAGGAGCAGCTGCATCGCTTTGCGAGGAATGCACTCGAGGATGGGGGCGAACGGACGGAATGACCAATTTAAAAGGAATGGTTGCCGCGAAGTAGGGAGCGGTCATGTTCTCTAGGAACCATCAATTTTCTTTAATTGAAATATAGCCCTGGCGGTCAATAAGTGGCCAGGATTATCCACCCATTAACAGAACTACTTATTGGATATGTTTTAATTCCTCTTCTAACAGAAATACCTATTAGATAGAGATTTCTTTTTTACTGAGTTTATATGCTTTTGTCCCTTCATTAGGAGAAGTAATAATTATGTTATATAGCGATTTTTCTTTTATAGAGTTATATTTTTTATTATTGAAAACTTGATAGTTAACTGGGTATTTGGACTATATTATTTTATTCTTATCTTTACTATTTGACATATTAATTCGCTTTAGGATCCTCATTGTGTTAATCGCGTGATGAGTATTCCTGCCATCTTACAAAATAATATTGTATGAAAGTTTTGAAATATCCTCATCTGTTAGTCATTCTAGAAATAAGGAATATTAATATATGTTTGTTCAGATTATCATATGTAGTTATACCTTTTTTATTTATAATAAATCATTAGGTATTAGTTTTTTATTAAGTCTGTTTTATCGTAACTAATGAGAGCTAGAAACGCAAACAAAATAATTAGACTTTTCAACTGCATTGACTACAAGCATCTTAGCTATGTATAATACCAAGATCTAAATAGTTTCTTTCATGGCTTGAGATATATTATTATTTCGGACCAAACCATAACCTTGGTAATTAGTATTCCTTAAGACTCAGAAGGGCATTAGCTTTTAGTGGTTCCGTATACCAGATCTATGAAAGAAGGTAAACAAACCTTTTCAAATTCACTTGGCTCATGCTACTCGGTAAACTAATAAGTGATTATTAAATTACGCAGCCCGTTAAGTTAAAATGCGATTATGACATAACGAGGGCACACACACCGCCAATTGTTGTTAGGAGAAAAGGGAGAAAGAGCCGCCGTGAAACCGAGAAGCCAAGTGGAAGTCCAAGGAGTTTGGAGCTGGGTGTTTGGAGTTTGGAGTCCGGAGTCCCGGCTCGTCTCCCAATAATTTATCCATTAAGATTGCACGCGCCCGATTATGTGCTACGTGGCTTGGTCCTCGGTTCCCAGGTCTCAGCCTAGATGGAGATGGTCGGTTGGTTATTGGGCCCGGCCTACAGTTGATTTAATGCGCCAAATTATAAAATTGTTGTTGATTTAATTTTATGAGTGTAAGCCGCTCGGTCGGTCCGAGTGTCGGCCGATCAGTCAGCGCTACTCGTCTTTGTTTACCATCTGCAGCTCCATCTTCAAGTTGGACTCACTCGGACTGCGACTGGTACTGGGGATTGGGGAGCCCAACTCTGGATGGGAGTCTTGTAACCATGTTTTCGCAGTTTATCGCAAATCTTCAGTCGTCGCAACCGCAACGGCAACGGCAACCGAAAAACTGAAAACTGAAAACTGCAACTGCAACCAACTGGCGGTGGAACGTGAACATGAACGTGACATGTGAATTAGGAATCGGACATGGCACATTGGACTGGGGAGCTTCCAGGTTCGCCGAGAGCTGCCCTTTTCCCATCCATTCATCTTGTCTTCCCCGCACATTAATTGACACTAATATGGCGCTAGATATCGGACGTGATCTTGGTTCGGTATGGATTTATCTTCCCCTTTTGATTGTACACCTTACAGTATCACAGAATACTGAAATTGTAAGTCGGGTATTGCAGAAACAAAACCTTTGATTTAGATTGTTTACAATATGATCCAAAAATAAATAATAATAAATATTAAATTAACCACTCAAATGTTTTAAGTTGCAAAGTATGTGATTAAAGACTTTTTGACATTCATTAGGATTACTTTGATTATTAAGTAGGTGCATTGTAATGCCCACTAACTTTTCGGTGAAAAATAAAGAACGATTTAAAAGGACAATGCTCTTTTGTGTAAAAAAAAAACATCTTTAAAAGAAAGCTAATGCTAAAATTATATGCACATAACATCAAGTTTAGGGTCGCACATAAATCTAGTTATACAAACATTTGTTTAAGGCTTTTGATATATATTTATCACAACAACAAAAACTAAGGCTACATGATTTGGGAGAATAAAAAATCTTCCTAAAAGATAGTGCTGTTTTCAGGTGAAAAACAAGCATAAGACCCAAATGGACAACCAAAAAGTTTTTAAATTCCCTATAACTATTTAAAGTTAGCAAAGGCCGAAAACATGTGCTTGCAACACCACATTTAAAGTCACACATAAATCTTCGGAGGAAAGCTACAAAGGTTAGGAAGGCTTAAAAAACCTAATCTTCACAAAACACGAGATTGCAGCCGAAGAACAGATGAACAGAGCAACCAGTCCACGTACGACCCAAAAAGCAGGGGATTATCCGCAGAAGAAAGGTTTCTCCTGTTGGGCCCATCAATTGGCTCTCACATCTCTGTTCACTGTTCACTGTTCACTGTTCACTGTTCTCCATTCGCAGTGACCTGCTTGGGTGCTGTCAATTAAGCAGGGACTCTGGGACTCCGGGACCGAAAGCATTTCCATCTTTATTTCCACCTAAAGACGACCAACATGATCCACCACCCGCTGCTCGTTGCAGTCAATAATCGAAATACTAAACCCGCTTAACTGCACTCCACTCCTCGGTGTGAGAATGAAGATGGAATCGAGGGAGGAGCTTGGGGATGAGGGGACCCGAGGGGACCTGAGGGGTTATTACCCGCAGACCCAAGACGTGCACAATTTGGCGCCCTACTTTGGAACCCCTTTGCTCCTACGCAAAAGGGCATCCAATCTGATCGAAGCGGAGCGGAGCGCGGTTAAGTGTTAATAAATCGCTGGGGACCCAATGAAGATCACGCGGATTTGTTTCAAACTGTTTTTATATTATTTTTACAACTTCGTTTGGGGTGCGTGGACCGCCGGTTATTACTTAACAAATTAGCCCAAATTAATCAGAAACGAAAGTAACGCCGCATGCAGCACTTTGGGGTCAAGACAAATGGCCGCCTTCCCAGTGAGGGGCAACTGCAATCCCATCCGATCAGAGATGTGATCCAAGCTAGCCATCTCATCAGCTATCCACCTGGGTGGTTTTGACTGTAAGCCGGGCCAATGACACCGGGCTCTATAAGTGCTGCCATTTGGAGGCACTCCGCACGGATCCCAGATGCCCCCGACAATTTGCAAGCTTTCAATCAACTGGCTCGGGGTTCTGCATTCTGGATTGGCCCCCTAATCGATCACAGAACTCGTATTCCCGCTCGATTCCTTCCATCATTCATGCGATCAGCATTATCTGCCGTCAGGCATCGTTGTCAGCCGCTGCTACCAAGTGCCTGTGCCAAGTGGCAAGTGGCAGGCAGAGGCAGAGGCAGAGGCAGGGGCAGGGGCAGAAGCAGTTGCAACTGGCAGGAGCATCTGCATCTGCATCGGACCATCGAAGCATCGAAGCATCGGAGCATCGAAGCATCGGAGTGCGTAAGAGTTTCGCCAAAAGCGTAATTAACGTTCGCATATTTTGCTGTCGGATTATCGCAGCCGCGACTGCGCGACAAAAGCTTCCTGTGCAAATTGAACGGATAATTGCGAGCCATAACTGTAAACACGGGTGATTCGGGGGGAGGGGGGAGGTGGTTCAGTTTCACCAAAATTAATGCGGGGAATCCACTAGGGAAGGGTTATAAGAAGAGAAAATCTGTACAAACAAAATGATGCAGTCAAAATAACAATAAACGTATTGATTTATATAGTCTCCTTTATAGATGGCGAATTATGGAAATTAAAAAAAAAAACACTATTTGGTTCCCAGTTTGTTAAAAACTTCAATACCAAAACTCTAATAACATCCATTAAAGGTATGTTAATTAAGGTATAATATCAAAGTAATCTAATCTAAGTAATCTAAGTAAATAATCTCAAGCTTACATCCGTAGAGTATTTTTATTTTCAAAACATTTCGTAATATTATTAAAGGGAAAATTTATTTTGTAATTGTTATTATTAGACTATTATGTATTTATATTTGTTTATTTGTGGAAAATAATAATGATTTTTCTCTGCAGAAGGAAGGGTTTATTACTGTTTTTAGTAAAGCAATTATTGATTTTGTAAGTAAGAATCACTTAAAATAAACATAAAATAAATAAAGTTATATTCCAATTATAAGATAAATCTGCCAATAAAAAAATAATACTTACAGAGTTTTAATTAATTGAGCTCTCTCTAAATCACAATAGTATTTATGGCTATTCAAAGACTAATGTAATGGTTGTCACAGGTTCCCAACCACCGACCCAAGCCCAAACCCAATTAACTAAGCACAAATCCGTGGCAATTAATAACCAGTCGAAAGTGTTTTCCCGCCAGCGAGGGTGGTCCCAATATCCATGAATTTCCCAGCAAATGGGGAAAGCAACACTATACAAGTCTCGAGTGGTTTCGACTGTTTGTAAAATGATATGAGCACATTTCGGGTACACTTTCCAACAATCAGACTCTCCTTTCATCCTCGCTCCTAATCCTTCGCATGGACGCTTATCGCCCGCGCCCTGGACGCTAATTTGATGAGTCATCTGTGCCGACTTCGACTGCGGTCCAACTCCGATAGCCATCTGCCCCAACCCCTAGGTTGAACTACCCCTTCCCCCATTCACTATTCACCTGAGTTCTTTACCTGCTCGAAAAGGCATTGTCGTAAATTTAACGTTTGTCATTGAATGGGAGTGTTTAGGCATCATCTAGGGACGATATGTTTGTGTTTGTATTGAGTTTTCGTAGAAATTGTCACAAGAAATGGGAAAGCGGGGAATGTCAACACACAAAGTTCAGGGGTCGGGGAAAAACTAGATGATAATCGGATCCGTACCTCTAGGTATCTCATTTCTCCATAAAAATTGGTAACAATGAATAGCCGGGCATTCCTATTCTTTTTTTTTTCCCCTGGCGCAACTTCGTTGTTGGGAACGTAATTACTTTGATATCCGAGAGCCAGAAGGCATTCCCGAACTATCGCTCTGAAATGGAGAATCCCATTTACACGGCTCATCGATCCAAGGGAAAGGACTTGTGCCGCTGGCGAAAGTCGGGAAATGCCATCAAATGCGGATCGATATCGGAATGAAGCAGATGCCTGAACGGATAACATGCGGTCTGTGAAGATCTAAGGGGTTTTATAATACTCGAAGAGGAAAGACCATTTCAGATAATGTAAATTAAAATTCAGCTGACTGAAGTTCCTTTTAATTGATATTTCTAAGGACCCTCTTACAACAACCTCTTTGAACAACCATTCTGTGTCACTTTATTGGACTAAACATCTTTACAATTTAAAAATATAAATTTTTATACGAATACGGTAACAAATCGATTTATATAAATCTCTGATTTATCCATATAAAATTCTAAGAAAATATTTAAATTCCAAATTAATATTTTTCCTATAACTAATTATTAAACTTAAGTCCCCCGAATTATATTAACCAATAAATATTTATTTAAGTGCAAATAAAACTTTTAATAACCACAAAATGTTAACCAAATTTTCAGGAAATCAAATTCGATTTGGAATTAAGCATAAATATGTTTATGGACAGGCTGTATTGGGAAGAATCCCATGTCGGCTTTTCGGATCCGTTTTGGGAATTACTCTCTAATGCGGATCCCATCGCACGCGTGTGTTTGTGACTCATCTGCGGTCGCAATTTCAGAGTCAGAGATTCATTGGCCATTCAGTTGCATGGCCTGCCCCCCTGGAGCTATCATAAAATGCCGGCGTCGCCAAAGGAAGTGGACTCAAAGGGGATTCGAGGGCGGAGGTGGAGCAGGAGGAGGAAGAAGAGGAGGAGGAGGAGGCTAAGGTCGGTCGCCTACTTACTCCGGAGCTGTCAGCTTATCATTTCGCTTTTAGCGCACCACAAGTCTCCAGAAAGTGTGTCCTGCGAGGAGGGCAGGGTGTGCGTAGGTGCACTTAAAAAAATGTAAGAGGTTTCCATTAATTTCATCAACCTTATAGCCAATTCTATTTTGAAGATCTATAAATTTGTTTATTGTTTCAAAACACTTGATAATGTAGACTTGTTGCTCTTAAAATATATATTTAAAAAAAATAAACTAAAGATGTTACCATATACTGAGTCCATAAAAAAAGTTTACAAGAAAACTTTTTATTATATTTTTGTAAATCAATTCGTAGGTACATTTTAAACTTGTTTTAAATTATTTCTTAAACGTTTTTGTTTAGTTCGTGAATGTTATTCAAATGTTATTATTGAATCCACGGAACAGTAAATAAAATTGATATTGATAGCTGTTATTCTTTTCCATGTTTAATACTAATTTGAGACTCTAATTAAGTTATTTAAGTGGTCTTAATTAAAGACTTGATGGGGTAAAATGATACAAATCATTGGGTTTTGAGAAATTAGTTCTTAGTACTTGGTTAAAAAGTCAAAACCTCTTAGACTTCGCCAATTCCCTCCATTTTTCGAGTGCATGTTGGGGGCTCATTATCGGTTATAAATTATTTCTTAAACTATTTTGTTAAGTTCTTGAATGTTATTCAAATGTTATTATTGAATCCACGGAACAGTAAATAAAAAAATCATTGATAGCTGTTCTTCTTTTCCATGTTTAATACTAATTTGAGACTCTAATTAAGTTATTTAAGTGGTCTTAATTAAAAACTTGATGAAGTAAAATGATACAAATCATTGGGTCTTGAAAAATTAGTTCTTAATGTTTGGTTAAAAAGTCAAAACCTCTTAGACTTCGCCAATTCCCTCCATTTTTCGAGTGCATGTTGGGGGCTCATTATCGGAGTGCGCTCAATGGAATGTAATGGCGGCCCCATCCCCATCCCGCTCCCCATCCCGATCCCCATCCCTTTGGGCCACCACTTGATTTGGCCAGATCCCCGGATCCCCTGGCTCACTTGGCCATTGGATTGCGTGCTGGAACGCCGCTGTCTCCGCTGGCATTTCGTGTTATCCTTCAGCTCAATTTCGGCTACTTTTGGATGTCTCTCGGCGAGTGAGTTCTTTTTTTTTAGTTTTCAGTTTTCAGTATTCAGTATTCAGCTTTTCGTTTTTCGTTTTTGATTGCATTGCATGTCGCATGTCGCACTCGAACTCAAAACTCGAACTCGAACTCGCTGTGTGTCTCCTTTTTCTTCCGCTCGCCTCTCCGTCCATTCGATAAGGTTTTAAGTTATGACCTTTTAAAATGTCCAAATGCGGCGATAACACGTGATTACTACAAATGTATTCGGAGAGTGCAGCGGATCAGGATGCGCCACAAAAAAATCCGGGGCCCTTAAAAAGAGACGGGGAGATTTGGAGTAAGGGAGAAGGAGATGGGGCGAGGGAGCGAGTCAGCTTGGCAACGGGCAACAAATTGTTTTGGCCTCCAACTAACAAATGAAATCCTAAATCACACAGCACTCCTGCTGCTCCCACTCCTTGGCGATCGAAAGGCTTCTGTCCGCCATCCACTTGGACTGCAGGACATGCTATAGTTGTGGGTCTTCCGGCTCCATCGGTTAGCTCTTCATGCGAAGGAATCATAAATATCGATCAAAACGTCAATGTTTTATCTAGTCGACAAATCGATCTTACACTGTGCGAATTGCAACACAGGGATGCAATACAACAAGGCATTAAAATAGTTCTAAACAAAGTTGGTTGCAAGAAAGTCATATCAATATTAAACAATACCTTTTGTAATTTTTAAGGCAATTAAAAAATATGTAAATATCGAAATAAATAAGAAATTATTAGTGTACATAATAAACTTTTATAGCTACGTTTAATATATTTATAATTCAAAATAACAAATGGTATGATTGCATGTATTGTAAAATTGTTGGCAGCTTAGTATATGTACAAAAGATTTCGTTTAAAAAATTTGCCTTATTAGCTTCCTTTAATAAGCTAATATGTATATATATTTTGGGGAAAAATATAACATTTTGTGAAACATCACAAAACTAAAGTCAATTACCGGTGCTCCCATGCAGATATTACTAAATGAATGATGTGCTCGCAAGGTCTGCAAAGAGCGTATTTAAAAGAGAATTATCATGATTATAATCAAGGTTCCCGAGAGTTCCATTCTTCCCTTCGACATTCCCGGGTTCCGCAGCCCTGGTCTTCCTGCTCCAAGCTCCATTCACCGTGATGTAAAGGGGGTCCGGGGACAAGGGATCCACGGAAGGGTTGGGGGTCGATCACTTTGTAAATTGTTGGGCCTTGCATAATTTAAGCATAATTCTTATTTTATTCCTTCCCGTGTGTTGGTGTGCTGCTTTTGTGTGTGTGTGTGTGTGTGTGTGTGTGTGTGTGGATGCTCCCAGGAATTTCATCTTTCGCTGGCACATGTCGATTGTGGCCAGATATCCGTCGCTCCACGCGGTCAGCTACCCGACAAAATGCTCCAAGGGATTTTCAGATCTCCCCCTCTCACGCCCTTTTCCCCCTTCGCTACGCCACTGATTATTAAGAGGGGGAGGGGGATCGGTGGGGCGTATAGATGGCTAATAATAACAATAATAATATGCGTTCGCTTATCAAAATTGACGTCAGATCTTATTGATAGGCATCTGGCAGTGGGCTTTTTGGCCAGGGCACAAAGGAAAATCGTGTCAGGGAATCGCTTGGGCTTAATTGAAGCGTTATTATGCGACTGTCACATACACGCACGTATGCAAAGCGTTTGTGGGTTCGCGATCTTGAGTTCCTCAGTTCGGATCCCCCGATTCCCCACTTCCCCACTTCCCAAGATCCCCAGAATCTCGAAGAGATCTGCAGACCAAGTCCTGCTGCGCCTGCGCGAAACCTTCACCTTCGCTCCGCTTGACAGATGCCTCAGAATTTTTAAGCACCGCGGGCCATCTCGGAACTTCTGCCACGGCAGCCGTCTTTTATTAATCAGCAGACTCTCTGAAAGAGGGGGTTCTTGGGAGGGGAAAGGAGGGAGCACAGCGGTTGCGAATATTATTTATATCGAATTTAATAATAATTCTTGAGCCGCTGCCGCTGAAGCTGTTGCTGTTGCTTTTGCTTTTGCTGCGTAGGTTGTTGCTGCTGCCCCGGCTTCTGCTGCTCTTGGCCAGTTTGATCAGCTCAGAAATTTGCATTGATCGACGTTGCAGATATGGACAGGCAAAGGCCGGAGTCAAAGTCAGGACAAGGTCTTTCACTGCGAGAAAAAAACACAAATAAATAGCGAAAGAGTTTGCTTATCCGAAGAGAAAGTAGTTCTCGTCCGGGCTGTTCACCTTGACTGAATTAGTATTCAATTTATACTGTCATGTGTCACCTGATAGATGTTTATGGTGACAGCCAATTTGTTATTGAGCGATCAGGTAGATACCAATTGGGCAAAAGGCAAATATCAAAGATAATTAAATAAATACATAAACAAGGTAATTAAACCAAATTACGGGTGATTATATTTTATTATTATTAAATGGTGTAACACTGCACTTGATCCATTACAACCATATTTTCTGTGACCGCAATGCTGTGAATTAATGATGCATGCTTAAATTAAAATTTAAATAAATGTACATATAAGTATACAAAATAATACATTTATTGCACTTAATAAAAACGGAAACAAAAAACACATACAAATACAATATATTATGTAATTTGTAAGCCTTGTAAATGTTAAACATAAATATTTTGTTCAAAGAAAACAGTTAAAATAATATTAATTTTTAAAATGAGACATTCATATTATCATACAAATTAAATACTAAATATTTTAAAGGAATGTTTGAGAACTTGAAATATACACGTAACGTAATACAATAATTTATTAATGTAATATGAATGATATCTTTTGCATCTATCTTTTTCTTTGTTATCGTTGATTATTAAAAGTTGTTAGGCATCTTCATTCAGGACTATACAAATATAATACAAGATATTTCAGAGAGAACTTGAAATCACCTGAGGTGTAAATAATATTTGCCATTTTTTGATCATAAAGTTTTTCTTAAGGCTTCAAAATTTTTGTTAGTGCAAGGAGACATTCAAGACAACTCCGTGATGTGAAGATGGAGATGCTGCGGCTGCCGATCGGTCTCAGCGTTTATGATGAACGATTTCGTTCATGCGGGTGGGGCAACCAAAGGGGGGCTGCACGAAGGGGGAGGGGAGGGAAGGGGGAGCGGAAAGGAGCCATTCAACTTTATGTACTTTCGCCCGGGTGAAAAGTATGCGCCGCCCTTATTAGCATGCCGCGGACGTTGCCGGTTCGGTTTTGGTTCGGTTCGGAGGAAAGTGGGTTACCCTCCCATTCCTGCGCCGCCCCTCTGGCTTAATGTGCCGTTTTGTTAAATTGCAGCGTTAAGAACTGCGCACATAAAGCATTTTGTTGTCAAACTGATTCCCGATCATACATAATTTTTATCTTGATCCAAATAAGCCTTACACGATCAGAATGCTCCGGTTGGAAATGCTGAACCCCTAGGGCCACCAAAACCAGTAACTCTCCGCCGATTTTGTACCTCGCCGTCGTTAATATATGCATGCGTGGTCAGAGGCGATATATATATTCTGTTTTTTTTTTTTTTTTCGGCTGATTCGTAGCTGGTAGTTTTAATGGCGATTTGCGGAGCAACAAATGAGCCTCGGCCATATGCAAAATGTATTGAAATTATGAGCATATTTCTTCACAACAAAAAAAGCGCTCCGCTTTCGGGCGTTTCAAATGGTTTGCCTTATTTGTCGTTGCGGTGACGCCCCTCGCCCACAAAAAAAGCTCTGAGAATGGCTAAGTGGCCGACACTTAAGTGCACCATAAAAATCGGAACGCATAAATCATCCCAAAAATCCACATAATAATCGGTTAAATGGATGTCCGAAACACGAGTCGGCGATAACTATCGTTTCCGTTGTCTTGGACATGGCTCTAAATTGACACAAAAATCAAATCAACTTTTTATGGCCATAGGTTATGAAGCTGGGTGTTTTATTGCCCATCGTTAACTTTCGGGAATATCAATTTGGCTCTGATTATTATTCCAAGCGTCCCATTGATTATGCGATAACTATCCATAAAAAGAGGAAATTCCCGATGATCCAAAGCTGTTTCACTTCAAATGCCAAACAATAAAGCTGCGTGTCAGGTCCCAAATTTATCTATTGCGAAAGCATAACAACGATGGGCTTTATTACATCCAAAAACGGGAATCCTGAACAATAAGCCGTAATAAAACGAGCAACTTACCCCGGCTACTCAGATTCCACTTAAGTTAGTCAATAAAATTAGGTATGAAGTGGAGAAACTAATCGTTGTGTAAGTGTTTTTTTCAAATGCAAGGTGTTTGTAAGTAAGTAATGGACTACTTTGGGTTTTGTCTTAGAAAAATGCACACAAACTAGGTAATTTCGTATTTAAAAAAAAAAAAAAAACTCACTCTTGAGGATGTACAAACACCAATGCATACATTCAATACTCTTTTCGATTATAACAACTGAAAATTGCTTTCTTTCGAAAAATAAACCAATAAGATAGACCCATCGCCTAAATGTTTATTTTTCTCGTATTGTACTTATAGTACCTATATCTGAAAAAGTATGTATTACGTAGTTTACAATGTCTTCGCCAAACAATGTATGTTTTGCCCCGTTTTATTTCCTTTCAATAACTACAAACATTTATTTAACTTTGCTCATTTCCTCGCTTCCTTGACCCAGTTTCAATGGCAAAAGGAAATAAAGAAACGAGCCAAATCGAACATATTCCACAAAATGATGGCCCATGTTTGCCTGCCCTGAACTTCCCTCCCACCTGAGCGGAGGGCACATAAATTGGCTCCCAATATCCACAAAACGACAGTAAACGGTCATTTTTATCGAAATAATTGCATTTTTTTCGTCGACTCTTCGGTGCAGTTGGTTCGGTTTATTCGGTTTGTTCGCTTGTTCAGTTGGCTCAGTTGGTTCAGTTGTGCATTTTGGCTTCGACTTTGGCATTGGCAGCGAAAGTTTTGATTGCGTTCCGCTGGCGTTAGCCGGCCGTGGATAATCCACTTCGTTTCATTACGAGCTCCGAGTGCAGAATGCCGGAGGGTCGGGCAAACGAGCCTCTGATTGTGCATACGCACGAAATCAATAAATAAAAGAGCGGCCAGAAATTGCCCGGTGTTCGGGGGACTCAGGAATGGGGATCCCGTCCCATCCCCACTGCCAATGTGGGGAGACCCACGCCGCCAAGTTGCAGATCCTCTCCAAGTTGCAGCTCCTCGGACTTCGGCCTGATGCGCGCCCATAATTCATTTCATTATTGTTTTGACATTTTATTTATTGAATGCGAACAGGCCTCTCCCTTTTAACCCCCTCCCCCGCCCCCTTCCCCACCCACTGAAAGTTGGCTTACATGTATTTCCCCCGAATCCGCAAATGTTTTTTGTGCAAATTGTTAACGGGCTTGTTTCATTTTCGGTCGCCGGTAAGTAAGTGAAATCAATGCCCTTCGGTGCGTGTGTGTGGTCCAAACAAAAGACTTAGGCAACGAACTTGGCCGAGGGGCCCCGAGAAAAGTGTTTTTCGAGCAAACAAACGAAATACTTATGGAAATGTTACAAGGCAACACACACACACACACACAACGAAACTGAAAAAATTTACATAAATTGCCCTCAAATCAATTTAGTTGGCGGAGTGAACCGGTTCGAGGCCAATGGCTTTTATGCGCAATTCTCTTAACCTCCAAACAATCATACATCCAAACATCCAACTGAAGCATCAATTAATGATCCCCAGAGAGAGTTTTCAATTAGACAACCATTAAGATGGCATTCCAAATGGGAGCACTCCGCACTTCCCACGCCGATGTGCCACGCCCACTCCCACGCAGACGCCCTTCCACTTCGATTGCCAATTGCCAAATGGCTGACAATTAATACACACCTCGCTGCACTTAGCAGTTTGATAAATTGGGCTGCCCAACGCCGAAGCAGAAGTTATGGAAATTAGCCTGCCGCAGAGAGTTAATGGAGTCAAAACGCTTATAAAACTCGCATGAACCGCCGACTGCGGCAGCTGCAACGGCCAGAATATGACAATATGGCTGGAAATTAATCTTGCATAGAGCCGGAGATCGAGGCGGAGATGGAGATCGAGCTGAAGATGGAGATGGAATCGGAAAGGGTGATGGCGATGGCGATGGCGATGGAGTTCCAAAGTCCCCGGGAGAAGAGGGCGTAGGATCGGAGGAGTCGTCTAGGCAGGATGTGGCCTGCCATTGTCGCCCGGTTTCACTCGGCCGTCTGAGTCTCTCTGAATGTGAACTTGATTATGTTTTATGAGGCTCTCGCTGCCGATGGTGTTGCAGTTGCATTGCATCGCATCGCATGCAGCAGATGGAGCAGCAAATCCGCCAACTATGTTGCATCTGTACGTCATTAGATGTCGCCCATAAATTGTGGTATCATTTTTTATACGCTCCTCGGACCGGCCATCTAAATGACCCAAGAAAAGGGATCCCCTTTTGGTATTCTTTTCGCCTGGTGGGCGTTTATCTGTTTGCCACTTTTTGATTTTATTATTCAGTTTTCCCCCACTTATGGCTTTGCATTCACTGATTTTCTCGCCCTCGGAAATCAATATATTCGGAGAATCGGGCTTTAATGAAAGTCTTAGCTAAAATCTACACTTAGTAGCTTAGGTATATACAGGTTTTAATCATAATTTTGAGAAATAAGACAAACAGTTAAGTAAATATAGCTATGTCAGTATTATTGAAATTCTAGTCAGTATATTTAGGAAGCGCAGATATTATTTAATATATTAAATACCACATTTTGAACCTAACTTATTTTAAATCTATTTAATTCTATAAATTCCAAATATGTTGGGTCGGGTTTTCTCATGTTAAGTTTTTTCTATAAGAAACTCTTTACAAAATTAACATACCATCCTTTTTTTTCAGGAAAATATTTCATCTCAGTAAACCGAAAATTATAATTTTTAAAAAACAAACATTTTTTTTAGTATAAAACTGTTAAACTAAGTTTCAGCCTTGACAACATAACAAAAAGTTTTTTATTTTTTTACGGCTTTCAAATATAAGCAACCCGGCAATTAATGATCAAAACAAACTTTTATAACTCGCGTAAAGTAATTACACCGAAAACTCGTTACAGTGAGCTCCACTGTGCAGGTACTCCCACGCAGCCTTCACCCCCAGGCGAACCCCCTTGGCCCCACGCCACTGGCTCAGTATCATTGTTGATGACATTTATGTCTTAATATTTTTGCAGGCCCAAATGCAAATGCAGTGGCACTCAGGCAGTACCGTTAGCCAGCGCCATTAGCCAAGTTAAGAGATGGAGAGGTTGGAGAGATGGAGAGGTTGGAGAGATGGAGAGATGGAGAGGCTCAGCGGATCTACACACACATTGGCCCATTCGCGCACACTTATGCCAACCATTAATTTCCATTTATGGATTAAGCAAGTGAGCGTTGCGAGCAGCGGGGAGTTTTTAAAGGGGATGGACTGGTGGGGAAAGGGGAGGGAACTGAAGGGGGAGGGGCAGGAGCCCGCACGCACAAAAGCCTTTAATAAATGCATCGCCATTACGGGCAGCACATGCTTAGAGGAGCAGCAAGGAGCTGGCCGCTTCATCAGCAGCAGCAGCAGCAGTTGCTCCTTTGAGCCGAAAGTCACAGCCAGATGGCGATGGCCCAGCTGGCGAACAACTCAATTGCCAAGCCAACGGTCGGTTGGTCCCCAGTTTTCCCGAGCTGCTTATCGCCAGTTTGCCGTTGCCGTTGTATGTTGCGTTTCGTTGTGTGGCAACTGCATTTGCCGCAATTCCCGCTGCTGCAGTTGCAGCTTTTCCATCTGCCACAAATGCGCCACTCGCCCCAAATCTTTAAATGCCGCTCATGTGATTTTTCTTGGTCGCCGCGCAGAGGATTGGAGTCGAGTGGAATGGAATGGAGTTGGAGTCTCTGGGATTAGCGCGAGTGAGTAATGATGTTGGCCTGCGCCGGAGACTGAGATGAAGATGGAGGCCGCTGCGATGTCGACCGACGGAGATGTGCCCATATGAGCGAGTGTGTGGCACCCAGGAGTACATTCATATGGGGAATGCCACATGCTTTTAAATGGATATTCTGAGTAAAATAGAAAATTTAAAAACTTTTACCTTACTTATTAAAAAAATATATATAAGTTCATCTTGTTTTTACTTTATTTAAAAAATTGATTCCAAACGCCAAAAATGTTACTTCTAAAGTAACGAAATTCCACTTACTGTTCGCAAACAATACTAACAAAGATATAATATATTTTGTGGATTTTTTACGTTAATATCACTTTTTCATTCGATTTTTAAAAAATCTTTTTAAATGAATCCAGTTTCTAAATTAGTTAGTTTCGTAGTTTTTGGTCTAGAGGCAGTTTTATTTTCTGTGTTTATTTCTGTGTTGAAGTAAAGACAATTAGTATTTCTTTGTGCCTGGACATGACATGTCGTTTTAAACATATAAAAACTGTAACAGCTTTTACAAATTTATTGGCTTATTCTTAAAGAAAAACTAATAATAAGAATGGCAAATATATAATATATAAGACAGTTCAATAAAATAAATAAAGAGGCGTTGCATTCCTGGAAGTCAGCCAATTGGTTACTGCTCAACTTGAAGAGTGGATGGTGGACTTGTGTCTGATCTTGGATCGTGGATAGCTATGCAAACACTCTCGCCGGCGAATAGTTATAGTCACACAAAGCCTTGAAGTGCCTGCCCCCTTAGGCTCCTAACCCCTCCCCTCCCCCTCTATACCTCCTACCCCACCCCCACACTCGCCCTTGGGGCAACTGTAACGCCCCTCGGGATGATGAGGGGGGGAAGGACATCAGAGATGGAATGGGGCTGCCGCTGTTGATATTAATGTAGCCCTGTCCGAGTGGCAAATGAATGCCATCAATCAACGCGGAGCGTGTGCATTCACAGTTTCCCAGCGGGAAAGTGGGAAGTAGGTTTTTTTGTCCTGAAAAAACCAGTGGAAAACCTACTGCTTTTAGCAGGCGTAGGGGTAGGGATAGATGAAAACCTACTTCTTTTGGCAGGCGTTGGGAAGGGGTAAATAATTTCGGACCGCTAAATGGGGTGGGTTTCTGAATATGACCATAAGTTACAACGAAGTTGTGACTAATTATTGTCTTTCTTCGGAATGTTGTTATAAATTATGTTATGATGCACGGTCACATCAGCATAAAATTTCGTGCAAAAAGTGTAAAAAGTGAAAAAACGTTGTGTTAATCTTAAAAAACAAGATAAAGGTATGTAAGTTATAACATAAATATTTTTGTTTGTATATCCTTATTTCAGCGTTACGGATATGATGAGCATAGGCATTTGTACTAAAACTAAATATAAGCCGCCAGAGGCGGTTGTCAATTAAGTAAGTTTTTTATTTAAATTTATTTTCCTTGTAAAAACAAACAATGTTTTTTTTTAGAATTTGTAATAGATTCGACTTCAAAGATTTTGGCTCTTGTGTTAATATTAATCTGAACCTGCGCAAGCGGACAATTTGATTTCGTCATTTGAAGAACTCGGCCACTTGGACTCCGATGCCGAAGCCAATCCAGAAGCATTTGTAAGTACTCACTACATTTTTAATAAATATCAATAGCCATGCTTGTTACTATGTAATTACATTTTTTTTAAATTCATATAATAATTTCTCCAACGTACTGTATGGTAAGTATACTTGTTTTTCTAAATTTCTCTATTTTTCCCAATACTTTTTATATATTTTTTGATTTGTATTAATATGTTAAATATTAATATATTATGGTTTTTATTTTCAGAGTCACTCAGAAACGACAATTACAGTCTTCGCCAATATCAAGATGATCTGCGTTCATCGTTCACTGAGGCAAAAAATATAATATACAAAAATACTTATGACAAAGGTCCTTGGACTGTATATAGATTAATAAATGCATATACCAAATTAAAAAGTATTGTTTTTTACATGTGGAAATTCTGTAAAGCGGGAAGGCCAAAACCCAGTGGATTTTGGCCTGCATTCAGCAGCCGTAGGTCCAGTGGATTTTGCCCTGCAATCAGCAGCCGTAGGTCCACTGGATTTTGCCCTGCTTTCAGCAGCCAGAGCATCCACAGGATTTTGCCCTGCATTCAGCAGCTGTAGGTCCACTGGATTTTTCCCTTTACCCCTTCATTTTTGTGTCACCCCCGTGTATTTTGAAAGGAGAGACGGCAAAAATGTAAGGGGTAAAGGGGTTTTTCCACATTCCGCTTGTATGAAGAAAGCACAGGAAAATAGTATATTTTCCACACCTTTTTTCCCGCTGGGTTGCTCCGAGGACAAACACAAATGCGAGCCCAAACTCAAACACAAACACAAATACAAATACACGAAAACAAACAGCAGAACAAGGAATACCCAGCGGGAAAAGGTGTGGAAAATATACTATTTTCCTGTGCTTTCTTCATACAAGCGGAATGTGGAAAAACCCCTTTACCCCTTACATTTTTGCCGTCTCTCCTTTCAAAATACACGGGGGTGACACAAAAATGAAGGGGTAAAGGGAAAAATCCAGTGGACCTACAGCTGCTGAATGCAGGGCAAAATCCTGTGGATGCTCTGGCTGCTGAAAGCAGGGCAAAATCCAGTGGACCTACGGCTGCTGATTGCAGGGCAAAATCCACTGGACCTACGGCTGCTGAATGCAGGCCAAAATCCACTGGGTTTTGGCCTTCCCGCTTTACAGAATTTCCACATGTAAAAAACAATACTTTTTAATTTGGTATATGCATTTATTAATCTATATACAGTCCAAGGACCTTTGTCATAAGTATTTTTGTATATTATATTTTTTGCCTCAGTGAACGATGAACGCAGATCATCTTGATATTGGCGAAGACTGTAATTGTCGTTTCTGAGTGACTCTGAAAATAAAAACCATAATATATTAATATTTAACATATTAATACAAATCAAAAAATATATAAAAAGTATTGGGAAAAATAGAGAAATTTAGAAAAACAAGTATACTTACCATACAGTACGTTGGAGAAATTATTATATGAATTTAAAAAAAATGTAATTACATAGTAACAAGCATGGCTATTGATATTTATTAAAAATGTAGTGAGTACTTACAAATGCTTCTGGATTGGCTTCGGCATCGGAGTCCAAGTGGCCGAGTTCTTCAAATGACGAAATCAAATTGTCCGCTTGCGCAGGTTCAGATTAATATTAACACAAGAGCCAAAATCTTTGAAGTCGAATCTATTACAAATTCTAAAAAAAAACATTGTTTGTTTTTACAAGAAAAATAAATTTAAATAAAAAACTTACTTAATTGACAACCGCCTCTGGCGGCTTATATTTAGTTTTAGTACAAATGCCTATGCTCATCATATCCGTAACGCTGAAATAAGGATATACAAACAAAAATATTTATGTTATAACTTACATACCTTTATCTTGTTTTTTAAGATTAACACAACGTTTTTTCACTTTTTACACTTTTTGCACGAAATTTTATGCTGATGTGACCGTGCATCATAACATAATTTATAACAACATTCCGAAGAAAGACAATAATTAGTCACAACTTCGTTGTAACTTATGGTCATATTCAGAAACCCACCCCATTTAGCGGTCCGAAATTATTTACCCCTTCCCAACGCCTGCCAAAAGAAGTAGGTTTTCATCTATCCCTACCCCTACGCCTGCTAAAAGCAGTAGGTTTTCCACTGGTTTTTTCAGGACAAAAAAACCTACTTCCCACTTTCCCGCTGGGTATGAGTGCGCGCATGCGCAGAGCGATATGGTTTTGAAGGAAAGGTCTGCTAACCAAACAAATCAAGGCAGCATGCACTGGAAGAAACGGTGCATAGGAAACATCAGAAAGATATTAAAAATAGTCAATATTTGGCGGAACACAAACACTTTAAAATCAATTTAAAGTAAGGTGGTCAAAGCACCTTTAAAGAGGTCGATTATCCCCTCTGTTTAAATAAAACATAGCCGTAAGTATTAATTTGTGTATCCAAATGATTATCTTTTTACAAATTATGAGCTTTCCTAAATTGTTGCTTAGAACAATTTTAAAACCATATCTGACTTAATAAAATATATATTTTTTTGCTCCGATGCCATGCCATAAACTAAACAAAAATATTTATGTGAAGAAACAAGCTAAGTGATTATCTTGAAACAAATTAATAGTATTGTTTCCTTGCTTCGGCCGCATAGTTTAGAATTGGATTTTTCCTCTTACATATCCTCAGTTGATTTTTGTGCCTACAAGACACTTAGACATCTTATATACAAAACCTTTTATTGTAACAAGCCTACGCATTTTCTTTTTCTGTTTACAACATATTTTAAACACTTAAAATAAAGTTTCCTTGCTTTGCTTAGAGATTTTTTGCTCAGTGGACGCTCTTGTCCTGTGGAAAAGCCAGAGGGCCAAGGGCGCGACTTTGGCTCCCCCTTTCTGCACTTGACAAATGTGAGAGTGCGAAAAGAGGCCCGCTCGGGCGCCATTAATTGTTTCGCAGGGGAAAGGGGAAGGGGAAGGGGGGCTTGAAGTGGGAGGGGGAGCGGCGATTATCGAACGCCATATTGTCAGGGAGCTGCTGCTCTCGCTCGCGCCCATTAGGTGACGTCTTAATTGCCAGTTCTGCTCCTCTGCAGCGGCAGCGGGGCGCTATAACTTAAATGAATGTTTTCTATGCAATTTATTACTCGGAAAATAACATTTATATAGAGCTCATTGCACAAGCCACCGATTGGAGGCCTGATCGTGCTGACAAGGCTGCGCCACGCCCCACTTCGGTTGAGCTTTTGATGATGTTGGCCCGGCCAAGGCAGCCGGCTTCAGTTTTTCAGTTTTTATTTTTATTTTTGATCTAGCCATGTGTGAGCAACTCCACTTTCCCCTTCACTTCCCCTCGAGAGATCACCTCCCGATCCCGATCTGGTCTGCCCACCCGACTTCGATCCAAGTGGAGATAAGCCCTGGTCGGGCGTCAGTTTTCCGCTTTTAGCCTGCTTTTAGCTCTTTTCAGCTTCCTGCAGCTGAGGCTCTGATTTAATTTGGGCTCCTTGTGGTCTGGCTGCAGCTTTTACCCAAGCGGGTCAACTTGGGGGTTCAACAAATGTCCCAAATTTGTTTGGCTCCGTTGTTGCCGCTTGCAATTCGTTAACTGATCTGCCGTTGTCAATATATTTTATGTTGTCTTCGATTATTTTCTGTTATAGTGGTTATGGCAGTTCAAGTACGTGGGTTTCTTGAGAAACTTTGCAAAAATAAATATAGAGTTTAATACATTTTAAAAGCATTTTATTTAATAAAAAACGAAATAGAGGTTTTAAAACCTAAATAAAGAAGTTATCAAAAATTATGGTAAAATGTTTATCCACTTGACATACTTAAGTTCTAAATTACGTTTAAAAGTTGATAAGTGGCAGATTAATAGCTGTATTATTCTCAAGAGCATCTAAGACTCCATCGAGTACCCAACCACTTTTGATTTAACCTTTTTTATTGCATTTATCGTCTTTTGTGCATCTCGCTACTCTCGTTTTTTCGTGCCCAACAACATGACAGTTAAAACAATAACCATGAAAATAAACGACAAAAAAGCAAAGCTAAAAACGAAACCAATAAAAAATGCTTCGAGACAAAAAATCGAATCATAAAGCATTTTGACATTGTTACAAGTCAGCGGGAGATATTTCACTCTTAACCTTTCGCTTGACTTTTCCGCAAGCCAAGCTAAAACAAAAAAAAATCACTAGAAAAAAAGGAAGGGGCAATTTTTGGATACCGAGAAGTTGTAGGTATTTTAAATAGCCTTTAATTTGCTCCCTCATTCCGATCGCGAATCCAAAATGCAAACTGCAAACTGAAAACTGCAAACTGCAACTTGCAACCTGCAACTGCAACTGCAACTGTGCGTGAGCCGTGGGCAGTCGGCTGCTGGGTACAGTGCGGAACATCCGTGCAAGTGCACAAGTGCCGGGTGATTTATAGGGACCGCGCGTGGTTGTAGCATGTGAAAAATGAATACGAGATTTATAACATCAGCCTAATTGAATGTTTGATCCTGGGCATAAATAACCAAATTAATGAAAATGATTTTTAATAAATTTCTCAATTGCATGTTTACCCCTTTGCTTCCCAATACCATTACCAATATACCAATACCAATACCAATACCAATATCAAACCGAATCCCCATGGCCAGTTTATGGCCAGGTTAACCGACTAGACACGCTGCGATCTCGGCGATGTCCTGCTGGGCATGAGTAATGTTCCTCTATTAGCCGCTGCATCACTCCGGCTAATGGAGGAGGGTACTCACCATTGGACACTGGGCTTCTACCAAGTCCACTGGACACACAGCTGCCTTCGGTGTGTCATTCACCCGCTTAATTATGAAGAAATGCATCCCTTTTCGCAATAATTAATGGCGCCATTCGCCGGCCGGCAGCATTTTCGTTGGTTTTAGCTCAATTCACGGATAATTGGGGTGGCAGGCATTGTCGCCATGTTCGAGGTACTCTCATTCGGGTCTTTCGATCCAGCGATCCACCCATCCACCGATCCACCGATCCTCCGAATCGTCCGAATCATGTTCACATTTCCCCTGCGCTTTTGATTTCCCGCGAATCTGATCGCCTGATCGTTTGGCATTGGCATTGCGGCGCATATTTTGTGGCATGCCCCGCTTGACTTCTTGACAACTTCAATTAACGATTGCCGAGTGCGTGTAATTAGCGCATTTCAGTCCTTTTATCCTCGATCCCCCCGCCCTCGAACTCTTTGGACCGTTTACCGAAAATGAAACGAAATACACGAATTTTGCGGTTTTGGCATACTTTGTCAGATATACTTGTATGTACAACATCCTCCTCCTCCCAATCGAAATACAAAAGGTACAAGACCTTGTCCCCCAGCGAATTTGGGCAGTCGGGAGTATCGAGATATCAATCGGTAATGAGGAAATGGAAGCCGTTTGTCATCGCCTCCAACTGGCGGATGAGTTACGAGTAGGTATGTCTTTGTTCGGGGGCCAGTTCAACCGACAGGAAAACAACAATAAGTGTCACTGCCTAGGCAAAGGGTCTCTGCCTGGAATATCTAATGCCATATTGGGGCATGTGGTGACTTCACTTCGAAGACAAGTTCCCATTGGATACCAATTGCCAGGGAAGGTAACTAGGGGAATGCCAGGCTGAAGAAATAAAATGTATCTAAAAGGGATAAATGTACTGAAATGTACTTATTTACTATTACTGTTATTTATAATGCATATTATTGTAATAATTTTTATACTCATATACCATAAAAATTTAAAACAAATTCTTCGCATGCTTTTTACTGCTTTCACTGTGGTATTTGTTCAGCTCCAACATTTCAAGCTTATGAAGTAGTTGTCAAGAAAAGTTGAGGCTTCAAAACTTATTATTATTAGTAGTAGTATTAAAGAGTATCAACAATTCCAAACCAATTAGTTTTGGCACCTCCAACATCCCACTTGTTGCTCATTCAACCCACCGACAACTAATGAATTGTTGAGTTTTGAATTTTGAAGTGAAAAATGCATAAATCAGCGATTGTCAATGAAAAGCAATTCAAAATATGCGGCACCTGCCACAAGCCACTCGTTCATTCTTTTGAGGCCCCACCTGCGATAGCCGAAAATCGAAATTGAAATGCATCCCTCGTCTTTCAAACATGACGACCATTTGTCTGCGATAATCCCGATGGAGGGACACTAATGACGCAGCACTCGAATTTATAGTTCCGGCGGGGTTTTGGGATTGAAAAAGGAAGGGGCAAGGAAAGGAAACCCCTGTGGCAGATTCCGAAAGTAAAAGTGTGCTGGAGTAATGCAAGGCTCTATGAAAGGCGGAAAGAACTCCAGAAGAGCTGGCAACAATGGCAGCGTTTGTTGTTTTTGTTTTTGTTTTTGGGGGCGGGGACGATCATGGCTGCCTGGCTTGGGGCAATCAAAAGCACATCACGATTGCGAGGATGAAATTAAAGCCGCCTCTGTGTGTAAGCTCCCAGCTCCGCCCTCTGCCTCTTAGTTCGCTACACTGTGAAATATTATGTGATTTTAAGGAACGTTGGTGTTTTTCAATTCTATTAAAGCAAACATTTCCCGGTTCCGCAGCAATCTGTGAATTAAATATACAATAAAAATCAGAGTACCTAATAAATATTATAGACAAGCAGTCGTCACAAGTAAATAAAAACTTTTTAACGTAACGAATTGCTTAATATACAGAAAAATGAATAAAGGCTTAACAACATGACTATTTTTCTTTTTAAATTTTCTCAGCTATATGATAAAGTTACCCGATTTTCATGCAATCAAAATTCTTAGGAAAACCTATACGCCACCCTAATCTTGCATCCATTTGGTTTGCACACCTTGAATATAATCGAGCGACAATTTTGTATGCATAAGAAATTATTTCCACCAATCTCCTAGTATAATTGACATTAGTTCCCCATTTAGGACTTGCTTAAATAGATTCCCAGAACTTCAAATCTTTATAAGTTCCGTACTTTAAGAACGTGGTCATCAAATCGAACATGAAGACTTACTTGGGAACTGTGGCTTGTCTTCTTTTGGCCGTGATGTATTATCCGAAATGTAAATTCAGAAATCATGCTGGTCCTTCTGAATTCCTTTTGTAGTCATTATACGCTTTTCAAGACTCTTTGAAATTGTTTGAAACCAATACTGTTCATCTGATATTCGAGATAATCGATTGCTATACCCATACAGATGGAATTTAAAACTAAATTTGGATGTACTTCCTGCAATAACACGAAGTGTGAATAACATAAAATAAAAATAAATTTTAAACTACTTTAAAAATACACATTTAAGTTTGCCAAGATCAAAGAAAAGTTAAAAAATGATTGCAACATATATTTTGAAACTAATCCAATGAAACATATTCCATTTTCTAGGTAGGATTAGCAAAACAAATGCTTTTAGAGAATTTTAGGTATTAACTTGTTTTTGCCTTTTCAGTCAACCAGTTTCTAAGCAGAATCATTCAAAACTACAGATAACAAGAGAAAATATTAAATCAACATTTACAATTGCAATTAAATAGAAAACATCTAAAGTACAAATGCATTTTCTTTCTGTGCAGCCGGCATTGTCTTTATCTCGGCCCGCTCTTCACTCAGATAAACTGTTGCCAAATCTCGAACTTGGTCAACGGCGAGCGAGCGGGCAGCGTTCATTCGGCGCTCGCGACAGCATCATGCGAATTTAATTGAATAAAGTTTTGTAAGAGTTTTGTAATTGCCCCGGCAGATTAACAAAACGAACCGAGATAGTATTCCCCACTGATACGACGGGGATTGCGGATGGCGGATGGCGGTTGGCGGTGGTTTCATGTCTGGCCAGGAGCCATAATTGAGATGCTTTTGAGGCGATAATAAATTATGAAGGCACAAAATGAATCGAGGCAAAAGCGGAGTAAAACGAAAGCAAAATAAAGCGCCAAAAGCCGAGCCAAGAAAGTAAAACGCTGGCCAAGAAGAGCGAGGAGTGGATCGGGGGATCCCTAGCGTTCGTGTGGGCAGGGAGAAGTCAGGGCAGAGACGATTAGGCCAGGGATTAGGCCAAGTCTGCAGGCCATAAATTATCCATTGTAGTTTCGATTCGGGCCAAAAGCTAACGGGACTGCGCCCCGCAAAACGGTTAGACGGTCCGGGGCAAAAAAAGGGAAATCGAAAGTCCAGTGAACCCGCTTAAGGATTAGTCTGGCGCAGAATTGGCAGGTTGGCGGCGAAGGCGGAGTTCCTTGAGCGGTAAAGTATGGCTTTTTAATTGAATGCTTAAGCCGGAATGCCGAACTTATCGCTAAACAGAAACGAGCCATATGCATATGGACAAAGCGAGCCATTAATCACGGAATCAGCCTTGAATGTAAATTAACTGATTGATTTATTCCCCTGAATGGGATGCGCAGAACTTACACATCTGATTTGGTTAAGAATGAACTTGGATTTGACTTAAATTTAGGTAAAGATTTCTATAAAATAAAATGTTCACAAAAGAGCGTTATATTTTTAAAACCATTTTGGTTTCGAGAAACAAAGAAAACAACAAACCATTGTATACCAAAAATAATTTTAGAATGCTGAACTATAAATAACGATTATAAATATAATGTATAGAAATCTAGTTTGTACACCCAAGTTATTTTCTTATACCTCGTTGAATTCCAATTAATTTTGCATAACTTGCCAACAAAACATTTCTTTGATAGACGTCGTAACAATTTTTATATTCGACGATTTCGCAATTGAAAGCGTTTTGTTCGGGAAAAAAAAGTAATTGAGAACTGTCATGCAATCTGATATGATTGCAAATGCGAAGTGCACATAAATTCGCTGGGACTGTCCTCGGTTTCGGTTTCGTTTTCAGCTCGGATTGGATTGGAGCCCGAATCGGGACTCGGCATTTGAGTGTTTCACTCTGGCTTGGCATTTAGTAGACAATTAGCTGCATTGCGTGTCCAGCGCACCAAAAGGGGGGAGGCGGGTGGAGCAGCTCCTAAAACCCGAGACTCGTGAGTAAGCCACGTCCTAATGGTCAGTCGCTGCAGGGCAGCATCAGTTAGGGCCCGGCCAATCAGCTCAGCGCGCTCCCAACGAGGGATATACACCCCACTTCCTGGTTGCAACTAGGGATCCCAGCCAGTGCAGTGCTGCTAACTTGGCTAGCATTATAAAATAACTCTTTAAATTATGTGTTGAAACCTAAAAAACATTTAAAAAAGTATTTCTTGAAAACGTGAAATATAATTAACCCGTTACAAATTTGAAAGACATTTGTTAAAATAAAAATTAATTATAAAACAGGTCAGTGTAATATGAATAAGATGTTTAATTAAGTTCTGTCTAATTTTCTAAATATATGATCCTTTTTAAAAATTCCAATCATAAGATATGTAGCATTGTTTTTGAGTTAAGCCTTTTTTTAAAATTCATCAAAATTTGCATTTTATTATAATTATGGAATGTCTCGTCGATATCATAACCCAAAAAATCAGCTAAAATCACTTGTTATTTGTAAAACAGAAGTCATTATTGCAGAAAAGTAAGTCAGACACAATTTAATGATTCAACAATTAAATCGAGCACTGTCCATTTCGCTCTGGTGAACAAAATGTGTTCATGTTAAGCTCTTAATGATTGTGGCTTTTTACCGATTTGTTTTCCTGCTATTTTTAGCTTTTTAAAGGTTTGTGATTGTTTTGGACAGCAATAAATTGGCACCACTAATAAAAACACAGGCTCAACTATCGCATAGACGGCAGCGTGACTCATAAAACCCCGCAATGGGGAGCTCGTGGATTTGGAGGGGGTGTGGTGGTTGAGGGGAGAGAAGGGGGCAAAGGGGTAAAGGGGAGCACAACAAAAGAGAACATCGATTTGTGGCAGCGCCTGCGCAAAGCGTGAAATTTATGCGACCCACACGCAGCGCCACTCACGACCGCTGCAAACGTTCACCAATCCGAAGACTCAAGACTCAAGTCTGAAGACTCGGCTCTGAAGACTGAAGACAGAAGAGCGAAGACTGCAGACCGAACTGAAGCTAAAGATGAAGATGAAGACGGCCAAGAAGAAGAAGAAGACCAAGACGAAGTTGCTGAGGAGCAGCCGGCGAATTTCATTTCTCGCAATAAATCCATGACTGATTTATGTACTGCACAATCGTTACAAATCACAAACGTTTACGTTTACTGAATGAACGTCCGTCTGCAGCTTTGTCTTCGTGTCTGTGCAAAGTGCACTGGGGGAAAATGTTGGTAAAACAATGTATATAGGGGGATATAAAGAAGATCCTTACGGGAATTAAGGAATAAGCAATAAGTTTGACTACGTCGCCTAACACTTTTTATCATATTAATAGAATAAGTTGTCCAACTTTTGTTCAACTGTACGTTCATATTGGCCTTTAATATTAATCAGGTTAATCTTTTTTTTAAGTCAGTTGTTCTTTATATAAATAAATTGTAACTTATATATTTTTTTTCTTTCTTTTATCCCGTTGCTACAAGAGTTTCTTATTAAATAATTGCACCATAGACAAATTATTAATATAGTCACATAAATTGATAAATTTAATATTATTATTTCAAAAACCTATATATATTTTTCCAGTGCACCTGTGCCCCAGTGCATCTGCTTCAAAAAAAAAAAGGTGGGGAGGTGGGCTGAAAGTAACAGTGGCTCCACTCACGTGCTGGCCTTCAGCTTCAATCAGCTCCACATCACTCGCCACGAACTTCGAATTGCATTTGAATTAATTAAAACTCCCGACGCAGACACGAATCCGCAAGAGATCGACGAGAATTTGTCAACTAAAAGGCGCAGACATCGAATATATATACTCGTATACCCCGATATGCAGAGGTGTCTGGCCCTACACATGTAGCGCTTTATCGATCCCAGAACAATTGAAAGTTCACCCGAAGCCAACAGCAAACCGCAAGTGACGTGAACAAAATCGATCAGAGACAACAGCAGCAAAAACTACAAAAAATAAAAGAACAAAAGCTCTTCGCTGAAGTGCAGAGTGCAATGGCAACCATGGAATGGCAATGGATCGGGAGATTTACATACTCGACACTCAGGGAACCAGAGAAACCGTCGAGGATCCCCGGCAGTGATGCCAAAAGATTTGCATTTCATGTTTACCTATTATTTATTTGTATTTAATTTAAACAATTTTTTAGACGGGTAATCATACATTTTGAATCTTTAAAAACTTTATTAAAAGCAAACCACTTCAATAAATGAAAATAATAGAAAAGTTTATTTAATATGTTTTCCAGAAACTAACAAATTTGGTCAAGTACTTTAAAATGCCTCATCATCTCCAACTTAGGTAAATAATTTGGTATACTGATTTATTTTTTGGTAATTCCTTTCATAATTCTCAAGAAAAAATTGGTTTTCCCAATTTTTTTTTTTATTTGCATCAAAATATTTCGTAAACAATATCGTAAAATTAACCAAATTAGAAGTATTCGATTTGAATAAAAACATTTGACCTAATGTGTTACTGATCTTTTCACTACCACTTGAGTAACGTGATAAATCAGAATTTACAAACCGTAACTAAACAAGGAAACTATTATTTAACTATCAGTGAAGATCAGTCCAGCACGCTACATAAATTTCTATAACCGGTTACCCTTTCAAAAAATCTTTTGAAACTATGTTTTGTAATCCTAACTTTTTATTTGATGCAATAATTTTAACTATAACCTGTTGAATACCTTGCATCATAAAAAACTTGTTAGCAATGACGTTAAGTTTAGCAAACTCTACCTAATTGGAAACACAAAAAATCAGCTGAATTTGTTTAATGTTCAATTATATTTAAAATGTTGTGTTTGTCTTTCAATTGCCACCTTTAACTAGCTGACATAAATATTGGCAATCCGCAGATAAGATCGTAAAACTAGTCGCATGCGCGATATATGTTTGTATAACCTATTGTCCTTTTAAAAAGCCTGTTAAAAACTATTTTTTTTAATCAAGATATTTATTTATTTGGTAAAACTATACTAAACAATGACCTGAGCCATTATCTTTTTACTGTGCACGTCATAAAAGCCTTGTAAACAATGTCGTAAAACCAGTAGACTCAATAGCCAAATTGGCAACACTGATCGCCAGGCTGTGTTCGAAGTTGTTATTGTTGTTCTACCTCCGTTGGCCACTTAAGTTGACGTCGCGATGCGCTGCTTGATTCCCCCGATTCTCGCTGCCCAGAGGCGCATGCCTGTCCACTGCAGGGGGGTTCAATGGCAGAGGGGAGGGCGATGGGGATGGGAGATGGGAGATGGGGGATGGGGCAAAAAGTATGACTAAATGCATGCAAGTTATTTAAATGAGACATTTTCAGAGTCCACGGCCAGGCGGCGGCATGCGAACAGCTCCGGGTCTTTCCACGGCTTTTTGGCTGCCACTTGAGGAACTAACAAAAAGGGTACTTGGACTTGATAGTGAGCCTTGTTAAATTCAAATAATATTTTATCCAACTTTCATGCAAGACATAATTTCATTTACTCATTACGACTGCATAACATAAAAATCACTCAACGCAAACAAGAAGATTTTTCATTTTATCAGTTCTACTTTTTTTTTTAAACATAATAAGCCTTAAAAAAAGACTAAAATGAATAATACCTAAGTGCAAGAACATATTTTAATTGCTTTAATTATTTAGAAGTATTTTTTGTATAGCCTTTAAGGTGATGTTATTTCATTTTAAAAATGACATGAGTGCACAAAAATAATTATAATGTAAAAAAAACATTTTTAAAATGGAATCGTTTTGAATTATTGTTAAGTACGCTTAGCCCAAGTTTTAATCGTAATTGAAAAACAAATTTGATCTTACATACTAATCATTACTACTTAAGGAATAATACATTAATAATAATATGATACATCTTATTACTTTTAACTATATAACCGTTTTTTATATAATTTTTTTATTTTCTTTTCTGCAGCTAACAAGCTAAGAGTATTTGCCCCATCGGCTTGCCAGGAGCACATCCTTCTTCCACTCTACGCATTATCTCGCAGCTGGGCCAAGAGCAATGCGAACTATTTATGTACATTTTGCCGTGGCGGCTGTCACTTTTGGGTGGCTGTTCCACGGTCACAGTCTCAGTCGCGGTCGCAGCCACAGTCGCAGTCGCAGTCACGGTGAAGAAGGGCGGGGAGCGGAGCGAAAGGCCGTGCTAATTGTGTCGCTAGTGTCAGATTTATGTGGCCCGATCAATCGGTAATATATGCCGGGGCGATCGGAACCCCCAGATGGTGAGCTGGTTAGCTGGGGAGTTCGGGGAGCTGAAGAGCTAGAGAGCTGGGGAGCTGGGGAGTTGGAGAAATAAAGAGTTGGGGAGTCGCCGGGTCGGGTATCAAATTATAATTCAATTTACAAAAAGACAAGCGACCACCGAGGTGGCCGCTAAACACATTCCTAGCCAGTTGTCGGCCGTCGAGATTGGCTCATAAATTGTCCAAATTAATTCATAGTGGCACCAATGGCGACACCTACTCGTTGTCACCGTTACACCTCGACCATCTCCACCTCCCCATCTCCACCAGCGGTGGAGCTACCTCCCAAGATTCCCCGCTCTCCGCTCCCCCGGAATCCCCATCACCGATCAACCGGAATGGAAACGGGCAATCGGCATGGGAGAATGTTTACTCGGTTCGTTAGTCATAAATTTATTGGCTTTATTGAAACATCAATTTGGACACCATAGCGGACGACACCAGCGACCAGTTCAAAGTCACCCGATCCAATTGTGTTCCCCGGGAGGAGATATGGCAAGCTATGGCGACGGTAATGGATGGAATTGGGGGGAAGGAAGGAGAAAAGAAGGGGGAACCGATCGGGTTGGTAGGCTACCGCCAAGGTGGTCCAATGGGGCCTCCTCATTTTCGGTGTTGTTCTTGTTCTGCAGCGCCTAGAACAGGTTTGCTCTTCCGCGGGATCCGCGGGCTTTGCGGCTTTCGCGGATTCCGATTCCAATTCCGATTCGAACCCTCGGTTCCAGCCAATCGCTCGCCGCTCGCGCTGTTAATTCCCAACAATTTTACAGCTAGTTATGCAAATGCCCGGCTGTTTCTTTTTTCGTTTGGAAAGTCGCTAGCTCGAGGCGGGCATTATGCCGATTCGGCTGGATGATCTCATGGCCGCGGTCCGAGGAGGCGGGACAATAGGAACGCTCAGAGTTGCCGAACTACGATTTATGCTACTCGATATCTAAATAAAGTCTTGTCGATCTGGGGAACACTGAGCCATGGACGACTCTTCGAGGAAGTACTATACGAATCGGAATGATTCGACAACCATCATTAAAAATTATGGTTATTAAATTGATTTATTTGCGAAAATAGTTGTATGAATTTACCAGACCTCTCATTATTTTTAATGTTTTGGTTATTTAATCCTTTTATTTACATAATTATTTGTAATGAAAGAAACAACCAAAGTTGAGATGATTTCTATGTAATTCATATAAGCATTGAAAAATTAAAAATTGTACTACTAAAATGTTGAATTTTAACAAATTATCATTTTAAATATTTTTATATATTTTTTATGTTTTTGTTGTATAAATTGACGCTTCCAATTGAATTGAATATTTTTTCGAAGCCAAGACATTATACTAAATTAGCAAATATTTTTCTTAAAATAAGAAGAATAAAAATCCGACTACGAATACAATGGAAGTAAATTTTGGATTAATTATTAGTTGTTTTTTTTCTCAATTTTGAGTATTTGATTTTTAACGCTTATTTTGTCGTACTAAATTTATTTTACATTTCTTATACACACATTTTACATACGGCTTGTGTTTAGGTTGACCGCGTACCCAGAAAGCAGTGCACTGCTTGATCGACATCGTCGTGAAGGAAATGTAAAAACGTATTTCCTTGTAAGTTAAACTTAAAAAAAAATATTGAAGTTGAATCGAAGTTTATTAAACCACGAAAGAGAATTAATTTAGTTGTAATGCTAAAATGATATATTGTTTCGCCGTAGACATATATAGGGGAAACACTTTTAACATTTTTAAAGAACTTGCTAGAATAACTAAGCACAATAAAAAATAAAAAAAATAAAAAAGACAGTAATCCAGACAACCGAAATCACAGCATGCACCTTTGCTTATAAGGTATTTTTAAGGGACTCGAAAATTCCTGAGGCATTCCCGAAAGTTAACCAGATATGAAACAAAGCAATAAATTCCAGTCATCCTGCACACAACAGATTTGAACTTGCAAAAGTCTACATCGGGATAACAGAGTCCCGTGTGCGCAGTCCTGCGAGGGGGCGGCAGTGGGCGATGGGCGGTCGGCGGCGGCGCTGGTCCCACAGGACCTTCGGTATAAACAGACGAAACTCAACAGGTTTAAGCTCAGTTGGCTTTGGGCGCTGCTCGCATTCAATCGCGGAAAACGGAGGAAAAATACGGCAGGCACGGAGAAAAGTCCCACGTACGGAAAACTCACATTGCGGGCCCAACGACACATTCCTCGCACTTGTCGCCAATAGATAATTGAATTTTTTTCCATTGTTGTGTGCGAAGTTAATGCGTGGCTTGTGCAATAAAAATTAAAGAAACTTTTTATGTGCGTGCTGTGCGACTGATTGGAAATGTGATGTGAATTGTGGCACATAAGGCCAAATCGAATGAGCCCAGCTGCGGAATATAAAACTTGCCAAATATTTTTCGAGTTATTCGATTACTTTCGAGTGTGGGCAATTAAAACTTTAATCAATAAATGTGCTCTTGATATGTGTGAAATGTAAGCCAAGCGAGCGCGACAACAGGAACAACAAACGATGAAGGATATGTGTCCACATGGATACAAAACGCTGGCCATCGCGCAAATTGTTTACTTTGCCGCTACACTGGGCGAAAGTGCGGGTTCCGCCCGGGGAGCAGCAATCAAATGTGCTTTCAATTAAACTCAAAGCCCCGCCAACCCCTTTGCTAACTTCCCACCCCCTTTTTTTCGCAACGCTCCGTTGCCTGGCTGCTCATCCATCAAATTTGTCGTCCTTACGTCCCGATGTCTCGATGTCCCCATGTCCCGATGTCCTGACGTCCTGACGTTTGTTTGGCGGCCAGCGAGTGGATAGTGGGTGGCAGAGGGGGCGGGGGGCGGGGGGCGTGGTCCGGCCACCCATATGTGCTTATCTGCCATTCTTGCAATTATTCTACGCGCCCTTCTCATTACGGCCCCATTGAAACTCAACAAGTGTCGCCCGAGTGAAGCTATCAGATACAAATTGAACACGCAACAATTATGTACAGTCGCCATTCGCAGGACATTTGCAGCTCAAGCTTGGAAAATGTGAAATAAAATTTAATTATTTGGTGGATTTTTATCATAATAATCCCTGAAAGATTTTAGTAATTTTTTCAAGGACCTTCAAGAGAATCGTTCTCTACATTTAAATACAATGATTGCAGTGGTGGAATTATTTTTTAATTAGTTTCATTCCCTTAGCGCTTTTAAGCGTTATTCGATTTCATAGGTTTAATGAGGTATAGGTTTCAGTAAACAAGTGAATGCCTTTTTTGTGCTTCATAAAAGCTTTTCAGCTTTTCTGGCTTTAAAGTATAATTTAATTTTCCTTTAGGTACGTACGAATGACTTTTCAAATTGATTTCTAGACCACCTCTGCCTGGGAAGGGTTTTTGCTAAATTAAAATCAAATATACACAATTTGCAACTTATAAGTTGACTCTTCATAATCGAAATAACACCTGAATTAAGTACCCCATTCGGTGGCATTTCTCTCCGTGCAGCAATCGTGTTTATGAGGCACTGGCTCCACATCCTCGCCTGAACAATCGGCAATATGCTAAATGGAAAAGCGCACAAGTCCGGAGAAAACCCTGACCCTTGCCCAGCGGGCGGCAGTGGGTGTAGCAGCGGGGGAGCTTGAGCAGGAAGCCGACACCCAGCGTCAAGATCGACATCAGCAGTTGCCCGTCGAGCCAGGCGATGGACTCGCGAACCGCTGCCGAGGACGCGGGATGCTCATCCGGCGGAGGCGGAGGCGGACTGCTGATGGTGCCCACCCACCACAATCTGCAGCTCGATAAAATTTCCGTGCGCTCGATTAGTTCCGAGGATATATCGAATGGCGGCAGTGGAAGGTGTTGCAATGCCGCCGCCCGTAATCCGGCCATAAAAACGGGTCGGCGCCTGCAGCTGATGCAGGTGAGTTTTTCCCGGGGGCCAAAAGGAGAGGAAGTCTCTACAGGTGCGAAAAGAGCACACAGTTTTCCAGGCAGCATAAATTAGCAACAGCGCATGCATCTTAATTAGGACGACTGGTCAGAGTCACGTGCCTTGGGAGCCACAGAGTGCGGCTAATGAATGTCGCGATTAGCGGGCCACGATAAAGACTAATCACGCCCCTTTCCCGCCCACTTACCCTTACCTCCTTTCCTCCGTTCAGGCTGCCTTTTCTTCAGCTTTGTCTTTGCTTTTACCGCTCGCAAACAGCCGCAGATTACCCATAGCCGAGATTGGTCCGAACTCTTCCTCCGCCGAGCACATATTGATGGCAAATGAAAATATATGGCACAGTGGGTCAAACACAGTCGGGAAATAGGAAACTTTTCCTATAACTTACCTATTAAGCTTTTCCTTTTTGTAGATTTCAGTAACACTAGTATAGATTATAAAGAATTAAAATATATTTGCTTTATGACTTGTCAACATTTCAAGGATCTTCACATTTCTTAATATGAAATAAAAATTTAATAAAACTTTAAAGTTTTTTATATTGTAAATACTAACAAGTTCAATTTGACTAAGCACTTACCCATTCCAAAAAAAAACCCCAACAGAGACAATTTCGAGTATTCCTGCTCTATAAAAGCAATTTCTAGTCCTCGCAAAATGTTACTCTGTTTTATTAAAATGTTGTAACCTAAGTAAAGAGAGTAAATATTATTTTAATTAATGTGCTGACCGTCTATTGCTTAGTGTATTGTGGCATTGTAAAAGCTGTAGTAACTACTTTTAGCAGATGGGTTTCCCGAAGATAGAAAATTTGATCTGCAATGCAATAAAAACTTATGCCCTCGTAGGTTGAGCACTGTTAATATGTATATATTTTTGCAAATAATATTTTATACGATTTCCATGAAAACCTAAAGATTCATTTAAAGTTAAGCAACCACTTTACATTCTCTGAAATCCTAAGCCCACTGTTGCCTCGAGTTTCCTCTCATTGACATGCGAATCCATTTCCAGATGATAATTCTTCCATTTATACCAATATTGGCATTGATTGTGCAAACATCGGTGACCCTGCAAGAGATCCTGGAGTACCGTTCCGCAGTTGCCGACATCGAGACACAGGTGAGTGGGTGGGTGGTTCAATTGGGTGGTTCAGTGGGTGCGTTCAGTGGGTGGGTCAGTGAATGGGTCATTGGATGGGTCACTGCGGGTGGGTGGCTGCAAAGAAACAAACAAACCGAAGGCGACCAGGAAATTGTGTCTTTGAGGCGTAATTAAAATTTATTACTGCGATTCAATCAAATGCCAAGTATGCCAAGTAAGATGATGGCGCGGGAGATGCCTCGCCCCGCCTCTCTGGTCCATGTTCACTTGACCACCAGCAAGGGAAGCCCTGGGAATGTTTGTTTGCTCAGGTAAGTGCCGCCCAAGTCCCCGTGAAGTGTTCCGGGGCACGAGCTCGTGGCACTCAGCCGCGTCTTCCTGCCCCCAATCCCCAGTGCCTCCCCTCCCCTCTCATCTATCCATAATGCAAATGCGAAGTCCTCGCAGGAGAATATGAAAGAGAGAATGGAAAATATTGTACGTACTTATACTTATATGAGGCAAGTTGAGAAGGGAAAGGGAAGGCAAAAGGGAGGGGAAAGGGGGCAAAGTGAATTGATAAGGACGCAATGCGAAATATGCAGCGACAGTCGCCATTGAAGAGCGGCGGGTGGAAAATGTTGAATAGTGGACAAGGGGGAGTGAAAAGGGGGAGGCCGATTAGAAGTGGTTGCGGTGGGGGAGGTCCTCGAATAGGGTCACGTACTTAGAATGCAAAACACACTATAAACAAATCAAGGGAGGAGGAAAGTCATCGATGAAAGATATAAAAAGATTGCCTCTGGTTTTGTATAAACGGAATTCTGAAAAAATACTGAGTAACTCAAAATATATATTTGATTTATTCTCTTATCAAAAAAAAAACGTTGAGCTAAAGTATTTACTACTTAAATAATTGTAATTTGCAAATGATAAGATTACCTAAAAAAATATTAAAGACTTTATGTAGTTATTATGGAATTAATATTCTGCAGATAGCAAATTTATCTAATTAATTTATTTGCATTATAATAATATAATCAGAAAGGGGGCATATTTATTGATAAGCCATAACCAGTTGTGTTATTCAAATTTAACATCCATATGTGAATATTAAATTATGCACCAGAATTTAGCTGACTCCCAAGTTCAAATGCCAAAACGGATTAATTCTATCAACAGGCATATAACAGGCATATCAACATGATTTTATTAAATTAGACGGGAATCTTGGCCTCGAAGAAAGCAGAAGTGTTAAGACAGAGCTGAGTTCTGAAGAATTGCAGGGGAGCCTGACAGATGTGGGGAGCCCATTGGGTGCAGTTCTTCACGGACAGGCGATGGGCACTCAAGAAGGCTTCTTCTGGGGTCATGGTGACGTTTGCCTCCAATGTGAGGCAATCTCCGCTGGCCGGAGTGGGCTGACCCACGTTCCAGGGAAGGTATGTGGCCTCCACTCCGGTGCTTTCCCAGAAGTAGTTGTTCCTGCTTTCGCCCAGCTTGTTACCCGCTGTCCAGAACTCCGGCTGATAGGGAGCAATGATTGGCAGCCAATCGTTGATGACAGTCAGCACCGTGGAATTCTCGATGCTGAGGAGTCCGGCATTCAGGGATCGGCAGTGGCGATCCGACTCGTAGAAGTTCTTCCATTTCGTGTCCACCAGGAGGCACTTCTCACCCACTGGGGTGAAGTTGGTGGGGCAAACGGAGATGGTATCCTGGCTGGCCACCTGGTCAAGTTGCCCAAAAGCCAGGCAAACCAAAGCAAAACACACTAACTTGGGCCACAACATCTTGAGGAACTGACCGGCAGCTGGCCCAACGGGTTCTTTTTATATGGTCGAACCGCTATCTAAGTTATCTTGCCGTTATCAACTCAAAATTATTTATAAAAACTCACAAAGTCGGCCCGACTATAAGGGCTCAAAAGATTACGTAGAAGAATCCCCTCGCTGCTACATTAAAGGCTCTGAGTCATTTGTTTGCTTTTAGGATGGTATCATTTTAAATTAAAATATTTTTTTGAAAGGGTAAAAAGTAAAAAGGCAATAAGGGTATACTACAATTGTAAAAAAAACTATTCGACCAGTTTTTAAGTTATATCGGCTTGTATATATTTTATTGGGCATTTTCACTCAGCTGTCTTCGCCTATGAAAATTGCTTTCCTGAGCATCAGGAATCTGATATTCCGGGCACTCAAATATATCGCTCCTCTCTTTTCTGTTTATTTTTAATTCTGCATAAAGTATGGTAAGTGTTAAGTGGGTTGACACCAGTTTAAAATAAAATAAAAGAGGAAAGCGTCTACAATCATAACAGAGTTGAGGCAATGCAGAGGCGTGGTTCAAAATACGAACGTTAAGTTTCGCGAAGTTCAGTCACCTGGATATTGGAGTATTTTTTACCAACCACTTTAAGATTTTTGTTTTGAAATCTAAATAAAAGGAAAACACCATAAACCCCACAAAGTGTATTAAAATCATCCCTGGTTTTTGTGGTGAATGCTCGAAGAAGAAAGGAAGAAAGGAAACCGCGAAACGGGTATCTGATAGTCGAGGCATTTAATTCTCATTTGTTTGAGATTGGAATTGATAAAAAAAACCTTTTATAACAAATGTTTAAGGAATTCACGCAGTTATTTGGTATTGTAAGTCTGGAGATAATTCATTTATCAAATTGAATTATTGGTATTAATGCTAGGCACTTAAAAATAATAAGATAGGTAAGATAATGATAAGTCTCAATCAGCTGTGCTAGACTGCTTTTGTAGTTAAAGTGTAGGAACTTAATCGGTCTTACATTGTTTATGAGGGTTTATTTGTTCCTCGTGTTCTTAGATTAGTTGATTATAACCATTCAATGAAACGTAGCAATTTATACATCTTTTTATTGACTTATACTGGAATCTTTGCCTCAAAGAAAGATCCGGGGTTGAGACACAGCTGGGTCTTGAAGACTTGCAGGGGAGCCTGGCAGATGTGGCCAGCCCATTGGGTGCAGTTCTTCACGGACAGGCGATGGGCACTCAAAGTCGTTCCTTCGGCGGTCATGTTCACGGTTGCCAGCAAGCTGAGGCAATCTCCACTGGCGGGAGTGGGCTGACCCTCCTTCCAGGGGAGATATGTGGCTTCCACTCCGGTGCTCTGCCAGAAGTAGTTGCCTCTGGTCTCGCCCAGCTTGTTGCCGGCTGTCCAGAACTCCGTTTGTAAGGGAAAATCAATTGGAAGCCAGTCGTTGATGGCATTCAACACCGTGGGATTCTCGATGCTGAGGAGTCCGGCATTCAGGGATCGGCAGTGGCGATCCGACTCGTAGAAGGTCTTCCATTTCGTGTCCACCAGAAGGCACTTCTCGCCCACTTGGGTGAAGTTGGTGGGGCAAGACGAGATAATTTCCTCGCTGGCCACCTGGTCAAGTTGGCCAAAAGCCAGACCGACCAACGCAAAGCAAACTAACTTGGGCCACAACATCTTGAGTAACTGACCTGCAGCTGGCTTGTTGGGTTCTTTTATATGGTCAAATCGCAGGGGGTTGAGATAAGGATTCCGATAGGGATTCGTAGAATATGAAGCTTACGCGGAGTGGAAGTTGTACTGCTGTTATCAACTCACAAATTGTTATCAAATTTCACGAAGATGGCATGACTACAAGGGCTCAGCCGATTACGTAGGAGAATCCCCTTGCTAAACAATAAACACATTGTGAATCCCCAAACACGTAATAAACCCTAACAATATTAATGGTAAAAAATTACACCATTTGAGAAATCGACTCTAATTGTGGTTTTTAAATAACAATATTTTAGGTTTTTTCAAACAAATAATACGTAGTTTTACTTTGCGTATACGTAATTTCGAGGTCAGCTTTTTGGGCACTATAATAACAAAAAGATATCTAATCAATTAATAGTTGTACACATTGTATTTTCGTCACTGTTCGTAAGGCAGTTTTAAAAGATTAAAACAACTTATGATTTCATTCGTAATATTAAAGCACTTAAAACGTAATTAATACATATACGAGTACATTGTTCATTACAATGTTTGCTTATCGTTGGCATGATATTTATATATCATATATTGTAATAATTTATTACACTTATAGGTAACCATAGCCACCGATTTGGGCAAGGTGGTAACTAGACTGCAGCTGGAGCGATCCGAAGTGGCCTTTTACATTTTCACCAATGGCAGCAAGCAGCGGTAAGATAAACTGATTGGGATTACAAGACTATATCCTTAACCTTTATCTTTGGAACAGTGCCAACCTTACTCTTAGATTCGCAAATACGGACCATGCCCTGAATAACATGACCACCTGGAGTGAAATCAGTGTTCCCACAGCGCCTGACGAGGATGAGGACGATCGGGAAATGATGTTGAATCGGTACGAATTCCAGAGTCGACTAAACGATTTCAGGGATCGAGTGCGTTTAGAACCCGAGGAGAGCTCCATCACAGAGGTGATGAACTGGTACACATCCATCAATCGGGGGTTACTCCATCATCTGAATGAGCAAATCAAGGAAACTGACAACAGCGGTGTGTGGCGGTGAGTTTGGAATCCTTAACATCATTAACTTGTTATTTCACTCTATCAATTTTAAAACGCAGTTTGTTATCCTAATCTAAACTTAATTTTTTTTCCTCCCAATTCTATTTGACTTGCTGTTCTTTAAAACAAAATATATTTCTTTAACCACATATTTTAAACCTGGCAGTTATTTGGTGGGATTCAAGAACCTATTAAAGAGCATCGAGTGTCAGAACATCGCCACTTCCTTTGGCATCAGATACTATGGACGAGGATCCTTGACAGCTGAGAACTTCGTATCGTATGTGCGCTACGAATTCATGGCTCGTGAGATGATTAATTCCACTCTGAACTACGCACCGATGCTAAAGAACATGTACACCAACATCACGAGTACCAAAAAGTTTCATCGCGCCAAGCAAATGTATTTATTAATTTAGTCTAATTAAAATTATAATTGATTCAGCTCCTTTTATAGGAGCTCACCCCTGATAAAGAACACTCCAAACATTTCAAATGAACGCAGTGCCATTGAATATTACGAGCTGATGACTAACTATACCGATGACTTAAGAATACTCCAAAAAGCCTTGCGTCGTCTTATAAAGTAGGGTAATTGTGTTCAATGTAATTGAATTGAAATTTACTATTATATTTTAAATTTGCCATTTTTTGGGGTTACCCTTTGTTTTATAGGGAGTATGTGGACACAACTTTGGAAGAGGCTGACCGAAAAGAAGCAATTGGCATTGCCATTTTGGTGGTGGTGCTCCTTGTGTCACCGATTATTATTATTCTAGTTAAGAATGCCGCTGCCACAATACAGGTTTTACCCTCTTTGTTTAATAACCACCTCCCTTTAACTGATTTTCCCCCTCCAACAGCTCTATGCCCTGAATCTGTCCCAAAAGGCCAAGGAGCTGAAGCGAGAGAAGCGGAAAAGCGACTCGCTCCTCTTTCAGATGCTTCCACCCAGCGTGGCCATGCAGCTCAAGCAAACTCAGCAGGTGAGTCCCGGAGTGGGTGGGAATTAGGCAGGTCTAATTGACTTCCCGACAGGTGCCTGCCGAGCTCTACGAGGCAGTTACCATCTACTTCAGCGACATTGTGGGCTTCACCGAAATAGCCGCGGATTGCACTCCATTGGAGGTAAGAATCAAATGACTTAATTAGCTGTTTTATATACTATTTTTTTATTGTAAAATATTATATGAAAATTTTTTAATTTCTATATCAATAATTTTTTAAATTATTAAGTTTGTTTCTTTTAAATAAGTATACATTAATTAGTTAGATCAAATTAATATGATCTGTAAATTTTTTAAATTCTGTGATAGGTACACAATTTGTTTGATATTAACTGCTAGAATTTTGGCTCCATAATTTCAAATTTATTTTTCAGGTGGTCACCTTTCTGAACTCAATTTACCGGGTGTTTGACGAGCGCATCGAGTGCTACGACGTCTACAAGGTGGAAACTATTGGGGACTCCTATATGGTGGCATCGGGTCTGCCGGTGAAGAACGGTAATTTATGCAAATTCAGCTGTCAGTCAGTAAGTCATTTAGACCCGCCCCCTGCCCCCTGCCCCCCGCCTCCCGCCTCCCGCACCGTATCGCTGCTTGACTGCCCCAAAAAGATTTTGCGCTAATTTAAATTTCATTTGTGGCCATGCGCGTAATTTATGCCATGGAACTTTCCAACCCGCTGCCTCTGCAGGGAACAAGCACATCAGCGAGATAGCAACAATGGCGCTTGATTTGCTGGATGCCTCCTCGCTGTTCCGGATTCCCAGGGCCGGCGACGAGTTCGTCCAGATCCGGTGCGGAGTGCACACGGGTCCGGTGGTCGCCGGCATCGTCGGCACCAAGATGCCGCGCTACTGCCTCTTCGGCGACACGGTGAACACGGCCTCGCGCATGGAGAGCACCGGCGAGGCCCAGAAGATACATATCACCGAGGAGATGCACGACTCGCTGCAGCAGGTGGGCGGATTCCGGACCGAGCACCGCGGCCTCATCGATGTCAAGGTATTCAAAAGAGGTTCACAGTGCATCAATGGTCAACACTGCGTATGAGTGACAGAATATCACGTACACGCATTGTAATCTTTCTTAATTAAATCTTAAATAAGAGGTTTCATTTTTGACTAAGTTATCATTAATTATTTTATAGATAAAATATATTAGTATTTTTGTTTAAAGAATTTAATAATAACAACTGAGTATTATATTTGAATGCCAATTATGGTTTCCAATTACAGGGCAAAGGTCTGATGAGCACCTACTGGCTGACCTGCAAGGATGGACCCGTGAGGGTTCGCGAGGAGATCTCTTGGCGGGCGGACATGCAGCCCGTGTTCCTGGACCACCTAAAGCTCCACCCGCCAACCGACTACAAATTACCAAAGCGAAAATGAGCAGCAAGCCACTGCCAATTTTTCGGGCTGGTCAAATTACTGTTATCCTAGAAACTATAGCCGTGATAACATGGCGCTTTCGATGTCCTTCTCTAGATCTCCTTGTGTTGGTGTCCCGCTGTCTCTGCCCTTTTCAATGTTTTTTCCCTCTCTATCCTTAGACGCTTTGACGCTTAGACGTCTTTATGTAATCCGCAGTGTGAATAATGAGCATGATAAAGCCGAAATACAGACAGATTGTGTAAATTAAAATAACAAAAGGGTTCAATTTATTTTTAGCCTTCGAATTTCTACAGATTTCTACAAATTTTCTGAAAAAAAAAACTTTTATTCACCTTATAAAATAACCATTTCCTCGCTTACAAATTTATTTAACTAATTTTGTACATATCAAAAATATATGTATCTAATAATTCAACTTACTAGAAAAGTAACAAATATTTAAGGTTTCATCCCAAAATCGTAATTTTCAATAAATATTTTTTTAAGTGTTCTCAGCTGAAAGAAATATACCAGTACTTTTGTAAGCTTCTGAAATCGATACCTATCGATTCCTAATCAGCTGAGAGTGTCAACCAATCGCGGAGTGAAGAAGTGTGACCGCACTCCCTAAATTTGAACTGTGTCAGCGTGTGCGTGTGTGTGAGTGAGTGTGGGAAGTTATAAAGAGAACAAAGTAATAATTTGAAAAGTTAAAGCGCTGCAGCTGCTCAGAGTATTGTCAAAATCTGAAGACCCACAACCATGGCCAAGGTTATATCGCAGGATACCTTCGACGATGTGGTCAAGGAGAACGTGGTGGAGTTTTCCATGACGCCCTCGGAGGCGAAAGAGGAAACCATCAAGCAATTCGAGGCCCAGGTAAGTATAGTCGATAGACTAATACTTCTAGATAATTCACACAGATCATGATTGCACTCCCTGCAGGGCATTAACCTGGCCAACATCATCAAGGATCTGTCCATCAATCCCCAAACGGGGCAGCCGGTAATCAACGAAACTGTGGACAAGATTAAGGAGCACATTGGCCAGAAAACAGAGGATACTACCCAGCTGCTAGAACACCTTGCCACCTTGGATGCCGAGTGTCAGAAGTCCTTGGCGCACCGAGTCCTAGCTGGCAAAAACGGAGCACACGATGCTCTGATCACTCTCCTGGAGGAATCCCTTGCCTCGAATTCGCTTAATGAAACCCTTGTTAAGAAGTGCCTGGAGGCGGTGAACAGCCTGACCCACAAGCAGCCGGATCTGTTTGATGCCGAGGCAATGGCCGTTGTTCTTAAGTTGCTGGCCCTTAAAGTGGAGAGCCAGGACATCATTCTGCTCACGCTTCAGTGGCTACAAAAGGCCTGCATCATGCACGAGATGAACCGTCAGAATATCATGAATACTCCCGCCCTCAAGCTGCTGAAACCTCTTCTGACCAAGGGAAATGAGCGTATGATACGCGAGCTGACTGCCGTGTTCAGATTCCTGGTGCTGGACGACGACATTCGCGTGGAGTTTGGCTGCGCCCACGAACACGCCCGTCAGATTGCCGGCGAAGTGCTACTTCCACTGGTGGAACTTCTACCGGCCTACCAGGACCCTAATGTGCTGGCCGATTTGCTGCTTACCATTGGAACACTGGCTGTGCGACAAGAACTTTGCACAGCCATTGATGAGGCTGGTGGCCTGAAGGCCGTGTTTGAGATCATGAGCTTGAACCTAGACGAAGTGCGTTTGAATAGGGAGGCCCTGAAGTTGCTGCGAGCCCTGGCTGGTCATGACTCCGTTAAAGCACACATTGTTCAGCAGGGCGTAGCTCCCATTATTAAACAACTTTTGGAAACGCACGAGGCCAATGAGAACATAGTGGCCGCCGCTCTGGCCTGTGTGACAACGCTAACACTTCGGGTGAAGGAGCACAGCTCCGCCTTCTTTGAGACTGGCATTGCAGAAGTGATCGTGGAGGCAATTCGCGCCCATCCCAAGCACAAGATCGTCCAGCGAAATGGAGCCTGGGCCATCCGTAACATGGTTTCGCGATCGCGTAACCAATGCGAAACCTGGATCTCCTTTGGCGTAGAGGATCTTCTAAATACGGCCATGAAGGAGCACCCCAGCGTGGAGCAGGACATCAAAGCCGCTCTACGGGATCTCGGCTGCAGTGTCAACTTGCGCGAGGAGTGGACGGGAACGGCGGAGAAGAAGATCGCTGCTTAGTCGCACATTTGCCTTTTTGTATTTTTATATATATTAACCGCTAACTTATTATTAGAGCTTAATCCATGCATTGGCTAACTAACAAAATCGGCAATCCTCAATAGCAATCGCACGCTAATACCCAACTGGGGCAGTCTCTTAAAATCACATGGCTGGGGACTTATTTGCCCAGGTTGAAATTGCGAAGCGTACCAGCTTTAAGGCGCTGGTTCACATTCCGGGAAAGGATGGATGAGGGTCGGCCGTTCGCCACACCCTCCTCCTCGGCGCGCTGTGCAAAAGGATCCACCTTTTCAGAGCCGCCCATTCCATTGTACACAAAGTTTGAACTCGTGGTGGCCGTCAATCCGGTGCTGCTCGAGCTGCCCAGCAGCAGGCGTGGCTTTTTGAATATTGAGTACTGTGGAGATATTAATTGATGGTTAAACTGGACTTGTTGGGCATTCTAAGTCGTTACCTTTGTACTGAGATCACTATTGGTTTTACGTATAGTTCCGGTTGTCATACTCACACCACCGGCTCCCTTGATGGGCGATATTGTGGTTTTGGCCAGTCCAATGTTGCCCTTTGTGTTGAGAAGATGGACCAACCCCACGCTACTGGATTTGATGTTGAGATACGGCGAAGTTGACTCTTCAATACGTTTTATATTCTCCTTCTGTTGATTTGGAGAATATTAATGGATAGGATCTTTTTCCTAACTTCAGACCACTTACAACTGTGGGCGATATGGTGGACCGCCTTTCCTCCCGTTTTAAGGCCATAATGTTGCTGTTTAGACCATAAGAAGTGTCGGGGGAGTTTACAGAAATAGTCTTGCTCTCCAGAGTTTGAAGCTGAAAAAAAACTGTGGGTAATTCGAATTTACATTAAAGTAATCCTCGCGAACCTTCTCCTGTGCCTGATAGAGATCACTCTCCAGGTGGGAAACTCGCTCCTCTAACTTTCTGCATCGGAAAGAACAAGCTGTAAAAATGGCAATCTATTTCAAGTTTAAGAAGACTGACCTCTTAAGTTCGATCTCTTTGCGCAGATCATTTTGTACAAGTTTGACCACGTTTCTAAGCTCCGACTTCTTGTTTTCGCATTGGCGCAGCTCACGTTTTAGTGTGGACACCCAGTTTGCCAGGACGTGGGGATCGGCTTCGTTCTTGAGTAGGCGCTCGGCTTCAGCAGAGCCAGCCTCCAGAATGGCCGAAACGCCCTCCATGGCCTGAATCTGCGATTTTAAGGACTTGTTTTCCTTGCGCAGCCCATCGACCACCAAGGAATCGCTCTTGAGGATGCTGATCTGCTCAGCATAGCTGCTGATAAGGAAATCTTTCTTCTGCACCTTTTGTTCCAGACCAGCGATAGTTTTGCTAATAAAAAGGAAAGGATGAGGCAGATTCTTAATCGTTATCTAAGATTAAAACTCACAGGCACTTCTTTTGAGTTTCTTTCAGTGTCCGCATCTGCTGCTCGTCCTTGCTGCGCTCCTTTTCGATCATCTTCATGGACAACTTGGCGTTGTCCAGTTGCTCCTGCAAGGAGCCCACATCGATTCGGCTCACATCCAAGTTGGCTAGATTAAAGTAAACCCTAAAGATGTTTCGGGTTGTGCATTTGTTTCGGCACTGGGGACAGGTTTTTGAGCTGAAAAGGATTTGTACCTTATAAATAATCGGGCAAACTCTTATGTGTAACAGACTCCTAACCGATCGAGCCATTGATTGAGACAACTGTGGTGGAACATGTGCCCACAAACAGTGGCAAACACCTCGTCCGCCTGTCCAAACAACTCAGCGCAAATAACGCAATTTAAATTCAACATTTTTCGGCACAATTAACTACATAAAAACAGTTATTACAAAACAACAACAAAAAAACGCACGCCGCACAATTTGCGCGCCCAACGATAAACAGCTGACTTCTGCCGATTTCACCATCTTAAATAGAGCTAATCCCACCAGCAACAGTGGATATCGATAGTTTTCTCTAAACAAAACAAATCATATTTCCACGCTAGCTTGGATATTTTAATATGAAATAACAAATAAAATCATATTCCGTACAATGACACACAATTTTTCTAATGAATCTTTCCAAAATTATGTATTTATGCATTGTAATATCCAGTCAATTTGATTACAATTATTTAGTCCCCTATTTTATATATATTTCTTTTTTTATGAGCGGGAGTCCAAAAATTGAATATATATGTAAAGTAAAGTATATATGCAATGTTTACAATTTAGTTTACATCTATGAACAAAACTTACCAAGCTAAATAATTTCTTTGATAAAACTTTATTATCTAAGCCTAGCTTTGAAAATCATTTGTCGAAATATAAATGTAAATTGATTTATTTCAAAAGCCCCAAAACCCTTTAATTAATATCAAAATTAAGTCTAGCTATTTTTCATCCGCCACCACAGGTATCGAAGGTGGTGCCAACACTTTCGCGCTATTCGCGAAAGCACACTGTGCGCTTTCGATAGCACGACAGTGCCATTAATGCCACCACTAATACACAACTATAAAAGTCGTCGAATAGCAATAATAAATAGAAACAGTGATAGATTTGTGCATTTAATACCGTTCGTTAGTTGCGTTCCAATTGACTGAGGGTCCCAGTGAGTTATCGGCACTTGCAGCCCAAGCGGAAGCTGGTCGAAAAGGTGTTTAAACTTTGCGTGCGCATTTCGACACCTTTGTCAACGCTGATTCTTATTTGGTGGACCGACGACCAGAGCATACGCACACATACATAAACGCCAGCAGAAGTGTGTGGAAGGGGCAGACAAACAACGGTGCGATAACAACAACAATCGGCGGTGATCGCGGCGAGAAATGGAAATGGCCAACAACATGGTCGGCAATAACAGCAGTAGCAGCGGCGGCAGCAACAACACCTACGGGAACAGCTACAACAACACAACGGCGGCGGACAGCGGTCACAGTTCGTTGGGGGGCGGGGGCGGTAGTGGCGAGGCGGTGCGACTACGGGACGTTTGCAGCATGCTTAACGCTGGCGCCACCGGCTACCAAATTCCAACAGGTGGTTGTGCCTACGACCACATCATTGCCCTGATGCGAAACTTAGATCTCCAGGACGACGGGATTGTGTTGAACTCCAAGATCAAGACCATCGAGACAGACTACTGCAACATCGTGCGCGACGAGTCGATGCTGTGGTATGTGTTCCCATCCGAACTGTTCGCCCATTGATGATTAATAATATCATAAGTAGTGTGTATGTTCGGCACCTCTTTTCGCTTATAAATACCCGGCGAGGTTACAGTGCGGTGCATTAGCATAGGGCCAGCCAGAGACGACACTAGATATCTTGAAGCTCAATGAACCCAGTCTTCGATAACACAACTTGTTGCATGTTTATATTAAACTTAGCATGAGTAATTTATTTCATAAAAAAGTTTGCAAAACACTGATTCACAATACATGATCCCTTTTTTAGATAGCCCTTTCTTCAAAATTGAGAACCAAATAGATTCGTAGAGCCTCAGTAAAACGTTTTTGCAACCGAATTTAAAATTTACATATGTATTTTGCCCCCAAACAGCTAAATTGCCAATCAAAGTGCAGGAATTACCTTACCCTTAGCGTTTTCATAAATTCTTGTACAGCATACTTATTAAATGTTCTTAAAAAATTAAGTACTTCGAGCAAAAACAGACACGATTTCTCCTAACCATTTTTTCCAATATATGCATATAATTGTTTTTTAATCAAATTAATAGTTCGTACAAGTCCGTCCATGCAACATTTTTTATAAAGGCATATTTGTAAAATCTTTACGTATTTGAAACGCACTGTAGGTGTAAATATGTGCGCACAAGTTCGTTGTTTGCGACCAGGTTGTTTGGACGTCAGCGTGTCTTAAAAATTTACAGCTTTTCATACAAATAGAGAGAAATCGACGCCATCGAATCAGTTCAAAGTGAACATTTTTCCCTCTGACTCTCCCAGGCTCATGCTCGAGTTAATTGCTGAGCAAATAGTTCGCGGCTTGGGCTTATCAGATAATGCTGCTGTGTCTGCGAACCGATCGTATAAATTGTGTACAATAACATACCAACAGTTGGGGGCTAAATAATGGGGGCGGCAAAGCAAGTAGTAGTCACAACAATAACAATATTAAAAATAATATATTCAGTGGTTGTATTAATACTATAACCATGGACACTTACATGTATTTATAAAAAAAAAATTTCAGAATTTAGAATGTTCTAAAAATAGCAGAAGTGATGCAGTTGTTCCTTAATAAAAGTGTTAGTCATAAAACTAGAAACAAAAAAAAAACAAACAGTTCAAAACATATTCTTGTTTTGTTTTAATTTGTGATCAAAACTGTTTCTTCTCACTTTAAAATGTTTGTTAACTCTTTATATTTGGCATAAATCATTCGATTGATCAAGATTAATTAGTAATATGTTTTTTTCTGTTTTTATATGCAGCGAATCCATGGAGTACCTGAATGACAAGGCGCTCGGCGATGGCGACACGGCGCTGAAGTTCGCCCTGCTCTTCTCGTCGCGAAACTTCGACGCTCTGGCCATGAAGGAGACGAAGGTGCGCAGCGCAATGCTCAAGATCCTGGAAACAAACTTCCTCAACGCAGATACGTATCGCATGCACGACAAGAACCGCCTGTACAATTCAATCACACTGCTGGGCGAGTACTACCACAGGGTGCGGCTGGCGGATAATGCCCCGATCACCATTCTGGGTGAATCCCTGCTGGATCTGCTCACCCGTGAGTTGAACGACACTTCAGTGGTGCTGGGTACTCGGATAGCCCGCCTGGTGCTCTCACAGATCACGCTGAACGGTGAAATCATGCGAAAACGTCACAAGGCAGAGATCGATCTGCTGCTCTTCCACGTCCGCCGTCATTTGATCATGCAGCCCGCGCTGACCGCCAAAGTGAAGGCCATGCTGCTAATGGTGCTGGACCTCTTCTACAGTCACTTTAAGCACATTGGGCACGATCTGGAGGCCATGTACACAGATTTCTTGGTTGTGGAGGACGGCGAGGAGGATGGGGTAAACAACAATGGATCCGGCCCCCAGCATCCCGCTGAAGATGGCCGAGCGCATCAGCAGCAGCTACAGCATCAGCAGTCGGAGAACGGCAGCAGTGCCAACACCTCCGTCCAGGATCAGGATTCCTTCGAACCGCCGTCAACGACAAAGAAGTGGAGCGAGCAGGTGTGCGAAGACTCCTTCTGCGACATCGGCTATGGCGAGGCTGATCAAGGGAACGATAGGTATTCTGAGGCTGAAGGTAACACTTACCCAGCCAGCAACTCCATCGCACTTGGTCACCGACGTCGTGGATTCCAACCTCGCCAAGCACCTCGGCCTCTCAAGCATCAGTCACAGCCTCATCAGCAGCACCAACAGCCACCCAGCTTAGAGTATGTATTTTAATTTTTAGATTTATATTATTTTACTAGTTGAGTTGTTCACTGGTGAAAATACAATTGGATAAATATTACGTTTATACACACGTGACAGCGCCGGTTTTTGAACGGTATAATCAATCAAATTCATAAATCAGTAATTGCTGATAGGAATCTTTTAATGTGCTCATATTCAATAATACAAAATATAACTCAAAGCTCAATTGTGATTTATTTATAGGGAAATTTCCAAGATCGATTCAAGTCCTTTAAGTAAGTCAAGGAAAATCATTTAAAACAATGAGTTTAACACAATTTGTGATCTGTACTTTTAGTTTATATTTTTGCAATTTTTATTTAAGACAATTTACATAACACTTTTTATTTATTATCATTCCGGTTTCTATAATTTAATATGTTAGTTAGTTCTTGAGTTGATTTTGAGGATTTCAATGTTTTAAAGTTTAATGCTTTTTTTTTTTAATTTAATAGCCATTTTATCCCAGTTTACATTTGAATTGCATAAATTGCTAAATTTTGTTTTTAAAATAAACTGGTGAAAGCAAAATCAATTTACAATATTATTTCAGAAATCAATAGTTTTGTTTTTCAAATTTATTGAGAATTTGATAATTTTTTTTATGTGTCAACTTATAAAATGTCTTTATAATAATATTATTCATTGACAGCGCCAACTCCGACCAGTATCCATCCATGGCCAGCAGCGAGGACCGCGACGAGAGCAAGCCGCTGCCCAGCTGGCGGAAGACCCGCTTTAACCGCAACCATGACGGCGACCAGAGCAACGGACGGTCGCGCGACCAGCAGCGGAGGTACAGCGTGAGCCTCGACGATGATCATCACAGCGTGCGCAGCGAAGGAGGCGGCAACCTGCGACTTTACAGCATCCACGACCGGAGGAAACACTCGCAGGAGCGGATCGAGCGCAACATGACTGGCGGCGGCAACTACAATAGCATCGTCAACTCGAATTGGGATCAGCGCGATCGCGATGATCGCAGCGAGCGCTCTTACATCAGTAACTACGAGCGCGGAAACAACTACAAGAGGGGTGGTCGGTTTAACAACCGCAACACTTACGACAAGCCTCCGCGATTCCAAAAGCAACAACAGCAGCAGCAACAGATGCAGCAGCAACATCAGGGCGGCCACCAGAAAATACACAGTGATACCTGGCGTCGTTCGAACAACGCCATAAACAACGGCTACCAAGATGAAAACTGTGCATACAACTCCAACGGCCCCGAGTCAAATAGTCGCAGCTCCTCAAGGGCTCGCACTCTGCCAAGACCGCCAAAGTCTCAAATGGATAAGTCTGGCGGCTACCGGTATAACCAGAGTCCCACGCATGGAGGCGGCGGAGGTCCGAGATTTCCGCGCTACAGTAGCCAGAGCAGCTTGGCCAGCGAAGCGTCCAGCTCGTTTGACCGTCGTCAACAGACTTCACCGCAGCACCAACATCAGCGGCATCGCCACTTCACGCGCCGCTCCCAGCCGGACATCCATCAGCCGCAAAACGAGGACAACTGGCAGGATCGTGGTGGCCAGCGCCAGGAACAACCGCCCTCGGGAAAGGAGGAGAGCGAGTTGGTGCGAAATGCCCAGCAGACCACCAAGTACATGAACTATCTGTCTGCCCAGAAATGAAACAAGCCACTACATTGTTTTCAGGGCGTTAAAATACAATTGTAAACTAGTTAATATAGTTTAAAGAGAGTCATCCCTCAGCCACTTCCACATATACTAAAAATGTTTCTCAAGTCTGTTTAAATTTTTCTTGTTGTCTCCTAAATTGTTTGTCGTATATGTATCCTTTTGTATCCAATTAGACTGTTTTTTTTCAACTGAGCTCAAATGTCAAACCAAATCACCCGATTAAGCCCAATAGCAAACAAGATCAAACTCAAAACCAAGGCTCAATTAGCAAACAAACAATACAAACATGCATGCATTGCTCATAGGATCCGATCAATTTGTAAATACCAATTATATCTGTAAACGTCTTATGTAGTCATATACAAACACACCACATAAACACACCCACTCAAAACACAGTCATATCCTCATTTTTATATTTATATATACAAGCTGTTTAGAAACTAAGTACAAAGTCAATGAAACAACAAAAAAATCCTATTTCTATTGAAAAGTAAAGCCTGTTGGTTAAATGTTACAAGCATGTTGCGCATATAAATTTGTATTTTAGCTAAATATATACATATATATTAAATGTCATGTTACAGTGCAGATTCATCAGATTTATTAAGCAAATATACAAGCTAAACGTATTTTTAAAGAACATTTTGTGAGGCACTTTGTTGGAACAACAAAGCCAAGCCGGCGTGCAGGAAGATATATGAATTGTAGAATTATACGAAAAGTCTTATATAAATACTTAAACCCCTTTTGTTTAAGCATAATCATTATGTTCACAACATGCGTAGGTTCAAAACACTAATCAGAATATAAATAGAGCTAACACATTTTTAATACAAAAATATAACATACAGATGAAGAAATAATCACGGTTTTTTAAGATCTTTCAACTAAACGAGGAGTCACCACCAAGACCTCATAATCTGGAACATTTACTTCCAGTCCTCGGTGCGGTATATACAACACCCCATGGGATGGGTGTACTTTTCCCAAGCGTAAGACGTCCTCGTATACGGCGCGTCCCGTGTAGGTCACTTCTCCATCTTCAGTGTATCCGGTTTGAAGAGCGTCCAAAGAGTAGCTTCCCATCTTGCCTGGAACCCATTTATAACTGCAATCGGTCAGAACCAGGACTTCTAGCTCTGCAAAAAACTCAAACGCCTGACAGTCCCAGGAACTTTGAGCTCGTTTGTACTTTGCCGAGTAACTCGCTGGCAGCAAATCGTTGTACAAGTAGACCCGAGCCACATATGTGGGATTACCTTCATCGTCAAATCCACTTTTCACTGCGCCCTTCGGTAGCTTTTTGCCATTAAAATCCAGAGGAACCCATTGAATATTCATTGCGCCTGGCCCTTCTCCTTTTTCTTCCTTACTATCGGAAAAATTTAGATATAGACGTCGGATGCTATTTCTGTTACAGCTCGCTCGGCACTGTGGACAAGTCAGGGAGATGTTCAACCAGCGTGTAAGACAGGCCTTATGGAAAAGATGTCCACAGTTGGTGGAACAGATTATCACATCGTATTGACTGTAGAACTCACTGCATATAGCACACACAACCCCGCAAGATTGGGGTTTATTCCGGGATTTGGGTTCCATCAGAACACTTTTATTTTTATTAACTTAACTTTTAGAAACGAGGAGAAATATAGCGAAGGCGATACCTTGGTTGTTCAGCACCGAATGAAGACGATCTACGTAGGAGACGCATCCCGACTCTATTTTACCTACCTACCGATTTGGATTATTATCAAACTGACCCTTCTGCAAGCTTGTTGTTTTTGGGTGTTTATCAATCCTTTAGATAAGAATGGCATTGTCCACTGAAAGATAGCTATGTTTAAACAAAGAATATACATGATAAAAGTATATCAATAATTAGAAGTAAAATAGTTTTTGGATAAGACAAGTTTAATATTCAAAACTTTAAAAATCAAAATGTTCAGGTCTTTTCCTACCAGAGAAACACAAAAGTTCTGGGCAATATAAATATATAAAATATAAATAATAACAAGAGGGAGCGGTTAAGTCAAGTGCCTCGACTACCACATATACGAATTTAAAACGAAATTCACGGCGTATTTATTAATCTTTAAAACAATTTTCAAAACTTAAGCCAAATGAAATCAACAAAGCTCTCTTTTATTTTCTTGGTTTTTTTATTATCAGCATGTGGTTTACATTTCAAGCAAGAAACCTGAGAAACCTAAGTACTGGACATTACTGATAACTAAGCTTAGACAAAACATAGCTTGAAAGCTATCGTTTATGGATTTATGGATATAAAGGTGCTATTATTTTTCCCAAAACATAATAGACAAACATTTAACACAGAATTTTACACTTAAAGGACATAAGGCAAATAGAGATTTCTTAACGCTGTATCATCATTATCGGTCAGCCTGATCACGAGGTGTGACCACTAAAACCTCATAGGTGTTGATATTGACCTCCTGACCCCGATGCGGTATGTACATCACCTTGTGGCTGGGATGTACCTTTCCCAGCCGCATGATGCCTTCGTACGGGCCGCGTCCCATGAAGGTGGTTTCGCCGATTTCAGAGTACCCGGTGGGCAGAGCATCTTGCGGAACACTGCCGTGTTGTCCGGCCACCCACTTGTAATCACAGTCAGTCAGTACCAATAGCTCCACGTCGTCGGTGAGGGTGTAGGCCCGACAGGCATACGATCCGAAAGCCGCCTTCTTTAGTGGAACATAAACGGAGGGCAGGAGATCGTCTTTGAAGTATGCCCTGGCCACAAATGATGGATGTCCATCCTCATTGGTGCCGCACTGCACGGCTCCCTCAGGAGGGAGGTGGGCATCCCGTGGACCGTTCCTATCCAGATCCATGGGAATCCAATCGATCGGCTGCTTGGGCGCCTCAGTATCATCGAAGTCCGTGGCTTCGGCAAAGTTCAGGTACAAGCGGTGGACGCGATTCCGGTTGCAGATTGATCTGCACTGCGGGCAGGTTGAGGATCTGTTCAGCCAGCGAGTTAGACAATCCTTGTGGAAAACATGACCGCAGTGGGCGGTCGAGAATATAATGTTGTTCGCACGAAAAAACTCATTGCAAATAGCGCACAGAACGTTCAAAACAGGCGATGAGTCATTTTCAGGAGCAGGGGCTGCGCCTTCGACGGTGTTACTTTCCTGGTTGTCGCTCTCCATGTCAGTGTTCAAATTGTCACTGAGTTCTTTTGACTCAAGTTCTCAATTATACTACGAATTTATTTCACAATGAGGAAAAACGACTCATTTCAATGTGTATTGCAACAATAAAACCGATTGCAGTGGTGCCAACTCGGGCAATTTATTTAAGCGCCCATCTTAAAATGACCGTTAAAAAGCAATCTGCTTGTAAATGTTATGCACTATTTGCAGTTCGTAATCAGTAAATGATTAGTAAATATATGAAAAAGCAGTCCTGTATTTATTTATTTTTCACTCTTTAACGTTCTGGAAAAATTGATTTCTTTTTGATAAATTTTATCTATCGATAAGTAACATCAGGTACAGACGATATTCAATCGATCTGGCAACGCGGCGCGGTACGTGGCTTCGGGACACGGAAAACAATTTTTCAGGAAAAGCTAAACAAAATATGTTTAAATCGGTATAAAATCAAAAGGATATATGGGCAGACGTCCGACTGATCGAAGGAGCACAAAAGGCTACATGAACTGTAAGTGGACCGGACAATCCGCATTTGTTTTCCTGTGCTTTCCTATGTCCTTTCACTTTTAATTGCCAAGTTCAAGATACAAATACATGGGCCTATTCAGCTGATTAGTTCTGTTTCTGTTTATATGGTTACTCAATGGGCACTACTAAACTTTCCAAAGCCTCCCGCCGCTCCAATAAAGCCAAAGATTCGCGCATAATATGCAGACTTTTTGTTTGTTTTGGTTGGCCAAGTACATAAGTACATATGTTTGGCTCATACATACGCATACATACTTAAACCTGCGGTCTTTGTTTGCCGCCTATAAATAAATATCAAAAAATGCTTACTAACTAGAGCCATTTGTTGCTATTTACCTGCGTTTTGTATACGTCAACAAAGCGTTATTATATAAACAAATACAAATCGGCCATCAGCTGTTCTTAACCCTAGATAGACTTGTTTATGTCTAGTATAGCATTATTTACTTTAGCTTATTTTCCAAAACAACAAAATGTGTTTGAAAAGCTCTTGACAAACTAGGAACATCAAACTTGTTAAACTGCCAAAGTAATACAAGTTTTACTAATTTTGTGATTTTAAAAAGTTTTGTTAACATGTTGGCAAAATGAACTCATTGTAGGCTTATCAATAATATTTTGTGGAGCAATAACTTATTGCCAGCTATAAAATTTATTTCACCTTCAAACGAAATAGTTTAAAATGCTGTGTTTCCTTCCTTTATTTATATGATCTTCCGCGAAATACATAAAATATTGCATCACGCAAAGCTTGGGATTTTGTCCTTGTCAACAATTATTTGCAAATACGATCACTTGTCAAATTCCCAGAACTGATATCGGTCATTCAACTTTGAACACAGAGCTTGGGGAATGCGGGGTTATTCCGGAAACTCTTTCGTCGCTCTCTTTTTTTCGTCCTCTTCTTGGGGAACTCAAATAGAGCGAATATTGCATCATGCTAAGCTTGCAATTTCATCATCCAAACGGACGAGTATAAAAGCAGCGGCGCTGGCTTCTTCAATTTTATTTCATCATCGCGATGCAAGCAGTTAACACGCGCCAAAAGACGAAAGCACAACTTGGCCAAATGGGCGTAGGCTAGGTCGGGATTGACTTAATTGTTTGGGTTAAACCACGTCCTAATCGGATGCACTTGCTCTCTGATCCTTGCAGAACTCACCAAACATCAAGCATCACCATCAACCTGCACACTCACACACAGATTCCAATGATTCCAAGGATACAGTGAAGCAAGCGATAATTACCAGCACTATGAGTAACGTACAGAGTGCCCCCAATGGCGTGGCCGGGGGCGTGCCCGTGGGCGTGGGCGTGGGCATCAAGACGGCACGAAGCAACATCTTCAACGTGGATGGGCTTCCTCAGCAGATGGCCGCCATGAGTGTGGATTACTCCAGCATCCGGGGCAAGGATGTCCTCGTGCAGCCCAGCGACGAACAGATGGAGCTCCTGCAGAAGAGGCTAAAGGACCGCATTGCCGACAACTGCGGGGAGACCATCTACGAGATTGGCGTTGGCGAAGGTAGGTGCTCTTGTCAGGATTCTTAAACGTACAGCAATAACTGATCCATCTAAACTTTAGAAGAACGATAATTCACCCTTTAGAATTTCGTAGTTTGTGAAATTTTATTTTCTTTAATTAATTATCAACAAATATTTAAACAAAAAAATAAACCCATTTCTTAATAGATGGCAGCGACAATGGGCTGAATCCGGAGCAGTTTGAGGCTTCCGTGGCCACACTGCATCTTCTGGCTGCCAATATAGACGCAGACGTCGTCAAACTGCGTGAGCGGCGGGCAGAGAAGGGCCAATCGGCGCAGTTCCTTATCCGAAAGCACATCGAGACGACGGACTTTATGGAGATAAGGTAACTAAAGAGCTTGAATCCCAAGAAAGCTAACCTAACAATTTCCGTATTCCTCAGGGTGGCTGTCGTGGGCAATGTGGATGCGGGCAAGTCCACGCTACTGGGCGTGCTAACCCACGGGGAACTGGACAATGGTCGTGGCCATGCCCGACAACGTCTGTTCCGTCACAAACACGAAATCGAGAGCGGACGGACAAGCTCAGTAGGAAACGACATCCTCGGCTTTGATGGAGTGGGCAATGTGGTAAATAAGCCGGACCATGGCCACCTGGACTGGGTTAAAATTTGCGAAAACTCGGCGAAGGTAATAACCTTCATTGATCTGGCGGGACACGAGCGCTACCTGAAAACCACTGTCTTTGGCATGACGGGACATGCTCCAGATTTTGGCATGCTGATGGTGAGTTCCTTGGTAAAAGAATTGCAACGTGGTTTGACTTTGGACATCCTACCTCATAGATTGGCGCAAATGCTGGCATCATTGGAATGACCAAGGAGCATCTGGGGCTGGCCTTGGCGCTAGCCGTTCCCGTTTTCGTGGTGGTCACCAAGATCGACATGTGTCCAGCCAACGTGCTGCAGGACAACATGAAGCTTCTGTTCAAGATGCTCAAATCACAGGGTTGCCGAAAGGTGCCGGTGGTGGTGCGTTCCCACGACGATGTTGTCCTAAGCGCCACGAATTTCGTTAGCGAGCGTTTGTGCCCCATCTTCCAGGTGTCGAATGTGACCGGTGATAATCTGGAGCTGCTCAAGATGTTCCTCAACCTGTTGAGCACACGCATGGCTGGCTCCGAGAGTCTGCCGGCCGAGTTTCAAATCGACGATGTGTATTCTGTCCCAGGAGTCGGTACAGTAGTCTCCGGCACTTGCCTCCAGGGCACCATTCGGCTGAACGACTGCCTAATGCTTGGTCCCGACGCTGTGGGTGGATTCGTGCCCATTACCATCAAGAGCATCCACCGCAAGCGGATGAACGTGGCGCGCGTGCGTTGCGGCCAAACGGCGAGCTTTGCCCTGAAGAAGATTAAGCGCGCCTATCTGCGCAAAGGCATGGTGATGGTGTCGCAGGATCTCAAGCCGCAGGCCTGCTGGGAGTTCGAGGGTGAGATTCTAGTACTACACCACCCGACGACAATATCGGCACGCTACCAAGCGATGGTACATTGCGGCAGCATCCGTCAGACGGCCTCCATCATTCACATGTCGCGTGACTGTCTGCGAACGGGCGACAAGGCACATGTCAAGTTCCGGTTCATCAAACAGCCGGAGTACATTCGCGCCGGTCAGCGTCTGGTCTTCCGCGAGGGACGCACCAAGGCGGTGGGCAATATCCTTCGTCCGCTGCCCAATGCGGCCGCTTCTCCATATCGCCCCAAGCCCGCCAAGATGCAATCGCGTTCGCAGAACGGCGGCAGCAATGGCAGCAACAACCAGCATCGGCAGCAGGGGCAAGGAAGCTCCTCGGGAGCGGGCTGCAGCAAGGATGCGGGCGACGAGAAGCTGAATGGTGACAAGCGCGAGGGCGGCAGTCGACGGGGCGGCAAGCGGAAACGAAACAATCGGCCAAATCCCTCTGGCGGAGGAACGGGCCAGTCCAATGGGTCGGCCGCTCTGGGTCTGCCACTCGGCGAAATGCCCTCGTCGTCATCTGCAGAAGTAGCACCGGCTGGTCTCACCGAGTGAGGAGTGCCGCCTCCAAAATTTGTTCTAGTTGTGTAAGCTAAGATATTTTTGAAATCCTAAAAAGAACCGGAGGAATGTATTTTCATACTCTCCAGTCCAGACTCCTGATCTGAAGGGGCGTTCGCCTCCAATAAATGGTTCCGTGTCCCGTACTCGTCCACTGTAAATTGTGCGAAATGCCAAACCCAATTCGATATTCTTTTTATTCTATAGACTTAAGATCAATGATGTCACTGCTACTTGAATTTAATTATGCCTATTTTTTTTTCCCTTACATTAACGTGAGTTTATCTACCTTAATCTTGATTTCCTAAAGCTAATGATTTGAATACAATTTTTATTTAAACGTTAACATGAGTTTGATTTTGAAAAAGTTTATTTTGGGCTTGACTGCTTTGAATTTGTTAAACTGAATTCGAACGACTTCGTTTCTTCAAATAATTGGTTTAATGAAGTTACTATCACAGGAAATATAAACCGGAATAAAATTATTTCATATGTGAAACTTAAGAATTTTTTTTGTTTCCTAGATATAACACCAAAAAGGTACATTTTTCATGACATTGATTATACATTTACAGGCTTAACAAAAATATGTTTATAACTAATGGAAAAAGCTCAGTGAATGCATAAGTTAAGTAACATTTTGATTTATAAAATTTTGTTGTAAAATGGTGGTTTCAGAATGACAATCTGAATTCCTTTTTCCTTTGTTATTTAGAGTTAAGAACGCTTGTCTCTGGAATTTGCGAAGATTATATTGTTTCTCAATCCATTAAATAAAAGCAATTTTTGTCTGAAATATATGATTATATTAATCTTGCAAGACTCTTACCCTTATTCCGCTTGAAAAAATGTGAGCTTATCGAGTTTAATGTTCTGTCTTCAATGTTTATTCATCTGTGTTTGCTAAAGTTGACTAAAATTTATGTTGCCGCGTATATACAATCGCTTTAATCAAAGTTATTGACTGATCCCTAGTTTTTTTTCTTGCTGTTGAGGTCCTTTTTCACGCCCTCCAGTTCTTGCCGCACATTGTTCTTGAACATGTTGACGAAGGACCTGCAATTGAAAAGGATTTTTAGCTTGAGAACACCCTGCCTAGTTAAAGGCATACTTGAATCGCTCTGGCGTCATCTCGTGCAGTCCCTGCTCCCTGGCCAAGCTTTTGGTGCGGTACATCAGGGAAACCACCAACTGAGCAGCCCTTCTCATGGGATAACTGTCCGCCATGCGCTGGATGAGCTGCTCGTTGTTGGCCAGGTAGCGCATCAGCAGTCGCAGCACCATCTTGCCGGGTACTTTCGCTCCCTTATCCTGCCTAGAACTCTGTGTCCTTGTACTTCCGGATCAGCTGCTGCTTGAGTTTCAGCTGATTTCGAAGCAGTTCCAGTCGCTGTTGCTGCTCCTCCTTGTTGAAATCGATGCCAGGCAGCTGACGGATTTGCTCGCGGGCGGACTCAAATCGTTTCTGTAGCTCAAAAATCTACGGAAAGGAACCGCAAGTCAGGTGGGATAACTGGAAAGTTGCATTATGTAAGAACCCACCTTGTGGTTGCAATCCTGGGACTCGCGCAGCTTCACAGCGTTCTCAAGCGGATCCTTTTCAACGCTGCAAAACAGAAAGACTAGTTATATAAGGCTCTTACTTTAATGCGCACTTGTTTACGCATTTCGGCTATTTTCGGCAATGTCCAGTCAGGGGCATTAGCCTCGAAAACAAATTCGCATTGCCAACCCACCAGCGAACAATGTCGTAGATTATCGGCAGAATCTCAATGTCCAACTGGTCCACCGTCAACTGGCACTGACCGCCGATCCCGTTGGAGGTCTGGGTCTCCTGCGAAATGGCCGGCTCGAAGGGGGAGTTCGAAGTTTGGACCAGGCCGTCGGCTGTTAGGATGGGTTTTCTGTCCTCAATCTGGTTGTTTGGTGACAATTCCATCATAAAAAAGCCGAGTCGAATTTCCAGCAACAAAATCAGTGTGGCCTTACCAGGAACGCTCATTTATACCGAACACAGGTAATCACATAATTTCCCGCCACTAATAGCTATTTTATTATATTTAATATTTGTTTCGTTTTTTTTTTCTCAAAAATATAAACATAAAAAAAAAACTTTGGGTAACTACAATTATTACAATTATTTGGCGTATGTAGAATCTTTGTTTTAATTTTAAAAAACTTAAAACGTATATGCCGTAGTATTTTTGGTGAATGCCATGGTATTTTTCTAGAACTGGGAAGCATCGGCAGCAGTGTTATCGAAATCGTTCCACCAATCACATCTGTTATTGTTTACTACATGCAATTTGTTTACGTTTGCATTTTGTTTACGATGCTGAAGTAAGATTTTTAAACTTTTTTGGGAGTTGGGAAGTTATGCTTCAACCCACTTCAGAAAATTAATTATTTGGAAAGCGTTGCTACCAGCAAAAATGTATAAAACATTTTGAGTATGGAAGGGTGTCCACAGAAAAGCCCGTGTCTCTACTTTCTCTTGATGGCATTTCGCATCCTCAAGTAAATTAGCGCTGGTTAAAATTGCTCTGCCCAATCTGATTTTTTCTTTTCACAGCTGACCAGCAACGAAACCCTATGCTCTTCCTGTGGTGCGAAGCGCAACATACTTAATACCAGCAAACGGAGCTTCAAAACATTTGAAAATTCATGGGTTCTCGGTCGCTACAGATCGAGGATGCTCTGGAGCAACAGTTGAAGTTAAACAAAAGTGCCTTTACCCGTGATAATTCTCAGACTGTCAACGAGCAACTACATCACTATGCACGGATCAACGACGAACAGCAACGGCTGGGAAATAATGACTACAGTCAGAGCAGTAGCAACACTGCGGACAACGGTGTTTCCTTACCCATAGAGGACACAGAGGACTTTGACAGAGAAGATCCCAAAAACGAGTATTCAACGATGCATCGCAGTGATCTTGTTCAACGACGATTTGCTGATTTCTCGGAGGTTTCTCCAAAGGAATTTAGTGAAACAACCTCGGACGAATGGTACGCTAGTGCCTCGGATCAGGAAGAGACAACAGTGCCGGTCAATCCGTACAGCCGGGAAGCGGTTAATCCCGTGCTCGAGTGCGTCAACCAGATATTAATTCAACAGTCGATGGAGGAAGCTCCGAACTCAGTAGATACCGAGTGCAGTAAACGCAAGCGGGTACACTTTTCCACTAGAAATAACGTGGAGTATGTACCTCAGCCAGACGACGATGAGCATGTTGTTCAGCGGCAACAAATATTGTTGCATTACCAACCTATTGTCCCCGCTGTTGATGCCAGTCATTACGAGAGCATCGATAGCAACAAGTACGAGCCTATAGGGTCTGAGCGTGATTCAAATCTTTACGTGGATATGACAGCCAGTCTCACTGACTTAAGCCCAATCCACAAACCACCTCCCGCTCTGCCTCCGAAGCCAGCCAACTTGCTCAAGTTCAAGAAGTCATTTAATCAGTTGAAGGAGCCAATAAAAGACGAAAACGACTGCTCCACTTCCATAATTTCAGCTACTGAACCCGATTACTGTTCTATTTCCGACGTTGTCGTGAAAAGCGTTCCGTTGGCCTATGTTAATAAGAAACTTGTGCAGAAAGTTGAAGCTAATGAAATTGAGGAGATTTTGGCCGACATACCCAAGCTTCCCAATGTTGCGGCTATCATTGCGCCAAAGGAGTCTGCCTCCGACTATCTGATAATGACCCCCAAGACTGCACAGGCACCTCGGTCGCCCCAATTTCAATCGCAGAGCGATGAGAAATGTAAGCACGTACCAATTATACTGACCGAGATAAATAGGCGCATAAGTAAGCCCAACTTTTCGACCATGCCCAAAAGGCTGCCTAGCACCCCTCCGCCAAAAACGATGATGTGTCCGATAGCGGATTACTTGGACGACATGCCCATTCAAGCGGAATTCGATTGGTACAACCTGGACGTAGAATACGATCAAAGCCAGGGATCGAGTATTAACTTACCTGATGATGGTTTTCTAGAGAAGATCTGCAATGACAACGATGGTTTGATCAGTGCCGCCGACGAATACAACCTAGACGAGGAGTTTCAGCAGGAGCCCCCATTGATGGAGCAAAAATGATGAAATCCTCGATCCGTGCCGTAAAATTAGAAAATTATGTCCCTTTAGTTTTACATCATTGTTGATTCAACCGTAACTTCCATGGCCTTTTACTGAACTATGTTCTGGCAATAATAGATTATGTTCTATATTTAAAATTGTCCCCTACCGCTCATAAAACAATTAAAACTAACATTTTTAGCAATTAATTATGCCTTAAATATGTTTTATTTAACTCATTGTATTCATATCACGTATAACTTTCCGCGAAGCGTACCGTCCACTCGGTTAACATTAAACTTAAACAGTGAAAAACAGTTTTTCCAACCAATAAAGTCAAAATGAAAATAAAAATCGCTTAAATTTGTCACTCCTTACTTTTTTAACACATAAAAACCACTCCGCTCTTCTTATTCATTAATTCCCTGAAGATTCCCTTAGCCGAGGTATAATAAATTCTGAGCGTATTACGCAGATTAATAATATATGATTTAATTGAGCGGGGGAAGCATTGGAATAGAACTCTCTATACATTTCTAAGTTCAGCTCCACCAAATTTGTAAACCTCCGAATGCTACAAACTAGGGAGAAGAACAATTTAATGGAATGAGCATATTAATACAAAATATTTGTATAATGCTATATGTAAATACTTCCACTATATCATCTGATTGAAAAAACCTACTTACTCGAGGGGGGTTTTTGGGGTTCAAACAAAATAATAAACAAACCGTTGGTTGAAACCGTTGGTTTCTCTTCCTTAAAGTTCGATGACATTTTGTAAACGACCTTGTTTTTATTAATAAAATCTCTTATATTGACAGTAATATTTTTATTCAATTTGTTAAAGTGTTCGCTTACAAAAAGTATTATACTATCAGCAACTATCTTTACAAAAATAAAAGAAAAGCATAGATGCCGCATTCCAGTAAACATTTCCTAAAATCTCTAATATCTTTAAAAAGTCTTTTGCTTATCGGATACTGAAAAAATGTTAATACTTATGATGGAAAAATCAATATAAGTTGGTGGTTGGAAAAGATTATACATTAATTTTTACAGTCATTTTATAAATTTAAGTTTTAAGTGGAACTTAGCGAAAATCTTTCTTACTTCTTTCTAGTACCAAGGATAGTTTTTAAGGTTATATTCCACAGGCTCATCCAGACGAGGTTTAATTAACTTTTCGCTTGATGCGAACTTCAGCTTTAAAAGACAAAATCAAAAATCTAGGTGGTTTCTGTTATTTGTTAATAAGATCACTCACCCAGTGACAAAGCCACTTGAGTTTGAAATATTCGTCCATCACCAGTTCCAAAGGATCGTCCGTCGTGTACCCGTTTTTCTTTAAATCATTTATTAATCTGGTAACAAGGTCCAAGGTGAACTTGACCGCGTGTATCGGTGCCAGAAAGTATCGAAGTTTTCTGCATCCTTTAACCAGTTCAAGTAGTCCCTCGCCATCATAAGGCGTAGTTCCACGAAGGAAAAGCAATCTCTCCAGGGTTTCTCCCTGATTAATAATAGATTTGCGGACTAAAGACGCACTGGTAAAGGTTCTTATGTAATTAAATTGGATTACTTTAAGCTTGGGAAAAACAGGAAACTCCATTGAAATATCACAATGTACAATGTTCAAATCTTCCAAAGAATTTAATGTCGGGTTGACCTCGGGATCGTCGGATGCTATATCGATTCCTTTTACTTTGAGAAGTCGAAGCTTTTTGAGGGGGGCACAGATGGAGAATATATCAACTGGATCGGCGGGTGCAACCTTCGGATAAAACTCTCGAACTATTTCTAAATCCAGCTCCGTCAAATTTATGAACTTTTGTATGCAATGCACTTAGTAAAAATTAAAATGAACATAAATAATAAATATGATTATAAAATATACAAAACTACCTTTAATATACAGAAAAAAAATTAGTTAGTTGCAAATAAATTTTTTTTTTTAACTTAGATTTAGTAATTATCCAAATTACTTACGATCGTCAGAAGGAGTTTGTTTTATCCGCAGCTTTGTCAGATGAGGTAAGTCAGGCAGGTCCTCAAGTAACTTGATTTGATCTTCCGATGTCCTTGATCCTTTGAAGTGCAGATCAAGTGACTTGACTGAGTTTTTTTTGTCGCTTATGAAATTGGAAACATAATTCAAGCCTTCGACATCAAAACTTAAACTAATGTCTTTCAAGTTGTGACAATGCTGTAAAATCAAGTTGTCCAAGCTAAGATCATTAGTCTTATAAGCTGATCTTTTAATAAGATTCACATTGGATCCGCAAAGCGGCAGAATATATTCCCAGCAACTCATGCTTATTCCAGTGAGGTAATATATGTCTTTGAAGGCATTTCGACTGTGGTAAACAAATGCTTCCACAAAATATGGATGCGCTTGGGCCAAGTTCACCTTGTTGACTGTGTTTCCACAGTATCTGAATATGCGATCCAGAACTTCCAGCGGCAAATCGGTCATATTCCGCTGATTTTCCATCGCTGCACTTTCCCTCGAAGAGTGCAACGCAAACTGACGCAAAAAAGCTTTTTGTGCCTCATAAAAGCGAAACGGATAAAAAGAGTGGCAGTGAATATGGGAAGTGTTCTCAGCGCTCTTAGATTTTTGTGTTTAGTTTACTTCAATGCTTATATATTGAAATCCGATTTCCCTGATCTGATCGGTCTATAAAATATACTTCATTTAGTAACTTGGGATTATCTGGTAAATATATCGCGATGTTGGTTATGCATGGGAGATCCTAAAAGCTTCTCTTTTAAGAAAGAATTGAGAATTAAAAACTTTGGCAAAATTGAGCATATTGCAATTCTTATTTTAAAAGAGAAAATAGATTATGCCTTATGCTTCTCTTTCTTTAGAGTTCGATGACATTCTATAACAGACCTTGTTTTTATTTATTTAAACCTTTAAATGCACAATAATTTGTATACTACATACTTATATTTGTTATAGTGTTCGCTTGTGTTGATACCGTCAATTTATAAATTTATGTTTTAAGTGCAACTTAGCATAAATTTAACTTCTCTCTACTTTTTTATTACCAATAGGGGCTTTTTAGTTTATATTCCTCAGGCCCACTCAGACGAGGATTAATTAACTTTTCATTTGATGTGAACTTCATCTGTAAAAGACAAGAATCAAATTAGTTTGTTGGACTTGTAATTTGTTAATAAGATTACTCACCCAGTGACAAAGCCACTTGAGTTTGAAATACTCGTCCATCACCAGTTCCAAAGGATCGTCTGGCGTGAACCCGTTTTCCCCTAAAGCAGTAACCAATCTTTTAACAAGGTCCAAGTGGAACTTAACCTCGTGTATTGGAGCCAGAAAGTATCGAAGTTTTCTGCATCCTTTAACCAGTTCAAGTAGTCCCTCGCCATCATAAGGCGTAGTTCCAGAAATGAAAAGCAATCTCTCCAGGGTTTCTCCCTGATTAATAATAGATCTGCGGACTGAAGACGCACTGGTAATGGTTCCTATATAATTAAATTTGATTACTTTAAGCTTGGGAAAAACGGGAAACTCCATTGAAATATCACAATGAACAATGTTCAAATCTTCCAAAGAATTTAATGTCGGATTGAACTCAGGATCGTCAGATGCTATATCAATTCCTATTACTTTGAGAAGTCGAAGCTTTTTGAGGGGGGCACAGATGGAGAATATATCAACTGGATCGGCGGGTCCAGCCTTCGGATAAAACTCTCGAACTATTTCTAAATCCAGCTCCGTCAAATTTATGAACTTTTGTATGCAATGCACTTAGTAAAAATGAAAATGAACATAATTAATAAATATGATTATAAAATATACAAAACTACCTTTAATATACAGAAAAAAAATTAGTTAGTTGCAAATAAATTTTTTTTTTTAACTTAGATTTAGTAATTATCCAAATTACTTACGATCGTCAGAAGGAGTTTGTTTTATCCGCAGCTTTGTCAGATGAGGTAAGTCAGGCAGGTCCTCAAGTAACTTGATTTGATCTTCCGATGTCCTTGATCCGTGGAAGTACAGATCAAGTGTCTTGACTGAGTTTTTTTTGTCGCTTATGAAATTGGAAACATAGCTCAAGCCTTCGACATCAAATTTGAAACTAATGTCTTTCAAGTTGTGACAATGCTGTAAAATCAAGTTGTCCAAGCTAAGATCATTGGTCTTATACGCTGTTCTTTTAATGAGATTCACATTGGATCCGCAAAGCGGCAGAATAAATTCCCAGCAACTCATGCTTATTCCAGTGAAGTAATATATGTCTTTGAAGGCATTTCGACTGTGGTAAACAAATGCTTCCACAAAATATGGATGCGCTTGGGCCAAGTTCACCTTGTTGACTGTGTTTCCACAGTATCTGAATATACGATTCAGCACTTCCAGCGGCAAATCGGTTATATTCCGCCGATTTTCCATCGCTGCACTTTCCCTCGAAGAGTGCAGCGCGAACTGACGCAAAAAAGCTTTTTGGTCCGAACAAAAGCGAAGCGGATAAAGAGAGCGCGAGTGGCTGAGAAAATATGTGTCCGCTCTCAGAGCTGGAATTGAGCCTAATACTAATTCTGGTGGTTATTTGTAGATTAGCATAAGTTTGCATTCTTCCCGATAAGTTTGGGCATTGCATTTATTTGTTGATTCCGATGTAAAAATAAATCAGTTTGAGGAATTAAAGCTACTATCGGTTGCAAAACGCGTTTCCATTGCATCAGATTTTAAGTTCGACTGAGAAAATCATTCAGTGATTGAAAAAATATTGCAATCAAGTTCTCAAGTTAAGAGAGAATCAAGAGTAGACGTAGATATCTGAAGCAGTGATGCCAAAATTTTTTCGAAAAAAAAGGACAGATTGAGAAAAAAAACGGGAAAAATGGGATGAAAATATTATAAAAAGGATAGAAAAAAGGACAAAAAGTTTGTTTACAGTAATTTTATTTTTTATTATTAAAATAATAGTTTTAAGGCATCTTCGATTATTTTTCCTTCGTCATTATTGCTGTCCTCATAAGTAGGCATGGAGCCAATTAATTGGAGAGACTTTTCAGGCAAGTTATAATTATGACAACATAATTTATGACGACGCAATCCAAATCTCAAGAAAGAACACATGTACATGTATTTATAAGCGGTAAGCTTTTGAAAAAATATATATATTTACCTGAGTGCCAAAATGGCATTTAATGAATCTACCTCTAAACGGTTCCTAATTTTGGTTTTCACCAAGTTTACTTGGCTAAAAACTCTCTACCTCAGCATTTGACCATGGCAATGAAAGCAGACAGAGAGGTCCTCATAGGGGTTGTTGCCAGCAGAATCCCGATACCTCTTCACTTCTGACCAAAATGTTGAAGTATTTTCAATATTTTCCCAATTTATTAGGTGAATTTTGGAATATTGTGAAATTATTTTGCTTTTAATCTCAGAATTTATTAAAAATATATGTAAAATATGCAGAATTGAGCCTTTTTGAAAGCAAATAATATTAGATTTAATAAAAAGGACAGATTTCCGGATGAAAAATCTAAAAAAGGACAGATTTCAGGTATGCGGATGATTTTCAATTTCTTCCGGATGAAACGTTAAAAACAGGACAGATCTGTCCGGAAAAAGGACAAATTGGCATCACTGATCTGAAGTACTTTTCTTACTCTTGGGGTGACGACATTTTAATGTATTGTCTGTAATCACACAACATATTTATACGCTTTCAGAGCAAGGGTATATCGGATAGCTCCCATACGAGAGATGACGTTTTTGTTCAGATGACGTTTTCTAACTGCTAATAACGGAAATGAAATTAGAACACCGTTGTTTTCCATCAGACAAGCAGGATTTTTTGAATTATAGAGTTTTCTAACGACTCTTGAATCACGAATTAAATTTCATCAAAATCGGACGACTATATCACATAGCTGTCATACGGAAAATATGAAAAATTGATAGAAAAATCGTCATAGCTTCTATGTAATATAGCCTTTATATATTTTGTTCGACATATGTACATATTTGATGACTGCAAGGGTATATAAGCTTCGGCTTGAAGTTAGCTTCCTTTCTTGTTTTATTTGTAAGTTTGTTCATATATTTGATTAAGCTTAATAAAAAGTTAAATTAAGCATATAGCTAAAGAGCAATGAGAATTAGTACAAGATTATAAATATAAGAAATATGTATGTATTTGATAAGTTTCTATACATTATAGTTGCCTTAACACAAGATAAACAATTGGACAAGCTGTAATTAAAACGGTTATATCATATTTAATAAAATATGTAATTTGGATTTGAACATTTTATGATGTTCGATAAATTGGGCCAAATTATATTGTTTTTTTATTAACAACATATCGAAAGACCTGTACTAACAATCATCAACAGCATATCTAAAGACCTGCACTAACAATTTGAAAGGTAGAAAAGAGTTCTCTGCTGGGGGAATGGAACGGAATTCCAAGGATTCTAGGGGGGTGGCAGCAGGGGGGACTTCTGCGGGGGAGGGACCGACTTGCTGCAGGAGACGAACTGCTTGCTCGGCTGCACGCAGCTGTTGTCGCGATCGTAGATGCCGAGGAAGGTGCGGCAGTTGGAGCAGTAGAGGTACTCCCGGTTGTCCGAGGACATCAGGCAGGGCAGGAAGCAGAGTGGCCAGCAGGAGGCCCAGCAGCCGGAGTCCTCGATCTCCGAAACGGCCTTGATCAGCGGACGCCGACTGCATCCGCAGCAGGGACAAAAGAGACGTCCCTCCGCGGGAGACCAGCGCTCCATGGAGGCACGATAACGGTACCTCCGCTGCTCGGTCGTCTTGTCCGAGGGAGTTGGACAGGGACAGGGACAGGGACTCTCGGACTTGGAGGACGCTCCACTGCAACCCGTTGACGATGCCTTTTTGTCCACTAACTTTGCGTCGCCGGATCCAGCACTTCGGCTGGAAATATTCTTCTTGGCCATATCTTTCCATATAAAATAATACAAATTGAATAAGTTTAATTGTTCCTTAATGGACCAACTCACATTTCTCCGCCTCTTCGGCCATTTGGGTCTCCGAAAGGCCGGTCATCTTGCCGATTCTTGAGAGGCGCTCCTCGCTGATTCCATGATCCGCGGCCAGCTTGTGCAGATTCTTGATCTTATCGGTGGTCACTGCGTAGATCTCCGGGTGATCCTTCTCGATGTGGCGCACCAGTTCGCCGGTATCGTATCGGGAACACTGGACAACCTTCATGCAGTGCAGACAGCGCAGGGATTGCATATCGCCAGGCGGTGTGTTTGGGTTGAACATGGCTTTGTCCTACTTCAGTTTTTATAATTGTTAACTGGGAAAATATATACGAAAATATAACGAAACACTTTTGACTTCGACAAAATGCCGGTCAATTACAGCCTGCTTGGGGAAATATGAGCGACATATGAAGGATTTTTAATAACAAATTGTATTTTTATTTCTTTAATATTTAAAGTTTTTAAAATTGATAAAGTGACAAAAAGGCGACAACAACCTCTCGAAATTAATCACTTTCCTAACCAGTTTTTCCGCCGAAGTCGTTGAATGAAAACTGCTTACTCACCTCTTTGCCATAAAGCGAAAACCAACATCATCAGCCCGAACACATTAGGATTTATTTTATGCAGATGTGTGAACTGAAAAACCCTCGACATCAATCAGCCTAAGCTATGTGGAAGGGCCTGCCTTTAATAAAGCAAAGACCAGCAGGTATTGCCAGTGTTATTGTGCCTTCCATCGAAGTGGGAGCCACATGGAACCCCCACCCGGCGACTTATCGACTTAATCCAATCGCCTTCGAGCACCCTGTATCCATAATGCTCTTCGGCTGCGTCAACATTTTATTGTCAGTCATTTTCCAACGCCCCGCAGCTTCTTTCCCCTCAATCAGTTCCGTTTCGTTCACGTGCCACGCCCCCTAAACCACCGCCCAAGTGATTTTCAAGGGGGCTCCTCCAACTTCTCCCCGCTCTTTTTAAGTCTTTGAGTGTGTTTTTCAACATTTTGTCAAAATTGATTTTTTACTGCACTTACGGCATGATGCGACCATTTTGGGGTTCCACATGGCTCCACATGGTTCCCTGGGCTTATACACGGTGAAAAAAAGAGTACATATAAAAGGTAATGGATTTTAAGATGTGATCAAAACTAAATGAAATTATTTAACTTGAAAATTTTTCTTATCAAATTTTCTTTATCTTTTCAGACTTGACTTATTAAGTAAATAATAATATTATATTTAAAAAAGGAAATTTAATTTTTTTTAATAAACGTTGATTTCTATTTTGCAAAAAAAAGCCAAAAACTTCAAAATATTAAAATGGCAAACAAAGTCGAATTGCAAACAATAATAAATAAACAATAAATTATACAAGTATGTTGTATGTTCAGTTTAATTTCTTGCTTTGTATATCTATCATGTTAATTTAAGTTGGCAATTGGGCTTAAAAAATTCTTGATGAATTTACAAAAAGTTTAATTAGTATACGCATCCTATCAAATTCCCTATTCCTTCTTTCTGTGTAAGACATTTGTGGAAAACTGGTTAGGAAACAGTATTAAATATTTTATTATTTTAGCATACTTTACTGTGTACAATTGTTCTCCTCCCCCCGTGCAGCACTTCTGCTGCCCCATTTTACCTTTCTAGCTACGGCATTGCTCATACGCCCCGTTGTACGCACAAAGGAAGTCGCACCTAAAAAGCCAACGCGTGTCGCTGTCATTTGCCCCAATGCGTCTGCATTTATTGACTTCGTTGTTGGTGCTCGTACAAAGTTCCTTTTTCCTTTCTTTTTTTTTTTTAACTTTTTTTCTGTCTACGCCTGCGAAGATGTCATTAGAGCCAGTAAAGAGAATTCCGCCGAAGAAGAATCCTTTGGAAGAAGCGTGGAAGAGCGTGGAAAAGCCGGAGGCTGTGGGCGATTTGCATTTACCATTTTAGCTGAAACACTTGCTCCGATGTCCGGATACGTTTTCGCTGACATAAGTGCTCCGTGTAATTTTACTCGATTCTCGTTTATTCTGTAGCTTTAGCCGTACTTACACATAGACAATACATTGTACACTCAATGTCTAGGACTAATATAAAAATACATTTCTTATTTCTTTTGTTTTCCCCCCTTTTTTTTTTGGTTTCTTGACTTTGTTTGTTTTTTGCGTTGGTTTGGAAGCTTTGGAAGCTTGGTTGTTAACATTTTCTTTCATTGAATTCGATTTGTGTGCACCACCCCCTGCGTCCTCTTAAGGACTTCAGCAATGTCCTCGGTTTTTTGGTCAGTTGATGTGTGTATGGTGTTTTTGGTTTCCCATCCGATCTGTTTGATCTGTCGGCTTGATGTTGGTGCTTAATTGGATTAATCCACGGTTTAAGTGTGTGTAAAATCATTCTAGCCTAGGCGAACACTCGCTGTTCACGTGTAAAATTGGACTATGCTTAAAATATGTACACTGGATCGTTGTGGGTTAACTAGTTGTTGAATCCTTTCCTCTCCGATTTGCCCCCTTCTTAACTTAGCTTTACACACGCACACTTTTTGAGGCACATTCAGTTTTGAATCATCTTACAAATTTATAAAGTTTGCAACAAACAACTCCGGCGCCACGCCCCTCGCCCCTCGCCCTCCGCTTCAACTGCCTTCGCTACAAACTAATTGTAAAAATTAAAAATTGATTTACCCAAAATAACAGTTGGCTCGGGGCCAAAAAGGGTTATCTTCCCGCCAAGACAACTCCTGCAAGTTTAATGCATTTATCACTATTTTCCGGCCTCGAGTGGAAATATTGGGGAGGGGGGTCACGGGGGTAGGGGGTGGATGGGTGGATGGGTGTGCCAGAGGCTTTTCCAGCGGGTTTTCCGGGGACTTAGAGCGTGTTCTGCTTGGCAGCATCGCCGCTTTTGGCAGTCGCGTCGGGTCGCGAACGTGGGCGCCTCTTTGGCTGCAGCGAATAGAGACGTCCGCTGCGAGCCCGCGTTTGTGGCTCGCACTCCACACGCCACGTGCCATGGCCGCCGCTGAAAGGGGGTTCAAGGATGGGGGTTTGAGCTTCGAATTCAGACAGTACAGACAGGACACCCGAAGGCTACTCACTTCATCTCCAGCTTGGCCAGGCGCTGCTTGATCTTGGCCTGGCTGGCCGTGTACTCCGCCAAAAGGCGGGCCAGTCGCATGTTCAGGTTCTCCACCGACAGCTCCAGCTTCTCGATGCCGCCCTCAATGCTGTCGTGCACCCGCTGGGAATCTGAAGAATAGGATATTGATTACTTTCTGATAGTTAAATGTAGACTAAATGCTACAATCTCCAGCAGTATGCAAACTTATAACAAAACGTTTTTATGAGGGATTCGTTAAATTGGTAAGTTGAGTAATAGTAATATACATAACACAATTTTTTAATGAGTACTTGAAGATTATTGCTGAAACTACGTTCACAAAACTTTACATTACGTGTTACCCAAAATGTCTGCTTTCAGTGTGATGGGTTTCATTTTATTTCATTAAACAACATCAGTTCAACTTGTCTCTACTCGATTACAAATATTAATATTTGTAGTACCAAACTGCTAATTGTAAAAGTGTAGGTTTATTGTACCTGGAATATTAGTTTAAATACATACATAATTTAAGGATTATCAAGACTCTCTTTAATGTTTATTTAACTCAGAAATAACACAATCAGTGCTTTCATTCAAAATAAATGAGTCTGTTTGGTAATCATTGTCATATGATAAAGATTAAAGAGACTTAATTAAATTCGTTTTTTTTTAAATAATAAATTAAAAACCACAAAACAGGAAAAACCTTGCTTTATCAACGAATCAATAATATCCCACCTGGCGTATACTTAATATAACGATTAAACGATTTAATTAAACAACGGACTTACCGGCGAATATCTGCTCGTCCAGCAATCCATCTTTCCGCAGCAGCTGGCATCCTCGCTGGGTGAGCGTGGACCTGGCCTCCGGATAGTCCGACAGTGTCTCCCAGAGATCCCTTTTCGCCAGGCAGAAGAGGTCCGAGTAGCCCAAGGACCTCACGTTGGCCGTGCGCCTGTTCCCAGTTCGATTTCCCGCAATCTCCAGGACGGAGACCTCTCCGAAAACGGAACCGGCTCCCAAAGTGGCCAGCACGGTGATGCCATCGTCTCCGACGACGGAGAGCTTGCCCCGCTTCACGATGTACATCTCCTTGCCGACGTCGCCCTTCCGGCAAATGTAATCTCCCGGACTGAAGACCTGCAGCTTGAGTTTGAGGACGAGTGCCTCCAGGAGTCCCGGTTCCGTGTCGTGGAAGATGCGCACCTGCTTCAGGGTGTCCATGTGCACCTGGATGGCGATCTCCGCCTTCAGCTTGTCCGGCAGAGCAGCCAGCACCCGCTCCTCGTCCAGAGCGCCACTTTGCGACCAGGTGTAGGCGAACCACCGGATCACCCGGGCCTCCAGCTCGTGACCCACTCGCCGGAAGGCCATGTACTGCTTGACCCCGTCCATGCGATTCTGGAACTCCACGCGCGCCACATTCATGTTGGAGATCATGGAGCCAATGTTACCTGCAGGCGGAGGTGGGGAGAGCAGGGAAATCTTGGTTAATGAACGACCCGGGCGGCGGCAATTCATCTTGGCCATTTCATAACCGGTTCGCCACCCACTCGGCGGGTGGCACACAATGAAAACGAAACCGAGGCAGAAGGCGGCTGTGTTCCATGCCACTCATGGATTCCGGCGTGCGGATGGCGTGGCACAAAGGCGACTAATGGCGGCACTTCCGCTGCCGGAGTCAAACTCACACACATCCACGTCGAAATCTACATCCATGGAGCAGGAGAAGCGGCGGAGATGCCTCGAGCCACTCAGCGAAATATATAATAGATCCCAAAGTTGTGGTTCCCGTGCCGGCTTTTCAGTTCGGGGAAAATGAAACCCAACTTTGCAGACATCAAGTACTTAATAAGCAGTCCATATTTATCTTCACCACAAATCTTTGGCATGGCAACATAAGGAAGATGTTTAAGCACAAGTGTTTAATTTAAACTGCTTTACTTTAAACGCAATTTTGGAAAAACAAATCTAATGAATTTAGTCAACTTTGTATACCCTAATTTATATTTTCATCTTTTGGGAACTCTTAAAATAGAGTACCTATTGCAATTTCAACAAAGGTTTTAAATATCTTTGAGCTACTTTGTAAATTATTGCTTTAATTTTAAATGAAAATCAGAAGTAGATATTCAAACTCAGTAGTTTTCTTCGAAGTTAGCTTGTAATAAATACTTATTATGCATCTCTACTATATTATAAGCATCACTAAATTTTGTGTCGAACTTTCTGTTATTAATTTCTCAAAAGTAGACTTTAATGTTGACTTTATGGAATGCCATGCAGTAGAAATCATTTTCATGCATTCCTAAGAGCATAATCAGCATTTCATCTTATCAATTTCCTGATGAATTCCTAATGCTTGTTCCTGCATTTTTTCGAGTGTGCCCGTCAAATTGTCCTGTCCAAACGAACTCGGCATTCATCACAGTAAGTAAATTTGTTTGCACAGCGGGGTCGAGGCTGAGAATGAGGATGAGGATGAGTATGAGGATGCGGCTGCGGAATGTGGGGATCTGGGGAGCCTGGCAGCTGGTGGAGAGGCGGGAATGCGCCTCCTCCTCCTCCTCCGCCTCCTTGTACATGCCACCCATTTGGGGACGGTAATGGCAGCGATAAGGAGGACGACAAAAATGATAAAAAGGCACGTTTGCCAAAAAAACGATGAGGGGAAGAGGGAGGGGATGGCGGGGAAAGGGGGAAGTGGGGAATTGGGGCTGCGACGGCAACAAATCAACCCGGCAAAACAAAAAGCAAAATGGCATGGAACCGAATAGGACAGTCGTCCCAAACTCAACTGAACAGAATGGAATAGACTGAAGGCGTAATGAATAATGTGGGTCGTTGGGCGGTAAGGGGGCGTTAAGGGGGCGTGGCAGGGTGTACGTGTGGGACCCTGACGTGCGTGGCTGTAAATTAATACCCATTGATGTCACAGATGTCACTCTGGAACCAATTAAACGATCAGACGAAATATTTGCGTAAACAAGCGCAAACAGAGGACCCCAAAAGGGATTTTGCCGGGTGTCGACCTTTCATGGGATGACCTACTCACCCACAATGGTGGCGAAGATGAGGACGCCGGCCAGGAAGTCGGCCACCACGAACAGATACTCCACATCGTTCTCCGGCGTCGGAGTCTCGCCAATGGTGGTCAGTGTCAGCGTGGACCAGTAAAAGCTATAGATGTACTGCCTCTGCAGCGTGTTGTTCCTCGTCCCATTGAGATTGTAGACCCACGAGTCCGAGCTGAAGCCGATCTCGTAGCTGATGGCAAAGTACATGCAGGCGTTCCAGTGGATCAGCACCAGGATGGCCAGCACCACCTTGCAGATGCGGAAGGCGTTCGGATACCCGGTGGCCGTTTCCGTTCGGTCGAACCACTCCCACAGCCGGTTGATCCGGAGCAGCCGGTTCAGACGCACTATCACCGGGCAGGGAAGGTACAGGCTGGAGCACGTCTCCGGTGGCCACCAGATGTAGGCCAGATCGGTGGGCAGCATCGAGAGCACGTCCAGATACCAGCCCTTCGTGTGGAAGTAGTGCCGCCTCAGCCGGAAGGCATCCCGCACGAGGAGCCCCTGGTCCAGGAATCCTAACGGGGATGGAGGAAGCCAGGAGGCAAAGAAGAATGGGATTAGTTTCGGTGGCCTAGAGATTTGGCCCAGGCGGTGACTCTGCCTTTGTCTCAGTCGTGCCTTTTGCCTGCGGCGACAGTTTTTTGTAGTTTTTTGCATTTTAAGCGTTCTGATGGCATTCATAGTACAGGATTACCCTGGGATAATAGTTCGCAAAGGGTATTTCCTATATTGATTATTAAGTTTAAATTGAATTACGGTGCAGAAAAAAAATAATCCTCAAGTCTTCATCAACACTCATTAACAAATTTATGAATAAGATTCATATATTTGTTCAATCATTTTCGTTACATTTAATATTAAGAGAATGCAAGTTTTACCTTCATATTTAACTAATAAATACTGTTATTTTTTGTCCCACATTTTATTCTTATAACATTTGTTTTAGAAGGGAAAAGTCTTAAGATATGCTAATATTTCGATGTTGTATTTAACATTTAATGTTGTGATTAAATTGTAAATTATTTTTATTGATTTTAGTTCTCTCAAGTTGTTTTGGTTAAGTTTCAAAAGTTTTAAGATATCTAGATCCTTTCCCTCAACCCAATACACAACAATATAGAAAAACTAATCTTTAAATTATCTTCATCCTGTCACTTTCCCCATCTTAAAATGAGTAATACCGTTCTCCAGCGTAACTAAGCGGTATTAGAACCTTTGTTGCTATTGTACAAAATGTCAAGGTTGGCTTATCCCCTGCATTTGGCAACTCAACCACACCCACAATCCGGAGCTCACAGGACTCGCATCGCATGGAATCGCATGGCATCGCATCGTACAAGTGTGTGTGAGTGACTGTGTGTGGGTGTGTGGATTCACGGAGTGAAATGGGACTCGCATGCGTGCCAAATGGCTTTTGCCGACAGCATCGCTTGCCATTGTCTGAAGGCGGCTTAGAGCGGGTCTCATTTGCATAGGTAAATCTCAAATCTAAAGCCCTCAAAACGAGTAAAGGGATGCGGGGAGTAGGGAACAGGATTCTGTGGGTCGTGTCACTGACTCACCCTCGTGCATGTGGACGAGCGTGTCCATCAGATAGATGAAGTCGCACAGGTAGTCCAGGGTGTACCAAACGGCCGGAGCACTCTTGTTGATCTCCCAGAAGACAGCTCTTCCCACAACGAAGATGATGTTGTACAGCACCGCCAGCGAAACAATCGCCAGCCACTGCAATGAAATATTCAGAATACGATGGTTAGTCAAGATACTCGTAATCCTACAAATCAACCGCGAAGTGCAACGAAATATTTAAATCGAGACATTTCTTCTAGATAGTGAAAAAATTACAAAAATTAGCAAATTCAAGGTCGCTTTTTATCCGACGTCTAACATAAATATAGTGTTGCTTACTTTATGGAACTTTTTAAGCAGACTTTTTATAAGTTTTACGCATCTGAATAGTAACGGATCGGAACTTAGGTTCTTAAACAATTTCTCTACTACGTTGGTGTTTAAAAACTAAATGTACCTATATATATATAATATTTCTGATGGATTCTGGCAAAAATTGTAATTCTAATTGTAGAGCGTTTTGGTTTAGTGATTTGTATTCTAGTGGTGCTTATATAGCTGAGATTCTGGATCGAGCATATCTAAAAAAATTATACTGACGGAACTAATGGCGATTATATCATTAAAAATCGTTCATTGGTTTTCCATTTTGTTAGTTTCAAAATTTACATCCTAACCATTGTGCTTTTAGAAGAACAACAAACTTTTGAAATCCCTAAAATATAAATACTGTAGTAGGTTTCTAGTAGGAAGCTTTGTGCCGGAAAAGAAGGCATTTTGTTATTTGCTATTCCTACTTAAATGGTCGCTATTAATTATTCTTTCTTGTTTTTTCTTTAAATTTTTCAAAACAGAAGTTGGTTTTCTATTGTGTGATTTTCACAAACTTAAGCTTATGAATTCAATGGCAGCTGCACTCGTCGTTTTGAAATTTGATTTTTATTTAAAAATCTTTAAAACCACCTATTTCGAAGACTCTAATACCAGACATTTTTAATCTTGTTCAGCTTTAAAGAGTTTTAAAAGAGTCCGATAACTAAGAGTTAGGAGCTTTAGGAAGTACTTTATTAATTTTTTCTTTTCACTTAACAGGAACTAGACTAAACATATTTAATCTTCTACATCTTGTAATCTTGACTTTAAAAAGAGTACGATAACTATGAGTTAAGAATGTTTAGGAAATATATTTTTTATTTCTTGTTTCCACTTAGCGGGAAGAATCAACACGATCATGAGGAGACAGGCCACAGTTCCCAAGTAATTCTTCATGTTGATTTTAACCACCACGTTCTAGAAGAACGATCCTTTTATATGTAGTTTTAAAGTTCTGGAATCTATTAAAGCATGCCTAAAGTTGTATATATAAATGAAGAACTAATGTGATTTACACCATGAGATTGGCGGAAATAATTTCCTTGCGTTAAATAAATATTTTCAAAGTGTGTAAATTCTTATACATCTGCAAGTGTTTATTAAGAGGGATCGCTTTAGTCTATGACTAGACTATAAGATAAACATTTTTAATAATGTACAGTTTTAAAATAGTACGATATCTAAGAGTTTCGTGAAGGACGTTTACCGAAATTTTTTATGTTTCCCAACAAAGAAGGAGGAACCAACAATTCCCAAGAAAATGAGGATCTAATGTGAATTACCATAGGAGATTTGCGGAAATAATTTCTATTGTATTTAAAAAAGTTTTTTAAAGTGCGCAAACGTGGCGTATACGTGTTTTTACAGCGACTGCAGATAAATGACTACTGATAAACAATACCCAATAAATCGAATTTTGTAACTACCCACAGAAATAGGATTAGCACGTGTCAATCCATTAACAATAAAAGAAGGCAAACCAAAGGCAAAATAGGAGCCTTAATGGGGAAAGGAGGTTTCAGTTGATAAGAATCCTCTAACATAATGTTTTTTTAAATTTTTTTCAGAGTCCAAATGCTTACTCTTTAATAAATTGTGGTTTAAAATTAAAATAACCTAGAATATATTAGTAGGATAAACGGTGGCTTATTAATTTATGTAATGGTCATACGCTCGATTATATTGATAATGCCTTATTAACGGAAAGTTACAGGTCATCGATTCAATCAGAGGAAGAGTATCAAGTTTTGATTTCGATAGAGGTTCACTCACCCTGTAATGCGACTGCAGAGTGGGATCCACCGAAAGTCGGTTGCACAGGACACTGGAGCCGCGGATTTCGCTGGAGAGGGCCGCATCCTCCATCGTGGGACAACCCTTGCCGATTTTGTCCGTGTTCGTTGTATTGGAGAACTTCTCGAGGAACCAGTCCGGCGGTTTGGGGCGATTCCTTTTAGTGAGACGCTGACGCAGTGCTTGCAAAGTGCGTCTTAAAGCCGATGGTTTACTCCGTTTACTCGGTTCCTGCACAGAAAAAAATTTATTAAACATCATTGTAAATATTATACGATTTGTGAGATTTATTCAAGAAATTTCCATTTTTGATTTTAAAAACCTGTTAACCGTATTCATTTTTTTTTTTGAAAACTTAGTACAGCTTAATTTAATGTATTGTTTGTTAAATAAATGTTGATTTGATATGTTTTTATTATCTTAAACTTTTTTATGTGTAAAGGAATGTGGGTTAGGTGTGCAACATTCCGACATAAGTTAAGGGGAAAGTTTCCCCAAGCGTTCACTAATTGAAGCGTTTTAGTGCTCGGGTTATGGGTATCTCCTTTTTCTGGTTTCCCCTTCTAGCCACATTAAAAGTTGGTCAGCATCCAAGTTTGGTGCTTACATTTGTTATGTCTGCCAGCGAAATGACGCGGCCAATTGCTAGACGGTTTTAAGGCTAGCAACTTAAAGCCAACTGCGACACTAATAAAGTACAGATTTCAAGCACTAGCTGCATAAAAAGGATTTAACAAAGTATTGCATAAAAAAAAATAATGAAAAGAAATAGGTGGTGAAGTAAAATTTTAGTTAATCGTCAGATTTATAAGGAGAATTTGTCTTGTGTTAGTAATTTATATAGCTTCGAACAAAGGGAAATCGACGATCTTTTCATTTATCTCAAAATTGCTAGGTAAGCGTGAATATATTTTCATAAATTCCAGCTTTCGAAAAAAGGATAATAAATATGAATGGATTCTTAAAACATAGCGTGTTTTAATGTATTTTTTTAAAGCGTAATGAAATAGATAAATATTTTTAATATTATTGCAAAATCCTTTTTAATATACTAAAATATATTTACAATTTTTAGCTTTAGAAGAATAAATGTAAATTTTTCCTGAAGCGTTATTTGTCGTTGTCATTAGGTTGAAAAATATTGAACGAGCTCTGAGCTCTCTAAGCACTAAAAAATAATTTAAAAAAATAGCATTGAAGGACACAACATTGTTATTGTGTTTGTTTCCCAGGAGCCCAACTAGACAAACTCATGTAAAATCTTTTTTGCTCCCGCTTGCCACCCTTTTCCCGGGCATTAAAGGCGTGTGCTTGACAGTCTAATAAACGCTTATCAGCCGCCGGCAGCGGTTAATCCATTAAGCCATCTTTAGTTCGAGAAAAAATGGAAAAGCGGGAGGAAAGCGCTGAAAATATGACGCATACGCCTCGTTGGGCGGGCAATGGGAAATGGCAAATGACAATGCAATGCCACGCCCCCCACTGCGTATGTGTGTGTGTTTTTGTGAGTGTGTGTGTAAGTAGGTTCGAAGGCCACGTACATTGTGCATGTGTGAGTATGTGCGTGTGTGTAGGTGGATTTACCGCATCTGTTTGCTGTCCCGTTATGGCGGATATATCCAGTGACTGCACCATGGTTTTGACTTTGAAATGTCGCATACAAATCGGGTGTTGCCTCCCTCTCTCTCCCTCCCTCTGTCTCTCTCTCGCTTTTGTCTCCTCCAAAGGGGAATCTTCCCTTTCACTTCCACTTTAGAACTTCCGATTTTGGCCTGCGGCAATAACAATAACGGCGGCAATAACGGTTAGTTTTTTTGGGCAGCAGCTGCGCGCATGCGCTTCGTTGCGTCGGGCGGACTTTTCAAACTGTTCACACTGATAACTGCCGCCAAAACACTTGACTTGGCCAAGGCGATGCAGCGACGCCGACAGCGCAGTCGCCACTGACCAAACCACGACTTCCATACACAATAAACCACAGTAGAACTTCCGTAACACGAACTGAACTTAATATTGGGAACATTATGGACTGTTCGCGAATTCATGAGAACTTTAAAATTTAAATTTAGGCTCTATATTTTATAATTAAAACTACTTAAAAAAAAAGTTTTTTTTAGAATACACATTTCTTATACTGAATTCCACAAAGTGTATTTGTTTACCATCTAAAGAAATTCATTTCGAAAGTTCGGGCCACAAAAGTTCGACTGTACCGCACAATAGTAAAACGCAAGTGGCTTGTTTGCTAGCTGCGGTTGTCAATTCGGAATGCTGTTTTGCAATTTTCTTAATTTGCATCGGCACTCATCGCGCTGCCGCGTTTTAATTAATTAACTTGCACCGCCGGCGGACGAAGTCTCCAGTGAGTTTGGTCCTTCGCCGTCCAAAGGAAACTTCCAGTTGGTGGCAACTAAATCGACAAGATTGATGATGCCGGCCGGTGCTTGTCGTTTTAGTCTAAATGCTTTTTAATTGGCCTGACCAACTGGACTTCAATTAGGCTTAAAAGGCAGCGTTTTCGAGCGCGGGCAGTCAGGGGTTAATGCCGAGCCGCTTGTGCATAAATTAATTGCAATTAATTTGACGGATAGCCGGTGCGTTAGATCAGTTTTCCTGCCAGCCGATAATTTTGATTTCCAATGAGCTCATCATCAACGGCCAGTAATTTGCCAATTGCAAGGTTGTGCGCAAAATTCGAGCGGTTTTCGGTTTTTGGTTTATTTATTTTACTTTCGACCGTATTTGAAGCTGGCATCGAAACCGAAACACTGACCCAGCGAACCAGCCAATTGGCATTATCATCGGACCGCCGCCCTGATTGGCATTCACATCGCACAGGCGGCGTGGAACTCACAATAAATTTCCATAATTGTGAGTCCGTTAGGCCGAAATCACCCCCCTTCCCCTCCCCTCCCCCTTTTTTACACCTGCCAGGTAACTTTATGCTAAGCAAATCAAACGTTTTCATATCGGCGTTTATGGCATGCGTGAGCATTTTACGCTCAGCCCATAAAAACATGACTAAGCCAAGGCGTTACACCATAAAAATCGAGTTAAAAAGACCAAATAGCTGACCCGTAATTAAGGAAATCAAACTAAGGGACTTGTGAACTGAAGTTGGTTAAGGGAAAAGTAGGAGGTATTTTTGATGGGAATTTGATACCGAAGGAGGTTAGTAACAGCTTTTTGATGGCTTATCACTTTAAGGACTACAAATTGTTAACTTATGCTTCAAATATAGAAGGATGCTAATGACAGAACTCTTAGCATTTCATTTGATGATTTAAAATATTATTATATTAAATTTATCCAAAAACTTATGCCGATAAACTCCATTAGTTAACTCTTAAATGTTTCCCATCAATGTGAGAAATACGAAAGCTTTTTGATATCGCATTACTTGATGGATTGAAGCAATTAACCTCTTTATTTTCCCATCAGCGTTTCTTGAATAAAGTGATGTTTGATAAACTAAAGCCAAAGCTAGGTAGTTGGGGAAAGGATTGAAATTCCATACATGATGGGATGAATAACAGCTATTTGGTATCTTATCACTTGATGGATTCAAAGGGTTAACTTTAACCCCTTTGTTTTTTGAAACCTGTACACTTTATCACTTGTCTGTTATTGATACAACTATCGAGCTGAATGATTATTTATACTGATTGTGATTTCGATGGGAACGTGGGAAATTATGCAAATTGCTACGCAGATTGGATGACCAAAAGCCGGATGCTTATCGGCGGGCGGGCAACAAGCCAAAGACTAAACGATAACAAGGTCCGTTTAATAAACTGACTAATGTCCGCCAGCTCTCCCCTTGCTTTTGGAATAACCCCCCATTATCCGATATCCTGATTGTTGTGTTTTTCCTTATAAAAGTTACAATGGATTCGGAGAGACCCTCATCAAGATGGAAATCCCATTGTCGCTGTTTTGCTGCTGCCACTGTTTTTTTTTTTTGTTATTGCCGCTTCAATTTTTAAGCCTTGTTTTCGATTGTTTACCGAACGCATTAGTTGACGAGTTCAGCATTGTTTCTGTCTTTTGTTTTTAGTAATTTTATTTATTGCGAAGTTACTGCCTGCGAGTTAAGCTGCCGCCTGCGAACGCGCTTTTTCGAAACTGTCGATGGCGCAAAAAATTTGACTAAGCGGAATGTCCGCAGACAGACCGCACTTTCGCTGTTTGCTCTCGCTCCTTTCTCCGCCGTCCGCCGTCCGCCGTCCCTCTCCCCCTCCCACTCCCTCTCCCTCTTCCTCTTTCACTTTCTCCGTCTTCTCCCCATCCCCGCGATGACCATCATCATCGCGTTGAGTGTCCTGCCGCCCTCTCAAATTGCACAGCAACAACTACATTACGGCAAAGACAATCGAGCCAACATTGACACTGGCAGAAAACTAGCACACAATTGGGGAAACTCGAAGGAAAAATATCAACTAATACCAATAATATTATAATAAAAATGTTTATAATTTAAAAACGGTTATTTGAACTTTAATATTATAACTAAAAACTGTGGAAACGTCAAAACCATTTTAAAATAAGAACAAACAGTTCTCTATCTAGACCCATAATATCAAAAAAATACATTTACTTATTTCGAAGTCAAATTTGAAGAATTTTACCAAACACATTATATTTTACTGGGAACAGTGGTATTTTTAAAATTTATTAAAACAATAAATCTAATTCATTCTGTTTAAATTGTGGCATTTAGAAAAACTATTTCTCCTTAAACATTTCTCCCCTCTTAAACAATATTTCTTTTTTGGTTATATGTTTTTGATTGAAAAAATGTAAATCATTTTCTCTCAGTGGACGTACGCAGGTACGGCCAGGCAAATAGAGTTCATTAATCGGTTTAATGGCATGACTGGATGACTGAATGACTGTACGGACCAGCTGACAAGGATACACATCGCTGTTGTCGAGGCTGTTCAACTCGAGGACTTGCAACTATTTTGGATTGGCACGAGACTTGTCATATTTTCAATGCCAATTCTATAAAGTTCCCCTTTCCATGCCCAATTTTGAGTAATGGACGTTTATATAACCACAATGCCAGCAGTTTGGGGTTTCCTTAGCTTTTCTCCGCCTGTTTCTGTTGTTTTTTGTGCTGCTGCTACTGCTGATGATTCTGCTGCTGCTTCTGGTGCCTTTGCTGGACAAACACTCGGAACACACCTCAAAAGCATTAACAACAAGCGACCAAGCCAATATTTGGTCGACAACCACAACGATATGCGGGCATGAAAGTGGAAATGAAAGTGGAAAAGTCCGGGAAGCGGGGACACAAAGGTGGTGGGGCTTTGAGGGCTTTTCATTTGTATTTATTTCATTGCGTTTTTCTTTTGGCATTGGTATTGGTAGTGGTATTGCTTTTGCCATTTATGAAATGACATTGAAACAGTTTGTGTTGCTGCTGTTTTTTTTGCCCTCTGTTTCATTCACATTCACTTTGAGCGGAGGCGAAAGGAACTCGACGCTCTTATCTATCAAATTGGTTGTCGCCCTTGGCACCGCTTCCCCTCCACCTCCACTTCCCCCAGGGTCCCGGAGTATCCTGCTGTATCCTCCAGCTGGCCAACTGTCGATGGAGTCCCTCCTCCTGCCAGCTTAGCTCCCAACTCCCTCGACCGAAATACGCACTCACTTATTTATAGCCCTGCGGGTCGGAAGAAGTCTGGTTTCCTTCGCTTTTTTATAAGGAAACCTAAGTAATGCAATTATCCTGGACAGGACATGAGAGATCTCCAACTTGCCGATGATGACTGCAGAGGAAACGAAAATGCAGCACAGTTAAGCGAGTTGATTCGAAAGGCGAGATGCGGCAACTCGGAGATTAAAGATACGGAAGTCGAAGGAAACCAGCAGAAGTGCCTGTTTTCCCAGTAGTTTTGCATTTCAAATTAGAAAATGTAAATGCCTATCACGAATTTGCATAACAGTGTACAAAATATATTTTAACTAAATTAGAGACTTCAGTATTTTATGCATTTGCATTTGACAGGCTTTTATCAGTTTATTTTTATGCTTGAAAACTTCTTCACTTTAGTGTAAGTTCTTTAAATTGAATAATTTAATCTTCAATATTTCCTAGAAGTTAGATAATGGAAATGCCTTTTACGAATTTGCATAAAACAGTATAAAATGTATTTGAACTAAATTATTTTTATATGTATTTATATGCATTTCAAATACTTTTATCAGTTAGTTTAGTGCTGGAAAACTTTTGCAATTCAGTAATAATACTTTAAATTTAATCAAATGGGAAAATATAATAGATAAATAAGTATATTTCAAATGAATATTTAATTTTGATATAATTTTAATCCGTAAAGTTTGTAAAAAAAGGAAACAACCCAATTTAAAAACCAATGAACTTAGCTAAACTTAAGGTTGGTATCTCCATCAACGCATCTGTTTAAACTCTTTTCACCTTCAACTCTGTTATCGCATTTTCTTTGTTGGAATATCAGAAAACGTTTTTAGCACAAACTCAAAACCTCCTCCCCCCATTTAGGCCACCCATTGCCTTTTTGGCTTGTCTTTTTTCAGTGTTTTAAGTCGATTGACACGTGCTAATAAAAATTTCTGCGGGTAGCCAAAAATGGCATTCAACTGGGGGCCCAAGGGTTTTTAGCAGACGACTTGGGGCGATGCCTCGGCTACGTGACAATAGAGGAAGTAATTAAAACGCGATTTACGGCAAGGTCAAGTTTATGAAGGTCTGCTCGGTGCGGTTCATTTGCATTAGTCTGGAATGGAATGGCGAGTCCCGCGGGGAGTTATGCAGACAATGGGGAGCTCCGTGGCCCGCAGCTCGGAAAACTGGGCCAATTCCGCCTCCTGAGGGCGAGGCGTCAATCAATTAGAGCAATTACTTCATTTCATTTCCACATAATTGAATTGTGGCCAGGGACAGAATCGAATAAAAGCGCCGTTGCCGTTGCTAGAGCATTATCTATCAGTTATTGGATGCGGATTATTGGGTATCGTTTATCAGTGTCCACTTATCTGCAATCGCTATCACATTGCGAATACGCCACATTGGCCACGCATGCAATTGATTTGCGCACTTTAAAAAATATTCATTTAAATGCAAAAGAAATTATTTCCGCCAATCTCCTGGTGTAATTACTTCACTTAACTCTTAGTTATCGAACTCGAACTTTAACTCTTTAAACAAAAAATGTTCAGATAGTCGATTGTAGCGATCCCTCTTAATAAAGATATTATAATCTTGCAGATGGTATAAGAACCTCCGACATATACATTCCCTTACTGCAATAGCAAATTTACACACTTTGAAAATATTTATTTAAACGCAAAGGAAATTATTTCCGCCAATCTCCTGGTGTAATTCACATTAGTTCCTCATTTATATTTAAACTTTAGTCATGCTTTAATAGATTCCAGAACTTTAAAACTATATAAGGGACGTTCTTCTACAACGTGGCCATGGAATCCAAAATGAAGATTTACTTGCTAGCTGTGGCCTGTCTCCTGATGATCGTGTTCCCTATACCGTTTCCGTGGGGGAACATTGACTATTTCGTACCTCCTTCACATAGATCTGATACCATATCTTAAAACTGTGTATCTGTGTATTAAAAATATGTATCTTATAGTTTAGTCATCTGACTTAAGAGATCGCTCTTAATAAATACTTGCAGATGGTATAAGAATCTCTGACATACTATATGCTTTCCCTTACTGCAAAAGCAACAAGTGCTTTGAAAAGGCTTTAAAGCTGACAGATTAGATATAGGATATTAGCTTAATGTCTTCTTTTAAGACACAAAGTTTCCTAGCATAGGCCCACAAAATGCTATATCCTAATGTTTTATATAATTAACCAATAATAATTACTTTTTAACATTTGCAATGGTTAAAAACACCATTAATACAGGATTCTAAATATTCACTTCGAAAAGAAAAATTCCAAATTTGAATATAATATGCCAGAAAAATGTTAAAAACACGAATTTTGTTTTTTCTTAAGTTTATTGAAACTCCTTCTTTAATTTTGAGCGCACCATTTTCAGTACTCTCGATTGGTTTAGTTTTAATAATAAAGCTTGCATTAACTCCCAACCAAGCAATTTACAGTGAGGGTATCTCTGAAGATGACTTTTAGAAATAAACTTAGTGCAAAAGTAACATTACCCTCTATTTTTTCTATTTTTAATAATAGAGCTTCCCATAATTCCCGACTTGAAATAATTAATTTATGATTTAGTTATTTCTAAAAAAAACCTTCAAGAAATAAACCTAATGCAACATTTACATAACCTTCTGTTTCTATTTTTGATAATAGGAGCTCGCATTAATTCCCAACTAGTACAAGCATTAAATAGTTTAGTGTTGGAAACTGTTCCAAAGTAAGCGAATGGTATCCACCCACCTGTATCAGCTTCCTGCCATTTTCCACGTAGCACGAATCACTGGGATGCGGTTGGTGGTGCTGCCTCTGCTGCTGGTCAGCCCGTGCGATTGCCTCCTCCGGGTTGTCCTCGCCCACGGCCGCACCGAACTCATCCTCGTCCTCGTCATCCTCATCATCCTCGTCGTCGTCCTCATCATCGTCCTCCACTCCTCCTCCTCCGGCCTGTCGGTGATTCCCCTGGCGGTATTTGCGTTGCCAACTGCGACGAGGATAGTGAAGGTGGTGCACCTCGCCATCCACTGCCATCGGAATCGAGGTGGCCGCCTGCTCCACCGTTATCGTCGCCGTGGGCGCGAAGGGTGCGAACAGACCGCCGCTAATCTCCTCCAGCGGCGGAGCTGCCACGCCCCCCGTCGTCTGATGGGATCCGCAGGGCAGCTGCAGTTGGGCGGGCGCCGAGGAGGCGGGGCCCACGAATCGGGTGGTGCGGTACATCGGACGGGTGGAGAGGCTAACGGGAAGGAGTGAGTGGGGAATAAAATTAGAACACATTACATAAAGTCCGTATAGATATATACATTTGGGGGAAATCACATAAAAACTCTAATCAACATTTTTTAGAATTTTAATACTCCTACAGTATTGTTGCATATGCTAAGTCGACATTTGGCTGTTTAAGTTACTAAATAATAAAGTTATTTTGATTTTGGTAAATTAATAGCGTTGAAATTGTTTTTTTTTTGATGATATATATGTATTTTAAGAAACACTTTGTGTATTTTAAAAATATTTACAGACATAAATAAATCATTTACAGGCCAAACAATGAAAAGACCCAAAGAAAAAATTTAATATACTTAAACTCAGTTTTAGCTGGTATTGTTGCTTTAGTTTAATAAACTTGTGTTAAATGTGTTGAACTTTTTAAAAAGGTATTGATGCCTTACTGTTCTCAAGATATGTACATAAGTAATGAGATGTTTCAACAAGATTTTTTATTGAAATAATAGTATTCCTATATCGGTTAGCTTAAGTCGCATATCTGCTGAAATCATTCATTCCTTCTTTGAGATCCAATCCCTATTTCTACTCACTTGTAGCCGTACTTCGGGGACTCGGTTTCGGGGCGGCGCCGGGTGGACATCATCGTGTTGACCCGGTCTCCACGGGCGGCAGCCATCATGTAGGTCCACATAGCTGAGATGGGCTGAGATGGCTGGACGGCGGATGGAATATGCAGCTACGCAAGGCACGAACCCATCACCATGATGAACAGCGGGCCAGGGCAAGGAGTCTGCAAAAGGGACGAAGGAACGAGTGAAACTTTGCATTCATCTTCAAACCAGAACTTAAGTTGTTTGTGGCCCCAGTGCCTAAACGCCCACTTGGCGGCAATTGTGGTCTGGCCACGCCCTCCGTTGAACGCCCCTTTTGGCTGCACCTCCGGGGAACCGAGCAGTCATAAATGTTCCTTTCTGCACGGCCATAAAACACTTGGAGCGACGTAAACATAAATGGCAGCCGCTTAGTGGCCAAAAGAGGAAAGGGGAAGATGGCGGATACAAGGGTCAGGGGTCAGGGGTCGGGGGAGGGGGTTGTGCCTCTGGGACGTCTGCCTTGCTACAGTAATTAAGCAATTAAATGCAAAATTGTTGGCTTACGAAACGAAAGACTGCGGTACGAAATTTTTAAATTGCCCCTCGAGATAGGCAACAGAAAATTTTTCAAGGAATTCATCCTGCCTGCAGCTCATGTGGAAAAGTTCCGCTTCCCAAGGGCAAACTCTTTGGCCTATAAAACTTTACCCGCAGGTAATCAGGAAAGCATTTAAAGCAAATGGTAAACGATTCAGGAACTACCAGTGCTTCCAATTTATTGTGCACCAGGATAAGTTTAAGGGAAACCTATGAAATTTCCTAGAAAACTTTAGGAAAACGTACAAAGCGCGTTTAACATAAACAAATTAGGATTGTGTGGTTTTAATTTGTTTTTAAATTGTAAAACTAATTAAAACCTAAAACTTCATAAAGTGCCTTACAATCGTTTAAACATTTCAAAAGTAAAGTTAAAATGTGTGAAAAATGTGGAACGGCATTTAAATAAAAAAACAAATCATAAATGTCTTGCACTTGCAACCCTTTTTTTATTCTTTTTAAGTTGTGGCTTCTTTGAAATTCAGCATCTATAAATTGTAGCTAAAGCTGGCTTTTCAATTAGGGAAAACTACTTGGCTTTCCCAGAAATTGGCTCAAGTTAAATCGCTTGGAAGAACTAAAAGAAAATTAAACAGCAAATCCCTGTGAACTTTTTGCAATCCAGCTAGTGTTTATTGAGGAGTTCCAGGGATTCTGGAGCCAGCAGCAGCTGTTCAAGAGGAGAAAGTTCTCACTTGGCCAGCGAAGGCAAATAAATAATTCCGTTTAGTCGCGAGCTAATGATGCGCAAATGATAAATACAAGCTGCCAAAAGGGCGAAATTTCAACAGTTGAAGATGAAATGCAGATGTGACTCACGGGAAAAAATCGAATGGGGGTTTGCCACCGAAAATGGAAATGGAAAATGCGAATGCGAATGCGAGTGCAAATGCAAATGCAATGGCTGATAATCAAAACGAGCGCAAAAACGAAGCGCCAATGCGAATTTTTTATGTAATTTCCAGTCGAGTGGCTGCCACAAAGAAGTTGCATGGAGATACATACACACATTCGCAGCAGAAGATACAAATACAAGTTACAGTCGATCCTTTGTCCTTTCCCTTTGTCTGGCATTAAGCAGCGTTTACTGTCGCGTGATTTTATGTCATAGATTATCTTTGGGTTGCACGCTCCTCCAGCCAAGCATTCAATTTTAAGTGCAATTTTGGTTTTTTGGCCAGGCGAACTGGCAACCTTCGATGAATCAGAGGCGGGGTCTTCGAGAGTCTTTGACCGCCAGTTGGTCCATTGTCTCGAATTTGATTCTGGGCGAGGGATTCAAATAGCTCGAGTACAGTGGCGTACGGTGGCACCTTCCCCTGCCCCGGGCAGCATCGATTTTTAGCTATAAAATCAAAGTAAATCCATTTATCAACTTCAGCTGCAAACATTTTTCGTGCAGATAAGAGTTGACTTTGATAAAATGTGGCTCTGCTGGCAAGCCACTTTAGATGTTTGCATCTTTCCTTCGTCCTGCAAGCCAATCGAGATGCCAGGGGAAGTGGAATGGAAGTGGTCCTGCACCGGGATATCTAGGCAATTAACCCGTGGACCTCAAAGCAACCACGACCGCACTGGCAGCAACTTCAAAATTAGACAAACTTTTCGTTCTGCCTCTGGCATACTGGCATAATCCCCTCTCCTCCCGATCTGCGCCCCCCCTTCGAACTCAATTGCTAACGAGCCATAAATGCGGCCCACTGGGGTTGCACATGTACAAAAACATAGCCATTTCATTTGCGTAGCCTCACAGAATTTTATTTATTACCCACTTTTACAACCAAATTAACTGAAGTCAAAGCAATTGATTCGAAATTATATTGGTGAAGAAAAGAAAAAAATATCAACACTACGAAACAAAGGAAAGCAGAAATGTAGAAATAATAACTTTATGAACTATGAATTATTTTTATATCAAACTAAAAATAAACAAACAAATATGTATATGTTTCCTAATATAGAAAACACATTAAGTTCCATAAAGAAAACCTTAAATTGGCAGGCGATTTCAATGGATTTTTTTTAACTGTACGGCATGCGTCTTATTTGTAATGATTTAGTGGCACCCTGGGGGTAAGTAAAACGATACTGGGGGTACGTGTGAAGTTTATGCCTCATGGAATCGTTTACACTCGCTTCGCTTAGCGGGGATTATGATTGTCCAAGTGGCTGGGACGAGGGTACAAAGGACCCGGAGTCCTAAATAAGTAAACACATGTCCATATTGAAAACAAATTTCGTTTCGAAGCTCTGTCCATTTCCGCTTGTCAGCTGGGGGGATCAATTAGAACTTCCCACAGAGTCGGGGCACAAAAAATGTTTATTCAATATGTACAGTATACAGTGGATAGCATTCCCATTCTAGCACTTACTGAACAACACCCTCTACGTTCGCCATTCGCCATTCGCCATTTAATCCTCTCAGACGCATCACGTATACGCCATGTGGCAGCGGAATAGGAAACAGGGAATTTCAAGTTCAATCAAAGCGATGAGGGGACACATAGAGACGAAAAAAAAAAAAAAAAACGGAAAGGCAAGTTGAAAGAAATTTTTAAAACAGGATATACACGCGCGCAGAGAAACACTTAATGAACGGGATGCACAAAATATGCTAATGTCGATTATTTTGTGCGTAATTTGCTTTTCATGCTTCGACGGGAAATGTGTAACTGGCGCCTCATTATGAATATTCATTTGCCGCATACAAGTGCTCTCACTCTCCCATCCTGCACCACCACTCCACATCCACATCCTCAATCGCGTACATATCCACATGCAGAGCCCCTTTGTTCGCTAATCATTCCGCAGCCATCGACTTATCTAATCTGTTTTGGTGGTTTTGCTGCCGCGATAAGTGTTGTGGGTGCAAAGGGGGGTTTCGAAGGGGAAAGGGGGGTCCCAGGGGGATGGGGAGACAGGTTAATCTGCCACCGTCCTGAAAAGGTGAGGTGACTTCAATTAACATTCGTGCACGTAAAGGCAATAACGCAAATGGATTCGGGCTTTGTTTAATAAAATGTGATATTTATGGAGTTTACTGCTCCTCTTGAAGCCTCCCCCTCCCCTCTGCCCCGGAAATTCCCTCCCTCCGCGCTGCGGATGCCAATTAATATGGCACCAAGTTCGTTATTAATTCGCCCGCCCTGTGGGTGTCCGTCCAATGATTGTAGTTAACAATTAGGCAGGCCGATATCAATATCGAAATGGCCAGGGAAATCACGCATACGCCGTGTGGTCTACTCTAGTTTAATGGTTGTGATTAGAGCCTGTTGCGCGGGGGTGTCAGCTGTACCTGTTCTCGTTCTGTTTGGGCTATGTCCTCCAGTGGATCCTGCTAATCCTGGACTCTGTCAGCAGCGGAGGTGATGCGTAATCCTATTAGCAAACGCTTGGCGTCGCCTTTTGGCGTCTCCTGGTCCTTACTTTCTGCACACTTGTGCTGGCATTGGATTATTTAGAAATGCGTGCAGTAATTTCAACATGAAATTTGAATATTTTTTACGCCTCGCGACTTCACAAACAACACACAAGAACAACAATAGCAACAACAACAACAACAACTATAGCACAGACACGGTGGAGGATTCGAAATGACAGGCATTTACATTTGTTGCTGCCTGCTGCGAAATCCTTTTATTATGATTATGATTTCTATTTTTTTGTGCACTTTTTTATTGAATTAAAATTCAAATCAAATGCGACGACGGCTGGCCCTCTTCCGTTTTTGGGTTTGAATAGAACCGCGCTTGGGAAACTCCAACTGGGGATCTCGAGCCGAGTGTGTTTGGGGTTTCTCGACGGGCAATCCGCGCCGTGTACGTTCGCTTGCCCGGTTGGCGGCGCAATGAGAGCTCCGGAAACAGAAAACAGAAGCGGAGGCCACAAACTGAGGCTGAAACTGAAACTGAAACTGAGGCTGAAGCAGCAGCAGAAGCAGAACGAACCCGAGTCGTCCGCCCGCTTTTCATTCATGAGTGCTGTTCGGCTCGGGTGAGCTTTTCCCACAGAAAAGCTCTGCGCGCACGGAAGCTGGCAGGCAACCTGTTGAACGTTTTAGCATAGCTGCAGGACACCAGCATCCCGGCATCCAGGCATCTAGAAATCCCGGTAGCCTGGCATCCTGGCCAGAGTTACCAGGCACTCGGCTGTTGCCAGGCCCGCAGGGATAACATAAATTAATTAAATCAATGCTCCAATGCTCGTTTCGGTTGATCATCTGACACATTGACAAATTGAGGCTGCCCGGGGATGGGTGATTCTGGGGGTCAGGGTCACCGGCTCAGACTCGGACTGCCATTTGGGTTTCGGCCCCGGGGCCAACTTGGTTCATTTGCTGAAGTTGATTAATGCATGTATCGCTCGCTTTTTGTTCTCTCTTGATTTAAACTTGTCTGCCACACATGTTGTCCCCGAAGGGGAAGGATCATGGGGGAGAACTTTCTTTGTTGACAAAAAAGGTGCACTGACATCTGACCAAATCGAACACAACTAATTCGGCACGATTATTCACATGCCGCAGAAATTAGATTAAACTTTCCCCGAACATAATATGGTCGGCTTGCCCCATTGGCTGCCTTCTCCTTTTCATTCTGAAATGGGGATAAAGTTTTCCTCGAACATCTGTGGATGTCTTCGTTTATTGCTTTCGGTTTTATTACACTCACCAAAAAATCTTAACTTGGTAACTAAAAACTGTGTGATTGATAATAAGATGAAAAAAATTGCTTAAATATAATGGGCATATATGTTCGGTATAAAAAACTTTGTGCTTCTAATTCTTATGCGTCAGTAATTCTAAATATAACTTATTATCTTCTTACAAAACAAGTCAAGGATCTATATTCTATGTCTGTAGTCTTCTATTCATTCTTTGCAAGAACGCAATCATGAATGTAGTGTTTTGTATGATTTTTCTTTTAAAATTATATTTTATAAAAATCGCACTTTTATATTGTACGTTACAAAAATCATAATAGCACCAATAGAATCAAAAATAGCATCGCTATTTTTAAACAAAGATATAGTATTCATTTTTTTATTGATTTAATTTTTTTTATGATCGGACACCTACATACATGATTACCTCCACTAGGTATTAATATTTGTAATAATATATTGTTTGTATTTTGTAAGTTTTAATTTCAACTACCTCAAAACTATATAAGTTTTGCTAACTGTAGGCGTCTGGAAGGAGCAAATAGTAAGGACAGTTCATTGTTTGAGCCCAAAGTTCAATAGTTCGGGCCAGAAGTTCACTCACCAAACAAGATGGCAAAGGCCAACAAGTGGCATCGGGATTTCGAGAATGTCAGGATGGAGATGTTGGAAATCGAAATCCGGCGACGCTGACAGCTGCATACATTTTAATCCCCCGGATTCCGCCGAAAAGTACTCCACGTTTCAGACTGTTCTCCGGGGTCTGTGCTACAATGACTTTCGCATTCACAATTTCCAGTAATTTGTTATTCAAACACATTGCGAATCGATTATCCGCTTGGCATGCTCCCTCCAATCGAGCAAATATGCTGATTGACTTTTGTCAAGGCTCATGTATGCGGCCCCCTTTGTCGCATCTCCAATCCATCCCCGTTCGATCCCATTCCCATTTCCATCCAGCCTTTGTGTTTGGACGGGCCAAATGCCAAAGCAAATACAAACGAGGAAACGCGGGAGGATATGGGCCCTTGTTGGCTTTCACTTTTATCCAGAGTCGGGGAAACCCGACCTTCCTACCCAACACCCATTTTACACATATTTATACCGACTTTATATGGGCGGAATGCCTGACTGGTTCTATATGGGTGTGTTTTCAGTTCGATAAGGCCGATTTGGTGGGAAAGAGATAGAGAAAGACAGGGAGAGAGTGAGACAATGGCAGCCGGGAGCAGAGTTCCCATAAAGTTAGTTGGGAAATGTCTGTCAAGGACTTCGGTTTAACCTTCGCCGGAGGTCTCCTCGCTTTAAATATTTGTCATACGCTGGAAATTTATCTTGGCCAAATGGCCGAAGGCTGAAGACAGGAAGTGGGCCACAGTTCTTCTCTTTTTTCTTCCCTCTGTCTCAATGTCACTTGTTGAATGGAATTGATTGCCACGCAATAAAATGTAATTGCAATGGCCCAGCTTGAATTCAATGTTAAGGTGCAAGGACATTAATTAACCGCAAGCAGCAGCTGCAGTCCTGGAGTCCGGGGATCCTGCTGAAGTGGCTCTGATTGCTCGGCATGCCGCTAAGCGGTCCGCATATTAATTAGAGCAACCAATGGAATGGAATAAAGTGAGCTGGCAGTAAGGCAAATATGCAAATTTCCCTGGGTGCACGCAGGATGCTTTATCACAACAACTGCTGCATGGAAATAAACTGCTGACCCAGCAGTGACAGGAATTCCATAAATACTCGAATATATGAGAATATGAAAAATGAGAAGCGAATGTGCCAAAGGTTAAAGTTAAGCTTGACAAATGTCCACACTCAATTTGCTCGAGGAAAGCCCTTGGATAACATAGTTCGATTGGGTTCCTGGATAATTGCTCTACAGTTGGGGCGATATAATTTATTGAACGATTTCGCTAAGAGTGTTTCGTGTTATTTAATCAATAGTTAAAACAGGCTAGGACTGGGTCCTGCTCCTAATTGACCTGAGCTGCTGCTGCAGCTGCTCGCACCGCTGGCATTCGCGGGTGAGCTGCTTGACAGTCAGAGCGTACTGTCGCTGCAGTTCCAGCAGCGATTGCAGCTCCTCGTTCAGCTCGTCGCGCCGCATTCGCTCCTCGTTGTACTTGTGACGCACCTTATCCTGGGCGCTCTTCACCCCATCCACAATGGACTCGAACTGGCGGATAAAGTCCTCGCGGCCGTGCGGACTCATCATGCCCTCGTTGTAGGCCTCGCAGATGGAGTTGAGGAGGGCCAGCTCCTTCTCCAGGTAGCGCTTTTTGTCGTTGAGAGTGTTGTACAGGGTGTAATATTGCTTGGTTTCCAGGTGCTTGCTACTCATTTCGTTGTGCAGTTCGTGGAATCGTCGCTGATATTGGGCCAGCTCTGTGCGATCGGGTATGGCGTCCAGCTTCCGTTCGATGGCCACGATTCCGCGGTTCCGTTTGGCCAGCTGCAGACGCAGCTCCTTCAGACGTTGCTCCTCGCCAGCCAAGGCTGCAGCTTGGGTCTCTGCGTCTTGGGCACTAAATGCTTCCAGGTCACTGGAAATATAAAGTATTAAATAAATTATAACAACAAATAGAAATCTATTCTACTTAAAATCTTACTCGATTTGCTGTTGTAGGTTGGCCAAATCGGTGCGACAAGATTCCTTAAATTCCGCCTCGCTTTTCTTCAGTTCTTCATGTTGCTGCAGCAAGCTCTGAACCTTTTCGAGGAGTCTTAAAAAAAGAATTTATATTACAAAATGTATATGAAAGTTTTACAACCTTTAACCCACTTAGGATCTGCATTATTTTGTGTTTCCTTGTGTGCTTTCAGCTCATCATTTAGGCTACCCAACTGCTCCTCCACGTCTTTTGTCTTCTGGCTTTGCTCTTTTTCAGCTTCCTTCAGCGTTTCGTTATCCTTGCAATAGCGCCTTATCTTGTGTTCCATGGCAATTTTTGCCGCTTCGAGACGTTTCTGCTGATTTTGTGCTTTGAGGTCCTGGGTATCTGTTTCCATTTCCAACTTGAATTCAGCATAGTGCTGCTGCAGCTCTTGCCGCGCTGTGGGATCGAGATCTATGCGTTTCTGAGTGCCCGCAAGGTCATCTTTTGCGAGGGATAAACTTCGGAGATACTCCTCCAAATCGAGCTGGGTATAACAACGAAAGTTTTTTAGAAGAGTATTTTTAAATGAATCATAATAAAACCCACCTCCGCTGTTTCTCCAAGACCCTTTTCAGCTTTCCTCTCTGCGCTGCTCTTGAACGTTGGTCCGGGATCTCCGTACTCTAAAAGTGTAAGCCGCACTCGGGAAAGATCATCGTCACCAGGAGCTTCTTGACGTTCGTACAGCCTCTTGGGACTGTACAGCTCCTGAATGGCCTTGATGTGTGTTGAGGCCAGGCGGATTTTAGTGAGATTGTCCTTGTCGCTTTTGTACTGGTAGTGATTGTGAAACTGGCCAATGGCAAATCTTTTCAAGCGCTGGCCGCGCTCTGCTCGATTTTCGACCTATAAAAAAACTTTTTTTTTTAAATCACAAACAATTAAAACTATATGAAGTACATACAGAAGTCTTAACCAGCCATTGAATGACAGGATGTATGGCCAGGAACTCCAAACCTTGTACTTGATGAGGTTCTAGGCTGTGTGGACACTTCATGTCGATCAAAACTGAAACTATTTTTTCCACCAGAGCTCTGGAAACAAAGGTAATATAAGGTATATTATGCAGAGTACTTCAATGCTATATCCTACATCTTCTGTCCTATAGAGAGGCTCTCGTGGAAGAGTAGATCCACATCTACATCGTAGTCGCAGCATTCGATGCACCAGGTCATTCCTCCCACAACTTTATCGAAAGCGGATAAGCCTTTAATGCGAGCCCGGTAATATCCCGCCGCCACCAAGATGTCGAAGGTGTCCTGCTCCTTGGCAGTGGCATCCGAGTCCTCGCGACGTTCAACCTTTAGAAAATATTAATTTAGTTCGGCGATTTTCGGTAGGCTGAGCTCATCTCACCTGAACTTCACGCCCATCTTCATCGTAGCGGGTGCCCAATTTAACATTTGGCAGGATCTTGGAGAATACATCGCGGTTAGCCATGAACAACAACAATTACATGCTATTAGAGTCCCGAAAGCTATTGCTTGTCGCGTAAATTGGGGAAAACACAAAAATTGGCAAACGACACAAAGATTGTCAACAAAACTGGCTGAAATGCAGGATTAAGCGGCCCTACCGCTGCGGTTACACCATTTGGTCTTTTTGAATTTTCGCCGAGCACGGTCACACTTACGCCGGTCACCGCATTTTTTGGTCTGTTTAAAGTTGGGGAGTGCAGATTTAAAATGAGTTATTACGTCTGCCTGCACCAGGAGGGAGTCAGCAGCATTCCCAAGCTGATCGAAAAGGCCTATGCGAACAACTACAATGTGGTGGCCACCTCGATCAACGCCAACATGGTGCCATTCGAACCGGACGAGGCGGATCCCACATATCCGGCAACAATTCTGAGTGCCATCGATTGGAACTCCAAGGTGATATTTACCCTCTCCGACGTGGACGTGGACTCTCCGAATGCCAAACTGCGCCAGCACGCAAAGGAAGTTCTTCTGCGGGATGTAGCCTGGGCGGAGCACCTGCAGAACATGGGCAGTGTGATGGTGCGACTACGCGGGCCGGAAAACGAGAATCTAGCTGCGATTGTAAGGGCTAAAACGAAGGGTAAGGATCTGGATGCATGTGCAGAATATGTAGTAACTTATTCGAAGAATACTTCCCTCTAGGCAACTGGTTCATTCAAGTGCCTATCACCAATCCCGAGCTGGCCACCTTCGAGCACCGCAAAGATGCCACCGCGGAGGAAGTGGCTCAGGCAGAATCGAATGACCCATGGAATTGGTGGAACAATCTGCGTTTTGCTGTTAAGCAGAGCACCAAAGTAAAGGTTGTTGTCGAGCTAAATGACTCAGATCGACCCAGCAAGGAGACAGTCCGTCGTTGGCTTGGTGAACCAATCGAAGCCATAATCATTCCATCTTCTCTATTTGTGAGAAATCGCTCCAACTACTGTGTGCTGAAGAAGGAGTGGCAGGTCATCATTGGGCATTTTATCTCGGTGCGGGCCAACATCATCATCTCCACGAATCCCAACGACAAGGCCTTGTCTCAGTATGCGGATTACCTGAAGAAGCTAATCAACGAGAACTGCGACACTCACGTGCTTAACAGGTAAGTGGGTGGCATACCATTTCCTTTAAAAATTAACTCGACTCAAATCTTGTACGAGTGTAGCTATGAGAACATGCTGGAGATTCCGCTGCAGCCCCTCTGCGATAATCTAGATAGTTATACTTATGAGGTTTTTGAAACGGATCCTGTCAAGTATAAGCTGTACCAGGACGCCGTTCAGGCGGCATTGTTGGATCGAGTGAGCGATGAAGAGGCAAAAAGCAAATTGGTAAGCAAATAACTTTTTCCAAATGTTGAATTAAAAATTATTTTGTAATCTTTTTAGACAGTTGTCATGTTGCTAGGAGGAGGTCGTGGTCCTTTAGCGAGGGCTGTTTTTAACGCAGCAGAGTTGACTAACCGTCAAGTTCGTCTATATATCATAGAAAAGAATCCCAATGCCATCCGCACACTTTCTAACATGGTTAAAACCCTCTGGGCCAACAAGGGTAAGAAAACAAAGGCATTGTTTAATCCAAATACTAATCTCCATTAAATCTTTTAGATGTTCACATTTTCTCCAAGGACATGCGTGACTTCTCGCCTCCCGAGTTGGCTGACATTATGGTTTCCGAGTTACTTGGTTCCTTTGGTGATAATGAGCTTTCGCCCGAGTGCCTCGATGGAGCTCTGAAACTGCTAAAGCCGGATGGTATCAGTATACCCTACAAATCTACCTCATACATTAATCCACTGATGTCAGCGGTGCTGCACCAGAACGTCTGCCAATTGCTATCCACTGTGCCTGCCTTCGACTACGGCTACGTATCGCTTCTAAAGAATATCTATTATATTGATGAGCCACAGGCTTTGTTCGAGTTTACGCATCCTAATCGAGAAGAGAAGATAGACAATACTCGCTGCAAGGTGCTCTCATTCACAGTTAAAAAGGATTGCGTGCTGCACGGGATCGGCGGATATTTCGATACTCATTTGTATAAGGATATTTGTCTTAGCATCAACCCACTGACCCACACGCCGGGCATGTTCTCATGGTTCCCCATGTTCTTCCCAACCGTAAGATAAGCTTTAGTCTTAAAGAGACACCCATATTATATTCGAAATTTATTTTTAGCGTCCACGGACTGTTAAGGAAGGAGATACTGTTTCTATTAAGTTCTGGCGCTGTGTGGATGCAACGAAAGTGTGGTACGAATGGCAGGTGGTAAACTCTCCCGATGATTGGGAGCATCACAACATTTGCGGCTCTGGCTACAACATGCGACTGTAGCCCCAACAAAGCAATACCATGTAGCCAAAATATCAATACTTTTTTTTAAACTGGAAATAGAATCAAACCGAAGCGACCTTAATTTGTCTGCGACTTTTATTTAGGTTTATGTTTGAAAAGTTTATAAATACTCTTAACGTATATAGATGTCCTTACATATCTGTGGGTTTTATTATTTTCGGTTTGTAAAATTTAGTTAATTTCCGGTTTCCTCTCATTCATTTAATTAAATTATATGTATGTATATTTAAAGCGCTGCACATGATCGCGACACATCTCTCTAAGCGAAGGCAATTATCAGTTATGTTAAGTATGTATAACGTAATCCATTTAGTTTAGTTTAAAGCGGAGCTGAACTGGGCGGCGACGGGTGGTGATCGGATCTACGAGTTAACAGCATTAGCCTGGGCCAGCGGCGCTGCTCCGCCGACGGCGCCGCCACCGCGGATGGCGATCGCGCCCTGGCCGGCGCGGATCGGCTTGGCGATCTGTGCTTGTGGGCCGCGTCTGCCCAAGTGCTTCTGTCGCACCGCTTCCTTGATGCGGTCCACCTCGTACTGGTAGCGCTTGCGATCCCGCATGGCGCCCTCCTTGGCCTCCTTGAGCGCCGTCTCCAGTGCTTTCACTCGCTCCATGGTCGTGCGCAGGCGCTTCTCCAGCTTGGGAAGCTCGCATCGCAGGTCGGCGTTGTCCCGCACCAACTGCTTGTGCACCTTGGTCAGCTGGTCGAGGTTGTTCTCCAGGAAGGAGATCTTCTGCTTCTGGGCGAGAGATCCTCCGTCCTCCTCGCTCTCCTCGTTCACCACGTTCTTCCGGATGCGTTGCTGTTGGTTCAAAAACAAGAAAGATAAAGTTTAGATAGAGATAACTTCAGCATCAATGATTCAAGGCTTACCTGTAGATCTTGAACGAAAAGCTTCCGCAGGTTGTGCAACGTCTGCAACTCCTTGGCGACCGTGTCCTCCAGGCCCTTGAGGTCCTTGCGGGCCTGTTCGCGCCGCTCGTTGGTAAGGATGATGTTTTGCAGTTCGCTGGATTTTTCGGCTTCCTCCTGGCGGACCTTCTCGTAGTCGACCGACATCTGTTGGTGTGCCAGAAGCAGTTTCTGGTGGACATCTTTCATCTCGTCCATCTCGTGCTGCTTGGCGGCGATCTCGTCTCGCAGCTCCGACACCTGGCGAGTATGAGCCTCACGCAACTCGTCCATCTGCGAGTCGAACATGGAGCGCAGCTCCTCAGCTCGCTGTTTCTCCTCGGCGTTCACGGCGGACACATGCTCGGCGGCCTTGAGTTTGGCGCACTCTTCGCGTAGCGAATCGATCTGCTCCTCCAGGGTGCGCTTCTTGTTCTCAGCCTCCCGCATCGATTCCTGCAGCGACTTCATACGCGCCTCGTGCTGCGAAATTAGCAGACGGTACTCGCCCAGGTCCTTTTCGTACTCGGAGATCTTCTTGTTGGAGTCCGACTGCTGCGATTCCATGTTGGCGCACCGCTGGGCAATGTTCTTTGCCTCCGTCTTCATCTTGCTGATGTACAGACGGGCCATGGTGAAGTCCTCCTCCACCTTGCTGGCATCCGTGCCAGCTAGAGCACTCATCTTGAGGTCAATGGCAGAATCCCCGGGGGCGATGGCCTGACCCACTTCGCCAAGGTCGCGCAGCAGATTGGTCAGCATTTCGGTGATGCGCTTCTTTTGGTGCGAAGACATGTCCTTCAGTTGCTGCAACTCCGTGGAGGCAGCGCTGAAAACACTTTGCTTTTGCTGAAGTTCCTCGTTGAGAGCATCGATGTCCTTGTTCTTGTTGTCGATCTCCTGCGACTTCTGGTCGTAGTTAACAGCCAGCTCTTCGAGAGCTTGAAGCACCTCCTTTACCTCCTCCTTGGCGGACTCGTTCTCCTGTTGGATTCGCGCCATCTCGGACTGCAGGGTCTCATACTCTCGCCGAGCGTTGGCGATGAGCTCCTCCTGCTCCATCACCTGCTCCTTGAGTTGCTCGGCGTACTGGCTCTGCTGGTTGATCTCCTCGTCCTTGTCGTCCAGCTGTTGGTACAGACGCTCGCACTCGGTGGCCAATCTGGCCTGCTCGTTGGCGGCAACCGAAGCAGACATGTTGGCGAGGGCAGTTCGCTGGGCGGCCAACGCCGCTTCCGCCGCTGCTGTTTGTGCCGCCTCGACTTCCAGATTGGGCGTGCTCGCCTCCATGAGATCCTCCATGTTGATTTGCTCCTCCGCCTTGACGGTCTCACCCGCTCTCCAGCGCGCCAGCTCGATCTCCAGCTTCTCCACCTTGCCCTTAAGCCGAGCGTTCTTCTCCTTCTCCTTTTCGTAGCGTCGCTTCCATTCTTCGGCAGTAAGCTCCTCGTTCACGCAGACCACATTCTTCACGGTCTTGGCTCGTCGACCGAAGTCCAGCGTGGACTTGGTCTCCGATTCGTTGAAGCTGGCCGGGGAGCAGCAGATGACGATGGTTGTGCGTGCGTTACCTCCCAGCGACTCCTGCAGAATACGCGTGAGCTTGGAGTCACGGTAAGGGATGTGCGTTTTGTTGCCGTCCGCCAGGGCTGAGATTACGTTGCCCAGGGCAGACAGCGACTTGTTGATGTTCTTGGCTTCATCGAGGACCGTGCCCTCGGCTCCAGTCTTCGAAACCTTTTCGGAACCGGCCAAATCCACGAGGTAAAGTTTGCCGGATAGCTTCTTCTGGTTCTCCAGATTCTCCTGCTTCACGTTAATGAGGAATACTGAGTGAGATCGCGAAGAGTGCTCGTTCATGTCTAACAAAACAATGGATTAGATATAAAAGTTAGTTATCTAGGGAATAAATATTTAGTTGTGATCAGAATAAAAGCACTGAAGTCCGCACTTCATGTTTTTGGTTTTACAAAGGTGATTTTCAACTTCAATTGTGTTTAAAAGTAATTTGAAAACTTTTAAAAACTGTCAATGCAATAATAAATTTTTTTTACAAAAAACATTGAATTAATTAATTTTTAGAAAGTTATTTAAACAACAATTTGTGTGATAATATAATATTTTGCTGTCACACCATACATATGTAGGCATTTGTAACAATCAGCAATGACAATTGAACGAGCTTCTATAAAATGCTTGTAGTGGCCCCAATGGTTACAGCAGTTTGAATTAAAGTTGTGAAACATAAATTCAAAAAATGGTAGTTTTTATTACTTTTTGGTCCGGTTTGTAATACTATTATTCTGACCATAGTTGGTTACAACTTACTTGTCACGGCGATGTGACGATTAGATTTGCCCTCCTCGATCACCTCGAAAACATCCTCCGGCGAGGAGACAAAACGCTCCGTGGCGCCCTTGACATACGGCACCCTGTTTTTGTCCTCGTGCACGCTTAGGTTCACCTTGGAGACGTCCAGCAGATCCCGGATCTTGTCCATGTAGATCTCGTAGTAGGAGACCTTAATGTGGAACTCCAGGTTAACCTCCATGGCGTAGATGTGGTTGAAAATGTCGTTGACGATACGCGGTATGATACCCTGTTTCACGGAATCCCCGATCACACCCTCCATCGTGTGCGTCTTTCCGGAGGACGTCTGGCCGTAGGCGAATATCGTTCCATTGTACCCGGCCAGGACATCAGTAACGATAGACTTGGCCGCCTCATTGTATACCTTCTCCTGGGAGGCGTTCGGCTTGAAGACCTTGTCGAACAGATAGACCTTGCCCTGTGGATGGAGGGGATTATGACTGTTTTAGTATATACATAGTTATTCGGCACTGACAGTTGCGGTGAAATTTCTTTCGGAGATTCCCCCTCTATCCCCAACTTTTTCCCGCTGACTGCTTTTCAAATTATTTTCAACGCATGGCCGCGAAGCAGATTGTAATTATGAGCATTAAGAAGCGAGCGAGTGGAGGGGGGAAGAATAGTGAATAACGAGCCGCAGAAGAAAGACAGCACGAAGGAGAGAGATGGAGAAAGAGAGTGAGAGAGAGTAATGATATTGTCTGTGTATGGACGTTGTGTAGTGCTGACTTTTTTTTGGAACTGGTTCAATTGCCTAAGTTTTTACCAGGAAAATGACGAATTACACCTGGTGGAAAAGCGGAAAACTCATTTTGAGAGAATCATAACATACATTTCATGTCAAAGAATAGCAATACAATCAAATTCCATTGCCTCCAGTGCTGCTCTTATTGTTTTTCTTTTTTATGGTTTGCGTGCATGACTCACTTCGTTGGCAAGAGGGAGAGGGGCGTAAGGGGAGTGGAAAGGCGGTCTTCGTGTTTGTGTATTTGTGTGTGGAAATGTAAGTGAGGTAAGCACTGAAGGCGGACTGGAAACTCTAGAAAAGCGCATATTTATGCGGCCCAAAAGAATGGAACACCCGCTTTTAGCACAAGAAAAACCTTCTAGTGGGTGGTCTTTCCTCTCCCTTGCTCTTGTTTTCATTGCCTTACACACCCTATTCCGCTCGGCGGAAAATCAATTTAATGCAAACCAATATTGATTTGGAGTAGTTTCTTCAGTTTCATCATATAAAAATGTATATCTTTTTTCGATTTTCTGTTTTGTGCAATTATTCATGGGTAACTTTAGTGCCTCTCTCTTTCTTCGCCGTTCCAATTGGTCGGCAATTTTGGGGAAGGGTAATGTACGCTAATAGGCATGACGTCATGGCACAGCACGCAGAGATTAATGCATAACACAAAGGGGGAAAATCAGGGGAGCCTGTATGTTGGGCCGGGGTTTAAGACCATCGATCTAGGTCTGGATCACCTACCGCTATGGAAATGCAGTTCTCCTCTACATTGTTGGGGAACTTGACCACGAACTTAGAGCCGGCCTTCTCTTCGCTGTCGTTGAGTGGTCGGAATCGACAGACCACTTTGATACTGTCCTCGGCGGGAATCTCACGTTCCGCGGACATTTTCACGGCAGAGTTGACGAATGGTCCTTTCTGGCGGAGATGCTATGATACTTAGGGCGCGACCTCTGCGCATGCAGCTGTTTACGTGGATAATCCGCGAATCACTGCACAGCACTCCGATCCGGCACTATCTGGTAACTGGTACTGCCTGGATGTACAAATTCCGCAACTTCGTAGTGACCACTTTTTCCGATTCTCCGCTGTTTTCCGACTCCGTCGCACTCGCGAAAAAAAACTGACAAGGGGCGGGCGGTTCAGAGTGAAAATTTTGTGGTTATGCCAGACGCAATGGTCAATTTGGTCTCGTGAGACCGCGAATTTTGATCTGGTTGCCGCGTACGCTTTTTGCACAAACCCGGAATGATTAAGTGCGGCCGTTAAATGCACTCTCATACGTCAGTGGGTCGGAATTTGTGGCACTCAAAAACTTTATTTGCCTTTTTTCGCTGCCCGTTCGGCCAAGTGTGACCGTGCTGGATGCCACGCAAAATACCAAAGAGCTAGGCAAAGTACCTACTAAGTCAATCCGTAAAAATACCGTTATTTGGTACCCTGTAATCGTGGGTGTCTTGTTCAATCCTCGGGGTATTCCCTTTAAGAGATATATTGTCTAAATTAGTAAAGTTGGACTGTAAATATAAGCATAACAAGAAAAAAGGAACACATAATTAAAATAAACGGGAGGGCTGTGTTTGGCATAACAAAAACTAATGTTTATCCTGCAAATTAATACTTTCCGTTACCAGATTATACACTTTTTCATGTTTTAAAGGGCCTTTTCTAATGTCTGTAAAAAATTGAGCATATGAAAATATTTAATTAGAGCAATATACTTGTACTGCATTTCGAAATATATTAAGAGATTAATATTTCGCATAAAGCGTACAATTTGATGTTTAAGGAAATTGTAATGTAAAACAAGGTAAAACAGTAACAAATTAAATAAAAAGTGCGTAGTGGATTTTCCGTTTCATGTCAAAAGTTATCGGTTTGGGGCCAAACAAAAAAAGCCTCAGTGTATCTGCAATACAAGCCAGAAAGGGACAACGCTATGGTAGATTGATCACCGAGCAGCTTGAAGGGAGTGAAAGGGACTGAATAGCAACATGACGCCCGAGGATATCATCTCGCATTTGAATATGGAGCGCTTGAAAAGGCTCATCCGTCTATATCGCACCAGCGAGTGCCTATGGAATCCGCAGGATCCGGGATACCATAGTATTTCTGTGAAGGAGGACGCTTGGCGAAGGATTACAAGAAGAATGAAAAGCGGTTTGACTCCTGATCAGGTAAAGCTACAGGTTCTTGGCCTCCGAAACTATTATTCCAAGGAATGCGAAACCATCCGTCAAAATCAGCGAAAGGGTTATAGTTACGTTCCCAGACACTCCTATTTCGAGGATCTGCAGTTTCTGTCTAACTTGGATTTTAGGGAAACTCAGGAGGTAAGTGGTGAAATTATAGAGTATAGAATAATAAAGAGTTCCTCCTTGATTTTCTTTAACCGTGTAGTCCAATTTAAACATTGACCAAGTCAAGAGCCTGCTAGGGGAATCTTTTGTCCTTGACGATGGTACCACCATAAATCCCAGTTATCCGCCCAATTTTTCCGAGGCCACAATCTGCGATCGAGCAGGTGGGTTTCTCCCTTTCTTCAATTACAACTTATTAATACCTCGATTAGTTTCTCTAAGTCCCTGTTCCAGTGTAAGCCAGAACGGGTATACTTTTTACAAAATGGTACTTGAACCAGAACCGCAGACAAATCCGACGAATGAAGACTTTATTAGGATCCTCACAGAAAGACCAACCTCTGGCACGGAGCGATGGTATCCCACGGAATATTGTGTCCAATGCAACGAGGATGAAGGTGAGGATGCCTGCGCCCCCAGCGAGGGAAGAGGTAATAGAGGAGGTATATTTTCCTTGGAGGGGGAGCAAAACAATGGCAGCCGACCAAGGGCAACTAGTCGGTATCAACACCAAGTTGAGTGTCCATGTACACCACAAAATCCTGATCAGTCCCAAAACATCCAAAGACGAACAGGAAACCAAAATCGAAATGTAGATCCCTCGCGACTTCAAAATCCTCCTCAAAACAATCGAAGGGGAAATGGGAATCAAAATCAGGATCCGTGTCCATGTTCATCGCGAAATAGCCACAAACGGACTTCAAGAGTTCATCAAAACGACGATATCGTAGATATGGGGACCTTGGACTGTGATGTGCCCACCAACCATAGGGAAATAGCCAACGATGATTGGCCTGGTCCCCGGATGTGTGGTCAAAACCGCCCGAAATTCCGACCAAGATACCGAAAAGTAGTTCCTGAAGAATGTGAAAAGCAGCCCAGATGTCAAAGTTGGAAACGGAATAACGAAGCCATCTGCAATCGACTCAAAGAACAGTTGGCGAGACAGGAACAGTTGGCGAAACAGGAACAGCAAAGCTGCTGCTGCAGGAATGAAAGGGCGGAATCTGGCGAGGATCAGTTAAATGTAATGCTATTGAAGAAATCCCGGAATAATGGGAAACCTATTGATCCAGCGCGACTAGTCAACACTCAGCCAGCTGTGGATCAAGGTTATTACAATTCCGGCCAGCCAACCTATAATAACAGCCAAATGAACCAGGATCCCCAACGATGTAATGTTCAGGGATGTCAATGCATTAACTGCACTCGTTCATGGGCACCTCCTCAGGCGAACTACTACCAACCACAGCAATACGATCACAATGCCACAAACTACCCACAATCAGTTCCCCAACCAATCCAAGGGCAAGCCTATGTAGAAGTGGATTATTGCACTGGGTGCGCACGATGTGAATATCCTTCTCAACCAGCTGTTTACTGCATCAATAATAATAGTCCGGATATGTGGGTACCGGCTCAATCCATGGCTGCGGCTCCAAATCCCGCTCAAATGTCCATGGTACCGCCCATGGTTGCTTATCAGTCGGGAGTAGATGATCAGCGTAATGAACGATCAAAAAAATGGAATAACCAAAGCTATGGCAGAACGTCTGATATCGATATTGAGTCAGTTGATAGCCGGGAAAATTCTCGAAGACAAAGGAGTAATAATCAGAAACCAAAGCGCCGTCAATCTTCTGACCGAGAAGACTATGATGAAAATCCTTCGCAAAGAACACGTCAGATGAAATGCGACGATGCATGGTGTCCTGCAAATAGGCGCAATCAAAATAAGACGCGTTTATTCCAAAGGAAATCTCGCCGCGATGACAGCGTAAATAGTAATCAAATTTCCAACTACGAAGATCGTCCTTCTTCAAAGCAAGGAAAGAGTCCTACGCGAAGCCCAAAAACTGGAAAAGTGTTTCAACTCCAAACGGACGATTCCCAACACATGCCTTGCCCAGCATTTGATCATCGAGATCCCAAGGAATGCCCGTATTCCAAGTGCAAGCCACAGGAACCTAAACCTGAAAAACGGGAAGGCAGAACCGGGAGGAGATCAGATTCGTCTTTCAGTAAACCCGAATATTTGGATGAGGAAAAGCCAAGATCGCAAAGACGAGATAGAAGTTCTCGGGAAGATAATGCCTATAGAGAACGGAAACCTAGTCCTAAGGCAAGATCAAGAACTCAGGAAAAGGAAAATGCTACCAAACCAAGGAAAAATTCGGAAGAAGAATCTCCCAAGTCAAAAAGACGAAACGAAGAATTTTGCTACGACGAAACCTGCCCTTTTTCAAATTCCTCACCTAGAAAAGTCAGAGATCTTTCCGAAAGACCAACTCGAAATAGTGCGGAAAAGAGAAGCTCAGGCAATAAACCAGTTCAGAGTCAGAACTTCCAAAGAAATAATAATGGCTGCAATGATAACACGTGCCCATATGTTAATTCCTTTGAAGACCATTTAATCGCGAATGAAAGGGCAAGAAATCAACGTGGTTCATTTTCTAAACAGGAAAACCGAAGTTCAGGAAAAGCGAGATACGATGGACCTTTCGATGATGACTTTGACTCAGATGAAAATGGATATAGAACCAAAGGATATAGAAATGATAATCGTGGGTATGATAAATATCATGAAGAGCATACGGAAAACCACAACAAATATTCGAGAAGGGATGAAAGAAATTCACTGAGAAATAGTAATGAAAGATATCAGCGAGAATATCGTCAAGAAAATTCATATGGAAATGATAAAGACATAGAAGATGACTGTATATGCGAGGACTGTGACTCCGAAGACTATGATGTCGATAAAACGAATCCCGTGAGAGATACCCTTGAATATGAAAAATCTAAGAAAGGCAGCCAAAATACGAACGATAATGAAATCGATGATAAAGAGTATCCTAAGTCGGACAACAAAAATAGTTATGAAAGACAAAATAAAGGCAACTACGATTCGGAAAAGAAGTTTTCTCGCACCAGAGGCACTGACGTTTACCAGTCAGAAGTTGAGTGTTTGTGCAGCGATGATGAAACAAAAGACAAGCAAAATATTAAAAACAATCAAAAGGCCAGAAACGATAAAAATGTCCCTTACAAAAACAAAGATGACGGCCAAGAAAGAACCAGAGGGACTGAAAACGATGGAGACGACTGCGACTGTGATTACTATGACAACGATTATGAAGAATACGATAACAGAAATGCCAACAGGGACGAAGCTTCTTCGTCAAATAGAGGCAGGAAAGACAAACAAAATCTTGATGCTTCTGGAAAAGACGTAAACGACGACTGTGATCCTGATGAATACGAAAATACGAAATTCGAAAAGAGGAGCCCCAATCAAAAAGACGAAGAAGAGAATTGCATGTGCGTGGAACCCATGATAACTGTGCCGCAGAAACGAAACCAAGCTGGTACTGTATGCATGGCTCTTAACGCTTTAGTGGAAGATGCTCTCCAGAAAGCTAAGATTCCGATAGCTGAAACTAAGGTATCTATGGAATCAAAGGATGTTAAAGCTAAGACTCGTGAAGGAACCACGGGTGATAACCAAAAGCATTCAGTCAAGAAGAATTCTGCCCCGAAGACCGGTAAATCCTCTAGGGTGCAGTCGAGATCAAATAGTCCGCTCCGCCACTCGGGAACTGCCAAGACGCAGCCCGGAGAGACGACAAAGAGACGAACTGCGGCGAGATCTGGAGGACAATCCTGTTCGAATGGACGACGTCCCTCCCAAATTGCCGCTAAGAGAAATATGGACACTAATGCAGCTGCCAACAGCAAGTTGCCTTTTGATCTAAACTCGGCCGCGTATTTTATTTGCAAATTACAGGACGAAGGTAACAACCAACGTTACCTCCTTGTGGTGCCGAAGAAGCCGGTTGGAGAACCCGATGGCCACCGGACAGGCCCAGGACAGGGGTCTGTGAAGCAGCTGCACTGCCCGCGGCAGTGCTCCGGCTTTCAGAACGTGTCCTGGGTCGGTTCGCCGACCTCCAGTCAACCGCATCTATCCCAGCAATCCCAGCCGGAGGAGGGCCTTTCCGTACTGGGATCCTTCAGAGTTCCACCCATCCTGGCGAGCACCGCGCTGGGCATCATCAAGGACCACCTGCACAGGAGGATCTTGCAGCAGGACCAGTATGTTAGGGATGAGGTGCCTCCTCCTCGAAAGATGAGGCGCACTTTTCTCTCCAGGCCGATATCCTCGCGGCCAAGGAGACCCGTCCTTCGGCCTTCCCACAAATCTAACGCTCCGATCCTGGACGAGAATAGGACCCTTTTGCTAACCAACAATCCCTTTCGAAATTTATTGTACGACAACGACAAGCCCGAGGTGATAGTCCTGCATCCGCCGGTCCCTGACTTTAGGCCCTCAAAGAACTCCCTCAGCAAGGACGAAGTGGAGGTGCAGCACATCACGGTTCGAAGCGAGGACCACATTGCGATACCAACGCCACCCAAGCCTCCTGCAAAACCCCAGCGAAATGTCCTTCGGTGATCAATCCCTAGCTGTAATGTCCTCACACACACTTAACGGCCATCCTGGCCATCGAATGATATAAAGAACAGCACCCAACCGAAGCCGCAGGACTCAGCTGCCTTTTATTCAATGAGAGGAGTTCTAGACCAAAAGGCGAGGGGCGTTCCGCTTCACCGCCCGCTGTGGTGGCAACGCAGTTTTGGCATCTTTCGGGGTAGCCAAAAACTTGACACGCTCCTATCAATGAACTTTTTAGTAATTAATTTATGTTCGTTTTCGGAACCATTGAGGCGTGGACAACAATCCGATGGTCAATTGAATCTAGGGTTCTTCAATGAGCGGGTCTCAAAAATGGGGTGTTGGTTATAAATGTAAGGGTTAACTGAGCTTCCTTGTTAATTAGCATTATTTGTTCAACATACGTTTTGGCAATAATTAGTTTTGGGCAAGTCATTTTTAGAATATTTCAATTGTCATGCTCATTTCCTTATTTGGATAGGTTTTTAAACATTTATTGATTGAAAAAGTTACATCTTTGCCCTACGTTTCCGCCTTAGCCTGGTTAAGAGCTTTTGTGTTCGCAAAATAAATTTTTATAAAAGTCAATGATACTACAAATACAAAAACTAGAACACTAGAAACACCGTACGATGTTGCTTTTATATTGAACACCATTTATGCAGCCATACTGAAAATTAAGAAATGCACTTTCATGGACTCCAAATTTTTTAACATTCATATTTTTATTCAAGTTCAATTTATTTTCTTCACTTGTTTTTTGTTTAGCTTATTCTAAAGTAAGAAGAAATCACATAGCTTAATCGTAACAGAGAGTAATTTCCAGTATTCATCTATGATAAGGATCCTCCTCCAATCCCGAAGTTGCTTTCGCTGTCGCCGAAGATTGTATACGCGGCTGCATCCACCTCCACATCGCCGTTGTTCAGAAGATCGCACAAGGCAAGGATATAGGACTGGGCCATCTGGAGGGTCTCGAACTTGGACAACTTTTGGTCGATGGAGGGAGCGGGAACGACTTCCCTCAGACGATCGAAGGCCTCGTTTAGGCCATTCATGCGCTTCCTTTCCCGAGCATTTGCCGCCTGACGTCTTCGCTTCTGGACCGTTGGACTGAGATTGGTTTGATCTGGGCTGCTCTTCCTTCCGTCCGATCCCATGGAGGTGTTGCTGCGTCTTTTCGTCTGCTTCTCAGCGGGATGGCACACGTTTTCCAAAATAGGAGCGAGTTCTGGTTGTGTTCCGGCAGTGGCATCCAGGAACTGCCACTCCGGGGATAGGAATGCCGTCTGCCCGTAATCCTGTGAAGAAACGGGCAGCTGGCTTAAGTTGTAGTTGGGACTACCCAAATATTGGGAACTGCCGTCCTCCTCGGAGGCCGACGAATAGTAGTAGCTCATGGCAGATCCGAGCGGCTTGAAAGTTTCGATGCAACTGAAGCGATCCCGAGTCAAACCGTTGCACTCAACCCCCGCGAGATGTGTTCTACAAATATTTTCACCGCCGTGCTGACCAAGTTTGTGTAAGCGGCCCGCAAATGACCCCTGGCCCCAGGATCCTCACCTTCGCTATTACCATATCCCTGCCGAAGGATCTCCCCGAGGAGCAGGGGTGACTTTGACCCCCTGGCACACACTTAGGGGTTAGAAGTGTGCCCATCTCGCTCGCTCCCTCTCTTTCACTCGCATGCGCAACGCCTACACCTCGGCTATTGCTGTCTCGCTCTCGCAGGGCACGCGTCATATCTTGCCAAATTGGTGCTATCATGCCATGTGATCTTCGCCTCTCCTCTCTTCCCCGTAATTTGTGACTTTCACGCTCAACGGCACACGAGTGGGAGAGGGAGGGGATGAGCTACTGTACTGGATGGGCCCTGCCATCAATTAACCCGAACTGGCGAACTGCATTGTGGCTCGCGTCTAGTGACCATATGCTGCACCGACCCAACTTCGGCTTGGAACCAACATATGGTCGAAGCCACTGAGTGGTTGTCCCTCGTCCTGCAAAGGCACTAGTCTCCTTTTCAGACACGACAGTTGCCGTCTAGCCAGTTGTCGAATCAAACTATTAAATAGTGTTTTATAAATGCCTTACTATTAAGTGGCTTTGAAAAATATATCACATAATGGAATTTTAAGTACATACCTCGTTTTTGATGTTTGTACTTAAAAAAGTCAAAAAGAAAAACTTATTTAATACAAAACAATTTTACCAAAATATTAAAGTTCCTCTTTTATTAAAAATCATTAGTTTTATTTAATTAAAAAACTAAATTCTGTATTTGCATTTAAGCTTTTCAATTTATTTAACATTTATATAAATTAAGCACTATCTTATCAAACTAAAAATGGGCTTTGGGCTTTTACTGTATTAAAATAAATTTATTGATTTATATTTACATTTACATTTAGTAAAGAAGAAATAGCTATTGGTTTATCGGTGAACTAGTTTTTTTAGGAGAATTGAAGATTTTAATGGTCAATTCTTGAGTTTGATTCTGGTCTGCTATCATTATCCCTTGAGTTCGTTCCTTATCTGTGGCACCTTAATGGAGTGAAGAATAACCTGTTTTGCGCATGCACCGCCTGTGGTAGGAATCCCATCTCCTTGTTATACTTTTCCCCACTCTCTTGCACTTTCTCTCTCCGTGGCGATTGTTTTGCTCGCGTTGGGTTTTGTAGAGAAACACGAGGCGAGGACGAAAAGGAGCTTCGTGTTTTGATACAGCAACAGGATTGAATTTAAGCGGAGCAAGGCAATAAACTGTTATCATTTGAAGAAAAACCTTCGCCGAAGATAAACACAGTGAATTTAGTCAGAAGGTAAAGCCAAGAATTGATAAGAGGCTTTAACTCATCAGGAAATTGTAGTGCAACTGGAAAGTCAGGAGCGAATCAGCTGAGCGAGGAAATAACTGCATTCGGCAAACGCAAAAGTCATTGAAAAACACCCCCACGAATGTGTCTGTATTTTGGAGTCGTGGAGCACCTGGTGGACTTGGTGGCCTACTGCATGTGCCGTGTCCTGGAGCTGTCCTTGTTCACATGCATGATGGTCTGCGGATCCCTGAAGGCCAAGCTGACCCACGGACCCACCAATGAACTGGAGCAATGACCAGGGAACTACGAGAGTTGCTAAAAGGATGCCCTGAGTGCATATCCCTGCGTATTTGTGTGTGTGCGTGCTTTGTGTTGTGTGTGTGTGTTTCGACTAAAATTTAATAAAGGAAACTTTTCCAGTGGCGAATAAATTACGATTTATATGTGTGTAAACGATTGTCTTTCCCTCTTGTTCTCGTTGGCCGGGAATTGAGCCATAACTCAAGATTGCCCACGGCAAGGATTCGCTCGACGGGTCCCGAGTTTTGGCTGTTGTTTGTCCTTCGGCTCCCTTTGTTTGCCTGTGTTGCGGAGTCGTTTATCGTACTTATTAGCCACGGGCAGGATTCTGGGGGGTGCGATGCCCATTTGCATGAAGATAAAGTATCGACATGCTCCCAACATACTGGGCAATTGTGTTGCGGCTTTTGTTTTTGGCGCCTGCAAATATGCTTCACTTCGGGCCAGACTTTTTATTGCCGTTCCCCCACTCCGTTCATAGGTTCCACTCCGGTATTTATGTAGTTGTTTACAGCCGTCGGTTGGAGCATAAATTTACTCAAATTGTACGTGCAAATGGGTGAACATAACGTTTATTGCACACCAGCAGTAGGCACTTGTGTTCTGACTCTTCCAATCGTCAACTGAAATTTTGATACTTTTTAGATAGCTCTCAACCCAAATCAAACTAAATTTCGCCCTGATCATGGACCACCCATTTGGGCAGCGCCACAAATCGAAGAAAATCTCCACCATTAAACAAAATCTGAGCGAAGCCTTGGAAGCGAAAAGGGATGCCGTTCAGGCGGAAGATCAGCCAATCGTTTACGACTACATGAAGTATCCCAGTTACAAGGCCAAGAACAAGCTGGCGAAGTTCGGGAAGGCCAGGAAGAGGGTCTCCTTCAAGACAATGGTGGAACTGGTGACCTTCACGGACAACTGGAAGATGAAGACAAGCGAGAGCAAGCTGCGCACCGAGGAGGAGCAGGTGCGGTTAACGGTGGAAAGGCCTATACTAAGACGCCCCTACACCTTGTTTATCTGATGCATATGGGCCATACTGAGAAGTACCTCTACTTTATTTTATAAAATCGGACTTTCTTTTAAATTGGAATATGCATTTCAACAGTTTTAATACAATACTGAAAATTTTATATCCCTATATGCATTTTGCGTATAAAATACTTTTCATTTTGTACCATGATTTAGTCCCAAATGCTTTGGAAAACTCTTCCGTCACATACCTAATTGCAATTATCTCAACTTTTACTCTCCAGGTCAAATGCTCCCTGAAGCGTCGCAACTTTTGACAAACTTCGCTAGTGGATGGTTAAAACTAATGTCATTAAATTTACATGTTTACTGTATTTATCGATTTAAAAAGTATATTATTTTTCTTATGTCGGACAATTAGGTTTATACATTTTCAGCTAAAAAGTAATTTAGTTTATATCGGAAAGATTGATTGGACGTCGTTTTAAACTTGGGATTAGTTAAGCTAATCATTTTTTTGATTCACCAAATCTCTGACAGCGCAGCTGGTTAATGATGTTGCAGATGACGTACTCGTCGGTGTCCTTGCCCCCGAACTGCTTGGTGCGGATTCCCTCGTACATGGTGCGCAGCATCTCGCACCACAGCTTATGGGAGCACTTCGAGTGCCCCAAATGCTCGAGGAGATCCACGATGGTGGACACGATGCCGTAGGCACTGAGGTTGTTGTAGTAGGTCAGGGACAGTTTGGTTTGCAGGGGCTTAAAGATGGCATGGTGATCCCCGATCTCCACGGCACTGAAGAGGTTAGCTCCTCCGCAGACTGCACTGCAGATCGCCGATAGAAAGGTGGCATAGCGATCGCTGGCAAAGAGGCAATCGAAGTAGGTGGGGTCCGTGGTCAACCGGTTGATGGCCTCGTCCACCTCCATGAGCTCCAGCTCCAGGCAGTCCTCGTACTCGGAGTGCATCTGCTTGGCGACCTCCACCATTGAGCCATCGCTGATGGGCCACTCCTTGGCCTTGTTGATCAGGGTGACTCGCTTCCTTCCCGCCTTCACTGCCGCCTCGAAGGCGTACTTCAGGTACTTCTCATGCCTGGCCTGGGTCACCACACAAAGCGCCTCCACAACGCCCTTGACCGGCGAGTACTCCAGCTCATTGTAGTTGCCCATGTTGTTCTCGCCGATCATCTGGATGTCCACGTTCGGAAAGCGGCAGTTGAAGCCGGGAAAGCTACGAGTTCGTGTCTTAAACACGTACAAATTGAGATCGTTGCAGAGCTTGAGAGCCTTCTGCTTGGCCTCCGCATCCGCCAGGATGTCCACGCAGACGGCGGATCTGTTCCGGAGCACCGAGTTGAAGTACTCAGAATCGTTGCCCGGCTCGATCACCTGCACCTCCACGGGAACCCCGGTGCTGTGCACCAGCGACGTCACGAAGTTGGCTCCCTGCTCGCCGATGATCGTGCTGGCCGTCAGCAGGGACACCGTATTGATTCCCCCGTACTTGGACTTGGGCAGCACGTTGACGGGGTCACGACGTGCATCTCCCTTCACGTAGGCCGCTTGCAAGCTGCTGTTTATTGCGTCGGCGAAGCGCCGGACTCCGATCCCGGAGATCAGGCGGGTTACTCTCGGACGGGGCAGCATGGTTTCCAATTTTTACGGCAAGTTTCCCAATTTTTTTTTTTACTGATTACTGCTGAAATGACAGGATCTGGATGGGCAACTATGTAGTTGCAAATTGGAGTACTGATTTTTAGGGAGTTCAATACTTTATCACTAGATCACTATCACTTTGAACATTGAAACGAATGAATTCGTGCGTGCTTCTTAATTTGTTAATATTTAAATTAGGAACGAAACATACATATATGTCCTAGTGCTTTGAACCCCGCATGCAAGTTTTGGGATTAAATTAAAGATTCCAAACACAACTAATTAAGAACGCATTAAGGAATTTTCAATATAATTGTCTCACTACAAAAATGCAGTGAAGGAGACACCTCAGAACCCGGGAAGTGGCATTCCTAATATCTATCTGAATAGAGATGAAAACACAGCCGAACACTCTTCGCACCTGGCACTTTTTATTAATCCCCCATTTTCCCATCGAATCCTACCCAGGACTACAGATCGTAGCAGAGGGTCTTTTCGGGACAGGGACATCCATCGATGCCGTACCGTCCGATAGGGATGTCCGTCTGGGTCTGCTTGTGCTGAGGTCCTGGCACCTCCCAGAATTTGTCGGCGAAGTACCGATCCGGAAGGTAGTAGATCGGGTACTCTTTCCTCAGCCTCTCGTGGTCCTCCCGCAGCTGCTTGGCGAGTTCCGGAGCAGCTCTCCGGGCTTCCAGGCGGTACTGCTTCGGCTTGACCATTCGAATCGGCACTTCAAGTTGCAGTCTCGAGTGCGGAAGGTAGGCCAGTAGCTCCTGGTCCAGTTGCATCGCCTGCTGCTCCCGGATTTTGGCGCACGTGCCGCACTTGCACTTTCCGCCATGGTAGCAGTACCGCTTCCGTCCATCCTCGTCCACCATCAGCAGTGGTGTGCAGACCGGCGAGGGATTCGGCTGCGCCTCCGTCTGCGTCGCCACAGAATCCTGGGCGGGATCGGAATACATCGTGGGATCTGGGAATCTAAGACTCGAGTCGATAAGGTGCGTTCAATTTGGGTTACAACCGGAGACTGAAGCTGGCAGGAGAACTAAAGTTCCAAAGCAGCAAAGACAACGTTTGCTAGATACAATATTCTTATGGTTTATGTTTATTGTCCGAATTTATTTATATTTGATACCATGAACTGTGGATAAAGATCACAATTCGTGGGAACCACCGTCGTGGCATCCGCCACTCATGCTGATTGAGGACATGCCACGGTGGAGTTCCACAACCAATTGAGATCCCTATACCGATCAGAATTGATATTCATATCCCGTCGTAAGCTCTTGTTTCCAGTGCAGTAGATGTTGTGGGTGAGATCCCTCTTATCACGCTTGGGAAGACCACAACAAGGACACAGGAGAGATGCCTCGGGACTCCTTTCAGCAGACTTCATCTGGATGTAATAGTCCCTAAGCTCCCTTTGCCGCACCTCGTTGAAAAACTTTAGCATTTGGGGAGAGTCAACTGGAGGTTTTTGGTGCATCGGACAGGAGTGCAGTGGACAGGACTCGAGCGTTTGGGAATTCTTGGGCTCTTTTAGCTGAACGGAACGGTTGCTCCACCTCTTGCTCCTCCGCGAAGAAGTTGAGACTATTGAGGGCCTATCCGGCTCCGGGATCGGAATCGTGACCGAGGTTTTCGCAATTTTTGTATTTCTCGGCATTGAAGATGTCATGTTGAGCACTCCGCTGCGCTCCGATCCTTCCGTGAACTTTCGCACATAGGTGTTGGCTTTGGTCATCGACCCGGTCGTTTTTAATAAATACCAGTTAAGGGACATTTATGCTTGGTCTGCAATCAATCCGCCAAATCAATCAATGGCAAACAATCAAATTTAAAACATAAAATTTTGACAACTTATCACTGGAGAACCTTTAAAACAATAAAATACGTTTTTTTTTTTCTATTTTAAAATATTTTTTTCTTTATTGTTACTTCATATCTAAAAGGGGAACATTTTATTATTTAAATGTGAGGTTTAAAATTTACCAATAAAATAAGGTACATTTTAATCAAAATGTATACAAAAACAGAACTAGTTTCCGTAAGAAGTTATTTAAAGGGGGCGCGATGAACAATACAACTTAATAAATTCGAAACCAGTTTAGTTCGTAAAAGAATGCCCCATACGCTGAATAATGTTTATTATTTAAAGATACGAATTACATTCTCTGAAAATATAAGCTCATATTATCTTGAAAGCTTCTCCACTCCGCTCGTGGTTTAATCAGTTCCGTGGCATGGTACAATTATACAAGGTAGTCTCGTCGGCAAAAGCACTCCCCTATTCATTACTCACCACAAGTGCGAGTGAGAGAAGTCTGCGTAGTAAGTGCGAGTGAAACGACAAAAAAGCTCTTTGCTTAACCCTTAGATTGTGCATGGGGCTTAAATTGTTCATTTATAGTAATAGGAGTTGAAGTTTTTTATAAATTAATTTTTAATAGTTTTGAATTTAAAATTAAACGTTGTTTTTATTTTTGGATAGTTATTTCTTTGTTTAGGTTCTTAATTTCAAAATAAATGTCAATATTAAAGTAAGTTTTTTTAATATCTAAATTAATGTTTCTTAGTAGCTATTAATAGTTTCTCCTTTACATTTTTTGTTATACTAAAATTATCTGAAACGATATGTTAAAAAACAAAAAAAAGTTTGCAGCCAAGGGCAGAACGACATCTTTGCACAAGGGGTAATACTCTGAAAAAATTCGTCCGCACGCGTGCTCATCCTTCAACAAGCACGAACGCACTGACTAAAAAGCCGAACGATTAGGCAGCCGACGAGACTACCTTGTATAATTGTACCATGTTCCGTGGAATCTCCGAAAGAGAGAGAGCTTTACGGGAAAACAAAATGGGCTGCCAGAACTCGCGAGTGCTCATTCAGTTGCCAAAAGCAAAGTGGTTCAGATCGTTTTAGTGCTCAACACGCAGATATCATGTCGAAGAACGAGGCGGAGGTCCAGTGGCTGCGATCTACGATTCTTCCGGAGATCCTGAAGAGCGGGCGACTCGTGGAGAATTACAGCGATTCCAAGGCGGACACCTTCCACGTGGCAGACATCGATATCGATGTGATCGGGCACTCGGAGGCCTTTATGCTGACCTTCTGCTACAGAGCCATCGTCAACTTCGAATACGATGGAGAGAAGTTACAGCGCAAATTGGTCGTTAAGGTAGAGTAACTTTGTGGGTGTCATCAAAGTAATTAAACGGGATGAGAGGTGTAAGATCCAAAAAACGGGCTAATTTTATCACAGTACCCATGTCACGAAATTAAATTGCATTGTGTTCAGTGCTCATCCCATTATATGTGCATAGTATATATCGCTGTAACTGCGTTTACGGATAAAAATGTATATGCCAGTTTTGTTTGTCTATCGTGAGCTCATAAAAGTCCGTCAGAGGGAAAAGGGAAGGGAAAAAAGCTAAGTAATTAATTTTACAAAAATGGTTAATCAAGTACTAAGGCGTAAAAAGTCTTCTTTCATGTTTTTTCAGTTTTTTTTTAATGAAATTTTCTAAATTACGAACTGAAAAATCAATATGCCCTCAAAATTAATAAATAGTAGGTTAAAATGTGTTCAGGGTTTGGCTATGTTAAAAGAATGTGGATTTAAGAATAGGCATTCAGCCATCATTTAAATAAAAACTCCTTTTGAAAAAGTATTTAACGTCATAAGTAGGCGTACTATAAAACGTACGTTACCATTCATTGAGCGAAAAAACAATAAATCCAAACAAACGTTAATTATTTATGTGTTATCTAGGTTAACGACATCTTACGCAAAAGTTGTGAAATCACTATTCAAACTTTGTCTAGCCCCTGTTTTTGATTTTCTTATCAAATCTTATCGTAATCTTATCCTTATTACATGTTATATTACTAAACAATGACGTTTTGTTTTTAAGCGCATTGACCCCCAAAAATCGTAATATCTTTGTTTTTTTAATTTATAGAAAACTCCTCCAATGCCCCCAGCTATTTATGAGTCCATTCAGTTTGGCGCCCTTTTCAGCAATGAAATCAATTTCTACACTGAAATTCTCCCAGAGATACAGAAGTTGGCCGGAGGAAAGTTTGCGGCTCCCAAGTATTATTATAGTGAATTGAATCCCCATTCGGCGGTGGCTATCATGGAAAATTTTGCGGAGAAGGGACTGCGAGTGACCAAGGATCGGTTTGGCTTAAGCCTGGAGCATGCCATGCTAGCTATGCAGTACCTGGGCGAATTTCATGGCTTCGCCTACGCCATGAAGCACAAGAATCCGGAGAAGTTCGCGCAGTTGACCAGCGGGCTAAAGGAATCACGCTATGCGAGGGATGATATTCATCACATGTGGGATCTTACCATGAAGACGAGTCACAAGCGGTTGGCCAAGTCGGTGGCCACCTATCAGCCTCAGGTTGGGGAGGAATTTGTGAATCAATTGTGCCATCTGGTCGGGAATTACTTGAATTATGGCAGACAACGGGTGGCGCCCAGGGAACCACTGGCCACTCTCTGCCACGGAGATTATGTGAGAAACAATGTTGCTTATAGGTACAATGACAAGGAGGAGCCGCAGGAGATCATGATGTTCGACTACCAAACGCTGCGAGTGTCCTCTCCCATGATCGATCTTGCGGTTTTCCTGAACGTATCCGTTTTAGCCGATGTGCGCTACCCCAACTTTGATGCCATCTTCGATGAATACTGTTCGTCGTTATATGACAGCTATAGGAAAAATGCCAAGGCAGAGGTTCCAGAGGCCATGAGGTAAGCATTCAACATTTTGACTAAATTAAACTTGTTTTGTACCACTAAGGAAAACATACTATGTTTAAAATATCAAAAGTTCTTCAGACTTTTAAATTAAATCTTACCTTAATGTAACTAAAACATATATTTAATTTATCCCTTATTTTTCAGTCGTGCGGAGCTTCTAAAAGAGTATGTGCGATTTTTGCCGTATGCCGTATCCATAACGGCCAGTTTTCTAATGACCCTTGTTGAACCCTTGGATATGTCTCCTGAGGAGATGTTCGCCATGCAGTTTACGGATGAGGAGATCATAAAACAAGCCATGACCCAGGGCGGGGATATCGTGGATAAAGAGGTTGCTCACCAGGTTAAGGAAATGCTGGAACTGAGCCAACTGACTGGTGTTTCCATTGACGACGGCATTGATTTGAAAAAATTGTAACTCTAAAAAGTAAAACCGATTAAACATTCTTAAATATTTGTACCATTTACTGGATGATAAGCTACAAATACTGAAAAATAATGGTGATTGGGGGAAGTTTAATCTTATCAAATCGAATTGTTTGGTAATGCTACCGTTATCAGCTTTTTTTGTTTTGTTTTTATCTCATTCTGCGACAGCTGATTACAGGAGAGCTGCCAACCTGTGTTGACACTGTGTTGTTCAACACTGCCGAACACATGTGAGCAAAACAAAAGCATCCAAACTAAAATGATTCAACCTTCGCGGCAACAAATTCTGCGTTTATACAAGCATTTAATTCGATACGGCAATCATTTAAAGCTGACAGACAAGAACTATTTTTTAGGAAGAGTGAGGCACGAGTTCCGGGACAACCGGTCCCTCACGAATCCGGTAGAAATCGAATTTAGTTTTAAGGTAAACATCACCTATCTATTTCATAACAGCCTTTTAAGGTGTTATTCTCTTTTAGCGCGGAGAGACCCTGCTAAAAAAGGGTAGAATTCTGTAGGGATGTTGCGAGGTCTGGTGCGAATCTTGGTGCTTCCTTCGCCTCCTGTGCGCTGCAAATCCACTGCCAATCTGGACTACTCCCGCTTTCCTACGCTTAACGAATCCGAGATCGAAGAAACCTTCATGCGCGGCAGTGGCCCAGGTGGCCAGGCGGTGAACAAGACTTCGAATTGCGTTTTCCTTCGCCATCTGCCCACCAATATTACCATTAAATGTCACACACACCGACTAGCATCCAAAAACCGCGTTGAGGCGCGAAAACTTCTACTGGAGAAACTTGATGTTCATTTAAATGGAGAGCATTCGATAGCGTCGCAGATCAAAGCCCAAGAGCAGAGAAAGTCCACAGAGCGACGACGCCGGCAGGGAAAACTGCAGGAGATGAAGAAAACCTGGCAGGATAGAGAACGCACAGAGCGAGGAAACGAGCCCAATGAAAAATAGCTACTATTAAAACTTTTTTAATTACATACAATTTCTTAAAGTATTTCTAAAAATCACTACCAACTGGAGAAATTTCCAAAACCATTGGACAGTTTTTTTTTTCCGCTGCTTGGGCCGTTGAATGTAATAGGTCAGGTTTCTTGGCCACTGGCTGAAGTTTTAGGTACTTTCCTACGCCTTCCCTGTACACTTTCAACGGCTCCTTCATCCGCTTTTGCTGCTCTTCTTTCTTGGCAGTTTCCTGCTTGTTGGCCGCCTCCTCCTCGCGCTCCTTGGCCAATTGTTCAGCTGCCTCGGCAAAGGGATTCACAAAGACCTGTGAGGTTTCAATAATGATGTCTTCAATCGGTCTGTCTTTGTTGTCCACCTCAATATTTTCCATCTTTTGCAGAGTGTCTAAGCCACCGACGAGCTTGCCAAAAATTGTATGCTTGCCATCAAGATGTTTGCAGGAGCGATAGGTTATGAAGCTGTGAAAAAGGGTCCAGATTAGATTGGGTCAAGGTTGTTTAAATATTTTAACTCACAACTGAGAGCCATTGGTATTGGGTCCCGAATTGGCCATAGAAAGTACACCACGTCCTGTGTGAGTGAGGTTTGGCTTAAACTCATCCTCGAACTTCTTGCCCCAAATAGATTCGCCACCAGAACCACTGCCCGTGGGATCACCTCCTTGCACCTGTAACAAAATCCCTTGTATATTTGAATGACTCATAAAATGGTATACACTACTTACAATAAAATTCCTTATAGATCGATGAAACATTACATTATTGTAATACCCATTGGCGCAGTGTTTTATAAAGTTGTCGCAGGCTCGAGGAATTTGATCGCAGAAGAGCTCCAAGTTGAGAGGGCCAAGATTGGTATTCAATCGAACATAACCCTTCTTTTTAACACGCTCGTACTTCACCAGATCGTCATCTATTATGGCCGCCTCTACTTGGGACACAGGAACCATTGCGGTGGACGTAAAACTGGCGGCCACCGCTCCCGTTGAGTAATGAGCTGCATTGAATTTGTCGGCTGTCCGCTTTGAGGTGGAGGGTTCCTCCTCCGCAGGCTGGTAATCTTGTTGCAATTGGGCGAGCGTCTCCTTTGTCTCCAGATTCATGGTCTTAATTCGCCCGCTGGCGGGATTCTTTCTCTCCAGCTGCTCCTCTTCTGTTAAAACGCGCAGATTCTTCTTAATGTGATGGAACGTGGAGATGTCGTACTTTTCTAGCCTTTGGGGATCCTGTATGGTGATGATGTCCTTGCGCTGGAATGGAGTATCGTCCACCAAATCCTTCCAGTTCTTGGTCTTGATATTTAGCTGGTCGATGGCTTCCCAGCAGTATACATTTCCTGTAGTTGCCACCGCCACGATGTGCGAGTTCTTGCTGAAGGGCTTGAACAAGGCGGGGCAGTGGTACTCATCGTTGGCATTCCTGTAAAAGTTCAACTTGACCAGGGACTTGGCGTCCATCTTCTGTCCACTGATAGGATTCACCTTGAAGGTTTTCAGAAAGTTCAGGATGGCCTCGTACTCGAAGACATTGCCCTGTAGATCACAGTAGGGCATCTCGTAGGGCGCCAAGGTGATGCAGCAGTGCTCGAATGGAAGGCGCTTGAACTTGACATGGTCGTTCTCCAAAGACTCCACTTTTTTGCCGCCATATAACTCACTCCACTCCGTGTACGTGAGGTACCTGTGAAGGTAACAGATTTATTTGAGCGAATAGAATTTATGGAAGCGTTAGAAACCTACATTTTATCTTTTTGATGCTGTCTTTTACCCATCTTGACCGATTTTTCTTTATATTTTGGAAGTAATGAAGGGAATTTTAATATTTGTTTACAAATCTAATTCAGAACTGTCAACTCTCTTGCAGCCTATCTTCACGCTGATTTATGATGTTCACACTCTACGCTTTTACCATAATAAATTGAACTTAGGAAACAAATGTTCACAATTTTTTGAGTATGATTATGGTATATGTATATTTTATATCAATGAAAAAATGTTTACAAACACGAAAGAATTTGAGTTAAGAAACGAAAAATGGCCAACATCAGAGTTACTTATTTTGTCTTGATCACGTTTCCTCTGAGTAACTGCAGTGGCAGTGTGAACGCTTTGCAGTCAGCACGGCACCAGTCATCCGAACACCTTACTTTCCCAGTATTTTGCCGTTTACTAACACTAAGCACCAGAGAACCAGCTGTTCGCTGCGAAGGTTCAGCAGAATCAAACAACAAAGAATTTTCCAACTTATACTATACAGCGATATAAATAGGCAGCACGGTTGACCTTGACGATTGGGCGATGTCTAGCCCACATATCAACTACCGCTCCCTGGCCGAGGAGGCGGCCAGTCCGTTCCTGGAGCATCATCCCTCCTCGGGCCAAAACCCAACAAAAACACAAGACGCAAAAGCGAACGCAGCTGCTGCGCATTTAGACCCCCTCGGCGAACACGGAATGGATGAGGCGTTGGAGGTGCACGACACCGAGCACGAGGGCGAGGACACGCCCCGGAACAGTGGCGTCATGATCCACATGGTCCCGGAGACGGGGCGTGCGCGGTGGAACCACATCGAGGACCTTGACTCGTTCTTCTCGCGAATGTACCAGTACCAGCAAAAGCACGGTTTCCGGGTGATAGTGCTGGACGAGATGCTGCAGGTGCTGGAGTTCGGCTTCGTCGTCTGGCTGCTGACCTTTGTGACGCACTGCGTCCGTTTTCCCGTCCTCTTCGGTGACGCCCTACCCGAAGGAGATAATCCCACCAAAACTACTCTATCCGATGTGATCATACCCACGGGGGAGTGCGTGGCCTCCTTCAACTGGTTCACCTACCTGATTGTGTTCATTGCTGCCATCTACATGGGCATCCGAGTGCTGAAAATGGTCTACCACATCACGCAGTACGCGGATATCAGGAGATTCTACAACACGGCTCTGCACATTGAGGACGCGGACCTGGACAACTTCACCTGGCACGAGGTGCAGCAGCGCATCCGTCGCGTTCAGGCCGAGCAGCACATGTGCATCGACAAGGAGTCGCTCACGGAGTTGGACATCTATCACCGGGTGCTGCGCTTCAAGAACTACCTGGTGGCGCTGATGAACAAGCAGCTGCTGCCCGTGCGATTCCACATTCCCCTGTACGGGGAAGTGGTCTCCCTCAGTCGGGGTATGTTGTTCAACATTGACTTCATCCTGTTCCGCGGACCGGGATCCCCCTTCCAGAACAACTGGCAATTGCGGGATGAGTTCGCGGTGAGGAGCAATCAAACGGATCTGGCGCAGCGGCTCTCCAAGCTGATCTTGGGAGTGGCGTTGCTCAATTTGCTTCTGGCACCTGTGATCTTCGTGTGGCAGCTTATCTACTTCAGTTTCTCCTATGCAAACATCCTGCGGAAAGAGCCGAGTGCCCTTGGTTTGCGCACCTGGTCGAATTACGGGCGCCTCTACCTGCGTCACTTTAATGAGCTGGACCACGAGCTCGATGCCAGGCTGAATCGCGCATATGACTACGCGGACCGCTACCTGAGCTCCTTCTCTTCGCCTTTGGCCGCTGTGATTGCCAGGAATCTGCTGTTTATCAGCGGAGGACTGCTGCTGCTCATCCTGGGATTGGGCATCTACGAGGAGCATGTCTTCCAGGTGGAGCATGTGCTCACCATCATCGCTGTGCTCACCGGAGTGGGCGTGATCTCCAGAACTCTCATCCCCGACGAGAACCTCATCTGGTGCCCGGAGCAACTGATGACTGCCATTTTGGCGCACGTTCACTACCTGCCATCCGAGTGGCGGCAGCAGGCGCACACGGCTCGCGTGCGCCAGGAGTTCAGCAACTTCTTCCAGTTCAAGGCTGGCTACCTGCTCAGCGAGATCTTCAGTCCGTTCGTCACGCCCTTCGTGCTGATCTTCGTGTTCCGGCCGAAGGCCATTGAGCTGGTGCGCTTCTTCAGGACGTTCACCGTCTCCGTTCGCGGTGTGGGCAACGTCTGCTCCTTCGCCCAGATGGATGTGCGCAAGCACGGCAATCCCGACTGGCAGCTGACCAGCGAGATGGAGGAGATGACCCGACCAGCGACGCAGCCTCATCAGCAGCAGGAGCCGCAGCAGAAGAGTTTGGCCGGCGGAAAGACGGAGATGTCGCTGGTGCGCTTCACCCTCAACAATCCCGAGTGGCAGATGCCCAAGGAGGCCAAGGAGTTCCTGCGCGGCGTCCGGGAGCATGCCGTGGGTGAGTTGGTCCAGGCCAAGACCTCCGCTGTGCAGGAGAACCCGCTGACCAACAGCCTGATCTCGTTTGGCACGATGGGTGAGGAGTACTGCTCGATTGCGAACTCGGTGCTGACCGCCCAACTGACGCCGCGGCAGCTGGAGATCTCACAGTCGCTGCGTCCGGGATTGGCTCCGGTGACCGGAGGATTCCCCGTCGCGGCCAGCGACTTCCGCCAGATGCTGCAGCAGAATCTGTCCGCCAGCGTGGGCCCCCTGGACAGCATGCGCCGCTTGCGTCTCAGCCGGGCTGAGGGCCGTTTGGAGGGTCCGTCGGACACGCTGCTCTACGGACTCTGCGGCCTGGAGCCGCGCGTGGGCAGGAGTCCCCTGAACGTGGGCGTGGCTGACATGTGCCTGAGCGCCCTCTATCTGCACGAGCTGAGCCAGCAGAAGCGGCAGGCGCGTCAGTCCCGCATCGACGAGGCGGAGGACGAGCGCCCGGGACCGAGCCAGTGGCCACCGCGGCCTCCGGCTGCTCCGTCGACTGCCGCCGGCTCCCGCCATACCGTGATTACCTCAAAGGCTGCCGAGAGCACGCCGCTGCTGGGTAGCATCCGCTCATAGCAGCGGCCCGAGTGGATCTAACCACTTGTAGAGCTAAGGACCACCCATTCTGCTATTAGTGATTAACCTAAGTTTTAAAGTGTAAACGAGCGAACGAGCGAACGACGTCGCCTAGTGCGTATCTAAACTAATGTGAAACTAAGCTAAACTAAACGAGAAGCAATAAACCTAACTGCATTATAAGAAGATTGAGTTTGATTTGCTGGCTACTACAAATAGAGTAAAACAGCTTGCTTGTAATACAAAACAATCTTTTTGGTTGTTGGGTTTTATATTGAACTGATTGACGGTAACACTTCTATTCCCAAAGTTTATTCTTTATATTAATACTTTTGATTTAAAAGACCAAGTACGTTAAAATAGGAAAACTAAGTTTTTACCCCTTCATTGATATATTGGTGGCAATTACATATCCAGAACAACTTATAAACCTTAACAAACTTTAGATTGTTGTTTTATTTTCGAGTTTGAGTGCATTACTTATATTCCCAAAAAATGGAGAACGCCATCAAAGTTTAGATTTAAAAGATTCAAGACTTTTAGAAAGGTAAACTAAGTCTTCACCCATTGATTGATATATTGTTTATTTTAACCATTTTTTTACGCCAATACAAATACCGTTTTCATTGTGAGGATTGTATTTAATGGCTTTGGCACTTATCCCGATCTGAGCTCTCCGGGTTGTGGGAATCCCATGGCCAACGGCAGGGGCTCTGATGGATGGGCCCCATTTGTAGGCATTGTTGGCACACCACATCCACCTGGTACCGAGATCCAGATGCCGGCGGACGAGGAGAACGCATCCAGCTGTGCTGCATCGCCTCGTGTGTCACTTGCCACACACGAACGCCATTTGGCGAGTGGTGTTGATGGCCAATGCGGCGACCAGCAACCGACGACTGGAGACTGAGGATCGGGGAGCAGGAAGGAGGTGCAGCCAACCAAGTGCGTGCCTATGAATCTCCCGAACCCGCGACACCGATACAGATGCAGATACCGCCGATCCCCGCCAGCTGCGATGGCAATGGAATGGCTGTGGCAACATTTATGAATTATGTGCGTGCTGCATGGAGCTGGAGCTGGAGCTGAAGCTGGAATCTCTGCCGCTGGATCGCTGGAGAGTCTGTGGATCACGTTGTCTCATTTTTCCGCTGCACGCCAATTTTGGGGGGAGCATTGGCCAACATTACACGAAACTACGAACTGCAAGCCGTCCACTTGCCCGATTTGGATCCATCCTCCGTCTGTCGGACTCCGATGGACGCTGGAGATGCAGTTGCAGTTGCATGTAGTACTAATTGTAGAGCTCGCGATATCCGATCCGACACAGAGGGAAACGTGCTTACTATCAGATACTGCTTTCCATTAAAATATGACTTTTAAAAGACAATTATGTTTTTAATAATACAATTCTACCGCTGCAAAAAAGTTCCACTTTTTAAGAATACTTGTGTTAACGAAACTCTGGAAATAAGTTTTTAAATAGATTACTTTTTGCTTCTTTATTGATCAAAAGGGAAAGTTGTGGCTCCATAAACAATAAGTTAAACACCATTGTTAAATTTGGTCAAATAAAACACGGAAGAAATGTATTTTTTAGACAGCCTATTCTGTATTTAGCACAAAAATAAATTTTAAAAACGTTGGAATCTAATAAGTAAGGCTAAAATTGTTGAGCAAAAAAATCCCTATTGTGTGGGGAAATCCAGCATAGTTATAAGGTGTTGAATGTATAATATTTTTGTCCAAATGCCAACTCAATTATTGTTAATATATTTTTGCCCCGTGCACATACTCACGAATGCAGTGGAATGGGGCGACGCTTTTGGCTCAAATGGAAACATTTCGCGAGCCTTGTCAAACAATCGAATTTAATTTATGATTTCCTGCGCCAATCGAGTAATGACACTGCATGTGGTAGACCTCGGCGGACCCGAAACTCTGGATATCTGGTGATCACTCGGTACGCAATTTGGTCACAGCAGGGCCCAAAATATATCAGAATTGGAATTGGAAAGGCCGAGAGGGAATGGAAACGGATTTGACTCGACTGGATTGGATTGGATTGGATTGGATATGATCGTGGCGATGGCGACGGGAGCCACTTGCATATGCGGCTGTCTGGGATTCTGATGGCCAGAGACCACCGCGTCGCGATCGGCCAGCAGAACCAGTTCAAGATCAGGCGTCACTTAGCGGCGCTGAGTGCCGCTGACAGTTGGATAAGGTTTCGAGTTCGAGTTCGGGTGTCGAGAGTCGGGAGTCGGGGAAGCGAACTCCAGACTCCAGTCTCCAGTCTCCAGATCGCAGCTGCCATTCCGCAATTAGAGCTGTTCCTGCAACAGATGAAACTCCAGCACGTCGGTTGCTATCAAACGTGTCGCTATGTCTCCGGCAGCGACTAATGATGATGGTTCCATGTCCAGCGAGAGAGCACCGCTTGCCCCGATCCTCGCCAGATTCGAGTGTGAAGCATCAGCGTCGCCATTGATTGACAACTGATCAGCGTTTTGGAGCAGCGTTTCCCACTTTTGGAGCACGCACGTTCTGTCTTTTGCCCCCATGATAACTTATCGATTTTTTTCATAATTAAAAAACCGGCTTTCGTTGGCTCCTTACAAATAGGCATCGCCAACTGGAGGATCGGCAAGAGGATCGTCGCTAGATTGGCTCCAGTTCAAATGGTTTAGTTGCGGCGCGCTGGATTTGCATTGCAAATTAGAGTCGCCTTCATTTTGCTGCTTTCTCCCCCTCGGTCGTGTAATCGAGCCTCGATTCAATAAAACATTTAAACATTAAACTGCTTTTATGCAAATTGCCGGCATGCGCTTAATTTTCGATCAGGCAAGGAGTCGTCTGGTTTTGGCCTAGCATCCGCCTGAATTATCTCCCCATCGCATGCCCGCAACACCTTACGATCTCGAGATGCCTCTCTCGATCCGATTCGATTCGATTCGATCCAATCCGATCCGCTCCGTTCCGATGCGATGCCATCCCGCCTCCTCGCGATTCGGGGAGATGACGATAGCATCTACACCGTCCGAGGATTTTGTTGCAGAGCTGCTCCATCTAATGGCGGTGGCTAAAATGCTAATCAATAGCCTTATCGCTATTAATCTCGGCTTCGATTTACCTTTTGCCCGGCTCTCTGTCGGCTACTTGTTTTTCGAGATGCGATTCGCTGGGGATGGATTCGGGGGGAAAAGGGTATTGATTCGAGCCCGCAATCCATTAAACATCCAATTGCTGTTGCCTGTTTGTAAATGTTTGTTGGCTTAAATTGTGCTGCGCTCGTTTCCCAGCCATCATTACGTTAATTAACGTTGAGCATACGCCGTGTGGGTCAGCGGGAGGGAAGCAAGTCAGAGGTGATGGAAACGTGTGAGAACATTCTCTGGATCATTTACGAATGCAAATTATTCAGCACTGAGAACTAGGTTTACTTTTGACAGAAAAGAGGGAAACATTAAGTACAAACTATAAATCTATTGGTTACTTACTTTAAACGTTAATTAACGTAACGTTATGTTTAATTTCCTTAACATCCTTAAACCGCAATCAATTAAAAAGTAAAGATATATAACATAAGCAGGGGCGGACGCAGAAAAAAATCTTGGGGGGGTCCGAACGAAAATTTTTTAGTTTGGGGGGGGGGGGTCCGATCAAAAATTTTTTTAGTTTATATGGTTAAAAGACCGAATGCTGTAAGGGAATTTGAAAAATTCTGAGATTTTGGGGGGGTCCGGACCCCCAGGACCACCCCCTGGGTCCGCCCCTGAACATAAGCTCTTAACTCTCCAGATCAATGCTTCCTTTTGCAATCATTTTAATTCTCATTTTTATAAGAATATGCTTTTTGTTGTATAAAAAAAAAAAAAGATTCTTGGAACAGCATATCGACTTTCTGTACTTGACAATGAATATTAAGTAGTTCATAAAATGAAAACAAATTGACTTCTTTTTGTTTCTAAATATTCCTACAGAAATATTCCAATCACGATGATCATACAGCTAGTTTATGATCATACTTTACTCAAACTTTCTTTTTTAGATAATTGCCTTGCAGGTTACAGTTATGGGCTCGCCCAATTTACTACCGCTATTGCCTCCACTCCTTTTTCAATCGCAGCACGATGATCAGGAGGAGATTGCATTCTCTGGACTCATTAATTTGGAATAGGCCCTCCAGCTGCAGGTCACTCGGAGATTGGGGGAGCGGGGATCGGGGATCGGAGATCGGTGGAAAGGGGAAAGTCATTGGCATATTTATGAGGCAGCCGCTCCCCACAGACGCACAGGCAGCCGGAGCGTCGAACATGAGCCTGCCGGGCGGCAACAGTCTCCAATCTCCCGAGTCCCATCTCCACCTCCCTTATCCCTCCCATATCCCTCCCATATCCCATAACCCGTAAACTAACTCCCGATCCCCTACTTTCCTGGCTTATATTGGCTCCACTTCACTCCACTTCAGCTGGGCTCTATTGGCGCGTGGGCTGGATTGCCGAGATGCTGGGATGCTGTCGCCCGAAGTGGATTTTCTGTTCAACAAGTAGTTTATGATGTTTTTGTCAATTCATGGCAAAATTAATGACGCTGCAGAAAAGCACACGCACACGGAATCTGCTGCACAGCGAGAAAAGTCTGCACGCAATGCTTACAAATATTGAAAGTCGTAAAACTAATTAGAAATTTTACCAACTAATCATAATTATGTGATTGTGTTTTTATGGTTTTTAATGTTAGTGTTTTTATTTATCATGAGACCAAAATGATAGATCTTCTATGTATAGAGTATACTTTAAGGAACAACCAATTTCTTAGTTTTCTGAATTGCTTTTTAAGTTATTTTAAATTATGAATTGTTGTTAAGTGTTACTGTGTTTATTTAATGATATTTAAATGATTGATGATAATTGTGTCAGCTCAATAACTAACATTTAATATCAGTTAATAATATAATTGCTTGGTTATCGCTGATTGCTATGTACGAGTAAGTCTACTTAAATAGGAAAATGGTTTTTGCCTTTTCATCATATCTATATTCTATCTTTTAACTTGCATGAAAACAATATAAAAGTAAGCGTGATTCATAACCATATTTTCATTGAATAAACATATTTTTAAATGATTTTCTTTTTGGCAAGTGCAGCATTGGTCTCCCTGGCAAGGCGTTAAAAATTGTTGCCTATAAACTTAAAGAACTGCAAAGGAGTCGGCTGCAGCGTCCCCTTTTGGGACCCCAGTAAATCGCCGGCTGAATCTGCATTCAGAAATGCCATTAGTCACATTTGTGGGCCACAGTCGCAGGCGCTTGTAGCCATGACTTGTAATTTCCTCCTTTTCCTCTGAGGAACCCGTTTTCCATTCGAAATTATTGGGAGGGGTACGAGGCTCAAGACTTTGGGCCTTCGGGCGGCCTGCACAAATATTTCTATTGCCGTTAATGGCGTTAATAATTTCGCTGGCAAACCACTGGTATGTATGTGGATGTGCATGTGGATGTGAATGTATGTGTGAGTACGGATGGTGGCTGCGGGATTAGACCGCGTCTGTCATGTTCCCGGATGACGTTACATGGTCCCAACTGACAGCCGGCAGCAGGGAAATATGAATAAACAGGCGACTCAAGTCGCCAGAACTTAACTTTGGGCGGCGGCTAATGCGAAGTTAATTGGAAAATGCCAGCCCAGAGTGGGCAGTGCATCCCGAATCGCGTCGGGATTAGTCGGAGTCGGAGCAGCAAATGGCGTATCGAATTTCCAACTGCCCGCTGGTAGCCACCACCTGTCATTTGGCAGCGGTTCTGGAGCCACTGAAACCGCAGCTCCGAGATAACTCCGCGGTGCCACGATGCACTTGTTTAACACTCTGGAAAGAGGAGCAGGAGCATCGGTATGCCAGAAACCAAAGAAGCTAAAGATTCCTTTCAGTTGACGACATGCAGAGCATCCGATTTCGGGGAAAATCTTACTCTTCGTGCAGGTGCGAATTCCATAAATGTATAAAGTGGCGGGGCTGGAGTTTCACAGTTTCCTTTTCAGCCAAACAGTTAGGTTCCCATAACATCTCTTAAGATTCCACTAGTAAGATACCAAATATTTAATTTTTATTTCGCCGATTCGTATTCAGTTCAAAGCCGGGGGCATTAGTTAAGTTTCACAGATTCCTATTTAGCAAACCATAAAGGTTTCCATGACATCTCTTACGATTCCAACAGTAAGAAAACAAATATTTGATTTCAATTTGCCAATTCGCTTTCATTTCAAAACCGAGTGACATCTATACAAAAATATTATTATTAAAATCAAAAATTATTAAGTCTTTTCCATTTATAAGTACACTATACATTTATTTTAGTAAATTTATTATAGTTTTGACCCTGACTTTTAACATAACTAAATGTGGCTGTGATCTATTCCTTTTATCCATTGTAAAATATATATTATATTTTTATCAATATTCTCTTGGTTTCTTCCTTTTTATACTTTCTTTAAAAAATAAATAATGTTTTGATATGAAAAGAAGTAATGAGCTTAAATGCACATTAGAAATTGGCTTTGATTAAATGGTCTAAGGATACTAGACCATTTTTTCCAAAATGTATTAAAAGTTGTATTTTGCAATTTTAATAAAAAAGTTTAAAAACCAATTGTCGCACAATTAAATACATATATTTAAGGAAACAATAACAAATATATTAATTAGTTAACAAATAACATAACAAAGAAAGCTCCTATTCAAATTATTGTTTTTGGGCTTTAATATTAAATAAAATTGTTTTATTATCCTTAAAATTCAATGCAAATTATTTTATTGCCAAATCAAATATTACATCACTGAATTTCACAAGGCAATTTAAAAAGAATTTGCGGATCTGATTAGGCTCCTGGGAACTTGTGCTGATCTCACCGAATGAATCTGAGCAGTCGCCACCTGCGACTCCGGCGATTTGTGTCACTTTCGAGATTGGCTTTCGGTTGCTCAATTTATAAGTTGGCTGCGTGGAATGGCGATATGGTCGCCATTTTGGAAGTGTGTGCGTTTAAAGGCCGACTAATGAACACGCCTACTGCGTGCACCTGTGCATTGGTATTAATGCATAAGTGAGTGTGCACAAGTATATTTGCCTGTGCGTGAGACCATGCACTGGTGTGCGTGCCTGGCAATTATAAATCACGCATACGCCGCATAGGCCAAAGTCGAGCAGCCATTGCAGGTGCCTGCAAATATGTGTGTGCGGCGAAGTTTTGCGGTGAATGGCTCGCAGCACTTGACTTCGGGCCTATTCAGATTGAGAGAGCGAGAAACGCTGACAAATTCGGCAAATGGCAATTGCCAACTGGCAAAAAGAGTGAAATAAAAACAAATCAAATCAACCAAACCCCCGAAATGCGGGCGCTGCAAAAACACAATTTATTTGCGAATAAAATATGCAGCGTGTAAACTCCAATTAGACGCTAATTTCAGCCATAAAATGCAAATGTGCGTGCAGGAGTTTTGCTGTGTTTTTATTTTTGATTTTGTGTTCTCTTTTTTTTTTTGCAACACATTCACTTGGGGGCCTAAGGCTAAGCCGCGCAACTGGAGGCAAAGTGAATGGATTTGCAATTAATAAATGGCCGCAAAGCGTAAACCGCACCTGACCATGCCCACAGCTCAATAAACAATGAGGCTCGCTAATGCATTAGTGCATAAATCCTGCTCCACATAAAGACAACCCGCAGGGATTGCGTGCCTGGAAAAATATATCTAAAAGATATTGGAAAGAGGAACTGAAGGGGGATTATCGCCCACGTTTCGATCTGCCACGATAATTGCCAATTATGCGACGAATCGAAGCGGCCAAATTTGGCAGGGAAAAAGTCAAAACAAAGCCAAGTTTTTATTGCAATTTTCCAGCCTGCGGAGCCGCGACTCCTGTTGCTTATTTTTTGTGTGTAATGAAGTCATTATAACATATTGCGTCCCCTTGCACGCAGGCATAGGCACAGTGCTCTGAATCTGGCCGAGATCCAGCTCCACTGGCATTGGCCATAAATTCTCATTCGTGCCCGTTTCCCAAACTCCACAACTCCACAACTCCAAAGCTCCAAACTCAGCTCTCAACCTGTCACGACAGCTGCGCCGTCTAATCTAATCCAATTGACTTTTTCTCTATTTTTCCTTTATATATTTTGTTGTCTATTTTTCCAATGCTCACGTCTTTTTGGGCCGGCATTATGGATGCAGGCCGCTCATTAAGCTGACGTTGGGCAGGCCATAAATCCAAAAACCGAAAACCGAAAACCGAAAACTGAAAACCGCCCACCACTGAATTCATATCCACATATCCAATAGCCATATCCAAATCCGAATTCAATTCCCTCTGGCCAGTGACTGATCGCAGTAGCTGACATCGCCACCGTCGATCTGTGGGATCGGGGAGCTTTATGGCTCCACTTGACTGCAACTGACACACACTTTGTTCGCCTGTCGCCCGGGCGGTCCAGAGGTTTCAACTCCAGCCTCCAGTTCCCCAACCTCCCAACCTCCCAGCCTCTGCTCCACTCGAAATCCAAAACCAAATCCCATGTCCCCGGACATGAACTGGCATTTCAATTGGGCGCTGGGGCCACTCCCAAGGGCTTAATTTGGTTCACTGCAGCGACATGCACCCAATTTTAATCAGCCAGCCGGAGTGCATTAAATTGATTAATGATTACGACCACTGAACGCCAGTTCATAATGGGCTATAAATCTTTCACAATTTTGAGGAATTAATTAAACACTTATAGGTTTAAAAATTTTAAGATCACCTTTTTGTTAAATAAAGTTATTAAGCTGTTCTCTGTATAAAAGGGTTTAAAATCAATTAAATGGTGTATTATTACTGCTTATACATATGTAATAATATATTCTTACGATTGTTAGAATATTTTACACAACATTAAATAATTTTAAAACTTTTTTACCATCCTTCATTAGATAACAATTCAAAAAAGATATTCAGAGGTATTTTCAGCAAACCGAACATTTTGTATAAACCAATAATATCGATAAAAACAATACCCGAGGTCATAATAAAAATAGACAAAGTTAATTACTGTACAAAATGGAGCATAGTGAAAATAAAAAAAAATGTTGTAGTTTTTTTTTAATTCTTGGTTCAAATAAAAAGTTTCAACATATTTCTTTGTGTAGTGAACGGTTAACCTTTTAGCCTTAACTCAACCATATTTACCTTTTATCAGTAAACAAAAGAATATTTTGCAGACATTTTTTTTATATACGTGGGTGCTGTGATTCACATGTTAAACTTGTTGGTGCGATGGATTTTCCCTAGAACTTGCAATCTGAGAACACAATCACACGTACGAGCATATGAAGTTCTCACTCGAACAGCTCCATTAAACGTTGACTTAGCGATAAAATGTCAAGGCAATCTATCTCACTGCCTATTATCATACTATCAACGAATTCCTCTGAAGTGTTTGCGAGCACACGGTGCGTATACGCAACTTGCCTTAAGAAACCAGGATGCCAGATTTTATGAGTCATGTTTGGGATGCCAATTGGCCCGATTGGCTAAGTGAAAACCGCACTCGGGCTGGCCCATTATCCATTAGCCATTACCACCAACAGATCAAAGTCAATCTTCTGCTCGTCGTGCTGATCAGTAAGAAACTCACGTAGCTCATGAGCAACTTTTTTGTAGATCTAGAGTCCAGAGGAGCGATCCGGCGGATCTGCGGGGTCTTGAGGGGGAGTCACCACTGCAGCGGTGGCTGGTTTGCCGGCCTATGGGCGGTACTTAAGCTCACGCACACGACGGCGCACACCGATATACCGATATAGTTATATATAGAAGGCACTTTTTGCGCGCCTCAAAAATTGTTATTGCACATTTAAAGGCGTCATTATTAGCGCTACATGGAGGCACTAACAATTGTCCATGAATTTCAAATGCAGCTGGAGTCCACGCACTAATTGGACGCAGTCGGAGGATCAGGAGGAGCAGGATCCGAAGGAAGTGGAGCAGGGAGTAGTACCAATCTCGCATAGCAATTGCATTGCTCTCTAAATCTTGGTTTTTTTATTTATTTATTTATTTATTTTTTTTTTTTTTGGGCTGCTCTTAGTGGGTTATCACATAAATTGTGTGCGCAAATCTTGATCTGCAAATCATTTTCGACAACTTTACGGCCCCGAGGCGGAGATATAGAAGGGGTGGTGGGTTGGCGGGGCGTCGGGGACCCAGTCTATATGCATATGTACGATCGTAACTTTGGTCCGCTATCTGTCGCTGCGATCTCGATCAGAGTGCGCATGCCACGATCCACAATCCACGATTCGCGATCGTTGGCAACAATGTTTTATGAAACTCTGCGTTTAGTTACCTTTTATTTTCGCCAGGCGTTTCCTGTGGCTCTATTAACCCATATTTTTTTGTTAATTAAGGTTTTTCAAGAGTCACGACTCTCTGCAAATGTTTTTCTAGGTAAACTTGAATATGAAAGTACTGCGTTTGCACTTAATTATTATTTGAACACCCGTTTCTTATACAAATATTTTTGGTAAAATTTGGAATTCTTGAATTAAGTAACATTCGACTACCTACTTTGCTATCTAAACAGAATTCGAAAACTTTCCGTTAAATTGAATCTCATTCATAGGTTTTAAATATTTGGGTAAACTTTAAAACAAGAATTACCTAAGTTTTCTTAACTTAAAACTGACAGCTAATATTAATTTATTTATTACCACGAAATATTTAACCAAATGTAGGAATATTAAATTTAGAAAAGTTTCTATCTTCTGTATATAAATAATTGTATTCATTTTTCAAAAGCCTTAGATATGTTTCTGTAAAAACAATTTTACTCGATTACTTTTAATGATTTAAATGAAGTAAATTCTGAAGTGCATTAAAATGTTATCATTTTCGGTAAAAGTTTGCTCTAACTATTCTTGATGAATGTACTAAGTATGGGAATAATTGTTCTTAACTTAAACTCTCGCAGAGAGTGGGTTAATCAGCTCGATCAGTGCAAGTTGAATTATTGAGTTGCCCCATTCAAGCACACTTAATTTACTTTATTTAGGGGCCCAACACTAGCGGGATCTGTCCTGTCAGCGGCTAATGAAATGTATGCATTTATGCTGGAATCCTCGCCAGCGCCGACCGCTGGCTGGAAGAGCTGGAAGAGCGAACGGACAACGGACGATGATCCATGTTAATGTCCGTCAAATGTGCCAGGGGTAAAGCAGCTGTCAATTCGATTGTTGGACATGTCCACATGTCCATGTTGCAATTTGCAATTAGCCGCACTAGCAACGGATATGGCAAAGGATGGGGTACAGAGGATGGGGATCTGAATGGGGATCGGGATGGGGATGAGGATGGGAATGAGGATGGGGTTATGGAGTGGACATAGGATGCCCTGCAAGTGTCGCGATGCGCGTTTCCCGTGAGAAATTTCAATTATTTTAATTAGCGTGGCGATCGCGGTCGCTTTATTAGGCGAAAACCGATCGATGTAAGCGCGTCTGCGACTCGGCGGATTCTGCGTTCGAGTCGAGGTATCTGTATCTGGCCAATTTCCGCTGCACGCAACGCTCTACGCTTCGCAGTCGCAGTCGCAGTCGACGTCACCGTCTCAGTCGACGTCTCTGTTTTGGAGCCGGGGAGCTCGGATCTGGAATGCCAAGTTGATAGCGAAGACAGTCGCCGCAGAACAGGATTCTGGCCACGCTACACTGGCACTGGGCCTAATGACATGTTTTGGATAATGATGACGGCGCAGGAGAAGCAGAAAGAAGAGGAGAAGGAGGAGGAGGGAGGAGGGAGGATATGGAACTGGAGACTGGCGAGGAGACTGGTCCGCCGAGTGGCGATAAAAAGCTGGAACTTAATTTAAATTGATGACACTGCTCTCGTCGCCGGCCACTTGGAAAATTGCCCACAAGCGGCGAACGTTTGCCGAGCAAATCAATCTGCATGCCAGCAGTCGGGGATTCGTTTTGCGAACGGACCACCCGGCGCATGAATTCGTGGTCGAGTCTATGAGTCTCGGAGTCTCGGAGTCTGTTGCAGCTGTAACTCCTGGCTTAATTGGCCGCAGCGGTGTCAATTGCAGCGCCACCACTGCCATCACAATGAGGGACCAATGACCAGTGGCTAATGTCCAATGGACACTGGCCACTTGGACACTTGGCCACTGGCCACTGGCCAATTCCCTGGCCACCAGCGGGGCTCGAATGCGACTTGCTGGCCAAGAGTGTCGCCCGCTGTGACTGCGAATGCAATTTCAGCAATTAACAATGGCCATAAAAGCCCGGCCGACAGGTGAGTAAAGCCGTCTTAAGCGCGACGGATGCGGTGCGATCCTCTCGGATGCCAGATAGCACTCGAGATACGAACTACGAGATACGAAATACGAGATACGAGACACCAGATTCCAGATACCACGAACCAACCACGAATAGTACAAGCGGCTTACACATGCAGCCAGATTAGCAAAGTGTGAAGCGAAGGCGGAAACGATCTGAATCTATCTATAAGTCCGTTGCTGAATCCGTATCTGTATCTCAATCCGACTCCGCACGGGGCACTAACCTGCAAACAAAAGCCAAAGGCCGCTGTCGAACATTAATCAGCAGATCGCCCGCTTATTGCACGTGGAGAAATATATTGCCGAAGTTAGTCATCAATTTTATGGCTCTTATGATTTACCGAAGTTATGGAGCTATAAATTTATTCGAAGCAAAAACAACTGCAGTATCACAGAATATCTAATTAAATAAAATACATATAAAGGGCCGAAAAAAGTAAAAGGTATACATTTTACATAATTGATACGATTACATAATTAAATAATGAATGATAGAAAAGAGAAATTGCTAAAGTGAATGTATAGATTGGGCCAAATTTAAATGTTTGAAATACGAGATAATAATTTATTTTACTTCCCTCCTTAAACTTCACTTCTATAACTCTTCATTTGTATCCCACTTTTCTTTCAGTGTGGCAACAAAGTAGCAACATTTAGGAAAACAAGACACGAGTCTTAGCTGCTGCTCCACAAAGTATCCATATTATTGCCCTTTGGCGGAGACTTCACAGCTTCAGCATCAACTTCAGCTTCAACTTCAACTTCACGAGCGTTCAAGGCGCTGCAATCGCTTATTAAGATGAGATAGCAAAAGGGGGAGGGGAGGGGGAGGGGGAGAGGTAGGTGAGGTAGTTCAACGACTCGATAACAATAAGTTGTTGAAAGTATGCGAGAGATCCAGCGGGTGGGGAAGTGTTGGTCCGACCTTGGGCCGGATTGACCGCTTAGACCGCTCTCGAATCTGAATTGGCCAGAAGTGGCAGACCAATCACGCACTCACTTCCTGGCCAAATGGCGTGACCGATTGCCATTGACCCATTATGCGATGAGTGCTGTCCAATAACCCAATTCCAGTTCCAATCTCCAGCCCAAGCTTAAACCCACTCCAAGCCAAACCCAATTCCGATTGCAGTTCGTAACAAAGGCGACAGAAATGTGCTGTGCACTCTGGCCGGGAATTCGGAAATAGACACGTTCGAATGCTCCGGCACATAAACAAGTTTGATTGTTACGAAACACGGGCATTGAAATTAAAAACGAAGACGTCGCCGCGACACCTGAATTATTTGCAGCCCTTATCGAATAAGTACACAGAAGCTCCGCTATGAATCGCAAAACCAAATTAGAATATCACGCACACACATTCACATGGAAGCAATCATCTGTCGGCGGAGCAGCCATTTTATGACTCGGCTGCGGATACAGATACAGAGATACAAAGATACGCGTACTGAGTATCTGCTGGGACGTTGCATGTCCATTCTAAAACTCGCTGGCTGGCAGAAGCCTGAAACACTGAAACACTGAAACACTGAACCGATATATTGGGCAAACGCGTTTTCCAAAGCGTCGAGCGATCGGCTCAGTTCGCTGAATTCCCGCTCACCAATACTAACACCCATAGAGCAGCCAAAGCTATAGCGCTCCGATCCGATCCGAGGCCCTCGCCTCACCTGCCTGGCTTTCGCTTTCAGTTGCTGCTCGCCGCTGCCGCCGATTGGTGTTGCTTCTTACCTGAGTCGTCGTCGTGTTGCCGCCGTTCCGTCTTCGTGTTGCTGTCGCACCGTCGTCGTGTTGCCGCCGTTCTCGAAACCCCGACGCGAGGATAATACCCGCAGAATATATCACACTCCTTGGAAAGGTGGTCGGTTTGAGTGTGGTTAAGTTATAACTTGCGATACGACGTTGTGTTGCTGCTGTGACCTTGTGTTGCTGCTGCAACATTGCATTGCGAACCGCCGACGACAGGATAAAGCCCACTAAAAATAATTTAAACTAATGAAACAAAATAAAATACTGTGGCATGTGGTTAACTTGATTTTAACTCTCAATCGTTAGTGTTACTTATTAATCAAATAAAATCTTTTTGTTGCTGCTGAGCAATTTGGTTGCTGCTGTGATAGAACCTCTAACGCCAGGATAAATCCTTATACATAAAATCCAACTCCTCTGGCATGTGTTAAACTCAAGTGTAAAGTGTTCTTGGTGTTCCCCTTATTTAAACTCCTGCCTCGAAGGACATGGACTCCGAACAGGAGTCGAGTAACCACCGCGGTTCGGTCTCCTCCAGCCGTTCCCTGGAGATTCCCGTCACGCCCTCGCGTTCCCCCAAGAAAGTGTCCTTCTCGGATGAGCTGCCCCAGTCGCAGACTCCTGCCCAGCAGCCCATCCAGCCGCCAGTTGCCACGGGAGTGAGTCACGTGCTGCAGCAGGCAGCTCAGTATCTCGAGCGATTGCACGGATCACGTGACTCCCCCGAAGAGAAGGAGGAGCAAGTGCAGCCAGCTGGAGATAGCAGTGAAGCCGCAGTTCTCGATCTGGATGCAGTGGATTTCGGTGCGGGTGAACCGGCGGCAAGTGATAACCCAATTGTGGCCAGTTCGCCGAGCATTCTGGTTGCCAGCGTTGTTGGCATGCAGGAAGCGATTGCCAGCGCAAATGGAAATGGAAATGGAAATCCGAATCAGCGGCAATCAAATTTGTACACGGAACGATACAACCTCAATTTAGATAAGAACTGCAGCTCCATGGAGCTGGAGGCGCGCCGGGAGAAGCAGCGCTGGCTGCTCATTTCCGAGTGCAGTGCACTTTTCGACGAGGGCGAGGGAAAGCACACGAGGGAGGCTTTCCGGAAGCTTTTCCTGGACGAGGTGAGTGCTTTCGGGGGAAATCCTTGAAATCACATTGAATATTAAAAATACGATTAAAAGAAGTTATATAAAAAGAGAACCAAAAAAAAAAAAGTTTAGAAAATATATTTTTTTCTTTAATAAAAAATATATTTATTTTGATAAGTATGAGCATTTGATTTTGGAAAAATAAATGGAGTTACTTTAAAAATAAATAAGTTTTTTAAAAAAGATGGTTTAATTCGATAAAATAAAAATGCCTAGTTAACTGGTTTACTTTAACACAATGTTCACTATAACAAAGAAGATTGATCTTGAAAACTACAAGCATTTGTTTTCCGAATTTTATGAAGACAATTGCATTCCCATATTAAAAATTGAATACTGAAACCCCAAGATAAAAACTTTAAATCCATTCGCGATCAGTTTATCCCCAACTTATTTATGTTCTGTTGATACCGCGCTGAAATGAGTGTAGTTCCTGGCTGTTCACAATAAATTACTCCATCAGAGGAAGCCAAATAAATGGGAATGCGACTGGGAATGGTAATGGATATGGATATGCATATGGGTTCCGAATCGCGTTCCAGACCGCCTGACCTTGTGCCACTTACTCTGTGGTCCTTTACCCGATCGCTGGTCGATCGCAAAACCCGTTTGGTTGATGGGCTCTGTTTTTGCGGCTGGTGTTTGTTTTGTTTCGGCTCCGAATCGGCCCGGCCAAGAGTGTTTCGTTTTTATGGGCTCCCCGAAAGCCGTTTAACCAGTCAGGGCTCATCCGTTAAATATGCACATTTTTCATCATCGGAATTGCCGGGGGATCGCATCGCCTCGCCAGCAACTGTGACCAAATGCAAAATCCGATGCGCCGCTTCGATTTGCAGACAATGCTGGGCGTTCGTTCATGGGATCGTGAGATCGAATGGCATTAAAATAAAAATACTGATAATATGCGGCTAATTTATGCCAGGCATCTGTCTTCATCACTACCGCATAGTTTTCGATATGGGATCTTGGGACCAGAACACTCTTAATTATGCTCATTACGTGGGTCAGGCTCTGTGTAAACACTCTCGTCTGTATAAATCTTCGATGGCGGGGCATAAACAAATGCTTGTACAAACAATGTGAGCGTAAATTAATTAACACTTGGCCAGAAGCGGAGACGCATAAATTCAGTGCTTTACAACTTGTTTTCTTCGCTTTTTTTCGGACTTGCTTACAGGAATTCCAGCAGAAGCTCTTCCAGCTGTTCGATCTCGAGCGGAATGGCTATCTCCTGCAAGATCGTTGGATCGAGCACCTCAAGGGTCGGCTAACGTAAGTGTGGGTTTGGTTGAGGGCTCCTCCTCTAGCTCCTCCTCTGGTTACTCCTCTGGTTACTCCTCTGGTTCCTCCTGCTCCTCCAAGATCACTGATGATGTTTGTGCTGCTACTGCGACGGTGCCAAAACAATTAGCTCGCCTCGGTTGAAAATAGCTATCCGATCCAGTCCGATCCATTCGGCTCCACACACGCACCTGGCTGGCGTGCTCCAGGCATTCCAGCTGCGCCGACCAGAAGCCCCTGCCACATCGCATCCCAGATGCCAAATGCCAGGTGCTGGATGCTGGCTGTTGGATGCTGGTTGCTGGTTGCTGGATGCCAGCTCCGTTCCCAGACGACGATGTCCGTTGCCCATGGCGATGCTATCTGCGCTGTGTGTTAACATATACAACAGCTAACATAGTCCGCGTGCCTCGACAGCCTCTAAAGTTGGATCTCTGGACTCGAAATGGGATCGGGATCGGGATCGGGAATGGGAATGGGGCACTGCGGCCACAAACTGTCATTGCCTGCCTGTCGTAATGAAGTCATTCAAATACAAATATAGTGCGAGCAGCAGCACTTTCTGGGTTTTGCAAGAGGAATCGGGGAGTTCGGGTATCGCATGCACAGAAAAAAAAAAATGAAACCGATATCATACCACTGTGACATATTTTTTATAGCCAGCTGATATTTATCAAGATCTTCGAAACAATTAAAAACCCAATACAACATCAAAGCGTATAACATCATCATGGCTTGTAAATATATTATTTTTGAACGTAAACACTAATCAAAATAATTTGGCATTCGGCTGCCAAGTGCTGATGGAGTACACATGTAAATCAGTAAATGGAATCAGAAAAGATAAAGATGATAAAATATGTGTCAGTAAATAAAGGCTATTGAATTCGAGGAACATTTTATGTGGAATCCAGTTTTAAAAGTAACATTTCGATAATATCTTACTGACAAACTCAAGTTTATTAATCAGCATAATATTGTTCCTATCAACGACTTTTTTAAGAACGTCAAGTAATTTAACTTTAAAACGAATATTTATACGTAAAGCAAGAATGACGCATTTTAAACGATCTTTAAATAAAAATCGGGTTCGGGGTCAAAACATGACTGAATCTTTTTCTGTGAAGCGATATTTCCAGAGGCGTGGGCGAGGAGGTGGGAGTTGGCAAATTGGAAATCGTTTAATTGGAATTGTTGATCTGTATCTTTGGTTCTCGCAGTGACGATCGCCAGATGGACTTTGCCGAGCAGATCGAATCGGTGGTTTACGTGATCTGTGGGGAAAACAGCAGGGTTAGTTTCAAGAACTTCCGCGATATTTGGCACACAAGAGGGGTAAGTTGTTACCCGGAATAGGGAGTTCATTATAATCCCAATCCTTAAATCTCCCTCCAGATTCTCGATAAGCTGTACCGCCTGATAGAAGTGGATGGAAGCAACCTGGTGTCCACCAATCAGGTGATGGAGTTCATCTCCCACCTGACCAACTCCCGTCCACGAACGGGATTCGATAAGAGTTCGCTGGCCCGATTGGAGCAGCTTTTCCGGAACACCGTGGGAAACGAACAGGAGATTCGGAGGGAGGAGTTCCAGAAAATCGTCACCTCAAAGAATGTGAGTAATGTGGGTTGGCGTCGAGAGTTGCAAAGAACAACAATAATAATTATTAAACTTTAAGACTACCTCCGTTTTTGCTACCTAACCAATCGCTCAAAAACATTTTTGTTGTCAACTTTTTATTTTACTTTTCTCGACTGGCAAAATAAATTCCAATACAAATAAATCCGATACTAGTAAGTGTCGGTAAAGTGCTGTGACGAATCAATTTATTTAAGTAATTACTATTACTTTACCTATACAAAAAAAACAATTTAAAAGAAAAACATTTAATCAAATCATTTTTGTTAAGTTTTCGTGGATCTTACTGCAAGATAACTTTGCGTTTGTAAATTTGTGAAAGTGTTCCATCTTTCCATTTATTAGATTGTAGTTCTAAATACCTATTTAATTTTCTTTTTTTTCAGCCCTTCTTCACGGAGCGTGTCTTTCAGATCTTCGACAAGGACAACTCGGGCTCCATTTCGCTGCAGGAGTTCATTGATGCAATTCACCAGTTCTCTGGTCAGTCGGCCGATGACAAGATCCGTTTCCTGTTCAAAGTCTACGACATAGATGGTGGGTTTTCCAATCTATAATTTATTGCATTCCTAAAAAACATGTTTCGAATTTCCAGGTGATGGGCTCATCCAGCACAAGGAGCTGCATGATGTCATCCGCCATTGCATCAAGGAGAACGGAATGGAGTTCTCAGAGGACCAAATCGAGGACCTCACCAGTGCCATGTTCGAGGATGCAGATCCACACAACAGTGGAGAGATCACCTACGAAGCGCTGAAGAACCAACTGCACAAGCATGGTGGTCTCCTGGAAAACCTCAGCATAACGTAAGACTTAACTGATCTTATAGTCGCTATATACTGACCTAATATGAATCCGCAGAATTGATCGCTGGCTGGTGCCAATTGCTGAGGATCGGCAGGCTGGAGGAGCCGCCAAGACCGGAATTTGGAGCTCGCTTCCCCATCAGTTCTCCCTGGCCTACATGAAGAATAACCAGGTGTTCGTGACGTACCTCTTCTTCTATATATCCGTCAACCTGTGCCTCTTCATATCCCGTGCTATTCAGTACCGAGCTAGCAATGGATTCGTCATCATAGCTAGAGCTTGTGGTGAGTAGTACTAACCTCCCGCAGAATGTAGTTCTCTCTGGCAACGTTGGTTTCATAATCTAAGCCCCAATTTATGACATCGTTGTGCACGTTTACAGCCGGGGTTAATCTCCTACTAAAATGCGTAAAGTATAATTTCCCATAAGCTCATTTAAATAGCCCATTGCTTAAACCACGGGGCTTTAGCAAGCAATTGGGAAAATGTTAGTTCATTTTTTAATGACGCCATAAAGACTTTAGTCTCAAATTCAGATGAGTTGGAAGCGTTAGCTAATAACCATATTTTTTATGAGAATAATTACAATTTGGAAGCATCTTCGATCTGAACTGGTACTAATTACTTTTACAATAACGCCCCCATCTTATTTTGCAATTTTTATACCAATAAATAAATCCTGATGTTTTTGTTTGAAAAATTTCAGTCTTTTTAAAACATGTTAACTGATTTTAAATACATACTTTGTTCTTCTTTTAGGACAATGTTTAAACTTCAACTGTGCATGGGTGTTAGTACTTATGCTGCGGCATTCGTTGACTTACTTGAGAGGACGTGGACTATCCTCGTACCTTCCGCTCGATCACCACGTTTACCTGCACAAACTCACAGGAATCACGATCTCCGTACTCAGTTTGGTTCACACGATAATGCACCTCTTCAACTTTTCGATCATCGTGATCAACGATCCGAACATTAATGCTGGACATTACACCATTGGCGAGTGGCTGCTCACAGATCGGCCAGGATTGTTTGGCTTGATTCCGGGATGCGCCAATCCCACAGGAGTTGCCTTATTAACTATATTGGTCGTGATGTTCGTGTGCTCCCAACCCTTCGTGCGGAGAAAGGGCAGCTTTGAGGTGTTCTACTGGACCCACTTGCTTTATGTTCCCTTCTGGGTGCTGTGCCTGTTCCATGGACCCAATTTCTGGAAGTGGTTCCTGCTCCCGGGACTCGTTTACATAGTTGAGCGGGCACTCCGCTTCATTTGGATGAAGGGAGAGCACGGCAAGACGTACATCAGCTCTGGGTTGTTGCTCCCCTCCAAGGTGGTTCACCTGGTGATCAAGCGACCGCACCACTTTAATTTTCGGCCTGGAGACTATGTCTTTGTGAACATTCCAGCCATCGCCAACTACGAGTGGCATCCATTTACGATCAGTTCGGCTCCCGAGCAGGAGGACTACATGTGGCTGCACATACGCACCGTGGGCGAGTGGACCAATCGCCTGTATCGGTACTTCGAAAGGGAACAGCAGAAGCTGCAGCAGAGCGGCTCGTCGGAGGTGGTTCCCCAGCACATGCACGCCATTCCCACGCCCAGTTTCATGCTCCTCAACGAGTCCAGGAATCCAGCGTTGGCCGGAGAGCGATCTGCCACACCGCAAACGGATTTCCTGGCCAGAAATCTGGCCGTGCAGGCGGTGCCACCAGTGCGTCCTCCTCGCCAGAATCGAAAGCCAGCGGGAGGTTCTGCCGCCGATCCGCCACCCACAGGGGTTAATCGCATCCGCAGCATCAAGAAGAGCCTGCAGAGAACGTTCTCCCGGAAGGAGACAGTGGAGCCCAAGAAAGGCATTCCAAACGGAGCTTTTGTGGGCGATGGCGAGCGGGAAGACATCAGCTTGAAGCAGCGACCACTGGAGAAGAGCATCTCTTTGCCAGACATCAGCGTGAAGAGCAAAAGAGGAGTCGCCTCAAGGCGTGAGTTTAAGTTATAAATAGAATAAGTGACGAATACTTACCCCTTTCAATCCCTTAGCCTTCGAGCCTTGGGTCGCTCCGAATCCGAATCCGCCTTCGATGAGAAGCGGGTGCGTCGCGCCAGGAACAACAGCGTGGGATTGGCCTACCTCAGTCCGCAGAACAAGTCGCTGGCGCAGAGCTTCCGCTACATGCGCACCAAGCCCACAATCATCGCCTTCAAGACGCCCAGCATGGAGGAGCGGGAGCACCAGCTGGCGGCTGGGGAGGCCAATGGCGCAAGTCCTGCCAGCAGGGCGGAGCAGGGTCAACTGGGTGGGTCCAGGCTGGAGGCGGTGGACAAGCTACAGGTGGCCAGACTCAGTCTGGCAGCCGAGGTGGCCTCCAAGCCACTGGAGGTAAGTCGTCGGTAGCTGATTACCCAACTAACTCATATGAACCACTAATTCATCCAACCGAAGGACCAAACACAGACGGGATCCGGCAGCAGAAAGTCCATTCTGCGGCGTCCCACTTTCCTGCGCTCCCTGTCCACCTCCATAAATAACAGGTCAGGCGGCGGCGGTGGCGGTGGAGGATCGACTGGTAGCTCCACAACTAACAGCGGTGGCAAAGTCACACTCGATGCGGGAGTCATGGAGGTGCGGGTCACACGAACACACATACCAAGGCCACCCAGGGCTAAACCACTAACCCTATCCCAATGCTAACATTGTGTTCCCCCTCCCCTTCCATTTAGATCTTCATCGATGGTCCGTATGGAGCGCCCTCGAGTCACATCTTTGGTGCCCAGCATGCGGTGCTCATAGGAACGGGCATCGGAGTCACTCCCTTCGCCTCCATTCTCCAGTCCATTATGCATCGCTACTGGAAGGCACGGCACAGCTGTCCGAGGTGCCAGTTCGAGTGGGCCAGCGAGATACCCAAGTCTGTGATGAACCTGCGCAAGGTGGACTTCTTCTGGATCAACAGGGATCAAAGATCCTTCGAGTGGTTCGTCAATCTGCTCTCCCAGCTGGAAATCGAGCAGGCGGAACTCGGTGGCGCCATGGAGCGGTGAGTTCTGAGCTCAAAGTATCCATGAAATTAAGCTTTACATTGTAATGTCCTCAGCTTCCTGGACATGCACATGTACATAACGAGTGCCCTGCAAAGAACCGACATGAAGGCGGTGGGTCTTCAATTGGCCTTGGATTTGCTGCACGAGAAGGTAACCTTAAAAAACCCATCTATTAAAATATCAATCAGATAGATAGATTGATATAACAATTGCATTAATTCTTCCACCAGGGCAAGCGGGATCTAATCACTGGGTTGAAGACCCGCACCAATGCAGGAAGACCCAACTGGGACAAGGTGTTCAAGCAGCTGCAGGCCCAGCAGAAGGGCAAGGTCACCGTCTTCTATTGCGGTCCGCCTCAGTTGGCCAAAACGCTGAGATACAAGTGCGACCAGTATGGATTCGCCTTTCGTAAGGAGTGCTTCTGAACAAGTCATCTCTATCTCTCGCCTCCATCTCCTCCACCTCCTCCTCGTCCACTTCCACATCCAACTCCCGCTCTGTGTCAATACCCCTCGTTCATCGTGTTCTCATTTGCATAAGCAACGGGTTTATTTCGGGTTCGGTTCGGTTTAGCTTAGCTTAGATGGCTATTTATTCGTCACTTGTCTTGTTGCCTCATTGTTGAGTATGTCCCCAGCTTGTAAATATCTATATCTATCTGTATAATCTATGTGCTCATGCAATAAAGTTTGTTACCCAATGTGCCGTCCAAATCCCGATTGCATCTGGTTCAGAACGGAGTACATCGTGAGCTTCTTTGCAGGCGGCTCCGAGTTCTACATTTGATGCCCTGGTCGCAGTACATCGCTTCCAAATCGTTTTCAATTCGGACACTTTAATAAAAACAAAAACGAAAAGACAAACACTCTGAACTAGCAACCTGATTGGCAATTTAGTGCCTCAACCAAGTGCTGAAGTTGATGTCACTGGGCCTGGACATGCGGGCAATGGTGATGGTCTCATCATCAATGTTGTCCACGTTGTAGAACTCCCTTAGCTCGGCAATGGCTGTCTCCTCGATCTGCGTGTGAACCAAAGACTTGTTCCGCATGCGCTCGTAGGATTCTCTCTGTCTTCTCTCGTCCGCCAGAATGCGCGAGAAGCTCTGGCTCTGTTCCGTTGCAGTCGTGGAGGCGACTGCCTGTCCCCTCATCATATTGGCGAACGAAGTTGGGTCCGAACCGCTTCCAGTCGTCGGAGATGTAAACGAGTCAGTAAACGAACTCGATGGCGTGGTGGGGACTCCCCAGGCATTCGGCACAGGCACTGGAGCGGAGGATTGCTCCACTAGGGGTGGGTTATTGGCCCGCCAACTCTTCGATTCGGAGGAGAGACGCTTCCGTTGCTTCTGCGAAAGTTTTTGCGACTGGGGCGTCAAGGAACTGAAATCGAGGTTGTAGCTCTTGCTCAATGGAGTGGATGATTCCGGTTCCAAAGAGACAGGCGGAGGAGTTTGCTCCTTTTGGGCCTTCTTCTCCAGCGGCATCAGTTCAGGAGTGGGTGCCTCTTCCAGCTTGATTGTGTTGTTCACCTTCAAAGCAGTTTCAGCCTGTTTCCGCTTCTGATCCTTCTTATCCACCACTCGAGACCAGTTTTTAACATCACTGCGAGCGCTTTCCTGGGGGGAAGTGGGCAATTCTGCCCCAGGAGCTGACTCGCTGATGCTCAGAGACCTCATCATGCTGGATATTGCCTGCTGTTCGTACTGGTGACGAGCTCCTTGCTTGCGCAAGTCCTTCTGCTTGTGTTTTGCAGCCTGCTTAAGCTTTGATTCCTAAAAAGGACACGAACATTAGACTGGATTAAACCCATTAGTCGAGAAACACAAACCGCATCCATTCGATAATCCAGGTCCACATCGATATCGTCAACGAAACTGAGCAAAAGCTCATCTTCTATAGCCTCTGAGAAAGGTGTTATTTGCCGGTAGTCAAACACCCTCTTAAACATGTTACGATAGTGCTCATTCAGGCACTTAAGAGTCTCTCCATCGCACTGCTCAATACTGCGGTAGCAAAGCACTCTTGCAAGATTCTGGCAAATGAAGTCCATGCAGCCCTTCTGCAAAAGCTTACAGTTGTACATGGCGGAAAACTCAAGCATCTCCCCACACTTTCGTATGCTGATCTTGTCAAGAATGAGCGATTCGCACACGTTCTGCAGCGATTCAATGAAATACTGGTCGCATATTGTGATCATATTGTAGAGAAAGGTTTCCAGATAACCCTGCTTGCAGAATGCTTCTGTGTCCAGGGAGTAAAGATAGTCTAGAACCGGTTCCATATACTCCGCGGTAACGCCTTCCATGGTGACAGAGGACCGCTCCGCCCACGAGTGCATGAACATCATCTCAAAGTACTCCAGTCGTGACACCAACATACATTTATGAGCCTCTAAGACCTTTCCGTCCTCGCAAATAATCCTAACATCATAGAGCTCCGGATAATCTGAGCGGTACAATCGACTGAATCGCTGACGTGCATTTGGCAGTGGAAATTGATGGTCACGGATATAGCTTTGCACATACTTGGCCAGTTCGACTAGTTGAAACTTTTCAAGGTGAGGAAGAAACATTTTGCAGGTGAGAGTTTGTTTATGGGGATTTGCTGGTCCAAGACTTTGCTGAATACAGTCGATATCTGGATAAGAGAATCAAAAATGTTCAATTATGCACTTTTCCGAAAACTATTCCTTTCTTACCATCTTCGGTTGGCCAGTAGCTTGTGTAAATGTGCTTCAGCACCAACTCAAACATCTTTCCAGTTAAATGCTCCATGTTTAAGTAAATATCCCTATCCACATAGCAACGAATGAGCTCTCTGAGTCCAGGTGCCCGACTGTAGATAATAAACTTGTGAGCCGCGAATTTCTCGCCATCCACATGGAAGACAACGTCATGGACAGCATCACAGTCGCTTGTCTCGTGTAGCAGCTTCTTAAAGCTGTGCTCTCTGCGTGGCAGTGTTGGCTTTCGGAAGTACTTGGTATGCGACTCCTGCAGAACGGCAAAGGAAGAGAAGCCCTCATCGCAAAATATGTCGTTGGCGCGATCAATGTTCGGGACCCGCTGCAGTTCAATACGGATCACATGCTCCCGGGAGATTTCTGTTTTGTTCTGATCATTATTCTGCCAGATGTCCAAGTTCGGTTTGAATTTTTCCTGCATTGCTGAGGCGGGCAAAGCGATCTGATTGCACTTCCCTCGATAAACACAGCCATCCTGGGACAGGACCATCACCTGATTACATTTGTAAAGGATTTTCTTAATCTGCGGCAGGCGTATGGGCGAAAAGTTGCATCTGTAAAGGGATATTTAAAGTTTAAAACGCTTAAACCTTGCTTAGCTTAGTTAAACCTGCTTACCTGTAAAACTGCTGGGTGTTCTCGTACCAGAGATACACCACATTGGTTTCAGTGAGCATCAGAAGCTTGAGAGCAGCGGCGGAACCTTTGGTGGAGTTCTTTAGGTTACCACCCATGACCGACACGCTTTTGAGATCTTCGTAGCTAGTAGGTTGCAAATTTATATGATGGCCTGTTAATTTTAGTAAGTAAACTCACTTGGGCGTCTTGATGTATCTACTCTTGTCTGCATAGTAGAGAGTAATCATCTTTTCCTCATTGTAAATTACCGTGGCTGCATTGTTGGCCTCCACAAAACGGATGGTCGTCTTGGCAGGCAGCTTGATCTGCAGGATAAACCCTTAGATACTGCTAGCCGTTATCATGGCAATAACTCACCAAAGTGGGCACCATAATATTCGGCGTGTTGGCACTGATGCCAAACTGGCCCTGGTTGGCCCCCCAGACGTAGACACACCTGTTGCTGTAGGCGATCGAGTGCTGATCGCAGGCAATCACGCGCACCAGATCACTGGCACCTTTGTCACGCAAGGCGACCACTTCCTTGAACTGGGTGAGATGCTCGGCTGCATCACGCACTCCCAGCTGATGGTCTGTGTTTAAGCCGCAGGCGAAAACCAGCGAGCGGTGCGTGAGCACCAAAGAGTGTTGACGGGAGACACTGATGCACCGTATGGAGTCGTCACCCAGTTTTGAGGAAACCTTCACTCGCTTTGGCGCCGGCAGGCTGTTCTCCACTCCGATGCCCAGCCGTCCGCCTTTACCATGACCAACAGCATACAGGTGTCCCTTCTTGTCGCAAAACAGGCTGTGGTAGGCTCCCAGAGCCACCTGCTCCAAAAACAAATTTGACTTTCGGAAGAAGTCCACCGCCTGTGGAGCATTGGTATTCTGCTCGTTGCCAATACCAAGATTATAGTTCTTGTTGGAACCCCAAACCAGGACATCGTCCCTACAGAGATGCACATATGTTAATAAGCTAGAAATCTCAATTATTTGTTACACTCACTGGGATTCCGTGACAAAGTCATCATCATCGCACTTCCGGCAAATGGCCTGCAGTGGACATCTGGTGTCTTCGTCTAGCAGCTCCGAACTGGCCCCGTATCTCAGCAGTAGAACAGCGCAATCTATGGATCCATAATACAGGGCTCTGTGCAAAGGACTACTCCCCGATTCATAGTCTTGGCCATTAATATAGGCTCCGTGGTTGAGCAGCCACTCCAGAATCTCATAGCGCGCAGTGGAGGCGGACATGTGTACCGCCGAGCGGCCCTGCAAAGGCAAAGATAAAAGACCTTCTATGGAATTTCCAATTTCACCACCTTACCAGGTCGTCTAGAATATTGGCAAAATTTCCGCATGTCTTAAATATAAAAGCCGCCAGCTTTTGGTGGTCAATAGAGCGCTTTGTCAGTGCTGCGGTGATAGTATTTCCATGCTGGCGGTACCTACACTTCGTGGTGCAATCATATTCCTGGGTCCTGGTGGCTGACATCGGATAATTTATAAATAAACACCGGGAGAACAACCTTTTTACGTGGATTATATTGTTTTGCTTGGGGGAAAGTGTGACCAGGCCTTGGAAAACGGGCGCACCTAACCCACAAACTCCGCTAAATAAAATTTGCGCAAAATTTAAAAAAGCGTTTATGACTTTAATTGTGTTTGTTTAAATTGCAATACTTTTAGATCTCACTAATTGGAGAATATAAAAATTGTTTTACTTAGCTGCTTAATAAAATCCGAAGAGAAAAAAATAGGCAACATATATTTCTTTCTGTATAACTAGCAATAAACCATTTGTAAAGTGAAAGGTTTTCTTGTATTCAAAATGAAGTCATATTATCATACAAGGGTTTCAAAATATTTCACGAATTTTCCTTTCAAAAAATATTGCAAAATATTTTGCACTGTATTTCAACTTAAAAGTATACTATTCACAATTCTTTTATTTAAGTTAAGCAGAAGTTTTTAATAGGAAAACGTTCCACTTACATTAAGTTACTAAATATACATTTAATAATAAAGTAATTGCTTACGTTTTCTGTAATTAATAATTAAGATCTACATTTGTTTGAAGTAAATGTCATGACTTTTCAGCTGCTGCAACTGTAGGCAGTCGCAGTTTTCGCCTTTTAATTAAGACAATGTTTTCGTTAGCTCCCCGCTGCTTCAGGATAGATCTGCCAGTCACTGAGATAGCTCCATTTCTTCGAATTATAGAATAAACACAGATATCCTTGGGAGCAGACATTCGGAAAGGTTTGTCGAAATTACGCACACGCGGTTTTAACGCCGGACTGGGTTCAGGCTCACTTAAACCGGAAATGTCCAGGAATGGGACTTCCCTTTGCTTGATAGGGGAAATGAAATTGCGAATCCACGTTTTACTCCTGGGCTGCAAAGCAGCTTGTTCTGAAGTATTCCCAGGCTGGCTTTCCTTGGACGGGGAACGTATTTTTTCAGGAGGCGACGGATCAACCGGAGGCTTTTCTGGCTCTAGGGGTAAGAACGGTTTGCATGGTCGAAATTTACCCTGGATAAAACGATATATATTAGTTTGTGAAGCTTTTTTTGTATAGTTACTTACAAAACAAATATGCAGTTTCTTTGCTTTTGCTGAGTCCGCTATGAGTAAGCCGCACTTGCACTCAACATACCCATGAATTCTGTATAAAGGACCTCGTCTTTTGATGCTGAAGCACTTCTTGACGTGGGCAAAACGGTTTTTGAACGATACCATTGATATTCCACAACCTGGACACACAATCATCTTTACAAGCTGTTCTATAGTATACCAAATGGTTTCCCTGGGCTCCACATTGGGCTGTTCCTCAGACTGCTGTCATTAAGTAGCATCAGTATTTGTAAGCCTAGTGTATATTATTTAATCTTACCACAACTTTCTCTGAATCCGACATGCTGAAAAATGAATGTTGAAACGTAAACAACTGCCTAATAGGTTCTCTTCTATATTGATTTGTTTTCTCACCTGCTGCTGGGTTTCTTCGAGTACTGGAGTGTTTGGATTTATGTTTTATGACGGAAGAACGCAATCCCAACGCGTTGGAAGCCTAATTTTCATAAAATCGTCAGTTTAATAACAAACAATATTCAATGCAATAAATCCGTAGAGTGACCAGCTTTTGAAGCTGGCAAGCCATATTGGGTATATCGATATCACCAGTGCTGTTAAGTGTCCACCGCTTGCTCTGGTACAAAAAACAGCTGGCGTTTTGAGTGCACTGCGGCTTTAAAGTTTAAACAAATTAGTAAATAAAAAGTTGCATTTTTCGACCCAAACAATAAATGGCTTTTCATTCCCTGTAACAAAGGCTATTCATCGAAATGGGTAAGTGTTAAACAGTGCGGAAATCGCTCGGAAAAGAGCGATTCCAGCCCAAGCAATGATGCTTACTTGTTAACAAAACAATTTAACTATTTTTACTAGATTCCGCTCCGTGCTGCTTACTCTGCATGTGCGAGTATTCAGCCATGATGGGGGACTATATCGAGGTGCACTCACCGCGAGCCGTCCAACTGGAGGTGACCAGGATCGTCAACCAGCATTTTCCCTTCCAGATCTCCAAGGAAAGTCACGAAAGGATCTGCGGACGCTGCTGGAAAACTGTCTCTGACTTTCACACTTTGCATGAATTCGTTAGTGCAGCACAGAACTCCTTGCAGGAAACGAAAGTTCTGCTTATGGAGGATGATCCTCTCACACAGGGAATTTCATCCTTCCCGGAAGTTTCAAAACTGCCAACCCAAGAGGAGGAAAGGGTGCAGGAGCCGGCGGAACTTGCCGGGCGCAACTTCTTCTACCCGGAGATCAAGATAGAGGAACACGAGCTGGACCATTTACCCCGCATTGAGATATTGGAAAGCACAACCAGCACACAAGTTACTCAAGACCAGTTGGAAGGTACAGCCAGACGTTTGAGAAAGCGTTTAAAGGCAGAGGAAGCACCTTCTGGGGACAAGGAAAAGGACGAAGAGGTTGACGAAGCCCTTTTAGAGCCTGCGCCGCCCAAAAAGCGTCGCGGTCGTCCCCGCAAATCGGACACCGCAACTGCCATTCTTCCGAAACCAAAAGAAGACATCCCAATGGAGCTTAAGGCAGAAGAGCTTGACGAACTCATGGACGAGACCACGGATCCCGACTTCTCGTGCAACCTTGAAGATGGCCTGGTGCCCAGCGATAATTCCTCCGAAGACAACTATGGAGGCAGTGACGGCTTCGATTCAGACTCGGACTTCGAGCTGGAAAAACCCGGAAAACAGGAGTTTGCCGTGCTGCCAAAGAGAACAGTGGTGCGACCTAAAAAGTACAAGAAGCGGACGAAACCGGCGGAGCCGAAAGTGCGCATGTCCCGTGAACTGCTAGAGCAGCGCAAGAAACAACAGGAGGAGTACGATGTCATAATTGCAAAGTTCTTCACCAGCGTGCTACCATGTGCCATCTGCAATCTGCTGGTGCACAACTTTACCGAGATGCAACGCCACCACCGACTGACCCACCAGGTGGATCCCGGCTACATGATGTGCTGTGGCCGCAAGTTTACGCAGCGCAAAGTGCTGGCCGAACATGTCCTCGTCCACTGGAACCCGGACCACTTTAAGTGCAGCGTGTGCGAGAAGTCATTCCAGAACTCACGGCACCTGGAGTCACATCAGCAGGTGCACTTGGACCCGGCCATTAAGCTGACCTTCAGTTGCGATCTGTGCTCGAAAACGTTCCTCAGTAAGACCGCCATCGACTACCACAAACTGAACAAGCATGTGCCCAAGTCGGAGTTCAAATTCACCTGTTCCGAGTGCAATAAGAAGTGGGTTTAGTGCCTATCCGAATACCACTATTGTACTTAATTGGTTTTTACCCTCTTCCAACAGATTCCTTACCGAGCGCAAGCTAAAGAACCACATGAGTTCCATGCATGACCCGGAGAGCACCATCATCTGCGACAAGTGCGGCAAGCAGATGCGCACCAAGATCATCCTCAAGAAGCATCAGGAGCTTATGCACTCGGACAAACCGCGCCCGGAACCGGAGCTTAAACAGTGTCAGATCTGCGGCGCCTGGCTGAAAGGCATGACGGGTTTGAAACAGCATATGAAGAGTATCCATGTGGAAAGTGCGGGCGAGCATCGCTGCCACATCTGCGCAAAGGTGTCACCGAATGCGAGGGCTCTGAGGCGTCACATCTACCACAATCACGAGTGTGAGCGCAAATTTAAGTGCACCATGTGCGAGAAGGCCTTTAAACGGCCACAAGAGCTTAAGGTGAGTTTGAGATACGCTCATAACACCAGTTCGTTAACCACTGTTTAATATCCCTTGCAGGAACACACATCCACGCACACTGGGGAAGTACTCTACACCTGCCCCAACTGCCCGATGACGTTCTTCTGCAGCGCCAATATGTACAAGCATCGCCAGCGATTGCATCGCGCCCAATACGAGGCAGACAAGAATCAGCCTAAGCCCCCGAATATCCTGAAGATATCGCGAAACGCCTCCTCGCAAAACAAGCCCAAACAGGAAATCTAGCACTTGATGAGAATTAATTAAAATATTTAAGGGTTTCACTTTTACAGAATTCAATCGAAATTGTTTTATATTATACATCATTACCACACATATACAATTATTTTTTTAATTATTTCACTCTTTATAATATTTTGAGGCAATGTAGTTCGAATGAAATCTGTAAAAGTCGAAGTCCAAAACGCGTTTGATACCTTAGACGTAAGCATAAAGTAAAGTATTGAGTAATAAATGCGAACTGGACTCTGCTCCAATCCAATCAATTGATAACAAAACAAAGTTGGGAATGTCTTTCTTTCTTTATAATTATTTACAAGGATGACTTAATTGCACCTTATATAACGCAATGACATTTACATGGTTTCTTTCGTTTCTTTTTACACATAGTATGCATAACTTTAAAATATATATAGATACTGTATCTCACGTTTCGCTTAACTCGGTACACATTTTAGATTTAGCAATAGGAAAACTGAAAAACTTTACATACGAATAGAATATTATTGTTCATATCTCATGTGGTCGACCCTCGATCGCTGCTGGTTGTTTATTAGTGGGTTAACACACTCGCGGGGTTAAACGAAATTGGCAGAACCACGAAATGCTGGAGCGGTTCTTCTCAGCGATTAGTAATATGCAAACAGCGCGCCGGGCTTTTGTTTATAAACTTTCGATATCTAGGTAACATTTATAAATACAATACTTGCGTTAATTAATAGTTTGTCTTTATCGAAACGTACCATTGCATCGGAAATTTGTTAGCGCAATTAGTTTCATAACTTGCAATTTGCGACACCATTTTTGGGCTTAAATTTATTTTGGGCATGTTTTTGTATGTTGGCTGTTAGTCACGGATACAGATACCAAGCACGAAACGAGACGAAATGTTTGTAAAACAAAATGTAACGCAAAGTTTATTGTATAGCTACCAAAAAACAAACAAAAAGGAGAAGTAAAGCCGAGGCTTTAGCGACAATGTGTGTAAATTTGGCTACGGGTTAAACACTCTGTTCATTCATCATATCATAATCATAGTAAGGCATAAGAAAAAACATAAAATACTGTTTTGCGAACTGAAGAAGGACAAAGAACAATCGGGAAGTTCTACAAGATCTTGGATGATTGCAAACGATTTTACGGTTTGTTGACGCGCGTCTCGATTTCTCGAACCGGAAGAGAACTTGAAATGGATATCGGCAACGCGCAACATAAATAACAACAATAATTAGATAACAATGACTAAAATTATTTAAAGTAATCTATTAATTTTGTTTCATTAGATGTCTGCGAATGGTTCAGCTGATTTTAAGTTGGTTGTTTTGTAGTAAAGTGTATTTTGTGTGGCTGGATGTATGCAGTGTTGGGTTCGGCGGGCTGGCGATCTTAGACCTTGGCCTGCTCCACCATGTCGATGTTGACCTTGTAGAACACATAGGGGAAGTATTCGGACTGGCCAAAGCCTAGACCGGGGATGTCCACATTCTGTAAGATATAAAATAGTTTATTATAAATAATATTGGCATATTTTATGGGGATCAAGGAACACTGACATCAGCACTGCTGACAGCACCGCCGGCGGAGGCGCCATCCAGGTGACCGTAAAGCTGGTTCAGCACATCGCGCAGACGCTTCACGCTCTTCTTGTTGGGCTCGATCAAGATGGCCTGGAAGTTGACGGGCAGACCGTACCTGTGGGTTAAACAAAGCATTGGTAACTACAAACATTTTAGCAATCTATATAATGTTTTACCTCAGCACAGATTCCACAAAAACGCGCAGCGCTTTCACGTGGATCAAGGCGCAGAAGGCCTCGCTGAAGTTCACCTTCAGCCAGCGAACCAGAGGACCCTGCAAAGGAATTATTATTAGAACAACTTTCCCAAAAGATAGTTTTTAGGATGGTTACGCACAAACTGCTTCTTCTTGTCCGTTATCAGCTTGGTCATCTCGCTCTTGCCGGCGGCCAACTCCTCCTCGTTGTAGACAAAGTCACGCACGATGAACTTGCGCTCGCGGGCATGGAGCTTGAACTCCTCGGCCACCTTCTTGAAGAGGGTCACGTTGAAGAGGCAGTAGTCGGAGTCCTCTTTGATGAGCTGCGACGAGCGAGGCACAATCATGTCGGTGATCTTCTCGTAGTTGGTCAGCCAGTCGTTGGCCATGACCCTGTGAAACAAAGAAATCTTTAGCATCTTGAGCTTAAAAAAACCATAGGATGTTTATCTCACTTGGGGACTATGACCAACAGGGTGGTCAGATACTCCGAATCCAGGATGAAGTGTTCCTTCTTGACCAAATCAGCCAGATTCCTGGTCAGCAAACTGCCACTGCAATACGAAATAAATAATTTCAAAAGGGATTTTGTTAAGTTTTTATTCCCACTTACGTCTTCTTCTTTTCCAGGTTCTGCAGATTTCCCTTGAGGTTGTTGAAGGCCTGGGACTTGGTCTTCAAGTCACCATCGATCTGGCCGATTTGCTTGGAGATAATGTCGGCGATGTTGCGCAGCGACTGCTTAATCGGGTACTTGGCCATATCCCATTGGAAGCGGGTCAAGTACTGCGGCAGTTCGGCTGTTTTGATTCGTAGAACAAAGTGTTAGCGAAATCTGATACCATAAGACTCTCTATCGTTCACTTAGTTGACTAGCAGAACAAACGGGTTGTCCAATTAATGTTTAAGTACGAAACGAAATTGAAAAATTCATAGTAATTGATCTAAAAGTTGTATAGAATTAGTTTGAAGGAAACTAGGCTGATAAGCTATTTAAAAGTAAAGTTATATAAATAAAGTTGTATAAGTAAATAAGGTAACTGAAAAATGCTGGTTAGTTTATTAGATTGGACACACATAACATCACATTACTCAGACACACACACGCACACTTACAGGATAAAAAGGTTAGGAGTTATAAGAAACATCGAATAACGAACAGTTTGGGATGCATTTACAGGGGCTACGGGAATTACGGGGATTTGGGGGCTACGCATATTAGTCGCAATTGGAAATACCTTTCGTGTCACACGGCAAAACGCGTTAGCTGGACTTTGAAAACATAATGCTGTGTGATAATTATATATAATAGACACTCAAGAACAAATTAAAATGCGAACAAAGCGAACAATAACTCAGAGATTGATCAACATTGGCGCTGGGCAAAGCTGCAGTATTTAGAATATTTTTTGTGATTATTTTTGGGTGAGGTAGTTGAATATAGCTTAATGGGAATCGGCGTTAATCGTGGCTGTAATGATGTGGAGCGCAGAACAACATTTGGTGATTTGGTGAGCGTACACTGAAAGAACAACATAATCGCTTTTACACTTTTACACTGGTACAAATAATCAACAAATCCGTGTACTATATATATATAGTCAAATCGCGAGAAAGCAAAACGAAGCGCAAACAAAAGGCGTTTGCAAATACCACAGAGAAAGGAGAGAAAGGCAAATCAAAAGTGACGAAAGAAGGAAGAACTTCGATACGATCACTGGGCAAAATAGTTGCATCAACTAAAAGATAGAAAAGAAACACTCGTCTGAAATTGCAAGTTACTCCCGAGAGTGGACGACGATCAAAGAAGGTGGAGTGGTGTAGGAGAGGTGTGTGGTTTTTGGGAAACATCAAGTTGCTCACGAAAACAATAAAGGAAATCAGAATCTTATAATCATAATCAGAAACAGAATAAGAATCAGAATCAGAATCAGAGAAAATTAGAAGGATAAACGAAACGAAAGGAAACGGAGAGCAACGGCAACATCAACATGTACACTTATAGTAGTATATGTCAACGTCGATCAAGAGATCGGATTTGATCAAAGGTGGATAGGATTGTGGGTCGGTTCGGATGGGGACCAGACCAACCCAGGCATGCTAACCTGGACTCAGCGGAAACTCGGGCGGCTCGGCGGGATCCGTGTCCGGACTGGATCGGCCTTGGCTACTACTGCCACAACAACTACTCACTGGAGACGATCTATGAGTTGGTGTTAAATTAAATCCATTGTTTATATTTAATTGACTCGGTGTAGAACGTTTGCTATAAATTTGATCGGCAAGAGAATTGAAGAAAGAGCGATAACTAGAGCGCGGTGTGGTCGATGCTTGATGCCAAAATGTCATTGCTTTGGATAGGTGTTGCTGTTGTGTCTGTTGGATTGGGTGTTGCTGTTGCAGTGGGGGAGTCATTGGTGTTGCATGTTGCTGTTGCGTCTGTTGTTTTTGGTTTTGGTGTTGGTTTTGCGGTTGCTGTTGCTGTGGGTTTGGTGTCTCGTGTGACTGTTGTGCACTGTCATTTGTGGTATTGCGAAATGGCAGTGTGGCAAAATGGCAAAATGGCAATTGGTGATCGGTGATCGGGTGGCCAATGTGCGATGGTCGAATGGGGAGTGATTTAAAAAAGAAATACATTATTATTGCATTTGACTCGGTTCTCGGTACTTAATCAACTCAAACATTTATGGATTTTCTGGGTTTTAATATTGGTTGTGGTGTGGTTTGCTTGTGTTTTGATTTTGGTTTTTGGATGAGGGCAGGCAAAGCGGGTGCGCCATTTGTTTCAGTGTAGTGTTGTATCTTGTGTTTTTACAGCGTGTTTGGTGTTTTGTTTTTGTATTGGGTGGTTGTGTTTTTTTCTTTTTTGGCTTAGCTTAGCGGGATGACAGCGGGTGACTGGCTTTTTCTGTTTTTTTTTTATTTGTTTTGATTTATTTTGTCTGGGGTGCTGGCGATTTGGCAACGTTCTACAAAGTAGGTAATGCGATGATAAGATACCTGCTCTTCTTAGAGTTACGCTTGGGCTTATTGAACCACCAGTCGAAGGTGTCCGACAGATCGGACTGCACACTGTGCGGACTCTTCGGATCCGTCTCGTCCGTCTCCCCGTCTTCGGGGGCATGGCCCGCATCGCCCTCGTCGTCCTCCGACACGGACTTTTGCGTGGGTGACTGCAGAGGATTGGCATGCTGATGCGGATGCGGGTGATGTGGCTGCTGCTGCTGATGCTGCGGATGCGTGGCCGCCAGGTGCAACTGGCTCAAATGGCTGCCGCTGCGGAAGCTGAGCTTGTTATTGTTGATGCTGCAAGTGTTGTTATTCAGCCGCTTGCTGTTAGAGCGCGACATGCTGCTGTGCACCGAGCTGCTGGTCGTTGGCGCCGACGTGGAGAAGTATGCCGAGGAGCAGGACGCGGAGGAGGCGGCGGCAGCGGCTGCGGCACTGGTGCTCGGACCGCCGCCACCCAACCCACTGCCAGTGGCTATTGCCGCCACCGTGGACAGGGCACAGCGGGTGGCACTCAGCATGGAGGAGGCGGTCTGCGAGTAGCACTCGTCCGCCAGGAGCGTGCTCGCCGTGGCACTGGTGCTGGGCGGGGCGCAGGCGAAGCACTCGTCGCACGGACAGGCATCGAACTCCGGCTCCGCTTCGTGGCCCGTCGTCGACAGGTTAGTCAGGCTGCCGCCGGATAGGGATCCTGGTTCCCTGGCCGGAACGGGGCTAGCATCGCTGGCATCGCAGGCACAGGCGGGCGAGAGTTGCAGGGGCAGAGGCAGGGGTAGAGGTGCAGGCACATTCGCGGGCGGAGAACAGGAAACGGCGGATTTACCCTTGAGGTCCTGCGGCAGCTGGTGGTGATGGTGGTGGTGATGATAGTGTTGGGGTTTGTTTTGGTGGTGCGTGTGCTGGTGTTTTCGCTGGTGTCGCAGGCTGAGATGCTTGATGCGCTGGTGGTGGCGACACGGCATGCTGTCGTCGGGTGGCCCAGGACCTGCATCCGCGCGAGATTCATTCGGGGTTCATTCGGGTGGCGAGATTCGAGATTCGAGGCAGTTCAGGATTCATTCGGATGGTGACGATCGGGTTCGATTTTAGATGGAGTTTCGTGTTTTTGATTTTTCAGTTGGTGGTGGTGATTCAATTACCGATACAGACAATACAACACAAGGCATTTAGATTCGGTTGCAGACTTAGTCTTAGCTAGGATTTTCGGTTCGATTTCGGCTCGATTTCCGGGCGGGACGGTCGAAATAAATTAAAAGTAAAACTATATAGCATACATTTAGGGGCTAGACCTCACGACTTGCCTACACAATCTCAAGATCAACTGCTGATTGTATGGTAACCCTAAAACCGGACTATCGACATCATCAACCAAAAGCGAAACCAAAATCGTACTTATCGTTTTCGTAAATATCGTTTAAATAAATAAGAAAAATCATATGGGAAAATGTAAATAATTTGAAACTCATGTGTGCAGATTGGGCTTTGTAGTTTTCAGAGTTTTGTGTGCGAAAAGGAATCGGAACTGAATGGCATCCCATGAACAACAGTGGAACAAAAAATGTAATCGGGGGCTGATAGATGTTTGCGTCTCATTTTGTGCTTTCATTTTGGTACTCTAATTTCATTGCAGTGTAAAAGCGTTTCGTTGTCGATATTTTTCGTGTTCTCCACACACTTTACCAATTAGCTCTAATGGCGAGTATCTTCCATCTTTCCCAATTAGCGAAATGCGGTTGATGTGAAAGGCGCATGAACAGGTGCACAGGAACACACACACACAGACACGGGCCCACCCACACACACGCAGCCGAGGAGAAAGGGTCCTTTGGAGTGCATCTCTGCACTCCAGTTGCGTTTGGGTGAGTGGGTTTGCGGTGGTAAATGGTACAGAAACAAGCGTTTTCCAAGCGGATCGATGCAGGTGAGGAAATGAGACAACACAGATACACACACACACACTCCACAACCAGGCACACACACACACAACAGTTACAAAGGTCTATATAGAGATACATATATGTACAGCACAAAAGTTGGCCAACTTTTACACGCACGCACTTACATAGTTATTTTTACAAATAAATAGTACATGTAAACTCGAAATTAGAAAATTAAAAGATAAGTATGAGGGAACGACACTCGCGCAAAAGTTTATAGTCAAGTATTTATATAGTATATATATATGCAGTTTATGGGTCTATATCTTTACACATTAGCTTTTCTTCATCGTCTCGGTTTTCTCGTTCTATTTTTTTTTCTGCGGTGAATGATTTAAAAACTAATGGGCTTTCAAATGACGTAAAACCACAAACAACTCAATCGTATTGACAACCGAAAAGAAACGTACAACAATTTATGTAAAATATACAAAGTGTTCACTGTACTCCTCCATTGTGTGTGAGTGTTTTTCTATTGTTTGGCATAGTGTCATTATATATAAATTTTATTATTATTTTTTTTTTTTCGGGGCGACCTTCGACCGAGAGCACGGAGTAATTGACCGGGGATTTGGGCGCCCTTGAACGGGGCCAAAAATACGCTGGTGTGTGTGTGTACCTGTGTGTGTCTCAGCTGGCATAGTATATGTAAGTATAGTATAGTTGTAGATTTATATAGCGTGAGAGGTCGGTGCGTATTAAAATGTACAACAAACGCAACACAAAATAAACAACGCAAATTCCCATTCGGCTAATTTCGGTAAATTTCTTTTTCTTTCGTTTTCATTTCAACTCTTTTATAGTTTTTGGTTGGCCGCAAACTTTAATTCCATTGTTGTTGGATGGTGCTACATCTTTTCAGACAATTTCGAGCTAGTTGCCTACGTAATATCCTTCTTTTCAGTGGTGATGATAGTGCGCATGAGTTCAACATAAATCAAAATAATACTCAACAGAACAGATCAAATCAAAATCAAAAGAGAACCCAGAAGTGTAAAACAAAATAAAGTTGGAGAACGAAAAACGCAAAGGGTCGAGAAAGTCGAACAAAATAAGTTTAAAGCCTGGGGGTTTCGGCTGAAAATCGATTAGTTTTTAAATCTGTTTCTCGCATAATCTTGAACTAGTTTAAACGTATGTAAAAATCGTGATTGAAATAGACGGGGTTCGTGTTAGTTAGGTTGGACTTTTCTCAGAGAGAGACATAGATAGATCAAAACATTCCATAGTAACCGACTTCTAAACAGCCAATCGGCGGCCGAGAAGAGAGGATTTCGATTTTAATCTCACTGGTTGTTAGTTAGTACAGAACAGTTGTGGGTAAAGAATAGATGTGGGCAATACACATGGTACGATTATATCTGAGCATTCCGATTCAACAGTGTCTACGGTCAGAAGAACTGCTTATAAAATAACTAAAGAACCAAAACGATATAGATTCGTGACTCGGAACAGGCATCACCTAACCACGTCAACTAAAACTAAACTAAACTAAACTAAACGGAACTAAGCTAAGCTAGACTAAGCTAGGCTAATACAACTTAATAGTGGCAGGCAGACGACTTACTGTTGTTTGCCAACAGGTTCTCGTGCAGCTTGTCCCGCTGATCCTCCAGCACCTCGCCCAGGTAGTTGGCCACCTTGCGGGTGATCTGCTCCACATAGGTGTCCAGTTTGCCCAGGTCGTCGGAGAGACCCACCAGTTGGTCCAGGGTGCCCACCTGAAGTTATAAAACATCGATTAGAATAATATTAACGTTAAATGTATCTTAGTCTTTTAAAAATGGTAAGCACTTCTGTTAAATTTGAAAGAGGTTCTCCCTTCCTGATCACTGATCTTGGTGTCCAAACTTACCTTCAGGTCTGGTATATGGAACTTGTAGTTATTGCACAGGTTGTGTTGCTTGCTGGTCAGGTTGTTCATCGTGTCGAACGTCTGCTGGCAGGTCTTGTCGCCAGGGGCCGAGATAATCCAGTATTCGGACATCATCTTGATGGCTATTAGAGGGAGTAAAACAGAAAAGGGGAATGAGCAAAAGTCGAAGTCAATTTGTCTGTGACCTTGGCTAATCGATTACCCCCTCCTAAATTATGTAACTCCTCCTATCGATTGCATGACTTCAGAGTTCCTGCGGTTGCAAATTTAATTGGCAGCGGCCTTCGAGCAATTATACAAATATGCGCGATCGAACCGTGAAAAGTGCAGTTTTCCCCAGACAAAGGAGTCTCGGCCCGAAAGACCACAACCACGAACTCTGGCGCCAGACAGTCCAGCGCCAGTTTGTCTGTGTTTTGGTTGGTGTACGTATGTACAGAGCTCTTTGCTTACACAAACACTTGATCCTAGCACTCCTTGCGTCTCAACAGAATGGTCAGGAACTTTTCCACCAGGTTTTTTGGCATTTTCCCCTGACCGCCGTTTTTGGGGTTTTCTACTCTCTGTTCCGTTTGTTTTTCCTACTTTCTCCGCTCCTGCCACATGCTGCCGTGCTTCTCTGTCGGGGGTTCGCTGCCAAATGAGTGCTGCCACAACGACCAGATGCCGTGGAAGTCGGAAAAGCGAAAGGCCGACGTATCTGCGATCCGACTCGACTCGACTCGCCTCGTCGACCGAACCCGAGTCCGTCCGTATCCGAAATCGCTTGATGACGAAGCCGCACGGAAGGCACGGAAGGCTGGGGGCTGGAGGCGCCATGGCCAAAAAACCAAAACGAGTGCTCAATTTGGGTAAGTGTCGCTGACTCCTAGCGCCGCTACTCCTCTGTTTGCTCCTGCCACAGGGCGTATGAGTAATCACACAGCAAACGCCACGAGATATAAATCTAACTTTACCCAATTTCGGCCTATGGTCGGCACTGTTATTACATAACCACCATGATGGCCTTCACAAAGAGACACGAAACATAACACGAGTCCAAGGAGTGACAACAGCCAAGCTCCGTCTCCGGCTCCAAATCATTCCCCATTCCCCAGCAAAAGTCAAGGCAGTGCATTGTCCTCGCCCAGGAAGCGTCGAAAAACAAAGCAACAATAACTACTGAGGGGCGGGAGTAACAAGCCTGGCAACAGACAACATGGAAATCGTAAATGGGAAACGGAAACACGCCAAAAAAAATGTATCACCTTGGATAAATATGATTAATCTCCGAAATTAATGGTTCATAATGACATGACAACGCGATCAGTAACATTTAAAAGTCCTATTTTTCAAGGAAATTGAATATCAAACACTTTAGGTATTGAACATTATCACTACAAAACCTCGCATAATACGTTCCTTCTACTAAAGCATACTTTAAATAAAACCATATATGGCAATATAATTTCAGTTTCTCCTATAATTTGTTAAAATGAAGATACAAGTTTAAAATGTGTCTTGAAATCTTTTTGTTTTTTAATCAAATAAACAGGTTAACATTTTTTAAATAAATATTTTATTATATCATGAAATCTCAACGAAAAATACTTTAATTTTGATTTGTAAAAATCGAATTTTTTCCTTCACAAATAAAGTTACATACTGAAAAATCAATATTTTAACACATGATGACATGTGAAATGACAGGAAATTGATATGTGAATATAATTATCTTTTATCTACGAATGAAAGTTCACATTTCTAAGTTCTAATTGCAAAATTTGCCTATGTTAATTAACAAAGCATGTTTCGATGCCTATCCGCATTATCTTTTATTCGATATTACATCACAGGTGACTTGCCATTTAGCTGTAGAACTAAACAATAGAAGTATTGTATACACTCGTATATTGTTTCCAGTGCACAACTACGTATGTTTATTTTTAGCAGCGAAAGTCAAATTGCTGCGGGACGAAAGGGAAAAATAGATAGGGAGGACTAAAAAGAGGAGGAGTCACCGACTGTTATGCTGCCATGTTGAACTGGTGACGTGGATTGGCCCGAATCCAAGGGAAAATCGGAGATAGAGGGACGATGGGCGGAGGGCTCCAGCCAGTGCGTCGCCAAGCGAATGGAGACAGTCTGACTGGCCAACGGCTGGCACTAATGGAGTGGGCCTGGGGTCCAGGACCTCATCGATATCCCTATCCCTCTGCCAATCCCATGCCCATATCCACATTCACATCCAGTTGGGGTAGTCCACCAGTCAATACAGGAAATTGCAGCGACAAAAACAGAAAACAATAAAAAAACAGGACAAAGGGAAAAACAAAGATTTGACGATGTCCTCGTCGCAGTGGGTGTGCGCCCAAATTAATTAATAATAATGTGCTTGCCGGGGGTTTGTTGTGTGGGGTGTCAGTGGGTGGGTTGGGGGAGGAGTGGGCGGACTAGGAGACCTTGCAGATAAGCACGCGCTGGAATTCCAGCAGCTGTTTAGCCATTTGAATTTCCGCCTTATTGGCCATGTTTGACTTTCGCCTCGAGCTTGTATATCTAATGTATAATATTTGGTCGCTTTTCACCAAGGTCCTTGTTGCACGCAATACTATTATTTATTAGTCCTCGCACGGCGAAACTAAAAGTATTTGCTTGTTTTCGCACAATATGATCTATTAATCATCGAAGTACGTGCTTTGCGGCAAAATAACCAAGAGATATTTAAATTTTTAAACAAAAATTTTCAACTTGTTTTGTTTACCCAGAGAGAGCTATCAAGAAAGAGAGACTGTGCTGATAGGGGGGAGAGAGAGAGAGCTTGAGCGGCTCTCTTCACCCCTCGCCGTGGTGAGTTTTTCTTGACCAGTCAGCTGTTCGTTGACAGTCACATGACAGTTTTTCGATCGATAATTTTCCGCTGCTCACGGGTTTTCAGCACAAAATCAAAACACTTTTCACATAATTTTCCGAAAACCCGCCCCCTCAATATCCACCTGGATATTTCCAGATATATCCGCTTGACTCGCGGGAATCTGTATCCAAGCAAATCGATGCAAGCTTGCGAACTTAATTTTCAGGGTCACACTGCTTAAAAAAACTGCTAGCCACATTGCAAAAACGCATATTCTCGTTCGTTTCTGTTAATTATAGAACATTTGTTGCACTCTTTCCTTGGTCAGCAGACTTACTGCGATGTAGTAATCAGGGTTATTTTCGATGGGGGAGAACTTAAGCACTTTTCACGGCGACGTGGAAAACCGCCGATTCCCTTGGTTTTTACGATTGGCACTTACTTTTCTGCGGCTCTGGTTGGTTGCAAACGAAACAAGTGTGCTTTTTGTGCTATGTGAAAACAGCGAGCTGCGTTTTTCTCTGCAAAAAAATCAGCGCAAATCGACCGCCGCCACCCACAAATACGAACGAAATTGTGTGGTGAGAAAAGCGCTGGCGAAAAAAGTGACAGTTCACAATGTCCACGAGATTCACGTGATGGTGGTAGTGTTAGATAGCGATCGGGCCAAACAGCTGACTCTGAGAACAGCTGTTTCGTTGCGCACGCTCTCAACACTGCCGGGCTGTGGTGCCGCAGTTTCGTTGCTTAATTTTATTCGGAATTAGTTTAGTTTTAAACATATCGCCCGCCCTGGACCATTAATATTAGCAAGTAAGTGAGTGCGTGTTCTTCGCAAATCGGTGTTCCAGCGAAAAGCGGCGGTGGCCGGGGTTGGCTGCCGGTTAGCCCGCTGATGTAACCAGAAGTCGGAAGAGCAATATGTCTGCTAACTAGGATAAGTAATTGTTAATTATAAAAACCTGTTACCGAGAGTTTTTTTAGTTGACAGGTGTTTTAACGTTCGAAATATCTATGACTTTTCAGTTATCAAATCGGCTTTAATCTGGTTTCATAACCCTTCCCCTAAGCTGTGCTTATCTCCCGGTTTTCAAATACACGTGTGTTTTTCTCGGGAACACCGAGACCTTTGACCTCCCCCTCCTCCGTTCCACACCCTTTCTATAGCCAAAAAAAGCAGTGAGTCAAGAGCAAACAATTAGCCGAGTGCGCAACAGTTCCAGGCAGTGTTTACCCAAATATTTTCCAATTTCGAAGTGCTAAAAATAAGCACACAAAACCACAACAGCGCCCCTTTCCCCGGCTTTTGTTCCTTTTCCGCATAAGCAGTGCATCCATTTCCATAATTTAAGTTTAACCCGAGGGCTGTTTAGGCGCAGCGGGTGAGCTTTATTTTACACAGGCACCAGGAGAAAATAATGAGCTGAAATTTTTGAAAACCTTATGAAATAGCAGGTCGCAGAATGAATCATACATTTACCCAATGAAATTTTAACTCATTTCTAACTTCCACAACTGTTAAAAAATATTTTCTTACAAATTAGCATGAATAGTTTTTTTTAAACTAAATTTAATCAGAGCTAATATCTCTATATTATAACGAATAATACAAACTATATTGGTTTAGGAAACGCCCAGCTGCATTTAAGCTAAAAGTCAATTAAATTAAATCAAACACAATAAAATAATTTGATTTAGAACATTTTTACTTCCCTTCATAAGTATGTATATCTAAACTTAAATATAAATTAAAATAGTCTTCACTTAAGCATTTCCATAATTTCAATTACGTATTATGGAAGACATGTTTCAGCATTAATTTGAATACCTCAATTAATCATCAAATAATAACAAAGATCGACAAGATTGGAAATTTTATTGTGGCGTGATTTTTCGGTAGTTTTCCAAAAGACACGTACTTTCTTTATAAGTGTCCAAAAAATCATTTTTACCGTAATATAGAAACAAACTTCACAAAGTTGTTTTCGGCATAAATGGCTTTACATCTTTAACCCATTTTTTCCGGGTGTATTACTTTAAAAGTGGAAAAATGTCCTATCTATTCAGTGGAGTATGTGAATTGCAGGAAGCCGCTTTGTTCCGGGCTTATCAGCGATTGGCAGCCTTTGATCTTTACCCCATCGCAACAGCAATTGAAACAGCTACGGCTATATCTCCGAATATTTATATATTCCGGCGACTTCTTAGCCCCAGACGCTCGTGCTCGCTGGCCGTATCTAAGCGATAAATATTTCCCGTAATTATGCACGATCACTATTTGTTCGCCGAACGCTTTCAGCAATTGGCATTGACTTACAGCGCCTCTTCTCGTCTCTGTTTGCTGTTTGCTGGTTTTATGGCGGCTTGAGGCCTCTCCGCTGCTTCTCCGCTTCCGTCGTCATGGTCATGTTCATATGCCACTGCAGTGCCTCAGTGGCCGTCAGTCCGCTGAGAGATTCGATCGAGTGAGCTTCGCGCTTCCCCAACCTGCAAACCCAGAAGTTTCAGCCCGAAAAGTGAAAACTGATAGTCAATAGGCCAGTGGTCGCAGGTGCTAACCGTAACGGTAAACATATGTCAATCGCTTTTCGGCTTTGGGCCACGCTCGCACACTCTTATCGGTTATACAATATAGACGCGTATTTTGTTTTTTTGGGAGGGGGATCCGCGAAGGGAGAGTGCTTTGTGGGCATGACCCACTTTTAGGTGAAGACGCTCCCAACCTGTCCCACAATATTCCACCGAACAAAATAAATCCGATTTCGGTTAAAAGTGTGTTGTTTAATTTATATTTTAGAAAAAATAACACCCAAATACTTTCATCTAACGGTAACTAGAGTCTATAAATGTGTGAAAGGCAATCCGAATTAAGCAAACGTTTTTAAATCAAGAGTTCTGGCTGAAACATTAGTTCTAGGATTGGGTTCTTAAAAACAAGATTAACCTTTTTCTGGATGTGTAGTTGTTTTGTGATATCTAGAAAAACACTAGAAATAATACTTAAAGATATATAACAGCAACATGTTTTAAGGCCATATTTAAGGTTTATTTTTAGCCTGTTATTAGTAAAATTAAAATAGCATGCATATGACTTTATTATTCAACACAATCAAAATTTACACTTATTAGCAACTGAAGTTAATTGATATTAGCATGATTTGTTTTTTTTTTTTAATATTATGTGCACTTGATATAAAAACTATTAAAATCGGCAAAATTAAAAACATGAAACTAAAAGTCACTGCTTAAAAGAATAAAAGAGGGTGGCACAAATAAAAACTCATAAAAAGTCCTCAAATTCCTAGACAGCTGCCGAATCTCTTACAAAATATGAATGCTAACAAATGTATAAAGTAAACATCTAATAGTTAAAAATGCACAAACAGTTATCCTCAATCCATTACATTGTATATACCCAGAATCTATAAACCTTGATGTACAGCGAGCCGAAGGCCTTAGCTGCTATGGCTCTTAACCATAAGTTAGCTCTTAGTTTAGAACTATTTGTTAGCTTTAGATAAATAAAATAAATAAATAAATAAATAAAAGAGGGTGTAGCTTTACAACTAAAATTTACTTTTAAGTAACTGGATCATTGCTCCATAACGACTCAATTTCTTAATGTGTAGCCACAGCATCCACGCCCTTGTCCCTCGAGTTTTGGGCTCGTCTTCTTGGCTTACATTTATTGCGATGCGTGTGTTTTGGTTTACTTTACTTTGGTTTACTGTTCTCTTTTGTGGACTTCGACTGAGCAGGGAAACTTTCTCCGCTGCCGCGGCTCTCTCTCTCCCGCTCTTGGTCTCTTGGCCGGGGAAATCAGTTGGCCCCCTCCCAAGGCGGCGCCACTGCCTTCGAGACTTTGATGACTTCTTCAGCCCAACTCACAGTCACTGGCTTACACACGTCCAACGCAGCTCGAGCGTGCAACAGGTTGTCTTTGCCCTCGTCCAATTTGTAAGCATTATAAATACGCCGTGATTGCGCGGGGAGAAAGTTTCCCCAATGCCAATTGGCAGTGGAATTCGGGCCACATCGAGAACTTTGCTTAAATTAAACTCAGTGTTGCTCAAAGAACCTCTAAACAAGTGGCCGAAACTTGAGGGTTCTACCTTCAGTTAAAGTGAAACTTTGTGAAAATCCTCCTTCAGTTACCTCTATTTTGTTTAAAAATAATGCGTCGTAGATACAATTCATGAATACCTCTTCTGATAAAAATAATATAAATTCGATTTGAAATAGCAAGGAGTTCAAAAAATTAAATTGGTTTCAAATAATCCAACATCCTTCTTAAACAATCCCACTTATTTTTCTTGCAGAGCTCAGGATTAAATAGATACCGGAAACAATCATGGCATCCCACTGGCCCCAAAATGTTGGAATACGCGCCATCGAGGTACTGTTCCCCTCCCAGTACGTGGATCAGACGGAGCTGGAGACCTTCGACGGCGCCTCCGCGGGCAAGTACACAATTGGCCTGGGTCAGGCCAAGATGGGATTCTGCTCGGACCGCGAGGACGTCAACTCGCTCTGCCTGACGGTTGTGAGTCGCCTGCTGGAGCGGCACCACGTGAAGCACTCGGAGATCGGGCGACTGGAGGTGGGAACCGAGACCATCGTGGACAAGTCCAAGTCGGTGAAGTCGGTGCTGATGCAGCTGTTTGCCGAGAGCGGGAACACGGACATCGAGGGCATCGATACCACAAATGCTTGCTATGGCGGAACGGCGGCCCTTTTCAATGCCGTGAACTGGGTGGAATCCTCCAGCTGGGATGGCCGCCTTGCCCTGGCCGTCTGTGCCGACATCGCTGTGTACGCCAAGGGCGCAGCGCGTCCAACTGGCGGAGCTGGTGCCGTGGCCATGCTGGTGGGTCCAAATGCGCCGCTGGTCTTCGATCGCGGACTACGTGCCACGCACATGGAGCACGCCTACGACTTCTACAAGCCGGACCTCAGCTCCGAGTATCCCACGGTGGACGGAAAGCTCTCGATTCAGTGCTACCTGTCGGCTCTGGACACCTGCTATCGTTTGTACCGCAAGAAGTTCGACCAGCAGCAGAAGGATAGCTCCAAGGCGCCGGCCAGCCTGAGCACCTTCGACGCCATCCTGTTCCACACGCCCTTCTGCAAGCTGGTGCAGAAGTCCGTGGGTCGCCTGAGCTTCAACGACTTCCTGCTGAGCAGCGAGGCGGAGCGGACGAAGCAGTTCGCCGGACTGGAGCGGTTCAACAGCGCCACCCTGGAGAACACCTACTTCGATCGCGACGTGGAGAAGGCCTTCCTGACGCATTCCGCGGATGTCTTTGCCAGCAAGACGAAGAAGTCGCTGCTGCTGGCCAACCAGGTGGGCAATATGTACACCCCGTCCGTGTACTCCGGCCTGGTTTCCCTGCTGATTGGAGAGCCAGCCAAGGAGCTGGTGGGCAAGCGGATCGGAGTGTTCTCCTACGGATCCGGACTGGCGGCATCGATGTACTCGATAAGCGTGACCCAGGATGCGGCTGCCTTCGAGCAGTTCGTCGCCAAGCTGGACTACGTGCAGCCGCTGCTGAACTCGCGCGAGAAGGTTGCTCCCGAGCAGTTCTCCGCGCTGATGGAAGTGCGGGAGAAGAACAACCATGCGGCGCCCTACACGCCCACGGGCAGCATCTCCGCCTTGTTCCCCGGCACGTACTACCTGAAGGACGTGGACTCGCTCCATCGACGCACCTACGAGCGCACGCCGACCATCAGCAACGGGGTGCACTAACCTTGGGCTATCGGTTCTGCGGTTTGGTTCTGGTTTCGCCTGCAAACTGACAATAAATCTATTTCTCTCGACCAAACCCATGTAAGCTGTAGCTGTAGACGGTAACTAATTATAAACGGTGCGATCCCAGGGGTCGCTTTCCTTTCTCTCTCTTCTTATTCGGGTCCTAATCGCATATATATAGCACTACACCTATTATTTATACAAGCTTGCGAATTAACTCTTTCATCCAGTCAGACCTTATTTATACCATGGAACAAGTCTTAACTAGCGTCGGTACTGCAATTTATGCCTATAAATGTACAATACTTATACCTGTGTGTAAGGCACACAATCAATTGTTTTACGAACAATAAAAATCAACAAAGTCAAATGAACTTTTCTGTTTACCTGTTATTTATTATCGGAACTAATCTACTGCACTGCTCATCTTGGCAGCGTTGAAGATGAGCTGTGTGGAACAGTGTGTATAGGAGCATATTCGATTTGATGGCAGCGGCTAATTTGCATGGCTTCGGATTACAACGCCGTAAACTTGTAGAAAGTTACGCCTGCGGCAGAGGGAAATTGTATAAATAAAGGCATATATTAAGTTTAATAGTTGATTTTACCATTAGGATTGACGCGAGTAATAAACTGATTCTGGGTTTGGAAGACTTCCAACTGGTTGCTGGCATCGTACAGATCCTCCACGCGATATCCACGGGGATTGTTGAGTCCAAGGTCCTTTGCTGTGAAGGGGATCCTGTAGGGAGCTCCGTCGTCTCGACGACTAACGAAGGCCACGGCATACGAGTGATGTCCATTCTTTGCGATCGGAGTAATGGGTCGAGTCCAGACTTCGATTTGGTTACGGCTTAAAATACGACGTCCCTGGATTCCCAACTCATCCTGGTCCACTGCAATGACCGCACTGAAATGAAAGATTCATAAGCAATACACCTGGAAAGAGTCTTTAAGCTTAACCGACCGATTCTGAAGTATTTCCTTGATCTCGGGACGCACTGCCGCTAAATCATTTGACATTATCAGAGGTGCAGCCATAATCGCCCAAATGGCCATTTGCAGCTTGCTTTGATCGTAGCTTAGGCCATAGTTTCCCAGCAGCAACATGTCCGGATCGTTCCAGTGGCCAGGTCCGCCATGCGGCTGAATCCTGTCTTGGTTCTTGGCAAAGTAGTCCATGATCTGCATCAGTGACTCCAGCGAATCGTCGATATCATCCCAGTTGCGCCACAGATTGCAGTGCTTTTTGAGGGACTCATAGTCGGGCATCTCGCCAGCATCTTCTTGATAAGCTGGCCAACTGCAGGAGTAAACCATCGGACGACCAGTTTCATTCAGCAGCCGACCGAACTCCGGATAGCCCGTCGCCATGTCGCTGATATTGGCATAGCAGCCGTCCAACTTAACGTAGTCCACATCCCAATCGGCAAAGGTTTGTGCGTCCAGCTTCATGTGCTTGATCACACCGGGATAACCAGCACAGGTATTGGTGCCGTAGTCCTGGTACAAACCAAACTTCAGTCCATTTTTGTGAATCTGAAAATAGTTCAAGTTCTAAGGGGGTTTTCTTGGATTGAAACCTAATAAATTACGTGATCTGATAGCGGGTTTAAGCCATTCGGAAAACGTTTTTTATCTGGCACTAGTTTCTGAGTATCGTTGTCTCGATTCTTCTCCAGCCAGCAGTCATCTATGATAATGTACTCATAGCCAGCATCCGCATAACCCTCGGATACCAAAAGATCCGCATGTCGACGGAAAAGTCGTTCACTAAAAAGGGTTTATCGAGCACAAATAAAAATATATAGGTACAAGCTAATTAAGAGCTGAGAGATTTTACCTGATGCACTCGTCTGGATAAAGGTTACAGTCAGTCAAGCAACGGAAACTAAAATATATGAGAAGAATTTACAAAGAATATTTAAGGTATTTCCGTATTCATAGACTTTGTTACTCGAGAATATTTTACATCTCAAATTTACATCTAAAAATGTGATGATATAATAATTTAAGTTATTGCATAGCTCGAGGAGAGTTCATGATGAACCCTAATTAGAGCCCTATTTTTTTTTTTAAGGCACAAAATATAATATTTAATAGCTATAATCAGGGGCGGACGCAGGGGGGTGTCCGGGGGGTCCGGACCCCCCCCAAAAACCCAGACTTTTTCAAATTCCCTTACAGCACTCGGTCTTTCAACCATGTAAACTAAAAAAATTTTTGATCGGACCCCCCCAAACCAAAAATTTTTTGATCGGACCCCCCCCAAAATTTTTTTCTGCGTCCGCCCCTGGCTATAATAAATTGGATGGAATATTACTCACCGTTCCCAGGACATCCATCCCATAGGTGGCCTGAAAATGGAAAATTTCAATTAGGGATAGTAAAATCCAATCAATATTAAATACTCACTTGAGTGCTAGACCGTTGTCGAGACCAACAACAATTTGTAGAGTCTGGAGCAGGAGGATCCCGCCCAGAAAGACGCCCCACGTTCCGAACATCGCGAGCTATTGAAGCCGACTGAATCCTGGCCTTTGGGCGCCCAGGGAATTTATATGCTCTTGCGGCGGCACTCCAGATAAGTCTGTTTGAACGGGGGAACCTGAAGAGGATGAGGAACTGAAGACCCGGTAGAAGGTTAGTGGCTAATTGCTATTGCAGTGGAGCACACCCATCGACTGATTGGTGTTCGCCGTGTGGAACAAACAGCAGGCTTTTTCGATTGCAGGAGGAGCCGGAGCCCCTTATCACGCCAAGTTCACAGCGATCACTGGGAGCAAGCAGCGAGAAAAGCGAGGAGAGCACAACAGGGGCTTCTGATATGCTTTTGTTGTTCAATTCTGGCGCTGTTTGCCAGCTAAACTGGGCTACAAAATTGGGGAATTGCTGAGCATAGGCAAGAGTACACGAACAGTGATGGGAAGGGTATCGAAAGAAAACAGTGCCTACTTGGTAAATTTAGTAGGTACTACAAAAGATTGCATATATTTTAATTTAACAAAGAGACGTTTTCCTAAAGATTATTTATGTTTATAACATGGTATGTCTTCTTAGTTTTTGACTTTAAATTGTGAGCTGAGTTTGTAGTTGGTTTTACTCTCTTACGTTCAAGTCATCCTTTTTTAAATAGTTATGGTTATGTTTTCTTAAAAAGAAATAAAATATTGTTATACATAAGGTACCTCTAAAATTCCCAATACAACCTAAGTTAATTTTTCTGCTCTAAAAAGAACGCAATAATTCAGTAATAATTTGATAGTGATTACACTCACACAAGGTATCTTTGCTGTTTTGCTGAGTTAGCAAATGCAATTAATAAACCAAATGCCATTGCACTCTGGGCTTGTAATTAAATTCTTGACCCAAATGTTACCTTATCGCTTTTCCACTTTCAGATAACAAAAGGTGACTAATTAAAGCCGGTGTTTCGTTGTTGATTTTGTCATCAACGTTTTTTAAGGCTTGATTAGAGTTGTTGTTTGACACTTGACTATTAATCAGATTTAATATTCAAGCTACGCGGATTATCTTTAAGCTGTGTAGCAAAAACTGCTACTAAATTATACCACAAAAGCAGTGTTGAATTCAGTAGGAAAATCACCTGAACCGATGTTCTATAACAATTTTTTTTAAATGTTATGTTTTACAAATCTAAAGAGTCTATATTAATACTAAATTTGTTGTTTTTGTTTTTGTTCGCAAAAAAAATTTATTGAATAAAATTTTTGTTTAAGCTTTCTTAACTAACATGATGATAAGAGAATTTAAATATATTATATATATATTTGGTTTTTAGTTATATTTAGTACAATTAAATAAACAATTAATAGTTTATATTTATATTTTTGAGGTGAAGATTTATTAATTAAGTTTCTTTTAATAAAAAACCTTAAAATCATTTGGTTATTAAACGAATAATTTTATTGTGTGATTGTTGTCTTTCAAGAATGTTTAAAAGTTTTTGTTTGCGCGCTCAATTCAAGAAAACTAAGTAAATTCTGGCTTGAAAAAAGCTATAAGTTGATTTCATAAGTATCATCTGTTTTACAACACTGCCAAAGTGTAAATCCCATGAAAGGTCACACTGGCGATTTTTGGCGTGATTTCGTTTGACTTAAGTTTTTTTATTTACTCCGGCTTGGCAGGATTTTAAACATGGTATTTCAACTACCCACCACTACAGCCGCTCCGATAGGAGGTGCTTCCAGCTTCTCCTTTGGTACTTCACCCGCTGCAGCCGCAGCTCCGGCAACAACAGCCGCTGTTCCCGCCACAAAACCCACATTCTCATTCGGAGGACCACCGGCTGCTTCTAATCTCGGCGGAGGTGATGCGGACAGCAGCAAGACACAGGCCCCACCAGCCTTCGGTGGCTTTAGCCTGACGACATCTTCTGCAGCTCCTCTCACGCTGGGCAGTCAACCCGCCAATCCTGTTGCCACTTCTGCACCGGCGATTGCAACTTCCGCAGCTCCTCCAGCCTTTGGAGGCTTCATGGCTCAGCCGACGGCAGCAGTAGTGCCAACCTTAGCGACCAGTACAGCCAACACCGCTGCTCCCGCCACAGGATTGCTGGGGGGCACAGGATTGGGAATTGCCAAGAGCACTGCGGCGGCTCCCACCACTTTGACTGCGGCTCCAACCTCCATCGCTCCCCAACTGGGAGCTGCTGCAGCACCAACTCTTAGTACCGGTGGGGCTTTTGCCAATCTTACCACCGAGACCAAGACCACAGACTCCGCGTCCGTTTCCACGGCCTCTCAGTTGTCTTACAATCAACTGGAAGAGCACATCAACAAGTGGACTTTGGAGTTCGAGGAGCAGGAGAAGGTTTTCACCGAACAGGCCACGCAGATCAACGCCTGGGACAAACTGCTCATCAGCAACAATCAGAAAATTGTGGAGCTCAACGATGCTGTAAAAAAGGTGAAAACCGATCAACAGGTGCTCGACCAGGAGCTCGAGTTCATAGCCACGCAGCAAAAGGAGCTGGAGGACAGCTTGGCGCCGCTGGAGAAGGAGTTTGTGAATCTTCCACGAGTGGACATGGAACGCAGTCAGACCTACTTGATGGTGGAGAACCTGGACACACAGCTGAAGCAGATGTCCGAGGACTTGAAGGAGATTATCGACAACCTTAACGAAGCCAACAAGGGCCAGGACACCACTGATCCCATCATTCAGATCGGCAAGATCCTCAATGCCCACATGAGCTCGCTGCAATGGATCGAATCGCAGTCGACGAACATCTGCAAAAAGCTGGACGACATTGGCAAGATTCAAGACTCCCAGAAGCGGGACATCTTTCGAGCTCCCTACTAATAGTTATTCTCTTAAAGCTTGTTAACTTGTAACTTTAATAAAAGATCCACTGTAACTACAAACCATTTGAGTCTTCCAATCAACAGGAATATAAGAATTCTCGTTTTGAAAATTAAAAAAAAAGCTCTTAATTTCACATACTTTTTCTCATAATAATATTTTATATAAATCATACAGCCTTCAATTAGTATCCCTTGAAGTACTTAAGCCTAAAGAGCGGCACCCGCTTGCCCTTGGTGGCGAAGGCCAGGAAGCTGCTGTGCGGCGAGAAGGCCATGGAGGTCACATAGCCCACGTTCTCGATCTGACTCGGGAAGTTGGAAAACACGGTGGCGCTGGGGAAGTGGGCCAGCTTGACGGCATTAGGCGCCTCACCGGAGCTCATCGCCAGCAGCTCGGATGAGTGATTGAACTGCAGATCCGAGATGCCAGTCCTCAGGTTCATGAAGCGCTTCTCGGGCTGTGGCGCTTTGGAAACGAACACGTTCTCGTAGTCGTAGATGTTTACCACGCCCTCTTGGCTGCCAGTGGCCAAAAGACGTTGGTTCGGCGCCAGTTGGATGCACTGTCCATTGATGCAGCCGTCGTCCATGAAGGTGTGTTCGATTAGGTTCTGCCGAAGATTCAGTACGGTAACATTGGATGTGGCGCCGCAGACAAGGACCCTTTTAGAGTCCGCAGACCAAGTGAAATCCTTTACTTTGCCCTCCTGCTTGAAGCTGTGCAGCAGCTCATTTGTGTTCGCCGTGAGCAGATGGATGGCTCCATACTTTCCAGCAACAATAATGAATTTGCCACATGGTGAAACCTCGAATTTGTGCATGGTCTTTATATCTCCCGGCATCGTCAATTTGGATTCCTTGGCCTCCAGCAGATCGTAGGCGTAGTAAAATCTTCTTACCGAACCGAAGAACGCTTTTGTGCCGCACGGAGCGATCCTGGAACAGACCAGCGGAAACTTCTTGAAGCGCATGCTGTGCAGCTTCTCGTTCTTCTGTCCGTCTACCGTGTAGATGGTGGCAACGGAGTTTTCCCCACAAACCAGAGCGGCGGTGCTGCTCGGATGGAACTGGATGCTGGAGACCAAGCCCTCGGAATAGGTGGCTCTGTTTAGGTCCTTGACCCTCTTGAAGTTCAGGGTTTTCTGGGGCAAATCACTGCTGCGTGCCTTGCGGTCGATGAAGCCCACGGTTTTCAGCAGCTCCTCGTCGGAGGAGAGGTCGTCATCTTCGTCCTTCTTGACCTTCTTTTCCGCCCACTTGGGCTGGTTAAGAGTGCGGTGGAATCGAGCTGTGAGGTATTCCTTGTAGGATTTGTCCTTCCGTAGGTGGTTAAGTGGACCCGTGTGCTTGGTGGCCTTTTTGACATCGCCCACTTGAAGATCCTCGTCATCGGAATCCGACCAGGCCGCTTTCCGCTTGTCTCCAGTTTTCTGCTGGACGCTATTGCGTTCTCCCTCTTCCTCGTCGTCACTGGGCTGCCATTTCTGGCCTACCGACTTGGCCAGATTGGTGAGGAAACGCTGTCGGTCGCCGAAGAGTACCTTTTCCATGGGGACCTCCACGTAGTTGAGTTCCTTGGCCTGCGAGGCCTTCCGCATAAAGCGCTTAATTTCACCATCTTTTGGATCCTCCTCTTTCTGATTGCCGTATAGGGCCATTAGGTCCTTGAGGTCTTCCAGACCGTCACTGGACTCGTCTCCACTCATGATTATTGCTGCAATTTCTCTAAAGAACTTTTATTTACGACGGAGGGCTCACAAATTTTACACGTGCAGCTGGATTTGAAATTGACTAACGCTTTGAATAGAAAAATACCGCCGAACTGATGAGTTATCGAAAAGTGCCACCCCATCGATAGCAAATGTAAACAGATATCGGTAAGAAGAGCGCCAATATTTGAACCTATGAAAATAATATTGAGACAAAATAAATTATGATAAAATTAAACATAACACGAAGTGTTCGTTTCCATGTTAATATTTATGTTAAAATTAAAATTTTTAATATAATAAATTCTTTAACAATGCCAAAAATGTTTAGTATAGAAAATGATTATTCATTCATATTTTAAAAAATAAATGAAACAAGTGCAATGTATAATAAAAAAATTCATAAAACAAAAATTTATTAAATGTTAGCTGTCTTTTTTGTTTTTAGCTTTGCGTATTCCGTGGAGCTTGGGAGCCCCTTTACATCCATTTAAATGACGGTTGAGAAAACCCTCGTATTTGTACCTTCGCCCGCAGCGATCGCACATATAATCGGGCTTTCTATTGACAGGCTTGGTTTCTTCCTTCTCCGCCTCCTTGGTCTTGAGTTTCTGGATGCAATCATCGCAGCCGTACCGACGGGTCACTTGACCGGGTTGAAAGCTGGCCAAGAACGGCTTTTGACAGAAGAAGCAGTTGAAGATCTTGGTGACCGACGAATTGGATCCCCTGTTCTTTTTGGACCTCAGATGACTCTCCAAGTGAGCGCGATACTCGGGTTCCGTATCGAAGCTTACATCGCAGACTGCGCACTTTTGTTTCGTTTGAAAATAGCTGTGGCGAAGTCTATGGCTGACTAGGGACTCCACGGAAGCGAAGTTTTTGTTGCACACGTTGCACCGCAGCTGTGGCATTACTATTCCGCTCTCTCGCATTCTTTCAGAACGTCGCTGGCAGGCCAGCAAATGCACCTTGAAAGCGCCGGCCGTGCGAATGCCATTGCCACAATACGAACAGTGGAAAAGCAGAGTTGTTTCCTCGGGAAAAGCCTGAGCCTTCTTAGTTCTCGGCCTGGAACAGGGGGCGATGTACACCCTGGTAACGATTCCGTTCTCCTCTTTCACTGACAGCAGAGTAGCCGGTTCCAGATCCACAGAAATCCTATCGTCAGCACTTGTCATGATAATGCAGTTTGTTTTGCCAGGAAGAATGGGAGAAGGCAAGTGGGAAAGTCGCCTGTCATTCTGTCTGATAGAAAGAAAGTACTCGATTTCCGATACTCGGAAGCTGTCAGGGCTGGCGAAAGGGGAAAGGGCGTACGCAAAAAAATATGCCACAAATTTTTTAACTATTTAAACTTAAGAAAGTCAAGCCTCTAACTGGTTTTTAACGGGTTTTTATTTTCTTAGTAGCAAAGTTGGAATTGAGAAAGGCTATTGTTTAAGCCGTAAATAGCTTATAAAGGCTACTTTTTTTGTAAAGTTTTTGGTTATTATATTTTCTTACAAAAATAGTAAAAAAGTATCACTAATAAAGACATTGTTAGCTTGGTAACTAAAGTGTTTATATCAGAATCATTAATGTCCCTATGTCCGTTGAAACATTTAATACTACATATTAGATAAACAATATTGTGATGAGATTCTAATAAAGGGAAATCGAATTTTAGTGGCGCCTTCAGTTGCTTTTAAACGTTTGCCACCCCCATTGAAATTGTAAATAGTTATAGTTTTTCCTCTCGTTTTGGGTTAAAAGTATAGTTGTTGTTTTATTTAGTTTAGTTACCCGTGGGTTTTGCTATAAACATATTACATTATTAAATAAAAGCTTAAAATCTAAATAACTGCCTTTTGGTAACTGGTAAAATGCAGGAACATGTCTTCGGAGTGCTCTTAATTCCCGCCCAACTCCTTCCATTGTGGTAAGCCTCGGATCCTTGCTTTATGACACGCGTAATGCGAGTCAAAATATGCAATTAAACAAAAACTTCTTGACTGGAAAAATATTTGCATAACTTGGGCAAACAAATGTCGGAGCACGTCGTCCTCGTCACCAGTCGACAATGCCGAGTTGTTGTTGAACTTGTCATTACACACGCACAACCGGGGGGAACCACTCATCAGAGCCACCCACTATCCGCCCGCTCATCCACTCATCCACTCAACCACTCACCCACCGGGGTGGGTGGTGCTCCCACTAAAGTGTGGATTAATAGCTGGGGTGGTGCTGCTGCCAGAAATCAGCGCTCGTAAAATTTACGTAAAATTCATTAAGCGCAACAAAAGACGCTGCCTGGGAGGAAACAGGTTGGGTCGAGAAAAAGGGGGCGGCTGCAATCGCTTAGAGACAAAGCTCTGCATAGTTGATAAGGCGCGTCCTTCGGGGGAGTGGAAGGGGTAGGTGGGTGGTGGGTGGTGTAAGGTGGGTGAATGGGTGGCTGGCTGATGTGATGGCTGGCATCTTGTGGTGCCCGCAAGAGTCTCCTGCCAAGTCAGCCGTCAAGCCTCACTGAGAGCAACCAATTTTTGTCATTTCAAAGTATACAGCGTTATTGTTGCGTCGCCAAGACGGAGCTACACTTAAAAATAATCACCTATTAATATTAAACACATTTTTCATACATTTTAAGTTGGTTTTAAATAGCCATTACTTTCCCTGTAATAAATTAGCATATTAAAATAGATAGAAAGTACGGAAAATAATTTTTTGATCATTTATTTTTGCAAAAGAGTTTGATTTTCTTTTGAGACTGAAAGCCAGTGTTAACTATTTTTGTCATGGCAATGTATTTAAGGAAAAGTTTTTATTAATTACGTTAAAAACTTTTAAAAAATGTTGGGTTTTTATTAACTTTAAGTTGTTACTTTTAGTAAATTTGTGAGTGTCCTTTTTAACCATTAATCTAAGAGAACATCTCCAAGATGTACAGAATTTCTTTTACTAGAGTCTAAAGAATTTTTTTTACTAAAAATGGTGACATTTTGTGGAGTGCTCCTGCCCCAGTTGCGCCCACTTCTAATATCCTTTAGCTTTTGTGCGGCGAGGCGTGGCGCTTCCGCGCTCCTTAAGTAGTCCGACATTGTGGCAGATCCTTTGGCAATCGCATATCGCTGCTCCCAGCTCCCAGCTCCCAGTTCCCTGTTCGGAGCTCCAAGTTCCCAGATCCCGACTCCCGCCGACTGACAGATTAGCGTGTTGACATTAAGTTTGGCCTTTGGCAGTTGGGGCTCACATATGGCCCGTTGGCTTTAAGTATCGGGCGCATCCAGCTGCACATGCAAATGCTGATGGGGCCACGCATTACAGCATGTTGCGGTCGCTCTTTTAGGGAGGAGCCCTTGTTCCCCGCATCCTGGATGATGGCTCCTGTGGCATGTAATGAGTTTTCCATTGCCCCGCACACGGTGCATCAGGTTTCCATTCCTACATCACCGCTGATTTGTGTGGCCGATAATGGGACGCGCGGTAATGCTGGTAATTAACGTCTTTCTGTCCACCGATATCGGGATATTGACGGCCATTGTCAAGGGCGTGCTTTATTTGCACAAGCGAAGCCATTGCACTGGCACTGGCCAACAAACAGAATTAAGCCAAAGGGAAAATCTGGCCGCACAAAGCGTAATTCTTTGTTGGCGAAATATTAGCGAACAATGGCCATTGCCATTGAACTGACAGTTGTGCTCAAAGAAATAGCAATTAAAGTCTTCGCTTTTAATTTTTTTAATATTTCTTAACATTTTTCCAAAACATATTCAGCAAATTATTAGTATACTTAAATTAACAATGGTTTTTGACAGCAAACAGTAACACAAAACTCCAAAAGAAACAACCAAATTCATTGAACTTATAATTAATGATAATCACATGTTTTTTAATATAAAATTAAACAACTTTCAGTTTATAAAACAACTTTAAGATTTTTTGTGTTCGAATTAATTCTTTCATGCAACATACACCTCACTATAAGAGCCCTGATTACAATGGTGCTTACTCATTTAATCTGTAAATTTTACAATATAATCCCTTTATGTTACAAAAAGGTACTATGTAATTTGCTATCGGGGAGTGATTGTTTCAAGCCGAACCCCTGTTGGCGTGAGTGGGTCTAGAGCAAATGGAAATGTCCCTAAAAACTATTGAAAGCTAGCTGAAAATGGCCAGGAGAATGAAGCGCCTGCGGCGAACGCTTCCATGTTGACTATAAAAATAGCAGACGCATAAAAAATTAATAAGCGTTGGCCAGCGAGTGCGGACGTCGCATGGCCGTTGTTCTTGTCTCTGGAATAAAAAAAAAACCCTTCTGAACCCTAACCCCTCCCCTTAACCCCACTTGGTCCACCTTATCCCCCCGCAGTTCCCCTGACCATTGTCCACTGTGGCAGACATCATTAATGCATAATTCAAGCGTTTGGCAGTTTTGTGTTCGATGCTTTCAATATTCAATTTGAATGCCGCCCAAAGCGATTCGAAGCGGTTTTGTGTCTGCATCATTGTTGTCCTTTTTCGTTGTTGTTGCTCTTGTTGTTTTCTGCCCCATTTTGTTTTCGTCTTCGTTTTCATGCTCGCTTATTTATTTGACCGCCCTCCAATTTCCACGCCCACTTTTCCGCTTTTCCATCACCGTACACTACCTGCTGCATTATTCAGACGCCTCGACTCGGAATCGAACAAAATGCATGATAAACAATTTCCACTGAGAGAAAGGCGGGGGCAAAAGGGGAGGAGACAATGGCCGCTTAGTCTCGTCATCTTGCTGTTGTTTTTCCGTCCAGTCGTTCCCCTTTTGCCGCCCCCAATCAAAGGAATTACAGCAGCGATCGGAAGAATAGAAAAAAAAATCATTTTATCTGAGAACAAAGAAAACAACGAGTCCTTTTTAACTTTAAGCCCTTGGGGATGTACTAATTGTCGCCTTATTTCCTCTTCTTCGTTCTTATTAAATATTATAAACACATTTTATAATATCGAAATATGTATTTGCTTTTTAAGGTTGCATTTAAATATAATTTTAAAATAAATAGGAAACAACATATACACCATTTTTAATTTATTTAAAAATTGAAACAACATATACACCATTTTTAATTTATTTAAAGATTGATATATATTTTGTTTGATACTTAAAAATGCTATAAAATATATTCTATATTGTTAGATACTTGACCTTATTTCTGTAAAAAATAATGTTTAAATCGCAATTTCTTTATCTTTTGGGCCTATTATGGTATACATTTTTAGCTTAAGCCTTAAATGTAAATATGCTGTTTAAAATCTATAATAATACCTCAACTAATAATACCTTAATTCTGTATTTAGAACATGGTTTTCCTTCTAAGTGCTACTATTTTGACCTTACTTGTGTGCCCTGCATGCGTTAGTTGTTTATTAAATATAAATGATTGTCACTTGCGGCATGTTGCTGCCGTGTCCTTCCGAAGTGAAACGAAATGTTGATGGTGATGATTGCTCGAATTTCATTGAGCCAGGCAGGACATGGCTGCAGGACATCGTGGCTCTTATTGCGATTCCTTGTTTGAGCTGCAATTGCTTGCAATTTCCCAACCCCCACATCCACATGCGAGGACATGTAAGGCACTTTTCTTTTAGGCGGGCGCCGCACTGACAAGTCATGCAATTGATATCGATACTGGCCATTTGGCCATTTGCTCGTCATAAATTTGCATTGTCACGACGACATCCCGTCATCAAAGTGAAGTACGAGCGAAGCACTCCGCGGATCCACCGCTGTGCAATCATCGTCAATCGCCCGATATTGACCACAAAATGCCATTAAAAAATAATTACCAATTTTAATTGGCATTTAGTTGGGGCAAAAAATTAAGTGCGTTCAACATAAAATGCGATTACACCCGTTGGACATAGAACAAATGTGGGGGATCAGCGAGGTGTATGCGGCAATTAACTTTCAATCGGATTGTTATACTTGACAATAGTGGGTGATACAGAATATTCCAGCGATTTAAGTTTGATGGAAGAGGTGATCAACTCAAATAGTTTTCTCTAAACTAAAATTCAGAATTTATCCATAAATAATCAAGCTCACCAAGAGAGTGAATATGACTATATTGCTATTGAAATTTAAATACAATAACTTGTTATTCTTGTCATGATTTGTATGTGATTTTAAAATGTATTTTATTTATCTCACAATTTTGTACCTGTTTTTTTAAAGAGCCATTTGGTCAATAATTTTGAAAAAAGTTTTTCCTTTTTATTCTTTTTCTGTCATTTATAACCAACGAGAATTTTCAAATTTGGTTAGTGTATTTCAAAGTCAACCACCTTTACCTGCAATTATTTTTTACCCTTGATTACATTAGTGCTTTTTATCTGAAGCTGGATGGCAATAATATGATCCTGCATGTGTCACCTGATGCGGATGGAAGCACCTGATTGTAGTTGGCACTTAAAAATCAATTAACAGCGGCTGCATCACAAATAATTCCAAATGGTCAGACAAATGGAGAGCTCTCCAGATGCGAGAGTGTGGAGTGGTGGACTGGTAATCAGACAGCTTTTCCGGAAATACAATGCATTCCTTGCAATATATTCATGCCACTACCTCTGCGGCAGCTTTGGGCCACCTCAAATGGTGTGGCAACATGGCATTCCGCTTGGTTTTTCCGACGTTTCCACGATTGCGTGCTCAACCCACTGAACCGCCGAACCGCCGAACCACAGGAGCCCCACCACTCCGCCCAGAAAACAACACTAATTGCGGTATTAAAATAAACTACAATTGCAAATGGCGCATTTTATTTTGAGCCAAGGGGATGGGAAGTGGAAAATGGAAAATGGAAGGTCCTTGCTGGTCACAGTTCGCTGTTATTATTTGCTGCAGTTGCCGCTAGTTCTGTTTGCCATTTGCATTGTTGCCATTTCCGCTGGCTGCCGCATTTTTCTATGTAATTGTGGTTTCGTAATGTGTGACAATTAAATCAAGTTCGTGGAAAGGCGGGCGAGAGAGGGATTCCAGCGAAGATGGCCAAAAATCAGGTCCCAAATGGCCGCAATACCCTACTGAGTACTGCGCTTCGTAGGCCTTTCGAATGCCATAATCATATTTAAGGGTTTCCTGGAATATTCGTGCGACTCCAACCTCAATTGCAATTGCAATTGCTGTTGACCAGTTGGTTAGCTGGGCTCGTCCGTCCGTTCGTCCGTCCGCCGCTTTTCTGCCATCTGCCAGCCCTCGTCCAAAGTCCATACTCCATTCTCCATAGTCCATAGTCCATTGCCATCGCCATCGCCAACGCTGCTCTGTTTGGTTGAAAACCACAAATTAAGCAGAGAAATCCTCGCCGTGCATGCGAACGATGGCGCCGAGCAAACAGAAAAAATTTAAGTGTGGGAATTAAAAACATATATTTAAGGACTACAAAATACTCATCATTTCTGCTGGACTGCTATTTAGTGATTTAAAATATTTAGCTTGAATTGAATCTGCAGATTTAAAGAAACAGTATTAGTTGGAAGTGGGGGATTTTAAAAACATTTCAAAGGAAACATATTAAATATGGATTTAATTCATATTTGTAGAAAGGCATCTTGTTTCAATTCGTAAATTAAATTGTTATTTTTAATATTTTAATTTAGAAGATCAACAGATTATTTGTTCATTTTAACTTTAAAAGTATATTTTCTTTTTAATTTGAATTACGTGTTTTATATTGAATGCTACCGTTTTCACACTTTATTGTTAATTAATATAATCTTTATTAAATATTCAAACGCTTTATAAAAATTTGTAATTCATAAAGAAAGACATTGCTGCCATAATTTAGTTCTTTTTTCGATTTGTGTGGAAAAATGCATGTATCTTTTTATAAAGTGCATGGGATTTAAAATATTTAAATTTAATTATTTAAAAATAATAATTTAATTTATCAGCTTCGTTATACAGAGCATACCCCTTTAGTTGGCCCATTGGTAGGTATGGAAAAAATACAAACGCAGGCGAGCGCCCACAAACATGCAACATCCCGACCGCAATGTATTACGAGGGGCGTGGCAGGTCTGGGCAGCCAGATAAATGCCCGTTGCTGCTGCTGCTGTTGCTGTTGCAGTTACTGTTGTTGTTGTTGCTGGCATTGTCGTTGCCATGTTGCCACGTTGCATGCAAACAAGTGCAGCATACACTCGTGCACGGCGGCAACACAAAGACACGGACGCTGACACGCTGGTGCCCGCACGTCAGCGCTCGTGCGTTTATTTGCCGTTTCCGTTTCCGCCTGTCGTCGTCGGCGTCATCGCTCCTGCTTCAGGATCCTTGCAGTCCACCCAAGTCCCCCAATCCCCCTTCCCGCCCCTCCAGAACCCCGCCCATTGCGGTCAATTGCAGAGCTCAGATTGCGCGTTAATAAGTTGCTGTTGTGCTGCTGCTGCTGTTGCTGTTTCTGCTGCTGAATTTGTTACTGCTGCTGTTGTCACTGCCGCAGGGACTTTGCATGTAATGCACTTGGAAGTATCACGGTTTCCGTAATTTCCATAGGTCCCATTCAGCCATTCGCCGAATGGCAACATAGTCAACTAGTCAACGCCGGCACTATCTCAGCATCTGCAACATGTTGCCGCCGCTACAGAGTGGCAACAGCAACAGCAAATTCAGATAGCATCAGCAAAGTAGCAACACAAAGTTGTCTCTCCACTCGACTCAACTCGGGTTGAAGTTTTTATGTGCCCGTCCTGAAACTAATAACCGTAATGCTTAACGTTTATTGAAAGAAGGTGGCCAGGTGGACTGCGATGCTCTTGGCCAGAACTAAGGTATAGCTAGACTATATATATGTGTATATATGCAGCAGTCGGACAGTTCATAAATATTTCCAGCAGCCAAGAGCAGGGATGCAACTTTTTGGCGTCGCATTTAATGAAGCAGCCACTAGCTTGACCAATTCTCAGTCCTTACGGCCAAGGAAATCAACAGTTTTCCTCAGGAAAAGTTTCCCTCCGACAGTCTGGCACTTTTCCTTTTAGCACACGAAAGAAAGCTTTCATCGTTCTAAAAAAAACTAAAAACAAAATTGTGCGTATCTGGTTTAGTTATTATAAGGCGATCAATCTAATAGGATTACGATATTGATTCTAAAAATAGTAACCAATAATTTTAATCACCAAATAAACCATTATGTGGTTCTAAAAAAAAACATTGTTCATCAAAATTTTTTAATATTACAGTATCTTTTCCCATTAATCAGCTCCAATTTGCGCGCAAGGTTCTCAGAAGCCAGGGCATGTAACTCGTGACATCGGTATATGTGCTATAGCCATCACAATTTCCCGTCACAGAGCTGGTGACTCCGAATTGAACAAATATTTTATGGTTTCCGTATCTCATCAGGGCTCCCAGTGGGCTTCCCGAGTCCCCAAAGCAGGCAAATTTCGAGGGATTGCTGCAACATATTGTATTGCTCGGAGCACTGCAATAGTATCGATCAACCCGGCGGAGGGACATCTGCTGAAGCGTCGTGGGCATTTGGTAGTAGTGGGCGGATTGACCCCATCCGGTTAAGGTAAAGTCCTGAATCCTGTCTGCGACCGACTGGAATCCGGGGTTTGTTAAAATACAGATTGGTCTGATAAAGGCTGTAAAAGAAAGCGGGAAAATTGAATATATTAATATATCCTTTAAATAATGAATAATATAGATTTATTTGTTGAATCATAAATAGATAAATTATATATATGAAATATTTATATTACCACTGTAGGCCACTGCATGATCCAATTTAAGTATTGCAATATCATCGTGATGAAAACTTATGTAATTGTCATGGCGATGAATGGAAACAACTCGGTAATCTCTAGTCCTACCATCCGTTCGTCTTGAGGAATCGTATTCCCCTAACCTTACATATCTATAATAAAAAAAGATTTTAATGAAAGAATCAAAGAAGATAATAATATTTCCGAACATACAAGTTGTCGTAAATTTGTGTACAATGGCCAGCGGTTAGAACAAAGCCTGAAAGGAAGATGAAATAATAAAAATGTTTAAAAATAATCAAATTAAAAGTAAAAATATTTTATTTGAAAAACGAACTCTAAATACTTACGGTATGCAATTAGAGAGCCACCACAAGCAAAGGCTCCATTTCGAATTAAATATGCCATCCAAGGAGATCGCTGGGCATTATGACCACCAATGACTCTCGTGTGATACGATGGTCTACATCCAGTGTCCAGTAACGTGGCAGATACTTCACTTCCAAAAATACAACTGCTGATATAGTCAGCAAACCGATCGCGGAGAACATCTCAGTTAAAACAGCAGAATACAACTGAGTTTTATAAAACCATGCACTGAATACACATTAATGTCAATGATTGCGTTTACATATATTTTATTGCATTGCAATGTATATACACATTTTAAATTGCCCGGAAAGAATAATGATTTCTTGAGAAAAGTCACCAGTTGATAGCATTGTATACTGTATACATTTTTTCCCTATCATCAACAAAATCATACAAGCGCCCAATAAATATGATTATTTGCTTTCTCTGAACTCAGTGACACAGTTGTGGTCATCTACAAATGGTGGCTATATATTATGCATGGCCTGAAAGAAAAATGATCAACAAATGATTGACATCAGAACTGCCCCGAAAACTTCCCTTGTTGCTCCTAGGATTTCCCAACCTTCCCGAAAGAGGAAGTTGCGTTTTCCGGACCGAAACTTCGGCAAAGTGAAAAACTTGCTGTCAGCATAAGATAAGCGCCACAAGTTAATAGACTTGTAAAACACACACACTTCTGCAGTGTTGACCCCTCGGAAAAACCTTCAATGTGCGGGGGTGTTCCTCTTTCTATGCCGAAAAGGAATTTTATTTATTTGTTTGTCGCTGGCATGTGGCGCGTGTTCCGTTCGGTTTTGGGTTCCACCCTCCTCCTGCCATCGTATAAAAAATAGTGATATAAATAAAAATGTTATATACGCCCACTTCGACCGAAAAAGGGGGCGGGGCAACGGGCAGACGGCAGTCGGCTGGCGGCTTATCAGCCAACTAACAATTTAAGTGTTCAACTTGAAGGGCAGAGGGAGATGTCTATCGCTTGGATGGGGTCGAAACTTTTCTGTTTAACTAGACTTCTGCTTAATTTGAGCGTCTGCGGCTTGGCCTCTAGTATTTAGCCCCTTTTGTTTGATCTCTGACCCGGTCAAAGTTTAGCTCATCAGCAAATGATCCAAGGATGTTGGATGAGGGGCAGGCTGATTGACAGCCCACTTCCTCTTTCCCCCGACTGGAATACAAGTGTGTGTGCCAGCTTATCAACTGTATTAACTTCCCGAGTCGATTTCAATTAATCACTTGTCAAAATACTTGACAGCCGAATTTATAACTCATTTGGAGTAGCTCCAACTCGAGGGAAACAGCAGGACGTTGCTGCGGCAAAAGTTCATGTTCCACGGGGGCAAACTTCAAACACTAGACGACAAAGTGCGAAGGCAAACAAAGGTGGCACCAAATCCAAATGACAAGTGTAAAAATGCAATCACAGGAGGCGTGGCATCTTCATACATTGTTGCTGCGACGGCTAGATGTTGATGTTGCTGTTGCCGGCGTGCAGCAGCAGTTCTTGCTGCTGTTGACATCGCCATGTCATCACTCTCCCTCAGACAGTCAGTCAACTAGGAGCTCACCCTCCTTCTTCGCGCCGGGGTTTATGCTCTGTTATTTACAATAGCGCATTTTTACACATATTTTTTCAAAGTCAACAACATGATTTTCGCAGTCTACGCTGCGCGACGTGTGCATAAAACCCAAACACAGCAGCAACACGAGTGGAGCAGCAACAGGGAACAACATTTACATTTTAAGTAGTTTTTAAATCGCTGCAGACAAACGTCAGCGTGTTGACAATTTATCATGCTCCTGCTCCTTCGCGTGGAAGTGGGTGGCTTTCGGGTGGCTTTCGGGTGATTTTTGGGTGGTTCCGGGTGGCCTTCGGGTGGCTTTTGGACGTGATACATCCGGCACCACCCGTCGCGCTAAGGCCAGTGCAATTTTTGATTGATTGCTGTCAGCTGGCGGAGTGTTTAAGCAGAGACTCCAACTATAAGGACTGCATTTACCACCAGGCGGAAAAAAGAGGATAAAAATCCGCTCGCTGCTCTTTGCGAATTTCCTTTTTAATTAATTTAAGGCCGAATGCAACTTATTGATTTATGTGCGGGCCTGCAAATGAGGCTGAAAGGCGCCAGCGGCGGCTGTGTCCACTTAAGGAAGAATACTCAATTAGCTGCGACTGCGAATGACGCTGACAAGGAATGCAGCTACACTGGAAAAAAGGAAATGCTGAATGAGTTTGTGAAAATCATTACCAACAAGAAGAAATATATTTTTGTGAATGGAAAACTTTGTGCAAGACTAAGAGCGATATTTGGTACCCTGAGCCGTTTAAATATTCTATATTATTTCCACTCATACTGAGCTTCTTATAATTCCCAACTTATTTTTTTCCCGAACATCAAAGGTCTTTTAATAATGGAAAATGTCTGAATAGTTTCCGCTTTTATTATTACAAAAATATTAATAATACCTTCCCTAACAAAAAATTTAAACGAAGATAAATAAAGATTACTATCTTAGCTAAAACATAAATTATGAGGAATTGGAGCTGAAGCTAAAAGTTTTCTGATATCTGATTTAGTTACTGGATATCCAAGCTCTACTTTTTTCCCAGCTTAAAATGGCACATTTTCGATCTATTTTTTTCAGCGCACTGCGCCTGCGATTCGCTTTACAAGACTTGTTAAGTTGATCACATTGCCATCGGGTCAAGTGTCAGGACAAGTGACGGGATTCCCTTTGCACATCCTCTGGCCAGCGCTTTCACATATGCAAAATTAATTATTTGGCGGATCTGTTCTCGAACACGGCGTAAAGTTTAAGTTGCAGCACTTTTTTTGCCGGACGAAAATTCAATTGAAACTTTGCAGACGACAGAGAATGCGAATGCGACAAGGCTAATTTCCGTGCTTCCTCGTTTTCTCCTTCTTGAGAAGTTTCCCCAAAAGATGCCGATGCCAAAAACTTGCATTGAAGTGGATTCGGCGAAGGAATTTATGAAGTGCCGCGCCCGCGGCTGATTGCCCACCATCTCATCCTCCTCGGTTCAATTGATTGTCCAGGAATCGAAGAATTTTTACTTTACTTGAACTCAAATCTCCCGGCCGTCCATCCATTGATTCGATGGCCATGGCCATGGCCACTTGAAGCGCATTTTCTGCGCCATTTCCATTTCCATTCCGACTTCTGGCTTTTGGCCTCCCCCGTCGCCACCTTTTGCTGGTTTGATAAATTGTCTGGAAATTACAAATGGACACAGAGGCCAATAGCTTTTAGGCAAAGTTCGCCACGCTGCTCTTGTTTTGGTTTCGTTTTCGGTCAGGGGCATTTATGGTAATTTAAAATAAATGTGTTGCCCTGGAAGGAGCTGAGGATTCGCAGGCGCTTCCTGTCTATTTACGCTGATTTATGGCCGAGCATTGTTGACTCTTAATGGCAAATGTCGACAAATTTGCTTTAATGGTCAATATAACAGAGGCTGGCTGTTCGGTATTTTGATTTATGCCCCGAACCCCAGTCGCCTGGGATTCCGTTTTCGGGGAAAGTCATGACTTTGCCTGTTTATCAGTCACTCAGCTTGGCCTTCGCATAAAACACTGAAAAATTGTGCATGAAGATGGCAAATAAATGCCACTGCGGCGCACAGACTCTTGGCGGGGAGAACAGGTGAGTCCTTCGCGGTCCTGGCTCCTTGTTTTTTCCTGAATGCCAATAATTTGGTTTCAGGACTGTTTTCTGCGAGGGTCCCTTGCTAGATGCTGTCCAGCGATCCAATATGTTCCCCGACTGCAAACACTTCGTCGACATGAGCTGCATTTTTACACCCAGCCAAACGATGGCTGACTTCAATATGTTCAGCAATTGCCGCAAGAACGATGGCTCCCTGAGGTTCCTCAAAATGTTTGTCGAGGTAAATCAAAAAAATTGAGATTTTAAATTGAGATTCCTTGCCCACCCTCCGGACACTGTTAGAGAAACAGAAATTCTTCAGGGCTTTAAAAAATATATATTTTGCAATTTAGTTTCATCATTTCATTTATTTCAAGCCCGATATTTTTTAAGACTTTTGAAAATGATTTTAATGGAAAACTTAATGCCGAATACCTTAAAAATTTAATTTAAATATTGATAAGAACAATTTCTAACTTTAAACTTCTTTCAAATATCGAATGACTATATAACATTTTTATTTCATGAGAAAAGGAGGTACATAAGTTTATTTCTTTAGGTTAGACAACGAATTCTTTATAGAAATAATTTTAATGCTTATAACATTATTAAAAGATAATAATCATATAAATCTCCTTAAAGTTAAGTTACAGTTGTAAACTCGTTATTAATAAACGTGTCATTCTCTTGGCTAGAAACACTTTAATGAGCCTGGCTCGGAGTTGGAACCCTGGTATCCTCCTGACTGGAAGGCCCAACCTTCGTTTCTCGGGAAGATCTGCGATCCCGAAATAAAGAAATTCGGTTCGGATGTCAACGGAATTTGGAAGCACTTGGGTCGGAGGGTGAAGGAAGAAGTCAAGGAGAACCCCGATCACTACTCCATTATCTACGTACCGAATCCCTTCATAGTTCCTTCCTCCGAGTGCAGGGAGTATCGCTACTGGGACTCCTTTTGGATTGTTCGCGGTTTGCTGCAATGTGGCATGCACTCAACAGCCCGCGGAATGATCGACAACTATCTCTCGCTGGTTAAGGAATACGGATTTGTGCCAGGATGTGGCAGGATCTACTGCTCGGGACGCACGAACCCTCCGCTTCTGATCATGATGGTGAAGGCCTATGTGGAGGTGACCAAGGATGAGGGCTATGGCATTGCATCGCTTCCCTTGCTGGAAACCGAGTACCAGTCCTTCACGAGCAAACACTCCATCCAGGTGAAGGGCAGGACCATGTACCAATACAGGGACTCCTCCGCAGGACCAAGACCCGAAGCTTACAGAGAAGATCTGCAGTGCGTGGCTCAACTCAAGGGTGCTATGTCCCGGGAGCTCGTCTACACCGAACTAAAGTCGGCCGCTGAATCGGGAACGGAGCTCAGCTCCCGTTGGATTGTTTCCTCCGAGGGCTCCAATCAAGGATCCCCCAAGGACACCAAAACCTCAGCCATTGTGCCCGTGGAATTAAATGCAATCGTTTTCAGGAGTGGCAAGATCCTGGCTGAATTCCATCGCAAGGCGGGCAACACCAAAAAAGCGGAGGAGTACCAGGATCGAGCTTGCTTATTGGTGAAGGCCATTCGGGATTGCTTGTGGAACGAGCAGGCTGGCATCTGGCTGGATTACGATGTGGTCAATAGGAAGTCCCGCAACTACTTCTGCTGCACCAACTTCGCTCCTTTGTGGGCGAGGGCCTTTCCTTTGGTGGATACCGAAAAGGTTTCCAAGGGAGTGATGCAGTACATCAAGACCAACGATTTGGATAAGCAGTACGGTGGAGTACCCTACACGATGAACAAGGAGTCGGGCCAGAAGTGGGACTACCCCAATGTCTTTCCGCCCATGGTGTTCCTCGTTGTCGAGGGATTGGAAAATCTGGGCACACGGGAGTCCAAGGCCATGTCGAAACGATGGGCACACCGGTGGGTCAAGTCCAATTATGCGGCCTACAAGCACGAGAGCTTTATGTTCGAGAAGGTAAGTCACTCCTCTGAGTATAATGAAGATTTAATTTTTATAAGAATTTTATTGTAACCTTAAAAGTTGGGGGGGGAAATTTGTGTTGTATGATAAATATTAAAGTAAAGTAATAGTAAGTTGTTCGTTTCTGTTGCTTACATGTATGCCTTCTTATAATATGATCAATTTTGCATTATATATAATACTTAATTTGTATTACGAACGTTACAGTAAATTAAACTTAAATGAACTTTTACCTAACTATATTATATATAGGTGGTACAGTTTTGTTCGCTTTTTCTTTATACCAATTACACAATTATCTTTTATACAAATTTCATACATTTTGATCAAGTTTTACTTGTATTATATTGTCATTCAGGTTTCACAGTCTGTCACTATAGTCTCGGCCTTTACAAAGTATTCCGTCTAAAATGGCCATCTCGTAAACCGTTTTCCTCCTCTTTTCCAGTATTATTGCGAGGAATTCGGCACTTCCGGAGAAGGTGGCTCAGAGAATACTCCAGTGGGTTACGGCTGGACCTGCGGCGTGGTCATCGAGTTCCTCTGCAAGTACGGAAAAGAAATAAGTTTGACCGACGATCTCGACGAGGGCTGCAAGTGTCAGGCAGGTGCAGCTGGGTCCTCTGGCAAAAAGGAGTACATCATTACCAGTGAGGCTTACATGGAGGAGGAACCCTCGAAGAAATCCTGCGGTTGTCCTGATCCCTCGGCAGCCAACAAATCCTCAGTAACCATGGCTGGTCAGAGTTCCACAAATTGTGATCAGCAGAAGCAGCAGGCTGATGGATGTTCTTGTGGCATCGCCCAAAAGCAGCAACAAGGACAACCAGGCGGAGGAACATGCTCGTGTGGCTCTGGAGCACAGCAGCAGCCATCGCAAATAAAAACCCAGCAATCTCGTGCGCAGCAGCAAGGCTGCTCATGTGGAGCTGGAGCACAGATGCAGCAGCCATCTCAAAAGAAGTCCCCCGGACCAGTTGGAGCTCCAAGTGCAGCGAGTTGTGGAATATGCGGGTCACAGAAGCAGCAGGCAACTAAAGCTCAAAACCAAACAGGATCTCCAGGAGATGATTGCGCATGTGGCGCAGGAGCACGAATGCAGGAGCAACAACAACAGCGATCGCAACAGAAGTCCCCTGGAGCAGTGGGAGCTCCCAGTGCAGCAAGTTGTGGAATCTGTGGATCCCAGAAGCAGCAGGCAACCAAAGCTCAAATGCAGCAATCGCAGCACAAACAGGGAGCTCCAGGAGATGATTGCGCATGTGGAGCAGGAGCCCGAATGCAGGAGCAACAACGGGAGCGATCTCAACAGAAATCCGCCGGAGCAGTTGGCGCTCCAAGTGCTGCGAGTTGTGGAATCTGCGGACCACCGAAGCAGCCGCCACAACAGCAAGGACAACAGGGAGCGAGTGCTTGTTGCACCTGCGGAAAAGAAGCAGAACAGCCACTGCAGCAGCAGAAATCCTTTCGATCGCAGCAGCAGCAAACTCATCACGATCCAGACTGCCCTTGTTACCAGGAGCAGAAACCAGTGGAGAAACCCAAAAGCGATGCTGATTGCGAGTGTGGAATGGATGAGAAGCAACAGCAGCAGATGCAACAGCAGCAGAAGCAAAAGGATTGCATGCAGCAGCAGAAGGAGCAGCTTAGGGAGTTTCTTCTCCAGCAGCAAAAGGAAAAGGAGCGACAGGATTGTGCAAAGAAGACAGAGCCCCAGGATTGCTCTAAGCAACTGAAGAGTCAGAAGTCCGAAGGAGCCTGCGGTTGCCAGGAGGATAATAAGGATGAGGGTCAGGATGAGGATCAAACAAAGGAGGAGCACTACTTTCCGGTGTCTGATAAAGCAGGGGAGGAATGCCCCGATTCAGGCCGGAACTCCACCCAAGGGAATTCGGGATGCGAAGGTTGCGGCAATGAGGATTGCCCGGATAATCCGCAGGACAAGTGCGGTTGCGGTGGCCAGGGGAATGAGCCGCAGGATCCCATCGCGGAATGTGTTCAATCGCAAATGCAACAGCAACAGCAACAATATGCAGCTGCCGACGGCTGCGATTGTTCGGGTGGTCAAGGAAAAGGAGCAGCACCACCACCGCAAAACAACTTCATATGTCCCCATTGCGGTGGCTTAACCAACGGAGAGGACTCCTTTAACGCTCCCACCCACTCGGTGGGCACGAATCGACCTACTGTGGTCCAGGACGACTGCGATTGCTCCGGTGGTGCGGCGAGTCAGCCTCAGCGTTATCCCTTCGGTGGTGCCGGTGGTGCAAGTGGCCTATGTGGTTCCGGCGGAGCAGGTGGTGCAGGTGCTGCCGGTAATGCAGGTGGTGGATGTTGTGCTGGTAGTGCCGGTGGTGCAGGTGTAGCAGCTGGAGCCGCTGGTGGTTGTGGTCCAGGTGCTACCGGTGGTGCAGGTGGTGCCAAGGGCGCAAGTGGTGCCCAGAAGGCCGAGTGTGTTCCTTGCAAGGCTCGCATAACTTCAGATTATCCCGCGGAAAATGGTCCCAAGCCATTTTTCAACAAACAGTTTCCGCTGGCGGATCCTGTGAGTATGGATGAAAGTTGTCCTGTTCCCGAGAAGAAGAAGAAGAAGTGCTGCAACTGCGACGAAAAAGAGGAAGGTGAATAGATCTAGTCCATCCGAAGATCATGTCCTTTAAAAACATGCGAAGGCTGAGCCGATAAGCTGGATCAAAATTTAAATGTAACAAAATTGTAGTGGCCTTTTAAAAATCAGCTGCACGAAGACCTTCTTACTTCTAATTAAATACTTTTTATTATTATATATAACGCAGCCTGTTCAAAAGTACTGTTAATAAAATTAAAGGACGACTCTAAACAATTTAGTTAAAAAGTTATTTATTTCAAAAAACATAGTCTGAATGTTCAATTAAAGCTTTACAATATTTGTACATACGAGTGTTCAATATAATACACGTATAATAAAAAACGTTAAGTTATCTGGGTTAAGTATTTAATTTAATTTTTAATAAACATTAAAAAAAATGATATAAACTTAGATGTTTATTTTGTAATTAAATTTTCAAGAATTAAGATTTAACTAGAGTTACAACACTATAGTTTATCCTATAAATTTGAAAATTTAATTTCGATCTTATTTGGTTCGAACTAGATTTATGACTCGTATTTCCTTTCAGAATAATTTGTTATTGATCATATTTATAAGATCTTGTTTCGCAGAAATCCAAGCAAGAGTCCCTTCTTACACAAGTAGAACTTCCCCCAGTTAAGAATACCCCGTGAAAGTGAAAGCATGAATGAGAACACCGCCTAATTTCTTCCTTGACATGCCATTCACAATCCACAACGGTTATCTTTATGGGCCTGTCAATATCTTTATGACGCGCCCACATCCTCCCTCCCCCCGCCACCCACAACTCGCCACCCGTTGGGCGATATCCTCGTACATTTGGACAAGGACACATTTTCGGGGGAAAGCGAAAGTATCCTTTGACACAATTTCCGCCAGCCTCAACTCGGTCGCACTGTCTCTGTCTACCACGCACTGTCCCTCTCTTTCTAACTGTGTGAGCTTATGTGTGTGAGTGAGTGAGTGAGCTCAAGCTTGTAATATTTGTGAACGAATCATTGATGTGTTCACACACACACACAGCTGTTCACTGACTCATAAGCTCACACACACTCAAGCATAGACGCCCACCCACAATCGAACCGAAATATGCGCGCTCCATTACAACGGGATCTCCACCCCCTTTTCCTCCCCCCTCTGCTGCAGAAAATACCCCCCTGCTGATGCGATTGTGCGGCTCTGATATTATTGAAATGCCATTTTGATTGGCTTTGATGTGTGTGGATGGGCGAGTAACGATTTGATGTTGCTAAATGTTTTATGCAGATACCGAAGCCGCGATGCCCAGCCATCGTAACATCGCTCCTGTGATGTGATTAAGCGATAAGTAGTGAGCCATGAAGCATTCTGGCCAGAGATATTAGTTTGTTCGCCCGGTGATTGCGCTCGCACGCTAATTTGATTGAATGGCCTCCGAGTGCGTTTGCATAAAAGAGTTCGCTCGTTCGTTCGTTCGTTCGTTCGTTCGTTCGTTCGTTCGTTCGTTTCGGTTGGGAATTGCTGGGCGGGAATTAGGGGGATCCCCCACGGCCTCTTAGTTCTTATCCAATTATACACTTATGGCCATTTGTCAGCGGAATGTGTCAACAGAGTGTCGCGCCATTGTGTGTATTTCTGGGCTGCTGCTACTTGTGCTACTCCTGCGAAATAAGAACCGAAACCCATACTGAGCAACCAAATAGCAAGGAGAAAAACCCAAGACTGACAGACAGACTGCCAGGCAAACAGGGAAAACTCGGGAAGGGAAACGGTGCGGAGGGGAGGGAGGAATCGTAACCGCAGCCGAATAACCGAGTCATATCACAGACGTGCAACTGAGCAGCACTTGATGATGAAGAATGTGAGCATCCTTGGCAGCGACTGCACATGGCACTTAGGACACTGCAAAACAAGAAGGGTATTTTCTGTCATCCAAAAGAAAAGGTTTTCAGAATAGAAGTAAAACCATAAACCAATTCACAAGGGCTGGGAAACAACGATGGGAAGGCATTTACAAAAAATTAACAAATTCATGTTTAGAAAAAAATAAATAATGTTCTTTTTTTTTCTTTTTTATATAATATATATTTTTAAAAAATTTGAAATAACCAGGAAGTATATTAAGCATGGTTTAAAACATATTTCCACATTGTTTTTCATAGAACCTAACATTATAAAGTTTAGGACAAAACGCCTTATTGCTCATCGATTGTTTTACCATCTCAGGCTGTTCGTTTATAAATGCTTTAATGTTAATCCAAATCGATTTTCATTACCTTTTTATATCATAATGGTACAACATAGACATTTTCTTAAAGATATAACTTCTGGGAAATATTTAGTTTTCTTTCCTAAAAGACAATATTTATTTGAAATCTTCAAAATCTTTAAGGTATCTTTTTTCCAGTGTATTCCCTCTGTGCGCGAACCTAGTCACTAGTCAAGGAGCAGTGATGAAATGCAGAAACGCTGTAGCTCATCAGTCTTTGGGCTCCTCCCTTCGAATTGGCCCCCATCCACGTCCACGTCCATGTGGCCCCTCTCCAGTTCACGTCCCTGGCCGGAAATCCCCTCTTGATTATAAGTTTGACGCACCGCAGCTTTTAATGCGGATTCCGGCGGAGAGTCGCGACTTGGAGCGGCGAACTGGGAAAAAGTTGCAGTCTGCCGACTTCGCAGACTGCTGAGTTGCGTTTCCAATTAGACTCTGGGCGAATCATTTGCATGTTATTGACTAAATTAAGTGCCGAGCTAAAGTTGTAAAAATATGCGAAATTGGCCAGCAGACGAAACACAAAGCAAACTATGCGAAACGAAACCAAATGAAATGAAATGAAATGAGACCGAGCGAAATGAAATGGAGAGGGATTTCGACTCAGAAGGCATTATATCGGATGACAACAGTTCAAATAATTCCACTTTGTCCTGTCAAAAAGTGTTCTTCACCTGACTTGTCCTGCCGAGAATATATCCACTGAGCTGAGCTGAGTTGAGTTGAGTTGAGTCTTTGTTTCGTTGCAAATTGAAATTGAAATTTGCATGTTTGCCACCAGAAATGTTTCAATTATTCGCATGCACAAATGAATATAAAATCGAAACAAGCGGCAAGAGCAGCTGCAACAACAACGAGAAATCTGTCATATGTCAAACTTTGCCATATTTAATTTCCTCTTTGCGAAATTAGTTTTTCCTCATCCGAAATTTGTGTGCAGCACATATTCGTGTTTGCCGATTTCGGTTTTTTTTTTTTTTTTTGTTTTTGCCTTCTCCTTCCCCTCTCTCTATAAGTCCTTTTTTGGTACGCCCCTCACACAGCTGCAATAATTCATGTTCAAAACTACAAATTGAGTCATAAACAACTTTTGATTTCGCATATGGCAGCCATGTCCTCCGGTTTCTGGGGGTTGTCTTACTTTTTATCCTTTTTTCGTTTTGTTTCGCGTTGCATACTTTTTGGGGTGCATTTGGGGATCGGATTTAGAGAGGGGTGCGTGAGTCGTGATCGCGATAGTCGTGACATCAATTAATATTTTACAATCTTTAATAAGTTGTATCTTGGTTGTAGTTCTTATCGCCTAATTATACAAATGCATTTAAAACTAAGCCATCTCGATTTTATTTCTCTGTTTAGAGTATTTAAAGACCTGAGTCATTCAACAGTTCAACAATTGTTAGAAAAAGTTTGGTGACCCCTCTACATTCGTATAAATAATATACCTCACATTAAGTAGTGTGCATACCACGTTAATCAAATACCACGTAAACTTTTCAGTTATTTTGCACCTTTAGTTGGATTTCCCGGAAGCTCCCATTGTATTCTAGTTGACCTTTTTAAAAATTCAAGCCCCTGCAGTCGCACTCATTAAAAACAAAAGACCAAATCCTGTATGTGTGCTGTGTGCATATATATGTATATATATATACATATGTATGTATAACCGTATAAAACCGCTTAATTCATAATTTAACAGGGCGCACTTTTAGTTGCGGTTAACGAAAAACGAAAGCGGAAAGTTGGAAAACCATTTAAAAAAGTATGCAAACAATGTTCGTCCGTCTGGATGTCCTGTGCTTACTTATGTATTTCACTCTTTATGATTTATTTCGAAATACTCTGGCCACACTCAGACACCAGCGGCAGAAACCCGAAAACCCAAAAAGCTTTGCCGCTTAATTTCATTAAAAATTTATGAAATAAAGGCACGGCCAGGATGGCGTATTAAAATTTGATAGTCTGCTCCTCGTGCATGTGTGTGTCTGTTTGGCCTGTATGGGTGTGTGGGTGCGTGTCTGGGTATCTCTGTGTGTGTCTGTGCGGGTGCTCCATGCGTCATTGTTAATACTGTGCTGCGGTTTTTACGCCAAAAGTCACCGATGGTCGCGGAGCACAAAAAATTTGGCCCGTCTGTGTGCACTTTATTTGATGGACTTGTTTATGAGGCATTTCCATGCCATTCCCATCTGGATGCAGCACCTTGATTCCCATTTTTATTAATGTTTATTGCGTTTCGAGCGTTTAATTTGATGTCCGCTCCCAAGTCGGTAAATGATGAGACGTTAAATGGAATTGCAACTCGAGTTGTCCTTATCCGCCCAGCGAACCAATTTGCAAATGCACACGAATTGCGGCGGGCGACGCACTTTTCCCTTTACCCCTTCCCCCCTTTCTCCCTTTTTTGTTTTTTGTTTTTATTTTTTTTGGCCAGAAATTGCATTTTTAATATCCTTGGCAAGGATCGCAGGCTGTCATGGGTAATGAATGCGCTGGCAAACAATTATTTTTATATGACGGCTGAATGGGACAGGCGGCTGTCTCTTTGGCTCTTCTGCCGGATCCTCCAACTCCCTTTCCTGTTGCCAACAGTAACGGTAACTGCACATAAAAGCCCCGTTACATACTTGAGAAGTTACAAGACGTCATTTTGGCATCCTGCAGTATTCATAACTGCCACGAGCACACTGAGCAAAATACTGTTATTGCTCATTTAAATGTTTTACAAGTCCATGAAAACTGCTTTGTATAATATGTACCATATTTTAGCACAGACATATCAGATGATTATTATTATTATTGTTATTTATTTTTTTATACTTACAGCATTTACAATTTGGTTAGCATTTACTCCTGCCAGTTGGATTTAGTACATAAAAGCCATTGTAAATCAAGATCATTCATAATTACACGCAGATTTTTTTTGATAACATTATGATTATACATATCTGTACAGTTTTTTATTAGTTTAGAACTTATTTAACCATTTTAACAATTAACTTTAAATGAAGTTCTTTAAATAAATATTATATCTGAATCTACAAAAATGATAGAAATGCATTTTTCCTTCATCATAATTTAAGCTAAAGTTTTTTTTTTCATATTTAAACTTAATTAAAAACGGTTTTGAGTTTAAAATTAGATTCCCTTTTTAAAAACTGCTTGGAACTACATTATAATTTTGTAACTCTGTATCTGCAGAGGGAAACGCACTTTGTCATTTCATTTGGGACCTGAAAAACACCTGCTGAACAATGGCGCACAATGCTCTAGTTACACTTGCCACATGCAACAGCGACACTCATTAGATTAGCGCTGATTGCGCTGTCCCCTCCACCCAACACCTCCCCCTTTCCAGCCAGCCGGCTTTATCCTTTTTGCCAAATGTTGACAGCTGTGTGACACCGCTTGGGGAACGCCTCAAAAAGGCCTTGGGCGATGTGGACAAGTGGGCGGGGCTGTGGGTGGTGGTTTGGCTGCATTGATTGTTTTTGCCACTGGTAATTTGAAACTTTAAAATATTTATGATTTATGTTTAGTTTCCGTTCGAGGGGGTGACAAAAGGACACGAAAAACCCAGGAACGCCAGGACACCCTTGAAATTCTGGCTGTGGGCGGTGGGCGGTGGGCGGTGGGCGAAGGCGTGGGTGAGGGGGCGTGGCCATGGCGAATGTTGGAAAATTTTTCATTACACAGTTATGCAGTCGCGCAATAAGAAAGGCAAGAAGTGGCAGCCCAAAGAGGAGTGACATCTAATGGAGTCCGCAAATTTTGCATGAGGAACGAGGCAGTCTGCGAGAGATTGGCCCAAAAAATATTTGGCACGTGCTGGAGGACTGGGATGCTGGGGTGGGGGAAATAAAATGGGATGCTGGGGCTTTTGCGCTTCAAGTAATGCTGAATTGAGTTGTCAGTTGTGCGAAAAGTTGCGTTTTATGAGGGTTGATGTGCGGGGATTAGGGGAAAGTTGGCCAAACTCGCATTAAATATTAATAAAAACGCTACCTCGGGGAGTTGCAGGTAAATGCACGTCGGCTGTGGATTTGGAGGTGTCTCTGGTCCGAGGACGTGCCTAATAAAATGGCCTGCCCGGCGAATTTCAATCGTGATTTGTCGGCTTGTCGTACTTTTTAATCCCGCAAATGACTCTGGGTCGCGTAAAAGGGATGACTTTCCCCCATTTTTTGCACCCCATGCTGGAAATGTGCACATTTTTCACTAACAATTTATTATCAACCACTTAGGATCGGAATAAGCGATAGTCCATCGAGGCTTATTAGATTTCAAAGAGCGGGAATGAAACGACAAAACCCCCATTTACTCAACCCCATTCCTAAACCCCCCGGACATCCATATCTATGACAAGTGCAACAGTGCGACGACAACTGGAATCAACCCTTGGATCGAGCTGCCTTCGCTTTCCTTCGGTATGGTGTGGAAACTTTTATAGACCGTCAGAATGATATATGCATGCCAATATTATGACAGCAGCAACATAACTGGCAACTGTTGAAATATGCCCTCGGCTACTAAACCCCCCACTCCCACTCCCACACCCGCACCCGCACCCAAACCGAATCCGGAAAACGAAATCGAAAAAATTTCAATGGAGAAATAAGTTTCGGAATGGCTTAGTTGGAAATACCCTATCGTAGTTTTTGGTTGCAGAAGAGCTTCGGAATAAGTGGTTAGCATGTCCAAGATATAATAAAAAAATGTATAATAAAATATAAAACGAATATAAAAATTAATTTTAATGCTAAGCCCGTGATTTCTTGAAAATACGAGTTGGGAATTGTAGAAAATAATAAATAAAATTTTACATGTAAACGAAGAAAGAGACACAGTTCATTTATATTTAATAATACTTTTTTGAATAATCTATTATTTACCTATAATTTTCGGTCATATTCTATATTTGTTAATGTTTCCTTTAAAAAATTGCCTATATCTTAAGTGTATTGCTTTATTTTACGAACTCACGAAAATACTTACCTTAAGTTAACTACAGTTTTAGGTTATCATACCATCATAAGAGTTCGTTCCCTAATCAGCTATATTATATAGTGATATGATTTTCGATTACCCTTCTACTTTAGGGTATTCGCCCGAAAGGAAGTCGAGAAATAGCAAATCAGCAGCAACAACTCATCGACGACGATGGGCGTAAAGTTACGCGCGCATATGTAAGTGTCTGACTTCCGTTTCCGCTTGACAAGCTACGATGCTGCCATATCCCGCTGGGGGGTGGCTTCCACCCCCTGCGACTTCGCCCACAAAAGTTCGAGTTGAAGTTGTTGTCATGTTTGTCAGAGGTTGGGGCTATTACATTTTACTTTTCATATTTGCCAGGAATAACCGTGAAATTGTTTTTTCTGTCTAGTTGCCCACCCCCTCCTCTAACTAAGTGTAAGTGTGTGTGTGTCAACTACCCCTTTGTCAATTTCAGCGCTGAAGTATGTGCAAAAAGTGCGGGTGAGTTTGGGGGCAGTTGGAAAACTTTCATCTATGCCGCCTTGGGCCACAACAAATTGCGAAGGATTCGAGGATTGGATATCAGGGGTTTTTCGAGTGGTTGTTGGCGGTAAATGCTATTTAAATATATAAATTTTAATAAGCTCTTTTCGGCTCTTTTGTTGCCGACCACCGCCGTGAATAAGCCTGTTATTTGATATCGATTGCTAGAAAATTAGTGGCCAAGAGGTTTTGAAAATTTCCGTAAAATATTCCCGGCTACTTAGCGCACACACAATTAAACTCAATTAAGCGGGCATATTTAAACAGCAAATTGCTGCATCGCAATTGGCAAATATGTACACGGATCGACGCCCAAAAAAAATATATCAAAAATAAAATAAGAAAGGAGAAAGCAGAAAGAACAAAGAAGGAGCTCAATTCCCAGGAGTGGCTGCATCACCGAGGGATAACAAGGGTAACGAGAGGACTCATCGCAGCCAACGAACTTGAACCGCAATTTTTATTTGGCAATACATGCGAAGACATTTCCTTTTTAGCTTTTCCCCTCCGTTCGCCCTCTTCCATCTTTTTCCCCAGGTTTTTGGCTACTTTGTTGCCGCAACCCTCATGAATATGTAAGCACTCGGTGTGACGGCGTCCCAAGGAAGAGGATCCGGTGGCCAGGTGGGGCGGCAAGTCGCCCAAAGTCGGGCGAAGGTAAGCCCGATAGCCCGGGGTGGGCTTTGCCCAGCCAAGCAAAACCGTCGACCTGCAGCGGAGGTACTCGGCTGCCAGACCCACCAGATCCACCCAGACTTCGGTCTCAAACCCAAACTCAAACCACCGACCGAGACAGACAAACATCAATAAACAAGAACCGTCGCGTAAATAATGCAGCACCCGGAGACGCTGCACAGTGCGACTGACTTTCCCGCTCGGTGGAAAGCGGCAAGCGGATAGTGGAAAGCGACGAGCGGCAGTCACCAGTCACCGAGCACGCACGGATCGTCTCCGGAGCCTTGGAAGTCATCTATGCACTCGGAAACACACTATATAGAAATCATATATGTAAAACAATTTAAGAAGTGTTCTTTGTTTAGTGGACTGCGATTTATTTTAAATGATTTATAGAAAGGTTCAACTCTTAACCCTATAAATACTTTACAAGAAAAGGTTGATTTTTTTCAGTACTATAAATTCGTTAATATTAAATTAAGTTAAACATATTTTTACACTCACAACCTTTTTTTTAAGAATTGTGCCTCCTAAAAACGAATTTAAAAGTTATCGTGAGCTATACGAATTTTATTATCAAGACAATTATTGCACTTCATCATTTGAAGAGCTTGAAATAAATTTTAAAAATTTGTTTATTTTTTAGTTTTCGAGCTCACCATTAGTTCTCCCAGAGCAGTATTTTTCTCAGTGCAGCCCGAGTCTAGTATTCCACCCTGTTTAGTGGCTACGTGCGGTGCGCCAGACATTCAGACATTTCCCCAGCGCACAGACTTTCGCCTGCTTGCCACTGCAATTGTCTCGAGCCTCATGCATTTTACATTTTTAATAGATTGCCTGGGATTAATAACACACGCATTCGTCTATATAGACGCCGTGAATCGGACGGTAAGATGGGGGAAATGGGGGTGACCGCAGGTATTGGTTTTAGTTTTGGTTTCCTCGGTCGGCCCAAGGGATGCATAACACATTGCGCGGTTTACGCATCGACGCGTGCCCCTGGAAATCGGGGGAAGTTATAGGGGTCACGGGGCGAATCTCTGACCAAATTGGCAGTGGTGGCAATGCGTGCAATTAGCCAGGAGTGATGGAAGGGAATCTGGCTAATGGAGGATGAGCTTGGGATACTCTAAGAAACAAATCTGGGGCATGGGGTAACTCAGCTAAAAGGTGGTGTCTCCCCATATGGGGGTTAAATATACAATTATCGTAAAGAATCGGTTTTAATGAACACTCCAGGAATAACTCTGAGTTAATGAACACTAAAGAAATTCCAAGCAGATTTTTGTTGGTATTACTGAAACTAAAGTAGTGAAAAATCACCCAAATGAAAACAGCCGAATCGAATGCTTTATTTATAGGCAAGAAATTATTTAAAGGAATGTTTCGAAATTATTTAGAAAATAAATGCTTCTGGTTTCTGCTTTCATAGTTTTCAGGTAAAATCAATTTGAAAAACTCAGTGTAGCTGACCGTAAGAAATAACCTTTTTTCCTAAGATTATAACAGTCTTATTGATAAATAAATTTAATTAGCTTTCAGCATATGTTTTCACTCAACAAGATCAATTATTTGTTGAAAGTACCCTCATATCGTTAGAGTGTGCAAAGCTCTATGGAAATATTTCAATTTGAGGCGCATAAAACTTTCCGGGAAGAAGCAACCAGCCAGGAGCCAGAAGCTCCGGCTTCGGAGCGTCAGAGCTCGCCCAAAAACTTTGGAATAACGCAAAATGTGCGGACAGCAGGAAAGGCAAAAAAAAAAAAAAAAAAAAAAAACATAAGGAAGGAAAGCCAAAAAAAGCGCAAAAGGAACAAAAAGTGGAAAACTTCTCGGGCGAGTGGCCGCCGAATCCTTGTGGTCCTTGGATCCGTGGGCCCGTGGTCCAAGTGGCAAAGTTTTGGCTGTTGAAGACATTAATTTGAGCCTTGATGATATTCAATTTAGGCACTCCGCCGAGACTTCTGCCACTAAGCCCCCAGCCCCAAATGCCACACATTCGCGCACTCACAATGGAGGCAGCCACTGTAAAATATGAGATGGCCTATGTGCGGAAACAGACACACAGTTCTGGTCAGAATAATAGTGGTTCAGGAATAACAAACAAATATATCCTTAGCAAAGTTGTTTTCAGGAAATCACTGGAAGGTACAGCCTGCATAGGCCAGTGATTACTTCATCAGGTAAATTCTAGCTTGACGACGTATTTCATAATAAATCTAAAATTACTAAAGCTACAGAAATCTACAATTTAATTTCGCTTGCTATATATTATTAACAATTTAAATAAATACAAAGGTAATGAAATAAATATAATAAAAACTTCTTTCTATCCTTTTTGTCTCCATTTTTCTTACCTTATTAATTAAATCTGATTAAGACTTCGTTACTTCAACCGCATCTGTTTACCTAAGAGACAACTTCCAGGGGAGCGGGAAAACTTAGTGACAGCGGGAAAAATCACAAAAAAAAAAACAAGAGAGTGGGAATGCTCGTATATATTTGGCACAACTTTTTACATGCACTTGGCGCCTTTGTTAGCTGGTTGGTGTTGTTGTTTTTTCTTCTCGGCCGGACCGCGTGCTCTTGGCCTGGTCAACTTTTCATGTTTCAGCTTCATTTTATTAAGTTGGCAACACTTGCGCAACAGCCAACAGCTAACAGCCAACTGGCAAATGGGAAAGGGGAAATGGAAAATGGAAAATGCCGCCTGTGCCTGTGCCTACAATTTGGGGTCAGCAGCAAGCTGTGCAACTTTTCCTTGGCCCGCATTTTTTTTATAGTTATTTTAAAGTTTTTCGTTTAATTTTCAATTTGCCGCCGGGCGACATTATTTTTTAAAATATTCACCGAGCGGAGAGCGGAGTTCTCATTGGATTTTTCGCCAGCTGTGGCAGCTTGTGTTTTAACCTGATTTGTTTGTCGCATAAGCTGTACGGCCTTTTGTTATTATTGCTGGCATTATTGTTATTCCGCCGGTTGGCTGACCATTTATGCTTATTTATTTTCGCCCATTCACTTTCCCGCAAGCATACTTCTGCGGGCCGAACGAAATGAGGAAAATGGGAAAACTTGTACGTGCCATTGTTGGCGCGTTTGGCGATTTGTATGGTATAGTATGTGTGCTCGGTCGGGTTAGTGGATATCACCAATAATTTGTGCACAAAGAGCCGGTCCCAGAAATTCCATTATTATTATTTGCTCAGAGGTGTTTATTGATCTTGTCCAAACACGACTGTTGACTCTGTCCACCGACGCTGGCTTGTTGATTGTTTGTCTTGGCTTTGTCTGCGGCCAAGGCCTAAGGAAAGTATCGGAAGCCCAGCCATTTGCATCGTACTAGCACCGGCGACAATCTAGACAATCTTATACACCAGCCCGGCTGGAGACCATAAATTGTCGGCTTTAGTGGGAGTCTGCAAGTGAATCCACTGAGACAATAAATTATATCATATAGAGGAGTTTATAAACTAAGGTTTAAGAAACAAATTATAAAAGTACTTTTTGGTTTTGTTAAAAAACATAATGAGGTGGAAAAAAATACATAAAAGTATTTAAATGAAAATAAATAATATTAATCTTAAATAAATTGAAACTGTATAATGGATGTATTACAAATAATCTCTTTAGGTACGTTAATTTTCCCCTGATGTTTTACAACTTTTCTCTCGTTTTAATCACCCTTGTTTTCGTTCAGTGTGTGTGTGGTCGCAGCTGCTGCATTGTGAACTACTCGCAGCGATAAAGTAATGAATTACCTGCTTCTGTGCAACAATAAATTGTATTTGGATTTTTATTACAACTCTGCTGATTACGCTGTCAATAGCTGGGGGAAAATATGATTTTTTTTTAGCTCTGCGACCTGGGCCGCTGTGTCCACTGCCGTTGGCCATTTGGCTGCTGGTTTTCCTCTCGCTCTCGGCCCTTTTGTGGCATCCTGGCAACGGCTGCTGGTGCTGCTGCCGTTGCTGCTGCTGTTGCGTTGGCCTTGTTAAATTATGCTCGTCATGGCGGCACTTCCGGCCCAAAGGCGCTGCCTGCCTGCCTGCCTGCCTGCCTGCCCACCGACCGACCATTGTTGTAGGAACTGAGGCCCGAACCCGAACTGAATCCTGAACGGAATCCAGAGGAGCTGGAGATGAAGCCGGAGGAGCATAGCTGTCAGGCTGTCTTCGTGTTTTTTAAGTTATTGCATTGGGAATCGGATAGCAGCTAAACACAGGAGCAGGATGGAGCACAATAACAAATGAATCTAGCCGAGGAGCTTTGTGGCTCCTGTTCCTGTTCCTCTTGGCGTGCGACAAGGCCGTGCCATCGAAAAATCCCCTGATCCCTTATGTAATTTTTAGATTTCCTTCTACTGCTCATTGGCTGAAGTGGAGCCTTGGCTTGCATAAAAAGCCAAGGCAAACCGAAATGAATTAAACCTGTTGCGGAGATAGTCGGATGGACGGACAGCTCAACTGCTGGAGGAAACAGAAGCAAAACTCAAACTGAAACTGAGACGTTGCCAAATATGCAGAATCTTAATGAAAGTCAAGATGTCGGAGTTTGGCCAACTGGCGGTTGGCTACCTATCAGTTGTTGGCAAATTGCAACTTAAATAAAGCCAAACGAATTGGTCAGGATTGCGGAAGGCAAGCGGTAAAGGATTTCCGTCAAAACTGCCACAAAACCAACGACGAGAACCAGCAACGAACTGTGGTTATCCTTTCGCCAGGATTCCGGATTCCGGACTCTGGATTCCGGACTCTGTACTCTGGACTCTGGATTTGATTTCAAAGCAAGGCTGCCGCTGAGTGCCAGTTTAAATGGAGGTGAAACATACTCGTACATATAAATGCCGGGAGCTGAGCACTTGAGCACTCTAACCGCGTCCCTGAAGTGTGTTCACTGCCAGGGCTTTCCGAAGATTTCGCGCAGGGAATCCCCGGGCTGTGGGGTAATCGAGGGGCAGCCGGGATTCGGGACTCTAAACTCGGGATTGGATAGCAGCTACCACTGTCAAAAGTCAAAAGCTGGCAAGGAGCGCCAGCCAACAGCCAACAGCCAGCAACCAGCAGCCGCCACAAGTTGCCTGTCGACGGACAAACTTATGGCTAAGACCGCAAACAAATTTCGGGCTGATGCAATGTAGCTGTGCATGCACGGGTCAACTTCGCTAAGTTAAACGATGCGAATGGAACTTTAATAACACAACTTAAAAAATAGAATCTCTTCTTGATGTAACTTAATCTTCTTACCATTCAAATAAAAACTTTCCGTAAGCATTCCTAATTGTAATAAAAATTATTTAAAAGGAGTAGCAGGATTACCAGATTTTTGTAGGTCAGACTAAGTAAATCAGACCAGCAATATGTAATTTCTTTTAAATGTTATATAACATCTTAAAAATCTATTATCTTTTAGCTTCTACATTTTATCCCATATTTTATTTTAAACAAGTTCCTTAAATATTAGTTTCACTGTACTCATAGTTGAATCTGCAGAAACCGAATTAGATGTTGAAGAAAATTGTCTTCCTGTATGAATTTCATAATTTCCCCAAGTTTTAGTTAGGAAAGGCAAGCAATTTCCTCCTCGTCTGCTTTTTGGCTAGGTGAGTGTGTGTATGGGTTTTCGCAGGATTAAACCGCCTCCCCCTCCCCCTCCCCGCTTTTCCGATCTGGCTTTAAGTTTAAAGCCCCAACTGTGATGGCGAATTGGTTGGCTGGTTGGCTGGTTTCGGCGCTGTCTTTTGGTTTGGTTTTGGCCATGTCAGTGGCGGTTGGGGCGACTCGTGTATGTGGCCAAGTCGGATTGGTTTTTCAATTTCTCCGACTGTTTGCTGATGTCATCGACAGAAGTTCTGGGGGAATTCTTCGGCCTTTGTTATTTATATTCCTCGGGCTGCTGACCCACTCAACTAAAGGGTTTGAGAGGGGGTTGGAATGGACGGGGGACAACCCTTTGTCACAGTCTGCAATTTATGTTATTGTCTACACACCCCGATCTGTATCTGTGTCCGTATCTCCATCGCTGGCTGGCATCTCACTGTTTATGTTCTGTGATTTCTATCAACAACTTTTACTTTTGTAAGCAAATACGGGGCGCATCTCAACCAGAAAGCAATAAAAATTGTTTACAAACATTATTTGCGTACGAGTAGATCCTTGATCCGGAAGCACCTTCCATGTCCGCAACTTTTCACCATTTAAGTAGATTTCTCTCTCTCATTTTTAAGCACACACAATAACATGCATTCGGCTTGTCACTCGCACTCTGCTGTCTCCAGTTTTTCCAGGGCAAATTCCAGCTCTTCTTATCTCTTGTTTGGGATTCGGGCATTAAAGCTCCTCGCACACTCTAATAAACTAATGTCCCTCCTTTGGGGACACCTCCTCCTCTTCCTTTTCCCACCATCCGCATCCGTCGAGGTCCCAAATCCATTGTTGGCCATAGTTTGCTTTGCGAAACATTTTATTTGTCGTTTCTGCCTCGCTCCTTCTCACTCGGATTACTCGAAAATGTTTGCGTCAGATTTTGGGGACTTGGTTGGGATGATGGGGGTCTCGGGGTTTTCCGGGGGAAAATGGGTTGAAAGGGGTGAAAAGGGTGCCCAGGTGTTGGATTCCCCCAACTTTGCCGAGTATTTTTCTGCCACTTTCCTTTTGTAAATCGCCCGAAATTACTTGATTGAACAGGGAATATAGTTACGGTGCCAGTGGTGGCCATAATTTTAGATTTCTAAGCTCCGACTGTCAACTTAGCTGCTGATTAAAATTTAATTAATAGTTGTCTTAGTCAACAGATTCGCATACATCTGAAATAAATTGAATTTCTTGCAAAATAAGGTGAGGTAGGAAAGTTTGAGTATGAATAATTTATCTAAATAAGAAAATGCTTGTTAAATAAAATTAAACGTTGCGATTTCAAATTTTATTCTATTTATACTTGAGAAGAATTCCTTACTCTTGAATATTAGATTTTAAATGATTTTGTGCTTAAAGTTGATAATTAAAGTTGCTTTAAATATGGTGTGGAAACAAAGAGTTATTTTTAAGCCTTTCTAAAATTTAATGATACACTGCAATTAAACTTATCTTTTGTTTATTTAAAAACGAATCAATGAAGATAGTTACTCCCCGATTTAAAACTTTAGTTACTTGGCAATACCGTTTTTGAACTTATTGGTTGGGACATTTAGAATAACTGATTATATATTTATGTAAGCGGTTGGCGATTTCCTTTTCGTTGTACATAGTGTCTGACACTCGAACCCCTAGTACTCTGCATAATCTGATTCCAGATTAGTACCAACTTCGGGTAATAAAGACCTTTCCTTAGTGGAGGGCAGCACTTCCGCCTTTCCATCTCGACGGCTGGAAAACAACTCCATTTAGGACGCATAAAGCTGGGGCAACATGTGTGCCTGGCAAGCCGGGGAAATTCCTTACGCCAGGCAAAGTGAAACTGTCACTGCCAAGGTTTCCTCTGCGCTTTTTTCCACTCAGCCGCTTTTCCTTCTTTTTTTTTTTTTTTGGCAAAGATGTTCGGGTTCAGAGGGGCCGGAACTCTGGGTTGCATATTTAAATTTATGATTATGTCGTTATGCTGTCTGCCCGCATTGCTTAGGCGGCCGAAGAAAAAGTGACAGCGGGCCAAACTTAATACGAATTTATGTGCAACATATTTTTGCACTTTTTTTGCTTGAAGCAAGGGGAACTTTGGGTCACCTCATAAACTGAGTGGTCAACATATGCCGCTTCTTCTGAACACCAAGGAGAGTCTTGATGAGGGAGTGCTGGGTACTTCGAAGGGAGAAGACATCAAGTTTGTTTTACTCGCCGGCACTTTAACGTCTCCCCATTAAAAAGGAGCACATTAAAATTCCTTTTCGCTCCACGGCAGCATTTAAATTGCATTTCAGCTCGAGGAAATGACAAATTCGTACATAATAAGAAAAGTGTGGAAGGGCGGTAAGAGAAATGGGGACCATTTGGCATTTGGCAGGTGGAAGCCGAGAATCTGTGAGCTGAGATGGCGTGAAATTGAGCCAAAGCTGCGAGTCTAACTCATTTTTAAATACAAATTTATGTACACGGAAATAAAAGCGAGGCGACGCCCTGGCTTTTGATTAATTTGTCTTGCCAAATGGCTGGCCATAAATTTCAAGTTAATAAAACGACGGTTTGCCTTCGCCTCCGTCTCCGTCTAATAACGAAAATTTGTCACACGAAACTCTGACAGTTGTGTGTCAAAGCCATCCCTTCTCTTCCAACAACCGCAAAACTGTCAACTGGCAAGTGCCGCTGATGACATTGTGGCCAACTTTTGGCAGGGAAATTATGCCCGAAGTTTTTCCCCATTGATGGAAACCCCTTTCCCTTCCTGAAAAACTGGTCGGGTTAATCAATGGCCAGGCCACACGCACCGAACAGCTCGAAATTCGATTAGAGGCGATGTCAGCAAGGCACTCGCCTCAAGTGTCACTTGCAATTACCACGGGGATCTGCGGGGTTTCGGGGGTTCGGGGGGGTTTTTTGCCCACCGGGGGGCTAAAGTGCATTCAAATTGGCTTAAACTAAGACCGTTAGGCGTGCAGCTGTCTAATTGTATTTGCCACCCTGCTTATACTTCCACCTCTTCTTCCCTGTGGAAACCCTTTTACCCCGAAAGTAATGCAAAAGTGCCAGGCAACTTCAAGATTTATTAGCATCAAGATTAAAGCATTAAAAATTTGCAGACTGTTTTTGCCTTACGCAGACATTAAGGCGGGTGTGATGGGGTTCGGGGCGTGGCAGTGGCCCCTTTTAGGGGGTTGTGGAGTGAAAAGGTGAGAGGGAGCCTGGGGTTGCCGGGGAAAGTGAGAGCAATTTTCGTTCGCTGGTCTACATCATCAATTTGGCGTCCTTTCCACTCTTTTTCCCTTTCGACCTGTTAATATACTCTACAATAGGGTGTTTTTAATTATTGGGAAATTAAGTAACACTATATAAGATGAAAATGTTGTATTGTGTAATTCAATGTGTGCGAGTAAAAAGCTACAAACTTGATGCATAGGGCTTTTAATAAGGTCTAACTTCAAGAGAAAAAAAACTTTTGCGAATCTATTTTTTTTCCTTTTATTAAATTTTATACTTGATTTTCAAACTTGTTTATTTATCTCCAATAGTCACTATATTTGTGTTATTAATTTCATATATTCAAAGCGAAATAAATAATATAATATAATGTTGCTTAATAAGGTTTGTCAGTTATATCCAGATTGTGGAACTTAAATTTTATTTGCGCCCTTTAAATAGCAATTTAAGGCTATTTTAGATAAATTTATGCTGATTCGTATTTTTCCGAAATCAATCAAAATTGATTCTACTTCAGAAAACAGTAAGTATTTACATAAACAAAGGTGTTGTTTAACTTGTGTTAATGGTTTAAAATAGAGGGTTTCAATATTCGGTTCTCATATTTGACTCTAATTTCTGGTATTGCTCTCGTTGTTGTTGTTGCGGTTTCGGGGGATGAGGCGCGGATGCCGATGCGGATGCGGATTCGACTACGGATAATGCTCCAGCTTCGCTTTTCCATTGCCGCTGGCTGTTTCCTCCGCAAGAGTGGCGCAAAAATATCAAGCACAACAACAACAACAACAGTTCGGATAGCAGCAACAACTATAGCATTTCATTGCGCACTTTGTCGGTCAAAACTTTCGACATTAGCACTTAATTTACTGGCCCAACTTAATGAAGTCTACACTCGGCTAATTTACGCGAAATGCTTCAGCTACTTAAGACGAACATTCATCGCGACTCGTGCTCTATAACCCCCAATTTTGTTAAAGTTTCCGGTTAGCAGATTTCGGTTTCACAGCAAAACAAAGGATTTATAAAGTGCCTTGCTTTAAGTAGAAAAAATAATGTATATGCACTTATGAGTAAAACACTCTTAAGCAAGATTCATTGATATTGTGATGAATAACTGAAGGTCACATAAAGTACTGAAAACCAATTGCAAATCCGAGATTAAAATAATGATATTTATAAAAAAAAATTTTGCCTCGTTATCAGTAGCTTTCTATCTGAAAATATAAAATACAAATGTTTTACACTTTTTTAGGGTATACTAGTTATTCGAATAGCTTGTAATGATTTTATTAACTTACAGAAATAAAATAAATATTATATAATGATATTATATATTATTGTATTATATATAACTTTTTTTTTGCATATTGTTAACATTTAATTATATATAATATATTTTTTTTTTTTTTATAGTTTTATCAATAACTATGGGTATATAAAGTTCTGTTTACCGAGGTACCAAAAACCCCCGGGTTTAAGATAAGGACGGCCAGCTGTGTGAGGTCTGAAACTTCGGGTTCTATCAGTTGTCGCGGAGTGTTTGTGGAGTTCAGTTGCTGCTTAAAATGCTGAAATCGGTAAAAGATGCATATGTGGGCATAGCCATTTCATTCAGCTCCATAATTGTTCCCTTTCTCACATTTTGGATGGTGACCACGTGGGTTGAGACCAATAAATGCTGGGATATAAGTGTGTGGAAGCACTTGTACCTGCTGCAGATCGTCGGTGGATTGAGCCTTCTCGTAGGTTCAATAAAGGTGTGATTTATAAAAAGTTTTTGAAAATCCGTAGAACTTCTCAGATTTTGCATTATCAAAATTAAAATTCAATATGCTAAATGCTTATAGCATAAAGAGCTTTATCTAACCGAATTCTTTTTGTTATCCTGATGTATCACTATTGAACTTGCACAGTGTTTTTTATGATTTTAAATATTGGATTATTATGTAACCTCTTTTTTATACTCACAGTTGAATCATTGGCTCTTCTTGCCCTGGATTTTTGCTGGCTGTATTTTTATCTACACTCTATTGTACAAGTCATTCGTCTATTTTTTCTCTCTGGAAGGCATAATTCTGCAAACGGTTCCCCTGCTTTTAACTACGGCAGGTATGTCATTTGTAATTATTGTCCCACATATTAGTTGCTCAAACAATTTGATAATTTTCAGGTTTCTGGTCATATTTTGTGTACGATGTCTTCCAGGAGTTTCTGCATTTTTATGGCAAATCGATCAACAAAATCTCCACAATTGATTCGGTTTGAACGGAGAATCAACGAGCCTTTTTGCCCAGCGGAACGCAATTGAGCTGAGTGTAAAGGCAAATAAGTGTGAACATTGCGGTTGCTGTTTGCTTGTTTGCCGTTTGCTTGGGGTGTGCATTTGTAGCCAAAAGTAAAATAAGCGTTAAAATGTCTGCTAACCCAGTGGATATCGTGCTGAGGAGTGGGTTCTGGTTCAGGGTCTCTTTTGGGGCTCTTGTGGTATCGCTGCATGCGTATTGCATTACCCGACCACCCACTCGCACCCCTTTTTTCACCACCCCCTCGGCACAAAGTGGCGTATGAATAGATACATGTTTTGTTGCCTGTTTTGTTTGCCATCCCCCCTTCACTCCGCTCCCCTCCCCTTCCCCTTTCCCTTCCTCTTATGTCTGTGGACTGGTTGTCGTAATCCAACAAGCAGACAGGTTAAATACACCGCAAGGACAGACTCGAACACACAAACGCAGGGGCTGCTGGAAAAAAGTGTGACAAAGACGGTGGGGAAAACTGGCGGGGAAAAGCGGGCGGAAAATTCTGGGGGCTGCGACTCGAGCCGCGATTCGGTTGGAAAGCAGACGCATCCAAACAAACAATAATCATGCAACAATAGTGAGAGCCGCAAACAAATTGCTTTTCTATGTATATACGGGCTTGTGGGGATCTGTCTGCACAGGGGAAAAATAAGTTACCATAAATACGAGTATGTTACGAAACACAAACTATATAGAATAAGTTTCAAACAAATGTACAAATTCTTTGGAGGGATTATATTTATTAAAGCATTGGAAACCAGTTTGGAGTATTTATGATTAGATATGTTTAATCTAACAGATGTTGATTGATTAACTTCTCTGCAATAAAAACCATTCAGTATTTAAAAGTATCTTTTATAAGTATTGTATTACTTGTTAGTAAGATTTACAAATAATAATAATTGTTTTACTCATGTTTAAGATAAAAATGGTGTTTGTCATTTGCACATAATTTTGCAAGTATGTAAAAATAAAGTTCCACTTTTTTAAACATTTTTTTTATCAAGTATTCATTTTATATTATTATTTTTGTTTCAGTGAGTGTGTCGTGTTCGGGGCTCACTACCAGATTAGTTTCGTTGTGAGTGTGTTTGAGTTTTTTTTTATTATTTAGTTGTCTTTTTTCAGACGCACAACCACAGAGAATCAAAAGCCGCATGGGCGTAGCCGGTGACACCTAGAAAGGGGGTGTGGCACTGGCAATTAGAATGGAGAGCGTAAAGTTTGAGCCTCCCCCTCTGCTTCTCTGCTCCTCTGTGGCCTTCTTGTCCTCGCATCCTGCATCTTCCTTCCCAGTCTGCGAAAGGGGCTTTTGTTGTCTGCAAAGTTTGCCTTTGAAACAGGGTGCCAGTCCCGCCCCCTTTGGAAACCCCCTTCGAAAACCCCGCCCCTTCCACCTGGCATGCCTGGCAAAATGGAATCCATTCATTCAAATCTATGTGAGCCTGTGAGCACTAGTGTCTGTGCAGCTTGTTGAACAAAATTGAAAATTAACTATAAATTCTGTGTGGCAAAACATGCAAACATGTTTGCGGAAATACCTGACAGACTCAGGATCCCCAAGGGGGGTGATAATGGGGGTTGCAGGAGAGGGGGGAGGGTCACTCGTCCAGACGAGGTGTCAAGCGATCCGAACACCTTGGTGACATCGAACCCCTCGGCACAAAGCGATTCATTGTTGCGAAATTTAATGCGAAAAATTCATTAAAAATAAAACACCTCAGCACGAAGAATTCCCAAACAAACTTTGAATCCGCCGAGAGCCCAAATTGAATTGCCCGAAATTTGTGACAGTTTTTTCTTTATTTTATTTTCGGGCGTACAGTGAAGCCTTTCAAAGGTGCTAAGTACAAGGGGAGGCCAAAAAAAAGGGAACGTGTTAACCCTCGTGACAAGTTGTGGCTCGAGGGGCTTTTGCACTCATGAAACTGGGGAATTATTGTTGCCAAAAAAAGATTTTAATAAATATAAATTTTTTATCAAAAAACTTTTTATTTAAGACAACTAAACAATAATATTATAAATCTTCAGCAATTTAAACTTTAATCTACGTGAATCTTTTTCGAAAAAAAGAACTTTTTATTTCAGACAACTAAACAATAATATTATAACAAACTTTTAAGCTGTAATAGGCTTCTAGTTCCTATTTTAATTAATTAAACTTTTTCCCTGAGTGTGGATAATGAGTAAGGCCAGACTTTATTTTATTTTTATTTTTGTTCTGTTCTGACTAAGTACTTTGCTTTCAAAAAAAAAACCTACGCGCAAAAAAAAAAGAGTGTGAATTCCCAAAAAAAAAATGGAAATGAAAGCCAGACGGAAAATCAAGGAAAGCGGAGTTATTCCATACGGAAGACCGGGAACAATCAGCTAGACTTAACTAATAAATTTCCGTGAATTCCACACGCAGTCAAGTCGAAGCGGAAATCATTTAAGCTGCCAAATCAGCCAGCCAGATGGTCCAAACAAAAGGCCACAGAGCCACAAAGGTTTTCTCGCCAGAACGGGAGCTGCAAAAAGAAAGCGATTAATATTCATTCAGTGTCGCGCGTATATCACTTTTTATTTGCACAGGGTCGCAGCTCCAAGGGAAAAGGGGCAGTAGAGGGGGCGTGGCAGGGGGAGGAATGCTGGAGCAGGCGCCGCCAAGTATGCAATGGAATTCGGCGCACGCAGCGGCAGGTGAGCTCGTAAGTGTGTGTGTGTGTGTGTGTGTGTGAGAGTGTGTGTGTGGTTTATTCACTTGCACTATGGGGCATTTGCCCACATTTGGTGGCCGAAACCCATTTTTTAAAAGTCGTTAAAAAAATTTTTTTTAATCGCAATGAGTTAAGATAACATGGAGGTAAAATGTTACGTACTTAAAATTTTAACAGACCGCACCACTGTTAAGATATCAGCTGTCAAAGTCAGCTGTTTTTTAACAGAAGCACATGCTGTAAAATTGTTTGTATTTGTTCAAACTTTAAAATGTTTAAAAAGCGCATTTAAAACCAATTTTTGTAAAATGTGTGAATGGAAGTCGATTCAGAATGGTTTGGATTATGTGTTTGTGAGCTTAAATTATAAAAATTGATTGTGGCGTCCCTATAATCTTGTGTAAGTTCTAACCTCAAAAAATTGAAACGTAGTCTTACATTTTTGTTTTTAAATGGAGCAACAAAGTGAGTCCAGCTGAGTCCAGCTCTAAAACTTGTTTTATTTTGTAGAGTGATCAATTCTCCTTATACTCAGTTAATATAAAAGTGCACTTTTGCGCACTTTCTTCAAAATTTAACTTTTAAGGTGCTAACCTAGCAATAGAAATTTAATACAGTTTGAGAGAAGACATGGCACTTGGCTAAGCTCGCAAACATTTGTTACTATAAAAAACGCTAAGAACCAAGTGGACCAGTGGCGGATCCACGGGGGGGGTTTTCGGGTCCGGACCCCCCCCATGGGATCATATACTTTCAAATTTTATGCTTTTATTGGGCATGTTGGTGGAGTTGAAACACAAAGTTATTAATAAAAATTCGTAATTTTTTGAATGTTTTACACAGATTTTAATTTATTTTCGAATAATAAATCAAGAAAAAATATTATATATGATCCACAAACGGATCTAGTCACTCTTAAATTTCCGAGGTTTTTCAAAAAACTTTCTGAGAATTTCGTCTTCAGTCAAAGTTATGCGATGATGAATGTTCAAAGATGCAAGACCATTGAGACGCTCTTGACCCATCGTGTTTCTCAGATAATCTTTCATTCTCCTCAAAGTCGAAAATGATCGTTCTGGAGTTGCTGTGGTAACGGGTATCACCGCCAAAATATTGAATATTGAATATTTGGTTTGGTGCAACCCGGCCCTTTTTTGTAGCCCTTTCCTGATCTAGAACTGTCCCAATGGGATTAATACGCCAACACAGTCTCCAGACTTAAATTTTATTGAACAATTGTTGAAAATTTTGGACTTGGAGATTCGAAAAAGTGGATTTTCCAACGAAAATGACCTGAAGATTTCTTTACTGCAGAAGTGGGCTAAAATACCCGTTAAAACAACTAGAAAAATGTTGAAATCTTTATGAAATTAATTTAAAGCCCCTAACAAACGGATAGGAGGTAAAAAAAAGTTTAAAAATTAAGAAATAGTTAAGTTATTGAACATTAAAGTGCTTGCACGAAATAAGCTTCGACGTCAGAAGTGCCTCGTTTTTTTTTTTTTTATATGAAAAGTTGTTTTGTTTTTGTAGATTAGTAAATTTTTTTTTGTCATAATAGTTAATAAAGAGTTTTTTTTTTACGTGGTAATTATGCATATATCTCAAGGAAAAAAAAAAATTTCTACACCGCCCCGCTTTAAAAAATTTTGGACCCCCCCTTATCAAAATCCTGGATCCGCCACTTAGTGGACCATGAAAAATAAGATAGAAAAACATAAACATATTAACTAAAAGTAAAGTTTTATACTTTTTTGTTACAGGGTCTTAAAAAGTGTTCCTCAAAATACAAAAAAAGTCGATATAATTATTTAAAAAAAGTTAGGACAACGAATTTTTTTTAAAATTGTTTTGTTTAATAATTCTAGTCAGAAAATAAAAAAAAATAATTTTTTTTAATATTATTCATTAAAAAAAAATTTTTTAAACTAAAAAATGGGCGGAGCCACGCCTATTTTTCTTAAAATACATGCCTTATTTTATTATTAACTCGAATCAAAAAACAGATCCCAAAAATGTTGATTAGTTTTCAAGTTATTAATTAATGCCACAAAAACTGGTCATTTGCCCCATAGTGACTTGTTGTTGTTGTGTGTAAGTGTGGGTGGGTGCCAACGCACAATTACAAACAACAATTTGTGCTTTGTTTCGCCATGTATAAGTGTGTGTGTGTGTGTGAGCTGGGAATCCAAATCACCAAAGAGCAATCGTGCAACAGCAACATGGCCAGCGGCCCCAAGATGAAGGTGGATACTATAAATACACTTGGAAAAACTTTTAGGTTGCAACTAAAAAAATGAAGTGTCAAAAGTTCCAAAATATTGTGGTCTTACTAAATAGTAATGGTTTATTTAAATAGATTTAAGTTTAAAATAGAAAGCTTCAAGAAAATGGCAACTTTTAAATTTAGAATACAAAAGATTTTTTTTTAAATTTATTTTATCAATTAGTTTTATTCCCTTTAAAAACCATTAAAACAAAAAAACAAAGCCAAAAATGTATAATGTCCATAATATTTCTATAGAATTTTTATGCAACTAATTTTTTCAAATAAACACCCAATATCATGAGATTCAGTATCAGTTCTAATTTTTAAGCTACTACAAAGTAATAGGAAAGTCAAAATGATTTGAGAAACATTCTGTTAATATAATATATATTTCTTATAAGTATTACATCTTGTTTTATTATTAATATTTGCTCATATCTCATTTCCTTTTATACGCATATTTATAACTCTTTTATTTTCTATGTGTCCAGCGAATTCGAGTTGGCCTGCGGAAATCCAGTTGGCTTTGTGCCGCTGACACCTCCCTCCGGAGGCACAACCCCATTTGCAACCCCACACTCCCTCCACCACCTCGAAGGGACCAGCCAAAATTGGAAGCGCAAATATGAAGTCAGAAGGAGGTGGGTTAAATGGGTTGGCCAGGGGCGGATGATACGATTGAGAGGCGATTCTTTCGGAGCTCCGGCGCTTAGTTTTCAATGTGAAAATTGAGAAAAATTGCCAAACGAGTTGGTAAGCGATATTCTCGACTCCGCCTGCCGTTTGGTCCGGTGCCAGGTGATGCAGTTGGCCCATTGTTGCCCCACCTTGGCCTTCACATCCACCCCCACCCCTCCTCCACCTCCACCTCCCCCTGCCCCGCCGTCTCCACTCACTTATTGTTAGTTTCGCTCGCTTTGTTTTGACAACTTCTGGAGGAATGCTCTGGGAACTGAACGCCTCGTCAAATAAAAACGAGAAGAGAATTTTTGGCTTCAGCTTACTTCCGTTTGCTTTGACTGCCTGCTATGCCTTCAAACGCCCTTTTGCCTGCAATTGGAGACCCAAGAAGCTGCTGGCAGCCATAAAATTACGATCCAGCAGAGAGCAAATGACGCGAAACAGTCGCACGGACATGGCCAAGAGCCTCTGAGCCAAAAGCGGGCCAAAGGAGTGCGGCAATGTGGGGATACGGGAATACGGGAAATACGGGAACACGGGGGCAGCAACAACACGTTCCCTGCATAAAAATCGTGCAGGCCATGCTAAAAACGTTTATCCCTTTTAGCCCCAAGTTTGGCTCGGGAGGAATCCTGCGAACTCCCCCAGAACAATGGCGGAGGTGCACTGAGAGAACTGAAAGGAAAGTATGTGAGATTCCTTAGTTTTTGAGAAAACATGAAAGCCAAGAGGACTAAATGTATTATTTAGAATTCTAAAATAAATATACATAGTATACCTTTTTAATAGCAGTTTTATTACTTAATAGGAATATAAAAAATCTATTAAGTTGTTCTACTATTATCTATGTATGATAATATACAAATTATACATTTGTTGTTCTTAAAGCGAAAATATCATAAACATGAAATATTTATATTATAAATGAAATATAAAAGCCATTATAAACCCATTTTTTATTTATCTATTAACTATTTGTTGTTTCTCTTAATTTATAAACCTTCTACATATTTATGGCTTTGAAAACATAAATAGGTTCCCTGTTTTTTCTTCTCTGTACCCAAAGAACAATTTCTTCGTCTTTAGTTTCAATGGCCCCCACGACGGCCGAAAACCATTTTAAATGGAACGTAAGCCGAGACTGATGGCCAGCAGTGGGAATGGATGAGGATGAGGAGGAGGAGGAGGAGGAGGAGGAGGAGGAGGAGGAGGTGGAGTGGTGGGCAGATAAATGCCGCATCATTGGTTATTTATATGCGTGCGGATCTCAGGTGGATGGCCCCGGCATCAAACGATATATTTATTTGATTTTATTGATATACAAGCGGTCGTAAGTAGTGCATATCCATCTAAACTGACGAGTGGCTCAAGTCCTATCATTACTGGAACCCATTTCTTAGTTCTCGGCCCTGAGTTGGCTGATCCAGGTGATGGTTGGCATGGGAAATTAATTAAATCGCATTCAAATGATTGGCTACGTGCCATTATTAATTCGAGCATAAATTATTTCACATGGCCTAATTCCAAGCGATTTCCCTCCGCCGCCGCGCAATCTGTGGTCAATCACTTGATTGGCCGCCCACCGAATGGATCTGAAATTTTAATGCAACACGTATCGGCACTTCTAATTTATGGCAATTAAGTGAAAGTTCTATAAAAGCCAAAGAAGGTGTTACGGAGATGTCATCGCCCACCACAACCACTGATAACCGAGATTAATTAAGGCTGTGCGGCAGTCGGTTGTGATTTACTATTCTCGTCGATTGCAATTTGCAATAATTAAATGGGACTTACATGAAAAACATTTTAAGATTCGTTGGCCAAGAAGAGGGAGACATTTTAAAGGTTTCACATAATTGTATGTATTGGGACCATAATCCTTGTTAGTCTTAAAGAAATATACGAGAAATATAACTAATTTTGTAAATAACATTTCAAACTGGAAATGGCATGCCACATTTGGTTTATTACAGAACCTCTGTTAGCTGAAAATATAGTTTTTTGTCATTTTCTGATCAAGTAAGCGTCTAGTTAAACAATAATTACATTACAATAAATATTTATTTGGTAAATGAAAGTCTTCTTACATTTCATTTTTGCTTACAGCATTAACCTTAACATTTTTTGGGTTGTTCCTCCAGACAAAATCAGTAAGCCCAACAGCAAAACAAACTGTTAAAAAGCCGGCAGGTCCTAAAGTGTTCCCAGTAACAGTTTGTTGGCATTTCCAGGCTCGAAACTCGTTTTTAACGAACTGCGACGCGGTCGTCTCTTCGGGTGCAAAACCATTCGGGTTCAGTCCGCAATCGTTCGCGTGGCTCTCTCGGCTCTCTTGCGTTCTCTTAGAGAATTTAAACGATGTTGTCCAACGGTTTGGGAAAATGTTTGTCCAACCGTTTGGGAACCGATTGTTAAGTTTGAATAACAAACAAAGATAATATCATATGGTGGGGTGATTGACAAAGGTCAATCCCGAGTTTCCAAACTCTGTCTTGAAGGTCAATACATTTGCCTGTCACCGATTACAGCTAAATTTAGAAAGCCTTTGAATAATCAATTAGGATATCTCAAGAAAGGTTTAAGATCAGTTCTATCAAATCAGAAAGAAAACGAAAGATATATTTAATTACGGACCCGACGAGACTACCTTACGCTCATTCTACACTCGCCTTGGCGAATCTGAAACGAATGAGAGCGAACCCGAGGCCGAAAACTGAATTCCGAAGATATATGCGAAAACTTCGGAGGCGAAGCAACAGCGACGGATTGTTCAGTTTGACTTTAAATCGCGACTCGAACGGTACTCTTTTGCGGATGGTGAGCGGGAAAGTGGAAAAGCGGAAAAGCGCAGCCAGAAACCCAATTGAAAACTCGTGAAAACAGTGAGCAGTGTCTGAAAAAAAAAAAACAAACAATCACAGAAGCATCAGCATAACAAAAAACGAATCTTGTGTGCAACTCATCAGGGGACTCAATTTCCAGAGTGAGGTGAATATACAAATCTCGATCCGCGAGTCTGTGCAACGTTCTCCCAATCTCCAGTTCGCCAAGCGGAATCCAATCAGAATCCCACCTGAGCGCTACCTGCCAAGCGTGTTTCACTTTGCATTACCCTCGCTGACCAGTTGATTCAGACTTGCGACTTGTTTGCAACCCGTTCTCTTCTCCTGGCTCAAAAAAAAAAAAAAAAAAAGAAAAAGAAAAGCAAGACAAAGGAGTTATTTTTGGCCATCAGTTGCCATTTGCATTTGTGCAGTGTCCAAGTTGGCCCATTCAGCGCATAAATCGCAAATGCAAACGGCCAAATTGTTATTGCCACTTAGAAGAGCTCTAAGCGGAATTCTCTCGCCTTTTTGTCTGAGCAAAGTGTGCAATATCTTGGCCGTAACAGTAGCCACCTGGTCGCAACTCGCAACTAGCAACCAGCAACCAGCAACTTGCAGTTCGCGACTCGCGGCTCCGAAAAAAAAAAAAAAAAAACGCTACCAAGACACAAAAGCTGGTCGAAAAAAACGCGCTGGCGATTGCATCGCATGTCGAGGTTGTTTCGCATGCCCTTGCCCCCTCCGCCCCCTCGGCCCCTCCTCCCACCGCCCCTCTATTGCTACGCCACTGCATGCATACCCCCTTTGGCGCCCCGAGAGCAACAACAATGCGGAGCAGAAAGAACTTCAAAAGCACTCCGACCCTCCGTCTGTTTTTTGGTGATTATGAGCGTAGAACCGCTCCAGAGGGCTAAGAAAAAGTGCTCGGAGTCGCCAGTTAAATGCCCTTATGGCCTTACTCTATGTGGTACAGAAGCTAAGAAACGTGGTTTCGTGAATGAAGTGTGGTATTTGGTACCATCAGCAGTTTATTCAGTTCCGCGGTTTATGCTGAGATTGTAATAATAAACTCATCAAAATACATATTTTTATGTAAAGTATTTGTTATAAAAAAGAGGAATATGAGAAAACCAATATTACATTAAAAAACTAATAACAGAAATGGAAAGAAGTTTAAAATGTTAATATGCAAACAATATAAAATAAGGTTATCTTGCTTAATGCTTAAAAATCTAGCAAATCTTTCAACATTTTGTGTAAAGCAGTATTTAATTTTAAATCAATTTTCTGCTATGTATCCTAAGTTTTTAGGTGTTGTTCTAAGAAATATCTATGGTCCGTTTGCTTTATTATATCTAAAGGAATTTTTCCATTTCCCCCATAATTAAAATTAAAATAAGAATAAAAGTGAAATGCTGGCTATTAATCTTGAAAACTATTCCAAAAGCCGTAGCGTTTTTGTGGTCTAAAGTTGGGAAGAATGTTCCTCTAGTTATCCGTAATAGACAAGGGCTTAATTATTTCGCAAAGGCTTCGGAAAAAACGCGATGGCATTTTGCCGCCGCCAGTTAGAGTATTAAATGCAAAGGCACAAAAAGCATTTCAGCCAGTTTCGCTTCGCAGTGGCGCGGCATAAAAGAATCTGAGAAGATTGGCCGGAGCCGAAAAAAGGCCAAGAGAACGTGGCCAAAAAAAAAAAAAAAAAAAAAAAGGGAAGAATGAGGAGCGGTGGAGAAGGAAGGGGGACGGCATGCTCAAAGCGTTTAAGCGCCTTTGACACTCAGCTGGTGGCATAAAAGGGGGCAGCTCGGGATTAGGGAGGTGGGGAAAAGGGGCTATGGAAAATGGTGGAAAGGGGGGTGCCATGTGAGACAGCTGCCAATCAATGGCAGCCTAGGCCCATCACTTTGCGGCCATTTTGCTCCGTGCGGCATGTTGCATGTGTGCTGCGGCACGAAAAAAAAGAGGAGCCAAAAAAAAGGAACAAATCGAAAAGGGAAAATAAAAGTGGAAGAGCGTTTTCCGAAATCGAGGGGGGCTCGAGGGACTGGGAAAATTATGCGCTAATGGAAGGCAAAGTTCAATTTCATAAATAGTTAAGTTCAAAGTTGGCCACATTCTCCAAGTAAATTACCCACCGTGTGTACACAATCAATTGTAACAAGGAGAGAGAAAGAGAGAAATTTTCAGCTTATTAAATGGAATTAAGCAATTTCTGCGTTATTACCATGAATATTTGAAATCGGGGGTAAATACCTAAGCCAGGGGATTAGTTATTCCTGGCTCTCTTTGCGCACTTTTTCTTATTGATTCTTAGGCGGCAAATTAATGTTTTCATTGCGTTTTCCGGCCTTTCATTCCGACTTCCCAGCGGAAGTGTCGTGCGGCCCAATCAAACAAATACTCGCACTCGACATGGCCGAGAAAAAGGAGTCACAAAAAGCAACCAAATTACGGCTAATGGTTTTTTAATTGTAACAATAATTGCTGTCGCCATTGCATGAGCAGCAATCAGAGCTGTTAAGAAGGCCAGAAGGGGTAGGGTTTTAGCCCTCCTATTAATGAGGGCTCTTGGAAGGCATTCAGATGCCAGCAAATTACCAAGGGCCATACAGAGAAAGGATTCCTCTTAGGTGCAAATTTTACAGAATGAGAAACAGTTGGGGATACATTTAAAGGCTTTCAGTTCGTAGAATAATTAATTTTTAATGCGTTTTTATTTTTATTTACGTGGCTACCTAATGCTAAGTAATTAGAATATTACTTAGATCAAAAAATAAAATAATAAAATGATTTGGCTGCTACACAATAGTTTTGAACTTCTTTTAAAACCTAAAAATATTTATTTAGCTTTAGTTTTTCTTCCTTTGTAATTTATATTGTTAAGAAAGTATTTAAACAAGGATCTATAAGTATTAACTTAGTATAAATTACACCTATAGGTTTTTTCCTGTGCATTTAAACGAATCCTGTGTTCATGTTTCTGCTGCGCTTGACTGTTGCTGCTGTGCAGAAGCCCACATAATTGTTCCCTTCATGTTTTGTGCTCGTGTGCGTGTCTATAATTAAGGCCAAAAAAAGTGCTGGCCTATGCTTTTCCGAGGACTAAACAAAAGCCAGCAATGAGACGCCGAACCTTGAACTTGCTGCCGTTGATGTGGCTGCTGAACTCGGCTTCTATTTGGGTTTGTTTGATTCTATTCATTGTTCACTCGCCGGCAGTTGATTATGAGTGTTATTTTTTTCTCGTGTTGCTGCTTTCTTTTTGTTTTTTGTTTTTTGTGTGTGCGCTGGCTTGTTGCTCTTTTGCTCTTTGGTCGTTTTCGGTTAGCCAACATAGCCTGAAATGGCCAAGCGTAGCATACTTCTGTGCGGCGAAGGTCTCTAATGTGCGCCATTTTGGTTTTATGCGGGGTCGCTGCGAGTGTGTGTGTGTGTGAGTGTGCGAGTGTGCTTGTGAGCATAAGTGTGAGTGTGCGTGTTGGCCCATTTGCCCAGAGGTCATTATAGACGCTTGCTTGGTCCGCTCGGCACGTTGTGGCCGCCAACTTCCGCTCTTGTTGCTGTTGTAGCTCTTGATGTTGCTGCCGTGCCATCTGCAAGTGTTGCCAATGTTGCTGCCGTCGCTGTTGCTGTTGCTGTTGCCACTTTGAGCCTTTTGGCTTTTGGCCTGGTCCAGCGCTGCTCCTGGCCCTCTAAAGTGGCAATTTGTCTAGTTCTGTAAGCGCCTCTTTTAACGATAATGATGATTGCGCATTGTTGCGTTTTTATTTCAGTGCACAACCTGTTCACACACACACACACACACACACACAGATCCGCTTGGAGTTATGCCTTTTTCTATGAGTGTGTGTGTTTGCTTAGCATTTTCCGATTTTCATTCATGGCCACACCATTTCCAGCTCTCCCCTTTTTTTGGGTCCGTGTTCTTTCATTCGGGACTTTTATTATTTTCATTGCCATTTCTTATTCCATTTGGCCGTCTGTCAGATGTCTGTCTTTTGGTTTATGCTTTTTGCCCGCTCCCCGTTTTTCCCCCCCTTTTTCCCGTCGCCTATTTTTTCTTTTTTTTTTTTTTGCCCGTGTCGGTCGAAACGTGTCGTCGCCGTTGTTAATTTTTAGTGTAGGACGAATGTTCGCATTTGCTTTATTGGCCATGGCCGAAATGCAATACCGTCTAGACGCCGAACTGTCCAGAGAGGCTTTTCGAGGGCAGGCGAACCCATCTCGTTTGATGTCCCTATTTGTTTTGGCCGAACTATTTTGATTTGGTATTTGCCCAATTCGGTTTTGTTTTGGCCAATTCGGCATGACTGGCTTCGGTTTGATTTATTTTACACATTTTTTCCCTTTCGTCCCATCTATTTGTTGAGTAAATAAATTCGGAAAGTTTGCATACAATTTTCGTCAATATTTAACCGCACAAAATGCATTTCGCATCGGAGTGGGCGAGTGCGTGGCAAATAATCAATAAACATTTTGCGGTTACCGACGGTCAGTGTCGTGGCCCCCAGTTGACATCGATGGCCATCGATGGCTATCGCTCGACATCGCTCGTTCGCTGGACTTTGGCCGACGGCATCAGCTGATTACTTTATCACAAAAGCGTAAAATGAGGGGCAAAACGGCAGAGGGCCAATACATACTATACACACGCACACTCGCACACGCACACATGCATAACTTAGCCGGCATTCACGTGCTGCACTGAATGACTTTATCGACTGCTAAACGTCGCTTGGCCATTTGATGCGGATGTCGATGTGCACACGTTTAACCCACTGGCAAATATCCACACAAACAGATCAGTGAGAGAAATATTGGTTGAAATTAAACCCTTCTATATGGGCACTTGATAAAAACATCAAATGAGGATAATATTTTGCGGGATAAGTAATTATTGAGACACAAAAAGCAATGAGTGAGAAGTTTTATTCAAATATAATGTTGATAATCTAATTAATGTGTTACTATAAATATAATATACACAAAACAACCTGAAAGACATAGATAAAGATATTTGATAATCTAACATAATCTCTATGTTCTTTAAATAATCTATTTAATCTCGTAAGATTATATATTCCCAAAAAAATAATTAATTAAGAAGTAATGAATAACATTCTTTGAAACACCATCACGAAAATCTTTTTAAAAGTCAAAACAAAACAGTATTTAATAAAACAGGATCTATAGATTACTCAAGAATAAAAGCAATGCCTTCGAGATTAATAAGTCTCTCTCTGCTGAGATTATAGACACAGAACAGATAACATTTGCTCTATTTTTAGATATCGATGTTTTGAATAGTGTATCTCGCTGAGTGGCACACACATACTGCGATAATTTTTCTGCTTTTGTCGTGTGCTTTGGCTTTGGTCCTGGCTCGAGTTGGCTTGGTCCTGGTTCTGGTTGCCGGTTGCTGGGTCCTGAGCCCTCTAAATGTTTATTGCTTCATTCTGTTGCGCAATTTAATCGATGTCTGGCTGTTGGCCTGTGCTCCACTAAGCCCCCCACCTCCACTCCACTCCGCTCTTAACCCTGATTTTAAAGAGCGGCTAATGTAAATCGTTGAATTATGGCAATTTACGATTTAATGAAACTTTGCTCCGCCAGCAATCAGAAGTCCCCCATACGTGCGTTCGCTTTCTGTCCATCTTTATGGGACTGTGTGCGTTTTTCCCCCCCGAGAGTGGCTCACTCCCCGAAGGATTTTATCCTTTTAAGCAATTATCTTATAACACAATCCTGTGGGGGTCAATCCGTGCCTCATTTTGCGCTCGAATGCGCCGCACAAAGTATTTAAGTAACTCAAGCCGTTACCAACAAAACAGATTTGGCTGAAGGAGAACGGATAGTGGCCATGGGATTTGGGGGGTTGAAGGGGGGTGGGGGGTTAACCCTTTTGTGTGCCCTTCTGGATTATGTATTTGTGTTTATCTTCAGTTTTTGTCTGCTCTGTTTTGATGCTGCCGCTGCGAAGCGAGAGCTTACCGCAAAAAAAATGAGGAGGAAGCCGTAATGAAATGCAAAATCGCTTAAGTTCCCCGGCGAAGGGAAAACACAGCTACAGCTTTTCCACGCCCCCCGCTCTTCCCCGCCCCTTTTTTGTTGACAGCGTGTTAGTGCAAACTAAATGAAATTTTCTTCATGCTCATAGCTTTGTGGGTTTTTGTTTTCCCGCTCAGTTTTCTGGCTCTGTCGGCTGTGTGTTAATGTGTTTGGGGTGTCTATTAAGGGTGCTACATGTACATCGGCTCAGGCCCAGCAATCATCCTCATCATCATCATTACCTCTCTCTTGGATCGTCATTAACGTCGGTGCTGTAGTTGTACTTGCCGCCATAAGGCCGATATTACCTTGCCCTTGCCCCCAGTGCGCCATTGTCCTGTGCATAATTGAATGCTCAGACGCTTTTCAAATTCCTCTTAATGCCCGGGGTGCAGTACGTTTGACTACACTGAAAAAAACCATACAGCAGGTGGTAGCAATCTTTTGTATACATATTAATATTCTAGAAAAGTTATTTTTCATAAAAAACGTAGGTGTTTGTATACTTATATGAAAATGATTAATCCTCTTTGAACTTAAATAGGTATATTGAATATATTTATTGAAACATTATGTTTTTAATATAATTTTAAGCTCTTTTCCTGAATATTCTGAATATATAATCGAAACCTTTCGAAATCTCTAATTAACTTTTAGTAAGAAAATAATTTTTAAGCAAGTTAGAAAGCGTTTATACGGATGTAGTTCAATTATTTCTGCAAACTATAAAATACTGGCACGAATTTCTCGCGGTGCACATGTGTGGGAGTTGCCTTTCAATGACTTCCGCATAAGTGTTTAATTTCCTGTGTATTAACATGCTTAGCAAAACACGGAAAAAGAGTGAGCCATGGCTACAAAACGCAGTGACGATATGAAAAAGGGGTTGCAACACCAAAAAGAAAAATAAAAAAATAAAAATGAAACCAGAAAAGGTGCGTTTTGGGAAACCCCCTGGTGGGTGGGCTGGCATAACGATTTGTGCCGACAAATTTATTTAAAAAGGATTATCAGCAGCTAAGCGCCATGCTGGCACACTTCAAAGGCCGCCACGCTCCTCCACCGCCTCCTCCCCCGGGAAAATATTCGAAGGGGGCGTGGCTGGGGGGAAAAACAGAAAACAAAGAGCAAACAAAACACGTAAGCACCGCCATGGCATATGCAAATTTCAATGTCAGACTCAGTCTGAATTTGAATTTGAGTTTGAACTGGAGTATGAATTTGACATTCAATTTTGTTTTTTTATGCCTCCGAGGGGAGGGGAAGTAGGCTAAGTGGCTTTATTTTGATGATTATGGCTGGGGACAGAGTTTAAATAATCAAAATTCCAACCGTTTCAAGATTAAACCCGAAGTCCTGGAAATTCGATGCGCTCGCCGGAATCGAGTTCTAGGATATCTCTCCTTTTTTATGACATTCCAGCGATAACCTTTCGCTTAAAATGAACTTGATGACATTTATATGCTTTTAAGGGGGTCGCACCGGCTTTCATATCGAGTTTAAAAATAGCGAAAAAAAATTGTAGCAACCGAATCTGAAGGCGTGAGAAATTCAATTTGTTGTCACGTCCATCAGGTTAAAATGAAAGTGGCCGGGGTTATTTGTGGAGCAGGGTTGGCATTTTCATGTTATTGAATACTTTAAAAGGTTTTTCGGAACACCCCCAGTCCTCCTTCCTTTTCCCTCTGAAAAATTCGAATCTTGCTCAATTTTCAGTCGTTTCCCTTGTCCTTTGTGAACTTCGGGGTTGGTAAAATTTTAGTTGAAACATTTTATTTACTAATTGCTGGGAATTTGCAGTGGATATACATTTTTGGAAAATTTATTTCTCCTTGAATGAGTGCCCGCACGAGTGTGTGTGTGTGTGTGTTAGTATGTGTGTGCATGTGCGGAAGTTCACACACGCCTGAACACTCACAGCCTGTCAAACGCACTGCTGAAAATTCCCTCCTTCATTGCTCCTTCTTTCCTCCTTCCCTTTTCCCTGCAGTTTTCCCTTTCGGAGTTGCTTGAAAATTTTCAAATTTCCGGCCCAACTCCTCCCCGCGCCGAAGGAAATTGTCTACGCATGTTTCTGGCACTTTTAAGCGGATATAGTATATAGTGCATGTGGGAAACTATTTCGCCAGCTAAGTCTGCCAAATCTTATCCATTATTAATACACGAGCCGAAGTGTTCAACACAAATTTGCAATTTGCTCAAGATTCGGAGGGGCGTGAATTAGCTCTCGCAGCCCGATAAGCATTTTCCGCCGCCGCCGCCTCCATTTTCCACCCATTTTCACTCCCACCCCCAGCGAGCAAATGGCATATGGATTTCCGTTGTCCGTTCGTGCCTTATCTTGTTGCCATTGGCAATGTCTGTCTGATGTGATAATCCGCAGGAATTAATAAATAAACCATTAACAAATAAACTAGAGTTAAGCCCCTGCACACAGCATTGCATTGTGAGTGGGTGGTGGGTGGTTGGGTGGCTTTTCGGTGGAAGGTGGTCGGTGGTCGGTGGACGGTGGAAGGCAATGTGCGTGCCGCTGGGAGACCCTTATCAAGGACTCACCAACAGTCAGGCAGGTCCAACCCCGACTTGACTTTCTGCAAACATCAGCAAACAAAGGCGGAAGGCTCAGTCCAGCACCTCACTCTTTGGCTTTTTCCTTGGACAGTGGGTTAGAAACCAATAAATATATCATAAAACTAAATAAAAGGAGTTTTAAGATGTTATTTAATATTAATACAGTCGATGCAAATAATTTATTAATTTAACAAGCACTTAAAGCCATAAGTAGCAGCAAAAAAAGGTATTTCCTTTATTTTCCCTGAATTAACGCTTGCCAAAATATATTGATAAATATTATATTGCCACTTAGTTGAGTTAAAAATAGATTGAACATCTTTTATATTGCGAAACCATTCAGCTGGTGACTGTTTATTTTAATTCCCAACCAAAGGTCAATGCTTTGGCAATAAATTTCCTTCGAAGGCGTGCCTCTCTCAAAAAAAAAAAAGGAAAACAAAATGCAAATGGCACTTGTGCGTGCGTCGCCAGAAATTTCAGTCAATTAAATGAAAATAAATGAATAATTGATAGTTTTCATGGCTCTCTGCGTACTCCACCTTGAACTAAACCTTGGTCAAGTGAAATTTTCGGGGGAAGGGAACTCACAGCCAGTGGAAGAATGTCGTTTGAATATTTAAAACTGTTAGACGCTTTCGGCGTTCGATTGCCAGACCCAGGACATCAGGACATCACGGTGGACTTTGGGGAGGGGGGAGGGGGAAAGGGGGCGTGGCGGGTACTGCTCCTGACCGGAGCCACAATGACGTTAATGACAGTGACGAGCGGTTGTTTGCCTCAGTTCTCGGCCAAACATTCAGCGCAGGCAAACAAACAAACAAACAAACAAATGCACGCACGTACTCCAGGCGACACACACTCACTTGCACACACACACACACACACACACTCGCACACTCACTCATAAAAAACAATCAAAATGCAAAACGGAACCAGGCAGACGACACTCCGTGGGGAGAGTGTCCGTGTGTGTGTCTACACTGGGAGAAACTTTGCTCCAGAGAGTGCTGTATTTCGTACAACTTAGAAAGGGATAGGTTTTATGCTATGAATTTCGGGTTTTTTAATGGTAAAATAAAACCAAAAATTTTATTCAATTAAAATACTTAAAATGGAGGAATCAGTTTTGTGTGGAATATTTTAGTTATTGTTTATAAATCAAAAAGTATGCTAATTATCATTAAATTGATCGCAATCGAAGCGAACATTAAAAGACATTTAAAAGCGCTTTTTGAAGAAATCCACAGCAATTAACCCTTTTTGTTTTAATAAAGTTACACTTTCAATTTTGCCACATTTCTCAGACAAAGTTACGATGCTTGGGCTTGTATTCATTGCTAACTTTTCGTAAACTCAGCATAGGTATAATATAAGTCCCCTTAAATAATTGTAGTTCCTAGCTATTTTTACAAAAGAATTTTTTCCCAATGTAGCTGCGTGAGGCTTGCACCAGGAGGATCAACGACAAACACAAATGGCTCCTGATTGCAGGCAGGAAGCAACAGCTAAGGGGATATGGCCGTGTGGATCTGAACGCAAGGGAAGGGGAGAGGGGGGAGGGGAGAGGGGAAAGGAGGGTTCTACGTCTGTCTGGCTATGCGACTAGAATTCAACATTTTGCCGCCATTAAAATCAAATTGCACTTTCGTGCAGCACACAGGCCAGGACACCAGGATACTAAGCCAGATTCAGGAGGAAGTGCCAAGTGGGCGGAGGGGGAGTGGCGGTGGTAATGTCGAACAGGCGGAGGTCACGAGCCGCGTCAACGTTTTTGGCAATTTCAGCAAAATATTCCTCTCGTTCCTCAGCAGTTCCATTGCTTTTTTTATGATTAATAAAAGCAAATGTAAATAGTCGCAAATAAATGGCAGCTAAACGAAATGAAAGCAAGCGTTGCACGGCGACCTTCAGGAGTTTGGTGGTGGTGGTGCTCGTGGTGGTGCAGGTGGTTGCAGTGGGTGAATGGGAGATTGGATGGGAAAGAAACTCCTCCGCATTGCCCCTCCACCCCAGAAACTTTCGCTTAATTTCTATTAGCATTGCTGTCGCTTCATTTTCATTGCTGCGGCACGCTCCGCAGGTTGCTGAGGTTACCCAAAAGGGGCAGATGGGGTTGCAAACTTCGCGAGGGTGGAAAAGTGGGAGGGGATGGGTGAAACGATGACTGGTGGTCGAGGGAATGCAACTGTCTGCCGGGCTTGATTGTTTGTATTTCTCATGGCACTCGATGTCAGTCAAAATCGCTTCGTTTTCCCACACTCTCATACCCGAAACTCCCGAAACTTCAAACAGTCAAACTTCCATTTCTCGAACAAACAGATGTCACAGGGATGTGTTTTTATGTTTTCATTTCCAAGAATGTTGTTATTGCATTTGCAAGATATTATGGGGTGGATCATACGTGGCAACAAGACGGAATTGTTATTCCCAATATTTCATTAGTTGCCTTTTGAAAGTATTTAATACAATACGCATTTCTTAGCCAATTTTCCGTTTAGAATCTCATTCCATGAATTTGGCTAATTCCAAAAATGTCTCCAAGAAGTTTAAAGACTTGCAGAGAAAAGTCTGTAAAGTTTAACCATTAAACGCTATTGCCACACAATTCTGTGAGAGTTGCCAAAAATTCAACTTAGGGAACTCCGACTGTAAACCCATTCCATGGGTGAAACCCCCAAAAAGTATGCACCACCCACCCAGAAAACCAGAGAACCCACCCACTTTGTAGCGCTGTTTGTTTTACAACGTTTTTAACTTGTTTGCAAGGATTAGGTAAGCAACTCAAACAAGGACGAGGGACCAGGACCTCGCCAGGATGCAATGCGAACTCATAAAAATAGACAAAGACAGAGCCTGCCAATTTTCAGCAGCAAAATGATGGGGGAGGGGAAGGGGGAGGGGAAAGGTAGAGACTTTCCCCCATACTGCGTTGCCACAGACTGATTTCCATTCAGCAACCGTTGCCAACATTAAATGCATCGAATTACATTTTCTATTAACCAACTTTAAGGGGGGAATTTGTTTGGGATCGTGTGGCTACTTTGTGTGTGGAAACAGGGGGAGGGAAGAGGGGGGAAAGAGAGGAAAAAGGGGGGTAAAGAGGGTTGAGGGGGGAAGTTATGTTGTAGCAGCCCTGAGCGAATGTTGCTCGTTTGTTTGCTGCTTGTTTTACAATTCGCTTTTTTAACGCTTTCGCGCTGTGATTCCTTCGTCCTGCCAGCGGGTCCCTGACATTGTTGTGCGGCGCCTTGAACCTTTTGCAGTCCTTGCTCCCAGTAAAGACTCCCCTTTACCCCCCATCTCCCCCCTTTCCCCGCCCCTCTAACCGCCGCCTGCTAACCCGTCTTGATTGCACAAGTTTTTGTACTGCGCTTTGGCTAAGAAGCCGCTGGCTGCACGCCGTTTAGAGCTGCTCCTCCTCCAACTCCTCCTCCTCCTTTCCCTTCTTTTCCGGCTTTAAGTTATGAAAACTTTTGTCCCTGTTTTTTCCCGCCTGCTTGGCTTTTCTTCCTGCTGCGCTGCTGCTGCTGCTGTGGCGGTTTTCCCTGCTCTCCTCTGCTTGGCTTTTTCCACGTATTTGGTTCCTCTTTAAGCGCACATTAATCAAAGTTTTTCGTTGGGCTTAGTCGAAGTTTGAGGGCATTTATAAGGCAATTGTGGAGCTCGTTTCGTTGGCCACGACAGGTGTGTGGGTGCCGGCTTCTTGGCCTTTCCTTGACGGCTGCATTGGACATTGAAGCCATATGGCATTAGGGCCAAACATTCAGCAGCACGCCGAGAAAATGGGGGCATTGAACGGCAGGCCACAATACATAAAGGATGGTAGTTTTTCTACCTCAATGTAAATAAAGTGGGGAGCCTTTTCAGTTCAATTTAAATCAGTTTCGGAATCTTAAAGACCCCATAAGCATCACAGCTTGAGTAGGTAAACTTCCTTTCATTTTGATTAGTAAGTTTTTGTTTTAGATTTTTAGAGCTTACAGCATCTTATAAATAAAATAAAAGAAATTAGAACACATTTTTATTTTAAGACAGTCTTGAACACTTACGGCTCATAAAAAATAGATTAAATTTATTATTCTGCAAGTAAACTTATTGGCAGCTTTGTATTTTATTTACCATAAAATCCGTAAGGCTTTCTTTAAAGTAAACAATCTTTCTTTAATGCAGAGTGCAAAGTCATAAACTTGAAAATGTTGCTTATGGTTTTATTCATGAACCATTATTTACTATATACAATTAAAATTAATGGAATGCACACAACTTTTAAGGGTAAAAACTATGTAATGATTTAAATCTGTTCAATGTATTTTCATAATTAAATCCCGACTTTTGCCACAGTGCAGCTGGACTAACCTGTCAAACAAAAGTCTCCGAAAATTCCTGAAAACTTTCCCGTCCTCCCCCTCCCCCCTCTAAAACTGACCGCAGTCCTGGCCTTCAGCTCCTGTTCCCCCTCCCCCCTCGCCACTCCTCAAACTCCTATTTATGTTCCCGAGCAGAGCTCGAAAGTCAAACAGCAGGGACAGTGGGGGAAAGTAAGCTGCAAGACATTCGAAAGAGCCGACTGTCTGAAGGTTACCGCACACTCACACAATGCCTAATTGTCTTTGGGCTCGACTATGTCTGGCCGACTGGCCCCTCCCACCATTCCCTACCCGCCCCCTCAGGGCCTGTCTGAGTGACTTATGTCTGGCTTTAGAGAACTTTTTTGCAGCATACAATGTTGCATTGCAAATTGAAACACGCGACGCAGCGCGATGCAAAAAAAAAAAAAAAAAAAAAGAAATCAAAAAAAGAAAAAAAAAGAAGAGAAGAATTTCCCAGACACACACACACACACACACACACACAACTACGGGCATATGCATAAATAATAATGCACGAGCGTACTTTAAGTGCAGGCGTCTGCTAGGCTCAAAGCTCAGATTCTCAGTCATTTTCCCAGATCCCTTTTCCTGCCCTTCCCCTCCTTTCCTTTCCCTCGGAAAACCCTTCACTCGTCTAGCCGTCTGCCCTCGCTTTGGGCTGTCCAGTTTTTCCAGGAGTTGGAGGTTGGGTGGCATTGTATGCACTTCAGCTCGAAAGTGTCTGCTGCATTTACCCTTGAAAATGTTGCCGCTGCAGACTCCGCTTCACATTGCACATTGCACGTTGCACGTTGCACATCCGTCCGTCCGTCAGTTCGTCGCAAATGAGTTCAATACACTTGGCATAAACACAAACATTACTGGGAAATCCACTCATCGCGCGGGAATTTCCGCACTGCGCCTGCGCCGTTTTCCCAACTAATAATGCTCTCCGAATTTTCCGCTCTTTTCAGGCTTTTCCGAACTTGAACGAAACGAGACGAGACGAGCGGACTCGAGACGAGCCTGTTTATTTAACACACTTCCTCGCTGCGAAAGCCTTCAGTTCGTGTCTGCTGCTCGCGAAGTGCGCGCCACAGTGAACAGTTAAACCGGAAACGGAAACAGAACCGAAAACGATAACGGAGACGAGTTCGCAATCGTGAACGGAAGCGGAAGCTAAGGAACATGTGTGTGTGACGGGACGATCGCTGCTCCCCGAAACAAAACAAAAACAAAATATATCGCATAGATAAATGCCGCTCAATGCCAAGTAAAAGATTGCTCAATCAGTGAACTAGTGAACAAGTGGTCAAGCAAGTGATTGAAGCTGCTTCCCGAAAGCAAACAAATACTATAGAATAAACTTTGGCTAGGCATCATGTGTGCCACGGGGAACCGCCGGCTAAGCAGCCTCAGTGCTCTGCTCCTCGTCCTTGTGGCCCAAGCCGTCCACGTGGAGTTCGCCCGGGCGGATTATGAGAACACCTGGAATTTATACTACGAGCCGCCCTGCTGCACGGGCTCGGCTGCTGGCCACCACCTGCGCCACCACAAAGGTAAGTCCCATCCAGTTAGTCAGCTCCGTGTCCACCCGCCGCATTTCATTCCCCGCACTCAGCCAACTGAGGTAAGTGAGTGGCCAAGGAGAACCGACTAATTTGTGGCCGGATTAGGGGTCTTATGCAGCAACTAAATTCAGTTTGACTAACACAGTCGCTGCACTGAGGGAAAAGTAGCTTACAATGCCAGTTAATATTCCAGATTTATCTTAATAAATTTTTGTATAAGAAAGCCAATTTAAATTCTAGGTTTTATATAGATATCTCTTGATATCTTTATCAAAAATGCCTTAGAAGCTACATGTTTCTTAAGATAATATTGTGGAAAAGTCAGTCTGTTTAACAAAATCATTCATTGACTTGTTGTCTTTCCTAAAAATATATTCCAACATTTTGTAGTTATCTAAGAAAAAAATCTGTAATAAATTTTGACGAAAAAAAAGGAAAGGATATTTACCCTAGTTTGCTTTGCATACTTCACTCCACGTAATTTAAGAAAATATATTTGAAATTCCAATTTGTGTTTCTTAGAACCCTTTGCCCCGGGATATTTTTTCCTGCTTCCCTAACGAACAAGAATGCGATACATCAACTTTTTAAAGAGACTCCTAACTTTAACGAAATGCCTTTAAACCGTTGCTTAGCCAAAAGAAATAAGATATTTTTCCCTAGTGTCTCTGCATGGGGAAATGCGAAATACAAATAGAATGGCTTAAACGTTTGCCTCACTTTGTTCGGCCTCGAATTCCCGGCCAGCTAAGCTCCGCCGAACAAAACTATTCACAACAATGCGATGAGGGCCAGGATCGAAGTTTGGGAAATAAGTCAACAGCTTACATAGCCGCGAATGCCAAGAAGCCCAAATAGATGATGATTGTGTGTGTGTTTGGCTGTGTGTGTGTCTGTGTATTTGGGGGTTTCCCTTTTTATGGCCAAAAGGAATAATTTTCACTTTAAGCGGATTTGCCACCCACATCTCCTTTTCGTTCTCCATCTCATTCTCATTGCCATTCCCATTCTCCTTTTCTTGATTTGCCATTTCGCTCCACTTCCGTCGGCGACGTCTGTTATCCTTTTTCACCCGGCTCCCTGGCCATTTGGCACCCAGAACTCGTTCGCATTGCTATTGTTTTGCCATTGTTTTATTTCATCGGCAAGACATTTCTCTTCCGCATTGTGTGAAGTCGATAGGGAGCTCCAAAGGGGTTTCCAAAGGGAAGAGTGCGGATCGTGGAACTTATAGACTCATTCGCGCGCAGCAGCCTGTGCTTCCTTGTACTTTACTTTTCCGCCGGAGCTCGACTAAAATTAAAAACTTTTGCCCGACTGCACGGTCTTCGCTTTTTTGTTGTTTGTTCAGCGGCAGGACCTCTTACCACCTCCCCCTTTTCACCCCTTTTGCAGCATCCCCATCTTGACCGTCACTTCCGCCACTTAAGATGTGTTTTATTTTAGCCAAGCTCTCTCTCTGTTTTTCTTTTTTCCCTCTTGTTTTTCTTTTTCTTTTTTTTTTGCCCCAACTATTAGTGTTTAATTAGTTTTCAAGTGGACTTTTTATGGACTGAAAGCCGGGCTTAGCCCAACACAGATTCCCGTTTTACTGAGCTGTCACTGAATAATTAAAACTCATTTCGCATATCGGATGAATGTGAGTAAGTAATCCGCTTTAACCAACAAAGTGCGGGAATTACTATCCGCCGCTGGAGTGGAAAACTTTTTAATGCTCATGAGAAATTATGACTAGCACGGGCTATTATGTGTGAAAATGCGGCTTTGTTTAGCTTTTTTTTTGCTCTTATTTTTATTTGCATAAACAATTTGGGCTTACGCAGAAGATTCTCCTCTTTGTTACTCTTTACAATTACTGCAATCTGGGGAGGGATTTCCCGGCCGCAGAAATGTAAACAGAAACGAGTTTTAAGCGCTCAAACTTTCCGGCGACCCGAAAAGCAAAAAGAAGGAGGATTTTCAACTTCATAAAGGTTTTCTGCCAGACACCAAAGTAAGCAACAAAAATCAGGGAAAAAAAACGAAGGGAAAAAGGAAGAAAATCGAGGCGAAAAGCGTTGGGATAGCATATCAGATGTTTGCGTTGTTAATTAAAGAAAAACAAGCAAGAGTTTAATGGCGAATATTAGCGCCCCCCGCTGAAAGTGACCTCCAGAAAGCCCCAGTCGCAACCTCAATATCCACCTGGCTTTTGGTCCAAACTGCGGACATTGCGTAAATAGAAACAGCGAAAAAGGGGTGCAAAGGCACAAACACAACATTACGAACACATACACACACATACACACACAAAAAAAGGAAAACTTGGCTCCTTATTTCCCTCACGCACGCAAAGCCGAAAAACAACGCAAAAAACAGGGAAAAGCGGGAAAAAACAGGAAAATGGCTGGGGGTGCCGTAAAGCAGGAAAATGAAAACTGCTCACAAATGTTCATTCCTCTCGTAAACTTAAAGAATTTCGAGCATTTAGCGCTGGCAGCCAACAAAAGTTTGTTGTTTCACCCTGTTCTTCTTTTCTATGTTTTTTTGGTTTTTCTCGTATTTGTTGGTTTTTTTTTTTTTGGAGAAAACGAGGAAAGTTTTACGTTCGACCAGCAGGTGGAAGTACTTTGAGCTGTGGGCAGCCATCGTCGGCTAAATTAGCCAACCCAGCTCAGCAATTAAGCAGCAATTTTCAGCTGTAAACGCCGAAGGGAGGAGCGAAACTTTTCGGCAGGATTCCTTAGCAGGCATTTCATAAGTCCATCAGCAAATGCACACAATTGAAGTCAAGTCAAAGGTACAATTGCCGAAAGCCGAAAACAGAAAACCGAACGAAAAGCACACACGCAAGCACAATCAATGTGCCACCGACAGGGCGTATACGCAATTTTCGGGGGAATGGGAGGATGTGGTTTTCGGGGCGGAATTTAAGAAAATCAATACGGGCTGCGCTCGCTTTCATGTGTGTGTGTGTGTGTGTTGGTGTGGTTGTAACATTAATGGCAGGCCTGGCAGATTCACCTGAATGTTTTTGGGGCCAAAATCCAAAGCCGACTAAGCCATAATTTACAATCGCATTGACCTGGTTTTCCGGGCCAGGGATCGGATTCATTAGCCTGTAACTGTAACTGAAACTGGAACTGTAGCTGCAGCTCCAAGTGCCATAATTCAGTTCGCATCGCCGCAAGTACAAATGCTTGTTTGACACACAGAGTGTGTAATTTATCTTAATGCAAAAAGCAGAGGCGTAGCGACGACCTTCCCAAGGATCAGATACAAGGGTACAGGGATACAGATATAGAGCCACCACGCTACAGATATAAATACACTTACACTCGAGCTGCGGTTACACAAAGCCAGACAACGAGTGTGTGGGAGTGTGTGTGTATATCGACACCTCCAAGGATCCAAGGTTCTGCAACCGCAGAAGAGAGGCGAAAAGGAAGGACGCCTCCTCACGTTTCTCGTTTCAAAGCCACTCGCATTTCGGCTCAAGTTAATGACGACAAATTAATTAAACCAGAAATGTCTGCGCCACTAAATTTGATTATAAAAGTTTACGTTTTCCATTCCAATTTCCCTCCGACGCTGAGTGAGTGTGTGGCCTGCGCCATAAATTCGTTAACATAATGATGCTTTAGTCGTACGCATTAACCCCAAAAAAACGACTGGCATTAAAACTTTGGTCTTTCAACTTTTCTTCGGGTTCGTTCGAATGACAATGGCAACTTGTTTATAGTTTTGGCTTAACAACTTACGGCAAGCCTATTAAAATTAATTTCGTTTTATGTTAATGCCGAGTTTATTCAATTTATTTAAAACACATGTCGCTTGATTTAATTAACTTTACATGACCGCTGCGGCTTTTGTTGCAGGAGGCAGCGGCAACATCAGCAGCACGCATGTTGCTCCTGTGACCGATGTTGCTGTTGCAACTGCAACTGCTGCTGCTGCTGACACATGATGGGGAAAAGCCCGATGGCCATAACACCGGACCTGACAATATTACGCCGCTTTTGTTGTCAGCCGTGTGTTTTTAATTAAACACTTTTAACATTAAAATAAAGCGCAACGGAGCTTAAACAGCGTATAATTATAAAAAGTTTAAAGGCGATATCAGCAATATATAAACACATATTAACTAATACATATGTGTTCAATATTATAATAATAATATAATAAATACAAATATTATATATTGAAGAAGGAGCATTGTAATAGAATATGTTCAAAAGAATATTCTATTTATATTTATTCAGCAAATAATTATTAAGAGTTTAAAGAAAGTAAAAATATCAATCTATACAAGATGTACCTATGATTTACCTAATTTTAACACCATATAAGTAATTTTAAAGATGTGTTCGATAGATGTTGCTCAGGGAAATGGAGACTCCTGAATCCCTGAGCAACATCTATCGAACACATCTTTAAAATTACTTATATGGTGTTTGTGAAAAGGCAAGCGACAACAAAGTTAAAGCTGCATATAATAATTATGAGTTTCATGGAAGCAAAATCAGCAATCCATACCAGAATCATGATTTACCTAATATGAGTTGTTCAACGCTCCTGCTTTGTTATTCCAAAGATGTTATTGTAGAGATATGTTCAATAGAAACTTGTATTTGCGGAAGGATTCCTGATTCCCCTTTGAATTTTCCCATTATGCTCCTCAACAAGTAGAGCCTTCACTCATTAGTTTTGCCCATTACAAACACATTCGAAACTCCGTTCCATTCCAGAACATCATAAACATAAATAATCATTAGGGCTAGACATAAATGGCAAACTTTGATCTTCAGGAAGGTATAGCACTTAACGTTCGGCCACTCCCCCCCATCCGCCATATACTTCCGTTACGCACTGTACACAAACACACTCGGACACCTCTCGGTGCACTTATTTACACTCGATTTCAATTATCTGCTCGTACTCGTATTTAGACACACCAACCGACCGCAAGGAAATGAACAACCGAAATATGCTCGTTCATTAGGAGAAAAGGGGATGATGTCCGTCAGAAATAATTCGTTGTGAAATATATTAAAGTTATGGCCTGACCCCGGCACACATGGTGATGGTGGTGGCTTCGACTTCCCCCTTTTCATGGAATTAATTTGGGGAGTAGCGTGAAATTGGGGGAAGTCCCGTCGCACGATTCGTCTGTTCCGGATTTTTACAGTGGACACCGAACTATTTTGACCGAAAGCATACGGCAGCCAAAGTTTGGGGGACTGGATGGTTGGGCGGGTTTTTCCCGGGGGTTGCTGGCCAGCATATTGCAAAAGTTAAATTGGTTTATTGTCCATTTTTATGACACAGAAAAACTTTGTGCCATGCCGAATAATTGCATTAAGTGCAGCCTTTCTCCCTTTTTCGGACTCGTGTTGCATAGGAATTGTCTGATTTAAACGGATGTATCGCAGCTTTTTTGCATGATACATATGTGTGCGATTGGATATTCCGGATGGAATGCCGGAGAGGGGTGCAAAATTAACACATCATTTAATCGAAGCACAATGGAAAGCGATAACAAAGCAATCAGACGGATGGAGTTCCCTTCGACGAAAAGGGAGTGGAGTGGGTGAAAACCCATTTCTAATTAATGCCCAGATAGCACAGCGTGTCCATGTGTTTGTGTTTGAAAATTGTGCTCACAATGAAACGCCTACGAAGTGGCAGAGAGAAGGAGTCGGAAAAAGGGGAAAAATAAAAGGGAAGCGAATCGATTGACCCGTTTTCCCCTACTGATACTTCCAACTCAAGGTTCCGTATCCGAAGTTGGATCCGGAGCACTCAATAACAGTCTTTAAGCGGGACTCTCCGCTTCGTCCGTGTGTGCAGTCATTTATAATAAATAATAAACCTGAAACAAAAGACTCACCCACACACACACACACATATACACACACACATGCAGAAAACAGGAGACAAAGGAAAGTTATGGCCAAACAACTTCTTCATATGGATATTCAATATTTATTACGCATACGCCGTGTGTGCCACTGTGGCCTCCTGCAGTCACGCTAACCGAAATCAATGCGAGAAAATATTCACTTCATTTGTATGTGACTCTGGAAAAATGGAAGTTGGGAGAGGGAAACGGAAAAAGGAGAGACAAAGTATTTATGATAAACAAATACTTTTCACTTTTCCCTGAGACTCGACTTGAAATTTAAATGGTAACCGCAATGACAACGCCAGGAATACATATCATATATGTATTATTCGTATGCGTATAACTTCTTTTCACAGTACGTGAAATTAATTTATGGCTTTTGGGCAGGTGTCATTTGAAATGAAATAATTAAATATAAAAGCGGTTTCATAAAGATTGCAACACTTTTGTTATCAAATGTATGATGAAATGTAAAGTAACCCAAAAGTCTTCCACTATTTTAATTATTCTTTAAAGAAATACTGATCTAAAATTAGTTCTGTATTCTTTTTAAAGTTTGATTAAGACTTTGGTTCTGAAAATTTACAAACCATCTTGCTGCAAATCAAATGTGCGCACCATCCGTGGGCTAAAATTCAAAGCGCCTTAATGTCCCGCCACGCACTGTTCGCTTATAAGGGCCGTCACATATAATCGTATAAAGTCATTTCCATGAAAAATGAACTTTCCCTTTGCGGTGAGAAGAGGTGTGTTTACGAGGGGACGCCATTCGATGGCACCGCGCCTTGTTTGCCCGAGCAAATGTGGCTTAATAGCAAAATATAAATCTCAACTCAGCCCGTGGAAATTTTGCATTCGCATTGCGAGTATTTCAATTGTTACGCAGAAATTATGCGTGGAGCATAAAACCGCACACGGAGCGCAGATGGCGAAAAGGACATGGACTGGGTGCCTGAATGGGTGGTGGAGTGGGTGGCTGACATTAAATTGCAATAGCGCACAAAAGTATGCAATAAAATTTGGCTAATGCGTACAACAAGCAGACTGTCTGTGGCTGTGGGTGGGTTTGGGTGTGTGTGTGTGTAAGTGTGGGTGTAGTGGTCTGGTTGCGGGTGTGCGCAAATATTAGTCATGCCAGGGCACAAACACAAACCCCCAACACACACACACACACTTACAAACACACACGTGCATACATTGCCATTTCGAATTGCACATAAAACCGCCAATTTAAAAATGAAAACTGCCGGCCAGGCTGTCATGAGATGAGGGGGATGATGAGGGGTGAAGGGGGAGGTTTTTCCGAGGGGAGGGTGAAAACTTCAGTCTGCCGCATAATTCACTTTTTTCTTGTTGTTTTTGTTGTTCCTGGTTTTGTAACCGCTCAATTGCTGCCTTCTACCTTTTTTGGCGCAAAGCCCGAGCAAAAGTGAAATTTAGCGGCTACAATTACCGTGCAATTTTTGGCCCAAAAATTTGCTTCGGGGGTGCTCGGTTTTTCAAGGGGAAGCGGCGGGCTTTCTGCGCTGTGCAATTTGCCACACTTTCGAATTAGGGAGAAAGTTCCGGGGAAGCGGGGGGGTGCGAAGGTAGGTAGAATTTAAAATTCCCCACCATAAATAAGTGCTGAGGTGTTGCCCGATTTTCCTCCCAGGGGGTGGATTCCACCGGCTGTCTACTGCCTTCTGTCTTTGCCCGCCAGCTGTCTACGGTCAACTGCAACCTTGCCACTCTATTCACCCAACCACCCACTCGTCCAACCACCACCACCACCACCCCCTCGCCTCGTCTAACTCTCTAATTTATGCACCCTTCTGCAAAAGGCAACAGCACAACCTGCTGCGTTGCATGTGCTCCCCACGGAGTTGCCTTTATACGATTTTTTAGTGCTACACGAGTTTTATAGAAGAAGCTTTTATTTTTTCTGGTTTACCCAATTGAGGTGAAACGGAAATGAGCTGCCGGAAACGGCAAACCTACACACACACACACACACACACACATACAACCGGAGATACAAACCTAACTACGTACATTCGTACAGGAGGCATAGTTGCGGATTAAGGCGGCAAGGTGCTGTCCTGTAATTTGAAACAATTTAGGCCACGCGTCGTCAGAGAAATGCGTCCGAATGCTCCACCATTCATTCTCCCCTCTTTTTCCATGAAAAAGTGGGTGGCTAAAGGAAGCTGTGAGCGATTGCTTAAAGGCAGTTCTTAAAGTTGTGTTCAACAGAGAGAAAAAATAATGAACAGAACTAATACAATACGGTTGCTTTCACTTCTGCTAATCTTTCAACACTTTTCTATAATATATAATCTGTATATTATTAACTGTATATTTATAAGAAATCCCCATTGCATCATGAGCTTTATTTGTAGTTTTTAAATGTTGAGTATTTGTTCTCCATAAACAAATAAATATTGATAAATACCCTTACACACTCATATGTATTGTTCTATTTTAAACTACACAATGGCTTGTACCAATCTAAGTGTTATTGTTATTATTTAATCGTTTTGCGATATGCGTCACTCGGCCATTAAAATCGAATGCCAGCCCATTTCAGAGATATTTTTTTCGCTCTGTGGAAATGTGTGTCGCACGCACTTTGGTTGGCGTCTGGTCGAGGTGCAAAGTTATGCGCATACGGAACGCAAAAGGCTCAAAGGATACTTCACTTCGTCCTTAACACTCCTCGACATGTGCGTGCTGCAAGGCGTTAGCACAATTTCTGTTTTTTTCCCTTTTTTTCCTTTTTTTTCCTTTTTTGCCAGGTGCAGGCAGTCGTCTTTGACGCAAAGTAAAGAACAGTGGGCCAAAGTTAAAGTTGCCCTTTGTCACGAAATAGATACTCCTTTGTCCGGCCTTCAAGGCGTGTCAACCAAAGAAGAAATGCCTCAAAGCGAAGGCAAACGTGTTGAAAATTAAGAAAATAGCAGGCAACCAGCCGAAAAAATCCCCAAGCCCACAAACCCAAACGAAAGCCCAAACCGAAAAGCAAATGCCGCTGCCAATCAACGTCGAGGCCAGTTGCTGTTGCCAGTTGCTTCCATTTTTGGCCAGAGAATTCTGCTGACTAAGGATCCGTGAGAGGGGAAAACACTCGGAAGCAGGAGGACTGACACTGTTGACACAAAAGGTGTATTCTGGAAATAAGCATATTATTATGTCCTTTGTGCGGCGAAGGCGACAAAAACCCACAACATAAACAGAGACACTGGCCCAAATCTAATGAGTAAATGAGGAGCTGGGAGGAGGGAGCAGGGTGCGATGGGCAGGGCAAACAGTCAAATGATTTATGTGTATTAAGGACACGAAGACGGGACATAAAAACTTAAATAATATCTGGGATAAAGAAGGAGCAGGAGCCTTTGGCCCACCTTGCGTGCCGCATGGCTTCTTGTTTGTCTTTTATGATGATTATTTTTCAACATTTTTACGATTTATACGACGGCAGCAGCAGGGCAGTAGTTCGTTCGTTTGTTCGCCGGAGCGGGTCGAATGCAATTATAGTGCACGCACGGACACCGAACACAATAAAACGATCGTTAAGGGGAATCAGGCTCCTATATATCAAGCCAACGGACCAACTGTCTCGCTTGCAAAAGGACCGACCATCCACGTCTGTCTAATTAGACGAGAGTTGCTCCGTTCCCCTTTTTCCTTCCCCTTTCCATCTCATGTCTCCGTTATGTGGGTAATTAAACTTACAACTTAGTGCCATTGTATCTGTGTGTGTGTGTGTGTGTGTGTGTAGAGTATCCACTTTGTATTTGTGTTGCCGCCAGGAGGTTCACTCCTTTCGAATCTCCCCGGCCATCCAGCCAACCATCATTATGCCGCACACAGGCACGCTGAAAGTTTTCGGCAAGGAGTCCTGGATTTATGGCAGCTACCCACTGTAACTGCCACCTTGGCGTTCTTGCCCCACCTAAGCCACCTGCACCACCTGCACCACCTGCCCCACCATCTCGCACCTGAGCTACCCGAACATAATTCTTGCCGCATAATTGCAGCATTAACAGGGTTAATGGCGCCACAGCCACTGTCTTGGCATGTTTTTACGAAAATGTTGCTTATTATGATGAGCAAATGTGTTATAAACAATAACATAAAGTGGGGCAGGACACACTGAAGGGCTAAGAAGGATACTCCGCACTCTGTGTGCGGCAAAGTTTCAACTGCATCTGCATTCGTTCAACTAATTAGCAAAACTTTCGCGTGTACTTAGTAAAGAGTATAGACTTCCGAGAAGTAAAGAGGGTAAATACTATAAATATGAGAAGGAAAACAAAGAAAACCCTTTAAGAATTCCCAATTAAGAACCATTACTGCATATCTCTATAGTTTCTGTACGTACTCGTATAACCCTTTAAGAGTTCCCAACTAAAATACAACCATTACTGCACATTTCTATAGTTGGTGTACATTTAACCCCTTAAGAATTTCCAATTAAAATAAAACCATCACATATCTTTATTTACAAACTGTACCAAAAAGAAATCCAGTTCCGTGTTCAGGTTTAGTTTTCTTTTCTTTCGCCACGTAATTAACATGCAGACAGGCACACACCCATCCTGCACCTTCGAACCCTGCGAGCCCACACACCACTCGCCCCCTTGGCACACCAGGGGTTAAGGCAACCATGTTGCAGTTATTAAGCTGAGATGGGAAAATAGTTCGGAGGGGGAAAGGCAGCAACCACCACGTCTCAATACGGACACAAAATGGCCAATAAAATGCATGCAATTTCCTACGTTTCGTAAACTTTTGACGCTGCATTAACATTTAAATGAGTTTATCAGTGCGTGAGGATCTGCCGCTGTTGGGGGAGTGGAAAGTAGTACAAATATTTATGTTGAGTCTCACGAGGGCTCTAAAAGGCCATCTGGCCCCCAGGCAAAGCCCGGGAAAACCCGGGACAACCCCAATGATTCAGACTGATTTATGTGTTTTTGAACTTTTTCCTCTGCGTAATTTAATTAATGGCCAGGGCAAGGGGTAGTTCCCCAGTTCATCCAGTAATCCTGAGGGGGAGTGGGAGTGCGAGGAGCAGTCACTTCATATCGCCAAAGTGTACCTGCGCCTAAGATTAATTAGCACTTGCAACGCACCGAAGGCGTCGAGGGAAGCCGACTTGTTTAGCAGCTGAAAACAAATTGCGGCCAATTGCGCAGCGAGTGGGTGAGTTGCCGAGTGAGTTGGCGGTTGAGTTCAGCCACCAAGTGGGTGAGTGGGTGAGTTACCTGCCAAGTAGGTGGGCAAGTGACTGATGGGCGGGGCCGCTGGGCGGTTGCCTTTGAGCTTTGGGGAAATCAAGGTAAAGTGCCGCTGCTCTGGTTGTTGTTTTCCGCTTTCCTTTTTTTTTTTCGCCACTCATGCAAACGTGGTTTTTCTTACCAATGTCACGTGGCCGCAGGGAATCGGCGGCGAGCAGCAGGGAAAGTGTTCTGGTTCCGCATTCACGGCCAGAGATATTCAGCTGGTAGTTCGCTTAGCCTTAGCCCGGTGACACACAGCCCCGGGGATAAGCCGGCAAAAATTTAGTACCCACCTTCCCCCCATTCGCTTTTAAAAAATTCAAATCACCTAAAAAATATGCAAGGGATTTTCCACCTCATCCCGCCACATAGTTAAAGCTTATCCACTGCACTTGCGGATACATATAAATGTAATAAAACACTGTGGAAAATAGTTTGCTTATTAAGAATGCACTTTTAAACTTATAACTACTAAATTTTACTAAGGATCTATAAATTTAAATTTATTCTTCATATAAATTCCATCGATAATAGTTTAATTTCTATTTGTGGTAAATATATTTATATAAATTCCATTTTAGTTTTACATAATGTTTGGTTTCAGTGTAAATAGATGTATGTGACTTGCATCTGTGCAATTGCTATGCACCCACTTTTGCCATCGTGTGGCTCTCACGTTTAGTTTTCATAAATTTTCGCCATAAATATTTATGCGGGCGCTTTGAAATATGTAAAACTGGTAATTGGAAAATTTTTATCAGGCTGCTGCTGGATAGTTTTGCCACGCACTCAACCCACGAATTTCTGGCGAGGGTCGTAGTTTCAGGTGGTGACCCCGACGTGGTTAGATATCGAATTCCAATTATGCGCTGTAATTAAAAACGCTTCAAAGCGCCGATCGCTTGATGAATTTCAGGGAAATGTTTTCCCACTCCAGCGCTTTTCCTCGGGTCTCCGCTCTCTCGCTTGCTAGTTTGCCCCATAAGCTTTCACCGCAAATACATGTGTCGTTACATTGAAATGGAAATGTAAAACTGGGAAATGCATTCCAAGTGGAAGGTGAAGAGGGATGGTGAGGAAACTCGGGCAGCAGTAAGTCAAGACGCGTATTTTTCAGCATATTAAGCAAGCCAAGAGGTTCAAATGCTCCTGGTGGTCTTCCTCCTGGTTTCATCTCCTTTTCCCCGCTTTTCCTCCCCTTTCCCCACTTTTCACTCCTTGCAGATCCTTTTGGGAGTTCGCTGGTTGTCTGGCTGGCTGTCAGACTACGTCGACTTCATCGTCTGCTTGACGTCTCATTTTTTCCCAGTTTCCCGAGTTTTCCGGCTCCTTTCGTTCGAGTACATATCCTTTTGGCCCTGCACGTTTTTTTTTCGGCTCTTCCTGCAGGGATGCAGGATTGCAGGACTCCAAAATGCAGCAGCCACTGTTGCTGACGCATGACGTAGGTGTCTAGACTTGCTAATGTTTCCTCTCGCGGCAGCCAGTTGCAACATGCAGCTTCCGATGGAGTCGTAAAACCCGTCCGCTGAATTATGTTGCCTCAATTTTTGACCAGCTCCGCAGATCGCAGGGATTTGCCTTTAAGAATTGTGGCTCGTTGAGTGCTTTAAGCTGGCTCCTCACTCCCTCTTCTCCGTTCGGAAGCCACTGACATAGTTCCCTTGTAAACCAACTTGTAATATATTCCCACGCCATTTCGTGTCGAGAGTGTGCAAGTAAACACACACATACACACACACAGGACCTATACAACCACAAATACTGTGTGCAGAGAATTGCACGTTTGTGTTTCTAGATTACAGCATTGTCTTGCTTTCCAGGACACTCGGAGCGGAGGACTCGCAGGAGCGTCCTGCAGAGCCTGCAGGGAACTCAAGTGCCGGTGCCAGCCATGTCTATGGCTTTATTTTTACTATACACTCCAGTGTCGTCTCACCGCGCTTTCTCCTCTCTCCTTTCTCCTCTCTCTTTGCTGCTTTCTCCTTGCGCTGCCCAATTTCTTTCTCTCTTTTTTACGGCCCTGCCATCATAAACTGGCATAAAGAAGGCCAAAACGAGGGGAAGAGCGCTGGTGGGAGACACACGGAATGAAACCAAAAGCGCAGCGCAGTAAAATGAAGTCTAAACTAAATCCCACATAAGGTACGAACGTGCTCGACACAAATGCCAGGTGCTTACACAGGCACACACACACCGGTACACACACCGCACACACACACACACTTCTGCATTACAGGCTGTTTGCCGTTTACCTTATTGGATTTTTACAGCACACACCGAAAAAAACTACAATAATGTTGGACTAATATGGGTTGTAACTCGGGTGGTAAGAGAATTTTTCAGCTTATTTTAGTTATCTGGCTGTAAATAATAGCTGATTTACTTAAATGTTCAAAATAATCTCTAAACACACAAAAATTTATTACTGTTGATAAATTGACAAGCCTTGATTTTAAATTACCAAAGCTTGATTTCAGAGAGCTGTCAGGAAACCATTGAAGAATTTGCATATCATATTCAAGTTCAAGCATTTTAATATTTTATTAAAATATGTATTGATGTATGTTATTAACTTCAAGTATTGAAATCGATTTTTTCCTCTTATTTAAATTGATTTTAATAACATAATAATTTTATGGAAACGGCATTGTGTCAATTACATTAGGTCCCAATAAATAAATTGAATGTTATGTCAGTAAATTAGAAATATTTGAGCATACATCCCATCCACCCAATTCTTTACTTAAAACTTTTGCCCAGTGCAGCTACTATTTGTACTTGGCTCGTAAGCGGGCTCGCTGAGCAAACTTGCCCCAAAGCCAGAGCCAAATTTAAGCCTGGCCAACATGAGCCTCAGTTCACTTTGCATACATATGTCTCGTCTGCATCGCCAACTCTGCCATCTCCTTCGGCACCGCCAGGATCCCGGGATGCCATGCTGCCAGGATGCTGGGAATGTCCTTTTGCCGGGCGCATTCGACTGGAAGCTGTTAAATATCGAACACATATTTATATGTAACGGGAATGCAGGTGGTCCAGGACATTGGCAAATGGCTTCGAGATTTGTGCGACAGCTTCTGCTGCAGGGAGCGAGATAAGCTTGATGCATGGCCAAAACCCGGATTTACCATTTCTCGATTCGCAAAACTAACTAATGCAAGCGGACGTGGTTTTCTTTCTTTTCGGATGATTGTTTCGATGAGTTTCTATTTGATAAGGATGTCGTTTCCTCTCGTAAATAAAAATATATACAAAAAAAAAAAAGTATATAAAATATTTTTCTAGTATTGAATACGATTCCATTCTATACAGCCAGAAATTATACTATGTGCAACTTCTCCCCTTATCGCAAAATGAAAGTCCAGGAATGTTTCATTTCATTTGCCTTCGAAAACATTGCGTTTCCGAACAGGTTCGTTTTCCTTGGGCTGTTGAAAAGCCAATCATTGTTAAATTAACGCCATAAAAAATTACGCACTCCCGGCTTCTTACACTCGGCTTCAATCCACGGCGAAGTGAAGTGAAGTAAACCGAACTGAACTGAAGTCAAGTCAAGCAACCGCAACGCAACTGAGACAGAATCAAATAAAAATTAAGTGCTGACTCAGTTCGTCTGGAAAAAAGAATGGAAACGGAGGGAAAACACTGTGCGGCATGCAAAGTGGAGATAAGAAAAAATGCTTCACAGTGCCACCAACCAAAAAAAAATCGGTGGGCGGAGGTGGTGGTGGGGTGGGCGTGGCAGGGCATTTACATGGCCGCAAAACACAACAATGGAAGTCGCAGCCAAACAAAACTGTTGACTGTATGTGTTTATATGCATGTGTGTGTGTGTGTGTGTGGGGAAAAACCACCATTTTCATATGGAGAGTGTGAAACAAAAGTCGGACCGAAAACTGTGACCATATGCGAAGGCAGGTGTTTTCCAAGTGAGCCTGTGTGTGTGTGAGTATGTATCTATGTGTGTGTTAGGGGAAGATAGGGAATGAGATCCTTGCCGTGGCTAAGACAAATGATGCAAAATACATTTGGACCCCGCACTCCACGAAAAACGGAGGCAAATTTTTCATTTACCTGCTGCCAGGCTCAGACTTTCGTCCTTCACCCAGCATCCTTAACATTTCCCCCCCGTAAGCCCCTCCCACTTTCCCTTCCCCTCCGCCAGTTGCCATTGGAAGTTAAGTATACGTAACGTAAACGCAAATTTAATGCTTGAAAAATTCGCTTAAATGGATTTAAGTGCTGCCCTCCTTCGTTTTGCTTTCTGGCGCATTTTTTTCTCTTTGCGTTTATTTTTTTCGTTTTTTTTTTCTTGGCCTGCTTGGCTGTTTTATCTCGGCCAGCAGATAAATGAAAATCTTCAAAAAGATGAAGTAGCGGTCGGCCAACAGCAACAGAGGCTACGCTGAGTAGACTTTTGTGTTTATTGGGGCTACTTATCGACTGAGCACAGTCAAGTGAGCTTTGGCCCCCAACTTCTGGCCTCGGCTTTGACCCATTTGGGGCTTAGACTTGGCCAGCTAGATAACACTGAGGCTTTGAGTAAAAACCAATTCAAATATCGGCCTGGAAAAAACCCAACAATTAACCGAAAGGAAAAACACAGTGAGGTCAATGATAAAATTAATTTTATTAAAACGTTCACAAGGGGCTAAGTAAACTGATGGCCTTGATTACATATACAAATATTTAACTTTTTTTCTCCAAATATTAAGCTTTCAATATGTATACATGCAGAACATAAGGCTTAGTGTTATGGTTATAATTCATGGCCCTTGCAAAGCATCTGTCATTTGAGAAAACTTTTATTTCAGAGCTAAACGTGCCTATAAAGTATAAAAACCACCTTAAGTTCCCCTCCATTTGCTGGGGCTGACTGACTTTGCTTAGCTCCCTTTTATCTGGTTTATCTGGCCTATAATTTATATGCTGACGCATCATATAATCCTTATCCCAGAGCAGACAAAACAAGAAAAAAAAACCCTTAACCTTTGCCGCTGGCATTTAAATTTAGAGCCTTATCGTAAAGCGTAAATCGATGGGGAAAACTGGCGAGAGGGAAATTTACGATTTACGACTACAGCTTGCCACGTTCAACAAGCCGCATACATTTTTATGGCCAATTAAATTCCATAAGCCAGGCTAACCGTAACGAAAGCGGCCGGCGTCTCAAGATCTCTTTTCCTCCGGCGGCAGTTTAAGTTTGGAGTCGCTCCATCGATTAAAGAACCGAATGTGGTCACCGTGGAGAGACTTCCTGTGTGTGTGTTAAGTGTGAAGTAATGAATATTAAAATGAAATTTACAGGGGACAAGGACACACGCAGCGGCAGAAGCCACGCAGCCATCGGAAGAGAGCAAATATTTTGACAGCTGTCAGTCGAGGGAAATGATTTCGCATTTCTGTTGCTTCCATTTTGTCGGGGGGCTTCTTCGGGCGGGAAGGCAGCTCTTCCCGAGGAAAGGCTCTTCTCGCAGGGAAAATCGAGGGAATTAAGTGGGGAGGGGGGTTAGCGGGGGGGGGTTATGGGGGTCTACATGCCAATGCCAAACTGATAGACAGGCAGACAACGTGCGACTGCCGCCTGACTGCTCTTTTAACACCAATTGCTTTTTAATGCATGCACGTCCTCGTCTCTCTCTGCTCAACAAAAAAAGAGCGAAAAAAGGAAGAAAGTATAAAAAAGGGAGGGGCAAAAAGAGGCAAGGAAATTGATTGACATTTTTGGTGAGCAGACATTTCGTCCTATTTTATATGCAAATCAGCAGGATACACACACACACAGGCGCACGAGCATGTCAACTGGCTTCCCGTTGACAGGACAATAATAACGTTAAAATGTCGGGCATTTATCGTTCCAGTTTGCGTGTGTGTGTATGCGAATGTAGTGTGTGTGTGTGTGTGATTTAGCCTGGTCCTTGTATCTCCAACTAATTACAAAAAGATCATTATTTCCTTGGCTGGAAAGCAGGTTAGTAGTCTTCGCATATAAGTGCAACTCCCGGCCAAGCTTATTTCTCGTTATCCTTCTTCAGCTTTGGCATGGGTTTCATCTCAGGAAGCGCCTCTTCCTCGGGATAACACCAAGTGGCAGGCAGGGAGCTCTTGTAATCGAACTCGTACAGGGTTTTCTTCACATACTCACAAACATTATCGGGCTTGGGATAGACATTCGATAGATCTAGAGAAACGTGAATAATTAAATAACAATCATTACTTCAAGATCATATTTAATATCAACATTGCCAAACTGATTATAAAGATGTCTGAGAACTTAAATTCGTTCATTTTTACAAAGCAGACAAACATAACTAAAGAAAACTAAATATATTAAGACAAATAGCGTTACTAACGCATAAAGTAAATTAATAATTACAATATATCACTATCTAAATTATAAAATTTCTTCATTTGCGAAGACTCAACTAATGTTGAGTGTATGTATAAACAAATATGAGAGAAAATTAAATTAAATTCCCTTTTCTCTCTTAATTTAGGAATGTTTTGAATAAACCACTTAAGGGGAGGGTAAGGTTTTAAAATTTTTTTTTAATATTTTTTTTTTATTTTTTTTCTGAATGATTAATATGTCGAGAACATTGTGTAAAAATTTTGAGTCAATTAAAGTCAAACTAACGGAGTTACAGCGTTTTAAACAACCGTATTTGGGCGTATTTTCACGTATAAAAATACTTTGAATCGATTTTGCCGAACACGCTATTTTCAAAGTCGGTGCCCCTAATAACTTCAAAACTACTGCACCGATCCTTTTGAAATTTTAAATACTATTTCTGTACATATTTTACGAGGTAACGCTGTCGAGTTTTTTTTTTTTTTGTTCATAATTTTGATTTTGCAATGAAAAAATTACCGATTTTTTCCCAAAAAATTGTGTTTTTCACTTCAAAATCTTCCAAAAAATTAAAAAATTGCAATTTTCAAAAAAACTTTACAGCGTTACCTGGGGCGAACTATTATCTAACGAATGAATTTTCATTTTTTGATTTCGGATGATCCAGCACCGAGTTATGAGGGGCACCGCAATTCAACTTTTTTTGGCGACACGTCCGGACAATTGCTACCATTGCCACATTTTTTAATATTTTTTTGTAAAAATTTGGTAAAACATTCTTCTAATGTCATACCTTAATATACCGTTGGTTGAATAAATAAATTTTAACTATGTCGTCAGGAAAAAAATCTCAAAAACATGGCTTTTTTCGCATGATTTGACCTTACCCTCCCCTTAATAACTTTGTTACTATTACTCACGATTATCAAATAAATATTCAGTCAAGGCCACGCCCACATTGAAGGCCACCTCGTGGGCTTTGCTCATCGCAGGAAACAATGTACCTGCATCCAGTTGCTCCTGGGTCGTGTTGTTGGCCAGTTCGTGGGACGCTACAGAGAACACGGAGTTTGGCAGATATCGAGCCTTGGCAGAGATGGCTGCCAATGCGATTCCCGGAAAAGTGAGACAGTTGTTGGCCTGGGCGGGCGTAAACCTCTTGCCATTGATCACCACAGGAGGAAAGGGCGATCCAGAAGCGAAAAGAACGCGACCCTACAGTAGATTAGGTACAGAATTAACGAAATTCTACAAGGTACTTCTAAACTCTTACCTCAGTATGAGTATAAGCCTGTTCAGCTGTGCATTCCGAACTGGATGTGGGATTCGAGAGGGCGAAAACTGCAGGACGTTCGTGGTTTTTGGCCATCGTTTTCAGTACTTTCTCGTCGAAGATGCCTGCCACTCCAGTGGCTCCGAGGATAACGGAAGGCTTGAGCTTCTCCACCACCGAAATAAGTTCCTTGATGGGCTCCATGTCCTTGACAAATATCTTTGCCTGATCCGGCACATTCTCGCTCTTGCAGGTGATCAGGCCATTGACATCCACCAAGTATATGTTCTTGACTGCCTCCTCGGGCGAAAGTCCCCTTGTCTCCAGTTCGATGACTAACATTTGTGCGATTCCCAAGGCTGCACTGCCAGCTCCCGCGAAAACGAATATAGTGTCCTCCAACTTACGACCAGTAATGCGTTCCACGTTAACAAAAGCCGCCAATCCAGTGGCTCCAGTGCCCTGAATATCGTCGTTGAAGCAGCAGTAGTCGTGCTGATACTTTGCCAGGAACTTCAGCGCATTCGGGGTGGCAAAGTCCTCAAAATGGATGAAGACATCGTGGCCATAACAGTGGACCGCTTCCTCCATGAACTCCTGAACGAGTTCTTCGTACTCGGGACCTCGAACCCTGGGAATCCTGGCGCCCACGTAGAGGGGATCCTGCAGCAGTGACTGATTATCCGTTCCCACATCCAGACAAACTGGCATCAGTGCAGTGGGTGGAATGGCTCCCAGCGCGGTATACAATATCATTTTTCCCATGCTAATTCCCATGGCATTTGCACCCATGTCTCCGAGTCCCAGAACTCTTCCTCCGTCCGTCACGCAAATGGCCTTGACATCGTGGTCCGTCCAGTTGTGCATCAGATCCCGAATGTGGCCTTTGTCGTAGATGCTGATGAACAAACTCTCGGCGTGTTGGAAGTTTAGCCCGTAGGTGGCCACCACATCGCCAACAGTTGGTGTGTAAACAATTGGCAGCGCCCTCACGATGTTTTCCCTAACGAACTTGTAGTACAGTCGCCTGTGCCTATGGTGAACGGCACTCAGATAGGTGAATCTACTAATATCGGAGGGCCTGGCCTCGAAATTGGTAAGCGCCGCCGCCATTTGATCTTCAATAGTCCGCACTGAAATGGGCATTAAACCCATTATGCCAAGTCGCTGTCGCTCTTCAATAGTGAAAGCCAGGCCCTAAAACTTAAAATGTATATTATATTATTTATATTTTTACATCACAGCTTACCTTATTATATCTCCCATCCATAAGAAGGTGCCAGTCGGGTCGCGCAATTTGAGACTTCTCATCGTCATAGACATTGATGTTCCTGCAAAAACTCAAAAGTGGTCGGGAACGATGGCGAAGTAGCCGATGAAGGCGTCGCAGTTCCATATTTATAATTTAATAAACAGCAAAAAATTTTTATGAGTATTTCATGTGAGAATTTAAAGTTATTTGTGACATCAAAAACAGAAAAAATTTGGTTTTCCGTCAGATACCGCCTACTTTTTCTCTTTGGGTTTATCTTTAGGGCACGGGATTTTTGGATGGGGTTTCATCTGCGGATAAGGCCAAGTTTCAGCCAGGGCGCTTCCATATTCCAATTTATACGAGTTTTTTGCAATGCATTCGGGAATTTCATCACAGTCTAAAGAGCGCTTCGCATGGCCTACGAACAAAAAACTCTTTTAATATTGTTCTGAAATATGTACAATTTTTTACCATTTTCTATCAAATACTCGGCCACTTTTATCCCAATTTTCAAAGCCACCTGTTTGGCCTGATCAACTTGTGGATAGATGCGACCCCCTTTTATATCCTCGTCCGATGGAAACTTGGCCAACTCGTGGGCGGCCAAAAGGAAAATCTCGTCAGGCATTCTGTCGGCCAAAACCGTCATCGTACCCAGAACTATTCCAGGAAAGGCAAAGCAGTTGTTGGCCTGGCCGGGAGTAAGACGTTTGCCATTGAACTCCACGGGGGGAAAGGGGGAACCCGCTGAATAGATAGCTTTTCCCTAAAAAACACACAGAAATGCTTAATTCTAAATATAGAAAAGGATAATAACACTTAACTTACGTCTGAAAAATTGTAAGCCTGTTCGGCGGTGCATTCAGCTTTTGCGGTTGGATTGGAAAAGGCAAAAATGCCGGGTCGCTCGTGATTCTTGGCCATGGAGCGAATTATTTTCTCTGAAAACAATCCAGCTGCCGAAGTAGCACCCATTATAATCGAGGGCTTCACCTTCTCCACAAGATCCTCGAGCGACTTAATGGGCTTCATGTCCTTGGCGAACACGACTATATTCTCGGGCAAATCCGTTCTCTTTGTGGTCAGTAGTCCGTTTTGGTCGTACATGTAAATATTCTTGACAGCCTCCCTTTTGCTGAGACCCCTGGATATGAGCTCCTGCTTGAGGAGATACGAAATGCCCATGATAGCACTGCCTGCTCCTGCGAAAAGGATTACATGATCCTCTAAAGGCTTCTTGGTTATCCGCTGGATGCCCAGCAGTCCTCCCAAGCCCACTGAAGCTGTTCCCTGGATGTCATCGTTGAAGTGGCAGTAGCACTCTCTGTATCTGTTCAGAAACATAAAGGCGTTTGGTGTGGCAAAGTCCTCGAAGTGGATGAGGGTCTCGCTGCCAAAAGTCTTCACCACCGACTCCACAAATTCATCGACGAAGGACACGTACTCCTCACCCTTCATTCGCTCCTCCCGAAGACCGATGTACAGTGGATCCTCGTGGAGCGACTTGTTGTTAGTTCCCACATCCAAGCAAACTGGCAGCAACGAGCTCGGTGGAATTCCTGCCAAGGCTGTGTAGAGTTCCATTTTACCCACCGAAATGCCCATTCCATTGGCTCCCAGATCTCCCAACCCCAGAATACGTTCTCCATCGGTCGCACAGATGGCTTTAATGCTACTCCTCATGGGCCAATTCGACAGGACCTGCTTCATGTGTCCTCTATCGTGCTTGGTTAGATGGATTCCGGTCATTCCACGATATAGCATTCCGTATATAGTGCAGGCCAATCCCACAGTGGGCGTGTAGATAATGGGCAGCACCAAGTTAACATTTCTGGCCACAAATTGGAAGTACAACCTCTCGTATCCCTGCCGCAAGGCCCTCAGGTAGCGATACCTTCCCACATTTTCGCATATCGAATGAAAGTTCGTCTCGATGGCCAACATCTGTTCATCGTCTGTGCGAATGCAAGCGGGCATAAGGCCATGGATGCCCAATCGCTGGCGTTCTTCCAATGTAAAGGCCAATGCCTATTGGATTTTAATATTATAATATGGTCATTATACAGAATAATCTTCTCATTTAACTTACCTTATTGTACGTATTTGAAAGAACCACCTCAACTGGAACTCGGATTGTGTCATGAGTGCAGGTAGTACGAATAATAATCGATTTCTGTGTGTCCCTAGATTTGTTTTGGTGTGACTTGACCATTGCGGTATTTCGTGTGTAACCATAGCTGAAAATCCTAAAGAAACTCATTTTCTGTGGATAAAAAAAAAACTACAATTTAGCTAAAACTTTAGAAATGTATGTGTCAATAAATTAAATGATTTTCGGTGCATGGCCTCTCTTGGCTTAAAACTTTGGCAATTTATTGCTTTTGTTTCGGAGTTTCCATTCATAAATTCATAATCTTATTTCAATAAAAGCAAACCTCTCTAATTGTTAATGCTGGGGAAAGCTATTAGCAAACAGCTCCTTTCATGCCTCAAATTAAGGACTGCTCGCCATAACAATCTTGATATAACAACCTTTACAACAAATGGAATAATTTGTACTTGGAAAATAAAGTAAAACTCTTGAAAATTTCGGGGGCAATTGTCCCAAAAAAGAGTCGCAGTCAAAAATTCGGGCTAATTTGCATGAGGTCACAAGCAGTTCCGTATCTATCACTCATTATGCATTATTATGGAAATCACTTTTGTAACTGCTATTGTTGTTGGCCGGCCATTAGGGTTGTCAATGACCAGTGGCCAAAGGACAAAGGATACGGCGAAGTCAGCGAAAACGACTCTTGCCGCGGCCATCAAAGGATTTGCTCGGGCTTTGGCCCAAAAATAAAAAGTTGTCCTACCACTCTGTCCTTTGTCCCTCTGTTTGTGTGTGTTTGTGTGTATGTGTGTGGCGGGGCTTGTTTGTCCACTGTTCGCTGCGTTCTTGTTGTTTCACTAATTGTGCCAAATTAGTTGACAACTTAATGTCGTAAAAATTTCAGCTAAATGCCTCAATCTTTTGTTAATGACATTGACAGCGGTGCAACTTTTTTGGACTTGTTTTTGGGTCTCCGGACTTCGTCTTCGAAGCACGTGACACCGCCGGCAGGAGTACGTGACACTGTCAGTGTCAAATGTGCAAGGACATGGCCGAGGAGCCTGTCCTTGTGCCCTCTGCCGTATTTACTCTGGCCCCCATAAATTAACTTTGTGTTTGTTGAGCCGAAATTATAATAGTTTAATTAGTTCGCCTCGCTTTTTTGGCCCAGCCAAGCCTAACTGCTGCTGACAGTTTCATTAGGCCTTAATTAACTGCCTCGGCTTTTGTTAATCAATGTACACGTTGCGTATGCTCAATCTCGTCTTTGTTTCCTCTCCTTTTGCAGATCACGTCAAGGACTTCAGTTGCGGCCCGCTGCACTACAAGACCTTCTACATGGACGAGCGCAACAATGCGTTGTATGTGGGCGCAATGTAAGTATATATTTATGTTATGGGGGTTCTAAGATTACAGTTGGTTAACTAGATCAATATAAGCCTTGTACAGCTGCCTAAAAGCTGATTGGCTCATAGTATTCCCAGTCTCATTGAATTATGGGATATGTGTTTGATTTACCTACTAAATTTGGAATCTAAATCAAACTAATCTTGGAGAGCGCTATTTCAAAGATTTGATGGCTTTTTTGCATTTGCACTTAAGACATAAAGAAAATTTAAATAACTTGAAGAAGGTTTTCTACAAAATTGTTCCAGGATACGAACTAAAGTTTTTGTTTCACAATTTCAAACAGTTTTTTCTACTTTTTATTTTACATTTCTAATCAGTAAAATTCTAAAAAATCTGTCTGATTATTGGACGAAGCTCAACTATATTCCCTTTTATTAAACAAGTTTTCAGTTTTTCTCTTCTTGTATATAAAACAAAAGAACAAATATTAAAAAATAAATAAGTAGTTGTAGGTATTAAGCATTAGGTATATTTTGGTAAGGAAATTGGACAATCAGGCCTTTAGAAATAAGGTTACCCACTTGAAGGATTGTGACCTTACAACCATTACTTTGCGTCCTTCAGCTGGTGGACATTTACCTTGAACCGAAGCAATTAACTATTTATGTTAATAGTTCTTTGTGGTCTGCAATAAATATTTATGGCTTAATAAAACCCTTTTAATGCTGAAAAATATGCCATAATTTTCGGAAACTTTCTTTTCCGGTCGCCGACAATTAGAAAGTTCCGCCCGAGACGGCATGTGGCTCCCTACTTGGCAACCCGAACGCATTGGGGGCTGCATATTTCATTTTCCAAGGGACGGGGCACCCGGCCACACTGTCGGCATACATAATTATGAATTAATGCCACCGGCGAGGAAGGGGCAAGGTCGGCGAGGGGGCTCTGCAATTTGACAAGGAGCGCACCCGTCTGCTCATTTGTCTGCGGCAAGTTGGACACGGCCGCATTTTCACAGTTCTGCGGCTGCGGAGGAGCCCGGAGAAGCCAGGGAACGAGCAGGGGAAGGAGTCCCTAAAAGCAGGCAAACAAAGTAACCAAAATTACCACTTGACTCGAGAGCCACCGAAGCGGCTGAACCGACTGAACCACCGATCCACCGACGACCCCACGCAACCACAGCTGGCGGCTCTCGTCAGCGATTGCCGGTCTCCTAGAGCCTGGATGGGAAATGAAGATTAATGGCTCGCAGTTGTCGGGGGAAAGCTACCAAAAACTCTGCCGGCAACTACATAAAACACACTTTAGACCGCTTCCACTGCCCCTTTGCCTTTGCCTTTGCCTCTGTCTTTCCGTTAGCGTTTGCGTTTGCGTTAAGGTTTTCCTTTTGTTTTTCCGCGGCGCCGCAAAAGTTTCGAGTGGCCGGAAAACGGCGAGAGATGGGCTGCCTGCCAGCGCTTAAAGTTTTGTCTGTCTGTCTTTCTGTCGCTCTGCCGGGCTGACTGGCTGGCTAGCTGGCTGGCAATATTGCCACATTCGACATATCAATCAATCAGGGCACACTGACTGCAATAAGTACGCTGGCAGGCCCGACAGCTCGCCACACTGCACAGCAGGTGTGTGCGCCTGACAACGATTTTTCAAGCCAGAAAAACAACAAAAAAAAAAAAAAGAAAGACAGGAGAACAAAAATAAGAAACAGGGAAAAATGTCAATGAGCCCGGGTTTGCCGAGGCCAGACAGCTGGCAACTGGTGTGGCATTAACTTATCGCATGAGGGGGCACGAGCCGGGGATTAACTCGAGTGCCCCGGGTTGACAAAGTTTTCCTCTTTACCATGCTAATTCATTTCTCGGCCCTTTCTCTCTTTCTCTTCCAGGGATCGCATATTTCGGCTCAATCTGCGCAACATCAGCCAATCGATTTGCGAGGTAAGAAAATTGAATTAATCTGGAAATTCCTTACAAACAATATTTTCACCTGGTAACTGTCAAAGGTTCTACACTTAGAAGGAACTTATATAAAGTCATTAGAAAAGTGCAATGTGAAGGTTATTCAATAGCACTCTTTGCTATAATTTTCAATAGCTCTCTTTAAGAGTGACCTATAATTGTAAAAGAGCAAACAAAAACATTAATGGCAATCTCCTCATTTTATATGCCCAACTGTTCTGCATTTCAATAACAAGAATCGATGAATTCACGAGCGCCTTTAAGAACCGCCCTCTGCATTTCTGAGTGACCAACTTGTCACTGACAGCTCGCAATTGCTCTTTAATGATTCCATCTTCAACTATCAATATCCGCCTCGGTCCATTCAACCATTTTCCGCCACGATTTTTTCGTCCTTGCGAGGATGCAGCCCATTGCTCCCATTGCACTATCGCCACCTCCTGAGACGCAGCAAATGCTTTTAACAGCAATTATTTGTGCTGACTTCGGGGCGGCCAAAAGGAATTCGATTCCGATTGCGATTCCAAGTCGAGAACCCAGCACTTAGAGCTCGGCCGAAAGGGACTGACACTTGGGGCAAGTGGAAATAAAAGTGGAAAGTGCATCCACAGAGCCACCGGATATTGTGTCTATATGTCAAGCATAAAAATTGTCAGTCGATGGCTTTTTCGCCCACGCCATTGATTTGTGGCTTTCACTTAGGCCAAAGTATTTGCAGCAAGACAAACTGCGAGAGGAGATTCCCTGTCGATTTGAGTGCCGCAACACAAAATACAAAAACTCGAAAAAAAAAAAACACGAATCGAATTAAATAAACAAATGCCCAACGTGAGCCACATACAGAGTACAAATAAAATAAAAACGCGTTATGCGAGTGAGCCAAAAATTCTGGCGCGTGCTCTCGGTTGAACATCCCCCACTTTCGCATTCCAGCACGCTTTCAATAAACTCGACTAACATAAATTTAAACTCGATGCCATTTCTCATTTCCACAGCGCGATGTCCTTATATTGGAGCCCACCGGATCGGATATTCTAAATTGTGTGTCCAAGGGCAAACGCGAGGTGAGTCTGGCTTGATTTTCACTAACCATTTATGTCAATCCAAAGCATGTTCGAAATTTTCTGCCTATATCGAATTGTAAACTCACGGCCTCGCCCATTTTTTGTTTCCATTTGCATTTCCAAAACCACAAACCCACAAAAACCGACGTATGATTTCCTTACGACTATTATTTTCTAACATTTATTACAATTACACACAACAAAAAAAAACCGAATTGAATGCAATTGCATTTTCTGGCGCTTGACAAGAAGGTGGAATGCCGCAACCACATAAGGGTTATACAGCCGATGAACTTCAATGGCCAGAAGCTATATATCTGCGGAACTAATGCCCACAATCCCAAGGACTATGTAATAAATGTAAGTATTCTGGAGAAGGTAATGGAAATCATGACTGAATCCCATTCACAGTAATATTTGGTTTTAAGTTGTAAAAACCAAAATCATGTTGAAACCATATTAATGGTTTAAGGAAAATTGAATCACGTATTTATAATTGGTATAAAATATGTGTTCACATTGACAGAAATTGAATGTACGAAATCAAATAAGCTTGAAACATCTTAAATGTCAGGATAAATATTTGCCATACCTAAATCTCTGCCAAATTGATTCATATTAAAATAAAATACAATAATATTTGGCTGAATTATTTTAAATAAAAAAACTGAAATTCATATAAAAACTGAAATTCATATGTTTACCTTGAATAACACCCCTTCTTTGTAAATGAAAGACGAACGATTTTCTTGGGACCTCATCAAAGTGCCTGATTGTGAATGTCAGTCAAGTTTTTGAAGTTCATTTCAGCCCAGCGGGGGCTCAAAATTAAAGTCAACTAATGCGCTTTTCACTCTGCTCTCTCTCTCCCACTCTCTACCTCTCTCTTTCTCTCTCTCTCTCTTTCAACCCCCCATTCCTGCCCACCGAAATGTACACACCCCCAGGCAAACTTAACACATTTACCCAGATCCCAGTACGTGCCCGGCATTGGGCTGGGTATTGGCAAGTGTCCCTACGATCCTGCTGACAACTCAACCGCCGTCTATGTGGAGAACGGAAATCCCTTCGGCCTGCCAGCCCTGGTAAGTTCGACCCGAAAAGCGGAAGTGGAATAAAAGTAAGGATAGGGGATACGGGATAAGGAGTAAGGGAAGGCACGAATAAAAAGAAAAATGTCAATTGTAATAAAATTACAAAAGTAAAGCGGGGCCAACAGAACAGAAGAAGAAGAGGAAGTTGGCAAAGTTGTGTTTTTTGGGACGGGGCAAGAAAATTTTAAAGACGGCAAAAACATAGAAAGGCGGCAATAAAGCAGCTGAAATTAAATTAGACCAAGGCATACAAACACACTCAAACGCACGCACACGCACACATACATATATACAGAGACACACACGCACACATTGAGAGGGAGGCACGTTCGTACACTTTATGCGTAATTGTGTGCGTGCGTGCCTTGGCTTACTGGGCGTATGCGTGATGTTCGAGCCTTATCAACAGTTGCCCCTTGCTAACTATGCCTGTGTCCCTCTGTTCCCTTTGTTTTCCCTTTTGTTTTTGTGCCAAACCAAAAATGCAGTACGCCGGCACGAATGCAGAGTTCACCAAGGCGGATTCCGTCATATTCCGCTCGGACCTCTACAACCTGACGAACGGGAGGAAGGAGGCCAACTTCAAGAGGACCGTCAAATACGACTCCAAGCTGTTGGACAGTAAGTAGTAGCGGAGAATAACACAAGATGAAGCCTACAAATTTATAATAAATTTTTTTTGTTTCCAAAGCTGATTTTCCAAGAATTCTTGGAGGCAGTTTCAGCTTTGAAAAAAAAAGCAGATTACAGTACTTAAATAAATAATTTAGTTGATATAATGCATTTATTTTTTATTAAAAAAACCTAGCAAGCAATAACTTAGAAAAGTTTTTTAATATAAATTGAGGCTTTATTAGTTTACCTGAATAAGATCTTATTTTGTTTATAAGTAACAAATAACCCTTGGAATATTATCTTAAGTTCATAAATTCCTGTTTAAAAAACTACTCAAGGATAACTTTTAAGTTATTCAAGTTATTATAAAGAAGATAGAAATCACTATAAATCCTCTAATCAATGAACACTTTTATGACACCTTTATAGAGAATTTTAAATAAGCCTACCCTATATTTGTAGTTACAAATTTCTGAATAAAAATTGATTTTCTTCTCTTTTAGAACCGAACTTTGTGGGCTCCTTTGAAATTGGGGAGTTCGTGTACTTCTTCTTCCGCGAGCACGCAGTGGAGTACATAAACTGCGGAAAGGCGGTCTACTCCAGGGTTGCCAGGGTCTGCAAAAACGATCGGGGCGGAAAGTACATGATCAGCCAGAACTGGGCGACCTACTTGAAAGCGCGGATGAACTGCAGCATCTCCAGCGAATTCCCCTTCTACTTCAACGAGATACAGTCGGTGTACAAGATGCCAACCGATGATACCAAGTTCTATGCCACGTTTACAACGAATACGAACGGTCTGATTGGATCGGCAGTTTGCAGCTACGACATCCGGGACATCAATGCGGCCTTCGACGGTGAGTGTTCACTGTATGTGTGTGCGAGGTGGGGGGAGGATGCTCGTGTGATTTATTGCAATGTCCATAATTTTTCGGGGGGATTCCTTTTCTCCGGCGACGGCGGATGGAATTACGCGCACAGGTGGAGGTCCTGTTCCCTGGAATTCGAGCGTTAAATGGTGCGCATTGAATTGATGGTGGCATCCTCACCACCCAACCATCCAACCACCCAAACCACCCACTCCGCCCATTCCACCTTCTTTTATTGAAACAGTCTCACATTCAACTTGAATTTCTTTAACTCTCGGAAACGGGAGGGCCGTCCAAGTAATGAGTACAGCCAACACTTTTTAACCCAAGTTGGCCCGGAAAAGTTCATTAACACCATAAAGTTGGGCTCTCTGCTGCGAGTGTGGAGCGGTGCCAAGACTGACAGGCAGACAATCGGGCAGACAGATCCAACCAGACACTGCCACCGGCAAAGTGCTGCAAAAAATCTGGCATACACTTAAAATTCATTACGAAAAGTTTGCGGGCATGTTGCACAGACAGCGGCGAGTGTGATAAAAAAAATGTGGAAAGCCACAGCAATTAATTATGGCCACAAACGATTATGCTGCTCCACTCGAAGGCCGGGTTGCGATTCTTAAATTGTATTTCATATTTGTTACATAATAATGTTCATGCGGAATCCAGCATCATTAAATGGAATGCAAAATAAATGATGTCACCCCGAGAATAAATGAAAAAAAAAATGTTGATACTAGTTACATTTTGTTTTTTTGAGTTTAATGAAAAATTGTTCATTAGTATAAAGCAATCCAATTTAAATTTTCTTAGATATGGACTGTAATTTAAAATTCACCAAGAAACTCTTTTATGATATTTTATAATAAATGTATATATCTTATAAAATTATTAACAATATCACTGATGTTTCCTCGTTATTTCTCTATCAAACTGAACTTCGCATGAACATTAAAGCCCTGGCTGTGTGTCTCTTAAATTGTAGTTTTTATTTACCGAGTGCGAGTGCCACAAATCAGGACTCGCACAGTACTGACACACATAAATTAAGTGCAGCATTCTCCGGCACTCAACTCCGTACTAACGCCTCCACCTCCCCCGTTTTCTCTTCCTACCCATCTGCTATATAAATCCAGGCAAATTCAAGGAGCAGGCCACCTCGAACAGCGCCTGGCTGCCCGTTCTGAACTCGAAAGTGCCGGAGCCACGTCCGGGAACTTGCCACAACGACACCGCCACGCTGCCGGACTCCGTGTTGAATTTCATTCGCAAACATCCGCTAATGGACAAGGCGGTCGATCATGAATTTGGCAATCCGGTCTTCTTCAAGCGCGACGTCATACTCACCAAGCTGGTGGTGGACAAGTAAGTGAGAACTGTATTCATTAGCGCCGCCAGCCAGTTGCCAGTTGCCATTCCGCCAGTCCGGCTGTCCGGCAGACTGGTGGTCTTTACTAGTCCACTGGACTGATGGTCTGACGGTCTGATGGTCTGATGGTCTACTGGTCTGGCAAGGAGCCAGTCGCATGGGAGTATCCCTGTTGACATTTGTCGGGGCAATGTGTGGGTAGACTGCGAGAAAAACACACATTTCCATTTATTACTTTAATTTAGTAAAAAGTTCTTAGCCATGAATTATAATTTTAAATTAAGCTGAAAATTAGTTAAGACTTTCGAATAGAGTATGTTTATTTTTTTTTTATTTACTAGAAAATTATTAAAACGGTTTGATTCTAATGGGTAATTATAAATAAGGCAGGACAATTAGCAGAAGGCAACTTCTTGGCGAAACAATATTAATTAAAGTTAGCTACAGTGAAGTACAAATGTTCCACAGATTTTAAATCACCCTAAAACATAAACCTTTTTTAAGAAAAGTCAATTTTCGAAAGGCAGCTTTTGAAATGTTTTTATCAAAAAAGCCCGAAAACTTTCAGACTTAAAAGAACTACAATGATAATACTTTTAAAATAAGTATAAGTCTTTTCAAGTTGTTAAGGTTTCAAAATTTGTTTTAAATTTATTAACTATTATTTTCAGTTTATTAATTTTTAAGACTATTCTCTCTCTAAGTGCACAGACTCCTGGGCTGGCTCAGTGCTGTCAGTTGTTCTGGCAATGTTTTGTCTTGGCCGGAACTTGTGAACAAAGTGCCGCAGGATGTGTTTTCAGTTAAGCGCTTGCCACTGACGCTCGTATTCTTGGCTTTCTTTCGCCCCGTTTTTTTCCCTCAGGATACGGATCGACAAGCTGAACCAGGAGTTCCTTGTGTACTTTGTGGCCACGACATCGAGTCACATATACAAGATAGTGCAGTTCATGCACTACGGCCAGCGGCACTCGAATCTGGTGGACATCTTCGAGGCCTCGCCGCACAACGAGCCGATCAGGGAACTCACCTTGAGCCACAAGACGGGATCCCTGTACCTGGCCACCGACCACCAGGTGAAGCAGATCGACATGGCCATGTGCGCCCGCCGCTACGACAGCTGTTTCCGCTGCGTTGCGGATCCCTACTGTGGCTGGGATCAGGAGGTCAACGCCTGCCGACCCTATCAGCTGGGTCTCCTGCAGGACGTGGCCAACGAGACGTCCGGCATCTGCGACACGAGTGTCCTGCGCAAGAGGGTCACCTCCTCCTATGGGCAGACTCTGCATTTGTCCTGCTTCGTCAAGATGCCGGAAGTGCTGAGGAAGAAGCAGACGCGCTGGTACCACCACTCCACCGAAAAGGGACGGTGAGTACTGGGAAAATGTCCTTAAAATCTATTAAAATATTATAAAATAAGAACGAAGATTGGGTATTCGCTACTCGCCATTTTTTGGAGATTTAATCGATAAGAAAGTATTTTATTACTCCAAAAAAGTTCGTCCCAATCAAGGACAATTTAAATAGACATAAATGATAAACAACGTATTAAGTTTGGTATTTCTTTTTGACATTTTTAAGACATTAAATATTTTTTTTATGTTTTTTGCAATATTCTCTTGAAACTTTTTTATGCCTTTATCAAACGTCAGGCTCTATTTCGATTCAAATTTTTAAAGAAAAATGATAAGGTTACAGGCTCCATTAATTGAAAAGTTCAGTGAGCATTATTTAAAAAAAACGCATAACACCTCTAGAATATGGTAACCCAAACCCATTAGTTTCAGCAAAAAGAAAAGTTTCAAAGAAGTAACTTTAAAATGGTCGGTCGACCATTGTGTTTTGAGTTTTCGGGGGAAACCCCACGCCATTCTCATCTATCTGAATCGAAGATCTCCGGGAAAATTGAAAGCGAATAATGAAAGGGAGGGGCAGGGGGAAATGTGTAAGCGAAACGCCGCTTCATCTCACTTAGCCGTGCCAATGCTGCGGTAAATTGACACTTTAAAATGCGCTCGAAGTCTGCTTTTTGGCGTTTACACTGCTGCCGGTGCCCAAGTAATGGAAAAACTTTCAACTTTCCAAGCGAATAGTCGGAAAAGTCTGTGTGTCTCGCGCACACAGTTTATATTGATTTTTATTGTGCGTTTCCAATGCGAATAGAAAATGGAAAATCCCCTGCGCTATCGCAGCAGCCATCTGAAAAGCCATCTCTCTACATCTGTCCCTATCTTTCCCTCTCTCTCTGTCTCTGTCTTTCAGCTACGAGGTGCGCTACACGCCCACCAAATACATCGAGACCAACGAGGGCGGACTCGTCCTTTTGGCGGTGAACGAGGGCGACGGCGGCCGCTACGACAGCTACTTGGATGGCACCCTGCTCTGCAGCTACGGCGTGACCGTGGACGCCCACAGGTGAGTCAGCTCGAGAACTACAAGTCAGCCAGATCCAGACAGTGCTGCCAAGTTGGGTGGGGGAAAACAGGGTTGTGGAAGCTCAAAATAAAATGGGAAATATAATAATGTAGTTTACCTAAGAATGTTCAAAAAGTATTGGAATTAAATTTTAAATAAACTTAAGAAAACATAAATTTGAACCAAGTAGCTACATTTTAATATACGTATTTTAAAACATAATCCTCAATTGTGATATTCTCAAAATGGTAATCAAATTATAATAATTTAGACTTATTAATTGAATTAAGAATTTTTCAAGAAGGGGAAGCCTGTTTTCTGAAACTCACTTGAGTGTCAACATTTAAAGAAAAATTCCATCGTTGTAATCATAAAGCAAGAAATATTGACTCAAATTCTTGGTCAGGCACAAAAATTAAATATATTAATTTTTATATTTCCCTTCGATTGAATTTCGATCTGATTTGCTTAAGGAATATATGTATATATATGCATATCTACCAAACCAAATGCTATATCCCTCTGGTTATCAACCACCGAATCGTGATTGAACTAGAAAATCTCCGTCTTGGCAGCACTACTGACACCCAATACCAAATACCCAAGCCCCTCCAGCCTAATTTCCGCGAAAATGTCAAAAACTTATTGTTCACTTTTACGCAATTCAGGTGCTCGCCGCCCTCGCAGAAGCAGGACTACCAGAAAATCTACTCGCACTGGTGCAACGAGTTCGAGAAATACAAATCGGCCATGAAGCAATGGCAGGCCAAACAGGAGGTGTGTATCCATGGGAATTATATTTCTGGCTTTAAGCGCCAGCTGCCGTTAATTGTTTTAATTAATTTTTCGGCATCAGGTGCGGGGGTGCTGTTTGAGTTTTAATTATTTTGTAATTCGCTGGCAGAGATCTAAGTGCTTCCCCCCATCTTATTCTCTCTCCCCCTGTTTTTTCCTTTAATTAGCAATGCGGCCTCAAGGACAAAACAGGACCAATCAGCAGCAGTGGCAAGCACGTGAACGATGTGTTCAGCAACGATGCTCTGGTCTGACCCAGAAGTGAGTATCCTTGAATCAAAGAATATAGAGCAACCCATTCTATCTTTAGTCCCCGCATAATCAGAACACTGTGAAGAAATCCTTATAGAATCAAGAATATATTTAGAAAAGAGAATATCTGTCAATAAAGATACAAATTACTCAGAACTTGAGCTTAAATAAATCATAAAAGTTTCTACCTATGGCTTAAAGAGTGTACAAATGCAACTTAATAGTCTAAAAATTCAACCAAGAACTTTAAGACAGATTTTAAAGAAGATTTAAACAGAACCATATTTTAAGCATTTTACAATTTGAACGTATTATTTGCTATTGTTTAAACAAAAGCTACAAGAAAAGGAGAATAGCTCTAGCTACTGAGGTATAGTTTTTTTACTATCCCATTATATTATCCCAAAATTATTCTTGACTTTAGAAGGTTATTTTTCGCCCAGTACACCCAACCATCGTCATCAGTCCTTGCATAACCAGTAGTTGTAGTTTTAGTAGTCGTAGACCCTGACGAGATCTAACCGAAAATGTCCTTTGTCCATCCCCCCGCCCCCCTTGGCTGCTGCTGATGCCCCTCAAAAATTGTTGTTGCCGCTGCCCAGAGTACTTGTACAGCTTTGAGTTCTTGTCGTCGTCGACGGAGGGCGTGGCCACCGCCCACCGCAAATTGTACATTTTCATGTTCGTGCTTACCATATTTGCTCGCTTCTAAAGTTTCTAGTTAAAATGTAAATGTAAGTTGAGTGCCCATGTAAGACAACCCACACTAACCCCCCGTTTTCCCTCTTTTCCCGCTCCCCCACCTTCCCGATTTTCCGCTTTCCCTCTGCTGCCCACTGAATCTCACTTTCTATATCTAAACATATTTGCCTTATTTGGGTTATTCTGTTTGCAGGCGCAGAAAGGCAGTAAGCACCCGAGGAAAATTCGGAGAACAACTATGAAAATGCGACAAGGGCCGAGCTGAGGAAAAACAAAACAAAACAAAACAACAAAAAAAAAGTAAAGAAGGAATATAAAGGAAAAACCACTACAAAGACTGAAATTTTTAAGCTTTTAAAATCGACAATATTTCCGATAATTTCGATGCGTTTTTGGTCATGCTTTCGTTTCGTTTCGAGATGTTGTCAGCGTCAAACTGAATGATTTTCGACATTAACTAACTGATATACAAAGAAGGAGTAAACGAGAAAAGTTACTAGCAAAAGGATCCTGCCATAAGTCAAATGGAAATTACGGTTTTACACTCACACAAAGACACCTACAGAAGACACTATTTCTATTTCGAGCCTAAGGTTAAGCTAATCTAACAGATACGGATATGGATACGGATGCGCAAAGCAGAAACAGATACGGATACAGTTACAGATACAGTACAGTTACAGATACAGATACAGATGGAACTGCAACCACCTAAGTGAGAATCTGACCTAAGGCATTGCATAACCAAGCTCGTGAGGCGCAACGATTTGATTTTGATTTCGATTTGTTTAGTTTCCGGCAACTCGTCGCTTGGCCATTTCGGGTTTGGGGTTGGGAAGATCTTAAACGAATTTGTATATTACTTAGCCATATTTGTTCGACTAAACTAGCGTAAGATATACACACACGAATAGCTGCCCCTGTTTAGGTCATAGACAAGTACGGAACCAACTTATTGCGATAGCCAAAACCAGAAACGGAAGTTAAGTTTCTGAGGACAAATGACGCACAGCACGATGGCTATATAGATTCAGTATATAGCCTAGGGCGACTTGTATATAGGAGAGCTTTAGACGATAAGTAAACCAGCATTGTTTTGATTTTACTCGGCTCCGATTATGATTTGAACTTCTCTATTCGGCATTAACTCGCTCTTGTATAGATTGTGCGTTGGCCTAATGTTTACGATAAGCAATACATAGTTATATATATGCATACGCGTACTTATAAATAAATCTAGATACATGAAGTTACTGCATTAAGACCAACATGCTCATTATTACTTACCCGAACGTAGCGTAGGTAAGTTGGTGTGGCAAATAAATACGTTTTTAGTAATATTGCAGAAGTTCATACACACGAAACAAACTCAAACTCAAACTCAACTCGAAACACGACTCGTTGCATTTAGTAAACATATTTATGTATATCCGCGACAACTGCCATAATATAGCAAAAATCGAGGAAAACCCAAGCGCTTCACTCAACCCGGAAAACAAAATAGGTTTGTTCGAAAGAAAATAAAACAAAAGAAGGCAACTGAAAGGAAATCTTAAGAAATACTTCACCCACACACACTCAAAATATTTTTCTAAAGATTTTCTCTGCAAAATTTTTAATGTTTTCATCTTAGGACTTACCCAAAAAAAAAAAAAGGAAATAAAAGCAAACATTTTAGCATTGCATACTGGCATTGCCATTGTAAATGAACTAAACCAAAACCACAAAAAGAAACCTATTAAACAAAAAATATTTAAAAGCTACTAATGCTCTGAGCTTCTAACTTTAATGAACGAAATGTTTTTGCGTTGCCTTTAGTAGAGTTTTTGTTTGGACATTTATTGTAAATAATTTAAAGATTATGTGAAATGTTTTGTATGACAATCACATGATGTTGAGTAAAAAAATAAAAGAAAAAAGCAAACAAAAGAGGATAAAAATGGAAACTCGGAAAAACATGCAGAGAATATGAATCAAATTGCCAATGCGGCAATTAACGATGGAAATTAATATTAATTGAGTACTTAACGAACAATTCACTGTAAAAATATTAATACAAAGTAACTAAATATTCGCGGTAAATATATTATATACATAAATAGATAAACGACTTTTACAAAGTATTCATACAATAAAAGAAGATTTGCGCTTAACCATCATTCGAATAAATCCAATTCATGGTTCCATTCGGAGAATTTCAAAAGCAGATTGGTTCACGAGCTATCAAAGTATTTCAGAAAAACAACAAAACAGAATAACAGAAACAAATTAAGAAAACAAATTAGGTGTAAACACATAAAAGTAAAATGCAGTAAATAAATGTGATAAGATTCTTTAATAAGCAAAACCGATCTTTGTGTGTGGACTTTTATTTGGGGAGTCGACTGTAAAAAGGGGAACAGCGGGAACAGAACTGTTCTTAGTCGAATTCGACTTCGAATGTTCCGGGACTTTGTTTATTTTTAATGGACAAAGTATTGGTGAGTATAAAACAAGAGCGATAACAAGAGAGACTTAACATAAACAGTGACTTCTTCAAGTTGAATTTCAAATACTCTTTCTTTAATTTGTTGTGTTCGTTGTAAGAACAAATCTTAAATAAAATTTTAATGAAATGGAGCGACTATCCTGATTGCCGACCTGATTACAGGTTGAAAAATAATTATTACGTTGCTTCGCTGAAAGTTCTTATTGCAATTCATATCGAGCATATTCTAAAAATCATGTTGGTCAATTTTAGTAGGGTATAAACAGCACATTAAAATTTGTTTGTTTTTCCAAGCGGACGGCAATATTTATTTCGTCTCAAGTAATTTAAGTATTAGTAACAAACAAGCCGCTGACCGAGTAACACTGATTAATTCAAAAGAAATTCCCATTTACCAAATATACAAATAGAGCTTCTGAAAAAATGTCAACATTGGGGATAGTGATACAGTTCCTCCTTCTTGGCCTTGTCCTAGTTTCTGGCAGTTTTCGCTATCACAGAAAACTGAAATACTCTCCGGAGCTGATAAGCGAGCTAAAAGACTTTGAAAAGCTGATCCCCAGTGTAACCATCGATGAAATAGTAGCCGAGCACATGATTACGGATTCCGGCTTTCGCAAAGCCATTAAGTTTTTGCGCAGCTCCGATTTCAAGAGGTTACAACACCGCATTGAATCTCTGCCAGAAGTTGTGGATCTGATTAATTTTGTGCACCTCAATGACACGGCCACAGGAGAAGTGAGGAAACACTTTCTCTATCATGACAATTATATCAGAAGTCGCCGCTCTGCTGGTGAAGAAATCAGAGAGGAGATCGTTGTAATACTACTCCAGCCAACCTTTATTGTTAGGCAACTGAATTCGTTTACAAGCTTTGTGGAAGAACTACTTACTCATCTGCCCCGTGATCGCTTTGTGGCTTTAATAAACGAAAAGAGGAAGACAAGCCCGATATTTGCAAAGTTCTATCAGGCCCTTAAAAGTCCGGAATTCAAAACAAAATCTGAAGCGGCTTGGGTAAGAGATAAATTAATAAAAAACATTAAAATATTTATAGGTAATGAAAAAGCTCAAGAGCGAAATGAAAACAAAAACCCTTATTATATAAAGAAAATATATTAACGAAAACTAAAGTTCAAAAGCAAAAGAATATGTATTATAGAAGAAGTGTTTGAAGGAAGTAACCGGCTTAAATGGCTTGATTGAGAATATTTGATTGCTCAACTGTAATCATTTTATTTTAATAACTATCTTGTAAATATTGTCTTTTTTATTTGATCGCATACAGACTCTAAAAAGTGGTATTTAAATATAAATTTAAAAGAAACCCTCAAAACGTAAATGCAAATTTGAACATTTTCTTTGTCAAGCAAAAGGCTTAACGTTTGCTTTGTTTATAAACTTATATGCTTTATTGATTTCAGAGCTCAACCAATGTGCAGAGCGTGGTTCGAGAGCTCTCGGGACACTCCATCAACAGCCAGGAGCTGAAATCGATTGGATACGAAGTCATCTCCTGGGGTCCAACCTAAACCAAGAACTCAATGTACACAAGTCCAATAAAATCAAAACTCCATGGCGGTGTTGAAGAGGTTCAAAGAGGGTCAAAGTCAAGTTCTGTTGCCTTGTAATAACATGTGGCTAATGAAAATTCCAGCTGGGTTCCATTCATGCCAAAAGGCCAACCGATAAGCGATGGCCGGAAAATGCAGTAAAAAACCTAAGCAAATAACTCAGTGTGACAAAGGGGAAAACGACACAATGCCGGGTTGCATTTCATTTTCCGTATTGATAAATGGAATGGAATATCATGCTTTCGCTCAGACGCACACCTGTCAAAGCCAGACGCACACACATCCACACACATCCACACACACCCACACACCATCACACACACACAATCGAGCACTCGGGCAATTTAATTTGTCTGCATTTTTGTTGTGGCCATGTTTGTTTCCTACCATTTCATGGTGGTTGTTTCAATTATTTTATTGTCGCACGGCGATAGTTTCGAATGCAGAGTCACTGGAGAGTTCCCGAAACCAGTCAAAGCACCACCCGTTCAGAAATATATATACGTATGTACTATATATAACCACACAGCATGAGTTGACACATGAAAATTGCATGCAATTAATTGCCCGGCGGCGTACTTGTGCTCCGACTTTGGTTCGAATCGAAATCAATATGCAGACGGGGCAAACAACTGTTATTAGACATGATACGCCATGCAATTTGACCCCCGTTAGAGCCACCCTAATACCCCCCTTTGGAGCCACCCTAATCCCGGTTCGCCGTCTCACCAGTTCACTCGATTTAATAATGGTTTCAGTAAGTATAGGTCCTAGATGTTCAGTGTGTAGTACTTGAGGGATTCGGTGGTGGCGATACTGCGGCTCTGCATGCAGTACACTTCCACCAGGTTCTTGCGGTAATCGGGATTGTACATCGATGCCTTGATGTACTCCATGGGGTTCTCCGGCTGGGGCCACAAGGTGGCCAATCCTCGCCGGAAGGCGTACGTGAAGAGGGCCTCGGCCATCTGCAGGCTGATGCACTGGATCTTCCTCATCGGCGGATAGACGTTCCGCTTCTCCAGGTCGCAGGGCCAAACCAAGCTGGCCAATCGCTCGGCGGCCACGCAGAAGGCCTCATCCGGAACGGTGGTGAACCCGGCCAGCATCACTCCATAGCTTATTCCGGCCACCAAGTAGCTGCTGGTGCAGTGACCCGGTTGATACCACTTATTGGCGTACTTCAGTGGCGGCAACTTCGATCCCGAGATGAAGATGCAGCGACCTTTTGTGTAGGCAAAGGCATTCTCCGCCGTGCACTCCGCCTGCTGTTGAGGTCTCGAAAGAGCAAATATTATGGGCTGTTCGGCACTCCTTTCCATGGCCCGAAGGACATCTGGTGTAAAGCTGTTGGGCTGCGAGGAACCACCCACCAGAACATTGGGTTTCAGCTGCTCGATCACCTCCACCAGGCTGGAAATCGGCTCCCGGGGTCTGACGAATTCCAGGAGCTCCTCGGGTATCTCTGGCCTGCCCACCACTACCAATCCGTTGGCATCGCAGAACCAAATCCGCTCGCGCGCTTTCGCCTCCATTAGTCCTTCCCTTATGAGGAGGGCCCGGCACAATCGAGCCATGCCAATGTTAATGGCATCGGCTCCATAGAACAGAAAAACGTTGGATGAGAAGAAGGTTCTCTTGAGTCGGTTGCACACAATAACTCCAGCTAAAGCCACCGCTGCCAAGCACTGGAAGTCCACGTCCACGATGCACTGCCTCGAACGGTACAACTCCAACTGCTTCTTGGCCTTCTGGGCCTCAAAATCCATGCAGAGTATCAGAGCATGGGAGCCATACTGCTGAGTGACTGCCATGGTGAACTCCTCGAAGAACTTGTCGTACAACTCATCCGAGCCACGGTGCTCCCTCAATCCCGTGTACATGGGGTCCTGCAGGAGCTCCTCGTTGTTCGTGCCCACGTCCAGCATGACGGGCAGGCAAAAGTCCGGATGGACGCCCGCGTAGATCACGTTGTTGTGAACTCTGGAGAATAGGACGGGCATCTCATCCACTCCGAGATCACCGAGACTCTGAACAGAGGCTCCGTTGCTGACCATCAGGATGCGCACGACACGAATCGGCCAGTTGGCCAGGATCTGCGGAATGTGGCCCAGATCCTTGATGGTGACGTACAGACCCTGGCCGACAATGTGCAGGATCCGGTGGATCTTGAGCAGAGCCGCCGAGGCCGAGGCGTCCGTCATGGCCACGTAGTGATCGGGATTGCTCAGCAGGACGCGGTAGAAGAGCCGCCTGTTCTTACTCGACAAGTCGTTCAGGAAAAGGTACCGTTGCGTCTCTGTGGTCATCGAATCCAGGATCTTCTGGATGACGATCACCTGCTCCTCGATGGTGCGCACTGCCACGGGAAGCAGTCCGTGGATGGAGAGCACCCTTCTCTCATTCAGGGTGAAGGCGAGTCCCTTGTTGAATCTGCTGCTGTGGAGCATCCAGCTACCGTTGAGCCTCGACGCCGGAGTCCGGCAGTCCGTCCGCCAGAAGGTGTCTACGCGGCGCGGCATCGTTTCGATCCTCTGCATCCTCTCGAAGTCGCTCACGCACATCACCTGGTTCTCCTCCTTCTGCTTCTTCTCGACCTTCGACTGACTCGTCCTCGGCGTCTTCTTCATCGCGTGTGTGTGTGTGTGTGTGTATTGGGGGATATGTAAGGATATGTAAGGTATAACAACAACGGTGCGTGTGGAGTATTATAGTCCGAACAAGACCTGAACCAATACTGACGGGATAAGACCGCCTGCTTGTTAATCCCGCACTCATTTGCATGCACTGTCAGCAAGGAAAGTCATATAAAATTTGGAAATTTGAAATATAAAAAAAAAAATTATATATTATTATAACACAAATGTATTTGAATATACCATGCTTTCATTTTGGGATTGTATTTCATTCTTAATTTGCTAAACAAGATGCAAATCATGCATAAGTTCATTTATGCATTTAGCTTCAATGTGTAAAATGTATAATAAATATTTGTATTTATTGGCAAACATTAAATGTACTAGATAATATAATTTTTTTTTCAAAACACGATAAAGGTTAAAATATATATATTCTTAATTACAACTTAGTCCCACGTTAAAGACTAAAAACGTTTATTAACAGATTTGTAATTCATTTACTGATATACAACTTTCTTTAATATAGTTTAAAAACCTTCTTCAAATCTATGTTTCAGCTCTTTATTTCCAATAGCTAATTAAAATAAAATTAAATTGCTTAAGGTTTGTGGACTTTTAGCCGAGTAGAATTATATTATTATAGAAAAAAAATTAAAAAATGGGAATTATTTAATCATAATTTAATATATACTCTTATAAAAATGCTTATAACTCAAATATAAAGTGAACAATTTGTGTAGTTTGTAGAGTTCATTTACGTAATGGAAATTCTGGCATTGCTCTGAATTTAATTAAAAAGTTTTTCCCTCAGTGCAGCAACCCGAAACGTATTCCAAATTCGAGACCGCATCCAGCATCTCTATCCCGTCATCCCGCCATCCCCCACCACCTCATCCACACCCACACCCACACCCACATCCACGTCCACATCCGCAGCCACATCCATCCGTCCCACCGGGCATTATGCAAATTGTGTTGCGCACTTTGCGGCGACCTCAAACTCAGAGTGACATCCTAAAATGTCGCCACTTCCGCCTCGGATCTAGCCATCTTCCAGTCCCCCCCAATACCCCATCCTCCCTCACTCGGTAAACAAGTTTGTCAGAATTTTGATGCAAAATATCAACAATGTCGAGGGGCTGTGGGTTGGTGGGTTGGCGAACATCAAAAGCCCGCCGAGCCGTCCAAAGTCTTGGCCGCACCTTTTATGCTAAATACGCGCGACAGACAACACGGCCATTGCCATTTGTGGCCGGCACAAGTGCACTTGGCCGCCGGAATCTTAAGTGGAACGGCAGCGGAGTAATATTTTTTGGCCCAAACCAACGAGGGCGAAGGCATGGCTGAGCATTAAAAAACAAAAGGAACCGAATGGCCCGGCCATAAGCGGCTTAATTTCCTGGGACTGCGTCTGGGAAAAACTGGGGATTCGGCCAGCCAACCGGCCAAAAAGAGCTTCCCTTCTCAACTTACACATTCCGATAAGACTAACCGGGGGATACAAAAATTTAAACACAGCAAAAATTCCATAACTAATTGGAAGTGGAAATGCACAATACACACTACGAGGACTCGAACTTGGGTTCTTGGTTCTGGGTTCCGGGTTCTGGGTTCAACCTTCCGAAATCCAATTATCTGCCGAGATGCACAAAACTCTGTGGGAATGCCGGGTGGTGTTGAAGGATATGTGGTTCCAAGGACGAGTGGTTGGTGTTGGATGGTGGGTGGTGGGTGGTTGGGCGTGTATGCATCACAAGTTCATAATGAAATCAATTTTCAATCAATCGTTCGCATAGCAAAGTAGTAGCAGCAGCAGTCAGGCAGTGTTTTTCTCAGTTCTCCTGAGGAGACTTTTGCTCCTGTTTTGTTTGGCTTTATTTGCTCCTTGCTCCCTACTGGTCCTGCTGCCTTTTTCCTGCTCCCTTTCGCTGCTCCCTTTTTCCTGCTCCCTTTTTCCTGCTCCCTTTTCCCTGCTCCCGTTTCCCTGCTCCCTTTTCCCTACTCCTTGCTCCTTTGGACAGTTGGACATTTGCACTTTTTTCGCATTTGCAGCTCGCTCCACTCGCTTATTTTTTTCCACCTTTTCCTTTTCGGCCACGGATGTGCTACAAATTGAATTTCTGCCGCGGGACACATTAAGCGATCGCCTGCCTACGGCCTTTGGCGTTTGAACATAAAAATTTATGCGATTCGAGCGGGATCGAAATGGGAATGGCATTGGGAATGGAAGTGGAAGTGGTAGTGGCGCTGCAGGTGCCCTTCCTGCACAAAGAATGTTTATGCGTCGTTTATACAGAACAATTTGAATATTTTATGGACAAAATTCGATTTCGGTTCGGCTCCCTTCCGACCAGTACGTGCACTAAAAAAGTTTTGCATATGGAAATTGATTTCCTTTGACCACACATACATGCGATAGTCGCCTGCTATAAATACTTGTGCGTCCGTGTCCAGTTTTTGGTCATTCACACGCACGCTTAGGCAATGCCAAAAACTCTGCTCAATTCGATGCTTGACAACTGTCAGGTGAGCCAACAAATAAAAAAATGGGGAAAAAAGGAGCAAAAAATACGCTAAGAGCGAACAGAAAAGAACAAAAGTAATTTGCACCTCTACGGAAAAGTTTCGAAACCTGGCAATTTATATGCACCACGTGACGCTTTTTTAGGACCCTACAAACTGACATACTACACATGGCAAAATGTCAACACAATAAAAATGTTTGTAAAAAAAAAAAAGAAAAACTAAAATACAATAAACTTCAATTATTTATAATAAATTCAGAGATATGGATATATATGAAATGAATAGAAATAACGTCAACAGATCCCACTTTTGTAAATTAGTTTTTATTATTTATTTAATATTGATGTAGATCTTTAAATCATCAATATTTGTTCAGATATTATTAATTTCAATATCTTTCAAAAACTAGGGTTCCTTTAACGTAAGTTAGTTTTCTGTTGCCGAAATTATCATCCTTAAAAACATTTATTTTGTAGCTTTGTTAAGTTTCCATTTATTTCACTAACATTCTAACCATTATTATTATTTTTTTTTTATTGTTTAGCCTACTATATTTTTCCCTGTGCACCCAAACACAAATAAACGATGCCAGCATCTTATTATCAAAATGGCCGAAATTGGTACAGTTTTCAGTTGAAAAGTTTAGCAGGCCACAAATCAAATCGAATAAACTGCATATGGATTTAGTCGCATTGCCAGCCGAATATTCGCGGCCAGCTGCCGTAAAAAAGTGGTCAACCCTTGGGGAAATTGTTGCAGTTTATCAAATGCTTTCGCATCGCATGTCGTGGCCGGTGCATTTTGGCATTTTTATTGAAATTCTCCATTTATTCGCCGCTCTGGGCATTTAATGAAAGTGTCACACTATTTCACAATTTCGGCATTAACTATTTGGATAATTTATGGGCCTCGAAGGGTTAGCGAGTGCAATGGAGTGGGTTTCTCCTCTTAAATGTTGAATGTGAAATGCGAAATGCTCCTGGCGCAACTCAAATAAATGTCACATGACTGTCGGTGTTGCTGCTGTTTGCCTTTGGCCCCGAGGCTTGCACAAAACTGCTCAAAGTGAAAAGTCTTAAATAAAAAATTTATAAGCTTAATAAAAGCGATGCAGCCAACGCTGAAGCGTCGAAGGGAGCGAAGTAAAGGGAAGGGAAGGGAAGGGGGAAAATTCTGTCGATTCCTTGTTGTTCGTATATAAACATATACTGGTACGTACATATATACAGAGCACACACGACAAACTTTCAAATCGGGAGCTACGTGCGTCAAAGCCAAAAAGCCCCAACTTTATATCGCGCTGTTTGCCTGCTTTTTCCATCCTCCATCCAATTTTTCCCCCCGCTTTTACTTTGGCAACTTCAAAAGACTTTTAGCTTATTTTTTAAGTCTCCCTCTTTTTTTTTTTTTTTGATGCTGCCGCTGCTGCTCCTACTTTTGCTGCTTTGCTATTTTATTTTATTTAATTTTGTATAATACTTCTTTTGACCAAGCTTCCGGTGCTTCTGCTGGTGTCGTTGCCTATTTAACCGGAATTTAGTGTTTATTTGGCTTATATCGGAAGTGCCCCGGGTCCGACATAAATATCAAAAGCGAGTGCAGGCGTGGGCTGGCTGAATTATGTAATTAACTTGTTGCACGCTTGCAAAATGGAGAGCGAAAACTATTCGCAATCTGGGCAAAACTAATCGCATGTATCCGGCAAATAATTCCGCCGCAAACGGAGCCGTATTAGTGGCGAATTAAAGGACCCATAAACACGAAATCAGCGCATGCGAAGCGCTCCCAAGCAGCCAAGTCCGCATAAAAATTGTTAACGGAAGCGAAAATTAATTAAGCCACAGGCCAAGGGCAAAGCACGCACTGCCACGCGATGGGCAAAAAAAGGGGCGGTGCAGAGAGCTACGCTCGGAAAAGTGGGCGGGCGGAAAAGCGGTGAAAATCGGTCATCTGAGGCTGCTGCGCTGCGCTGCTCGGAAAAATATTGAACGCCTGCTGGCGACCGAAACGCGCTTTTAGACGTGCTCAAATATTTGCCAAACGTGTCAAAAGCGCTGGAACACTCTGCTCTTCAGTCTGAAGGACGGGGATCCCCGGCCCCCAAAAATAACCGAGGCCCCAATTGATTGAAGGTTGCGCTGGCAGTCGACGATGACCTGTGTGTAAGGACATAATTTCTGTTTTCTGTTTTCGTTACAGTTTACTGACATCCTTCTTCGACCGGGCAGCAGATGGAAACCAAAGCCAAAGCCAAACCCGAAAAATTGATTGACAACTGACGGGACAAGTCAGCGTGGATAAAGTACATATCGATTGATCTGTCTATCTATAAATAACCCATATCGTAATCAAAATGTCACAGTGGGGGAACAAGCGGCACATATAAATAGGTATTTATTAAAGCTTGGGTTGTCCCCAAAAAACTAGGCTGTCCATTTATGGGACTCGATTTAAATAAGGAACAACTTTTTCAGGTGCCGGAATCAACATAAACTTTCTTTTCAGCTTAACTCAACATATTTTAAATCTATTGGAACGATTAAATTAATTGTTTTTCAAATATTAGTTAAAAGTTCTTGACGTTTACTCTTAAAAAAATAGGTTCATTATACCAATTTAAGGAAAATGAACTTTTTATTGGTATACAATGCTTTAATTAATAATTGATTTTCTTTATATAATTCGTTAGTTTAATGTAAAAGAACAAGTTTTTAAGGAAAAATTGCCATTAAATGCGATAAGTTTTTAAATGTTATGTACCCTAGATTTGTATCAAAATAAAGCTGGTAAAACTGGTATTAAAGATTTCTTCCTTTGGTTCATGGTTACTAAACTTAAACCAAACTTCAATCTCTTTTCAACTACAGGTTAAAGCATTCGTTCTTGTTTTAAGTAGCCTACTAATCTGCTGACATTTCGATTTTGTGAACATGTAGCCGGCAATTAAACAACAATTTTTCCTACGTGCAACCAGAGTGGAAAGCGAACTGGCAAGAGAAAACATTAAGTGTGAAGCAGATTACAAGCTCAAGGGGAATGGGGGATGGGGACGGGGTGATGGGGAGGGGATGGATGCTCCAGTTGGTGAATCTGGCAAGAAGTTTCGGGGACAGGCCGCCTGGCAAGGAATCGGGCCTAGACAAGTTAATTTATGGCAGTCAGTGAACCATCCCAGATACTACAGGCAACGTCTGCTGATGCCACAACTCAAAGAGCTCCCTGCAGCCCGTTCGTCTTCCCAGCTCCATTTCCCTCTGCCTTTGCCTTTCCCAGGATTTCCCACCATGCAATCCCTGCAATCGGATTTACTTCTTCTCCGGAGCTCCCCACTTTGAGCCTTTTTTTGTTTTTCTGCGCTGCGGCTGTTTGTGCGAAAACTTTTGCTAATTTGCGGTAATGTTAATGCTGAACTTTGCACAAAATTAGTCAAGTTCTTGGCGCGGCTCGACTTGGCGCTGCGGATTAAGCGCCATGTTACGCCAAAAGTGTTAAGTTGGAAATAAATGTTGACACTTGCGGTAAAGCGGAGCTCTTATGCCGCAACATAAACAAAAGGCGCCTGGCCAAGAAAATCACTTTAAAACACATGGCGCCGAGGTGAAATGGGGGTTTCTGCAAAGCCAAAGCCAGGCAGCATGAAATTAACTGCGAGTGGTGGCCCCATCCGCCGCCTGCCAGGATGCACTACGTCCTTCGTCCTTCGTCCTGCGGCCTCAGGTGCGTGTGTACCGCTGACTTTGCCGGACTGCAGTTAATTAAGTCGCCGCCAACTTGGGCCGCCTGTAGCAGCCACCTTTATGGCAGCTGAGGTATGCTGAAGTATTCTGCCGGGGCAAAATTAATTTATAAGTTCGGTCCGCTCAGCACACTTGAAGAAAGTCTGTACAGGATATGTGGGATTTATTCAGGGGCTTGGGAAATTTTAAAACAAGAAACGTTCTTTCAAAACTAACAGTTTTTCAGAAGAGTAAAGGTTTACTCATCAAGTAAATACAAATCTAAAGGTTTCTGCACTTTAAAACAAAAAGAAGTATGCAATGCATCGTCATGGTTCAATTTAAAACAAAAGCAGCTCCTTAATAATATTTTAGCCAAGTATTTTTTTAAAAATATACCCTTGAGTAAATGGAATAACTTGAAACGTATGGCTACTTATACCACGGAATAGATGGGAAAACCTAATACGCAGTTAAGCTTAGAATTGTCACAACCTTCCAATTTAGTTTCCCTGCGTAAATTATAATTGCAAAAACTTAAAATCCAATTAGTTGCGATTTCTTGGAGTGCAGGATAACTTGCCCGGCCAATTGTTTACGGCTCCGGCCAAACCGACACCGGCAAACTTTGAGCCCTCAAAACTTTGCGCTCCGAATTCACAAAGTGTCATACGTTACGACCGGGCCAAAAGCGAGTTAGAGAGAGAGAGAGAGAGAGAGAGAGAGAGAGAGGGGAGGGAGATAGATGGCTGGTATAGGCCAAGTTTTAATCAAGTCGAGGGCTTAGTCAAATAATTTATGTAAAAAATTGCGGTGCAACTAAAGTTCGGTCGGCTGACGCTGACAACGATACAATTATTATTGGCTTGTAGGCAGCACCAGCATTTACATTCTGCGGCATTTGCAGGCAGCGAGTGGGTGAGTGGGCTTCGCAATAAATCAAGCCAAGTGAATAAATCATATCCGAAAACACACTGCGACGCGAGTGGAGAGTGTCACAGTTGACGGCAAACGGCGACGACGACATGAAATAATGACATGAAAATTGACAATTTTATTCCTACTTAACTTGCTGAATGAGCAAATGAATATATATCAGTCGAGTGTTCGTATGTGTGTGTGTGTGTGTGTGCGGGATGGGACATATGCATGTACATATTTTATGCACAGTTTGACAAGCGAGCGAGCTGGAAACGAGACCTGAATGGGCGCCTGAGCGATTGACTGACTGACTGACTGACTGACTGAATGACTGCGTGACTGAGTGCCACACACACATACAGTGACTAACCATATGACACTCCTGCCAGCTGTCAAAGTGTGAATTTCACCCTCAAACACCCGCAAACTGGGGTTTCTGGGTGTGCGCTTCTTTGATTTGCATCGGCGGAAATGCAGTTGTCCAAAAAGCCCACAGGAAACCCGACCATTTGGATAAATTACGATGACGAGGAAGAGGACATCGACGAGGCAGTGGGGTTCCCATGGCCCGAAGCCTTGTTTTATGGCCTAATCGCTGCCACCGATTAGCCATATAAATCAATATTTTATTTACTCCAGCCTTGAACTGCACTTAAACAAACAGCTGTCTGATTTAGAGGAAGAATTCTTTCTTTGTTAGGAATAAACTTTTGTTATTTAAATATTATAAAAGGATAAACATTCTATATGTGTACTTATTTATTATTTTCCCAAACTATTCTTTATCTTGATTTGTGTTATTTGAGAGGACCAGTATTTGTTGTTCATTAATGAACAAAGAATTAATCTACATTTTATAAACTATCATTTAACTATTGCAATTTCATTATAAAATACTGTTTCATACAAAACATGGTGTTTTTTTTTCCCAAATGAAATACCCATTTATTAAATTATTATCAGAGTGTTGTGACCTCTCTTGGTTGCACCTCGGTCATGAATTCCCCTCCGGCAAGTGAGTGTTTTTGTTGAATGCTGCTGATTCAATTAAATAATCGCTGCGACAAAACGATTGTCAGAGTGCCGGAAAGTCTCCAAAGTCTCCACAAGCCGGCGGACAAAAAAGCCGTGAGAAGAGGCAGCCCAGAAGTTCGGAATCGGTGGAGAAGATCACATCGGCAGAATGAACCGCGCTCACCTCCTACTTTTCATTGTTTGTACCGCTGGCGTTTCCTTTTCGAGGGGTTATCCACAGGGCGACTTAATCACTCCGGATAGTGACGAATCGGATGTGAGCGGCATTGGATTCGTCACCCTCGATGGAAATGCCAGCGATGAAAGTGACGAAAGTGGCCAAGGCAACGCCTCCGATGACCTGATATTCCTCAGTCGCAAAAAGCCGAATTCCTCGAACAATTCCCTCGATTTGAGCGCCTTTGTGGCTCTGATACCCCTGCAGGAAGTCCAGTCCATAGCTGCCCACTTCTACCAACACGACGTGGAGTTCCAAAAGGCCTATGCCTTCCTCGCCAGTCCCCTCTTTGCGGATATCAAGCGGAAGATCCTCCAGCTCCCAGAAGTCCTGGAGTTCACCAGCTATCTGGATACCCACGGCTTGGATGTGATTAAGGTGATGCATTCGGTGGCTGCGGTGTTCAAACCTTCCGTTCTGAGCACAGTTAATGTCGTCAACGGTGCGTATGAGTATTGGTTATTATGGTTCATTACCAATTTAATTTTTATAATTCATACATTTATTAACAAATTCAATCAAATGAAGAAAAAAAAAATTAATTTTAATAAAAAAAAAACTTATAGTGCACAGAAAATAAATTATTATTATGATTTCAACAACGTAATAATCAAAATGCAATTTGTTATTTAAAAGTGAAATTATATATTTTGGTTCATCAAAATAATAAGTTTTATATAAAAATTAATTTGATAACGGTTTTTACCTATCAAGTAAACTTTCTTAAGTATTTTTTTTTTTTTTAGATTTATTGATGGGATAGATTGAAAAAACTAATCAATAAAAATAATTCTCAGTAGTAATTTTGTTAATATAATTTGTTAGTGTACAACCTCCAGCTGGTTTTTTATTGCATTAATTTCAAATTGTTTTGAAAATGTACCAAAAGCCTTAGCGGCACTGTCATACGAAAAATTTCATCTTTAAATATTAAAAATATAACATTTTATTAGAGCCAACCAAAGCCGCAATCACCGAGGAAGTCAACGCCGCCCCAGGAGAGCCCCAAACGGGTCTCCACGGAATGGTGGAGCGGGTCCTGGAGATCCTGCCGCAGGACCAACTGTACGCCCTGTTTTTCGACGAGTTCGAGAGCAACAAACAGTTTGCGGCATTCGTCGACAGCATTAGCAGTCCGAAGTTTGCCAAAATTCTGAGCGGCCTGCAGGTGAGTTTGAAGAGCAAAGTCCCCCATGTGGTAATTGTATTTCAGTTGGGGACACGCTTTGTTTGCTCGAGCCCCAGCATTCCAGCTCCCCATTTTCCCCCAACTCCTTTGGCTGTGTCGATGCTGGGGAAAATTGTTTAAAGAATTCCATTTGAAACGGCCTTCGTCGACTGCTCCATAATAATTTCCCAGAGAGACGTGAGAAAAATTTCCGATTGCTTTATTGAGTTTTGGCCAGGAAAGGTGCAGGTTAAAAGTGGGCAACTTTTATATGCGATTCCGTATACAAATCAACTTCCGTTGATGCCTCAGAATTTTCAAGTGCCACCGCCTTTTCTTTTTATGTTCTTTCTGCCGCTTTTACCACTGCTTTTTCCTTTCGCCTCGCTTCTAATTGGCAATTGAGCTGGACTACGTGAGGCACATATTTATGAAATCAAATCGCCAGCCAGCAGGCAATTTATATTTATTTTCCCCAGTCCCTGTGCCCATATATATTTATCAGCCATTCGATGCGATGCTGAGTGTTTGTGATAATTGATTTCGCCGCACTGATTCGCGTTTCATCTTCTGCCTTTCAGAACTCATTGCCGCTGCGAAATTTGCTATTTGTCCTGCACAACAACAGCATCTATGTGGAGCGGATTGTGGAGTCCGTAAAGTCGTATTTATCCATCTCCAGCTTTTAATTTGCTTAAGTTTAAGGAATTTGTTTTGAAAAGCCGCTAAACGGATTAATGTGAAGAATAGAGTGGCAGCAATTATTACCATAGTTATTTATGTAAAAAAGATAGCTCATGCGTGTTAACACAAAAATTTGATTTCTCACACTATCGTTTATAATTGATTTCAAAATCAGATTTGTATAATGAATTTTATTTTTAATTTTGGCCTTACTATTTCCGCTAGTTTTCCTATCACATCACATCCTGTTCACCTACGAAGTTTGGCCTTTGAAGAGCACATAAAAATGGGACCTCATTTAGTGTGTAATAAACGAGGGAAATCCTTTAAAGACATTTGTTTGTCCTGGTGGCGGGAAATCGATGGGAACAGGAATTATTTAGCAGGAAGCGCCTCCGGGGAATTGACAACGCCAAAAGAAACTTGGGCATATTAATAACATTGCAGGCACCCCCAAAAAGCAGCAGTAGCACAAAAAAAAAAAAAAAAAAAAAAAAAGAAGAGGGTTAAATGACGTCAAAAGTTTATCTGGGAAAAAAGTTGCCACGGCTGTTGGCTCTGATTTATGCCTCCGAATGCCAGGAGACGCCTCCGACGACGCAACGCAACAGTTGCAACTCTCTTAATGTCGGCGTTTATTTGAATAAACTCCAACTTTGATTTCACAGGCAGCGAGCACGGCAAAAAGTTGCAAACTTTTTCGGTTAACTGATTTCCACACAGCCCCACACACCTGCAGCCTCCTTCTCCCCGAAAAAAGTGGGGAAACAAAAAAATTATTTCGTTCGTTCGCGCCCCCCAGGAGACTCATAATTTAGCCGGAGTATATCAATAAATTACGCATGCAGCAGCAGGTGGAGAGCTGTAGGGTTGGAAAGGCGAAGGGACAGGGGACAGGGGGTTGCTGCCGGAGATAAAAGTATTGAAAAAGTATCCAATTAACTGCGTAGCTATGATGCAACTCTGACCACTCCACTCCTCGCCAGCTGCTCGGAGTTCGTCTCGGAACGCCCAGGTCGAGTCACCCCGACATAAGGTGAGCGTCGACCGTCGAACGTCGAGCGTTGAACGTCAAGCGGCAGACAGCAGGCATCAGGCATTCGACATCAGGCTCCATTAATCAATTACAGCCCGACCAGGCAACCACCCACAGGACCACCCAACCATAACCCATCCGGCGGAGATCTCGCTTGCCAACTGTTACTAGGCGTACACTAGAAAAAATAGGATTAGAAAACGCTACATTATGTTTTATGTCCTATCAAAACCTTTGCAGTATTTTTGGTTTAGTTTTAATGGTAAAATGCTGGAAGGTAATAAAAAGGTATACTCGAAACTGTGTTTATTTATGACAACTTTGAACTAAATTTTTAGCTACTAATTTAAATAATTAATACAAATTATACAAAACGTGGAATATTTCTTTAAACGTTTTGAAGCTCTTATTATTTGAGCAATAAAACCAAAATGTTGATTTTTCTAAAAATATAGGTACATAAGATTAATGCAAAACAATGTATTTTATGAAGTAAAATATCTACGATTCTGATACAAATGATAATCCATTCTTTCGTAAAGTAATTATGAATATTTTCATTTAGAAGTAAAATACCAAAGTTTTCTAAAAAACTTTCTATCTCGATCCTATTAGTTCAAATCTAAATGTTCTACAAAAAAGATTCTAACGTCAAAATTTGTTGTCTTAAAAAGTGCAATTTGTTTTAAGTTTCAAGAAGCAATTTAATAGTCTGAAGCCCAGCACTCGAAAGGTTTTTTTCCAAGTGCATTCCAGGACGAAATTCAATCTCCTGCAACCAGTGCGGGCAATCATCCGACCTGCCACCTGGGCGACACACTTCATTCGATTGTCGAGATTGTCGGAGGCTTAGATTGATGCCCGACGGCTTGTCGAAAACTCTGCGAAATAATTTCAAAATTTCGGTCTCTGAAGGGAAATCCAAATCCGGTGAAAATGACTCTGCTTTCGGGAGCCTCATCGAATAGGTTTCAAAGTCAAAAACCAGCGAAACGGATCAGTTGGCGGCGTTTGGTGGCACTACTGCCGCAATCTATTGTTTTGCCGGTAAAATCGGGAAAACCAAATGCATTTCTCGATATGAAGGCACTGAATCTTGTGTATCGACGTCTTCAGGAAGACTTTCTGGGCTGTGAAGCTCTGTGGACGATATTTGTGGCCGCTGCATGGAGTTATCGTTACAGGACGAGATTGAGACCATTTTTAAGCCATTGGAGCACCATAGATGTGCTCTGTAATACTTTGGGGGAAGCCCCCAGATTGGAGGTGTTGCAACAGCAGCTGAGGCACTGCGATTATCAGGCTTGCTCCTCCAATGTGGTTCGTTTGCTTACGGATATATTGGTGGATCAAGCCGATCGCGTCTCCTTGAGCTCTCTGCGACCTTGTGAATTTGGGGAGTTGTACTCTCATTTGGGAATGCAACCTCCTCGTTGTCCACCCACTCAGATCTTTGAGGTAAGAATGGGTAGGGGAAACCAGAAGGTTGAAGCATATGCTCGTTTGCGGCAGGACAACAAGGAATCCGTCCGACTAGGATTCTTTGGCTGTAAACTAGAAAAGCTATATGCTCTGCTAAACCACAATTGCCTAACCGATGGAAAGTGCTTAAAACTAACCAGCGATGTGAATGAGGCTCTGGCTAAAAGTAAACCTCAAGCCGGTTTGGGTGGCTCCAAATGCGGTTCGATTCTTCGCTGCGTTGCCATCGTAGAATTTGTTTTCCAGGAAAACGAAACCAGTCCGGATAAGAAGCACGTGATCATCAAGGATGCGGCAACCATGCAGATATCCTACCTGCTAATTTACGGCCAAAGTTGTGATGAACATGCGGCTGAGAAGCAAATGCAGCTGGTGGCACAGCCAGGACGAAAGCTTCTCAATTGGCTGGAGAACCACCAGGATGAAGCCATGTCCTTGGGCGTTGGCCTGCTGATCGTTTCCTCGATGGCTCACTTTGGCTGCAATTTCTTTTGCCTCTTCGCACGAACTGGCTTTCATGTTCTCAAGCGAGGGCTTATATGAAAATTGATAATCGTAAACTTTTATTTTACCCGCTTTATATCCTGTAACCTTGAACTCCAGCAGAGTTTTGTTGCCGACTTCGGTTTGGTTTTTGGTTCACCACCGAAGACTGCAACAAATCTCCGTTGGCCAGTGAAGGAAACCAAGTGACGTGCGAAATGAAATCGATTTGTGTCTTTAACTCTTTTAGAAGTGGTATCTTTTATTTACTGGAAGAGATTGGGATTGGGGGGATAAAGCAGAGGGGAACCTTGGCTTCCTAGTGCCAACATAAATAACAACAATTTAGCATTCACAAGTGACGCAGTAAAAATTTATGCGCTCTCGCACATTTTCAATTTTCTGCAATTTTTCTAGCAATTGTGTTAAAATTTCTTGCGGCCATTGGGCAACATCAGCAGCTCCAGCAGACGTTGCATGTGGCAAGGACACAGACAGATTTGTGTGTGTGTGTGTGTGTGCGTGTGAGAGGTTGTGCACTGTGAGAAAAATAAATAAACTAATTTTCAAAGTGATACTCAAAGCTGATTAAGTTGAAGAAATGCAAAGAAAGCTAATCGGAAAAAATATTAAAAAGGCATACAAATAGTTATACAAATTTGAATTGTTAATTTTTTTGTCATACCACCTTATCTATAAAATAAAACATTTAGAAGCAGCAATATTAGGTTTAATTCTATTTTGTTTATTTTATATAGTATGCAAACATGGTGGGAACTACTAAAACGCTTTTTTAATTTTATTCCATTTTCCAAAATATATGATATATTTATTTCATTGCCTCCAAGCATAATTTTCAGTTCAAGGACACGCCCAAAGTTTACTTTAAGTGCACGCCCTTTGAGCATTATGTGCTGCCGCCGGACACTTTTAGGGCCGCACAATTTAGAGACTTGGCTGGGCTAGATTTTCCATTCCATTTTTTCCAGCACGCTTTTCTTTTTATGTCATGGAAACCCGCCAGCAATGTGTGTTCGTGTGTGTACTTAGGAGTATGTGTCGCTGGCTGGCTGGCTCCGCTTTTTTACATATGCTCGTCTGCTCGTTGCTGCTAGAAGTTATGCCCGGAATTCCAAGCTGCCGCTCGATGGCCGCCCTTTCAGCTGGTCCCATGGTCACATGGTCACATGGCTGTTCACGGATGTCCAGTTGGCCAGATGTCCAGATGGTCAGATGGTCGGCGGGACGAGTGGACAGCGCATTGCTGGCATTTTGAGGCGTTGCTTGTGCGAGGCATTTTTGCAAGCCATATTTCATTGAATTTACATGCCCGTCCCGGAGTTTTAGCCCCTGTTTTTGGCCTGCAATTACCGTAAAGTCTCCGCCGACGCTCTATCAGTGCTGATTTAGACTCCATTTTTACTCCCATTCCCCAGATCTACTCACTTGAAGCTGCCGTCTGACAGTTCCCACCAACCATTAATAAAGGCACACATCAAAGTTGGCATTCGCCACATAAAATTCAATTTAGTGGCAGCGACACCAAATAAAAAGGCCATCCCCTGAGTGAAACGCTAAGCCGAGATGCACATTAGCATGAGTGCACAGGGAAAAATTGTAGCACTATCTTATTTATTTTGTATTAGCTTACAAAAAAGAAAATGAATGTAATAAACATATCAAAAGTTTACAAAATAAATTTAAACTTTGGAGACCCTTTGAACCAATGAACTTTGAGTTCATATGGTCAATTATGTATATTTTATTCGGTATATTATTAATAAAAAATCAAAAATATATTTTTGTATACCATTTCATAAATTATTATTTAATTTTGTTTTTATAAATTAACAATTCAAGGCATAAGCTTAAATGCATTTTTCCAGTGAAGACATTGATATCAAGTTGTTTTTTTTGTATTAATTTTTAACAGTGTACCAAGAAGCTAGGGGGGTGTTAACCAGGTTGGAGTGGATAACAGATGAAGGGAAATAGAAAGTTCACCCACTTAGGGCTTGCACTCGAAACTGAAATCAAAATAAATGTCAACGCTGCTGTCACACAAAACCAAACCGATTTCTCCCTGCTTTCTTTCTTTTTTTCCAAGCTTTTCCCCAGTAAGAGAACCATCCCCAGATTTTCCCCACTCCTTTGCTTTGGGGTCGAAGTTTTTGACTTCCCTAATGACAAAGTGTGGTGACGCTGGCTTTCCTGCATCCCGAGGACGAAGATGATAATGTCGATCACGATGCGGCCAGGACGTTGATGATGCAATTTCCCAGCCAGAAGTGGGTGGTTGGGTGGTGTGCTGTACTGTGGAGTGATTGGGTGGCAATCCCACCCCATTGTGCGTTTTGTTAATCTAGCAAAATTGATAAGGTGTGAAATTCTTGATTTTATTTTCTGCGTCGTGCGCACCAAAATGTTTTCCTTTCTTCGTTCCACCTTCTTCCACCTTTTTCTTTCTTTCTTTTCGTTTTTGATTTTCCCACCCTCCTGGTTATTGTTGGGGTTTTTCCCGTTTCCATTTTTTGGGGCGGCCTTTGATGTTCTTTGATGAGGTGTTTGTTTAGTTTTTCCACCGCTTGTTGCCTCTCTCATACTTTATTTTGTGTGTGTTTTTTTTTTTTTATGTTTTGGCGTTGTAAACGCAATTTGGATACGATTCGGGCGGCAAAAGCCGAACCTGTCTATCACGCTTCTTTCCATTTACATTTTAAACGAAATTTAATCCAGTTTGCGGGAGCGCAACAACACCTTCTGTCAATTGCTTTGAAATTTAAATAAGCAAGGAAATTGACTTTGCCACGACAGCCGAGAGTCATAAGAACTTGCCACATAACCGGAGCAGTCAGACAGCAGACATCAGACAGCAATAGGACAAGGGTACACACATTCGGTTATCCATGCGTTTTCCGTGTGTTTTCCGGGCGTTTTCCCTCGGCTCCGGCTTAATTATTGGCCCGTCAATTGCACAAAGCGAAACAGAAACGGAAACCGAAACAGAAACAGAAATTGTTCAAACGCTGGCCGTCCATAAATTGATTTGTACGGATCCAGGGGAAAAAAAAAAGTGTAGCCATCGATAGTGGAGGGGGTTTGTGGAAAAACCCTACCGGGAAAACCCAGTTAAAGTGCAACATGCCACTCACTCGAAGTTCCCCCAACGCTCAGCTGGACTCTCTCCATTGAACTCGATTCAATTCTATGCGATTCGGTTCGATTCAATGGCCTCAAGTGGTGCAGCTGCCCCAATCCTGTATTTGCGGATTGTTTAATTACTGGAAATACTCGCACCGAACTCAAAGGATACCCGTCCTCCCGCTTTTCCCAGCTAATCAGTGCATTAGCTGCATCCGCCATTATGGCCGAATGCAAACTTCGAGTGTCTCGTCCTCAATCAGGTGTCCATATCCATTGCTTAGTGACCACAACGTGAAGAGCCCGATGGCCGAGGGCAATCAAGATTGCAATGAAATTAAACACCGAAAATAAACGGAGAGCAAAACCTAGATTTATAGTTATACAATGTATTTTTTACGTTATACAAATATAAGTAAAAATTCTTAAATTTATTGATATTAGTAATGATTAAAATACTTACTACTTTTATTGGCATTAAACTGGTTGAAAAATCATAAATAATTAGGAAACCTTAAATACAAATACAAAAACGAAAAGGTGTTTTTTGTTATTTTATAGCTTTAATTAACTTATTACTTAATAACTTATTACTGACAAGGAAAACATTGAAATCATAAATGTAATATCTTTTTTGAAACCGTTTTTTAAACTGAACATTTCAAATATTGTGAACATGTTATTGCTACTAAAAAAACCTTTCGTTAAGAAAATATCATTCCTTTTCTTTTAAGAATATTTAATCTGAATAGAAATGGGTACTGTAAAGTTTTCCCGGTGTCGGATTGGGTCTGAGATTGGTCGAATCTCAGGTGGGCGGTGGACTGGGGACCGGGATCAAAGTGCGCCTTTGAGTCGCTCAAGTGGCCACGCAGATAGTGCCCCGCACAAAGGCTCGTGGTCATGTGACGGTCGGGCGACCTAATCGCTTCAGCAGCAGCAGCAGCAGCAGCAGCAAAAGCAGCAACTAAAGCAGCATCATGTGGAAGCGGAGCATCTGCCCCAGCTGCAGATTGCGCATACGCAGTGTGGTCTTTACGCTTAGGTTTATTTGTCACGCAGCATCGCCCCGCAATTGATTTAAAATCCGCCTGATGGCAGCAGAATTCGATGTCGGGGCTGCGGGTCTGACATTTTGGCAAATTTCATTTGCGCCGCAAACCCAGTTAGTTGGCAAAGTCGCGTCGAAAGTTGCGCTCTCGCGTTGCATGTGCGTTAATGCTGGCAGTTAACTTGATTTTGTCGCATTTACCCACACATTAAAGAGGCGGCGGCAAATGAGGCAGCCAGCAGCGGAGCTTGCAGCTCGCAACTCGCAAGACAAACAATGCCGCGCGAGACAAATAACTGATGGGCGGCGTCCGTAGCAGGTTGAAAAGTCTGCGCCACGAAGTATGCAATGCACAGAGCTCATCAGCGCAGCCCGCTGGCAAACGCAATTTGTGGCACACTCAGAAAATTTTTAGAAGAGTGCGCTATGTGAAAGTCAAATAAATAAAGCAAAAAGAAAGGCAGGAGAATTCTTTGTATTGTAGTGGAGAAGCTTACAATAAAAGCTCTTAAAAGATATGATAGTTGATTTCAGTTAAAGTATACCATTATTAAGAAACATTCTATGCTATGAGTATAGAACAGAAATGATAAAGTTCGCATTTTGGGTAAACAATGACTAAATAATATTATTATTATAATATTTAAAAATAGAAATATCAAAACTTATAAATAACAATCCATTTAACTTTGAAAAATAATTGCAAAACAATATTTATATTTATATTGTATTTATTAACTTTAAAGTATTTTTGCCAGTGAAAACAAAGACCGTCAAAAGAGGTGAGCGCTGCTAAGTGAGTGAGTGATGCATTCCGCAGACGATGGGAGTTGAAGGAAAAATGGTAAATTACGTTGACAACAAAGCCAGGGGGTTGGGTTAAAAATCCTGTTGTGACGCCGTTTGGATCTTGGCCCCCTATTTACATGCAAGTATTCTACATGCGTGCTGTTTATTTATGATTGCATTCGGTGCCCTGTGCCCTTTACCCTTTGCCCCTGTACCCTGTTTTATGCCATATAACTCAACCCGTTCACTGATGGCCTCATGTGCAGTCGCACTCCTCGCTGCTCTTGAAACCGATTAAATATAAATTAAAGGAAAAATTTGCATATTGATTGCAGACGGCAACCGTAGCATCCGCTCGGCGATTAAATATTTAAGGCTTCAACAACTTTATAAACAATATTTAAATTTTAAGATTCGAATAATTTGTTGTTTATTTGACAAAATTTTCAAAGAGATTAAAAATGGTTTTCTATTTTCTACAAGACAAATTTGAAGTCCTGTCTTACTTAAAGTTTCTCCTTGGTAGATTAGGTATTAAGTATTAGGTTTTACGAAATAAAATGTTTATGAATAAAGAATAATTCTTTCAAACCTTAAAGCTGTAATTCTTCTTTAATAATTTGTATAATGTTTTTGTCCTTCCTTAATAACATTAAAAAACATAATGATTCCATGAAACACCTGACAGAATTAAACCATTTGAGTGGTTGCTTTCGCTGATATTTTTCCCCGTTGGCCGTGCAACATGTTTCGGCAATTGAAAACTCGAACGACCGAACACCGGGTTTGTCATCGAGCATGTCAAAACAAACATTATAATCCATAATTCGCCCGACCCATCCACCTACTTTCGAATAACAGAGAACAGAGCTCATGTGCGCCGCTCCTCTTTGGGGTGGCATATTTTTAATGCGTTTATGCTAATCGTGCGGATTTCGATGCGGCTTGCCTTGTTAAATGTGCCAAGGCTGGACGTGCCGGGAAAATACGAATTTGGAGAGGAAGGTGGAGTGGGAGGGGAAGGGGAGGGGGTGGTGCTTTCGACCCGGCTGTCAACACACACATTCTGCTGATTGCCATGTGCGTTGTCTTCTGCCCCAACAAATTTGCATAAATTGCGTTCAAGTCGAATCTCCAGTTTCGGGGACTCGAAAGTGATGAGTAAGAAGGCACAAAAACGTCGCGTCATTCCGGAGAACCCTCCTCATCGTCGTCGATGGCAATTACAGGGCCACAGGTAATTACGTGGCAGGCCGACGACTCAAGTGGCCTTCGCACTCACCCAAAACGTCCAAAATTATGCATCGACATTGAAATTGAATGACTCTGCTGAATTTGACATCAAGTTTAAATTACTTTGGCAACACAGACACACACACACACACATACGTATATACACACACACGGGTACTTGGGAAAGTTGCAGGGGGTATAATCAAGTGCCATGTCAATGGTCAAACAAAATTTTCGCCATCAACGTGGCCTTTCCCCTTTTTCTGGTCCACCAAAAATTTTCAATTATGCGAAATTTGGTTTCTTTTGTTGCACCCGCTGCCTCTGTGCCGAATTAGGCACGAAAATTCTCAATTGAATTGGCCCTGATAATGACAACTTCATGCATTATGCCTGCCCTGAGGGCCCGGGGAATATGGACACATGGACATATGGACCGAGGACCCATGAACCAGGACCCTGGCCCCAGTACCCAGTATCTAGTATCTAGTATCCAGTATCCCAGTGGCCAGAACCTCATCCACAGTTTGAACGACAGCGACAGCCGCTGAGCCACTGAGGCATTCAAAAACTTGACAATTTCGTTCACCGTCCTCCTGCCACAAATATGCGATTGCCTTGTTCTGGTGAAAATGAATGGACCCCCGAATCTCCGGGTCCGGGTCCGAACCCCGCCGAAAACCCGGGCCCAAAGCCAACGAAACGCGCCAGTTTGTGCATTTCTCTTTTCTTTTTTTTCCTTTCGAAGGGGGCTTCCCCCAGGGTTGCATTTGGGGTGTGTGGGATATGCGAGGTGTGCGGGGGTGGCGGTCGGCTGACGGCGCTATGTGGTGCAAATTTTCACAAAAATGTACCAAACATTTCGCCGTACATGGAGCATGGTGCTCCCTCATCCTGCTCCCCTCTGCCCAATCCCCTCTTCCCTCTCTGCTGCTGTGGCATGTGTGCAGGCGTTGCTGCTGACGGCTGGCTGGCCTAGGAGCCCCCTTTTTCACCGTTTTACCCCCACTCTCTCGCCCGAATGCAAGTCAGAGGCTTTCGCTTTTACACTGAAATAAATGTTAAGTAAACAATGTTCCTATTTAAATTGTAATTATTCAATTTATGACAATCTCAAAAATTTAAATTGTAATTATTCCATTTATGACGATCATTAAAGTTAGTGGTATTTAATTGCGGAGAATAACTACCATTATACCTTATTTAAAAATATGAAGTAGGGCAATTAACTTCCATTTAACTGCACTTAGTTTATAAATAACAACAAACTACAGGAAATCGGTATGCGAACATTTCTATAATCAAGAAGTTTGGCTTTTTAAATTAGTTTTAGTAATGTTAAGGGTGAACTGCAGCAGAAAGCATTTATAAAACTCCGTTTCTAATTATGTTTTTAAAAAAATCTTTAGAAAGTATATTACCATTATAATTTATTAATTCAGTAATTCATATCATAGACCCTCTGCATTGTTACAGCAACACGGAATTAAAAATTCTGAAACTTGCATGAACCTACTTATTTCCCCACGTGTACTTACCCCTTTTCCCGCGGCACTCGTGAGCGGCTGACTTATGCATTCATCCATCCCATCCAGTCAGCCGCCAGGATGCCCCGGCGAACGAGTGAATGGGAGAGTGTGTGTGTGTGTGTGGAGGGGCTGTATGTGTGGTTCACTTTTAATAAATTCATAAATATTTATGTATGCAAAATTCGGGCCAAAATGCTGCCAGCAAGCGACTGCGAATGCGGCTGGTCCACCTAGCAATCTATTCAATTTGCCGGCAGGAGCAGGAGCATCGCAGTCCGCACGGCAGGGAAAAGATCGAACAGGACTATATCCTGGTGTACTGCACCACATCGAGAACACACTCACACACACACAACACACAGAGTGACACACACACAACGCGGGAGACAGAAAATGGCGATAGATTGATGCGGCATGTCACAAAAACCGCAACAGCAACTGCAGGTGAGAAGCGAGGTGGGTTTTGGCGAAATGTCCTAGGCTGAGACATGAGCAATTTCCATATTTTGTGACTGAGCGAGTGAATCATGGGCAAGGGTCCTGGGATACGGGACTAAGGATTCAGGGATATGCAGACTTTCGACCCGAACCGTAGCGTCGAACTATGCAAAATGGTAAAATGCCTCTTGCCAAAGATTACGAGAATGTAACAGGGTTGAGCTCACAGCTGAGTTCCCCTTCAAAGTTGCGAATCAATTCTGGCATAGAGTGTGCAGCAACATGTTAATAATATCTTGAGCTACCCTGTCCAGTGAGTGGGAGCTAGGGGAAAGGGGGGTAAAAGGCCCCGGAAAAATTGAATACTTCCCAGCCAACAACTGATGTGACATCACGAGGATGCTAAACGGGAATGAGGCGTATAAATCACAGAAGGCGGCACTCACAGAGCACTCCTATTTTAATCTCGTTTTTGAATACTCGTTAACTTGCCTTTTGTTATTTTTTCTTTATTTATTTTTTTCTCTTTTTTTTTATTTTCACGCGTATTTGCATACAAATGCGGCGGGCGGAGTGCGGGAGTGGCTGGCAACCCTGGCCGTGGCGTTTTGCAAGCTGCCTACACACTGCTGAAATGATTTAAAATCAATTTATTTTTTTTCTATTATCCCTATGTAAATCATTTCACGACAGACAGACCGAGAGTGAAGAAAGTTTCCATGCAAATAAATCAACTTGATGCGTGGCCATAGGAAAATAAGAAGAAGCAAAAGCTGAGCAGAGCTAGAAAAAAAAGTCGAGTGAATGAATTCGGAATTATTTACAAATTCGCAAACAAATTTGCACATGACAAGCGATTGCGATAAGTGGGGATGGATTATGGTCGGGGAAAGCAGCTTTAATGGGACTTGATTTCGAGAATCTCCGATTGACTGGAGCAAATTGAAATGTTAAATTAAATGGGACCTTAAATGGAATTGTAATTGAGTTGGGAAGCAAATGATAAATGTAGACATTCTCTTCGCTTGTATACAATAATATTTATTAATTATAAAAGTCTCAATTAAGTTTATTTCCGCAGTAATTGCTGAATAAGTATTCCCATATTCATATAGCTTCGGATCAGGGCCGCAAAATATGATAATGGTTGACATTATGCCATTACTGCACCCAAAATAACAGACACAACATCCAGCTAATGACATTTAAATGAGCACTAAGTTTAAACAGACCAAGCGAAACTCATTAATATTTATGTGCAGAAATTATTCCATTCGGGTCAATGTGTGACAAATGGGCAATCAAATATTTATTTGCCACAGACAAAATGCAAAAAATCACAAATGCAGTACAAATTTTTAATATGTATAACTGCATTTAATGGCCACTGAATATTTATGGAAAAAATTACGCTCAAATACAATAATAGCGCGCCCAAAATTAAAGGCGTAAAAACAACTAATACACGTACGAAAAAATGTTTCAACTCAATATGAATAACAAATCGTGATGAAATTTACATTGAAATGGCCGCAGAATGCAAACAAATAGAAAACAGCCTGCGAAAATATCAAATTGCATAAATAACTAATTAAATTTAAATTTGCAATTTAATGAGCGCATTTTACGAACGTGCGAGGACTACAAAGTGCTTTTTGGGTGGCCTTCTGGGAGGTCCTGGATTTCGCCTATCCTATTTCGCTCATTATGCATAACGGTGAAAGCGAGTACAAACAATCCCTATATGAAGCCCTGTGATCTGTTTGACATTTTTATTTTTTTTCCGACGCTCGCCAGGAAACTTTCCTTTCAAATAAGTTTTTCTTTGGCGCAAAGTTTGGCGTAATTAAAAATGTTCGCATTTTATTCAAGATCAGGCTAATTAAAAAGTTTTGACCAAACCAAAGGGGATTGAGAGCAAGGTATTTAAAACTTATAAGAAGCTTGCCAAGGCACTCGAAACCAAGGATATGAAATTTCTGGGTGACAACGGAATAAACAAATAAAACGAAATAGAAATGGAGAATTATTGTAGAGTACCTTTTACCGAGGAGAGTGAGAGCAGGATGAACGCTGGGTAAATATCACAGCAAGTGCAATTTTCATGAACAAATAAGAAGCCCAGAACAGAAACGGGGACTGAAGTATCTCGGCTGAAGACAAAAATTAAATAAAAATAGCTGTGGGCCATATGCCGGCAAACTACTCGAGAGTGGCTAACCCTCAACTAGCTAAGCTCAGTCTTTCAGGGGTTGACGACGACCACGACGACACTGCATCATTTCCAAATGAAATAAATCAAAATAGACAAACAAGCAAATAAATAAACAAACAAACAAAGCCAGCCAAGCGAACAAAGGGGAGTACAGTGAAAGCTACTCAATTGGACAACTTGATTGGGAGACAGCAAACAGAGTGCAATTAACTAGAGCTCACTGTATCTAGTTGCAGATATTACGCATCCCCTCGAGCCATTACCTAATCCAATACTCAATAGTTGCATATAGTTATTAAATTTTTTATATTAATTAAAATACATAAATCGATATAAAGCTTTTAATAATATTGAATTACGTTAAAAACAATCTTACTTTTCCTGTTTTTGGTTTTAAATAGTTTTCGGAAAAATTACATGGCCGAATCATTCTTAAAACATATTGTTTTTAAGTAGAGCTCTCTGTATCTAGAGTAGAAAGTATTACTCAACCACTCAAGCGATTATCTAATCCAATGCATAATTATACCTGTATTTAAATAGTGCATAGGTATTCTGATATTTTTTTAAAAAAGCCTGATATTTTTTAAAAAGCCTCAGCTGATATGAAATTCACTAAAAGTACTTCACTTTAGTTTTAATCAGTGTAGAGGAAAAATTAAATTCAGCAGCCCAACTTAAACAGTAAAATTCAAAATAATTTTAAACGAAAAGCCATTCACTTTTTTGCTCAAATTTAATTATATACGGCCCGAAAAATACAAAAGACTAAAAATGTTATGTTTTAAATATAAAAAAATATTAATTCAACAGAGAATTAAACTAGACATAATTACCGTACAATTTTATAATTATACATACTTTAGAGTGTAAACCATTTTCAGGAATAACTTTTTTCAATGTATTTCAACTTCTACACAACTGTATTAACCAATTTAGGTTTAATATTGTGGGGTAATTTAATCTGCACAATTAAATTTTTTATAAGGTATAATTTTGTGGGTCCCTTTGCCAAGACATAAAGCTGCCCAAGATCCCCAGAGCTTCCGCCCAAAGAGAACCCTCTTGTGGGTCGGCAAAAACCAAAAAGTTGAGCATTTTTATGGCTAGCAGCATTATGATAATGAAAGGCAACAAAGAAGCGGCGCCATTGACACTTAAAATTTAATGTGTGGCATTATGTTAAGCACCTGGCTGTGAATGCAACCCTTCGGACGCGACTCATACTCGAAATATATACTCGTATACTGCAGCGATCCGCAGCACATAAGCATATTAATAACGCCTTTATGCCACAACAAAGGCAGCTGCGAGCTGGGTCAAAGTTGGGATGATGAGATGATGGGGCAGACGTGTGGCGCCGTGGCGGTTTAATTTAATTAAACAACATCAATCCGCTGTATACGGACGACCACCTTTTGCCCCTCTAATATTGTGGAGAGGAACATGAAACACTTGAAAAAAAAACTATATTTACATTTCATGTTTCTAACTGAGGGAGCTAACACTTAAGGAAATCTCTAAATTTTGTTTTTCAATTTACCAAAAAAATATATTGGCACAGAAAAAATTTGTTTAACAATTTTGTAAGTTGTATGGTAAGCTTAGGGTTAGCATACATACGAATACTTACGCTAACTTTAAAAAAATATATTTGTATTGCAACAAAGACCAAAATATATATTGAAAACAATATTGGCAAAAACTCTTTGACTTAAGCCGTAAAAGAAATTTCTAATTAGGATACTTGTCACGAAAAGCCTATGAAAAATGTATTTCATTTGAGTAGCACAATTTTATCACGAAAAAGAAGAGCTAAAAGGACACAATTGCAAGCCTGCTTTAAGACACATTTAATAAAAAAGTCGCAGATTGTTTAGGAGTCCAAATAGAGGTTTTTCTAGGGTGTTGTTTACAGTGCATCCCCCACATCGTCCCCATCGCTTAATACAAGGGATTTACAACTTTTCCGTAATAATTTTCAATTAAAAAACGCACTTCAACCCCAGGCAACGAAACAACGACGAGTTTTGTTACTCATTTTTCGGGTTTGTGTGACGTGGCACTTGACAAACAAGATTTGCATGTCACACACATACGCACGCTTGAGCATGGTGTTCCTGTCATATTAACGGTACTCTGCACACACACACGTGCCTAAAAGGATTTGAGTCCTTCACCGTTCTTCGCACGAATGCCTTCTGTCATCGCTACTCCCCTTGCCAGAATGTTTCCCTGCATCCATCGCCCGCTGGCTGCAAATATTTGATTAGCTAGACAAAAGTTGCCAACTTTTTCCCACTCTCGGAGATGTTTTTTTCCCCATTTCATGACAGATCCTCCCTGTCAGAGTTGCCACTCTTTGGCAGACATTTGATGAAGAGAACGCCGGTCGGATCCCGAACTGTTTACTTAGATATCCGAGACCCTCGGTGCGAGTTCCTGGCAAATTATTTTCCCAAAGTTGGACTCCTAAGCTGAATTTGAGCGCCGGCAGTTAAGCGAACTAATGTGTAGTAGGCCGTGGCTCACAAAGATCTCGGGTTGCAGTTGCAAAATCATTTCGAAAGTTTTCTTAAGCCAACTTTTCAAGCGTTAAAGCCGCAATAGGACTTCAGACCTTCACTCTTTACACATTTAGGGAAGGAGGGTTATCCTTCCATTCATGAGTTTAGTGCAAGTCCGACTGAGATTGTCTGAATATTATGAGAGGTAAAAATTGCTACGAGGTGAGAAGGGGTACAGTGAATAGTCGCTTTAAGAGCTGACCAATCAGTTTCTGCGGAAACGAGAATACATTTTGGTAAAATTGTTTCCATATTAAAATCAAAATTAGTATAATTACTGAGGCAGATTAAGAAAAGTTTTTTGGATCTTTATTATTTATATTTTATTTTTATTATTTTATTTTGTTTAATTCCTGTGTTAATAGTACTTCAAAAGTATTTTACTTAAACTTCGAATTCATGTAACTAAATACAGAATGGAAAGTTTAATATGTAAGTATTGGTTTTTATGGATTCATGACTGTAAATAAGGCAAGTTCTCACACGCCGCAGCCTTTGCCACAGCAGCCGCAGCACTTTTAATTTTCCCAGATTTTTTTCTTGCTCGTTTTCGCATAAAGTGCTACAAAGTTGCTGCTGACGTTGACGCCGCAGCAAATGCGTGTAACTTTTTAATCAAATTATGTGCAAATTTTCTTTGGCAGTAATTTTTAGTAAAATTTTGCACAAAATTACTGGCGAGACAGTAACAGGAACAGCCGCAGCTAGCAGCTAGCTGCAAGTTTGCGAGTCTTTTTAATGCTCGTCTCTGGCTTGTATTTCATTTTGCATGCGGCCAGTCAGCTTATGCCATATGCCCCACACCCACACCCCCTTACCCCCTCACCCTTAAAATTCCCCATCCGATCTGCCAGAGAGCCCGCATTATTTTTAATTGAATTTTAAAGTTTTTCGCCAAGCCAAAGACGAAATATTTTTGTTTTTCCGCCAAAGTTTCTTCTTGTTGGGGCTCTGGCAATTTAATTAGAAAATCATTTTGACTGCCGCTGTCTTTGCCACTTTGCCAGAAATTTATAAAGTAAATTTTGCCAGGCACAAATCACATTGGGTTGGCTGCAGATTTAGTTTGGGTGTTGCCACATTAGTAGCCAAGTTTATTTCATTTCGTGGCGCCCAACGGGGGCATCCGGTGGTGGTAGAAAGTGCGGATGCGGATGCGAATGCGAATGGGTTTGCATTCGGTAGCACGTATTGTCTGTCGCTCCGCTCGTTTTTTGTAATTTGTGGCAGACACATTAATCAAAAAACTGCTACACTCCACGAGTTCCTGCTCCTAGTCAGTCACACATGCCAAATGGCATTGGTCAACTGCCTCTGGCCAGGCTTTGTCCACCGTCCACTGTCCACTGTCCGCTGCCCCTGTCTCCCCCTTTCCTTTCCCGGGTTATTAAGTGGTGGAGGTAATTGAAATGTCAGCGGAAGTGTTGCTGGCCGCACACACAGCCTGCGGATCCAGGGGATTCAGATGAGATGAGCCAGCCGCCGACAGGGGACAGTCCCTGAAAAAGTGATTTCGTAGGCCGAACGGATAGCTGGAGAGCCGGAGCCATGGAGCCACCGGATATCGGAGACCAAAACGGGCATTAACGAGCCCTGTAGTGGTTAATTATGTTGGAATTGGGGTCTCTGTGGTTGAACAATCGCAAATAGACATTTCTTTAGCTTTCGCGGACGAACTAGAGAAACGCTTTCAGCCATTCGACCTCGCGAGCCCAGAGGATCTCGAAGAAACAATGGCCTTCATTAATGCTCCTTCGACGAATGCTCTACCGATCCCACATGTCAGCCCAGAAGAAGTTTGTCTTCATATTCGAAAGCTACATATCAGTAAGGCGCCGGGATTCGATGGCATAGACAATAGAATTGCCAAGGCTCTGCCTAAGAAGGGTATCCTGTTCCTTGTTCTCCTCTTTAATTCAATGCTACGTATGTAACACTTTCCCTCCCAATGGATGTGTGCTGTGATAACGATGATACCAAAGCCAGGAAAACCGGAGAACCTTGTAGAGTCATACCGACCTATAAGCTTGCTTCCCACATTCTCTAAAATATTCGAGAGAATATTTCTTAGTAGAATTATGGGAGTAAGAAGCGTGCAGGCCGCCATTCCCGATCACCAGTTTGGTTTTAGGCATCGCCATGGGACCCCAGAGCAAGCACATCGAGTAGTTAATCACATTTTGAATGCCTTTGAAAACAAGCAATACTGCTCTGCAATTTTCCTTGATGTCAAGGAAGCTTTTGATCGAGTATGGCATTACGGACTACTTCATAAGTTGAAGTCATTACTTCCGACTGGCCAATTCCTTCTACTGAAATCATACCTGCTTGATCGAAGTTTTATGGTCGAGGTGAGAGGGGAAAGGTCAAGCATTAGATTTGCTCGTGCTGGCGTTCCGCAGGGAAGCGTTCTGGGTCCCGTTCTCTACACCCTGTTCACATCAGACCTGCCAAGTTCTGTTGAACCGGGCACACTTTTTGGCCACATATGCTGACGATACTGCCTTTCTTGTGAACTCTTCCTGCCGAATCGAGGCATCAAGGATCACCCAGGAATTTCTGGACTCGTATGGCAAGTGGGCTAACAGGTGGAATATTGCCATAAATGGCAGGAAGTCGCAACATTGCAACTTTACTTTGAGAGAAAAGGTCCTACCCAGAGTCGAACTCCACGACGTCACCATCCCACAGTCACCCCAGGCGCAGTATATGGGACTGATCCTAGATAAGCGGCTCACCTGGAAAGAACACACCAAGAAAATAACAGCTACATGTCGGAGTAAACTCAGGAAGTTGAACTGGTTGCTTAAGCCAACGAGCAAGCTCAGCCTTGGCAACAAAGTGTTGCTGTATAAATCGATCGTGATGCCCTCGATTACATATTGCATTCAGATATGGGGCATGGCTTCTGACACTAACGTCATGAAAGTGCAGAGAACCCAAAACCGAGCGCTACGCATGATGGCAAACGCGCCTTGGTACGTTCGAAACGACGCCCTAGCAAATGATCTCCACATTCCCTCCATTAGAGAGCAGATCAACCGACACTCGAGTCGTTACAGCGATCGCCTCATAGCGCACCCAAACCACCTAGCAACGTCTCTACGTAATCAAGCTATCCGAAGAAGACTGAAACGGAGACACCCCGGCGACCTCTGGACAAGAGGACGCATGGTTTCCCGAGTCCTGAAACAGTAATTGTTACTGTACATCTCCTGTTATTGTTTTCATGTTATCTGTTCTTTGTTATGCTCTACGTATTATAGCCATTAGGTTGGCTGATCGACGTAAATAAAACTTATTTGTTATTTAAAAAAAAAAAAAAAAAAAAAAAATCCACGAGTTCCTGCTCCTAGTCAGTCACACATGCCAAATGGCATTGGTCAACTGCCTCTGGCCAGGCTTTGTCCACCGTCCACTGTCCACTGTCCGCTGCCCCTGTCTCCCCCTTTCCTTTCCCGGGTTATTAAGTGGTGGAGGTAATTGAAATGTCAGCGGAAGTGTTGCTGGCCGCACACACAGCCTGCGGATCCAGGGGATTCAGATGAGATGAGCCAGCCGCCGACAGGGGACAGTCCCTGAAAAAGTGATTTCGTAGGCCGAACGGATAGCTGGAGAGCCGGAGCCATGGAGCCACCGGATATCGGAGACCAAAACGGGCATTAACGAGCCCTGTAGTGGTTAATTATGTTGGAATTGGGGTCTCTGTGGTTGAACAATCGCAAATAGACCTAGCCAACCCTAAGAATTGATAACGACCCACGACTTTCCAAAAGAATTCAACTGCTTTAAAAGACTTAATTTTTACCATGTAAAGTAGTTTTAAACCTAACAGATTAATACTTGTGCACATAAAATTGAAACAAATTGGTAAAAGTTATATTTTCAAACGAACGTTTGTTAAAGCTGTATTCTATGCTTATTCAAAAAATAGAAACCAGTAAAACAAAACTTGAAGGTGATAAAATACCAAAAACTGTTCTTAGTATTGTTAAAAAAAAAAAAACGGTTGAAGGGACGTTTTATTTTATAAATATTTTTTCAATAGACATCAAATTCATGGTTTCTTTCCTATCAAACTTCTAGAACAAAACCTTACTTTAAACATCGTTTTACGAGTAATATTGTATAATTTGTGTTGTACTTAAGGCACGATTAGAAAATGAATCTTAAAGGTGCATGTATTTTTTTTTGTGGTAAACTCCAAATTCGTGCTTCCTTCCATTTTCAAAGTTCCCCAATAATCACCTCCGAATGGCAACCTTTTCCATCCAATTTCAATTTGATAATTTCCGTGGCAGTTGACTTACTTGACTAACGATGTACGAATTATCAAATCGCACATGCACACTGGGACCCATTTTCCCCAATCCTGAAGATATATATATGTATAGATGTGATGGTGGTGTGGGAGTTGCGGAACTTTTTCGGAAAGACAGGCGACAGGTTTTTGCGCCGTTTTCAGCTTACCTTCAAATTTCCTCAAACTTTTTTCGCTGCCCGAACTTTTTCATTACGTTTTGACTTGTACAATTCTCTATCTGCCGTTGTTGTTTTTCCCCAATTTTTTTTCGGTCTGCAATTGCTGGACCTGCTTCTGTGTTGTTTATGAGCTAATTACATAAGCTCGTTATTAGGCGAATTACTTGTTTCTTCATTTGCAGCAGTAGCAACAGGAACAGCAGCAGCAGCTCCAGCAACAGAAAATAAGAAAACTTTTTTAATTATAACCTCATTTAGATTTGACGTTGCCTTCCGTCGCTTCCTTTTGGCCGAGTTGGCTGCTCTGCTTTGCCATCATCTGTGCAATCTAATCAGCGAGCATATTTAATTTGATCTGATTTGGCCAGGTTCGGTAACCGAAACCAGTGCAGTGGGGCCTGGCTAACGTGGCTGCACCTTAATCGCTTCCTTTTTGAGATCAGGATGGAACAACTTACTTCCCAGCTCAGCGGAAATCATTGTCAATGCATCCGCATATCCGTAGTGTTCGAACCCTCTCCACTCAGCAGAATTTATATATTTTTTATTCCAGTGAAGCGTAAAAATACGTTTTACCTCCACTCCTTGGAAATAAATATGCTGAATTTTGTTTATGCTGCATTTGCATACATCTTTGTGAGTTCAATTTTGGGGGCGTGGAAGTGGGCGGCTGGGAATCTCAGACGGAAGGCAAATAAGGAGGCGAAATGCTTCTTTAGTTGTTGACTGCAATTTCCTTGGCATGATTTCCACATTTTTTTCCAGCATTTTCTTGCCCCAAACTGCTTTCTCTTAGCTATTTGTGCATCTGTCTGTGTGTGTCTTTCCAAGTGTGTGTGTGTTGGGAAAATATTTGATTTACGTCAAATTGACACGCATGAGTTAATCAAAAAATGATTTGTTATTGCTTACAAATGCATCCGTAATTTCCATATTTCTTGAAAAAACCAATGGCAAACTGCATTAAGTGTGCATTTTAAGTGGTTTAAGCTGTGGTGTTTCTGAAATCGTTATTACAGTTTTATAGCTTAAGTAAATTTTAATCTGCATTCCAATCAACTTACTTTATGATGAAGAATTTGAGTAAAAATTATGCACACCTTTTGCCTACAAGATATTCTTTTTTTTACCAAATGTAAATATACAATCTCTTTTATCCTAAATTAAAAAAAAATAATACAAAATCTTTAATACCCCACATAAAATACACAATTTTAAGCTGTGTGATTCGTTTGGTAACAAGTATAAATGTAATTATGCAGTGCTAGAGTTTTTCTTTAATTTTGGGTCTTTTATGAATGCATTATCGGATTAGCATTTTTCCAAAAGATTAAACAGAAGTGGCTGAAAATAAACACTCCACGTTTATTGAACGCATTTAAGCCCCCAGAGGTTCAAGGAGCCTCCCACTAGTAGCTCACACCCATTTCGGATGTACTTCATTTGTAGGTCTTGCAAGGTAGAGAACGGCGCCACCTTGAGGCGTCTTCTCGGTTAAACAAGATAAATGGGAAATGTGAAAATGAAACATCACCTTCTTGCCCGTTCCTCGCCTTCGTCCCTGCTAAAGACCACAGGACAGGGCCAAGATATATTCAGTATTTATATTTCATCCTGTTGCCCAACTACCCAAGTAGAAGATAACATTTTAATAGGGCACCGCCACCTATTGGACAGTAGGTGGATAGGTGAGGGTCCTTGGAGACCCCGCCCCCTTCCCGATGCCACGCCCCCCTCCCGGGATGTCTGTCCATTAGGTTAATGTGCACTTCAAACGAAATTAAGATGAATTGATTAAAATTACAAGAGTGCAGAGTGTTTGCTTTGGCTTCGGTTTGAGTTGAACTGAGTCTAGTCAAGAGTTTAGTTGAGTTGAGTTGAGTCGAGTTTGCGGCAAAGTTCAGGGAGCAAGATTAAGTGCTTTCATTTGCCTCCGCTTGAAAAATGATGCAGCCCTGAAGTCCTGCAGCTCGAGGACCGAGAGAGGACCATGAGAAAACGGCAAACCGATGGCAAATAATGAAAGTTTCGGTCGGCAAGTGCAGGTTGCAAAATAATGAATGGGCCCTGCATTTATTAATGTTTTCGGAAAGCGTTCGCAAATTAATTGCCATTTAATTTGTTATGCTAACTACACTCACACACCGAAAGACTAATTGGTTTAGCTCGCAACATTTTGCGTAGCTTTAATTAAATTGTAAATTTCCCGTTTAGCCAGCAGGAAGTCGAGTCGAGAGAGCAGCGAAAATTGCAATTAAGATAATTATCTGGCAAAAGCAAAAGTGTAAATCCTTTGCGCTCCAAGGATTATGCAACTGCAGTCTGCTCTGCGCAGCGCTTCTGCTGCTGTGTGCCGCACTTAATTTGCATAAATTTCAAATGAATCCAATGGCCAAAAAAGCGCAGCTAAACAATTGCCACTGATGAAGCAGCAACAGAGAGCCAAAATCACACTGCGCAGAAATGTTGTTATACATCGGAAAAAAAAATTACATAAAAACAAAAGGACTTATACAAATATAATACAAATAAAAGTTGTAAAAAATTTATTTGGTAACACCCTTGATCCTTAGGGGTAAAGTATTTTAAAAATATACTCAAATTTTAAGCAATAAACAAATGATTATAAAAAAAAAATGAATTAACCTTAAATACTAAAAGGCTTGTAACTTCGAAAACGCAGTAGTGATCTTAATTTTAATTTTAATACCGTATTACTACGGATCTCTTTGCGAGATCCGTTTTCTTTATTCTTATATAAAAAGTTTGATAATTTTTAGTGATTGCTAAAAAGTCTTCTCTCGTTGCATTTTAAATTACATACTATTTAATCTTAGTTTAAATGGTTTAAGCTTGCTTTTTTGTTAGTTAATTTTTTTTTTAGTGTAAGGGCTACTGCAATCTGCAGCTTGGGGCGCTTACTTTGTCTGTGCCACATGGCACCCCCTCACCGCTCCCCCTCTCTCTTCAAATTCAGGTGCCACAATCACCAGGAAAGACGTCGCTGGATAATCGAAGAACAGGGAGCGGGACCAAAAAACACAGAGCCAACGGGAAAAAGGGAGAAAAAGCCGAGAACCGAGAATTTTGTGTTATTCTTACGGATTTTCTACTTTGTTGGCAATGTAAGCAAAGCAACCGCTCGCTCCCTTCGACACTCCGGCTTTCCGCTTTCATTTGCTCTGTGCAAAGTTGACGCTTTTGTTTGATTCGTGTCACACAGCTGACCAACGCCCTTGCCGCCCCCTGCACCCCGCCCCCACCTTCCATTTCCCATTTCCTTTTCACCGCTTTCCCGCTTTTCCGCTTTCCCTGCTATGCAGCTCCAAGAAAGTCTCTATCGTTCCACTCTGTTGGAGTTACTTTGCTTCGAATTATGCAAAACACAGTGCCCGTTCCACGGAAAGAAACACAAAACAAATAGAAAGACGGAATTGTCAAATGAGATTCAATGTTCTGCTCAAGTGGCTCTCGTCTCCGGTTCGCCGTGGTGGAGTGGAGTGGAGTGGAGTGAATTTTAATAATAAATTTTCGTGTGACCACCAAGTAACCAAGCGGCGAGGAAAGCTGCAGCAGCTCACATGCAATTTTCCAGAATTTACTGCTGCGTGAAAACTTTGGCAATTCGTTGCCGGAATGGCGGAGCAGGTCTTGGCCAACTGGGATCGCCTTGCGTGTCCAATGTCCAAACACAAACCGAAGGCAAATGAAGCTACAATTACGTCTACAAATACACATAAAAGGGGAAGTAATTTGCAATTAAATTACGACGAAATGGGCAATAGAAAAGGAATTAATTGTCCACGAAATGCAATTATGCTTTGCTCACCAGCTTCCCCTTTTTTCCCCGCCTTTTATTCCTGCTGCAAACTGAATGAGCGAATAAATGAACGAATGAATGGCCTGGCAAACTGGGACAGCTGAGCAGTTCAACTTTGGTTGCAGCTTAATGGAATTGCATATTAAGAACTTGTCAAAATGATAACTTTTCCTCGGTGCCATCAAACTGAAACTGAAACGACGAGCAACATGCCAGTTGGCACTTGCTAAGTAAGTGGGCCCCCAACCGAAACTTTAATATTGAATGGCCCAAACGGGGGAGTTGGGCTGCCAACTGGTTAGCCCTAATAAATTACGAATGCTCCCTTTTATTGAACTTAATTTCCTCCTTTTTTTGGAGCACCCAAAGCAAAGTAAAAGCCGCTGCAAAGGAGATATATGGCAGTAGTCAAAGATTACATTTAGTGCATACACTGTACACAAATTAGTAAACAATTGTGGCTACAAATAAAAAAGTTTCTTTAGAAAAAAATTAGGTTTTTCTTATAAGGATAACCAAATAAAAATTTGGCATGATTTGTGTTTACATACATACCAGTTCAACTAACACTTAAAGGTAAATTACTTGCTTGTGTATATTTAAAACTTTGTTATTTCAAAATAATTCTGTTTGCTTGGCATACAAACTTGTTTTACAAAAATTTGATTTGAACAAATGAATTTGTATATGTTCTCAAACCCAAGTGAAATACTTTTTCCCCAAGTGGACACACACTCAATGATTTTTGCCTGCACTCGGAGCTGCAGCACAAGGTTGAGTGCCTCAAGCAAGCCGCAAGCAGCCAAATGCGATGCCTTTCAAAGCTGCCTAACGATCGGCAAATAGACGAGGAAAGGGGGGGGACAGGACGAAGCAGAGGTCCTTCTGCTGCCAGTAGCAATGGAGATGGTCAACATTTTCGGGTTCCACGGGCTTTGGCTTTGAGCGTGGCACGCAGCAAATGCGTTTGCATTACGGTCAGATGTTTGCGGCGAGCCCCAGTCCGCAAAACTTACGAGTACACACAAACAGAACAGAACAGGGAAGCCGGAGAGTTGTTTGCGCCTTTATGGCAGCCAAAGTTTGACCACATTTTACTAACAAAAATATTACAACAATGCCAGCCTTGAAGTCTGCTTTGTGGTCTGGGAACCACAGCCACGCCCCCCCACCCAGAAAACCCAACCGCCCACGAAAAGGATGCAATTAATTTAGCAAAAGGACAACTTCATCTGACAGCAATAATGTATTGCAAATACCAGAAGCGGACAATGGCCAAAGAAATGCATAAATTGCCGGCCGAAGGCAGAATGTGCCGACGAAATGAGTGCGGAAATTGGTAGGGGATTAAATGGCCTAAACAGTTGCCGCGGCATTAAGCTGATCGGTAGGGTCGAAACCCTTCTAGCCAGAAAGCCATTCGGTTCGATGTCGTCCGGCAAACTTTTCACTTTGCATGAACATAAAATACATACCAAATAAAACAACAACAACAACAACAACAACAGAAAAGCCAGAAACGCTGCCGCTGCAACAACAACAAATAAAAATGGGAAAACTTTTTAATTTATATTTAAACTTTTTCAAAGTGTTGAGAAAGGGGCGTTATCTACTGCTGGTGCGACTTACCGCCTCGAATGCCAAATAGTTATAAAACACCAAATGTGCTTTGCCATGCAGAAGTGTGTAAAACGAGGCTAACAAGCTCTGCAACCCGTTTAAAGCTCAGCGGTTGGTAGTTGAGGTCAGCCGGGGATTACCTTACATAAGTTAGTAGAGGGTCTTCCGGATGATGAGTGGCCACATTCCTTGAAGGTAATTATTTATTGATAGTCGGATAAGTTAATCAACATGAGGGTTCACAGCCAGAAAAAAATGCTTAGGACTATGTTAAGCTGTGTTTTGTTTCTCTTTTTTAAATGCCACAGTCAGCTTCTACTATTTGATAATTCCGTATTAACCATAAACCATAAAACTTCGCAAACCATTTACAATAGCCGGCATTTTTATATAACGGCATACGAGCATACTAGTCGAATCAACATTAAAGAATTGGTACTGTGTTTCCTATAATTTCGGATCCAAAAAAGTTGCAACTTGAAAAACGAAATGTATAAAATATATAATAATGGCGAAACCTTCTGCTAATAGAATGTAATTGGTTAGAAATTAGTTTCAATTTAATAAATATTGTTTCTTAGTTATCTATGCTTGGACTAGCGAAAAAAAACATGTGCTTAAAAAACTTGTTTATATTAAACACACATTTTTTAGTGTTTTGATAATTTAAGGTATTAAGTAATTATTATGCTATGAAGCTTTCATTTTTAGAGCGAATTTAAAAATAATAATCAAACGAGGTAATATTTTGTATGAACACAGTCTCACCTAAAGTTAATTTATAGATAAATCGGATTGACAGTTTTAAGGAAAAATATTGCTTATTCATTAAATTAAATCTAGGTGACAAAATAAAAAATGTATATTCCATGTATAACTTGCCAGCATTATTCGCTATGGTCGCTGTTGTCAACCAACCACACTAAATTTATTGCCAAAGAGTTTTTTTTTGTTTTTAGTAATGATGTGAAAAATGCCGTAAAGATAAATGGCAATTGTTTCACAGTTTAACGGGCGAGAAATTTGATTAAATAATTTACAATTAATAATTTGCAATAAAGTCCCTTAAAATTTATTTAATTATGTAACAAATTCAATGGACTTTGTAGTTAGATAGTGGATTGAATTGTTTACTTTAATTTCAGAGCATATTGCCAAAAAGAAAAATGGCAAGTTTTTGAAAAAGGTGAGAAACTAAAGCCTAGGCTAAAGCCTAAAAATTATGGATTTTTTTTTACCAACTCAGTTTTCCCAAAATATAAAATAATATTTTTTTTTTATAAATAATCAGAAATTGATATGAATGGATGAATAAAAGAATGCCATAAGTATTCATTTCTACGCTTCGGTTACTCTTTTTCGTGTGTGCATGCCCACAAATGGTTCGCATTCATTTATCAATATTTATAGCATTTAATGTGCAATTTGCATTTCTTAATGAAATTACACAGAAATTATATATAAATCAGCATAATTTGAGCAACGTGCCCAGTGCCAGCCAGGCGGCAAGTATCGATATCTCGTTGGCCATGTAATTTCCGCTTAATTTGCTGCCATTACCACAAAAATGCATTAAATGCGCGTGCAGAAGGGCGCAGCGATGGCCTTTAAATGCGCTGCAATTATTTGCATTGCAATTTTAATTGAGTGTTAAAATATTTGCGGCCACCTGGCCACCGTGACCGATGAAATATATGGCTTCGCCTTCGGGCCACAACTCATCTAAGCCTTGATTTCTGCCGGAAATCTCCAAGGAGCTGCAAAATTGCAGGACTCCAATCCTTTGCCCTGTGATCAGCCATCATTTGCTCCCATGGCAATGCAGTCCCTCGTTATCCTGCTCCCTCGCAATCCCTCCGACTCAGCCTGTGCATTAGAAGTCCGGCTGTGTGGCTGCATTAATAAATTGAGTTTGGCTGCACTATGGGGCTTGCAACTGCAACAGATTTGGCCTGAGTATACACAGGCAAACACAAGCTCAACATTCATTGTTTAAAAGAGATTTAAATGTTTTAAGATCGTAAGTATTTAAATATTTTAGTGGAGATTTTAATTTAAGTTTTACCAAATTAATAATCTGAAATACAAATTTTTTTGTAAGCGTTTTAGTTTCGATTTCAAGAAGAGCTTTGTTTGTATTTTTTCGTCCTATCTATTAATATTCACAATTTTTGTGATGTATTCTATGAATGAAAAAATTATGTTAATATATTCCCAATCACCCTTTAACCTAATATATTACAAATATATTACTAACATGATTACTTTAACCTATTTAAAAATTTAAATCATAATTTATATTTTTAAAACAATATTAGCATAAAAGCTTTCACGTTAATCAGTAAGATATGATAAACTCTAGACCTCTAAGATCTAAACTATTTTATTAAACTAAACAAAAAATCATTATTAATTCGTGTAGGCTTTACATTTTTTTCAGTGCACTCAGGCACACACAAACAAAAGCTGGAAAACGGGCCTGTCGATTTCATTTGATATGCGCCTTTGGGCCATAAAATTTGACACAAACGCAGGACACACATTGCGCTCAGTTCCGGATTTCGAGAGGAGGACGAGGATGACGAGCAGTCCTGGCCAAAGCGTTGCTCATTTGCAGTCGTTATTAAATTGCGTTTTTCAAATGGGACAAAACGGATGCGAAGGCAGGAAGGACGTTTGGCAGGGGGCATTGGCATTTTAATGAACTGATGCATTTGGCCAGCTGCATTCGGCCCCTTTGTGCATTTATTTGTTTGCTTTGGCACTGATTGTATTTGCATTCGTGCGTGTGTGTGCCATTGGCAAACGTTCGATTTGGTGTAATGAAATTTTCTAATCAAAGCGTTTTGTTTATTTGCATTTGGTCATGGGCCTCGGCCACTCCTTGCAGCTCCTGCTGCTGCCAGTTGGGTTTTGTTTGGCTTGTTGACTGCCAGCCGCACCGTGTTGTTGCCCGCCATTGTTTACATTGGGTCAAAGGTTGTCACTTGTGCAAATACTAATTAGTTGTAATTAGGTTTTACATATGCACACCAACCACAAAACAATCGTTTCGAAAGTGAGAAGGCGTGGCTTACGGCCTTTGCCGATTAATCTCTGGATTAATCCCAGCGGAATCGCATTGCACTTGGGAAATTTCACTGAATATTAAGCTAAAGACACCCAATAAAATGTCTTAAGAATTAATTCGAAATACTTAACGTAGGAAGACAATCATTTTAAACTTTAAAGTCGTTAACTCTTTATAAAAGTCTTGTAAATCAGAAATATATAAGTATTCGAATAGAAAGCATTTAATGTTTTTTATAAATTATACTTTAAAATTTTAGGTTGGAGATTTGTACTTTTGCATTCAAAAACTCGATTTTAATTCCGAAGCATTACTAATATTATATAAATAAATTATTTAATAACAAAGAGAAACAGAAAACAAATTTTAATTTTAGAAAAGAATGCATTCTATAAAGCACAAAAAATTGAAATAATAACAAAACATTATCGTAGGACTTTAAAAAATTCCTAATTACAATTGAATATTATGCAGGAAAGCCCTTCTTAATTTTCAAATTCTCCGTTTGGCTTTCATAGCTTTTCATTTAATCTATGCATTGCTTTTCATCCAGCTCAGCTTTAATCGCTTTGATCTGGTCTCAAATTAAATGGCATTTTGTGCGGCCAATTTACATATTTTGGGCAAGGCATAAATGGAAACAATAAGCCATAATTTTTATATAATTAACTCTATTCCCCGTTTGGCGCCACACAAAGTCTTTGAAAACTCATTTGAATATGAAATTCATATTCAAATTCAAATTTTCGCAGCTCTAGCTTTTCCCCTTGGCATCCTCGCAGCGAGTTCAATGAGGTGTTAAACCATAATTTGCACAAACGCTTGGCTGAACCATCCGTACTCCACCCACAACCCACCGCCCCCTCCAACCGAACAGCCACGCCCCCTTTCGCCTCCCTTCACCGCGAATTTGCATTTTGCTCGCTTTAATTTTTACTTTATTTCTGTTCGCGCTTTTTGGAGCTCTTTTTAAAATATTTTCAAGCTCCATTGTTCTTCTGGCTCAAAGTGTTTGGCCACAATTACGCAATGAAGTCGAACCAAAGGGACGGGAATGGTTTTGATGCATGCGCTGCTATCACAGTTAATCGCCATGAAATTTGTGGCCCATAAAATGGACACTGGCCACGCGTAATAGCCAAATTTTATTAGCTCCAATTTAACAATTTGTGGCTAAGGCCACTCCACCGGCTTTATTAATATTTAAACAAGGCAAACATTAGACTTATGACCGCTGAGTCCCTCCAAAATGGACCTCATTTTACCTGGCGCTGCCGCTCTTCCTGATGAGGATTCCGCGCGAACAAAGGAGCCGCACCATTTTAATTTTTCACTTGGCTGAGTGCAGAATTAAGACATTAAACGAATGCGTCGCACTGTCCCCCGCCTTCAGCCCTATAATGAAGTTGGAGCCGGCACAGCTGTGCCAAATCCCCCATCCATCCCCTCTCCATTCTACTGCCATCCTGCCTGCCTGTCTGTCTGCCCAAAAGAAGACTGTACCCCCGAACAACTGATTTTAATAACAGTCATCCGCTGCCGCTGTGCATAACGATGCGTAACCGTCGAGAAGGAAAGGCGGGAGGAGGGGGCGTGGCAGGGCGTTTGAGCCACGTTATGACTTTGATTCATCAGGAGGGAAAGTGGCTGGGATCCTGCGACAGCCGCTGACCTGCACTGCCAAAAAATATTCACTAGATCTCTAACCATAAAATAATTACAACAAAGTTTAAAAACATGAAGTCCCTGAATATTTTTTGTATCCCAATTTTAAGTGAGAAATTATAATAAGAAATGATTTTGAATTTTGTTTCTTATCTTCAATTGACAAAAATACCAGAGCTTATGAAAAGAATATCCTAAAACATTCTAATATTTTTGTTTAATTACTAGCTTCATATATTTTCCAAGTGTCTTTCGCGCAATTTGCATACAAATGGGCGTTGGACTTTGACGCATAAGTTCGCTGGCAATTTGCTTATAAAACGTATTCTAATTGCCAGCAATTGCGACGCGGCGACAGCAGCGACGGCAGGTGGAGCTCCTCATCTTTCCGCCGGCGGTTGCGGGTTAAGCGCTCAGCGGACTTAACCCAAGCAATTCCCCGAACGAGCCACACTCACTGGATTCTGCGGGAAAATAAAAGAGCCAGCTCGCCACCCTTGTCAGCGTCAGTAATAAAACTTTATTGAATTGTATTGATTTTAAAATTATTACCATTGAGGCGGAAGTAATGCAATGTATCCGCCTGCATATGTATGGGTGTAACCGTGTGTATGTGTGTGGGGGGTGTGCGAGCAGAGCGTGTGTGTGTGAGCGCTCAAGTGTGTTCTAGCAACGGCTGTTGGAATTTAACAAACAACAACATTTTCATTATTGTGTGCAGCTCACTGCAAAAAAAGGAATAAACCCAAACAAAGGGCGCAGTGAAAGGGGGTTCGTATTGTGTGATTTGGCAAAGGGGTTCTGGGGATTCAGATTCACCCCTCGGAAATCCCCTTTGTCGTCGTCTCAAGTGCTTAACTTTCCATTTCGCTGTGTGCGCTGCAAAGTAGGCAACGTTTTCTTGGAACGCAACACTCACACATGCACACACACACACACAGGATTCCCATTTGCTTTTAATGAAAATCTAACGTTTATTGTAATTTTTCCTCTGTTTCTCCCTCTGTTTTTTTTTTCTTTTTGATTTTGGTTTTTGTTTTATTTTTCCCGGCTTGCCGTCGTTGTTGTGTATTATTTGAGTTCGGTTTGGCACGTGCACAAATGCAGCTAATCGAGTGTGAAAATTGCTATGGGTTGCCCCAGGAATTTTCCCTTTAAAATGTGGCCAGAAGTTGAACTTTAATATGACGCATAAGTGGTATTACATATTTTAGAAAAACTAGGAACACGCGGGTCTTATATTAAACTTAACCAAAAGACAACACATTAAATGATTTACATTTCTTCGATATGTTTTAGTAACTTAAATTAGCTCAAATTTATTTTCATTTTAATTTTGAATAGGCTGTGTTGAAAAGAAAAAAATATTTAAGTATTTAATAGCTTATAAGCTTTTAAGATAACGAAAATTTAGATTGTTAATAACAATAACTAAATTTAATCCTAACCAAAAAATATTCCGATGTATTTCATACAATCTTGTTATTTCGGGGTAAAAATTAGAATTGCAGTGCCTTGGTAAATAATTTCGGAGGCGGTCAGAAGAACAATAGCAACCACTCGACCTCTGAATAAAGGACTTATAAGATAACAAATATTTAGACAATTGATAATTAAAATTAAATTTAATCCCAACCAAAAACTATTCCCATGCATTTCATACAATCTTGTTATTTCTGGTTAAAAATTAGAATTGCAGTGCCTTGGTAAATAATTTCGGAGGTGTTTCCGAACAATGGCAACCACTTGACCTCCGGATATGCAAATCTGTCGTAGAACCAGTTCCGTTGGGCAGCCGCAAAAGCCTGCTCTCCGGGTTCACAGCCTGCCGATTCATTTCTATTCATGTTATGCAATTCAATTGGCCAAGTTGCCATCCCAGGGCGGCGCTTAAGCCATCCTTTCCCGCTTATGCATATGCACACCGGAGTCGGTCTGCCGTTCTACTCTTCTTTTTTTTGTTTTTGCCCACCTGCTCACCTGTTACGGCCAGCTATTCGTACCTGTGGTCGACTGCCGCCGCCTCCAGCTGCTGCCTGTGGCCAAAAGCCCGTTTGCCGGCTCCTAACTGGGAGCGAAGCCACAGTTTCAGATAGTTGCAGCCTCCCCTTGCAGTGCCAACAGATTTTCCACCCATCGCTTCCCCCAGGAGTTTCCTGCAGTCTTTCCCTGCAGCTTTTACCCTATTTTGCCCTTGTCGTGTAAAGACAGCACTTGCGGTTGAGTTGATCTGACCGCTTGTCCGGGCAAGCCATAATTATGCAATTTCTTGTCAACATGCTCTGGACGGGAAATGCACAACGTGGCCAACTGTATGCGTGTCTCTATCTGTGTGCGAGCATGTGTGTGTGTTGGTGTTTAGTTGTGAGTGTGTGTGTGTCGGGGCCAAAACAAAGACTTGAATGTTTTAGCTTCTTGAAATTGCCAGACATTTAAAGGCAATTATGCAGAGTGAGTGCTGTCTCTCTATCTCACAACTTTTTGCGGTGTTGTCGAATGGACAACACACAGAGGCATAAGCAAGGACATAAATTATTCATGGCTGCATTTTCGGGTCCCCAATCAGAAGCCTAATTTGCCATGCTTAGCCCAAAACGAAATGCTCCAATGAATTCTACACTCTGTTTGCCACACTGCCAGCAAAACTAAGATTGTTGATCTAAGATGGTTTCATTGTGAGAAAAGAGATTTTATTCGACATCACTGTACTTAAAAATGAGCAAGAGAATCCCGATAACATGTTTCCTAATAATTGTTAATTTTATTACTTATAAGCGATATAAGCATTAAGCTCGTTAGGTTCTTACTTCATTTCTTAAAAACTAAGACAATACAAACAAAGTTTAATGTTTTATTCCCTAGGGTTATATGAAAAATGAGTTTTATAACATACAGAAGGCTTTCCTATATAAATATATATCAGATTGTCAAATAAAACCGTACTGTGTAATTTAACTGACTAAATATGAGCTTTTAACACTCTTGAGATTTAATGCAAATCGTTTTTCCATTGATCTTGGAAACGCAATCTTGATTTTAGAACGATTTGTTTTCTCAGTGAATGAAGAAAGACACATGTATTTATATTCCTCCGATTGTGAGTGTGTGTGAGTAAACATTGTAGGAAATTCCCTCTTTTTATGCTCATGAAACCTAATCACACACACCCGCCCACTGCGAAAGGAGGCCATTAAGAGGCAGGCTAAGCCAGTGCGTTCGAGTGTGTATTGGAGAGTGCTTCGGTGTGGGTGTGTGCGGCAAGTGTCTTATCTACTTCCCACTGATATGTTTATGATGCCAATGCCACTGATTATCAACTGCACAAGCCAGATGAAGATTCAGACCGGGAAGAAGCTCTAAAAGGAGCAACCAGCAGCGCCAGCCAAGAAAACGAAAAGTTATTGCAATGCGTTCGTTGCCTCAGCGGAAAGTTGTCATGACAACGCCGTCGTTCTCGCAACTAGGGGTATTGCCATTGGCCACAGATTATGATTGAGTTTGTTGCACACACGTGCACTTGAAAAAAATATCTTAAGTTTAAAATACGGAGTTTAAAAGTGGATTAGGAACAAATCCAAGAAACCCGTGAAGCTGATTGTATTGTTTGGGTTTTTATCCAAGTTAAATTTGGGGATGGAGTTTGATTATTTATTATTTTCCTTGATGGATCACATAATTGTAATTATTGATTGCGTATAATTTTGAATATTAAAAAATTATTGAGATTTTTTTATCGGTCTTTTATTTTTTATCGTATTTCAGATGAAAACGTATCTCAGTTTAAATTCAAATTTATGGTATTTTCTGCTTAAATTTTTTTAAGGTGGTATAGCTAAGTTCAAAAAGTTCTCCAATTTTGGCTCAGTGTACCAAGGACCCTCGCCGAATAGCGTCATTTGTTTCCCTGCAATGTCACGGAACGGGACGACATGCAAAGTTATGGCGAAGAGGAAGGTTCCTCTGTTGTCGTCAAGCCATAACGCGCATCATTATTAGGCGAAAATTATTATGGCACCCGCTGGATATCAAACAGCATTCACCTCCACCTCCACATCCACCTCCATATCCACATCCACATCCACATCCACATCCATCCAATGCCAACCCGTCGCCGCTGCTCAAGTTTGATGGCATAACGACTTTGGCCAAAAGGGCGTTTGGAAGGGGGAGCGCAAAATGCAAATCTCATCAGTTGGATTTATGACACGCATAATTTTTATTGTGTTTGAACTGCCAGCGCTGAACACATCAGAAATTGGCACATGTCCCGGCATTTTTGGCCGTGCTAATTCGGGGCCCAAGATTTTGTAATTTTATGTCCTCGAGTAAACATTGCAAATTCTGCATTTGCTCAGACCCGCTGCTTAATAGCGTCGTAAACAGAGAGGCCCAAAGGCAGTCTTTGATTATGAACGGCAATGGGTGCCACATTTATGGGTGATAATGGGTGGGGTGGGGCGGTGGGTGGTTGGGTTGTTCAAAGCAGTAGCCCCGAGCATTCTGCGAGTGTAATTAACAGGCTTCTGACACGACGTGTTCTAATGGCAATCTAAGTGCATGTATTTATGCCAGCGCCTCGGGCTTTCACCTGCTTCGGTTCCAGCTGCTTTCGGTCTTGCTGTTGCTGCATTCGTAATTAAGCCGCTTATTGTTACAGTGAGAGCAAATAAATATGCGGATTCCCCAAAGGATTATCCCTGCAGAATTCAAATTGTTTTTAATTGCAAGACGAAAGTATGGTTGCAAAATTAAAAACGAAAGATTTCAGATAGACTCACATTATTTAACCGACTTTGTTATTGTATTTATTTATTGGAACCCTACACCTGCATACTGATTTCAATCAATAATGTATATTTATGTTTACTAAAGCTGGTAACAAAGTAATTAAACATGAAGCATTTAATATTACTGATTTTAAACCAAATAAAACTTTATTTATTTAATTTAAAGGTTATATATTAACTTGTATGATTTTAAGGCACCATTTACCTTCGGAACTGGTTACTATATTTCTGTATAAAAATGCAAATACAATGTACATACATATATTTATTATAATTAAATATTCGATGTCCCTATCATGACCTACTTCGTATGATTCACAAAAAAAAACAAAGGAAAATAAATTAATTTAATAGTATTCATGTATGAGGGTGTTTTGTCTATTTTGCAATTATACAAAATTAATAAATTATATAAATTAAAATAAATTCCTAAACTTAACTGATAAAAGTTCAGCTAATCGATACATATTTCCATCCATAAATTTGTACCTATTATTTTTCCTTCAGTGTATAATCCAGTTGAACACCTCGTGAGCTGGACAATGGCGGCCGCAGGCTGACCGAAAGACATTGCCTGAATCGAGGTGTCCTAGTGGACTCTACTCCTCCTCCAGTTAGCCACCGTAGGTGGTATGGTAATTATATGCGATATAAAAGGGCAACGGACACCTCCGGCGAATCCACTCGAGGAGGTGACAGCTCCGGATGCAGTGACGCAGCAGCAGAAGCAGCAGATCGAACCGAGAGCCATTTTCATGGCCGGCTAATAAGTTAACAGCGGCATAATGGCCTGTTTCCTGCATGAATTGCCAATTATAGTTGTACCAGCACCACCTGCCAAAGTTGCCCCGTCCCACTTTCTGATTTCTGCCCCCCGGGGATTCGGTGCAAAAAGTGCACTGTCAGCCGGACTGGGTTTTCTGGTTCGCGTGCCACAATGATTGATGATCATCAGGATGTATGGGATATGGGATACAGTGTGTCCTGCCGTTTGTTTGTGTGTGCGAGACATCTAATAGAACAAGTGGCAATTGCCATATCAATGATGTTGCCATGCAAAACCAATTTGGGGAGAAGGCTAGCTCAACGAAATTTAGTTCTGAATTATTTAACAATGAAACCGGCCTCAATTAAATTCACAGATAATTGGATTGGGCAAAGAACCAATTAGCTCGTAAATCGGGAAAATGAAAGTAGCTGGCATATTGAAATTTAGGTTGTTGTTTAAAACCGTCTCTACATTTTTAAAAAATTTTTAATGTCAATTTATGTGCATTCAAGAAGTATAAATATGTTATTTAAATCTTTTAAATGATGTATTAATAAAAATATATAAAGCCACTAAAACTCAAGTTATTTTAAAAACACATTTATATTTTTATGACTTTAAATTTATACTATGGCAAAAAAAAAAATTAATCAACAGCTTGTTAAAAGAAATATAAAACCTTTGGTTTCATAACTGAATTGAATTTTGTTGTACTAGTGGTAGAAGGGTCTGAAAAAAAATAATTTTAAATGAAAAAGTAAGAACTAAAAAGCTGTGGAAAAAAGGTAAAATTGAAGAGGTTCATTAGTAGCCGAAAAAAGCGTCAAAAATAATAAAGTTCTTCGCCAAATGCATTTAGGTCGAGAATGATTTTTATAAATAGAGCAAAATTCTACATACCAAAACACGTCGTCATAGAAATAAATCACGTATTTCGCCACTCACCTAGTTGTGAAACGTAGTGAAACATGTAAAAATGTTTTAAGCGCGCAACTAAGCCCGTAAATTCCGATCGAATTGAATTAGTTACAGCTAAAAGCCCCCGCAGCACACACAAATTGCTGCCACCCCGCGGCAACATCCACTCGAAACACACCAGCAGTATTAGCAACAGCAGCAACAGCAGCAACATCAGCGACATGAAACAACATCAGCAACACTGGAAACAGCAACAAGCCGCAGGCAAAGCCAGTAAAATCCATTAACAGCCTCCAAACTGGCCGCAGTGTTAATGATTGCCGCTTATCTGTTTCTCCAAACGATTTCGGGTCCAAATGGCACGCCCTGCCGCCCACTACACGCTGGTGTTATTTATTAATTACAAGGTTTTAAATTAATTACGCAGCTTAAAATATTAACATCGCTGCCACGGGAAACTCCAGGGCTTTCCACACGCTGAGGAGAAAGTGGAATGGGTTGGTGGGATTGGGAAAAACTGTGGCAGATTGATTTGGCAGCACGGAGACTGCGGACTGAATACCAAACGAATTTCGCTGCCATGGCTTGTGGGTAACCATTAATCAGCGGAGCAAAGAAAAACCCAGGAAAATTCGAGTATAGTATCTTCTTCTTTCCCCATTCGAAAAAGTTGCTCCGTTTTCACACATCAACTGACACAAGTAAACTTTTAAAACTGTCAAATTGCTGTGTGATTTGCTGGCAAATAATAAACATGTTTAGCGAATAAATTCATCAAAACTAGCTCCCCAAAAAGGGAGGAGCAAGGGGAAGTGGGGAGGTGGGGAAAATCAACCGACAGGACTAACGAGGAGCCAACAACACACACCCCGCATACGGAATGCAAACAAATGGAAAACGTCGACAGCACACGCAGGTGGCGCACGCAAGTCCCACTGGGTGGTGAATTGGGTGGTGGGCGGTGAGCGGTGGGTGGTGCTGGTTGTGGGTGGTTCTGGACGGCGCGGGGTGCCCTTGGGTGCTTCTGGGCGACTCTACAACAAACAGAACTAACGAAGAGTTGACTTCAATCGCTGCCGCCGCCGCTGTCACCTACAATGCTGCGATTTCCGCTTATGTTCTTTTCTGAATAAATATTACTTGCACAGCGCGAAATCAAAAACAATGATTTTTCTTTGTAAGCTCAATTTGTAGTTTCGTACCAACAGCTAGTTAATGAGAATTTAACTGAACTGAAAATAAAGTTATATCTGTTATTTGGTTCAAAAAAAAAATGTAAACCATTTTCTCTTCTATTTCTCTGATATTTACCAGCCTTTGTTTTTGTTTGCGAAAACAATACCTCATTAGCAGAACCCTTATAGCAATAATCGGAAATTTATTTAATTTACAGAAAAAAGAAGATATGAAATATCTTGTAATAATACAAAACATATTCTGTAAAAACTACTCCCTTTATGTATCTTGATAATTTTAACGTTCCCATCATATTTTTTTCCCAATTTAATCTGCAATTTTTCCGCATTTCTAGACGTCTAAAAAATATAATTAATTTTGATTTAAATCATTAGATTTGTTTTTGAATATAACAAACCATAAATTTAAATATCATTATTTATGGAAAGACTTAAACAATGATCGGAAAAAGGAAATCATCTACTGATAAGAGAAAGAAAAACAAATCTTTACTCTTTAAACTTTTTTAAAGGAAAAATTGTGAGCACAAAGACCTAAGCACTTTGTTTAAAAAAAGGATTAGCAGGATCTAACTAAATTATTTATGCTTCTTGTTCAAATATGAGCCCGTTTTTTTTTCTCTGTGCCCCCTTTTTTCCTTGTGGATTTGCCAACAGTTTGTTGTTGTGAAGATTTTACTGCAGTTAGAGTGATTAGTTCCTGCTGTTAGTGTTGTTTCTCTTGTTAGCCTTTTACGCAGCTACTTTGATGTCTTCTATTCCATTGGCTGATAATTTTGCCTGTTGGTTTACCTTTACTTTTCCTCTTTTATTTTCTTTTCAACGGGGTTTTCCCCCTTAGCATTTGGTGGCCTACAGATTGAGCGCTTAATTTGTTAAGCTCGAAAAGTAGAAACTCAAACAAATCAGAATATCTGACCGAGAGTCAAGGCGTGTTTGCCTTTCTACCTATGCATGTATGTCCATTGGGATGTGTGTTCTTTTTTTGCTTTTTCGGGGGGCCCGGGTTGGATTTTGTGGGTGCCCAAAAGTCTGGTGGAGTCCATCGGAGGGACGCTGCTCCAATCAAACCCACACGAGCACAGAAAGAGAGATGGAATTCGTGTGGCTGACATCGGGGCACGTTGTTTGTTCGTTACGTTTTTACCCATTTTGAATCCTTTTTGGCCCGGCCCTCACCTGTTCGACCCTGTTGGCCTTTTCCGAGCGCCGTTACCGTTGCTCTATTTTTGGCTTTTGATGTGCAGGAAGCTCATCATCAAAGGATCTCCCCAGCGGACGTCGTGATAATTGTGCTTGTGTTTGTATCTTTTTTTCACCCATTTATGCTACCTGCATGTCGCATTTTCTTGGACTCCCTGTCGCCCGATTTTCCACATTTTCTTTTTTGTTGTGTTGTTTGCACTTGACTTTTTGCCGGTTTCTTTTGCCTTTTGGCCGTGGCTATGTGTGATTTTTACCATGTTTTTTGCGTCGGTGTTTCTGTTTACAACTGGCAAATATTGACCCGCATTGATTGTCGTTTTTCCGCTTGTAAATTACTGAACTGAGACAGGAATGGATGATGATGGTTGGGTGATCAGGTAAGGATTTTCCCTGCACTAGACTTTCACTTTTTTCATGACGACAAGCGGAGTATTGATTGATGGATGGTATAATAGTTTAATGGTTCCTTGTTAAAGTACTTCGGCATTTACACAAAAAAAAGAAAAACTTGTAAAGAAGCTTATAGGCAAAGCATAATTTTATGTTGACTTTCCCTTTTTTTGTTGAATCGGTAGGTAAAAGTTTTTCTGCTATTAATCAGGTAACTTTCACTTTTCTGTGTGAAAAAAACACAGGAGAAACTTTGAAATTATTTCTGAGCAGACTTTCACTTTTGTGGCTAAAAACAAAGTAATTGGCTGACGGCGAAGGTTCGGTAGCCCATTAAGGCCATTTAACAGTTACAGTTATGACTGGCAATGCCGCAATATTGAGCCATTTTATGTATATTTTTCATACGATTCCTCTTTATTTCATTTTTGGCGTCATCGTTAAAATGGGTTTTATTATTTCCGTTGGCAGCGTTATTAATGTTGTTGTTCTGCTTTTGACTTTACTTCCGGCCCGAGTACCATACACACACACAAGCTCACTCATTTACCCACGCAATGTATATATGTGTGTGTGTGTGTGCCAACAATTTATATTTTTCAATTAAGCAGCAAAAATTTTACGCTTTGTTTCGTACAACTGTAATAAATTTCAACTACCCTTATTGCCTCCCTTTTTGCTCATGTTTCACTTCATTTGGCCGCATATGTACTGGCATTTCGATTCGGGCTTGTTGCCATTGTAGCCGTAGTTATTTTGCAGCTTTTCTTATTGTAGCTGCAAAATTTTCGCGTTATGGTTTAATTTTCGAGCACGCGTGTAATTGATAGCCGCCCTCGGCTTAATTAATAATTTCATGTATCCCAGCACGGTGGTTTCGCAGGGGAAGTGGCAGTTTTAGGAAATGGTAAAGCATTTAGCTGATTTCGGCTACGAAAGTTTGATTGCATGGAGGCCAAAAGAGGGTAGTAATGGAAATTGCATCGGTTGCCAGTTCACAGCTGGAAGCAAGCTCTTATCACCATTTATAAACAGAGTACTAATTGGCCAAAAAACTATTAAGGTTTTATCGGAAATATACAGAAACTGTTTAACAACCTTTACCCATAAGTGCATACCTCAAAGATATTCTTTTTTATTTGTTTTGCTAATTTCATTGTAATAAATTGAATATCGTTTGTTTTAATGCACTTAACTCAATATAAGCTATAACAAATTGAAAAAATAATTCATTTCATATTAATTGTTTGTGTTACTTCAGAGCTTTTGCATTCACCTAAAGATAATCTGTAAAATAAACAAAAAATGGATTTCATTTTTTTTTATTTATTATTTTAATAACTTCAGAGAAAATGGATACTTTTAAATAAACTGTAAGAAATTACCCATTATAGGTAAAACCCTCAGCACTTACTGATCCCGTCCCGAGTTCCTGTGATTCACCCGTGGGGAATCCTTAGGTGGAGACACCGCTATATGTGCGATGTCCATAAACATCCCAGTCAACTTAACCCTCCATCAACCGGTTCCATTAAACAGCTCTTGTTGGCTGCAAAGTGCTCGTTTAGCACAACGCTCGTGTTTTTGTTTTTGTTGTACAATCATCAAACGGTTTAGCTGTAAAACTAATTGCATTACATCAATTTTTCTGTTAAAAGTCAATAACCAATCAAACCCCAAGCCCCGCAGTCCGCTTGTCCACAGAAAACACGGATGGAAGGACCCACGGAAGGACGGAGTTCCGGAATGGAGCGCGGGTCAAAGTTTGAAAACGTGCAGTTAAATGCACACAGACACGCAAACACACACATGTGTGTGCAAACATATATATATATAGAGATATATGGATATAGGGGCAGGGGATACGACCAGTCGGTGGTCAATTTAATGGCAGAGGGCTGGAGTCAAACGGGGGTGCGGATCCATTGAAGAGACGGATGTAGCGACGAAATAATGACAGGAGTAATCACATTAGCCCCCAACAAATACTTTTGCAGTCGGTGCAGGGTTGCCATCGCCCCCGAATAATTGTTTCAAATGGAAGTGGTACGCAGGCAATCAAGAATGAGATTGCCATTTGCAGATTATCGAATTTCGCTTGGGGTTTCGCTCACTTCGTTCAATGGAGAAAATGGAAGAGTAAAGAGGGTCTTTCAAAGAGATGACAGCCCTGTCCGCGTTTGCTTGCACTTCCAACACTTAAATTTACAGTTCTTAATTAAAGAAATGTGTTTTTTATTTGGATAAATTTTTAAGTCGATTTTGATTTGCAGTTTTTGAGAATATTATGATGTTTATTGATATTCGAAGGGTAATTTAGTAGTTCTTAGAGCTTATTTTTTGCCAGTGCAGTTGCGCACACAAAGACACTCGCGCTTTACCCAAAACGCAGCCACGATGACGTGTCCATGCAGTCCTTGTCAACATGACCCCCGACCTTCGACCCCAAAACGCATACACAAATAAAACCCATGGAAGGGGACTCAAATTGGGTGGCAAAGGGGGTGGAAATGGGTGGCGCATGGGGGCGTTTGTAACGGCGCCAAATGCTGACGGCGCACTCTGGCCAGTTGACCAGCCCTAGACGAACGTTAAATCGTTAATTGATTACGGGACAACATTGATTGTTGTTGTTGATTTTTATTCGCCTTTTTTTGCGATTTGGCTCGATGTTTTTTCTCTGGGTTTTTCGGACGCTGCAAGTGGAAGTGGAAGCTTTATTTGGCCGAAGGATTACGCAGTTGGTTTTGCTGGAAAATTCCCCCCAGCTCTAATGAGTACGAGGACGAGATCGAGTACAAGAACTGGATATGTCCTGCAGCGTTTTAAAACTAATTGTTAAGCAAGCAGGCATGCCAGTCGAACGAACATCCATGTCACGTACGCACAAACCGCAAATACAGACAATCTGGTCGAAATATAACCGGCAGCCAGTGAACGGGATGGAATCGGGATGGAATTGGTGGAAAAGAGGGGTGGGTGCTGCAGGGATGGGGCCAAAAAGGATGCTTTGAAATAGAGAGCGGCAGCAGTGACTCCTGTAACTGATATTGCAGTTAAGGCGGTAACGAGTCTGCCGCCCAAGGAGCAAAAAAAAAATCGACCCATCAGGACGAAGCTCCTGATGCTGCTGTGCTGCTGTGCTACTGCTGCTGCTGCCACTCAAAATTCTGGCCACCCGAAAAAAGGCCCAAAGGGCTGCTGGCCAAGCATGAAAATAAAATACGAATGAGGTAGCAAGCAGTACGAGTGCATGGCCAACTCCTGACGAGCATTTTAAGCAGCAATTATTTACTTTTACTTGATGCCGAATGACAACAACAGCGGCAATGGCAGCAACATGAAGTCGGAGTTGGAGTTGGCATAACAAGAGCCTTCGTACCATAAAATTCAATTTAACTATTTTGCAAAATTCATTACCGAAATTCGTAGCATAAATTCCAGCTGTATGATTGCACTCCAAGGACCACGACGAAGGGTTTCAAATCTGGGGGACTCAGAAAGCCAAGGCACCAGAAGCAGCAGCAGCAGCAGAAGCAGAAATGGAGCAACATTGTCTAGGTTACTAATTGATGAACTAGAGTGTACGCTGTAACACGTGTAGAACAAGTTTCCCAACAAATGCGAGCCAAGTAACAAAGCAAGTAAACACACTTTCAGAAAAGTTCTTAAGTTCCAAAGGAAATATATTAATTTTTTTGAATTAAAATATTCACTGCATTTGAGAAAAAGAGATTTTGAAATGTAAAGGGTTTTCAATGTCATGTTGATCTTATCTCAAATTCTTTTTTTATAAATATTATCTTCAGACTTGATTACTTAAGATACTTAACTTAAAACTCAATAAATCATAAGTTAGGTGACATGTTTTTGGTGGGACTTAAAACTTTCGGATCCCAACATCCTGGTAAGTAAAAAAGATTTTAAAAATTAAGTACTTTGTTATGAAATTTTATTTATTCTCTAATTGAAATAAAAAATATTTTTCTATAGTGTATATAAAGTTACATTATTCCTGACACTAACATCATAAATAAAATCATAAATTTAGTTCAAAAATGTAAGGTTGTTTTGTCAGTGTAGCAGCCACCACGTAGTGCTTGTTATTTAATTTCCGCCTAAAAGTATGCAACAAATTGAAAGGATTACACAGAAGTTTATGCAATGCAGCAGGAGCAACAGCAAAAGCAACAGCAACAGCCAACTTAAAACGGCAAGACAAATGCGACAATTTAAGCGCGTTTTGGCCCGCTGGCACGCCAGCAACATGGCATAAAATTAATGTCAAGCAAAATGGGGAAACAGCAGAAGCAGCAGGACCAAAAGGAGTCCGGGGAAAAAAGGAGCCGCAGGGGATGGCGGCAGGAGCTGCCAGCTGGGGCATCGCATTCGTTCCCATTCGCCGCCTCTGCATCTCTCTGTCAGCCGAAAAGTGCTGCAAAATGATGTGGGCCGTGCCGGATCGGCTTGGCTTGGCTTGACTCGGGTTGGCTTGGCTTTTGCTAGCTAGCCATGTGTGTTGTGGGCGTTGCGAGTGCAACAACTTTTGTTGCATATTCAGCAGCCGTGGCTGCAACATCGCAAAAGCAGCAGCAGCAACAGCAACAGCAAAAGCAAAAACAGCGAGCGCAATTTGGTTCATTCGAAATAAACTTGGCAACGCTTATATGGCCGCATTTTGTGGCAAATAAACTTGCAACTGCCAGCCATAAAAACTATGTCGATGTCGACAAATTATGCACCAAGCACGACGAAATAAAGTCCTTTATGCAGCTGCAAATTTAGCACCGACTTGTCACAGTCTGACTGACTTTTAGGCGCCCGATATCACTCCGTATAACCGGGGCCCCAAAAGCCGAATCAATGAAGCATTCTGTCAGGAATTGCGTCAGCAAGATGCATTTACCCCTTCACATTCCCCTTTCAACTCCCCGATTTTGTCATCCGAATGCGACCTGGTTTCGTGTTGCACTAATGATGGCATATTGTGCATTTGCGCCAGCATATGACGATGAGGATTTTCCTTTTTGCTGATTTTCCACATTGTACTGCCATCACATCAGGTGAAAAGATGACAACCAGGCCCCAAAAGTCATATCCTTGGCATGCTTGAGCCATGCTTTATTTACCCAATACATGTTGTTCAGAACTTGGAACAACAAAAAGAAAGCTAGGCTCGGCTATGTGCAGTTCAAATACCCTTCTAAAACAAAAGACCTAACCTCATTATTTGTTTTAGATAAATAGTTAAAAATTTTTCTTTTCAATTATTTCTTAAGTTTATTTGGTCATAGAATGTAATGGTGATCAAAAACTTAAAAACATTAAAATATATATTTATATAATGGCTCTTAACCTTTATAATACAATATACCCTTACACTGCGAGTTCTAACTATAGTCAAAATATAAACAAGAAAGAAAGCAAGCTTCGGTTTGCCGAACAAAATATTATATGTACATAAAGGCTAAACAACATTGAAGCTATGACGATTTTTCATCAATCGCCTATATTTTCGACTATTGTTCATATGACAGCTATATGATATCGTCGTCAGACTTTTATGGAATTTCATTCGATATTCAAAAGTCATTAGGAAACTTCCTTTTTCAAAAAAATATGCTTCTCTGACGAAAAACAACTGTGTTATAATTTTATTTCCGTTATTTCTGCATAGATTTTTTTATGATAACGTTGTGGGATTAAAAAATTATAATACCCTTTTGCTCTGCAAGAGTATAATGATAACCTCGGGGGAATTCCTAAAAAGTTTTGATTCACTGCAGATCGAACAATCAAAGTTCTTTGTTCTATATTGTTATCAGCAACGCTTTTACGTAATTTGTTTAGGTAGATTAGCATATCAAAAACACTCAAAAACTAGAAAGGAAGCTAGCTTCGGGAAGCTTCAGAATGTTAAAATTAATACAATAAAGTAATGTTTTCCCTTTTTTTGGTCGCCGTAGTTCTTTTTTCAATAAAATATATATATATATGCTCTTTTTTTGACCCACGTATTTGCATTGCGATTTTGTTCCTAATTTTGTTTCTATATTGCTGTCTAGTTGGTTTGGATTCAGAATACCTCGTGAAGTACCAAAAAAATTCCGCACATGTTCAGCTTAAATTTTGTTTACATTTAAAGATAATGCACAGTAGCTTTTAAACGTGTTTAACATTTTAATACTGATTTTTTTAGTGACTTCATTAATAAGATTTTCGGATGTTACAGATCTAAAAAAAAAACAAGAAAGGAAGCTAGCTTCGGCAAGCCGAAGCTTATATACCCTAGCAGTCATCAAATATATCGAACAAAATGCATAAAGGTTAATCAACATCAAGCTAAGACGATTTTTCTATTCATTTTCCATATTTTCGACTATAGATCATATGGCAGCCACAGGATATATTTGTCCGTTTTTGATGAATTTTAATTCGTAATTCAAGAGTCATTAGAAAACTTTATATTCCAAACATCATGCTTATCTATATAGATTTTTATATAGATTGTTCGATCTTTCCTATAACAGCTATAAGATATAGTTATCCGATTTTTATGAAACTTTTTACTCAATATAAAGGTAGTTAAAAAACTTGATATTCAATAAATCAAGCTCGTGGGATAAAAAAAAACGATGTTATCAAATTATTTCCATTATTAACATATATATTTTTCAATCTCTCCTATGGCAGCTTTATGATAGAGTAATCCGATTTTGATAAAATTTTACTCTTTTGCTCTGAAAGGGTTTAATAATAAAATTATTATATTATGGCAGTATGTTTTTTAAATGTGTATGGTCCAATAAACTTCTTAAGAAAATTATTGAGTACTTAAGTATCAATGCAATGAAGTATTAATGCAATTGCAATAACTTATTTATTACCCAGAAATGATAAGAACATATATTTTTATTGAACATGTTGCCCAGTTGTTTGCATTAACAATGAAATATTATTTGTGCGTTAGTAACAATTAACAGCTTAACGATGATCCACACGCTTACTTGGTTCCTAGTAACTTATTTGATCGTTGGGGATCACAGTTCAGAAGGACTAGCTCAGCTATTGGACAATGACTGCGGAAGGACGAAATACACTGGATCGCGAGTAGCTGGAGGCCAAAATACACAGATGAATTCTGCCCCTTGGATGGCATACTTGTATACAACCACCAAGTTTATTTGTGGCGGTTCTCTTGTCCACAAAAGTTCGTGTTTTAAGGCCAGGCATTTTTTTTTTACGCAAGCCAAAAATCAAAATTAATTATATTATTATATATTTTACTTAACCCATTTTCAGGCTATATCCTCACCGCTGCGCATTGCTTTGATAAATACATTGAAGTGTAAGTATTTCAATATTTAAGTTAATTCAGAATTTCTAATAAAGATACTCTTTTAAAAAATGATTTTAATAAAGATTTGTTCGATTGGGAGATCACATGGAATATGCGATTACAGATAAATATATCTACCCCCGCTACAAGTCTTATACCTATTATGATGTAGCTGTGGCAAGACTCAGTAAATCCGTAATATACACAGGTAATACATTGTGGTAAGCAGCTATTTAGTATTACCACTGATAAATAACGACATTTATTTCAGATAGCGTTTCGCCAATTTGCGTGTTATTGGATCAGCGATGGCATGCATACGTAAACACAATTCCAGAATTTATTGTCACTGGTTGGGGAGCAACAGAGAAGTTTAACATGAGCTCAATTCTTCAGGTAGTTTCAGTGCCTCAAGTGGACCGAGCCACCTGTAGCAGAATTTATAGATATAGGATAGATAATACCCAGATATGTGCAGGTGATGCTAAACATTATATGGGCAAAGGGGATTCTGGCAGTCCATTGGGAATATGGGTGCAATTGAAAGGTATCCAACGTTTCGTTCAATTCGGAATTGTCAGTTATCACATAGCAGATTATAAAAGTCCAGCAGTTTTTACAAATGTCTTGAGCTATTCAAGATGGATTTCAGCAACAATAACAACTTTTAATTAACACACCAAGGACGAATCACGTATATTTCAAACGGAAATGCCAAAAAATTATGTGTTTTTAATTAAATTAAAGAGTAAAATAAATAATTTAATTCTTTTGGTTGGGGAGAGAAATCAAATCTATTGAGTCGATGTAATCTGAGGACCCCAACTGATTATTTCAAATACAACTTGGATCAGTTCATCCACATTGATGCTTTTTTGGGCTAACTTTTTAATTGGTGCTTGCAGTTGTCTGGAACGCTAAAATAATGAAACAGTATGTAAAGTAATATGAAATAATATTTCATAAAATATTTTTATAGGCTTACCCTGGCACGTTGCACCAACTCCTTGAACTCCTTATTCCTTACAGCCTTGTAGAGTTTGGCAAACTCAGCACTCTGTCTCATTTTCTGGGACATCAAAGAATAGATTCTAGTTCTTGGCAAACTTTGAAGAACATCTCGAAGGAAAGTGGTCAAATCGCGTCGCAGCATTAGTTCCACGGGTACAGTGCGCGACAGCTGATATGTGCGCAACCGATTTATCAAACTGTCCACCAGAGTTGTGATATCATAACCCGATCCATTTTCAGTCAGGTAGTTAACTACATCCGCAAAATCAGGAGCTGCCCGAACTTGCTGCCAAGTTGTCGTAAACTCATCGCTACGAACAAATTCGACTGCCTGACGGAACTTCGGATCGAAAATATAGTATCTGGCGGCGATGAATCCGATTCTTCGGCGGGGAACCAAGGCCACAAAATCCCGTAGATCTGCTCGTAAATCTCCAGAAACTAAAGCCAAACAGCTAATTGCTGAGACCAATAGAAAAAGCGATGCGGAGGTGGAGAAAGCCATTATGCGACTCTTAAACTTTTTGGGGCAGTTAATGCTTTTATACTACTGTGGCTACAATATTTGTCTTTGTCTTTTACACCGGGGGTGTGCCAGGTGTTAATTGAGACTGTCACCAGCCCCATAAGCTATTTAGACCGTTAAAACTATTGCACTACAAAAAAAAAATGCTTGAAAGTATTTATTGATTTATTTTATATTTATTTATTTATATGTATTTATTTATTAATGTGTCATGACTGTTGACAAGAATTTGTTAAAAAATTATTATTACTCACGAATTCTTTTGAAGACCAATTAGCGAGAAGCTGAAAGGCTAAGCTTATAAAGAAAACATAAGTTATTATCTTAATTAGTAAATTGTATTTTATTAAAAGCTTCAACAGAAAATTAAATTTATAACACGAATTTGGTAAAAAAAAAAAAAAAAAACATATTTTTCCACTGTATACTCTTACTTTCACCAGCATGAATGAATTAACAGTCGACTATCTGTACTCGGTATTTAAAGCAGCAACTTTGCACACGATAAACAAGATGCATGGTCAACAAACATTTGCCAAGCCTCGATAAATCAAGTAAGACATTCTTTTGTCTGGCGCAAACTGACTGTAATTGCTCCCATTTGTGCATTAAAAATAATGATTGATTCAGACTCGAAATGCATTTCCTTTCCCAGTCCGAGCTACATTGTTCTGTTGTCTGCAGGAACCGCAAAAATTAGAATTTCATTGCGTGATTTATGCATTCGGCAAATTTACGAGCCATCTGAGAATTCCATGCCTAACACCCACCACCTCGAACCAAAGAAATCTGCACTTCATTCAACAAACCACTAAACAACTGCCTATACATTCACTAAGGCCAAAGCCTATGTAGACTGTTAATAAATCTGGAAAAAAAAAAGATAGAAATCCCAATAAGCCAAAAGCGAGAGCTGCTTATCTTATATTTTATATTATACTAGCAGACCCGGCTACGCGTTGCTGTAGCTAAAGTTATTGTGGTGGCAGCACGACTTTTCCTGCTGCACAGCACATACCGGTAGTTTCATTTCGAAATTTCAACGCCTGACAATATTGACATACTTTATCCATTCCACCAATAGCAATTTTTGAATGCGCAGAGTAGTTAATATCTGGTGCATATTCAAAAGCAAGACGAACGAATGATGTACGTACTAATGAGCGGCTGATCCGTTGCCTTTGTCGTTCTTGTGCTCGTACTGTATCTTTGTTTCGTTCTCGTGCCGCTCTTGTTCTCGTAATATTCTGTTGCAGGCGTTCGCTACGCTGTTCTTGAGATTCTTGTGCACGACCTTCCGCTGTCCTAATTCTTTGAGCTGTATTTCTTGTATCGGCTTGATCTGGCAACTGATGAGCTCTTTCAACACGTTTGCGTCGTGCCTCTCTGCTGCTCACGTTGTTGAGATTAGATTTTTTCGGCGGCATTTTAATTTACTATTATAATTATTATGTGACAATACCTGTATGTGTATTTTTTATATCTACAGAATTTTGAATAATGAAGCACAGATAACTAAAAAGCAGGAATGATTTCACTGTATGACAATAATTCGTCACTATAATTTGAATTTGATTTACACTTCGGTCTACGTACGTTGTTGGCTATGCTAACACCAAAAATTAAAAAAGTAGAAATATTAGAATTTCACGCTATTTCGTTTACTACAAAATAAATTTAATTTATACCTTAACCTCAATAACACGTGGTAATCAGGCTATTGTCGGTTTAGCATAGCAGCAAATTTGCCAATATTTCGTAGACAAAACGTGGTGTTGCTCTTGCTTATTTTTTATAGCATACTTTTGCGGGCAATTTGAAAATTTTAAAAAAAAAGTAACCACCTACTATTGCATTCTGTTCGCCTGGTACTTCAAAATGAGGTTTGGTTGAATATGTTGGTATTGGCGGAACGAATTCGAAGGGACAAATTGGAAAATCCACTTTTAGGTACCAGGCGAACATAATCCATTATAGACAAATAATTAGCAATAAAATAAAATTGCGACTATAATTAAAGATCTAAGCTTTCCTATCTCTCAAGTTGGACCAGACTGCTCATGGTATGCCAATTTAATTTAACATCGGTTAAGTAGTTTAGGAGTCCATCGTGGACAAACATCGTGACATGAGATTTATATATATAAGACTAGCAGACCCGGCTACGCGTTGCTGTAGCTAAAGTTATTGTAATATTATATTGAAGTATACAATTAAAGAAGAACTGTAGGTAATTGAATATTTAACAATAAAATCAATTAAGGATTTCAATTTTTGTTTAAACACGCGAGCAGTTATATCATGACGATCAACTGCTTGTTGTCCTGATAATAATAAAGTTTGTATCTCTTCCCAATTCGGGTTACATGTAAATGTAATAAACAAATCCGGTCGGCCGTAATGACGTACGTAAGTCATCGCGTCTTGTATGTATTCCTGCATGTTTCGTGGACTGCCAATGTAGCTTGAAGGTAAATTTGAGCTGTATTTCTTGTATCGACTTGTTCTGGCAACTGATGAGCTCTTTCAACACGTTTGCGTCGTGCCTCTCTGCTGCTCACGTTGTTGAGATTAGATTTTTTCGGCGGCATTTTAATTTACTATTATAATTATTATGTGACAATACCTGTATGTGTATTTTTTATATCTACAGAATTTTGAATAATGAAGCACAGATAACTAAAAAGCAGGAATGATTTCACTGTATGACAATAATTCGTCACTATAATTTGAATTTGATTTACACTTCGGTCTACGTACGTGGTTGGCTATGCTAACACCAAAAACATTCTGTTCGCCTGGTACTTCAAAATGAGGTTTGGTTGAATATGTTGGTATTGGCGGAACGAATTCGAAGGGACAAATTGGAAAATCCACTTTTAGGTACCAGGCGAACATAATCCATTATAAACAAATAATTAGCAATAAAATAAAATTGCGACTTTAATTAAAGATCTAAGCTATCCTATCTCTCAAGTTGGACCGGACTGCTCATGGTATGCCAATTTAATTTAACATCGGTTAAGTAGTTTAGGAGTCCATCGTGGACAAACATCGTGACATGAGATTTATATATATAAGAATTAGAAATAAAGACTACCATCTCTACAAAATATAATAAAAAACCACTTCTTCAATTAAAGTAAATTTAAAGTGTAACCATCGTATAAATTTATACATATATATATATATATATATATATAAAGTCGTTACGCATAAGAATCGGATTCCGTGGAAATCGTATAAGTATTTTCTTGATAAGTGTTTATTTTTGCATTTCTTATTGCAGCACTTTGTTTTCAGAAATAGTCCCCTTAGTCAGTTGCATTTCGAGCTTCAAGATGAAGCAATCTTTAAGTTTTGTGCTTCTGAACTTTTTGATCCTTGGGAACCAGGACTCCCTTGGACAGGCTTATCTTCTCGATAGCAACTGTGGAGTATCGAAATATACTTACCGAATAGCTGGAGGCAGAGATGCTGATTTGATGTCTGCCCCATGGATGGCATACTTGCACTCCAACTCCAGATTTATTTGCGGCGGATCTCTTGTCAATCATTGTTCGTATTAGTCAATTAATTAAATATAAATAAATGTGAATTATAATTAAAACCAAGAGTTAGCATCGAATGAAAAAAGACATTTTTGACCGCATAAAGCATTTTTTGATCAGCAGTTATCTTAATAAATCTGAATTATTTTGTAATAATATTACGTTGTTTAGCTTATATATTGAGTTCTTAATTGATGAATACGTTTTGGTGTAATATTTCTGTTTTCAACTTTTCAACAACATTTTAGGGTTTGTTCTAACAGCTGCACACTGCTTCAAACCAAACAATGGAACAATGTAAGTAGTGCTTAAAAAAAAAATATTACTATTATTATTATTAATCTAAATTATCATTCAAGATATGTGCGGTTGGGCGAGAACGATGCGAGCCGACGAATCGATTGCGATCAATTTGAGTGTGCGCCGTCACATTCAGAATACTGGATACTGCAAAAATTCATATATCCATATTACAAAAACGCACGATACTATGATATAGCTTTGGTGAAACTTAACCGGAATGTCATATACACAGGTAAGAAGGCTTATGTTCGTAGAAATTCATACTAAATAATGTATTTTCCATAGAGAGCATACGACCCATTTGTGTGATCCTTAATCCACAATGGCAAGAATATCTCAATTCCATTCCAAACTTTATTGTTAGTGGTTGGGGAGCGACAAATACTGCTGATGAAAGCGATAAACTTCAGATCGTAAAGTTACCGCAGGTCCATCGATCTACTTGCCGCTCCTGGTTTGGATATAATGTCGATCGAACCCAAATCTGCGCAGGCGAAGCCAAACGATATGTGGGAAAAGGTGACTCCGGAGGTCCTTTGGGCAGCATGGTAAACTATGGAAACTCCAGGAGATTCGTTCAATTCGGAATAGTGAGCCACCTGCGACATCCCTTTCAAGGCGTTTCAGTATTTACGAATGTGTTAAGCTACGCGAATTGGATTTATCAGATCATTCAGTCTGACACTTCCAACATATATTAAAGCTACAGAGCCGCACTACAAAAACAAAGCATTATCTCTTTTAGTTTAATATTTTTGTTTTCTTTTTTTTTTTTTGCCGGCATATTGATAAGAGAGTATATATATTTCCTTGGAAATAACAATCTTTATTTAGTCTTGTTCAAGCGCTTGAACAATGAAGTACGTTGCGTGTTTTTTCGTCTCATTAGTTTTGGGAACCTGGCTTGTAAACGGATCGTCGAAATTACTGGACCCGAATTGCAGAATGGGTCGGATTCCGAGAATCTCATATCGGATATTAGGTGGCAGGGATGCCGGTTTGAGTTTAAACCCTTGGATGGTGTATTTACATGATGGTTTGGAATTTATATGTGGCGGTTCACTCTTAACGAATGGTTCGTATATTATTTTTCTTATTTGGAAACAAAAAAAGAAAGATAATTATATAGGAATATTGACAAAGTTTGCTATAAAATTCCTGATTTTTAAACTTAAATAAGCTAAACTAAATATCCTATGCTTTTTGTGAAATATCCCAAACAATCTCGCTATTATCGTGTTGAACCAATTTTATTTTTAGAATTTGTTCTCACCGCTGCACATTGCGTCTTTCCCAATCCAAAGCGATTGTAAGTATTCTGTCGTAAAGTTTTTAAGTATTAAAAGATTTTAATTTTCAGTATTGCGACGACAGAATTGCTCGATTGGGGGAGTATGATTGGAGGAGATCACGAGATTGCAATGTTTTTGGATGTGCTCCAGGTCACAGGGAATACACTGTAGCTAAAATTTATTCGCACTCAATGTACGGCCTTGACGATACCTATGATATAGCTTTGCTGAAGCTAAACCAGGAAGTAACATTTTCAGGTAATAAATTTATTTAATTTAGGAGTTACCAATTAATTGAAAGGCAATAACTCCCCGCAGAATACATACGTCCAATATGCTTGGTGATTCTCGAAAACCAGGGCGAGTGGTTCTCGTTTGTGGATGCGCAAAAGGAGTTTACTGTAACTGGCTGGGGTTCGACTGAAACCCGTTCGTTGAGTCCCACACTTAAAATTGCGAATATCACTCAAACCGATCGTGCCTCCTGCCATGATCGATATGGATTCTCCGTGGACCACAACCAAATCTGTGCCGGGGATCCTGATGGCTTCGCCTGCACCGGGGACTCCGGAGGTCCGCTCGGAATGTATGTGGACCTGGGCTTCGGCCCCTTCTATGCCCAGATCGGGATTGTCAGCTTTGGACACTATCCCTGCAGCGGGGTTTCCGTCTTCACAAACGTCGTGAGCTTCACTCGGTGGATTGCAGACACAATTGCATACGACGCTAAATTCATGTCGCCTAGGGTTTCCATGCCATAACCGCAATAATATTTACTTTTTATACAAATATTGAACAGACTTTGCTTTTGCATAAAAACATTAAATTAGATCTTTAGTGGAAAGGTTAAACAAGAAATACATGGGTGTATGAATTTACTGTTTTGATTTAAAAAAATGTAAAATATTCCCAAAGATAGCTTTTACCTCTTTTATGAAATTTTTCTTTTGTTACTTGATTTGTTTGATATAACATAAATAGGTGGTATCCATTTGAATTTTTACCAATTACTATGTTAAGTTTACACAATATAAAATTTGTAGTCCAAATATTGTGCTAATGGCTCATTATAAATCATTGTTATTACGTATTATAAATTACTGAATTTAAGTTCGAAATAATGCTCATCTTCCAAAGCAAACAAGAAATCAATTCAAGCTGTGAATTAATGTGGAATCCCCAAATCAGCTTTGAGATCTCTTTTAATCAGAAAAGCCACACAAATGGCAGACGGTAGGCAATAAATTTGCATCAATGCTGCAACAATTGGCAATATTCTGTGGCAAAGGCAAACAAATAGCGGGGCAGAGAAGGTAAGGGTTCGATTGCGAAGGGATCTTCCGCCGCCCAGCCATTTTGCCAAAGAGCCAGTACCAAAGGCCACGTGTGTTAGTGTTATGTGGTACATTTGGTGCTTTTGAGGACAAAAAACGGAAATGGAAACGAAGGCGATTCGGATGGATGGTGTGGCTCAGATGGCAACTAGGCCTCTCTGTCCGTAACATATGGCCATATAACGCCGCCCACGGAGCCATCAGATCCAGGTTCGCTGAATTGTTGCGGTTGCCGGGTTGCCAGTTTTCCCAGTTTTCCCACTTTTCCCAGTTTCCCCAGTTTACTGGTTACCGTGCGTAATAAGCTGCAAAACGCTTTTCGCCCATTGCCTGTTTGGCCATTGTCCTCTTTGAAGTTTGTTTATGATTTTCGGATGTGGCACGCACCCCACGGGGCGGCAAAAGGTGGCAACAAAAAAGCGTTAACCGCACTAGATTTAGATTTGGCGTTTGTTGTGCGTATTAGTGAGATTTATGTATTTAGGAAATTAAACATCCTGTGCGGGTGGACATTTTAAATTTCTCTTAAAGGTGTTCTTCTCCTGCGTTCCCTCGCTGTCATTAATTTGAAATCATGCGTGAAATCGCGTAATGTCGCCAACACGCCCAGACCCACATCCCACATCCCAGATTCAGATTCCGATTCAGATACAGATTTACATCCAGATCCACAGTCGCCGCCATAGCTACGTACATATATATAACCATGGAAATGGCCGTGTCCCTGGCCTCAACATCCTTCTTGCCACTCATTTGTATACAAAAAAATGAATGTTTTTGCTTGTTTTTATGCGCCGCCTACTTGCCAGTGAGTTCACATGTGTGTCTGTTGGAATACTGAGCAAAAAAAGGTTATCAAAGCAAAGATTGTGCTCGTTGGATTTTTTAACAACAATTTATTATTAGAATTTCGGGGAAATTAAATCTGCCTTATCTGTAAGTTTGTATATATTTAGTAGAGAAATCTTATATAAAGCAGCATCAATAAAAAATATTTAACATTCCGAGTTGGCAACGCATCGAAAACGATGCCTTAAATTTTTTAAAACAATATTACAGTCTTAATCAAACCTAAATAAAATGAAATACTGTAACCATTAAAAATAACGTTTATTATAACTAGCATCATTGCTTTAAAATCTTTTAAAAAAAAGAGACCATTTAATCATCACTGTTCTCCAATTTCTATTCTTTTTTGTGTGAATTATTCATAGAAATTATTTGGTAGTAAGCCGTTTTAATTGTTTTTTACAACATTTATTTTAAATTCCTTTTTTAGTGTATTTCTGCTTCTCTGACTGCTGGTTGACTGTTTTTTATTTGGCCCCATCAGCACGTCGGTTGGCCGCTCGGCTCGGCGGAAATGCGTTCGACCACATCAATCACGCGACATTGACAAATGTGAATATTTTTGTTGAAAATTATATGCGGTGGGTGGTGGGTGGTGGGTGGTGGCAAGTAGGCATTGGAATGGTTGGGAGAAGGGTTTCTGCACCAGAAAACAGCCAAGTGGCTGTGCAAATTATTGGCTACAATAGTGCTTCAAATTGGGCAATTTATTGCTTTATTGCTTTTACGTGTTTCGTCTGCGGCTTGGTTGCAATTTTTATATATACACTCGTATTTACCCCTTCTGCAATTCGCTTTTTCATTATGTCGCCTGCAGAAATGCACTTGCTTGTTGTCGCTGTTGTTGCAGATAATTGCAAATTTCATCATCACATAAAGTTTCAAGTGCGACCAGGTTGTTCGCGAGTATTATTCGTGAATGAATTCCAATAATGTCCACTCAAAAGTATTTTCACGCTTGGTTAGGTGTTGTAGATCTGTGATTAAGGAAATTGTTATAGTTTTGTGTAATCCTAGTAAACTGTTAGTAAAAATTGACAGTATGTATTTTGGTTATTTTGCTGGGTCAGTCCAGTTTCTCGATTCCAGCTCAACGGAGCTAACACTGCCTTAGTTTTTTATAAAAAATACAATTTTTTTTAATTATTTCTTTATTTTTGTGCATTGCAGTCGATCTAAACAATTTTCCCACTCGGTCGCGATACTAAATTGTTGCATATTAGTGCTCAGCAATTCTCTGTAATTTGTGCAAATCCCATCGAAGTTTATCCAAATTGCAACGCAAAATGACTCGATCGCAGTTGGTCTCCGGTGTGCGCCGATCCTTGGGATTCTTCAGGTGCCAAAGGTCCCGCATTTTTGTCAGTGGGCCACGCTTTCAGCAGGTGAGATAATGGAGGAAATATGAAAATATCGATATTTTAACGATATTCGAACAAATTTATTTGAAATCTGCGATTGGGTTCTTTAAGCCCGAACCAAGAAACTGATAAAATGGAACACTTTTTTTGTTGGCTAGAGTAAACTGTCAATCTCAATTCTCTTTACGATTTTGTATTGGACCATTTCCCAAAACTAAATAATAGTCTAATTTTAATAACTATACAATTTAATTGCTACACTTAAATGTATCTGTTTGGTGGCCGTATTTAAATATTTAAAAGATGTTATGCAAATTTTCTCATCGATTTTAGATATGGATTTAGATAGTAGAAGGGACTATTAAATTTTATGAACTTATGTTTTCACCTGATTTAACGGGCTAATTGCAATGAAATTAAGCTGTTATTATAAAAGTGATAATAAATTGTTTTTGGAAAACCCCCAGGTGAGGTTCAAAAGCGAGGATGGCTCCTGCAACACGACGAACCTGCAGGGCGTGGTGGTTGGCCTTTACGCCAAGGATGGCGAGAAGGGCATTAAATTATCGCCAGGAGGCGAGAAGTTCGATGATCGCGTGGGCGGCAAGATCACGGAGCTGATCAAGGAATCTGGACTCAGCGGGGAGCTGGGAGTGGGTCGCATCTTCCAGAACTTGGACAAGGAATACTGGGCAGTGGCGGTGGTTGGCTTGGGCAAGGAGGGAGCCGGCTTCAATGCCGAAGAGGTTCTCGACGAGGGAATGGAGAACGTGAGGGTTTGCGCCGCCGTGGGAGCGCGGGCTCTCCAAATGCAGGGATGCACCACCTGCCACGTGGATGGAATGGAGTACCCGGAACAGGCGGCCGAGGGAGCTGCCATGGCTGTGTGGCGCTACAATGTGAACAAGAAGAAGTCCAACCGATTGGCCATTCCAAAGCTGGAGCTCTACGGATCCACGGATCAAGATGCCTGGACAAGGGGTCTCTTCAAGGCCGAATCGCAGAACTTGGCCCGCCGTTTGGCCGACACTCCGGCCAACCAAATGACACCCTCGATTTTCGCTCAGGCCACCGTGGACGCGCTTTGTCCATGCGGCGTTTCCGTGGAAGTGCGATCCATGGATTGGATCGAGACCATGAACCTCAACTCCTTTCTCATGGTGGCGAAGGGTTCGTGCGAACCGCCGATCATTCTGGAGGTCAGCTATTGCGGCACCTCGCCGGAGGAGCGACCCATCCTGATGCTCGGCAAGGGGCTGACCTTCAACAGCGGTGGACTGTGTCTGATGCCCAAAACCGGAATGGACGAGTATCGTGGAGCGGTTTCCGGTGCCGCAGTTTGCGTGGCTGCCATTCGAGCAGCGGCTGCTCTTTCGCTTCCCATAAATGTTTCGGCAGTGCTGCCTCTTTGCGAGAATATGCCCTCCGGAATGGCCACGAAACCAGGGGATGTTGTCACCCTACTCAATGGACGGACCATGCGCATCAAGGATATCTCCCTGGCCGGAACTGTCCTCTTAGCTGATCCCCTCCTCTATGCGCAATCCACTTTTAAGCCCAAGTTGGTTGTGGAGGTGGGTTCGATGGCCAGTGGAATTCGGAAGGGACTGGGAGCCTCGGCCACCGGCTTGTGGACCAATAACTCCTTCCTGTGGAAGAACTTCCAGAAGGCGGGAGCTCTCACCGGCGATCGGCTGTGGCGCATGCCCCTGTGGAAGTACTTCCGCAACCTAGTTGCCCCAACGTCCGCTTATGATATTTGCAACAGGGGCATTGGACACGCCTCCTCCTGTCTGGCAGCTGCTGTGCTATTCGAACTGGTTCCCTGCTCCGATTGGGTCCATTTGGACACCCATGGCACCGGAATGCTGGCCCAGCATGGAGTGCCTCCGTATTTGCTGAAGGATTCGATGACGGGACGTCCAACGCGGTCGATCATCCAGTTCCTCTACCAGATGGCCTGCAAGTGAGGCTCCTGCAATCAAAACTTGACGAGGGATCCCCAAGTGGGACTCCGATACTTCAGTGTCTGTAAATTCTGTGTCCCCATGTGCTGCGTCACTTGTTGTTTATTATCCATAGGACGTCCTCTGTTCAAAGAGGTTAATTTGATGTCAGAATGGTGTTACAAGGTTAACAAAGTATTCCGTGGTCAATGGCGGTCAGTTGTAAAATCTAAAAAAAAATTCAGGTTGTCAATGAAAAATAAATAAACATTTAAAATAATTAAGTTAATGAAAGTTTAAATAGATGTACAAAACTTTTAATCCAAAAGAAGATACTTGATTTAACATTAATGAAGCATTTCTATGTTTAAATAAAATGCTTAATATTAAGAAGTTAATACTTAATAGGAAAGAAATTTGAATGTTAAGTAAATGTGGGCTTAACAAAATGTTAATAAATATATTTTGTGAGAAATATTAAAAAACCCATACTATTATATCTTGAAAAACCTTCAAGACATATGTGTAAGTATTATTCCTTGTCACATTTAATGGCATATATGATTTTCATAGATTGTTTATTACAAAGAAACCTAAAAGTTTCCTTGGAATTTTTTACCAAGGCTTCGTTCCCTATAAACGCCAGATTCTCGTGACCTGGATTCCGAGCCACCTTTATGGACCTCCATTAGGCAGGACTAAGTGCTGGCCGGCAGGAGCCGTTTACATATGCCTAATTAGTGCCGGAAAAGAAAGCATATTCGGGTATTTCGGCACAGGGCCAAATTGCTCCAAGAACGTGCTGAGAAGAGATGTAAGACCCAGCGCACATTCCTTATTAATGCGCACATGTTTTGCATAGGTAATGGCATGCACAGGACACATTCAGGTCCTTTTCGGAGCCAAAAATGAGTGCGTGACAAAGGTTTCACCTCCGCATTCCGCACATCATGGCGAGCTAATAAATTTCCAACCACGTTCTATTTTTAAACATTTCTCGCAGATATGCAAAAATAATATTGCGAGGTTTTACAAAATTCAGAGCTACAGAAATGCTTTTAATTTAGATTTTAACGAAAGAACCGGAGTAATCTATTTGAAAACCTGAATTTATTGGAAGCCAATAAATAAAACAACTTAATATCAAAACCCAAAGTGAAATTAATTTAGTTAGTAGGCTAATATTTATATCAACCTGGTATCGATAGCCAAAGTGAAATATAAGTTCAATCAGTCTGCTTCTTGTCTGATTAAATGGCCTTCCCAAATTGCACAAAGTACAAAAAGACCACCACAAATAGAACTGTCCTTCAGCTTCAGCTTTTTTAATGAATTTTCCAGCATGGTCTTTGCGAATTGATTTAATTTTACCTCTGGTGCCTTCGTCTCCCTTTTATTTTTTGTTGGTGATTCGAGCGCGTTTTTATCGCGACGACTGTTCCCTGGGACCGAGTCTCAGTTTCGCTTTCGGTATCTTGTTTGTTGCTTAATTGGAAGGAAATTAAAAAATAAACAAGCAGCGCCAAAAGCAAATACTACACGCTGGCGATTACCTGGACAGCAGGAGCACCACCGCCCATCCAAACAACCACCGTTTTCGGACGGGAAATCGCTGGTGGTGCTACCCCATCCACCCACCTGCCAAAAGAGGCCCACCGGCTGTTTGGAATTTAATTTTCATTTCCCCCCATCCGCCGCGAGAAGAGCGTTAATTTTATCTTGGAAATAGATTTTCAGGTTGTTTGTTATTTTAGGATCTGCTTGCGTCGGAATTCTCTGCGCACCGAGAACTTTACAGCGGCCCCAGTATTTGCCTAGAATTAATTAAGGCCCATCAATGCCCTTCAATTGGCAGCAGTCGCACAAGAAGGTCCATCCAGCAATTGGCTAATTGAAGCGAACTGCGAGTTGTGAATTGTGGGTTTCCAGGATGAGGAATATTCCTCAGACGCATACTAGCACACATATCAGTGCACACACGCGGCGGCCAACAAACAACAAATTGAAATTCAGGGCAACAGTTGAGCCAAGCAAACAGAATTTGGCCATTGATGAGACGCCAGTCGGGAGACCAAGTTTTCGCTTGCCCCTGGCCATGGAAAGTGTCTCCCAGTTTAGTGGTGCGTGTCCCAAAACTGGGTTTGCCGCTGGCTTTCGGTCGCCTGCCCAGGATCCTCCGCAGATGCACTGCGAGAAAAACTAAGCAGAGATAAGATCAAGAAAAAAGGATTAATTGAAAAATGATTCTCACCATTTCATAATCTTGGAGCTATTTAAAACACTTCATACCGTTTTTTAACAATTATCAGATATTTGAAATTATTAAAAATTCCCTATTTATTTCAACAAAAAAGTGATTTTAATATGTAGGTATTCGAACGATTTTTGTAAAATATTTATAAGAGCCAACTGAACAATCCACATTTCAAGATTTCGTTAAAATAATAAAAACAGAAACCTATTCTTGCCTGGAATGAATTCAATAAATCAAGTATGATTTTTTTGCATTTAAATATTTTTAGAAAGTCCTTCAAAAATCGCAATATAAATAAGACAATATGCTTCAAAAATTGTTATAAGAAATCAATCTGTTAAAAATCCAATCTGTACTGAAATATTCGGTTATTTGAAATGAATATCGATATTCTCCAAGAGTTTTAAAAATTATAAAATTATATAAATATTAATAATATAAACTCCTTTCCAACGATATCCGAAAAATGTAGAAAGAAATTACATAGTCTCTCTCTCTTTCAAAATACCAACCAATCCAGAATTTTTAATTCATATGCAACGAATCCCAATCTCTTATCATTTCTACTCCATAACGATGTTTGAAAATTTTCTTGAACTGTACTCTGGCATAACTAATAAGACACTTATTATGCGATGGCGGTCTGGTAACGTTAGACCAAGTTTAACGATATCACGTACATACGTTAACTAACGCTAACTACGTCGTTAAGTGGGGGTACGAGTGAGCAGGAGCGCTTGCCAGTGCTCCAGTGGAGGGACACGCGCCGGGATCGGGACACGGATACCGTTAGGAAATACGGACACGGGACGCTGTGGAGTCGACGGACCGTAGTCCGTAGTGCGGAAAAGTCGGAGCCGGAGTCGGTGGCGTTCACTAATCAAGCTCGCCGGCTATAGCTTTTACCGCTGCGAGCGAGCAGAAAATTTACATTTTCAATGTCCTGGGTCGCTGGCACTCAGGTGGCGTTTGGGGTCCTTTATGGAGCTGGCGTTGTTGCTTTTGGTGTAATAATCAGGATCACGTCGTCGCCAAACATGAAGCTTAGTTAAATGCCGCTAATTAGGGCCTTTTGTGCGCATTCCTGGCCGGGCTATTAAAAACTGAGCTAACCATAAAAGCCGACCGTTAATCAGCTGCACATTGTTAGAAGCGGGGCAATAAAAACACTCGTAATGCCCCTAAGGAAAAGTTATTGGCCAACTAAGGGTAAAATCGCGGCTGGGCGAGCGGATTTCTAATTATGTTTGGGTCAGTGCCAGTTGAACTCGCTGGCGAACGAATTGTGAGCTTGCCAAAAGAATCTATTTCGATTGAAAATTGCCAGAGACAGAAAACAATAAGCATAAACGCAATATTTTATATTTCCGCAACAAGAAACAGCGGGAAGTTGTCGACGGGCACATGAAACTAGTCAGCAAAAGTTTGGCTAACTGGGGGAAAATGAAGGGAAAGGCGGGGGGAAAATGTACAAGCCCTGCCAAATAGCCGAATGGCCAATTCCATTGAACTTGGCTTGGCTTTGGCTTTAAGCTTCTGCCGGCACTTTGTAGCTCATGAATAATCCTTTTTAGCTTAATCGACTAACCCTACCAACCAGGGGGTTAAAATCAGTTTGAAAGTCCAAATAAATATGCAAATTCCGCAAGGGGCCAGAAAAGGTGTCCCAAAAGGTACATTAGAGCCCAAAAGGCCCGAAACTCCCCCGCCCGCCAGCAAAATGTTTTTGTCACCTACGTAATCGATTAAGCGATAAGGTGGATACAATGAGAACTCACAAAGAGCGGCAGACAAAGCAGTTTCAAATTGAATTTATATGGCTTGTTTAACGCCGCTTAAGTTTACAAATATATGTATATAAATAAACGTAAACAGGTGTGTGTGTGTGTGTGTGTGTGTGCGCCGATGAATACACATAAATTAAAGCCGGATTTCAGCGGAATGTTTACATTGTCCGCCGAAATGCAGACCGAACCATTGTGTGTGCGAACAAAAGAAATGTTTCAGCTTAAAGCTTATAACAAACTATCAAACTGGAATTAAACACGCACCGACATGGACGCACACACACACACGCACACCCCAGGAGCACACGCACACTCACACGCTCGCAGGACGAGCTAATTATGCAAATGTGTTTGATTGCGAAAATGGTGCGCCAAAAAGTAGGCAACGCTTTTTGAAAGGCTGCTTTGAATAGCAAACAAAAACAGGAGAAACTGTTAAACGAGAAATCTTGACTAGCTAATACCCTATTTTCTCAGGTGAAGACGACTGACATTTAGTTAGGTATGGATCACAATTTCTTAAGCTTAGTAGATAATCCCAGGGCTTAGATAAATTAAGATGAACTCATTTGTTTCGTAATGAGAATCGAAGACTTTTAGTTTAAAGAAATTATAAAACAAATCTTAGAAAATTATATATAATTCCTCAAGCTCTTCACCTTTTTCCACTCATAATACCGTTTAACACTTTCCAAGTAGTGGGTGGAAAAACAACAAAATTAGCATAATTATGCAATCTACGAGAGCCTCACACACACACAAACACACACACATTTCGCCAGCTAATTCCAAATAGAAAACTTTTCACCAGCAAACCGAAGCTGGTGGGAAAGAAAAAATTTATTACCCAGCGCAAACTTTTGGTCAGCAAAGCTGGCTGAGAAAATTTGCATAAAAACAAACGTAACGATTCGAAATCAAATGAAAGTGAAAATTTTAACGGGGAAAACTGAAACAGAAAATTTAATGCGAAAAACAACTAACAAAGAACTGGTATAAAATCGTGGAAAAATGTGTGTTTCTGGAAACTATTCTTTCTTCTTTAGATCGTTAAGAACACGGGCCAGTTGGTCCTTTAAGGCCACGGCACGACTGGCCAGCATTTTGGCCAAAATGGCATGCTTCTCGGCCATATCCAAAGCCTCTTGGTCTTGGCTGCTGATTTCGCCAGTTTGTTGGGCTGATTTTTTGGCCAACTTATTGGCGGCTTCCACGGCTTTTGAAGCTTCGGCCAAAGCTCCCTGAGCCTGTCTTTGAGCGGAAGTATAGGCCTGTTCCAGAGCCTCAAGACGATCCTCCTTCTTTTTCTTCAAGTCCTCCAGTGTGTTTGTGGCTTCTGTTAAAAGAGAAGCAGCTCCTGTGGCCATGTTGAACACCTGCTTGGCCATCTCCGTGGGTGAATTGTTGGTATCATCAGGTACTTTTGTTTTTGGTTTGGTCGATATCTCTAGCTTAGGGTAAATAGTAACTGGCTTATCATCTTTGGGTTTCACAATCTCTTCAACTTTATCTGCAGACTCTTTTTTCTTGAGTTCTTTCTTTTCCCTGACTTCCTTTTCTTTGTCAAGCAATTTTTCCAACTGATTGGGATCCGTGTAGACAGGACCCACTTCTTTAGCGCCTTCAATAATAGATTTTTGATCCATTTTGGCATCCTTTGATTCAGTAGTCTGCATGCCCAAAATCGGTTTTTGGCTGGATTCTTGATTTATATCGGTCAGTGAGGCTTTTTCTTTGGGTTTACCAGGATCCCCAGATTTCTCTGCTTCTTTCTTAGCCAGCTCTTCACTGCATTGGGATATGTTTATGAAGGTTTGCTCCGGATCCTTTTCGTCCTCCCCCTTATTTTTCGAGTCCATGCATTTGTCATCTTTTTTACCTTTTTCCTTGCAGGAATCTTTCTCAGTTTCACATACAGGCTTTTCTTCTTTTGGCTTGCAAGGATCTGGTTTGCATTCGTCTTCTTTTTTTAATAATTCACAAGGATCACAGACCGGTTCTTTCTTCTTTGGTTTGCAAGGATCTGGTTCACAGATGGCTTCCTGCTCCATTTGCTTGCAGGGATCAGGCTTGCAGACAATTTCTTCTGTCTTGGGTTTGCAAGGATCTTCTTCAGGCTTACAAGGATCATATTTAGGCTTACAGGGATCCTCCTTGGGCTTGCAGGGATCCTCTCTGCGTTTGTGAGGCCAATCCTCGGCCTCGTGCATTTGGCGTTTGCGTTCCAAGGCCCTAGCTATTCTGGAGGCCTTCTGCTCCCGCGCCTCTTCACATTCTGCCTCGACGGACAACTTTGAATGTCGCTCCTTGATTTCCGGGTTGGCTTCTTCTTCGCCGCGGATAATCGTCTGTGTGCAAATGTTTGGTCCGGAATCGCGTTCCTTGAAGCTATCCAGCGTTTTTGTGGGTGTGGTCGTGTCTGTAGCTGTGGGAGATTCACAATCTTTAGCAGCTTCTGCGCGGGCTTTTTTGGTAGCATCTGCCTTTTCCTTCACTTTGTTAGCTAATCCCGCAATTTTCTCCTTGAGAGCGTTAAACAAAATGATAGCTTTGGCCATCACATCCTTGGCCAATTCGGAGGCCTTTTCAGCTAATTGAGAGGTTTCTACTAGAGGCTCCGATGGTTTTTTGGGAGCCACAGCTGCTTCAGTTTTTACTTTTTCTGGTGGCTGTTCCGGAGTGGGTTTCTTCGGAGGTTCAGGTTCATGATCTTCATGTAGAGCAGCAGCTGCCTCTGGATCCGCAGGACCTGGCGTTTGCTCTTCGGGAGTGTGCGGCCAGAAAGTTGGCTTGTTTATAAAATCGGGTGCCAAGTGTGGACGGGCAAAGCAGAACTCCTCCATGGTCATTTGATCGTAGGGCAGCATACCATTTACGAACTGCAACTTTTCGGTTAGCTGTTTAATTCTCTCGTTTGATTCGGCCTTGTAGGCGCTTATAGCTTTTTTAACCTCCACAGTTTCTTCATCCACTCGATCGAAGTAGCGCTTGTGGTCCACCATTGCATCTCGATTTTCGAACAGGGAGTGCAGTTTGTCGTACTTGGTCTCATAACCTTTGACCCACTCCACGAACTCTTCGCGCACGTTTTTTCGATAGTACTCCCAGTCGATTGTCGGCATGGATTCTGGGTACTTGCGAACGCGTCTAGGATAGAGGTTTTTATTATTAAATGAAAAACTAATATTTTACAAATTATAATGGTTTTAAACAATGATATTACGAGTGGTGGGTAGAAATTGTGAAAGATATGCGAAATTTAATATTGGGAGATGGTAAAAAGAACAGCTCTCACAGGTCTCGAACTAAAATATCATTAAGAGCTCTGACTCAAACTTTCAAAATCTAAAAAAACTTGAAATATTAAATTTTGTTTAAGTTCAGGAAAATTTTATCCTCATGCCTTCTTCCTAATTAAGATTTCCCAGCTGGTGACCCCATTTCCCCACTTAGTAACCCCCAGCTTACTCCTTGTACTCCTCGTTTTTCTTGGCGAACATTTCGAACATATGCAGTTGGTTCGGAGGCACTTGCTTCATCAGATCGGCCAGTTGGACAAACTGGCAGCTGGTTCTTTGGGAGCCACTCTTGCCCTTAATGCAGTTCACCAGCTTCTCCCACATCCTTCGGTTTTGTTAAGAGGTCTTGGCTGAATATTTTGATATATATATATGTACGGGCAGGTGTTCACATTGGCCTCCAGTCTGTTCTATAACTTGTACAAAAGTGTGTGTGTATGATGAAATCTCGCAAGGAGCCAACTGAGAGCCATTAAAAGTGAAAATTCCAAAAGGCTATAAAAAAAAAGGGGGCGAAAGGGGCAGAAATCGAGATTTCAATTTATAGCCCGAAATTGCATATTCATGCAGTTTCAATTAAATCAGAGTCAGGCGCAGCGACAGCTAAGCAAGTGGGTTTGACTAACTGACAATAAAATCGAAAATTAATTCCAAGCGAGCAGACTGCTCAAGGAAAGTTAAATGTAATTGCATGGTGGGAAGGGAGGAAGGGGGTGGGGTTTTGGGTGGCAGATGAATGGGTGGAAATGTAAAATCACACCCCTGGAAATGCGTATGTGTGTGTTTGGGTCCCAAAGTCTGAGAATGCTCCAAAGTGACAAACGCAATTTATAACGCAACGAAAATGGGCTAATGTCAATTCTCCAGGTAATTGTCGAATGCTCTTTCTCTCCTTCTCTAGAGAGAGAGAGAGAGAGAGAGAGAGAGAAAAAATTGGGTGGAAGAGAGAGAAGGTGTGTGAAGTGCAACCCCTGCTGAAATTTCAGGATGTGCTCCTTGAAACGAAATGGCAAAGGAAACGAAACAAGCGCCTGCGCACTTTGAACTTCTTTCTGTCATTTTGACAGTTGCGAAAAACCCGCTCACCCCCTGAAAGGTCCTTTTCCTAAAGGACTCGAACAGCTGCCTCTCTCCCGCAGGACGAAACGAAATGGAAGAGAAACGGCGCGAGAGAGAGAGCAAGAGATTGTCTGCTCCGATTGTCAGCAAATTTCGAGCGTCTGTAAATTTTTATGCCTGTTTTTGTGTTTTTTCCGACTTAAAATTATTAAAAACCCAAGTGAAACTTAACAATTAACGGTGTAAATAGTGTACAATGGTTGTGATTGCTTTAGAACCCTTAAATAAACCCAAATAAACCCAGAATCAAGATATTTGAGCTTGTGTTCCTTTTCGCGTGTTTGTGTGTACCATACAAAAGTGTGTTTACATTTTTTCAATTCAACCTTAGCAAAAACTGAAAAATAAAATACATGCATTTAGAAATATTTGAAGTGGAGGTTGACTTAATTGTTTAATAAAGTAAGTACTTGTGGTCGTTTTTGTTATCAATTTCCGTTTGTCAATGTACAAACAACTTGCCATGTATGTGATTGTATTCGTGTGTATATGTACACAAACGAATGTATGTAAATATGTGAAATAAGGACATACCTGTGCAAGTTAAACCAGGATTTTTGGAAAGATTGGCCTGGATAAAGAAAAATAAAAAAAGTTTATAAAAGTTATATCAAAACAAAATAAAAATATTGTCAAAAAATTACGATTATAAATTTTTAAGGTGATAACGTTAATATTAACCTTTGCTATAATTAATAACATTTAATATAAATTTATATGGAAAGATATTTTAAGTTAAAATTTTATAATATCATCATGGTAAAATGTATTCCAATTCATTTTAATTTAAATCTAAAATGGCTTTAAAAACATTTTTTTAATTTATATTATAGTTTCGAAAACAGATTAAAGAGGTTTTTGTTCTTATATTAATACCTGGTTAACCATAAACTGAAAAAACCTAGAAGAATAATTCTTAGCCATTAAATAAGATTCACCCGAAAAGTAATTACATAAACAAATGGAGCCCAACATAATGGCTATAAGCCCAGTGGTCATAGCAACCTTCACCCACTTTTCGGCTCAAATTTATTTCAAAACTTAATGAAAGTCATCAAAATTCTCTCGGACCGAAATGAAATTCAGCAAATGAACTAATTGACTCGAATGATACTTTACAACTTTGCCGAAGCTAAGCCCAGATCCCAACTCTTAACCCCACGAAGAAAATAGAGTTTTGCGGCAAGCGGCGAATAATGTGGAAAAATAAATTTCCAAAGCTCGCTGGCTGATGGCTTAGAATTTTAATGTAATTTATTTTTGGTAGCCAAAATGTGGGACGGGTGGAGGAAAACCGAACGGAGCCCAGAAACAAATAAAGTATGGACCAACATAAAAATTTATATGCAGCGTAATGGCAGAACAGACTCGGGGATATACTCGTATATATATATATACACAGCCTGCTATAGGCCATGTCGGTGCTTTGTTAGCCCTTTCTTCTCGCCGTTCCTCGGCTCCCTGGCCAAACTTTTAAAGTGTGCAATTTAAATGAAAATTTTGCCCGAGCTGAGGCCCGCATTTTCCGTAGAGCGTGTCAAGCCACGCAGGCTGACTAGCAAGTAGTTACACACACCCGAACACACACACCCGAAACTACTTATTTATGGAGGGGCTGGGAAGGATGGTTGCGGAATGGAAGGTGTGGGTTAGGAGGTCCTTCCCCCTTTCCCAGTGTGCCAAGTGATTTTATGCTAATATTATGGGTCATTGGGATTTGCGCAGAGCAAAGTGCTTGTTAAACATTTCATTAGACTTAGTGTAAATACCCGCGGTTAACAGGACCTCGTAAAACCTTGCCAATCCGCCAGCACCACCCCGCCCCGCCCCCTCAAAAACACCACCCCCACCGCCCCCTTTTGTTCAGCGCCTCTGTGCAGGAGTATGTGTGTGCGGTCGGTGGCCCAAAAGTTTCCTTTTGAAATTGAAAGTGTTGATGGGAGCCACTGAGCCGCGTCTTTGGTCATATGCCAGCATATGGTGCCTAAATACAGTGCGTTTCGAAACTGTAAAGCCTTAGTAAAACAAAATGACAAGGCAGAGAAAGGGTTACTATGTGGAAAAAATTACTAAATGTTTTTCTGTACTTAAATTAAAATATAAGGAAACACAGTGCACTTGCTTAGTTTTTTATTTAAAATGTATATCGTCAAGTTGAAATATTAAGGGGCTCAAATTAATCTACCAACAAATTAAATTTTATTGAAGATAAAATATCTAAAGTAGAATCGAAAGAATAGATTACACCCCCGCGTTATTAAATTATCAATGACAATTTCATATAAAATGATATTTACTCTATTAGTAAGTTTATTTTATATTATTACTAGTTTTTTAATATTTCTCCATTTTTACCCCTCGATAAATTTGTGTCTCGCACTGTTCACCTAACTCTTGCCTGTCCGCGACCTTTTGTATATACGTAATTATTCAGCAGCTGCTGTCAGTCTAAAATAAAAGTGAATTTTGCCAACCAAAAATTGTACAGGACTCAAAATGAGCCAAAAACTAAAAGGTCTCTCGCAGAAGCCGCCCGAAAAATGACTTTCGTTTTAATGCCAAAATCATGTCAGCCCCAGATGTGACCACATTACATATTGCACTGCTTAGAATATATATAGAGATTTTCCGTAGCGTTGGCGTTCTTTATTGGATTCGTGTCCACATGCGGCTGACAGAATGAGTTTTTGATCAACTGGCGACGTCACTCAAAATTTTGCAATTAGTTATTGATGATTCCGAGAATCTCGGAGCCCAAGCGCCATGAATGAAATATGGGCCTTGTCGCACTTTAAAGCGTTAAATGTTCTTTTTTGTTGACGCCGCCGCTGCTGCTGCTGTTGCCGGCGGCAATAATTGGAAAAATTTCCATTTGTCCTTTTTGCCCTTGTCCCCCGCGTCCGTTGTCCCGTTGTCCGTTGTTGTCATGGCCAAACTGGACCAACGACCATCGACCAGGACCAAGGATTCCTGGCCAGAAGCGGCGGGCAAACGAGGCCGTAGGCGCATTTGCCATCTGTCACTCTGGCACTCGTGATGAATGTGTTTGACGTGTGGCTCAGGGCACGCCCCCCAATCGGAGGTCTTCGCCTTCAGCGGCGCCTTTTCCAGATCCGCACTCCACAGTTTCCACCCATTTCCCTCCGAACCTTCAACCTCCAACGTACAACCGCTGACCTCCATCGTCATCTCACTGCCACACCGCATGACGTTGCATACTTTGCGGCGCGAGCACCCGGTGAATAATGTGCGTCGGAACTGCCGCCTGTCGATGGTGGAAATCTTATTGGCAAATTGCGCAGATGTATCTAGTACATAGCCACCTGCTATATAAGTAATCACGCGGAGAAGGAATGCTGCAATTAGTCACTCAATTCTTGCACTTTTCAATTAAATCTGCGACGAGAAGCAAAGTTATTTACAGCACAATAATTATGCGCACTGAAATACCATAAAACAATAAAATTCAATAACCTTTTTCAATAATTTGTGAACTGTGATTACACCTAAAACTATTTAACAATAATCAACAACAATAAATATTCATTGTTCAATAAATATTAAAATGTAATGACCCACAAAGGTTATTGGATTTTGCCAGTTCATAAAATAGGGAAATTATAATTTGAATATATTTATGATATGCTGTATGCCTTTTTAATTCAAAATGGCTAAGCTACATGAATATTATAAACAATACATAATTGTATTGTAGTACTCATAATAAATGATTTCCGTTGAACTAGAAAATGAATCTAGATTTCAACCTTTTCGATTTCTCATAACGAACACAGTTGTTCTTAATTACTCAACTCTTTTAACAGACAACCGTGTCATTTCGAGTTTGAGCCACCCCCTTTTCAAACGGATTTGATGTCCAAAGCGAATCAAAAGCTCATTATTAATTTAATACAATTTTTCATTCTAACCTTTACAGATCCAATTTGAAGACAGACTCGACCAACTCGAAACAAAAGTGTTCCCACAATGAGCGCATTACAATGGCTGCTGCTCGGCAGTTGCCTCATGCTAATTTCACAAACACAGGCCGTCACCGAAGAACTTTCACCAGGTAAGTTTCTGGCTAAAAGAAAGAAAAAACACTCCATGTTTCCTTTAACTGAGGAGCTGATTGAACTGGCTTCACCGTCTGGGCAAAAGTTGAACAGTCTCTTGCATTATGCAAAAAGAAATTGCAGCACGAATGTTGCATGCAGATGCACAGTAGGTCAAAACAACAGAGCCCCTTCTAAATATTTACATGGTAAAGAATCGTAATAAAAATATATAAAAAATTGGTACTAAACTAACTTTTATGAAACTAGAATATTGGATGTTTGCTGTGGGACTTAAAAATAAAATAATATAGTTAATGCTAAAGAATTTATGAAACAAATACTTAAGCATATTGAATGAAAATGTAACGTCATTTTCGACTTAAGAGAACTGAATTTTTTCGGAAGCAAGTAAAAATGCTTTTGATTTTAATTTTAAGCTATGGATTTCCTTCAGTGTAGTTGCCTGGTTCATTTGGCCCTATGTTTCCTGTGTGTCGATCTATAATGCAAATTTATGCGCTCCTCAACTTGGGCAACTCAATCAGCGCACTAGTTGCTGGGATTATAAATAAACAATGGCCAAGACGAGCGGCCCTTTGGATGGAACTGCAAGTACACAAGTACGGTCGCCCCTGGCAGCATGGACATCAATTTTAATTATGCAAATGTCCGAGGCGTCTCTCCTGACTTTGACTTCGACTTTGGGCCCCACAGCCCAACCCAACCCAAATCAGGGACATCCAATCCAATTGGCTTAGAGCTCATTATAACTGCATTAGCATTAGGCAAAAGTGTCAGTTGCTGTTGGCCAGCAACTCCATTATGAGTGGAGGGATTGCCGAAAAAAAAAAAAAACAACCAAGAACACCAACAACAGCAACAACAAGAAAATAATAAACGAACGACAGAGAGAAATTTTCAATTTCCCCGTGGCCCGATGGAAATCCTCCAGCAAATGATGATGAATGTGCCCTGACTGTGACCCAAATAAATTTGTCAATTTATCATTTGCCTAAAATAAGATGACATTGGTCTGGCTCTGTCATTGGATTTATGTTGCCCGCCCACTCCCTTTGCTGAAATTTCCTGGCTGAGCAACAATTGTGCGGATCCAAAGATGCAGATGAAGGCTTTCAAATATTTGAAAATTTTCCTTACTCACAGGGCTTCTTCTATCAACAAAAACATTTGGATGTGTGTGTGTGTGCGTGTGTGTGAGTGGGGATAAGTGTCGGCTTATGCTCCTTGTTAAACAATAATAATTGCAAATCAAGTTAGGTTCCTTCTCGTCTGGCACTTGATATTTTGTGGTTTTTGGTTTTGATTTGAATGGAGCCAACTTGTTCTAACCCCAGGGCTAATCGAATCACAAACACACGCACACTCGACTTAGAACTTTTGCATTTGTTTTGGGCTTTTGGAAGAGCACTTTTTGTCTTCGCCAGCTAAGGCTGAGAAGTCGCCTTAACAAGCTGACAACTTCAAGTTCTACACCTTTGTTTTCGTCTCCAGAAGCCAAAACCCACACACTCCACTCCAAATTAAACAATGAAAGTTGCGTTAAAAGTTTCACTCGTCTTCTGAGGCGATTCAAGCGCTTCTTTGGCCCGGAAGTTTTGCGGTTATCTATCAAATTAGTAAATAACTCACTTGACTGCATTAATATTACTTTGCCAGCATTTGTGGAATTTTTTACTCCTTATTAATGATCTATTACAAAGCGAACCGCAACGGGCGAATACTTAAGATTATTTGCCTGCAAAAAGAGGGATGCACACAGCTCGCAGAAACACCAGAAACAACAGATGAAAATTAATGACTTGAAGAGAGCAAGTGGAAACCGTGCACTGAGGAAAAAATTACTCCAAAGAAATTACATAACTGATTAATGACTTGCTATTTTTTATAAAAGTGACGTCCTAATTTAGGAGATACTCAAATTGTACAAAATGTGATTCCGCACTTAAGAATCACCATTAACCATTCTTCTTCAAAGTTTGGAGTTGTAAAAGCAGTATTGAACTTCAGCTATTTGGTTAACAACTTTTTAATATTTGTTAATTATCAAAACCTTAATCTGATATCAAATTAAACTTGTTTATTTGGCATTACAATCCGTATATGTTTTGCTATTTAATCACTACATTTCACTTAAAAACAAAAGAATTCTGAGTTCGTGCGGAAAGGATTTATCATATTAGGGACTACACTTTTTTAGCAGTGTATAAAAAAGGGACAGAGTGTTTTGTCCAGTGGACAATGCAGCACTCGAACATCTCCCAATTGGGGAAGGGTACGCATCCCCCAGCTCCCAACTTCCAGCTCCCTTATATTATTATTAATGAGCGGAGCAAAAAAGGTGAACGCGCACCTTTTTGCTGCGATGGGAAATTATAAAAGTCGGGGATAATGGAAAATGTTCCCGGATGATGGGGATGTTCGAGTGGAACGGTCATAGCAGACAGCTTATTATCATGGTGGCAATAATAAAAGGGAATTATTAATATGACAAAAGACAAATGACTGAAATCGAGTTTGAAATGACTCTGGAATGGTTTTGGGTGAGGGTGGGGTTTTTGGCCTGTATTTAATGGGGTGGGGAGGGGTTGGGCTAACAAGTGTCTGGGGGGATACGCACACACACACACCCACACACATCCAGAGACACTCGCTTACATGGACAGGCTGTGTAAAGACAAACGAACGGGTCCCGGCCTTTGTGACATTTGGTTGGCTCCTTTTACTTCTGACCCTTGTGGCAAAATTGAAAATGCGGTCTCCGCTTGTGGGCCGGGTTGTACAAAGGATATATAACCCTCTGGAGCAGAATGACAAAAGGTCAAAAATACATTATGTGCTAATGCAAAGTCCATGTTAATAAATGTTGATTGAAATAATGATGATTAATATTTAGCATTTTGACATTTTGGCTTGCGGCTTTCGCCGATGCCAAAAAAACACTTGGCCAACAATAGTTGGTTGGCCGGGCTATTATCATTTATTTTGTGTGCTGGCTGTTTCGTTAGCAAATTGAAAAAATCCTTTTGTTCGCCAGTTCGCCGCTGCTCAAGTTGATTTATTGTGTGCACAATTATTCCCGGGAGGAAGTCTTCTATACACTTCTCGCTTTTATTTTGCGACAACAATTTATAGCTGCAAATTCTTTGCAAGATCGAGAGGGCGGGTGAATTTCGATGGGGCAAGGGGGCGTGGGGCCGAGGGGCCGAGGGGGGGACACCTGACATCCTTGTGCCGCTCACATGCTCGAATTTTTTTGCAATTTCATGTTTTATTTAGTGCATTTTCCACCGCTGCCACCTTTACCCCCTCCACCTGAGCCAATAATTCCCAGGCTATCCGCTCTTTTTGCCTTTTTTCACTTTCTGTGTGCACGCTGCATTGGCATTTTTCGATTATTGGTTTTCTTTCATTTGATTGCACATTTACACATTTTTGTTGTTTGCTTTTTATTTGCCATCCAGATCTGGGTCCAGCTTCTCCCACTTTTTGCACTCAGGTTTGCTTGCACCACAAAATTTCGAACGTGTCGATACCGTGTCCTCCAAAGGGTATATTAATTCCGTTTTATTATGATTTTGAATCACTTTTGTTATTAATATAATCATTATTAAGTACGGAATAATTAACAATAATAATAATTATAAAGTTGTTTTCAACTCTAAAGAAATACGTTGTATACTCTTATGTTACCTTTATAGTTTTAAAAGGTATTACTTAAATAGATACACAACCTAATCCAATGGATTGTTGCTTTTAAATTCTTAACCAATCAAGCTGATTTCCATATTGAAAACAAATTTTAATAGCCAAAATATACAAAACACAAGCCATTGCTTCTTTTTCGATGAGGTACTCAAGTTTTGATCAACAAAAACTTTCTTGGCTTGTTTATCTTTTGTTTCGTTTTAACTTCTTTTGGTGTTCTTGTGAACAAGCTGTGATTTTATTTGTTTTTGGTATTTTCTAGCCCACCTTTTCCCCGAATTTTCAACCTTTTTTCTACCATTTTCTCCCACTTTTTTTGGCTCTGCTGACGCTGTCAAGTGTTTTGTCGCTTGTCAACGATTTTTCGGCGAACTTCCGCAAAAGCCAAAAATGCTTGCCAAATCGTTCGTATCCGTGTATGTGTGTTTGGCAATTGCAATTTTGGATATTTATTGCAAAATGCAGTGACTGTAAAAAAGCCAAGGGAAAGGGGAGCGGCTTTTGGGAAGTCCACCAGTCGACCGACCAGACTGGGGGAAAACTGTCAGAAACCCCCGGAACCCCCGGAGCCCCAAACTCCGACCTCTAATTGGGCACTTTGTAGCCCAACTCGGTGCCTGATCCTGGCAAAATGTTACATGTTATTAAATTAACGGCAGACGTACAGCGTTTTGCATATGAAAAGTGACAGTAAGTGCAGCAGTTTTCCCCAGGAAAAACGAGAGCATGTTAGTCTACCCCACAGATGAAAATGGTTGGGGGACTTTTGGTGGGTAGCTCCATAAACTTAAAAGCCTTGTCATGTTTGCTTAACATTCATTTTTACCCCGGCAAAGCCCGTTTAATTGTGTTAGTGAGCGTTTTATTATGGCACGGAGTCCATGGACCACCGTAACCCCACCCCTTTACCCCTCTACCCCTCATCCCCCCAGCCCATCCAACAGCTTTTCCCAATCCCACCCCCTCGATGGCTTTTCCGGTGCCCACAGTCCTGTAAATTGTCGCTGGCATCTGTCCCGTGTTGGGAAATAAATTGAAAGCGAGGCAAAGTGAAAATTTTTGCATAGAGAAAAGTGTTTCGGGAAATTCCCAAAAAAAAAAAAAAAAAAAAAAAAAAAATTAAGGCCGGCAAAAACAAGAATTTAATGAGTCATTTGAGCTACGCCCGGCGGCCTGAAATTTCCGGTAAAAACGAGCGAGTGAAAACTTTTTCCCAGCTCCTCAGGCTTTTTGGCCTCGCACTTCAAAGCGAACCCTGGCTGGATTTCAATTTGAACTTTTAAAATGCTCCAGGCCGGGCCGAAGTAATAATTATTTTGATTTTGGTTTTTCCTCATTGCCGGTTCATAATTATGCATAGTTGATAATGACGGTTATATGCATTGTTCCACTTAATACATACTATCTTTGGTGAAATCGATTTTAAGCAATTTCAGCTGGAAAACGGTTCAAAATGTTATTACGTATTACAAAGTTATATGCAAGATATTTTTTGTATTATTATTATTTTTCACTTCTATAATCTTTTTTATGTAAGCTTGATAATATAGTTTATATATTTATAGTATAGTAATTAAGCCTTAATCAAATGCGTGAAACTGAAAATAAATTCTCTCTTTGAGTTAGTACAAAAAGCAAATACCTTCTTCATTAGAAGCAAAAAGCTAATTGTATCCGAACGAAAAAACATTTCGACCAATGACAAAGTTTTAGAATATATGTCCTAAAATCCAATTCTTTTTGCCGAGCACATTTTTTCTTTTGAGCATCCTGAAACTGAAGCATCAGTGCGCCCTTCCCCAAAATGTTTCGTGCTGGTAACAAATACTCAAAATAAACAAAAGCCAGAGGAAGCTACTTGGGAAAAGGGAAAGGGAAAAGCAGGGAGAAAGGGGCACAGACAGTTTGATGGAAATTGTTAGGCAAGAACAAGGCAACAACAATGGAAAATACAAAATACTTTTGGGAATCAACACCAAAGCAAACAACACACAGATACAGCCGACAAGTGCATATGTCTTTTCGTTTGAGAGACATCCCGAAAAAGGGAAGAAGTGTGTACTATAGCTTTGCAAAATTAGAGAGGCACCAAGAGCGAAGGCAAATGAGCCAGAGACACGTAAAGGATATATATGGGAAAGGATTCAGGGGAGGAGCTGGAAGGCAACTGGGTGGCATAGACACAGTTACTTAGCACGTCAATTGCATGTGGCATGTGGCATGTGGATATACGCTCCCAAGTGGCCTTGCCTGCCGGAAGAGGAAAGCCGAAAACCCGGACTCGAACTTCAACTTGAAGCCTGGAATTCGTGCACCGAGAATAATATCAGGAAATAAATATTAATTTTACTGGGATAAATTTTAAGCTGTGAACAATCTATACCAGTAGAATTTTATTCGTGTTTAAAACTAATGTAAATAATATATAAGAAAGTGAAACTTAATCGTCTCTGTGGACCTATATATTCGTTATAAAATTGCAAATTTAAAGTTCATGGTTACTTCAAATTTGTTGAACATTTTTGTCAAAGGTTTTACTTTTAAATTAGTTTTTATATTCTTTTAAATATGACGTGCCCATCATAATTTGATTTGATTAAAAACATTAAATAAAATATTTGTTAATTTTAAAAGTTTTTATAATTTAAACCAATATCGTTGCATTTTTCCCTGTGCTAAAAAGCTAGAAATATATGAAAAATGCACAGCACAGAGCCAAACAACTGAACAAACAGACGTTGGCCATATACGTATGTACATATCGTATATGCGAATGCAATGAGCCATAAAAAAGCTCCTGGCAAACGCCAGCTCAAGTGGCCAATTGGACCAAGTGTGTCCCTTCCTGGGAGTTGGGTGCCCGTTTTCGAATCTGGTTTTAGCTTACCGTGCCTCACCTTTTGTATGCTGTTCGGCAATCAGGCGATGTTAGCTGTAAATTGATAATACTTAACGTGCAGCACACTTCCACCTCCTGCCACTGAACTCCTGCCACCTTCGTCCTGCTTATTTGCACTTGACTTTGGAGAGTGCATTTCCTGGCAAGCAGCACAACGAGTAGTGTCAAGAAGGGCAGCCACTTGGGGCACGCAACATCGTTTAATATTGCATTTTTAACCTAATGTGAATTGAAGTACGCCATGAATGCAACGACGATTAGAAGACTTTACCTCGTTTTTGCTCAGAGACGAATCTAATGAATTTATTATCACTTAGATTTTACGAAAACTAGCTTTCTAGTTGAATTTTTGATTCAGGGTTTAACCTATTACTCTAAGATATATTAGATTTACATACTAAGATTTTATATACCTATGTATTAATATTCTGCCTCACAATATGTTAAACTAGTAGCATAACTACTTTTTAAACAATACCATACTGTTAGTTTTGTAAGAAGATTATTTTTTTATGATCATAATATACCTAATTATAATAATTTGATCTTGAAGAATTTTTATTATTTCTAAAGGCTATGATGTATTTACTTAATTTCAATATTGCAAAGATGGAATATAAGGTAAATTGAAATTTAACAAAAATACTCATATTACTTAATATCGAGTATACAGAAATTTTAAAGTTAGAGAACTTCGATTTCTGTTTACTTTGGTGCCAAACACTGACTCTGCAACTGAGCCTGGAACTGCGCTCCTGCTTTTCGCAGCAAAAATCCCACCTTCGCATCGAACCGATTTTAATGCGCTTAATTTCGAACAAAGAGCCAACTGCTACGAGATGGCAGCGGCTGCAACTTAGTAAGCCTACTTACTTAATGGCAACAAAGGAGCAATCCTTTGTTTGTTCAAAGGCGCAATCAGACTGGCGATGGGGGCGTGGCCAGCCCACTCTAACGGTAACAATAACAATCGCTGAAGGAACTCCTCGGAGTCTGAAGTCGAATCTGTTTGTACTTTGTATTTGTGTTTGTGCAATTAATAATGCCAAGTCTGAAAGGAAACGCCACCGCCTCTGCCCCTTTCAAGTATGCAAAGTCATTTCATAATTTTCCGACTTTTTCCTAATGAGGTGGGGGGAAAACGATGGAGTCGGCCAAAACGAGCACAGACAATGGTCAGTTATCTCGTTGAGAGCATCTCAAATATGCAGAACTAAATTCAAATTTTGGCTAATACAAATATGCAGCTGCTAGCTGGAAATGTTTAACTTTTGCTCTAATCTGACATAATGAAAATGAAGTGGGTGAGGGATCAGAAATTGCAGAAGACAAGTCAGAAATGTTAGATTCATCTCAATCAATTAGGGATAAGGCATTGGTATATTGCACAGGAAAAAAACAGATCTATATTCTATAACAACCCACCCAGTAGATTTTTTCTATTTTAAAAAAGTTTTTAAGGGAACTTGAATTTTATTAAATGGCTGATATAAGTTGATAACTTAATACGGGTTTGTATTATAAATTTTAATTTTTTAATTAAATACGGGTTTGTCTTATAACAATACTTACTATAATAAGCATATTTGTTCATTTTATTACACAAAAAGGAATACAAAATCTTCTTAAACGGTACTCCACAAATCATCACCTTAGCTTTTTATTTTAGTGTATAGAAAATGTAATAAACTTAAGTATGTATGCTGGAAAATATATTCGGAATATATTTGCATAAATGCAACTGCTGCACATGCAAGCCAAGCAAACATCAACAACAATAGCTGAGCGGAAACAGGAAATGCAAATGCCTCACAAGGGCGGAAATCTATTTCAATAAACTTGCGACATTGATAAATTATTAATCTGACATCTTCCAGTTGTTGCTACGTTTCGGTTTCTGCGCCGGCAGATGCAACTTTTGAAATTCAATTATCCCGATCCTGACAAGCACATTTGCCCAGCTTTTTCCTGAGGTCAACCCAAAGACAAACAAGAAAACCAAAAAAACAAAAAGGAAAAAAAGAAAGTCCCATGACAAACGAGTGGCAATCGGAAAAATGTTGCCATAACTGGGGATTCATGCATCTGTGTGCCATCGACAGGCTTTGTGATGTTTCCGCCTGACAGCCGGAATTAAAATTCTTCCTCAACGAGCCCCAAACGATTTATGCCTCCAGATCCTTTGAAGGGAAGGGGAAGGGGAAAATCGGCTGCTGCCGAATCAAAAGCCAGTTCCCCATCCGAAAGTCTGTTAATTGTTGTGTGGTTCTGCACCTGATGTTGCCAAAGAGAAAGGGCGGTGGAAAATTCTGGGCCAAAAGAGTTGACAGCGAATGCGTTGCGGTGCTTGGAAAAACTTCGAGCCGGATTTTCCCAGACTTTGCTGACATGCGGCTTGAAGCTGCGGCTTCTGACCCATCAGAAAACTCAGCTTTGCTGCGGTCTTACCGTAGCTAAGCGATAAAATTATCCACCTTTTTTAAACATTTACCCGGCAAATGGCAAGTGACAACCTTGGGCACTTGAAAAAATAAAATGTTGAAGCCGGTATTTTTCCCTTCAAATTTTAAGAAGAAATTACCAGAAATATACCATTATACTTAAAAGCCTTAAAAAGATACAATCAAAAACAAATACCTTTTGCCCGTAGGATCTTTAGCCTTTTAAAAAATACATATCAAAAATTAATTTTATTTTTTATTTATGTAGCCGTTGTGTTGAAAATATTTTTCGTTTTTGCACTCAACTAAATTAAATTTTTTAAGCTTGTTGATTCATGTGCACCTTCCGTTAGCCCATCAATCTTTATTTTTTTTGGTGTACTGGCTTTGGGAGAGGGTCAAAATGGAGGTGTGGCCACACTTTAAAGTGCTTAATTTTGTCCCCAGTTTGGTAAGCACTTCTTCTAGTCTGTTGCACGCGTTCAAAAGGTTTCTGCTGCGAGCGCCGCCCGCTTTGTTTCCCCCAATTCAAAATGCAACGAATTCTGCACCGTCTGCTGCATTCGCAGTCGCATTTGCATTTCGCAGTCGTATTTCGCAGTCGCATTGAGTGACACAATATAAATCCGAAAGTAGTTGAACCCCGTCTCGCTGGCGTCCAAAATGCTTTTTTAATTATGCACATGGAAGGGAGACAAAACAAAACGGAGGAGGAAAAACTGCCGGCAAGTTTTGTTTGCCGACGAGTTAGACTTTGAAGCTGCCAAGCCAACTTCCTGACTAGTCTGAAGTCTGTCTCTGGTTCTCCGTTCTCCATACTCTTCCTCCTTTCGAGATTCCTCCTTTCCCTCTCCTTCATTTTCCGGCTAGACAAGATTTGTTTATCCGGCTTTTTCGCCGCCTGTTTTTGCGACTCTTGTTGTTATCGCTCAGTAGCTTCAGCTTGCCACAATCCGTCTGCTTGATGTGACACTAATCCAGGACACGCTGCCACCAGCTGACTTCTGTGACACCTGGATATAAGATCTGATCTGAAGGATCTACATTAAAGTTAGGATATACATACTACTATAAGTCTCAGAATGGGCGTAAAAAAGAACTATTTAAGGGATTTATCAAATACATCGATTAGAAAAGATTTTTTAAACACATTTTGATGATAAATCTCTTTGAGACTTAAAAATATTTATGTTACTTACAAATATGTATACATTGCAAAGACTCGATAAGTTCTTATAAGAAAAAAAATAAGTAGAATAAGTAAAAATAATGCCTTTCAATAAACTTAAAAACTGAAAGGGCTTAGAAATTATTTTAAACTTTTCATCTTTTTGTCGTTAAATAAGACGGAGGTACGATTCGCGGGATCAAAAAGAGTCAGAAGAAAACTTAGCCCCCTATACTTAGGTGACGTCATTAAGTATGCAATACAAATACATGCAATTATACTTGTGTGCGATAACTTATCATTATGCAAAATATGCTGCATTATTTATAGCATAAACACAGGCGCTGACATTGCATGTCAGCCCAAAGTTGAATCCTGTAAAAAGGCAAAAAACTGCAACTTGGGTCGAGGCAGGAAAAACACACAGAGTCGTTGTAAACAAACGAGTGGAGGAACAACAATGTGCAACACAATTGCTGCCGCACTTAAAATTAATTGAACTTGAAACAAGTGCAGCCGCAGCCGCAGCGCCAACTCATGAGAAATTCTGTGGTCGAGCCAAAAGGCAAAAACTTTTTGCCCACACACACACTCCTCACACTTGCAGAAAGCTTTCATTAGTTCTGGCCGGCCAAGTTTTCGTCGTAGTTTACTTTTTCTGGTCAAGTTCCAACGGCAAACTTAATATTTAGTGCCATTTGCTTGCTCTGACAGTTTCCAGAAGTCAAATCGTTCTTGTTCTTGTTCGCCTCTGATGCTACTGCCTTTGTACAGTCGAGCAACTTGAAAATGAATCGCATTGATTCAAAAAAGAAAAATTACAAGAACTTAATCCAACCTTTTAGGCATCGTATAATTTAAAATGTGGTTGCAAACTTAAAAAAAAATTTAAGTCACCTCAAAAACCCCTAAACTTTTGTTTATATTTGTTTCGATAAATAGGCCAGTTTTACTGCATAGGCCAGTTTTACTGTACTTGTTGGTGCTTTTCTTGTCGGTCAGTCCAGCTTTTCTTTTTTTATTTTTTTTTTTTTTTTGCTTTTGGCTTTCTGCGCGAACAAGTTGGTAGAAAGAAAGTGCATTGAAATCTTTGTAAGTAACTTGAGTAAGCCAACTTGAGACAACAACAACGACAACACGGTCACACAACAAAGGACAGACAGCAAAACAACAAATAACAAAACAGGACATCCACAACAAATGGTTTTTATCGCTTTTCCAAGCTGCTGCTGGTTATTTGGCCAACTTTTTATATAATGCATGGAAAGTTGCTGGCCGCTGACAAGTTGAGCAACCAACAATGTTTGGCGAGACAAGTTTTCATGTTTTATTTGGCATAATCAAAATGCTATTTAAGCACTCTCCCACGCTGTCTACCCCTCCCCTCACACCCGTAGGTATTAAGAAATTAATTGCATTTACAAATAAAAGAACATGGGATTTAGTTATCTCTCAAGCAAAGTTATCGCAATTGATGAAAACTACCGATACGGAAATGTCAATAACATTTTTTAACTGTTTTTTTTTACTTGAAATTTTTGAAATTTTTCTATTAATTTGTATACCTATTTCAATAAAATGTAGATATTAACGAGCTTAAATTGGGTACCCCCTTAGAACCTCGCTTAATACTTACTAAAGTCTAATAATAGATCAGTCTTATCTTAAGAATATTTAAAGCATTCCCTACGTTTGTACATATATATCCGTAGTTCTAGGATTCTTCGACTAAATGATCCTATTCAGCTGACCGGAACTGTAAGATCCTCGAGAAAAAAACGAGAAATCCTAAACACATCTTCCTCCAAACCTTTCCCCAAGTAAGCTAGAGCGGGACGGACAACGTGTGTGTCGGTCTCGTGTGTGTGCGTTGTGCCTTTTGTTTGTGTACGTGTTGGGGCATACGCGTTTCGCAAAGTGCGCTAAATTAAGCTGTCATTAAGGACTTAATTAAAGTCCTTTGTTGAAAGTTGACATTGTGTGAAAGAAACGTTTGCGAAAACAAATGACAATGGCGACGTTGTCGCTGCTGCACTTGAAAGGCTATCCCCCGAAAAAAAAAACCCCAAAAATGGCACCCAACATCAAAGCAACTACAAAGGCAGCAACAACAATACGGTGCGATAGAGGAAAAGAGAGTGTGTGAAAGGGGGGAGAGAGTGGGCGAACATGTGTCAAAAATTTTCAACAGTATCATGATGCAAGTGCTTCACTGTGGGGCAAAAGACTACTTTTTCAGATCAAAACAAATACTTTGTTAAATGTTTTTTAAATATCGATTTTTACCGACGTGTTAAGGTATCGTTTTATAATTTATAATTTACGTTTTTCCTACAAGAGACGGCAAATGTTATGTAAATTAATAAAAGCATTAATGCACGTCCCGTTTCCTTTAAAATTACCAAATAAAAACATTTTCTTTTAAGTACACAGATAATGTCAGAAAATGTCGTCGGCTTGTGCCATGGTGGGGTCCAATAGAGGGCGACGACTAGTGTGACGATGCTGCGAAAACTCATTAGCAAGCAAACAGAAAGAAGAGGCCAGACAGACAATGCAGAAAGGATCCAAGTCCCCACTCACACAGGTTGCACCAACACAATTGCAAATATCAAGGAGACGAAAACATAACCGACTTGCTTTTTAATTAAATATTTTACCACGCAGACACTCAAATGCCAGAGACACTGCCAAACTGTGTTTAATTGCCGCTCGAGGCACCAAAATGCAAGAGTTCGTCTGCATACCTGCCATTCATCTAACCGTTTTGTTTGTCTGGCTTAGCAAATGTTTGCTTATTGCCAAAATTGTCGTTGTCCTTGCTAAAAATAACTTCTCCGCTTCCGCACGGTAAAATACGAAAATTGAGTCGCGTACTCTTGCTGCGGGACTTTGCCGCGTGAATCAAGGATAAATTTACCAAACGAAACTTGGTGGAAGAACTCTAATTTTAAAATAACTACTTTATTCGTTTCGGGTTTCAAAATAAAGCAACAAGATTTTGAAGCTAATTATAAATTATTTTTAAGAGTAACATTTTCGTTTTCTTTCACACTTATTATTGCCGAAACAATTTTTTATCCCCTAACCGCCAAAACATTTAAATTTAACGATAGTATTGCAAGATCTCCACAAATTGGTATATACCGAAACCGCTAAGCGATATTTTCCCTCAAAACGCTTTAGTGAATTTCTCACACCTGCGTTGTTGGAGTGATCGTGCCGTTGTTGTTTTCCTTTTCTACTTGTTGTCGTTCGTTCTTTTGTGTTTGGTGTTTCCGCTCGAAATTCTTGGCTCTTTACAAGTGTTAATTTTCGTGGGAGTGATCAATTTGCAGTAATATTCCCTAAATGTGCAATCATCACATATAACTTATTGGCGTGTGTCGGTTCATTCAATTCGGAGTTCGATTTTCGAAATTCCAATAACCCATAACTCCCAACAACAACTCAAGTGTGTATCTCTGGCTGTATTTGGGTGTGTGTGTATTTGTGTGGATGTAAAGGCAAAATATAAATTTAACCAAGGAAATATTTGCAGATTAATCATTTATTTATTGAGGCAGTGCCTTTTGAGTTGTTTAAACTTTAAAGTCGGCGTTTGTTTACCCACACTTTCTGATTCTTTCACTCCCTTGGGAGTTGAGGAATTTTGTTCCCTCTTTTTCTTTTTGTTTTTCCGGAGTGTGGGCATATACATATGTATGTACATAAGTATGTAAAACCAGTTTCCAGTTTTCTTTTGCCTTTATCTTTATATCGCACATGCTTTGCGAGTGCTAAATGCGTTGAAATCGAATTGAAAACCGAATTGAACACAGAACTGTGTAAAATGCATTACGCCTTTATGCGCCTGCAACGCATACATAATTAATCCGAAACGAAATTGGCGCTACGAGCCCAAAAAAGGGGCGCTATAAATTGCCCGAGGAAAGAAGTTTATTTTAAAATCCATTTGCCAGTGAAATCAATTCCGTTGCAATTGCCGCAAAAGTGTGTAAAAATAATACAAGTTAAATGTGTTAACAGTTATTCGTGGGAAAAAACGCGCCGGTTTTTACTCCGCTCAACGGTAAAATCAACAAGCAACCGCCCTCTCTCTTTTTCGCACTGTAATCCAATTGAGGTTTGAGGGTCGCTTTCGCCCCCTCTTCCTCTCTCGCTCGCAACGCCCCCGCAATGCCGGTACTCCAACTATCGCCCCTCCTCGCATTCCTGCTACTGCTATCCTGCAGTGTGAGCGAGACAGCTGCGGACTACGAAAACACCTGGAACTTCTACTATGAGCGTCCTTGTTGCACTGGAAACGATCAGGGCAACAACTTCGGAAAACACGCTGCAGGTAACTAGCCAACTAAAGGGGAAAAAATGTGGAAACATGGATTAAAATACATTTGTTAAATAAATTTAAATTTCGTGTTCACTCGCTTTTTATGCTCTGCTGTACAGGATACTTTAATTTTCTGTGATTGCTATCGATTAAGAAAGGATTTATAAACTTAACAAACATTATAACATTACTTTTAGTCCCGAACCCTGAGTTGCAAAATTAAATAGTGATCTTAAATATCACACTACAATAATTAAAAATCTTGTATATTTTTTGTCTGACATACATCACAAAAATATTGCTAGGGTATTCGAAGCTTCGATTTCCGTGAAGTGTTACTGTTCTTCCATTTTTTAACAGTTGCAAATATTATTTTTCAATCTTTCAGGCAACAACAAATTTGTAATTTATTTGCCATAATATTCGCACATGGTCTTTGTGCCTTTATTATTTATCTCGTTTGGTTCGATTTCAATTGCACCTATTTTTTTTTTGTCGGTTTCGGGCCATTTTGCATAGCTGGCTTGGAGCATTGTTATTGTTGTTGTTATTTATAATTTGCATATTAATGCGTTGCATTCATAGTGAATATTGCTGGGCCATGCAATTGTGAGTTGTTGCTATTCATATGCATATTTCATGTTTAAACAAATACCAATAATGTAATCATATTTTAACCATATGCAGTTCTATAATCCGCAGAGATAAATCCTGAATGATATATAATTGACTGGGTTCCCTTAATACCCGCCCCCAAAAGAATGTAAATACTTTTCCATTTATGAGCGAAACCAAAGTCTGTGGCTTTTTTCCCAAGCTTTGTTCGTTACGAAGTTTGACCAGTTTTATTGAGTCATTAAGGCCCAAAAATTATTTAAAATTCAACTATAAGAGGTCAAAAACAGGTTTTTGTCTACTTTACGACTGAAGCATGTCGGTCTTTGCTTAATAATTTTGGGCAGCATTAATTTATCATCTTGAGGTTGATTGAAAAGATACCCAGAGTTCGATGATTGTGGTGGTATAAAATCAGCAAAAACCCATCAAGAAGAGGACGTAGAACATGTTTTATAAAAATTTAAATCTCATTTGGCCGGGCAAACAACAACTCCAGGTCAAGACCGGAGTAGTAAACATTTTCTAATAGTTCACGTTCCAGAATGCCGGTCATGTACCCCCTTGTCTTTATATCTTTAACTATAAGCTATAAGTGCAGCATAAAACTTCACGTGCCGACAACAACTTTTGGTCCTTGCCGCATGTTGCGCTGTAAACTCAATAGCTAAGCACTTGGCCCTGAGGAAAACGTGAGGCGATTAGAGAATCGTTCAAGCTGTTTGCGCATACTTCTCCAGGAGCTTTATAGCTATAAAGTATATAAAACAAATCCAAAATATATATCTATATGAAACGAGAGCAAAGGCTGAAGGCAGCACCAGATGCACCACATGAGCCGATCTTCTGGCCATAAATTAAAACGCTTAAACCACAAAGCCACCGAACTGAAAACAACAAAACTCTAAAATGTCAACCATAAATTCCCCCGTTGATGCGGAAAATTTATTACATGTTTTTTTTTCTCCTGTTAATGAAATAGCACTATTTTTATTGATTTAAATGAAATTAATTGCACTTTATTTTAGGGGAATACTAAATTTATGTCTCTCGATGGTATTACCCCATCGCCTCGCCCTTCTCTTTCACCACCTCCACCACTTCAATTGGTTGACTCAGCGGTTTGACAGATGTTTGTTTCTTCGACTCTTTTCCCTAAATTCTATTTTTGTATGGCTTTGTGTCTGCCAGTCTCCTCTTTCCCTTTTTCATTCCACTTTGTGCTCTCACAAAAGATACAAAGTCGGTCTGCTGTTTGACATAAGGTGTAATGACTTCATTGTAGGAGCGAACCCATGATTATTGACTCATTTGAACGGCAGGTAGCTAAGTTTTAACCTTAACATTCTATGGCTTTGTTCAGGAACTGCGGGCATCTACTTATCAACTATTCACACTTCCCATTCCAGTTTCTATATTTTGAAACATTAACAACCAACTGAATTTATATTTATAATTAAATGCTGTGTTTATATATTAAGGTAAAAATTGCATCTATTTTTGTGGTTCTTAAACAAGATACTGTTACTTTAGTTAGGTAATTTAACTTTTTTATATCAATAATTATGTGAATTAGATTTAATTAGAACTATCCTGAACTTTTGAGAGCATTATATATTGACTATAAAAGACTTATTTATAATAAAGAAAACAAGCATTGCTGCTCCTAAAACGATTAATTAACATTATTAGCACAGAACCAGATCTTAATTATCTTATTATTTTTATCTTTATTATTTTGCTCCAGATATTTTCTTTAAAAACACAATCTTAACCATATAACTCTTTAGCGTTTTAATATAATTTATTTGAAGATTATAGCTTACAGAAACTATAGCATAATAAAACCTCATAGGGAACTGCCAGAGGAGACAGTTCAGAATTATAGCAGTCGTTTCCTATTTATTTTCCACTCTTGGTCGAATTTTTATTGCCACAAATAGAGCTTAAGCCGGGGATTAATGGCTTCAAGTTATCTGTTTTTTTTTCTAAATGCAACAGCTTTAAAAGCTTCGCACTTTCTTGCAGTATTTGTCAAACTGTAGGCGCACTGCTGACCCATTAAAACGACAAAAGCGGTTAAGGAATAGCAGAGTTCTAGCCCCCGGCTTTTGTATATTTTTTTTTAGAGGGAGCTGATGGGGTGGGCACCGGCAGCGAGTTCCACTTCATCATGGCAATGTCAAAAGCTGTTCACACAGTAGCTCATTGAGCCCACCCCTTTGCTGTTGAGCTTGCTGGCTGGCTGCCTGGCTGCCTGGTTGGGTTGGTGGGGATTTACCTGGCTTTGAGCCTGGAATCAAGCCGAGAAACGGGGAACCACCCAAAGCATGTCAGCACGGAGCTGCGTAGAGCTGCTCACAATGGAAAGTTTGCCGCGAAATTGAATTTCAATGCAATGCCCGACACCTCCAGCTGCAAGTGGGGCTTAATATTGCTTCGCTGCGAATCGGAATGAACAAGTGCCCCAGCAACAAGCGGCGGCAACATCATTAAAAGTGTGTTTAAAGCGGACCCTTTGCCCAAGTTTTAGTTGGCCACCGAGAACGGAAAGAAAATCACGTTTCGCCTCGAACAACTTTGCTAAGTCCACTTGGAGAAAACAACAATCTAAAAATTAAACCCAGAATAAAAAGCTTTAAAAGTCAGCAAGAGAACTAACTTAGATTAGTGTTGTGCCACTATAAATGTAACTTACTAAAGGAAAAATTAAGCATTGAAAAGGTTTAAGGGATAAAATAATAAAAATAAAAATAATTTTAGCTCAACATAAGATATAAGATTTTTGTATCCTTTCAATCGTTTCTTTTTTTATCCTAATTAAAGTTTCTTAGAACTTATTATATTTCCAACATATTTCCGAGTGCCCTTAGAACTTTGTAGTTATGTAACATTCGATTGATAGAACCCACTTAATGTAGGCGTTGCTGATTAAAGCAGAGGAAGTCCGCTTATCGGTCGGTCAGGGCGATGAAAAAAAAGCCGAGAAAATAGAGGAAAACGGAGAGAGGAAACTCTGGCCGATAGCAAAGTGTCGCAAAATGTTGCAAAAGCAATTAGCACAGCAACAGGCCAAATGCAATCAATCAACTGCAAATGCTGTTAGGCCACAGATTTTGTCGTTTGCCATAATTCAATCACCTTAAATTGATGCAAACAACTCGCTTAACGTTAATTTCAATTTGCCCATCATTTTAAGGTGAAATTTAATTAAATTTTCATTTACTGCTTGCCTGTCTGCATATGTGTATTTGTACTGGCTTAATTGACTTAGGCTAAGCATGCTAAAGACCAGAATTTGCATTCTCTTTTGTCTGGCCAAAATATGTTGCATATGGCAAGCAACTTGCGGCTTTGTGCGCACTTAAGTGGCAACAGGACTTGCAGCTGGATTCCCTGAATTCATGGCAAATTAAGCGAGCCGCAGAATGTTTTAGTTGTCGAGCAAATTTGCCATAAAGGTGCTGCTCCAAAAACAACCAAAAAGAAGATCAACGTAAAACAACCCACGGAGGTATAATACTCTAATAGTACGTTTTTGATATTAAAAATTTCATAAAAAGCAAATATTTTTTGAGACTTTTATCAGATGAAACGCAAAATTGTATTATTAACATTTTTTCTATCCATTATTAAGTAAATATGTATCCCTATTAACACTTTTAAACCACTTTGACCCTTCCGTTAATAGAGTTTTTTGTGATAAACGTATATTTTTTGTCTAGTCCTTGTAATGAAAACCACATCAAAATATTTAATTTCCATTATTTCAATAATGTGTTTTTGCCCTATTGTTAAGAACCACATATAAAAAACACACATACAATTTACTAGGGGCTTTCTGGGTTAAATTTTCGCCAAAGTTTTTGTTTGACAATTTCTGTGCTTATTATATTTCAGTTATGGTATTACCCTCTACAAGGGTATAAAAAGTGGGTTTTAAAAACTATTTGAACCGTTTATGTGGCACACTCACACATGAGCTCATCAAATGAAGTTGCACTGGGGAACCACCTCGACTTCTACCTCGTTTTTAACCAAAAATGAAACAGTTACCGCATCCGCATTTTGTTGCGTTTTTGTTGGCAGCTTTTGGGCGATGTCCAGGCCATATAACTAGGATACGGGGATGTTGTTGCCATTGCAGTTTTCTACTGCTGCTGCTGGTCTGTCTAGTGGTGTTTTGACTGCTCTTTTGATGCTTTTTTATGAGTGCGCTCTCCGGGTTTTTTGCATTTTTGCTATTTTGCAACAAAATGAACTTGCGCTGCGCATTGCTGCTGCCATAAAATGAACTAAATTGAGTTGAAAATGTTTCGCACAGCACACAGCCCCCGCCACATCCGGTTCCCTTTGCATTTCATGACTGCAGTATAGTTTTAAAGCTGCATCCCAAAAAGCCTTTGGGCATTCCGGCAGCGTACAGTGCTGACAATAAGTATATTTAACATGCATATGCGTTTTAATTATATACACAGACAATCAAAAGGAGACATCCCAAGAGTGTGGGGCCATTGTGTTGTTGTGTGCAAATGAAATGGCAACCACTTTGGGTAAGCATTTCGGTGTACTTCACATTCCCCTCCCCCTGAAAATTCTATTCTTCTTTGGCTTTTCTCAACCACACCCCCTCTGCCCCTTTTCAGTTTCAGTTTGCAGCCCAGGTGCAGACGTCTAGACGGCTTTTCGAGTGCTTAGAGCCGACGTGAATTTCTCATAATTAGCAACAGCATTGAAATAACTGGGAATTTCACCCAGGGATATTCTCCGCTGGCTTCTAAAAGCAGGGAAATTACCTAAACGTTTTATTTGACTATGCAAACTTTTGTCTCGTAATTAAATTATCTTTAAACTTTTTAATACGGAACATAATTTATTGATCAAAAAATTCTATTTTAATGCTTTATTTAGAGAAAATAGTTATTACATCGCAGCTTAATTTGTCTAATGTTGATTCAGTTAACAGTTTTTATAAAACTGTATTTCGCTTATGTTCGTCTTATAGAAGTTTAACCGTATTTGCCCGTCTTCTTTGTTGATTAGTTTGATTTTCTTTAGCTTTCGTAATCTATTCACTGTCCACAGTCTAGACCTTCCTTGGAATTTTGAGCTAAAAATAACAACAGAAATTTATCAAAGGAAATTTGCGTGTTTTTACTTTAAAGATTATTTGCAAAGTTAGCTTGATAAACTTAAAAGTTGCCCCAGGGAATTGATTCGACATGAAAGCCTTGAAGAACCGGTTCCCGTTTGTGTGTCATATTTTGCGACAAATTTGGAATTTACCTTAACGTTTCAAAGGTAAATGTCAGCCGAGGTCCGTGCACCTGCAACTGACATGGGCGTATATATGCGTGCTATATATATATATGGAGTTGCTACATGCGCCTGGGGCACGGTCAAATGGGGGGATTGAGTGGGTGGCACAACATTAAATTTACAATATGCTCATTGCAATCCCTTCTACTGCCCTTCTCGTCGCCACTCCGCATTTGATTTGATAATAACGTTTTCGGAAATGTCATTTGCTCCCTTCCAGAAATTGATTTGACTGCCTCATCTTGGCTCTTTTCGCCCCGTTTTGCCACGTGGGGTTGGTCGTAAAAGCCAAACGCATATTTATGAAGAGCATAAAAATTATTGACATATATGGCGGAGTCATAAATGCTCATACACATAAGCACTCCTCAACTCCTTCCAGTGAAAATCCCAAAAGAAAATTGCCAAGCCGAAAAAAAAGGAATATAAAATTTGGCGTTTGTTGTTTTTTTTTACGTTTCTCAAAGGCAGCTCGTAAATGCAATTTGATTTTGATTGGACTTGGATTAAAAGCAAATAAAGTTCACATCTTAAATGTCAATTTCTGAAAGGATTTTTACAGTTGCCTTTGGGTAAACTTTAGAGGCACATTGGGGGATTCAAATTTGGTTTTAAAGGGATTCGAGGATAATGCTGATAGACTAAACAAATTTTAAAACGTTATATGGAAAAACAACGTGTTCAAAATCTACCAAAACCACAAATAACTTAAATACTTACAATACAAACTTTGTTTACCTTCTTAGAATTATGATAAATATAAACTTACTATGAATAAAAACAGTACTAAACCGAAATCCTTTCTGCGAAACACGAAGTCAAAGAATACAGTTTCCACAACCCATTAACCGTTTTTCACTTCGTCATATAAAGTGCCACAAACCGATTGGATAACCTCGATTCGCCCGAGTTCACGTTCTTTAGTGCCATCAATTTTATGTTAATATTTGCCATATTTTTATTGGCTTAATCCAGTCATGAAATCGTGGCAATATGCTTTTACTGGCTGCCGATGACAATTGGCTCCCATAAACAATTTCGCAAATCGTTGTGCGCCGGAGAGAGATTTAACCATTTCCTCAGTCTCCATGAAACATTTATAGTTTTCTGGCTCAAAGGCCAAATACGATATTGACTGCAGAGCTCGCAACTCAATGTGGTCAATTAAGTTGCGTAAATGCAAATTATTTATTAGTTTGTTTTGTGCTTCGTTTGCGGCCTTAAAGAGATTCAGTTTTACTCGCTTTAAGATGCCAGAAACAACTACGAAAAAGCTGTAAAAAAAAAAAGCAAGGGAAAAGTCGAAGAAAAAGCAGGAAAGTTCGACAGGCATTCACAATAAAAATATGTACAAAAGCATTTCAAGCGTACACAAGTCGACTTCCTGTTTGGCAAGGACATTCTATCCGAATTGTGCATGCAAACAAGCGTACGAGTGAATGTACGTAAATATATATATATATATATATATATGTATGTATGTATGTGCGAACTTCTATTGTAGTTGGCCAATAGGTTGCACGTTGTTTTCCCCTTGCCCCGAAAATATTCACTCGAAATCGGAAATCAAAAATAGCTACATTTCTGCCGGTGGGGTCTTGGGTTTCCTTTCCGTATTTACATATTCCATTGTTGAGCATAAATCGGATGCCTGTTTGGGTTCTGTTTGGGTTTGAATGGGTATGAGTTTTTGGGTCGTGCCCTTTTGTTTGCTCCTTTGCTGACCTCTGTCATACTTTTGGCCATTGTCCGGCGTCCGTTGAGGGGGATAATGCCTCGGTCATCCATATTACTTGAACGACATTTGACACTTTTGGCTGCCGCAGCTTCCCGCCGTTCGTCGCCCTTTCCGTAACTCATAGCTCCCATCAGCAGCTTGGCGGCAAAATTAATTGCTGATGATATTGAAGTAGCGATGAGTGACAGGCGGGCAAATACAAATTAGTTTAATTAAAGAACTGTGTGCTCAGCATTTAGCAATAACCACATAACCACACACACACATATACACATCATCCCGATGGGCAAACAATTTGCAGACAAAGCGACGTCACTGAAATTAACATAATACAATACATATAATTAATGACTCTTGTTTGTCGGGAGTTTTGGGAAGGCATTCGCCATTCCAAAACTCTCCTTATTTTATGCTTTGCTCTGCGGAAAACTTCAATGTAAATAAACAAGACCATTTTCAAGCTCTCTCTCTCTTTGCAAGGGAAAAAATGTTGGCAAAATGTCATTTGATTGAAATGGGATATCTATCTGTATCTTTGGCCCCCCAACCGGGCTTCCTGCTCCTGTTTGTCTGTGGCCAGAACTGTCCGCCGTTCTGTTCAAGAGTGAAAACTTTGTTGACACTATCTAGACGATGTGTCCGGCGTCTGCAGCTCGGTTCACTTAGGGAAAATATCTTGAGCAAATATTGAGTTTAGTTAACGGAAATATTATCCCTTCATTTTTCAGATCATGTGCGGGAGTTCAACTGCGGCAAGCTCTACTATCGAACATTCCATATGAACGAGGATCGGGATACGCTCTATGTGGGAGCTATGTAAGTAAACCTAACTAAACAAATTAAAAATACATCAGTTTAATAATTAAAGTAATACAATTTGAAAGAAACTCTCATTCCTAAAATTAAGGAATAAGGGGCTTTAAATCTCCTTATTGCTCCTATGAAAATCTCAGCTACTTGCATATTCCCTATTATCATATAACAACTACTAATATATGTATTTGCCTTTTTCCAGGGATCGCGTATTCCGTGTGAACCTGCAGAACATCTCCTCGTCCAATTGTAATGTAAGTACCACCGCTGTCGCCATGACTTCGGCTCTGATTATACTAAATGCCTTAAATATGATAATCCTAGAGCACGCTTTTAGACTAAGTCCCTGCGTCGCCAAAGGTCACCAAAGGGGATGTGGCAGGTTGTCCGGGGTCGGGCCACAAATCTAACTGACAGCAGCATGGCAAAAAAAAAAAAAAAAAAAAAAAAAAAATCGTGAAAAGCTTTCGGGCTAAACAACTTTGCTTGCGGCTGTTGCTGCCCTGTGGCATATTGTTAAAAATTCATTATACGCCGTGGTGGCGGAGGGAGAAATGGGGAGGGGAGATTGTTGTGTGTGTTTGCCATAGTTTCCAAATGGCCGCTAAGCTTCTTGCAGCTTTTTGTGGCCATAAAGCGCCATCTAAACGTTGTCAGCACAATACACCGGCTTAGCAGCCTTTTAGGCGCACTTCAAATGGCAACAACGACGACGACAGCCACAAATCTTCGATTCCCCCAGCGCAGCGGCTAAAAAAAAATGTTTATTTTAGTTAACCCAAAGGTCCAACCCCCTCAAAAAACTCGCACCAACAAAAACAAAAAAAAGGAGGGCCGCAAAAACATATTTAATATGCACTCTCTTGTCCGGGGCATTATGTTCCGGGAGTATTCCCCGAACTGTTCGGTTCTGCAGGCTCAGGTTTATGCGTTGCCCAGATATATATTTTGGGCGACGCCACATACGCGAACTTGCCACAACATTTGCGAGGCAATTCGATTACAGGAAGTGCTTCCCCGTGTCTCTGGGTTTGGGTTTGGGTTCGGGTTTTCAGCCTGGGCTCGTTGGGCTGTTTATGAATTTATGACTTGCAAAAGTTTGTTTTATGAGCGCCGCACACCTGACTTGGTGCTCCTCCTTACAGGACCTGTCCTCTATTCCATACTATGCCAGGATGATTCCATTCCATTCCGAGCCCTACAACGCATCTCCGGGCCGAATCGTAAAAGTCTAAGAGGTTATATTTCCTTGTAGCATGTTCGCCAGCCAGGATACGTCAATATATTTTATGCGGTTAAGTGCGAATACATTCGCCGTGGGCATCATTTGGTTCTGGCCTAAACACACGGAGTTACACTGGGAAAAAGTAGATGTCAATACGTAAAACATTTAGATTTTCAAAAGGTATACATCCAAAGAAACATGCATTCAAAGAATTTCAACTTATATATTTATTTGTTTTTGTTTTTAAAATGCATTGAACTTCTTTTTTAATTTGAACTACATAGTTCAATATTATCAAGAAAACTAAGGGGTACTTTTTAACGATACATATATGGTCCTGAAATTTTGGGAATCAAAAGGTTGGGAACTACCAAAAAGTCACCAGTTTAATATTGTTTAATGTTTTTAGGTTTCTCTTTGTTGTTTCAATATCCATTTGCGATTAAATCCCAATTCAACGATTTGATTTTTGTGCTATTTATACTATACACCTGTTTTTGCTCAGTGTACCCGTGTGCCCCACTGCTCCCAACTCCTGCACCTGTTCCTCCTCTGGTTGCCCCGCCCCTCATCACACTTCTCCCGCTGCTTTATGCGCCAAATGCAAATTCAACTAAATAATACATGATTTTGGTTTTATATGAACGCTCTGCTGCGACTGCCTGCCTCCCAAGTGGGTGGTTCGTTGGGTGGTTGGGTGGTTCAGTGGTGCTGGATGCCGACTGCTGGGTGGTTTGCAGCCCTGTGGAGGTTGGTGCGTGAAAATATTTCGTGTGTGCTTGGGTAACATTACGTGATTTATAAATAAATTTAGTTGAAAGCATTCTGAAGGTGCCACGGACGACTGCTAGTTGTAGTTTATGCCGCATGTGGCAGACTCCGCCGACTCGAGCAGCATCCCCCCTCTTAACATTTGCAATATACAATTTTTTGTATTTTGACTTTTTTGAGTAAATTGAATTTTTGAATTGATAGACGCCATGGCACGTGAGCTTTTAACCTAATGGTTAATGGCTACAATCGCTGAAGCAGGTGAACTCGACTCTATTCGATTTGGTATATAGTTAGCTAATTTATCTTTGGTTTACTTTTCGTTTCAGCGCGATGTTATCAACTTGGAGCCAACACGCGATGATGTGGTTAGCTGTGTTTCCAAAGGAAAAAGCCAAGTAAGTAAAAAAAAAAAAACATTGCAACTATTTTTGTATTTCTTAAAGGTTTTTAGGTGAAAAAGATATTTGCTGAAATTTGCATGTGCAGGTGACATTCCTTGTTTGAATTTTAAAAATGCAAACATTTCATGCTCTCCGTAAAAATTCGTTTCTATTCTGATTTTAATCTGATATCCAATTCACAAGGGATTCATATTTTGTTCCCGAACATGAAAACCACAATTGTTTTACCTTTCTGTTTTTCTGTTAAATTCCCGTACGCTCGTGCACCACATTTATGTATTCTATTATATATACTCACAAATAAATCACATCCCAGCGGAGGTATTTCAGTAACTCGATTGCAGTTTAAAGCCAAGGAAATCCCATCGACTGCCAATGTGGCAGACGCTTCTGTTGCAACTCGTTTATAATGTGACAGCAAATCCTTTCATTCGAAATCAATTTCAAGTTATTCGTGGCAGGAGCAGAAGCAGCAGCAGTTGAAGGCAGCAGTAGCAAAGGCAGCATGTTGCATGTTGCACACGCACACACATACACACACATATATACACACACTTTGGGGGCCACATGGGCATCCTGCTTAAGTCATCATAAAGCTGCTTGTGTGCCACTGGCGCTGGTAGTAATTTTTGCAGCGTTTCGTTGCATTGTTGCCAATTGATTTAGCTTCGGCAGCGACGCGTGCTATTGCAATTTGTCCCCATTTCTGCCACAAATTCGCAGCAGCATTACGGAACACACTCGAAACTATTTCGATTCGATATCGGTGCGATTGTTTGACAAACCAGATGATGTCGCTCTCGTTGTCCCTCGACGATAAATTGGAAAACCCACTCCACACACAACATTGTCATCCTTTTTCGTGCTTTTGTGTTTATGTATTTCTATAATCGATATATGTATTCCGCCAGATCTTCGACTGCAAGAACCATGTGCGTGTTATCCAGTCAATGGACCAGGGCGATAGGCTCTATGTGTGCGGCACCAACGCCCACAATCCCAAGGATTATGTTATCTATGTAAGTCGCCCAGATTGGGGAAGCCGTATGCCATATTCCATATGCGATATGCCATTTGCCATGTTGCATTCATGTTGCCGTGAAAAGATTGCCACCGACAGTTGACTTTAGATGGCAATCAACAGTTGCTCACTCAGCCTTTGACGTCTGTCACGGATAAAGCAGCTAAACTAAAGTCAAACACTCGGAGGCGAATCTTTTGTACCATTCATCCTTTTACTTAGTAACTCTTTTCTTGCGCCTCCAGGCGAATCTGACCCACCTGCCGCGCTCGGAATACGTGATTGGCGTGGGCCTGGGCATCGCCAAGTGCCCCTACGATCCCCTGGACAACTCGACGGCGATTTATGTGGAGAACGGCAATCCGGGTGGCTTGCCCGGCCTGGTAAGCAAATTGCTCGCATAAACTAAAACTTTATCGTACCCGAACTGAGCCTGTAAATTGCCCTTTCCCTCAGTACTCCGGCACCAACGCGGAGTTCACCAAGGCGGACACGGTTATTTTCCGCACTGATCTATATAATACTTCGGCCAAGCGGTTGGAATATAAATTCAAGCGGACTCTGAAATACGACTCCAAGTGGTTGGACAGTAAGTATCAAAGAAAGATAATTGGAAAGTGTTCGAAGTAATAAAACATAGGTACTATATCTATTAAATTTAAAGTAACTAAATTTATTTTCAAACAAACAAGGGAAACCTATTTAACGTTGGTTTAATCATTATCTTGTTCTTTAGTTTAAAATATGATCATTGTTTTAAATTTTAAATTTCAAGCAAATATATATACTAACGAGTTATTAAATCTACTCCAAAAATGGTGTATAAAATGTACAGTTCGTTAGTAATAATAATAATTGTACAATTTAATTACTTTAATAATTCTTGTTTTATACTCTAATTTCCAGAACCAAACTTTGTTGGGTCCTTCGACATCGGCGAGTACGTGTACTTCTTCTTCCGCGAGACGGCTGTGGAATACATCAATTGTGGAAAGGCAGTGTACTCGCGAATCGCCCGCGTGTGCAAGAAGGATGTGGGTGGCAAGAACCTGCTGGCCCACAACTGGGCCACGTACCTGAAGGCCCGCCTCAACTGCAGCATCTCCGGCGAATTCCCCTTCTACTTCAACGAGATCCAATCGGTGTACCAACTGCCCTCCGATAAGAGTCGATTCTTCGCCACATTCACGACGAGCACTAATGGCCTGATTGGATCTGCCGTTTGCAGCTTCCACATTAACGAGATTCAAGCTGCCTTCAATGGTAAGCCCACCGCCTTTCGGGCGATCTCCGCACACATCGCGTTGACATGCAATTTTCTCCGCTTGTCCATTGTCCCCCAAGTGGATTGGGTGGCCGGGTGGGGTCCGGGCTTGGAAATTGGAAACAGAATCGGAAATGGAAATGGCAAATGCAACTTATTGGCAAATTTTATTTGCAATCTACACATTTGTTTTATCCATTCGAAAGCACTCGCCCCCAGTGTGTCGAGTGTTTTGTAATTTCAGTTCAGTTCAGTTCGGTTTGGTTCAGTTCGATTCGATGCGATTCGTTGCCGTGCGCAACATAAATCGCATTAGAAAATCCATTTGAATGGATTATGGCCACACACATGGTGGGTCTCTTTATTCTCCACCGGCTGACGGCTTAGAGGAGAACCAGCTGACACCTCGTAGATTTAAGTCTTCAATTGCAGCTCAGCAACAGAGCCTGATAAACTTTTTCACTCCCTACACTCTACACTCTACTCCCATCTCATATGAGCAATTGTTTTGTGCTCTTTTCTGATTCGCCTTTTATCCCTTGCGCGCAGGTAAATTCAAGGAGCAATCTTCATCGAATTCCGCATGGCTGCCGGTGCTTAACTCCCGGGTGCCGGAACCACGGCCGGGTACATGTGTCAACGATACATCAAACCTGCCCGATACCGTCCTGAATTTCATCAGATCCCATCCACTTATGGACAAAGCCGTAAATCACGAGCACAACAATCCAGTCTATTATAAGAGGGATTTGGTCTTCACCAAGCTCGTCGTTGACAAGTGAGTTGCCGGCACAAAAATATTTTATTTCTATTTGCAGGTGTGATATTTGACTGTTTATTTTACCAGTTTAATCCTTTCGCATTTCGGTAGATGTAAAAAAGAAAATCAGGAAGGATTTTGTGAAAAATATTTGTGTTTGCGCTTCCTTTTCTTTTGTTTTAGGAAATTTTTGCAGAAAAATTCTTTGAAATTTCGGCAAATGAAATTTCGACCAATAAAATTTATTAAAACTAACATATTTCTATGTAACCATAGGGTAGAAATGTCCTAAAGTTAACCATGAAATACTGGTAAAATAAACATTTGAAAACAAATATCAAAAAAGCGGCTTTAAGTTAAAAACTCATAAAGAACTGTTTAATATGTAAATACTTCATTTAAAAATGAAAACTTTATATTCTGGTTTTATAATTGAAAGGCACATGAGTAAAACCAATAATCCGCTTTAAAAGTAAAAGGTGAAAATGTAAACTCAAGGTTACATATATGCATACGTGTACATTTTCACAGAATTCGAATTGACATCCTCAATCAGGAATACATTGTTTACTATGTGGGCACCAATTTGGGTCGCATTTACAAAATCGTGCAGTACTACCGCAATGGAGAGTCGCTGTCCAAGCTGCTGGATATTTTCGAGGTGGCTCCGAATGAGGCCATCCAAGTGATGGAAATCAGCCAGACACGTAAGAGCCTGTATATTGGCACCGATCATCGCATTAAGCAAATCGACCTGGCCATGTGCAATCGCCGTTACGACAACTGCTTCCGCTGCGTCCGTGATCCTTACTGCGGCTGGGATAAGGAGGCCAATACGTGCCGGCCATACGAGCTGGATTTACTGCAGGTGGGTTGGCTTGAATCAAAATAACTAGGTTGCGCCGCCATAAAACAAAATAAATGCTTTTAAATTCTGTATAAAAAAAAAACTCATTGGGTAAAAAGTTGTAGAAAATACCAAAAACAAAAAGAACAAATTGGAAACCTAAATTAGACCCTCTTAAATTTATTTCTAAATCAAAAACTTATCTATTGCTTGTATTATTATCCCCTTTCAGGACGTGGCCAACGAGACGAGTGACATTTGCGATTCGAGTGTGCTGAAAAAGAAGATTGTGGTGACCTACGGCCAAAGTGTTCATCTCGGTTGTTTTGTCAAAATTCCCGAAGTGCTGAAGAACGAGCAAGTGACTTGGTATCATCACTCCAAGGACAAGGGACGGTAGGTGGAATTTATCTGGCTTGAATGGCGGATAGATAACAAATTGGTTTCTTTCAAAGCTACGAGATTCGTTACTCGCCGACCAAATACATTGAGACCACTGAGCGTGGCCTGGTTGTGGTTTCCGTGAATGAAGCTGACGGCGGTCGATACGATTGCCACTTGGGCGGCTCGCTTTTGTGCAGCTACAACATCACGGTGGATGCCCACAGGTAAGCTTAAACACTCGTCAATCACATTAAAATATTCAATGAAAGTCATATAACACATAAAACTAAAATGGAAAACAGTTAAAGTAAATACGTTACAGAAAAGTTTGTTTTATTTATTATCAAATTTGCAAAGTACAAATGCAAAGCTGAAATTGAACGAACTTTATCTTAAATATGTTGGCGTTAAAATCGTTTAAAAATGAAAAACGTTACATTTTTCAGACTTATTTTAATACTGCAATACTGCCCTCTTTTAAATAGATTGTGATAGTGAAGAATTTTGTCATAACTCAACATTTTAATTAACCCAGCATTGAAATTAACAAATAAATAGGAACATAAACTATGCGATAAGAGAACCATTTTTATAAACAACTTTTCTGTAATGAATTTCAATTATGCCCAGATAATAATCCCTCGCGAACTTTGTTTATTCCGAACAGATGCACTCCGCCAAACAAGAGCAACGACTATCAGAAAATCTACTCGGACTGGTGCCACGAGTTCGAGAAGTACAAAACGGCAATGAAGTCCTGGGAAAAGAAGCAAGCGGTAAGTGATAATGAGGACCAACGCCCCGGGGGTGGATTTGTGGTAAAATGAGGTTGGCGGGATGGCGGGGTGATGGTGGTTCGGTGGTTCTGGTTCGGTTTCTGGTGGGTCGAAGGCAGACACACACCATAACAAACGATTTCGCTGGCAATTATTTTAATAGCCTTCGAGCCGGTCGGCTGTCCAAACTGACACCGCAACGTCAAATCAAAGGGAAAATAATAATAAAAGCGGTGTAAGGTAGTTAAGTTGTCATTATCCGGCGGCCACCCCACCTGTGGTGTGACCCAAATGCAGGGTAATTGCCCTCCCGGGTGGGAGATGCAATGGAAATGTAATTAAAATGCAATCACTTTGGGGCTTACACTACACACCTCCGCATTCCAACCTACTAATTGTGTGTGTGTCTGATGTGCTTCTTTTTTTTCGTTTATAGCAATGCTCGACACGGCAGAACTTTAGCAGCAATCAGCATCCGAATGAGATCTTCCGCAAGCCCAACGTCTGATATCATGAAGAGAGTTTCGCCCTCAACATGCCGTCATCGTCCAATCAGTTTTAGTAAATCGACTGCGAAAAAAGCACATGAAAAGCAAGAAGAACAATGGACAAGCACTCATTTAACCATTATTATCACCGACATCATCATAGACATACTTTCTTCAGAAATGAACAGAAAAACTCTTCCTAAAGGATTATGCATTTACCGAGGCATTTACAATGCAATTCATTGACTTAGACTTAGACATTAGGGTACTATCGCATGGCACAGCTCCTCCCATATGGTGCATTTCATCCCCTCGAATCGATTAACATACGAGCATAACACTTTAAATACTATCCATAGTTAGTTACGACAATTGAACCATGGAGGTACATATAAAACTGCCGCAGAATCGCACATTCATATCGTTGGTTGGATCTGGACTTTGATCAGTTTCAGCATAACATATTACATATATATCCGTACTTTGAACTTTCAAGGCTTACTTATAAATATGGCAACCTAAATGTAATCGAAGAAGCAATGTGATGTTAAGTTTTGATAAATTTATTAACAGCCTAACTACATAATCGCGATGAACACAATATGAATGTACTATAAATCGAGATTGTACACACGCATGCATACGAAACGAATATATATGAATCAGCCCTAAATCGAATTCAATTCTAACCTTACGGGAGCGATCCTTAGATAAACCTCAATCACAAGCAATACTCGCCTATCGTGCATCGACATAATCAACTCGAATCGGTCCATAGCTTATATACTAACGATATCTAAAAATGTTCATTAACTCATTCAGCGTGTTATGTATTTTGTATGTGTACTTCAAATGCCAGTTTGTTTTGTAAACCCCATTTCCATCTTGCCCCATGATCAACTCAGTAGAAAGCATTTCGATTATGATTTTAAGTGTCTTGCACTCTCTTCAGACTTAATGTACTTAAGGTAATTTGCAAAAATCTTTAGTTGTTAAGCGTTTAGTTATAATAAAGTGAGATAAAAACATTTTAATAAAAAATATCTAAAATTTAAAATAAATTTTATTGGTTTTATTTGGTAGCCTGGGATATAAATGATAATGATATAAATTAATAAAATAATGGAACTCAAATTAAATCCTATTTACCTGGAATTGAAAGATTTCCCTGCTAATTAAATCTTCATTTTAATTTTGAATGTTTATCCAAGCTTTACAATTGATGGACGAAACCATATGTAATTAAATCCCAACCAATCTGCAAACATTTAACAATAATACATAGAAGGTGATTGGAGGGTGTGAGAAATCCTATCCAAATAATAATGATTTCAATTTCATTGCAACAGCGCTTATCTCCGAACACATTGCATAATTCCAGCCGAGTGCGCAAAGACAAATGTTAATTTTAAATCAAATAGTTTGAACTATTCAACTCGGGCAAATATTTTATAACGAGGAAACCCAAGCCGGGCATCGGGCAAAGTTAGCCACCCCGAGTTTGCAACTGGGTGTATGTATGTGTGTGTGTGTGTGAGTGAGTGAGTGTGTTTGTGTTTGTTGGCCAGGTTGTTGGAGACAAAGTTTGCCGTGCTGGGCACTAAGGACTCTGGACACTGGACTCGGGAATCGGCCTTTCGGCCAGGTCAAGCGCAAAGGCGAGAAATAACCAAATTTCCAATTTGGTTTTCGGGCTGCCTGTGTGTTTGCCGCCCCTTTCGACCCTTCGGTTCACCTTGCCCAAAGCCAAAAGGCAAACAGTTGAGTCGAAAATGTAAATGTGTGTGTTGCCAGGGAAAAGATTTGCATATTTCTGCGCTGGGGCAACATTAAATTGAATTCCGTATTCAAATAGTCGAGAGATAAGCGTGAGCATACTTTCCAATTATAGATTGTCCACCCGCAGACAAATAGAATTAAAGTGCAACAATTTTTGCATAATACTATATCTTCTTTGTAAGCCGACGCGCCTGCTGCTCGCCGACTGTTCCCACCTTAATTAGTTATGCAACACCAAAAATTAAGCTTAATTAGCGCTGACTCACTGGTTCGGAAAATTAATTATTTCCACTCGCCGTTATTATTATCGCTGTGCACTTGGCCAAAAGGCAGCAGGACCCTGCTTCCGGACCCGCTTGTTGACTACTTAATTGAAATTCATATGACTTTTTTCTCTGCACTCTCCGCTTTTGTCATTATCATTTAAATAGCGTCGAGGGCGTTATAATCCTGGGCGGGGGTTTCCCGCTGACAAAATCGCGTCTGAAGCTCAATCTCGCAGCTTTGGGTCTGTTATTTAAATGAAAATAATGCATATTAGAGAGTCATTATACGGTTTATTCACTTGGGCTTAAAACTAGGAATAATTTCGAAACGTAAAGATATTTTTCGGAACTATTAACTAGTCCACAAACTAGTTTTAAGCTTTTGTGATAGTAAGTACAATTTTTTTACCATTTTTGCTATTTATATGAAAATAAAGATGTTTAAATATTATATTAATTAGAACTATGAAGACTTAAAAACAATTTAGAAGTGCAGAACTTAACTTATACGTTTTTCCAGTTTAATTTTGTTGAATATTTTTATTATTAATGTTTAATATGTTTAATTTTGTATACTGTTAAATACCTTTCGAATAAGATATCTTTGTTGGTTTCTTTTAAATTGTTGATTTAAATCTTCTCAAAAAACCAATCCAAGTAATCCACTTTATCAGCTGGAGAGCTGTCATTTTGAGTCATTAGCTCGATGCCAGGAAAAGTTCAGTTTTATTTGGATTTTCGTCCGGGTCACAGATGAGCTGGCAATAGAAACTACGATACAAAATTCCCAGTTAAAAAAATAGTCGATAAAAATTGTGTGCTAACAAGCTCAGTGACCTTTAGATAAACACTAGAGAACAATACGCGATTGTCAAAATTCTCCGTGTTACATTTTGATAATTGTGAACTATTTTGCTATTGAAAATGCCGTCCTACAAGGATATATCTTTGATGCGCGTCGGCCTGCGGTTGGTGGGCAGGAGTAACCTCCACCAGAAGTCGCTCGGCAGTATCCGCTGCTATGCGATGGAGTGCAAGAATCCCAAGGGCGTGGTCGTGGGCGTTTACGCCAAGGATGGCGACAAGCCGCCAAAGACAACGGCCAACGCCGTCACCCTGGACGATGCCCTCGGTGGCAAGCTGTTGACCCTGATCCGCGAGCGTGGAATGGACGGATCCCCCGGCAAGGGACTGCTCTTCAGCGGATTCGAAGGAGAGTACCAGGGTGTGGCCGTCGTTGGTGTGGGCAAACAGGGTGCTGCCTACGACGAGAACGAGGAGCTGGACGAGGGCATGGAGAATGTCCGTGTGGCAGCGGGAACCGGAGCTCGTGCTCTGCAGCTCCACGGAATGTACGAGGTGCACGTGGACGCCATGGACTATCCGGAGCAGGCGGCCGAGGGAGCTGCGCTCGCCGTTTGGCGGTACAACGCCAACAAGAGGAAGAAGAACCGCCTGCACACCCCCAAGCTGGATATGTACGGCAAGGGTGACCGCGATGCCTGGGTGCGTGGTCTCTTCAAGGCGGAGTCGCAGAATCTGGCGAGGCGCTTGTCCGACACTCCTGCCAACATGATGACGCCCTCCATCTTTGCCCAGGCCGCCGTGGATGCTCTGTGTCCCTGTGGTGTTTCCGTGGAGGTGCGTTCCATGGACTGGATCGAGGACATGAACCTGAACTCCTTCCTGATGATCGCCAAGGGTTCCTGCGAACCTCCTCTGCTGCTGGAGTGCAGCTACTGCGGCACTTCACCCGAAGATCGGCCCGTTCTCCTCCTTGGCCAGGGTTTGACCTTCCACAGTGGCGGTCTGTGCTTGAAGCCCAAGAAGGGAATGGACCAGTACCGAGGCGCCATGGCAGGAGCTGCTGTTTGTGTGGGAGTCCTGCGAGCAGCTGCTGCTCTATCCTTGCCCATGAACATCACAGCTGTGATGCCGCTCTGCGAACACATGCCCTCTGGAATGGCGGTGAAGTGCGGCGATGTGGTTACCCTGCTCAATGGCACCACCATGGGCATCAAGAACGTGGACAAGGCACCGGTGGTGCTCCTGGCGGATCCCCTTCTCTACGCCCAGGCCACCTTCAAGCCCAAACTGGTCATCGACATCGGAACCGTGGCCATGGGCGTCAACTATGCCGTCGGTGGCGGAGCCAGTGGCTTGTGGACCACCTCGAAGTCGGTGTGGCAGAACTTCAGGAAGTCGGGCGGTCTGACCGGCGATCGCATCTGGCGCTTCCCGCTGTTCAAGTACTACAAGCAGATCGTCAACAAGAACGTCACCTACGATCTGTGCAACACGGGAAGGGGTCCTGCCTCCTCCTGCTTGGCGGCTGCCATCCTCCACTCGCTGGTGCCCTGCGTGGACTGGGCTCATCTGGACATCCGCGGCACCGGCATGACCACCAAGATCAACCCGAGGCCCTACCTGCTCAAGGACTCGATGACCGGACGTCCGACGCGCACAGTAATCCAGTTTATGTACCAGATGGCCTGTTCCGGCCAGTAAAGATTCTTCATGGCTTGTGGGTCTGGATGATTTTGGAGTCCCATGTATTCGATTTTCAACTGTTTTGGTACAGTGTTTGCACAGACTAGAATTTAATGGTTTACCCTGGGATCGGACTGATAGTAAATGTGCACTCCAATATCGTTAAATAAATTGTGTACATAACATACAAATTAATCCTTTTGAAATTATAAAAAAATCTAAAAAAGGAAACTAATTTTATTTTAAAAGGAAATAAAAAAAAATGTGATTATAAGCTTATTTAACAATTACCATTAATATGATTGAAAATAATCACTGAATTTATAAAAACAATTCGAGATTAATGATGGTAATAGCTAAGATAAACTTATTTAATAATGACCAATTATATATAGTAAGTGAATTTTGGGTATAACCAAAACCATATCTTATCGTTATAAAAATTTGAGAACTTCTTGAAATAAGCTGAAGATAAGATAATATAATATAAAATATCCAAATATGTAAATAAAGAATTTATGGTTATATTGCTTCTTTAGTATGCACTTTCTACTCACTAAGTAATTTAAAGTTAACATAAATCAAAACCATTTGCCATAATTAAAAAATCATTATACTCAATTAAGTTAATATTATTTCAATAATTTATCAAAATCAAGTACATTTTAAATTTGCCGGTAAGCACAACCCCTCCTAATAGCATTCAATCAAGTTGATCTTAGACCAACACTAAAACTTGAGTTTGGCTAATTTGGCCTCAGCTTTGTGCCACCTTTGGAACCCACCTGTCAAATCAAAATTTGATTTCCAATCGTATAAATATGGTCTGATTTAGCAACTCAATTGATGGCAGCATTGCGGATTTTGGGGCTTTGATGTGCGATGTGATTATGTTGACTATAAAATATTTACCTTTTGGCAGGAGTGACGGGAAAATTGCTTTGAAGTCTGAGGGCTGCGGTGCCGGTTGCCAGTTGCCAAATTCCAAATGCCGGGTGCCAATCAATGGAATTCGGCAAATGGCATTATGAGGTTGACTTGATTGTCCACATCTACTTATTCATACATATGTATGTATGTACTATACTATATGTATGTATGTATGTATGTATGTACTGAGTAGTACTTACTGGCATTCATCCAGCAGAACGTTATGGCTAATTGCAAACGGAGCACGAAATGGCAAATGTCTCTCTCAATATTTAATTGGTCCCTGCCAGGCTCAGATGCTCAACTGCTCAACTGCTCGGGCAATCCTTATTTGGTCCTTTGGTCCTGGCAAGGTGCAGGTGAAACATGAGCATTTGACTGCAAGCCATGTAGCTGCAGTTGGTAAATGTTGGCCAAAACGCTGCTGTTGCTGCTTGTGTGCTTTCGACTCGGTTTGTTTGCGGGCGTTTGGCCAGTCAAATTTAATTTTGCCTTCCCGAATGCAAAATGGCATACTTCTCGATTATATATTATACACACAGAGTCCCAGGGGCCTCGGGCCTTTGGACCCTTAACATTGCACTTAACGCACACATCTGCGCACAATGTCCTATTTGCTTAAAGATTTTCCACCCACCGCCCCTCTTGTCCTTTCTGCCATTTGTTACCTTGATTAGCTAATGCTAATTTGGGGATTTGCAATTTCCTCTGCTTGTTTATTTATGCCTCGGTTTGTGTTTGAAGTGCTGATTGTGTGGTCCAAACGTTATACCGAGTCGAGTTTCAAATTCATTGGCAGTTAAGTTGGCAAATATTTCACGAAATCTCTGCCTACCCACGATTTATATTGTATCAAATACCAAATCAATTAATCTGTTACCAACGATTCACTTAAATGGGTGGTATTTACTAGTTATTAAATAAAGATATGTATATATTATTTCCAAAAGTTCAAATATCAAAAGAAAACTCTTTCAGTTTAGTAAAATTTTTTAATAATTTATTTCACTTTTTGTACTGTTTTTAATAGTCTAAATATTAATGACTTCGGTTTAATAATAATTTCAAGTTTGTTACATACCGTTCTAGAAATCTTATATTAAATTTCACCATAAATAAATTCCGTTCTCTCTTATTTAACCAATTTGTTAACAATATTAAATCATAAAAAATATAATTAAAAACAACAAAAGGACATTCCATTTGTAAGCTCCGCATAAAACAAAGAAGCATTCACAGCTCTCCGCATCGAAGTCCCTGGTGGCCAGATTGCCCTCAGCTGAACCCATTGACATTGGCCATTACAGGGAGCAAGAAAAAATTAAAAAACATAAACGTCTCATTTGAACACAAAATGGCAATTTGCTCAAGACAACACAGAGAAGGCGACCCCCTTGGGCGGCAGGGGGTTAAATGGTGAGGGGGAAGGGAGAAGGGGGAAAAGGGGGGAATTGAGGTTCCGACTTGGACACGGACTAAGGAAATGCACGGATTTTATTGCTTATTTGTTAAATGGCTCGAAAAAGTTAATCAAGCGTGATTTTGATACGCCCCAGAGATAACGAATTATACGAAGGTGGAGGGAAATCGGGGAAATGATTTTTCCCTGCATACATATGCAAGTAGCTTTGTATATTATTGTGTGTGTGAGTGTGTTTGTGTTGGTGCTCCGCTGCTATTGTTTTTATTGGTAATTTGGGCAAAAGTTCCAAATTTTGCTGTTTGACTTTTAAGAACATAAAAAAAAATCCCATGCCAAGACATATCGTCAACGACACCTGGCGTTTGTCGTTTTATGAATTAATAAAGACGTCAGGTCGGTTGGAAGTCCCCATATCGCTACCCCTTGTGCTCCTTTCCCCACGAAACTCCAAAAAACATAATGCGAGTGGGATAATACAAGCCGTCTTGTAGCTTATTAAACGTATTTTTACAGCACGCTTTACAGGAATTCTCACTTTATATGCAAACATGTGAAACACTATAAACAAAAGACCCCAATTTGCACGCACACACATACGCACTGTTGCCCCGAGACTAACACACACACACACACAAACATAAGCAGCTGTTGTGGGGGAAAATTCGCTTTCTATTAAATTTTACAGTAAACTGAATTTACACCCGGTCGGCGTAAGGGCGTGGGTGTTGCGGAAAAGCCGGAAAAGCAACAGCACTTTTCTCATATAAACACAAAATTGCAGAAAATGGCGACACCTGCTGTTGCAAATTAGAAAAATAAGATGTTTCATAAAAATGAAATGTCAGTTTTGGGGGAAGCTAAGCTGAAATTTAGGTGTGAGAACGGAGGCCCAGCACAGCGGGAAAATCATCAACAACAACAGGTGACGACAGGTTAGGGAAAGTAGGTAGCAAAAGCCCACACAAATACGCTGTGTTCAAATTAAACACTTGAAAAAATGCATAAACAAAATACAAATATAAATAAATATGATACTTCTAAACGGACATATATAAAAATAAAATTCAAAAAGTAAAATACAATTGAAAAAGTATCATTGCTATTGAACATTTCTGTTAACAAAGTTGATTGTAATTATATTTTATATATTTTTTACCTGTGTTTGTTTCCATTTTTGTTTTCCATAACCATTTTTATTTTTAATTTACCATCAAGAGCAATCAAATTGAGTTTTTAGCTTACTTTTTCCAGAGTGCACAAACTTCCCCAAAAACTCCCAAAAACCAAAAAAATGGAAATTTTAAAAACCAAAAATGAGCTACAACGTGATGATGAACCAAGTCTTCCCCCAAATAATTCATACTATATATTTGTTTTGGGGATAGCTGCCTTTCGAGAGGTAACACGGCTCTTATCAAACACTTTGCTCACAGCGATTGGGCACCAAAGTCATTTAAAGTTAGCTGAACAGTTCGATGCTGCAACATACAGCAGGAAAATGCTGGAGAAACAGCAGCAGAAGCCGTAAACAAACACGGGGCAAAAGGAAACAAATCTAATAAAATCAGCAGATGATGGTCATTAGACCGAAAAGTAATTTCATTTATTCGCAAACTCGATTTGTTGCTTTGTAGCACGAAGTGCGCACGAGTGCTGCTCCTGTTTCTGTTTCAGTTTCAGTTCACCATTCTGTCCCGTCCAAGGACTTTGGCCCCGGCTCCTGGCTTCTGGCTCCTGGAGTATCCTGCAATGGCCGAGATAAAGGTCAGGGGCTCTCGTTCCACGCGGTCAGGGGGTCCTTAGCCGGCTAAGCAAGGCAAATCAAAGCAGCGAAGCGTTCAACCAACGTCGCGCATAAAAACCAAAAAGAAACAGCAGCAAGCGGGCTAAAAGAAGTACAAACAATGGCTGCAGACAAAGTGAAAAATCACATGCACAGGGAAAAATGTTTGGTCCAGGGGATATCAATTTGTAGAGATATTTTTAGTAAATTAAATATATTTCCTGTCCAAACAGATATAAATCGAATTGAACGTGTTTCGTTTTGTTTACAAATAGTTTTAATTTTTTGTTTTTTAAAAACATTTAATATTTTATAGGTACTACAAATCTATAACAGAATTAATTTAAGTTTTCATAATATTTTTAAGCTACTATTAAATTACAATTAAGTGTTCGGATAGTATTTTAAAAAAGTATTTTTTGTTAATTTAAAAAGTTAAATCCGTATACTGTCGGTATTTCAAGTTAAAGTACCCCTATTCAAAATTTATTTTGTTACAGTTGAAAGAATTGTACATTTTTGACTACATTTTATGTTTAATTACCATTTTAACCACAAATATTTGTTTTTGCGTGTGCATTCGAATGGCAGCAAAGGGGAACCCAACAGCAATAACAAAATGTGCTTGGCTCTTATAGATTTCTTAAACAAATTCCGAAGATGCGTCGTTAAAATTTGGCCGCCACTAAAAGCACAAACGGATTAGGGAGGCCATCAGGAGCCTGAGATCCTTCGTTTCGCGGAGTGCCTTACCGTTGGGGTCATAAAACTGTTTTGGGACCCGCACACAGACACTCTCACCTGTAATAATGGTGAAACAATAAAATTTGCCGGCGGAAAAGTTTGTTCGCTTCGAAATTTCAATGGCAAAATCAAATGGACAAAATGTAAATGAAAATGCTTTTAAAATGAAATTTAGCGTTACCCAAGCGCTTCATTGTTGCGCAGTATGGACCGCGTATTCTCCCTCTGTCCCTGTCTCTTTCACCCCTCTTCCCTCTCTTTCCCACCAATGCAGTGAAATGGCATTTCGAGCGGCACCTAAACGGAAATGAAATTAAGCACAAAATGTGCCATTTGCCAGCTGGCAGTTGTTCCTCCTTGCCCCTGTTTCAGTTTCAGCCATTACTTTCGCCCGGGCAGCAGTAATTGAAAAGTTGGTAGGAGCCACTTGGAAAGGAGGCCGAAATCCAGGCAACTCCATGTTTGCTTTTTCAACTTCAGGTTCCGGATTTTCTCTGCAAGACCATCTATCTGGCGCAAGCTGATTTGTGGAAGGCTATTAAGCCTTTAGTCGGTCGACTAAGAAGATGGTGTCAGAGATTTGCTCACGAAAAATTAGTCAAATTTTCAGCTTGAACCAAAAGCTTTATTAAAGTCATAAACTTTTGTATCTCATTCATAAACATAAAACACAATTCAACTACGAAGAAACGAAACTTCTGAAGATTCCACTAAGATTGTTTTAAACTAACTAATTCTGTTTATTACATTTTAATAACTTTCTTATATACTCCCTACCCTTTAACAAATATTTTGTAAGTGCCAATAAATTTTGTGAACTTCACAAGGCGCATGTAATACTTGAAAAAATTTAAATAAATGAAATCTATAAATTACAAATTGTTTATTTTTTGGTAAATTATTACTTTTATTTATTTTTGCAAATGGTTTTATACTTCCTCTTCTTTCTATTAATAAACATTAGAAATATACCTAAGTAAGCAATAGCAGATGATATCGGATTTTAAGTTTTAAAGGAATATTTTTTTTTTTTTTTTTTTTATTTTATTTATTTCTTTTCTTTTATTTATTTCAAAATACTATTAAGAAAAACGCTGATGGGTATTAAAACCTGTAAAGAACTGAAAGAGATTAACCATAACACGTGGAGAACTCTTGTTTTATGTGTTTTTCGCTCCTCCGGACACTTAAAACACTCCGGCGAAGTGTCTGTGTTATCTCGCACTTTCAGTTATTACGAATGCGGCAAATAGTCGACACTCAGGTTGATGTACGAGTGCTTTGGCCGTAAAGGATCGCACCCAGCCTGCCACGCCCACTCGTCCAGCTGGTGCCGCTCACGCCCCCTTGCCCCACCAGAAATTGCAATTCCCTGAACAGTGTTCGTACATCTCCGGGCATATGGTACTTCATAATTTTGATGGTCCAACGAAAAAGTTTGTTTTCCATCTCCCCACACACGTTCACTTCTCCTGCGGTCAGTGGCAAAAACTTCGCAGCTATAAAATATGGTGAAGTGAACTTCTATTTGTCTGAGTTTTTATGCAGTTGGACCGACTCACTAGTGGTTTCTTTGCTTACATTATTTGATTAGCAATGTTTAATGAAATTGTCATAGTTAGACGTACATATGTCCCTCGGATTGGCCGTCATAACTCGCCGTGAAACTTACAAGGAACTTGGATAATGAGGGAATCCCGGACAATAAGAGGAACTTTATGCTAACTTTAACAAAACTCTCGGGCTTGCCATCAATTCATCGGTGTGATGGGGAGAAATACGTAATTGCATTGGCCGCAAGAAAGGAAATCATTAATGACATACCACCGCGGTGGTCGAGATGGTGGTGCAAAATGGAAGGGGTGGTCAGTGGGTGGTTGGGTGGTTCAAGTCGGTCTTGCATCGCGTTTTATGAACAATTCACGGTTTCCCTAGCAAGAAGAGCACAAAGTTTAGTGGGAGAAAGAAATTAAGCTGAACAATATATTTTCTTTGGCAAGTGCAGTGGTTGCATCCGCCCAACTTGGCCGCCCCTTAACCTCCCTCTTCCCCCTTCCCCCTCCCCTTTTCCACCACCCCCGCTCTTATTAGCAGCCTTCTTGTTTGCCTTTTCGCATTTTTTGCAAGGTCCTTTTTCGCGCTCTTGTTGTGGTTATGCTCATTTTCTTGTTGTTGTTGTGTATCCTGTATACACAGATAAAAAATTTATCATTTTTTAAGATGAATATAACCTAATTTGGAAAAAAAAATTATGGTATGTATAATGTTTAATTATTATCACAATAAAATGTTATTATGCCTTTGTAATTTATAACTCAAAGGCCTTCATTAAACTTAATTTTTTTAAATATAAAAAAAAAGTCAAAATACTTTTATGAGAATTAATTTTATCTTCAATAGAAGTTCCACGCTTTAGCTTTGCAGTTTAATATATATATATAATTTAATATCCTTAATAAAATAAATCACTGTTTGGCGTTTAAAATGGTCATTAAAAAACTGAAAACTTTTCTGATGATTTGCACTGTAAGTTGGACCATTGAAGCCCAGCAACAAAGCGCGAATTACCGCCATTTTGTGCACTTTGAACGCCATGTTGCCGTTTTTATCGCTCTGCTTCTTCTCATCCTTCTTCGTCCTTCGTCCTTTAACCGCCCACTCCGCCGCAGGACCTCTTGTCATTGCAGCTGCCAAGTAATTTTCGCAGAACCAAAGCTGGCGCCAAAGAGTGCAGCGCTTCTCATTGAGGCGGGTAATTGATTTATGTATTTATACTGATTTTTTAATTAATTTATAAGCTTTGCTCTGGAGTGGCAGGAAGCCCAAAATGCTATTTAATGGCAAAGTGCGTAAATCAATTGGCGATGGATGCCTGCTGTAATAATAACCTTTTTCACTGCTTATTACAGCAACTATTTCTATAGATCGTAAATCAGTGTAAGTGGCAAGTTCAAGTGGGCATATTCAATTAATACTTGCCGAGATAAATGCATTGAGCTTGACTAGTAATTGAATTATCACTCTTTTGTATTACCAGGCTGTTAAATGCTGATAAATTGATTAAAGTATCAGAGAATAGTTAAACCTAATCCTAGTCCGTTATAAAAAAGAAACCGGAAGGTTATCGTAAACCAATATGTCTTTCTAAAATATATTAACTAAAATATTCGTTATATTTTGAATGTAAAGACTTAAAATAAATCATCAGATAATCAATAAAAATGCATTTCCTACATTCAAAGGCAAACAATCAAACAGCAACGAAGTGGAAAGGCTTCATTAATGGTTGATAAATGTAAATAAATTCTAATTCCTTGCCTAAACCGGTCTTGACAATATTTCGACCGCCACTGTGCGGTGGGCGTGGCATAGGCCGTCCACTCTTTATTAGCAATACAAATGCAAACAAACTGCACAAACACCGACACACACGCCACTCAATTCGTGTGCGCGTGTGTGAATGCATTTCCGGTGGGGTCCACTGTATTTTAATCCTTGTTGCTGTTGTTGTTATTGTTATTGTTGTTGTTGTTGTAGTTGTAGTGGTCCTTGTTGCGTTTGCGTGCATATGAAAATTAAAATTGTTGACAATTGTCATTTTTTGTTCGCATTGCTGTTGTTGTCATTGTGTTGTCAGCGTTGTTACCGCGGTTGTTGTGGCACAAACCGCCCACTGTCGTATTTTTCGCCGGCTTTGCCCAACCCCGCGATGTTGCCGCTGCCACACGCAACTAACCGCATTTTGATTGCCATGCATTCGACCGAATCGTGCTCGTTGCTAAATTGAATGCATTTTCCGTGCCGTGAATCTCGGTTGCCAGCAGAAAAAATAAAAAGTACATATTCGCAGAAACCGGAGAAAGAACGGAAGTTGTCGCTGGCGTATTGCATGCGTGGTCTGCATCCCCCAGTGCCACTGGCATTGCCACTAGCAATGCCACTGCCACGCCCCCCGTACCGCCTGGATCCTCAGCCTCCTTATCCTTAATCCTCGCCAACAGGCTGTGCGATTTGTTTGCATGCTCAGCTCATCTCATCGCTGCGCAGAGTGTGAAACTGCATTAAAATTGGTTATCCTGTAGGTGACAGCCATCCAATCAATCGGAATATGCATGCCATTTATGCTTACACCAAACAAAACTATATAAAAATACTCAAATAATTTTTGGCTAAGCCAAGCAAACAACTTAATCAAGAAAATAATTTACACAAATCGGAAAATTTTCATTTGATTTATTAAAAAAATTTATATTAGTAGAAAGAAATTTATATAAGATCATTATAGATAATAAAAAGAATTGATTTGTTGCATACACATATTTGCAAATCCATATGATTCCCTTCAGATTTAAAAGTAATTTCTGTGTTCTTAAATATTAAATTTGAAGTGCGACTTCAGAATCGATCTAATTAATTATTAAATATATTGTTGTTATTTATTAATCAAAAACTTGAGTAATATTTTTCACCGTGCGCATATGATGAGTCTTTGCCGTTGCTTCTAACTCAATTGATTTGCTAATGTTCCGGAGGTGCTAAGACCAGAATCAGGCTTAATTAAGTTTTTGTGTTGCTGCCGGGTGAGCAGCTTTTGTGGCTGTATGTGTGCGTGTATCTCTGTGTCTTTGTGTGTATGCTGGAGGCACCGGCAAACGCGCACACTTTGTATCTGTATCTTGTACGAGCATCTTGCAGATGCGAAGCTAAATCTAGCCGGTCGTGGCAGCTGTCAGACGGAAATCTCGCAAGTTCATTCAGCCACACAATAACATAATTATTCAATTACACGATGTTGCTTGTTGATTTGGCCCGAGTTTAAAAAATCCCCTACAACGTCTTAGACCGTAATCGCTCCGACCAAAATCAACAAGCGGATGGCTAATGCAATTACAGGATGCCAGGCGGATATTTGCGGAGCGGAAAGGGGCAAACTCTTGGCGAAATTGTGAATGGTAGACCAACATTTGCACAGGCCATAAATTCCCAACATTCGCCAATGCCAATAAGTTGGGGCCGGGGTCTAAAGTTTTACATTGGTAACCGAAAAATATGCAAAGCAGTCATAATTTTACTTTAGAGCCGAAATATTTTCGAACGAAATTGTTAGCAAACAAACTTTTTTATGCATCAACTAATTTCAATCAGCTAACAAAAATGTGCTTGCTGCCCTTTTCCCGCAACCGCAGTGCGAGTGAGAAGGAGAGTGAGGAAAAGCGTCGAACGCCGAAAACAAACGGAAAACTTTTGTCAATAATGCCGACGACGTTGTTGTGGCTTCTATTGTTGGTGTTGTTGTTGCTGCTGCTGATATCCCGGCTGCTTTTCTTATTGTAGTTTCCATTGCCGCCAATGTCTTAAATCCCAACTGATTGCGCTGAGTGGCAGTGACAATCGGGGGTTTTGGCGGTCGAGGGTTAAGACTGTTCCTCGGTAAATGCGAGTGATCCGATGCACCTGCCCCACCTTTCTGCGCCGAAACCAGTACCGCAATCAACTTCTCAGACGGTAAACACGGCCAAGAAATATTCAAAAAGTTAGTCCAGCTATGGAAAAGGTCACTCAATGGTTTCTAAAAGCTTTTAAGTCCTAAATGTAAAACAAAATTATACTTATAACATTTTATATTTTACTAGCGGCCCGTGACCGCTTTGCTGGTCAACACAATTTAACAGCAACAACTATTATTTTGCAAAATTTTTTATTTAACAAACAATTTTTATTGCAAAGCATTATAATATACAAAATTGTCATCGAGAGCAGGCTACATAGAGTTGCGCATGGAAAAGTACTGGGTTCTCTAAATGAATACCGCATACTTGTAAAGACTGACCTTGGGACTTGTTAATTGTCATTGCAAATGCATATCGAATCGGAAATCGCAAAAAGTTTAATTGAAATGGCATATCAGATTGGTATTTAGGGAATGAGAACATGTTTACCCTTGAACTTTCCTTTTAAAATTGCAGTACCTCACTCAATATGTGATTTTCATATGTGTGTAAATGCATATGTGAAAATTTTATGATCTATAAACCTTCCTTGCGAGGTGCTCTATCACACACAACTAACCGCATTAAAATCGGTTGGTAAATAATAGTTATAATTATGAAATAATGTTAGAAAACATAAACAATATTTATAAAAGTGTCCATTGGCAATTAAAATTTACTTCGATTACAAAAAACAATTTATAGAAATATTATATTAATACATCAATGGAAAAAATAAAATACAATATATATTTTGAGTTTTAATTGGTACCCGCTTTATCCTTTAAAAAAGCAACGAAAAATTACAAGAATAAACTTTTTATTATTGCAAACATATCCTTACGATAATGAGAAGCAAACCTAGGCCTATAATTTGCATTGTAATGACTTAGTTGTGGATTAAGTTAAGCACAACCAACTCAGTCAACCTGAAGGACGAATGCAAATGAAGGGATAGGCACCAAGGTGCCCCCTCAAGAATTATCCTGCTTTCCTGATGACCTGCCAAAGTGTGAGCCATGGGGCTTCACCTTGGCTAATACATTAATTAACTTTGCCTCCGTCCATTGTATTCGAATGCCACTTATTCGTGGGCTTATCATTGAGCCAAACGAAGGGTCGGGCCCCAAAACAAATACACAAATGCTACTCTGACCCGGTTTTGGTTAACAATCACAACAAAAATGGGAGCGCAAAACTTTTAATGAGCTAACGCCGCTGATTCAGCGTTCTAATTAACATTTAACGAGCACATCGAAAAACTTACACAGGAATAGGACTCAATATGGCTTCTCCTCGGCATATTATTTACAGGTGGAGCAACAGATTCCTAAACTGAATGTGGACCTCCTGGGAATTATTCAATTTCGACATCCATTTGCTTAAATTTATGAGATCATTCTTGGCAAAATTATTTATTTTGTGTCCATTTTATTAAGATCTATTTTCTTTGTTTTATAAATATTACTCCTTTAAGCGCACACAGTAAAAGTCTATGAATCCTTAAGTAATAAAATATTTCAATTTACTCTACTTTACTTTGTATTGTACAAGCAAGACAAGAAAAGATCAGACTCACAGGATTTTCAAGTGAGGAAAGTTTTTTCCAGAAGTTCTAATAACTAAAGTTTTTATTTTAATAAACGTTTACTCAAAAGAAACAAATGTACAGGTAAGGTTTGTCTTTAAAACATACTGTTAAAAAATATTTTCTAAAAGAAGTTTAAAATTGTTTAAGTGTTGTAAAAATTTTACAATAATTCTAGGAAAACCGAACGCCGAAAGTTAACTATTCGTCCGTTGTGGGAACTACAAAATATATTGCCCAACTCAGGTGGCGCCATCTAGATCTTCGTTTTCAACAATATGTATAACTTTCTCCACTGGAAAGTTCTCGAAAGCTGTGGGGAGAAAATTAGAAAGTTCGAAAGCCTTTAAAGCGACAAATCGGGGCAACACTACCACCCTACAATGTTTTTTTTCAACATAAATAAAAAAAATATAAGCATGCGTGTTTATTTTCAAAACTTTTTTTAAGCTTTTTTCTAAAGGACCGAACAAATAATATTATAATATTATACAAATATTTTTTAATTTATATTTACCGCAGAGAGTAGCAGGGTTCCGAACCCAAAGCCGAAGTGCTTTCTCGTGCCTCGCGACTCACGCACACAGTGAAAAGTTGGATTGGCGAAGTGCTTGTGTTTATAACGGAACTCTCAGTTCGCTCGCGCTCAGGCTGTGGGAACGTTGTGCCGTGGACCGCCGAAGGAGCAGCTCCGCGCTGGGAGTACAGCCATCCAGTGGATATATATATACATTTGGCCTGAAGTGGGCAAAAGTGTGACAAACAGAACGGAAAGTTAGCATACTTTTGCGAGTGACGAATTTGGCCAAAATCGCGGGTTCATGTCCCTCGGCGCTGACAAATCGAAGATCTGAAAATGTGACCTAATTGAAAACGGGGAAACGGGTCGCAGTAACACGAGAAAATATACTTATATGTTTGAACGAGCATAAGTACATCTGTCAATACAAGGAGGTAATCCCCAAGCCAATACTGTGGGCGCGGTGGAGTTGTTTAGCAAACACACATAAATTAATAATCAACGCTCCTGGCCCTCGGGCAAAAAGTATCGGTTATCCGAGAGGGTGTGCGTGTGTTTGTTTTACTTTTCTGTCAGAGCTGCAAAAAAGTTCAATCGCTGAAACTTCAGTCAAACAGCCCAAAAGGTTTCGCCTACTGCTGCTGCTCTTTTTCGAGGCACAGCTGATTGCCAAAGCGCTCAAAGCGAACATGTTGGCTTGTTTGGTTTGAAGCTCAGGACATCCTCCTTTCCCCTCCTTCCCTCCCTCCATCGCTCCATTTGCCAGGCCGAAAATACTGTTCTCTGGGCCTAACTTAACGGTTTACGGTTCTGGAACACGCATGCAAAGGGCAGCGCAGTCTGCACACGTAATAATAAAGCCATAATCAAAGGTAACCCGGGACAACGGAGCGTATGCGTGTTGCCCAGGTCGGTGGCCTGACCACCAGCTCGGCGCTACAGCACGCGGAGCTCTAAGGATTCAGGGATTGATGAAGCGACTATTTGACAATTTGTGCACTTCGAGAAACAGGATTGCAGTTATTTACACTCTGAGTAATCAATTTATGATTTTTATTCTATAGTTTCCATCTCTTTCACTTATTTATTTAAAAACATCAAAAAAGATCTAACAAAAACAGTTTTTAAGTTGAAATATAATATTTTTTATATTTTTGAATGAACTAGATTTTAATTTCACATCAATTTCAGTTAAGAATTGCAAGCTCGTCATTTGATTTAAATATTAATTGTTTTGTATTACTGTTTTAAATTGACTATGTTAAAATCATTTTTTATTTTAAATAAGTAATATTTTTCTTTTATCCTAATATAAAACATTAAAAATGTTTATTATTAAAGAAAAACATTAGATATGCATAAATATCACTGAGCGTGATAAATAATAACATTTTGACTTTAAACACTTCTATCAATATTTTATATTTCCCATGTGCACATTTTATGCAATATAACATTTCAAACAAGAAAGGAAGCTAGCTTCGGCAAGCCGAAGCTTATATACCCTTGCACTCATCAAATAGAACATCAAATAGAACATCAAATAGAACATCGAAGCTACGACGACTTTTCTATTAGTTTTCCATATTTCTGACTATTGTTCATATGGCCGCTATATGATATAGTTGTCCGATTTTGATGAAATTTTATTTCCTATTCAAGAGTCGTTAGAAAACTCTATATTCAAAAAAATCATGATTTTCTTATAAGAAATAACGATGTTATCATTTTATTTCTGTTAATTCTATATAGATTTTTCGATCTTTCCTATGGCAACTATATGATATAGTTGTCCGATTTTTATGAAATTTTTTTTATAAATCAAGGCTAGTTAAAAAACTTGATACTCAAAAAATCATGCTCGTGGGATAAAAAACAACGATGCTATCAATTTATTTCCATTAATTCTATATATATTTTTCGATCTCTCCTATGGCAGCTATATGATAGAGTTATCCGATTTTGATAAAATTTAAACCGGAATTCAATAGTAGTTAGAAAACGCCATCTGGAAGAAATCAAGTCGATCTGATCAAAAACAACGGAGTGAGAATTTTTTATTTCATTCTCTCGTATTGGAGCTATCCGATATAGTCGGCCGATCCGGCTCGTTCTGACTTATATACTGCGTGCAATAACTACACACCTTTTGAGAAAGTTTCAGCAAGATAGCTTTAAAACTGAGAGACTAGTTTACATAGAAACAGACAGACGGACAGACGGACAGACGGACAGACGGACCGACGGACCGACGGACAGACGGACAGACGTGCATACATTTTTCGATTCAGATGGTGATGCTGATCAAGAATATATATACTTTATGGGGTCTAAGGTGTCTCCTTCACTGCGTTGCAAACTTCTGACTGAAATTATAATACCCTTTTGCTCTGCAAGGGTATAAAAATCTACCGCTTCCATTTAGTTTAGCTGACGTAACAATTTAGTCAAGCTACAGTTAGGACTAAAGAATATACCAAGTGAAATCCAATCTATGAAAATCCATAAGACATACGATTACATTGACCATGAAGCAGTTTCCTGGTATCAAACAAAGTGAAAGCGAAAACCCCAGAATCTCAGATGGCATTGCGTCTGGCACCATGTGCACATATTTGGCGCTCAAATGGACGCTTTCCCCCGAGGGGAAAAACCTCAACCCCAAAAGCAAAACACCTATTTATGGAGCACAAGTGGTGATCCAAAATACTTGTTCTGCTTTCCCACTCCTGGCGAACAGTTGCGGCCACACTTCGGCACTCAGCAGAATAACAAGAACGTCTGCAGATGGGGCACACTTCAATGTGTTTTCACTCATATCTAGTTTTCCGGTAGCATATTTATTTTCCACTTTAATGGAAAACACATGCGGCCGCATGCCTTCCGCAGAAGCCACGCACATGGCAAAGGTACACACATCTTGCCACGGATCGCTTCGATCTAGATGGGTTCTATTACATTTCGCCGCCGACTGATTGCGCTTAATTGCTTCTAATTGCATGTGTAATTTAATTAAGGCAATTGCACAGTTCACCTTGAACTATCGGCTCATCAGTGGCCCACTGTGTAAACGTAATTCAATATGCGATGATTGCAATTGCGATTGCTTTGCTTTGCCTTACTGGCTGGTGTCTGTTACGTGGGAAATGGCAATCGATAAAGGCCATCGGAGCCGGCTTCCCGTTTTGATTGCAGTTGTTTCACAGTCCATTGCCATGGCCACAATTATGTTAACACAACCAGCGGTAAGTTCTCGGAATTCGCCTGCTTACCAGGCCAATATGATTGGCGGCCAGCGGATCGGTTAACAAGGGTAGACGTCCTGTTATTGCCACAAGTCAGGCAAAAGTTCAACCTTTTCAAGACCTTTCGCAGCTCAACCTTTTCAAGACCTTTTGCGGTGAATTATTCATTACTGAAAGTCAATCAGTCAACTTATTAACGCGCGCTAAATATAGAAATTTCACACTGCAAGGGTATAACATAAATTATTGAGTTTTAATCTTCACAACCCATGTTATATTTTAAGATGGATGTATGTTTCACTTGAGCAACAAACTTATTTGTTTGTTTAAAGTCATAAATCATTATTAAATACCAAAACTTTTAAGACTATTTTGTTTCTGTTATGGCACATAAATCAAACTCCAAATCCCTCTTCTTTAAAATGATTCCAGGAATTATGAAGCTCTCTGACACCATGGCCACTCCAATAGAAGAAAAACTTGATCAAAACCTGAAGGTACCTCCAAAAATACCTAAGCCCCACATAATGGCATATATTGTATTATGTTTCCTTGTTTTTAACAGGTGCGAACTGGCATGGTCCATGTGAGCGATGGCAAAAGCCGACCAGAACCCCTGCGACTTAATCTTACGATGGAGTTACTTTCGCTCCAAAAGCTGGAAGTAGTCACCCCAAGTAGTTGTCATCCCAATGGACCGCCCATGGAATCAAAGGTTGGGTTTTCTTAAATCCGTTTTGGGCTTTCCCAAATAGTAATAAAATTAAATTTTAGGAACGAATGGTTCAAATTACGCGGCAAAAACAAGGCGGCCTAGGACTGAGCATAAAAGGAGGCGCCGAGCACAAACTTCCCATTTTGATATCGCGTATCTATAAGGATCAGGCGGCGGACATAACGGGTCAACTATTTGTGGGCGATGCCATTATCAAGGTGAATGGGGAATATATAACGGCATGTCCCCACGACGATGCAGTTAATATCTTAAGAAACGCCGGAGATATCGTGGTTCTCACGGTGAAGCATTATCGCGCTGCCACGCCTTTTCTTCAGAAGCAATGTGAGTAGCTTGACTTAAAATCATAGGCAGTTATTATTATATCCCATCTGAACATTTAAGTAACCAAGGACACGCCCGATTCGGACAACGACGCCACTTGCGCCGAACTGAAGGCAGACGAGGGCTACAAGTCATCCGTGAACAGTGGAACCATCAGTCGCAGTTGCAGTCGCCCCATGTCAATTTGCTCGGAGCCAGAAAAACGATGGACAGACGTGGTGGCAGGTGAGTTGCTCTTCCTAAATATGGATATAACAATTTTAGATATTTTACCAAAAGTCAGGCATATAACCAAGCAGTTTGAATATCCATTTTTATTGAAATTAAAAACACATATTTAACACTGTGTAATAAATAAAAATCCCAGAACAAAAAAAGGTTATTCGATTTTATTTTCTTATTTATTAGTTTTTTATACAACTTATTAAAAAAATGTAACCTCCTATTAATTCATGTTTTGTACTTTTTAGTACCCCTGATGATGGCCTATGTGACGAGGTATATTTATGGCACCGACAAGCTGCGCCAAAACGCCTTCGAAGTTCGTGGCCTAAATGGCATTACCACTGGTGTAATACACTGCGATGAATTGGCCATACTTAGCCAATGGCTTAAACTGATTACTGATAATGTGGTGGGACTAACGCATTTACAGGTGAGTTAGGTGACTCGTATATAAAATGATGATTATCTTATCATATATTTCCCCAACAGATGAAGCTATATAATAGAAACTTTGCTGTGGGTGAACGTATCGAATACATGGGCTGGGTCAATGAAGGGGTTATCAACAACAATATATCGTGGCAGAGTTATAAACCCAGATTTCTACTGCTCAAAGGCACCGAAGTAATGCTTTTTGAAACGCCACCAGTAAGTCGGGGAAAATATTTATAACCCAAATATAAATAATAATAATATTCTTCCTTAAACTCTAGTTAAATGTGGCTGGCATCAGCAAGGCTTTAGTGGTCTACAAGGTCTATCAGACCATGTTCCGAATTGTCAAGGAATCTGAGACTGTGGATAGTCGCCAACATTGTTTCCTGCTGCAAAGTTCGGGCCATGAACCCCGCTATTTGAGTGTGGAAACCCGTCAAGAGCTTTTAAGGATCGAGAACAGCTGGAATGCGGCCATTGTGACTAGTGTTATTAAACTGGGCGTAAGTTGAAAGGGTTCTAAATACGATTCCTATATTAACAAATGTTTTTCTTTCACAGCGTAAAACCTTTGCCGTTTCGCATCATGGCAAAAGTGGTGGACTCACATTGGACTGGCAAGCTGGATTTTCACTAACTGAAGGAGCGGATTCCGCTATAGTTTGGCAATATAAATTCTCGCAATTGAGGGGATCCAGTGATGACGGAAAGTCCAAGCTGAAACTGCATTTTCAGGATCACGATAGTCGGGCAATCGAAACTAAGGTAGGTTTGTCTACAATTTGGAGCTTTTTTTATAAAAATTGTTTATATAAATAAAATATTATAAAGCAGAGTAAAACTTTAATAATTATTTAAAGAACAAAAAGTGTACTGTTCAATTTTGTAATATACATCTATTTCTTTAAAATTTTTGTTTTAGGAACTGGAATGTCAAGTCCTGCAAAGTCTGCTTTTCTGCATGCACGCATTCCTCACGGCCAAGGTGGCCTCGGTGGATCCAGCGTTTTTGAGCTCAATCCAACAGACATAAATCAAAAGAGGAGTAACAAGGATTGCGGGACTCACACCCAAATGATATATAGGATATTCGTAAAGTGCATAGCAAATAACTCGAATATGAATGTTGGACTAGGTATCTCATGCACACTATGTGTCTGCTTGTACTTATTATTATAAACAAGTGCGCGTATATATGTATGTTGATCAGAATGATTGTAATTGGATATTGATATGGATATATTTATAGCGCGGATAAAAACTGAAAGTGAAATCTCTTGGTGCATTACAGTAAATTTTAAGCATACATAAGGCAATTACTTTAGGCATTTTTCCTATTACGTAGACTTGGTACTTAAAAACTGACAACAAATTTATATTGTTTATAATCGAGATTGTTTCCCAATGTAGCCTTTATAGTTGAATTACCTAACTTACTTACGGATTGATAAAACCACATAGGTCTGCCGATTCTGAATGTCAGAAGATTGTCGCTTTTGCTAGCCTCAAAGGCTTTGTTTCGTGCTGTATCCTCTAGAAATATTTCTCCGAATGTTTAACGAACAAATTAATCGAAGTATAAAAACATGTTTTGTGTGCGCTCTAATGAAAATTTAATTTTCGAAAAAAAAAAACGAATGCTTTAAGGTCGGATTAACGGTTATTTTCTACTGAGGTAATAGCTGACGTCATAATAGATAATATACCTTATTAAATATATAATATATATATAACATCCACCGAACAAATCTCAATGCACAGACGTAATATGAACTAGATTTTATAACTGTTATACATCTAATCGGAGCCAGTTAAGTGATTCCATCAGACGACACTCACTTAGGTCATTTGTCAATTCAGGAAGTGTCTTTCAGTGGCAAGATCGTATTTGTTGCTTATGCATATTGCATTGTACGTATTGATTTTAGGCGTTATTGCACAACACACATCTACATATTAACATATAATTAATAGTTAGTTAGCGAATCATCGACGAGCACAAAAGCCATATACATATTCTCGTATGTAAACACACACAAATATCAAGTTGGCGCATTCTCCAACCGCATAAACAGGATATCTCTACAAATATGAAAGTACATACATATATGTAATCCGCATACCAAAGCAGAAGGATCAGAATCAAAATATTTACTGTACATATGCATAGCTCTATTGGGTTAGAATCCGATCTATAGCACCGGAAAGTATACCATAACCGCAGAAATAATATTTGCATATTAACACGAGGCAACAAGACACAAAATGCACCCCAAAACCCGACCAACATACGTAATCTGCATACACCGCAACATGTTATACGAGTATCAATTACCAGGGAGTTAGAGCTCCCCCATCCGAACTAATGATACATAACATATATATTTTTAATGCAAAGCTTACATAGTGCTGTATGAAGTGCGCGACATACATACATACAAAAATATATATGCCATATGTACCCCAAACTAAAATACTACTCAAAAGCTGCGATTCTGTGAAAGAGTTCAATATTTATCTGGAACTGCGCTACTTGATACGAGTCATCGATATAGAAACCATTTCAGTTGGTTCCGTTACCGTTCGTTCTCTCCTTACTTTTATATGTTACTAATTGAAATTATTGTACAAGAAAACAAGGCAAATTGGAATAAAAACCCCCAATATCTAATCAAGAATCCTATGATGTATTTTTTTAAATATTTTGAGGAAAGGGTTCATTTGACTGGGGGTATTTAAATTTTATATGTAATATTTTTATGTATTCTTCCACCCACCCACTTAAAAAAAAAACACTCTTTTATCAGTAACTAAAAGTATAATAATTTATTTCAACAAATTGAAACAGAACTCATGGCTGTTAGTTCTGCTTCAGCGTGAAAGAAATCTAAAAACCATTTAACACATCATAAATCTATATACATAAACTATCTTAGAATTGGGAATGCTTTCATAACTCCCAATTGGTTGCCTAAAATGGCTGCTTTAGGCAAACAATCGTAGTTTTTTGGACGGGGGAAATTAGCCTAGAACAAACCTTTGGATACGACAAAATCCCCTCATGGCTGTTTGAGGGGATTTTGTGCTACAACTGTGGCAGCTTTTGCTTCAGTTCCATAAGATAGCCTACAACGTGTTTAAAGCTTTTACATCATCGATTTGTGTATGTACAGATTCAATGCCCGATTTGAGCCACGATCGTGTCGTTAATTCCATTGGCACATGCAAACTGTCTTTCAACGATTTTGGTGGACTAACTGACGAGTACGAGTAATTCGTACTTTCGGATTCGGTATTATCTACACAGCATTGTATATACGTGTATGCTATAACTGGCATTAACCATACAAACTACAGGCTAATCTTAACTTAGGACTTATGTTTTGAAGCTGCATTTGCTTGTTGGTATTTCTTTATCCTTCGGTGCCGAAACCTAAGTACGTTGTTTGCGAAATTCGCGGATCCTTCAGGACCCGCTGCTCCTAATGTCAAACAAAAACACAAACTTCTCAGCAATGCGGCAAGTACGTGAACGTGAGTTGTTGGTAAATTTCCAAATCTAAACGTAGTAAATTTGAAAACGAGCCACTGGTCGAACTCAGACATCGACGGGTTCCTTGGCGGTCTCCGTGTCGGTTAATCGCACCACGGTGACCTCGGTGGTGACCCCGTTCAGCACCATGGCCATCGATTGCTGATCCCGCCAGGGTGTGGTCAAAATGGTGAGCCTCTGCCGCAGACTTCCCGGCGTGGAAAGCAGTTTGAAAATCGCTATCGCCGGAATCATCACCACCGATGAACCAGCTATGCACCATCCCAAAGCATTTGCCCAACTGGGATACACGTAATCCCCGTAGGTCAAAGGTTCATACCCGATTAAGCCATAAACAGTGATGAAGAGCAGGAAAATCGGGGCCACAAAGCGCCAGCACACCTGCCAATATATTCCTGGAGGAAAACCAATCATGTCCCTGATGTCCTCGCTGAATCTGTTGGTTCCATAGATCCAAGAAACTGCAATCGCCTCGAAGAAGACGGCCACCAGAATGGAGTAGCCAGCGGCATAGCGATCCAGGAGGTGGAAGAAGTAGAAGCCACCTTGGGTGCAACTGGCCAGGCCAACCACAAAGTACAGTGAAAACAGACCAGCAACGAACAGCTCCCGGTTCTTCTTGATCTTGGGAAACTCGTCGCTCAAAGCGGTGATTATAGCCTCAGAGCCACCAAACTAAAAGAAAAGTAATATTCATTTTTAAGTTATATCCATTAACATAAACAGAAAACTTACCGAACTATCCAAACCCAAAGTCAGCAGCATCATAAAGAATATCAAAGCCCAAAAAGTGCTGGCTGGCATGGTGGCAATGGCAGCTGGATAGACCACAAAAACCAAACCAGGTCCTTCAGTGGCCACATCTTCGATTCTAACACCCAAAGTATGGGCCATGTAACCCAGCACGGAAAATATCACAAAGCCAGCTACAAAACTGGTGGCCGAATTGATAAAGCTGGTCAATAAAGCATCCCTATTATAAAATATAATAAATAATAATAAAGTTATTTAATTGCATATGTTTATCTAACCATTAAGTTTTCAAACTTACTTGTACACATTATTGTGATATTTATTATAGGATGCATAGGCAAGTAGCACTCCGAATCCAGGACCCAAAGAGAAAAACACCTGGGTGGCAGCATCCACCCAAACCTCCGCCTTATAGATGGCATCAAAGTTTGGCGTGAGATAGTACTGAATTCCCAGAAAAGATCCGGGTAAAGTGAGACCCCTGATGAGTAGAATTAATAGCACGGCATAGGGAAACAGAGCCGTGAACCACACAACCTTTCCGGAAGTACTTATACCCTTCCACAGAGAGAAATAACAGATTAAATAGACAATCAGAAGGCACAGCGCCATATCCCATTTTATAGCGCCCAAATCGTGGATTCCCTCGCTGTGGTTCAGCTCCAAAATGTAGCGACTGCATATGGTTAGTAAATATATTATAAATTTATTATAAAACGTATACCCTACTCACTTAAAATACTCTGAGGCAGCGGACTGAAAACCCTCTATATGAACACCCGAAGGCGCCTCCAAACTCGTCAACGAACCATTTACATAAGACTCATTATAGAGCAGGCTTTGATTTCCCAGGACATAATAGTCACTGTAATTACCTATTAGAGGAACACGAGAAGCATTTTGGCTCTCGAACTAAAAAAAATAATATAAAATAAGCAAGTTATTAAACTTCATGATATATACGTTTACCGGTCTGCAATTCGGGGTATTCCAAACATTATTACAAGACGTCCAAGGCAATGTGCTGGTGAATGATGCAAAAAAGAAACGCAACGACCAGGCAATAATCACATTGTAGTAAAAGTCCACATAGAAGGCAATCAGCACTACGGCATAGCCAATTCCTAAGAGAGTTTTGTTCAAAATCTTGATTTTCTTTAGGTTGATTTGGATAATTACCTTTGAAGAGTGGCACTAAGCGACCCCAGCAGGTGATGGCCCCCTTACGATTGTGCTGACCCAGGGCCAACTCCATGTAGAACAGAGGAATACCACCGACCACCAACATAATGCCGTAGGGAACAAGAAAAGCGCCTGAAATTTAAATGTATATTAATATATTATTATAAACTTATTACAGCTGAAGATATTTTCCATTCCTTACCAAACAGAGCATATTTTTAGTTTGGTTGTTTTTGCACTTAATTTTGACATGAACGTGATTCTATACCTCAAAATTCCAAAATTATACCTCCCATAATAATACTTACACTAATTCAAAATAGACTGACACACAGCACTCTATCGGATGTACTTATTTACAGTCTTCCACTTCACTTTACAATCAATTTGTTATTCATGCAAATTTATCAACTTGTTACTCAATTCGAAACTATCCATATATAAACTTAAATTTGTATCTTATTATAGTTGACTTTTACCATAACAAGATATTAATTTAGACATCTTTAAAAGGTTTAGAGATTCTGTTATAACTTTAGATGCCAACTTTTTTAAATTGTTATATTTACTAGTATGTTTCAATCAGGAAATCGTCTAATAATGTTGTTCCAAACACAGAAATAACAAGGTACAATTTGTGTACCCCCTTCATTATTTTCCTGATCTTTATTCCACCTTTTTTAGCAGGCATAATCAATAAATTTTTCAAGATAATGATTGCATAACCGCCGCATATTGAGACTGGCCCGTGTCACAACCTCGGCATTATTCGTCCTGCTCCTGTCGACAAACATAATTGCACACATATTTTCTACATAGACACCCGACTTTTATGTATGTTCGCTGGTACACAAAATCAAATTGTTCTACAAGTGCCACTCTAAGGACATTTTAAAAACATTAACGGCAGCCTGGCGGGTGAAAGGCGAAAGCGGAAAAGGCGGGTGAGGAAGAGCGGGGTGGGGGTTGGGGAAAAGCGAGCTCGGCTGTCTCCTGCAGTCATCTCCGTCACCTCCGGAAAACCCGGCCCAAAGTCACACCCTCTTTTGGGCCTGACAATTGGTAGAGTGCCATCGATACTTTGTCGAGTGGCAGGGGATGATGTTTTTATGATTTGATTATGTCTATTAGCAGGCAAAGTGGCCGACAAAGTCGTCTAGGGCCGTTACATACATTCATACATACATACATCTGTCTCCGGACCCACTACATACGTACACTAAATTCTATATGCAGGGCGTTCTATATGTAGTACAGAGGCTACAAAGGATCTGCCAGCTACGACGCTTCCTTCTGTCGTGTCAATTATGTTGAAAACGTAAAACAAAAACGTCTAAAATAAAGTCGAGGCATCTATGACGCCCGTCACTGTTGTTGAAGCCATAATTTCCGCTGCTTGAAGTGCATTTCCCCATTTTCCAGCAGCTCGTCACGGACACTGTGCAGATATGTGCCTCTAATTCGATTCCCTGGTCGTAATTCGGTCAAAACTTGGCCAATTTTAGACGAACATGATGTGCTGGTTATGGTTATGTACATACTACAAAATAGACTCTCTTTTTAGCTAAATTAGTTATATCTACTTAAACGGAAAGTTATTTTTATAGTTGTTAACTCATTTAGGTTGCAGATAGTTCAGAATAAACTTTAATAATAAACCATTTTTGTTTTGAATTTGCTGTTAACTTTCATGATAAAATATAAAATATCTATTTGTCAGACAAACAAACAAAATATGGTAAATAATTAGTTTTGGTAAAGAATTAACACATTTACTTGTTGATATCGCTTAATTATTTTAAGGTTTTTTACCTGCAAAGTATTTTTTAACTTTACTATTATTAATTTTGCACAGAAGAAAAAGGAGTTTTACCTAATTTACCCTTTTGCACCTAATTACCAAAAATTTTTTGGTTAATAAAGTTTTCTGATTGACTTAAAATTTTCTATTTCTAGCCCTTTGTTAGGAAGTAATATGAACTCCAACATATTTAGTGTTAGCACCTATGTTATTTATTTATTAAAAATTTCTTCAAAACTAGAAAGCCTGAATGTAAAACCGAAGCGCATATTTAACGAATGAGCGAGCAGTCGCGCGATCTAAGCCTGAAACAAGAGGCTGCTGCTCGGGTTTTAGCAATAATCCAGGGCAATGTGGCTGGCACAGCCTGTTGCTGCCAGCAAAGCTTCCACTTGCGAGTTGCAGGCAGCGGGAAAATGGGAAACAGAATAAATAATACCGACTAAGCTGTGGTAATAATCGCAACCTGAGCGAGTTGCCGCCCTGGCAACGGACATAAAGTGGAACTTAAGCTGGAGCCGGAGCCACTGATTGAACGCAATGAAGCGTATAAATATAACAATTTATTATTATGATTTTAAAGGCAGCAGAATGCCGGAAGAGAGAGCGAAAAAATCTCATAAAATAGTAATAACTATATTGAAGGGAAAGCGAAAAGCGAGCCACATCCATTCACAACGCATCAGTGGGAAAGTGCCGCAATCTGCGGAAAATTGAGGGGCGGAGATGGAGACATGTTTCGCACATGAATTTCCCACAATGCGATGGCTGATGGTGGAAAGTGCTCCAGCAACAAAAGCCTAGAGAACTCCACATAAGCAGGCTGACATATTGCCCAGAAATGGGGTGAAAAAAGAGTGAACGGGGGTAAGCAGGCCAAATGAGATTATGACTGCCAGATTTAGTTGTCATACAGAAGCACTTAACTTTTGGAATTGTTTTGAATGATGGCGTTGAAGATGAGGATCAGGAAGCGTGGTAAGTGTTCGAGTGTATGTCCTTTGCCGCTTTTCCATCGGGGGTTCGCCCTGCAATTTGACAAAGGAAACAAAGACCCCGCCCTCGCCCCTTCTCCGCCCCCACCGACAGCACCACTTCGCACCACTTTGACAAAGTGTTAACAAGGCCGAAAGGGAAATGCAGAAGGCGGAAAGCGGAAAGCGACGGGTTCCGTGGCGAGCCCAATGATGTGTAAAGCCATATAAATTATTTTCACTCAGCCGGAGCGTTTCACGAAATGTCTTTATCCCTAATTGGCCAGCTCACACTAAGAGAAAGGCAACGATATTGGTCAACTAGATTTGTGAAAATTTTAATGTATTTCATAATATATTTTATTGGGAGCAGAGAGTTTTTTTATAGGTCAACACTGATGAAATATATTGGGAATTTATTACGGTTGATTTAAAATTTAAAATATGTTTTTTTATTTTGTACTTTATAGATGTTTTATAATTATAATGGTTTATAGGAAGAAGTCAACTTTTAATGTTTCAGTAATTTAAATTTTATTTATAATTGGTCAATTCACACGGAGAAAAAGGGAATCGGGATTCTTAATAAATACGAATTAAACGATAAGTTTTTAATATATGATAAATTGTTAATTTTTTTTCAATTCCAAATCTACATATACTCAGTTATATGTAGCATTATATATTTATGTATATACTCTTAAATTCACGTGAATTTTTAGAGACACAAAAGTTTTTCAGTAACCTAACCAATTGAGGTTCCCCATAAAGTGAAGGCACATGAAAAAGAACTTACCACCGCCATTTTTGTAGCACAAATAGGGAAATCTCCAGACGTTTGCTAAATCGACGGCGAATCCAATAACCGATAATAAAAAATCCACTTTGCCGCTCCATGTTTCGCGCTCGTCGCTGATGCTATTGTTATCGTTATCGTGTGGCGTGGGCGTCTTTGATTTGGATATATGTCCGGTTGGTGACATCTGCGACTAAATAACCCGACGTGTCCTTGACCCAAAACGTGCAGTTCCCGCCGCCGCACTTAGAAATCTGTGAAAATCAGAGCACTTCAATGGGTAAACTCTTTGCAGATATGCCTGGAATATCACCCCGCTCGAGTCATCCCCAAGCCCCAAACCCAAAGCCGAACCCCAGGCCCTTCAGCAATCCACGACTTCAATGAGTGTGTTCAGGGCACTTGAAACCTGTTTGGCAAACGACATGTGCTCACCCAGCCCTTGAAGAGCTCGTTGGCACATTACGCATACGACAGGTGGCATGTTCAAACACACTGGCCAGCAAACACTTGACCAACCCCGCCACATTTATCAGGGCATATATGCCCAACTCTCGGAAATCTTTGCGTGCAATGAAACCACAAACATGTCAAACAATTAATATGATCTACTTAATTCCTCCCTGCTGACTTTAATTGCCCAGAGCTGCGATCAATTAAGCGGAATGCAGATTGAGTGTTTAAAGTGCTCGGAGCAGCTCTCGGTTTATTTATGAGCGACTAGAGTTCATCAAGCTTCCGATTTTACAATTCGTGCCAGAGATAGCTGGTCAGACTAGACCACTTCATTCATAAATTAATGGATTATTTATAGATGTAAGGGTTTTTTATTTAGCTAATCTTGCCTAAGCTAGAAATGTTTTTTTTTACACCTGCAAAGCAATACTACTAGTTTTTGACGTATACAATATATAGATTCCGAATCAGTTTCATTGTAGTACATTTATTAAGTGGCTCCATACATGTTTGCATATTTTAACTTGTGTAAATTGTGTAATTTATAATGATTTATTTTCTGATGTTATGATTTTCTTGAATATAATAATATTTTTATTTTATTTAACAATGATTAAATTATTATTTGAATTGGTTAAAATGCGTTTAAATTTTTTTTTATATTATTATTTAAATCAGCTGAAATACATTTTGGAACACTCTTTAACTTTTTATTTCACTTTCTTTCCATTTCTTAATTCCACTTATTTGGTACATTAATACTTAATCTCAAGATGTTGCAAAAAGTATGTACCTAGAAAATGTTTTTTTTACTTACCTAACAAATACCAAGCTCAAATCATGTAATCGAACCAATCCATTATAAATTAATCCTTGAGACTTTCGAAAAATATTCAGAAAACTTAGAAAAAAGAGCCACACAACCAATGCCGAATGTTAAAAACCGAAATTCACTTCACATACATTGGCGGATAAGTGTTTAATTTTTGGAAGAATTTTCAACTTTAGGGCCGATGGGAAGTTCAAAATCGGAGCTGTTGCGCCTTCGGTGACATGCGAGCGTTTGCAAATGGCTGCTGGCCAACGGTGCCTTTTATAGTCCGCGACAAGTGGTTACCGTTACGTCGGCTGCATCTCTTATCACACTCACACATACACACTCCAGAGCCACTTATGTGCGGATGGGTTTCTCTGTGTGTGTGTGTGTGTGTCAAGCGCAGCGGTGAAGTTGAACCTCTAGAGCTGAAATCCGAAATCTGAAAGCCAAAAGTCGCATGCGCCAAGGAAACGTCGACGGAACCGGAACGGAAGTGACCAATTAGAGTTGCCTTACATATACAGCGACAACGCGGCGTATACGTGATGTACGTGTGTACATGCCCCTGGTGGTGTGTTGGTGCATGGGCTTTCTGTGTGCGAGAGCAACTGCTATACGTGTGCACTGTTAACTGAGGATGCTGCTGTTAAGTAGAGAGGCTTTTAACAGGGCCATTTTAACCCGTTGAACAGTATGCAATAAAATAATTAAATAAGTATATTAACACCTGTATAAAGTTATATTCATGCAGCAGACGAATTATTATGACTTATTACTAACTTTTACATTTGCATATAAGCAAAATGAAATAATATAAAATAAGGTAAACTAAATTTGTCACTTTAAATTTAAATTAAAAGCATTCTTAATTTTTGTTTATAAAAATTTTTTTTTCCAAAAAAGGCAAACAATAGAAATAAATTCATAATCCTGTGTATGCAATGAATAATTGTATTTTTTGATTTTCGAAAATTAAAGTTTACTTGTACTTTTGTTGAATAGAAGGTTAAGTTCTGCTAAACCAACTGCTGGTGGTCCGACTCTATTTGTCTTTCTTCTCGTGCAAGAATATGAACGCTCCCAAAAATTGTTCTCTATTTCACACTCTTTCCCAATATTCCCACATCTGCCTCAGAAACATATTTCGAAAACGTTTTCGAAAACGCTCGCGTGCAGTGCTCACAATATCTTTTTTTAAATCCCAACCGAGAGCAGTTGGCAACGAGCGGTCGTGTTATTCGGATGCGTGAAAGGCCAATCCGTATATTTTAGCCTAAAGTGCAGCGGCAGAAGTACATACAATCGCATATGTGTGTGGAAAGTCAGGGCACTTAAGGATTTTTTGGCAGCAGTGCGTGCAAATCCAGTCCGTTCCGCTGGATAACTTCAAATCGCGAAATCGCGCTCGCGAAAATTCCGACACTATCGCAAAGGTTTTTATATAAGAGGCAAACGGGCATTATTTTTAATTTAGCTGTTGATATTATGCATAAAGCGAAAAGAGAAAACAAACATCAAAACAGAATAGAATCACCGAAGCCGGGAGAGTGCCGAGAAGAATTCTACGGCCTGGTTCTGAAATCTTTTTTTTATTTCGAATTCCGCTCGTGTGTGTACATACGTGTCAAAATATTTTTATGTGCACACGCCTGGCGGATTATTTGTTTCGTGAATTTCCACTAGCCGCAGTGCAGTGGACCCATGTCCGTTTACCAGGAAGCGAAACACAAATCCCAATTCAGCCGACCAATTCATCTCTTAATTTACTTTGGCTGCGTGCAGGAACAGCAACAAAAGGCACATAAATTGAGATACTAGCGCGTATAAAGGAATCCAACAGATATAGAAATGTATTCCTTTGGTGCTTCTGTTGCTGCTTCTGCCTGCTGTCGCTATAAATATTTACAACGCCCGCCTTGTATACAAAGTGTAAATATGTAGATACATTCTGGTGGATACATTTCGCGTACATAAACTGTTTCTCAATTGTTTTATTGGCCTGCTCATGGACAAAGCTACGCAGAATTGAAAGTGAATCAAGTGATATGAACTGACCAGTAAACAGAACTTTAGCTGGAAAAACATTTTCAAACGAAAAGCTCCTATGTAAACAGCCAAAATGTCGAAGAAGCCACGTGGACACATTCACAAGATTCGAGAGTTTGAATTGGAGAAGGTGAGTGAACATATGGATTTATCCGAAACAATATCTGCTCAAGTAAATAGAATTCGCATTTATTTCCGCACATCTTTTGACCCGTTATTATGTTATGGCTTATCCCGCTATAAACAAACAGATATAGAAAGGTATTAAGCGTTCGACTTGGCCCAGTCGCGTCTTGATCGGTGTGATGGCAATCTGCCAATAATCTCTTCCCCGGGAAATCGTCTACAATACAACGGGGAAAATGCCATGTTAACGATTAGATTTCTGATCATTAAACACAAACAGCAACAATCAGCGACTCGGTCTCGAATACAGTAATGTTTAATAGGTCTAGGTAAACGCATACTATAGCCACATGTCTCTCTGTGCACTTGCACATCGATTGTTCAGATATAGTTGAGGTGGGTCTTTAACGAGGCGTTGCATTTACATAAAGCTCTCTTTGATATTTCCGCACATATAGAATATTATAAATGAGTCAACTAATTTGTTATTAGTGGAAGGCGTTTTAAGAACACGTTTTGTAGAAAAGTTCAATTCGTAACTACAATAATTTATCAGTTGGAAATTATCGCTGTTTTGTGTAATTCAAAAATATTGAAATATTGAATCATTAGAACAAATTTAACAACTGTTCCTGAAGGTGCATAATGCTTAAAAAATTAGGAACTTTACTTGACTTATATATTAAAATATTAATTAACCAAATTTAATATTAATATTAATAATAAAATACTTCAACAAAAAGAAGATCCTATTTATATTAGCATCATCCCTAAAATAAATTCAAGACCAGTTATATCAGAATTATAAACCTTTCAAAACATATTATCATTGTTTAATAACTAATTAATAACGACAGGTATCATAAAATGGTTTTTCAAACAAAACTATGTTTCGAAACCAAAAAGAATGTGTAGTTTTCCGAGCACAGCTATTTTAATATGTCATCTATATATAGATCCAGCTTGTGGACGAGTTCGATATCATACAGATCGTTGGCGAAGGATGGTTTGGGAAGATTCTTCTGGTGGAGCATCGGGGATCCCAAACGGAGATGGTCCTCAAGGCAGTACCGAAGCCGTATGTAACCCTTCGAGATTTTTACCGCGAATTCCACTACGGACTCCATTTGGGAGTCCACCGCCACATTGTTACCACTTACGATGTGGCCTTTGAAACAGCGGGCTTTTATGTTTTCACCCAGGAATACGCTCCACTTGGTGGGTTCCAAAAATATTGTTCAAGAATATTAAATTTAATTTCCTCTTTTCCCAAATGCAGGGGATCTCACTTCGAACGTGACCGATTCGGGTGTGGGCGAAGTTTACAGCAAGCGTGTGGCAAAGCAATTGGCCTCTGCCATAGACTACATGCATTCAAAGTAAGTTTTACTATGCTCTGTGGAAAATGCAATCCGTTCAAAAATATAATACATTTTAAAAGATCAAAAGAAAAAGAAAAAGGAAAAGAAAATGCATAAAGGCATAACAAACAAAATATAAAACCATTTAACTATGTTATACATTCTTAAAGATATTACAACAATTTGTTTAGTAAAACCTAGTAAAATATAAATAACTTTTGGGATACATTTAATTGTAGGTAATACATTTGTCTAAGAACCACGCATTTTTTATTTAACTAACCAGTGAAGAAAATGTAAATATATGATCAATGTTGCTTGTATGAAAACGCACTCAAGTTTTGCGGTATTTTAAAAATTCAAATAAATTAAAACTAATACCAAACTAGCTCAAGATTCGTTATGAGAATAAATACAATTGCCATTTTATGGAAAAATCAACATGTGATTTTAAAATTTTAAATTTGAAAAAAAGGTTTTGGTTAAATGGTTCTAAAGAGCTTAATTAAGATACAACTTTTTGCGAAGTATGTAGTTATGCCTTATTATCTTTAAATGTTGCTTATGTTCTCATTTTACAGAGACATTGTGCATCGGGATATAAAGCTAGACAACGTGCTCATCTATCGCTCGGACTTCCAGCGCATAAAGCTCTGCGATTTCGGCGAGTCCTTTCCCACAGGATCCACTGTGGAGCGACGCAACGAGTGGCTGCCCTACAGTCCGCCTGAAGTATTAGAAATCAAACCCGAAGGTAGTTACAAGTAAGTAAATTTAATTACAAAAATCTAACAAAGATTAATTGATGGAATAATTTTTAGAGCAGATCCCAGCCACGATGTGTGGCAGTTTGGCATTGTGATTTTTGTTTGTTTAACTGGATGTTTGCCGTGGCAAAAGGCTGCCTCGGATGATCCGCGATACGTGCGATATTTGGCCTGGCAAGGAGGCTTAATGATGATGCCCCTTCGCCGCACTCCGCGCCTCTTCAAGCTCCTCACTTCGAATGCCCAGAGAATGTTCAAGCGATTCTTTGCCAGGATCTCCAACCGGCCGAAGAGCCTGGCGGATGTGACCAAGTTCCTAGACGACCGCTGGCTGGCCAAGACCGCCCAGAAGGAGATGGCCGAGTACGAGACCGACGAACTGTGTCCCTCCATGTACTCCTTCCACAGCAGCCCCGATGAGAAGAACAAGCTCCTCTACACCTTGGCCGACTGCGGCATCGAGACCAACGTGGACCGACAGCAGAAGAAGAACCGCATCAAAGACTGGATCGAGTCGTCCATCATCACCGAGGAGGATGAGGTGAGAGTTAGCTTTCTAAGAGGAATAGGGGGAATGTTATTCAATTACCAATATAAGGTGTTAAACCTTTGTGCAGTATTTGATAATTTAATATAAAAAAACGCAACATCTACATATATTAACACTAGCCAGCCTCTAATTCTTTTATGAATTGAGTTCAATAGAAATTTTTTTACTCTCTAGGTTTTGAATCAAAGAAAATATTTCCCTTGTTTAAAGTATTTGTTTTAAAACAAAAAGAATTTCTCTTATGCGAGTGCATTGCTCTTGACTCTCCTAAATGCACTAGAGAACTGATCTTGAAGACTTGACAGAAATGCCTTAATATAAATTTATTGGCAATCTGCCAAGTTAAATTTAATTGTCTTTGAAATTTAGTTGGTCTCATTTAATCAAACATGTCTCTGATGTGTATATAAGAGCTTTGTATTACCAGAGAGGGAATAGATCCTACGATGCCTATATGAAGTATATTCGATGTTTTCCGTGTACTTCGACCCAACAATATAATAAATCTACATTTCAGGAGGAGAACGAGGAGACCAACTCGGCGTCGCCATCGTCTTCGGTTTCCCGGGAGCCCCTGCCCGGCCACATATCCTCGCTGCGCAAGCCCACAAGTCCGGCGGAGAGCGCCAAGGAGGTGAAGAGCACCCTGAAGGACGCCACCCAGAAGCACTTCGATCCGCGGACGGGGGCTCTGCAGCAGGGACCCAGCGAGATGGGCCAGGTGGCCATGTCGTATTCCAAGTCGGCCAGTCCCGCCTCCAACTACAGCACCACGGCCTCCACCCTGAACAATGCGGACAGCATGCTGACCCTGGGCTCCCGCCAGGATCTGCTGGCCAGCAACCTGACCATGTATAACTCCATGGAAACCGAACTGAACCGTCTAGGTGAGGCTGAAGATCCTCGGCTGAACCAGCGCTCGCAGAGCAACAATCCCCTGCTAACCACCTTCGATGTGAACACCTCTCCCGCCGCCAAGAACTCGATTGGAGTGGGCACCCGCGGCTCCAGCCGAAGCATCCTCAAGTCCTCCATCGCCACCGCCGCTTTTCCCGCTTTGGGCGCTTTTAACCATGGCCAGAGCCACAGCCTGCAACAGCTCAACCAACACCTCCAAAAATCCACGGGCTTCACCACTTCACCAACGCCCAGCAAGAGCTCCTTCTTCCGGCGATGACCATCCTCCTGCCGTCCACTACTAGTCCACTAATCCTTGCGCGCACTTTCAGAGCTTTGCGATGCCCGGCACTCGAGCTACGCTAATCTCCCATATGCTTCTCAAGTTAAAGACAGCGCCTACGGATCAGCCGATGTTGGTGACATGGCGGCCACCGGTCGGAGTCCCCCGCTGATGAAGGACACGGCCTACGATCGCACCACCACTAGTAGCAGCAACATCGCCCGGCGACAGCGAAGATAGCTCCCCAGAGGGACACTGGCAGCCACTGATTTACAAGTTCCAATAAATAGATAACGTACATTTCTTAAGTGACAACCACTCCTTTACTTTTTGGGCCGCATAGGGAAACGCAATCGAAGGGGTTCTTATAAAAGTACGTTTCATTTATTACGCATCATCTCAACAGCCCAGAAAACGAGCACCGCTCACTTCAGAGGAATGAAACGGGAGCTGTGGGTGGCACCAATACCGGGACGACCGTGCTTGACGGGCTTGTAGGTCAGAGCGAACTCGCCCAGGTAGTGACCGATCATCTCGGGCTTAACCTCCACCTGTTGGATAAAAAGTTGAATTAGATTTCTGGATAAAGGTTTTATTTTTTAAATAGGGTAATTTCCAAGACTTTCTTTGGTATTTCTTTCCCATGTTTCGGTATTTAACATTTATGTCGATAATTCAGTTTTTTATTGAACTAATTCCGAAATTCCCAATAGTTTTAAATATTCTAAACTGACAAAAGAAAAATAGTCGCCGAGACAATATAGCCTTTAAGAGCCTTAAAATAATTGGTTCTGAATGGCACTGGAATCACACGAAATAGCAGATGTGGGATAACATCAAAAAATTCGCTGAGGGAAACTGTTCTTTGGTTACATCAATAATCCACTTATTGGAATATTGCAGATGAACGTACAAAATTCTATACTCAAAGTGAATCCTTCAACTAACGAACTAATATGAGATTGACACACCATAGCAAGTCCTGGAAATAACCCTTCATATCTTACCTGTCCGAAGTCCTTGCCGTTGTAGACGCCAATGATGGAGCCGGTCATCTCGGGGACGATGATCATGTTCCTCAGGTGGGTCTTGACAATCTCGGGCTTCTCATTTGGGGGAGCCTCCTTCTTGGCCTTGCGCAGCTTCTTGATCAGAGCCATTGGCTTGCGCTTCAGTCCGCGGGAGAAACGCCTGCGGGCACGGCTGTGCATCAGCTCCACCAGCTGGTTGCTAGAAGGGGCAAAATCACATTTAAAACACTTAGTCCTCGACAGTCCGATATTCGAACTCACTTGGGCATGTCCAGAAGCTGGTCCAAGTCCACACCGCGGTAGGTGAACTTCTTGAAGGTACGCTTCTTCTTCAGATTCTCATCGACTTGCTGAATGAAAGAAAAAAACACCGCAGTTAGTTTCCATTTTGCCGGTAAACTGCAATGGAAAGGTCCAAAATAACATCGGCAGCCGAGCGGTTCACTCTATCGTTTTAATTTGGCATTGCATTTCGGCCAATTCCCGCACGGATGCCGAGTTATTTATTGGATTTTCGAGAAATTATTTACATCGGCCATCTTTTTTGATTGCGCACAAAAACGGAAAGAGATTTTGAGAGCGATGTGACCGCGGATCTATCGTTTAAAATACCAAAAGCACGAGATTTAAATACTAACTCTTGAATATACTACAAAAATAACAACTATCGAATAAAAAAGTTATTATTTTTAAAAACTTTCAGTTATCGTTAGTATAATTTACAAGCTTAATCAGACTGACATACTTTGCATTATTTATATTTAAAAACATAAAAATACTACAAAAAAAGTAAGCTTAAATATGTATTTTAAATTAAATTTATATTGAAAGTAAAAACATTAAAAAAATATACAGTATCAATCTTTTAGTAATTTCACCCTTTTAAGACCATTTTCTATGTATTTGACATGACAATACTTATATTATTATTCTTCTTCTTTTATTGAATTCACTAGTGGATTCATTTAGTTGAAACATGTAGAACGGACTGTTAAATTACTTACCTTATTTGCCCAATATTTTAGAATGCGGTACTAGAGAATGCGTACATTATCGCACATTTTGCGAAAGGTAATCTTATCAATTCGGAAATAAAATACAAACTTTGAAGAAGTTCTATATCTTTACAAAGTTTGTTGACATGACTTTTTGGAATTTATACATTTTACATCTTACATTTCTAAAAAATGTATGTTGGCAACATGCATCAATTGTAGTTGGCAACTGAGTGAAATATGGCATTTAAGGAAAAGTGAAGAGCAGTCATACTTAAAGCTTGTTCAAAAAAAATTTGAATTTAAAAATAAAAATACTCAAAGATTTAGAAAATAACAATTGAAAAAAGCAAAGTATTGCCAACACTGTATGACAATTAAACCAAAGTATGCACAATATCCAAATTCTTGAAGCGTCGGTAAAAATTGTATTCTCACTATTTCTCTTATCAGTTAATTTTGAGTATCTTGTTTGGGGGATTTAGTTTAAAATTAGCGAGCAAGCGAAATGCAAGTGAAATGTGGGATCTTGTTGATCTTGGGAATAATGCCCAGTATTTTATCGGAGTTCTGCGATAATGGAACTGGCGAGTGCAAAGATTTGAGTGCCACGGATTGTCCAGCTGTGTTTTTTAACCTGGCTTTAATTGGACGTTTTGTGAAATATTGCGATGAGTTCAACGACATTGTCTGCTGTCCTCTGCCACTCAATATGCAACGCCAAACGCAGAAGATTTCGGCCAATACTGGGTTAAGGAGATTCGAAAAGGGTAAGTTTAACAGGAATTAAAAAACATTTGATTTAGTATAACTATGTATATAAATCTTTGACTGTACAGAGTGTCGTCGCTATAACGAGATAAGGACTTCCTGCCGTTCCACTCCGCTGATTGTGGGTGGCGCCAAGGCAGTTGGAAGGGAATTCCCCTTCATGGCGCTACTGGGTCAGCGTGGGAAGAACTCCTCTCAAATCGATTGGGACTGTGGAGGCACTCTCATCCATCCCAAGTTCGTTCTTACAGCTGCTCATTGCCTGGAGACCAGCGAGTCAGTATAACCCCAAGTCGTCCGAAGAACACCCATCAAATCCCACGCAAACATTAATTAATATGTCATTTAGCATGCTCAAGTTAATTTAACATAAAAACATTATCAAAATAACAGTTACCAAAAATACGAAATTAATGACGACATCATCTTATTATAAGCTTAGCTCTTCGCATTCCAAATTGCTATCTGAAACTTGATGATATTATCTGAATATTAGTTACTTACCGGGAATGTAATAGGTCTTATTTTTAAAAAATTTATAATGTACTAAAAACGTTTGAATTATTTAAAGATAAATTAAAAACTATTTTTTTACAAAATGTAATTTAACAACAATACATTAAAATTTTTTTGAAATACGATAGATCCAATAAAATAAATAAATAAGTAAGTGATAGAAATAAGGCCAGAAAACATCTTATTTGTAAGCATTACATGATTTATTGCACATTTCACAGCGTTGAATACTAAACGAATCCGACGAAAAAGCCAAGTGGACGACATACATTAATATAATTTATTAAGAGTTGCCAATTTATTTGTTATTCGGAATTCAGTTCAAAACTAACAATATAGCGGAATAAATTGGCATGTTATTAGCCAACATAAAACCATTCGTCAGCGCCTTTGTGTTTTCACAATACAATTTATTTGTCTTAATCGTATAACAAACGACGGTTTATTGAAAGAAATCGATGAGAAAAACAATGTCTTAGATTGGAATTTAGCTGGAATTTAGAAGGCGGAACTTCCCCTTCATCCAATTAAGTTGCCAATTAAATAATGATTAAGCACACCAATTTAATAATCCATTTAATTGTGTGTGATTAGCATAACTCAATTATATTTTCTTAGAAGACAAAAAGTGACGAAATTTGAAGATCTGAAATCTCTTTTCTTGATTTATTTGAAGGACCAAGGAGCAGCGACTGGATCCCAACTTCGACTGTCCAAAATACATGGTCAGACTGGGTGAGCTGGACTACAAAAGCAACACGGATGATGCCCAGCCGCAGGATTTCCGGGTGGTGAACTACGTGGTGCATCCTTCCTACGGTGAGGATGACGACACAGGCACTCGCAAGAACGACATTGCGATAGTGGAACTGGAAAGGGAAGCCGTGCTCAATGAGTATGTGGCACCTGCCTGCCTGCCTGCGGAAAGTGGAAACGAGCACTCCCATTTGAGAGCCGCAGGATGGGGAGCCACTTCGGAGGGAGGACTCTCCTCCTCGCACCTCCTTAAGGTCTCCCTGGAAAGATTCGAAGAGCAGCAGTGCAGTGAGCGATTGGAGCAGAAGATCGACGTGCGAACCCAACTCTGTGCAGGATCCCGGAACAGCAGTGCGGATACTTGTTACGGCGACTCAGGAGGTCCTGTCTTCGTCCAGCATCCTAGATACTCCTGCTTGAAGGAAGTGATCGGCATCACCTCCTATGGACTTGTGTGCGGAGTGAGGGGATTGCCCAGTGTTTACACCAAGGTTCATCTGTACACCGACTGGATCGAGAATATCGTGTGGGGCGAGTAGGCATCAAAATATTTGCCCAACTCATTTGCAACTCCGGCGAAAAGGTGCCAACTTTTTGGCATGTTTAATAAATGGAGATATCTTTTAAATGAGAAATTGATACAAACATGCATTATGTCTTCTTAATTCTATTGTATTGCTGTCGTCGATCAAAAGTTACTTGGCTATTTGCTGCTAAGAAATGTATTCATAATTGGCTCATAAATATTTATAATGGCTTATGTTGATTTGTAGCAATTCCAGGTGTTGAGTCTTCTCAATAGTTTGATCATCGGAATACTTTCTCTATCAGTACTAAAGATTTATATACTAGCACTACAATTCTTAACTTGTTTCACATTTTAAGGATAGAAGTATTTAATCACCAAATTAATCTTTGAAAAGAAAAACTAATATACTCTAAGTAAATTAGTTTCCAAATTAAATGGAAATGGAGAAAGGTAAAAGGCAGAAAGCAAGCAAAATTATATAGAGACGAACATTCCATCCATGAGAATTCTACATTCCTGTTTTTTATAACACAAATATTTCTCAGTACATAAATGAAATAACATCAACCCAAAACGTGTAAAGTGATAAAGAAGTAACTTGAAATCCGGTTAGTAATCTTATTAGAGTAGATTCCCAGCGGGTCAGATGACTCCAAGAATTCAGTGGCTCTGATAACAGCTCAAACAAACCCCCCTAGAAACACTGCCTCCCAAAAATACTCCTCCGTTCATGTCAAAATCAGTTTTGTCAGCTTTAATCAAACGTCGGATCGCGATAACAGGCGGGGCATAACAATCAACTGGGCTTAATCTACGAGGATGTGGCTTTGTGGTGGCGGTGCGAATGGATATACAATACACGATATACAATATACAATATACGATAATCGATAAACGATAAAAAACATACAATATTCAGCGATGAGTGCTCTCTCTCGTCGTGCTGCAGTGCAAGTACTTAAGGCTAGGACACAGTGGAGGTGGCTAAGTGCTAGAGGACCCTGTAGAAGGCCAACAATCCGCGTTGGCCGGATGGACACTGGAGGAGGAGGGCAACTACAGCCGGTAGATGCGGTTCAGGTCGTGGCGTCTCTCGGCGTTCCTGTCCTTGATCTCCTGCCGGCGGATCTCCTGCTGCTTGTAGACGAACAGGGGTCGGAAAACGATGGCCCTGCGAGGACGGTCCAGCAGCTTGGCCTCCACATCCCGGCGCTGGCGACCCGCGTAAGGCCTAAACAGATTCGACTTGGCCGTATCGTGAGCGTACAGAGTGCTCAGGAAGTCAAAGTAGGGCCTGGATTCCAGACTACCCGGTTGTTTCAAAGGGGAGTTATAGCTGAACTGGTTGGGCGTCTCAATGTCCAGAAGAGCGTGGGGAACATCCTGCAGTTGGGGAGCTGCCATCGTCGTAGCTGCCAGGATCACCAGGATCAAAGAGGAAACCTTTGGTGTAGGAAAAAAAGGAAAGGAAAGCAAGCAGTGAGTCGGAGTCATTGAAAGGTGTGAATCGCGAGTGGAGGCCAGTGGCAGAACCATTCGGTGCCAGAGAACCAGAACCTGTCCTATGCTGCGAATTAGCATACAATAATTAATTTAAATCAACCAACGGGCCAGGCAATGATATAACCGCAATCAAATCTAATTTATAGTCGCACGTAAAATATTCATGAGCACGTCTCGAATTTGGTAGGCGTCATCGAGCATGATCCGAGAACCCAGCTGATTCCTAGGCGCCGGTTCGCACTCGGGTACCCATCCAACCGGATGCACCACTCTCTAATATATGCTAACCATCTATAGATTCCCAAAAAAAAAAAAAAAAATGTCCTAAACTATTTCGTATGATTCATTCGCTACATTGCACTGATTGTACGTTTCTTTTTTTTTGCGGTTTTCGAGTTATGTAAAACCTTTAACCGCAGACAAAACAAATTAATTTAAAATCAAGAGCGGGCAGAAGGAGAAGATTGAGATCGAGATCGAGACGGAGATTTTCGAGACTGTAACCGGTTGGCTTTAGTGGTTCAGGGTTAAGAGCTCGAGTGTGTAAGCGACACCAAGGCTCCCCAGCAGGATGGATCTGCGGATGAGCCGAAGATCCGACGAAGATCAAGTGCAAAGCCGCACCATAAACCGATTTTATGACACTTCCTCATGATGATCACAAGATCGAGAAATCGAAATAGAAATAGAAATAGAATAACTTGATTCGACGATAATGCCTTTGGCCTTGTCCGTCGGCGGCGAAAAAATCAGAGTACGCTGTCCGTTGGCAGTGTTTTGCAGCCTTAATTTGTGAATTTGTTGGTCGAAAATGTTAATCGCCGAAACACGTTTACGTTTCTTTGTTGGCCTGTGTGTTTTGGCTCGTAAATTCGATCTCGCCGAAATACTCACTTGCCAAGTGTGCGCAAACATCTTTGTGGGGCTGTTGAGTTGGTCGTTGGGTACCGTTTAATGGCCGTCCGATTTTGATTGGGATTACGGTAGTATCCTGTTTGCCGTCTGGTTGGGTCACTTGTCACTTGTTCCGATTTCGATTAAGATCAGCTTTTTATGGGCGTGCGCACTCGCGGACTTTCGAAGTCGTTCTGATTGATCGTGGATTGCGGGACGATGTCTTTATTATCTTTATGATCGCTTAACACCTTGTTGGCCCCCGGGGCTGATTGCTGATTGGTGATTGCTGATTGCTGTTTGTGTAACTGATTCGATTCGATTCTCGATGCTATCGCCGCTGAGCGTGCGCTTCAACTGTTCAGAATTTTTGTCACAATTCACTTTTATACGGCCAGAGCGACGCTTTCGGGCGGCGAAACGGGTTTGCGGTCTCTGCGCTGCCAATATGCCATATACCCTCCATATGTTTACCCCTCCGGAGTGCCGAGAGGGTCCAGTGTTTGGGCCAAATTGCCAAATGCAGTCGGCCGACCCAGCTGGTCGCGTAATTAACGCTTCGCAGGGGGATCATCTCGATGTCGATGGCGATATCGATCGGTGTCGATCTCCTCTAGGCATCGCATTATATGCGTCACACAATCCCGTGTTTGTTTGCGCTTGGCATTAACCGATCTTCGGCGGGAACTAATTAAACTTTTTCCATGACGCACTCGCTTTTCGCAGCTAATGAGACACTAATTCCCGGTGATCGGATCGGCGGATCAGCGGATCGGAAATCTCTCGCCAGGATGAGGAAACACGGAACACGGAAGCCAAAAGATGAGGGAGTCGTAAAGTAAATCGGAGATCCGATCGGATCCGATCTAGCATCGGATTTCAGTTTCGAGACCATTATGCGGGCCTAAGTTATGCAAATCGCAGATCGCTGATCGCTGATCGCTGTTTGGTGACGCATGTCTGGGGTTCGGCATCTCGGTGTCTCGGCCTCTTGGAAAACTGTCAACCGTGTGCGGCACTTGAGCTTGGCTTTCATGCTTCAGGGGAATCCGAAGGTCGGGTGTTTTCTTGTTAATGTCAATGGTGATGGTAATGAGCCACGCTCGACTGGATCGCCCAGATGGATGGCTAGATAAGCTCCCTCCCCTCTGTCTTCTGACGCCTGCCCGCCTTTATGCCGCACGTGAACGGTAGCAGATCGGATCGAGAATGGGCTTGGAGCTACTCAGGGTTTGGGTTTGGGTTTGGGTTTGGGCTTGGAATCTCGGCATTGGTTTCTTCGAGCTGAAGAGCCAGTGACGTTGGTCCCCCCCAAGTGGTTTCGGTTCGGTTCGGTTGGCAAGACCCGTCTTGGCCGTGTCAATGGCCAACCGGTTGCCTCGCGGGCACTGCAAACTGATTTATTCAATCGGCTAACATTTAGCCAAATTGCCCGTCAACACCCCCGAAATGAAAACGAAACGAAACGAAAACGAAAAACTGGCTTAGAACCTTACTTTGCCTCGACTCGCACTTGCGTCTTTGTGTTTGCCAACTCCTGTGGTCTTTTTGGTCTTTTTGGTCTTTTTGGCCTCTTCTTGCGTATTTTTAGCCAGAGGAGAACCGATATTTCGCCCATAATATTTGCTCAATAAATTCGATTTAATTAGTTTTTGGCTCGAAGCCGGTTTGAAACGCAATAAGACTAATGGCCCGGCGATAAGCGGAGTCGTCGTCGTCGTCACGGGCCAAGCGAAATGTCAGAGAGTGAAAAACAAAATAAAAATGCTTATCAGGCAGGCACTTGCGTCTATATTCTCTATTCAGATCCGACCGGATCGAATCCCCTGTGGGATTATTCAGAAACGGCACTTTTTAATCGCCTTGTGTTGTTTTTACCTTTGTTCTTAATAAATTCATACGAATTATTGCTTCTGATTAGTGCGTGTGCCTTCTCTTTTGGGTGACAATGATAGTGATGAGGAATTTCCCAGAAATCATGAATTAATTAACGCCGTTTACTCACCAAGAACTATCACCACAGATGAGCTGCTGAATCACTTGGCTTTTATTACTGGAGCTCTGATTTTTAGTCGGAAATGCAGGTGTTCTAATTGGAGGAGATGTGTTTCGTTGCTGGGCGTTGACTTCCGCGGAGGAGTGCGACTCACCGAGGTGCTAATTGGCCGACGGGGGATGCGCTTTCCGGCGGGATCGGATTTGGTCGGATGGATTCATTCATTCAAAGGCGACTGGCTGCGCGAAAAAGGTGAGAAAGGGGCACGTTCCGGTTGATCGAGTAGAAACTATCTCCTCCACTTCCCGCCACTCATCCAGATTCCCCGGAATCTGTTTGCGATTCCACTTTGAACCTGCGGGTCGTACGTCATCCGTGGATTTTTCGGTGTCAGATACCCCCTGGTGATAATTAATTATCATCTCGACATTTTCGTCAAAGGCTTTCCACCAGCTCCAATTCGAATTGGACACGACTTGTTTTGTTTTAACGGAAATTTTAGCCAATCTAATTAGTAACATGATTAAGAAAAGGTGTTAAATGCGGATCTTTGGCTTTTTGGGTTTTTGCAACATTAAACTGGATTTGAATTTCAGCGCCAAACTGATCGAGCTTTAGTGAACTTGGAGACTCTCCACTCAAAGTAGCCAGATCGTTAAAAAAATTTAAATAAAGCTTTAACTCAAAAGAAGATTTGAGTGACTCGTATCCGAAAGTTTTTGACATGAATTTAACTCATGTCGATAAAGTTTACATCCAATGAGTGGATTTTAAGTTGAGTGTCACTTTTGATTTATTTAGCCACTTTGCTTTGGTAGATAATTTAAACACTTTCAACCTGAGTCAAAATATTAGATGCTTGTTTATGGGTTTTTGAAGTACACGTAATAAATGCTGTAATGTAAAGAGGAGATCATATAGCTTGACTAGGTCAAGGTTAATTGGTAGTTTCATATATTTTTAACACTTAGCGAAGTGTATTTCCTCCAGCAATTCGATTTGTCTTATCAGTTCCAAAATTAGGTCACTTCAAATTGTTTGATTTTGGTAAAGTGGCTAGTTGTTTGAGCAATTGGAATTTTCAAGAAACAAACACATTGGTTAACTTGTTTTTTTAGATGTTGTACTTGTTTTAAAATATAAAAAAAGTAAAATATCACATCTTCACAAAACAAATTTAAAGTTTTTTTGAAAATAAAGTAAATTTTATATTTATGAAATCACAACATAAAGTTATATATGATTTGATTAAATCATTTTGTATTTATTAAACAACAGTTCCACCAAAATTAACAGTACACTCAAGAAAAACAATGTAATTGTACATTACAGTTAAACTGCTTGATGAAGCTTACATCGCTGATAACAATTTCGAAATTAACGGTTAACCGATTTGCTGGCAACAACAGACTGTTAGCCACCAGGCTGTTAGCTAGCAGTACACGCTAACAGGCAAAGAGAAACCGCTGTTAGCCAACAACGAATATCGTAATCGCTTAAAAACTGTTTCAGAGCATTGCAAGCAACCAAATCACTCGGTTCTTTTCTTACGAATATTGGTAAAATGTGTAAATCGCTGTTTTAAAAACTTAATTTAAGTGCTGCTCCGACCACCTGTCCGTGTTCGCATCGAAATTCGTGTCGCTTTGCTCTGATCGTGCGGTTCTTGCTGATTATCAACAAATGCCAAAATTTCGTCAAGGCGAATAAAAATTTTACATATACACACATATATCTCTGTGCATGTGTGTGTGCCGGCGTGTATGTGTGAAGATCACTCAGTGTGTGTGTGCGTTTGTGTGAGTCTCTGGGCAAATAAAAAACACATTTTTTAATATTTAACTAATATTTTGCACAAATGCCGACAAAAAAACGGCAACATTGGCATTGAAATACACGGAAAAAAAGTATGCAGTGCAAAAAAATTGTCTTATCAGTGGAACGGGAAGTGAGAGAGAGGGCAACAACTAGTGCAACAATAACTATTTCAGATTTATACACCTCATATTTCTTTTCCTCGAAAAAATCTACCCACTCTCTTTGTTATAACTTTTGTGCTTTTTTTGTTGCGTTATTTGTTATTGTTGTTTCGGTTGTCTCGCGATTAGAATTAATTGACAAATGCCAACAACAAATTATTCAGGTTCTTTTTTCGGTGTTAATACTTACGGGCAAAAATTTGCACTGCGAGAAAAGTCGTAGATGCTGGAATTTAAACGATAATAGTGCTTTCCAAAGTAAATGATATTAGTTATCCTTAAAATATAGGATTTGTATTTTACATACATATCACATTTTCCTGGAACTTTTAGGAAAAAACAATTTGATAAGATAAGAGATCATTTGATAAATTGCTTTATTCTTTGAAGTGCCATTGTAACCAACTCTTAAGTGTCATCCCTGAATAACTATCGTCTCGTGATCGGTATAAAAAGTAACAGGATGCACGAAGAAGCCACAAAAGGGAGACGGCGGAGAAAGAACATGAATAAATCATAACTATAGTTAGTGCGATCGCCTCTCGCCTTCTGCGATCGGTTAGACATAAAATTAAAGTACAAATAAACGAAAACATTAACCGGGTTCAATGACCGCCGACTTCTCGATGTGTGCGCGTTCTCAGAGATAGAAAAAGCATAGCAGAGCATATAGCCAGACCTCCACTTCTTTTTTCGGGCCCATTAGCACCTGTCACACCAGTCTTTATCGCGAGTTGGTTTTCGGGTTATCTGAAAAAGCAACAGGTAAAATCAGGTAGCGGCTCTCTCTCACTCTTTCCCTCTCTCTCTCTCTCTTTCTTCCTGTGAACTATCGTAGAGGAGGAAAGGACATATCGATACAAAAACACAGATCGATGAAAACATAATCGCTTTACTTGCAGTTGGTGCCAGTAAATCAAAATCCCCAAAAAGTGCCTAATCACCAAAAATATCAGCAAGTCGGCACCCCTTAATTATAAAGAAATCCAGCTACATGTCACTATCACCTCAACTGAAGCGACAGAAAATGTCCCAGGGAAAAAAGTTCGGCGACGGAGATCCATTTAATTACCAGGAGCTGAACATCATCGGCACAGGTAAGCGGATTTTGTTGTTGGGATAGGTCGGCGCTACAAAGTGGTTTCTGTTTATTTATGGTTGCTCAACGAAACTGTGCGGATTATTAACGATTTACTTAAATTTGTTTACAAACTTTTCGCCATTTCGTTTTACAGCTTGTTTGTTTGATTTGATATTTAGTAGCCCTATTTATTGCTTCAAAAGCGGGTTTATTAATTATTTGTCATTTTAGATAACTGACCTTCTAAAACTATAAATCTTTTGAAAACTTATATCCGTAGGCTTATTTGCTTTATTTATAAACATAATAAACTATTTGTAGAGCACTCGCTGAGTGATGTAGGCGGAACATTTTCATAACCACAACTAATTAAGCGTGGAAAATCAGGAAAGTGGGGAAATGTTGATTAAGAAGTACCCCACGATCAAAACTTCCCCGTTTTGGGGACTGACCATTTTCCCTGCATACTTTTCGGTTCGTTCCAGTGGGCCACGTGTTTTTGTACCATTATCCGAAGATATATTCGATCCCAGATCGATGATCTGACAAGTGGCTCATGGCCTTTTTTTGGGGCAGCAATTACGAATCGTTTTCTGTAAATAAAGTCCAAATCAATTACGTCACCGAGCTGTGAAGAGGCAAAATGTTAATGATGGATATTGTTACTGGCTCTTTGGAGTCAGGTGCTTAGAGGGGAGGGGGTGGGGGCTTAACGCCGAAAGACAGCCCATTCATGGGGCCCTTTTCCCCTCCGCGCAACCCCTTCCGAATTTCATCTGTTATACGGCACACAATTACATTTTCGTCCGTCTGTTTTTCGGTTTCTGTTCGCATTATTGTTGCCCCTTGCCATTCGCTTTCGCTCCAACCTTTCATTGTTGCTTTTATTTATTTTTTGGCTTGGTCTGTGCGCAATTTTTCGAGTTTATTTCTTTATATTTCTTATTTTTTTTGTTTGACAATATCAAATTGAGAGCCCGGTAGCCGACGTCCAAAACGAGTCGAAGTCGAAGTCGTGCTCTCGGCCTTGTGGATCGACTGTCGAAATAGCGGCACAGTTCAACGGAGCCAGGTGGTCTAGAGCCCCCCCCAATTATTCCCATTTGCTCGCAGTGTATGTAGTATGTGGTGTGTAGTATACGGTGTCTGTCAATGTCAACCGAAATAGCCGGTGTCTTCTGGCCGTCCGTCGAGCCCCACGCATGTCTACACACGTCTGCGTCCTTCCTCCTTCCTCCTGCCTCCTCCCATCCGCTCGTTCGGGTGATAAATTTCCGGTGACAACATTTTGTCTCTAGCATTCGATTCTGATTGGGATTCTTTCGCCCTCTCGCCACTCTCTTTTGGCCTTTCTCCGCCGGCGATACGAAAAAAGAAAGATACTTTTGTATCTCGCTGTGACATCAATATTGAATTTCTTATTTCAGCTTTTCGTGTTCTTAGAAGCGATACTGTGTGTTGTTTATAACAAAAATTTAGCAGCAGAGGAAAAATTTGTTTGTAACAAAATGAGACAGTTTAAATAACACGTCATAATAATGATTAAGTACACATTAAAATTTCGAATGGTTTAACTCAAATTTTGTAAATTTCTCAAAACATATTCATAATTTTCATAATCAAGCACTTATCATTTGAGCATTTAATACAATTATTTTGTTTCAATGTGGCCCACACACGAGAGATAAATTCGCTGTGGGAATAAATTATTCATATTTAAGGCAAACGTCACAACAATAAAAAAAAAGTAACTTTTATCGGTTTGCTAAAAATAACATTATGAACATGAAATGTATAAAAACCCGTAATAATTCACCACAGACAAGTTGCTTTTATTAAGAAGCAGTGCTAAATTAAATAATCGATTCTGGGGAATTTTTTTCTCCGTGACTCTCCCATTTCTGCAATCTGGAAATAGTTGCCGGTTATCGCCAATCAGCCGGCATTTCTCGTCCAACTTATCAGCACAGCTGACTTTGGCTGGCTTTTATTTTTATTTTATTTATTTCTTACCCTACGCGAATTTTCGGCAGTTTTACGTGTTCTTATCTGGCCTTGCTTTCGGGTTTTTTTTTTTTTTGTATTTTTTGTGTCTCTGTTTTTGCTTCTGATTAGCATTACCATTTGATTCGGTCATTCGCGAATTTGATCCAATTTTGCTTGGCTTTTTTCAGGAGCTTATGGAACTGTTTATAGAGCCAGAGATTTGATCACCGGAAACATTGTGGCCCTGAAGAAGGTGAGGATCTCGCTGAACGAAAATGGAGTGCCAATGTCCACACTGCGGGAGATTTCCCTACTAAAGCAACTGAATGCCAGCAATCATGCAAATATTGTTAAGTAAGTACATGACTGTTACATTTGGAAATGAAGGCTTAGGCACCGGGCGATGTAATTGCATGTAGCAGGCACACAGATCGTGTATATATAGCGAGAATATGAGGGGTGTTTCTGGTGTGTTATCACCCGCAATTAAGGCCAAGTGGCGCCCCAACTATTTGCCGGGGTAATTTGAAAAATAGCGCTTCTGTTTATCTTTGCACGCTATAGCGACAGTATTTCGCCGATTTGCAGGTGAAGTGGAGGGGGTATATAATATATAGCTTGCGGCCGCAGTTCACCGCCCCTTCTTCGTCCACGCTTTTGGCATATGCCAGTCAAATAACTCTGGAGCGGCGCCACTCTGCTCTCGCTGATAACGCCGCTGTCACTGCAGGCGCAGATCGGCCGATTTTGTATTGGCATTAAGTAATATGCGGCGACCGTTGGGAATTTGAATTAACAGAGCGCTCTGTTAATTGGTTCGATTACAAAATGTTGCTGGCAGCCGATAAACAGCCAATGTTGCGCTCTTTGTGCCTCACTCTCTCTCGCTCAGCTACGATATGGCTTTTTAACATCGTTAGAGGGAGAGTGATCTTTATACCGTATACTGAAAAGAGCGAGCTCACACAACAGAATGTATCTGCAGTAGGAGCTAAAGTTGCGACTGTTAAGTTGTTTGAAGCTAAAAGTATTTTCTGGTTGGAGGGGTAAACCTTTGTTAAATCTCCAAACCTGCAGTTAATAAGAGGTTTTTTGCCTTTTTTTTTATATAAGAATAAAACTTAAATTAAAATAAACTTAGAAAATGTTAAGTACTTTTAATAAATAGAACCATGATTTTTTCAAGTCAAAAATGCTGTTAAACTAACTGCCGGCAATGCTTGCTAACACTATGTTATTGTTTTAACACTTACGCTTTTCACTCTTGCAAACGATCTGATTGTATCTCTCTTGGCTTTTCTCTTTTCGGCTTCGATCGGTATATCGTAAACGTGTGCTTGTGTTTGTTGCGAGTGCTTTGCTTAGTTCTCGAAGTGAACACAGTATGGCCGATGGCGCCAGCAAAGCCAGCAGCATTTTATGCCAGTTTTTTCTATATCTCTCAACATTTAATCTATAACTGTCCCTTTCTCACCTGGGGATCGCACAAAATGTAAACATATATTTACTTCCCCTACTTTTGCAGACTGTTCGAAGTATGCCAGTTTCTGGAGCGCGATGGACAACTGTTGATTCTCCTGGTTTTCGAGCACTTGGAACAGGATTTATCGGATCTTATAGATAGACTGCCGAAAACGGGAATGTCTCCACCTACAATTCAGGTGGGTCTAGGAAGAAGAATTTATACTAAAATTTTCAGCTAATATATATATTGTAATATATTTTTTAGCGCCTCTCGAGAGAACTTCTAACTGGCGTGGACTTTCTGCACTCACATCGTATTATCCACAGGGATCTGAAGCCCCAGAACCTGCTGGTGTCATCGCAGGGCCACCTGAAAATTGCTGACTTTGGCCTGGCCAAAACCTACGGATCCGAGATGAAGCTCACTTCAGTGGTGGTCACTTTGTGGTATCGGGCTCCCGAAGTTCTGCTCGCCCAGCCTTATAATAGCACCGTGGATATCTGGAGTGCCGCCTGCATTATCTTTGAGATGTTCAACCGCAGGGCCCTGTTTCCCGGAACCTCGGAGAAGAATCAGCTGGACCGCATCTTCGAGTGGGTCTACCTACCCAGTATATATATTTGTTTTATTGTTTATTTAAACAATTGTTTATCAATTTTTTAGGCTCACTGGTCGACCCACTGAACAGCAATGGCCCCAGACTATTTCGGTGGCCCTGGAACACTTTCCCCAGCGGCATCCAAAGAGACCGAGAGACTTTTGCCCCCATTTGTCCAAGTATGCTGATGATCTATTGAATGTGAGTACACGTTGCCGAAACTATTTTGCTGAATAACTAACTAATTTTTTCCCCCAGCAAATGTTATCCTACGACCTCCGACTGCGTCCTTCCGCCTTGGCTTGTCTGGAGCACGAGTACTTCCAGCAGGAGCCGCTGATGCCCTAATCACATGTCCCAGAAAAGATAATGGAGGCGACTGATCGTAACGGTTTCGCTTCGTTCTTGTTACAATGTTCCTTTAAGTGTAGTGAAGCATTTTGTTTATTTTTTCGTGTCAGTCCAGTTATTGTGTCCGGATCCGGATCCGGAATGAAGAATACCTTAATATGTTTGTAGTCGTAAGCTAAGTGTAAAGAAAACATTGTCGCGTCGTATAAATATTACTGCCGATTAACTGATAACCGCTTAATTTGAAACGATTCTCGAGGACGTTTGAAAGTCCTCCAAGTCGAAATGTGATACACAAAGTTCAGGAATGCATTATACAATTTCAAAATTTTGTACAACAACAACAATTTATATATGCAATTATACATACAGCATAAACTTATATATTGTGGTTTTTCAATTTTGAAGTGGGATTTGAAAATTTCAATTCCATAAAGTGGGGTAACATATGATATTTTTATATACATGATAAGATATTATCTTCTTAAATTTCTTCAGTATTTAGCTTAACTATAAACAAAATTCAAACGCTAAGTGCTTAAATGGATGAGTTTATTCTATTTCTGTTGCTTAACTTTATTTATTTTAAAATGAAATCTACATCATCAAATTTTAAACATCGATAACTTTTGTTTGTTACTTTTTACACAGCTCTAGCATTTGTCACTTTCTCACGTTTTTCTCTTTCCATCCGCTCTCTTATGCACTTTACATTCTGATAGTCGACTTTTTACAGAACCGCTAACACTTGGTGTGAGTCTTTGCTAAATGTTAACCGGTGTCGAAATATTTGGGCTGCGTCCGCAAAGATCAAATGTTTAGCCTTTGGTCACAGTAAGTTTGCTTTTAAGTCGGCAAAGCGAAAAACGGGGAATGGTAGCTTAATAGTAGCTTTTAACTTTGAAAATCATTGCTAAGTTCTTTTGGAACTGCAATTGACCAGAGTATTGGGAAACAATAATACTATCGCTATAGAATCATTTATAACTAAATATCAGGGGCATTCCTGCAAATAATGAATCAAAACCCCAAAAGAAGAAGAACTAAGCAATGATTTTACAAAATAACGAAAACATTCAAATTTATCTATAATGTGCGTAATTATTTACAGTTTAAAACCAAACCAATCATCGTATAGATTATCAATCGATGACAGTGACTGAGGCCCAACCATCGATACTGCCATCGATATTTTTGCAGCTCTACCGCTCATCGCTAACTTCCGCCTCTTTTCCGACGACAACTTGCAAAGAAAAGTTGTGTTTTTCGTACTTTTTGCACAATCCACGTTTCGTGTCAAGAACCCAAGACTTAAACATGCGTTACGTGGCTGCTTACCTTCTGGCCGTCCTCGGTGGCAAGGACTCGCCCGCCAACGCCGACCTCGAGAAGATCCTGTCCTCCGTGGGCATTGAGGTCGACACTGAGCGTCTGACCAAGGTCATCAAGGAGCTGGCTGGCAAGAGCATCGAGGAGCTGATCAAGGAGGGTCGCGAGAAGCTTTCCTCCATGCCCGTGGGTGGTGGTGGCGCCGTCGCTGCCGCTGATGCCGCCCCCGCTGCCGCCGCCGGTGGCGACAAGAAGGAGGCCAAAAAGGAGGAGAAGAAGGAGGAGTCCGAGTCCGAGGACGACGACATGGGCTTCGCTCTCTTCGAATAAGTGGCTGAGCAGGCGATTATTCAGTGCAAAACACTCGCAAGGCGGAGAAGATAGAGCATCGTTTTGGAGTACCGGTCATATCCACATGGCCGCCAAACGCAATTTTGTAGCCATCCGATGACCATTTCTACCTAATAAAAATCTGCAGTGTTTGCACTTTATATAAACCGAGTGAATTTGTGTTATTTGTGCGGTGAAATTGAATATTTTGTTGGTTTCGGTGGCCTAAACCACATAACATTGAGCCCACGTGTTGGCTAACATTCTGTTGAATGCACCTATGTTAGATGAACAGTTCTTGGTATCAACTATGTTAACTTAACAGTCGCCAGGGCTGCACTACAAACTGGATTTTAGATAAGTCCAATTCGAAATTCTTTTTGTTTACAATATAGGTAACTGGAAATGGAAGCGATAACTTATTGGAGTTTAATAAAGAATTGAATTAAGGATTACATCCCTGTAAACGGGAATGACAGCGCTCAAAATCAGAAGGTTACATATAAAATATACTTACATAAATATAATGTTAATCGATGTTAATTTTTGTAGACAAAGACATCCTCCTCGAATACTTATGATTTTGTTGAAAAACTTTTCATTTTTAGAACTATTAGTTGTTTTGAAGACCACAAAAAAGTAACAAGGACTTTGTGTAGTTTGAGTTTTTAAAACTCTTTAATAAATTAGTATTTTATTTGGTTGAAATTAAACCAACGGACTTATTTTAATACACTTAATTACACCCAGAAATTTGTTCACAAAGGTAGACACTAAGGAATGCAACTTTTAAACTTATTTACAACTATAAATAAGTATTTTAGGCTAGGCCCACAATCGTATAGAATATCAGAGGCAGCACCAAGTTGTCCACCTGGTCGGTAAAGGCCTCCACCAAAGCAGAATTCAAAGCAGCGAAGATAGTGGCGAACCATTTGGCTTGGGTCATGGCCACCAAGCCGGAAATCTCAAGTAACCAAACGGCAAGAAGGATGGACACCACGAAGGCAATAGTGCCCTCCAGGGAACGGGAGGATTCTGCAACGATTGTTCATCAATATAGTACTTTGCTTTTACATATATAGGGGAAGATTACCATAACTCAAAAAAAGTCTCAAAATATACACAAAAACTTTTCTGGGTTTGGAAAACTAGGAAATAATAAGGTAGTTTTTTAATATAAGGACATATTTTTTTGCTACCTATTCCAAACCTTTTTTGAGTTACGACAGTCTTTCAGTAAATTTAATAGTACGTTAATGTAGTCAAACTCACTTCCCCACTTGTTGCGGCCCAATTTGGAGCCCACAACACTGGCTGCCGTGTCTCCCACACCCACTGCCAGAATTCCCGATAGCAAGGCCAAGGTATTGCCTCCAGAGCATGGACACGGGCTCATCCAAATGGGCATGGAACAGCCGATGAGCAGACAGAACGGAGTCAAAGCCAACTCCCCGGCATCCTTTTCGTCCTTGAAGGAGCGAAAGGCTTCTGCTAATCTGTCTGCGAACGGAGGAATCTTGAGGAGTCGCACCAGTTCCAGGACCACAAAGGCAGCCAATGCAACTCCAGTTGCCAAATACAGCAAGGCGCATTCGAAGATCAACCCAGGAATATAAACCATCACAATAAGCAGGTGAAAGATCTTTCGCACCCGCGTGTTTGCCTTTGAGGAACTACCAATTTGCCAGGCTACTGTGATGCAGGTTAGTACAACCAGCAGGAGATAGAATACCAATATGGCTAGTCGGTCGCGATCCTGGATTATGAACTGAATGAGGGTTAGCAGGGGAAGGGGTTTCGTCACCGGCATACAGGTGACAGCCACGATGAGTTGGAACATCCACAGGTAAAAGCAGTAGGGCTTCCTCAACGATGGAAAAGCGACGAGAGCCAAGCAGAACACCAGCAGCCAAAATAGAGCGTTCTGAAAATAATGTTCACAATTAATGTAATTTATATGTCAGTTGTGAATTAAATTGTATCCATCTTACAGGAAAAAATATTTGAATTTAGGTTTAAAAAATGTACACAAAGTTGAATGCTTTCTAGCTTTAAAAATTGGATGTTAACTCATCAAAACTTTAAAAGTTATTAACGAACTTTAAATAAAAATCTAATCTATGGACAAATGTATAAATCCCAGCTATACGCACCACCATAATCATGTTGAGTGTCTCAAATTCATCAGTTGGCCAGGAACCGCCACAAAGAAATCCGCTGAGTTTGTGGGTAGCACTCATGGCGAAGAGCACCAATCCCTGAATCAAAACCGAGGCCTCTCCATAGGTAAAGGATTTTTCAAAACCCTTCAGAGTGTAAATATAGATTTGCTGATACGAGGCGGTCATTAGGAACCCCACGATTATAGCGAAGGAAAGCGACGTGTCTGCCAGCATGTAGAAGCTCAAACTGGTGGCCACTCCAGGTAAGAGACTAACCAAACACTTGACCAAAATACCGGTTTTAACAAAGGCGTAGACGAAGAAACATAGGGTTTCCAGAGCCATTCCGGCAGCTGAAACAGTGAGGATCCACTGCATCCTTTCCGCATCCTTGCATCCCGGCGGGGAATTCAACAGGCGGACGGCCAAGGCCAATGGAAGGAGCAGACACAACCAGCCACCGGGTCCCGCGTTGGGTCTACAAAAGGGTCAGATAAGAATCCGGTTTGTACTGATAAGGAGGAACTTTGGACTGCCTCTTAGTTGAAACTATTACTAACCTTGGCGCCATGGCCTTCAGGCTAAATACGCCCTGACATTGGGTGCTCCTCCTCCGATGGCGAACTCCTCCTAGTCCACTACTGCTACTATTTGTGGAGGATCCACAGGAATCCGTTTCCGAGTGCTCACTGTCCGTTTCTGGGCTCCGCATTATAGTGACATGTCTTCTGCAAAATCCGGGGTGTCTGATGTATCCGATAATGGGTCAAGGTATGGAGAAATTCCCACGACTTCCCTGCAAACTTCGGGAAATCGTCGTTGTTTTGCATGCACTGGAACACTTGGTCGTTGGTTGTTGTTGTTGCTGGAAACTGTTGCTTCGGGCTTAAGTGCACTTAGGTATTTTACGGCATCTCGCTATGTGGTCACTCTAAGCGCCAGATGATAGTGTACCCAGGTTTTATCGGGGTGGTTGCAGTTGGCGTAAAAATGAAAATATTTTTGAATGATGGTGAAAGAACTTAAAAAATTTATAGTAACCAAAACTTTTTTTTGGATTGTTAGTACTTCTAAGTACTTCATTATCTTTTTGGATTTTTTCATTATTATTGCAGCTGAAAGATTCAATACTTTTACAAAGTTCTGACTGGAAATAAGTACGCTTTGTAAGGTTAAAAATGTGCCAGTATCCAACTCTCGGCAACTGATAACGTTGCATTTGTTAACTCAATAAAAGCAAGTTTTTGATTTCTTGTATTTATATTTCAAAACCAAACCTCATACAAATTGCATTTAGCATAAATAACATTGAGAAAATATTGAACTGCAGGGGAATATTGACCCGCATTTAAAGCAGTCCAAACAGGTAATAGAGAACGGGCAGGATAAGTGCTGCTTTAGCTCCCGAAATTCCGGTAACGCAAATAATCAGCTTAAAGATTCCATACCAGAAGGCGAGCTGCAGAGCGACATGAAGACCCAGGAGACTAAAATAAATAAATGGGTTAATATTAGCTTTTATTTATATTATAAAAAGTTCTTACATTTTGTCCTTGCGACGTGCCTTTTCCAGGTTCTTGGGCGGCTCCTTGCTGAGGTACTGACGCACTCCCAAAATCGTATTGGCGAAGTATTCATCCCACGTCAGCTCTCCAATGTCGATGATGAACTTCTTTTTGTCTACCAGACTCAATGTTTTGGAAAGTGCCAGTAGGCGTTTGCTGTCGAAGTGCCATTCCGTGAAGATGAACCTTTCCAGGGTATTCAGTGAGTTCCAAACGTTCTTGTGCAGTCGAACCAAACTACAAAAAAATAAAAAAATTTAATTTAATAAATTTAATTAATATTAAAGCCTACGGTATTCTGAAGTTTATTATTTTCCTAATTAGCAACTATTTCTGAAATCCTTTTCATTTTTAAAGAGACAATACTTAAAAAAATATTACAAAATTACCTATAGTACAAAGAAATATTTATGGATACTTGAAATAGGTAATGTTTAGTTAATTTCAATTTTTGGTCATTAGGAATAAAAAATTTAATATAATAACAGAATGAAGTAAGTAATTAAATCTTAAACGATAAATGTCGAAAATATTTAAGATCTCTTTTGTGAATGAAATATCGATGGTAATATCAGTTAATTTTTCGTTGGGGTGGTACTATAAGTAATAAAAATATAAGTACAATTATTTTCTGAAATAAATTTGTATTTAAAACTCTTTTTATGAGTAATGCCTATTTTTGATTGCTTGGTAGTTCACAATCCAGCTAAACTGATACTCACATGGGCCTGCCGCCTCCGATTTTCGTGACCAGATCCAGGATAATAGCGGGAATGAAGTGGAAGAGGATGGCGCTCAGCCGGAAGACCCAGAGGCTCTTCACCAGGCGCAGATTGGGATACCAGACGGCACTATTGAGCGGGTAGTCGTGCAGGTAGCTGTTGATCTTGTCCGCCATCAGTTCGAACCGGAAGGGCTTGTATGTGCTGGAGGTCAGGTGGAAGATCTGCAGCTCGGCCGGACGTCCTCCGTTTTTGGCCTGCAGCGAGTTCACATAGTAGCCGGTGGTTATGATTCCATTGACCACCACATCGATGGGTATGTAGTCCATGATGATGCTGGGGTCCAAGGGAAGACGGCGCAGCACTCCCTTCGAGGCGCCCATGAAGAAGCCTTGGGGACCGTTCTTCGAGATGGTCCATCCGGGAAGGGGTTCCTTCCAAGCAGCGGTGACTACAGGATAACAAGAATATAATTTAGTTTTTAAGGAAGAAGGATAATCCTGTGAAGTACTCACTCATGCTGGGACGCACAATGCCGCAGGGGAATTTTCCAGCCACATTGGCCACTTCGTGTTCTGCCAGGTGTTTGGTGAAGGTGTAGGTATTGGGGTGATCCTTAAGCAGTCTATAGGTAAATATTTATAATTATTTAATATTTGTTTAAAAAGGTTCTAACAATTAAATATCCCACTCACTTTGGTTCTAGTTCCTTAAGAGCCTCATCGTTGAGCGTCTCCGACAGCTGGATGATCTTCTCGGGATCTTCGGGCGAGGGATACAGCTTCTCCTCGACCTTGGTCAGATAGGCATTTACATAGGCACTGGAAACATGCACCAGGGCATCCAAGTTCTTCAGCTGTTGGCACAGCTCCACCACTCGTCTTGTGCCCCTCAAGTTAATGTTGGTTGTTTCCTTCAGGGATTGGAAAAAGTCCAAGGTGGCAGCCGAGTGGAAGACCACATTTACATTGTCGATCAGGGTTTGGCGATCCTTGGGCGAGATGCCCAGATTCTCCAGACCCACATCACCTTCGATGGGAACGATCTTGGAGAGACGGGACTCCAACTGGAGCTCCTTGAACTTGTCGAACACCGAGTTCTTCTTCAGCTCTTCGAGTCGCTCTTGCACATTCTTGCCCTTTTTGGCCCGCATCAAAAGGTACAGTGTGCCCACGTTGGGAACGTCCCGTAGGAGTTTCTCCACAATGGTGACGCCCACGAAGCCAGTGGCTCCCGTGATGAAGACATTGCGACCCTCATAGAAGTCTGTGATGGGTGAGCTGAAATGTTGAGAGTTTTCCAATCAGTTGAGTGCTGCGACTTGTGTTTATATAACGAACTACGACCACATTTATCAACCTCATAAAAGATGAACCAAACTTTCTCCCATCGCCCATTCAAATAGCCAGACTCCCAATGGAGCAAACGTTGCTTACGACACTCGTTCACCCATAAAACCTTCAGGGGAGAGCATCTTAAACTGATTGTCTGGCTAAAACCCGTTTTTCGTCGTGGGCTTCGCGTTCTAAGTGCCCATTGTATACCCCCAAATATTGATCTAACTAATGATTGTTAGCAGGTGTTGACTGACGGGTCAATGCTGGAATTCAAATCCATGTTGTGGGTGCTCCCTTGGAGCTTTGGAGTAAGCACTCGTCTAAAAACTCGTCGTGCGATTAGCGAAATTATAGGGTTTGATATGGTTTTTCTACGGTTGTAGTTTGCTCAGTGCCCCTTGACTTTTGAATATAGGGTGTAAAAGTACTCTACATTGTAATATTCGAAAAATGTTATTTGATTATAACTGATAATATCTGATATAACATTAGAAATTAAATATGTATAATAAAAAGAAATAATAATATTGTATATCTCAATTGCTTATTTTACTTCATGCTTTTTACGTTTAAAAGAAATATTGAGCTAAACTTTAAAAAAAAATCTTGGAAGTTAACCTGATCTTTCAAGATCAACATTTTTTAAATTATCTTAGTTTATAGTTTAAACCTTTTAATATGCTTTTCGTCGTTAAAAAATCGTTTAAGTGATTTGTTTTGCCAAATCTTTAACACTACATACCTATTTTTACTTAATTTTTTAAGGTTCGGGAAACCCCATTTCCAATTTGCGATCAACTGGTTTCCCAACTGATCCGATTGAGTTACCAAACATATTGGGACCTCAGCGGACACGCAACTCGATCATTCAATTAGCCAAGTCTGGCGCATTTCTCTTTTAATGACCTCCATCGCAGTTCGCTGTCTCCGCTTTTTGTTATGCCAAATGATTTTATAATGACGATCATTGAAGATGATTTCTGTGTTGTTTGCCTCCCTCCACCGATGCGTGATATAATTTCTGCATAACAAATTACATTTGGATGGTAGGGAATGTGAATGCAACATTTCCTACATTTGAATATGCAAAAACCGAATGCAAAGTTTCTTTTGAGCAATTAAGCCCTCGAGATGGCACACACCTCAAAAGTAAATAAAGTGCAGTTGAAGCCTTTGCAGGTGCTCATGTTTACCAACCCGAAAAGGCAAGTCATCATTTTGGCCAGGCTCACAGTTCAACAGCTTGTTGGTAAGCCACATTGTGCTTTCACTTTGGGGTTGGGAAAAAAAGTTAAGACGGAAGGGATAGGTGACCCAATCAAGACGAATGGCTAATAACCCATTTAGTGGATTTGCTTAATTTATTAAGTTTTGTCTCCAGCATTCCGCCTTACACCTTCTTTTTGGCCATCTCTTTCGCTGTTGAAAATTAACTTTCTTATCAGTTTTAAATCAACTTCTGAGATTAGATTTTTCTGTTGGCCAGTTGGGAGCTTATCTAGTGTAATTAAGTGGGTCGATTTATGGTGGCAGTGCTACTTGAAATTTGTTTGAAATTAGGTTTTGGTTTGCCTTGGAACTGATATTGCCAACAAAATCAAAGGCTACGGCTTCAACGGAAAAGAAGTCAGTTTAAACTAACAAAACAATATATAATTATTTAAGAGATCTTCTACAATTGAGGAAATAATGAAGTAGTGTCGATTTAAACAATTCCTCTTAATATACCTCACTTCTTGCATAATTCAATATCATTTGCAGCAATTTACCGCATTCTATAATGACTGGCGTTAAGAACTCTTATTTCATTAGCTTGCACATAAACTTAACTGCCTGCCCACCTCGGCAATTAAGTTACTCGACTTTGAGTAACTGACCCTACCAACTGCATTCAACCTTGTGCTGCCCCATAAATCTCTGCGAAATGGTTATTAATGTTCGTCCCGAAAATGTTTAGCAACCTGTCAGGATGTGATGGCTATAATATTTTACGAGCCCGTTTCCCTTCGGTTTCTTTTGATATGTTAACCTGTAATTTTCCACATGATTTCCTGCTTGCCGTCCATTGACGTCATATTTCAGAAAAGGGAACGTAATACTATCTATCAACAAGAGGGCGCTTAAACGGGTCAAAGTTTGAGTGTGAAAACTAGCATTATTTGCATCTCTCTCTATCGTTGTATCTATGCACAGACACATTCAACAGGTCAACGAAATTTTCCATTGTTATTTGATGCAGGCGACTCTCAGGTGATAGGTTCTCATTGGAAAAAGAAAGTGTCCGACTTAATGACCGACTGCCAGATCGTAATAAAGTGGAATTAGTCGCCAACGCAAGTGTTAATTATAGTACAGTATGGCCTAAACAGCTTCAACTTCAATCTATGTAAAAATATTTTAGCTTGAAATATATATTTCAAAACAAGCAATGAGTTAGGAGATCATCCATTTAAAGGTTAAACCTATGAAAGTCATTTTTATTGGTTGAGTGAGCTTTATGGCAGTTTGAAGTACAAGTTATCGTTAACTTGGCTTTGGCATTGTTCTATGTGTTTGAACTGGAGTAATTTTCATATTAAAAAAGTATATTTTTAGGCTATTAACTGAGTTACTGATTAGTTTTTGTATATTTACTTTTTGCGATAAGTAAACGCAATGACTCAAAATATACTGTTGACCCGCAAAAATTTTATTTTTGCAGGAAAAAAATCGGTTGTATGCAAAGATCAGTTGGGTTTTTAATGGGTGGTAGATTATTTGCAAACTTCGTATCATCACCCCAGAATTTTGAGGCAACTCGAACTTTGCACTGCCTTTCTAACCTCACAAAAGGCGCTCGAAAGCGGGGAAAAGAAAAAAGCAGGCCGAAAGTTGTCAAACGTGCTACCAAAAATAATTCCCAACAAAAAGCCAGCAGAAGCCGTTGTTTGGAGCCAAATTGGGCGAGACTTACCTGGCCATGGTTTCTCAGCAGGTGTGGTAATTGCCAATAATAATGCCAGTTGCAGTCTATCTGCTCGTTCCGATAATGTATTTAAGCTAAAACGTCGGCTTAGAACGTCGAAATTTCTCTTTTTCACGTATTTCTCTTTTAGTCGGTTTCCTCCTCGTCTTATTTCCTTCGTCTTTCTATCTTTTACTCCACTGTTTTTATTGTTGTTGCGATGCGACTGTAAACAAAGTACCAACACCAGTGCAACGGCACGTTTGTGTGCTGCGATGTGTGCGAGTGTGTGTGAATGGGCGAGTTATAGCTCCGATTCTCCGATCTTCCGATTTCGAACGTTAGCCGGCAACAGTAAAACTTCAACTGAATCTTTATTCCGTCAATGGCCACAGAAATGTGCTCGGCCACAAAGCCGAACGATTGCGGATGATCATTAAGTACGCTCCGCGGATCGTCATTATAGCTATTACGATTCGTCGGGCAAACCAGTTATCCAGCGGCGCTCCAAAAAGGGGGTCTCTCACATAATTTATTGCCCAGTTAACCCACCGACTTTCATGGTTTGCTATCTCGGAGATACGATATTGCCTGCAGTCGGTGTGTATTGCTCACTGAACTCTCTGAAGAAAGAGATACAAAAAGAGCAACTCTCTCTGCAGATACATTTTAATTTCATACCCATTAAGCGTAGAGTAAAAGGGTATACTGTATGTGCTGAAAAGTATCTTACAGGTAAGGGGAATTTGAACAATGAAACCTTGAATACTAAAGGGCTTAAATAATAGGATTCAATGTGCAAATTATAGTGATAAATACGAATGCGGATCAAGTAACTATAAAAAAGTTGCCTCGTCTATTAATAATGTTAATCTGAGTAACGGGTATCTGACAGTCGGGCACTCGACTTTAGCGTTCTCTGTTGTTATATCTATAGATACTTTTCAAGATAAGTTTAGCGCACCTGCCGGAAAAATATGGAACTGTCTGCTCAAAAATAAGTTGAGCCATGTAGAGAATAAAGTAGTAAATGCAATCCCATTTTTAAGATGTAAGAGTATAAATATTAAAGCTGGAGCTTGATTATTTTGCTTGTAACATAAGAATCTTAAGTCAAAGAATCATAGACTCAACGAACATGACCTATGATTTCAATAAGTCTTTTGAAACTTGTCCGCTTACAAGAACAAAACAAACAATCAAGATCACATTATTCAACAAAAACAAACAATAAACAATTTAAAAGTATATCTACCCTTAGCTATATAATTTGGGGTTATTTACAATTTAATAATCAAAAGACAATCTTAATCTCTTGACAACATAATATACATATTTCTATTTCGACACTAGCGTTCCCCCTTAAGCAATGTAGAAAATAATGTAGAGTAAATCATTTGTTATTTAAACATTTATTTGTTATGTCTATTAAAAATGAAAACAGTTTGGTAAGCCCATATGCTTGAATTGTATCCAGAAGAAAACACATTAATTTTTCTTAATATTAAAATCATATTTATTTGAATAATAGTTACATATTTAATCATTTAAAGTTTAGTTCTCGTATTCTTCGACTATTTGACTATAAACCGGTTGATAATTATTACAACAATCTAAAATTGTTCATTATTTTTACATTAAGTGTTTAGCTAGTGTGACTAAGTTTTGGGCTACTTTTGCATTGCTGTGTGAATAGATTTTGTGTCTCGTGTTGCTTTGATTGTTGGTATTATGATACACTTTTCTGACTTGTACTTGGCTTGTGTGAAAGATCTTAAAAGTAAAATACATGATACCCTACTAAGAACAAACTACGGATGGAAACGAACAACCATTTGGAGAGGATCGGAATTGGAGCTGGAATATTGCACAATCCAACGGTTGGCCATCGATCCAGAAACCGGGCTACAACCAAACGAGGAATCCCCAGATCAGGAGCGCCAACGCCAGACCGATCTTCGGGCCCAAAGTTAAAGTTAGGGCAAAGTACAGGACGGCAAAGATGACGACGTATCCCGCATAGTACAGGAAATTAAAGCTAGAAGTAGGAGAAATTAAATATGATATAATAAGTAAATTATTTAATATGACATATTAACGATTTTTATACTTACACCTTCCAGTAATTGCGATGCCATGCCGTAGTCACTGCCGACTCCTTGAAGTAGAAACGCCGGATTCCAATCAGACAGCGATCGATGAACTCGGACCAATCGCACTGGCTGGCATCGAAATTGTACCGCTTCCGATCGCTCTCTGGTATTAAAGCTGATATACGCAGCGCATTCTTTAAGGAGTATCGGAAGTCCTTGTCCAGGAAGTAGTCAAAAGCCTTGGTTCCCTTTTGGAAAACGCGCATGTACTCGTAGGCTCTGAAAAATGGATAAATATATTTTTCGATTATAGGGTTATAATTTCCAACTAATTTTTTGTGGGAAACTAAAGTGCTGTGATTACGTTTGTGTGTCTTATAATTCCCAACTAGTTTTTGGAAAAAAATCCCTTAGGTTTTTGATATGATGTTAAATCTTACTGACTTTTAATATTGAAGTTCCGTTTAAAAAAAAAAATACTTCAAACATTAATTTATTCAATTCTAGTAAAACAAATTAGTATATACTCTAAGAATCCTTTTTTCCAACCAACTTACGTGTGCTGCGGCATCCCAATTCCGAATAGCTTCTCTGGAATAATGAAGACCAATGCTGGCAGCAAATGGAACAGGTAGAAGAACAAATTGTACCGCCAACCATTTCGCAACTTCGTCACCGGCTTCCAAACGAAACTGTTGGGCGGATGACGCTCCACACTATCGTTGATAATCGTACAGAACTCGGCGAGATTGAGAGGATTAACCTCTCCGGAGGTGCAGTGTATGATTTCCGGCTGCTCCACTTTCCGGGTGCCCACGTACCATCCCATGACCAGTGAGGAGTTGATCACGTAGTCACAGGGTATAATGTCGATCACAGCATTAGCATTTCCGCACATTGTCCGGAAAATTCCCTTAACAAAGCCGGCCAAGAAGCCCAGGTGACCAGAGTTTGCATTACCCACCCAACCCTTCATGGGGTTTTCCAGGGTGCCATAAACTGCGAGTAGATAATCAATATTGGTTACTAAATCTATAATTGTTTTAGTAGTTAACTTACCAATCGATGGCCTGACTATGGCTGCTGGCAGTCCGGACATCTCGGCCATCAGCAGATTCTCCGAGAGGTTCTTGGTGAACGTATACGTGTTGGGGTGATCCCGAATGTATCCCTTGCACTTTTGATCGGTGAAGTCCTCCCAGGCCGAATCGTCCTCGGCCATCTTCATCATCTCGTACGGATCGAACTGTGACTTGTACACCTCCTCGGCGATCAGACCTCGATTATTGCTGTTGCAGAAGGCCGTGGAGCAGTAGATGTAGGCGGCCAGTTGCTTCACTTGCTTGGCCAACTCGATGGTTCGCATCGTTCCCGTAAGATTGGTGCGAATGGCAGTTCGCAGCGGGGAGCTGAACTTGATGGTGGCGGCACTGTGGTAAATCACATTGACCCGGTCAATAAGCTCCTGCAGGAGCTCGGGGCCAAAGCCAAAGTTCGGTTCACTCAGTTCTCCGACCACCGGAACAACCTTTGCCAAAGTCTTCTCCGAATACTTTTCGAAAATCTACAAAAGGTTGCATAAAAAAATATAAATAAGCATCCTAATTTTAGAAAGGCGGAAAGCATTTCAGGATCTCTCGATCTCTTTAAACGCTTTAAATTTACGAGCAGAAATCGAAAACCAGCATTTTGGAGAGGCGAAACATTTTGTGGGTCGGTTATTATTAGTTTTCAACAGATAGTAAAACCAGTGTCAGGTAATAACTGATTTTACTATTGCCAATAGCAGACAATTTACGAGTTACACTTTTATGTCTCTTAAAATCCAGACCAGACCAATGTATTTTTCTCCCTGCAGACACGGATGTTGAAAAATAATTTAACTGCTGTTTGGAGGTCGAGTTGGCAAAGATCCACGCCCACCTTACGCCCAACAAATTATGATTGTTAACACTGAGTGTTTTCTTCTGTATTTCTACCATTTTTGGAGGTACTCGTTAGTAAGCAATTTCTAAGGCAAACAACATTTGCTGTTAACTGCTTTTTGTTACGCCATTAAAAATGCGTTTAAAAATATAATTAACGATATGTGAAGTGTCTCGTAAGGAAACAAAGAGAAAGAGCCCACGTAAAGAAAAGACCGGCAAAGGTGGGTCGAAGGTTTGAGTACACTTTAAGAGGGTATGCAAATGTTTTAACTATCTATCTTGGCAATGTTAAAAGTATAATTGTATTCGGTAAATATGAGAATAAAATCGGATAAATCGCTTTGAGACTACAATAATTAATTAAAAAGTAAAAGTGCGTGAATTCCAAAGGCAACTGAATAGTAACACACAAGTAATAAAGAATTGATAATATCGATGATAAACGAATATATGTGATGAACAGTTGAATTAAAATAAAATTCAGAATAAAATATATTTAAACCAAAGAAAAGAGCATTACTTGTTTCTGAATGTCCAAGAAAAAGAAAGGAAAATAAACTCCCCACCGATCGCTCTGTGCAGCGGAAGAGGTCGACTGGGTTACGACTTTGACAAATTAACGCTCCATAAAGAGACGCGTAATTGGCTTTAATGATACACCTCGCAGACGGCGCGTCGGGGGCAGATTCGTGTCAGGGGGCGTGGCCGGCGCTGCCCCCTTTTGAGCCGGTCAAAATAATTAAGGAGAATGCCACCAGACTTACCGGCTTCTGCAGCAGTCGACGGATCCGCTCGCTGGGATCGAACTTGCGCTTGCCCCGGACCAAAACGTAGATGGTTCCGATGTCTGGATGTGTGTCCAGCAAAGCCTCGATGAGGACGGTGCCCAGGAATCCCGTTCCGCCGGTCACAAATATGTTCTTGTGGGCGAAGAACTCCGGAATGGTGAGCGATGTGCTCAAGTGGTGTCCATTAACCCGCAGCTTTCCATTTCCGATGCTGTTGTTGTTTTCCGGGGGAGAGGTGGTGCCGCCATGTTCCGTGATGACAGCCATGGTGTAGGGCTCGAGATTCGTCGGCGGCGCCAATTTGCTGCTGCGATTTAAAATCAGTTGGGCGAGCTGAGGAGAGAGGAAATTGAGAAGCAAGGAAGCCGTGACATCGGTTAGTTCAAGTTCATTAGCTCAACTGGATCGGTGCGACATAAACTGCAATAAAGCCGGCCATCGAGGGCAGTGCCGAATAAAAAACCAGTAAGACTCCTCAGTGTGTCAAGTTTACTATGGCTTGCGGCGGAAGTGCATCATAAATCTGTTATCAAAATTAGATGGAAGTGGAGTGCACGATGCGGAAAGCAGACAACCTAGATCGGTGAATGTCTAGCAAAGTTAAATGCTGAATATTTAAACTTTCCACACTTTCCCAAAATCGGTGTTTAAGTAAATGGACTTTTACTTTAAAGGCTAACAGCTAAGGTGATAAGATAAATCGTAACTACACCAAAAAGCGATAAAGAAGATTTTATACAGACAGAAAATATGTATGTATATATAAAAATTGCACATACATATGTATATTTAAAAATGTAGTGTTGGAAAATATGTGTAAATGTTTTGCTTACTAAAATCTTATCTAGTAAAAGTGCCAAAATTCAAAAGTACTTTCTAAGTTCTTACCGTTTGTCGTAAAAACAAAGCTCATATCATTTCTATACTCCCTTTGACGTACAGTAGGTCATGATACCCTCGTCCATTTTTTTATTAAACTGGGGAAGCATTGCCTTTTACTTTCTGGGAAGAAGCTATCAGCGTGTTCATAATATTCCCAGTTTGCAAAGCATTCAGTTCACTAAATTTCGGTCTTTTTCTTTCAGACGATTTTTAGTCATCAAAATTGAAAATTCCAAAATTCGGTTCGGAAATTTTAGACTTAGAAGCCGGGAATTCCCCCAAAATTATAGTTTGTTTGAAGGAAGTATTTAGTTAAGATTTCGGCAAAATGAATTCCACTTTTAAAGTGGCTCGAGTGGGCCTAAATCGTTGTTGGCGGTTCGTGAGCCAGAAAGCCAGGGGTGAAGTTTCTGGAGTGAAGCGATTGCCAGTGGCTTCCGGTCAAAAGCGTCGTTATGCCGAAAGATATACCTTCGACGACAAAACCCAGGCTCAAATCGAGGGCTTAAGAAGGGAGGCTGGTGAGGCTCCTCAGGAATCTCCTTGGCGCGATAGCGAGTGGAGTGCCGATTTTCCCGAGCGCTTGAACGAGTTGGGCTACGAGTCACACTGCAACGATCGGCTGTATATAGCCAAGAACAAGCACCGGGACGCCCGGGAAAAATACATAATGGAGAGGGAGGAGCGACGTCTGGAGGCCCGAGAAAGGTTCGATAGTCACTTTGCGCAGAGTTCAATGGAACCGGAAGCCATGCGCAGGCGCACCATTTCGCAAGATCCCGTCGATCATCAGAAGCGTCAGGCGGCAATTATCGAACAGAACCGCCGCAAGTGGCAGAGCCGTCCGGAATCGAGGCGGGAAACCAATACCTCGGGGATAACCTATCGCCCAGACCGCCAAAAACAAAAAAAACTCGAAGAGTATTTGCAAAGCGAAGCGGAGGACTTTCAACACCTGAAGCGCAAAATGGAAAGACCAGTGGAAACCGATAGTCAGACCGATAGTCAAACAACGGTCTTCGATCCCAATCGTCCCACTGCCGAGTGGCTGAAGAAACGCGAGGAGGAAGCCGAGGCGCAATACTGGCACTCCTGGCACACCTGCCCCGGTTCCCGGGATAACGAGACCACGGAGGAGGTGAAGCATCACCTCAAGCGCAAGAGGGTGGTGCCCATCCCACCCGCCTACCCGCGAGATTCCCAACGACGTGGCTACCACCAGATAGTGCCACCAGCTTACCAATCAAAAGGCAAAGCTGTTGTGGTGATCAGCAGACGCCGTCCCTCTGGCATCGAAAGGCAGTTCCACAAGTTCGCCACAAAACAGGCGACTCCTTGGCATCCGGACTTTCCCGAAACACTCGCCAATGCCCAACCTCTGCCTCAACCGAAGGTTGTGCCCAAGAAACAGAAGAAACAAAAGAAGCCCGAGCGGAAGGAGGAGCGTCGCTCGGTGGAGCCACCCCGATTCCGGATGGTTGTAAAAACCCGCACTCCAGTCCCGCGTCCCTCCACCCCCGTTTGCAGTTACTCTGGTCACCTGGAGATCCCGCCCGAGATCGCCGGACCCAGTGTCTATATGGGGGCCCTGAACGCCTGGCGAAACTTCTCCACCGCCAAATCGAAGTAGTTATTTTCAGGTGGCAGAAGTCTTCAAAAAAAAAACGTTGTGAATTGCCCTTTTCATCCAGTTTATTTTTGAATATAAATACATTTGACTCATCCTCTCACCGGGTTATGGGATATTATAATACCTTTCGTTTAATTGAGGCGGATTGATTTATAAAGTTATTTCTTGGTGGGTTGGAAGGGGAAATGTAAATCCATTAACATTGTTTAAAAACGTAAATTGGAAATCGGACAGAATGTAAATTTTCCATGTCCGAGATCATGTGGAATTTTTCACACCGACATTTGCAATTAAATGAACTAAATTGAGCAGATAAGTAAGTAAACCTATCTCTATTAGCAAACAAGTAATCATTTCTGTGAAGTAATGGCAAATTAAACTTGGCGCGTGTAATAAAGCAGCTTAATAAAACGTGTTTATAACTTGCGATAAAAGGTAGGTCAAAATTATTGGGGTTCCCATACTTCTGGAAATGTTGTGCATTACTGTGTCGTCGTGATCATTATTAATTTTTTTTAATATTGTAATGTACCTCTAGAAAAACTTTTTAACAAATATCGTTGTCGAGCTCTGGCAACCGAACCAAAAGAACTTCAAGTTAGCTTTCCCACACTTGAGCCCAATTAACCTTTTACTTTAATCGCCGAACAGATTAGAGTGGCTAAGCTCACATTAATGAATACCCCCCAAAACTTTCGACTTGGCGCAGTTCCTCAATTAAACCCATGGCCGTTGCCCAACACTGTTAACTGTACTTTCCCGGCCAACTGCAAAACCATTCACAAAGCCGCCTTTTGTTCGCTCCGTCCGAAGCCATCAATAGCTCGACTAATTAATGGCAAATGACGCGTATATCCGAAAAAAAAGAAACCGAAAAGCCTCGTCAAGAAATAAAAAAGAAATCAAACCAAGGTATAACCGATGTAGTTAGATCTCACACGGCACGTTGCCCAAGCTCGTTGTACAGGTGGAAAACATAATTAACGAAATGCGTAACAATTTGTTGGAGGAGAGATTAATTTCGAACATTTTCGTGTGACTCCAAATTTGTGTCAAGGCCGCCCAGCTAGAGATCTTAAGTGGAGTGGGTATCGAAGGGGGGAGGTCTATAGGCCCACCAACACCATCTAATATTCGGAGTTTGGACGAACAAAAAGTCTCAGCTCAATCGAAATGCACGGTCACGGTCAAATCGCTGTTGATCTTTGGAGATCGCCGTACTGCGTTGTCTTCGTATGCAGATGAATCGAAATTATCGAGAAGATCTCCCTTTAGGTTCATAGTTGTTAAAGCCGCAAGATTTCTGTGTTTTTCGGGGGCTAACACCCAGGCGCTAATTGATTCGCTTGTAATTGACCAACTGACAGATTGAACAGCCCCCAAAAAACCTTCGCGTGGCTTTTCCTGACTCAACACATTTTGCTCAATGACTCGATCAAAGGCATTTCGCTTTCGAAAATACTCAGACATGTGGCCTGATCTGTTATCCAGAATTATGCAAATTATGTTCTTTCGATCTAAGATGAAATGCCGCCAGTTTGGCCAACATTGGAATCGATCGGAGTTAACTGGTTTTCGGTTGCTCTTGGCCTGGCCCCCATCCAAATGATTTGCATTTAATTTCCTCGAGCTCGGAGTTTCAGAGATTCATCGCCATTTTGCCTGGCCCAGCAACATTTTTGTCATATTTTCTTCTCTTATTTGTAATACCTTTGTTTGGTTTCGTTAAGTTCTTCGCTAGATAGGCCAACTGGTTTTTAGTTCGGACTTGGGACTTGGGATTGACAGCTTGAGTTATTGATGGTTTTTGGGAGGGCTAGCAGATCGTTGAACTTGACATTTTTGTTGCGTTATATAAATTGGGACAAAGACCTTGCTTGATTTTAGATATATTTCTTTTGTTACCGAAGAACTTAATTTAATTATAGGTTTTCAGTCCTTGAAAAACATTTAGCTTCAAGACAAAGTTGAAACATTTCCAAGGCTGGTACCGAAATCTTATAAAGATGAAGTTCTTTTAAGAGAATGGTTATGTGATGATCAAAAAAATTATCTTATTGATTGAATGCTCAATTTTGATTACCTAAGTTGAAGTGTCATAAAACATGACTTAAATTTTTGCAGTTTTTTTTTTTTTTTTACTAATTTCAGCAGCTCTTGTGTTCCTTTTTATACATTTTTAATTATCACAATTGAAAATAAACGCAAAGAAGAATGCATTGAAGCGCTCAGAAGAGACTCAGGTGTGCCTATTGCGCACCTTCTATTTTGCATTTTGGCTGGAGAAGCACATGGAACATACTATATATTATATAAATAAACAGAATATACTGGTATTTACAGGTGGCTGTATATGCCCTTAGATTTGCATAATTTTGCTACGTTGGCTTTTGTTTCGTATTTCTGTTTAAACAAATGGCTGAAACCCAGCTGGGTTTTAGTTACCCGAGTATATGTGAGTATCTGTGTGCGTCGGAGTATATACAAACTGTTTCTGCATATTAAATATTTGGAAATTTCTTTTGCAGCGTTGAAATGGCAAATATATAATTCGGAGCCCTAGGCGAAAAAAAACTGAGCCCTAATGGTCGAGCTATGAAAAATGAACTAAGTTAGCTGGGCAACTTTGGCTTGGAAGTGAGGGTATCCTCTAACTGTGACGAATTTTTGGCCTTTGTTTATGACCAAAGATCCATTTTGGTCACTTTCTATTTTACGACGAGCAGATCTCTCTCATCTCGGTTCGCGCCATTGATTTCTCTTCATGTGCTGTTATGATATTATTCCATTCAAATCGATTCCATTTGACTTGATAGTCATTTTGCTTTATTTTATTTCCGCCTTGGCAACCAAATGTGTAACAATAATTCTGTGTTGTTTATGCTAGGCATGAACATTTTGGGCGACAGAGGAGGGGGACAGGGGAATTCAATTCAATGCGCCATAAAAACCGAGCTAAAAAAACGACGAACAAATCGCACTTGTGCTGGGCATTAGCATTAAATGGATGTATAGACCTTAACATTGAAAGTGCCACAAAATAAACAGACACAAAGCCATCTGATTGAACCTTTTATTCTGGGAAATTCCAATAGTTGAGTTACCGTTGAATGGTAATAACCAGATGCAAAAAACCAACTTGAGAAAAGAGTTTGAGTCGAAAGATTCAAGCAACGAACTTGGGACGACACTCTCAGTTGAAAGATTCAAGAAACGAACTTTATTTCGGCTTGTTACTTTGCTTTCAGCTTGGACAGTTGAAATTTTTGTCGTCCAAGTTGTTATGCCCATTAAGACATTCTACACAACAATTGTTTTATTTATTTGTATTTCCAAAAATTTGGCAAACCGGTTTGCGGCTTAAAGTTCGATGTTAACCACGGGAAAAAAATATAATAAATTATAGGAGAAGTGTCTGACAGAAATTAGCCACGCGTCAGTCCAGAGACTATTATTTTAAATATTAATTCGGGTTTTTAAGCCTAGCCGAATTCCTTAACGCAAAACCATAACAACGTTGTTTGTTTGTTTTGCTGCCATTGAATTTTCCAGCAAGCGCTGGAAAAACCACATGGGGGAAACTTACTCAATCGGTGTCGCGAAAAACTGAACCAACCTAAAAACACACTCAAACAACACACACGACGTCACGCAAAGAGAGCGGCTGACAGAGAGCGAGGAAAAACTGGAAAAGCTATGAAAACAAACATTTAAGTGAAAATCGAAGAGCTAAGTCAACACCAGCTTTTCCAATGTATTTTCCGCAGGCCGAACTAGAAAAAACAAAGGTAATCTCGATTTCATTGTTGCACTTTTCTAACAAATCAGAATTCTTTCGTCACTTCCGTTCGGATTGTTTGGCAATCGATTTGCAATTAAATTGCCGCGCTAATAATTATTATTATTTATCGATTGCACCAGCCAGCGGGACGATTCACTTTGCACTTGAAGTTTTTAAAGTTTTTGGGAGCACGACTTGGGGCAGATGTTAAGGCGAAGTGCAAACAAACTAACCAAAAGTGTCGAGGGGCGAAAGGCGTTGGGGGGTGGTGGTCACTGAGGAGGATCCGCTTTTAGCCAACTTGCTGCCAATGCCGACGCACGCTCACTGAAGACTGATTGCGGACTCTGGGAAATAATGCGATCGCAGCTAATGCTGAAAAGCACTCACACTCGTCGGTTTCTGGCTTTCTGAGTCTCGGTTTCAGCGTTTCCGAGTTCAGCTCGCCAAGACTTCGGGGCACGTAATGAAAATCGGAACAGAAAATAATCAAGAGCCAGCCCGGCCGAGAAACCAAACCCGCAAACTCAGCATTCAGGCAAAAATAAAAATACGAAAAAATACGCCGAGAGAGCTTTGAGTGGCCAGCGAAGCAGCGAGCTCTGACTTTTTGGTAACTGAGAAAGCGCCTCTCAAAATTGTGGCTATTGCTGGATCTATTACGAGTGCGTGGTATCCGCTGAGTGGCTCTGACAAAGCCGTTCCGTCTTTGGCTAGGAGTGAGTTGGCCTCTTGAGCCAAAAGATTCATTTGCGAAGTCAAGCAAATTAAAATAACAACTAAATGTCAGCATTTGATGATGACTAAAATCTGAAATGAAAAATATATTAATTAAGGAGGGTATCCTACTCGAAATTAAAAAATTTATAATATTATATTAAAAATTAAAAATACTGTTCAAGAAAATTGCAATTATCATTTTATTATAATTTATTATAGGTTTCTGTCCACCAAGTATTACCCTCTTTGCTGAAGAAGACGTTTTAGAGGAAATAATTTTTGTTATTATTGAAATTATTATTGTATAAATTATTTAGAAATTCGCATGGTTTCATTCGTTCATGTTTTTTAAGGCAATGCTTTCTCAAGCAAATAATATCCCAATTTGAGTTTGTAGGCCAATAGGTTTCAAAAGTTAGATTAATGTTAATATGCCAGTGGAAAAAATGAATATACCAATTTAAGTCATAAAAGTATAAGATGATTTATATGAATTTTTTGTGCTGTAATTACAAAGATGAAGAAAACGTTCTTTGCCAATTTAAACCACAAAAAGTATACTTAATTTTAAACAAAATCCCCTTTTCAATTATAGCCAATTATGCAAACTCTACACTTTGCCACATTGTTTCCTGTTCGCTTATTTTCAAGCACACGAAAAAGTTTGCTGACATCTTCAATCTTTTTTGGGTTATAACGAGTACTTATATTCTGCTGACTTTAATAATTTGATTTCGGTGTCAATAAGGGCAATATGAGGTAGGAAAATTACCGCTTCATCGCATGAGGTGCAGCCAATCACGTTTTTAAGCGTCTAATTATGCAAAACGCTTTGTTCAGTTAATTGAGTGATAGCCCCTCGATATTTGCAATGCAAAAATGCAAAAAAAAAGTGGGCGGGGGTATTACAAAACTGTCAGTTAAAAGATATTTCCGCTCTTCATGGAGACTAGCTTTCTAAGCTCTTTCCATCTGACGGGTTCAATTGCAGTTGACCTAGATGTGGGTAAAAACAAACAAAATAAATAGAAAATACTGGAACCAGAGTTGTAGGCCTAAGCAGCAGATAACACAAAAACCAAAGCGCCTCGAGTGTGTATATACAGATCTGGGCAGTAATTACAGGTGTGAGGGGGTACGACTCCTCGGCTAACCGAAAAAGAAACGTCAAAATTGGAAATAATTTGTACGACACGCAAAGAAAAGTGGCTATACGTGAAAAATGTGGCAGGGAAGAAGAGCCTGATAGGGTAAATTAAAAGGAAGGGGAAACTGCGTTCGTAATGGAGAATTTGCATCTCAAAAAACGAATCCAATGCTGATAATCAGGGAAGAACCTTGACCATTGCAACCAACTAAATTAACATGTTTAAAAGCACAGCAAGAATTTGGTTGGCTAAAGTCTAAAGTCTAGTACAAATTTTTCTATAAATTGTTTTAAATTTTTTGTTTATAATTTTCTTTCAGTGCATTCAAAAATGTCTATTACCTATTGTTGTCTATTTAATTATCCATGTGAGATAACTCTATTTGCCTTTACTCATTTTCTCCTAACTCTTTCTCAACCGAAACCTCAAACAAATCAATCAGGCTCATTAGCAATGCAATTTTCAGTCATACTAATCTGAAGTGCCTGCCAACGTGTCTTCCATTTAATTTGCCCACAATCCCAACAGCTAGTAACTTCAGTAGCAGGAAAACCGCAAAAAAGGCTCTTGTTAGTTAATCGCATTTCCACTTAGTCAGCGCTACTTGGCTGCTAGTCTTGGCGTATGGCTGGGAAATTTCATGGCTAACTCACATTTTTTAGTGCCAAGTCATCGCGACTCAGTTGCACTGGAGCAAGTTAACAAAAAAGTGGCGGTGAAGATGGGGAATCTTGTGAAGCTGTCGAGTCTGGGCTTGGTCAAAAAAAAACCTTTGGGCCACAAAACGACGTCACCCAATGCGCATGAGTAATGAGCTCGGCTTTGGTTTTCATTTCATGTTTGGCTTTTGTCTGTTTGTCGATGTCTCACCTATATGTTATCGCTTTAAAGTCGCTTGTCTCCGGTAATACCCTCTTTGGGCAGCGGTTCAAGGGGTACGCTAAAATAATAATGGATTTGGCTTATCCGTGAAACTCTAAACAACTTACACACTTTTAATCAGATTATTTATGCGGTATCTTTTTGAACTTTCTCTTGTATATTGAAATTAAAAACAGCTTACAAATCTTGTAGATTACAAATTTAATTGGATTACAATTTCGCTTCAAAATTCGATCCCAAATATTTAGTAAACTACACTTAATTTTATGTATAACGATGACAAACGTATATAATACATTAAATTTTGTATATTATTTATTAAAAAAAGTAAGTCTATTCCATTAAAATCTTATGCATAACTAGTTGCTTATTGTAATAATTAAAAACAAAATAAATAATCAAAATATAGATAACCGTTTATATAGACTTTATTCCTGATATATTAATTATTTTCCCATTTAAGAGCATTGGTTAATTCCGCATCAATCTCTTCCAATTCATTTGTCTTAATGTATTTTAAAATTGATTAATATGCAGAGTGGCAGAGCAGTCAACACCGCCACCCCTTATCTATATATCCGACAACTAAGGCCCCACCGTCCCCATATGACAATGCATTTTTGGTTTGTTTTTGTCGTCTTTATGTTTTGATTTTCACATTTATGTTGGGGCACTGCAATCGGATGGCGACCTTGCTTATTGTCCAAATATTTGAGCCTCCGAAGGTTGTGACTTCAAGATTTCTATTTAATAGATTAAATTACTATAAAAATGCAGTAAAAACCATAAGAATGTAATATAAGCAAATAATTTCCGAAGATTGTTATTATATTAAGAACTTGAGATCTCTGAAAATAATTTTTAATTTAAATAATTTATTTTAATTTAGTTTTTTAATTATTGTAAAAATATTGCAAATAAAAACATGTAAGTAACTGCTTAGGGAAAATTTATTAGTTAGGAAAACCAAGCTTTAAGCAAATAATATCATTCCAAAGCTTTTGCGCTAACCGTATAAACAATTTAATTTATTTGTTATTTTTCGTAAATTCAAATAAAAACATATAAGTAACTGCTTAGGGAAAATTTTTTAGTTGGGAAAACCAAGCTTTAGGCAAATAAAATCATACCAAAACTTTTGCGCCACCATTTAAATGATTTTGAAATTCCCCCGAAGTGGCATCGCTGTTTTGGCGGAGAGGTGGCAACGGCATCGTTAATTCGAAATCCCAGCAACCGTTGATTTGTGTGCCGGGATATTTATCTGTGCAAAAGTGCAAAAAAATCTGGTTCTGTGTTTGCTACCCGAAAGTCTGGTGATTCCGTTGGCCAACGCAGGCGCATAACGGTACGTAAAGAAGAAGAGGAGCGGAAGAGGAAGAAGAACTAGACCAAAGTGGATTTCATTCAATAGGAAAAACGGCCAAGGTGGTGGGAAAATCATAGCAATATCAGCCCCCAGAAAGCGCAAGAGTGTGTGTATGTGTTTGTCAACTCACCACCGAAAAAAGGGAGAGCGACCAACAGCGAGAGGGTGGAGAAAGGAAAGCAGAGCAGAGAAAGAGCGCGGTATTAATGGTGAGAATTGTAGGCGGCCCGGTTCGCCAGAAGCTTCTTCTTCCAGTTCAGTTACTTTTCGCACTTCAAGCAGTACTGCTCTCTTCTTTCCGTCGAAGACAACGGTACATTTTCCCCACATAAAAAAACATAAGGCTGTTAAAAAAAATAATAAATAAAAAAGGAAACAAACGCGTCGTGAAATGCATGGTAACGTGTGTGAGTGAGTGTGATGCCAAATAGCAAGAAAATATTTAAAGGCAGAAAATAGGAAAACCCCCAACTCCCCAGAAAAATTTAGTTCAGTTCAAATAGCCGCAGCATCCGCACACGTTTCTAACCTCACTTTCCTTTTGGAGCCGGTACGTACACGCCCTGAAAAAAAAATCTTGGGTCCTGCCCCCATACCCCGAATTTCCCTCTTTTCCTATTTCCTCTCCTTTTTATATTTTTAGCATAAATTTTGCCCTAGTTTGAGCATATTTTTCTGTCCTGTTTTTTTTTGTTCGCCATTTATTTTTAGTCCCCTCTTAGCAGCAGCCCCTGCTGATGGTCGCCCCCTCGTTCCCCATAGAAAAATGTATGTCGCTGGGTTTATTATCTCATCCGGAGAATGTCGCTGCTTTTTGGCGTCGACGGTTGTAAAAAATTTAGCAGAAAATCTGACATTTCCGTTTCGCGTTTCCGTCAAAGAGAAGACAAGCTTTCCGCGGAAAAGACAAAGAGCGAAAGTCAGCAGAAAGTCCGCAAAGAGCGTAGAAGACAGTGTTGCTGTGGCTACGTACGCGAAAAAAGAAAATCAGCCTGAAATTGTGCTTAATAAAATTATGAATTTTCCCAGAAAATGAAACAATTAAATTCAGTATCTGCGGGCCCAATATCAGACTGATAAAGCCTTTAGATAAAGTCCTATCTTATCTGAAAATTAATAGAACTGTTGAGTCAGCTGGTTGGGCATTATATAAGCAGTTAGCAACCCCTCGGAAAAGCCGGCAGACGCCCAGTAAAATAGTAGCAGAAAAGGGTAGCCAAAAGAGCCATTTTCTCTTCTCTCCAGGACACCTTCTCTTGACACTTCTCTATATATCTCTCTCGAAATGAGAGCAGGCGCGTGAAATAATCTTGGGGAGCTTGGGAGAAAAAAATGAAACAGGCATTTTCCAATTGATTTTCAAGGCGGCCGACGCGAGTTCTTCTCCAGAAGTTCTTCTCATTAAATATCTTAGAAAATTTTAACAAAATTCAGTAAAGATTTTAATACTTTGCAAAGCGGTGAAAATGTTTCCTAAAAAGCGTGAAAAGTGCAGAAAAAGTTCCTCCGACAGGCGCTAAGGACTGAGCTGATATTGCATAAAAAAACGATGTGTGAGTAGTGGCAGCGCGCCCGGAAAACTTTTGGGAAAATTCAGAGGGGGTGCTGGTGGTGGGGGCTGCTCAGCCCGAAAGTATGCCCAAGATGAATGGAGCTGCTGACAACCTGGCCGTTAATTGGTCTCATAAATAATTTCGATTTTAATCGTAAATTTTCCAAGCCGTGTGTGTGAGTGAGTGTGAGTGTGCCAGTGTATTGTTGCACTCGACGGTGAGGCGATAACATTTCAAGTGCATTATGTCATTTTCCCCCGTTTTGTTGTCTACCCAACACCCCTCCACGCCCCCTCGATTTACCCTACGGCCCCCGCCCCGCCTCGCCCCTCACCCAGCGACCATGTGTGTGAGTGTTTGCCATTTCACAGCCGAGAAAATGGAAAAATGAGAAGGACGAGGACGAGAACGAGCAGGTCCTGTCAACAGGGCGCCATCTAATGCCGTAACTTTGTGTAATTAAAAAAAATAAAAATGAACAAAGCCATAGACGAGGGGGTGATGGTGGGGGCTGTGTATATTAAGCCTCCAAAGTGTGACACTTGAGTGACTATGCTAAAAACCCTGCCCAGCTGATAAAGCTGCTTTTAGATTTTTATATTTAGGGGAACGTAAATCGTTTTAAGTGTATTTTGTAATAGTCTATCTGTTATACTTTCCCCGTGCCACTAAAAAAGTTTGTGTAAATAAAATTAAACCACTGTGAAAAGCATTTATGCGACATTAAAACGTGCCGTATTAAACGAATTAATTTCGGCTTTGAAAGAAAAGCTTAAGCTATAAATTCATTTAGTTTATATTTTACAATTTTGTATACCTTTTCCGAATTAAATATTTATTGTTCAACTTCTTTCAAAGTTTTCATATGTCAACCTAGCTCATAGTGTTCATTTATCACAGATTTTTTTACGTCACACATCCTCTCTATATATCAGATGTAAGCCAAATATTTGTATTCCACTAAAGTACCTTCCCCTTTAATGTGAATTTTGTGCTTCCCATTGAGAAACGAAACTTTTGTTTTATGCTGCCCCATTTCCGGTCAGATGGGAATTTATTTGCTCAGCCCAAAAGTAGGCAAATGGGTCGTTTCCTGCCCAGCTTCTTTGATTCGGAGCCCTCTTCACTAAATAAATTGAATGGTTTTGCGAAAAGTTTTGCGGTGACTGCTTTAGTTATTGCACTGCACAAAAGGGAAGAAGATAGATGGTTTGAATTTCGTTAGTCACGCATGGCAAACTCTTCGATTTGACCAGCAGCTTCCGCTTTCCGTTGGGCTATTTTGGGTGGGAACTTGTTCGTACATACATAGCTCGCAAAATGTGAGAAGTGGTGTATGCCAATTCAATTAAAATAAAATATTGGCCAACGAAATTAGAGGGATTTCGGAGGCACGTGGCAGACATATTTCTGGAACACACCCACAACCTACCAAAAAAGCTTTGAATTGTCATGTTCACTACATGAAAAACAAAATATGAACTTACTTAGGTAGATACATACATACATATATTAAAAGCGCTTTGGGACTTGTAAGCCGATAATATTATGTGAATAATACTCATAAAACTTAAAAAAAAAATGTGTATGTTAATAATGGCATACTTTGGTTTTATTTTTCTCAATAAATAATTCACGGTCAAGTTTTTTTTTAGCCCGTTTGTTCGCGCTGGCTTTCTTAAATTTCAATGTCAACCTAATCTGTATTTGGTGTTGAATGCGTTTAAAAATCCCTTTCTTTTTCTTCTTCTTAATAATAATTTTAATAAAAGGTTCACTCCCTTTGAGTAAATGTTTGTTATTAGTGTACTTATTTAAAATGGTATAATGTTTAACAATCCTCAAGGTCCATTATTATATTGCATTGTTATGCTCTAAGCCTTAGTTAATTCAAACAAGGGCTGATATTTCTAGCAGTGTAGTCAATTAGTTCTTTCAGATAACTGTGGTGAATTAATCATCTCTCCGCCCCCTCGCTTACCCTTTTTTAACCGCAAGTGTGACTTGCCTTTCAATTAGACACGAAAGTTTTTTTTGGTCAATTTGATGGGGTTTCTTTTTTGTTAACTGTTACCTGGTGGCAAGTGCACGATTATGCATGCACACGCACACAAAGGCAGCGGGAGATACCTGATACTGTTGAAGCTTATGTGTGTACTTTGACCTCTTTTGCCTCTGCCGTCGTCGCTGCCGGCGTCGACGTGAGTGGTCAATGTCAGTGCCTGACCACAACCACATATCCAATTTCTTCTCTTTCTCCGCTGCCCCTCCTCTTCCTCCTACTCTTCCACTGCCATCTCATCCTCCTCCGGTTTTTCCGTTTTCCACGACTTGTTTTCCACACCGTTCTTTTGCGGCTTTTTCAATTAAAGCTTGTTGCATGCTGCCTCTGTTGACGTCGCTGCCGGCGGCGCTCTCTTTTTCTCTCTCTCTTCTGGGATCTCGAACATGAAATCTCAAATCTCGCAACCGAAATCTACGTGTCCGCCGCTCTCTCCTCGCGCTGCTTTCTTTTGTGCGCCTTTCTTGGCAGCGCAGCTTTGAAGCCGACTGCATAAATCTTTCACTTCTTCGAGGGCCAAGTTTAGTTCAGTTAAAAACGGCCGACGAAGCGGACGCGTCGCTAAAAGATCACGACTAAATATATTTATACATATATATGGTAGATGGTTAAGAAAAGCAGTTAAAAAAGTTAAGAAAGCGAGCAAAGAACGGTCAACTCTCTCCCGCGGCCGCACTCTCCATCTCTCTCACGCGCTCCTCCTCTCTCATCCGCTCGATTTCTTTGCGCCTGCGCAACGGTCATTCTTCGCCTTTCCTCTCTTCGCGCTCTCTCGCAAAAGTGAAAATATTTGGAGAAATTTCTTGGGGGCAGCCAAAGAAAAAGAAGAAGAAGAAGCAGAATTTCGGTCTGGAGTTTTTTAGTGTGTCAGGAGTGGGCATTGGTATCGGTATCATCGTATCTTGCCTTGCCTGTAGTGTCAACAAAGAGTTAAAGAATCGTCTACAAAAATAGTTTTCCGTTCTGTCGTACTCAGTTTTTTTCCTCGCGAACGACCTTTAAAAACCTCTGCAAGTGCCAAAAGTTGCGATATATTATAAACCCGAAACCATAACAAGCCAGTTCGCAAACTCCCCAATGTCAATGACCTAATTTCCGGGTTTCTCAGAAAATCAAAGTGGGAAAAATCAAATCAAGTAAATGCAAACACGAGCAGCTGCAGCATCTTCGATTAATGCCAATAGCATCCGGCTATATGTTTGTCTGACAAGTAAGTGCAAGCCAGGCTTGGCCCACAAATATTTGAGCTGTTTCTTTTTTCGTAGGATTATGCAATTTCGTTTTTAGCTAATATTTGACCCACGTTAAACCGTCTGCTCACAGTAGAGCATCGATAACACAAAAACAAATCGGGTTGGGCTCCAGATTATTAAATATTGCTCAACGATTTTTAAAACTGCCATTAAACTTAGCGTATAATATTGATGATTTTATCCAATATGATCTTAATTTAGTTTGGCGCCAGAAACTTTATTTGAAGTATAGATATGTGAACAGAAGACAAAAGTTTCAAAGATGCATTGATAGATGTTTGCTTTTAGTCAAATCTGGGGATCTTCGATTACTATGTATTAATAGTTAAATAAGTACATATTGTATTAAACTTCAAGTCACGTGGGAGTTTATATTATACAAGTTTGACTGTATTAATATCCAGGTTGTTGCTGCGAGAAAGTTTTAAAAGGCAACAAATATTTTCGAAATTTTTGTTGCTGTATATTTGTAATATTAATCATTGCATATTTACAAATAAAATTTGCACACAGACGAGACAACGACTAGCGACAACGAAACGAAAATGAAAACGATAACGACAGCAAAAAGTGGATGGAGCATAATAAATAAACATGGATCATGGCCACACACACGTACACACACTTACCGCCACAAAGATACTACATCTCAGATTGCAAAAAAGAAAAACCAAAAGCCGAAAAAAACCAAATAGCCGAAAAACCCTCAAAAAGCTGTAGTAAAAAGAGTGAGACAGCGGTCGATTGTTTATTTAATTTTTACATTTACAAATATCATTACATCGATTTCTGCTTTTTTGGGGTAAATATCTGTCTCTCGGACTCGGACAATGTGTCATAATTGCGAACCCACATTGACTTGACCCACATTTCTGGCTGGGAGTGGAATGGAGTGAAATGAAATGAGTGGACGCATGCGCAAATGCATCGAAAGCAAGCGCTGAGCTCAGCCAAAATTATTGCCACAGTTAATGCGGCCTGGCCAGATACTTGTGGTATATAGTATCGGTTTCAGTATCGGCCAGCGGTATCCGCGCGTTCGAGAAGGCGACATATTTCTATTGGTTACGTGCCTTGCCTACATGAGCACCCGACGAATTTCTTTTTCACTTTCGCAACTCTGGGCTAGATTCATTCTACTTGGCCACGGGGCTAATGGTCCTACTCAAAATGGGTTACGGAGCCATTAAGCCAGCCACTTGGCATTCAGATCGATTGTTTATTGGACCCACACTTTCGCAGTTCTGTGACGTAAAGCTGAGCGAGAGGTTTATTTAGTAAATAAGAAATCTTTAAATACGCGCTTCCTCGAAACGCCATCATTTTGTCATCTTTTTTACCTGAACGGATGTAAACAAAACCTGGGAATTACCTTCTATACTGCTCATTGGAATACTTTGTTGACCCTGTGCTTATTTACTTGCTTTATTTGCGTATGAGTTAAGCAGTTCTTGTTCGTAAGCTTTACCGGTTCTTTACCTAGTTCTGAGGTGTCTTAGTTATTATCCACCATTAGTACTAACTATTTTTAACATGTTTAAGAGTACCTTCGCTCGTTTCTAGTTGCCATTAACCTGCATTTCTCTGGTTTGATCCAGTTTCTAAATATCCATTTCTTTGACTAGTTTAGCACCTAATAACCCTTTCTTAATTGCTCTTTAGTTTGACTAAACTTGAACCTGAAAAACCTTTATAAACTTTTATGAATGAATCCCGTTTCGCAGTTCATAGCTACGACTAAATGAGGCTTATCTTAAGGTCTAGTTCTCCATAAATCTTCATCGTATAATTGCAAAACCCAAATTGCGGTTGATTATTCAAATTGAGCGTGTGCAAAAAGTTTTAATTGCAGGCGGACTTAAAGAATGTTTTAATTGGGCCCGTAGACATTTGATCTTAGCTCATGTGACCAGCCTAAAAATAAGATAAACTGTATATTATAATTGTAAATTATTTAATATCTAGCAAGCGCGTGCGGGTGCGAGCGGGACGGAGGCTTGAATCGTCTCAGCTGAGCTTTTAAATTGGGTAGCTAATCTGCTGACTACCTCCGAATGGGGGGCACCACTGCCAGGTGGGGGAAGAGGCGGGGGCTCAGAAGCCGCCCCCATTATACACAGTTAAATTTAGCTTTTATGCTGTAAACTGCGAGATCGCTTTTGTTTGTTAATCAAGGCACACGAATTATGGGCAGTGGGAGGGAGACAGATCCGAGATCCATTCTATCCAACCCCCTACAGATTTATTCAATTACACACAAAGCATAGATAGCTTACGATAACCACAAGAGCAGACGACATGGTTGACCACCAACAACTGGCCACCGGACAGCCGACAAACAACGGACAGCAATTTCAGGTCCAGGCCTCACTCAAAGGTTCAATAGAATAGAGGGCACAGACCCATTATGCGCACTCACACACACTCACACATGGGACCCGGGTCCACACCATACACACACACACATACACACAAACATACAAACACAGATCTGTCCAGCATCCGCCGTGGTCCGAGGTCTACGGGTTTACATAATGAGAGGCCTCCCATTGTTGAAAAGTGAAAATGCATATTTGAACTTTCGTTTGTGGTCAGCTCAATTCGATTCGATACGGTCCGCATACGAGGGACACCGATCCGAAAACGAAACGCGCTACAAAATTGCCAAAACAAACAGGTTGAGACCCCTGAAACAACAACCCAGAATCGCACGGTTCGTACGGCTATGTGGTGTGGTAATTCCTAAAGTCCATGGTCTGCATGCGGAAGCATTCGATGCGGCTGTAAGTCTATATACATGTCGAAGCCCTGAGTGCTAAAGACTCGTAATCCGAAAGCAACAAGCTCCAAATGAGGAAACAGCAGGGCCCAAAGAGAGGAGACAGTGTAGAAAAGCGCAAAGAAGAAACACGGTTAAAGACGGGTCTTCGGCCATGGGAGGAAATTAAGACAGCAGATGAGGTCGAAACAAGAAATACCCTTGGGGAAGTTCCAATGAGACTTGCTGAAATCTTGCACTCTGAACATTCTGAGAAGTAATTAGTGGGCGGTGGTTAATCAATTGAGGGCCTTCTCTCCAAATAGCACTTGTTTTCGCACTTTTCAAATGAGTTGAAGCTCAATAAGATGCTAATCTGTAAACAGAACTATTGCTTTTACGAATCATTTGTCGATTGAATAATTCAATCAAAGTTCACTTGTCAAGATATTTGTCTTTTTCTAAAACGTTAAAAACTTGTTGCTTGCCAAAATATACTTTTTGAATACAAAGATATAAATTCAGGTAATTTCTTCGCGGAAGGTACATAACAGATATAAAATTTTATTCTTAATATACAAATTTGTTCAAAGAAATCTATGGTGTTTGTATTGGTAACTTTGTATGACAAAATAACTCTTTATTAGTTTTTAGGCAGTACTTAACCAACTTTTAATCACGGTAAATCTTGAACTATTCTCACTCAGAAAACCCAAAAGGCTTAAGATTTATACTTTGGTTACCTACAGCAAAAAACCTTAAATCCTTTGAAATAGTCGCACATCCCCTGGAGGCCCTTAGGGTATTTTTAAAATTTGTGAGGCGGCCGCTTCCAAATGTCCGGCAAGTCGATGCTGATGACGATGACGAGGTTGCTGATGATGATAATGCGGCACGATTATAGGAAATGGGTCAGACAATACACGGGCACGAAGACTGGTGTGTAACTACCTTGTCAAGGCAGGTTGAATGTTGAATGTTGAATGTTTACCGTTTAACAGCACACACGCAGATACATTTCGGTCTTCATGTTTGGTTAACACGCTCTATGGGGCGGTGGGCGGTTGGCGGGTAGGCGGGGGGTGGACGGTTAGGGGCGTGGCTGGGCCAAAGCGATGGTTCGATGTTCGGTCGGTTCATTTGCCTGTTGTCGCTGGCGCGCAAATTTTCGTTGCAGTTGGTGGGGCAGCTGGGAGAAAGAGAGAAAAAACGCCAGAAAGGCGCTGGAAAGAGAGGGCGAGAAAAAGTTGATTTTCAAGAAATTTCACTTTAGAATGAAGAGGAACCAGTCAACAAAGTTGGCCAGGCCGCAGCGTCTCGAGGCTTCATTGATAAATTTACAGTTACGTGATGAGTCCGCTCTGATTGCCGCGACTCAAAGTTGTTTAAACTTTAATTATAGAGCTGCGCCGACGGAGTCGCCACTCAACTAGTTCAGCGGATATAGCCCTGCGATTTGATAACATCGCCACACACGATGATGCCCGGCCAAAAGGCAAACACAACCAATGTGCCAATTTCTTAACACATTTCTTGACCGCATAGAGAAACAGCGGACAAGCGACGAAACATTTTGCCAAGTCAGCGAAAAAAGCCCTCGAATGCAAATGACCAAAAAATAGTGCCAGCCATCTCAGGCGGTAGATTTTTGTACAAACTAAAAATTGAAAACGAAAGTTTGACCAGAAAAAAAGATCAACAACAAGAAAAACAAATTTAAATACATGCGAAGGAAAAAAATATTGCGGAATTCAGATATTTAAAAAGAAGAAAAAAAAAGCCAAACCTAAGACCTACAAAAGATCCGAAAAATAAAAGTGAAAGCCATGGGCAGCAGTAGTTTGTACCCCCAAAAATTGGTTTTAGAGACGCCACGCTTTAAACCAACACCATCATCATGACTATCTCATCCGAGCTTGACGTCACACCCTATAGGTTTGTCTAACTACCAATCAATCTAGCCAGATAGACATACACTCCCCTACTTCCTGGTTACGATCAATATTTGGTCAGCAATAAATTTGAAATTCAATTAGCAAGGCATTCGGCGAATTACATGGCGAATGAGGTCGGGGGATACTTTCTGATGTACGAGTATACCTTCTGGGGATCGAAGGTTAAACCCTTCCCAGATTTACCAAATATCGAGGGCTTTGCGCGAGAAGCGAACCTCGCGACTTGTTGTTTATCTGACATTTTTCCTTTTAGCCCGCCCCGTTGTTTCACTTGTTACCAGCGCTTGTTGACAAATTCATTAGGGATCTTTACAACCCTAGAGTCAGGAACTACGTCGGTAGAACTGTTTGTTTGGACTGCCTAAGTGCGCTGCCCTCTCCACGGGAAGGTTAACTATTTCTGTTTCGATTGAGCTGTATATTTCCTAGACAGCCATCCCCCTTATAAAGCTGAATTTAACAAACACACAGCATTGTTGACTGGGTAGATCATTCGGCTCCCCGTTATTCTGCGTCTGATGGATGCCTTATGCAATCGCGCAGGGCTACTTTGGACCTGTGGAGATATTATGACGTGTGAAACACTCTTAAGTGACACTTGATCATGCGGGTCGTCATTTAGCAATAGCCATAGAATCTGTCGGCTCAGCGCAGCTAAACGCAGCTCCACTCGGCTCATGTAAAAATCGTTTAATATAGAATAAAGTGTTCCCAGACGTGTAGTGAGCATTCGCCAACTGTCACTGCTATCGACAGTATCGTCTCCCCAGTTCGGTTCGTTTCGACGGGTCTTCAGTGCTCGGCTGCCAGTTGCCATTTGCCAGTTGCCAGTTTTCAGTTTTCAGTTCTTAGTTCTCAGTTTTTCGTTCTGAGTTCTCGCCTTGTAAGCCGATTAAAGCATTAAGCGGATTTAGCGTACTTAGCTCTATTGTGCGTTAAATTTGATTGGGATTGCGTTTGCGATTGCGGGCTGGTCGGAAACTATTTCCCAAGATCCAAGTGCCGTGGAGTGTTCGCGTTTATAACATCCTTCGACGTCATTTGCATATCCTTTTCGGTTATGGCCGATTGCCAAGCTCTTAGACGTCACTGCTCGGATTTGGGTTGCCAATCAGCTGCGGCTCAAAATGATGGCTAATTTTAGACCGGTCCCAAGGATAAATGACGTTTTGATAGAAAGATTGATGGGTTAAAAAATGGAGAGGTGGATAATTGGATGGTTGGATGGATATTGGATGGGACTTTGATTTGGGCTTGCTTGGATGTTTTGCTGTGACATAAATTTGTTGTCCTAATTAGGCGAAGGAGGTAACAGAGAGTGAAGAGGGTTAATGATTAAATAAAGGATTGAAAGCGAGATACATGGTTGTATTTTAGGATATTGGTTTATAAAGAATTCAATAAGGGATTAAATTGCGAAAGAAGAGAATAAATGTTTGTGAATGTGAATCTCATATAAAAAACAAAATTAATAAAATATGAATAAAACAGTGATATATTAAATTGTTGTTTCCTGTAATATGATCAATATTTTTGCTTTAATGGAACCTTTTTTAATATATCGGTGTTTTTTTCTTGCAGTTAAGCAGTTCACTCAAGCCTGGAATTTGTCGTAAATCGGTCTAGTTCACCCCCACCCAACCCACAGGATACACCTGAGGACGACTAACCACTCTCCTGCTGAACTTCTTTTGTACAACAACCTACCTAAAGCAACCTCCAGGACAAGCGACTAATGGAAACATGGACAGACGCTCAACGGCGACAGAAGGATATTCAACTAGCTTTTCGAAGGACTTAATTGCATAAATTTATATGAACAATTCAGCAGCTTCCAAGTAGGAAACATCAGAGTAAACACTTCCAAACCAAAATATTAAAGAGGGCAGAAGGGAGAAGAAACCAGCTAGGAAAACCCCACTGGAAACTCGAGCGCACACTGCAAATGACAAAGATTTGCTTCCTAACTTAAGGACTTAACCGCAGGATAATAGCATACAGAAGAAGAGAAACAAAAAACCGAAAGAAAAAAAGAAAGAAAGAGGAAAGCGAGGCAACACAAACAATCGAACATGTCACACGCGGCAGCCAACAAAGCGGAAACGGAAGCAGCCCCAAACAGCAGCCTCAAACAGTCCGCAGCCCCCCAGCCCGCAAACAGTCACGATGCCAAGCTGCTCAACGGCTCCTTGGCCCCCCGAACCAACGGACTAACCAACCACGCCGCCAGCGCGGTGGTGGGCACCTCCTCCTCCTCCGGCTACGGCATCTCGAGTGCGGCCGGCTCCGGTGCGGGCTCCGGCGGAGCCACCTCATCCGTCTCCGCCTCCGCATCCTCGTCCGCGGCGGCCGTGGCAGCGGTGGCGAACTCGACGGCCCTCCCCTTGCCGCCCAGCAGCAACGGCCTCCAGATGCCCTACGAACGGTTCCGGGCGGACGACGCCAGCTACGTGCCCATCGCCCAGTTCTACGCGGGTCGCAGCGTCTTCATCACCGGCGGCACTGGCTTCATGGGAAAGGTGAGTCGAGGAATTTGAACGGAAAATCCAATAATCCTACCAGGAATTAGCGCAAAAAAAAAAAAATTATTTCCACCGCTACACACTATAAACTGTTCAGTAGGTTCCTTTCAAGACCATATGGAAACAATACAACACTTTCAGTATAGTGTTTTACTTTTAATTAATTTACAATTGATTAATTTACAATAATCACTAAAAAATATATTTGAAAAAAATACTCTTTTGCTTGACATGTAAACATTTTCAATGCAGTATTGAAGTATTATTCCCGAGAATAAAATTACTTAGGCTTTTACAAAATATACTGATTTTTACAGGCCTGTTAGTGAGTTGATACTTAAGTTGATAATGCTTAAGTGAGCACTTAAAATAATTAATTTGAGCGCTGAAATTATTGCTCATTTAAGGTTAATTAGGAATAATTTCACTTGATGTTCAATGAGTAAAAGTACTTTCTGCTACTAATGGTACTTTTTTGTTAAGCGTCATTATATATTTTTTTGATTGCATCCAGTAATTGGAATTTTAATATCAGTTAACATGGAATTGCATACCTTAATAACCTATAATTTGAATTTTGTTTTAAAGAAATAAGCAAAAGAAACCCTTATATATTTGTGCAGTAATAACATATACCCTCTTATTAACCTTGCCAAAATCCCACTTATGGCCAATTCTATACAAATATATATGTGTATGTTTATTACATATCCTTTTCCAAGCCAAAAAACACCGCCACAAACTCTTATTGCATACTTTTGTGGGCCATCGCCCTGCCACTTTCATTCACGTCACGCATACGCCGCGTGTTTATTGGCACCGAATTGAACTATTGAACCCGCCGGCCTGGTTGGGCTCGATTGAAAACTCCAAGTGTTTCTCAGTCATAAAACATGCACAAATATTTGTGCGCGCGCTGATAAACAAAAACTCGATGGAACGGAGTGTTGAGTGGGTGGAATTGCTGGTTGGCCACCCTGAATTTTAGATGCAGTTTGTGTTGGCTGTTTACGGCCGATGTGCGTGTGTGCTTGACTTGGTTTGCTTGTTTTTGGTTTTTATTTTTATTTTTAAGCCGAAATGCTTGAGTTACGTTGAGCTGGCTGCACTAGACGCTGTTGACTCATCGTCGCCTGCCATGCGAAAGCTTCATAATACGAGTATTGTGACTGCGTCTATGCATTTGCTTTGGCTGAAATTCACTGCTCCGCTCCGAGTTCCGCTTAATTGTTCCTCGAGTGGAGCGGGGGACTCTTCTGCCCCTCATCCTGCTCCAAATACATCCTCCGGCTGTTGTGCCAATTTTTGTGCCAGCCATTGTTAAGCATATGCACACAGAAAACAAAACTCCTAAGCTTCAGCTATTATTAATTTGAAAATTGATCTAAATGTTATTTTTTAAGCATTCTGGCACCCTGCAATAATAATATAAAAAAAAAATTGGTTTTTATATACAATATGAGCGTTGCAAAATACAAAGTTAATCTATACTAAGTTTTAGTACTAACAAGTTTTTTATTTTTATATTGTATTAAAATAGTTTGATAATTATAATATAAATTTGGAAACGTTAGTTAACAATGGTATTTGGGTATAATATTCATTGACCAAATTTTTAAGAAAATAACAAAATATAACACAGAAATATATTAGAATCATTGTTAAACTTGGTTTAAGATCTCATAAAGTTTTTTTTCGTAGAGTTCCCTAAGTTAAATCCATTTTTTGTTAATATCGTAATTTATCTCTGTGCATATTGCATGTCGGTGGCTCCTGGCTGCGTCATTATGACATGTAATCGCAGTGGCGCCGCCCAGACTCTGAGCTCACTGTGGTGTTGTGTGTTGTTCATCGATTTTGTGCTCCTGGCACGCCCACCACCCACCGCCCGCAGAACCACCCACAGAACCACCCACTTAACAGTCCGCAGAACCCACCCACTACCCTTTTTGTCTGCTGTGGCCCGTTGTCGCTTAATTCCGGAACAATTCTCACATCGTTTTTGGGGCGTGTCCCAACCCCTACGTAAAACTGAACTGAAGTCAAGTCAAGCCAAACCGCAGACACCACAGAAGTGGGTCAAGTGTGTCCTTGTGGTGTAACATTAATCGTTTACTTGCTTAATGACTATATTCGATGATTATGTGACTAGATACATTTCGATTTCTCCCCTTTCCTATTTGCAGGTGCTGGTGGAGAAGTTGCTGCGCTCATGTCCGGACATAAGGAATATATATCTACTGATACGACCGAAACGCGGTCAAGAAGTGTCGGCCCGTCTCACGGAACTACTAAATGCACCAGTAGGTCAAAGGGCAAAAAGGCCGTAAAAAAAGATTATTTACTATTATTTTTGTAGCTCTTCGAATCACTGCGTCAGGAGAAGCCGAAGGAACTTAGCAAAGTCATACCGATTTCGGGCGACATAACCTCCGAGGAACTGGGTATTTCAGAAAAAGATCAGGTGTGATATCTAACTTACGTATTAAATGAATAGATTTTAATAGAATTTATCCGTTTTTAGAACCTACTGTGTCGCAATGTTTCCGTTGTCTTTCATTCGGCTGCCACTGTGAAATTCGACGAGAAGCTCAAACTGTCTGTCACAATCAATATGCTGGGCACGAAACGCCTCGTCGAGCTTTGCCATCGCATGCTGTCACTGGACGTGAGTTTGGGATACAGAACCCAGATTCCCGAGGCAATCTCTAAATTATTAAATGATTTTACAGGCACTAATCCATGTATCCACTGCCTATTGCAATTGCGATAGAACCGATGTGTCTGAGGTTATCTATGCACCGCCCTACAATCCCGACGATATCATTTCCCTAATCAACTGGCTTCCGGAGGATATACTCGATCAGGTTAGTCTATAAGTGTGGCATTTTAGTTGGCTTCTCTAATTAATTGTCCATTTAATATTTCAGCTGACACCGCGCCTGATTGGCAAGCGTCCCAATACGTACACATTTACAAAAGCCTTAGCGGAGCATATGTTACTTAAGGAGGCTGGTAATCTGCCCGTTGCCATTGTGAGGCCATCGATTGGTAAGTAAAAAAAGTTTAAACATTTATTAAGGATATAAGATTGACCATTTCTGTTGAATAATGGTTATAAAGTAAATAGAAGCCATGAACAAAATTATGTTTTTCCTTATTATAATATAACATTTTCATAAGACATTCAAGCTAATATTCTAGAAAGCAATAAATTGCTGAGTGATAAAAAACGCCATTAAATCTTAAAAACACAAAGGTTTAATTACGTTAATGAAGAATATCTGTTAGAAACATTTGATGGTTGCCAACAAAATCAGTAAAATATACATTCCAATATTTATGAAGTAGTAATACAATAATTTAAATTCTCTTTGTTGTACATATTCTCACATTCATAACTTTGTTTTTTTGCAGTGACTGCCAGCCTGAATGAGCCGTTTGCCGGATGGGTGGACAACTTCAATGGGCCAACGGGCCTGGTTTCGGCGTTGGCCAAGGGCATGTTCCGCACGATGATGTGCGAGAAGAACTATGTGGCCGATATGGTACCTGTCGATATTGTGATTAACCTGATGATTGCCGCCGCCTGGCGCACAGCGACCCGCAAGTCCAACAACCTACTCATCTACAATTGTTGCACCGGTCAGCGCAATCCCATCATTTGGTCGGAGTTTGTCAAACACGCCATGACGAGTGTGCGCAAGCATCCCCTGGGTGAGCGGAGAAAAAAGCCCCTGAGCAGCGCTCCTAATGTCCATTATAATTACACAATTATTATTGTTGTATTTTCCCAGAGGGCTGCCTGTGGTATCCGACTGGCGACCTGCGCATGAACCGCCCCATGAACACGCTGAACTGTATAGCCAAGCACTTTCTGCCGGCCTACATTCTGGACGGAGTGGCAAGAATCATGGGCAAGAAGCCATTGTGAGTTGTGCCAGCCGCTCCCACACAACTTTCTCAATTAATGCTCGTGGTGTACTCTTACCCTTTTTAGCGTTGTCAACGTACAAAACAAAATTGCCAAAGCTGTGGAATGCCTGGAGTACTTTGCCACACGCCAATGGCGCTTCAAGGACGACAACGTCCACGCCCTGCTGAACACACTGAGTCCCAAGGATCGCGAGATCTTCGTCTTCGACGTTCGCCACATCAACTGGGACAAGTACGTGGAGCGCTACGTTCTCGGCTTCAGGGAGTTCCTGTTCAAGCAGCGGCCCGAGTCGCTGCCGGCCAGCAGAAAGCGCATGCTCAGGTAGGATATATTTGAGATATATAATATGAGTAATCAAACGTTACAAACAAAATTTTCACACCGAACAACAAACCTGTACGAAGAAAAGTAACAAATATTTTGTGCTTACTGAACTACAGGTTTGTGCCTGGTTTTAAAACTTTGAATTTTTAAGTAAACTGATAATAATTTCATCTGTGTATGGAAGTAAAACTTTAAAGTACCGTCATATAAAGTAAACTTTATTTTCAATTAGAAATACGAATTCAATTAGCATCATATCCATTCGATTATTTATAATAAACATAATAGTTTCTTATGAACTACATATTTTTGTAGAGAAAACGTTAGTTAATACTGGATTAAAATTGATTTGATAAACTTAACACTGAGAACTGTTCAACATTTAAAAATGATTACTTGAATTGAAAGTAATTTTGTGTTGACACAAGTTCTTTCCATTTGCAATAGTTTTAGATTTATCCTTCTTTTTGTTTTCATTATTGAGTGATATTGTATTTTTATTTTTCTACTCTTAGGCTCTACTATCTGCATCAGCTGACCAAACTGGTGGCGGTGCTGCTCACCTGGCGCTTCCTGATGTCGCGCTCGAAGCGCCTGAACGACTTGTGGAGCTCCTTCCTGGAGAACGCGCTGCGGATGGCGCGCTTGATACCCTTTTTGTAATTAAGTGCGGAGGGCGACCGGCGTGGAAGCTAGGAGACAGCAGCCGCGGACATATGTATATGTGCTGGGATCTGGCAGGATCTGCGATGTTCTTCTTCTTTGCGATTTCTAAATGCTTTAACATGGCGTAAATTTTAGAGGTTTTTAGCAAATAGTTATATTCATATTTTTTATATATGTTACAATGAGTAAACAGCAGAAGCCACAATACATCATCCAACAACCACGACGCGCGGAGCATTAGCTAACTAACAGATAAAAAGGAAAGATATTGACATTAACGCAATGGGGTAATCAAATGGCATCCATCACATTATTCAGATGCAATTGTAGTTCAGGTGTCGGTTGTTGTCTCCACTTATCTCTCTCCTTCTGCGGGATTGTAAAGTTTTGTGAAATAATTTAAACGCGCAAGGAGAAAGCCCAAAGTAGAAGTGAATTCCACCTTTTTGCATAAAGAGATTGGGGATCGAGTGAATTTATGGTCGGGATTCATCGATAATGAAGCAATTTGCATGAATTAATACATACAAAACCAACTATACAAAAAGAACTTTGAAGACATACAAAAGCGATTAATTCAGCAATGATTAGTAAAGAGAATAAATGAAATTATAAGAAATGGCTTGTTATTGCTTTAAAAATTACATAAACGTAACGTAAACTATGCTAATTAATTAATATTAATTATAAATATTATTACGTAACGAGCGAACATTGCATATAAATAATACGACAAACAAAAACCAACATTATTTATAATTGAATGTAGTTTTAACATTTTTACATTTACAATTAAGTTTTCAATTTATATAAAACAAAGCAGAAGGAGCGGAATTATATACGACAGGAGACAAAAATTCAGATATACAAAATTCAATTTATGTATATGTATATGACAAAAAACGAAAACACAAGCAAAAAACTACAAAAAAATCATAATGATAATAAATTAATGAAAACAAAAAATTATATTTATATATAAACATCAGAAACATAATTTCTTAGCATTTGCAGCCTAAAAACTAAATCTAAGCGTAGCCAGAAATGGAGTTTCCAAAAAATAACAAACTATGAATGAAGTTTTTTGTGAGAAACGCAATTAGAGAAACATGATTATGAAATTTATATTTAAATGCGATAAATTAAAAAAAAAAAAAACAAAACTAAAACCTATACAAACAAAACAAACAAACAAAAACACACAGAAACCAAGACACATATAGTAAGAACATTCCATCCAGTCAGTAGGAAATCGGGTCATCAACCAACTCTTCCTCCACTTTGGACTTTTGCTTCCCGTCTCGTTTGATCGATATGGGCCAGGTAATATTGGCCGGGTTACGGCCAGGATATAGTTCGTTCTCGGGTTCGTTTTCGTGCAATTATTAAATATCTTATGTTATGCCTAGAATTTATTATGTTTTATTTCTAAATCGATTTGTAAATTGCAGTGCATCAATAAAATACACTTCCAAAATAATAATACAAATATACCAACACGTTCTTCTTTTTATTTTCCTAAATAAAAACGTTCAATTAGCTTCTAGAAAAATAAAAAAACTATCCAATAAAAATACGATTCGTATTTCGTGACAGGGGCGAGAAACTAAAACTATACAAATCAATTGTAAGCTATATAAAGTTTTAGTTCTTATTGGCCATGGCAAGAAATTGACTTTAGTAATGAAATGAATGAAAACAAATTGAAGAAAAACAGGAAAATAATCCAATCTAAAAAAGAACTCAATAAAAGAAAATTACAAAGAAAATTAGGCGGAAAGTGGTTTTACTGGCAGAGGAAGAAATGTGCCCGGAATAAAAACACATTCAATCTGGTTTTTTTGTACACATGAATTTTCACTTTTATTATTTTCTCGGTTTCTCAGTTTTTGTCATTTCGCATTTCCAGCGCTTACACGCTACCAACTTTAAAATTGTTCTCCACTCCATAGCGCCAAATATATATGCCATTAAGATATATTTATACTTTTTCGATTTTCGATTTTGCTTGTGAAATGTGCTTATGCTTAGATAATTCAAAACACTTCCTCTCGACTCACAAAGTAGGGAAAGCATAGAAAATGTGGAGATCCGAAGTTGGATGGCGGGGGAAAGTGGAGTGTGAGGGGGTAGTACGAGCATGGTAAGTGTCAGTTATAAGATTCTTAGCTGGTATTTTCTCTATAGCTTAGACCGAAGAAATTATACTATGTGAGTGGAATCCTTAAGTTCCGGTTCGCGTTCTCTGCCCGACATTGTTTTTTTTCAGCAAGTTATGACAATACGTTCGTTTGCTCTTGAGTGTGTGGTAGCATTTCTAAATGGACTTTTGCTGTTGTCTGGTTTGCTTATGCTGCATTATATATTACTTGCCACCAATCCATCACTCAATCGATCCAGCTTACAAAATGTGGTTCTAGTCTTTGCGTTTCTGTTTCTTGTTTATTATTTATTTTTTTTTTGGTTTTTCCTTTACTCGTTAAATGTAACAAAATAATTTACGATTTAAATGAAAACCATTAATTTTGTTTTTATTTTAATAATACTTTATAGCTAGAGCTAAGTTTAAGCCTGTTCGCATGCACTAAACTTGCATTTTTGTCATTTGGTTTTTCATGTTTTTTTTCGGGGTTTTTGTAGTATATAAAAATACCATTTATTGTGTGATCTCTTTACTTAGTTCACTTAAGTTTGTCTTTAAATATATATTTTTTTATATACCATTGATGTTTCTTTTTCTAAACTTCGTTGCGAATTTTTATTGTTGAGAAATGAAGTGTATGCAAAGCTACTGATATTCCAATCAAAATCGTTAATGCTGCCAACAGTGATTTATCTCGCCACTTTGTAAATGCCTTGACCTGGTTCTAAACTTCAAATACCCTTAATTCCCTATCAGCAAGCCCAATGCTGAGGAATTACAAGATTTGAAATATCTTTCGAATATCCACCAACTTCTCTTTTCAACTGAATCGGATATAAACACCCAAACCGTTTTCGATCTTGAAAATTACCCATTCTTTAAATCCATAACATAACTATCACAAATCCGAATTGGAAATAGATTTCCCTTCCAAATCAAAACCTCAAAAGCTTAAACTGAACCAGTGCCAACAATCAATCAACAACGATCTGCGGATATATGCATATGTAACTCTTTTCTTTCAGGTTGTGGGCTTTAGGTACACAAGGTAATGTCATCAGGGTACAAAAATGTCTGGGAATCCTGTTCGCAGGTGTCTGTGTATTTATACATATGCATGTATAGGGAAGGGGTCTCCTGGAGATGTGTGTAATGCATTTGAGTAAGTTCATTTCGCTTACTTGAGATGCCTCGGCACAACCATTGAAGATTCACGAACATTCAACCAAAAATTCTGTCAAGTTATCGACTCGATTAAGTGTTAAGACTAAGTGTGGATGCTGAGATATATATTCAAATACGTTCGTACACTTATTGAGCATTCGATTTTGAGCATACATGGGTAGATTTTTATTTATTTCTATTTTCTTTCAATTTATTTTTAATTTATTTTGTACATTTTAGCTTGTATGGGTTCCGGTTTTTTTTGTGTGACATGTCGTAAGTAAAGAGTAATGTAAAGTGTATGTCAGCCGGGCTTCCGGGGTTTCTTGTTGTAGTAATTAATAAATATTTTCTATGAATAAATGTTAACTTATATATGGTACCAAATTATTAACATAAAAATGTAGGCCCCTTTATTTTAATAATTTTGATAAACCTTTTTGAGCATAACGCGATAAACTCATAGCTAAAATGTATTGTCTGACATGTAAAAATCAGTTTAAATATATTTTTGTTTAAATAAAAACGAAAGCTCGGCTGAATATGCGTGTTAGCATTGTGTAGTTTTTAATGTAATTTACATGGTTTTTGGTTTTCGCGTATTCAGCATTTTAATTTACGGTTCGCTTGTGTCGCACATACATATTGGATATAAGTTGATTATACATATGTTTATATACGAGAATATGTTTGCGTGTATATAGATGTATGCGCATATAACAGTAGACTTTACACGAAGCAAAACATAGACATAACGTTATCCTTCCTATATATGTTTCGGTATCATTATCTAAATATGTATATATTTCTTTTTTTCGATTTGCTGTTTTAAACACACACTCAATTTGCTTAGGTCTAATTATACATACATAAATGCATATGCATATGCATGTATACCTACCTCAATATATATAATAAATCAAATGTGGCTCTCGGGAGCCCCGTTGTTGTATAATTAATTTATTTTCTGCTTGGTTAAATATTATTTTGTCGCCTCACTTGTATATCGTTAATATATCTTTATAAAAATTATATAATTTAAAGCTTGTTTGTTACGTTCCAACTAAATGTAAAAAACTTTCGAATTTCGATCAACACCTGAAAAAAGAGGGTTAATGATGATGAACAAATACAGGGTTGTGCTGAAAGAATATTTTACAACATTTTAAGCAACTCAAATCGAGCTGAAAGTCGTTGCGTCAACTTGGTTTTGTTAATGCTAATTTTCGTTTTTCAAACATACAACTGAATTTTCATAAAAATCACCCTGTAAATTGTAGTTTTTCTTTTTCTATCGCTTTCTATTCTACTTTGTTTTTTTGTTTGGTTTGCCTTATTACTATTCAAATACATACAATACACGTAATTCGCTACGACGGAAGCTTGTTATTTACACTATATTTTTTGTTTTTCGCTTGGAGTAAACCATACAAGAATCGAGAATCCTAAATAAAAACATATATCCTATGTTAAAAACATACGTACGTGTTGGCATATCTGTCTGACTACATTTGTGGTATTATTGCGAAATTTAATCGAGCTGTTTGCGTTGAAATTTGAACTACTTTGAGTTGGCATCTTGGTTCCCGGTTCTGGACTGCGTATTAAAAATAAACTAACGTTTCGCTCTTTTAATTTTTTACTTTAGGAATATTGTTTGGCATTTCAGTCATCAGCTTAAAACGTTAACTAAGGGCATGTAACTAAGGGTATAAAAAAAATATTTAAATTAATGTTAAGGTAATTGTAAAACTTAGATACAATTAATATATACAACCTCTCGCACAATTTCGTTTTACTCAATTAGACTTTTTCTTTTTATCGCAAAACTAATACCTGGTAAAAAACTAAACTATTTATTTCAACTAAGTTTATGTGTTACTTGCAGTTTTCTTTTTTTTGTAATCCGACTTTTTTTTTTTGGTTTTTACGCAATACAAATTTAAGATTAAATTACAATACAATTTTTTTGTGAAGTTCTCACTCGGTTTTTGTTATCCCAATTTTTTGTTTTTCTCTCATTATGGATCGAGAATTAATATATTTAATGCGCTGGTGAGGCGCAAGCAAATTGTGATTGCCCCAAAACAAGACGAACTCTTGGGCATAGCGGCGCTTACACTGAGCGAAAAAGAGCTTCCTAAAATCGGTACTATAATTCTCCAGTCAAGATTATTTGAATTTAAATTCAAAAATTCCACACTTCTCCTTTTTTTGTTTAAAGATTTTATAAATCTTTACAAATGTTTGAAGTTTTAATATTAATAAAAAAAATAAAAATTCAATCTTTGACTTGGGTATTATAATTCTGACTTGAGAACACCCTTTATCTGTGAGCTCTTAACAACTGATTTCGGAATGATTGTTGTTGTCCTTGTACCGCTCCGCGTATCCCTGGATGGTGAAGGGTGAATCGGCACCACCCGATCCCGTAGAGACCTCCCCGTTCATCACCGTTCCATTGGCCACCGTTCCATTGGTGACCTTGCCCTCCGCATCGCTCTTCACCTGGACATTCGCGTACGACTGCTTGGCACTGCCATTGGGCAATCCCTTGGTCAGCGCCGAGGGATCCAGCGTAATCCCATCCAGCTGGGAGGCGAAGGACAGAGGAGGTTGGATGGTTGTTGGCGTGGGTTGTGGTGTGTCCAAGCTGATCAGTTTCGCCTCCTCGCCGGCGGCCAGCGGAACATCGTGGCCACTCCCAGCCACCGGTGGTTCGACCTTGGACTTGGGCAAAATAAATGACGTCTCCCAGCAGTCGCCGCTGGTAGGGGCGTGGTTCTCCACCGGCCTGGGATGCGGAGCTGCGGGGGATGTCACCGCCGGCGGGGTGCAGGAGCTCATCTGCTGGCGCTGCGATTCCGGAACGTAACCCGAACCGCTGGCCACCGAGGGATTACTGCTGCCACCGGGGGAAGGGGCACCAGGTAGTCCGGCACCGCCAGACAGAACTCCTCGCCATTCGGCGGCCGGATGACCGTGTCGTCCCGCTCGGAGGCCGTGGGTCCCAGGATATTGGGTAGCGGGGCATTCATTATGCTCGCATCCTGCGTGCAGGCGGTCAGATGTTCCAGCAGGCTGATGAAGGTGGGCCGATCTTCGGGCGTGGGGTTCCAGCAGTCGGCCATGACCTTGTATATGGAGACCGGACACTCGGTGGGTGACCCCAGACGTCCGCCCCGCACCACCAGCTCCATCACCTGGGTGTTGTGCTGGCCGGGATATGGCGAACGGCCTAGACTGAAGACCTCCCACAGCAGAATGCCGAAGGACCAGACGTCCGTCTTCGAGGTGAAAATGCCATCGAGGAAGGCTTCAGGCGGCATCCATTTGATGGGCAGCATGGCCTTGCCTCCCTTGCGATAGTAGTCCGATCTGTAGATGTCCCGGGACATTCCGAAGTCGGCGATCTTCACCACGCGGCCAGGACCCTTGCTGCTCAGCAGACAGTTCCTGGCGGCGATGTCCCGATGGATAAACCGTTTGCTCTCCATGTAGCGACATCCTTTTGCCACATCCAAAGCGCAGAAGAGCAGATCCTTCATGGTCAAAAGAGAAGGTCGTTCCGGGGTGTTGCGGTTTTCCCTCAGGAACTTCTGTAGATCTCCGCCAGCGAGAAGTTCGAGCACTATATAGTACGGCTGACGATCGAAGCAGACGCCTATTAAGTGCACCATATTCGGGTGATTGAACTTGGCCATGATGGCCGCCTCCTTCAGGAAGTCCTCCTCCTTTTCCCGCTTGGGATCTTCGCGGAGGGTTTTTACTGCCACGCCCATTTCAACGGCATCACCATCACGATGGCGATACAGTGCCATATACACCTCGCCAAAAGCTCCTTTGCCAAGGGCACTAAAAAGGTTTATAACATTTAAAAATATTAATAAAGGAAACTGGTTTATTAGTTAAGTTTTTGACTCACTTGACCAACTGAAGACTATCGCGAGCCACTTGTGGTAAACTGTTGACATCAATGTGACCATTTAGGATGCCATCGCATCCGTAGTTCGGATTGAAGTTGTTCAAGTTGGAGTCGTCGATGTTGTTTCGCAATCTTGTCAGTTGTAGGTCCTGCTCCACGAGCATCTTGTGGCGCTTCTTCGATTGCTTCTTTCGTTGATAGCGATTGTCTATGGTTTAAGAAAGAATAATAATTTGTAATTAACATTCAAGTATCAAAAACTTATTTTATAAGCAATATTCTAGTTCTTAAAAGTCCAATATATTGGACTTTTTGGCTACTTACACAGCATAAAGATGAGCGCCGCAATGCAGATGAAGAGCACGGCCAAGGAGATCATCAGGATGGAGACGAGGTACTGGAAGGAGGACTTGCCCGACTCCTCGCGGATCTCGCAGGCGGTGTGGTTGTCCCTCTTCAGACTCCAGCCATCGGGGCAGATACAGCGCACCTTCGAGCGGAACTCGTCCAAGGCGACGCATCTGTAGTCGCATCCACATCCCTCAATTGCAGGAATAATAATGATGGCACCCGGTCCACTACTGGCACCCGCATGGATATCACTGATCTCCCGGAGACTTCGACTCGGACTGATGTAGGAGCTGCCTCCCTCGCCATTCGATTCGGTTAGATAGACGTCTCCGCCAGCGTAGCCACCACCTCCTCCTCCCGTATTGCAACCACCTCCGCCTCCACCAAACCCTCCTTGACCATGACGATGCACAGAGGTTCCATTGTCGGCCAGTTCCACGTAGCAGGAGTGACCACCACGACCTCCTTGGAGTAAGGCGGCTCCATTGGTGGGACTCAAGGCCTGGTCCTCCTTGGCTCTCCATCCTCCGCCAGGACCAGCTGTCTTTTTGTTCAGAGGTTCACCATTGATCTGTCCGCTTTCCGGCGGTTGATTGGGTTTCGCCTTCTGGCCATGTTGGAAGTCCTCATCAATGTACTGACCGATTCCAAGGCCTCCTCCACCTCCTGCTACCAAAAGAGGCACTGCTTCGTTTTTGGCCTGGTTCAAGAGGAACACGTAGGATCCACCACCGCCACCACCTGCTCCATTCTCGATGTAGATATTCTTCACCATATCCTGCTTGGAACGGAAGCTGTATTGACCCAAATCCAAGTCGTGATCGGTTCCGCAACCAGGTTCTTTCAGGACTCCCATTGATTTTATGCAGGCATTCTCGCCTTGCTGGCCAACCAGGAAATAAAGTTCTTCGTGTTTGTGGAGCTCCAGAACAGCCACAGCCACCGATCCTCGAGAACTGCCAACGCCACCGGAACCCAATCCTCCACTAGCTCCCTTGGCAATGATTCTGGTTAGAATTAAACACATTAGTTTTGAAAATCTTAAAGGAATAAAAGAATTAACTCACGTGTAGTGACCCTCGTGAGGAACCTTCCACTTTTGCATGCCCTTGTAGCTGCTTTGGTCCTCTACCACATGGACTTCCCGAAGGACATGCGTTTTATTCTGCTCCTTGTAGGCAGCTTCGCATTGAGCTTGGGAAGGTCCTATCATGCCACGAGTGTCGCAACTAGTTAGCTCAAGATCTAAATAAAGAAAGGATTACGGAATAATTTAGAAATTTAATATAAATCCTTATATTTTTAATTTTCAACTTACAGTTAGTATATTCAAAGTCTTTGTAAGTGGGACTCTTTAGATTCTGTCGAACATCCCAGTAGTTGTATCCTCCAAGGTGATCTTCTGGTATATTTAGCCCAAAGCATTCAGGACTTAGCGAGAAGTCATCTACAGCCACATCCGAGTAGATTCTCATGCCCATGCGAGCTTCAAATTGCAGATAGTATCTAGGGAATATTAGAAATACAATGGATAAGTATTTAACAAACATTGATTCTAAAAAGTAAACTCACTTGGACGTTATATTAGGTAGTACATACTCCGCCCTGAGCCAATCGCTACCCTGATTTTTAGTGCTCCACCAAAGAGTCGTGGTGATGTTCTCCTTCTCCTTCATCTCAACCACGGAGAGATTGATGCTACCGGGATTTTTACCAAACTGATGGATGAAAAACCTCACAACACAGGAGTTGCGATAGGGAGAGTCCGGATTTCCATGCACCGAGGGTGGCGGATTGAAGGTCTTGCTGACCATGATGGCATTGCTAGCGAATCCAATGATCGAGTTCTTCTCCGTGTTGTTCTGGTGCTGGTTCATGTTCACCAGCATGTAGTAACCGCTGGTGTTGCTCTGCAGGTGCTGCATGGTGTGATCGCCATCCGGTCCAGTGTCGTGGGTTGGAGAGGATCCCGTGTGCCGTGACCAGGTGAGCGTCGTCTTTCCGGAATCACGCCAGCCACACCAGTCCTCCTCGAAGTCACAGCGACCGCCATAGGGGATTTTATCTGGAGTAAAGAAGTTATTACAAGGTTAATAAGGATTTAAGGGATTTCTGGAAATATTACTTAGTAACTAGGATTTTGTATACCCACCACATGACTGCTGTTCATCCTCCGCCTCATCGCAGTCCCTGGTAATGTCGCAAATCCTTGGCAGGTGAATGCAAACTGGAACCTTATTGGCTGTGCACTTGACCTGCGAAGTGCTGCACTTCTCGGATTTTGTGCCTTCGGGGAAGCAGTTAACCATGCGCAGATTGTCCAGTGCCACATGACCTTTCTGGCCAGCTCGCAGATCGGGAACCACCTCGAAAACGATGCGAAAGTCGCGGGAAACTCGACCCAGTCGGTATACCTTTCTGGTCCACTGGCGCACATTGTCTCCGAGGATCTCGGCGGGAACCCAACTGCTCTCCGCCGTGTGGAGCGGCTCCACCACAACCCTCGAGAGTCCGTGGCTCATGTCGCTCTGGTGCATGTACACCTCCAGGAAGCACTTCTCCATCGTGGTGCTGAATTCCGGGGAGGTGAGATTCAGAGGTCTGGAAGATGGGTTCACCCGGGCGTACAGGAAGTGCCCGTTGGCATCGTCGATGCTATCTGCTGCAGGTCCTGGCAGAAGTCCTGTGAGATTCCGCTTGGCCAACTCCGTGCCCGTCATGATCTGAAAGCCATCCGGATAGTCCACCCACGACCAGCTGCACTGCGTCTCGAAGTTGCACTTCACGCCCAGTTCGTACTCGTACTCCGACGAGGGCGTGGCATCCGTGTGAGGGGCGTAGGTGTTCTAAAAGGATGGAGGGATAGTGTCAATTTTTGATTCCTTTATGTTTGTTGTGTTTTTTTTAGACATATCTTTTGTTTTAACAAAAAGGATTTTTTTTTTTTTAAGAAGTATGACAAATTTTTGTTTGAGCCAGTTTATTTAAACTAACCACTATTGTAAAGCTGCAGAAGACAATTTTAAAAATTTTACGAAGCAATTTTTTGGACAAATTTATAAGATTAAGTTTTGTAAAAACTTTATTAAAAAATAAAAAATCAAATTTACGAAAGATATTATTTGAAATTAAATTAGTAATAAAATTTCTATTGAATTAAATTGAATGCAGTCTTAAATTTTGTTGCCTAAAACTTATTTGCATTTGGATAACTTTTAAAAATCTTTTGTTTTTCAAGAAACTTTGATGGGTATTATGTTAATAGTGTTTTTTTGGGCAATGACCTGAAATATTTACTTACCGCATTTGGAGAGGTATCTCGGATGCGGTCCTTGATCTCCTGCAGCGGATCCGCCGATGAGGGTTGTGGATCTCCCTCGAAGTTGCCGTGTGTCACCCCGCCAGCAGGTTCGTCGGCCTGGTTTAAAGCCTTCTTCAGTTTGTACAGTTCGCTGATGGAGTTCTTCCAGTTGGATCTCTTCGGCTGGTCATCTACTCCCGCGTAGAGGGGGGAAACCTGGTGGAGTAGGGTCCACCCGAAGGACCTGCCGTCATGGCGGCCATTCCACTCGGTTGTCGTAGCTGTTCGCCATAACGATCCGCAGATCCTATTCCCTGACCCAAGCCATCGATCCTTCCAATGGAAGAGGTTGCCGAGTAGGAAGGATAACCCGCACTGCCGCCGGAGATTCCTCCACCAGGACCGCCGATGGAAGGATTCCTTAGCTCCTTTCGCAACGATTCCATGCCACCTCGACCGCCTCCCAAACTCCCGGGACGTTGAGCCAACTGCGCCAGGCGCCGTTTATTGTCCTTCCGCGAACCTGGCGCCAAGCTCTCGTAATCCTCGTACTGCGTGGCCAACGGCGAAGTGGGCTGTGGCAATGGAAGCGGTTGCTCGTGGAGTCTGCCGTTCCGCAACTGCTTGCCACCCGTTGCACCTGGCCAACTGTTGAAGCTCGGATGCTGGGACATCGGCAGCGAGCTGAAGGTGTGGTTCATGATCAGCGGTCGCTGGGCGAGCGAGGGATCTGCCAGGAAGAGCACCACCAGCACCACTGGCAGCAGCACTACCACCAAATGCCTAAATGGTGGCATTCTTGGCATGCCTGCTTTAAACCACTCTTCGATAGACTAAAGTTGCACAATTCTTTCCAAGAAATGGATTTAAGTGTATTGTGTCTTTATGGTGTTGTGATATTCAGCTGCTTAACTCCTTTGTAAGGATTGCGACCACTTGGCGCTTTTGAAGTTCTTCAAGTGCAGGCAGCTCATCGCTAAAGCTCTCACCCACAGGTGAGTGTGTTCTGTTTCCTAATTAATTGCCACCGCCGTTTGATTCTGTAGAGGAAAAAAGTGGAAAAGCGGGAAATTTGTTACTCAAAAAGCTCTAATTAATCAGCTCCATGGACGTTTGACTTTTGAGAGGAGATAATGCAGCCCACGTAATGACATTTCATAATGCACGAGTATTAGAAATTGGGCGGCCCACACGGCCACATGCGTCCTGTTTCAAAGGACCTCCTTTCCCTCGCTCCCCTCGTCCTGCCAACGAATCAATGAGAGTGCTGTGTTTGCCCCAAGGCAAACAATTTAGCAGCCCAAGGCCCAAAATTGCAATAAGGCAGCCTTTATTGGAAAACGTGTTTTTCGTGGCAAACCGAATTTTCCTTTCGGGCAAAGAAAGCCAGTCGATGGCAGGGCTTCCGATTACCTGGCAAAGCCTGATGAAGATGCACATTGTTGCCTGAGATGCAGATGCTGATTGTGCCCTTCAATTTACTTTTCTTAATTTGGAATTGGTGAAATTTGGGACTGCCGTTCTTTTTTGAATTCATGTGGAGGCGTCCTATTTTTATATGAAAATGTTTGCCTTACAGGTAGAATGCAAAATATCCTGATGGGCTTACGACTTTTTATATTCAATTGTGGCTAAAAAATATTCTTTTGATTACTATACATTCCACATATCCCTTCATTACTTTAATTACTTTGATGATTGTTTCAAGGGGAATAAACGTATGAATATATTATAAACATGACCACTTTAAAACATAGTGAAGAAAATCGCATTTGAAAACTGTGAAATGTTGTGCGATACTTCATTACCAGCTATATTCCCAGATACTTATATTTATAATAGTACCATGCTTTTCACTTTCAAATAAATTTCGGTTATATTGTTTATATTGGAACTATATTTTTTTTTATAAATTCCCCTTTGGATATCACTACAAAGCATTGCCCATCATAAATAAAAATTGAATTTTACTTATCCAAAATATAGCTTATTTGATTGATTTTGTGATGGGAAAACAGCAACTGGCCTGATTCCACAATTCTAAAAATACAATCATAGTTCTTTTGAATAGTTTAGCCGCACATGTCGAAATATCTTTCTTATAATTATTTAGCTTTTAGGCGAATCAATCTATTTTTCTTGTATAGGCACAGGCATTTTCTCTGACGCTGTTCCACAAACACACACTTTCGCAATCACACACTTACATTCGGATACTGGTATTTTCTCGCATTTTACTTTCGGGATTTTTTTGCCTGCCAAATGAGAACTGCATTTATTTTATTTGATTTTGCAGACATCATTTCTTTTATTTTTTCTTGTGGATACTAGACAGAAAAAGACGACTAAAACGAACAGAAAAGGAGTTTAAAAGAAAGAGTGAAAAAGAAAAGTTGGAAAACTTTGTAGTTGTTGCTAGCCTTTCGCTTTTTCGCATTTTCTATTATTTTGGCCAAGCGAGGACCCAAAAAAAAAAATATATATTTCAGGTTGGGAAAGCGAAAAAGTAGGGAAATTTTCCTCAGCAAAAAAAAAAAAAAAAAATAAGAAAAAGTTTCCTAGTATGTGTGTGTGTAACTTCATAGTACGCAAAGTATAGCATACAAAATGGCTGTCGCGAAAACAACAACAAAGCGGAATTGTAAATACGCACACACACTAAGAGCTCCAAAACACGCCTCGTAAAAAAAGGAAAAAGAAAAGCGAAAATGAAAAAAGCAGCGAGAACTCGAGAGTTTTCCTTCTCTCTACGGGGAATTGCAGCGAGTGCAGAAAACGGAAACGCAACTGAAGCTGAAAGTCCTGCGAGTAACGGTGAAGCGGGAAAGCGGGAAAGCGGTAAGCCAACTAGCTGAAACTACACATGCATGCAAAACGCCCACCTCCCCCAACTTTTATCCCTCGCAAAATCTGTGAATTCGAGGAGCAGGAAGCGAACTCGAGTTGAGGCAAAAGTTCAAGACTCGGACAAGTGCCAGAAGTAACGAGGGTTTCGCTGGGGAGCGCAATTAGAGAGGCGCAAGATGAATATACATCAGGTAGATCAATTAGGAATCTTTGCAAGTGATAATTTTCTATAGAGATTTAATCTAGTCGAACCAACACCACTGATGCTTTTATCGGCACTCAAGCTTATTTAGTTTATTGGCATTAAGAAAAAAAGCTAATTCATTAAAAAGATGAATCCATAAAGGTTTTGTTCAAAACGCAATTGTCTAGCTCCGTTGTTCATTACTTCGTTTTTATATATTAAAAAAAAGAATAGATTAACTAAAATAAACAGTTTTATACCCCATTTTGTACTCCAAACAAAAATGTAAATAATTTGTAAAATTGATCAACAATTATCATTTAGCAGAAAAAAAAGTTGAAAAAAAGAAAAGAAATTTTGCTTTACTGTACGCGCCTTTTAAATTTACTATGATGCTCTTTTGATATAATTATCTTTGAAATCAATGATTCCCAAAATAAAAGCATTATTTAATTGTTCTCCTATGTAAAAATATATTGCTTGTATTTCATCAATTGATAATATTTGTTTAAAAGAAATTAGCAGTATAGGACTATCATATGTTGGTTAATAATATTTTTAACGAATTAAAAAAAGAATTTATTTTTTCCAGTCATACTCTTATTCTTAATGATTTTCTAATAACTAGTGTATCAAATATGTAATCAACCAAATAAACTTAAATTAGAAAATATTGTATTGCTTATCATTACACAGAATTTTAGGGACCTATAAATAGTTACGTTCCCAAAACCCTAATGCTAATTTTTTGAAAAGGTTTTACCATTATTGAATGTTTAACTGACTCTCAAGTATTTAAAAAGTTATTTCCTTTAAAACTAACCTTGGCAATAATAGCTATACCATTAGACACTTTTAATCAAGAGAAACCGCAGTAATATTTTCCTAATTCCGAAGAGAAGCAACAAAAGGGCCCAAGCACATGGACAGTATCCTTGGTCGGTATTTTGCAGATACACACACAGTGCCGCCGCAGGACAACAGCAACAACAACAACAACAACGAGAACAACAGCATTAGAAGGAGCGAGTGGAGGCTGCGTCAACGTCGCAAATATTGCGCTGCCTGCTGCCCCAAACTCCTGCGGATGGTGGATGGTGGCAAGGATTTGCCAGGATGCGAGACGCAGCTTCGGTTTCGTTGACTGCGCAGGATACACACACACATAGGGCACACTTCGCTACTAATGGCGCAGACAAATTGTTTTGCGTATCTCACAGATACAGAGGAGCCGAGGCGCACAAAAGATACTACAGAAAAAAACACACCACACATACACACGCACACACACATACACACACTTGGAAGTAACGAAATTTTTCCTGCAGCTCAACAAATTTTTCATTAGATTTAACTCTATTTTTCACATCATTATGGATACTTTTTGGTTTCTTAAGCAACTGATTTCTTAAGTATTATAGAATATGTAATCGCTTTTACCATAACGCACTCATTTTTGTGGTATCGAAAATTTGATCCTGCTGCCTGTGAATTATGTATAGTGTAGAGGAAAATATGTTTTTTTTCCGAAGAAAATGATGGAGTTTTCAGTTTCACTTTTCACGTTTCCTTTTCTTTTTCATTTGCTATTGATAATATTTGCCCACTGGTGTTGTAGTATAAATTTCTTTAGCACTGTTGTTATAGTACTGTATTGTTTTTTCTTCAGGACTTTTTTTTGTGGTATTTCTTGTTTTTTTTTTTGCAGGCCGTCTATCCGCGTATCTGAGGGATACTTGCGCGCACGACGCTCGGCAAACGAAGACTGAAATGTGGGGAAATTCGAAAGTGCCCGGCCAGCATCCTTGGCATCGGAATCGGCATCGGCATCTCGCGTCGGGGGCTAAACGAATATCCTGCGCTGAAATCGAGCCACAGGATACCCGAGCTCGCAGTTACAGATGCGTTTGAGTTGAGGAAATTTCCCCCCCAACTCGCTGGATTTTCCACAGAATTCGCTCGTTCTCTCATTTTTCAGGCGGCGAAAGCTGTTGCTGTTTTCGACCAAATGTGAAAGTGGGAAAAGTAAGGGAAAGGGAGGGGCTAGGGGGCGGTTACAGTGGCGCACTCTGGCGGTCGGCATAAGCTGGGAAATTAATGCAAACTGCTGGAAATTGAATTTAGCTACATCAGCCGCTGCAGTGGCAAAACCCCTCATCCGAAGTAGGATTGCAGGAGGGGGGATCCGATGGGCCTGCTTGTGCGTCAGTTTCAGTCAGAACTGCGTTTCCGCTTTCAATTTGCAGTGCATTAGGACCCCCATCCTGCGTCCTTTCGTCCTGCGATGTAATATCACCTAATCAGCGCCACGGATGCGACACAAATGCATTTATCTTGCTCCTATCTTACGCCCCGGAGATTGTGACGTGCCGACATGTAAACCGGACACACACTTGTAATTTAAATAAGCCTCCTCTGAACAAAAGGACTTTCTGTCTCGATGCCAACAGGTGCCGTAGGCCAGGCTTAAAAAGCTGGATACTAAGTGCACAGGAAATAATTCAATTCTCTGCATTTCCTTGGCTGCTTTGAAAGTGCAATTTGTCAATTAGCTCATGATAAAAGGGCAAACGGCTATACGCCAAATATAGAAATGTGCATGGGCTTATCTGCGCGAGAATGAAGAAGTCTTGCCATCTTAGGAATATATATGAATTAATAAGATGATAATATAAGTATATTCTAGTTAACTAAGAGAAAAAAGTAAAAACAAAATCACTTGGTTATTCTGGGCATTCAATAACACATAATACATAATACATTTAATATACACAATGAATTTATAATTATAGCTGATTTATTTTGTTGCGAAATCTGAACTTACTACACAATTATTAAAATGGTATTACATTGGGAGAAAATCAATTTGAAAAAAGGTAATAAAACCGAACAAGGTTTCAATGTAATTCCCTAGAAAAAATAATTTAATTTGTTTTTTATTAAATGTAGAATTTCGAAAAAATTTAAATTAAAATAGCCTTTTACGTTTGGGTACAAATCAATAGCTCTGAATACATCTTCAGTTTTCCAATTAAAAATAGGCTAATATTTTTTAGTTCTGCATAAACAACGTCAACTAATGACGACAACAAACGGAAATGGGCGACACAGACATAGCGACAACTAAAATTAATATAGAATCGCGCAGATAAAAGTACATGTACAGATATGTGTACGATAATATATCTGTGGAAGACGCCAATATATGCAAATATATTTATAAGTGTCGGCGGCAGCTGAAGAAAATCGCAGACAGCGGAAAAAATAGAGAACGAGACGAAGTCGAGGAGAAATACTGGGATGATCACAAGAAAAAACCTCAGTATTCACTTTTGTCACTAAGGACGGACAACCACAAAGGTGACGAATTGCATCTCAAAAGCACAATTTAAAGTCAAAATCCTGATATCAACTGAAAGATTTCAATACAAAAAGTAATGAGTAATCACACTATTAACCTTTTACCTCAACGAACTAATTTTTTCAAAAGTCTTTGTTTGCTTTTTAAATTTATAAAAATATATATTCTTTTTTCGTTGGGTTCCCTATTTTAAAAAGCCAAATGGTGCCGTAAAGTGTTTAGAGACGCGCAAATTGCGCGAAGTGTTCCCAAAATGGCACATAAAATATTCCGAATACGCAGTTCGCATCTAGCAGATGCACTTCGCCAGAAAGTCTATATATATTTATAAATAGATTTCAGATTATATGGAGGGGAAAACTCACGCAGTTCCGAGGGAAAGTGTGCCCGGCACGTGTCGCGTCTGAGAAAAGAGTTTATTCCACTATTTATATCACTTGGTCTTCAATTATATTCACTTAGAGCCGCGTGTATCTCGCGGATACTTTCTATTCTGCGACTACGTGAGAGTATATCTCGTGGATATGTGTCTTGTTCTTCTGGTGTGACATCCGCTGAGCGACTGAGAGATGCGACTGTTCGACAACTACTGAACAGAACTATAAGAACAGCAGGCAGCTGAGATCGGCCAGAAGCTAAAGACCGAGGCGGAGACGTCGTCCGAGGAAGACGACCCGAACTCAGTCCATCTCATCTCATCTGGCGTCTCATCTCTTTTGCACAAGAAGATATATCCGCCGGTTCGTTTTCTTTTTCTCACGGCTGCCGCATCCTTGGGTTCGTGTTTGTTTATTTGTTTTCGTCGCGACGTGTCAAGTGGTAATGCAATTGAAATTGACTTGTGCGTTTCACCAATCGCCGCGGGGAGGTGGCGTCAGGACCTGGACCTGGACACTCTGCAGTCTGTGCCTGTGTCCTGACCCCTGACCTCCGGCGCATGGGCTACCTGCCACCGCCTATCGAGTTGGGCAGTCCGATCAGCCGGAAGATTTATGTCCGCTGCGTTGCGAGGGGAGATATTTTTAGCCGGCAATGCGACTGTTTCTCCTTCGCTTGGGGGAGCTGCGAAAGTAATTAATGATTCCGCGGCTGAAGCTGCCCTCGCTGGAGCAGAACGGAAGTTGGGAAGCTCCGCGGATCACAGTGGGACAAAAAGGATGATAATTGTTGCTACACCTCTTGTATCCTAATTATTGGAAAGATGATATTTTAATAATATTTATACATCGATATTTATTAAAACTAGTTTAATCATTTAAAAAAACAGTTTAACTTATTTCTAACTAGATTTTAAGTATGCGCTATACAAAAGTCACTTAAACGAAAACAATCAATTTAATACAATCAATTATGTAATTTGAAAATGCATTAAGAATAAAATAAAAACCTAAAACTGTTGGTAAGTTTAAAATTGTTTCCTTCAATTGCCCTTTAAGCAGTCTGTCCGTCGGTCCGTCGGTCAGTCTGTCCGTCTGTCTGTTTCTATGTAAACTAGTCTCTCAGTTTTAAAGTTAGTTAGTTATTGCACGCAGTATATAAGTCGGAACGGGACGGATCTGGCGACTATATCGGATAGCTCCCATACAAGAGAAAAAAATTATAAATTCTTACGCCGTTGTTTTTGATCAGATCGACTTTATTTCTTTCAGATGGTTTTCTAACTACTATTCAATTTCGGATTAAATTTTATCAAAATCGAATAACTCTAACATATAGCTCCCATACAAGAGAATGAAATTAAAAATTCTTACGCCGTTGTTTTTGATCATAGTTTCGATGTTGTTTAGCCCTTATTTATTTTGATCGACCTAATTGAAGACTTCAAGGGTATATAATCTTCGGCTTGCCGAAGCTAGCTTACTTTATTGTTTTTTATCATAATACAATAATTAAAAATCTTCCGTTTTAAATATCTATTATTTAAATTATTATTAAAAAATAATATTTAAAATACGTTCTAAAGATATTACATCGTTGTTCTCTCTTTACAGTTTTAAAGTAGTCTTACATTTTTGTAAAATGTTAAATTAGAGCACATAAATAATAGGACTCCATACCTAAAACTTTGCAAGATAATATATAAAAGAATATAAAATAAAATCTTGTCCCTCAAAAGCAAGATTAGAAATAATTTTCTTGACCAGACATTAGCTTTAAAAGTATTTATTTACGTAACTACATTTAAAAGTAATTAGGCGTTTTCAAATATTTACAAAACAGTTAAATATGCCAACTAAACAACAGGAGTCCACTTGAGAATCCCACATTCCTCGTGATTGCCTGGTGGTCGGTGGTTTTTTCGAGTGTCTCGAGGGTTGCCACCGCTAGCCGAAAACCGAAACCCTGGTCGGCGGTCCGGTGGCGAAGGGCGCCTGCGGAGCGCATGTCAAGTGGACCGATTGCCCAACTGTCAACTGTCAGTGGGTAACTGTCAGTTCCTTAGACTCGGGCTTTGTTTATGTTTGCCGGCGCCTGCGCATCCGCGAGATAAACACGCGATGATGCAAACAAGTGGCTGTGGGCCACGTTGTGCTGGTTGTGCTGGCCAGGATGAGGTGGCTTGGGTGGCGACTGAGGACAGGGACAGCAGCGGATCGATTGGCGGGGGACATGCGCAGGAACCGCGAAGTGGCCGAGGACTCCTCCTCAGATGTAGACACCAATATCTCGGCCAGAACGCTCCTGTGCCTCGTGCGAAACGGTTCATTTGCTCGTCCAGCTAACGCTTCTGCTTCTTGTGTGGATGTGAGTGTGCGTGTTGGCCCAATGCCTGAGTAGAGAAAAAATCAAATTATCGGCCATTAGCTGCAGCACAACGCTCTGTTTTTTGCGAATAGAAATTTTGGAATTTCCAGACAGCCAATTTTCGCCTTTTAACGCGCGTTTGTTGAGTGGAAGGACGAGTGATTGTGTTCAGTGTCGCTTCTGTTGCCTTGGTTGCCTCACGAATACATAAGCGCATACCACACACAAGCACACACATACACAGCAGCAGCACACACACACACACACGGCCATCCTTGGAGAAAAGTGAAAGTGAGACGCCCCAGCGACCCGGAAATCGGACAGCTCGGTATTTTTCGCATTTGGCGCACAACTTGCTTCGAAAAAGTTAGTGAAAAACCCCAAGATGCAAGAATTTTAACAATTTTCCACACGTTAACCGAAATCCAATCAAATTTTATCCAGTCAGTCCCCCTACCTCGACTTTCTCTTTTTCTCTCTCTGATTTATGCGTGGCACATACAACATTTTCGTCTTCCTTTTGTTCCTTTTTTTTTTTTTTTGGCACACACTTATACACAGCACAATTTTGGTATCCAACAGACCCGCGCCCAACCCCTTTTTAACCTTCAATTTCTGGCATGCTGTAAATTTGTCTGAAAACACCTGAATTTTCCTTCAATTTTGTCTACACTCCTTGTAAATATTTTTTAATTGTCTTGGCAAGCGATTTTTCGTATACCGTTTTTCCTACTTTGCTCACTTTTTGGAACTGCAGTCGCAATGATTTAATATTAAGCTAGCAAACGGATCTCAACCATCCGTACAAAAAAGTAAAATAAAAAAAAACGAAAGCTTGATGTGTAAAATAAAAAATATGTAAAAGAAAAATCTGAGGGAGAGGGTCCAGAAACCGAATTCACACTGCAACAGGTAAGTGCAAAATGGGTGAGTGATGCGAGTAGAACTCTTCTAGCCATTTTATTTGATCGATATTTGATAATGAGCATACACAGGTAAATTAAACTTTTCCCCGGGAAAACTTTTCCAATTTCCAATGCATGCTCTTCGCCGTGTAACGTAAACTTGTCCCAAAGTATGCAGCAATTTTCCGCATTGTCCAGAACCATTCCCACCCACCCATCGCCCCCCGCCCGCCCACTTTTACCGCCCACTGGCAAGGCTGCAGCCACGCCCACTTGCTGATCTTTGTTGTTGTTGTTATTTTGTGCGTAGCTGATTGTGACAGGACCTTGTCTGCCGCCATTTGAGGTTGGCGTTTTACCTTTTGCCATTTCCCCGCTTTTATGGTAATTGTAATTTAGTTGTCTTTTAGCGAGGTTCAAGGACGGGAGCGGAGGCTGTGCGGTTTTCAAGGGGTTTTTGTGGTCTTTGAGGGGCTTTCACAGGCTTTGCTTTGGCTTCACGGGGAGGGAGAGGGTGAGGAGTGGGAGGCGGAGGGGAAAAATATTGACATGGAGCTGGGGGTCGAGCAGGCGCAGACGCCTCGCCAAAGGGGCTGTCTGTTGGGTGAGGCTGAAAGTTGAAGTGAATTACAATTTAATTACCAGCAGGTCTCAACGGATCAATGCCGGATTTTATGCCAGCGCCCAAGATAATAAAGAAATTATTTTTAGAAATTTCAATTAAAAAGTTGCCTTGGATTGGTCTCTTGTTGCAGGACAAAATTTTGTAAGGACACGGTGGCTCAGCATGGTTAAAGGACTTAAACTCTTTTGAGGAATTAAGTGGTTGAATTTAAAAATCAGAGAATTTAAAATTTTATTTTTTGTTTAACATTTTATTATACGAGTACCTTTAAATTTAAACCAGAATCTTTGGCTTCTAAAGAGAAATACATAATTGGTCTCACATGAGACAAATAAGGAAGGATTAACAATTTTAGAATTAATGTTCCTAAGAAACATTGAACCTGTAGAAAAGTGAAGTTAAAAATAATTTATAGAATAAGAAATATTTAAGCATGACATCAAAATCTTTCTCCTATTTTTTGATTAATTTATAAAAAGTTGAAAAGGTCGGTTTATAAACCATTGGTAGACAATTTCGATCAGATTATTGTTATTAATGACTTGGAATGATTGCAGTAAACCCAGATGCCCGAGGCATTGATTCTACCCGGCATGGCTGACGCAGAGCCGGACCTCTCGACGTTCGAGAACAAGACGGGATTGGCGGAGGACATGAAGTTCCTGGCCTCCATGCCCGAGCTCTGTGACGTAACCTTCCTGGTGGGCGACACCCGCGAACCCGTCTGCGCCGTCAAGGTTTGTCCTTTTGTGCTTTGTAACCGCCCTTTTTTTATTGTGTACCTTCCGGTCTGCGACTGGTCCTCTGCGGACCTGCGGGCTTTGAAATCAGGTCACTGCGTAATCGCCACTCTGGTCCTCTAAATAATTGACCCCGTTGAATTACGTAGGACGCGTCTCCCTTTGAATAATCCCGGCGCTTGCTTTGCACTTTAGCCTTTACACTGGTAATAAAAAAGGGGGGCACAGTAGAGCTTAAAAGCATATCAAAGTAATGGTTCCGAAATTGTATAGCTAGCTGCTTAAAGCAATTTTACGTATTGAAGTCAAGTTGTTTTTAAATTTGAATTTTTTCATGAACATTAACTAAGTGCTTTGGTTGCTCCTTGGGAATCGTGTTTACATATTTCTTATTTTTTCATATTTGGCAGAGATATCTATAGCTAAATTTGATAAAATAAAAACCAAGTTCTTTAAAAAATGTTCTTGGCGAATAGCGACATAAATTTTTTTTACATTTTTAGCTTTTTTTGCATTGAAATAAAGTAAATATTTCATACAAACAATGAAAATTAATTTAATTTATATTCAAATTGTGACTTTCTCTTAAAGCAGTATCGTATACCTACTAAAATCTTATTTGGTGATATTTGAATGGATGTTTTTTGCTGTACAGGCTGTGCTGGCATCCCGCTCGCGGGTGTTTGCCAAGATGCTCTACGCTGCCCCCTCGCCACAGAGGAAGAGGGAAACGTCGACGAAGGAGAACAAGCTGCGCCTGTTCCTAAAGCGCTCCTCGGAGCCCCTGCTCAATCTGCAGAATGCGGCACAACAGGTTCGTATTCGCATATATAGTGTTCCGTTCTATATTCATCCATAATCGATTACCCAGCGGGGGGATTACGTATGTACGTATGCGATGTGTGTGAGTGCCGGTGTGATTTTGCATTTTGCCATGTGGGTCTGCATCATTGGGGCTATTTTCGTATCCACCTTTTCAGTTCAGTTCAGTTCAGTTCGGTTTCCACCCTTCCGCATTGTTTTTCCTCCTTTTCTGTGTGTGTAAATACGTCGAGAGCCAGCAAAAGCCATTTAACTGATATCAATGTTCTCGTGCCTTCTCTGTTGTGACAACTTCCATTCCTCATCGTACTCGTACTCGTACTCGTACTCGTTATCCCGCAACCCATATCCGTAATCATAGAGAACCGGTTTCACCCAACAATTAGCTCCGATACCCGAGGTAACCAAGCATCAAATAATGCCTCTGTGCGTGTATGTATGTGTGTAACTGTAGCTGTGTAGCTGTAACTGTGTTTGTGTGGGTGTCGTAATTGATGGAAGTCCTTTGATGTCCTTGCAGACAGCAGGGTATTAACACCAACGCGTTTGTGAAAAATATTACAAGGAACATTGTTGAACATGTGGAGTACCTACTCTATATTTAGTTTCTGCTAGTTATTTATTTTCTTATTATTTATTAAATTATTGTTTTAGCTTTATGCAAGTTATATAATATATAATATTATTTATTGTATATTGTATTATCTTATGCTTTATTTTTATTTGCATTTTAGAGCAAATTATCTTTGATGAATTATTTTATTCAAACATCTGCAAGGATATGTAGCACTTCGGTTCTTCGAAGCTGAAACTATTCCAAAATTCTTCCTTAGTAATTGGCTAAATGTAGATGTGTAAGATTAGTGTGCACATACCCAGTGTTTTACCTTTAACGTTAAAATGAGTTAGTCAAGAATGGTTGGTGTGGTTAAGTTACTTGTTAATCTGAATGAGTCCCGACTACTTAACTTAATTCGAATGCCTAGCCCCTCTTAAAAATACTTTCCATTGAAAACTAACCCTTCTGTTTGCTTTGTTCTCTAACTGGGAACTAAAACTAGTTGCCTTCAAACTTTCTGGAAGTCATCTTCCTACATGTTACTACGTTACTAACCATCTTTAAATTTCCCTAGAAAAGTAAACAACTTGAATGAACTGATTTCGGGTTGCCTGAACCCCACAATTGGAATGCCTATCAAAAATTATACCTTATGCACCTGCTTCTGTTGTTAATGTTTAGTTAGCTGATTTTAGTTGATATTATAGCATTCTTCATTCTTTATCAATACTGACTTTTGTGAATTTAGCCCTCAGGTCAGCAGCATCAGACCCTGATTATTGAGGAGTTTGAGCCGGATGTGTTCCGCCAATTGATTGAATATATTCACACGGGTTGTGTGACTTTGCAGCCTCGAACTCTTCTAGGTATATGTTTAATACAAAAATTATAGATATATAGTGATAAGGTATTTTTATTTAAGGTGTCATGAATGCCGCTGATTATTATGGCCTCGAGGAACTGCGCCGAGCCTGTGCAGGATTTGTGCAGTGCTGCATCAATGTGGATACTGTGTGCGCCTTGTTGGCCTCTGCCGAGCGTTATATTCAGTACAAGTGCACCAAGACCTTGGTGCAAAAGGTCCTGGAGTTCGTGGACGAGCATGGAACTGAGGTCCTGAACCTGGGCAGCTTTACCCTGCTGCCACAGCACGTGGTCCGCTTGATTTTGGCCAGGGAGGAGCTGCGCGCCGATGAGTTCACCAAGTTTCAGGCGGCACTGATGTGGAGCAAAAAGTATTACGACAACAACCCGGTAAGATATCTTTCGCCAAATTTTATAAGTTTTCACACGTAACAAATGCAGCATAACGTTGAAAAGAAATATTCATATAAGTCCATTCGGTTTTTAATTAAATGATCCGCGTGTTACCTAATTACCTAATTAAGAATCACATTTATAGTAACCTTATTTCTGACCCCACAGAACATCGACATCAAGGAGATCCTGGGCACCTTCTGCGAGTACATCCAGTTCCACAAGATTCCGGCCAACGTGCTGATGCGGGAGATCCATCCACTCAACCTCGTCCCGTATGCGATCATCATGAATGCGTTGGCTTACCAGGTGGGTTGCACTGTGCTTCTCGATTGCTTTGCGCTGCTTCCTTGGTGTTTTAACTCAGTCACTCACGCCTTCATCTGTCCATCTATCTGTCCGCCTATCTCTCTCTCTCTCTCTCTTTCTCTCTCAAACGATCCATCCACCACTACGACCACTGCCACCACCGCCACCACCACCGCCATTCCGTCCATCCATCCCTGTTGTCCCCTTTATGTCTGATTCTACAAATTGCAGGCAGACCCAGAAAGCATCGACCCCGGAAAGCTGTCTCCCAACTCTAGCCGAGTGAGGCGGGCCCGCCAGAACCAGGGTCGCTCGATGTCGGTGCAGAGCTCGCTGGATCCCTATGGATCGAACACCACACTCAGTTCGAGCGGCAGCAGCGATCCGACGAGCGGTCCGCACCACAGCAACTAACATAAGTTGAACGGCCCCTCCTCCTCCTCGTCGTCCCAGCAGCCGCACCACCGCCACCGCCACCACCACCAGTCGCTCCCCAAGATCCGCAAGGCCAAGTCGCAGTCCTTCCGCACACGGAGGAGTCCCTCGGAGCGAAGGAGTCCCAACAATGCTCCTAACCTCTCGCTGAATACCGCTTTGACCTCCGGAAATGGCGAGAAGAAGCGCAGTCCGCTGACGCCGAAGAGTCCGGTGATGCCGGTGCCGGAGTCCAAGAGTCCCGGTAGCACCACCTCTTTGTCCCGCCAGGGAACTCTGCGTGCCTCGAATCGCCGCAAGAACAGCGGACAGCTATCCATTTCGCTGGGCAACCAGGGAAGGCGATCTCCCGTGGGTCTCAGCGATCGCAGTCCGCAGGGAAGAAGGAGTCCGCTCTTCCCGAGCAGCGGACTGAGGTCACCCAACGATCCGATGACTAGTCCCACCGTGAGAAGTCCCACTGGGGAACCCCGAAGGAGTAGTCCCACCTTCAGTGTGCACACGCAGGAGCGGAGATCCCCGCTGGGTGCAGTGGCTCCCACGGACTTTGGCTGCCAGTTCGGAGTGCCGGGCACCCATCGCAGGAGTCCCACCACCACGGTCCACGTCCAGGACATGGCCACCGAGCCGGAAGAAGCGGGATTCGTTGGCATGAAGCGTCCTTCGATCAGTCTCTTCACCCCGATTTACTTCGCCAGCGAGAAGCGTTCGCCGATGGGTCCGATTCCCCCGATCACCGTCTCCAATCCCGCCGAGACCTACAAGAGTGCGGAGCGGGAAAGGGAGGCGGCGGAGGCGGCTGCCCGGGAGCGGGAGAAGGAGAAGGAAAAGGAGGCCGCGCAGCCGCAGGAGAAGAAGAGCGTGATGCGCGAGATCCTGGCGTTCGTGAGGAAGCCCTCCAAGCACCTGAGCAGCCGGACGAACCGCTTCGCGAACGCCTTCACCCGAGCGGAGTCGGGCTCCTCCGGCGGTCCGCTCATTCGGCAGAGCACCTTCTCGGCCAGCCCGGCGGCCTCTTCCACGGCAGCGAAGAGTGCCGTCCAGAAGCAGATGTCCGAGGTGGGATTCGAGCCGAAGATATCCCAGAAGTTCACCCACTACGCCAAGATGTCCCTGCGCTTGAGGAGATCAACGAAGCGCGATGAGGAGGAAAAGGAGAAGGAGAAGCAGAAGCACGGATCAGCGGCGGGTTCCAAGAGGCCAAGTGCCGATCTCAGCCACGGCAACACGGAGCAACAGGTAGGTGGATCCGATGAGCTGCCCTTCGAGCTGGCCAACGTGCACTTCGAGAAGGTAGGTGAGTCCTATATCAAGCATGAGCGGCTCCGCGAGTTGCAAGAACCCGACGCCGACGCCGACAAGGACGAGGATGAGGATGCGGATGCCGGAAAGGAAACCGAACAGGAGGTGGAGCAAACCGATGCAGCCATGGCGCAGTTCGTGGAGGAGGTCACCAACTCCCTGAAGGTGGTTGCCCTCAATGGAGAGGGCGGTGGCTCTGCGGCAGTTCACCACTTCACGCGGCGATCGGAGAGCAGGGAACCCATCGAACCGCGGATCAGCGAGGAGCGCGAGTCGGACTCCAACGATCTGATGATTCCCGACGAGATGCGCGCCGAGCTGGTAGAGATTTTGAAGGCCTACGCCCCAGAACCAGTTTATGTGAATCTGCAGGCACTGCGGCGCGAGGTTGAAGACGCGGACCTGGCCACCGCCCAAGCTGAAGCTCAAGCTCAAGCCGAAGGTGAAGGTGGATCCTCATCCGGTTTGGCGGCTTTGGCGGCGGTTGAGCCCGCGAAGAAGCCGCTGCAGTGTCCTACCATCGAGTTTGAGCCGCCGTCGCGACGCTCCTCCTTTGATCCGCCGCGGTCGCCGTTCCTCGAGCAGCTGCGCAGTCCCGGGGTGGACACGGAGACGGACCTGATCAACCTGCAGCGGTTGGACTCCGGCGGCGACAGCTTCGAGCTGGTGGAGAGCAAGTGGAGCAAGTCGAGTCGCGGCGAGTCGAGCTTCGACTGTCCCTACTCCTCCAGGGACACCAGCTTCGATGTGTCCATTTCGCGGTACCAGTCCACCAGCTACGAGGATCAGACCTCCAGCTTCGAGATCGTGGACACAGATGAGAAGGGTCAGGGTCAGAATCGCCGCACTGTCGATCTGCGCAAGAGCTCCATCGAGCTGGTGGACGCGGAGACATTCCAGCGGTCGGGTTCCTCCTGCGGCGGACGCAAGTCCTCGCTGGAGACCCACTTCGATTACACGCCCACCGAAACGGGCGGGCGATCGCCCAGTCTGCCGTTTCCGGCGATGAGCAAGAAGCAGCGCACGGAGAACTTCCGCCAGCTGCACGTCTCCCAGTTCAGTGCCTTCTCCCGGGCACGCAGTCCGCTCTCCCAGCAGACCTCCTCCAACTACAGCTCCCGCGACAGCTACGACTCGAGTGGTTCCTACCCCCATGGCTATGGCTATCCGCCGGAACCGCAGCGCAGTCCGTATGGCGATCCCAGTCGGAAGCACTTCCCGCTGACGGTGCGCCAAAAGGGCGAGGAGGAGCGCGAGGTTAGAACCTTCCTGTGCACCGACCAGCGATGCGCCTCCATCTTCGAGCCGCGTCCCAGCTCCGTGCTCACCCAGCAGCTGTCCACCGGTTCCATGTCCACGCCGTCGGGCTACACGAACGGTACGCCCAGGGTGCCGGGTGCCCATGCTGCTGGAGGTCCTTGCGCCGCTCCGCTGAGCCACCCCGGTGGAGCGCTCTCCTCCTGCGGATTCTCCAGCGGCAGCGAGTTCGAGCCACCGTCGCCGCGACGGGCGGCCAGTGCCTCGCCGAAGCACACCTTCACGTTCCGCATCGTGATGAAGAAGGTGGACAGCTCGCCGGAGGCCTTGTGCCCCGAGAGGCACCGCTCGAGGATCATCGATCGGTACAGGAGGCGCGACAGTCGCCGGAAGCGCATCCATGATGCGGGCAAGAGCTTCTAGGGCGATTCAAACGGGGCAACCAGTGATGGGAAGATAGGAAACTAGATAGGAAACCATAACCCATTAAACTATTAAGCAGGATAGCTTACAAGTGAACTGCTCTTGAATCAAAATAGTTCTTACACATCGATCACAAAAAGTGAATCGAATTAATGGCAGACTTTGCAAACCTTAATTTAGCAATAACTGCCTTTTGTGTCTCTACTTGGGATATCACATTTTTCAGGAAAAAAGAAATACTATATATTAAATAATTATCCAAGAGCAAAATGTATAAAATAATAAGCTTGCAAATATTCGAGATTCTTAACTGAAATAAAAAAGCCTTTTCACCTCTTAAGAAACAATTCGACACTCAACTTATAGTACACATTAATCAGTAAAAAAAAAACTGAAATGCATAAATTATTGCCAATGAATTTAACTATTTCCATTTCAAGTACCTGTAATAAAACATTTTTGTAATTACTTCAAAAGCGTTAACTTGGAAAATCAAAATCATATTTGTTATAGCTAGAACACAAGTGTTTACTTCCCATTGCTGGTACCAATTAAGGCGAACCTCACAGAACATAGGAAACCATCTCTTGATATCTCCACGATACGCATATATTTTTGACAATCTCAGTGTTGAATCTATATAGGACCTCCCGTAAACGTTATCTCATAGGGTTAAGAACACACCGAACAACTCACTGGCGTTCGGTGATCAAACTTTATAAAATGGTTCTGGTTTTTAGGCCGTTTCAAAAGCTCTACAAAAGCGCGAACTTCGGCCCACCGAAGTCAGTCGAGCCAGGCCCCCTGACTTATCGAGGGTCTGGCACTTATGATCTCTGCTGATTTGTCAGGCAACCTCATTATATCCTTGGCTTCAAACCGAGCGATTGCCTGGGCAGCTAACCGTATATTATATTAAGTGTACATTCTAAATAATTAACAAACTTATGCGCAACAATAATTCCTCCCACGATTTACCTGACTACTATTAAAAAACAACAATAGATCAAAAGTTTATATGTATACATGTGCATAAGAGTTCACACTTCGATGTTGTAATTAATGTGAAGTAACTTGAAAATCAGAAGGAGATAATATTCTAAGTATTTGTGCATTTTTACGTGGTTCCTGTTACATAGCTATAGTATATGCGTGATCGGACGCGAGTATTACAAATTTTTGATGGCATCAAATAATCAATATACATTATACGATTCTAAAGAACCTAAGTAATATTATATTCTAAATGTAACCGAACTGCGCTGCTATTGCAAAGGTCAGAAAACCGTTTTTCTAGATAACTCCTAAGACTAAGATCAGAGCAAAATTATGCGCACAAGTGTGTGCGTGTGTTTGTAAATTAAAGCTGGATTTGGGGCCGTACTTAAATCTTAAAATTATAGGAAAGCATCAACTTTTGTGCCGCGCAAAAAAGTGAGACGTGGAAAAAATTGTATTACCAAATTAATATTTAATGTTAAACTTTGAGCAACATTTTTGGACTCTGTGTTTGTTGGTTAAAAGAAAACCCCTTGAGTAACCCCTTACTTTAAGCGGAGAATCTATGGAAGAATCATAATTTACAAAGTATACACATTGTATTACGTACATATTCTAAAAATAGTTGGCTTTTTAGCAAATAACTCGTAAGAAGAAAGATATCAGCATTTTACAGGTAATTACGCATCATGAGCATTTAATTCCAACTAAACGGTAGCTAATCGTAACGATAACCACACATCAATTGCCACCAGCCGACAGCTCGGATCTGGACCGGGCTTACCTTGCCCATCGATCCAGAACTACACTCGTAACTTATCGGAATGCCAGTAGAAACGTTGCTATTTTGATTTGTAGTTGCTTGTTTTGAAACTAACCAACCAAAAAACCAATCAACCAACAAACAGTCGCTGACCAAATCGCTTGACCAGTTACGTATTTTCGATCGATTTTCCGTTGCGCCTCTGAATGCTTGTGAGAGGTGGTCGCCAATGGAGACTGTAGCGATTTGAATCCGAATTACGGACAGAGCACCCAACTACAATTTCACAATGCCAACTTCTTCTATTTGCAGAGCGGGTTTACAGTGTGCCAGCTGGATCGGATGTGGATTTAGCCCAGTTTACCCCGACATATACCTTATTATGTACTCCCCCTTTGTCCGGGTTTTTATTCAGAGGATGTCGTTGTCGTGGCATTTGTTAGTCTAAGTCCAGTTCCAGTTCAAATCAAATCGAATCGAATCGAATCGCGTTATATGTCCTACTTTGCATTTGTATTGTTATTGTTACCGCTCACATACATACTCGAGAAGCTAGAGCTAAATACCTCCATACATTATGTGCGTTCGTTTTTATTGTAATTTGAGACAAAAATAAAGCCCAGATTTCTGTGTTACCTTAACCTAGACTTTGGCATCCACATGCAGAGCCAGCACGCCGTCGAAGTCCTCGGATCCGATGTGGATATATCCGTATCCCTGCTCATTAACTGTCACCGATTTTCCGGTGCAGGATCCGTTGATCAGGCTGCCCGAAATCACATCGCAGTAAACTCCGGCGGGCAGGCAGGTGTTCAACTCCTGCGAGAGGTCGTACAGGTTGTTGTTGATGGCCAGGAATCCCTTGTTGCCGCGGCAAAAGGAGATCTGGTTGTCGCCATTGTCCCACCAATTGGAAATCTCGGTGTCACGAACGGCGTTCTTGAATCCCACCATGGCGTAGATTTGCCGCCAGCGGTGCTCGCAAATCCATCCATTCACACAGGCTCCCTCCTCATCGAACTCAGGCGAGATAATCCTCTCCTGCGCATCCTGTGGTGGCGGAGAGTCATGGTCATCGAAGGCGAAGGAGCTCATCACTCGACTGATGCCATAGGGGTAAGCCAAGTGGAAGGCGGTTGCCATCTTGTACTGTTTGGGGGACTTGTAGTTCAGCACGGATCCACCATCCCTCTGGTTGTCGTGGTTGTCCACGAAGGTCAATGCCTGTCCTGAGGGCAGGAATCCCCAACCGGTGCCCCAACTCTGCAGCCACTTCAGGGCGTTGTTGCCACGGAAGGCGTTGCCGATCTCCTGGGAGAATCGGAACTCGGTCACGGCACCCAGATCTTTGTATTCGTCACGGGAAACGGTTTCGTGGCCATGATCGATGACCTCCTGGAAGATGAAGGGACGGGAGTTGTGGGGAAGCCGTGCTCGATGTTCAGGTTGCTCAAACTTCCGTAAATATACTGATGGGAAAAAAGAATTAGGTTAGTAAGTTACCAATGCGTTAATGCCCGACACTGGGCGCCACAACAACTCACCTCCAGATCCTCCGAAGCCATGTGCTTGGCGGCATCCACCCGGAATCCAGCAACACCCAGTTCGATGAGATGGTCCAGGAACTCGATCAGCTTGCTCCTCACCCAGTCACTGCTCTGGTCGAGATCCTTGAGGCCAACCAATTCACACTGTTGCACTTGGAAGCGATCATTCCAGTCGGTGATCTCGCAGGTGGGATGGAAGTCCTGGGCGGTGTAGGGAACTCCTGGGAAGGACTTCTTGCTGGGTTCCGCCTCTGTGCCGGCGGTGCCAATGGCAACGCCATCGAAATCTCCGGACATGTGGTTCAGCAGCACATCCACGTAAATGCGAATACCCACTTCATTGCAGCGACGCACCATGTCAGCGAACTCCTGCTCATTTCCCGATCGAGTTGTGAGTTTGTAGGAGATGGGCTGATACCTTTCCCACCAAGGACGTCCCGCAGAAATTATATTCTCGTTCACGGGACTGACTTGCACTCCGGCGAATCCACGGGGTCCCAGGAACCTCTCGCACTCCTCGGCGATGTCCGTCCACTTCCATTCGAACAAGTGGACGATGGTGTTGCGATTGCCCCACCATTGCGGATTGTGCTGGGCCAGCGAAAGGCTGGAAAGGCCCGCCACGCAAAGTGTTAATGCCAAAGCGAACTTGAACATGACCGTAAACTGTAAGTGTGCTTCAAAGCAATTTCCCCTTTTATACCCCACGGACAATCTTATCGCGGATTTGCTCCGCTTGGGTCCAATTTACGACTAGCAGATGGTCGCCCCACGATTGGGGGCAGATTTACAATGGCCATCGGCTGACCTATGGCAATATGCGATAGTGCGGCAGATATTTACCAGTCGCGCGCACAGTGGCTTTCCCAGAAGATCAGGAGACACAACAATGAGATGGGAAAACACTTGAGATACCCCCGCTGGCCTTAAATTTGTTTCAAATAAATTTAAATAGTACCCTTATAAAATTGTTTTTATTGGTTGTATTAAATTTGTCTTACGATTTTAGCGTTCAAACTTAATAGATTATATTTTAATAAAGGTAATTGTTTATTTAATGGTAAGTTTCAAATACAAATACACTTCCTTTATTTTTAGTTTTGCAAGCCTTTAAAAACCTAATAAACCCTTTTGATAGAGTAAAACCAAGTTCATTCGCGCGAAATATTCTGACTAAAGCCGATTTTATTGCTCTAATTTATGACAATATTTTTTGCATTCTGCCACTGATTACGACTTGTGAATTATGAAAACTGATTTCTGGTGTTGACTGTGAGTCTCATTTGCTTTGGGCCAGGCGAACTTTGGCTTCTTACCAAGCATTTTACTCCGAGTTTCACATTCCATAATGTAGTTTTTGCGAAGAATAACTGAGAAATAATAGATGATCTCGACAACTGAGAGCATGCTCATGCCTACAAAAAGACTAAAAGCACTTCCCAAGTTAGCTGCAAGGTGAGATGAGTAAATTAGGTGAGAAAAATAAATTTGAGGAGGGCTATTAACTTACAAACTAGAGTCACCATATTGGAAAGCAAGTCACGCCGAAGGCGACGATAGCTGAAGGAGTTAATAAAAACATGCAATATGCCATCGTTTTCAGCCAAACCAGAGCTGAAATAAAAGATTATTTAAAAGGCAATGGCATTGGGAAACTCCTGGTATATTCACTAAAACTTATCCGCCACTGGCATGTTAAGTTGAAGGGGAAATTTTGATATCTGCACATCATAATCAAAGTGTTCACAGGTAAGTGGACAATAACATTGGGTACTTCTCTTCCTTGTAATTATGTCCGCTGAATGGGAAAAGTTTAATTCTATTATATGGTATGGTATATTAATGACTCACAAAAGTTATCCACCAGACAGGGAATATCTCTGAAAGTACAAATCCGATCTCTTGTGCGATTAAAGTCAAAAAAGTAAGTGTGACAGCCACAGAACTTGACCATGTTTGTGACCCTACAATTCAGTTCGCAATTTGGGTAGACATAATCTGGAAAATATTTCAGGGGAAACTCCTTCTGGAAAACGCAGTTCCTCTCCTCAATATTCAGTGCTTTCACAGCTGCCGAACAAAATGTTTCCTGGGGTCTAAGGGCAGCAAAAGTTTCGGTGTTGAAGGCCGCAAATTTAGAAACAGAATGGGCACTGGGAAAAGCGTCTGCTTCTTGGATGAGCACCTTTACGCCATAAGACAACGACTGTACTGGATCATACTTGTCGTCTTTTAGCCTTAGGACCATGGAAAGGCCATATTTTTGGCTTCCAATAGCTTTCCGTGCAGTGAAGTTGAGACTTTAAGACGCGGATTTAGAAACTGTACAAATTAATACAAATTCAAATTAATACCAACCCCTTTTGTCGCAAATTAAATGAACAACAGTGTCCGAAAAAAGTCTTGGACAGCTGAAAAATCGTTGAACAATCCACTATATCACCATTGAATCTACAGCGATACAGGATTTCATCACAGTTCCAACGCAGATGTTCCACCAGCTGTTGAATTGTGAGGTTGTTGAGGGAGAGTAAGGACTCCATTAGATCGATTTCATCGCCAGTGTAACGTTCATCATCCAGCATAAAACCGTAGAAAATGTGAAGTTTCCTAAGAATGGTTCGTAAATCAGATCCTTGAGGGAGTTGGCTGCCATAATTAAAATATTGAGTTCAAATATTGTATATTTTTTTTGATAAATCATGTAAACCTACACAGTTGTAAGGAAAGCCTCAGACTTTTGCATGTTGAAAAGGGCATCTGGGCAAATGGTGACCGGTGGAAAGTGAAGAATGCTGACTGGAGTGCTGTCACTTTCCACATTCATTCGCGTTGGACTGCTGCGATAGTCCAAGTAGAAGGTGTGCGCCATAACAACAGCGCAGGTGAACATAACCAGCGAGATCAGCAGCCACACGAGATGCACTATTCTGTTGGTGTCTTCATCGCGGGTGTATCTCAATCCATGGATACTGCTGGTGACACAAAAGTCGTTCCAAGTCCGCCGAAGGGATCCCACAAAGGGAGATACTTTCAGATCCACTTGCTCCGGTTTCAGCTCCTCTTCGTGACCCATTTGACCCGCCAACTGAAGACTTCTGCTTCGTAGAGGGCATTTAAATACGGGACACAAGAGATGGCTGCACTTGATATCCTGACAAGTGCTTATTATTTACGAATTAGTATTCAAGGGTAAAGTAACACCCACAATAAATTTCAGGGTTGCTTTAAGTTGGGTCTAAGAGAACTCTTTTTTAAAGCTATCTTTGTTAAAGAAAATATGGCCTACATAAGTGGCGACTTTCTTGTTTCAATGAATTACAACTGTGCTCAAAAAAATAAATGCAAAAAAAATGGAAGTAGAGAAATGTAGATTTGTATGTATGTGCATTGTATTATGTTGTATTGTTTAAAATATTTAGTATGTTTAATATGATTTAAGTTCTTACATAAACATAGGGTTATAAGATTATGTTGTTTATAAAATCTATAATTATTATTTTTCAATTTCTGATTCATAAGAAATTTCCCCCTATCCAACCCAAATAAATTTTCATGTTTTTGTTGTTCCTTAAACTAATAGTTTTTAATGGTTTTCATACATTTGGTTGCTTGCTTAACAATGTTCGCTTGAGCGGATCATTTAATTTCAGAACGAATCAGTGAGAGAACTAAACTCTGTCGCTATCACAATAAGATAAGAAAGCTACGCATTTGCAATGGTAGACCTCGATTTCCCTAACTATAGTTGACGATTTGTGCTCGATTTGGTGTGGGTTCGCTTTTGAGTTCCCAATTTATTTACAATTGGAAGAATGCTGTCTTTTTTAGCGGCGTTAATGCAGAGGTATAGGAATACATCAAAGGCTAACTATCGATATTAACAAGTTTTGGCTTAGCAATTAGGTAACTAAAACAAGGACTAAACTACGTTTTTTAATAGTATATAGTATACGGACAACTACGGCTAATACTACGGTCTTCTGGGTTTCTAGGAGCTGGATATTGCCGGTGGCGCCGAGCTGCCGTTGCTCAGCCTCTGCGGAGTGGTGGTGCTGGTGGTTTGGAGCGCCGGCTTCTGCTCATCATCCTCTGGGTTGTCCCAGTACTGGCGCTCTCCAGAGCCAAAGATGTTATAGAAGGTACCGCAGATGATGTACACAAAGGCGGCGATGAAGAACACGATCTGCCACTGACCCATCAAGGGCTGTAAAACACAAAAGTTACATAAGTAAGTTGAGGAAAGGTTTTGAATAAGTTCAAAACTCACCTTGCTTGGATCCGAGATGAGGTTTCCTGCAACAATGGGTGCCAGCAGACCAGCCAAGTTGGCCGAGCAATTCGTGATCGACATCAGGAAGCCAGCGAAGCGCGGGGTAAGGTCCAAGTGGTTGATCTTGAAACCGGAGTAAATGCCTCCATTCAGACCCACTCCGATGGTGAGGATGGCCAAGGTCAGAGCTCGATCGCAGCCCGTGTAGGAAGCGGCAATCAAGGCGATTCCAGGACCGTACTGGCCAATGCTGTTGATCAGCTTCCTGGTGGCCGTGTGCGTGAATCTCTTGGAAGTGATCATCCAATCGGCGATCACCGAGATGAACATCGAGAACAGCCACATGGCCAAGTAGGGCAGGGAGCTGAGGAGACCGTTGGACTTCAGGGAGAAGCGGAGCACCTGTTTCATGTAAGTGGGCAACTCGGTCATCAGAGTCTCGTAGCCGTAGTTGTGACCCATGTGGGCAAACAGAATGGCGTAGAAGGGCAGCGACTTGATGATGGCCTTGAAGGGAATGGGAGGGCTCTACAAAAAGAAGGGAAAAACATTAGTTAATCTGCTAATAAACAAAAAGAGTACCAGCAAACCCACCTTGACCACATCAGTGCCCCAGAGCGCATCGTTGATGTATTTCTTCTCGCGCTCATCGATCTTGGGATGCGAAGAGGGGTCCTCGTAGACAAAGATCAGGAAGGCGACGGACCACACGGTTCCCACGATGCCGAACACATAGAAGATCGATGGCCAGCCGCCATCGAAACCGTATTCAGCCAGCAAACCGGAGAGTGGCATCGAGATGATGGTTCCAAACTGAGCACCCGCATAGACGGCAGCACCCATTCGAGATCTCTCGTTGGGGGGAATCCACTTGGCCAACATGGCGTGGGTGCAGGGCACAATGGGACCCTCACCCAAGCCCTGGATGAAACGCACCACACACAGACCCCAAACTCCTCCTTCGCGGGCAGCCACGGGAACCAAAAAGGCGAACACCGAGTTGATCAGCATTCCATAGCCCAGGAAACGCATAGAGCCGTACTTCTTGGCCAGAATGCCGAAGGGAATCTGGGTGATCACATAGCCGTAGAAGAACGAGGACAGAATGTAGCCCTGCAGAGCGGAGCTCCAGGGGAACTCGCCATCCTGGGAATCGTCCTACAACAAGGAAACAAAGAGAAACTCATTAGTAAATGGCACTGAGAATTCTATGCTTTTAAGGCCAACTTACAATTGGTATATCCCGATCGCCGCACTCGTCATCGTACTCCTCGTCACCGGTCTTAATGGCCGTGTGGTTGACCATGGCCACAATGGCCACCGACATGTTGGTGCGCATCACATAGGCATTGGCCATGCCCAGGAAAAGCATAAACGTCACAAAGTACCGGGTTGCAAAGAATCCTACAAAATGAAAGAACAGAGAAAATATAAATCAGTAAAATTACTCATTAAAAATAGAGCCCCCGAGGCAAAATAAACCTCTTAGAGAATTTACAAACTGATTTATTTTTTGCATTTAGTGCATGCGTCAGCGAGCAAAAAGCAAACACAGAATAATTAATCTAAGACAGACGGAAATCGTGTCAACAACTATAAATGCTAGCCGGCCAATTATTTGCTTCGGAAATGCAGAAATAACCCGAATGTATCGGGGCCAAAAGCGAGATATGAAGATATAATCTTGACTGGGTTTGCTTAGCTCAAGGTTCGTTGCTCGCACGAGATAAGATTCTCTGCTAGATGACGCAAAGATTATCGGAGAACATTCTGAAGATTCTACGAAGAGAAAATATGTGTCAGATTTTGTAAACCTAATTCTATTAGTTTCATTCATTATCAATCCAAAAACAACAATTTATTGTATTACAATATGCCATAACTGATTTATCCAGCAATCTCCAATTTGCCATTCGTAATTTCCACCCCTCTGTTTATTCGATTTTATTGCCTGCGACTCATATTCCGCGATCGCGTTTTATTATTACGATGAAGCAATTGTTTACGTTTGGTTGGGTGTGTTTGTAGTTTTTAAGTGCCATTTGTGTCATTTGTCAAACGTGAACGCCGGCATTTCTAGCAATTTTCACGGCCGTGCAACACGTGAGGTTACTCAGAATTCCAGCTGCCAGTACAGTTGTGTTTTTGGGATTGGGGTTTTTGTGGTTTAATTAGTCGGTGACGCATAGAAAGTTCAAGGCTGCCAGCTAGCAGAAATAATTGAGCCAATTTACTTTCAAAACTAATGAACTTTGCCCACCACCTTGTGGAAAATCAAAATATGCTCCACAAGCATTTTCTGTTCAATAACCCGACAGATTCCCTGGAATTTAGTTGGCCATAATTCACAAAAAAAAGGCTACGACATAAACAATAGCCTGAAACCGCAATATTGCTGATTTCAAATTAATTTTAAAAATATTGCCGTTCGCTAGCCGTTTATTTTTGCTCACGCAGCGTTTAATCGCGCGATTTGCTCGCTTTTTTCCCTGTTTTCCCCCCATTCCTCAGCAACATCTCGTGTTGCACAATCGCCGCGTTTGCTTTCGTTGCCAGCAATCTGGCGACGGGGAGAAGCACGTGTATATCGCGCGAAACAGTCCAAGGGGAAAAAACCGGTCTGCCAGTGGAAAAGTGTGTGTTTAGAGGGCGAACGCCGCCTAACAACAAACTGCTACCCTTAATATTACGCATACGCAGAGTGGTCATAAAATAAATAAGGAGAAGAAAGCGAGGGAATGGTAAGAACAAATATGAAAGATTAAAAGAATCTATCGACTCACTATAAAAACATTTCAAAAATGTATTATTTCACTTCTTATTTTAAATTATATTCATTTCTAGACTCTTGTTCTGGTTAACTTTATCTTACTCTGCGGCTGTTGCTCCAGTGATTCATGGAGATTCCTCTGATTCCACACCAAAACATGGCCATCGCGATGCCGATGGTTCAGACTGCTGCGACGGAAAGGCATTTTGCTCGAAGCCACACTTAACTTAAATAAATTTGATATTTTCTAGTTCGGTTTTCCTCGATTTCAAGACTTTTTGCGCACACGCTTAAACCATTTCATTGTCTATCTCTCGACTTGGCCGGCTGAAGACCGAAACATATCGCGGGCTGGGAAACTCAGAGGTAGGAACGAGGAAAACTAGCGATAATTCGATGGACAAATGTGCTCTGCCTCCGACGTTGAACGGTCAACTGAGTGGGTAATTCTGCTCCCGCTTGTTGCTTTCAGCTTTTTCTACTGAGCGCCAACTGTTGCGCCGCCTTCATTTATAAACTGCCGTGGGTTCGCAATATGCGAGTATATCTGCGGCTGTTGGGTTCGGATATAGAACGATGTAGGACTGTACGAATGTGTGGTTTGGTTCTGCGCCGGCGTCGCTCTCTCCGCCGCTGGGTGATTACATCAGTTTTAGTGTTCAGATTTCGACTAATTAAGCGAGGCGGTGGAAAAGTCTCCCCTGCATAATGCATCATTTCGAACCCGCCGATTGATGTCAATTGATAGAGTCAACTTTTCAGCCGGGTACCAAAGTCAAAGACATCGGTCGAATCACCTCCTATAGTATATATGTCTAATTATATCGGGCGGACGTAAGCACGGCACACATTCACATCTCGTGACTTTCGGCACATGGAAGACGAAGTACACGCGCTGCCTAAAATATTCAGAGCTAAGTGATTACGGTAACACCGGGAATGCTTGTTGGGAAATCGGAAAAATTGCTAAAAATATATATCCCTAGTACACTTAAAGCGGTGCCTTTAAGTGTTTTGAAATCGAATATTTGTTTCATTTAATTTGGTTCATAAACTAGTACACTTTATACATTTAAGGATCATCTCTTGTATTTTATAAGCAATATAAATCCTAAATGTAATACTCAAGCTATAATTTAAATCCAACCATCCCTAGTAAAAACAAATGGCAGAGACGCATGCAAATACGCCTATGGACTCGGGATGAAGTCATAGAAGTGCGACGCAACCAAATGGAGGCGCCCCCATGAGGTGCACAATATATTTTCTGAGTAATTACTGGTCACGCCAAAATATATACTCTATTTAATCGCTTTGACAAGTTGTTGCTAATTTTTACATAGCCCACAAGACTGAGCAATACCGCTCACCATTTCCCCTATTGTTTTGGTTTTGTCATTATTTATTTTTTCAACAAACCGCAGAGCGAGACCAAAGTTGAAACTGTAAAAATAGCTACAGTCACGCTTGAATCGCACAAGTGTTTAACTTATATTCGTTTAATAGTGTGTGTGTGTGTGCGTTGATGGCGAAGCCCGCTCAGAAATTTGCCGCCGGCTGAAACCGACACGTGTTTGTCGCCTGTCTCCGCTCACAAGTTCAATTTGCCAATGCGATACGATCGCAGCGACGTGGGAATGTTCTTTTATTTTTCTATCTAAAGCTAAGATGAGGAATATTTTTTCAGAGGTTAAAACTGGTTAATATACCATAAAAATTAATGGTCTGAAGGCATTAAAAATACACTTGTTTTTAATGCTTTTTTATAAATATATTTTACAAACTTTCCTGGCGATATCTGATCAACAAGTCGAAATGCTGGAGATATTCGCAAACAACATAGTTAAAGCCCCTTTCACTTCCATTCCTCTTTTTTATGGTTCCCCTTTGTGTTAATTATGGTCAGCTGGCCTGAGCGTGTCTACGGGGCTCTCGTGACAAAAAAGAGAAGCCATTCACAGTGTCATGTTTGATGCATACCATATTCTAATTATTTAAGTGTATGTAGGTGTATTTTTGGCAAATCCTCTAATGGAATACTTTATGGTCATGCCGCGGTACAGTTGTGCGCGCCCCGAGCAATTAAGTGATTTTTCATTTTCATCTGCCAACTATTACGATCTATTTTTGTTCAGCAACAAGATAGAATATATTTTTATTGATAATTGTTTATGGGTAACTAATGAGTTAACTATTTTACATATACTCTACATGGAGTCTACAAGCTTTCGTTACGTTTTCGTTGCCTGCTTTTGGGGTGAGCTTCAGCGTAACGTAACGTGAATTTACGTAAGTATTAAAATTAACTACTTTTCAGGGATTTCTTTGGAACTCTGCTTTCTTCTCCGATTGAGTTGTAAATGAATAATTGCGTGAGAGCATTCTGGGGAATTCTGGCCATACAAAAGCCTCTGTTTTGCACAGACAGCCACAATAATAAAGCACAATTGACGTTTATTTGGCTTTCAGCTCAATTTAAACATAAACAGCGAATACTTGTCGCCGTTTGCGGGTTCCTAGTATCGGGTATCTTGAAAGGTGCAAAAGAGTACCGCAAATATTTGTCGGCTATAAAAATGGAGGGCTTTGTTTTCCCAGAAGGTCAGACCGATGACAATCCGAGATTATTTGCCCACCTTTATCAGATGGTTCCAATTCAGCTAGTCGCCACTGTGGCATTGGGTTAATTGCTCCGTAATTTCTATTTCGGCTTCCCTTTTTGCAGGTAAAGCGGTAGATATCACTCTGTGAATGAATGTCTCGTCTATTTTCGTGGTAATTGTAATCTACATAAAAATAGTAGCAAGCACACTCAAGAGATGAGATGAGTAATTCGCATGCCACTCACTGTCGCAAATAAAAAAGTGCACAAAAAAATTAAATACTATTCTGCGAAACGTCGCAAAGTCACGATCTTAAAAAAAAAAAGAATTTCAACTGTCCAAATTGAAAAGTTTATAGTGTTTGCCATCTCCCTTGCTCCCATTAACATTTAAACCTACTTTGTAAGAGCAATTTTTCAATTTAGCAAGTTGCAGTGAGATGGGCCGCAAATCGGATTACGACAATGCCCCGAGACGTCAACGGCAACGATGCTATACTCGTCTATATACTAGATATGTCCCCTGGAAATATAGAACGGATATGGGGCTCCAGTCGAGCGGATCGCTGAACAGGTCGCTGATTTCATACTCTGCCGCCCTATTGTTAAATTACTGGGTGTTTTTGCGAGCCACAAACTGCGGAGGCGTCGCCTGGGAAATTGAATAGATAATGTATTCACGGTAGCGTCCAATTAACCAGTGGAATGTCGCTAGATGACAAAACCAGAGGGTCACCCATTCAAAAGTCAATATCAGGGCCAAAAGCCAGCGACTTGCTGAAAAACTCGGCAAGCTGCCAGACCGAAAATCGCTCTCATTTCGCCATTCCCGACACGACAAGCTAAAATGACTCTGCAATCGCTAATGAAAGTAAAAAGGGAAAAGTGCTCGCCGGAATCTCAAGGCGAATGCATTTCCCCCGATGACCTTAGCCGCGAATATCGCGAATATCGGGAGAAAACAAGTTTTAACACCCCGCCTTGCAGAGTTCATTTGCTCAGTTATAAACACGTACTGTATTTGGCATTTGCTGCGATTTGTGCGATTTATAGCTCTGTTTTTTTTTGGCTAGTTTGTTTTTTGCACTTTCGGGCCTTTACCGGTAACCGGTTTTGGTTGGTTGAAACCACGCTACTTAGCTATGAAAAAGGTAAAACGGGAACTCAAACAAACTGTGTCAAGAGTCGAGCAGATGACTTCTGAGTAAAATATTTCAGGAAGGCAAAGACAACGTAAACAAACCACTTGGCCGGTCCACAAATGGCAAAATAATAGGCAAATTAGACAAAAACAGTTGGGCATTGTTGACTCAACTGTGTAAAAAATGTATAAAATATTCCGCTTTATTAAAATGTTTACTGAATTAAAAATGCGAATAAAATTACACATAATTATACACCTACAACCTGCTTTCTGTTCATATTGAATTACTTTGTTGTTGGAAATTTTGCTAATTTTTTAAAATAAAGTATCAGATATTCATAAAGTTTTCCTGTGCTAAACACGAAAGTGATTCGGGAATCACACGTTAATTGAGAATTTGGCTCACGCATTGGCGACTCTTGTTATTAATGGATTTTATTTTTGTCCTCATTTTCGTTGCATAACAAATAACTTCCGTTTAGCGGCAACCTTCTCGTCCATTTTCGGGCGGATTTCGTTTATTTAAATCAAGTGGATTCCCGGAGAAGCAATGAGAAGCCCATTCAATCGACTTCAAGTGTAATTTTTGAGTTTAACGATTGCGAAATAGCTCACGTTTTCTGTTCAGGTTTTGTATTGTTAATTTGCTTAGCAGCTCGAGCAACTGATAAATATGAATTATATGGCTCAGCGCTTGAGACACACAGCCGAGTGAATTGTCATTTGCAATAAATGGGGCAATTACCAGGCGACTGAAATCATAGACTTGGGGTGTGCATCATATGGATTACAAACCGAGCGGATAATTGTTCGAAAGAAAAGAAAGCTGAGGCGTAGGTATATGCATATTACTGAGATTAACTTTGAATCAATTATGGTATACAAATTACTTCCTGATATTCATGTTTAGTCGAATAAGGTTCAAGAAGTTAATAACTGGGTTGTTCTATTTCCTAGGGTAAGTGAAGATTTTCTACTTTTGAATGAATGTACTTATCGAAGATTTTAAAAGGTTTATTAATTAAAATAAGAAATTCTATTCTGATAGACTAGATCTATTATTGAGGTATAAAATAATTTCTATATAAAATACTACTCTAATTTTATGGTTTAGTTTTTATTGGTCTTTGTATTTATGATGTTTTTGTCACATCCCTAACAGTCCCTTGATAATTGCCAAACAAAGAGGGCAATAACAATTGGGAATTATCTTAGCTGTAAGTGACAGTTGTGATTTATCTCGACTACAATTAGTAAATGTAACACCGCTTGTTTGTGACATTTGGCACGCTCCCACACTCGCCTTTCTAGGACATATAGAGTATATTATATCTAAAGAAAACTCACCAAGAGCTGGCTTCTGCAGATCCTTCTCGGTGCTCGCACAAATGGCCTCCTTTGACGCAGACATCTTGATTATTGTGTTGTGCGGGTTTTATGGCTTTAAGGGCTTTGTTCAGGTTAAACACAGAGTGTTAAAACAAATTGATTACGACGCTGCAGGTGGCGCGTTTAAATATCACAATACTGCAACAATGCAGAAAGCAAACTTTCTGCGGGGGTGTAATTGCACGGGAGTATTTGCAGTCGAACTTTTGTAAGCAAGAAGACGTCGGGGTATTTGCCCCACCGATACGATATTTGCACAATTATCTTCAGCTGGAGATTCTTCTGGATCTACGGCCGCTTTCTTCGGGTTTCTTCACTCGCGATCTGCTGCCGCCGGCAGCTTGATTTGTTCTGATTGACAGACAGCGGGCAGCGGGCCTTTAAATAAGCCCCGATTCAGGTTCGGACTGGGTCCCAGTCAGACGTCTGTTGTCTGCTGTCTGCTGTTTGCACGATTTATTCGCCGTTTCGCCGGGCTTGTTGACACTCGCTTTTGCTCTTCGGGGATACGGATGCCGATGTCCCTTCACTTCTCCAGCAGCTTCCCCGCTTTTCTGGCTGGCTGGCGGATCGCAGATAGCAGATAGCAGATCACAGATCGGCAGATCAAGTTGTTAATCTGAAAGCAGAGAGCGGTAAACAAATTAGTTTGATAAATTTAGCAGGCTATCGGCTTCAATTGGTTAGGCAAACGCTAAGTGTCGCCGAATGCGAAAAAGTCCACCGTCATCCCGAGTTTGTCGAGTTTGACATTTGATTTCGAGATCTCACGAGTCAGTCTCCCTACGCACGTTTTCCCAGTTAACAGCGACCGGCGATTAAATATTTGATACCGTGATTTGGCGAATATTATATGTATATAATTTATCGTTAGCCCCGATCGGTCTGGGGTACAGTTTGCCAGCTGATTTTTTAGCCAGTTCTGCGAGGAGGCCTTGTCTGCTTTTTTCATGTGCCGCATGGCAAGGCTAGTTTAATATTTGCATTTATATCGCACACTCGCAACGTAATTAACCTTACAGCTCTACTTATCTCGTTCGGAGCTTATCCACTCACATATTGACAATTTCGGCTCCCTGATGATGTAATGTGTTTATTAACTTTACGCTTGTTTCCCTCTGCGGCAAACTACCGAAAATCAAGACAATGTTTCCCTTTTTACGAAACTGGTTACGGGGTTTCGCGAGGCAAATTCCGAGTAAACTGATTATAACAGCGCTTTGATTCTACATTTAATTAAATTAAAAAAAAACTCAAGTCAATATAACAAAACCTCAGTTGCGCACTCGAGTTTTTGTGTGAGCCGCATTTTAATTGTTGTTCAAACTGTTCGAACGTCAGAGCAGCCCCAAAAAACGTTTTTGGAAAGTTTCATAAGCCGTCTGAGCAACCTGCTCTCCCCGTGTTTTGTTTGCGCAGATTTCTTAGAAATTGAGCCCACACAATGGCTTAATTTGGCTGTTATGAATGTCAAAGTGTAGCAAACAAAAATAGCACTATAAACAAGTCAAGTAAGCAATTAATTAGAGAAGAAATGATTAAATATCTCCATAATCTAAGCTTGATTTCGTAAGAAAGACAAGCTTGGTTCAATGCTGTAGATTTATACGTTGAAAGTTGAACAAATTCTAACACTTGCACCATTTAATTTAAATACAATGGCATGAAAAATGTATGCCTCGTTCCCTTTGTTACTGTATTACCTTTTGCCCTTATCAGATTATATTTCCTTGTAAATGCAATTATTATATAATTTAGCCCATTACAAAGCAAGAATTTTTCTTATCTTTTTATAAGCCAATGATCAAAAATAGAAACGTGATCTCTATGGTTATTTAATAAGATCGTTCAATATAGTAGCGCAAATCTCGAGTTTCCTTTGCCGCATTTCTGTCACAAATATTGATCAATTTAAACAATTAGCAATCTGACATTTGGGTAAACATTGGGACTGTCAAACTTAGACGGAATGATTTTGCATTTCAAGACTGCTAAACAACCGCAGATCGCTGAAGGCAGTCGAAAGCGATGGTTGCCATACTCCTGGCACGGATCTCACTAAATATAGCTTTTCATTGCTATAAATACTATAAATCGCGGCAAATTAAAATAATTTAAGTCCGATAATAGGTAACTAACAACTTTGTATGAAAAGCGAAAAATCCCCGGGGTTCTAGGGATCTCCAGCACATGCTTCTAAAACTCTATAAATAATGTAATAAATTTAAATTGCAATCTTTTATTGCTAATTGTTTATTGTGTCGCAACTGTTCGTTGTCTGTAGTTTATAGCTACATTTGGCCGGCATTAAAAGTGCATTAGTAAATAATAGTAAAAACCCTAAATTTATGGGTGGCCACAAAGTCATATTTAATGCAGTGGATGGGGGCAACAAAAATTTATGAATCTAATCGCTATCGCTAACGCCTCTTAATCGGATTGAAAAGTACGCCGAGGCGCTAAAAATTTGCTGAAGTGTCGGAAATTTCGGCAAGATAAGTGGGCAAAGGGAGAAGCTGCCAAAGTTCGAATTGACCAATAGAATACTTCTGGCCACTTGTAGAAAAAACCGCATGCTCATAAATACCGCGTTAGACAGATTTATTGACGGACTGTCGTTCGAGTTCTTCCGAAATGAGTTGGTAATCATCGAATAGGTTGCCATGAGAGGTGACTATGGCCGTAAATCAAACAGGCTTATCTAAGAGCCAGCATTGAGTGTGGAACCTCTCATAGATTGCACGGCAATGCGAACTACGGACTCGAAACGAGATACTTCCTCTGGGCCCAAAACACGTGCTAATTACACTTCATTCACCCCTTTTTCGGCTGACTGAGATGCGGCCATAACGGCATTCAAGGCATCTGGTATCAGATTGCCTAATTATGCTATAATTGGGCCTTATCGCTGGTCCATAAACCAGCCTTCGTCGCTTATACGACGGATCCGTGACAAGGCAATGGCAAATTTTCCACCCGTGCTGCGGTTTAAACAACCGTAGATTGGCATTTTAATGGGGATGGGTTACTCTTAATTTATTTTAATGCCATTCGTTATTTGTTCCAATTGCCGCCAACATTTCCAGTTCCACTTCAATTTTCATTTTCACTGGCTTGTGGTGTTTGCATTCAGCTTTTCAAGTTCAAGTTCAGGCCCGAGACTCAACCTCAACTCACATTCACATTCACATTCGATTCGGCCGAGTGGCTGCACACTCGGGAAAACCCAGGCATCTAATGCTTAACTTTCATTTGGCTAACTAAATACAGAACTTGTATGCTTTAAATTTCATGTATACTTGGAAACTTGGGTTCAGTACGACTGTTTTTTAAACATTAAAAATGTCTAAAATAAAATACGAGTATATGTAAATAACAAAGTGCTTGTGTTGGCTTTTTACTTTGAATCAAATGCAGTGTGTTTTTTATATATCATACATTTTTTCCGCAGTGCAACACTCATTATCAGATTCTTAACATTGTTTTTGCCGTTCTCCAGCAGTGGGAAACTGTTTGGATCAGCGGACCTGGGAGTTTCAAGGGGTCTTATCTGCTTATCGGCGCGCATTTTCGCACTTGAGTCGGCTATCGAATTGGGATTCGAAATAAAAGTAAATAGGGTTCTGTAATCTTCACAAACATCTAAGTGGGAGTGAACGGTGTGGTTACACAAAAAAGCGCATCATTAGCGATCGTAAATCATTCACTTTAATCGAGTTCCTTGACAATTAACAGCTGAACCCTTTGTTCGCCTTACTTAACTCGTTTTTTTAGCCTTTGTTAACGTTTTAGCCTGGCAGAGGTTTTAAAACATATTTTAATTTCGTGGATTTAATTGGCTGGTGGATTTAATCAGAAACTCACTCACCTCACGCCGAACGCAAATACACACGCGCAAACTCACAGAAAAACAACTTTTTAAAAATACGAATCAGCTGTTTTGACATCCCCGTTCTTAATAAGGTTTTTACACTCTTTTTCGCAGTGGGGCCAATTAACTGCAACTCAGCGAATTTGCGGACAAAAACAAAGGCGGGAAGTAACACAGAACAGACGGCACAGCGGAATTCTGCTAACTTAGAGTCTAGGTTTACCACTCACATTAATGGATTTTGTCGCAGGCCAATTTTCCACGCACAGCCGATGGAAAACTTTCTTTCGCAGCTTTTCACTCGCTCCTTTCGCTACGAGCGTTGGCACTGTAATGACTTACTACCGCGGCTAATTGAACGTTTTTATAATTCTGTTTCTGTTTTTGCTCACTAAGCAGCGAAGCCGGCCGCGGCAGCGAAGTCGACGTCGGCGTTGGCGTTAGGAAACACGAAGCGCTCAACTTGATTCACCGGGCGAGCTTCGTCCAACTGATAACTACCTGCCAGCCAGGTGATAATGGCCCATTGTGTTAATAAAACAGCGTTATAAACCACCGGTATGTGGTGTATAATGGAGCTGCCTTTCGAGGATCTCACTCCCACTTTCGGCTGACCCCGTCGAATCGGTTTCGATTAACCGGTTGCGGAGAGTGTGTGTGCAGTTACTTTGCCCTCTCTGTGGAGAATACAAGCCCACACATATTAAGGGGGGTACGGGTGCACTCACACTCCCGTCAATCGTGTGCCGCTCACGTGAGCACACTCGCACTTTCTGGCAAATTACTAAATTAATCTCTCGCCCGCATGAGAGACACATGGCGATGGGCGAAAGAGACTTTTACGATATTGACAGATTGACAAGCCCCATAAGGAGAATTACGATCGCTGCTATTTTAAAGATCTAGAATTGACGTCAAGCGAAGGTTGTTCGCATAGGGAATAACTTCTCACTGGATTAAAGCTCTCTTTTCCGTCAACACTAAAAACACTAATTCCTGTACTATATATAAAACTGTCTGATGATATTTCAATAAAAATAGATTATAAGTTCATAATTTTTAGATAAAACATATGTTTGCTCTCCTCCTTGTGACACAGAATTCAAAGGGTATTATCTTATTTACAAAATATATCCTTATTTTAATAGTGGTCTATTATTATACTCTTTTTAATTCAAATAATTTTTACCTTAGTACTCAATAGCTCTATAAGCCAACTGTGGTCAGCGATAAGGGAACGGGCAGTTTTATTCTTGCGGTAGCTAATATCAACTGATTTTGGGTCTATAAAGAGTCGTAAAACACAATCTTGACCAGCAGTAGTCGGCTTGGGTTTATACTATGTATAAAGTACCGCCTTATGAATGAGATCAACGGGGAAAAGTTGGTCACATGATTTCGGATTGTGGTCTTCGGATTAGCCCAACAGCCGAAGCGATATAACCTTTTTGGCGATCCCTTATCAAAGCGGCTATAAGTATGACAGCTTCGAGTGGCAATCGATTGCCCGTGCCAAATAATATTTTAACAATACATTTCAGTTGCTATTGCTTGTATTATCTCGTTATTAATTATATTTTAAAAATCTAGATAGGACACAGTGTGTTTTTGTGACGAAATTGAATAATCGAAAGAGATATTTCAGCGCCACAATTGATCCGCATTATTTTTCGGGGCCGGTCGTTTGACGCACTTAATGTGTGTTTGGATTTCCATCTTTTAGCCAAGATAACGAAACGTTGTTTGTGGCCTGCAAACAATAAGGGAGTATATTGCATTATATCTCCAACAAAACGAAAAAAATTTATTTTTATTTTTGATTAAATGAAATTATCGCTGGTGAAGTATGAAGTGATTTTCCACTGAATGTAGTCTGAGTCATTGAGGGAAATAAGAAAAATCATTGCATCTATTTGAAAATAACAACGATTAACTAGAAGTCAACCTTATCACTAATATAAGTCTAGACTCTCTATATTCATTTTGAAAGGGGGAAGTGCCTAGAGTTGCAAAAACTTCCTTATATTTTAGGTGGTAACAATTTGAGTTATTCTATAAATAAAGTTAACAAACTTGTATAAATTTTAGCCACGAATTATTATAGCTGATAAGGAGAGTTATTTATTATTTTATTTATAAAGTGGTTTAATCTGATGTTAAGTGCTAAGAACTTAAGCTTTTAAAGTATGGGCTTTGTCAAATTTTTATGGCCTTCCTAATTTACAATTAAAATAAAAATGGAAATACACTTACCCTTCGTAATGGGTGTCTAGATTTTGACTATTGCAACTCTATAAACATACTTTACTGATTATAATAACTAGTTTTATAGCACTAAAGTGCAAATAGTTTTAATCTGAATGCGTCAGGCGGAACGTTGTAGCTTAAACTGGTTGTAAATAAATAAACTAGATTAGTAACTAAATCTGTTCCACTTTTCATTGGTTTGCCAATTAGTACCATTTAACGGACTTCAGAGACCAGATGATAAAGTTTCTTATACATTTGTCACTACTAATATAATATTCTGGAGTGATTATGGGATATACATTACCCGCAACCCCAACTCTATGTGGGTTCCGGTTGCGTTTTGAGGAAGATTGCCGGGAAAAACAGTTAAGAGTGACTTTCTACGAAGTAAGAAGTGTGTAGAACTTCGGATCAAACTATGGAATATTTTAGCCTCATTCTATAAAGTTGAAAGCAATGCTTGAATGACTCTTTTTCTAGCTCATAAATGTGATCTAATAAATATCAAAAAATTGTGCAGAAAAATAAATAAATCAGTGTCGAGCTGAACGTCGGATGTCTCGATTAAAAGGCGTGCCTTTCAAAAAGCAGAGGTAAACACAGTCGTAAAACTTCGAGCCCCGGCGACAATATCGCATATAGCCCCCATTGCAATCGAGTGGCTAGATAAGGAACGTGCCGCAAATCGGCCGAGCAGCTCGCTCACGTTCACGTGATTTGCACGCCGATCCAATAGAGCGGGTACATCTACAGCTACATTTACCCACCGGCAGGTAAATCAGCGAGGGGTTTAAGCCACAATAACCAACCGACATCGATGATAATGGTTAACAAGCACAATTAGCGGCGGGCAATGTGCCAAGTGTTGATACAAGCGGCTTATCTTGTCACCGATATTTGGCCTGGGCAGCCGGGAGATTTGCTAATGATGCCTTCTCCAAGATGCCCGACCCGCCAACTCAAAGAATGAGACACAAATGGTCTTGGCAGACGTGAGTTACAGCAAACAGGCCAAATCACCGCTGTTTGAGTTGTCCGAGAGCGGCAAATAGATAACTTGCTGCTCGCAAATGTGTGCCAGTGCAAAATATTGGGTCTTCCATTACTCATACGCCGTGTGTGCCCTGATCGCACCAGCACAAGCTGATTGTATTTGTTGTAGAGGCCCAAAAGTAGACTACTGTTTCGCAATGTGGTGAATTTATTATTTGGGCGGGAATATAAATAGGGTTTACTTGCGTTAAGCCTACTCTAAATGCACTCAGAGAAAGAAAAAAGTTTTTATCGCAAATAAAGGTTCAAAACAATGTTAACGGGAAACCATTTAATCAAATCTCTCAGTAATGCTATTATCAAAATTTTACCCGATGTGTTTGTTTTACTACTTATTAATTATATGGTACATTTAACTAAACGAGGTCCAGTTCAAATTTTCGAAAAAAAAAAAAACAAAACCAATTAGATTAGCGACGGAGTGTTTGAGACCGTGAGGAAGCAATGCTCTGGGAATTTCCACAAAAAAAAAAAGGTTCAAACACCCCTCAATAAAACAGACAAATGAAATAAAAACTAAGTATAATGTAATTACAAATTATTACAAAGTACAATCTTATTTATCGCTTAGAAGTATTTTCACCTTTTAACGTTTTAAATCTAGTAAACGTTTAGTTATCTGTCAATTACACACTTATTTACATTTCATAAAAATATAAACTCGCTATTGCACTTTAAACAACTTATTTATCTTCATTGAAAAGTCATTAATTTTCGTTCTTTAAAATAACAAAATGCCCTGCAGAATTACAGACACGGATTCGATTTCCGCCCGTTTTCAGCCCAGTGTAAGAATTGGAAACTGGGTGGAGGAAAACTGTCTAGAGGAGGTGATATTGATTGGTATATTTCTTTAAGAAGTAACTCATAATTATGTACTCATTTTGCAGGACAAAATAGTGGTTTTCAAAAAGCAACGCGATCGAGGAGAATTGCTGGTGGAAAAGGCTCGCACTTTGTACGATAATTTCCACAAGGAGATCGTTTTGGCTGCCCCCAAGCAGACGATTATTTTCGGTGCCACTGTGCAGCTAATGCCCATCTACATGAACATCAGCGAGATGGACACCTCCGATTTGAACGCAGCTCTGTCGGTGGTGATCAATGAAAAGGTGGTGCGAAGCAGCCAGTCGATCAACGAGGACTGCGAACTGACTGTGGCTCCTTCGAAGCGTCCTTGTGTACGCAACTCCTTCAAGATAGTCAGTGGCGATGGGCGGGACCGGACCGGGGAGAACATCAAGTACGGACAACGATTCCAGCTGCAGTGCGTGGGCTCCTCGGAGGACGACCCCATTGTACTGTACAGTGGGCCCAAGCGGTGCAATCTGCAGCAGGGCGTCAGTGCCACCTACTTGTCTCACAAAAACGGGGAGCTCAATCTCAACTTGGGACTCATGCTTCGCAGTGTAAGTGGCTGTCCAACTCATTCATGCTTAAGTTTAATGGGTGCGAGTGCGTTCAAATTCGAGATTTTACGAAACCCACAAAAATTATGTTTCCTTAATTGGAGTGAGAAATTATTAGAACTTCAACTTCGATCGTTTGATTACATTTTTAATTAGAAGTATAAATACTAATACGTTATATTTAAAAATTTCACTCGAAACAGAATGAATTTTTTAGTTATTTTAAAGCTTTATTTTTTTTTTTTTTCTCATTTTTTTCCTTTTTATAATTTGTAAGTTTGTCCCTCTAAAACAATTAGATCCATTCATAGAAATTTAAATTTTATTGAATTTACTATGGTGACATATACTTCAATTGCATGCTGAAATGCCATTTTTTCCAGAAAATAACCAGTCCCGAAAACGATATACCCATGGCGTACACAAATTGGTTTTGCAGACACGTGGATCCAAAACAACGCTTTGAAAGCGAAGGAGAAGACATACCTGTAAGTAAAATATATATATAAAAATTTGATTATTTATAATCTTTTACCACAGAGCAACTCCCCTTTGGTGATTGTACACGCAACCACGAATCGAAATCTGGCTGCTGAAAATGTGCTAATACAAACTCTTTTTGGTCCGGAATTCCTGGTGTCCGTACAGAATTATCGCAACATCTATAAGCACGAGATCTGGAAAAACGTGTGGATGATCAGCAATGGACATCAAACTGGAGCAAAGCCAGCAAATTCATCGTCTCACTGAGTTTTTAATGCTTCAAATGCATTAAAAGCATTGCGTTTCCTAAAAACAGGCCACAACAATTAGGTATTGTGTGAACTTGATTTTTATGTGGCGAAAATTTAAATTTCGCACATAAACTTGGTCGAGCCGAGCCCCTGCTGTTTGGCCTAAATAGAAATTGGCATTTGGCGGCTAAATTTGAGGAGAAATTACCTCTAACTGGGGCGGTAATTAAGATTGAGTTGGTAAAAAAGGTTATAAGCTTAAGAGTGACTTGAATATAATTATTCACCATTAAAATCTAAAAGTGGAAACTAACAAGATTGAATCCTAAAACTGAATTAAATAGTATAAGTTTGCATTACTGATATCATATATTTTTGCCAAATTAATAAAGTAGAGCTAAATACCTAACAAAACAACCCCCCATTTTATTCCCCACTTATCAGGGGTTTCTGAACAAAAGTGTGCCATTCTGGCGATAAAACCACTCGAACGCAACACCAAACAAGGCCTATAAATAGAGAACAACTGAACCACATTGGACACACTCAACCCTTGCCATGTCTTCGGTTAACAATCTAGCCAGTCCTCTGGTCCTCCTGCTCGTCGCCACCTCGGTCCTCGGCGACATGGATGCGTCGGAGGAGTCGAGGATTATTGGAGGCCAGTTCGCTGCTCCTGGGCAGTTTCCCCACCAGGTGTCCCTCCAGTTGAACGGACGCCACCACTGCGGTGGCTCGCTGATTTCGGAGACCATGATCGTGACCGCCGCCCACTGCACGGTGGGTCAGAATCCGGGCCAGATGAAGGCCATCGTGGGCACCAACGACTTGGCAGCTGGGAATGGCCAGACCTTCGGCATCGCCCAGTTCCTGATCCACCCGCAGTACAATCCGCAGAGCCAGGACTTCGACATGTCGCTGATTCGGCTGAGCAGCCCGGTGCCCTTGGGCGGACCGGTGGCCACCATCCAGCTGGCCGACTCGGACTCCAACTACGCGGCGGACACGATGGCCGTGATCAGCGGCTTCGGCGCCATCAACCCGAACCTGCAGCTGCCCAACCGCCTCAAGTTCGCCCAGGTGCAGCTGTGGAGCCGGGACTACTGCAACTCGCAGAACATTCCCGGGCTCACCGATCGCATGGTCTGCGCAGGACACCCCAGTGGCCAAGTGAGCTCCTGCCAAGGCGACTCCGGCGGTCCGCTGACCGTCGATGGCAAGCTCTTCGGCGTCGTCTCCTGGGGATTCGGCTGCGGGGCCAAGGGTCGTCCGGCCATGTACACCTATGTGGGTGCCCTGAGGTCCTGGATCAAGCAGAACGCCAACGTGTAAATGAAAATGTCATTGTCCTAAGGAAATCTATCTCTCGAGCTTAAATAAAAATCTACTGCATCATAAAATATGAGGAATTTAAATATATTTATTTCCTATACCATAAAATATAGAATCTAGCAGGGGTGCTTGACGCCTCATCTCGGAGCAAAATTTTGTTTTTGCAAATGCAAACGAGAATGAGGAATGTTTCTTAGATTTCATACCTCATCACTTCAATACGTGATATGTATGCTGATAACCAAAAAATAATCTAGCTTCGTCGAGTCGAAGCTGATATACTCTTTCCGTTGGGAGTGAAATGTAAAAAAGGGTTAGACTCATCAAAAACAAAAATTTCAAAAAATTGATTTGAAATTACAGAGTCTTAAAAAAACTTAGTCTGCAAAAAATAATGCCCTATAACGGCGTTATAATTTTATTCCCGTTATTTTTCACGTCTAGATTGATTTCTATGGTAATGCCAAGATCAAGAATATATATACTTTAAGGAGTCTAAGGTGTCACAGTCACGTTCCAAACTTCTTACTAAAATTATAATACCCTCTTTAAGGGCTTGATAAGGATTCTCGGTTCGGAATGGCACAAAGTTACTTTGCTCTCTAAAACTTAAAAGTCAATATTAATTATATATATTTATGTGAAACATTATGTATAGGTTTTTCTTAAACTTCTCTGTCTCAGTTAAGAGCCGCAAAAATAAATAAATAGCACCATAGAAGTATGGGCAGCTCAGTAAGAATCAAATCTCCGGCATGGCGAGTCAAAAAGCTGATAATACCGACCCGAAAAACACGACCCGTGCTAGTGACTCATTGAATGCGCTGAAGGTCCAGTGCTCAATATGTTTCGACATCTTCCGCGCGGTCGACGTTGTTTTTTGGACTAGAAATTGTGGCCATGTTTTCCACAAGAGGTGTCTGATGAGATGGCTGAAATCATCTAACACCTGCCCACTGTGCGCGTCATTCTGCAACGTGCATATTATCCACCGACTGCGCCTCAACTTTTCCGAAGTAAGGATCAACCGGAATCCGGAACCGGAAGTGGATCAGCCCAATCCCCATTTTGAGTGGGTTCCCATGAACCTGAGTAAGGATACCCGCACTAAGGACTCCCATCGGCCTCCCAAAGGAGCCGTAAAATGTGGGAGGTGGATGAGTGGATTTCTCACGCATGTGGCTCGCGCCTATTTCAATGACAATCTCCTGCCGGCGCAATATGTTCTTAGAAAGAAAAGAGCCTTTGCGGCGTGGGATGGTGACACCATGGAGTTCACCGAAGGCGTGGAGGTGCTGGTGCTCAGGGATTGCGTCCCCAAATGGGTGGCCTCTCGGAACGGAGGCTACCCGCCCGATGCCCTGCCCACCGGCTACTCGCATTTGGGAGAGGTAACCTATACGGGGCGCTCTAGATTTGGAGAAACCAGGCTCGGCACGGTGCACCCTTCCTACGGGAAGATGTTCATACCATACATACCATACATGCAGATGGAGCTCGGTGTTAATCGCTACGAGGTCTTGGTGGTAACTCCTCCTGTTGTCTTAGCATTGCAGAAATAAAACGCTCTTTGTAAATTTAAAAGTTTTTAACTTTTTAAAATATTGAATTTTATGGGAAAAATTTGTTTATGTGTTGAAATCGAATTTTGTGTAGATTCTCAGAAAAATTTTTTTTATTGTAAATACACATTAACAAGTAAAGTTCCAATTTAATATAACGCATAGTACGATAAGAAAAAAATTTTGAGTAAAAGGGAAGTAGCACAATTATATAAAAGAGATGAAAACAAATGGCATATGGTGGAGGCGCAACTCCATGAAACCAAAAAACAAAGTACAATAATATAATTTTAAAAAAGGAGCTAAGCTTAATAATCTAACAATAAAAAGTATTTATAAGATTTGCTCAAATCGGAAAAGCCCAAAATGTATCTGCCGCTAACATCTGAGCAGTGCTGTTAATCTGCCTTTCTATGTTAACTTGTTTTAACAATGTTATGTGCGTTGCCTCTCTTAAATTTCTCTAGAGAGTATACACGAAATGCCGGCCATCCGCTGAGGATCAAGCAGAACGCCAATTTATAGATAAAAATGTTATTATCGTAAAAAATAAATTTTAGAGTTATTAACTTTGTGTACATTTTTTTACCTAAATTTTTTAGAATACATTTTGTGTCGATATCGAATTTCGTGTATACAAACAAACAAAAAAAGAAAGGTAATTACAATATTATAATTTAAAGTGCCCGAGCTTAATAGATTATCTTCAAATTAGTAGTGTTTGTATGAATTGCACAAATTGAGAGAGCCCAAAATGCTACTGCCGCTGACATCTGAATAGAGCTCTTGACGTCTCTCGTTCTTTGTTTACTTCTCTTAAATTTCTATAACATAAATGCCTCTCTCAAATTTCTCCCAAAAGTATATGCGAAATGCCGGTGCTTTTTGGAGCTCAGTGCGGTTGAGAATAGCGCCATGGAGAGTCAAAAAGATGAAAGCGACGGCGCAGGTGACGCAATTGCTACGAATGACGCCTCTTCGTGCCGGTCCTCCAGTCCTCGGCATCCCGTTCCCAGACTTTACCCAAACATTGCCGAGGTCACAGAAGACAAGGAGACCACTGAAGTTAAGGATAAGGAACCCAGTGAAACAAAGGATAAGGAGTCCAGCGAAACTAAGTACTACCGAGTGGGTGCCTACTTCGAGTGGGTGCCCATGAATTTGGACGAGGATTCCCGCACCGAGGAGTCCCACGAGCCGCCCGAGGGAGCCGTGCTGTGCGGGACCAGCAAGAAGGGATACTCCTCGTACGTGGCTCGGGCCTACTTCTACAACGATCGCCTGCCCGCCTCATACGTCCCCAGGAAGAAGGTCGCCTACGCAGGGTGGAATGGGGAGGCACACGCCTTGGCCGACGGAGTGGAGGTGCTGGTGCTGAGGGACGCCTCCCACGAGTGGGTGCCCTGTCGCAAGGGAGGCTACCCGACGGACGCCCTGCCCACCGGGTACTCGCATCTCGGCGAGGTCACCTACACTGGTCGCGAAATGTACGAGGGAAGCCTGCGGCTGGGCAAGGTGCACCCCTCCTACAAGAAGATGTTCATCACCCACCGCGGCGTGGAGGTTGGTCTCAGTGACTACGAGGTCCAGGTGGTCACTCCTCGCGAAAAGTCCCTCGAATAATACTGCATTTGTTTAGATACATATAAATTAAATGCAAAAGATATATATTAAATACAATAAGATCATAAAAAGAACGGGAAAAGAACGCGTTAAGCAATATAAATAAGACTCAACATTTTTTTAAACCGTAACAATCTTGTGAATCATTTGAAAAAAAAACACAAATTTTTTTGTGCTTTCTTTTGTAAGGTAATAAAAATAATTATACATACATATATGTGAAATTGCCATCCGATCTGGAATGAAATAATACAAAATATATATTTTGAGTTATAATTAAATTCAAATAAATTAATTTAATAAAATAGCTCTTGTACGTTTAATACATTAAACAAACAATTTGTTAGATTTGCGATCGGTTGTAACCAATAAATAGTCTCATAACTTGTCTCAACAATTTTAAAAACAAACGCTTGATTTCTGTTAGTTTACAGAAGCGCTGTATTTGGCAGCTCTACATGATTTTGACGTAGAATAGCAAATGTAAGGTTGTGAACCCGGCGATAGGTGGCGCCAGGGTGATCTGCTGCCATCCCATAGATGGCCTTAAACCGAAATATTATGCATTGCAGCGCAATAATCCAATAAAAATTCTAGAAACCATTTTTCAATTCACATATTTTTATTTATAATTGTATCTGGTTGTTGCACACTTTTTGCATTACACATTTACTACGCGCTTAGTTAACTATTGTAAGTTTATTTTAAAAAAAGGATATCGACCACTTCCTATGGCTTTTGGTTTCGTACGTAAATTGTAAATGCCGCCTACAGTGAAGCTCGCTGGCTGGAATAAAACATAGCAAATGAAAAACAATGCGCAAATCTTGGCTACACTCTTGATATAATATGTAGGTATTAGTCTTGAATAAAACAGTATTTAATAATAGTTATGTACACATTCTGCAGGATGCGATATGAAATTGTACAGTACAGTATATACACAGTCGCTGTGATTGTGACCTAGTCTAGACCTACAAAAGTTCGATGAACGGTTTCGATAACGAATGTGTAAGAATGCGTCCGTTATAAATAGAAGGCACTATGCACATTTGCATTAAGAACTAACCTCTAGGGACTAATGCTATACTTCTTGTGTGATATCGGTAGTTTGGAAACTGATATTTGTAAGTACTACAAGCTGACAAATAGGATATGTTGTCGTTTTGAGAATCCAACGAAAGGAATTGTAAAGGACTTTCAAAGAGAACACAAAGTAAACCGAAAACTAAAGATCTAAACATAATTTGGCATAAAGTTTTTAACGCTCGTCGGCTAAAAATCAGGCAACACGAGCTTGCCCATAAATCGTTTGAGAATAAATAAAACAAAACATGCTTTTCGCCATTTAAATTGATATACAGGTATAAGACGTAATAAATCTGAATGCTCGGGCTCACAGGCGAAACTAAGACTATCACCAAACGCTTTCCAACTCAGACTTAGCCTAGGGCTTACTCACTAAAACATATATTTGGAATGAGGCTTTCGCAGAGCCATTTAATGACATTTGTAAAATTCATAAATAATCCGGACATCGTTCGCCAGTCATTGGCCATGGGAATAAGTCTAGTAGACAGAGACAAGGTTTACACTTTCCGTAAATTGTGCTAAATGTTTACAAATTTAAATGCAAAAATTGCGCTACGACTTCATTTTGTTGGCCAGCAAGTTCCTTGGCTCCATTAACCTAATCCCAAGTGCTCTCACTTAGGCCTAGAAAACCTATCAACTTATAGCTACTGTACAGCAGTCGTTCTCTTTTTTCTCAGTGTCTGTTTGTGTAGTCTGCGGATGTGTGGTTCTTAAAGCTAGGTAACGTCTACTCTCTTGTTTGGAAACAAATAAGTTTTAATAATATTTATATAGCATGGCAAGTAATGCTGCTGCTACAATCCGTTCCTCAAGCTCCCGCATCCAATTCCGTTCCCACTCCCACTCCCTATTGCACAAGCCTCGGGGCATCGAACTACTCCAGCTCCTGGTGCCACCTCATGTCCTGCCCCCCAATCCCGTCCTGCTCCAGCCGCTATGCATGTGGTTCTTGGTGTCGCCGCGAAGTGGGCAACAGCAGGTTGCCCCTCGCGTAGAAGTAGCCTCACAACTTGGAGCTGTCGTAGTTCTCGAGGGTCCACTGCTGCCGGCTCAGACTCGTGTTGCACTCCTCCATCAGCAGCTTGTCCTTGCTCTCGCTGATGGCCAGGCACTTGCCGGAGGTGCCGTGGTGCAGCTGCTTCGTGTTCTCGCGGTACGTCCAGAACTGAAAGGAGAGGTGCATTTAGCTTAAGTGCTTTCCATTCTAGGTAAATTAAACCCAAAAAAAAAAAAAAAAAACCGAAGCATTGAATACATTATCTCATTTAAATAGCTAAGCGCTGTTTTTTGGTCGTAGGCTTAAACAAATGATTTGAAAAAAAAACAACCAATAAAAGTTGTAAAGCATTGAATACATTATATCATTTAAATAGCTAAACGCTGTTTTTTGGGCTTACACTCTAAAACAAATGATTTGGAAATAAATATAACAATTTATGATAAAACTGAGTGAGATTTGCAGGAAAAACTATTGTCAGTGAAAAAAACACATTTATGATAAACTGTTTCGTTTATTTAAACATATAAGAAATTCCTTTAATAGCAAATTACTAGTTAACATGAAAAAACACATATTTATTGGCTTCTTGTCGAAGCAAAAATAAAATATAAAACAGTAATTTTGAGAGGAAAGAACTATTTAACAATATGTAGACACTTCATGAAAATGTTTCTTGCTTTGCAGTTGATTTTACCCGAACTTTAGCAGTTGCTTCTTTAACTTTCAACACTCACCTGATTTCCTTTGCCGCCGTGGCAGGAGAAGAGCGTCACATCCTTTCCGGCGTAATCGAGACAGGAGTCGTCGCGTCGGATTTCGCCAGCTTTGCTGAGCATCCAGTACTGTGAAAATCGGGGGAAACACATTAATATGAATTGTAATGGCGGCGAATGCGTTTGCCAGTTGCCAAAAGTTTTTCCAGGGCTACAATCGCACAACTTATTGCACACTAATGTTTTATTCAATTAAATGCCAGCAAGCAGTTCGTTTTGCGACTGTGTGTATAAGTGTGTATGTGTGTGTGTGTGCGAGTCTGTGTTTTGTCTGAAACTCGCTGGCCATGATTATTTATAATTTAAAACACGTTGCCAATGCCAGATGGCCTGAGCTCGGTTCAGATTCTGCTGGTGACTGAAATTGCCTTTGTTTGTCCTGCTCCTGCCACGCCCCCTGACCCCCTTCCCCCACTGCCCTCGCCCACTTTTCGCTGCCAGGTCGTGACCAGCCGCCATTTTGTGTTACCATTTCCGTTTCCGCACCGCCAGCCGGATGGGCCCCCTTCTTTATTTTGTTTATAATGATGCCAGGACTGGAATAATGATGAGATTGGTCAGCGCCGGCGGGCGAATGAGGTTTTGTACCATGAATAATTACTGTTATTGTATGACCGGTTCAATTAAGGCAGATCCAAGGACTCGTTACGTTCTGGTTGTTAGAGCCAGCGGAAAAAAATGCTCCCTCTGATAGGATTAAAACTTCCCTTTAAAACCTTTTTTAAAAGAAATGCTTAAATGACATTGATTCTTGTATACCAATTACGTAATGTTTAATGAAGTTATCTAGTCACAATTAATTAAGGTAGCTTTCTGTTTAGATGCCAACTGGCATATATTGAAATGCACATCCCCCCCAGCTCCATAAACTTGCTTTTAATCTCCGACTTGTAGTAATGTCCCGTACAAATGGTGTATCCTGCCTAATGCACACATTCACCGGCCGCCCAAGGACGTCTCCCTTTGCACCGATTACACTCCTTGTTCATCCACATCCATTGTTTAGGCTTACAGCCCAAAACACCCCCTCCTGACTGTCGTCCTTGGCGGTCTCAATTTGCATTTCTTTTTATCAACGTTTTCCCTTTTCCCTGCGCAGCCATTGCGTTTTCTCTGTGTGCGCGAGATGCGTTTTTAATTACGTTTTTTTTTTACCTCTCCCCACTTTTTATCTAGTCTTTTTTTGGGTAGCGTTAGTTTTTATACTCCCACTGAACCAATTTGTTTGTGGGCTGGGCGAAAATATTTTTGCTAGCCTAGACGCGTATTTTTTTCCACATGAGAGGAGTACTTTCATTATGTGGACAGTACTACGGGCAGCCCTCTTATTCCACCCACTTTATATGGTATATAGAGCTCTCCTTTGACGTTTCAGTCAAAAGCGTTTTATTCCCCCTTTTCCCATTTGGCTGGATTCGCTGGCTAAATTTTACTATGTGCGAAATTAAAATTTGCGTGCAAAAAAGCAAAGAGCCACCCACTTCCACGCCCATGTTGTCTGCCCTGCAAATGTTGATTATTTTAGCCGCATTTCCGAGTGCAAACAACATTTGGTGGAATCTTTTTCGCACTTTACCCCCTTTAAATGTGGCTTCCATTGCACTTTGTTGCATTGTGTGTGTCCGTGTGTGGGGGGCAGTGGGCGTGGCAGTTGTCTGTCTGGGGCGATTTTAGAGCAAGCGGAACGAGGTCAACACTTTTCCCCCCACTTTATATGTTGAATATTACAATATTCTCACACACTCCAGCAGTGTGTCTGTGTGAGAATAAAAGCATCTCAGCTTGCTTTTAATACCCTTTATTTGTAAAGGCAAAGGTATATAAACTTTCCTATAGGATCCCCTAACTTGCATGCCTAAAAATATTTAAAAAGTCACGTATCACAATAATTAATAATCTAAAGTTTCCCAAGGCTATGCAGAATTTAATATGTGTTTGGCAATAGGGTATTTCGTAGTCGTTCTAGCAGTTCTCTTCATTTTGGTGTCAGTTCGTGTGTGTCTGTTTAGGGTTCTATTGTTACAGTTCATTTACTTGCATTTCTGTTGTTTGTTCCTTTATTGTAGTTCAACATACTTGCAACTAAAGCTTTATTGTGGGAATATTTGAGGTATCTAAAGTGTAAATGTGGTTGTTTTTTAGCCAACTAGATGTACAAAAAAAAAACAGTAAAGCTGTAGCCAAAGCCAAAGCCATGTAAATGATTTATCATTTGGAATTTTATTTATGATTGTGTTTTAATTAATTTTTGTGACATGGCATAAATCGACCAAAATCCCCAAAAATATGCAATTCTTTTGTTTGGTTGTGTGTGTAAGTATTGTTGCGCTTGTGTGTGTGTGCGTTGTGTTTGCGCGCTTGTATGTATCCTGTAAAACTGTTAAATTGTCGATGCAATTTCAGTTGGCAACTTTTATTGATAAATACTTTCACTTATTCTAGGCAAATAAATTGAATATGAATTGTTTGCCGAAGAGCAATAAATCCAAATTATTTATGTACTCTACAGATATTTGTTACAGTAGCCACAAACTCCGTCAAAATTAGTGCTTAAAACCGTGGGACTTTTATAAGGGTAGCAATTAACAACGACAAAAATATTATTGTTGTCGGTTTCCACTTTGGAAAACACTTTTTTAGAAGAGCACTTCCCAACAGGCACCAAAAATCAAAATACGGGGAACAACGTTTAAAACAAAAAAACTCAAGGAATTAGTTGAAGAATTTGGTTTAATATGTTTGATTAGAGAGCATTTAAAGAAAAATTTCAAAAAGAACAGCTTATCAGTAAAGAAACAAGTCAGTACTTAAGAATCAATTGCGGTTAGCTTGTTTAAAGTTTAAATTTGAAGATTATTTGTGGTTAACGAATTTTTTATGAACACCAAGTTTAGAGTGCTTAAACAGATTGCAAACTTCAGATATAAAAAAATATATATTCTCAGAACTAAGTGGCCAAAGTGGCTAAGCAAAAAGATTTTACAAAGTTAGTTACTTCAAAAAGGATTTTAGAGTAGTAAGTAAAAAATTATTATCTTAAGATTTATGAATTTCATTCGACAAAGCTGAGTTATTCGAGTTCCTGAACCTTTTGGTAAGTTGGTTAAGCGATGATTATGTTATGTTTTATGACTTGTTGAAGTATACTGTCTAGTGTAAATCTTGTTTTATCCTTGGATTAGTTGACAAGCAAGCAGAAAATTAACAAAGGATACCAGTAAAAAACAATTAGCAAGAAGCGTCAAATCGAAAACAGGAAAGCTATCAACCGAAGCAGAATTATGTATTTCCCCAAGCAATGAGACCGAGAAATTGGGTGTGGGGACTCCGAACCACCTCCTCCTAATTTCAGAGTTCTGAGGATGTGGAAATGGAGGTGGATACCTGATTTCCTCCTTGGCCGTGGCATTCGTAAATGGAAACCGGCGTATCCTCCTCGGATTTCTCTTTCGCATCCAGGCACATGCCATTTGCGTTGGCGATCTGTAAATTAAGTTCACTGTAAAGCGGATCCATCTAGGAGGAGTCTTTTGGGGGGAGTTAAACACCCAATCGCCCGAGTAAGTTTAGTTTGGGGACACGGTTTTAGTAGTGGCAAAGAGAGAGTGGAGAGTGGAAAAGAGTTCGCTGTCCGGAAACGTTGTTCCTGGCACGGCTTTCTTGGTTTTCTTGCGGCTGGACGGAGTTTGTGGCGGTCGCAGTGCTTCACTGGAGGATGCAAGAAACAAACCTGGTTTCCACCCTGCCGGTGGCAAGGATAGGTTCCAACGGCCTTCTTCTGGTGCTTCTTGCCAGCGGGAGCGTCCAAGCAGGTGCGACCGCCATAACCTAGGTTTCTTATCTGTGAACGGGATTGTGTTTATGGGTTGTCGTTTGTTTTTGTTAGCCATTAGATTGGGGGTGCTTAGTTTGGACCGGGTTGGGAAAAGGGGTTAGCAATGGAATGCAGCCGGGGGGAACTTACCTCTCCGTGGGCCACCGAATCGCCGGGAATGAAGAGCTCGGGGTAAATGTTGTCCAAGTACCACTTGAAGCTCTTGCACTTCAGATCGTCACTGGGAAGAGGGCAAATGTGTTTAATTTTGTGTTTATAGCAGGGTAACATATTTAAAATTGGTAAAAGGAAAACTGGGTTCTCAGCGCCATCGAGTTCATTTTTATGGCAGTCTTTATCAATTACAATTTAAACACAAACATGGTTCTTTGTTCCCTATTGATAATATTTCATGATATTTTATTTTAACATTCTTTTCTAAACCCAAACTCAAAGCAGAATATTTTAAATATAATATGGCATTTATTATGTTTATTTTTATCTTATTATAGTAGACTTACCGCAGCTTCCTGCGATCGCTGACATCGCCCCAGTCGCCCTTATCGTTTCCAATGCGGTGATAGTAATACTGCGAGTACTCGTCCATCCAAACTTCGGCCAACCGCACGGAGTTCTTCTTGAGCACATTCACGCCCGAGCGCCACTGCAATTGAAGGGAGTCGAAGTGGCCATGAGTGGGGGTCGAATATTGGTGGGTGGAGTGGGCGAAGTGGGTGGGAGAGTGGGAGAGTGGGAGAGCGCAATCAATGGACGGCTGCCGGTGCCGGAGTCAATGGAAATATTTGGTCAGCAAACAGAGCCGAAGGAGCGAGGAAGCCGCAGGACGAGCACGAGGATGAGGACCGAGTGGAGTGGACAACAAAGCCTAATTACCTGAATGAGTAGCTTTTGCTTAGTGGCATTAGGTGGCTCTGGCAGCCAGCTCTCAGCCCTTTTGCGGTTTTACCTGGCCAACTGGCCATCTGTCTTGGCCCCCCCGTTGCCCAGGCTCCCACAAACCCAAACAATGTCCTTCTGTTGTGTGTCCTGTTTTGTGCTTATGCGTTCACCGTTCAGGTGTCTATGTGCCTTACTGCATTCCCTGCCAGCAGTAAAATACTTTGCCAAGAGAGAAACACTGGGCCCTGTGTTTGTCCAGACATTTATTGATAACGCCAGATACAGCCGTAAATTGTAAAGGTCTCCGAAATCGATGGTAAGGCGATTTATCCAGCGATCTGTAGTCATTTCTTTGGTAAACTATTGTGGGATTCTGTTTGTCTTCAAATAATCACACTGAATTGTTCTGCATTGTTAATTGTTATACTTTGAGCAAATTTAATTAAAGCAATTAGATTATTGTCTTCAGTGCTGCCACTTTGTCCTTTTATGGATAGGTTTTCCCTTTTTGCGGTTCCAAGTTAAATGAAGAACGTTATCACGTTACAATTTTTGAATGTTTTGTTGTATGCCAAATTCAGTTCACATTTAAAACACTTTGGTAATTTTTAAATCAGTTTAATAAATATTTTTTTTCCTCATTTTCTGGTTTGTACTGCTTTAACTTTTCGGCTGGCAGCACTGATTGCAACCTATAAAATTTTCCCGGTCAAATTTAGCTATAACAGTCCGTTTGATTTGGTTTGGGTTTTCATTCAAATTAGTGTCTTTTGTTTCAGCTTTTAATTAAGTGATAATATTTGGTTGTGTTTATGCATGGAATAGAAATTGCAGCTTGCATTTAATGAAGCACTATTAAATTATTTACATTGTTCCAGAAAATATATTTGCCAGCTGTGTGAATATTAGACATATTGATGGACTGTAAGTAAAATGTATCTTTTAAGGATTTCTATGTTCTTTAGCGTTGATCTCGAGAGTTGCTCTCCAATCAACCTTTTATTTTTGTACTAGTTAGATTACTATTTTTATTTTAGTTCTCCACTGGTGATTATCGGGGGGACAATAAACTCCCCTGGGATTTGCCAGGTGTCCAATTGGTAAGTTCCACTTTAGGAGAATTCAGGCTCGTCTTGTGTGTGTTGCGCCATTGACATCAAAACAGTTGCCAAACTTTTGTCAAGCGTAAACCGTTGATAATTGAAGCTGGCCAGCAAGGGGGAGGATATGGGCAAATGAGGGGGGAATGAGGGGGCTAGTGGGGGGAGGGAAGAGGGGAGAGGTCTGGACAAACGCACACAAACACCAGCACTGAATACCATGTTGCAAGGACAGCCGCAATGCATGTCCATGTCAGTGGCTCTATGCGAGTCCTTGTCTGTGCCATGTGTGCCATGTTACAACATCAAGGAAAGAGGAGTGGGGAGGGGGAGGGGTATCTGGCCACCAGGATTGTGCCACTGTTGACCAAACACGAGTCTCTGGACCGGACTGGTAACTGGTAACTGGTCCCGAGGCCGAAACTGAGGCTGCCCACACACATGTTGGCTAAGAGTTTTAAATTCCGAGAGACCGACATTCCTTAATGAGCAATGGGACCTGGCCAGTTCATCGGAATTGGTTTTCGGTCTGACCACAATGATTTGCCATTTTCCGTTCGCATTTCTTTTCTCTCGTTCCTTTCAATAATTGATGGATGGAACCTACCTTGTACGGGGAGCGCTTCCGGAAGATGTGGCCCACGTGGGAGCAGGGGACGATCTCCAGGGTGCCGCCGCACATCCACGTTTTAAAGGACAGCTCCAGATTTTCGCCGCCCCAAATATCAAAGCCGGAATCGTAGGTGCCCAGTCGCTCGAAGAACTCTCTGTCGATGGAGAAGAGTCCGCCGGCCATTGTGGGCGAGTAGACGGGTTCGGCGGTGCTCTGGAAACGAGAGAGAAAAACGGAAACATCGAAGTCCAAAGGTAAGAGCAATTTCATTTGGCTAATTGAAACTCGGCAGCGATGAACCAGAGATAAACACTGAGGAGGACGTGCCACAAGTGGCAGGCCACCTGAGCAAACTTTCTGCAGCCAGCCAGCCAGCCACCAAGCCACCCGCAATTTTCCCACCCACAATCTCTTCATCTCTCTGGGTAGCAGAAAGTTTGTTGCCTTGCCACATTTTTTTTTGGTTACTTTCAACAGCTTTCCGCAAAATACTTGAGGCTACGTTTTATTTAGTACAACATTCTCATTGCTCCCCCGGCTTTTTCATACTTTTTGAGGGCTATCTCTTTCACACTTTGCAACTGCTTTCGCAGCAGAAATTTTGGCTGTAATTGAATATTTGGTCCAGGGTCCTGGATTTTGCCTTTGGAAATACTGGTATTTAATTTAATTGGAGAATTTCGTTCTATTCTGAAGTGCAGCTTAATTTGCCTGAAGTTGTACTCTTACTTTTGTTGTTTTTGCACCCAGCTGTTGTAAAATAATTAAAAATAAATAACAAGTTCCGTTTGTACTTATTTGGCTTTGCTCTTTTTTGTGTAACCAAAAGTAAGTTTTAAAGCAAATAAAATAAAATGCTACTCCACAAATGAGTACAAAACTCTCAGGGTTTCCTTGTTAAAAAAATTACCATTCAATAAGGTAAGCTCAAAAAACCATAATTAAATTTTTGTTACTAAAGAGATTTTTTGTACTCTTTACCTTACAACAAAAGATTTTCATTTCGTTTGCATTTTGCAATAATAATTACTGCCGTGCCAGAACGTTTTTTAAGCCAGGGTATTAATTGTGGCGCAATTGTAAATTTATTAACTGGAAATATGTATTTTTATTCCATAATGTATTTATTGTGATTGCATTTCGTTTAATGCATTGCTCGCCGGGGAGACATCACAATAATTTCGTTATTACGGCACAATGCAAAATATGCGACCGAGGTCGCAGTCAGTAATTATGCCGTATACGCAACGTGGTCCTGGCCAAAAGGATTCGGCCATGAGGGCGGCTAAGCCAGCAGATACAGTAGCAGGTCAAGTAATTGAGTTTCATGAGCGAAAAAAACGCTTACAAACGTAAAACGGAAAATGGCAAAATAAATGGAATTGTCGCTGCAAAGGCCCAGGGGGAAAAGCCGGAAAAGCGATGCCAGGATGAGTGAGGAAGACAGCTAAAAACGTGTAACTTAAAGTCAACAAGAAGTGCGGGATTGAGAAAAATATCCGGCTACCGGACAACAAAGTGAAATCTCCAAGCGCGACAAGTGCGATTGTCTTTTTTTTTGCGGGGGCAGAATGCCGCAGAGGAGAAAGTGGGTTGAGGTCCATCGGAAAATTCGCAGTGTGACATTTAATAAACGCCTGCAACGGCTCACTGAAAGGAAGCGGGCTTTAAACTAAAGGGACAGCGGACTCCGCAATGTGCACAAATATGCGAAACGCACTGAAAAGTGGCGGACGGCGGGTAAATCGCGGGGGAAAAGCGTTGCTGGCATGCGGGCGGCCATTTTTTGTTGCCACCGGAAGTGACAGAACAAATAGCAAAAGTGAAAGGCTCGAAGGTGGATCCGCGGGGTCGGTTCTCTGCATACGATTCCTTTTATTGTTATAACCCGCCCAACTTCTGTTTTATTTTTTACGCTCTTCCTGTGTGTGTATCCGTTTTTGCTTTCCGCTTTTCTCCGCCCGGAAAATGGAAGTAAGAGGCACAAAAAATATATTTGTATGCATTCATCAAAGAAAAAGCAACAACAAAAAAAAAACCAGTTTCGCCGGGGCGAAAATAAACTGAAATGAAATAAAATGCAGAGCTGAATAAATAAATATACACGAAAATATGAGTGAAGCGTGCTGCCACTGCAGTTGCACTTGCTGTTTGTGCAAACAACGCGGCACAACTTTTCGCTTTTCCAAGCCCTCTTGCCCCGCTTTTCCGCATTTTCCCGTTGGCCCGCATTTGTGTGTTTGCCTTTGGCTGCATATAATGCAGCTTAAATGATTTAAAAGCGGGCAAATAAACGCAATTTTTATGGCCGTGTCATGTGGCGTTTTGTGGGTGCGCAAAATAAAAGGTAAAATCATCGCACGGCCAAAAGAAACTTGGAAAATACAGTTTCAAATTAAGCCACAAGTTTTGAATAAAACCAATTTTATTCCTAAATGCTAACCTAATCCCGAGCATATTTGTAGTGAAATTTAGTAGTTTTGATTACTGCAACAAAAACATCATCGCGTTGCCCTTTATTTCGCCACATAATTGTAAGGTAATTAATTAATTTTAATTATGTAAATTACATTTTCAAAGTGTTGACTCAATATGCAATTACACACCTTAAATGAAAAACATTTTTGTTTTTCACACAAAAGTCCATTAACAAAAACAGCAAATAATTGCATTTAAAATTGTTTGCCGGGGGAGTAATTTTATAATCTTTGAAATGCAATAATTATAATAGCATAAATCAAGAGTTTCGCCTTTTAGTTGACACTGCATTTTTCAACAAAAAATGAAGAGCAATAAAACACACAATACCTAAAATCTATTTGGAGTTCTTTTTCACTTTGTTTTTATTTTGGGCAATTTACTCGACCTTAATCCTGCCCACTTGAGTTGGCTTCAAAAGTGAAGATTCATCGCCAAGAACAATCAATTATTCTCGGAAAATTTCATAAACAACCAGTGAAGGGAAAATGGCAAATCCGAGCCTAGAAAATAGAGCTTAAAATGACAAAACGTCAAAAGTAACCTAAGCACATTTCTCATTCACTTGGCATATTTGGATATCAACATAAATCGCCGGGCATTCATAATGGTTAAAGTGTGTGACACACTTTATGATGAGAAATGAAGGGCGAGTCTCAAGGGGCGTTTCTGGATCAGCTCAACCGCAAATTAAGCATGCGAAACCCCAGAATGTGGTTCGGTTTTAAAGGCCTGGCTTTGTGAATAATGTGCTAACCTGCTGCGGCTTTCCAGCCAAGACAACCAAGGAAACCCGAAGCACCCCGCGTTCCTTCAGCCGTGAAACCTCTTCAGCGGAAGCGGCATCAACATATCCACATTAACATCAAATAAAACAGTCACGTCGAGCGGCGGGAGGCGCCGAAAAAAATATGCCCAGGAATATCGTAAATGTCAGAGGAGCCTTAGGAGTGGTGGGTGCTTTTTAGCCCGTACTTAGGTGCGGGTGGGCGTGGCCACCCCCACCAATACTGCCTGTCTTGCCAAGTGGCAATGGGTCTCTTGGCTCGCAGCAGGCAGCGGCCCAGGAGGTGGCAGGCGATGATAATGCTTAAAAAATAGAACACAAAGTAGACAGATATAACTGCAAGGAGAGTGCTCTGTACAGATGAGATAAATTCCTAACCCCACGAATATTTTTAAGATCCACTTTAGCTGTCTATATTTGAGAATTGGAGAATCAAAAGTAATCTTGATTTCATTGCAATTCAACAAACTGATTAACTTTATTATTGAAATAAAAGTATAAATAGTAACCAAATATTTAGAAATGTATATTATACTTTGTTTTCAATATAAATGCCTTTTTAAAACGTGCACCTCCTAAGTTTTTATTGAATATGCCTTCTGCTACCCTGTAAGTGGTAATATGCAGCGCTCGAAAAAAAATAAAGAAGACGTTTTCGCTTGGAAGCGAGACACGCGCTGAAAAAATGAATATACGCTGCTTGACATAATGTGAAGTTGACTTTGACAAGTGCTTGGGCTGTGCCACGCCCCCAAAGTAGGCGGCACCGCAAACACTCACAGACACACCCACACACATACAAGGGACTCTTATGGAGGAGGAATACAGGATACAGCCAGTATCTGTGAGACGGCAAAGTGGCAACTTAGCGGGGCAACTTGAGAGTTTCATACGCTCGACTGCTATTTGCATTTCGAGTAAAGCACCAAAAAGTCGCAATCTTCGCCAAAGTTAATAGTTGAGGAGTGCTTCAGGTCAATGGGCGACTGAAAGTCGGCGGAAGTGGAAGTGGAAGTGGGACTGGAATCGGGATAAGTAGCCGGCTTTTGCGAACTGTATCTGCTGCATATAGCTGCAATTTGGCTTATTGCTCAAGTGCTGCAAATCTCTTCCGTTCCTTCTGCTGCCACTTAACCCAGTCGGCATCTCTGGCCAGAAAGGAATCAGGCTGCTTAAAAACGTATTTAAATGTTTAATGTAGCGAACGCACACACACACACACACACACATTCATACGAACAAGAAGGCTAAGGTAAAAATTAGCATAAAAAAGTTGTTTCAGTGCTCCGCTGATTTTGCTTTGATTACCGGTTCACTGGACTGTTAGCAAATGCTTAACCGCCCCAAGCCCCCTTAATAACCGTTAGGCAGATCCCACCACCCCCTAAAAAGAAGAAGATGAAAAGCCAGGGGCGTACTGTATCTTTAGCATCTCAAGCTAACACTTCAAAATCCATAATTTTAATCCAAAGTCATGTGAGGTATAAACAATTTAAATACAGTAAAATGGGAAAAATGTTTTATTGAGATTGGGCTTTTAGGCTTAGACTTACCGTTAAATCAAAAGAAATAATCAATAAATCTTCTAACTGCCATCTCTGAATATAAGCAACTTAAACTGAGAACGTACCTATCCTTGAAATAAAACCAAATACCTAAAAGCACAGCTTAGGAAAGTTCCAAGAAGGGGCTTACAATTTTAGAAGCAGAAATAAATCTTCTCCATTTCAACTTAAATCCCTTGGAAACCCCTTTTTAGCTGCGCCCCTGCCAGCAAAGTGGGCGTAATAAAACGCAGCAGCGATTTGCAGGCGCGAAAGCGCGTGCACAAAACTTTGTATTTCGTACGCTCTTCAGTACGCAGCGCATCCTGGCACTCTGGCATTCGGGCATCCTGGCACGAGGTCCTGGAGGCGTCGCAGATCCCCTGGACCAAGTGCAATAAAAACCAAAGTGCAACTTTGCGTATTAAGCAGTAAAATCTGCCAGCGAGAAGCGCGCAAGGGGCAGCTTAACTGTTGGAAAATTAAAAGAAAATGGCAAGTGCTCGTTGGCAGGCTTTCCACGGCCACGGCTCAAAAACCTCTAACCCCCCACCTCCAACTCTGCCGCCCCTCGAGGACATTACTAAATTACGTTGTCAAAATGGCAGAAGCCTGGCCAAAAGCACGTGCTTGACCCGCCCAAGGACGACCCGAAATTCCACGCTTATTTAATTTGTCCTGATGTTATTTAAGTTTTTAAACTCAAGCGCTAAGTTGGCGCGAAAGTTGCGAGGTCCTTGCTGTCAGTTACAATGGAAAATAATCTACGCCGAAGGCGTCAGGAAGTTGGAAACTGGCCATGAATTTCACTGTTTATGTTTGACATTATTTATTTTAATAATGTAATATTTCTCTGTGCAGTCATATTTCTCTCTACCCGATTATCCCAAGGGAAGCACCACATTTACCTTTCGGCCTTGTCCACATCCTTGGGCAATGGTCCGCCCACTTTTCCGCCTGTCAGCTTTTCCCGCTTCAAGGACCTTCCTCCGAAACTTGATGAAAGTGTAATTTTTGGTTATGCGAAACGCGTGCTCAATTTGCATGGCAGCCGGGCAGATGGATGTTTGATGGATGGGAAAGTTAGTAGGGAAGTGGGGAAGTGGGGAAGTTGGGAGGCAGGGAAATGGAAGCTTGGGGGATTTGGGGCGGTAACTGGCTTCTAAGTACGTGCTTACATCCAGTTGATGAGCGAATATGGACGCTGGCCTCAAGTCCTGCATAAATTATGCATGCAATTTGACGGTGCTGCGAGTTGCCGGAAAATATGCACTTATTACCAGTTAACAAAATGCAGATGGCTCACTTACTTTGACCCATTTACATTCATTTTCGCAATAGTAAGGAAATTTACGTTCTAAGTGGTTCTCAGAATTTAAATATAAATCTTTTTGCAAATCTACTTGCTAAAAAATAGAACAGAGTTAGAGTATATTTGCGAAATTAGTAACTTTTTAAACTGTTGTTACATAGGTTTAAAGTTTAAATTAGATCGCAAAGCTTTTCACCGCTAACCACTTTTGTGCTGCAACGAAAACACAAACCTCGCCCTAATGCCCAAACATTTATCATTTCGTGGACGTCATTTAAAATGCCCCACATCCATTAGTTGGTGTAAATGGGGCTTAAGACATATTCCCCTAAAAATGACGCTATGCAAATGAAGCCCGCTTCGTTCGCTTCGGTTCGTTCGTTTGGTTGGTTTGGGCCAGTTTGGATTGGGTTAACTGCCAATTTGCTGGTGGCACTACCGGACGGAGTCCATAGTCCACCGCCGCTAACCAGAACAAATGTGCTACGGACATGAGGACCCAGTGACACAGACCGCTCCTCCTCTGGTGGCAATGGCAGCTAATTAATAATACGAAATTGCTCTGCCAGGAACCGACGATGAAAACCAAACATGCCTGTCGCTCCACCGTTTTCCGATTGTTTGACCGCCACGACGAGGATGCAGAATGCTGCCCATGATAATGACAGGCGCTGTGGCTGAGCGGAGCTGCGGAATCTTTGTCAAAATTCTATGTTATGCACTTGGCACAATTGGGAATCAAGTTAGGAAAAGTTAAATTAAAATTTTAATTTATTTTATTTTAATTTAATTAGAATTCGTTTAGAACTCTGAGCTTTCAAAAATGCCCTAAAGCATGAGCTTTTTAATAAACGTAGTAAAGAAAATCCACAACTTTACTGTGACTTATGATAAAATGGAAATACAAGTAGTTCTCAGAATCCTGAAAAATTCTTAGTTAATGGTACTAGACTTTTAAGAACCAGCTTAAAGCAGCATTATATTCTCCTTTCCCTAAGCTCTCTTATTCATGAAATTTTTTTTGCTAGCTTAGATGGCATAGTTTTGCCCTCTGCTCATATAAATTGTATGCATCCATCTGGGGGGCATGGGTTTTTCCCCTCGCATCGTTTGCGAAAATTGCTTAAAAATGAACCAGACTCTGACAGTTGATGGATGGTCTGGAAAATTTGGCTCCCAGCCGATCGTCCCTCTATATACACCCTCCTATTCTATATATCCCAGCCGTCCACAACTCCCATCATGCGCGACTAAGTGTTTTGCCTCAGGGGGCGGATGCGGGGAAGGAGGGGGCGTGGCTAGTGCCAAGGGGCGTGGGCGAAAAAAGGCTGCTCGGGCTATGGGTTAAGAGTTGCTGTGTTGCTGGCGAAGCTTTAAAAATTTCATATCTATTTTTAGTGCCTCTGTTGTTAGTGCTAGGGATTTTCCCGGTGCCTCTGCTTATTTCCATAGTTATTTTTCATGCATTTTTCCAGCAGCAAAAGCAACAGAAGCAGAATGCTGGCTGCTATCATACTGTTGCTGTTGCTGCCTTTGATGTGTTCTTGTTTTCCTTTCCCGCCTCCTTGTTTTTTTTTTTTTCTGTATTTTGAGCTCGTTGAGTGTGCTGTGCATTTTTACGAGCGTTTTTTAATAAATCATGCGCCACGTAAGCTGACTTTCATGCACAGGATACATTTCCCACCGCCTTTGCGTATATGAAAGTGTGTATTTCTCGGTGAGTGTGAGTCTCAGTGAGTGATTTGCATATGTTGTGTGAAGCCAGGGCTGGAAAACTGTAGGCCGCAAATGCACTTTGGCCCAATTAGTTGCCCAGAAATGAACCGGCGAGAAAGCTGCTTCGTTCTTCGTAAGAACTTCAATCTGCATCTCATCGGTTTGGTCATCCCTGGGCTCCATCTGCCTTATACAGCCACAAATCACTTCGACCACGCCCCCTCCGCCCATTGAAAGGGTCGTTAGTTTTGGGTTTTCGGGGTTTTGCACCCCACGCCCCCGTTCCCGCCCCGAAAAATGCTGTTGTGCCTCGCCATTGGGTGCAAATTAATACACTTGCGAGCCACGAGGGAAAATTGCTGAGCGATCTTGTTGCTTTCCCTGGTGTTGCAGTTGCTGCGGTTTTCCGGCTATCATGGGTTAAGGGGTGCTGTGTGTGTTGGGTGTGCTGGGTGTGCAACAACGAACAGAAACAAACGAGCAGCCAACAAAGTTTTCTCTGTTTACTGGTGTGTGCTGGTTTTTGCCCTCTGCACATGGCTTAATATGCAAAGTTGCGAGGGGAAAGGCGGGGAAATGGGGTAAAAGCGATACAGTCCAAGCCCTTTAGCTCAAATTGTCATTAAATAAAGTATACCGAATATTTATGGGACGATTTTCTACTTTTAATGCGACTTATATTGGGTTCAAATCGGTTATGAATTTGTTGCAATTTCAGGAATTTAACGTTGTGTTATGCAACTAACTTATATATTTTTACCGAATAAATATTTTCTAATAACAATCATATTCACCCTACATATATTATTTACCTATGATTATTTTATATCGTCTCATTTAAAACCCTTCGATATAAAATAATCTTTAATATTTATATTTATTTATGTTGCAGAAACCATATTTTTCATATATTCAACTATATCAATTATAAATGTGTTATTGTTCAAGTAAGTGAAGCTTTACTGTAGTAGCAATCTTTCTACACCATATTTACCAACCTCCGACTCGTTAAAGCTGGCTCCAATTGCTGGTTATTTTCGTTATAATTTTGGAATATTATTAATGCCAGCCGAAGAGCAGGCAACAGACTGCGGCTCTTCTCCCAAACGCTTTCGCTCCAGTCCACTAAAATGTAGCAGCCTTCGGGGCCGCTCATAAATATCAAATGCAAACGTGTGTGTGAGTGTGTCTGTTGGCTACGCTTTTAATTAAAGAACGCCAGCTTTTAGCTCGATATAATAAACTGAAATACAGACATGGATAGAGAGAGGGGTTGGAGGGGGGTAAAGGGAGGATGGTAGGAACGAACCAGCGAGAAGGAGTTTTATGAATTGCCATGACAAGCCCGCAGGAAATGGTCCTAGTTGCTCCCTTCGAGGCCACGTTCTCCCATATTTTCCCATATTTTCCCTTTTTCCCACCTCCTATCTCGGCCATCAACTCTTGTTACAACATTTCAATTAAAAGTTAAACGTGCACGTAATTATGCGGACTACAAGGAAAATGTGTAAGTAATATTCCGCTGGTGCTGACTGAGCAAAAAGCGCATGGCGAAAATTAATTAACCAAAATGCTTTAAGCGAAAAAGTAGGAGCTTGGTCAAAATTAGCGCAAAAAAAAATATACAAAAATCCCTGCGACCTAAAAAGAAACCTTTTTCGCCACGCCTGGGATTTTTACCCATTTTATTCGGCCAAAACCGCTCGTGCATGTGATTGGTTTTTCGACGCCAAAGCTTAACCCCGATTTTTTTTTCACTTTCTGTGAATTAACACCCACAACAGCCCGGAAAAAAAGATGAAAGCAAGACTGTTAATTGGTAATGTAAAAAATTGAAATTGCACAGAAAATAATTGAGTGGCAGGCGATGCCAGACAAAAGAGAGTTCTCTTCATATTGAAATCTTGTGGGGGAATGGGGTGCCAATTCCATTTACCTTCGGTGTAACAACAAGCCCATGAATTCCTTGAAGCAGTCCTCAACTAAGATATAGACAGATGGAAAACAGAGTGGAAATGCAAGAAAAAGCAAGAAGGGCAACTCAGACAAAATAAATGAAATTGATGGAGCATAGACTTGCTCACACACCCACTCTTAAAACATGAATAAAGGCCATGAAGAGCCCATTCTTACACAGAAATAAAATTTATATTTTGTTTGGATTCATATTCTAATTTGCATTTATTTATCGAATGATATTCTGCTCACATTACTTTTTTAGAGAACAATCAGGGAAACCAGATAAGTGTGCATTGAATTTAAAAGTGTGTTTAATCGCTCAAAAGCTCTTGCAACACTTCTATTTATAATTTGATAACTGGTGGTAACTTTTTTCTCTCTGTAGGTTTAGAAAATCAGCATGTGTGACCGAAAGAGACTGCGAACAAAAGGAGGCAAGTGGATTGAACAGCGATTAGGGCAAGCAAACACAAGAATTATGCCAAAATCAACAAGAAAGGACCAGAAAGAAACAAAGGAAAGAATGGGAACAAGAAACTCGGGCTTAGGGTTCAGAAAAAAAAAACCAAATCGGGTCGGGAATTGATAACAGCGCAGCAGCAGTAACCAAAAAGCTCAAACATCGCAAGGGCGAGGAACAAAAAATTCATGAACGCCAGCAAACAAGAAGGGAAAACAAACCAAAGATAAGTGACCGAGGGAAAAAAGCAGCAAAAATTAAAATTTGTCGACATCCAAGTCGTAAAAATTTAAATATACTTGTGTGCGGCCCACACAAATTCGCTGGAATTAATACAGTAGGAACAAGCTTGAAAGTTAACACATATACGAGTATTTACGATTACTTGTGGATTTACGAAGTAGTTCAAACCAGTTAGGGTTGATAAAAATGCCATTAATGGTGATTCAAAATAAAAAGGTATTTTAAATAAACTAGAGCTTTAATGTATATATAAAATTTATTTAGTGTTAATAACTAACACAAATGTTTATTGAAGCGAAACAAACAATAAGAAATACGTATCCAAATTAAAACAACAAAATGTACTGAAAGGTCGAACATTTTCATTAGCCCTACTTTCCTTTAAAGTAATTTAAACTTTATAAATAATTCCTAACCCTCCTTCACCCCATCAAGTCTCCACTGTATTTATTTCTAATGATCGCGCCGAGCTTAACTTTGTTTATCAGCTCACACTTTGCTCTCAGCCCACAAAACAAGCAAAATAAGAACAACAATGACGACCACGTCTCAACCTTCGACAAGCTGGGATGCGAAGTCGAGCCCAAGTTTCAGTTTCAAGTCAGCACTCGAGCGGCACACAACTCAACGGAATCGAGTAAAATCCGCGACTCAAGATGATCTTTAAAGCCCTGGCGATCGTATCGCTCTGCCTGGCCAGCATTCAGGCCTCCAAAGTGGGACCCCCGCAATCCCAGTTGCCCAAAAAGCACCTGGTTTGTTACTACGACTCCGAGAGCTTCGTCAAGGAAGGTTAGTACAAAAAACTAAATATATTTTAAATGGGTTTTGGCACTTTTAAACGTTATGTAACCTTCCCTGGAAGTTGCTAATTAGAAAAGATGAAAACGAAATCGAAAACAAGCAACCAAGCTTATCAACAAATGCTTGAAACTCGGTTTGTCTAGTTTATTTGCCATTCAAGTCGGATGTCGATGCGATAACGTAGTGCAAAAAGTACAAATAAATCATTTCATAATTTGGGGACCATAAAATAAAAATATTGAAAAGTACATTCGAATATGTACAATGTAAATATATGAATATTTATTAACGTATTTGCAAAATACTGTTTTTCAACCAAAATACTTTTAAATTAGTTTAGGTTTTTAACTTAATTCAGTAATTTTTTAGTGTCATCAAAACACCCAAGAGAGTCATATAATATTTCGTACACATCACTTTATTAAATTTAATCATTAAAGAATGAATTAAATTGGTTTTTCAACCACATTTGATATAAAATAAAAAAATATATAATTTCAAAATTTACCCTTTATAAGAAATAACTTCAAGCACTCCTGAATCAATCCTATTCCAAACTGCAAATTTTGAACAGAAAATATGTTTGTACTATTAGACAAAATCCGGTGATTTCCCAGTGCGTATAACCTTCCGCCTAATCGAATAACCCCCTCTTTAATCTAGGTCTGGGCAAGCTGGTGATCGATGAACTGGAGCCGGCGCTGCAGTTCTGCGACTATTTGATCTACGGCTACGCCGGAATAGAGCGCGACTCCAACAAGGCGGTGAGCCTGAACCAGCAGTTGGACCTCGACTTGGGCAAGGGTCTGTACCGCACGGTGACCCGATTGAAGCGCAAGTACCCCAACGTGAAGATTCTGCTGAGCGTGGGTGGCGACAAGGACATCGAACTGGACAAGGACGCCAAGGAGAAGCCGAACAAGTACTTGGAGCTGCTGGAGAGCGCCACAGGTCGCACTCGCTTCGTGAACACCGTCTACTCGCTGGTGAAGACCTACGGATTTGATGGATTAGATGTGGCCTGGCAGTTCCCCAAGAACAAGCCGAAGAAGGTGCACAGCGGCATTGGCAGTCTGTGGAAGGGCTTCAAGAAGGTCTTCTCCGGCGACTCGATTGTGGACGAAAAGTCCGAGGAGCACAAGGAGCAGTTCACCGCCCTTCTCCGTGACATCAAGAACGCCTTCCGACCGGACAACCTGCTGCTCTCCACCACCGTGCTTCCTAATGTGAACTCTTCCTGTGAGTATATAAATATATTCCTATGGAATTTTATTAACTCATAAAGTAATCCTTAGTGTTCTACGATATCCCCGCCGTGGTCAACTACCTGGACTTTGTGAACCTCGGAGCCTTTGATTTCTATACCCCTCAGCGCAATCCCGAAGTAGCTGATTATACCGCTCCCATTTACGAGCTGAGCGATCGCAATCCCGAGTTTAATGTGGCTGCTCAAGTGAAGTACTGGTTGAGAAACAGCTGCCCCGGCAGCAAGATCAATGTGGGCGTGGCCACTTACGGTCGTCCCTGGAAGTTGACCGACGACTCCGGCGAGACAGGACTTCCTCCCGTCAAGGACGTCAAGGATGAGGCTCCCGTGGGTGGCAACACCCAGGTGCCCGGCATCTACAGCTGGCCGGAGGTTTGTGCCCTCCTCCCGAACCAAAACAACGCCTATTCGAAGGGAGCCAATGCCCCACTGACCAAGGTTCAGGATCCCGCCAAGCGTTTCGGATCGTATGCCTATAGGGCAGCCGATAAGAAGGGGGAAAATGGCATCTGGGTGAGCTTCGAGGATCCCGACACCGCCGCCGAGAAGGCTGGCTATGTGCGCACCGAGAATCTGGGTGGAGTTGCTCTATTTGACCTGTCCTACGATGACTTCCGAGGACTCTGCACCAACGAGAAGTACCCCATCCTCCGAGCAGTCAAGTACCGCCTGACCAACTAAAATGGTAACCCTTTTGACTTAAGTGTAATTGACCAAGTGAATGAAATGCCTATTAAGACAGATTTGTACCATTTATATTCGTAATGTCATAAAGAAAACTAGAACATAATTCAAATAGTTTCTTCCAATTAATTCTGGGGTTATTTTAAAGTAGTTGGTGTTGTATAAAAAATAACTAAGGATTTTCAAGGAGTATTACTCCATAAAATATTTCAATACCCAACAAACAAATGCTGCCATCGAAGTACATTTGTATCCGACAAAACAACGTTTTCCACATTTGTTCAACTTACTCGCTTAAGAGCTCCAATAAATTTCAGTACATTTTCCGTGAAATACGCTTATTGTACTTTTTTATTGAAGCTCCCATACATTTCGATTTATATATACGAGTATATATGCTCGACATTAATTTCCCCGCTCCCTGTTCATAAATAAAGCAATCGCGGACCCTGGGGAATATTTAGGCTTTCGTTGCGACTTCTGCGCCCCCAGGTTCTTTATGCTCTGTTGAATAGACGAAATCCAATTGACATTGACAGAAAATACGTAATCAACTCCATCATTAAAGCAACCAGAGTGGCTGGCACCGAAAAGCCGGCAACGAAAGCCCGGAATTGAGTGCTCACCATTTGTCATTGGAGCGAAAACGTCGAAAATTTCGCATACGCAGCGTATTACACACTCAAACTCCTGAGCTGTAGCTCTGTGTTATGCACGATTTCACAGCTACAGCAACTGGCAGACAAAGGCATAAAAAGGCTCTCGAGGGGGGAACAACAATCCAAACGGAAAAAAAAAGGAAAACAGAAATGAAATGAATCGTGCAATGGACGAGCAGCTCTGTCTTTGGTCCTTCATCCCCGGCCACTCCACCATTTTCCTGGGGTATTAGAAAGCGTTTACCTTTCCACACGGGCCCCATTACCCATGCATACGAGTAGATGTGGCAGGCTGGAATTGGAACCGACGGGCCACGACGACAGCCTAAACAATTTTCAAAGGTAAACTTTGCCTACAATTTTCTATTTACGGAAGAGCTTCCCTAACGCGAATTGCAAATAAAAACTTATGTGGCTACAACGGTTTTGGCTTTAACGCGACTCGCAAAGTCAAACAGCCATTCAGGCAACATTTTCTGCTTAAATATGGTACAACCTAAAAGCTTAAAGATTATTTTGCGGGATAAAACGGCATAACGCTTAGAGAAAATTTCACTCACGTTCAAGTTAGAGGAGGTCTCCTGTATTTCGGCTCGCAGACAAGGATATTCCGTTTATGGGAGGAATGGAGAGCGGAGGCTCCTGCGAGGATTTGGCACTTCAGGCACACTCTTCTTTATGTATATTTGGCCTCTCTATGTATAGTTAAACGGCCGGGCCAACACTGCGTATGAGTGCTGTGTGTGTGTGCGTCTGCTTTTGGCTGCCGAAGCACGCATATTGCGCATACGCCCGAGCGACGCTATCGAATAAGTTTTTACTGTAGCCGCTTCCGCTCCTCTTTATACTCAAATAATTGGATTAGTGTTTCAACGCCCTACACACAGCAGCCAACTACCCAACTACCCCCCTTGCCCCCTTCGGAATTTCCACTCCCTGCGAATTTGTTTGCGCCCGTAGTTTCATTCGAGATTTTTTCCTCGTTGCGGGGATTAGTTTTCACTGCTTTGCCACACAGAAAACATATATACGGATATATATATTTAGCAGCCTGCGGTGTTGTGCCAACGAAGCGAATTAGTTTTCATGTTATTTGCTGTGGTTTCTTAAATATTTAAATTCGTACATTGCTTTTCTCGGGCAAATAGGGAAACAAATGGAAAAAACATTTGATGTGAAAACTGGGATTCACCTGAGTATTCTTTTTCTTAATGTAGCAATGAAATAGTTTCCTTAGAGTGAAGAAAAAGTTTTCTTTTCCGTTGTGAGAGAGGCTTATACAATTTTCAACTTAAGCAAAACTCTTTGCAATGATTAACTACTTAAGATTTGGCCAATTTTTCTTATCAAAATTGGATTTGATTGATATGACGGAGGAACGGAAAGCCATTAGCCGTATTCTCGGCTCTTTTACAGTTTCAATTTGGGGATTTCACTCTGGGAAAATAAAAGCATATACACCGGCAGCTGAGAGCAGTTCAACTTTTACCTTGGAGCAGCAGGAGGATTCGCCAAGGAAATACAAACAAAAGCTGAAGTAGCAACTTTGAGTGCAGGGGAAATGGCATTGGCCATAACGAATATGTATTTTTGATTCCCCATCGCAGTGTTATTATTCTTGCTGTTGCTTTTGCTTTTGCTTTTGCTCTTACTGTTGCTGTTGCTCTTGCTGTTGCTCTTGCTGCCAACTCGTAACAAGTTAAGCAACTTTGGACAGACATCAGAAGTTGCTGTGAGGATTTTCGTTCAGGCAGCTTTGGGACTGTCAACAGCTGTGCCCGGCAGCTGAAAATCCCTTGAAAGGGGATGAGTATGTATCCCCAATCCCCCCAATCCCCAACCATTGAGCTTTTGTTTGGGCCACCTGGCGTGGCATAACTCAAACAGATATTAGAAATTAGCAATCGCTTGAGAGGATGTCTACAACATCTACCAATCTACCAGTCTACCCATCGCACCCTTTTAAATTTTCCTGCAGAACTTCTCGCTGTCGTCTGCAGAGGGAAAATGGAAAATTCTCCGCGTCGGCCATTATCTTTGCTCCCCACAAAGCCAATACACACACACACACAGGCATACAAATACAAACACACATGCCGAACAACAACATTTATGCGTTGAAACAGCAGTTGCCTTCCGCAAGTCAGTCGGCAAATTGCCAATGTTGTTGCAGACGGGAAATGCTTTACTTGATTTAGCTGCTAAGTGCAACTTGAGGCAGGGATGGAGACGGCAGTCGGCATTCGCCACGCCGCAAGTTGCCAGGAAGCAGCAACAATTCCGGCCTCAGCAAGGATTTTTCGGCTACAATCCTGCCATAAATCCCCTCGGCGCTTGTAAAAACAATTATGCCAGATATTTACGCCGCAAAAGGACGATGCAACAGAAGCGGCAAAGGCGGCAGTTACAACAGACGACGGGAATTTGCTGTTAACATTTTTGGCTTTTAATTGCAGTGTCACGGCCCGCTTTTCTGCCTTTCCGCTCCTTCTCCTCCAGCCACTTGCAATTTTGCAATTTGTGGCCCTGCCACAGGCGGCGTATGCGTAATATATATCGCCTTCATGTGCCAGACATTAAGGCACTTCGCACACAGGAATCAAAGGGAGAACACTGTAATTATGAACTTTTAATTAAAGCGTTAAGCAAATAACAAGTAAAAGCAACGGATGGCTGCCAGCAGTCCACGATTGCATTTGCGCCAGAAGGTTTGCCAGGTGCAAAAGTGGAAAATGGCCCCAGCCAAGGTGGACTTTTCCCATTCACACAGGCGGCATCAGCTGTCGGCGGATGTGAAGCCCCATCGACGGTTTCGAATGTCCATTTGCGAAGCTGCAACGCCCCTTTACAAGCCCCTCCAATTGCTACGTGTGGGTGTGTGGGTGCACAGGAGTATCTAATTGCTTGTCAGTGTATTGGGAAAGTTTGTACGTGGTGAGTGCAGGCGGTCATGGAATAACAAAACGATATCTGGTGCTCAAAGGGATAGGTCAACAGCTTTGGAGAATGTGAAACGAATTGAAACTATAGGTAAATGAACACGGCACTGGAAAAAATTCGAAGCAAGAAGTCGAGTTCTTCTTCATTTAAAAGCAATTTATTTCTGTTTATTTTACAGCATTCAAGCCGCTAATGTACTCTTAAACTTCCATTATCCTTTTTCAAGACAGTTCAGAAAAGTTATAGCTCTTCCTAATGTAAAACCGCCTTTTTATGGCCATGACTTTCATGGCTCTTCAAGAATTCTGAGGTTCTTTATAGCCATGCCACACTATCCCCTCAAACAACTAACCAAGGCCATAACTCTGGCTTTAACTCCTGGCAAACTTGAGCATAAATTTGCAAGCTCATCTGCGCGAGGGAAACGACTCTTACTTCTAATAGCTCATATTGCAAACGACACTTTTGTGGCCTGTACGTGAGAATGGGTGTTTGTCTCCGTTTCACTGCTTTCCTCGTGTTTGGATGTGAGTTTCCATTGACAGCCGCATTCCCTTTTCACGGCACAACACTCAGTTTCTGTAGTCACGTTCGGGCGCTTTAAGCGGCTTCATGTTTTTAGCATTCCGAGGGGAGAACTCCCCAAATGGGGTTAGAAACCGCAGTTTGAGAAGGGTATGGGATATGGCCCTGGTAACCGTGGCGTAAAACAAACACAACTAATACCAAACACAGCGGTATAAATAGCCATGCATGTTTAAGTCAACCGCACAAAAATCCCACTTTTCACGAAGGTTATAATCCCTTTTTCACACACCGAAAAAAAAAAGATATAAGAAACTGAAGTCAATGTTGCTATTTTGGTAAAAAAATATGTATACGTAAAAAAAAAATATATATATATATATTTCAAAAAGCTCGGTAAAAGGAAAGTCCCATAAACTTTAAAAGACAAAGAACCCTTTTTAATTATCCTAATTAGGTAAGCTATTTCTAAAGATTCTTTCGCTGCCGAGTTGTAGAACTTGTAAAATTTTAATTGAATTGGTTTTTGTTTCTGTCTTGATGTTTTTGAAATCACTTACATTGTGGCGCTTCCTTTCGCGTTCAGGAACTGGATGCCAGCTGAACTGGAGGTTCCAGTCGAATCCTCCCACATTCACTCCTGTGGAATCCCGATAGTGATACTCCAGAGTTTCATCACTAATCACATCGATAACCGGACATACGACAGTGGTGGCATTACGGGCAATTCGATCCAAAAGTGGTTCCAGCCAGCCTGCAAAAAGATTTAACTTTAACATATTCCAACAATTTTCAGTCTTGCTTAATTGGTTTTCAGGAAATCCATCAAATACAGGAAAAACGTTCTGCCTTTGTGGTGATATTGTTTACATTTGAGCAATCATTTGTGAAGTTTTCCAATAAACCAAATTGATTGTCTTTTTCGTAGGCTTGCTTATCACTCTTTGGCTAATAAAAGGAGAAAATAAAAGGCAAAGACGGAAACGAAATTGGCCTAATGCCGAAGATTAAGTGATTTTTCTAGAGCCGGACTCTTGTTTTATTGGCAACGTTTTCGGCCCAACGGATTTTGTTTGATGGCCATCAAAATTGAGTTACACAAAGAACATTACACTCGACAATAAACGAGATACGACAAGAGTCCATTGGGAAATGGGCAAATCTCGATTAACAAAAAGAATGTAAAACCATTGTATGGCAGCATTAAAATTTTGCCGTTTGATTGTTTCACTTTGATTCCGTTGGCATACATTTCAAATATTTATTTCGCCTGAATTCTTTATGGACCAAAAATTGACTAACGCAAGTTGGTTAGTCAATTAAGAGCTTAATTTGGGCAATTAGCATATTGACAGTTTTGCGAATTGAAATGGAAATGCCAAAAGAGAAGCAGAAAAATTGCCAGGAAAAAAGTACAATATACTTTTGGGCTGAATATTGAATTAATTTCTTTCGCACTCACCTTCGGTGCATTCGCAATGGGAATCCAAATAGGTGAGAACGGGGGACTTGGCATGGTTGGCACCCAAAATTCTGGCCCTAATCAGACCCTCTCGCTTTTGGCCTCTGACAATCTGAACCTTGGGATAGGCGGCAAAAGTAATCCTCCAGCTGTCTCTTCAAGTGAGCTGAAAAGCGGAAATTACAGCGGTTATAAATAGGTTACATAAGTTGAAAACTCGTTGGAAACTCACGCATGTCACTGTAGTCATCCACCAAAATAATCTTGCCAATAAGGTGTTCCGGCGATCTGTCCAAAACGGAGTGAACCGTTCTCAGCAGAACAGTCCAAGCTTCGTTGTGGAAGCAGATAATGACATCGGTTTTAGGCAGCTTGGTCAGATATTTCGCCTCGTCCTTGCACCAGGCATCCCGAGGATCGGGAAGAGTCCTGTGCACGGATATCAGATCGGAGACATACTGGTTAAAGGCGTTCTTGGTCCATCCATCGTCGACGGCCTTCTTCATTTCCTCCGACATTTCCTTGGGCAACTTGACAGGTTTGCCCAGCTCGCCAGGATTTTCCTCCAGATTTCCCGGCGGATCAATCACTTTTTTGGTGTCTGCAAGAAGAAGGAAAGAAAAATGGTTAGAAAAGGTCACCATTATTTTGTATTTTCAACCAAATTGTGAGTCAAAGGTAAACTGAGCACCGAGCTGCATGAAGATAAAGCTTTGTTATGCGTGAAATTTACGACAAAATACAAGGCAAACACTTAGTTCTTGGTGCATTGCACATGAAAAGTTGCCATCATCGGAGGAGAATGCTGCTTCGCCGGGTCATGAAAAATCGTTTGCCTTGCAAATTTCCTCACTTGTGTGGGTGGTGGAAAAACACCCTCCTCCTATTTTTCCCCAGCCCATTTTCCGCCGCCTCATACGTGTCCCATGCTATCAGTGTTTTTCCTCTTGCTGTGCATTTTATTATTTTGCTATTTGCATTTGCATGGAAATATGAATTCTCTGCTCCCAGCTGCTACCTCCACGCCAGCCTTTCCCCCACATTTTTCCCGTGCTCCCCTTTCCTGGGGTCCCGATTCCGTTCCTGCTTTTTATGCGATTTGTCAGCCACAAGTGACACTTATTGGGCATCGCCTGAATGCCTGTCTGTGTCCTGTGCGTGTTCGTTGTCCTTCGGAAATCGGGACACCGTTAATGGAAATTTCTGAGCAGACTTACTCAGACACATCCTGAGTTGCTGCTTAGGGGCATTACAAATTTAATTAAACGCATTTTCTTCACACGAAATTGAAAAAGCTTTTAGATGGATTAAAGTGACATGGAAAATTACTTAAAATAAAATGATTTAAGGGGGGCTTCTCATGTAACATGCCAAAAAGCAGTGGTTTTTTGGGAATTTTTTTCTCTTGGAAAATGAAAACTTACACAAATAATTTTTTGCACATATTTGAAGACATGTTTAAAGTATGAGAATACATTTTTTGAAAATTCTAAAAAACAAAATGGCGGACTTATTGAAGGTCGCGTGTAGCTCGACGCGGCTGAGGGACTTATTGCGGTACAGTGTGGAGCAAAAAGTTTTCATCTGAAAAAAACAAAAAAATTTTGTTGTATGCAGCAAGGTTCAAACGAGTGCGTGAATGTCAGCCACTTCAAAAAATTCGATTTTAAAATATTGAAATCACGTCTTGAAAAAAAAAGTGTCATTTTTTCGTCTTTTTTTTTGCTGAATTGGGTGTGAATTGAAGTGTATAAAATAACTTTTTTTTTTCACAATTTCAGATATTCACGCACTCGTTCAATATATAATCTGCAAAACATTTTTTAGATATCAAAAATCGGTTCAGTAGTTTTTCCGTAATCGTGTACCGCGTTTTTTAAAACATCGTTTTGAGAAAAAACGATTTAAAGTTTTGAGTTAGTGTGGGTCTTGAACTTGAGCGCGCTCGTTCAATCACTGATATTTTCCATAATATTGAGAGTTGAGTTATAAAACTTCGGGAATATACTCTCAAGACGTTATTCTATCGATTTATGAAAAAAAAAAATTTTGATTTTTTTAAAATTTTACATGAGAAGCCCCCTTAAGAGCTGAATAGCAGTTGAATTATCGGATATTGGAATGGACTAAAAACTTAATCTAGGGATATGCACAAATTAAATATATTATTGGATAGATAAAGTGAAATTTTTTTTTATAAAAAGCAAACAAATTTGTATGGTCAAAGGGTTTATTAACAAGTCATAAACAAACCATACTTGCTTTTAAATTTACCATACACACAAAGGAGTAATTTGTGTTAAAACCTTAAAAACCTTTTAAAGTCTTTATTGGAAACATTTTAAAGTCGATATTAAGTTTCTCTACAAGATCTTAATATACAAATCTTCGGCTGAACCGGTTCAATTAAATGTCCATAAAAACAAAACAGAGTTCTTGGCCCCTAAAAGGCCGTATCAACTGGTTTCTTCTGGCTAAAATCATCTGCCCGAATCAGTCGCCTTATGAATTGAGAAGCATATTGCTGAACCAGTGGACATATTCTGGCCACTCCCAGTGGCCGGCTTTCAGCCATGCAAAAACATTTCAATTACCACAATCATTTCAATTTCAATAAGCATAAAAAAGCTAGCTAGCAAAATAAAAAGCCATAAAAGGCTGGCAAGCCGGTGGGATGAGTCCGAGTGGGAATGCGCAGGAGTCGGGGATCCAAGGAGTCGGCGTCGGAATCGGGGATCCAACCGCATTATGCTACGGAGGGGCCTAACCAAGAGGCCAATCAGCCGACAATAAATTCGCTCGCACCAAAATGGAAAACAAGAGAAAAACCATTAAACTGCCCAGAGGCGGCTGGCTTAAAAGAGCATAAGGGGGGATATGAAGGAGGGGGTTCCCCAACTCATAAATTTTATGATTTGTCGCCGGTTGCCGTAGTTACAACTTCATTGCGGAATATTCACGCGTGCGCCAAGGACTCGAGCTTGCATCCCTAATGCCGAGGCTCCTTTTTTGGCCCCACTACCCATTCTCATTCCCCAAATCCTAACCCACACCCTTTTGTAATGAACTTTTTTGCATGCTGGGCTCGCACACGCATCATCATAATAAAAAACAATAAAAAATATAACCGAAGGGCGCGGAGGAGGGACTGTAACTGGATTTAATGTCTTTTATTGATTCACTGTAGCATATTTATGGCCTCTTTCGATATTAATGATTCCGCCCAACTCTGCTGGAGTCGCTAGCCATCTCTTTTCCCGCAACTTTTGGCCCTTTCCAGCCGAAGTAACCCAATTATGGTCACGCCTTTTCGACAAAGGTGAGTCCTACAAAGTTGTATATTATGTGCAGCCTTCATTCCTTGTTGTCGCTATAAATCTCCGGCTATATCTGATATGGGTAGACGCTTTTGCAGTTCCCAAATGGGTATTTATATCATAGAATCATAATTAATCAAAGGATTTTCTGACATTTTCTCCATTTTTTCCCTCTTAACTTTATGTTTCGCATTTAATAAATCAGAGTTGACAATTTACACACTTTCGAATTAAATACTGCTTTTTTGTTACAGACGTCAGCATAAATCAATATCTCTTCTTGTTGTGGCTTTCAAGCTCTTAAAGTTCTTTTAAAGCCAAACTAAAAGCTAAACGGATTTCAGCTTTATGCAAACATAAAGTGCAAAAATTCACTTAGTGCCAACGGCTATTCATCAAGAAAATAATATTTATATTTATCTTTCAGATTTTGCAGTTTAACTTTTCGCTTTTAATAAATCGAATTCGACAATCTATTATGTGGATTAAAATGATAACATTTTTAAACAGTGCAAATTAAATGAATATTCGTAAACAAATGGACAATTTGTAGTCAACTTTTCCAATAGTTTTATGTACTCGCTTATCTCAATCAAGGTAAGTGATAATTAATCAATCATTTGTCAACTTTTTCTTCTCAACTTGTGTATCGATTCACCTTCAACTTTGTGCATTCGGCAAATCGAAGTTGACAAGGTTTTTGTGTCGAATTCCATGCTCAGCATGGCGTATGCGTTATATTTCCATGTGCCGAAAGGGGGGTTCGATTGCAGGGGTGGGGATTGGGGGCTCAAGAGGGGGAGGGTGATTGGGCGGGGGTGGGGAATTTGAGCGGAAACACAAAAGGAGACAATCGCAGCGAACAGAACTCGAGGGACACGCCTGAGCGTGACAGGAAGCTATAAATGTTTTGTTATAGACAGCGACAGCAGGTGGAAAAGGGGGCGGATGGGTGGAGGTTATATGCTGGGGCGGAAGAGGGGGCGTGGCCACATGACAAATGCTCCTGCCACTGTGTGTGTGTGTAGGATGTGTGTATGTGCGATGGAAGGGAAGGCATCTGACATATCGGTTGTTTTGCCTGCGTGCCTGTGTTTCATCATCATGTTTTCCGCATAAAAGTAACATAATATGCCAAAGTGCCGTTATTTCGCTTAATGCTGAGGGGATTTTCCGAAGGGGATCCATCTACACTAGATATATATTAAGTTAGAGTGTGAGTTTGTGAGTGTGTATTGTGTATGTGTGTGTGTGTGGGCCATAAATAGCGATAGACATGCGAGGAACATGAAACAAATCAAGCCATGGGATTAGCATTGATTAAAAGCAACGGGCGAGACGCACAAACCGGCCAAATCAATCTGGCCCAAAGGGGGCGTACCCCTATTGCCGTGTATATATAAAATCATTATCGCTGCTAAATTGTAAAAACAAGAATTATGCATATATGAAGAGCAGCAAAGCAAAAAAAAGCTGAAAAAAAACATAAAGAAACATGAGTCAAGACGATCGGAAGGTAAAAGGTGGCCAGGGAAAACGGGCCAGCGATCAAGATAACATGGCCAGAAGGCAGGTTCCCTTGCTGCATTATATGGTATGGGTTATGGGATATGGAATAAGGGGGCGGGGGAAGATCGGGGGCTAGTTGCCTTAAGAGCCCGATGCGAGCGCGCGATAAACGTCGTGTTGCAGCCACTCGCAGCAAGCTCTTCCCATTTCAGCCATTTCGGTGGTGGTAACGCGCCCCAAGGCCAAAGCCAATAAGTACAACAACACTAATTACCAGCTATGAACACAGGGCCGAGAAACAGCAAGGAACCCGTGAAGAGCCAGGAACCCAGATCCCAGATGGAGGAGTACGCCACAGTGGTCACAATAGCCCCCCATTGGGGCCGACTTAAAGGATGATCTATTTCGAGACCATAACCCCATTGTTAGTTATTCCCCATGCAAAGTTGTTAAAGTGTTCTGGGATCTCTGGAAAGAAGTCAAAGGCATTCTTCACCCAGACCCATAAACCAAAGTTAATGGGTTGCTAGCGAGAGATAGGAGGGATGGGTCTGGAATCAAATGCAAAACATCAGCTCTTAAACAAGTTTGGTCTAAATCCATCATTCCAATTCCATTTCACCAGTTGGGTAATAAAACCAGTTCAGTCGCTTATGATATTTAAGTTGCTTTCAATGGCGTTTATAAATTAGCATACGTAATATACGTTACAAAATTCCTATATGGCATTCTGGCGGTTTTCTTGGGTGAGTAACCTATCCAGATAACCTTTGGATTCCACAGAAAAACCATTTGTTTTATAATGATGGCCTAGATAACAAGATTTTCAAGGTACACGAACAACAAAATAAACTTAAGATATCACAGAAAATACTATTCTATAATCTTAAAAAATTATCAGGGAAACATGCTTAAAAAATGATATACCATTTATATGAACTAAAATTTGCATATTCGTGAGATAGTTGAGAAGATAACAAATATTGACTAAAAATTGTCTGTGTGGGACTTGTCTTTAGCTAACAGGTTTTAAGAAATCCAGTTAAATAATCCTGAATAACTAATAAATTAAAGGTTAGTACTAAGAGAAGATTGATTTTAAGAAATCGCTGTACATGCAAATTGGTTTCACTGTGCCTGGGAACCAATAGTTCGCCCTGTGCGACCCTTTAGCCGGGAGTGTTGGTAAACGTTTGTAGGCTTGCACACAATTTTGACGCCATGGGGCAGCTGCCGATGCCCCGATCGTTGGACTTGCTGCCAAGGATCGGGTCCAACTTGTAGCTTTGCCACCTCGGCGCTGATGAGTAGATGCTGCACCACGACGGGCTCGAGGATGATGAGGATGGGGACAGGAATGGGGACGACGATGATGAAGGAGCAGCGAGGAGCGAGAGATGCAAACATGATATGCGAAATTGCAAATACGTGCATTGTCTGCCAGGGAGACTAGATCTCCCAGCTGCATAGCCCCCCTCCTTCTTCCCTTGGATCCCTTTCCACCCAGTGGAGCGACCACATGCTGATGCAATCTTAAATGCTTGTTCCACATGCGAGGCAATAGATGAAGGAGGGCCTACGAACAGGAAGCTACAAGCCACGGATCCCGTGTGGATCCCCTCAATCTCCTCTATCCCCTTCGGCTCCCTCCCTTCTGAAATTCATGGCTGGTTGGCTTCGGTCCGGCCTCATTGATTTGCCTGGGCGGCCAGTCAAGTGTCCATTGAGTAAAATCCCAGGGCCAGCCAGCTCTTAAGCCTCGACTTGATTAGTAAGTAACATTATTTTTTTTCCCCGCCAAAGCCTAATGCGAATATCTATCTCTTGGAGCTCCCCTTCCCTCTTGAAACCCCCTCCTCGGATTCCCTCGCCCTGACATTGAAAATGCTGTTTGGCAGCCATTCCGAGTTGTTAAGTGCTGCATGTTGTTGTTCGAGTTGTTCGGGTTGTTAGCGCTCGCCGACGGCATCTTCGACATTGTTGTAAAACTTGTTAGAAATTTTCTTAAAGGCACAAAGGCGGTGGCCGAAAGGAGGAAGTGTGACAGCAACAGCAAGTTTTCCTCGCAGGCGAGGCAAATTCAAGCGGAGTGCAGAGGAGCAAAGGAAAATCGAACACAGGAAAGCAATATGTGTTATTATCCCCCGTTTGGTACGCTTCTTTCAACATCTTGTATCGAATCGGGCTGGTGACCCAAAATGCAATCTCCCAACAAGGATTGAGGATGTGTGACCGTAAAATACGAGCAGGGGAAACCCAGAGTGTGGAAAGCGAGTGGCAAAAGGGGGAGGGAAAGGGGGGAGGGGTAGATTCCGCCTGCGTGTGCATTGAATTGATGGGAATTAGTTGCAAGCGATTGCGTGGAAATGAAGTGCAAAAAACTCAAACCCGTGGATGCAAAAAAGAGGGGGAAAATAGAATCGCTGGCGTCGATAACAAGAGCGGAAAAGCGAGCTGAATAGTTCGTCGGCCAGCGGGGAAAATCGCTGGGATCTGAGTCGGAAATAAATGTGCAACTGATTTCAATATAAATGCTTATTGTTGAACACAGAACACAGGATTCCGATATGCAAAGTGCAATGGGCACTAATGGGCCAAGAATGTGAAGAATCGAGAGAAAACCCTTGGAAATTCTTTGGAGAAATGGGGCTTTTGGCTTTTGTTAAACTTTTCTTTAGGGCTCAAGGTGGAAAATGAATTGGATGAAAAAAATACTTTCTTAAAATTAAGAATCCCTGCTTTTGTTGAAAGGAAAAAGTTTACATAAACTTTATGATAAGTTGTTAAAAACTTTGTGTTTCAAAAAAATTGTACATTTTTTCTGATTCCTTTTCAGCTTGTTACTAACAATTAAAAAATAACTACAATTTCTTACACAAAGGATTGAAAAGGGAAATCTTTTAAGGCATATTGTTTCCAATATTTTTCTAACTGTCTCAAGCAATAGAAAAGTTTTTTCTGCAGAATCCTTTACCTCAAGCATTTGAACTTACTTTGACTTAATTAACTTCCTGGCTTTTAGCCCACCCCTACAAACCAATGAATGTTGTTAAAATGCAATTAAAGGCACCCGGACTCACCGTCTTGCGGCTTCTTCTTCGGTTGGTCGGCCGCCTTCTTCCGCTGCCTTTCGGCCTGATGGTCGACCTTGTGTTTGCCCACAGTGGGTGGGATGTCGGCCTCGTCGGGCTGCTTCTGACCACCGCCTCCACCTCCGCCGCCTCCTCCTCCGATAACATTCCCATTGACGCCAAAGTCCTCGCCGATGGGCTCGTTTCTCAGGGCAAGAGCAATGGGATCGCCGAGTCCCCCCCGCTCCGCCCCCTCCTCCGACGGCGCTGCCGACGCCACTGCCCCCCGCCCCCTCCTGGGAGGCTCTCCGGCGAGTGTCGTCGGTGTAGACCAGGAAGGCAATGCAGAACCAAATGGCCAGCAGGAAGGCCACCAGCTTGACAATCGTCGTGGAGCGTCGTCGCCAGATGAAAGCCATCTTTGGTCTCTGGATTTGTGGCTTCGACTGCGGCTCTTGATGATGATGTTGTTAAAACCCAGAAGGTGCTAATGGAATCGTTTCCCTTTCTCTCTCTCTCTCGCTTTCGCTTCCTCTCGTTTTGAGCGATTTGAGCTTTCACTTAGTTAGAGGCCAGCAACTCGGGGGCCGACAACATTGCGTATACGCAACATTAATCAAAGCCTGGCAATGATTTATGAAGCAGGATATGTTTTTTTCCTCGTTTTACAATCGTCTTTCCTTTTTTTTCTCCTTGTGATATGGCTTTCCTCTTGGAAGATATCGTCTATGGTTTTTGGCAGTCTGTGCAGTCAATCAGTCTGAAGTGCCTGGATATGTGAGTACGAAGAGCTTCGAGAACGGAAGGATCGTTGGGAAGTGCCTGCAAATGAAAGATGTAAAATAACCATGAGACTTTGATTTAATTTTACAGAAGTGAACTTAATCCAAGAACAGAGAGGCCGGTGAGTGCAATTAATTTATATGACATTAAGCCATTAAATCGAAACGCAAATCAAGTAATTGAGTCATTAACGATAATATTGATTTTGGATTTCTGCTGATGATGCCGCATCATTATCTTCATCTTGCGTTTCTGAAGCTGCTGCTGCAGTTTGCAATTAAGCTCGAAGCTTGAAGCTTCAAGCCCTCAATCCCCGGCCTCGTCACAAACATAAAACGACAGCCAACATGCAACTAATGTCAATATTATATAATTGCAGCAAAAACCGCATCAGAACTTTGTGCCCCCTTCCCTTGGCGTTCCTCTGCTCTTACCACTTGAGTGGCTGCCAGGTAAATGACATGGACACGCCACTTGAGCCCGGAGCCCCGAGCACCGAGCCAACGAATCAGAACGGGACAGAGGTGGACTCACCAGCTCACCAGCTTACCAGCCAGTGGAGTCCATGTCCAACGCAGACCGGCGTGATCAACATGCAGAGAAAATTGCACCGGAATTGGGCATTAATTAGGGCGTTTTCACGACTAAATTGGTCAAAATATGGGACAGCTTAAAAATTATTAAAATTAAATTGGAACAGGTGTCCCCAACAACGTTTTTGTTGTAATAATTTCTTTTTTAAAATTAACAAAAACAGAATTATAAGTACAACCATTTTATTAGTGGTATTTGTATTTTAAGGTATAACCATTAAACAATTTTGATTCTTATAAGTACTTTTCCTAATACAATTAATTCAATTTTAAGCTTCTGAATCAGTTTTTATATCAGTTTGTATAAATTTTTTAAATTTTGTGTACATTATCATATTATTCTTATTGTATGTACGTATAATAATTTATACAAAAAACTCATTTTAAAGTGCGCAGTGGAGTTTGGTAAAGTGAGGAGCTCAAGTGGATGCCCCACAAAGAGTGGAGTTGCGTGTCAGGTTGGTGCAGTGCATCCACCGAGAAGAAGTCGCGGCAGAAGCGGCAACAAAAACAGAAACAGAAACAGAGACAGAAAACAAGAAATTGTGGTTCCTCGCCAGCTAACCGCAGTTGAATACCCTTCGATGCTAATCCAATTAGCGAGTGGTGCCCTGCCTGCGGAGTGGTTTACTTGAATGGCAAATGCTTAAGGCTGCATTTGATATTGGTTTCAATTGAATTAGTGACAGGATTACTTCGCAACCACTCCTGTCAAAGCCAAGAAGCGAAATATGCACCAGAGTTATTTCATATTAAGGCTTAAGTGACCTTCATCGTTTAATAAATTTTAAAGGTAATTCATTCGACACATTTTTTTTATTTAAAAAGGATTTACCTCAAGAGATACTTATTTATTAAGAAGTTGTGTTCATAAAAATTAGGTGATGTATTTTAAGGACCTACTTTACACAAATGCACTGAATAATTTTCCTAAATGTTTTAATAACACAAAAGATAGTTAGTCATAAAACTAATGCAAAGAAAACAAAATATTGTTTTACTCTTAGCCACATTATGTGAAGTGTAAGTCCAGTGGCTATCCTAATTCGAGTTGGGCGCAGTCTTTAAAGAAAAATCTGAATGAAAAGAAGATGGAAACTAATAAACATTAGCTGGGCCGTGATCAAGGCTCCCTGACCGCCGGCCAAAGATTGCATTTCTGGCCGAAAGTAATTGCCTGCACATGCTGGCCAAAAGAGAAGCCCTTAGGGGAGAAGGGGGGAAAGGGGTAAAGGGGGTAAAGGGGAAACCCTGGATCGAGGGCCAATCCAACTCGGAGCTTATCAATTAGAGGGCAGCATCATCCACTCCCCGGGGCTTTGGTCTTTCGCCCCGGCAAACTAACCATGGCAACTATGTGTGCATACAATAAATACAAGTTAATTACTTCGTGTGCCTTTTGTTATGGCTCGTTGGGTTCAAGTGCCACCCAGCCATCCAGTCCACAAGCCCACGACCCCCTATGATTTCCCCCCCTGCCATGTTGGCAATTTCCGTTGTATGCGCTTATAAATTGAAAACAAAAGGAAAGACTTTGGGTGGGATGGAGTGCGATGGTTCGGGGGGTCGTTGCCAGCATGTCATGTCCTCACTCAGCTGTAAAAACAGCAACACACACACACCCACTCCACACAACTCCGCCAGTTTGCCCTGGCAAAATAGAGCGATTAAAGTTGGCAGACAGGTCGGCGCGAGGAGGGGCATGTCAAAGCCAAATGTTGACAATCTCAATTATTATTTCGGAACGAGACCAAAAATACGCGCCAACAACACACTAATTGCCGGAATTCAGCCGTCACCTTTCGTCAATTTTCCGCTTCTAAATTTGGTATTTATCAGATGCAAGTAGCCGTCGGTTTTAGCCACTCGCAATTCCTTATCGATTACCGAACCGCCTTCATAATAAAATTCCCGACAGGCTGTAATTGATGGGTTCTTTATTGGATCGCGGGCAACAACTGGAAATATCCCGTTTAAATTTATGTATTAATTAAAACCCTCCTCTCTGCTTGTGGAATTGGATTCGCTGCGGTGTACGCGGCGTATGCGGAATATTTGGTTTGGGTTTTGGTCTTTGGATGGTTTGTTTGATTTTGAAATGCAGCTATTTGGCCATAGATATCATAATAGGTTATGGCTGCTGTTTGGGGAATCAGTTCAATTCTAAACGGGTATTTAATGGTGGCATTATTCCAATTTTCCCATTGGGATTCAAATTGGTTTTAGGGCTTCCATCGCTGAAATTGCAGTTATTTTTATTAGCCAATGTTTGTGTTTCCCTGCTGAAATATTCGTATAAAATGCAGCTGGCAAAGCATTTAGAAGCAGGGACGGGCTTAATCTGCATTTTCGTTTTGATATCGGTTCATAATATGTTTAATTTAATAACTATGAGTTTAGAGATTGTAGAGGCAATCAAACTAGTTTAACATTTTGAACATTGTTTTCCATAAATGCATAGATTTACAAATATAGAGCCTTGTTTGGTTATCTTCCTTTTTTGGCCCGATGAATTGCATTTTTGGTTGTTTCCGAAAATATACAATTTCCGGCTTGATAATAGGTTGATACTTTTGTTATTCCCGCGATAAGGCGAAACTAGAGAAACGAAAAGTGGGCGGAGGAAGTAGAACCGATAAGTGTTTCCATTGTTACAATGACGGGCTGACTTCTCTACTTTGTATTCCCCGGAGGCTTCTTGTCTTCACCTTACCCATTCTTACCTGCTCCCTCGCCGGTTTTCGCTCCGTGTTGCGTCTTATCGCCTGGCTAATTGACTGATAAGCGAGTCGAGCAATTTGTGCGTCTCGTTGGGGCTCCCTTGCTCTGCTCCCATGATAAGATACAATTAAATTCAACGGGCAGGTGGCCGAGGCGGGGAAGGAAAGGAAAGGAGGTGGAAAGCGAATAGTTTACTCGCAAATTGCTTTTGGTTCGGCTCGCCTTATCTATGCTCTGCATTAATCAGAGCTCTCAGAAATAATTGCCGAGATAATTCGTCGAACACTTAACTGCAAATTAAAGGCCCGCCTGCGGAAAAACCCGGGGGGAATCGTTCGGCGTAGAAGAAACCTCGAATTACGCATAACAAAGTCCGAGAATTTTTCGCATTTTCTTCGAACGGAGAAGCGCAGGAAAACAGGGAAGAAAAGTTTATTGTCACGGTCTCAAGTTGCCTTCCATTTTTTGCCGCGCTGCACAGCTACTTTTTGAATACTTTTGCCCGGCGATCATTTGTCATTTTCTTATGCAGAAACTTTTCGTGGGTGGGTGGAAGGAATTTTCCGGGCTGCGCATTTTCACGCTGGCTGCGGTTCACACAGTTTATAATCATTATTATTTATGCAGACTTAATCCACAGTTATTAAAACACGGCCACAAGGAACTCTCGTTCCCCCTCGTTTAATATTCATTTGCATTCTCCGGCAAATGAAAACTTTTCAGCTTCTAATGAGTTCTCGGTTCTCGAGTGCATTGAAATGAAGTCGTTGTGTCGGAGCAGGTCAGAATTCAGCTCGAACTTTGGGTCATAATTTAGAGGGGATGGTGATGTCCACCCGAAAGTCGAGCTCCCCTGCAGAACGTGTTTGAAAATCAGGGGCGGAGGAAAACTCAAGACTCAAGAAAACTGTGGTAATGCACACACACACACACACTCACACTCACACTGAGTGCGACCCAAAAGTGGCTGCTGAGAACACCAGAGCCAGAAAACTGGGAGATGGATGCTACTGCCATTGCCACTGCCACTGCCACTGCCATTTCCACTGCTGATGATGATGATGAGGTTGCCGCAGTTGCAGTTGCAGCTTCGCTTCGCTTCGTGGAAAGAAAGTTGCCATGGAGAAAATTTAATCAAAATATTTGCACATCCGCCAGCAGCGCGAAGTTGCCAAGGCGACTAGAATTACCAGTCTAAGAAGCAGACCAGTATCTCCGAAGATTTCGTTTGGGGAAAGGGGGAGAAGGAGGGGGAGTGGAGTGGAGTGGAGTGGATGGTCTGCTGCCAAAAGACAGACAGGTCTTCTTTCCGAGCAGGTACAGTGAGAATCGCAGGAAGCCACACTCAAATTGAAATCTCAACGAATGGTAATTGAATTCGACTTGGTCTGCGCTTCTGAGGCGGCGAGACCAACTCGATTCCTTGCCAGAAAGCATCAGAATTAAATGCAATAATGCTTATTAGCCTGCGGCGGTTCTTGCTCAGCTTTTCTTTTTTGGTGGAAAGTCGTAGAAACAAATTTGGAGTCTAATGGAATAATTGGGTCTGTTAAAATGATATTCTAATATTACTTAGCAAAACACAGGTGAAGTACATTTATTTAAAAACGTAATTGCTTGATCCAGAGCCTAATTAATTAAATTTATAAGGGTTCAACTAATTTTACTTTACAGGCTACAACTAATTTATTAAACTAAAAAAATTTATTATTCAAATTTCATTTAAATAATTTGAAAACATAGTAAATTGTTTCCTAACAAATAGTTGTTAATTCGAAGAAACTTCTTATAGCTTGGTCCACTTCTAATACAACTTTCTTGCGACCTTCAAAGCGGGAGCACACTGTGCTCCGCAGAACTCCTTTTGGGCATTTGGTTCATGTCACGGAAACCAGTCAAACCTCATTTGCGATGGCAAATGCAACCGGCGCGCGACTTCATCTTCGCCTTCATCTTTGGTTTTGCTTGAGAGCGGTGCATCACGAAACGCTTCTTTTTTTGCAAGCAGCCAGCAGCGTCTTTGGACTGGTTGTTGTCTTTGACAATTATTTACCGTTGGCGCTTAACTGTTAATTTGCGAGGCAGGCTGGCCTGCTGGCGGCAGGTAACCAGTTCGCTCCGCTCCATCGGCGAGGACCTGTTCCAGCTGCATCCTTAGCAATCTGCGACAATTGGTTGCATGCCACGCATTTCTTATGCAGCTTAATTTGACAAACGGGGACACCAGAAATGCTTTTCCACACACACACATGAGGAAAATGTAATTAAATGTTTTTCACCTAACATTTGTATCTTTTCTCTGTCGTTTTCTGCCGTTTTTGTGTGCACTTTTCATTGTTCGGAAATAAATTACAGGATGGGGGGCTATTAAACTGCAATTAAATAATTGTCAGTCAACAAGATTCATGGATATATGGTCTTCCTCTCTTGTGGGCTAATGAGTTAGTTGCCAATTTAAATGAAAACTCATCTGCAATGTCATTAAAATTTGGGAAAGTTTTGTGCGAAAATTCCCTGGAGTTGCTGGAGTTAAACAAACTTTCCCCATGATATCATCATCATTATCGGACTCCTAAAAACCAGAAATCAAATTAAATTATTTGCCGACGGACTTGATTTGATAATCTATGACAACTGGCCGCAAATCGTTTCCCTTGTTGCCAGCAAACTTGTCAAAAAGTCGGGCTAGATTTTTGCCTAATTCATTCAGCAAACTGTCCAGAAGAAACTTGCCAAACTTGTTGGCCCGGCCCAAAAAAAAAAGAGTCTGGCGAGAAATTCGAGAAGAATTCAAATGAAACGTAATCAGAATTCCCCAGATTCAGCATCGGTTTTCGGTCCAACCAAGTTCTCTGCTCTGATTCCGTTTCAACTATACGAGTATTTGCTTTTGCTTTTCTGCTGACCTTGCACTTGGCCAACCGGCAAACAAGGTCAGCATTCCACTGTCTTATGCCTTGCCAAAACAGGCGGGAACCACAAACTAATTTGGGGGTCAAGACGCTTGGCAAAAATGAAATGAAAAGGGCGCAGCCAGTAGGAGCCGTGCTTAAAGACGTTAAATTCGATTCAAATAAAACTCGAAATGAGCCGCAAGGAAATCAATTCTTCATTTGCATATGCATGCATTTTCCTTCCACCTGCTGTGTCCACCACTCCTCGTGCAACGTTTTCCCTCTGTTTTATTGCACGACCTCAATATTTATTTGCTTGCCTCTTTTTCGCCAGTTGCAGCTCGAAGTCAAAGCCATTCCCAGCCCTCGAATCCATTTCCATTCCATGCCATTTTTCAACCTGACCAGTCGGCGGAATCTTCACGATTTTCACGGTTCTTTACTCTTTTTTTTAGCCTTTTTTTGACCCACCGCTTTTCGGCCTTTTCGGCTTTTGTTTGAGTTTCGATTTTTGTTGGTTTTCCCTGCACTTCAGAGCGGGAATTGCATTTTGCCGCTTTCAATACGTTTGGCCCTCGGCCATTTGGCCGTCAACTTTGGCAAATTGAATAAGAAACTAATTTCCAACAAACTGAAATATTTTTCAGACTGACAAGAGAGTAAAAGGCCAGGTAGTGCTTTTTGAAGATAGGTAACTCTTCTTCTTCTTAATTACAAATCAAATTAATTGTATTTCGCAATGAAAAAGAAATAACGGGCGTCCCAATAGGAATATATATATCTGATTTTGGACTTTTTATATATTACTGCACTTAACCTTTCACGATCTACGTCTAATTATACTGTCAGCTTGCATTTGCTTTATTACAAAATTTCCAAAAATATTGTAGGCCATCCTCTGTGTGAATTAATGTGACCCCGATGTTAGTTAGCACATTTATTCAGAGCAAAGATTTTTTCACTTGGTCTCATTCACACTGTCCGCTATTTATTTTCAACCAAATCCCCATATACCCACTAATTCGTTGGCAAAACTCGACAAAAACAAACCGTCGCCAGAACTGTTTGCCAAACTACTGGAAAAGACCGCACCACACACAACAAGTTATCAGCGTTAATTTTGTTTGTTCAGGTTTACCCAGAGCAAACAAAAAGACCAAAAACAAAATACCAGCGAGCGAGGGATAAAAATTAATTTATTACTTGCAACGGGAATGTAAAAAGGAAAGAAGAAAGGCGGGGAAAAGTGCGGCTCGTAAACAGATTTAGATTTAATCAAATGATAGCCCAAAGCTAGATTTGAGTTGCGAGCGGCTGCTGGATTTGGTAATGCACTCAATATATTTCAATGTGGCAGCTCGATTAAATATTCTACACGATGGCATAGGCCAGCAGATTGGCAGGCTTGTGGAAAAATGTTTTGTGAGCCGGCCACCGAAACATGAGAAATGGCAACAGATTTAGCCACACACACACACACACCCGCTCTTAGCCATATAAACTATCGTCGTCAGATTTTATATAGCCTTTTTTTGGGGTCACCAACGGACGGCACACATTTTATTTTATTTCTCTTCGTTTTTTATTGCCCCTTTTTGGGGGAGATAATTCGGTTGCGTTGTGGCGGAAAATGAAAAGCGGGGGGCGGCTAGAAAAATCGAAAATGTTATGCCTGAAAATTGCCTGTCAAATGACAAAAATGGTTTCATTTTCTATATGTGTCCCTTTCACCCCCCTTTCCGCCCTTTTCCCCACCCACCACATTGGCTATTGGTCATTTTTCTATGGCTAGGCCCATAACATGCTTCTATTATATATATTTTTGCTTTGTCCTTTTTCCGTCTGCTCATTTTGGTCGACGTTAGATTAGGCCCCACATTTTGCGGCCAAGAAAAGGATAGGAAAAGGAGCGGAGGGGGGAGATAAAAGTTGTGGAGCTAGGAGAAATTGAAAATAACATTTGTTGGAATTTTTCGCTGAGGTTTGCCATGTCCAACAATTTGCTCAGAGCAAAAGTTTTTTTTTTTTTTTTGGCAGAGGTCACACCAAGGGGAAATGGAGATGTGTCAAATTAGATCATAAATGATATTGCATAAAAAGTTTACGAATTGGCCGGACTTTGAACCTGTCAAAGAAGTTTTCTGGTTTTTGCAAAAAGTTCTGCATAAACTTTGGAGCGTAAGTCTTGAAATTAATAATCCTTTTGTAAAGTTGATTTGGAAAGTTTTTGAAAACTGTATTTGTTCCTAAAATCATTTTCCGGTACTGACAAAAAAATGTTTTTTTTCTAAATCCACAGTTTTACCTAACTACTTTTTTAACATTTTTTTTTTTAATATCTAGCCCTATTGACCCTACCATTGACGTTGCTTAATTACAATAAACAACACCAGCAAAAGCGATTTCTTTGAATTTATGTATTCTTGTATTGACTCTGAATCAGACCGCAATCCAATTTCCCATTAAGTCTATTTGCACTTCTGTCGCTTTAATTCGGTTCGTTAGGGCAAAATCAATTTGGAATCCCCTGGGAGCTAAACTCTGGCTCAGAAGCGAGACCCTGGACCCTTCGGCGTTTCCTGCCACCGAGCACACACATCTCACTGGTGGATTACGTTGCTGGCACGTTGGATGTACGGCAATTACAAACTGCTTAAAAGCAAATAAATCCCTGCCAGGCAATTGCATCGACGATGGCCAAAGGATAACGAGTGCTGCCTGCACATAAATATAGTGAAACATTTGCCGCTCCATTTAATGAGGCTGCGAGTTGACCACAAGGAGAACATTTCAGCTGCTTGCATTTCAGCTCGTTATCGGCGAACACCGCCGATCTGGTATCCGGTATATTTATCTGTATCCGTATCTGTATCTGGGCGACATAAAACTGTCAAAAAGTCGCCTATATAAATCGCTAAACTAAATGCCTTTCATAGTTTAATGTCACCTCGAGGGATTTGAAAGGGCGAACGGATGGATCTATGGAGGGCCAGACAACGTGTCTCTATCCAGTAGAAGTGCAGCATCCACGCCTCGATGTCATTAAAACCGAATGAATTATGCAGTAGCCCAAGTGAACTACTTGCAGCTAGCCCTTGGAAAAACAGAACAGAAAAGTGCACAGGAGAAAAGGATTTCACTTTGATTTTTTATCATTCAATTTATCAATTAATTCCAAAGCATAACTCCAGGCAAACTATTAAATATCAGTTAATGGAAACTCTGGCAGTAACTTTATAACACCTTTCGAAATCAAACTCTTTTGCTTTAAAAAACCACTCAAACTTTTCTTTCTCTGCAACCTACCGAAGGGACCTGAGATGGCTAAAAAACGAGGAAAAAGCGGACCATTGGAGCAGTTGACCAGTCCTTGTCGCGACTTTAGTTTGTTTGTTGTTTTAATTAACTAATTAAGATTTTTCTATGTCGCGCCTAGGTAGAAGAAGCAGTCGCCCAAGTCCAAGGAATGCCAGCATTATTTGTTGCAGAGGAGTTGCTAAGGACCCAATTAACCTTTTATGGCCATTTGGCACAATAACGAGGCCAAGAGCGGAGAGCCGCCAGCTCCGACAGCAGGGCACACAAAAAAAAGTTGAGAAAAATAAGTAAGAGACAGCCCCACAATCGAGACAATGAAACCTGGTCTCCTCGCCAGTTAGTTGGCCGTAAGTAGCCGGCCATGTTCAGTGAAATTGTTAGCCATATTTGGCGCGCAAAACAATGGCTATCATAAATTCCAACTACAAATTGACATTGAAAATTTGTTTGTTTTTCCTTGCAGTTTGCTCACCTTTGCATGGGTTTCCTTCCCCGCTTCCTGGATTTTCTTTCGAGCGTGACCACAAAAGCTGCAATTAGAGAAGAATTTGCACACCGAATATTAGTTTGAGCACCGATAAATTTCCCACTATCAACAAGATAATGGGTGCGTTTAGTAATATATTACATTGTATTTAATTAGTTTTGTAAGGCTATGAATTTATGATACTGGATCCATATGTTTGTCGGGGGAGTTTTCATTTCCGCTTTGGCCACGCACGTGGAAAATTTCCCATAATAAAGGGCTTAATTTTAGTAAAAGGGAACTATGCTGAATATGAAATTAGTGCCTTGAATTTATTGCCGTAGAAATATTATTTGGATGAGATCCGCTTGTTTAGGAGAGAGCGTTATTTATGATGTGTTGCCAACATAATTCAACTAGGGCTGTGAGAAAAATGCAACGAAAAATATATTATATAAAAATGCATGAGTTTGTGGAAAACCAAAGCCAAAAACTTTTAATTTTAAAGTGTTTTGCTCTTGCATATTAAAATATTAAAAATTTTGGGACACCAAATTCTTGTGGTATTTTTTTAATGTAACATTTTCCAGCCAAGTTTATTGAATTTGTCGAAAGGTGCAAAAGTTAGTATGCCACTCATCAAAGCTAATGAAATCTGGTATGCAGAGAAATTCTTTGATCCCACCTTTTGCCTACGAGATTCCCAAACGTTTTCCAAACATTTTCATTTTTGGGTCACCGGCTAATCAATACAATTTAGTGTCCCCAACGGGGTTTCCGACATTTTCTCCACTCCACTTTACTTGGCTTTCTCTCGGGTTCAGTTCAATTCAAACGCCCACATAGTATGTATTATCGCATATTTTTTCCTGCTTTTTGCCATTTTCCCCTCTGCCAAACCGGTTAGGTGTTGGCCACGTCTGCTGATATGCAGCCACTTCAAGGTACACGAGGACGGACAACTTGGCAGAGAACTTATGTGGGCAGCACTCGAGCGGATGAGGATGTGGCTCTGACTCTGACTCAACATGTGGATGTGGATGTGGATGAGTTTATGTGGTGACCAACTCACCCAGATAGCAGGGCAAAGTCCCATCTCGACGACACATCGACGGGCTAATTGAAATGGCAACACTAATTAGCGATGCTTTAAATGCAGACTGCATTTCCTTCGCCAGCACACAAAGTTGCCCGAAACCCAGATAAAAGCTAAACTGATGCAGCCCGAAAACAAAACACAGAAGCGAGAACAAAACGTTCCGGCGATCGCCTTTAAGCTACTTACAAAAATTGACCACCCAACCTGCTGAAAGCCTCGATGGCAGTTCATTAAGGTAAATGGTGGTCCATAAACTTTAAGCCGATTACAAGAACGATTCCCTCCAGCCGAAAGGTATTCTGTTGGGTATTCTGCTAACTCCCAAAATAAATGGCGTAAATTATTTGCTAATGATCGACGTACAGTGTGCTGGGGATTACGTCATGTCGGTTATTATCATCATCATCATCAGAAATGGGAGTTAATTTTGTGCAATTGTCTTGAACTGTTTTGAGTGGTCAATGCTATATCCCTCATAATCATCGATGAGCGAAGGTCGTGTGGTCTAAACTAAACACGCGATGCTTCTCTTTTCGTATTGGCATGAGGCAAAGATTGAATTTACATAGCTGGAAAACCAGTTAGCACGGAATCTCGTCATCATAACTACCAGCTGAAATCTGGCTATAGCAAATTATATAGGCTTAGCTGGAGTCGGGTTTTTTGAAATTCTTTTAAATGATAGAGCACCTCTGCCGCATCCACACGTAGTTTAATTACAATACAATAAAAATTGCAGGCAAGCAATAAGAACCGAAAAGAGATCAAAATGCCAGCCAATAATTTCGCTCAAGTTGTTTTTGCATCAGAAAAATGCGAATTATTCGCGGAACTTCCATGGACAGGTATTCCCCTCTAAACCCCTTACCCCTCACCCAATCCCATTCAAAACCCCCCACTCCTGGATTTGCAGGGGACAAGACACCAGTGTTGTTGTCGTGTCAGCAGCATCCGGGGAATGCAAACTGCCGGTTTGGCGAGGAGATGCAGTCCAGAAATTGCAGAATCATGCAATTTGTGGGCACTTCGAATGCAATCAACAAAACTGTTTGATTTATGATCATTTGCAGTTTGCACTAATTTTTCAAATCACAAAGGGCAGCAGCCAACAACACACAGCCCACAAAACCTGACTCGACACAAAAATTAATCATAGCTCAGGGAAAGGATAGATACAGAACAGAAGAGGAAGCAGACATGAAGGATGGGGCCCAAGGAATCATTACAATCAATAACGAAAATCGATTTGGGTCTTCAAAGGCTTTCGGTAGCTGTCCGGTTTCAAATAGGAATGACCTCGTGACACGAAGAAGTAGGAAATTATACTAAGAAATTATACTAAAAGAGCTAAGATACATATAATAAAAAGCTTCACATTTTGTTTAAATGAAGCGCACTAAGATATATTTAATATAAGATATTAATAAAAACATCTTCATTAAATTTGAAAAGAAATAAGTGATAAGTGTGTTTCCTTCTTTTGATACCAAATTGAATCAAATACTGTGGACTTAACAGAGCTACTAACTAAAAGACTGTTTACATTTTAGATTCGTTTTCTTTTTAAATTTAAATCACACACTAGGTTTCCTTTTCCCAGGTGCCAGCTAAATTGTGAATACTTAAATCGTGTCCCGTGGGCATCTCCCAATGGCCCATAGAAAAAGGTGGAGACGTCCGGGCCAGGACTTAAGAGTTGTAATTATGCGCAGACTTCCTTTAGAACCGGGGGACCCTCCTCCTTTTGGGAACCCAGGAACGGCCCCTTTTGGAAGCCCCATCTTGGCACCGTGATAAACGAGCACTCCCTTTGTCTAGACTGCGGAGCGATCGCTCTTTACAACATCTTCATTATGAATTATGCGCCTCGCAGTTTCCCAGCTTTCTCGGTCCCCAATTGGCAGTCTCTCATTCTGGCTGCCATGGGACATAACTTTTGTTTTATCACCCCAAACGAGGCAAGGACTTATCTCTGCCCCCTGAAGAGCATAAACTTTTGCCAACATGTTGCAACTAATTACACAGAGCGACACGTGCACGTTTTAATTTTATTTGTTACAACTGGAAATTAGCATGAATTTGCTAATTAGCTGCGATTGTAAAAGTTGCAGCGGAGCGGCGGCGATTCAGTGACGACAGCGATGGCCTCGAAGAGTTGTGTTGCTGCACTTTCCTGTATCTTGAAGTGTGGGCAGCAGTATCGGTATCTACAAGTCTGCCGTTGCTACCCACAGCAACAGATACAATTTCGATCTTAGTATGTTTGCTTGCAGCGAGCGGAAAGTCAATTGCAACGTGCAACACACACCTTGCATGGAATGAATGTACATAGTATTCACCGAATGCCGAGACATTATATTAAATGTTACTTATGGACTGAAGATTGTAAGCAATAAAGATATAAATACAATTTTAAGGTTTTATTTAATTTTACGAAGATTGCATGATAATACCTTAAGGAAGTTGGTTTTAGAAAAATCACTTAAATTCTCGGAAAAATTAATAATCCGTTCGCATTCCAAGAATACGTTATCAACCATTCTGATTTGATAAGATTTATTTTTTTTAAAGGTATGGGGCATTGCCAAAAGTAAATTTTTAACATAAACAAATATTTTTATCTCTTTATATCTTTCCAAGAATATCAACTATTCTGATTTCTATAACTATTTAAAAAGATTTATTCAATTTTTAAAATACATTAGAATTTGATTTTCAATTCAAACGAATTTCTCAAGTCAAGTTATCTTTGAAAGTTTATCTAGTTTTCTGTTTGCTGGTAAATTAAACCGAAAATTCGCCAAAACCTTCAATCACTGTTCGCTTATCTTTAAGCAAACAGATCAAAAAACTTTTATTGTCGTCATATTAATTACTAGACTGGGTCAGAATTCCGAGAAATAGCTTGGCAGTTTGGGACTCTTTCGATAACAAAGTCGAAGAACAGTCTTGCTGATGAGCCACGTGCTGATTGCAAGCCGAATACTAATATTGAGATACATTTTCAAAACGAAGAACGAGCTTGTAAATTCATTGCACCCGATACGGCAATTATTTGCATACATTCATTACGGATAACAAAACAGAATATTTGCACCTTGCCGCAATTCCTTACCTAGCTCCTCATTCCCCTCATCTCCACCATCTTATTCATCCGTTTTACATTTTCCATTCATTATACACACAGACACACAATTTGTTAACAAATATTTGGCCATTCGTTGCCAAAAATGTTTACATTTACGTATTTATATTCCTGCAACTGCTGTGCAAAGGGCATTTTTTTCTGTTCTTCTTTTCACATTTTGTTGTTTTTTTGGGGATTTACTCATATCAAAAATTTGACAAAAATAATTTTACAAATGAATGTCGCTTTTGTCCACCACGTCAGAGAAAAAGATAAACGCACAAAAAGTGCACAAATTGCACAGAGAATCCCTATCAAAACGCTGACCTAAATAAAATATAATAAACATTTATTGCATTTATTCATTGATGATATCAACATGGCAAAAACTAAAAATACCAATAAAAACAAACGCGAAACAGCCTTGGGGAATCGACGGCAGTGAAAGTGATCCGACGGATAGACACACGATGACGATGGTGGCAGATGATGATGGTGGCAAAAAATATGAATGAACAAAAGTCGGGGCTACCAGCATTGATGGGGCGCGCATTAACTTTACATAACTCCAAACAACACAAAAAATTAGCAAAAGTTCAAAAGAAAATATGAGAGAAATGTAATCATGACTTATGAAAGATGGAACGGGAAATGTTCCGTAAATGTTGATAAAGGTTATGCAAGGACCAACATTAAAATAAATTATACAGTTAAAATAAATGTATGCTCAGAGCATTAAACCAATTTTTGTTTGAAAAAAAATCATATTTCACTGAAACGAAAATAAACAAATTTAGCTAATCCTTTTTTTCCGAAGCAGGTGAAATAAATGAGAGCTTAAGCCCAAAACCAAATTTGATATTATATAAAATCATATTTTACTGAACCGAAAACTAACAAATTTATTTAATCCTTTTTTTTGAAAACCATAATTTTTACGTGCTTACGCACAGTTAACCTGTTAAAATACCCAATTACGCTTTAATTACTTAATTAGAGCTACATTTTTGTATAAAATGTGCAATTTAATGATTTCATTTCAATTCATTCGCAGCTTCAGTTGGCTAAACCTTAATTGCAACAACACGAAACAACATTCCACCCACCACGATTGTATTTTAATTGTACTTTTGCCACAGACTTTCTTTGTTTATAAACAAAAAGGAAAACAACAAATATAATTAGAGTGCTCAACATGTCGAGAGATACAAAAAAAATCAGGTGCCCTCTGGAAATAGGAATACAAATACAAATAAAAAATACAAATAAAAGAAAGGGTCCGCGATAAGGAGAGAGAGAGTGAAAGAGAGGAGGCGAGACCGGCATAAGTAAATAGCTGTAAAGATCTCCAAAAGGCAATCAGACGGTTGTTCACCTGGCCTTTTGGCCGCCTCGCTGGTCACCTCAACCTCAACACCTTTTGGACCGTTCCCAGTTTTCGCTTTATTCGGTTATGGCTTTTATTCAGTGGCTCTGTTCTGTTCTTTTTTTTTATTTATACATGCGAGTATACACCTCTTGGTTAATTTTCAACGTGCCTGGAATTCCACTCGGTGACTCGCAGCCGTCCATGTCAATTTGACTGCTTTTTGCTGGGAGTTTTCAAATTATACTTTTATCTGCGTATATCTGTAACACATTTTTGCGGGTGTTGATTACCAGGCGACCCACATAACCACTGACAACCCGACTCCGTCTAATTAAGTTTGCAACACACACAGCGCGCAAGTGGAAAAGAAGCAAATACAAGTGGGGGAAAACCTGGCAAGATCCGATGAAGCAGCCGCCTAATTACGGCTCAATCAGCTTCAGCTGTTGGTTGTTGGCTGTTGGTTGTTGGTTGTTGAACGCTGGATGTTGCGGCTGCTGCAGGGCTCGGAAAATTGCCCCATGGCGAACCATCCGATGGGTTACCTAACTTCCAGCTTAATGACTTCACTAAAGTCGGAGTCGGAGAGTCTGGCCCCGTTGGCATGCTTTAAATATTTTGCGGCACCTGAATGCATTTTACAAATTTTTCTGTTGCAACCTGTGATAAATTGCAGTCACTGTGGAGTACAGCCTGTTTCTTTTTCTGGCTCAACCCACTGCTGCTCTTTGGCTGATCGGGCTGACATTTTCTGGTTAGGCTGACTCATGAACTGCACCTTCGCATAGGCCCGGCACTAACCATTAACATTTCAAACCCAAAAGCTTAACGCAGGCACCGAAAACAATTTTCTATAATAGTTAGGTACTTTCAATATATAATAAATAAATAAAGCATTATCGTGTACATTCCATTTCAAATTTGTATTTAAAATTATTCGTTTTGAAAATTTATATTTAATAATGTAGTACAAATGTTAGACCTTAACTTCTTTTTTCCTGACATTACAATTGTTTAACACAACAAAAAAATAGGAGAAGCTGAAGCTGTCATCATCGCCTGCATTTTCATTTGCATTTGAAAGTGTCGATTCGAGATGAAGAGGGTTAAAGAAGTGGAAGATTGTGGCCTATAGAAACTGGAGGAAGTGGGTAAGCTACGTAGAAGGGGAACCACAAACCCAAACCAAGCGAAACATCATCACCGATTGTACTTTTGTTACTGCGGCCGTTTTGTATTAATGATGATGCAACATTTGCCACAAATGTAAAAAGTTACGAGTAGAAAAAACCTAAAGCACCCGTAGCCAAGTAAAGTTTAATGCCCGAAGGCCAAAAGCGCGTTTGACTCTCTTGTCGCCGGTTTTTTTCTTTCAGCTTAGAGTTGTAAACTGAAACCTTTTCTGTGTTTAAGGTTGTCGAGGATCGGGGTATGATGAGTGGAACATCTATTAGAGCTTAAACCCGTAAAAGAACCCCAGGGCCTGACATTTTTAATGGCATTTTTAGTTATTCCATTGCCAACCATGAAGATAACAAAAATAAACGTTTACTTAAAAACAATTTACAATTTTAATTGACTTGTGAAAAACGTATTTGCTTGGCCAACTTTTTATATGTGAACTTTCGTGAAGCATTCAGCTCTTAGGAAGAAAACACAATTTTTTTTAAGCCAATTAGGATAACGAAACAATTTATTTGGGCATAATGATTGGCAGGTCAAAAGGGGAGCGTTTGAAAAACTTTTGTAAGCATAAACAGAATTTACTTTAAGTTTCATGTACTTAAGAACTTTTGTTTGTTTTTGTATTTGGGGATGCTTATGCTTTTAAAAAGCAGATACAATTTTAAAGTCATCAAAAACAATAAGTTCTAAAGTAAATTCTCTAAATTGTTCGATACAAAAAATATATTTCGTGAGCTACGCATTTTAAATTTAAACTTATCATAAACAAGAATTAATATTTTTAATTTCATGAAATGAAGTTTTCAAGTAATATTTCATCTGCAATATTTAATAGGCTTTGAATACCATTTAATCGGTATTTTTTGAAGAGCACTCCGACTTCGTTGGCCATCTTATCGACGCCATTGGCACCTTCCTGGTTAAATGCCACTGATATGGGTCTCCTCGTTCGAGGTGACTCCAGCTCACCTGAGGCATTTGCATTGGCATTTGTGGCAATGTTCGGCTCAGGTGAGCTCGAAGCTCGAAGGCTTGACAACTCGGCGCTGCTGCTGCTGCTGCTGTTGCTGATTCTGCTGCTGCGGTTACGGTTAAATGAACATTCATGCCTCCTAATGCCAAAACAGAGGAAAAACTGTGAACAACAGTCAGCAGAACGCTCTGCGTTGCAACAAAAACCACCCGTTGTTTAGTATATAAAACAAAACACTGAAAAGCATAAACTAAACAAAACCCGTCGTCGGAGGCAAACTCAAGGAATTGCAACAGGTTTCTCTCGATTGGCCTTTCGGTGTCGGTGCTTTATGGGGCTTTATTAAATCTTCTGCTGGCCATTGTATTTGTATTTTATATTTCTGTATATTTATTTTTCATTTTCTGCTGCCGCTTCTGACAGCCATGATTTGTTGCCGAAGGTTAGTTCAAGTCATTAGAGCTGCCTTTGCTGCTTCTGTTGCCATAAATTGAAGACGCTTTTGCCTTTGGTTTTTCTGATATTCGTATCCGAGTGCTTTCAGACTCTATTGTTTAATCAATTAAAATGGTTAAATGCTTTTAATTAAGGTGTTGAATCAAAGATATTTGGCTGGGAAAACATTTTAGTTTAAGAGAAGAAGCTACAAGGTAGTTGTAACATTTTAACGAATCGAAATTCGAACAATTTATTATAAGTATTATTGATTGGATACAAGGGAAAGCAATTGATTGCCAACTTGATGCTTTAATATTAAACTGAAATTACAAGCTTGGCAGTTTGTTCCTTGGCAGTTTACTTCAATCAATTATTTATTTTGTTCATACCAATGCACAAGGTATTCAATATTGATAGCCATTTTCAGTGACTTGCTTGCCTTTTTAATTTTTAGTATGTTTATTTTAATTATTAAGAAATTAAATTCAGGAATTTTCCCTGAACATTCTCTGCCAAAATATTCTTCCATTAGCCATTAAAAATTCATATTGCTACAAAGAATACCCTCATCAACTTGTGCAGGCGAAACTTCGCATTTCCAATGGCCCGAAGCCCCACAAACTGATTCGCATTCAACTCTTCTTTTGCACAAACGTATTTATAGTGATTTCCCCGACTCATTTCCCCTCGACTCATCTGCCATTTCAGGCACTTCAGCAAATGACGGCAATTAAAACTTAGATGCCTGACTGTTAGTGTCGCTTAGTGGCCATCAGAGCTTTGGCTACATTTAATTATAACTTGAGGACTAATTGTGCGTTGTCCACAATTAAAAATATCTTTTGGCAAGTGGGTGCGGCGGTGCGGCCGAGGCACAGATTTGTCACAGATGATGGGGCAAGTGGAGCAGAGTCTGCGGCTAATTGCAGTCGGCCAAGTCCAAAACGAGCCATCCTCCGCAGCAGCCTATGCCAGCTATAAAACTATACTATACAACTATAAAACTCTAGGAGTACAAATAAAAGCACGAGTAAAAAAGTAAAAACAATGACAAGACAAATGTTGGGACAAGCGGCAACAACAAATCAACACGACTGCAACATGCGGCCTACAAGTTTTGTGGGCCTACAAAAGAAACTTTTTTATGCAGCTAATCCAATTCGAAAGCAATTTCTGGACGGATGGGGAGTGGGGAGGTGGGGAATGGGGCTTGGGGAAGGGTGGCTTGTTGAGAACCCCCCATTTACATGGCCTAAGACCATGTCTGGGATCTGCCCACTTAGCCCGGCAGACGGAGGAGCCAACTTAGAAGACGAGTTCATTGAATTCTTCTCGCTGGGTATTCGCCAAACTCGTAAATTTTCAACATACAAGAAAAAAAGCGAGGAAAAAAGAAGCCAAATCCCAAACCAAACAGGTTCTCTTGCATCCACCAAAAACCAAGTTATACACAGGGAGAATTTTGGTGTTATAAATATTGAAATTAATATTAAAGAGGAGGGAGATTACTTGACATATAAATATAAAATTTTATATTAAAGATGAAAACTGTATCAGTTAAAAAACTTGTATGGTCCTTGAATTTAATAGCACTGAATTTTATTTAAATTCCCGAATTATATATTAAAGGTAAATATAATGTTCTGTGTACTTGAAGACCAGACTTTGGGTTACACATGTACGAGTGTGTGTATTTTTTTGGGGCCTGCAGCTTCTTTTGAGTGGAATGCGGCAGTCATCTGCCCTGAAAACTGAGACTCATCTTGGGTCCCGAATCTGGAGTCTGGGTTTGGGTTTGGGTTTTCGGTCAGCTGCAAATGCATAAAAATCCGCGCCGCATTTCACTTTGGACTGCGGCTACTTCGATTAAGTAGCTGTCAGTATGTGTATCTCGTATCTTGTATCTCTCCACTTCAGTTGGGTGAAAGCGCTCGCATCGCATCTTTTCACATTGCATTTTCAGGCCGCGTCGACCCACTTCCATTTCCAGTTAGAGCCTTATCGAAGTGTCAAACAGTTGGCCAAACAAACCGATTGACCCGAAACAGGAATGGTAATCTAATGCCGGCGAACAGCATAAAAAACAGCAGCTAAAAAGCGCTGCAAAGAGATTTGTATCTCGGCGAGATACAAGAGGGCAGAACAACTCAATTCGAGGGATCATCTTCACGTGTTCCTTTTGTTTCGCAGCACAAAAGATGAGGGATAGCTGCCAGTCATTCCGGTGACCTTTCAGCCTCTCTAACCAAAACCATCAATCAATCAAACCACTCTCAGGCCAAAGAAAAAAGATTGTTTAAAACGGAAATGAATCCACGCTTTGGACATTAACCGTAATTGCGCTGGCAAACACGCACAGTGCGATAGATACAAAGATACGCATTTGTATCTTATGACGCACAAACGGGTCCGGGACCCAACTCTCCTGCCACCCACTCCCCACTCCCCAATCCCCTTTCCCCTACCCCCTCTCGCGTCCCACTTAATGACCTTGTAACTCAACTGTCAACTGTCAGCACACGCAGCAGCAGAATGGCAACAGCAAATCAATAGCCCGGCCACAATTTATAGTATCCATGGCCATAAATTGGCCAGCAGCCCGCTTGCTGCCCGCCACATGTCATGGCTTTCGGGGCCCAACGGAAGGTAAGGAATTCTGGCCAAAATAGGCACAAAACCAGGCGAATCACATAGATTGTCTGGGGGAAATCAGCAGAAATCGCACGGAGGCGCAGAAGCTCTCGTTCTCATTATCATATAAACAAAAGGGCTCCGCAGACAGGCCAAAATGTAAACTGTCGGCGAATTTATGTGTATGAAATTTTATGAATTTATGAAGAAAGCCTTCACATGCGAGCCTGACATAATGGTTAAACATTGTATTCACTTGGGGTAAGGATCCCGCGCTGGGAATTCTCGTCGGCAACTTGTGAATGCGAAATGTGGAACGATAGATTTATGCTTCGAGCCAAGCACATATTAACTGAATATTTTTTACCGATTTCGGGTTTTATTTATACGGCTTATGTGGATCTTACATTTTAGCTGATTATATTAGGGATTTCTGAGTAAATATTATGGAAAGTACAGTAGAATCCTGTTATAACGACTCCGCTTATAGTGTCCGTCCGGGTTTTGCGACGAAAACTCAATGGTTTGGTTGGTCCCCATACAAAGTTATATGAAAGGGCCTCCGCTTAGAGCGTTTCCGCTTTCAGCGACAAACCGCTTATAAGAATGAAATTTTTCAAGAAAATTGAAAAATTTAACCGGATATTGCGTCGTGCCGGAAAAAATACAGTACCGTAGTTCCAAATTTAAGCATCAAAACACGCTGTTAGAAATGTATGAATTTGTCAGTGATCGGCACCCTTGCTTGTGTGCGTAGCAGCGACACGAAGGATCTTGCACTGGCACAACTCTCTGTTAGTTTTAGCCATGGTATAATAAGTAACTAACCATGGCTACCATGGCTAAAACCATGGTAGAATTATACAAGGTAGTCTCGTCGGCTGCAAAATCGTTCGGGTTTTTCCCCCTATCGACCCGAACCCATAGGAAAACACTCTCTCTCTCGCTCTAATTGTAGTGTCAATAGGGGGAAAAAAAAAGCCGACGAGACTACCTTGTACTTATTATGCCATGGTGCAGACCTTGTAGCCTATTCCATGAAATGACCCGTTATATTTCTAGTTTTTTCTGCTTTTTTTCCGAGAAAACTGAATGTTTTAATTTGCCAAATGCAATATGTGCAATAATAAGCTCATTCAGTTTTCAGTATTTAGAAAAACCTATGTTTTTGAATTTAATTTATTAAATTTTTCGTTTTAATTAAAAAATTAATTTGATTTATTTTAAAAACCTATTACAAACACAACAACCATAAAATAATCAAAAAAAAAATTTTATTTCTTCCTTTTGCTTAGTGCGTCTTCCGGTTATAACGACGAAAAATGGTCGGTCCCTTGAGAGTCGTTATAACCGGATTCTACTGTAGTATATTTCCATTGTTACTTTGTCAGAAACTATTGTTTTTTAATTATGTGGTTTATTTCTGAAATATACCCAATGTTTCCATGCTTTAAAGTTGAATCATTTATATCCATTTTATATGAATTTTTGATTCACATATCCGTTGCTTTTTTCTCTTAGAGAGCACAGCTGCTAATGGGCGGAAATGTTTATATATTAATGAAACAACTTATCGCATTGTAAAATTTTTCTGTTCTCTTTGTTTACATTATGCATATATGTACACATACTTTTAGAGGAATTAGGGGGATAATGAGGGAGCCGCACGCAGACAGATTAGAGGCGAGGAAACCAGCGAAGTGCTGGCAAAATACGAACGCTCGGCAAATACAAATAGTTTGTGCGATATCTCGGCAGAAACTTCCGCAATCCCTCAGAGGGTTAGAGGGATGGGGATTTGCCCAAGCAAGCACAAACACAAAAGACCGACTAAGGCCCCAGAACAAACCCTCAACAAGTAATGAATTACGCGTCAGACTTTCCGCACTCCTTTTAAGAGGCGCTGCAAACAATAAAAGAGCCAAAAAGGCAAAGCAGCTGAAAGCAGTTGCCAAAATGTTCCAGCAACTTTGAGGTACTCGCACTCTTGCCTTCCAGAATGAATAAGTGTACGTGCGAGGGTTGTGCATAAAAGCCTGCTAAAAAGTTTTGTTCTGCATTGTTATCAGCTGAAGGAAGCAGAATTATAAGGGGCAACCAGAAGCAAACAAAACATAAAACATGAAAAATAAACCCAAAATCAGCAGAAGACCAACACAACACAAGTTTTGACAAAAGATCTCGTTTTGCTGCAAGGAAGGAGTTACGATTCAGCTTTTGTGCTAAAGAAATCTTCGAAGGAACAACTTTCTTGGAGAGATAAATTAGTAGGTCAGTTGTAAACAGATTACAGGAAAAGAAAACGAAGAGCAAAACTAGAAAGAGCAACTTAATATAAGGGCAATAGGATTGAGGGACTACTGTATTCAAAAACCGGATATAAAGTAAAACAAAAAAGTTTTTCAAGTAATAAATCTTTACAGAATTACAAAGAATGTGAAATTGTTTGTTGTTTTTATCACAATCTAAAAAAAGGTATATAGTAAAATATTTACCATTTAAAAAGAATGTTTCTGAACGTCATTACAAATTGAAGGCACTTAAAACAGGAAGCAGTTGTTATGCAAGATATGTTATTATGTGATCTTCTTGACTCCCAACTACCTGTCACTCGACTGTCAAAATTGGATACTTCTATCCGCTCTCAAGCTTATCAAGTGCGCTTTAAACTGGGTTAAGGTTGCGTCTATCAGTACCGCCCAACCACTTGAACGTGCTGCAGAGTACAGTTCCGTTTGACAGCTGATACGAGTGCCACTCCCCCTGAGAACGCCCATCAATCCCTACGACATTCCGTGCATTAGATACCGGCAGCAATTCGATCTGAAGCCGAAACGTGCAACCAGCTTGAAGACAAAGAATATTGTATAATGCTTTTTTTCCCATGTACCACATTTTGACAACTGTTTTTGCTCGTTTTTGCTGCAAACTAAACTGTTTCCCTAGTTCTCGTTCTTTTTTATATCCAATAGAGAACGTGCAGACGTGCGAAATTCAAAAGAAGAAGAGGCCGTACGAGATGAAATTAAACTTTAGCTGGCATTTGCCCGATATTATACCACAACTATATATATGGCTCATAACCACTACCGCAAAACGGCAAAAGAAGAACGGCCCATGATGTAAGCCCAGTCAAAAGGAATGCTAATATGCGGAGTGATTAATTCATCGAAATTAACATAAATGGCAACAGCTTTAACTTTTGCCGCCCCACCACAGGTGGCCACCTATCTTCTCCTTACCTTTGGCCCAACCTTTACCCTTTTTCTTCACCCTAACGCCAGTGGCCGACATAAATAATTAAATTTAATTGCCGTTGCTGCTTCTTAATGATGCAACCAAGCATCAAACGAGCCAAAGAGCCGAAAAGACCTCTGAACCCTGGTCTCTTCTCACCTGAAACCCGTTTTTATGAAAATGGAAATGAAATTAAACGAAGCCCTCCGTCGTCACAGGCAACAAACGACAAGTGACAGCGATGAAGGTACATTTTATGAAATTAAGCAAATACTAAATGGAAATATAAACCACAAGAGAAACCTTAGAAAAGAGAGTTTCGCAAGCAAAATAAGTGTCATTTGCCCTTTTTAAGGAGTCGGTTTTTATTAAAATGGCTATAATAAGAAAATTATATTTATTTTATAAATGAAAAGTATGCAAATTTGTTTGCATTTTGTTTTCCAAAATATGTTTCTCATTGAAAAATAAAAAAGCAGACCACTATCATGTTGTTAGGTTAATGTGCACGTAAATTACTTTGCAATTTGAATGCTAATAAATTCGCCAATAAAAATGAGTTTATATTACTGTGGTAGTCGGAAGATGTTACCATTTCGATTAGCCAAATATTGTGAATGTAACTATATTACAATTTTTATGTCTAATGAATTCGCTAATAAAAATGCATAAATAATGGGAGGATAAAATATGGTGAATGTAGTGAGTTTGCTGATAGCAAATTTGCTCGACTTGACGGAAGATGGTAATTATTTTTATTTAGTTAACAAAATATTCCAATATAATGTCTTCCCCAAGAAAAGATAACGCTTGGCCCCAAAAGATATCTTGAGCAATCTAATCTTATCTAATCTATTTTTACACATGAGCAACTGGCAAAGACAGTCGCCCCACAAACCAGTTGAAAATAATACTTGACCAGCTGAACTGGTTATTTTTATTTATGCCAAAAAATTACAATCTAATGTATAATAAAAATTTTTGATTAATTAGACGGCTATAAGTGAAGTCTCTCTTTTTAGCCATGACACCAATCCGTTCCACAATCAACTGTCTTATCTAGGCGGGTCTAACTAACGACCGCCTTTGATAATTAATAACAAAAGGGGAAAATTCTAGCTTTTTGCCTTTGGCTTAGGGCGCGATTCTAGGCCAGAGAGTTTTTCAGGCAAAAACCAAAACAAAAACCCGGCAAAACGCACAGACCCAGACAGCCGAGGAACGAGGCTAAGAGAGTGGGAGTTGAGGAGGTGGGTGAAGTGCTGCCATGGCAAAGCCAAAGGCAAAAACAAAGCGGACCCATTCAAGGGTTCTCCTCATACACAAATACAAATATATATGTATGTGTAAACAAACACAGACACACAGTTACTAGGAGAGCAGAAGGCGGCTATAAAAATCAAATGAAATTTATTGATTTTTCTTTGCGAATGCCGAAAAAAAGACTACAGCCAGCAAAGTCAAGGAAATGGCCAATAAAAAGTAATTTGCAAACAAAACCATGTTCTTTTTCTGCAAAGAACTTTTTATACTCTAATCAAGGATAACGAAGCCAACGTAATATAAATCGTTCCCAACGGAAAGGACCTTACGAAATTAGCAATGCAAAGAAATTTTTAGCTTTAAAATAACTAACTAATTTAAATGTGAACTAAGCATTATTTCGTTTTTCAGAATATAAAACGGTTATCTTACTTGTTGCAAATAAGTCTTGGTTCTTTTTTTATTTTCTGAATCCCTTATATTTTGTTTTTTAATATATTTAAATCATAGACCTTTTTTAATTTAAAGGAATATATTTTGCCCATAAAAATTGAGGAACATTATCTTTCTTTGATAATCTGACCAAATTTCAATTAGGCAGATATGTATATTTTTTCGCCATGATAAGAATTAAGCTTTAAAATTCTTGTCGCGAGGCCGCAAGTTTAATGCTTTTTAAATTTGCAATTCTAAAAAAGAAAATCAGTTTTTTTGTGGGCAAGTATCTCAGACGGAATGCATGTTTATGTTTTGTATTGTTTTTGTTTTCTACCCGCAGACCAAGTCTAAAGAAGAGGAAGAGAAGACTAATGCTAAGACAAGAGCCAGAACATGGAGTAAAAAGAGGTGGCGAAAGAAGAGAAGGCATTGTAAAATGTCAGCCCAAGTTAACGGTGCACGCACACTAAGGCAACACAGTAAACAACGCAAACAACACAACAAACATGAATGTTTTGTTTGATCTGCTGTCAGGCGAGAAAGAGAAGGCGCCAGTGGGTGGGAGTGGTAAAGGGAGAAAGGGCGAGCAGCAGGTGCAACATGCCAGGAAGCGAGAGAGAACTTGCCGCCCGGTCGCGTGCTTACAAAAATTGCCAAGCTCTCCCTTCCAAACTGTTGTATTTTTGATAACTTACCCCGCTTTCTTCTCTCCTCTTTGCTCCTTGATTCTGCTGTCAAAAATTCCCAAGTTCTAATTCCGTTAGCGAATTTCACAAAAATATACCCCTACTGCGGCTGTGTGTTGTGTTTTTTTCTATCTTTGATTTTATTTAGTTGCTTTGAGCTATTTCGATTAGCATGCTTCAATTTATTTGGGGATTTTTCACACTATTAATTTGTAATTTCTGCTTATTTTTGCCATTTGCATATATGATTTCACACATGAAAAGAAACTTCACAGCTGACTGTGATTTGTTTCTGTTTCTGTTGTTGCTGTTGTCGTTTCGTTTTTTAACACACACAAACGGCGGGACACACGCACACACACCTGCGTAGGTGTGAAGAGTGGAAGAGGAAGAGAAATGCAACGGATTCACTTTAATACGCGCGCTCTCCCACTCGCACTTACGGACCGACCGTAAACCAGCTGACTGAACGGTCTAAAATCGACTGAATTTAACTGAAGAATAAAGATTTCCTATGGGGGTTTTAGCCGGCAACAGTGGATGTACAACATGTTTGAAGCTTCAGGTTCGAGTTGCAAGCTCCAAGTTTGAAGGGGTTGAGGGGAACGGGTGGGTGGGTCAGTTCTTTCTTTCTGATAAACACTCGCTGATAAGCCAACACACAGAAAGGGCCTTTGTTGTTGCCAACGACATTGTTGTAAGCCTGTGAATGACAAATGAGCCCGTATACGGCAAATGGTATATGGAATATGGAATTCGGAATAGGGGAATGCCATAGCGGTCAACTCTTTTGGGTAGGGGGATAAGATTGGATAAGACCTTCGCAGAAGGGCTCTGTTTTAGGTGATCCTAATCCTTGGTAAGCACATTTTAATACAGTAAGATTAAAACGTGAGTAAAATAAGACAAATAAAAACAAATAACTGTAACTATTAAAAGTTTTTGCAAAACAACTAAGGACTGCTTACTAACTAATAACCAATATTTTTTGAGTTCTAAAAAATGAACACTTATCAGATTCTGGCGTAAAAATGATTGTCATTCAATGTCTGAGTACATTTTAAAAAAAATTGTGTGATTCTAAAAAATAATTCAATTGTTAGACAAGTTCTGTGTTTTTTCTTTTTAGCTAACTTTATTTCTCAACTGCTCATCACTGTGGCAACATCCAACCCGGTGTGACCAACAGGTTCGCCTCTTTAAGCCGGCAAGCAACTCGAACCGTAACTTGCGTGTGTTTGCCACTGCACTTGTCGATAGCCAACTTCAAATCTGCATGCACGTGGCTCATTTGCATATTGGAGCATTTTTATTGGTTTTGTGGGGGGCACTTGAAAGCGGCTGCCCAAGGGAATTCGATTCGCACTGTTTTGTTTTTGGCATTCAACGAAAAAATTTTGATTTGAGGAACTCATTCAACTAAAGATTGTTAGGAACTGATAATTCACCTACCAACTATCTTTGCGTTTGACTCAGAAATTGCCAAGTGCACAAAAAAAAACCGACCACGAAATTGACAATTTGCAACACCGACGGAAGCTGTTTTTCAATTGCATCGGTTTGGCACCTCCCCCCGTTTTCCCAATTTTCCGCACTTTCCACCCGCCGTTCGTTATGGACTTTTCATTGGTTTTGTTTGGCTCTTTCAATTGAAACATGGCCAAGTTTTGGGGGAGCAAGAGAGACAGAACTATATGGAGAATGAGAGGACGACACCAATCAACTTTTTCCTCTGCGTTGCATTTTTCATTAGTTTTTCTTATGCAGCGAAAAAGTTTTCTTGGCCCCAAAACGAGTCTCAAGTTTTTCACTGTTTGTAGTCAACTATTGATAGCTCAAGTTTCTATTTATACAACTGCATTTTGCCATATTCTATTCATAGCATTGCAAATATTGGCAATATATCGGTGTAACTGTAAGTGCAGACTGTTCCGTTATCAAGTATTTATTTTTTCAAAACGCTTATAAGGAAATGTGAAATAAGAAAACAGTTTTAGAAATCGTTGGATGGATCTAAAATATAATTATAGATTTCTGTTTTTGTTCAAAAAGGCTTTATATAGATTAATGCTCCCATGAATATTTATTAAGAGCACCGTTTAAAATAATTAAACCATCTACTCTTTATGAGAACAATATTTTAAAAGCACTAACATCCCAAATGACTGGAAAAGCTCATTTAAATACAGCTGTGCCACCTGTGATTTTGATATGATGGCTGTTTTCGTTGGCGCTGCCAATTTGCCGACCAATTGAAAATGCAATGCACGCCCCAGACAAAAACTCATTTGCAACACTTCACGCAACGCCGGCGATTTCGATTTAGCCAAGATCAAGGGCGATAATGCCCGCAGCAGCAGCAACAGCAGCAACATCTAAAAGTTGCAACAACAACTTTGGCTTTATGTACGTTGCATTGCGTGCAACAACGTGCTGCAGATATAAATAGCCAGCGGCAAGAGCAACTGGGCCCTTATCCATTTTGGCTGATCTTTACGCACAGGAGGCAGCAACGACAACAACAGCAACAACCACAACTGCTGCAACATCTGCAACACAAACACAAGCTGCAACAACAACATTCTTTTCGACATTTAATTAACGATCGCGATTGCAATCAAAGCTGTTCTCCCACACTCTTTTCTCCCCTCACAGGTTTTTGAATGGATACTGGCAAGTTGGCCAGGTTTACTGGTGGCCAGTTAGTTAGTTAGCCCGGCTAAGCTGACAAATACTGTAATTAATTTTAATTGCAGCGATTGGCGCTCGCCTTCCGTCTCATTAAAGACTGCTGGCTGGCGCTGCTTTGCTCCCTTTTTCGCCTTCAGCTGCCTCGGATTTCCACTATGATAAGCCCCACCTTCTGATTTTGAAGTATGCTCCGGGATTCTGCTCGCCATTCTTGACTACGTGTTTTTTCGCCTAATTGCTGGAAATATCGCGTGGCAAATATTTTGTCGCCTTCACAAGGGCGTCCAATAAAAACTGAACGACAAACGGAAAAAGAGGAATATTTCAATAGATACACTGATGAACGAAAATTCTAGAAACATATTTGTTGTCAAATAAAACAAAATAAAAAATAATTACATAGTAATATGTAAACGATTTTATTCTTTTTAACCTGTAAATAAAAAATCTTATATATATTAAATTCACCATAACAACAACCATTTCAGATAGTATCTTATCACTAAAAATACTGGCTTACATTACTGTTTTATTAAATGAACTGTAAATTAACAGACAAATAATGTTACAAAAAAAAAATAGCTTTCCAATATTTTTTCTCTGTGTTATTTGGCACCCATATTTTGCCAACACTTGCACTTTGGTTTAATGGACTATAGAAAGTGCAAAATGCAAATAAAAATGTTCATTTCTCGGGTCCCCGGAGGCTCCCAGAGGAATAATCATATAAAACACTTTTCGTTTGCAGTTCATTGAGTGAGCACAAATCCAATTAGATTTTGACTCGGCTTAGCTTGCATACGCTCCCATCTCCCCCTCCCCAACTTCAAAAAAAGCCCCAAAAACATACGAAATTCCCCGGAAAACACACACACACACAAACACAAATGGAGTGCGGAAAATCGTTGCATACTTCGCAGCAAAAATTTTCTCAAGTCATTTTGCCTGCCATAACTCTTGACTCAACTTCAGTTTGTTTTGCTGGTGTGTGTGAGCGGATGTTGTCTTGTGTGTGTGTGTGTGTGCATGTATATATTTAACTCGTGTTTGTGTTGGTTTGAGGTCTTTAACTTGTGGGCTGGCAATCGGCTTGACACACATAAATGCCGCAATGCTGATTATTGATTTTGCAACCAATTAAAATTCCAGCACAAACAAGACTACGTAGCGATTTTATCCTCCTGGGATTAAACTACAAGCTCACATCTAAGCTGAGTGGCTTAAAGCGTTTTCAAAGGGCTTAGAATTCATAATTCAAGTCACATACGTAACGGCAAAAGTTAAATGCTAAACGGCTTTTGAAAATTATTTTAAAATACTGCTGTTTGTAAAAGTTTGTCATACTCGTGTGTAATTAAAAGTTAACCACTAATCTTCTAATCTTTTCAGAAGAGTAAAAAAGTATTATTTTTTCATGTACCCAATTTTAAATAAATCATTTTTATCTTATTTTATTTTAAATTATTAACAGTTTTTTAAATTTCTATAAATAAATATCTAATTGAAGTTTGGACAAATATGTTTCTTGAATCCACTCTAGTTATTATTTACTCTTTCGTAATCAACTCAGTTCCACATGAAATCCTTTATGTTTCAGTTAATCATTCCATCGATAGTTGCGTTCATACCATTCATGCTCAATTAAGCTGCTTAATTATGCCCACCAATCAGGCATTGAATGCGTAAAAACATTTTAATTATTTTTAAAAACAATATTTACGGTAGGAATATGCGCAAACATGACGGGTAATTAATCAATATTAATATCAACCTGATTACGGATATTTACCGTAGCCCAACGCCGACAGCCGAGATTAACATAAACCGTCAATGACAGGAAAGAAAAATAGCAAAAAAACAAGCCATAACGAAAAAGTTTTTGGCTGGGACACACAATTAAGAAGCCATAAACACATGGGGCAAAAAGCCAGGGGTGCTGGTCTGGATCTGGAAAAAAGCGCCGGCAGCCAAAAGTTGCAGAGTGCAATTTGAAAAACAGTAAATATAAGTCGCGAATGGGGAGAAATAGTGGAAGGGAAGGAGGAGGGAGGGGGCGGCAGGGGGTATAGGGAAGAGTTGTCCCAACACGTAGTTGGCACCGAGTCACGAAGGTATTTTCGCATACGAGTTTTCCCCGTTTCCTGGCGCAGGAACACCGCATGTATGTAGATGAGCAGGCAGTGACATGACTTGGCAGCTATTCCTATTTGGAAAGCTCCTTCCTCCTGCCACCGCCCATTTTCCTGACAAATGGCTCCAGGAGCGGGGCGTGGCAGTACAGGTGTTTTGCGGTAAAAGGGTGGGGCAAGCGCTGGGTAAATGGTAAGATGTATTCAGGCAAAGGTGCAGCTGAGAATGACGAAAATTTATGATGGTCCCTGGCTCTGGGGTTGAGTTCTTTATTGAATAGCAAAGGGCGGAGGACAAGGGGTTTACGATTTGTAACAAAGTTAAATTGAAATACCCAGAGGTTATCGAAAGGGGGTGTTTGAACTCCTGCCAAGAATACAAAGGTTAAAGCTTAATATTCTGGGACTGAATTGGAAATTCGGAGAAGAGGCGTATGCCTAACCAAAGTCGATTATTGTAGGTCCAAGGTAATAAAATATGTATTCAGTTATGTTTGGTTGATTTTCTTTGTCGTCTAAATAATTGATTGATTTATCGGGGTTTTGATACTACGAAACAAAGTTTAACTTACTAAAAAAAAACAAATAACGAAACATTAACAGATTTGACCCAATTAGAAACCAGCAAACTGATTTCTTGAGAAACACTCCGGAACGAAGAAAAGCTGGCCAAAAAGCAGAGAGGGACTTCAATTTAATTAGCCAGCCGGGAAGAAGATTAAGTAGGACCCCTGAAACAGTTCACTTTCAGCTCAGACGGAAATCCCCTCAAAGAAGGAATATCCTTTCACTACGGACGCCATTTATTGAAGTTGTGCGAATGCTTTTAAAGCTCCCCCATTCACGAGCATCGGCTTATGCACACACACACACTCGGGTATTTACTCATCTGGCTGATGCAGGTGCAAGGACGAGCAGACGCTTCAATGTCCTTGCCATGCCACCGCAATCATAATTAGTATCCTGTGAAGAGATGTGTGTGTGGCTCATGTTATATCGCACAACACCAACAAACTGTCAGATAGACAAACACAGTGGTGGCAGAAATATTAGTGGTCCTTGAAGTATTGTTCTGGATTATACTGATTCAAAGATACAAATAAACATAAGTAAAGGAATCTAATTCGTTTAACTAAGCGAAACCATGAACCAAAGTTAAATTTCCTGCTCATCTTATTTCCTTAAATGGGTTAAATGCTCGGACGTTTGTAAAGTATTTTGTAAAAGTTTCTTACATTGAACAAACTTTTTTTATCTAAAAGTGTTTTTTCACAAGCTCAGCAAAAGCAAAGCCTATGATTTTGCCGAGAAATATCCCGGCCAGCCGGCTTTGTTAGCCAGTGATATATTGGCATTTAAGCCGGGTCAGAACAACGACCGGCTGGCAGGCTATATCGCCATGCTGGGCCAGAGCTTTAAGGGACAGTGAATGAATAATGCCAACCAATTTGCCCAGGTGACAGGTAACGAGGGGACGAACGAAGCGACGAGCGGAGGAACGTAGGAACGTCCTGCAGCCAAGGACTTCATTAAACTGCAAAAATAGAATTAGAGCACATGGCAAAAGGCCGAGCTGCTTAATTACAGCTTAGACCTCAATTAAAAAGGCCCCAAAGGCAACTGAACGAGTGGCACAGGGTGTTGGAAAAGCAAACCGAAGAAAAAGTAAACATTTTCTCTCTGCCGGACAACAATCCACTCCGAAGTGCCACGGCTCCTTCATCCGATGACTGACTTTGCAGCGAGGGGTGAGTCGATGGTGATGACCATAAAACACCTTGGCTAATTTCCGCAAATTGTTACAGCTGACAACGAACTGAATGGGGCAAAACCACCCAAGAAATGGAGAAAGAAGAGCAAAATAATAAAGGAACAAGAAAAACACAAAACTGTGCAAGTAAGGTATGAAAATGAGTGCAGCTTATCTTCAAAAATGATTCAATTGCTAAAGGAAAGCGAAAAGAGAAGGATAACTTTGAGCTATAATTATCTTAGTGAATGGAAAGCAGCTGTTAACTACGTTTTATGCAGATAAGCTAACACATTCATGAAAGGAATGAAACCAAACATACTAGCTTGGAAAAACATATTAATCAATTAAATAGAACAATTTTATTACAGTTACAGAAACAGAATTGTAACATTTCGAAAGATTTATTATTCAAAATAAACTAGAGCAGTTCTCCATCACAAAGCCGGAAAATGGCGTCCCATCAAGTAGACATGGTGGGAATCTACAACCGCATAAATAAACGGCTTTAGAGGCTCAAACTTCAGTGGTCTTATCTCCTGGGAAAAAGCATCCGAACTATCCACCTTCAGCTGTTCACTCCTTTCCCTTTCCGCATTGATGCCTCGAGTAAAGATGTCTATTTCCGTGTAAACTATAACATCATCCAATGGCAACTCCGTTTTGAAAGCATCCAGGTCGGCGGCGGTCTTTATAAATACAGTGATAATGCCCGCCTTTTGCAGTGGCTCTCGTAAATTTAAAAGCTGTCCACATTGTACCCTCGGTAAGATAATGTTCATCAGGGTTATATTCAAGCGGCTGCGAAGCTTTCGAATATCCACTGTGGGCAATCGTCGCTCTACCTCCTCAATTTTAGTTCTTTGACTGGGAAGCAGGATCAGCAGAAGCGCACTGGAATCCTTGAGACTTAATCCCAGGACCTGGCTCCTAAGCTCCGGTATAAATCCGTGCCATGCCAAAGTCCGTTTGGCTGACAAAACCCGCTTTTCAACCTCGAATCCATACTTGAACTGGGCTCTAAAATCCAGGATGTTGAAGAACAGCAAGCGGTTTGCAGGATTATAATCTTCAAATAATTCCTGAAGGTCCTCATTGAACTTTCCATGGGATTTGAGTTTAAGAAAACTATTGAAACGCCTAATATCTCGTTGGGCAAATGGTGTCCTGTAAACAAAGGAATCCAGCTCGGCAGCATTTTTCAGGAAGTCAGGATCTATATATACATCCGGACGCAGCGCAGCCACAGTCACGGAGGTGAGGTCGCCGCTTTGAAGAAGAGGCCGAGCATCCAAGCCACTTGCACTGGCATTTTTTGGGTACAAGAAATCATCGATTTCCAACGCTGTTTTCGGGCCCGCGGCAAAAAGGAGCAATCCCAGGACTTGCGAAACTCCCAGCGGGGAGATCACAAGTCCTTGATCGCTCTCAACTTTGGTAGCGGCGACATAATAGTAGAGCTGTCCGGCATAATTGTAGTCTCCATAGTCTTCTTTCCATTTGCTTCTTGGTTCTGGCGGCTCTTCAAACTCGTCGACTTCTTCAGCCAAAATGTTTTCAAGCAAAAGGGGCAAAAGAAGTAAGCCAATAAAGGGCTTCATCGCTCGTCTTCACTGCCCTTAATCCCGCCCAGACATTGACTTTTCCAGTCGACATCGATTGGTCAGGGGGATTGCACAACCATTTCGCGGTAATGCCTTTATCGCTTTCCGCTTAACTTTACATTTTCCACGCTCCTCGCACAGCGATATCGAAGGAAAACGTGCATTTTTCTCTCAGGAGCTTCGACCTCGCTCGGCTGACGCCATAAATTTACAGCGGCAAAGTGATAATGAAAGTGTTTCCTTCCGTTTCAGCCAAACAATGTGCCAAGAAAGCGACACCAGTTGGGCAAAAGCCCTGGGGAAAAGGGTAAAATGAGGTACTTAAGTAAGTCGACTCTTAAGATACCTTAGAGTACGCGTCCAATAGGTGTTCATCTGTTGATATTGCTTATAGTTCAACCAAGAATGTTCACGGAAAAAAACAATTTTATCGTTACAATAGTGTGTTTTGTGTAAGTATATTAAAAATCATAAAACAAAGACCACTAAATCTGTATTATTACGCTAATTTATACGGAATTCATTTTTAAATGCTTATTTAAATATAATTGAAGAAGAATCTGTATCAATACAAATATATTATTTTTTTGGACATGCTTTCTAATTGTTTATTATAATTGTGGTAATTCTTCTACTATTTTTATGTTAATGCAGTGCACTCCATAAGTTGCTTAAATTTCAACTGGAATTAATCATATCAACCTACCCTACTTTCGATATGCACAACATACAGAAAAAGTCAGTCCGGAAAGGGCAACGTGGCGTATACGCAACTTGGTTACCTTCGCTTTCCTTCCGGCGGCGTCTTTTCTTTCGCTCCCTTTGCCCCACGGCCATCCATCTTTCTCTCTTTCTCGCCGCTGCGCTCCGTCGCCTTTTCACTTGGCTTGTTTATTGTTTTCCGCTCAGCAAGAGAGAAATTCAATTTCGGCGGCAAACATGCAGCAAGAAACAAACAAACACGCGGGTGAAGCAAATGAAACGCGGCAATTGCTCCAATTGCATTGCTCCGAGTGTAAATCTCGCGATTTATGCCTTGGGAAATGCTTCCCTTTCTTGAGTTTTCTTTTGTTCCACTCAAACATTTAATTGTGCGCTTAAAACGTTACTCGGGACAGTTGGTAAGAAATAATTAAAGGGCTCTGCATTTTCTTTCAAGGAAGTGAAGGTTGAACGGAGGAAAAACAAACGCCAACGAAATTCCAGCCCGTTTTCCGCATTTTGCTGGATGCGAAAAAAAATAAGAACAAAAATGACCAACTGTCCTCGGGGAACTTTTTTTCGGGGAAAATGCGGGGAAAATAGGATGCAGTGGATCGGACCGAAACACTTTGCACAAAATGGCTGCCAGCCAGTTTTAAGTTTTGTTTGCTCACTCCCGAACGCTTTTAACCCCCTCGGAAAACGTTGCTTTTGTTATTTGCGTGACATTTTTTCCGTTCTGGAAAACTTGAGGGGAAAAGCGGGAGAGAAGTGGCAAGAAGTGGGAATCACCAAATGGAACTGGTGGAAAAGTATGACAAAAGATTGTAGTGGCAAAAGTTTGCAGCAACGTTAATTAATTTTGCGTTTGCCAGAGCCTGCATTTCGGCATTGGGAAGATCAGAGTTCAAGTCCTTTCCCCGGCCAAAATCCATTTATATTGCGTTAATGAAGTGCACTAAGAAGTAGGATTCGCCAAATGGCAAGATGATAAAGTATGCCAAGGTTTAGTTCAATTTTTAAATGTACCATTCTAACTCTAATGCATCCTTTTATTTAAGCAACACAAAGATTTATATGTTCTTTTCGTTAAAGAAAAGAAAAAATACTTGTAAATATACTAAAAAAATCAACAGCTTTCTCTTTGCATGATTAAATAATTCAAATTTTATAACAATTGGCCAAGCCTTTCAAGGAATTCAGTGTAACTAATTTCAGCACTCCCCTTCATGCAAGAAATAATGTAGACAACTAAAACTAGTAGGTGCTAAAAGCTGAAACTACGCGAGCTCTGAAGTCACAAAATGAGATGTAAAGTAAACAAACAAGTGTACTTTAATATTTAAAACTTTTCAGATAAATAAATCTTATTTCAGATCCGATTTTGATAAAGCTGGTTGGGTTCCTTCTAATACTGGATTGCGCTACTTCCAATTTCAGCCTTACACCTCAACTGATTCACCAATCGATAGCGGGCGATAATCCCGATCCACCCGGAGTTCTCATCTACCATCCCGCAGTTCTGGATGCCCTCGAAAGCCTTTCAGTAATAACGGATGGCGACACCCACAAGGAGTTTAGTGGCTTGTATGAAAGACCGCTACCAAAAATTAGCCAGAGTTTATTTGTAAATCACACGAATACGCTACTTTTGAAAACAGATACTAAAGTACTCCCATCGGTTTGGGGAACTTTAGCCCCTTTAGCTTCTCTGAAATTCATGAACTTTGTATTCCCGAGACGAAGTCTTTTCAAGTTCAACGAAGCCCTGAAGGAAACGCATCAGAATTCCCAGTTTCCGTCCATCCTGCAGCGACGTTATTTGAATGTGAATACCCAACTGATGTCTGTTGGCACCGCCACAATGACCGCCCAATGGGCCGAAAGCCTGAGGCCTACTAACTTCGGCCTACAGGTTTTCCACAGCCAGCTCGATAAACACGGAGGAAATCGCTCCGTGGCAATTGATTCGCTGGTCATATTTGGGAATTTCCTCTTCAGTGAGTTTGATGGATTGAAATTGGTTCACCTTCCGCTGTCGAACAATGTCACGCTCCTAATTCTACTGAGTCCCCAGAACACCGATAATAAACCCTACAAGATACCAAATCAGTACGATCCAATAGATCTGTTGAAGAAAGGAAGTCCGACGAACGTAGAGGTTCAGATGCCCAAGATCGAGTTTGAATATCGCACCGAACTTGTGCCCCAGGCACTCAACAGAATGGGAATCCATCGAGTTCATGAGAAAAACGCTGACTTTGGCAAACTTACACTCAGCCAAATAAAGTTATCCAACATGGTGCACGCGACATCCATCCGAATCGATGAGTTTGGCATCAACGAGGAGCCTTTTGAAATCCTCAATTGTAAGTTAAATTCTATTTCCAAATGTAACAAAACAATCAATTTGATTTTTCGGCTTTTCAGTTACTCTTCCAACGCGATCAGATAAAAATAATCATGTCTTTGTGGCCAATCATCCGTTCTACTTTTCGATAGTAAGCGAAAATCACGTCCTTTTCTCCGGCGAGTTTTTGGGACCCTAAGTAAAGAAATTGCGAATTATAAGGGAAAAATATAAAACTTTTCCGTTTCCGAGTTTGATTGTACCAATTATTACAGTGGCAAAAAAGGGATTGTGAATAAAATATTTGTATAATTAAAGAGATTGTATTTTTGTTGTATTTCAAAAGTATTTTTGTACAAAATTTTGCCAATTTGTTATACTTACAACCGATTTAATAAGAAATGAAACAATTTTTTCATTTAATAGCAAAATAAAGAGTTTGGAAAAAACTCATCAAAAAGAAACGAGTTGTCAGCGAGAACAAGCAGATATTTATATTAAGTGCCGGAGTAATAGAAGGTCGCTGGAAAATTCCTCTTCCAAGAAAGAACTGACTCTTTAAAGAAAATTTTAGTCAAACTGGAGAGGCTGACTGTGGCTCTACCCTCCATGTACCAGGTGGGAATTATGCCAAGCTTGATGATACTGGCAACAAAAATTCATGATGCTTCTGAGCTCGGCTTATACAGTGCTGATGACTTCGATCCAATCATGTTAATTATGCGCTTCTTAGACAATCACAGGATTAATCAAGTTGGGGAGAAACCAACTGGTGGAGGTGCAACTTCCCAAACTGCGATTCGCCTACTTCGTGGAGCTTTATCCTCACATACTGGTTGCCATTGATTTTAAAGGCTTATAGAGCGCATCCGCAAACTTCCGCAGACTTTCAAATACCAGAAAACTACGACACTCCAGCATGACTCACATTGCAGCCATCGATAATGATGAGGGCGGAATTAACGAGGTGAAGCAAAGTTGGCCTTAGAAAGAGGTGGGTTAATTGGAACTCTACAAGTTCTTACAAGTTCGATTTACCGATTTATCTATTCTATTACCTAAGCAACGAAGAAATAATGGGGTGAAATTCTTCGCAAATCCCCCTTCTTCATTGCAGTAAAGGTATACTTAACTGGCGAATATTCTGCTCCCTGAATTAAAACAAATGAAGTGCTGACTTTGAAGGTTAAACAAATTGCTTCTTAAGTGTACAAAAAATAGATAAAAAAAAACAGATTATTTCTTGAACTGTAGAAACATAGTTCTTTCCTAAGATAAAATACAAAAAACAACAAAAAATGTTTCAACTTGGTGAAGAGATTTTCGAAGATTCCGAACTTTTATGATTAAGTTTGCTCGAGAAATTGTTGCAGAGCATCAAAATATATTGCAATTTTGTGAGGACATTTTCGCAGATCCCAAATTAAATAATTAATTAGCAAAGGAAATTCTTGCAAATGAAACATCATCTTCACGATATTTAATCTCTGACTCGTTGCCCAGATGGATCTTAATTTCCGGCTCCTGCTCCTCTATCCTCTATCCACCGAATGTCTTTCGGGGTCGCAATGACCCACATTAGGAATGTGTAATTAAGAGCATCGCTGGCCAGCAAATTCCCCCGCCCCTTTATGCTAATGACCAAAGTGAATTGTTGCTGTTGCTCCTGATGTTGATGTTGCTGTTGCTGCTGCCACTACTAATGTTGCTGTTGTTGTTGCTTGCCAGTGCTTGTGTGAATTCCTGACAGCGATAAAAATGTTTCTCTCTGGCCGCCGCCTGCCCCGCCCCCTGATGGCATGTTTAGTCAGCGGCTTATGCGGCGTATGCGTAATGTTAAAGCCATGACCGGGAGGCGGGGGAGGGGGAATCCAGGATGAATACCGTACGTGTCCCAAAGTCAAGGGGTCTCGCTCGTCTGCATGAATTGATTGACACGGGAAGCGGCATCGGGAAACATCAGCGGCAACAAAATGTGACTGCCAAACAACTTTATTTGTGAGAAGTGGCATTCATGAAATATTCATGCAGGCAAAAAACCCGGCTCTGATGCTGTCAGTCCGGAGGAGCTGCTGCCGTTCAGAATATCCAGAATATCCAGACACTGGAGCTGACGTCGAGGGGCTTCAGGATTTATTGGGCTGCCTGCCGGAGTGGATAAAAATTGAGGAGTGCAGTGCAGCCGGCAATTGTTGCAGTTCGATGACAGCGATCGACGTTGTGGCAAAGAGTGCAGCTTAAACTATTTTTAAGTGAGCCGAAATAACAAAAAACAACTTTTATTAGTTGCTTATTTTAAATGTATAAAAAAAAGACAAAATATTTTTTAGTGAAATTAGTTAACACTTGAATTAGGCTTTGTTATAAAAATGCAAACAGCACATTCCAAATAATACTAGTCTTTCAATTTACAATTTTTGAAACAAAATTTGAAAAAGGGAAATATAAAACCAAAAACCTTCATTTTCCTTGACCTAACAGAATGAATTTATAAATTTTTAATTTCCTCATAAGCCCTTATCAAAAGGGTTTATCAATTCCTACGCCTTTTTTTTATAAATTTTTCCCTGTTTTCTCTGCTCTTCTTTTCCAACTTTCAACCCAATTGAATCTCATCTGGCCTCTTTACTGCACGACTTGCTCCCGGTTTCGGACAAATCGTTTATTTGGTTAGCTTAGGATTGACCCACATTTGACACAGCTCAAGTTTCCCCTGCCACTAGAGCTCCCAGCGCATACGAACTCCATGTTTGTCCAAGTTGATGGTCCCAGCTACCAGATCTCGGCTCACAGCTCACCTCACGACCTTGTTGGCTAGCATTGGGGGAACAAGCAGCAACCGAAACCAGGCGAAAATCACACCCAGAGAAAAAAATAATAACAATAACATTGGGTAGATGTTCTAGAATTTTAAAGCAATCTAAACTAACACAATAATAATCTTACGAACTGTTACATTTTGTATTATTTTATGAGGATACAAAATGTTAACTCTGTTTTATAATAAAATTTAATATTATTACTATTGAATTTACTGTTCTTAAATTTTATAACATAACCTTTGCAACGCCAACTTACTAAAAATGTTCAAGTTTAAAACTAAGCTGTAGGTTGTTAACCTTTTGAGCACCTGACTTACTGTATTCCTTGAATTATATTGTAAGCGAGCACTAAAAATACCTCTTAAGCTATTTTAAAATGGTGTGTGTAACTTTAAGTTGGCATAAACCAGCGCTTTTGTGGTTTATGGCTCTAGTTTAACAACATCGATTGAGTTTTTCTGTGTGCAGAAGCAGAGGAAAACTTTTAAGGCGACCAAGCCGATGGCATTGGGAAAACAGCATCGATGTCGCCCGGCACCACACAAACTATAAATTGGCTTAAGCCCCGGACCACTCGACCAGTTTGGAGTGTGTTCCCATTCTCGACTCCCTCAAAGTTGCTGGCCAGAAAAGTGGGTTCCATATCCAGGGGAATTCGGAGGAGGTGGCTACAACGTTTGACACTCTTGAACTTTGATGTACGGCACTCAATCTCTGACGTTGAACGCCGGCTGAAAAGTTTCTTTGTGGCTTGTCATGTCTTCCATTTGATTTGCAATGATTTTTGCTAATTTTCCATGGCATTCGCTTTGACAAGTTTTCAACTTTTGGCTGGCCAAGATTCATTCCCACGACATCTGCAGCTCGTTCGAAATCATCGTCGTCATCGGCATCAGAAAATTTTGCCCAATCCCGATGGCAAACCTGTTTTTTAGTTTTGCCCATTTTTGTGGTTGCATAGATTGCATGGGGATCTTTTCTCAAAGTGCCAGGCCAAGCCCCATTATTATTATTGTGATTAGGATGAAATTAGTTTTTTGTCACGGCAACTTTATCGCTGAATCAGCTGCAGAAAAGTGAAAACTTTAACGACCAGTGAAAATCTTTGGCATTACCTTGCACAATGGGGACTTCCAAGTTCGGAAAAAGAATTGTTCAAGGAAAATAAAGGGGAGGAAATGGTTTAATTTCTTCATCAATTTCGCTTTGACGAAAGCATTAATCAAAACTCTACTCGAACGGAACGTCAAAATGAAAATTCGCTTTTATCGTCGTCATCATTAGGGGAAAAATGTTGACCTCCATTGGGATTCGGTCGCCAATTAAAAATTCATTCGCGGAATTCCCACTTTAATTTCCCTTTCTGCAACCACTAACCTCTTACTGCTTGATGTTCGTTTTAAATAATTATTAATTGCGATTCCAATTGCGTTTGTGTTGGAAGTCCATCGCAGCCATTGCTTTTTTCCCCACCAAAATCTGGCAGCGAAACGGCCGACCTTTACCAGTTTGAATTTCACCGCTTTTCGTTTAATTAAATCCAATCAAATAAAAGCGCATTGAACTGGTAATACCCCAAAAGCTTTTTCTTCTTTAGGCCAGAAAACTTTTGCAAGATAAATAATTAAAACAATAAAAAATAAATATTAATAAATGCATTTAAAAAGATACAAGATATAGTTAGTTATTTTTATGTTATAGTTAACATATTATCGTACACCTCTTACGCGTTTTACATTAAGTTGCCTACTGCACACTCTTGGTATGCTAAAATGGCACATTGTTTTTTCTAGTGTACGTTGTTCGGCTCGGGTTTTTTCTATGCCCTGTTGTTGTTGGAGGAAAACATTCTGGAGCATCCTGTAAAACCAACGAGCGTAGAATAATACTCACTCCCCTTCTCCCTCTTCTTTGAACGATGAATGCTCAACTATATGCTTAACAAAGCCTTCTCCAGAAAGTTGGTCTTAATCTCAGCGAAAAATGGAGCTAAATGAGACGGCACTTGCCCGATTTGCATATCAACCGTTCTCTCACTCATTTGCCAACATAACATTTCTGATTCATGGCTCTGTATTTACAAAGTTATGAATGTGTACTTCGCTGCAAGCGACAATAAGCATTTTGTTGTTATAAGGGAAAGAAAATGGATCATACTGGATATTTAATATTTATCTAAATCAACTAATAAATTGAATAGACAAATTAATTAACTACTCAAGCATCTCTGGTTAATTTGTGTGTTTGTTCGTGCTTAGCAGTATAATTTATTACATTAAAAGCCATCAAATTCAATTACGACGGAAACGCCTGTGGTGTCTCAATAAAAGTTATCCCTACTCCGCGTTTATTCATTGTATATACATCCTAAGGCTATTTAGCACTTCCACTAATTTGTATTTAGGTTCACGGAGATGAGTTTAGTGCGTTCGTTAAATGGAGTTAAGGAATATACTTAGTTAAACCTAAGCACATTCTCTTACTTTATATTTAGGCTAAATAACTCAAAAATTGTCGCACTTAATATGATGAATATAATATATATTATTTTTAATATATATTATTTAAAAAGCCAAAATTAAAATAAAATCAAATCTTTAATAATTTATACATATATGTACAAATGTATAAATATTTTTTGAATATAATTTAAAATAATTTGTATTTAATATTATATTTAAATACAAATACAAGACACAAATTATTGAAACTAATTATTTTTCGGTCATATCCTTTACAGACACATTATCCTCTATAGCCTTCTCCACTTCCTTCTGCGTTTCCGGGTCTGACACATGTATTTGGGGAAAAGCATTTGGTTGTTCTTTCAAAGCCTTTACGATAATAGGCTCTAAATCTTGCCACCAATCTGTCACATAGTCGCCAGCATAGTCTTGATTTTCCACGGATGCGGAATCCTTCTCGTCATCCTCACACTTCTTTATCCTGCGGCAACCTCCATTGTTTTCGAAGATGGCGCCTTCCCGGCACCCACATCCATTTTCGCAACGATGCAAGCACGTTTCCTTGGGACCATGGCATCCCTTGTGGCAATATTCAAAGCAATCGCGGTTGAGCGTTCCCTCGCAGTTCCGGTAAGCGAGTTGTTCCTCGCGACCATTGGTTTCCAGGAAAATCTGGCAGAACAATACCACCAAAAAGCAGAGCTTCATATCGAAAAACTTTTGATACCAAAACAGAAAAAATTAGACCGAGACCTTGTAATACTAGTTAAAAGGGAATAAGTGAGTAGAACAAACTGATTAGCTTGCGCTCTAATTTTTAGATCATATACTAAAATGTTTCATTTTGGCTTTACACGTATTGGTTTTTGATGTACCTAGTGTTATGATCCTACATTGATATATATTTGATATTGAGTTTTGATGTATATTATAAATAAATTCCTTAATATTTAATTAAAAAATTGTATAAATCAATTTTCACTCGAAGGATTTTAAAGTGTGTTAGGAATATTAAGCTGATGGTGACTTCCTTGTGGATTTTTAAAGGATCATTTGAATGCGGTAAAAGCCCACCCAAAAAATTAATCCAAAAACAAGCAAGGAAACTATAGTTACTGCGTGTAACATAACTAACTAAGTACCTTACAGTAAGCACTATCCTCGAAGTTGTAAGGATCAAACAATACAATAGGACAATCTGGTTAGAATAGATTTTTAATAGTTAACTCATAATTTATATTTATATTTTTAGATATATTTATCTTTTTGAGATTTAAGTACAAGGGATAGTTTCTGTTTTTTATAACCTTTTATCATTTCAACAGCATACCTTTAACATGGTTTTTGAAATGAATAAACAATTAGTTTAAATTAAACTTGTAAAAAGAATTTGACAGAGTTTTAAAACAATCTTCAAAATCTTTTTGTTAGTATTGACTATGGCTTGACAGATATTTTTAGGGCTCAATATTTTAAGTGTCCTCCTTGTTTCAGCGCAGGGTTAGACACGGTTCTCGACAGAACCTTCTTCTCAATCGATTCGCAAGGCACTTAGGCACTTTAACTGGTTGCACAGCTGACTGCCTTCTTCAAAGTGTAAATTCCCTACGGGTCCTGATGCACTGCTGCGGATTCGGCGCTTCCTGCATCTCCCTGTGACTTGGCCAGTTTCAACTTTCGGATCGCTGCCTTAATCCCTTGGCGGTGGTCCACGTGGTCTCAGAACAGTCTCGAGAAGATTCGGACCCGGCTGATTCTTGGGCCTAGGAGTAGGTGTCAGAGAGCGAGTGTGCGGAGCCAGCTCCTCCTTCTTGTGGACAGCCGAGGTGGCAGCACGTCTAGCCCGGATCTTCTCCTCCATCTTGCTGGGCACCATGAAGCAGTTGGACTCCTTGTAGACCGGCTTGCGGCGATCGTTCCACGGGAAGGTCCACTGAATGGGGGTGAAGTCGCGGCGCCAGGGCTTTCTCGGCTTGAACCAGCAATCGCAGGTCCAGTCCTCCTCGCCGGGGGCATCGTCATCGCTATTAATAAACACCACATTAGGAATTATATACAAAAGTCGGTTAAATATAAAACTCACCCCCTCACATAGACGCGAACGTAGTGCGAGTTCTTGCGGAACATTAGCAGGGCTTCGTTGAAGGTCATCTCCAGAGCAGGCACATCGTTGATCTGGGTGATCTCGTCGCCCACCCGCATTCCCGCCCTCTTGGCCAACCCGGTGGGCGAGACATTCAAGATGGTCAGCGGCTCGAACTGATCGCTCCCGCCGGACACCTCCATGCCCCACATGGAGTCGTAGAAGCTCATGATCCGGCGATCCGTCTCCACGGTGTACGTCATCTGGAGCTCGTACTCGACATTGTCGAACGCCTCCGAATCGTACTTGGGCACCCTAATCTTTGAGTCGAACATCGTGGTGATCTCAACAGTGAGTGTGGCCCTTGGAAGCTGGCTAGATGAAACTGAATCCCAAGCCGGTGGAATCGGACGGGAGGTACTTTATCGTCTGGCGTTAATCGAATTGCTCGCCAGCTTTTATAGACGATTATTTGGCAGCTAAAACGGATGCGGATGCAGGGACAATGTCAAGGGGTTCGCCCAATCGATTTGCCAAGTACAGTGGTGCTAAACACAAACATGCAGAAGTTCTTAAAATACTTTCTTTTTATTCCGGAACTTCTGATCTTACCATTAAATAAATAATGGCGTTGCAAATCAGCTCTAAGATCGAATTTTCAGCAACTGCGAACTAATAAAAAAGTGTCCCTACTTGAAGAAATTTTTAAGTTCTGTTTTTAAAGCATCTAATTCCTGATTCTTCCTGACTAATTAGTTTAAGCCTTGTTAAAAGGAACCTGAACATATTACCTAGCCGAATTTATTATGACCAGTAGTTTTGGCTTAATGGAAAAAAAAGTTTGTAAAGTGTATAGAGGACTTTGTTTTAATCATTAAAACTTTCTTGGATTTCTTTTCGTTTCACTTGTACCTCTTTGTACTTTTCACCTGTAAGTGCTACTCACTGTGTATCGGGGGAAAATCAATGCGATTGATTTGCATTTAATTGTTGTCTATTTTTAGTGGCTGTGATTTTGGCTGACGGAAACAAAAGCGACCGTCCGACTATGAGGAAGATCCCATGGCCGCTTTTGGCCATTGAAAGTGAAGCCGCCTCGAGAGCCAAGGGAGCAGCCAAGCATCCAAGCATCCAAGCAGTCAAGCGACCAAGCGACCAAGCTACCAACCAGCTCCAAGTCCAGTTCCTCCACACACCGCTGGCCAAGTGCTAACCACTTGGTCCAAGCGATTTGATTTCACTGACCTCAATTATGGCTGCAGTCGAGATGGTCCGAGGTTGGGCAGTTGGGAGACCTGCAGACCCGAGGCTTCTGCTGCCGGACTATTGAATTATTCATTTTGGAAGCCGGGGGAAAACAGAGAGGAGAAACCGGCCAACAAAAGCCCATAAAATGGTATTGTCGGGGGAGCAGTGCCAAATGGCAAATGGCAAACAGCAGCGACATCTTGCCTAATTACAGCAGCTCTTCGGTATGGATGTGCGGCCTTCCAAAGCGTATTTGTCTAGCCCGAAATCTTCTCTCTATCCAGAAGCACTTACCAGCTTGTCGGGGCTTATGCAATGGCATTCTGCCTGGGATTTGCATCACTGAGCGTAGCCAGCTTTTGTTGTCATGGAATTTCTTAGCCACAATGGAAAGGATTTCGACCATGGAATTGAGGTAATTACTTAGCAGGTGCTGCGCTTACTTTGCAAGCTTTTATTTTTGGCAGTATCTTAAACTTAGTCACGTTCCCGGGGCATATAATTGTGTTCACGATCCTTGGCTTTATCGAAAATTTAGCAGTCACGATTATGAGCCCAGTTTCCCATATAAACAAGTGTAAACGTTTCCCGCTTCTAAAACAACTAAAATGAAGGTTTTTCTACGACTGCGTGAGTATTGAAAACTTTATAAAACTAATTTCTAAAACAAGTTTATTTCAGTTATCGTCACACTTTTACTTCTTCTGTTATTGGACAGAAAATTAAATCGCATTTTGTACATCAAGAAACGATTGACCACTTAGTGTCCACTTTCTTAAATAAACAATATTTATTATAAATATTATTTTTGTGTACCAAATTGTGATCATATAATCTTTGCTTGAGAATATTTATTTTATTTTTGAAAACTTTTTTAATAATAAAAATATTGAAAACCTGTTTTTCGGACCGGACATGTTCTAACTTTACGTGTTCTTTATATTATGGTCTCAGTTTCCCTACATTTATAGGTTAAGCTGTCATATTTGCGAAATATTTTCTGTTTTTAATTATTTTGTCCAAAGCAGAACTAAATAGATTGGTCTCACATTTAATCTATAAGGTTCTTTGTGTTCTAGCATTACCATCAAAAATTAAAATTTAACAGATCAGTAATGCATTCCATTCATTAAATTTGTAAAGTCTAAAGTTTAAAACTATTCAATTAAATTTCTGCGTGTGATTTCCAATAGGTTTGTATATATTATATGTTTAAGACTGTACTGTCTTCTTTGTTACCTAGTAGTGGCCATGTAGCGTTTGTTTATTTGATAAAATATCTTTTTAAATTATTTTCTTCACCAAACTTTTAAGGTATTTAAAAAAATATTAAATAGTTTGTTTAATATTTAATAACATAACAAAAATTGTAATATGCCATTTAACGGTTAATAAAAACATGTATGCTATAAAAACGACAAATTTGACGGTTGTGTTTAGTACATTCAAAATGGTGAACCGATAAACAAAAAATATGTTTAATTCCAGATCGTTAACATAAGGCCTTATAATCCCAACGATTGAAAAGCTCATAATATAGTTTAAGTTTTGCGAGGTAGCCACTTCCTTAATTTCATCGGAGACTATCAATACATTTCAGCATTACAATTTTAGCCAAAGTCAATATTAATGTTAGCTTGTACTTTTGTACTTCTGTTTGTTGCTACGTAAACGAATCTCTCAGTCGACATTTAACTTAAAGTTTTGCTATTGCAAATAATATACAGAATAAATCGGACGAGATCAGACCACTACATATAGGTGCCATAAATTTAATAAATATTTAAACAACAAAGAACATTTAAATAAATAATTTCTAAAGTCTTATTCATAATTTTTCAATTATTTATTATCGGTAAAAATATTTACACGGCTCATTTTCATTATTTACGAAATCATACTGAAGCAACGCATCTGAGCCGCATAATCCTGTTAAGATATGGATTAATGTGATCGTAAAGTTCCTTGATGGTATTCAACAGACATCTCTGGTTGCCAACGATCTTTTGCAAATACTGATAGGTTAACAACCCAAGTTCGGTAAGATCAAGGCCCCTGGTCTTCATTGGATTAAAATTAGAACATGCTGCTATGCTCTTAACACTTGGTACTGCCTTTAGGGCTAATGAAGTGAGTGCTTGGATTCCCTGGTCAACGCATGCGTCAAGCCTATCGAGATCGACTTTAAAAGATTCCACTCTTGAAGGAAGGAGGGACGCCAGTGCCTTTAAATATTCAAAGTAGTGGTAAAAGAAAAGTTGCTTACTGCATTACCAAACTCACAATTAAACTGAAGGCGATTAAGGAGACTTTGCTGGTCCTCATGGTTTGGCAGCTTCGATATATAAAGTATACTTCCAAAAGTTCAACGCGCTTTTTATAGCTTCTGGCTTAAGCGAGATGAACCGATTAAGAACGCCTATTTGCAATAATTACTAACCTTAATAAGTCTTATGAAATTGTTTTCCCTTTTTGTCCTTAAGCCAATATATAATTAAAACGTTAATTTTTAATTAAATTTTAAACCCAACATCCCATCTCTTCTTGGTATTTTTAAACACAGCCTTCTATTTAAAAAGTTATCAAATATCCCCTGAGGAAATAAAAGAAATGTCATAATTTACAGATTTTATTTAAAGCCGTTTTATTTTATATTTCTTTAATAGTGATACGCCCTGGCATATATCAATTTGTTTTGGATTATACATACACATAGCATAGGTTTTTATTTCATTTCCTTTAATTTGCTCCGCATTGGTTCTGCCCATTTTTCTGACATTCGACACAAATGCCAGGCAATCATCTCTTACATACATTGATATATAGCCGATGTACATATTTAGATAGATTTTGAAATGTATTGTACCATATACGCATATATAAGTTGAGTTCCATGCTCGTTAACTCGCTTTGCTAATTTATAGCCTTTTATTTTTGGTGTGTGCAATTTGTTGTCGGTAAATTCAAACTTGACCAAAATAGGATATACATATAGGTATCATATAATATGCTCGTATAATGATTATTGTAATTACAATTCTCTAATATGTTACAATTCGAAATTAATTCAATAGTTTAACAAATGTTTACATTTTGCTACAATTAACTCAAACGAGAAACGCCGACTCAGTTCCGAAACGATTCCCAACGGAATACGTATTATCCGATCCAGCAACGATCGCTTAACGTTCCGTGTCCTTTCCGGACACAAACGAAAGCGATCCCTTCAACAAGTTTTGGGAGCTTCGTGGCTTGTGATCCGTGCACAAGTGAAGCCCCAATTGATCCATTTACCTGACCTAAGCTCGTGCTTCAACCGAAACGCAAAACGCAAATCAAATTTTCAATTCTTCACGCAAGCAAAGCAAAATTTCGGTTTAATTTTTAGTTGGGAAATGTACAGGTGGCCATTGCGTACTAATTTAAGACTCTTATCAAAACTACAATTGGTTGTTACGTAACTTGTTGCTTGAAGCTTTAGCAGGTGGTTCCGAGTGGGAGCATTGTAGAAGCGAAACTGTTCGTTTTTTGGGAGGGGGTGTCTGCGGGGGAGAAGCCTTAAAAGCCGTCAACAGTTGACAATGTGGGGCAGCCGTTTTATAGCAGCGCCGATTTGATGGTTTGTAACTCTTGTGTGTAAAATAGTTTCATTCGCATATAGTTCTTACTGCTTGCTGCTTGTATATATACTCGTATAGATCTAACAATAATCGTTACCTTTATAGAGAGATTTCGCAATTCTGCTGAGCTTACACCTCACGACTCCTATATCCTATATACTGTACGGTCTTTCTTTAACACACACATATTTTTGGTATCATATTTACTCCGGCGGTTGCCTGCTCGTTTAAGTTAAACAATACAAGATACAAGTACATGAAAATTTGTGTATAAACAGCAAATATATAGGGTTTTATACATTAATTTCTTTATATATATAGTTCCTCCATTATATATATGTCTGTATTTTGCTTTAGTTTGCTCCTTTAAAATGCATAAACGTGTGTGTTGGTTTGCATTACAAGCTTTACATAATTGTCGCATACTTGGGAAAACAACATACACTAAACTGATAAACATAATATCACGTGGAAAACCAAACTAAACGATCTTTTAACTAATACCAAATATTTATACAATCGAATCCAACGAAAACTATTTACAAAATTGTCAAGAAACTTAACCGAAACGGGTTCTAAACAGTAGGCTATCGTGTCTGATTGGAACTGCTGGTGCCTACTTTTTGGCCGTGGCCAACTAATCTCGAAATACATAATAATCCATAAACGGTTGGTTCAACTACTTAATAATTACGTACGCTTTGCATTTGGTTTCTCTCGTCTCATAATCTGTGATTTCCTCATTCGATTTTTGAATTGCTTCCTCAGCTTTGCCCTAGCAACAATCTATCCTCTACTTTCTACTTCCGATGGAATCCCTCAAGCTATTTCAATCATTTGCCGGCTGCTGCCCCCTAGTCGGGTTGCGATCTCCGCCTGACCAGCCGCCGGGCGATATTCAGGCGCTGCAGCCAGCCATAGCCTGCGTCTCAGTAAACCAAAACGGACTCCATCGTGATCGTATCTCATTTGCTCGCACTGTTCGCATTCGCCGCATTGGTGGCCTGAATCTGGGAGGCCGTCTGGCTGGCCGGCTCCAAAGTTCGTCGCGCCAGGCGTGATCTTTTAGGGAAATAAATAAGTTAGTAACTTAATTGAGGAAACTTTAGAGTTCGTCTTACTTGATCTGCCCAGCCAGCAATGGATTGATGGCATACAGCCAGTCGTGGACCTCCTTGTCACCAAGGGTCTGCAGCAGATAGCCACGATGTTTGGTCACAACACTGTAAAGATATTCGAAGATAACTGATTAATATCAAAGATAACTCATAAGTATAATAATAAATATAAAGTGTCATATTAAAATCTGAACTAATTGCGTTAAAATATAATTCTTTCTTTGTTTAAATTACGACTTTATCCATCAATACTTTTTAATTAAAGAATGAGAATTCAAACCCACCTGAATGTGTTGGGTATCTTGACCATGGCCGCCTGGTCCTCGCTGCACTCCACCTGGGCGGTGGCCAAATTGAGGACGGCCCGCTCAACGGGATCCTTCTCCGATCGGTAGATAAACACGTAAGGGCGACGAACAATCTGTTTCAAAATTATATTAAATTGGAATTGCACTCTTTAGTTAAGGTTAGAAGCTGAAAACTTACCACCCAGCGCTTCTTCCAGCCAGAGCCTCCATGCTCAAGGACGTTCAAGAGACCCTTGCGGGCGACCACGGGACTCACGCGAATCTCCTCCAACTCCGGCACATAAAGACGGAGGGGCAGAGCCGGCTGAGTGGCCGGAGCAGGTGCCTCCCATCCATTGGGGGCATCAGCACGATCCGGTGAACATAACCTGGTGTACGGAAATTAATTTAATTAGCCAGAGCCTCGTTTGAAGTGTTGGATTAGGTTTAGGTTCTTGGATAGAACAGAAAATTACCTGCGTCGAATTACAAATTTGTTGTTTCTAATTGTGTAAAAGAAACCGAAAAGGAAAACAAACAAATAAAATATTGGAAGTTTTGTTTTTGAGTATCTGGAGTTATTAGGAAAATGGGTTTCGGTGTGGGGTTTCTGTTAGTTTTTGCGCTGCGATGATTGAATGGGGGCAATTACAGGGAACCAGCTGGAAGCAATAGCAATACTCGCTTAAAAGGCTTTTGAATAGCTTCAGTTGCCTTTTGTTCGTACGATGATCGAGTTGAAGTTTCTCTATTTGCTGCTGCTGCCAGCTGTATTCATGATTTCTTTGATGACAACTGGCTTTGCAGAGGAACACATTTTGAGCCATGAAGGTGACCCGGATCCGGGTCGCATGAAGTACATTTGGAATCCGTTTCCGGGTATCTGCGGCGAGAACGCTTCTATGGCGAGATGTGCTGGAGTCTGTCCTGAAACCTGTGCCTTCAAATCGCTCAAGTGCCCCAGCTATTGCGGTGTGAATTGCAAATGCAAACCTGGATATGTCTTTGATGAAAAGCTTCTGCTCTGCGTTTTAAAATCTGACTGTCCTCAAGATATTGAACAGCAAGTTGTAGACACTCATCGCGTGTTTCAGTAGAATTTGAATAAGTTTGTCTCTATCGGTTTACAATTTGTAATAATTCTATAATGGCAAAATAAAGATTTCATTTCCCTTATCTGGTCTTCACAGAAGTTTCAGAACTACTGGAAACTTGTTGGAAATAAGTTGACTGACCCAAGCGAATCCGATTTCACAGAAGTTCCAGGTGGAACAGTGTTTTGTATTTTGTGGAACAATTCGAGCTCAGTTTCAAAACTCTCTTCAATGATGGCTTTTCCTCAGCTTTGCTTATCTTTACTCCTTATGGGATTATTCTTTAAAAATTCGCCTGCGGCAGATGAAACCACCGAGACTGAGATGACCTGGCCGGATGAAGTCACAGAAGCCACCTTGGTTGCCGAGATGACCTGGCCGAATGAACGCTCAGAGAAAGGTGCTCAAACCCGACCTTTTTTCACAGCTCGCACCATCGATCCCCTGGATGCTCTGATAGACGAGGAAGAGTTCTTGGATAAGTCCCGTAAAAAGGAGGAATTCAAAGACAGCCTGGAGGCGGAACATAAGATTGTTTACCAGCCGGCTGAAATAAAAGCCCGGAAGCGAAAGCCTCTTCCCGAGGAGAAGCTGATCAAGCAGCCCTTCTACTTCGGCTGCTGTCACAACTCCACGAACGTGGGATGTGCCGGTGTTTGTCCGGAGACCTGCGAGTACCGCTCCAAGTACTGCGTACCGCTCTGCGGACCGCCATGTCGCTGCAAGCCGGGCTATGTCTACAACATTCCGCGCATGGCCTGCACCCTGCGTACCGACTGCCCCAAGGGGATTGTCCAGAGCAAGAACGGGGTCTACAGGGTGTTCCTCTGAGGCGGATAATGCAGTGAATGTGATTGGGTGATTGGGTTAGTGTGATGGAGGTGATGGAGGGGTGGTGTGCTGTGGTGTCGTGCCAATTTCGTTTGTTCTAATAAACCAAGAAAGCCGATGGATGCAAGCTAACTAAGATGGTTGGTCGTGGTGCGCATGTGGTGCGAATACGGGTGGCTAAACGACTACTCACTCCATTGAGTTGCTGGAGATGCAGCTGACGGTCATGTCGGCACAGCCCTCATCGCTGGGCGAAACATCCGACTGGGTTTGCGTATCGTTGGCCTCGCTCTTGGTGTAGCGTCCTGAGGAGACTAAGAAATCAGTATCTGAAGCCTTGGGAAAGCCGATCCCAACCTACCCTGCACCAGCTTCAAGCACTTGAGCATGAGCTCCTGCTCCCGCTGGTTGTACTCGCGTTCTGGAATGATCTGCTGCGGATCCTTGACCGGCGTCTGCGGCGATTGCGGAATGACCATGTGTACGGGTGAGGTGGCAGCTCGGGCGGCCAGGTTGCAAACATCCTTCTCGGTCTTGGTGGTCGGATTCGGGTTGGTGTCCATGCCCAGGCGTTCGCGCAGCAGAAGCAGGTGGCGCATGCGGCCAACCTCCTCCAGCCGGGTCAACTTCTCCAGCTCCCACTGGTGGTCGAAGATCAGGGAGTCGCCCCTTGGCCGCCAGCCGTGCAGGTTCTCCTCACCGCGCACGTACGTGGAACTGGTGTCCAAAACCCGACGCTGGCGCCTCTGCACACCTGCAAAAGGCATCAAGAGAAGAGAACGAGTGAGTGGGTGCCAGCTCTGGGGATTCGACAAGCGAGTGCAAGCGGACTGAGTACGACGAGTACAACTACAATGAGAATTGCTACCTGGACTACCTGCTTCGGATGCTCTGCGCAGCGCCAGCTCGTAGACTCCGGTGAGGCGGTTGGCCTCCGGATTGCGGTACTGTCCCGAGAACAGGTGCTTCAGGGAGCGCGGCCCGGTGCGAGCGTCACGTCCATAGATTACCATGCTCAGATCTTTGGTGATGATGGCCGGGCGGGCGCAGTTCTCCAACTTAGGAACAGGAGACTAATTAGTATAAAACCCAGATGAAATGTACTCTAACCCACCTCCAAGTAAGCACTGAGGGTGATGTAGATGGTCTCACCGCCCTGGGAGACGCGGTTGAGCAGCGCCGAGTTGTGCAGACTCGAGTCCCAGGCGGCCTCGAATCGGTAGAAAGATCGATCATCCCCAGGCACCTCCAAAACCTCGCCGGGGAACAAACCCAACGACAAGACGCAGGCGTCTTCGTCCTGCTCGTCGGATGACTCCGGGGTGTTGCGAATGCGTCCCACCACCAACTCGTTGATGTCCTTCCACTTCACCTCCGCTGTGGGCTCGTGAACGATGGTGATTCGAATGCGTCGCTGGATGCCCTGATGCAAGAGGAACAGTCCGCGGCAGGGAAGATCATCGCTGTGCTCCACAACCTGTTGGAAAAACGGAATAACATATAGGGAACTTATAGGGTTGTTACTCCCAACTCACCGATGGCACGTATTCCCCGTTGGGCGCCAATTCGCAGATCTCGAACCAAACTAGAACATCGTGCTTGGCCAAAACCGTGGAGGTGGGCGCACAGGGTAGCGGACCAAACTTGGGACTGCGCACCGGCTGGCTGATCGGAATGCTCGGTGGCAACATGCGACGTGGTGGTGGTCGGGAAACGAACTCCTGCTTGGCGTCCTTGTGCAACGGGTGCGTCTGGTAGTGTCCGAATATCTTGAACATAATGGGCTGGGTCTTCAAGTACTCGATGAACGATTTGGTCACAGGAACAGTAATCTATTTTTAAAACATAAAACCAATATGAAGAGTGTATTCCGATTAAATGTTATAGCAAATACTTACGTTCTGTACATGGTAGAAGCCTAGAGGAGCGCCCGAAGCTGAGTTCTTAACCGGCTCGGTGGAGAAAGCCTCCTCGTGGCGGTGCAAGAAGCTGTAAAGGTAACCTTTTATAAACCACATACCCAAAGGGAATTTTTAAAAGATTACTTACTTGAACTGGCAGAAGATGTCGGCATATTCAGCGCCAATTCCGGTTGCCTGGAGAACGGTGACCCGGAAGGTGAACTCCTTGCCCACCTGCAGATGCTCGCCGGGCTCCTCGGCGTTCTCATGGCACTCGGAAGCGGAGTTGGAGTCGATGCCACGGCCAGAATCCACATCCTCAAGTTCTGCGAAAGAGGATACATATAAATCTCATATGACAAGTAAGTGAAACCATCAAAGACCCACCCTCCAGCTTGCTGTCTAAGCCTCCGTTGTCAATGTACCGCTGCACATCATCCTTCTCGTTGAGAGCTCGATACTTGGGCTTGGCATCATCCTCGTTGAACACCAAACGAGCTGACTGCTTGACCCCGTTGTTGAAGTCGATCGACTCCTCATCCAGCACTGGCTGCACAGCAATCCTCAGATAGCCACGCACGTCTCCCCGCTCGTTGACAATGGCCACCTTGTGGACCAGCGGCACCGGGTAGAGCAGGTTGCTCAGGTAGATGAACGAGCGACCCACCATGCGGAACCAGGGGAAGCGGTCGTAGAAGGGATCCCCGCCAGTGAGGCTCTCCACGTTGTAGTCCGGAGAGGTGGGACTCATCTCGGCCTCGTTGTGGTACATCTCGCGCATCAGCTCCAAGCGTTGCCTAAAATATCAGATTCAAGAAGTTAGACATACGATTTAACCACTTCATTTTTGAATAAATAATAGTATTAAGTTGCATAGGTAGAGAGGTGCAGGGACAGCGCCACAGGAAGCTCAAACCCAACGGAGATTATAAGCCAAATATGTAAAGCCATGCAACTACAACTAAGGATAGTCTCTACACGTCTATATACAAATGAAACCTGCGGTCAAAGCAAACCTAGAAGGTATCAGATTGGCCAATGTGAGGCGGCCCCGTTCGCTTTCGACTGGTGACTCCACTGGGAGCAGCTGCGACTGCTGGCCGGGATGTGAATCCTGGCTGGGTGGTGCGATCCATCCGCTTAGCGCCTCCATGCCGGACGTATCGAACAGCATGGACGATGGCGGGCTCTCGACATTGTATATCTGTCGCATCAGCTCGAGGCGATAGCTTGTTTGGTGTACGAAAATGATTTCGGGTGGGATTGGGGTTCACGATTTGTGGGTGTGTTGGGTTCGGGGATTCGTAGTAAAAAAAACAACCGAAAAAGTACAAATCAACATTTGTTTGAAAGAAACCTAACAAGCTGTCGGAACTTTTGGCGAATGATGGCGATGAGTCTTGGAGCGTAAATGGTGGCGGCTTGGTTTTCGCTTCGTTAACAGCCAAAGTTACAAAATTAACCAACAAATTCTAGAGCATTTGATAGAAACTAGAATCCATGAACTACAACCACCATGCACGTATCAACTTAAAGTACAATTAACTTAAATCAAAAGCCAGCTTTAAATTTAAGACTTCAACCAAGGTGCAAAGAAGAATGAATGTGAGGGAGGAGCAGGAACTCAAATGGATTATCGGACATTGAATCACCTACCGTAATTTCTCCAGGGACCAGTGGTGGGTGGCTCCGTTCTTGGTATCGGTGACCTCGACGGCCACCAACGTCTTGGACACTGGTGGTGCCCCAAACTCATCCTCCTGGTGGAGGGGAGCCACACTGGAGGCCAACTCTGGTGGCAACGGTGAGTACAAGGTGTCGGTCAAGAGAGTAAATTGGAATTGCACCTGAAATGGGGCATGAAATAGTTAGGATTTTATAGATCATTTATTTAAGAAAGGAAATTCATTAAGGGAATATATTACAATCTTTAATTTTTGTGACAACCTATTCATCTATTCACCTTTTTCTTTAACTCAACGGAAATGGCATTGGCTTCCTTGAGGAATATGGCGTTGCCCCAGAGATCGTCTCGCAAGGAGGTGAATTGGTGGTAGCGCCACTTGCGGAAGGCCCAGGCAGCCAGTCCAGCCTCGCGAGCTGTCCAGCAGGACTCGTACATGGGATTGGCTGGGGATTACAAAATAGTTACAGCAGTGCACTCGCGAATCGATTGATCTCCACTCACTGTAGACGTCCTCCTCCTGGTGGAAGTCCTCCGGCGAGTAGCTACTGTACATAGACATGGTCATCGACTGCTCCTCCACTTGTTTCTGCAGTGCGTCTATGCGGGCCTCGTAAGTTTTGCGCTGCTCCTCGAACTGCTGGTCGGCCTGGAGCTTCTCCCGCTTGTACTGCTCCTCCAGGTTGTCCAATCGCTTCTTCATCTCGGCTTTGAGATCGATGCCCTGCTTCTCGAGCAACTCGCACTGGGCAAAGTTCCAGTCCACCTGCTGGGTGTCCGTCTTCTCCACTTCGTTCTCCGCCTCGTTCTCCGTCTCGATCTTCTCACGGAGTTCACGGGCCTGTTCCGGATTGGTGAAACGGAACACGTGGTTCTTGCCCAGGATCACACGGGACCCAGTCTTAAGGACCTCTGGTTCAACCAACTTGCGTCCGTTTACATAAATAATGGCATCTTTGTGCGGCAGCAGGGTTACGGTGCTGTTTCTATTCTCAAAAGTGCAGTGCTCCTTGAGGATGTGCGATCCTGAGAGCTGAATGTCCTGGGGAACGTTGGCTTCGTGGGTTCCCAATCTGGTTAGGCCCTCCTTAATGTAGTAGAGCAGACATTCGGAGAGATTGGGATCTTCGTTTAGGTTGACCAAATGGGGTGTCTTCTTGGGCGAGAACACGCCCACTGTGATGCCATCTTCCTTGACGGCCACGCCCATTTCGGCGAAGACCGCCTCTCGCTGCACGCGAATCTCCTCAGTTCGCTTGAGTTTCTCCTCCCAAGTCTCGTTTAATTCTTCGAAGGGTAAGAGGGATGTAACGAGCATTATTTAAACAAAAAAATACAATAGTTTTTTAGAGGCACTAACCTGCAATGAGTTTCTCGCTGGCCTGCAGCTGATCCACGGCCATCTCCGTGGTGGATCCATTGCGATTACGCGACTTAGTGGGCGACTTGATCACCGTGGACTTGGTGAGCTCATCCTCTGTAAATTCGAAAGACCAATTAGAACGAGGAACTACGGGCCATTTATTGATCACAAGCGCAGTGATAAGCGTGCTAAGGTTATACGGTTACGAAATACATAAAGATATATCGGGTAGAAATGTTCATATTTTTGTTTTTTACGGAACGAAGCATTGGCCAATGGGTTATGGTTTTTGGGGACTGTTGCATAACTCTGGCATGTCCACTCGCACTTTCGAGCCTAAAAAAGCAGTGCGGACCGCGGGGAGTTGGTGCCTGTCTTTCATTTTGGACTTTGGCAACTCAAATAAATTATTAAACAGTTTTATTTAAGTCTCGTGGTATATTTTAAGGCAACATAAAGAGGACTCGGTTGTGATTATCGTATGGGATAGATAAGATTATATTCGTCCTGAAGCAATTTGTTTGGAAGCTTTGACGATACAGCACAATACAGACATACACACAGAGATATATGTAAGATTTTTGGCAGTGGTTAAACTACAATATCAGTGCGTTTCAAAACTATTCATCAAACTGTCATTGTCCAAAAGGAATATTCGGGTTGTAATAAACAACTATTTTGTTGATCGAAGGAAAGTATTAAGAGAAATGGCGTTAAATTAATCATCCATAAAATATTCCAACATCTATGGATCTTGAAGATATTTGGTATATCAGCTCGCCCAAAAGCTCTGAAACGCACTGTACATTTTTGCATATTTATTGAATAACAATTGTTGCATGTGAAGCCATTGGTTTAATTAGCGCTGAGTTTCTGTTGGCTTTACTTACTATTCGCATCGCGCTTTTCACACACCACTTTGCCATCGGGTCCTAAACGAAATAGGTTTGGGTTTGGTTTTGTTTTTTTTTTTTCTAGCATAACTAGACTAGAACTAGAACTAACTTAGACAGGGTTTTCGTGTTTCGGTTTTCAAGTGTAGCGAGTAATTTTTGGATGTGTAGCTGGGTTTAATGTACTCTAGCTTAGTTGAAGGTACTTCGACTGAATCCAAATGGTAAACACTATTTCAAGACTCACCTTCCTGCACCTCAATACCCTCGGCTTTGAGAAGATCTCGAAGTTTCTGGATCTCCTCCTTGAGTTCGCGAATAAGCTTGGCATTGGCATCTTCGTTGACCACAGCCTTGCACACAATTTGCTTGGCGCGATCAGCATAGCTATTATACATTATTAAAATCTGGTATGAATGAATTCTATTTCATAAAAACAAGAAGTTTTACCGCAATGTGCTGAGGGTTTCGTCGTAGTTAATATCTGCTGGTGAAATGGCTGCAATCATAGCCGTCTTGGAGTTACCTCCCAAATTTTCACGTAGCAACCAAGTCAAGGCTGAATCGCGGTAGGGAATAAAGTCAGCCTTCTTGGAGTTCTTTTTCTTGGAAGCCTACCAAATTAATAAAAAAAAACATTACTAATTGTAAGGGGTAGGACTGCAAAATAATTGATTTAATCGATTTTTTTGATATCCTGGCAACATCGATAACAACTTTAAGAAATTCCAAATTGTTCGGAATAAATTTTGCTTATCTTTTTAGTATAAAATGCAACTGATTAATACTTGGAGGTAAACTTACAGACTGAGAAGGAGCAAGGCAGCGTAAGTAGAAAGTGTAGTTATAGTCTTTTATCTTTCAAGTGTCAAATATTCACAACTTACCACCTCCGCAAGAGCTGAGATAACTTTGCCCAAAGTTGTCAGGGACTTGTTGATGTTGGCTCCCTCCTTTAAGCGAGTTCCCTTGGCCCCAGTGGAATCCGCGCGTTCCGAGCCAGCTAAATCCACCAAGCTAATCTTCGAGACCTTCTCTGTGGTCAAGTCGGTCATGGTATCGTAACGACGTTGGGTGAAAAAGATGGTGAAGACCGCATGCGAGCGGGAACTAGTTTCGTTCATGTTGGTGGCAGCCACAGTTCTAAAAACCGATATAAGATTAACTTAGTTAAGAAACAGCTATACATTGGTACAGTAATTAAACCCACCGAGCCTTGTTGCCTTCATCAATGAGATCGTGGATGTCCTGGTAATCAGTGACGGCCAACTTGGAAAGATCCTCCACATAGGGACCCAAAAGAGGATGTTCCCTCACACGCAGATTTCCCTTGTTTTTGGGATTCAGCAGATCCCTGACTCGCTCGCAATAGATTTCCATATAGGATACCTCAACCTTTAAGTATGAAGTGTTTTTCAATTTGAATCTAATAAAGTTTTGAGGACTTTGAACTCACTGAATACTTGAGGTCATCGGTCTCGGTATCCTGAATGCGAGTAAAGAGATCCTTGCATATCATGGGGATAATGCCCTCCTGCTGCTCCTCCTGCCTGCCCATCATGGTATACGATTTTCCGGCTCCAGTTTGGCCGTATGCAAAAATACAGACATTGTAGCCATCGAAGGAGTGTTGCAGCATCTCCTCGCCAATGTCCTTGTAGACCATCGCTTGTGTTGAGAAATCGGAATCATGGTGCTTTAAAAAAAGGTTTCAAGTTAACTAAATTCCGTCTGCATGATCTTCGGTTAAACTCACATCATGTGACCAATAGGAGTAGTCAAAGTTGAAGCGCTTTACTGACTCGCTTGTGTTGGGCGGCACCTTTGGATTGGTTATGGCTGTTAGAAAAAATATATTTTATTATTTGGCTTAGTAGAATGTTAGAACACTTTTGAGACTCCTACCCGTTGTGGCTCCTGCCATCTCGATGATGCATTTCGACTCCCTGGCTATTTCGCGCGAGTTGAAGGGGCGCACTCGCACCGCCACCTTAACCGACGACATCTTGGCCTGGCTCTCAGTGGGTGTCCTGGTTTCCGGTTAACTGGAGTGAAAATAATGCAAGGGGAATACTTAATGCACATTCGAGTCATTCGAGTGGGCTGTAAATTGGCTCGAGACTTCCACTGTCAGCACTGACGCTTTGTAATTGCCACAACTTTATGGTTATGTACTTGCCCACGATTTGCTCTTGTGGTTGCTCGAAACTATGAGTCATGCCCCCGGCAAGTCGCCAGGGAAATTTGAATTGAAGCCAGGGGTGGGGCTGGGAATTGTTTCTTTTTTCCTGCGGATTCAGACTTTAAGCTACAAGAGACCATTGGCAAATAACCAAGAAATACTGTTTGTTAAAGAAAATCTGTAACGCTTTGGCGGAATCACTAATATAAACATTTTTTAATGATTTTTTTTCTCATAAATTCATTTACAGCATTTCAGAAACTCAAACCAGATGGTTAATATAAAAGTAAGTTGATTTGTCTCGTTATTGTACTTAAATAATAAAAAAAAAAGGGTCCTTCATTCCTGAACTTTGATTTTGTGGTTATAGTGTGGTTAAACCCGCTACCCTCTTGACTCTCACAGACGCACAATCAAGCACTCACACACTTGCACTTAAGGGAAAAAATTCCACAATCCACAATGCTTCCAATAAAAACCAGACGAGTGTCGGCCAATACTCGAATGAGTCATCGAGCAAATACAAAAGGCAGGATAAAGAAAAATACTCACACCCCAATAGGAAGGGGATACCTTAAAAGGCATTTTAATACATTAATTTTATAAAAGAAAACCGAAATGTATAGGAAATAATTTACCTTTAATTAAAGCCAATCAATTACTGGCTTAAAGGCTGGCTGTATCCTTTAGGTTCATTATAGCACAAATAGTGCGATTTGTTTGCAACACTTTTTTATTTTAATAACTTGAGTGATTTCCGAAGAATTTTAGTTCACTTACAAATGTATTAATTTGTAATGTTTTACTTTTCCGTATAACACTCTTTATGTTGTTTATTTGTTCTTTAGTAGTTATTCCACTTGACTAACAATGAAATTCTTTTACTTGCGTACACTGAAGTCCTAAAATATTAGGAGACTAAGCTTTAAAACTATTCCAATGGTTTTGTGTTCAATGCGCAGCTGTGATAACTCCTCTCTTTCTCGTCCTTTCTCTCTCTTTGTTTACCTGACCAAAATACTTTTGTTTATGTTTTTTTGCTTCTTCAATATCTTTTTGACGAAAACGTCAAAGCAATGTGCAACAGCCTGCAGTAAAAAGTCTACAAAGTATTTGCGCAGAAGCGCGGGACAGAAGAAATGTGGAGAGAAGACAGAGAAAGCTGAGAGAAAAGAGAGAGAGAGATAGAGCGTGGAAGCGAAAGTGAGATAGAATATGCAAAATATTTGTGTAATGTAATTATTTCACTTTTTATGATATGCAAACTGAATGGCAATTTTTTATAATTTCATATTAAGTCCTCTTTTCTTATGTCCTGTTCTCAGTTCACCAGGCAAAGGCTTTAAAAATGTGTTCTTCACTTTGTCAACCCTCATTTGCTCTTGAGAATCGAAAAAACACTCGAGGTCCTTCGCGTTACTTTGCTTTTATTGCCCTCTGCGTCATATTGTGGTCTTTTTATGGCTTCCTGCGGGGCAACACGGCGGGCACTTAATGCCATATGCAGGACCTCTAACACTCACACGCGCACACACAATCGTAGGTAATATCCTTCGCTGGGTTCTTCTTGACCTTTATTAATAAATTTTCAAGTTGCCTTTGCCATGGACACCGAGCCAGGGAATCTCTACACTCTACACACTATGCACAATCTTCTGGAGGCCACTGTATACTAGGTGATGGAAAAAGTTGCGAATATTATGTAAAACGAAATAATGGGCTATGTTTTCGAGAATTTTGAAATGTTTGGTCGAGCGAATTGATGAAATTTTGCAAATATATTTTGAAGCATTTACCAATTGGTTTCTGTTTCGTTTCGTTTTTTTCGGGGTATTATAAACCTATAAAACTTAAAATATTTTCTGTTTCAAGAACATTTGTGGTTGCTGCTGATAGCCCGCGTGTTGTTGCTGCTGCATTTCTTGCTCTGGTTGTTCTTCTTGGGTGTAGTTGAATACTAGTATAAAGCTATCCAGCATGGATCGCTTGGAGGTGGTGGCAAAAATTATGGACAGCACCAGAATTGTTGTTAACAATAGGGCGAAAAACAAAAGATAACCAAAAGCGCACATCCGCGTAGCTTTTTCGTGACTTGAAGGATTCTTGATTATATATATAGGTTCCCATATATGTGTATATGTAGGGGTCTGGCTTTCTGTATAACAGCGAAAATTTTGCACTCCTTTTTGAGGGACAAAAGTCGAGACAGTTTAAGTTTGCCACGAAAATAAATAGTTTGTTTTGGAATTTATAAGTTGCTTTACTTGGCTGCGGTTTGTTTAAAACTTTTGAAAACTTTTCGTTAGGGGAAAACTCTGGGCTTTTCTGCACAAAATCGATGGCCAGCCAACGGAGGCCCTTTTAAAATAAATTCGCGCACGACTCGAGACGAAAACGAACTGCACCCGTTAAGGGTAGACGACACAGTGAGCTCTGGGAAAGTTCAGAGGATACGACCAGGCCTCCGTGGAAACGCATGCGCCAGAAATCCGGGGGCGAAATTGGAAGAGCAGGGGTTGCGGAGAGGGGAGGGGAGGGAAGGGAGGAGGAGAGTGGATTGTGTGGGCTGTAAGGTGTATATGGGTATGCGAAAAATTTCATAAATTTCATCTACGACGCTGGTAAGTCCACCCGACTGTCATCCGTCGGCACAAAGAATTTCATTATGGGCGCAAGGTGTCCACTTTTTCAGACAGCCACTGTGGCAGCCCATGTTCCCCAATCTTTGATCTTATTATGAGCTATTCCGCTATTCGACTATCGCTGCCGGCACAGTGGCTATGGCTACCGCCATATCCACCAGCTGATGACGTAAAATGAATTCTTTGTATTGATTTCCCATCGCCCCGAGACGCAGGACAAGCTTTGGCTTTTTATGTTACTCGGTAGGTTTCATTTGTATACACTTCTCCGGCGTAATTACATTGACATTGAAATCCGACGCCGACGCTGTCAGGACGTCGAAAAAGTGAAGGGGCTGGTGGGTATAAAAAGAAGGTTGAGGCTGCTGGTCGAGACATATTGAAGGAAAATACTGGAAGCTCTGTTTTCCCAGAGCAAAAACTTTACCAAATGTATTTAATTCACTTTGAGAATGACACAAGGACAGGGCTATAAAAATAAATTGTATATCAACCTGTTTGTTTAATAAAATATTGCTTCACATTAGCATTGCTTATAAATTAAGTCATATGCTCGACTGAAAAATAAAATGAATTTTAATTATTTATAATGATTTTATTTATTATTATTTTGGTTATTTTCGAAAAACTTATTATAAATGATTTAAAAATACTGAGTAAAGACTTGAAATCGGATATTGTGCCTAACGAAATGGACACGCGTAGTTCGAAAACTTTTGACAGAAGGTTATACAATTTTTTTTAAAGCTTAAATTTTATATTGTGAACAGACTTTTTAGAAATGTTTTATGGCGAATATCGTAACTGAACAACAAAGTAATCCCATCAAAATTGTCACTCCTTTCTATTTCACACATCAGCTTGCCAACTACAAAAACAACAATGACAACAAAAGAATCTACTTCGGAAATTTTGCCCAACGATATGGACGCGGAGTTCGAAAACTTTTGGCAGAGAGTTAGTTGCTTTGCGGCCAACACCTTTCCTTTCGAGGAGCGGTGTGAATTCGTTACAAAAGCCGTGGACTGTAATGCGAGCACCAATGTAGTTCCTTACATGAGACTCCTGGCCTGCGAGCTGAAATGCGTCAATAGCTTTCAGCAAGTCATCTTCATCACGATGTTCGTGGCGTTCTGCTTTGAGATACTGGTCCTTTTGATCTACGTGATCAATGTTTAGTAAGTTTCAGGTTTAAAGCATTGACAAGCCCTTATGATACAAGGTTTTTTTTTGCCTTAACTATATATACATTTTTTTATGCAGCTTATCTATATATGTATTTTTTATACAGCTATAGTCCTGCTCTAAAGGCCGTATCGCGATTCCTCCACATGAACGAGCATTTGGCGGGAGTTACTTTGATGGCGTTTGGAAACAGTTCCGCCGATTTGTTTTCCAACTTGGCAAGCGTTAAGCAAAGCGTACCCGTCTTCGCGAACAGTTTGTCTTCTGGCCTGTTTGGAATTATGGTTTCTGGTGGTCTAATTTGCTATATTTCCCCCTTCAAGATGAATGCCTACGAAACAATTCGCGATATTTTATTTCTTATTTTGGGAACGCTTTTGATGGATTTATTTATAAGAACAAACTACATTGGCTTCGAGGTCGAGTTTCTCAGTAAGCACTTTTTGAAACGTGATGCATAATTCTTGTACAATTTATTGGTTTTAAAAAGTTACGAAAAATTAATCATTTTATTTTCCCTCTGTCTTCTAAAATATAGTTGTATTCATGATCTACATAACCTACATATTAGTTAATGTAGCAGACGTTTACCTTTTGCGAAAGACTTTACACAGTGAGTAACACTAAAAAAAACTTGTTAAGATCTCTAGTCACTTTTGTGTTCTTCTTTAGTAACTGCTGATAAAATCGGTATCCTAAGCGAAAAAGACGAAACCATTGAAAACCAATTGGAACTCAATGAGCTTCGAGCGAAATACGACTACTATTCACAAGACAGAGGGATAGAAATTTATGAAAGATCCACTAAAGTTTCGATAACCAGAATGAGGTTCACCACTAGGAGAATGGTTAAAACACCTCGTATAAGTGTGGACCGCAAGTTGACCAGATATAAAATGTTCGACCTGACTCAGTCAAGAAACAAGGGAATATTTTGGGACTTCCTTCTGGCACTGAGGCCAATTCAATGTAACGCTTGGCGGAAGGCCGACCTTCTTAACCGGGTCTTACTGTTGCTCAGGGCTCCGGCGGTATTACTCTGCACCCTCTACATTCCGCTGGTCGACTACGAAATGGACAAACATGGCTGGAACAAGCTGCTAAATTGCCTTCATATCCTGATCAATCCGGCCTTATCCATTTCGGTTTTTATGTGTGAGTACAATCACTTACATTCATTACCTTACAATTTAAGGCTTCAAACTGGTTTTTACCCCCAAAAATTAAATATTTGTTTGCAAATAATGTTGCAAAATTAAACTTATTTTGATTATGTATTATTTTTATTCTGTGTCGCTCACCAAACTATTACTCAGAAAAGGCTTAATTTTGTGATTGGAAAAGGATGTACTACTGATCAGTTAATGGGTTCCGGTTTCGTTTTCAGGTCTCATAAATGCCAAGGGAAACACTCTTTGGTACTATGCCATGAAGGACCAAGGCATTTATGGGGTTTATTCCCTTGCATTTACTGCGCCGTTAGCCTTTTTAATGATCATACAGTCGCGGACTGACGTTCCTCCAGTTTATCATTGGGTGAGATCCTTTAGGGATACGACATTACTTTTCGGGCTAACTTGGTTGCGAATTTGCAGGCGTTTACGATTATGAATCTGACGGGCTCCATGTTCATAATCTTCCTCTGCGCAACAGAAATCGATAAGGTACTCGAAGTGATTGGAAATCTTTTGAACATAGATGACGACTTCATGGGCGCCACAGTGAAGGCTTTTACTGGGAATCTGGGAACGCTTTTCACCAACACTGCAGTAGCTGTGCACGGATATCCGAAAATGGCATATGCATCCGCCATCGGAGGACCTTTGTTCAGTGAGTAGTTGGTGTTTGTACAACTAGGAATGCTATAAAGCCAGATGCATAGCTATCATCGCAACTGGGAACACTGTTATCCACATCAGAACTTTAGTTGGTGAAGAAGTATCGAATCAAAACCAGATGGCAGAGTATGGGTATTTAGCTTTTGTATTTCTTAACATGGGACTATTTTTAATCCTGCTGTGGTCCACAACATTGGGAGGGTTTGCACGTCGCTCAATGGGAGTTTTTTCATTAGTTACCTATGGAATCTATTTGGTATTCGCCGTCTTGGTTCACGTAAATATCATTCATTCATTTTCGAATGACGCTGAGGTGAAAGCTGCATTTGGCGATATTTAGGTGATGGTATAGTATATATTAAAAGTTTTTTATTAAAAAAACATTTAGTATAGAGATTTTTAAAATTTGTTTATCGGTTATTTTAGATCTTGGAACGCACCTTACTGGGATTTACAACAAAAGTTAATATTTCTGCGCAGAATTTTCCCGGGAAAGGAAAGCACACATGGACATAAAAAAAAACCAAAGAATATCGAGCGTGCGTGGCTGAAGAAAAATGAGCAAGAATGGGAAAAGCGGTCGTTGACGTTCTTTGTTGACTGCGCAATTCCTTTTTTCCACTTGCAGCTTTAAGGATTTTCCACCAGGGAATGTCAATGACAGTTCACGAGCCAAAACATTTCAATTTTCCGCTGCATCATCTCAAAAGCGAGTTCGCCGACTCTTTTGGTAAGGATCAAGCAATTAAAATCGAACACTCCAGCAGACACCACTGCGTATGAGTCATATTTTCTATAGCTGCAAGCAGTTCTTAAATTTAATTATATTTCAATTTTCAAGTTGACGCCAAAACGGCATTTATAGGGTAAAGGAAAGAGGAAAAAAGAACTCAAAACACGGAGACACGTGTATTGAAAACTCCCCGTCGTTTTTTTATTAAAGCCCCCAGGATACCCAAAGCTTAAAATGTATGAGTGCTTGTGTACTCCATTAAGTCTAGAACATAAACGATAAATGCGATTTGGTTATTTAAGTCATTGCAACGAAAGCGTAGGGAAAATGTAGAAAATTTATAAGAGAAAGGACTGGAGGCAGCCTGCCCCACGCAAAAAGCACAAACACAGTCGTACCGCACACAAACACACCCGCAAAGGGAAATGGCGGATGACTCATCGAAGGAAAATGTTCGTGCCAAGCGTGTGAGTGTTGGTGTGGAACCTGGCCACAGTCGCGTCCCATCGAAATGAAACTGCCAAAGAGCAGAGGGCAAGAAACAGAAATAAGGAAGGAAGGAAGAGCGAACCAAGTGGTGAATCATCTTTCAAGAGGCAAGCACTCCTGCCTTCTGCGACGGCCCCTACTTCGCTCCCCCAACAACATTTTTTTTTTTGGTTCTCATAATTTCAAGGTTTGTTTACTCAGTGTTTCTGCTACAGAGGCAAAAACATAAAAAAAAATATTGTTTTTGAAATTAAGGCAAAAAAATTGTTTGACAAATGAAATTAATAAAAACGTATCAATTTATATTAAAACTTTAACAAATAAATAAAAAATTTTAACTTTTACTTGAAACAAGAACAACAAGAACAAATTTTAGAAATTCTAGCTATAAACTAATTTTTTCCTGAAGTAAGGAAATGTTTGAAATATGTTCAGCTAATTTGAACAACTTCATTCAATATCTACAATCAGTTTTGCAAGAGGTTAATTTAAATACTCTGTGGCCACCCCGACAAAAAGTCTCCAAGTAAAGTTAAGAAATATAAACCACAAACTTCGTAAACGTTTTTTACCCTGTAGTTTTTTATTTGCCACGCAAAACAGCCCTACTGCTGACAAGGAATGTTGTAACTTTCGGTGCCTAGCTGTCGCTCTATATATGTAGGATGTAATTTGCACACACGCGGCTGCCAGGACACGTTGATTAGTAAGTGATTCCATTCCGAGCAGTTTTTACTGCCTACTTTTTGGGGTACTGACCACACGTGATGAAGTAGACCGCAATGGGAGGCAGCCACGCCCCGAAAAAACGGGCAACTGCAATAAGGAACACTTAAAAGTGCAGCCCACAGGTAACATAAATCATTTTGGAAAACCACAGGCTTTTGGTCCCTTTCCTTGGCTAGCACAATTAATAATAAACAAGGGAAAATTGTCAGAACAGGAAGCCTTTGCACGACCAGGTGAGTTTTCCCCAACTCTTTCCACTTTCCTCTTTAATGCTGTTCAGCGGAAATTTATGTTTATTGCTTGGCCCCCACTGCGCACTCACTTTTTCCTGTGGGTCCTACTCTTTTTACTCTTTTTTTTTTTGTATAAGTATTATGCGTTATTTATTCATGGTCGCTTTTGAAGACACTTTATGAGGCAGTTCGTTCGCTCTGAGTTCGGAAAGGCGTTGCTTGGGTCTTTTGTTGAGAGGATGGACTTTGAGAATGAACCACAATTATTTTTCAAAGGGGAAGATACTGTGAACCTTGGTTTAGTCTATTATTAGAACAGCAAACAGCAATCACAAGCCAACAAGCTGCCTAAGTCTTCTTCAATCCATTGCATACTTGATCTATCTGTCAAGCTGGTCACTTTAATAACACCCCTTTGTCTGCCTTCATGACGCACAATTTTACACAGAAAATAATCACACTTTTGAACGAATTGTGAGCAATAAATAATAAATAATAAACATTTAATTAAACATATTTGTTTTATAGTTATAACTCCACTCTATCCCCGCTTGATTCGAAGAGCTAAACATATATGCTCTTATTGAACTACATCAAAATCAAGCTTTTATCCAAATTAATATTATTTAAAAATTATTTGTGATTATAAACATAGAACTTTACATGTATAAAACCGTTTCTTAACATAAATATATTTTAAAATTATTGTGTTCCGTTTTATATAATTGTGTATCAGTGGATTGTGGATTATGACTTTAAAGAGGGTTGTACGACATAACTTAAGGACTGCCTTATTTAAATTTACTTGGCAAATATTGCTAAAAATTTTATTAATTATTTTAAAATATTTTTTATATTTTTTATATTAAGTTTTATTTGAAGTTTTAATACTCATGAGATATATATTTTTCCCGCTAGAAATATGTAATGCGCAAAAAGGACATTTGAAGGCGGGTCCTTCGCCCACGCACGATGGGCAGACATCCTGTATCCTGTATGCTAGATATTCTCCCACACAAATTTGACACTTGAATGGGGATGCATTGAATGACTGAGTGGCACCGAGGTGAAGGCTGCCCCTTTGGACGCTCCCCTCTCCCGATCAAAAGGTCAGAAAACAACCGTCCGTCGGCAAACATTTGACTTGGACGGATACAGAGACAGACATCCCCGACAAATAGAGCTCCCCTGGCAACTCGATTTCCATTCCTGACGTCAATTGGCGAGGCGATAACATCGGCGTGGGTCGCAACGCATAAATGCGTCTGTTCTGGGTGGAAAACCTTTGGATGACAGGTTGCACCATATGCTCGGGGAAATTCGCAAACAACAGTCAAGAGGTTTTATTTTTAGCTGTTATAGAGGGGGCGGACAGCTGCTAAAGGACCTCAATGATCCGCAACAGGACGAAAAAGTTGGCTAGAGTTCCCAAGGGAGATGCGTGCGCAGTTCTGGGGCAACTGGCTGTAGAATATTGATTTTTCGCACAATTTTCGAATACAGTCAAGTGAAGTTTTTCCACAATGATTTAAAAATTATTTAAACTGAGGCTATTTTTCAACGTTTTAATTGACTATTTAAAATTTTAATGATAACTACTCACTTTGAAACTTAAACTTCAGCTACTCCTTTTTCTTCACAGGTTTCCTCACACAAACACAAACACAATTGTAGAAAATATATTTATTGCACTTAGGATGTTTCTCTATTTGTTTTGTATTCGTAAGCGCAGGAAAATAAGGGCTTTTTCTTTGTTTCGTTTTTTGGGTTTCGTCAGTGCGGACGATTTTCGAAGATGGCCATTACGCGAACAGGCAACAAACGACTCTGCCAGCGGCTGGTCGTTTGTACCACCATTCGGAAAAACGTGCTGGAAAATTGTTTGCAGCTGCGCGCACGCAAGTTTGGGAAAACTCGGTGGAAATGTGAATTTTCCGCCCCCAATTCCGCGGCAGGCTGACTTTTGTTTTTGTTTGTGCACAGCTGATCCGTTAGTGGTGAGACATTAGTAAGGGCGGCAGTGCTGGAAAATGCCGTAACAAGATTGCGGGAATTTTTCGCTCACTGAGAGTAAACGTACACTCGAAATAACATTTTAGCAATATACAAGTTCACTAAATAACTTTAAATCTGCTTTCCGCACAGCTTGCTTTACGCTGCTTGCCGACTAGACACCAAATCATATTTTATATACATAGGTTAATTGTAATTTTAAATAGAGGCTTGCCAAGAATTATAATTTCCTATAGCTTTTTGCGTAATCATGCGACATTCTAGTATACTAAATATAACTGATTTTTAAATTTAAAATCAAGTTTTTGATCAAAGATGATTGCAAGATTTTGGCTACCAACTAATATTCCTTTAAATAATATGGGCTCAAATAATTCATACAAATAATAATCTTTTCAACAAGTTAGTTGCAAGACTGGTACCAATTTATTATCTGCAACTAAGACTACAATTTGGATCTCAGATCCGCCGGTGCTTATAGATTACACATATATATGATGACTTCTGGTATTTAGCAGCTGAGCTTCTTGGCCTCCTGGAAACGGCAGGAGATGTCGTCCCAGTTGGCAATGTCCCAGATTGCCTCCACGTAGGAGGGTCGCACGTTCTTGTACTGCAGATAGTAGGCGTGCTCCCAGACGTCGATGCCGAAAAGTGGGATCAATCCGGTTGAGGCCTCCAAAGGATCCTGGTTGGGCAAGGCGGCCAGCTGCAGCTTTCCCGACTTCTTGTTGTAGCCCAGCCAACCCCAGCCAGACCCCTGGACCGCAACGGTCAACGTACTGAGCTCCTTCTTGAACTCCTCGAAGCTCTTCCACTGCGATTCGATGGCCTTCTTCAGTTCCTCGCTGGGCTGGCTCTTGTTCGGGGAGAGATTCTGCCAGAAGATGGTGTGATTGATGTGGCCGCCGCCATTGAATCGAAGGGCTGGGGCCAGCTGAATCAGCTTGGTGGTGTCGCTCTTCGACTTGGCCTCCTCCAACTGCTCCTCGGCAGCGTTCAGGTTGTTGACATAGGTCTGGTGGTGCTTTTGGTGGTGCAACTCCATGATCTCCCGGCAGATAATCGGCTCCAAAGCGGCATAATCGTAAGGAAGCTTTGGCAAAGTGTGCTTGCCACGTACTGCCAAACTGCAAGACATTCAGATTTAGTTAGGTTCTACATATGTGCACATATCCTCAAGATCAGGGTCGCCATTGTTATATGCTCTTTGTTGCTATTTATGTAACCAGCCGGCATCGATTTGGCCCTTTTCTACTTATTTTCACCTGCTACTCACCTCGCTGATTGGGTTATTCTACGCGCCACAAACATCTTATCGAATTGTTCAACTGCAAATTAAGTTTACTCCCTATCTGAGTTTTTAGATCCAAATAAAACAAAGCTTACGTTTTCGTTTTTTGCTTCGCCTTTTTGAACTATTTAATTCTTCTAGAGATGGGCGGGCAACTGAAAGTATCGAATGGACTATAACAGTCAGTGATGTAATTATAGTTCCCGCTTGGGATCATTTGTTGTTGAGATATAACTTATTGAAACTCAGCTATTATATTGTTATGCCTATTTAAAGTCGCTTGAATACATTAGAAAAATAATTGGTTTTGTTTTGTGATTTAAAAACAGAGTAAGTACATTTTCCACCTATCGATAGTGCCACTTCAAGTAATCGATAATTTCGCACACTTCTCGAAGCACGCCATCTAAAGGCGCCAACATTCAAATAACCCAGGAGTTGTACGTCTTTTGAAAAATACTCTGTCGGCAGTCACCCTTAAACACAAAAACATAGTACACAATATGTCGACATTTTACATACCTTCCCGTATCAATATCGATATAACCGACAAGCGTTCACAGTACATTCTCAACAAATATCTAGAAACCCGTAAGTCCTTTACTAAATAACCATTTCCAATGCAATGACTCATTTCCTTATCTAGCTCCTGGCGACATGAGCAGCGAGGATGACTCCAGACAAGCCGCTGTGGTTATTGACAACGGATCAGGAGTATGTAAGGCTGGATTCTCCACCAGGGACACTCCCCAGGTGGTCTTTCCCTCGATCGTGGGAAAACCCCGTCACCTAAACGTCCTGGTGGACTCCCTGATCGATGATAGTATCATTGGCGAGGCGGCGACCCGCAAAAGAGGAATGCTCACCCTAAGATATCCCATTGAGCACGGTGTGGTCAAAAACTGGGATGACATGGAGAAGATCTGGAAGTACACATATGAGCAGTTGCGGGCAGATCCAATGGACTATCCGGCTCTGCTTACGGAGGCGCCACTGAATCCCAAGATTAATCGGGAGAAGATGACGGAGATAATGTTCGAGACCTTTCGGGTGCCAGCACTGTACGTGGCCATTCAGGCCGTGCTTTCCCTCTATTCCACCGGACGCACAGTGGGCATTGTGGTCGACTCCGGGGATGGCGTTACCCACACAGTTCCGATCTACGAGGGATATGCCCTGCCCCACGCCTGCATTCGGGTGGATTTCGCTGGCAGGGATCTCACGGAATACCTCTGCAAGCTGCTCCTGGAGCGGGGTGTGAAGATGACAACTTCAGCAGAACGCGAAATCGTTCGGGACATTAAGGAGAAACTTTGCTATGTGTCCATGGATTGTGCCCGGGACTTGGAAATGGAAAAAGAACTGGAAGCGAATCTACGGGAAGAGGAGTATACTTATGAGCTGCCCGATGGCCAGTTGATCACTTTGGGCGCCGAGAGATTCCGCTGTCCGGAGGCCCTTTTCCAGCCCAGCTTGCTGGGTCAAGAGGTGATGGGCATCCACGAGGCCACCCATCACTCTATTGTCAACTGTGACATGGATCTGCGCAAGGATATGTACGGGAACATAGTGCTCTCCGGCGGAACAACCATGTTTCGGAACATTGAGCACAGATTCCTGCAGGAACTCACCAAAATGGCGCCCCTGTCCGTAAGGATTAAAATCAATGCCAGTCCCAGCCGCAGGTTCTCCGTTTGGACAGGTGGATCCGTGCTGGCTTCACTCACCAGCTTCCAAAATATGTGGATCGATGGCATGGAATACGACGAAGTTGGTTCGAGCATCGTCCATCGAAAGTGCTTCTGAGACCCATGAATGTTAGACTTTTAGTTGAGTTTATGATAGGCATTGTAAATATACATATTTTCTAGGTTTTAATTAATGTTGGAGTACGCATTTTTGAATTATGTATTTTCTATTTATTCTATTGGATTTTAATTGTTTCCCAAAATTCTCCATAATTTGTGTGTATATAAAATATGCTGTGATAGTGTCAGAGCAAGGGTTATCAGCATTGTGAACAGAAAATAATGTCTATGTACAACCAAAAACGTTTTTAACCTTGCGGTTTAATCTCTTGGTCCGTAACAAATTTGGTTGTAAATTTCATATTTCATTTGTTTTTTTTTAAAGGGATGAGGTATGAAAAGTGTAAAATCAAATACATTCCATACTTCTAAATACAGTTGTTACAGTTTACCTTGATTATTGATCGCCGATGAAAGGCTAAAAAGGGTCGGTAAAAATCTTGTTGTATTTTGGGGCATATTCATACCAATTATTAACTTAAATGAAAACTAATGTAATTATACAGATGGGGGAGACCCTATTTTATTTCACTGACCCGTCTTTCAAAATGTAATTTAGCTCATAATTTCATAAAATCTGATTTTGAATTGAACTGTATTTAAGTTAACAACTGCCATGTGCTTCCAATTTAAAGGTAACACGGCAGAGTACTGGAAATATGTTATTGCTATACCCTTACAGTGGTGAACAAAAGTCAGAAGTTTGCAACTCAGAGACGGAGACATTTCAGAACCTATTCTTGATAAGCACCACAATCGAAACCGATCTATACAACTACATTTGTCTTTTGGTTTCTCTGTCCGACAATCTGGTTCTATATAAACTTGTCTCTTGTTTTTAAAGCGTTCTTGCTGAAACTTTACCAAAAGTTGAATAGTTATTGCACCCAGTAAAAAAGTCGGAACGGGCCGGATAGGACGACTATCGAATAGCTCTTATAGGAGAGATCGAAAAATGAAGATCATAGAAAAGATCAAAAATCTTTATAAATTTAAGGGGCAACATAATAACATCGTTTTTTATCATCCGGTTTTTTTTGTATATAGAAAGTTCATAGAAAACTCGTTATAGCTTCGATGTTATTAGGCACCATGCAGTTTGCTCAACAGCAAGGTATTGGTTTCGACCATAGGTGTTTACAAGTTATTTATACAAAGATCGAATTGCTATATCGAACAGAATACCATAGAAAAATGAAAAAGAAAGTAAAATTTGTAAAAATTAATTATTTAGTACATTTGTTCGCTGACGTAATAAAGATCGAACTAAAAATAGGAACAAATCTTGATACTATAGATTTGTAATGACTGCAAGGGTATGTAAGCTTCGATCACTTATTGTTTTATGTATTATAGAAACAAATAAATATCGAACCAAATTATTGAATGTTAAACCGAAAAAAAGTAACTATGATTTTTCCATTATTGTGATTAAATAACAGCAAGATTCCCCAGAATAATTTTAATGAATTCCCCGACTTAATTATCTAATCGACAGAATAAAGTTCAAGACCTCTTTTGGTGCGCACATTGATAGCAAGAACGAATACATATTGCCAAATGCCGCCTCAAATTCTCAATAAAAATGCAATTATTAGCATCATAATACGCTGACAACTGCTGCATTTTGATTCTAATTAATTGCGAATTTATTAAGCCAAACGGCGCATACGAGAGTGTACGATTGCCACATCTCAGCGACAATCAAACACCACACAGTAACCTTAACTTCCTTCCAGTTGCACGTGCACCGGCGACAAGAGTTGCCGACAACAAAAGCCGACTTCCAACTCGCGAAGCGTTCACCTTCATAATCGTAATCATAATTGTCAAGCCCCATCATTTCGCAGTCAGCTGCACTTGAGGCCGAAGGCGCTTTTGTTTGAGCACTTCACTTGATTTCGATCACGGATCCAATCCGCAGAAAAGCTTGTTGCACACAAACAGCACAGCGCGTGCTTCTCGAGAAGCAGCTGCAAATGCAGCAGAGCCATGTGGATATAGCCTTAGCAAAAGCCCTTCTAAACGCATCTAAATGTTAATGTTTTACAGCTCAAGCACTTTAAGTATTACCTAATTATTTAACGACAATTTTAATTACTTCATGTTTTCCATTTTTACATTTTGACTGTTTGAAAGTGAGATAATTTAATGATGATTTGTATAAAATTGACTGCAAGCCTCAACTCAACAGCTTGTCCAAAAGTATGAAATTAAGGAAACATATATATCATACTACATACTCTATGTACTTATATTTCAGGGTTGGTCCAATTAGCAATGTCTGCTTAACCTTTGTAGACTTATTTTGTTATTTAACAACAGAATTGTTAAAATTTGTTTTTTATGCCCTTCAGCCTGTATTTTAGCATGTATGTCTTGAGTTAATGTATATGTGGATTTTCTAGTTGGGACAGTTTGCTTGGGATTTCACCACTATATTAATAACATCCAGGATTAAAGTGCTTAAAGTCTATTGCTAACAGATGCAGAACTGAGCAGCCACTCCATATTGTTGGTATTCTATGGGTTTGCTATTATTGTTCTTGTTTAAGAAGCAGGCTTCAGGATTAAGGTAGGTGACCATAATAATTTTTATGTATTCTAGTCTCACAGTTTTGAAGCTATCTTGCTGAAACTTTACCAAAGGTTGTGCAGTTATTGCACGCTGTATATAAGTCGAAACAGAAGACGATATAGGATAGCTCCCATAAGAAAGATTGAAAAAATATCGGGAAAAAAACATGTCAACATGTTTTTTCGATATTTGGTTTTTTAACTACTATTGAGTTTCGACTTTAATTTTATCAAAATTGGATTACTATATCATATTGCTGCCATAGGAAAGATCGAAAATTCTATAAATCACTAATGAAAACAAAATAATACCGTTGTTGTTTTTTATAAGTAAAAATTTTCTTGTTTGTTTTATTTATTTCACCCATAAAATTTAATTCGAGATTCATGAGTCCTTAAAAACACACCATCTGGAAGAAATCATGCCAATATGATAAACAGCAACAGCGAAGTAATTTTCTCCCGTTGTTTTTTCGATTTCTTGCATGGCAATTAAAAAATCGAACAACCATATCACATAGCTATAGTATGGAAAATCGTCGAATATATAGAAAATATATGGGCTTCGGTTCACCATGTTTTCATCTTGTCTTGGTTTTTCATTGTAATACAAAATTTATGTTCTGCATATTTTGATGGTGTTTTTAAACTAATCAAGCCATCTGGGCTGTTTTCAGTGGCAAACTATTACGCGATCGGCCAGGTGAGGCTGGATATTGAGATACATTCGTTTTGGCAGCTGCTTGAAAGGGTTTTTCATGCCGAACAGATATCTGTGTCATGTCGCTGGCGGTGACTGATTTGATTCTTTGTTGCTGACTTCTGGATCCAAGGTTGCGTAATTTTATCACCTCACTTTGCTCCTGCAGAAGAGCTACTGCAATTTAGTAAATTGTTTCCATTTGGTTACCTCATGGCTAACGCGGATTTCTGTATCACGGTTGGACCTTTCTTTTTCGTATATATTTATTTTTTATTAACCACCCGAACACAGATGAATTCAAATTCGTGGGGCTATAAATTAAAAATGGACATGAAGCACAGCATGGCAGTTAGTTGGGGCCTACGGAGATGGAGGAATCTTTGTGTCAGTTCGAGAGTCGCTGCTTCATGAGCTTGAAGTCGGATTTGGCCAGGTTAAAATGTCTCCGCATCGTCTGGGGTCTGGATGATGTCGCCGCAGTCGCTAATTTCATATGCATGCAATGGAGCGTGGTCTAATGCGATGTTGTTTGCCGCAGATGCATGTGCACGTTCGATAGCCTGCAGGTGATTCTTGCAGTTCCGAGGATAAGGGGCCTTTCCTTCTCCAGCCGCAAACCAAATACATACATATATTGCTTGTCTTATCTTCGATTGTCTGACTCAACTTTATGTTGCCTTAACTAAAAAATATTTAACATTTAATATTCAATATTTTCCGATTCCTTATTATAATAAATATGGTTTCTGTGACCTGGAAATGGAAGTCCTTGTAGCCCCAGGAAGTTTGAATGAAACTACAAGTGATGTTTAGCACCATTTGTTCGGTATTCAATGTGTTAAATGATAAAGTTCATTTAGTCGCCTAATTATTAAATTCAAGTTCAAGGTGCGGTGCAAAAAACCAACGTGGGGACTTTCTGTAAATGAGTAGTTTTCGTACACTGGGTACACTACCGGAATGATCGTAGCAAGACACTACAATATCATCTAGTGCTGATATGTACAAATGTACTTGGGTGCATTAGAAATATAAGGTGAGAATGCCAAATAAATATGAATATCCTAGAATTATTTGAAATATGAGGTGTGGCGTGGCCTTCGCTCGGAACTATGGATGCCAAGTAAGGGTTTGCACGAAGATTAAATTAGCAGGAGGTCACTTCCGCCAACGACGAAAAGGTTGAGATAGAGATGAACAGTCAGAGTTTTTTCATTCAGACAACATAATCTAAACACAAGAAAATTTCTTTTTTGAAATATCAAATATGTTTTTCTACACTTGCTACCAAACGTTTGTTGCTGAGCAAAAGAAATGAGTAGGCAAACTAAAAAGTTAATCTGTAAGCAAAATAATTTTTATTTTAAACATCGATAAGGGATCGATATTTTCCGCCAAAAACTTCAAGCACATCGATTTCTGCGAGCATAAAAAATCATCCACCTCTAATGTAAGGTTATGCGTAAAACACGAGTATCGCCGCTTAGTAAAGAACGCGCCGTTAAAAATTCTCGTTATTTTCGGTTCGACGACGTTATATTATTTCAGTGCCGGTATAATATGTGATAAAAGGATACTCCCAAGTCGATACTTATTCAGAACGTGCTTAGTGTTGTGAGAGGCTACTAATGTGTAGCGGGTCGCAAATGATACAAACAGACGATCAGCATAAACATAAATAAAATATTTTCATTATCTGTTACACAGTTACTAATTCAATAGATACTTTATTACGTTAACTGTTACGTACGAAATGACCAATATGACAATCTGGAATAAGTTTATGCTTTTATTGTGGAAGAACCTTATCATCCAATGGAACCATAAGTGGAAAACTATCTTAGAACTGGTGTCGCCAATTTTTTTTGCCCTGATCTTCGTTGTACTCCGTTATGCGATCCCAACGAGTTCGGTTAGTCTCCACATTGACGACATTGGGTACAATATTGTAGATTTTTCTAACAAAGAGTAAGTTTTTCCTAGGATAATTTAAATAATTTTTTTAATTTATTTGAATTTAACCACCCCGCAATAAATTTAGGTGGCTTAGATGGCTTGTCGATTTGATATTTCTTTGCTATTATTTTGATTACAAAAATTGTTGATTTTTTACTGATAAAGGTTTATATCAAAATAAGTTCGAAAATAAAAACAAAAACAACAAGAAAGGAAGCTAGATTCGGCAAGCCGAAGCTTATACAACCTTGCAGTCTTCAAAAATGTCGAACAAAATACATAACGGCTAAACACCATCGAAGCTATGACGATTTTTCTATTAATTTTCCATATTTTCGACTATTGGTCATATAGCAGCAATATGATATAGTCATTCAATTTTGATGAAATTTAATGTGTAATTCAATAGTCGTTAGAAAAAATTATTCCAAAAATCATGATTGTCTAAAGAAAAACCACGACTTTATTTTGAAAATCATGCTCGGGGGATTTATAAGAACGACGTTATATTCTTGTACCATTATTTACAAATACATATATTTTATGATCTCTCCTATGGCAGCTATATGATAGAGTTATCCGATTTTGATAAAATTTAATCCGAAATTCAATAGTAGTTAGAAAACGCCATCTGGAAGAAATCAAGTCGATCTGATCAAAACGGCGTAGGAATTTTTTATTTCATTGTCCCGTATGGAAGCTATGCGATATAGTCTGCGGATCCGGCCCGTTCCGACTTATATACTGCGTGCAATAACTAAACAAACTTTTGGGAAAGTTTCAGCCAGATAGCTTTAAAACTAAGAGACTAGTTTGCGTAGAAACGGACAGGAGGACAGACCGACAGACGAACAGACTTACAGACGTATTCAGGGGCGGATACAGGTGTCTGCCTGGGGGGGCGATCAAAATTTTTTTTTAAACAATGCAAGTAGCAGGTGGCAAATAATCAAAAATTATACGCAGTTTTATTCAAAACACTCTGTACAAATAAATTAATTAATTTTAATCTAAATGGCGAATTCCATTATTCTTTTCCCTCTTTTTAAAAACTTTTCTATAACTCTCTCGATGTGAATACTGATTTCGGAATGCGTATGTAGCAATGCTAGGCTAGTTAGTCTTAGGAGGAGCGATAGACAAGGGAAGAAGTAGGGCAAGGAAGGACTGGCGACACGCTGTAACACGCAGGTTTCCGAAGTTCACGCCAGTGAAGCACCTTTTTCAGAAGCTGAGGGGGGCGATCGCCCCTATCGCCCCCCCTGTATCCGCCACTGGACGTATTTGGATTCTGATCGTGATCTTATCGAGAATAAAAATACTTTATGGGGTCTGAGGTGTCTCCTTCACTGCGTTGCAAACTTCTGGCTTTATACTTTTTGTTCTGCAAGGGTAAAAAAATTAATAGAGTGGGTTTGCCGCAATAGCCGACCAACTAAAATTAAGGCTAATATTGAAAAGCCATATAATAATCGTAAAATACCACGCAAGTGGGAAGCTCTCATCTAAATTTATTTATAGAAGCCTTCAAATATGTAAACATAATTAACTTGAAAACTATAGTACAGCCCATCTGAGATGATTGTGAGTATAGGAAGGCAACGACAAAAATGTTTGTTGTCTCCTTTTTTAGATTTCAGTTTAATTACGAGGCTATACAAGTTCTTACCCTGTTTTTAGAATGGTTAACCACAGGTCAACTTTTTTTTTTTAAAAGCAAATAAATTATCTCTTATAGACTACTAGGTTTATGTAAGCTTTAACATTCATAAAAACATATATAATTAGTTTTAGAGAGGGTTGGAGGCTCGAAGTCTTCAACTTACCCGTGTACTATTCACCTGCGAATGATGTATTGGATACATTTCTCGGCGACAATTTGTACAATATCACCCTCATCGCATCGAAAAACGCCGTTCAACTGGAATCGGATGTGATCCAAAACAAGGCCCTAGCCGGCATTCAGTTCGATGATGCTTGGGCCAATCTTACGGACAGAATTCCAGATGATTTTCGCTTTGCTCTTCGATTTCCATCAGAACCCAATTATTGGCGTACAAACGAACTGTTTCCCACAATTGATCTCAGGGGACCCAACCATGGCAATCCGAGGTATTTTGAACAGGGATTCCTGGCTTTGCAACACTCCCTTTCCATGGCCTTCATACGGGACAAAGGCTACATCGATGACATGCCGACACATATGCAGTACTATCCTTATCCCACCTACACAAACGACAATTTTATCACCTGGTTGACTCTGTTGCTTCCGTGTTTCATCGTGCTGAACTTCACTTACCACTACATGGGTATGATTAAGGTAAGCAGTGGCTATATCCGGATTGAAGGTTTTACACCACAATACTTTGAATTTCAGTTTATCGTCGCAGAGAAGGAGAAACAACTCAAGGAGATTATGAAGGTCCTAGGATTGGGGAACTGGCTTCAGTGGACTGCTTGGTTTGTCAAGTTCCAAATACCGCTTACCTTATCAGCCATTTTCATCACCGCAATTCTCAAGATCGACACGAAAAATGGCGCCATTTTGCCAAATACTGATCCAACCGCACTGCTCTTTTTTCTTGTCGTATACTTCATTGCGAACACCTGTTTCTGCTTCATGGTGAGCTCCATGTTCTCGAAAGCCCGCAGAGCAACCACTGTCATGGCCTTGGTAAGCATCCTTGCGCTCATACCGTACTTCTGCACATTTCATAACGCCAGCCTGTGCCCTAAAGTGGTGTGGAGCTTAGTTCCGAACTCGGCCCTGGGACTTGGCTTTAAAGTGATCGTGAACTTCGAGGAGGTTGGCGATGGTCTGCAGTGGAGAAGTATGTTCACACCCGCTTCCGAGGGCAATCCCCTGACCATGGGCGTCGTTATAATTACGATGATGGTCTCCAGTGTAGCCTGCATGATCATTTGCTTGTATGTGGAGAAGGCCATGCCGGGAGGCATTGAAGATCTGCGCCCCTGGTATCTTTCATTTACCCAGACAGGCGGGAATACCGAAGGACAACTCGCGGAGGTGGAGACCGTGCGGCTGAAGCAACTGGATCCCTCTTCTTTTGAAGCGGTTTCGGAAAACAAGCAAATCGGGCTGAAGATCACCAACCTCACGAAGCGCTTCGACGACAAAACGGCGGTCAAGGGCTTATCCATGAACCTGTACCAGGACGAGATCACGGTCTTGCTGGGGCACAATGGAGCCGGCAAGAGCACCACCATATCAATTTTGACGGGAGCGATTCCGGCGACAAGAGGCAATGCCATCATAAACGGCAGTGATATTACCAAAAACGCCGAGGAGGCGCGCCGGTCTATAGGAATCTGTCCACAGCAAACTGTTCTCTTCGACGAGATGAGTGCGTCGAACCACATTCGATTCTTCAGCCGGATCAAGGGACTCCGCGGAGAGGCCGTGGAGATGGAGGTCACGAAGTACCTAAGCATGATCGGGCTGGAGCACAAGGGGGATGTGGTCTCGTCTAAACTGTCTGACGAAATGAAGCGCAAGCTGTCCGTCTGCTGTGCCCTGTGCGGCGGCTCGAAGGTGGTGCTGTTGGACGCACCGAGCTCCGGGATGGATCCGTCCGCCAGGCGGCAGGTCTGGGATCTCCTCCAGAAAGAGAAGTTCGGACGCACCCTGCTGTTGACCACGCATTTGATGGACGAGGCCGATGTGCTGGCTGATCGCATTGCTATCATGTGCGACGGTGAGCTTCAGTGCCACGGCACCTCCTTATTTCTAAAGAAGCGATTTGGCTCAGGATACCAACTGGTGAGTGTTGACCCGGCCCAAAGTAGTGGGGCATAGTTAATTTACTTCTGAACCTTGCAGACCATTGCTAAGCGCAAGGACTGCAGCACGAACGAGGTGACGGCCCTGCTGAACAAGTACATTCCGGGTCTGAGGCCGGAGCGCGACAATGAGACCGAGCTGTCGTACCAACTGCCGGATAGCCTGTCCCCGAGGTTCGAGGAGATGTTCAGCCAGCTGGAGGAGCGTTCAGAGGAACTGCACTTGAACGGCTTCGGCGTCAAATTCAGCACGCTGGAGGAGGTGTTCTTGAAGGTGGGCGTCGATAATGAAAGCACAGAAAATGATAAGAACCCAAGCGGAATGATGAACGGGAAGGAACAGCGTAAGCACGGTTTGATCTGGACCTCGTACCTTTAACTTGAATAAGCTCAATTTACTGATTTTAGCCCACGATATCTTTGAGGACAGTCTGCAGCCGCTACAAGGACTACAGCTTCTGTTAAATCAATGCAAGGCCATGTTCTTGAAAAAGGGATTATACACTTGGCGGAAAAAATATCTCTTGTTCGTTACACACGTCATTCTGTTGATCTTCCTGGTAACCTCTTTCCTGAACATCCTCCCGACCTACGATCAGAGTCCCATGACAATATCGTTAGCCCAATATCCCTCCACTGTGAGTGTTGTGGATATTTCTGAAGTAGGAAGCCACTCATTGGAATACAAGATGGGCCAGGAGTACGCTAATCTGGTTAATTCGTATGGCGGCGACCACAAAGTGGAGTTGACGGGCACTAAAAATTTTAAAGTAGGTAGATATCCTGACGCTCGGCTTTTTAATATCTTATATTCTTTTCTTTTAGGACTACATTTTAGGGATTGGAGATGCAAAACAGACGGGGATCAACCCGCGCTACCTCGTGGGCGTTTCTATTTCATACTATGGTATCGCTGCCAGGCTAAATAACCAGGCTTATCACGCGGCTCCTTTAAGCCTCAACTTGGCTCATAACGCTTTGGCCAGGGCGGCAGTCCATCGACCTGTTCGTATCGAAGTTACTAACGCGCCTCTGCATTATTCCAAACCCTCTAAAGATGGATTTGGTCAACTGAGAGAATGGTATCAGAGAAATTACCTCTCGTACAGTCTGTGCCTTGGCATGCTCTTTGTGTGCTCGATATACGTCGTGCTTCCGATTGAGGAGCGCAGGTCCAACGCTAAGTTGCTGCAATTTGTCGGTGGTGTGAAAGCATGGATCTTCTGGTTGACACAGTTTGCTAGTGATTTTGCCATCCATTTAATAACATGCCTAATTGTGTTCATCCCAATCCTTTTCTTACTGGAACCGGGATATTTGGCTCTTAGTGAGCTGGGCATCTTATTCATAGTGCTGATTATCTTTGGTTTTTCGGTTATACCGTTTATCTACCTAATGTCGTTTTTCGTAAAAAATACGCCTACAGTTTTTATTTGGAATGCTTTGCTTTTTGTTTTTACCCTTATTGGCTATACAGCAGCGGCAATGAACGAATTTAAAATACATTTTGTGTTCAAATTGCTGTTCAGTTTGTTCCCCCAGATATCCATATTAGGGGGTGTATCCAATGTTTTTTTCGTCAGGTTTTTTGGGAAACAAAAGTGTACTAGTGTTGATGGAGATACAAGCTGCAACTCGGAACCTTTTTATGAAAGTGAGTAAAAAGTATGAAGACTTATACTTTTGCAGTGGGTATTTCAGTCAGAAGTTTGTAATATAGCGGAGAAGACACTTCCGACTTCATATAAATATTATCCATCTGTGGGGATTTATAATTTTATCGCTCTGAAAGTGTTGTTACTATAGATTTGTCTAGTCGTTAAAAAAATGTAACTTCTATCTGTTATACCCTCCTCACTACAAGGGAATAGAGTTCACTTTTCTGTTTAAGTCAACGATATAAATGAAATGTAATGTACCATAATATTTATATTAACTATGTTTCAATTTCCAGATTCTAATTTGTTATTAACGTGGGAAAGTCCTGGAGTACTATCGGAATTGGTCTCCATGATTTGCAGCGGCGTATTTTTCTTTTTCATCACTTTATTGTTGGAGAGTCGGGTGATCCAGACGCTGATGTTTAAAATGCGGCAAAATCTTAAGTAAGAAAATAGTTGGCGCTTGGGTTAATGTTCCTCCTTTTCACACAAACGCGTATTTCTGTATTAGAAAAACAGCTCTGCCGCCCCCAGAAGGTCACTTGGAGGAAGACGTGGATCGGGAGCGAAGTCGCATCCTTTGCTTAACCCAGGACGAGGTGGCATCCAAGAAGCTGGTGATGGATAGACTCACAAAGAACTACGGCAAATTCCTTGCTGTTAATCAGGTGTCGTTTTGCCTAAACGGGTAAGGTTTAAAACTAGTTATGTGCTTAGAAATGTTTTTAAAAGTAGAAATATTGGATTGCAGTTATACAGCAAGCAAGTTCAATGAATTCTGAGTTTAAAACACATTGCAAAATACTTTAAATACCCTTGCATTTCAGGTGTTTTCAATTAGGTGAAAGAGACACGTTTATACCCCATGTAATTCTGTCTGTCTGTATATTTCGACGCAAACTAGTACCTTAGTTTTAAAGCTATCTGGCTGAAACTTTACCAAAAGCCTTCAAGTTACTGCAGTTACTCTACCAATGCTCATTATGTATAGTTGTTATTTAGTGGTAATAGTTTTCTAGTTTTCTGAAAAAGTCATAGACTTAAGTTCTAACTGAAAGGGTATATTTGCTTCGGCGCACCTGAGCTAGCTTCCCTTCTTGCTATAGTCTAAAATATATCAAAGACCCTAAAACTGTCCTCATAATTCTCCTTCCTTTGCCACTCAGTAGCGCCGAATGCTTTGGATTGCTTGGAGCGAACGGAGCCGGAAAAACGACCACGCTCAAGGTGATGACTGGCGAAGAGCGGATCAGTTCGGGGACCGTCCACGTCCAGGGTAAGGCCGTTGGGTGGAACATGAGCGGGATCTACCAGGTGATCGGCTACTGTCCACAGTTCGACGCGCTACCAGAAGCTCTTACGGGTCGGGAGGTGCTGAGAATTTTCTGCCTGCTTGGCGGAGTGCGGAGTGCGAGCATCAGGCAGGTTTCCGAGGACCTCGCCAGGTCCTTGGGCTTCTCGATGCACCTTGACGAGCGAACGGAGTCCTACAGTGCTGCAAACAAGAGAAAGCTGAGCACGGCCATCGCCGTGGTGGGAAGTTCCTCGGTGGTTCTCCTGGACGAACCCTCATCCGGCCTGGATCCGGCGGCAAGGCGCCAGCTGTGGAACGTGGTCAGCCGCATCCGCGACTCCGGCAAGTCCATCATATTGAGCTCCCACAACATGGAGGAGGGTGAGGCGCTCTGCACCCGACTGGCCATTATGGGGAACGGCAAATTCCTCTGCCTCGGGTCCACGCAGCACCTAAAGAGCAAGTTCTCCAAGGGCCTGATCCTTAAGATCAAGGTGAAGGAAACCAATGCCGTCATAGAATTCATTAGGAGCCATTATCCGCATTCCGTTCTCAGGTGGGTGAAATATTTATTTTGATGGCCTTGTTGTGGTAACTTATCGTTTGTCGCATAGGTATTCTACCCTGGGTCTTTTGACATTCGTCATTCCTCTGAACGAGGCCAAATGGTCGGGTCTGTTCGTGGTGATGGAGGAGAATCGTGTCCGGCTGGGTGTGGAGGAGTACTCGGTCAGCCAGACTTCGCTGGAGGATATCTACTTGGATTTGCTGGAAACCAACAGGGATCAACAATAAGTTGAACTTATATATGATTTGTTCTCTGTTCATTCTTTTTTACTTGTTTTTTTATTTTAAATAAAAAATGTATGTCCTATATAATTTGTTGATTCTTTTGAACTTTTCAGTGGCAAACTATTGCGCGATCTGGATTTCGAGATGCATTCAGTTTGACAGCCGCTTGAAAGGGTTTTTCAACCCAAACAGATATCTGTGCCAAGTCGTTGGCTGCGGTGACTGATTCGATTTTTTATGGCTGACTTCTGACTCCAAGGTTTCGTAATTTGATCACCTCACTTCGCTCCTTCGGAAGAGCTACTGCAATTTAGTAAATTGTTTCCACTTGGTTACCTCATGGCTAACGTGGATTTCTGTATCACGGTTGGGCCTTCTTTTCTCGTATCTATTTATTTTTTATTAAACACCCGAACACAGAAGAATTCAAATTCGTGGGGCTATAAATTAAAAAGGGACATGAAGCACAGCATGGCGAGTGGGTGGGGGCAGCCAAGGGAGTGGAGGCTTCATTGTGTCATTTCGAGAGTCGCTGCTTCATGAGCTTGTAGTCGGATTTGGCCAGGTTGAGATGTCTCCGCATCGTCTGGGTCTTGGATGATGTCGCCGCAGTCGCTAATTTTATATGCATGCAATGGAGCGTGGTCTAATGCGATGTTGTTTGCCGCAGATGCATGTGCACGTTCGATAGTCCGGAGGAGATACTTGCAGTTCCCAGGGTGAGGGGCTTCTCCTTCTCCGGCCGCAAACCAAAATAAATAGCTCGTTTTGGTCACCCAGCCCCAGCCATGCAGCTTATTGAATTACTTGTTGATTTGCCCTTGAGTCATATCAAATTAAGTCAGAACGAAAATGTATGCGAACCTGGAACGGGAAAATATACCATTGTTGTCAAAGGAAGTCGTGGTTCTTTATACCCTTAAGTAATGTTGTTGGTACAACCTTAATATTAAAATCATATTTTTTAAGTACGAGTTTCCATTTTAAATTTAAATACAATTTAAGAAATAATCATCAGAATATCAAATGCAGAACTGTTTGGAATTTTTTATTTGATATGTTTTAGTTAAGTTAGGTTTTTTGTTTTAATGTTGAAAAAGTAGAGTATAACATAAGGAGTTTCCAGTCGTGTTCCTATTGCGCAGATGCCAACAAAAACAATAAGTTGAGGGGAAGGTCTGGATTTTTCCCTTGTTTTCTGATAGTGAGTCCTGTGGCAATGAGTTCATTATCCAAACAGCAACGCAATGAAACAGACCTCTCGCCTTCGCTGGATTTGTGCCTGCGGATTCGTCATCTCCGTGTACTCACTGTACGTGAAAATGAAGCTGCAGGAGGATGAGAGCTACAGGCCTCTGTGCGATGTAAACGAGAATATTAGCTGTTCCTTGGTCTTTAAATCAGAGTGAGTTAAATAATCTTTGGCGAAATCACAATGGGAAAGTTTTGATTTTCTTCTTGAATCTCAGCTACGGTAATGGATTCGGTCTTAGTAAGATAACCAAGTTGAACCCGCCCAATGGAGTCATTGGATGTGTCTTTTATTCCATCTATTTTTTTGAGCTGTAAGTAAGACTTTTGATACAGGGATTTCATTTTTAAATAAACTTTATCTACAGCTTTTTTTGAACTTAAGTGGTTGTGCCTGGCCCAATTGCTGGCTTGCACTTTGACACTCCTGCTTTGTCTTTACCTGGGATTCCTGCTGGTGTTCGTCTTTTATGACTGCTGCTTGGTGTGTCTGGCAATTTATTTAATACACACATGGCTTTTTCAGGAAGTTTTAAAGCGCTACAGAAGACTCTATATGTAATAAGTTCAAGCCCAACTGAAAAATACATTTTAAGCCATGCTGAAATTATGAAGTAGATAAAGGGTTAAGTTGCGCTACACTAACCAGTGAGTTATTTTAAGCTGTCGACGTGTTTGGGCCAAGATCTTCATCTTCATCATTCGCTTTTGACCCGCACGTCTGGCTGGAAGCAGGATCTGGAGCCGGCAACTTCCAACTCCCATGACCAAGCACGTAGTTGGCAATTAATTCTGCACGTTCCCATTTGCCAGCAAAGGCTGTGATCTGTGATCTGCGATCTGCGATCCGCGAATGGCGCTACTGCCAACATAGTTAGCCAAGTTAACAAGGTGGGCGGACTGCGAAAAGCCAGCGCAATTAATTTCCCATAAGTTCGGCGGGAATCTTTTCGTGTGGGCTGAACAACTATATCAATGAATGGGTGGGAGTACAATAAACATAGCCAGTTTCCAGCGCGGCCTTCAAGAGTTATGATGCTTCTGTGAAAAAGCTAATTAGATAGTTCCTGAATTGCAGAAATTTATTTTGGTCTTCAATCAAAATATTTATTTTGAGTCAATTAGAATTTTCAATTTCATGTTGCCAATGAGAAGGGAGAAAATATAGCTTCTGAGATTTCTGCCTACTAAATGAATATCTACGATTTGTTTTTTTAAGGCAAAAAATATCAAAATATTTCCTTTTACTATTATTATTAAATGAAAAGTATTAAGATTGCTTGCATTTTAGTTATCTGATAAGTAAATTGTAATGCTTTATTTGCTTTATTATGCCTTAAGCGACATATATTTTTCAAACGAAATAAGAATACTTTTTGTTGCGGACTCATTAAAGTTAATGCTATCAAAGGCGATTTTTCGTTGCCATTGATAGTTTTCGTTAGTTTCGCATCAAATTGAGCTGTCAGCTGGAGTGAACTGGTGATCTCCATTTCAAGCATAATCAATAAAATACTGATTCCGCTGATTCCCGTAGTATAGATCGTCGGCATACCCTTCTCCACAATCTCCATGCCGATCGGTTCGACCCTTCTCCACCCAGCAGACGCATCATCTGCGGATCCTACTCCCAATTGGGGTCGCCGCTTGCACGATCTTCTTCAATGTGTCGCTGGGCTCTTTTTCTATTTCATTTTTTTCGTCGCTCCGACAAGACAAGGCAAACAAATGCGAGCTTCGTCGCTTGTCACAGCTGAACCAACCACTCGCTTGGGCGAGTGAGCTCACATTCACCCGGCGGAGTGACGACCGAGTAGACTACTTTGGGCCAACGCAACAGCGGATCCCGAGGCTTTCGGCATAGGTACAATCGCCTCCTCCTCCACCGCCTCCGCCTGGTGAAGATGTGCGCCAGAAGAAGGCAAATCAGCTCGAGACCGAAATACCCTTCACGTGCCATCTGGCGACGATGAGGTGCGGAGCGGAGTGGAGTGGAGTGGAGCGGGCTCAGATTGAGATTTTTGCTTGGCTTGAACCGCATAGAATCAGTCACCAGCTTCTCCGAAGACGATCGTATGTGGCAGCCGCAACAGAAACAGCAACAGCAGCAGCAGCAGCCAGCTGTTGTGTCGGTTGCCACACGCTCCAAAAACCACCTCCGACTCATAATCGAGTTCGTGTGTGTGCATCCTAGACTTTCAGTTTTTCAGTTTTTCAGTGGATCAGCTTTTCAGCTTGTCGACTCTTCGGTTCGGTTTGCCACATATAAATACGCCATGTGGGGGCAACCACAGATCAGTCAGAATTCGGCGCTGCTCCCAAGCGCTAGCCCCATCCCAGAGATTCGATTCGATTCGATCGGTGATCAAGCAGTCGGTGGTCCAGCTCCAAGTGGAATATGTTCAAGTTGCTCGGTTTGACGCTGCTCCTGACGGTGGTGGTGGTCCTTGGTCGGCCGGAGCCACCAGTCAACTCCTATCTCCCGCCATCCGATAGCTACGGTGCCCCGGGTCAAGGCGGTCCAGGTGGTCCAGGTGGTCCGGGTGGTGCGGGCAGGCCCTCGGACTCGTACGGTGCTCCTGGCAGCGGCGGCGGCGCTGGACGACCCTCGGACAGCTACGGAGCTCCCGGCTTGGGTCAGGGTCAGGGTCAAGGACAAGGACAAGGTGGCTTCGGCGGCAAGCCCTCGGACACGTATGGTGCTCCTGGCGGAGGAAACGGCAACGGCGGTCGTCCTTCGAGTAGCTATGGTGCTCCTGGTCAGGGCCAGGGTCAAGGTGGATTCGGAGGTCGCCCCTCGGACTCGTACGGTGCTCCTGGCCAGAATGGTGGCTCCGGCAGCGGCGGACGACCGTCGAGCAGCTACGGCGCTCCCGGACAGGGACAAGGCAACGGAAATGGCGGTCGTCCTTCGAGCAGCTACGGTGCTCCTGGCGGCGGAAATGGCGGACGACCCTCGGACACTTATGGCGCTCCAGGCGGCGGCAATGGAAATGGCAACGGCAACGGCGGTCGTCCTTCGAGCAGCTACGGTGCTCCTGGCCAGGGTCAGGGTCAGAATGGTGGATTTGGCGGTCGTCCTTCGGACTCTTATGGAGCTCCTGGCCAGGGCCAAAGACCCTCGGATTCGTATGGCGCCCCGGGCACTGGAAATGGCAATGGAAACGGCAACGGCAACGGTGGACGTCCTTCGAGCAGTTACGGAGCGCCCGGATCGGGTCCTGGGGGCCGTCCGTCCGACTCCTACGGACCCCCAGCCTCGGGATCAGGACCAGGTGGCGCCGGAGGCAGCGGACCCGGTGGCTCGGACTACGAAAACGATGTGAGTAGCTGGTAGTTTGTGAATACGGTTTTCTGGTTTTATCGGGGATCACTGGGTGAAAAGGACCAACGCAAAAAAAAGTTAAGGAAGGGGAAGGGGAACACCGCTCCACCGCCAAAGCACCGCTGCACTTTTGACCCCGCAATCTCTGCCAGACTCGTTCTCGCTCACCTGCACCGCCGAATGGCGTTTAAAGCTTGCATCCCCACAGCAAATTGAATTCTTGATCCCAGACACTCTATCTCTCTGTGTTTCTCTCTTTCTCCACACGCCCCAATCCGCTCTCCATTCTCCATGCTCCATGCTCCATGCTCCATGATCCATGCTCCATGCTCCATGCTCCATTGGTGCGGTTTGTCCGGCGTTTAGGAGCCCGCCAAGTACGAATTTAATTACCAGGTCGAGGACGCGCCCAGCGGACTCTCGTTCGGGCACTCAGAGATGCGCGACGGTGACTTCACCACCGGCCAGTACAATGTCCTGTTGCCCGACGGAAGGAAGCAAGTAAGCGGCGGCTGCGGCGGCTGAAGCGGCGGCAACCATGAGTGCCACTCCTCCAACGGCTCCTCTTGTTCCTCTACCTCCCGGCACTGCTAACCCCGATCCTTCTCTGCGTCTTCCAGATCGTCGAGTACGAGGCCGACCAGCAGGGCTACCGTCCGCAGATCCGCTACGAGGGCGATGCCAACGACGGCAGCGGTGGCAGCGGTCCTGGTGGCCAGAACCTGGGTCCCGACGGCTACTCCAATGGGCGTCCTGGCAATGGCAATGGCAACGGCAACGGCGGTTACTCCGGAGGACGTCCTGGCGGTCAGGACTTGGGTCGCGATGGTTACTCCGGCGGTCGTCCTGGTGGCCAGGACTTGGGTCAGGGTGGCTACTCTAGTGGAAGACCAGGGGGTCAGGATTTGGGCCAGGGAGGCTATTCCGGTGGACGACCAGGTGGCCAGGACTTGGGTCAGGGAGGCTATTCCGGAGGACGACCAGGTGGTCAGGACCTAGGACCAAATGGCTACTCCGGCGGACGACCGGGTGGTCAAGACTTGGGACCAAGTGGCTACGCCGGCGGACGACCAGGTGGCCAAGATCTAGGCGCTGGTGGCTACTCCAGTGGCAGGCCAGGCGGAAATGGCGGCAACGGAAACGGAAACGGCGGTGGTGGCTCAGAAGGCGGTCGCGTGATCATCGGCGGACGTGTGATTGGCGGCCAGGATGGCGGCGATCAGGGCTACTCCGGCGGAAGGCCCGGCGGCCAGGATCTGGGACGCGATGGCTACTCCAGCGGACGGCCAGGCGGACGGCCGGGGCCCAATGGCCAGGACAACCAGGATGGCCAGGGCTACTCGAGCGGCAGACCGGGTCAGGGCGGCAGGAACGGCTTTGGTCCCGGTGGCCAGAACGGCGACAACGATGGCAGTGGCTATCGCTACTAGACACACCGACCCACAGACACAATTAGCTAGAGCCCTCGAACTTATAGCAATACCTAGTTGTAAGTCCTTCTAGAACTTTGTCCATGATCTGTCCCGCATCCTTCGACATCTCTCAGTGACCATTCTGCTCTCCTTCTCGCTGTCTTCCGACCATCCATCATAACTCCTCACTTCCTCGTAGTCTTAAGTCCCCCTTGTTGTAAATGCATGTGCGAAAATAACCCAAAAAAATAATGCAATGACGAAGCTGTATCTGATGTAAGTAAAGGAAATTAAATATATATTTTTATACAAACATCTTTGTAATTTTCATTGGTCTCGAAAAGGGTGCATTATGCAGAAATACATGTTGTTTTGTTTCTACCTGATTAAAAATGGAAGTATTACAGCTTACATTAGGTATAAAGATCTTTTTAACTTTACCGACTGTTCAGAATTGAGAATTTTAGGAATCCATGATTTGTTTGTTTATTTACTAAAATTTTTTCATTTATCTTTCGCAAGCGCTCGAAAGTATTTTTATTCTTTGCCTTAAACTTATTGTTGCTTTCATTTTTTATGTTTTTATATTTTGATTGTAATTCGAAATGGAAAGTAAACTAGAAACAGTAATTCAAATATAAATTTATTTAATATTTATTTTTTTTATTAATTTTACTTAACGTTTTTTTTAGGACCTATAAATAATGATTTTGTTAATAAGTAAACTACAAGTACAACTATACATATTTTGAAAAAGTATCTTACCGTATCCGTTAAAAGAACTGGTATATCCGTGGTTCCAACCAATGCTTTACTAAGTAACAAAAAGTTCGTTTGCCGGAATCAGGAATTTTTAGTGAATTCATGGTTGGTCAGCAGTTGAGGGAAAGCCGTTTCGCCATCTGGCAACACTGGTCGGCGTCGCGCGGATCATTTTTTGCTGTTTGCTGCTCGATTTTCGCTGCTCTCGATGGAATAAACAAACCCGTGAAAGAAGCCAATAAGTGAAGTGAATAGTAATTAAACGAGCGCGGCGTCGAGCAATTAATTGAATTACAACTAATCGAATTAAGATGTCGCAGCATTGTGCCTGAAGTGAGTTAAAAGTGCTTGTTACGTAGGGCGGGGAAACTATAAATAACAATATGCAATGCTATTTCTGCTGGGCGTCTCGCTATCTTTGTCCATTTGTCGCCCCAAAGCAAATAAAACAATCCAAGTATCAAGTGCAATTGCGGTTCTTCCCTTTCGGACCGATTACGAAACTACACTAAAAGTGGGTGGTGAGTGGGTGGTAAGTGGGCAAGTGGGCGGCACGCTTTGCATACAATGAGCTTAGAACCTTAACGAAAGCAAATTGCGTGAGTGCCTGTGTATCTGTGTTTATGTTCGGCGGCTTCGCTTATTTTGCTTTTCGTGTTCAATGCTATCGATTTGTTCCCCTGCCGGCGCAGTGTATTATGAAGACTTAATGTCTGGAAATGTGAATCATCGGGGCGGTCAATAAATTCACTTAGCACTTCCTTTCTGCGTTAGATCAGGTGATAAGCTGAGTGATAAGGAGATTCACACAAAGACCCAGCGAACGCCTCTCGAAATTCAAGTGACAGCTGCTTTTGGTCAACACAGAGAAAAATTAATGTATGCAAAGGATTAAAAAAAAAAAAAGGAAAAGACTAGCGTTATATCTATTTCGGCTTCCTTTTGGTAAACATGTTGAATTATTATGTATATTATATTATTTTTAACTTGGTTAGTAACTTGTTTTTGTAACTTGAATATAAAAGTATAGTTCTGCTATTTTAATGCGCGTTGACTGCAATTTTTTAAAGTGCAGTTGTTTTTCGTGGACTTGCCCAACAGGATATGTGCGACAGATGTTTTTTCCCGGGTTACAGAGATGCTGAAATGCTGCCTCTCAAGGTTTCTGCTTCTCCCCCCGCTTCCAATTGCCTTTTGTTCAGGTTCCTTGCGATTTAAGTACAGCCACTCGAACCAGAAATTGGGTAAGTGGCTCAGTTCTAGGCTCGCTTCTCCGACTGGATGGATGCTCACCAAGTGACCCACTTTGGTGGCTCACATGTGGCGTGGATCGCATGTGTGTACATATGAACACCTCATGGAACAAATACAAAACATGAGAATAGGAGATGAAAGAAGAAACCCCAGCTCGATTGCTTGGCCTTCCTTCGCGTTCGCATTGTTTTTACGTACCCTATAAGTGGGCATTATTATATTCGCAACCCGAACTTAGCTAGACTGACAAGAAAAAATCTCGGACCCTGAAAATTACATGAGAACATTCCCATCTGTCCACATATTGGTCGAAATTACATTGAAGGTGTTCTCCAGAAAAAAAATCTTCTCTTGTGCTCATTTATCTACCTGTTTTTTTCTCGAAAACATCTCTAAATCTAAATGCCATCTGTTCAAAATTATGCACGAAGCCGGAAACGGAGGACTTTATCATTTGGATGCCATAAAACCGTAAACAGTTTATTTTTATGGCATTTTGTTTGTAGTTCTAAAGGATAATTTAGAGATATGTATGTATAAAAATGTGTGGGAGTTGCTTGTCGGAAACCGTATGGTTCCTTATGTTCTAAGCGCTTCATACCATAATCGTGGCTATTAATGAAATATTGCCTTTAAAAAAGATTATAAGTTTCTTGGGCGTATCAACAATTCTGTTTCAGGGTATCGCCGTCTTCGATCTCCAAAGCTGGGTTTTCCTGCTTGGTTTCTGCTTTGGCACTTTTCATTTGTAGTTTCTCTCTTGTTTTTAACCAGCGTAATTACATGTATTTATTCTGGCATGCATGTGTAAGCAAATAGTTAGACGTTAGAGAGATAACGCCCCTCGCTTTTCAATGGGAGATTAGCTAAATGTTTTCCCACTCGCATATATGTAGAACCTCAAGTCGAAGGTCGATCGAATTAAATGCAATGTATTTCATTTTAATCGTAATCTTTTGAGGCGGTTATTGAACCTGACAGCAGAAAATTTAAAATGCGAAGATCACTGGCGACAGCCACTCGCCGCTGACCTTGTGTAATGATATTTTTTCTGTAAATATTTCGCCACATTTTGTGAACTGCAAAGAAAGCTGCTCCAAAGATCTTTAACCCCCTTTCCTAGAACTCTGAGGGTCAGTGCGAGTCAGCGAAAAGGTTGAACTGCAAATTCTCTTGATGGCCAGTCAGTTTTCATCACTGCGAATTCCAGAGCGAGCCACAAGAAAAGAATTTATCAATGGAAAACGCCAACACAAAAAGAGACGAGCAAATAACGCCGAGTTTCCTCGAGATTATGTATAATTGTGCGAGTATGTATTCTATTTTATTTAAATACAATTGCAGGCCTGATAAACAAAAAAAAGGCGAGAAACAAATGTGATTTCCTCGAACTCTATAGCTACAGCTGTGCTGTTTGTTTTCTTTCGAGAAATTTATGTAAAAACAATAAACACACTGGAATATCTGGGGAGGAGTATCTTTAGTGGGCGGCATACCGCCTCCGCACGCATATTTCGCCATATCCCTGACCACGAAAACAACAGTATTCATTCGCCCATCAAAAGTTTACAAATTCGCATTAAAGGAGCGCGCTGTCTGGCGCGAATTATTTACATATGCCATAGATTAAATTGTACCCAGTGGGCAGAACTTTATGTACCCTCACATGAGGCGAGTTAATTGTCTGGCTTTAATTGCATTTGATATCTCCATAAAAACGCCGCGCAACCAGAAGGAAATCCAGAAGAAAATGGCACAGATTGGCGCAGATATATACGTATGTATAAATATTCGGCGGAGAGTGATCTGTATATGGAATAGTTCAAATAGTCAATAAAGTCCATTTGCTCAAAAACTTGGGGCAGTCGTCTGGCATTTTGGAATATAATTTGAGTTTGCCTTTTGTCTTGTCTACATCTTGTTTCTGTTTTTTTGTTGTTTTTTCGCCCAATTTGTTTTCATTTCTTCTATATATCCCACATATATCTTGGCTGTATATTTTTGTAAATGCGCTGCAATTGAATTGGGTTATGAGATAAATGAAATCCCAACAGACCGATACGGGGTTCACATGATTAGAATGAAATTTATTTGGCTGAAAACCGAATTGAAACAATAGGCAGTGTTCCCAACAGATAGTATCCTCTTCCGTCTTGGGGTCGTATCTTCTGGTTCTTCGCCCACTCATCGCCTCTCGAGATATTTCCGCCGCCATTCCAAAGTCGGATAATTCCATTTTGTGCAAAATAATCGAAGGAAACCGCACACAGAACCCCGTTCACAATGACAATGTGTGGACGTCATTGCGTTTGATCAGCTTTTGCTTCGAAATGATTATAACTTAATTGAAATTAATTAGACGGGGTCAGCGCAGTCAGTCTTAGAGAAATTTTATGGTGCAGCGATGGAAAGTATGTGGATAGCAGATGTGAACACACTTTGACCTTTGTTTGTTATACATTCTCTAACTTCCTATTGTTTCATTTGTGTATCTTCTCCATCATGATAATACATTCCCAATTAGAAAGGGGTAATTTTTGCCTACTTGGTTGAGTAGTGACTTGACCTAAAACCTTATATTACTCGTATGTTATGCATCGAAGCAACTGCATTTTGTTTTCTAAAAAAAAAAAAGAAAATGCCGGAAACTATTGGTGTATTTTAATTTCCTTTCCTACGCCTTTGTTGACGGGTTCGTTGAACTGGGTCGAAAACCAATTTGGTTTCTGACCGGGTGACTTGTTTTCCGACCAAACTTTCCGCTGACCGCTGCAGCCCGAGACTCGTTATCAGCGGCTTGCACCCCCGAAAAGCCATTTGACCACTCGAGAGCTGCCATAAAAGAGCAGGGGAATGGTTTCCTCGCACCGCTCGTGACTCACATGGCCCGCTCCATTGGAAATCGAGCAGCGAAGCGTGCCAGAAGCTCCGCTTCGGCTTGCCACCAGTTTTTTTTTTTTTTTCTTTTTTGGCCTTTTTTTACTACCGTTCGTGCAACACAAAAGCCACAATGCAGAACTGAGGAAAACAAACTCGGTTTCAGTCAACAAAAAGTATCTGCCCAGTGCGCGGAACACCGAAAGCCGAAACTTTATCACAAAGTTAACTCGAGTCTCGTTCATTGCAGTTTTGAAGAGCTGGTCGAAGTCCACTGACAGCCGGAGTTGGCTGCCATGATGCGATACTCGGAAATCTCACGCGACCTGTCCACGGATAATCTGCGCTACTCAGAGGTGGCTACTTGTACTTTCTTCCAGTGTTCTTTGATGTTTATCTAGGGCTCCTCTCCGTTTCAGTTGAGCAGAAAACCCGCCACGGACTACAATGGATACACGGGTCAGGCGTATGCCTCGACTCAATTCAAGCAGAGCTCACCTCCGCCGCAGCAGCAGCAGCAGCAGCCAACTCGGCTGGCCAAACAACGAAGTCCCAGTACGAACGGAAACGCCCACACCATGGCCTGTCTGCGTCAGGAGAAGGCCCAAAAGGATCAGCAGATCGAACCGCCCGCTTCGAAACCGCAGGCCAGCAAAACTCTGAATATAAAGAGCACGCGCCGCAAGAACTCCATCGGTTGTTTAAACAGTTTCTCCTCCTCGCCAGACTCGCCGGGCTGCTACTATACCATAGCGTAAGTCAATAGCAACTATAAATTAGAAGTTAAAAGATAAGTTGCTGGACTTGTTATATTTTATTAGTTATTTGAGAAAAGTACAGCGAATTAAACATATTAGGATTTATTTACATTCGCAGTATATAAACTAAATAATGTACATTAGTTACAATACACTGTTCTATGTAGTCTTTGTTTTTTGATGATTTCAATTCAAAATTTAACTACAGACTTATATTTTTTATCAAAAATTATATTGATAGAATACATAGCCTATTAACAACTAAACTTGATGTCATCTTAGCGCAAATCTAATTATATTTTGATTGGTTACTTAGAGCCTCTGCAGCACCGCCGTCCAAGTCGCAAAGTCTACCAGCCCATGCCTCAATCAAGCAGTTGGATGCGGTTATCTTGAGCGCGTTACGTGTACCCGCCGATGTGTTGGCCAATCAGATTACTCTACTGGATTTTCCTGTATTCGCAATGATCCAGCCAGATGAGCTGAGCAGTTGCGCCTGGACGAAAAAGGACAAGCATGTCAACACCCCGAACATTGTGGCATTTACCAAACGATTCAACCACACGAGCTTTTGGACAGTGCAGGAGATATTGAATGCCGAGCAGCCGAAGCAGAGAGCTGAGATAATGACTCACTTTATAAAGGTGAGAAAATTTGACAAAGTTAATAAATTTATTGGATTATTTATAATGATTAAATTGTAGGTGGCAAAAAAGCTGCATGAGCTGAACAATCTGCACTCGCTGTTTGCCATTATTTCGGCCATGCAAAGCGCCAGCATTTATCGCCTGTCGAAGACCTGGGCTTGCCTCTCAAAGAAGGATCGCCACTCTTTCGAGAGACTCAGCGATATATTCAGTGACCAGGACAACTGGGCGAACTTGCGGTCCTATCTTGAGAGCCTGCGCCTGCCCTGCATCCCCTATCTGGGTCTCTTTCTCACCGATCTTATCTACATTGACTTGGCGCATCCGCACAAGGGAGGATTGGAGCCCGAGCAGCGTCGGAATAAGATGAACAACATACTGCGCGTAATTTCGAACTATCAGCAGTCGGACTATAAGCATCTGCAGAAGCATGAGGCCACCCAAAAATACCTGACATCCATAAGATACATAGAGGAGCTGCAGAACATATTCGAAGAGGATCAATACAAGTAAGGGCGATAAAGTACATGAGTTTGTTACTTCATTTGGAGATACATACTTTATAGTACAATTTAGCTATCTGTAATAAAATTTTAGTCATATGAATTTTCCAACTGATTTAGAGTTATGTTTGTTTAGAATTATATTGTAATTACAATCTGTTTTAACTTACAGGCGTTCCTTGAACCTAGAACCTGCATCGCCCTCTGGACCCAGCTCGTCGTCCTGCAGTTCGAAGGAATCCTTCAACGTGGAAGCAGTTACTCCGGCTTTGGGCTGCCTGAATCTCTCGCCGGCCAAAACCATTGGCTCCATGCGCATGGCCAGCGGCACCAAGTTCGTTCCTGGTCATCGCAAGTGCCGCAGTCTGGGCACCAAGTAAGTAAAGGAACACCCCCCGTATGCCAAATAGCATTTGGCTTTCCTGTTAACCATCTGTTTGAATCCACCACCTCGAATCACTGCGCAATAATTGGACATATGTACACCGGGTCCTTATTAATCGTTTAAACCTCGTCTCGTTTGATCTCTGTCTCTCACTCGAACCGTTTTGCTTTTGGCTTATGCTTTCGTTTTGTGTGTGTTCGTTGTTTGTCAAACATTCACCGCCACTGCCCCAAAATGTTTGAAGATTTCGCAGCAGCAGCCTGCCGCGAAACTTTGCCCAGAAGTGCCAGTGCTGCATCGTGATGATTGCGCCGGGCATTGGCACCATCTCCAACAAGCGTTGCAGATGCCGTCGGTGAGTCCTGAACAGAGTCCTGTAGGATATGTGTTATGCCAGCCTGTAACCGATAGTGATACTGATCCGAAGCGTTATCCCCACTTTATCATTCAGTGTTTGATATGTTCCTCCTCATTTTCTTTTGCACGGACCCGAATTGAAATTGCTTCGTATGAAATACACAAAAACACGCCCCCACACTTGCCTCACCACTTCATTTGATTTCGATTTGGGATCTCTTCAGTTTCATAAGCACATATCCTCTCCACGAACATAAACCAAAAGTTTGGTCGCATTTGTTTGAAACAAGCAATCTTTTAAAAGCTTTCATCTTAGAAGTTTATCAGTAAAATGTTTAATCTGTTATTGTTAAAAAATGTTTAAAAAAATTAATTTAATTTTATTTTAAAGTATTACTCATTTCCTGGCAACTTTTTCAAGATTAAATAAATAAAATAAATCGACTAAACTTTTTATAAGTACAAAACGCAGTTCATCCTTGTTTGCTTTTAGCAATTTCATTTCTTTCCATTTGTTTGAACAGCATGAAAAGCCTCACACCCAAAAAATAAATTGACTAAAACCTGAACTTGATTTGCAGCATTTTCGGCAAGATTGCGCCACACAACCACGGCGATGGACATCCGCACCACCTGCACCTGGAACTCGATCCCAGCCAAGTGCAGCCCCGCCACCACCTGCTGGATGATTCGGTCCTGGAGCACAGTGACGCCTTGTCCCAAGCGGATCTAACATCTTTGGAAAGTGCCGAGGGAATTATGTGCGATTTCAGCGGCAGCGATTGCGATTTGATGTCGCCGGAGGCAGCGGCCGCCATGCAGGGATGTGTCCGCCGGAAGACCGTCCAGAAGGAGGGGAGGAAGCCAGCGGTGGCCTCGTGGCAACGATACTGGCTGCAGATTTGGGCCAACTCGCTGGTGTACTTCCCACCGAAGTCATTCAAGGGCAGCGAACGCAGCGACTTCAAAAGGGAACCCTGCAAAGTGTGTCCCTTGGACGGATGGTACGCCCATGTCAGCGATAATACCAAGCACAAAAACACCTTCGAACTGTGCCACCGAACCCAGGGCACCGTCTATCGCTTCCGGACGGACAGTCCCCAGATGACGCACCTCTGGTCGAACGCCATTTGCAAGCTGGCCACCATGCGCGTGCCCAAACCTCTGCCCACCAATCTGATGTCCTTCGAATGAGCTGGGCCCCCTGATCCACACAGGAACTCGAATATATTGTACTCATCTGTAGCCTAGAATACCTAGTTTAGTTAGCTTTACCCCTCGAAACGTGCACAGCCAAAAAAAAAACACCCACCAAACCACTTACTCACTCCCTGAAACGAGGCAACCACACAACATTCCCACAACCACAACGAACGAACAAATTGCAGCCTGCATCTAGATGAATCGATTTCAAAATGGTATTTCAAAAGACTGACACCGAAAGAGAACCCGAGGAAAAAGTAGAGGAGGAGCAGTAACAGAAGAGTAGCCACACAACCCACAACAACAGACTAAACCGACAACGCAGGGGAATTAGAATCCCAAGTATGAAACGGCCCTGTTTCTAAAGTCCAATTGCACTTGAGATTTTCGGAAATGGAATTGATAACATCAGACTTCAACGAATAAGCCATTTCTAATTTGGAAAACAGGGCTGTCCATTAATGTTTATGTGCTGTCTTTGCTGTATTTTGTATTGTCAAATTAAATATTAGATAAATTAATCGGACATTTACTCAAATTAAATTCGCGCTATTCGTGCCATATTAGTTCTAAATTTGTGTTCACACAACGATCATTGTTGAAAGGCAAACGAATCCGAATTCAGTTTGCCCAACTCATAACTTTGTAACAAAGAATCAAAAATGAAACGAACTTTCTACGCGTAACTAAGGGCTTTAACATTGTATCGCTACCACTATCATGATCAACATCAGTTAATCTGTAATCTGCCTTAAGTTGATGCACTAGACATAAATAGAGCTATAAAATACATACGTACCCGTACTCAGTAAGTTGCATGCGTGAATTGTAGGAAATGAAAATAATGTTAGTGTTACTGTTTTTTTCTGTTGAGACGGCCTCATGAATTGTAACTCCTAAGCTTTGTCACACATACAGATTATCATTTGCAGCGTTTTTACATTAGTTTAAGAAAGAAATGCAACAAAAACAAAATAAACCACAAAACGAAAGAAAGAAATGTGCGTTATATAAGGCGTCTAGGGCTATTTACAAGCAAATCAGATCGTGCAAAGTGCGGGAATTTGCAATTCATTCGCACAGACGCACTGAATCCCAATTAGGGAGCTCCGCTTGCTGCGAAACTGGAAACCTTTAAAACGCGAAGATCGGTTAATGGCGTCGCCAGTCGATTGCGAAACATGAAAGCGGCGAAAAGTGGCGACAGGATGGCAAATCCGTGGATTAAACTCAAGCCTCTGCTGATGCTGCTGGGATTAATGTTTATTTTAATCGGCTGCTGTCTGGGCGGCAAGACGACCACCATGTGAGAGGATTACGCAACAAGCCAGCCACTAGACCACTTTCTCTAATCCAACCTACTCCTTTCTCCCCTTCGAAAAACCCAGCGTTAGCCACACAGACACCCTGGATCCGCAGGCCGATGGCTTCTGGGCCAACAAGACCACTTGGAACGCTCGGTGGGTGAAGTACTGGCGCGCCAAGAAGATCTACGAGCCGGTGTGGAAGAAGGTGTGGACACCCACCATCCACAACGAGTGGGTTCCTCTGCCCAACGCCCCCAACGAATGGGAGGCGGAGAAGGGCCGCTCGTACCGCTGACATGAAGAGACTGAAACCATAGGATAGTGTATTTATTTTAGTTATTTATCATTTATTTTGTATTCACTGGTAATTAAAGCCTAGAGATAATTTAAAGTGGCGCCAAGGCAAATGGAAGTAGATGGATGGCCTTATGAGCTAGCGACTGGTTTACGACTATTTACAAGGAGTTTTGGACGTGGGCGTTGTGATGCAACCTCTTTTTTTTTGGTGATGCAATGGCTTCCTACGCCCCGGGAAACTTGAATGACTGCGAGGTGGCGGTGGGAGCAGCAGCCACTGGGGACTTGGCCGCCTCCAGGGACTTGGCCTGGAAATCGGCACTGGCCACTGGCTGCAGCAGAGTTGGCTTGCCGCCGGCATTGGTGTCGTCACGCTTCCACACCACCTTATCCTTCCCGTCCGCTGACTTGGTGGCCGTCACTCCCGTATCCTTGCGATCCCAATCGAATGAGTGTTCGTGATGATGGTGATCGTGGTGGTCGGGCGAGGGGAACCACTCGGAAATGACCACTGGCTTCCAGATCTTCTTCCAGCCGGGAACCCAAATCTCCTTCCAGCCAGGAACCCAAATCTGCTTCCAAGCCTCCTTCCATTCCTACAAAAATGTTTGATAATTAAGTTTTAAAAACTCTTATAGAGATTTGTTTTATTTTTACTTACCAACTTTTCAGTCCAGATCTCCTTCTTAGCTGGCTTCCAGTACTGCTTCCATGCCTCCTTCCACTCCAGTTTCTTCTCGGGCACCCAGATTTGTTTCTTGGCTGGCTTCCAGATCTTCTTCCAGTGCGACTTCCAGACCACTTTCTATAAGGTTTGGTATTAAATGGTTAAGAATGCATTGAATTAATGTAAGACTGATGTTTAACCGACCTTCTTCCACAAATCGTGACTGGTGTACTCCCAACCTTCGTGATCCTTGCCTAGATATTTCTCGCCGGGAATGCCAACCTAAAAATTAAAAGAATTCTTAAATGCTTTTTTTAAATATTAATTCTTTCATTTATACCTTGACTAATTCTGGTGTCCAAATCTGTTTGTAATCAGGTACTTGAATGTCCTTCCAGGCAGGCACTAAAATTTCTTTCCAGTGTGGCACCTTTATTAATGATAATATGATTAAGTATATGTTTGCATTTTAAGGTGACTAGAGAACCTACCCAAATTTGCTTCCAGGCAGGAACTTGGATTTCCTTCCAGCCAGGCACTTTTACCCAGTGCGGCTTCCAGATCTGTGAAATATAAAAGTGGATAAGAATCTGGTTTCACAAATAGTTCCTTTGTTTTTTAAAAATCTTCTGGAATTTTACAGGATTAATATTAAAACAACACCGGACTTCACAAACTAACAATTTAAAAAAGCTTATAATTGATTTAGGACGCATATAAGTTTTTTTGAAAAATGCTGTTCTTATAATTTGAGTGGCTTTCCCTTTCACTCACCTTCTTCCACGAAGGATTCCAGATCTGTTTCTTGGCCGGGTTCCAGATCTTCTTCCAGCCCTCCTTCCAGGTGACCTTCTTCTTCCAGTAGCCGGGGTCATGGTGCTCGTGATGGTGTTCGTGGTGCTCGACAATGTGCTCGTGGTGGTGGTCGTGGATGAGGGCATCGCCCAGACCCAAACCCAAATCGATTCTTTGCTGGGCAACGCTCTTGCTGTCCACCTGGGAAGCGGCAGGCTGCTGATCCACCACAGCCTTGGATTGACTGCCTCCGATGGCCAAACAGAGCACACCGAGCAGACCCAACTGAAAACAGAAACAGGGAGTTGTAGTTACCATCCAGACATCCAAAAGATACAAATCAAATCAAAAGACTGAGACAACAAACGCGAGCATTAAGAAAGCTTGTACAAATTGAATTCGCAACGATCATGTTAATGAATTCCATATTCTCCGAAGAAAGGTGAGTGACTGCAAACGAGTTTTAAGTGGGTCACAGTCTGGCATTGTTTGGGGAGACCGACAGAGAAATGTTGCATAACCCCTGTTGTTTATAATTTCATACAATGACTGACCTGGGTCAAGAGCTAGTTGATGACAAACTATGCCAGGCCAAAGACTTTTCGGGTCTGGCCCCTCTTTATTTGGTCAATTTGTTTTATTATGTAAATAGGTTTTCGTATTGTCAAGATAAATATGGAACTGCTGGATAAATGACGCAATGAAACTCTGAATTTGGAGAATCCAACAAGGTCAAAGCAACGCCTTCGTGATTTCGCAAAATTAGCCCGATTTGTGGGTACAATTTCAAAAGCCCACAACCTAATCCCCCAATCAATTTGCGCACAAATGTCAACGAGGGCTGGCCCGATTATGAAATGGAAATTAGCGCCAGCAAAAATTATCTCATCGAATAGTGCTAATTGTAGCAGATCGTCGATCGATCGTGTCGACTTCCTCACTTGGGTGGGCACTGGACAGTGAAAGCTACTTCGACTGGTTTCGCCTGCAGTTGGATCATCGGTCGTGAGGGAAAAGAGTTTGCCACTCCGAAGTGCACCCCATGGATACAGAGATGTGTATATGTATATCCCCCGGTCGCTAATGAAACGATCGCGATTTTAATTGTTGACAATGCGGTTCGAGTCGGAAGGGAATCGCCAGCCGGCCAATCACGGGTCTCTCAAAACTAATGAAATACTCATGTGCTGTTGACAAATGCAGACCGACAGGAAGAAAGTGCTTTTCTCGCTCAGTTCAATATCTCTAAGGAAATATTTAATGATGGGATAGATTAGAAAAGAAATGGATCGACCAAAGTATAGGATTAATTTCGAATAAATTAAAATCTACTTAAGCATTTCAAAGAAATAGTATTTGTTGTTTAACATTTCTTTCCTATTTTTGGTATTTATCAGTGGAGACCCTTTTTCGGAAAATATTTGAGTTATTTTCCCATTTTTAAATGTCATTTATAAAGTCAAATTACATCCCTTTAAACTTATTCACGCTATAAAATTAAAGTATGATTTTTTTTCCTTTTAACGGCACAATAATTACCCATTACCTCAAAATAAAATATCCAACAACCTTAAAGGCATCACAGCCCAAGGTTTTGTAATTTCCTTAGAAAAACTCACTGAAGCTTTAAATCCTTAAATGTATTGCCACAGCAACTTTACGGCCTATGCAAATATAATAAAATGATTGTTAATTTGGGATGATTGCGCCATTAGTTCCACTTGTGCAGCCGCCACCCGCAACCCATTTAAATGTTAATTTCCATTTCGCGACACTTTTTCACAGTTGCCTCATTTCATTTTTGCCTTTTTGGTAATTACCACAAAATGCTGATGGATCCTCATGGCTCCCGATTACAGCTGGGTGAAACGCTTAAGTTAAAACACTATCTGTATATGCACTATTTGGCGGTCTTTACGAAATGTATTTATCACTTTGAGCCTTCAAGATGGGCGGCTGTTACCACCACTTTGGCCACTTTCGTGGAATCGACTGTCGCGCTGAAGATCGTGCACCTACGGTTAAATACACACCGCGCAGGTGCAGCCGGCGAATGGGGAGCACTGCTGCTCCAACTCTCTCTCCGTTGCCAGTGAAAATGAGAGTTAAAACCCAGGCAGACCTTGAATTTTGATAACGGTTTCGTGTGTAAACAATGACGAAGCTTTTGCCCATGGAGCTTTGAGCCGGCTCAACTCTTTCTCTCTCTCCCTCTCTATCTCTCTTTTCTTTTTCGAGCAGCCCACTCTTTTGGCCATTTTTCAATACCTCTTTTTTAAGGCCCGGAGACGTGACTTGGTCTGCAGGCTGCTCCAAATGTTGTAATCGCCCCGAAAGCTTATGGCCATAAATGTTATAAATCTCGGTAAAGGAAAAAAAAGTTCAAAATCACCGAACACATTTAGGCAATGCAAATTAATAGCACGCAATGGGAAATCAACGAAACAAACAAACCAAAAAAAATAATAATAATACAAGTCGAAGCCTATTGCGTTTGTCGTCGGGTTTTTGTGATTATTGTTTTTTGGGAATTCTTATTGTTCAATCGTCCAGAAATCGAAGGTCGTCACGTCTGCGTTTTGATATTCCCAGTGGTGTCGCATTAATTAGATGGTTTTTAATGTAATTTATCGACCATTGAGGTCCAAACTCGGTTAAGGGCAATGCTCGTGGACGTGTCTATGGCTCAGATCCCCATTAAGTTATTGCATTTTTGCATGTGCAAGCGAGCAATGTGGCAACACTTTAAAGACAATAGCTGGCATTTCTCATTTTTCATTTCATTTTCCGTTTCATTTCCTGCCACATTTTCCATTGGGATCCGCTGCGGCCAGACATGCGGAATACCGCTCTTAAAATGGTTCGATTCATTTGGCCAAAAGCAAGTTAATTGCATGTTGATTTAATTTCGAATGAATGAGCAGCGGATGGCTCACCTGTTGGCCAGCTTATGGAGTTCCAGGTGCGTGTACCTGGTGTGGTTCCGTTTCACTTAGTGGGAAGCAATCAGTTGCATAACTTGTAAGCCTTTTTCACGGTGGAGGCCATAATGTGTCTATTAGAGTTCTCCCCCTTACAGGACTTTCACCGCAGCCTTTCTCCCTTAATAGTTGGCCATCATTTTCCGCCACTGACAGCTAGTTCCACCCTCGGTACAAGGAAGTGGCGAACATGATTCACACACCGCACCAACAGCCAAAATGAAATCATATTAATATTCATCAATTTGAGATACTCGCGCACACACACGGAGCGTGGTCCGTGTGTCCCCTTTCAGGAAGTGGCGCCACAAAACTGGACTGAAATGCGTAACAACTTGCCCATGGCCATGCGTTCAGTTTAGACCAGGTCCTCCGCCTTCTCCGCCGCCTTCTGCTCAGCCTGGTCGCAACTGCAAACTTCAAACTTCAAACTGCAGACGGTGCTGAACCACTTTTACTTTCCCCGCTCCGTTTGGCTAACAGCGTGATGTGGAGTTTTATTTATTTATTTATGCCTTTCATGATTATTCATCTTATCGTCGGCGGTAATCGGTCAATATATGCGGACTTGTAAGGGTGTGTTGTGGTTGTTTGCACGCGAAGAAACAACTGAAAGATAAACAACAATGTTTTGGGAAAACATTATACTTACACATATCCACCTTAAATTGCTCCCAATTAAATAATACCGAATCTTTTATTGGGTCTGAATTTAATTTCGATTTATGTGTTCATGTATGTTGTTGTACAAATAATACTGTGCTTAAGCGATAGCCATTCATTAAATAAAATGATCATTTAAAACAATGATTTCATGAAATTTTAGTGTATTTAAACAGTGAATGTATTTTTATTAATTGTTTTTTATCACTTTTCAATACCATAGAAATCATTTTAAAAGATATGTTACCTTTAGAATATTTTTTAACCCTTAGAAAATATTATTTTCTCTTTCGTTCTTAAAATTTTAATTTTTTGAAGGAATAAAAATTGTACATATTCAATTAATTTAATTAAATGCTGATAAGCAACTTTCAATTATTTGATTTATACATAACTTTAAATTAAAAGTAATGTATTAGATATATTTTTTCGCTGTGCCCCTCCATCCGCAATTGGTTCCGGCATGAAAATTAGAGCAACATTTGGCATGCATTTCCTAGCTCTCGCTACTCGCTGTGTTGGCTGATTTGAATTGCCAAAACGATTGGCAAAGCGATCGCAGATTGTCAGCCAGCTTGGGAGTGGGTGTGGGCCACATAACTTTGTCAGCCACCAAGGAGGAGTGGGCGTGGCTGCCGCCCACACTGTCAAATCGATGGACAATCGCACTAGATCGCACACATGCCAATAAACTGACACCTTTTTTTATTGTGGTCCTCTTACTTCCGACCGAGTTCGGCTTCCTGCTTGTCCACCGAAAAATAAGCAAATGCCGCCAAGGAAGCTGGACGAACTGCTTTGACAAAATGCGTGTGCATTGCCAATAGTCGAGACGTGGTTGTCACTTTGCCACCGCTCTTGTTTCTGGCCATTTATGGCGAAATCGGTACGACAGTTTGGGCGCCTTGATCGAAAACGATTTCCCACTTTCAACTGTTTCCGCACAAGCTTTGCTTTAAATAAGTTTAATTCTGGGACATTACATACCCATTTAATGGGGTCTTTTCCCTTGAAGGTCACCTGCCATATGTTGACACTCTTTCGGCATAAAACAAAAGACTTAAGGCACGAACCCTTCATGCAACCCATGCCCATTACAAAGCAACTGCATGAATTATGTCTTTATTATGGCCCATTGCCATAGGTGGCGATTCGATGTCATTTGAATACATAAGCAGTCGATCGACCATTAATTTGGCCAGCATTTCAATTCAGCGATCGCATAATGAGACGCACTGGCGCCTTGGGTCACTTGGACCGAAACGACTTGCGGAAATGCATTCGATAAAACTGGTTCACATTGGGTTCACTGACCCAGCTACGGGGAAAAATAAACAAAGGTGTGGTGTAGGTATCAGTTTTATGGTCTCATATTAACACTAAAATTTGAGATTCAGGAAAGTGTGTCAGAGAAATACGTAACCTTATTTAGAGTAACTAAGGAATTACACGTTAATAATGACCATAATGTATCATTAAAAGAGAAGTTCTACAAAAAGCAAATCTTTTTTCTAAGCTGAGATGACGTCAGATTGAGATTAAGATGTCTTATCGAACTTTTAAAATTATTTTTAACACAGTTAATTATACTTATTATCTTAAAAGAGAAAACCAAACGTAAATGATTTTCACTTAAAACAGTAAATTATAATTTTTAGTTTTGAACCGCAAACAAAAGATTAAACGGTGTGCTATTTATGATGCTTCCTACAACCTTAACTAATAAAACCATTTTTTTTTAATGGTCTTTAATTGAAAATATATTTTTCAAAAGGATGCAGTAAATGGTTCTGCCATATAGATACGATTATTTTAATAAAACATATTATCTTTTTGTTTTATTGCTACTTGAGGCAGAGTATAATTTAATGAATAAAAAACACGAATGATAAAAACAATATTTTGTAGAGCGGAAATATTTGAAGTATACACAGACCACCAAGACTAACACCTGTTGATTGCGAATATTCGCCGGAGTATCCGCTAACTATCTGGATCAACGGAGATGGCGAGTGCCAGTAGCTGATTTACTTCACTCGGTCAGCTGCAGTCACGCTCGCCAATTGACTGGGACATGCAAAACGACGGGCCAACGCTGATTGCATAATTGTACAACTTTCTGGCGTCGGCGGTGGCGTTACAGTCGGCGGAGCTCAAAACTCCGCACACCACATGTGCCAATCAATTTCGTTTCCGTTCATCTGGCCGGCTTTCCAGTTTTCCCCTGGCAGTCTAGGAAAATTCACTCGCCAGGGAAAGGATCAAAGGGGCGTCGGGCGCCGGAAAATCCGGTTGAGCTTTCCTTGTTACATCACAGGTTCCATCTACCGATGTCGATTTAAAGATAATAAATTGAGTGGTGTGCAATAATAATGGACATTAAATCATTTACACAATAATGGTAACCGTACCGCAACACTGACATTAAGTTGTGAGTTCAGGACATACGTTTTTAACTGGAATCAATTACCAAATGAAATGTTTGTACAATCTTTGAAACTATATTTTTTGAAAGAAAATTACTATATTTTACATAATTTCGTATTCATATTTTTCGATTCTACATCTTACATGTTGAAGTGACACCTAGCGGGAAAATCGATGCTTGTCGATTTTAACAATTTTACATTTTGCTGTTGGTGAATCGACAGTTAAATTTTTCCCCTACTTTGAAACGATCAATTTGTACAAATTTAAATTGTTTGTTCGAGAAACAAAACATAAAACATAATTAATTAAATAGGTATTTATATGATTTAAAATCCGTAAAAGCCTAATGCTTTTACCCTAACTAAAATTTCTATTTTTACTTTCTACATTTTCTGGTTGACTAGGAAGTCCCAGAATTGAGACATAGATGGCGCAACGGAAAAGCTGTTTCATAACTTCGGATAGCTGTCGCCACTGAAAAAATTCGAGTTTTATAAAATATATAATTTGGTATTGGATATTTACAATACACACACCTCAAACCTTCAAAATTATTAAACTTATCTTAAAAAGTGGAAGTCATTCGTTTGAACTTACCCTTTAAAATATTTGCCTTTGCTGGAAACAAGTTCGACCATTTAGTTTAAGTGGATTCATAGAAGAGCGGATGGGGGTGGTGGTGGTGGCGAAGTGGTGTCAATGGTGGGCCCGCCCCTTTGGGTGTGTCCTGTCTAGTGTCGCCGCACTGAAGCGAAAAGTTCAACAGGCTGCCCCACTAAATCAACAAAAACAAAACCGCAAACTGCCGATAAGCGCCGCAACATAAAGGGGTGCACCACCGCTCGAACAAGCCCCAGAGCCACAGAGCCGCAGAGCCGCTGAGCCACACAGCACCACCCATAATAACCCACAATCCACAGTGGACAGGAAACCAACTGACCCGCATAGAGGCAACTTTCCGACACACCAGCAAAACAAACAAATGGCTCACATTAAAATGAACGGCAGCGGAAATATTAGCGAAAATGTTGGAAATTTGTGTATGCCAGAGGATACTGTGGATACGAAGGGGATTGGGGGTTGGGGGTTGGGGAAACCCAGAGGAGGGATCGAAAAACCGAAAAGAGGGGACACTTTACAGGCTTCGTTTGTTGCTATTTGGCCAGGCCAAACAAGAGGAGTTGGGGGCTGCCCCCCGTAAAAAGCGAGGGTTCTCCGGGGGGTTCGCTGAAGCCCAAAATGGATATGCGTTGACAACTGGCAGTCGACGTTGTTTTTCGTTACTTCTATATCCTTACAGCCAGTGGGGTCCTGGCGAATATGCACGTTGAACATGCAAAGCGGGTCGCGATTAGGGGCGGGTTCTATTCACCCAGCTATAACTGAAGAACTGTGTTCGAAATTAGCCACCCAGTGGGGTTTTCCCCTTGGGGAGCGGGGGCTAAAACTATGTCAACCTTTTGGGTTCAGTTTGGGCTTCAGTTTTGCGAAGGGTGAGCAGAGGCAGTAGCTACTCGGATCGTTTAAATAAAACGGTTGGCATGCAATTTGACTGAATGTCGTAGTCATGACATGGGCACATCTACTTACATTCGACTTTATCAATCGAAATGGCAGATGGAATCAGCTTGTTAAGCCATTTACAATGTTAGGCTGCTATATTTAGGCTAGGAAATATCAGATGAGCGTTATGAAACTTTGTTATTTGTTGTTATTTTATCTCGGCTTTCAATTAGTTTCAATACAGTCATAAACATGAATAGAAATATAACTTAAACTTCAGTAAAAGATTGTCTTTCAAAAAAGATAAACTACACTAATACTTATTATTTTGCCCTGTTTTGCTTCTTATTATTATTGAAATTGAAAATCTATATCGAAAGGTATTTTTTAGGATAATAAATAAGATGAAAATTTAAAAAAGAATTACCTTCGCTTATGTCGTGTAACCCCTCCAATAAAGTTCAAGTTTAATAGACATACTATTGAACAACTGTAATTTGTAATAAATAAATGAAAGAATCAAAGTCTCATCACCTTCAATAAAATCTTTTTTACATATCAGAAGGCTGTTTTTAAGGCCAAATGATCAATACAAATCGAAGTGGGATTCCGCTGAATTGTTTGGCATCTGTTTGCTCGCTGAAATAGGTAAGTGGCAAAGAGGCTTTGGCAACTCCATTTGCTGGTTTGAGCCCGGTTCGGTTTGTTGATTTTGCCCTGTTTTGCTTTGCTTTGTTTTTGCTTTTGTTTTATTTTGTTTCATTTGCTCGTGCCGCATTTGGGTCTAGGGTAGTTAAAGTTTATCTACACTCATTTGCCGTGTTTGTGTTTTTCTACCCATAAACCTACTTTACGGTCTGAAAAAAAATTAAAACGCTCTTCGCTGCCTTTTGTTTGTCGCCTTCGATTTTTATTTAATTCCAGTTCATTCAGTTATTTATTGATTCAGTCAGTTGCTAAAATCTTTTTATATGTATTTCTCCCCACTCGAATAGGTCATTAAGAAATACGCAAAGTTGAGGATGACTACATATTTAAGGAGACTCACGCACACTTGAACTATAAATGCTGGCCGGCAGTATTGCCATAAATCAGTTGACATTTTTAATGACAAATTTTTGTTGCTGGTTTTCTTTTCTGACAACTTTCCTCAAGGGGAAATGGCAATGGGCAGCGGAATGCGAAGGTTGCAAAAAGTGTATTTCTTTTTGAAAAAAAGATGTTTTTTCCTTCAGCAAAGGCATTAGCTTAATAGCGGCTGAATCATCCGAGAACTCTTTATCTTGGTTCCAATGTCGCAGGAAAAGCAACCGGTTCTGGTACTAAATTTCAACCCCGCCATGCCTGATTACATTTTCAGCTGTTCGCCGCGTAATTGATGGATCCCTCCGAGGGCGGATCCAGGAGTATCTGCTATATCTGCTATATAGATCCCAGTCCCAATGCCGCCCACACAGCGCACACACAGAAATCCGCTTTTTTGTGTCGTATTGGCTGGCTGGTTGTCTATTTTTGAAACAACAAACAAATTATGAGAATGAGAGTGAAAATGGGCGACAGAGATTCAGGCGCACACGTTGCCCATAGACAGGGCCATATATCGTACTATCTATAGATTGCCTAAGTATTTTGTGATTTTTCTTAATCATCATAAATTTGTGTTGCCTCCACCAGAAAAAGCAGCGACACGAAGAGAGCCAAAGACATTTGGCAGTTGGACAAGAACTTTCCCGGCGACGGAAACATCAATAAATTAGAAATGTTTAGCTCAACTTCGGTGGGCGAGGGGTGTTTCGCCGGGTGGGGGGGGACATTGGGGCTGTGGGGGCCACAACTTATTGTCTGCGCCTTGTTCAATTTTGTGTGTGGCAAAGGAATTCGTGCATGTCCCACTCGGTTGCCTTTGGCCATAAGTCGGAGCATTTAATGGCCGCCTTCTGGTTGGCTTTCCGCTGAGGTGGTTTCTGCTGGCTTTGGGGGTGTCACTGGTCCAGAGGGTTGAACCCAAAGATGCTGCGCAGTCGCGAACTTAAAATCACAGGAAGGGATGCCGCACTTCAGGATTTCATTTGCAAAATGGTTCCCGATTGCAGCCATTTTGCGAAACAAGTTGTAGAAAACAATTTTGCATTTGTAAAGCCTGTAAAATAAGTTAACGAATAAATACTATATTGGTTATAATTTCACAAGAGAACAAACATTGTAAGCCTTCTGAAGATTTATAAGTCTTTAATAAGAAAACTGTTACAATCAAATAATATTTTAATAATAATGTTTTCGTACACCGAAGCATTAGGTATTTTGTCTTGTGCTAATGTTTAGTTAAACAAACATATTTCTATATAACATTTCTAATCTGTTTAAGCCTGTAAGATTTTTCACATTTGTTATAATTTATAATTTATTCATGTCATGAAACACCTAACGATTTCCTTTTCTTAAAAACTTAATAAATCAAAACATGTTGCAATCAAACAATTATTTTGTTAATGCTCTTATAGTAGGCAAAAATATAACTTATCTTAAATATAGGTTGGAGTCCGTAAATCAACAAGCATGTTTTCCATTTTCTAGTTAACATGCACGCGTGTTTTAGAGTAAAAGGTTACTGGTCCTTAGGTGAACAGTTTGCCATGGCTGCTTTTATGCACATGTGGGTCAACTTCACGCCTGTAATTTCATATTCAGCTGAACTCTGGTGGCCGGCAGCGTCATCACCTTCAACTGGCCCCAGTCCACCAGCCCACCAGTCCACTAGCCCCACCCACCCACTGACCCACCACCCGCTGCCAATTAACGTAATTAAATGATGCGTAGGGAGTCAACAGTTGGAGTACCCCGAACTACAAACATACTCGTACTATATACAAATACACGCCCAGATCCTGACTGTGGCTGTCATGGTGGGTATCTTATCCTTCTGCTTAATTAATTTGGGACATGGAATAAAAAAGTTATATAGTCGCGAGCTGCACTCGCCGGCGTTTAATGTTTCAATTGGGAGTTGGAGCAGGAATCGGAGAGTCCTCGCAGCAGTCCATTGATAATTGGAACCCAGCGAAGCCAAACAAAGGAATCGGAAAGCCCACAAAAATGTATTCATTTGGTGGAAGAAAAAGAAAAACGTCATCCTCCGCAGGACATGGCCTGTCGGCATAGGTTGGAAATCCAGCGGTTTGGATGAGAAATCACCAAACACTTTCACCGTAATTTCCCCAAGGACCTCATGTAAAGGGAACATCCATTTGCTGACCCAAATTTTTGGCCACAATTGGCACGCCCGCACGAATGGCCAACGCAAATTATGCTAATCATGGCCCACTCGGCATCATCTCTCTTACTTAGCCAACGTTAATGGCCGTTATTTTCCTCACTCTTTATGGAGTAGTTACACCAGCCTATAATTCTTCTGTGAGCCCCTGGCTCTAATTAAACTAATTACGACAATTTAGCAGTCAAAATGTCGGCGAATGTAATCTAAGCGTTCACTATATACTTTGATATTTTTGGCAATGATGCATTGGAGAAATTTTGATAAAGGCAAATTCTTTTAGTATATTATTAAACCTAAATTTAGAAAGATTGTATTAAACAAAGCAATTACAACAAATAAACTTCTTTTAGTGGAATTTACTTTAAACTGAGTTTAACTATCAAAAGCAATTTCCTTCCACATTTGTCGGAAAACTTGCAAACTATAATTTTCTTTTAACATTGTTTTCTTTATGATTCCTGGCATTTATAAAAACCAACCTCCAAGTAATTAAAAGCAATTTGCACTGTCATTTGCTACAAAACTCACAACTTATGCTTCACTCAAATACACGCATCTTAATAAAGCATAAAACATAATAATTCGGAATGGTGAACCCCTTATTGCCTTTCAATTACGAATCCTCGCCGTTGCAAATTGATTTGCATAAACTTATATTCGAAGCCAAAATCATTGCCTACATTCAGGCAACAGGGTCAACAACTCCTGCCAAGGCTAAAATAAATTGGCAAGAACGGGAAGCTCGGGGCGAGATATGCAAAACAAAACGCGCGACAAACGAAATAAATTCAAATGCGTTTTCGGCGGCCCCCAAATGTATGCCAGCCCCAAAAATTAATTACAGGCAATAGGGTAATTCCAGCCAAGAGCTGTGCTTTTTGTGGCCCAAGGAGTGCGATGGCCAGGCCAGGAAAGTCGAGGATTGCCAAAAACAACTGTTAAACAGAGGAAACGACAGCGGCGACGCAGCGCCAAAGGAAATATAAATGCGACATACTTTCGGGGACAGGTAAAACAATTGCGTGTAACTGGGCGATTAACATGATATGCGGAAATTTTTCCGTATTGCAAATGCAAATAAATGTTGGCAAGCTCTGTGGAGAAGGTCCTCGGAAAACTCGGAAAAGTGCGCAGGCGTCGAAACCGCCCCGTTGAAAAGTACCCACATACCATCGCAGCCTGTCCAAAGCACTCGTCATCGTTTTTTCTTTTTTTTGCCCCGTCTCCTGGCGAATGAAACAATATTGCATGCGGAACTTGGAGCGAGTCCTTGGGCCTGATAGGGAGAGACTTCGTGCCCGGACAGTTGGCAGCCTGTCAGTCAGTCGCCGCAGATCCTCCTGGCTGAAAAGAGCCCAAAAGAGTGGCAGTGTGAATTACTCGATATTAGTAGCGAAACCCATCTGAACTTGAAAAGCAATCTTAGGAACGGCAAACAAAGTATCCATCCTGACAAATTCCAAGCAAATTGCTGCCTAATTATGTCATCCGAGAAGAAGCCGAGACCAGACACATTATTCAAGAGATTTTCCTAGCAAACACTGTGCAAATCCCTCCTGTGACAATCAAAATCGCTGGCAAATAAACTAAAACCGAGCTAAAAAAAACACAAAAAACCAACAAATACCGGCAACTAATCTATGCTAATAAATTGTCAACCAAAATAATTTCAACAATAACAACAACTTGCAGCACTCAGAGCCAAAGATGAAAAAGTTTTTTAGACGCAAACGAATATCACAAATAGTTTTGGCCGTTTCCTGCTTTTGAGGCCGCGAAGAATTCCAGAGGTGAGTAAAGTTTATAATATAAATAAATTTGACATTTTCTTGTTTCACTTTTAATTTCCCTCAACTATTAAAGCCACCATGTGGGCGTTGTGCGTATGGTGGTTCTCTTGTTGCATTCTTTTCCTACATATTTTCCTGGTGTTTTAGGAGAATCGTGAAAGCAGCAGAAGGCTGACACTTTTTTCGAAAGGCATTCTATAATTTAAACAAAACTGTCATGGCAGTCAATATACAAGCTCTAGCCCGAAAAAATTTAATTAAAAGTTTACAACTCTTGATTGGAAATCAAGTTTTTAAATTAAAGACAAACAAGTAGGATAAGTTTTTTGTGGATATAATAAATAAGAGTATATATATTTTACTAGTTTTCCTTTATTGACACTTAAAAGAGCTTATAAAACTCTCCATTCTCTTTTTTTTATTTCATAAACACTAAAACATTTATTATCAAGTCCAAAACTTTTATGTCCTCGCTTATTTTTAGAGACACACTAAAGCGACAGAGAAACGAACTGTTTGTGGTTGGTAAAACATGCGATCAGGTGGGGGAAATTGGCCATTCGATAGCTTTCGTCAAAGAAATGTGCAATTTTATGAATCGTATAAAATTAATTACTCTTGGGAAATCTATTTATTATACGAGTGTCGTTTCCATCGCCACCCGTATCTCTATCGCCTTTCATCTATATTTATCTGTGGTCCATGACTGAATCGACATCATATCTAGGAGACGTAATCTCATTAGCCTTATCTCCGCTGGTATCTCTATCTTCCAGATTCAACAGCTGTTAGGAAGGCGAATCGAACTGAAATGCCAACCGGTTTATGTTTCAGTGACCATTCCGCAGTCAGGTGTTTGTGTCAAGAATGCATGAACACGAAATTTTTACATAAAAGCCAAATCAAGAGCTATAATCAAATAAAATAAAGCAGAAATCAAAAATACACAACGAAATGGAAAAAGAAATACTAATGTCAATAAATTAAGTCAACAAAAGTGACCAACGAAAGCGGTCCGCTATAAAAGACGACTTATAGAGGGGGGAATGGGGAGTGGGGAGTGGGGAGTGGGGGAAAAGGGGGGTAAAGGTGGGTAAGCGATCCCTAGCTGATCTCAAAATCAGAACGGGTTTTGTTTCTGTTTCTATTTCCATCGCCTAACAAAGAAAATTAAACCTCAATTTGGATTCAAACGGTTCGAATTCAGATTTTGTGCTCAATGTATCTGGTATCTGTATCTCGTGGCTTTTCGGTGTTTCTTTCATTTACATTTTGTGGTCTGTGGCACCTTTTCGCCCCCTTCTCCTTCCCCTCCCCCTCCCCCTCCTCCTTCTTCTTATTCTTCTCCTCCCCCCTCGTATTTCACCTGTATCAAAAGCTGTTTCTTTAATTTATTCTAATTGCCTCGACGCTGCCTAGATACGGATTCAGATACTTGGCCTGAACTGAAGCAGCTGCAACAGTAGCTTGTGGATCGCTCAGAGGTCGGGGGTTAGTGGTTTAAAAAGTCCACCACCTGATTGCTAATTTGTCAGATTCGAAATGCAAGTGGTTTCTTGAGCCACCTGTTAAGTGTTAGGTGGGGTTACATTAAACTGGATTCATATGCTTTTTAATTTAATATGAGGTACATTAATTCAATTATGCTAAAACAAATTAATAACCGTAAATTGTCGGTCAATTAAATACAATTAATTGCATGTCACAGAAGCAAAACGCACGCGATTACAGGATTTAATATATTTTTAATGCCACAAATGTGAGCCCCTCTATAAATTTTTTGTTGTCTTGATAGCTAATTTTATATATTCAAAATTCCAGTTACGCTAAACTATATCATATATCTTGTTATCTTTAAGGAGATACATTAATTAAGATATAATTAAACTAATCTACAAAAATTTTATGAATTGGTAATAGTTGGTAAATTTTATACTCCAAATCAAAAATATTTAAGATATCAACTCTCAAAGATATTTGTTTGCACTGATTACTAACTTATTCTTTTATAACATTTATGTGAATACATATGTATGTATATTTTTTTTTTATTCATAACATATACAAACTATACACATATGTATAGTCATATTCAACCATAAGTTGATCACGTACTTTTTAAATTATTTGTTGAGAATCAAAATGGAATGGAAACACTTAATTGTCCTCTGCTTTCCCCCTTTCTTAAAGAGTGTGATTATTTGAATATTCGGATTAAATAAATCATAAATCAATAGATTTATTTTTGGAAAACTTCCACTTTTGGTACCACCCCACGTAAATAGGCCGAGTGTCTTGACAACTATTTAGGTTCCAATTTAAATGGCTTACGCCCAGGTATGGCACATATTTTAATTGGTGTCGAGTACAATTTATGGGCATTTTTTTGGTAATTCGTAGTAAGATATTTATTAGTTATTTATGGGCATGGCGTGCTGAAGAGCACGTGCTGTGGCTGATTTTAGAGCCAAAGGTATTTTATGAGCCTGCCAGATACCACAGATACAACGAACAACTGACCCTGTCTCTTTGTTTGGCTTTGTTAAAGAGTTAAAAATTATGTGTCTATGCTGAGTAAATTATTATGACTTTCACGCCCCGGGCTCCAAAAGGGGGATGGGTGGTGCAGGGGCTCGAAAACATTTACAACGTCACACGTAAATGATTAATAACTTGCACGGTCATAATTCTTTGGCTCATGGACACGGAAAAAAGCAAACACTCAGATGCCCAGTTACTGCTAGCCAACTATTAGGTATTTTCATTACTTTTATTCCTCTGCTTATTGTTGTTATTGGTGGCGAATGCAGGCAAGAAGCCAATGAACCGCACAACTGGTTGACAGCTGCACTTATTGTTAGCAGCGGATACCATCGAGAAGTATACAATGTATCTTCGTGTCACGAATTGCTTTTGTTGATAAGGGATTCACTATCTATATAGAACTATTAAAGAAAGCTTCCGTTCTAATCATAAAGTAAAGTAACTGAACAGGGAAGTACTCTTCATTTGTTTTAAATACCAGACCTAAAATTATTAGATTCTATTACAGCTATTCATTCGTGGTCTTTCTAGTATTATATTTATTTATTTAAAATATATTTGATCCCACGAAAGAACTTTATAATCTTTAGAACGAAGTGAGGCAGTTAACGCCTCTTCACGAGTTCATCTCTGTTCGAATGGCACAGCTAGAGCCACATTTTGAGTAGCAGATACACATGTATCTATAACTGTCGATTGTTGTTATTACTGGCCGACTGTTCTGTCATCTATGAGTGCGCGTATCTGTATCCGAGCACGGAGTATCTGGGCGCGTATTGTGAAAGTGAAAACCCACAAGTGCCCAACCTCAGGGGCTCGAGAAGCAAAGTTAATACGAGTTGGAGCCACATAATTGAGTTAGCCAAATGCCACATATTTTCGAAAGTTGCCTCGACCGGCGGCGCTATAATGACGATCCCATTAAAGCATTAACTATTCATTTCATATTCCAATTGGATCATATGACAATTTGTGACAATCGGCTTAATCAATTCAGACAATTAGCACAGCACACACAACACAATTGGCCGCTCAACTTTCTTCTCGGCCAGATTTTTTAACATTCGGCCTGTCATGTTCCCAATCGTTTTGACCGGAGCAAATCCAATTCGAAATGGGGCTCAATGCAATTCAATTCAATTCGATTCGAAACGATTCAATTTCGTTTTATTAACCAGCAAGTTCAGCCGCCGCTTTGCATACGCAATTCTTCGCCTAAAATGCAATTTGGTGGCCGTGGTTTATGCTCCTGCAATTGCATGGAATTGAATTTTAATTATGCTTGGCCAGAATAGCCCCATTAAAAAAGGGCCTCAAAAACTTTGGACAACCTGGCTTAGAATTGATTACACATTCAGCTCATTTACCATAAATCGAGAGGGGTGGGCGCCCCTCTCGTTGTTTATGTAAAACGCGTAGATTTGTATTCACAAACTGACCAAGTGGGCCTGCATACGCAATTTATAACGCACACTCACGCGGTGTGGAATCGAAATTTGTCTCAGTCCAGGTCGGTCGGTCCCCCGGGTTCCAGGTCCCCGTCCTCGGTCCCAAATGCCCCTTCACTTCCCGGCGCTTCTTGCTTTTCAATCGACTAGAGGCTATCAAACCAAAATACCACTGTGAATCAATGAGTAGTCGCGGTTGGGTCGCCTGAGCCTATTAATCCTCTATTTGTCACAGTGACAATATATTTTAAACTAGGCTTTGCTTCATTAAGGAAAATCAAATTACATGTTTGCCCAGATTTTCCTCTTATTTCCATGTTATTAATGAGGTACCTATAAATATTTCTATCTGTATTCATTATTTAGCATTTCAAATGTACAAAAGTTAGCAACTGAAAAAATGTTTTTTAATAATAATTTAAGAGTGATTAGTAGCAGGTTTTTAAAAATTTCCTAATTGCCTGTTACTAATCTACATACATTATTGTTAACTTTTTTTGTGTTAATCATAAAGTACAAAATAAATATTGACTACAGTAAGTAAAATTAGTAAAATATAATTGTAAAACAAGGCTCTTTAATATTTGCTTTGCTGGCATGCTCTATGTTGTTTAAAGATTATCAAATTCATTTACGAAAAAATATTACAAAAATCCTCAGAGTTCCAATATGCTCCTCGCAGCGTAGGGCACTCTCCTATTCCGTATGCAGAGTTTTGAAATGTATTTTAAAATACTGGGCCGCCAAATAATTGATATGCCAGCAGAAACGAAGAGAGAAACGGCGAATAGTTCACTGTTCATTGAAATGTTAAATGGTTTCGCGTCGGCAGTGCATTAAAGCATATCGTCGTTGCATCGAATTAGGCAAACATCGAGTGCAAAGGTTTTTCCTCAAGCTTTCTGAACTCCACCCGAAAATGTGGCGTTGAGTTTCCGCTTTTCACTCGCCGTAAAATTCCCCCCCAACCCCAACCCCAACCCCAACCCCGATTTCGCCAGAATGTTATTCATACATTTTTGTTAGTTTGCCAACAGAAAAAGTAAAGGAAATAGGGAAGAGGAAGAAGCCAAAAGCCGAAAAGTCGTTGGAAACGAGTCACATTTCAAAATTGACACTTCAAACGCAGCGTTGCCAAGTTTTCTTTTTTTGGTCTAGGGTATGTCAGCTATGCCAACTGCATAGATATTTAAATTTTTTCCCATTTCGTTTTATTTTCGTTTCAGTTCGGTTCGTTTTAGTCTTCAGTCTTTGGTTTTCGGTTGTCGGTTGTCGGTATTCAGTTTTCGGTTCTGGGGAGGACAGCATCGAAAAAGACCCAAAACAATTAACGAGCAGATAAGCGGCGAAAGAGCCATTTGCCGTTGTCCCCATCGAACTACTTAAATGCTTTAGTTTCTTCAAGAAAATCAGAGAAAAACCCGGGGAGCTGTACTGGCTGGTTGGGGATCGGAGGTTGTGGGGTTTACGGGGGGATAGCCAGTTCAATGACCAACTCTTGGGTCGCTTTCAGCTTTCATCAATGGTTGCGCTACATTGGCCACAAGGCAGCGACAGCGACGCGACGCTCTGATAGATACAGATACATGCCCATCAGCCTCAGTTTGTGCCTCAGTTTCAGCTACAGATTCAGATACAGATTCAGATTCAGATTCAGCTGCTGCCGTTTTTCTATGGCTGCAGGAGAAAAATGTCACACGCAGTCGCCGCATTTAGTTCAATTGCATTACAAAAGACACAGATGCACAGATTGAGATACATTTATAAGAGGACATACACACACACACACACACACACACACTTACTCATTCGCTGGCCAAAGCAAATCAAACCGAACAAACCAAACATTGCTATTCAGCGGCAACAGCTATTTCAACTGTTGACATTCTATTGAAAAGTATTTCGGAAATTGTAACGCCGAAATGTATCTGCTCTCGCAGCATCTGCATCTCGGATCTCGGCGTTTAGCATCTCGCATATTTTGCAAAAGTAAAAGCAGCAGAAAAAGCAGCAACAGCAGCAGCAGTAGCAGCAAAAGCAAAAGCGATCCGACGGCGTCATCGACAACAATCACACAATGGCGGCGGAGAAAATACCTTTCAACTTGAATCACTCACGCGGTCTGACTTGTATCTTGTCACCGGCGACGCCGAGATACTTTTGCCCCCCATCCACCTTGACGACTTCTTGGCAATCTTCTTGGACAGCCCAGCGTCTCGAGTGACTCACACTTAACGCCTAGTATAAATAGAGAGATTTTCAGTTTATAGTTTCCCTGTTTAGAGGAAGGATAACTGAGTCATCAATGAGATTAAGAGATTCTATAGATTTTCAGCATTTTTATTATCGTTTAAAAGTTTACATATGTATTTTCATAAAATAACTCAGACATTTATATTTAGCTTATTACAAAGAGTATATTTCATGCAAAATATATACCCTATTAAACACAAGGTATTTTTTTCTATTAATTTAAATTTCCAAAAATAACTCTATCAACATTAACCCAAACGTTTGATACATTTCAACCTATAAACGTGTCCAAAAAACCGAACCTTATTTTCTTTTCCGTTTTATAATGACTAACAAATAACTCTGGTTGATTCAATGGTTTGACTGTGCAAGAATGTGCAAAATGTAGTGTGCAATATATAGTAGCTTTGCGTTTTTCTCTGCATGGGGGAGCTTTGGACCTAGCTTGTTTTGGTTTCTGCTCCACTTACAAAAAACACAAGCCAGCCCCATAAATAAGCGACCTTTGGCGACCTTTGCCTGGCAACTGCCGCAGTGAAACCCCAACCGAAATGCGAAACACAAACAACCGACTTGACATCCAAAGGGGGAAGGTGTGGGGGCAACTGGAACTGGAACTGGGGCCCAAGCCTATCAATAAATTTCTTGAAGGAGGAGGGGTCTTTGTGCATATGTTACATATGCAACATTTAATTTGAATTTGTCTCTCCGCCGTCCGCAGCGGAAGTTGTGGCAAAAGTTCAGCTGAATGCATATGAGACGTGGTGAGCAGCGGAAAAGTGAAATAAAACCAAATGGAATGCTTATGAAATGTCTGCGGATTGCGCGCTGCAGCATGAATTGGCACAATTCACAGCTAATCCCATCAGCTGGGGCCCCCAAGAGACCCAAGAGCAATGTCCTGTCTCCAGGCCAGTCTCTTCCGGTTCTCTAGGCCGGGCCAAACACCTGCAAGCCGTTTGGGCCGGGTCCAGTCCCCCGCAATCCCCCTCAAGACCACCTCCCATCTCCCCTCCTGCTATCCCCCCAACCCATCCGATCTTGTCCAGTCTTGGCCGGTTCGCAGTGGCCGTTTCGTTTGATTGTGAGCCCGTCAGGCGTGTATTAATTTCTGAACGCAAGCAAATACAGGTGGAAATCAGTAGGTTAAACTGCTTCAGTTTAGCATTCATAAAACCAAAAACAATTTAATAAAAAATGAAATATAAAAACTAAAGTACTCATTCGAATATTTAAAATGTAAATAATAATATCATAATAAACTTCTAATTATAGTTTACCTTCTACTAAGTTTAGAATGGTATTTACTGCAATAGGAGCCTTTGAAAAATATGAAAAATAAGAAAATTAATATTGGACCGAAGTTCCGATGGACCTCAGCTTATTACTCATTAAACCTAATTAATTTAAACCTTTCTATATTTCAATTCAATTTATAATTAGCTGAAAATGCTGAAAGAGCTTCAAAGGATTTTTACCAATAAAAGTATTACAAACTTCTGTATTCTCGAAGTCCCACTGTACCTCTTTGTGCATTCATTGGTATTTGTGCAACAAGTTGCTGTTGCTGTATTTTTTTTTTCATTTTCCTTTAATATGCAGATTGTGTCGCGCTGACTTTAATACTTTGCAACGTCGTCGATCATTTCGGTGGGATGCGAGTGTGAGTGCGAGATGAGGAAAAGGAGAAACAGGCATGTTGAACAAGCGTTGTCGCCCGTCTTGTAAAACCTGCAACACATGCAACATGCAACTTGCAACAGCAGCCACTCCGCCACTTGCGGGGGCAGCAGGGGGAGTGTGGGGGATTGGGGGAGCTAGCCAGGAGAACGATGGAACGGGGCTTCCTTCCACACCGAAGCGCGCACAAATTTCAGCGGCCACAATTTTAATTAAAATTTTCGAAAATCTTGATGACGGTCAACAACGCCGTTTCGATGCTCTAATAAAAATATATATTATATTATTTGAAATTACGTTAGTATTTCAATTACCATTAAAATATTCAAGCCTGCGCTTAAAATTTAGAAGTTGTTTTGACTAACTTCCTATTAGGGCATACAGTTATTCGTTTTAACGAAAATACAACATTGTAATTATAATGCCTAGCAACAAACCAAACTAAACTAACAAAAAAACATTTAAAAACCCGCCTGGCACTGGTCCGCCTAGCTTTGGGATTTAGAAATTAACTCCTTTGAATTATGCAAGATATAAGATATGTAAATTACAATTTCTAACCCAAGAGGAGAAGATAGAGAATGTTATACATTTTTATAAAGAACCACTCTGGTTAATGAGGAATTGGTAGTTATTGTATTGCGGTAGTTGGATGGCTCCAACAGCTAATCGCGAACAAGGAGACCCAGAACGTGGTCATCTTGGTTGCCATCGATACGATTGGCCAAGTTCCCATCAGTGGGCATCCCGTTGCTTATTAATTCGCGTGTGTTTTCCTCTGCTGTTTTTAATGGCGAGTTTGAGTTACGCTTTACAGGATTTTACAGATTGCCAACATTAATTTTCGTACATTGCCGGGCAGATACATAAGTGTTGGGGGTCTATCCAGGCCACCAAAACAACATGCCCCTGCCCCCAATAAATACTCCCCGTGTCCTCGGGAGTCTTCCTCTTATATTTCCCTGCTCATCCAAGGCATTCGGGAATTATGTACGGGGCGTGGCCAGAAAAAGAGGAACATGTGCAGTTATGTGAGTACATTTCTCCTACTCGATTCCCCTTATCATCACTGTGCGGTGGGTTCAGTCCCCAAGAGGCGGCGACCCCAAACGAAAAAGAGTCAACCGCTCTTTACATAATTGAAGCGGTAACAAGAAATCCCAAAAAGCCACAAAAAGCAAAAAAAAAAAAAAAAAAAAAATATACATCGAAAACAGAAAACCAAAGAACCCAAATGAGAAAATCGTTTAAAAATGCAAATGGCCCGCACAACGTTGGCAGCGATGTATTCAAATCAGTCCATCGGTCGCCTTGGTTTTCTGGTTGTCGTTTCCTGGCGCTGCATTTGTCAAACGCCGCGGAATTAATGAACCGCAACAGCACCGCCGATTTGTATCTAATGGAGACCAAATAACCCAACAACCACTAAACAGCCCAGCAATCCCGCAATCCCGCAATCCCGCAATCCGGCAATCGTACTATATAGCATAGCTAGCCAGCCGAGCACCACAATCACAAATTGTGCCCACAGAGTGTTTTTTGCCCTAGCACGTGTGAAGTATTTTCACATGGCACTTCATTTATTTACTCCGGCACTGCGCGAAATAAATGCTCAATTCCCTATAATGTAAATTGTATATTAAAATAAAATACATATGTTCCATAGAAAAAAGGCTTAATTTAAATTTATTTGATATACGCTGTATACAAGTTTTAACGATAACTCCTCATAAATTGGAATTATAATATAAAGGCTTGAACTTGAATAGCTATTTATGTTTTCTGTTTTTTCTTCGTGCAGTAAATTGTAATTGCTTATGCAAAAAGAAATCATTTGCTACTAATATTGCTAATATTTTGATAAGACTTCTAGATTTATGAAAGTAAAGCACTTGAAACTTAAACTTGCCATATAAAATTAGGTACGCATAAGGACCTTACACAAAAAAACCTTTTTACATATATTTGAATTTATTCTGAACCACATTTGAATAACCTTTTTCCAGTTTCCGGAACCAATTCAAATCTTAGAAACATTTTTTCCTATGTAGCCCAAGACTCGGACAGTTCCCAGGTGTTTGGGGCAGCCAAACCTTGGTCACCTTGTGCTCTCTTTGTAAGACCCGACCATAAATTTCCTTTATTTTCCTGCTCTGTGCCATTCGAGAGGTTCGTTAGTTCCACACTCCCCTCGTTGTCAATTTGTTTGGCGATATTTGACAGGCGGCGTCCCGTACTACCAATAATTTTTGGTCTTTGCCTGGGTTTACTTGACTTTGGGTCCGGTTGATTGGTATCGATTCATTTCTCATACGCGTAGGCATGCCAAGAATTTATGCAATTCTGCAGCCTTAATTTATATTCCGTTGTCATCGGCTGGACTGAAAATGGGCTAGGTATGTTTGTATATATTATATGTTGGGCCTAGGGGCAAGTATCGTTTATGCCAGAGCAGCGACGTGATCGCGATAATCGTAAGCGCATGAACTCCAGGGAGCTGACCACGTGTCGCCTGTCAATCATCTATACAAGTTGATATTGATACAGAACTCAACAGGGGTCTCCTATCCGGAGTGTCTATCTCTGGCTCTAATAGATAACCCCAATGGCTCTCGGCTAAGGCGGTTTTAAGCTGCCTTATTTATCAGCCAAACGCACACACAATTGTTCCGCGCTGCAATCAATTTCGAAACTGTCACTCTGACACTTGAATTCTGTTCTGTTTCTCTGGTTCCCAACTCCTATTCCCATTCTTTCGCCTCCAGTCCTCATCGCTGTGCCAAATGCCGTAGACAACACGTCTATAGCCTATTTATCATGCACTGAAAATGACAATAAGGTAGTAAAATACTTTGAAAAAGCGCAATCGCATTTCAAGAATTCTTGGCATTTCTTAGAATTAGACTGATCGTTTTCCTTAGCACTATCAAAAAATATGTATATTTCAAAATGAAACTATAAAATAGTCTCAACGAGGATTGAATTCAATTCCATAAAACATATTTTTTTCTCAATGTACTTTATGTGTTACTGAATGAGTGGGTAAACATGGAGTATTATGTATTTATCATAAATGCCATTTTATCGTTCTTCAGGCTCCCAGTCGTCTTCCTCTTGCGTTTGTCTTCCTCGCTCTTTGTGGCAAATATTTGTTCATTTGTTTGTTTGTTTGTTGCTTGCTTGGAATAATGGTGTGGCATATGTTGGTGGCTGGGGGTACGGAATATACATAGGTGTAGGAACCGAACCAGTAGGAGTGGGAGTTGGGTATTCGAGTGCCTTTGTAGGTGGCTCTTGTTTCTGCTGTCTTTCGAGTTGTCACCTCTCGATGGTAGTTGCTGTCTGGCGGAGGAGGTGAGACAAAAAGCCAACTTTGGTAGCCGACAGGCCCTGTCACATTATTCCAAAAGTTGTCAAAAACCAAAAACAAATGGAAAGAAGTAAAAAGAAAAATTCGGTGGAGTGGGGTAGCACCTTCGGTGACACCTTTTGACACTTGTCCAAAGTGCATCCAACTGCCAAGAAACAGGAAATGGGTGGCCCTTCGGCAATGGATTGTTCGTAACTATTTGTGAACCGCTCCGACGAAGTGTTTCCGAGTCTGCAATGCACTGTATGGTATTCCCTGGCAATATCAGAAGTCGATCTCCGAGAAAAAATTGTAGTTTGCTTACAGATATGCACTTGACAATCAAACAAGCTAATAGTTTGAAAAGATACTCTTATAACAAGTGTTATGAAATGTTATAGTGCTCAATGTTTTAACACAGTATTAGGGCAATAAACGCTAAGAGATTTCATATTCAACTAAAGATTCTTATAGAAAGACTTATAGTATGTCACTCATCTTGTTAAATAACTTTTAAATATAAGGTGGTAAGAACCAAAAGGGGCTTACCCCTGCCACAACCTTTCTTACTGTTGTCAAAATTTCAAGATTGCAGGTAATACGAGTACATGCGAAATAAAAGTCCCCCCTAGGAAATGACTAACTACTTTAATGGAAAAGTCTTATCTATTGCCAAAATGTGGTTCTATCAGATTTGCCAAGCGATCTAATCAAGAAGGGCTTTATCAATTGCCGTCTTCGTCATTTCAGGAGTAGGCAATACTAAAATTTCGATAAGAATTAAGCAACTAATATATAAAGAACCCTCTTGGCCAATTGAAAATCATTTTAAGCTCGAACCGGCAAAATGAAACCCATTTGCCTTGTGCTTTGCGTGTTTTCGCTGTGTTTAATTTATTTGGCCAGTGCGGAAATTGGAGAATATGAGGGAGTGCAGACCTTCAAGAAGTACTCCTCCTCCTGCAAGGAGTTGAAGCCCAAGAAGAGTGGTGTTCAAAAGATCCAAGTGGGAAGCGATATAATCGAGGTCTACTGTGATGTGACAATCGCCGGAAAAGGATGGTTGGTCGTTCAACGGAGAGTCAGTGTTGAAGAGAACTTCTTCCGCAACTGGACTTCCTATCAGACGGGATTTGGTGACCTCAAGGGAAACTTCTTCCTCGGTCTAAATAACCTGAACAAGATTGCAGCCCTCGAACCTCAGGAACTTTACATCCAAATGGTGGACTTCGCGGGAGAAAAGCGATACGCCCACTACGATCTGTTCAATGTGGGCAACGTGTACAGTAACTACTCGATTACTCAACTGGGCGTGTACAGTGGAACGGCTGGAGACAGCCTGAAGTACCATCTGAGCCAGCCCTTCAGCACCTTCGATCGGGATAACGACAATAGCACCACAAATTGTGCCGCCAGGTTCAAGGGAGCTTGGTGGTACAAGGATTGCCTTTCCAGGTAAGGATCCTAGTTTCGTGGTACATCCTGGTCCCCATACTCAACTATAATATATTACAGCAATCTGAATGGTGCCTATCTGGGTGGCAACTACACCGATCCCGATCTTCTCGGTTCTGGAATTGTTTGGGGAGAGTGGAAGGGCTTCTCTTACAGCTACAAAACTGTTAACATTATGATCCGACCAAAATAAAAACATATTTCAAACCCATACTCATGAGCAAGTTGCCTTGAGTCTAAATAAAATGCTTGAAATCCAAAACAGAATTTTTAATAAAAACTTAACAGTATTAAATACATAAAAAAGCATTCTTTGGGTGTTATTTCTTTATTTGATTTTGATTATTAGGTCAGGGATATTTAAGATTATACAAATTAGTTTGATTTCTCCTATTTAATTAAAGTTCAACTTGGTTACAAGAAGTATGTCGTATTCTGCTGATAAAGAACTCTTGCCTCAACATTTGCTTCGCCGTTCAAGTTCAAGTTCTCATGTTCTGTTTGCAGATATCATATTGTGGTTTATGAGAAACATTTGTCGGGAGCCGAGTTCCTGCCACCCGCCCCCCTCTCCCCTTCTCCACGGTTCTGTTTGGAGGTATTGTGTATCCGCTTGGGTATCCAGTAACCGCAGCGTAGCCCCCAAATGCTTTTGTTATTTGTTTGTTATCGGGCCTCTGGACCCTGGTGCACGGATAATGGCGATGACTCAATTGACGGACAATGGGCAACTTTCAAGTGAAGGAATTAAAGGCGAAATATCATATCAAGTTCTCCCCATTCATGATGGGACCGCCGTCAAATGCAAATCAGCTGATCTCGGCAGTTTCTCCGCTCACCGAGAAGTATGGAGTATGACAAGTGGATCGCATATCGCTCGACGGTCAATTGTGTCCGCATATGTATACATATGGTAGAAATATGCAGTACACCACAAATTTATATCCGAGAATGTTGGTGGGAACCGTTCGTGTTGGGACCTAATTTAATTTAATTTCGTTTCGTTTCGTTTTCGCTGCGGAAGTATCGATGCGTAATTGGAGCCACTGGGCTTGAGTTTCCCTCAGGAATTTTCCCCGGAATTATTCACAGCCCTTACGATTAGGGTTACACCGATTACTGACTGCAGTTTGCAACGGAATTTCAAGAAGGTCTGGGCCTTCCGTTATAGACCAAACCCAGCTCATTCCGTCTAATCCCCATGACTAGGCTGACTTTTGTGACATTTGCAACAGCCACACAAGCGTGGAATCGCCAATGCGCTTCGAGAATCGCACTCCCTCCGGGGGGAAATCGTTGGAAAAAATTCTCATTAACTAAATAAAATTATGATAGATGGAATATACGGCTGACGGGCATTAATTGCATGCTCACGCAAAACAAGTTTCCCAGATATCTGCCCGTCCCGGCAAAATCATTTAGCAAATGAAATTTGCATCTCACAAAGTGTTTGCATGAGGCAGAAGATCAAGAAGCAGCAAAAGAAAGCTAGAAACACTTATAAACGGGGGTGAGTCAGTGTGGCAGGAATTTTTTTATTAAAATAAATATAAAATATTTCTATAAAAAGTTTAAAATGTCTACCAAATAATAGCGGATAACAGCCTAATGGTCGTTAAATTAAAATAGTCCTTTTAAGAAATCTCTAATTGTGGAGATAAGATTAATAGTTATTAAAAACTAAAGAAATTATATTGAAAGAAAGTTAAAATGGTAATTTTTTAATAGATTTTAATTTGATTAAACTATAAGTTATTTCTAATTAGATCTGGTTCAAGTTTTTGATGAAAAATCGGACTGAAGAGACAGTGATTTAATAAATTGTTATTATGCCAATAAGCTGCTTTCTATTTAAGCCAATACAAATTCGTTTTGCAAATGGAGTGACGGTTCTAATGAACATGGGTTTAATAGTTTGATCACAGAGAATAATTAAATGATAGATATTTTATTTATGTACATTATTGGTTCATATCTATATCATTTTAGTACACCCTTTTTTATTGCAAAATCGGGTCGAGATGCTTTGAAACGCTGGTGATTTGGTGTTAATTGAAATGATTAAAATTTTTTTAATTGGGGAGGAAAAAGTGATTTCTATTTGCCCGCTTGAGTCACCCTTCCTGGCGGCAGATCAAGTGAAGGTCGCAGCAGCCGGACACGGCAGCAAAAACAAAAAAAAAAAAAAACATACAAAATCAACATCGGCAATAACAGCGAGCACGCATTTCGAAATGTGCGAGTGTCGGAGGCAATTGAAATGCTTTTCAGCAAAAGCAAATCGAACCGCTCTGAAATGCTTTTATAATGAGTTAATAAGCGCTGCCGCCGAGAGCACCTGTTGCCATCGAAAGCGAGCGACGACGACGAGTGCAAACTGCCAAGTAATTAAGAGATTTGCCGGCTGCCTGGCCCAGATGCACTCGGCTTTATTCTTCGACTCAGCTGGTTTGCTTTTCTATTTATTTTCGCTTTGCTTTTATTTATTAATTTTTTTTTTTTTGTTTTGTACTTTTAATTGCTAATCAAAACGATTTGTAATTCTGCGTTGTCTGAGTAATTTATTAGCCATTACACAGTGCCGCGATTTGCGCTACGCTCGGCGAATACTCAAAAGCAGCAGCAGCAGCAGCCGTCAATCTCCCCCTTTCATCCCCTTTGATCCACGCCCCTTTTTGAACGACTCGGTGGGGAGGGGAGGGGGGCGGATTTGAGGTGGCGCCAAATGTCGCCGCCGCATGTTTTCAAAATGAATTTCCGCCAAAGTGCAGCACAAAGTGCGGATTCTATGGGCGGGGTATGTTTTTCACTTAGTGGTTAGTAAGTATAGTTGATCGATGGCATTAGCTGGTTGACATTGATTAACTACAAACCGAAGCTAAGTGAGTTTATATTGCCAACGAATTAAATTTGACATTGACTATGTTTAATTTATTGTTCTAAATTTCAATACGAATTTTATTTATAAAATTGTCAAGTGCCAGTGTTCACTGAAAATCTAATAAAACAAACAGAAATTATACAGATGTTTAGCTTATACTTCACAAATGTAATTATAAGTTGGTAAGCGCTAACGATCGCTAAAAGTTAATTCTAATCTAACAAAACATACAGAAATCACACATCTATATAGCTTATATTTTACAAATACATTTATTATAACAATAATACTGAAGCTGGACAAAAATAATGTTCCTTTTTTGCAACACATCATAAGACACAAAAATAATCCAATTAAATTTTCAATTGATATAAACAAATTAAAATCATTTATTTTAGAAAACTTCTTAAAAAGCTGGTAAAATTATATAAAGAAACAATGATTTTGAGATTTAAAAGGTAAACCAAGTATTTTAAAGGTTGTTTACCCGAATTCAGACTAGTTTCTTGACAATTAAAATAAAATGTTCGTGTTTGGTTCAGATCTCAGCGTCTTTTAATAAATGATCCAACAAACTTTACACAGACAGCGGGAATTTGTTTGCTGTCGAAAATATTACAGTTTTCATTTGTAAGTTTTTTCGCACGCCCAAACAAAAAGTGCCAAAAATATAATCAAAATGAAAATAAATCTACGCGCGGCATCGCAACAGGAAAAAATTGGACATAGATGCACGGATACACACGGCGAGAGATACAGATACATTAAAAGATACACTTACAGATACAGAAGACAGACAGTCATGTTGGCAGATACTTTTTAGCCACTTTGACTAAAGCAATAACATTAGCGCTCGACTGGCGCAACTATTTTTGTCCAAAAAACTACAAATTGAAAATGTTTTTGATTTTCGTGTTGTTTTATTTTGGAAAATGAGAAATAAACGTAAAAAAAAAGGGGGGGAAAGCAGAAAGAGCGGAGCACACAATTTTGAACTTGGCACGAGGGAGAACAAAAGAGAGCGGATGGGACATTTGGATACACCCAGATAGCTGGTTAGGATTCAGACGCATCTGCGAGTACTAGTATCTGCATCTGCGAGTACGCGTATCTGCGTGTCTGTAGTAAGTGCGGTACGGTCAATGCACAGCTACGTAGACGGCCAGACAAATATTTGTTTGCTTTTTGTTGGCTTTGTCATCGGCGGGGTGGGTGGGTTGCCAAGAGGGGGTGCCAGGGGGAGGGGGCTAGGCGGTCTGACCACGTCACCCAGCCGGGCAGCATCTTCAACCTCCTCGTCGTCGTCGCAGTCGCAGTCGTCATCCATATGGCAAACTATTTTTAAATATGTTTTAATTATTTGCTGGCATATTCCTTAAAGCGTTGACTAGTCGGCGTCTCCGTCTGCTGGCTGGCCCCGCCCCCTGCTCCACATCCTCCTCCTCCGCCTCCACCCGCCCCGGACCACTCCTCCTGCACCCCAGAAGGCCAAAAAACCCGGGGTGTGCCACACATGCAACTACTTTCGAGGTTTTCTCTGTTAGACTTTGGCATGCTCCATATTTTTTTATGTTCCTTTTCCTTAAGCACACTGTCAAATGGCATTTTCATTTTCTTACTTGGAATAGAAACTCCTGAATTAAGATTTTTGTTAAAATACTAATACTAACTTCAAAACAATTTTTAAAAATAATATAACATCATGAAATAACATTTTGGTAAACTGGATACAAATTGTAGTTCCTTAAATCTTTAAATATAAAAGTATCTATTAAATATTCATTGTTATTATTATTTCTTTTCATTTCAGACCAATCCTAAGTCTCATTTGACGATAACCCTCAGATATTAATTAAGAGAAATGTATCATTACAACTAGGTAAGAAAAATTCTATTATTGTAGATATTTAGTAAAACTAAGAAATCACATCTTATTGAACTGTTGTTGAACTTATAAAGTAGAGTATCTAGAACATTGTTTCTGTATAATTATTTTCATCCACTCTTTGCAGAGTACATTAAGTGTGAAGTTTTTCGCCAATAGAAATATTATTGTCGCGTCGCGCATAATGTGTCGCAGCTTGCATGTAATTTTCTAGATTTTGCAGCCGCCTCGGCTGACATACTCACACTTTAAACAAAAAAAAAAAAATAAATAAAATAGGCAAATGCAAAAACAAACAAACACTCAAAAGAAACAATCATCTCTCCTGTTTCAGTTTTTCCTATTATTTTTGAAGAAAACAATTTATTTGCAAAGCCATTTAGCGATCAACTTACTCTATTTTCTTATACCAACACAAACGAGATTAAACAATAATTGAAGGCAAGAAACCGAGAAGTGTATATGTTTGGAGCTCCAACCAGGTGTAATTCAATTATTTTATAGTTTTTATTGGTGTTCTTTTGGAGTGGGCCGCACCCATTGATCCCCTCGATCCGTTTGGCCATCGAACTGTAGAGCAAGTCAAACATGGAACAATCGGTCAGCGACAATGAAAATGCCAAGTGCGGGTACGAGTAGGTTTTTGCCGCCGCTGCGGCTTTCGAACAATATTTTTAGTTGTGCTTTTCATTTTCTATTTGTTTAACTGGCAGCGAGCGGCAGCAGACTTGAGTCGGCCAACAAACCACATGCACGCTCGCTTTACAGGCTTCTTCTTACCACGGAACGAAAAAAAAAACATAATAGACGCGGCTTTTCGGGGGGCAATGGGGTTTTCCAGACGAGACGGGACGCCAATGAAGCGAGAAAAATTACTGTTTGTAAAGTGAGTTTGTCAACATGAGGCGTGTGCATCGCAGAACCAGACAAAAGCCAGATACAGATATGAATACGAATACGAATACAAATACGAATGCGAATGGGAAAACGAATACGAATGCGAACGGCGATACAAACAAGTATCATTAACGCAATGCCCAAACCGTTAGAGAGGCATGCATTCGAGCTGGAGTCGGTGGCATCTTTACCTGGAAGCCGACTCCAAAAACTCCATAACTCCAAGTATTTTTCTGCAGAACTTTTCGTTTGGCTCGGAATGACGCGGAATGAAGGAGGAGGAGCAGGAGGTGGCGGAGCAGGCGGAGGAGGTGGGGAGATCATGACGGGGCCAAAAGTGGGGGACATGGGCAATGTAATTGAATACCTGGCATACTCATCTTTTCTCCACTCCAGCCATGTTTACATTGCCATACCCTCGCCGGGATTATGCATGTTTGTTGCCACTTGATGAGCACATTGTTGGTCAAGTCCATGAATTAGCTAACATTGTAAAGTGGCCTGCAGAGCAATAGCATTTAATGGTTTTAAAAATCAATATTCTTGGTTAGTTTAAATAAAGTAAGTGGAATTAAATATTATTAACAAACTGCTCACTCAATAGTTATCAGACACAAAAAGTCTTTTCAAGTAAAATTATTAGAGACTAAAATGATCATAACTAACTTGATAAGTTATTGAGCTAAGAACCTTCTACTTTCAAGGTATTTGTAATTCGACTTTAGGCCACCTTTGATTCTTAGTTCATTTTGGATTTTGTTTATCTAGGCGTACATTTATGGGCTGTGGTCCTGGCTCAAAATGGCACTGGACCCATCATAGAAGGCCGACCGAGAAGGTCCAAGCCAAGGCTACTGGACAAGGTCTGCGGCGTTGTCAGCAATTACTCATTTATGGCTTGTCCCGGCATTTCTCGCTCTCGGCTTCTGTGTGAGCTTGGTATCTGTGTTTGCTGCCATCCACAGTTCAATCACTGCGAAAAAGTCAAGCCAAAAAAACATTTATACAGTTAATTTATTTATTTAATATTTATTTCATGTGCCTTGTAACTTAGTGAATATTACAAGCGATTTGAGCTGATCCAATACATATTCAAAAGAAAAACCAAGTGAAATCTAATTTATAACCTTAGTCCAACCATTAAACAAAATATCTTAATACCTGATATATTTTTATTATTCCCCTTTTCATTTAAAATAATAATAGCACAACTATCTAAAGTCATCTTCAATTTTTATATGTGCACCTATTGATTTATGCATTCGACTGGCAGTGGGTTCGTGTGCTGCACTTTTTATTGGATGGCCCAGGATCTTCGCCGGTTATTGGCTTCTGCCTGCCGCTTCTATTTATAAAGATTACGTGTAATTAAAATCGGTTCCCCAGCATCCTCTGCTGTTCATCTCGTTACGCTTGTCACCCGACCGTTACTTGCGAGAAAGAGAGGCAAACTGAGGCAGATCCAGGTTTAGTTGAAGTTGAAGTGGTCGAGAAAAATCTGGTCCGACCAACTTGACTGGGTGGCGCAGCAGGTTGAGTCCAAGATCAAGATTCTCTGTGACATCATATAATTGGAGCGTTTTCTTATAGGAATATTGATTGCATTATAATAATGGGCTTGAAATGTGGACAGGGAGAATTCTGTGCAAGTAACTGCACTCGACACAAGTCATTTAGTTGATGGGGTTACATATTTGAGAAGCTAACCAGGAATACAATAAATAAATAAGTATTTCATTTAGTGTTTGTATGTAGTATACAAAAATAGTTTTGAATGTTTGAAAGGGTAAATTTTCTAGCAAAATTCATTCTGTTCTTAGTGTTTTGGTTCCACAGTTCTCAAATTTCATTTTAACTCATATCGCCAAAGGATCCAAACTTGAAATATCTTCCCCTATTCACCCAAAAATATTTCGATGCGTTTGGTCGGGATGCATTGGAAACCGTGGCTGCGGAACTGTTCGTTCCACTCAATTGAAAGCCGAAACCGTTCTCCCGATTCGGGCTAATCAGGCCCATTATACTGCCCATTATCTCTGCAGTCGATTGCGACTGGCAGGGGTTGAAGGTTCACGACTGAGGGAGGGGAACGTGACCTTTGACCCAGCAAATACTACGCGCTCTCGGCAACAGTCATATTACGAGGTGATAAGCAAATTGAATTTTGAAAACGCGTAATCACATTTCAAAATTCTATTTTAATAGGGCATTAAAATAAATGGTCGGACCCGATTCGGAATCAGCCGGAGAGTTATCAGTTGAGAGTAGTCGACGTGACCTCGGCGTGAATGTTATCGAGCCCTAAATACTCCCAATGCAAGTTGGTGTTATTTTTCATTCGACAGAATCGAAATCTTTATGTGCCATTTGACACAGTTGGGCACTGTGGTGACTTATGCAATCGAACCGCCTGACAAGCGACGATTTCAAACGCTATCAGCCGTTGCCAAACAGTACAGCCTCTAATCTCTGACAGCCTCCGATCCTCGACCCTTCCCTTGCCCAAAACGGGCATGTTTTGAGCGCATGAAACCCATCAAAAGTGAGATGTTGCCTATTCTTGAACCCCGCTGAACTTTGGGCTAAAAATGCAACTAATTCACGTACCAGAAACTATAAATGAAATATTTTAGATTACAGTTAATAAGTTTAATACTTCAGATTACAATTATTGCTTTTCGATTTAATAGGGTTCGGGGTCTTTAAAATTTTCAGTTCTATAACCATTACATTTCAGTTGGTTAAGCCAATTTATTTCTTATCAGCCTTACGGCTTAAATAAATTTAAAATTAATTCTTTTAAGGACTCACAAATTTTATAATTATATTAAGTGATTATTTAAATTGTTAATTATGATTAATATATACATATATGTAATATAATTTTTCCTGAGATTTCAATCTTGCCATTATCTGTAAATGGTTTATAAATCAAAATATAAAAGAATGTTTAGTCTTCTAATCTAATTAATTTGTTTGTTTTTAACTTTACTGAACTTTGTTAATGTATACGTTCTTGGCGTTGCACTTAACTTTTATTTTTAAGACTGACATTTTGCCGAGGAGACAATGTGAACCAAAAATCGGCGGCGTCGGAGACGTTCCCTTTCCCTCTTAAATGGCGCTCCCAAAACTATTTTTGCTCTCTGTCCGTCCGCTTGTCCGCGAGTGTGTCTCCCGTGTCCGTCCGTCCGTTGGTCCGTCAGTCCGTCCGTATTCGTTTGTGTCCACCTCTGTCTAGCCGTCAGTTTGCATTTAGCATTTACTTCTAGCATAGCTGGCATTTTTGCAGCAATTCGTGTCTATATGGTTTGATTCCTCCTCGTGCTTCGCCTTTTTCTCGCATTCTATATTCTATTCGCTGCTCTCTTTGTTATGGGTCCGGGTCTATATGCCGCGTAAATGCCGCGTGCTCATCACACGCAGACACTTTAGAATGCATCTAGTATCCGTGAGATGCAAGAGATAGACGGATCAGGCGGATCTTGAGTGGCGGAATGCGGGGGAGTACGAATATTTGGGGCTGTGGTGGAGATGGAAGCTTTTGGGATCCAGATTTTACACGGATATAATAGATAGGCGTTACTCTAAATCCAACAGATGCAAATGAAATTAAATCGAATGTATTTCTGAGTGAATATATTTAGCAATGAAACTCTCATGGCTACTGATGTTGTTAACATAGAAAACAATAAAAGTTTATATTTGTATGTTATTTTCCTCTTGGCTTTTCTTTTTGTCTTTCTTTCCTTCCTTTCCAGTTTCCTTCCAAATTTTTCTTTCTCCCACCTTCAAATCTATGCCTAAGTTCTCCTTGCAACTTTCGCCGACAGTACGATTCCTTAAAAACATTATGAAGATTTTCTATACAACCTATACAACCAAAAATACAAGTTGACATGTCTACAATAAGATACCTTTGGGATAAAATTCAATACAGATATTAAAAAAAGTCAATAGCGAATACATATACTTTGCCCATCTGTCTTTATGCGAATGCGAGGATATTTGGCCATGTACTTGCTGCTCCTCCGCCTGCTCTTTCACTGCACCTCCAGTCACATCCTGGTCAAGGCAAGTGATCCAATAGATCTGCAAAATCTTAACTTGATTTGGCCTTCCAACCACAGAGGCAACTCCACAAGCGAATGGTCAATCCGCGAATGCTCCTGAATGATTTTGCAGCCATTAAGGGAACCGAAGTCGGAGTAGCTGCTGTCAAAAAATCTGTGAGATCAGTCGATCAGGCAGATGTGCGTTATGATGTCGGAGGAGCGGGGTCAGGAGCGGGTTCGGGAGCTGGTAACGGAGCAGGAGGAGCTGGAACCGGAGGAGGAACTGGAGAACCGGGGAGCAAAAATTCCTCCCAAAAGGAATGTCAAGGCCAAGGCGAGCCAAACGCCAAATGCAATGCAAAGGCAGTGATCACGCCAGGAGATCCCAAGCAGAAGTCCTCTGCGATAGCCATGAAAGCTGCCCAGGATGCCAAGGCGGCCAGTGAGGCCCAAGCGGCGGCTGGCCAGGCTGCAGCCCACCACATTAAGTTGGAGCTGGCAGAGAAGGCCTTCCAGTCGGCCAAGGCAGCCGAGGCTGCACTGATGGGCAAGCAGATGATGGTGGACCAGCTGGAGCAGGAGGTCCAGGAGGCCAGCGCCGTGGTGGAGGAGGAGACCAACGCCATCCACCACACGGAGGCCAACATGAATGCCGCCGTGGAGGCGGCCAAAGCGGCTACCCAGCAGTTCGAGACCATCAATGAGTTGCAGAAGAACTCCAGAGAGGCCCTGGCAAACATTCAAGCGGTGGCCCTGGGATCCCAGCAGGAATTAGCGGCCAAAACGCAACTCCTGGAGGCCGCCCGCAACCGGATGGCCACGCTGCAAAAACAATTGGTGGCGGCCCACGACGATTACGAGAAAACTAAGACAGCAGCCTACAAAGCAGCCTGTGCCGCGGTGGAGGCCAAACAGAGGGCTGGAAACGCCCTGGTATCCTATTATATTTATTAAATTTCTTATATTTTAATTCTTATATTTTATTTTCTATTTTATTTGTTTTTGTATTTTTGAAAAGTGTTGCCAAACTTGGAGAAGGCTTTCTCATTAGTCATGGGCACTTAAAAAACCTTTAAATTAGATTTTGTAACAGCACATTTGTACAAAGAATCGTAAAAGTATAAAAATCATAACGTGCTGAGAAAAGTTTTTTATTCCTGTTGACAGGCAATTACTTACTATGATTTAAAAATTACCGAAGTTAGTTTTTGCTTAAGCGGTTATCGTTTCTTATAGTTATATATACATTTTTTTACAATCTGACTTTGTTTATTTCCCTTACCATACTTTCCGATGTATTAAAAATGATCCTCCGTTCCCTTTCCCAAGACATAAACATTGTATTATAGAAGCGGTAAACATTAAGTTCCATTAAGCTCCAAACGAGGCAGGTGTACGTACATGGGATCGGGTGTCACAATGTAAGTCCTATAAAAGGCCCAGATATAGGGAGTAGATCCCAAACTGATTCCAACACTCCAACTGAGATGAAGAACCTCCTAATAGTGACTGTCTGGATGTTCAGTTGCTCCTGCTCGAGTGCCTTGGTGCACTACATAAAGCTGGAAAAAGGAGGTATAAAAAGGAAATATATATACCTAAAATCACCGCAGCACCTTAAGATTTCTTTCAGCGAACGGTTGCAAATCTCCCAAAGGTGCTGAAATGGCTGTGGGTGATACTGAACAGGATGACAAATCCTGTGGAGCTATTTCGTGCCACAGCACAGAAGGAGATGCCTTCGTTCACTTGTAAGTGTAAAAAGTTTTCAACTTATATCAACACAAAAATAGCGGGAATACCATTCTTGAAATCTTTAAATCTTTTTAAAAGACTCACTGGTTAAGTTGATAGTTCAAAACATTTTTGTTTAGATACGAATTCAACTAGAACTAAGTATCCAAATGAACTTATCATAACAAAAGTCCCATTTTCAATTTAGTATGTGAAAATGTTTTTAATTTTTGTTTATTATATGGAGTTATTTAATGTCATTTCTAAACATCTTTAGCTGCCAAATACCGGCTAAATTTGCGGAGTGTGCTGAGACTGCTGTTTTGACGGAGGTAGATTTTCCGGAGTGCTGTTGGATCTGTGCGGCTTGGAAGGAATGCAAAGGTGGCGAAGGTGGCGAAGGTGGCGAAGGTGAGGCTCCAGCAGAAGGAGAAGGAGAGCCTGCGCAGAGAGCTCCAAAATTCCGCACTAAAGGAACTAAAGGCAGAGCTCCACAACCACGCACTGAAGAAGCTGACCGTAAAAAGTCAAAAGAAAGCTCCCAACAAGATGAATTTGAAATTGTTGGGGGAGATGAAAATATTAAATTTGGAGGAGGATCTCCCATCTCCAAATTTGGCGAAGAGTCTTTATAAGTTTAATCTCTCTTAGTATTTATAATTATTTTTCCTCGAAATTGCTTATTTTCGACCATAAATAAATTACACGTCAATGTGCACTTCATTTGTCTTCTCGCAAAAGTGACCCACATATACACACGCCTTATCTGGAGTGATATATTTTGCTAGCATATTTCTAGTTTTTTTTAATTAGCCGTCACCGGCGTACAAATCTGGTCGTAAAACGGTAAAAGGGTTTCGTTAGGGTCCTTCAAGCCGAGTGAAAAAAGTTTAACAAGAAAGAAAGCTAGCTTCGGCTCGCCGATATATTGCAGTCATCAATTATGTCGAACAAAATACATAAAGGCTAAACAACATCAAAGCTATGCCGATTTTTCTATTAAGCTTCTATATTTTCGACAATTGTTCATATGAAAGCTATGTATATGATATGGTTGTCCGATTTTTATGAAATTTCATTTGAAATTCAAGAGTCATTAAAAAAAATCTGTATTTAAAAAATTTAGCTTTTCTGGTGAAAATCAACAATGTTATCATTTTTTCCCTTAATTTCCGTTAATTCTATGTAGATTTTTCGATCTTTCTTATGGCAGCTATATGATAGGGTTATCCGATTTTAATAAAATTTAATTTATCCGGCCCGCTTCGACTTATATACTGCATGCAATAACTACACAACTTTTGGTAAAATTTCAACAAGATAGCTTTAAAACTAAAAAGCCTGTTTAAATAAACAGATGGACAGACAAACAGGCGTATTTCGTTTTGTTTGTTAAGTGGTAATACCTAGGAAAGAATAACGCTTGTTGACGATCTTGGAGTCCTCTTGGACCCTAAACTTAAATTCTCTCTTCATATTTCGAACATGGTTAATAAAGCTAGGGGAATGCTTGGATTTATTAAACGATGGTCGAAGGAATTTGAGGATCCCTACGTTACCAAGACTTTATTTATATCGTTGGTCCGGCCAATCCTGGAATGCAAACCTATTCCTACCCTCCTATTCTCATAGATTGCTCCTCATCTACTCGCCCTCCCTTAATAATTGTAGAACGATGCTTGGTACTGTATTTATTCATAACCTTTTACGTGGTGAAATTGACAGTCCTTACTTGTTGAGTAGACTAAATTTTTCGGTACTAAGTAGATTAACTAGGAATTATGTTCCTTTAGTTTCCAATCATTGTAGATCTAATTATAACGTCTTTCAGACTACAAAACACTTTTTTCTTTATTATCCTCTTCTGACTCTCTGCAGCTCCTTAAGCAATTAGTATTAACATTACTGGCACAAAATTAGATCGTTAAATTTAAAATTAAAATTAAATTTAAAACTTTCGTTTTTAATTTTTTTTTCCTTCCTTCTTTTAACATCGCGTCAAAATTTCCGACCGATTTTATGACTGTCTAGATGTTTAGTTGCTTCTGCTCGAGTGCCTTCATAAAGCTGCAAAAAGAAGGTACAATAAGCAACTATTTATACCTAAAATCAACACATACCGCCTCCAAATTTGTCAAAGAGTCTTTATAAATTTAATCTTCCTTAGTATTTACACATAATCCTTTTGCGTCGAAATTGTCTCGTTTTTGACCATAAATAAATGACACGTCAATGTGCACTTCATTTGTCTTCTCGCAAAAGTGACCCACATAAACACACGTCAGATCTGGAGTGATATCTTTTGCCAGCATATTTCTGGTTTTCATTCGATTGTTGTTCCCCCTGCTGGACTTTTTCTTGGTTTTTTTAATTAGCCGCCGCCGGCGTACAAATCTGCCCGAAAAAACAGGAAAAGGGTTTCGTTTGGGTCCTTCAACCCGAGTGAAAAAAAGTTTTAAAATTATAAAGCGAAGAAAACGGAATACAAGAAAAATTGAAAACCAGATCTCCCCACGAGCTTGGGTTCGGGTATGGGTATGGGAATGGGCATGGGATCGGGATCGGACATGGACTCGAGAAGCTTGAGCAGGTAGGGCTCGTTCCCTTCCGGAGAACACTGCACCCGGGAGTAAAAGAGATTCGGCCCGATGTATGTACATTAAACGGGAAAGACAAGAATAACCCCAAACAAAAAATGAAATGAAGCACTGGAAATCCCGAAAGCTTTTTGGGCCAGACAATTGTGAGTGCGGCTGCAGTTGACACTGAAAGACCCCTACTGTGCGGCCAATATGCATATAATTACTCTCTACATATGTCCATATGTATGTACACACATACATTCTGAGAAGACGTTGGCATTAATCCTGACAACCAAATGAATAATCTAGGAACTGCGTTTTAAGTGTTATTTTTCATACAATAAATTAATATTTATTGTAAAGAACGTAATATCATCAAATAAAGCAGGATTACGAAAATTAATTAAAATTAAATTTATATATCAACTATTGAAAACTATAATGTTTTAATATATAAAGGTTCTTAAATATTATTTATAAAATATTCAAAAAGGCAGATTTGGCTAAAAGATGTCCCTATGGAACTATTTCTTGATATTAAATTTATACCCATACAATTTAAGAACGCACTAAATAAATCACATTTTTTGGTGCAGGGTGCTAGTTGCTCTGCCGATTCGCTGCTTTTGGCCGCACTCTTATTAATTGAGTGAACATGTCCATTTTAGGACAGCCTCCCAGAAGTGAGGGGAAAGGCAAAACAAAAATTACATTATGACCAAAAAATAAGAAATAAAGCCAAGCCAGAATTATTTAAAAAAAATATATATATAACCAACACAAATCTGATTTTTTTTTACGTATGTATGTATATTTCAGGAGTAACGTAACCATTCAAACACGTAAGGCAACATGACTGAGTACCGAAGACCATGCGGTTGCAACATGTTCGGTGCGAGCGAGATGCCAACAGTATTAGGCGCAACAGGCCAGCGAGCTATGAATGAGAGAGAGATGGCGCCAACAACCGGCAATGGCTAATAGAAATGCGACAACAAATAACAAGCCCAGCGTCATGAAAGAGCGAGCAGGAGAGAGAGAGACGGGGAAACAGCTGTGCGCAAAGCAACAAGTTTGACGTCGCGCTGTCGACGTTTCGACGTAACATCGCTAAATCTAGAAAATGTCCATATAATTCCACAAAATCTGAACGTCAGTACGACTCTCTGAGGTTCGCTCTCAATGAACTAACAGCGGTATGTTAGCGACGTCGAACACCTAACATAACGCCGACGGAGCTCCGAGCAGAGAAAAAACGAAGATATAGTTTCCCCAAATCTGAACGTTATTATGAATACAGTTGATCGTGGGCTTCGTGCGCCAGTGGACGTAGTTCCAGGAAAATATAAATAAAAAGTAGAAAAAAAACACAAAGAAAATGGAAATCAGAAAAGAGCCTAAATAAACCAAAAGAAAAAACCAGAACCCTTGAGGAAATCAAAAGTCAAGAGGAGCGGACAAGTGCAACCTCCGAAAGTCGGTCAAGTGTTAAGAGAAATTCCTAATAAGTTCTAATGAATTCCCGTTCGTGACGAGTGCGTGTGTGCCGCCGATCGGGAGCCAACCGATATTTTTAACACCTAACCGGGCTTTACGCGTGTTTCACACATTTCCAGCACCGACGGATCCGATCATTCACCCAGCTCTCAGGAAAAATAATTAATGAAATAAACGCGCGAATCAAAGCCCGGCTTCCAGAACTTTTACACGTGTCTCGATTGCTGACTCACTGATTTGTTGTATGCCCAAAAATTAAAGGCAATTAAGCTAATTTTCCACAATTGATTAACATTGAAATTAGGCAATGCCAAACGAAATGTGTTAATGAAAGTCGCAGCCAAAAAAAGATCTCTAAGAATTCTGTAATCGTTGACGGAAGCTAAACTTCATGTCATGATTTTATAATCCACACGGGCCCATCGAAACTCAAAGTCGCCAAGGTAACAGGTGTCTGCTGAACCTAACCAAAACGAAATGCAATTAAAATTTGGTTTAATTTTAAAAACACTAACAAAAAAAACTTCAGAAGTAAAAGGCTTTTGATGCTATAAAAAAGATGTAATCTGCTGTTCACTTTTGTGGTTAAGTTAACTTTTAGCTGAAACTATAACATTGACACTTTTAAATTTAACTTTTAAAACATGTAAACTAACTACCAGGAGAATATAAAAACAATTTAGTTTGGTTTTCGTTTAAATTTATCTCAGCAGTTAAGATTTGACATGTACAAGTTTAGATCTTGAATGGATTTTTTCAGTTCATGCTTAAAATTTAAATCCCGCCAATATATTTTATTTCTTGAGTAAAAATTCAGGTTTTTAAAACGATAAAAATGCCTTTATTCAATGTATAAAAGTAGAAGAAAACAAAAAGCATTTTCGTCTTTTAAGATTTTCAAGCCCCTCTTTTTTGTAGCTCAATTTCAATTTGATTAATCAATGAAAGCCACTAAAAGTAAAATGAGGCGGGAAGCAGTGTAGTGGACGCATAAAGGGGGTTTAAAGGGGCGAGGGGCCGCTAATTGATAGGAGCACTAGCGTGGCAGAGAACGGGCAGAGCAGCAACGGCAGAAGAAGGAAACCGAGAAACCGTTACAATATACGCGACAAAGGAATGTGTCACTGTTAAAAATCAAATCACACGTTAACGTATCGGCAAAAGTGGCAACGCAACAGCGTCGGTCGTTGCAACATGTTTGAAGCAGCGCTGCCGACGTCTTCGCGGGCGAAGATCGGGACTAGTGATGAACACGTGCCTCAGCACGATTAGTTTTTAATTGGTGTTTGCTTCAGTAGGCTACAAACATTTGGTCTAAAAGTAGTTTCTTTAAAAAACGTTTCCTGTAATAACATTTACATTTATATTCATTACTCGACTAAGCATTTGTTTTTGTTTGTGTTTCACATATTTTTAATAAACTTCTATTAATGCCAGTTAGCCGCAAAAAAAAGGAATATTTAATGTAAGCACACGTGGTCACAAGCGATCTCGTGTCACGGTGAAAACATCGCCTGCTGCTCCCATCTCTAACCGCGGGTCTCGCAGCCGTCGGCGGAGCTCGACGCGCCGCAGCTTTCAATTCTTTTTTGGGGCTCGATCGCGACGGTTTTTCGCTCTCTCCGCTGCGCTGCTTGGCATCCGTGTGTGTGCGGGCGTTATTGTGCATGTTTCCGGTGACCGAAAAAAAAATAAAAAAGTAAAATCAAGAATAATAACAGCCACACGATAAAGAGTGCCAAAGTGTGTGTGTGCACTTCGCGTAACAATAATAATTGCATTTATCGGATGGCGCCAGCTTCAATTTAATTATATATAACATGTTCATCTATTTTTTTACGATTTTTCCTCGCATCAAAGTAGGCGTTTTTTCCGCCTTCTCGCTTACTCCAACGGAAAATCACGCGCGCCGGTTCAAAGTTAAAGTTTGTTGGGTAACTCACACACACACGCACACATTTAAAGAAGCTAATGGAGCCTGGCTTTGTTTTTGTTTTTGCCAACCCACTTGAACACAGAAAAATCAATACTCGTTATGGGATTAGTTTTACAGAAGCGGGGAACAAAAAGCACAAAACGACAAACCAAGAAAAACCATTTAAATAAACTCGCGAAGAATTTCTTATCGCCAAGGGGCCAATGTTCCAAGGTTTCTTTGCCTGAGAACTTTGAGCTTCCTCTGGAGGAGGAGATTATAAAACTCTTACAAACTACCAACCAACCAACCAACCAATGGAATGCCGAAACTTGCTAATTGTAGCAAGGACATCTGTTCACATCTTACCGGGCAGCATTAGATCCTTTTAATAACTCTAATACTGTCAGGTAAAGATGTCGTCCGTGTCCTTAACCTTCAGTACAACACACAAAAAACCAAACAAATCATAAAAGTCCAAGGAAAAACAAGTTTTTCAATTGTGCGTCGAGTAAAAAAGATCGGAAGGATGAGAGACGAGCTGAAAAGGAGTGGATAATGCGGAGACAAGCGGCAGAAAATTGGTCATAAATTCTTATTTTTTGCAGCGGCAGAACGACGCGTTTTGGGATGACAACATCGGTTGAAAAAAAAAAATATAAAAACGAGAGGAGAGATCGTTCCCAATTCCCATTTTACCATTCCCGGACCCCGGCGGTGTCTGCAGGTAACCACTCTATAGAGAAAGACAGAGAGAGAAATGAGCCGAACGTATAAAAAATATATTTTATGGTTCCGCTCGCTTCGGAGGCTGCTCGCTGCTTTCTTAATTTCAACGCGGCAGCAGCAGCAGCATTTAGTGACAAAAATCGTCTTCTTTTATTATACCTCTCCGAAAGCCGCCAACCCCCCAACATCGTCTCTATATCCACAAATTTACGATTATATTCAACTAGCCAAAGCAGCAGGTTGGGTTTCGTTTCTTCTGCTCTTCCCTCTTTTGGTCCGTTAAATGCTCATAATTTGAAATTAGAGAAATGTGAAATAAGAAACCTCGGCAAAAGCTTGCCATAATCAAACAATTAAATGCTTATAAATCGCCGAAACGTGATCGGGGAAAACGCAGCTCAGTTAATATGATTTATACGAGGACATGTGCTTGCGGTTAGAGTAACTCGGCGGAACTTTAAGAAAGAGTCACGGAAATAATCACAAATGTTGGACATTAACTAAAAGATTTAATAAGGAGGCGGGTCGGTTTATGGTAGTTAAGCATATCGTTTATTTAAACCAAGCAATTATAGTTTAAATTAATTACATATTTTATAATAGATGTTTTAAGGAGTAGTGGTTTATTTAGTCTGTCGGTTACTCAATCCTTTTAAAAAGATTTCATGTATTAGATATAACGGTCAAAAATCCATTAAAAACAAGACAAGTTAAGACCTCGATCGTTAAAATAAATCGCTTAAATCTTTTATGTCTCTTCCAATTGATTTTTGAACTACAAAACTAATTACATAACTTCGAGTTTATTTTAGTGTCAAAGCAAAGTTAGGCATCTTGTATAGTTGAACGCTGGTAAATCTAATTATATTGACACCTAAACTTTCTTTAAAACAAAAGAAAAATTTTACTTATCCTTATTTTACCCAGTCATCTTTTTACACCTTATGCTATTGATAAGAATCCGGCGGAGGAGATAAGGACTTGGAAGCTGATTCCAGATAGAGATTGTTTCTTAGAGTTTCGAGTTTATCTTTGCCTCTCTATTCGTGACAACATCAATCCGTTGAGTATGTAATAACAGGCAAAGCAAATACAAATTCCAGCGAGTGCCACCTGGCAAACAACCGACTTAATTGTCAAGAGTGTCCAGAGTTACAGGCATACCTATATTTATACGAATGTATATTATGTGCGGTTAAACCCACACAGCGGAGTCTCTGTTTATATGAGACCCACCGACAACAGAGAGATATATGACGCGAACCCCAAGACTCGTACAAACGCCAAAGGAATAGGGATCATAAAAGCGTTTACAGGGCTTTTAAATTTTACAGTTTCTTGCCCCAGTGGTTAGCGTCTCCAGTTTCTAGGCCGATGGGTTGGTGGGGTTAATCTAATCAGGAAAACGAAAAATGCGTTAGTCGCGGTCTAGCCTGGTCGAAACGATCCCCGAAAGGCGGAACGACCAACGTAACCAGAACGAATACAACACCTGTTAATGAACTTTGCAGTGACTCTAATGAAATGTGTACACCTTCTGCTTGGCTCTCCTGTTCCTTTCCACTTGGGTTCCCCCTCTGTTTGTGGGTCGTAAACGTAAGACCATCCGGACACTTTCAATAAAAGGCTGCATAAATCAATTAAATCCACGGAATGTAAAACCCCTCCTATTATTGGCCCCTTGAATAATGCATAACTGGTTGATCCACTGCTTTAAATATGTACCTTGTAATGTATTCCGGATTAGAGTTCGAAGAAATACAAACTAGTGAGTCATGAGTATAAAAGAATACTGACTACTAAAAACTAAATCATTTTTATTTTTTTATAATTGGTAATGTTTTAGAAATCTAGGGGTTTCCACACTGTCCAGGTTTTGCTATTTCATAACAACGGTCAAATAAACTAATAAAAACTGCAGAGTCAGCAATCGTGCGACAATTTCACAAGCAACAACTAATTGCGGCCGAGTGGCGAGAGTGTGTGTTGGCCAATCTACAATTTAAATCGGCCAATAGAGGCTCCAGTTTTGATAGAGAAACACTTCACAATCGAACCAGCGACGCTGGAGGAGCAGTGCCGGCTGTTCCAATGGCGGGAGTTTTAATCGCAATAGCGACGAGAACACTTGATATCCACATGGCCCTACATGATAATGTCGCGTTCACACCACGCCAACCAAGAACACCCCCCACTTGAGCTGTATAGGACAAAACAAAAAAAAAAATAACGATCGATTGAAAGCCGCACAATGTCCAACCATTTCAGGCAGCCAAGCTAAACAATCGATTCTGTCAGTGGCCAGGGGCCAAAATGTTGAAATTAATTTCATATAGCCGCATATCTCACCTCCGACATCTGATTTGTGGTGGCCAGGTGTGAGTTTATAGAATAAGATACTTCAACTGTCTGGGCTTTGTTTGAGTTGGGCGTGGCCCTCTGACTTTTCGTTACTAATTATTTGTAACTGATTGGAAAACTAATCAACGCTGACCAATAAAAATGTAGGGGAGCGTTAAATTTACCGTCTTTAAATAGTTCGCTGAAAATCTAATCAGCTTTAGCCAACAAAATTCCCCAAAGAGTTGTGGGCGAAGCCTGGCATAATGTTCCTTGGGTCCAGTGCTTTGTAAATCGGAAGAAGAAAAGTGCCAGCCGTCATCGTATTTAGGCACTTCAAATGGTATATGGAGAGCTACTCTATCTAATCAAACCCCAAGGCATGTGTATCTAATCAAGTGCGTGAGGAGAGTATCTAATCGTCTAGAGGTGAGAGATACTATAAGTGGACAGCGGACGCCTAATATATATTATTTTTGAACGTGGATTGGGTTATTCGTAAGAAAATCAACTGATTTAGGTTGGCAACTGGACAGCCTTAGTATACACATACATACCTTTTTTAAAAAGCATGAACATGTGGACTATTTTGATTTACTGAATCAAAAGATTTTTTAATGCCTTATCTTTAAAGAACTATATGTTTTTATGTACTTAATACAAGACTTCTCATAATAAAAATTTAAGATAAATGTAAGTAATGACTGTCCTTGTAATTACACATCACGAGATACCAATAAAAATATTTATATGCGTATATCACGTTCTATGCTTGACTTTCAATCATCGCATCATCCACAGCAACAGAAAAAGGGAAAAGGGAAAATGATTGTGACTGGCCACTGGAAATGAGCTGAAATCAAAATATTGAGAATGATTTATAAATTACGGGCTGTAATGTAATACGCCTTGACATGATAATAAAAGCGAGACCAATGGCAGAAAGAAAGGCAGCCAAGAGCCGATGAACTGCAGTGATAGAGGAGTGAGGGGTTGCAAAGGGGGCAGCTGATGGGCGTAAATCAATTAACAGCTAACAAAGCAATCAAGCTGTATTAATATCAAGGAAACTCATAAAGGGCTTATGCGAAGTCATGCCATGTCACTCTTTTAATTGATTTTGTCACAGTCAAGGGGAACTCCCGAAAATGCATTCGATTGAGCATAATTATTTCTCACACCGTTGGAATTCGATGTCCCCTAATGAACTTACCATGTTGGATAACCGAAGATTGGTAACTGGAGTGCTGCTGAAGACAAACTCTAGTTCGGCACTTTCAACTCCGGATTTTGCCTCTTTCTGTGCATTAATTAGTTATACACTAATTTCCAATTCCGATTTCAGTCATGCAAATGTTAATTGACCACTTAAGTTAAAACTTCATAATGATCGTTAATAATACCGAAAGGGGCAGCAGGAAAGGAGCGTGGCTACGACAACTGTGGCCAAAAGAACAGGTTCAAAACCCTAACTAGCCGAGTCAAAAACTCGTAAAAGATATGCAACCAATACACACATGCGGCGTTACCTTTTGCGACTCTGCTGACGATGCGATCTTGTGAAACTTAAGCCCCTTCGGAGCCCCGGGCTTTTAACTGTGCATTAATGATCTTCTCAGCTAGCTCGTTTATATACTTTTAGGCAGCGAGCAGGCGGAATCTCTGGTCCTAAATAATTTGTACCTTTGGTGCAAGAAATAACACAAGTTGGCAAAAAGATTTTAGGAGTTTAGTAGTAATCAGGCCTAAAGATCACACATTTAACTTCTGCGCGTGAAGTTCGAATCGTGTAAATATTTATGTATTTATTGAAATGTTAAATATATTGGCCTGAAAAAAACTAAAAGATTACTTATTGTTAGGCTTATAACTTCTTTTTTTTTCCAATTTTCCTTCACTTTTAAATATGCATTTAAACACTATCGTGCATACGTTTACCTCTAGTTACGAGGGAAATTAAAAAGTAATGAGCAATTAGCTAAGTTTTATGACCAAAGTTGTCCTATTAATTTGGAAAATTCAATTGAATTCCCAACAGTTATCTAAATTGATCGGGTAGAGTGGAACTCGAAGTGCAAGCTCATGGCTCATAATCAAGGGCAATGAAAACTATTTCCTGCTGGCCCAACTTGATTGCATTGATTGCCGGCACCGACAGGTAAAACCGAAAGGAGGAGAGCTCCACACCGGTGACTCGTGCCGCCGAAACAATGCGGCAAGGAGCCGTCTCCCGTCTTCCGTCTCCCGACTCTTGGTTTCCAGTTCCCAGTTGCTGGAGCTAGCGCAACTAACTCAGCGCCTCTTGGCCACAGGTAATTGAACGCTGCCCCCATTACACCGAACCCACCTGAGCTACTGTGTATCCCATGGCTTTTTGGCACGCCTGCTCTTTAGCGATGGTCTGCCGTGCACAGAAAGAATCTACCAACTAAATATACAATTACACATTTAATTACTCTTACTTTATAAAATTTGCATATCGAGAAAGTTGCTGACACATTTTTGGTTCCTTGTAAAATAAACTTATTTCTTAATGGGAAAACATGTTCAATTAACAGAAAATATTTCTCTGTGTGGAACTGCAGTTGGAAGTGGAGCCAAAACTGGAATGGGCATGTGCACCGCTTGGCTGATTCAGCATCGTTGGGGTGCATCAAATTAGCATTGTTCCCAGACCCACTGAGCTTTAAAGTCTGGCAGGCAACTCTGGGGAAGTGACCGGGCTCAAACGCAAGAATTACTCCAATTTCGTTGGCGACATCGCCAGATGTTTGCAATCTAAAAGCTTTGGACATTTAATAACAGTGTTTCCTCATTCCTCAGTCGCTTTCTATTTATTTAAATATCTACTGCCAATCTTTTGTTTTACAATGGCATTCCAGATTAGAAAATTCCATACAACCTTATGAACTCCTCATTGTAATAACTAATTTCTACGGAAATTCTTATGCTTAACAGGGGTTAGTAATAAAAAAAAAAACACTTTTCCTTAAATCTGTTTGGCGAGCAAAAGTGTGTCATAAACAATGTTGCATTTTGCCGAACGATTAAACTTTGTAGTCGAGTTCTAAAATAGATTTTCCCAAACAGACGGGGCGAAAAGAACACACCTGCATAAACCAATTAAATGGGGGCATGGTTCAAGTTTCCGATACCAATATTGTAAAAAAATTTGCTAAGCATAGTTGAGCATTAATAACCCGGCCTGCAATTTGCATTCGTTATCCAATGCATTGAGATATATTTATGGATTGGGGGCACACTAGCGCCACCTGGCGGGGCGCCTTGTGTGGCTAATCGACACCGTTCGTTCAGTCTGGTAATTAAAAAAGTTCGCTTTTCCAGCTCGTTTTCCCCCACGCCTTCCCCCTCCTCCTCCTTCTACTATCTGCCGAACTAATGGAATAATTAGCCCCAACGCGGTTAAACTAATTCTTATCTTGGCCTGACACAAGCTGATGGCTACGGGCACTCCACTCCAGCGAAATATGTCGGCTACTTTCCCGACTCGCGAGCAAGCTCACTGAGCAATTAGCAGCCGGGAAAATATCTGGAGGCTGGTCCAAGCATGGTCATGAATATGCATGGACAACTGCTTTATAAGTGAACTCTACGCCCGTCGCAATATAGCCATATATATCGCCTGGCTATATGCGCAAACGACTATTGTAAAGCTGCAAACTCGGACGCCTCACAGCCATCAACTGCGGCTATGTACGTATTCGTTTAACACGTAAAAAATTATATAAATTTGCATAGAAATTGCAATGAACCTTAACTCGAATGTGGAAGAACATCTAAGCAACAGGTTAATGGTAGCACTAGCCAGCCAGTTTATTTTAAAGCCTTTACGGAAGAGCCATAAGCAATATTACCACATTATTAGAGCAAAGTTAAACATACTTTTTATAAATATCAATTTAAAATAATAATTACAAGGCAATGAATAAAATGAGTTTCGTGAGAGCGAAAAGTTGTAAAAAGTTGAAAATATTCCTGCTGGCTAGTGTTGCCATTAAGTAGTAGTCACTCCGGCAGTTGTTGTAATTATTAGCATGCTAGTTGTTGTTGGCAGCAGCAGCAGACTTTTGAACCCGCTGACTCTTAACGAACACAAAACCGCCTGCAAGTGGCTTTTAAATGGAAAATAAAGCGAGTGAAATTAAGCGAAATTTGTTCACTTACTCCAACCAGCCAGCAGCTACTGTTGGCCAGTGTATGCATTTCGGCTCAAAACAACCAAATTGTTTTTTTATATCGTATTTTTCGCCTGTTATTTATAGCGCAGAATTCTGTAGCAAGTTTGCCGCCGCCGAGGAGTTAGCCAAGTCAAGAGCAAGTCGTATGGGATATTCGAAGTCGCAACGGCAACAGAGTTATTAATGCTTGGAATTTTCATAATCGAAACGAGTTTTCAAGCGGCAGGCAGGCAGTCAGGCAGTCGGCAGTCAGGCAAGGAAGCACGCGCGTCTTGGCCAGACTCGCAACCTGGCTCTCGGCTGCTTTAATAACTAACGCCTCTCCCCCTCGGAGCGGCTCTGCTGCGAAAGTCGGGAGGGGAAAAGGGGGAGGGGCGGGAGGGAGCAGGGTGTAGAGTTATGGCCATGGCAAGACAAGCACACGCCTTGCGCGAACAGGTGAAGCGTTTAACTGTGGGACTCTGAGACTTTGGCTTTGGCTTTGGCTTTGGCTTTGGCTTTTTCTTTGCCTTTGGCTCTGGCTTCGACTTTAGCTTCTTGCTCCTCGGAGAGCACGGAGAAAAACGCACAAATTAGCCATAAATAACGAATTCTTACAGGTCAAAGTCATGAAAATGTAATAGGGTTTTACGAATACGAATTCTATTTTGCCACTCTTTTCTGCTAAAAGGTTCCAATTATTGTTTTGCAAAATCCAAAGAGTAAAATATTTTCCCAGCCTTCCTAAATAAATGAAACATTTATAAAACTAGGCAATACACAGTCTTTTGTTATTTTAATTATTAAATCAAATGAAAAAATAAAGGTTTTTAAAATTCATAAATCAAATTTCAAAAACTTCACTTTCGTTTGAAGATATTTAGCTAAATAAAAGCACTCTACGATGATGGTTTTTGTGTTTATTCATTTGTTTAATTTTACGAAATAAAGTCATTTGCAAACAACAATTTAAATATAACATTTTTTCTGAGTGCATAGCCCGAGCTCTCCAAGCTCGACTCCAATTGGCCTGAGTGCCCCCTGGTTGGACTTTGTGCACATGGCAATCTGCTGCTGCATAGGAAAAACTTATGATCGGATCACTAATTTGTTGAGTTTGACAGAGCGCGATTTCTATTTGGGATATTTTTTAGTTGTCTGGTAAACTAAGATCGATAAAACCACCACAGGTATGCGATATGTTGCACGCTAAATGTTTGCACCCCGGAATATTATAAAAGGTTAAAACTAAAGTTGGAAGTCTTTTACTTGTCTTTTAAGCTTTTCAACCTTTTTCCTTTGCTCAACTGGCCATAGTTGACCCATCAGATTTACCTTTTAATAAAAAATAATATAAAATTCCAACAACATCTAAAAGACCTCAATCCCAAACTAAACTCGTTCGATCCTGCGTAAAGCTGGAAGAAGGTTAGCTCACTAAAAACAATTTGAAATGGTGGAATGCGTGTGGCATAACCGATTGTGTTGGAGCAGAGAAAGCCAGGGTCCAAGATCCGATCCAGAAATAGCATTGACTTATGCAAATGCTGGACAATCGCTTTCCAGCCAGTCCATTGCATGCGAGCCATACTCGTATAATGCCATCGCCAGTGGCATTATCATTGCAGGTAGCCCAATGAATGGAATGAACAACCTGCTCAGGAGACCTGCGGTAGAGGCAAGTCTGTAATTTGCTTAAGAGCAGCGAACAAATAAAGGGTTTCAATGGCTCCCCGACCCGGAGACAGACGGAGATAATGAATGGCAGGGGCAGGGTTCCAAAGGGGGGGTTTTGGATATGCGAAGGTTCCTGTTCTTGGTTGTCTTCTTATGACGCCGGACGACAGCTGCCTACTTGGACACGGACAGTTCATGTCAGTCTAGGACTCGGATCATCATATGCGGTTTTAATTAAGCAACCATTAAATAAAGTACTGCGGGCATTTTGCTTTAATTTTAAGTTATTTTAATTTGAGTGTACACACGAGAATAGTAACCAAATGAGGGGACATAAAAGCTAAAAAAAAACAATAACACCAAGCGACAAAGTTAAAACATATTCTCATTCTTTTCTTTTGTGAGATATGCAAATGTATTTCTTACCTGAAATCGATTCTGTTTAAAGCCACAACAATTCGAATTAATGATTCAATTAAATAATGTATTCAGTTCTAATGGCTACCTGTACAATAAATTTGTTGCATGAAACCGGCATTTGGGTAAAGAACAGAATGAAAGCATTTCTGAATAAATTTCAAGCCATAGTAATAGTATAATATCAATATCAATAAATTTAATTAGAAATTTAATGATGTTCATTCGATGATATCGTGATTTGGAGATACTATAGGTTTTAAGTAAATAAATATTAATTTTTGTATTAGATTGTTCTTATTTGTGAATCCAGTAAGGGATTTGTTTTTTATAGAATTTCTTATTTGATTTTTGAAAAACAGCTTACACATACACCATAAACTAAGCCGGGTAATTCCTTGAAATTTGTATAATCTATGCTTTTGATCAAATGGTATTTATACTTATTGTTTTTCTCTTTGTTCTCGTTTTTTCAACTTCCTTCGTCAGTCCTTTAATAATTTGATGACTTCACTTGACTCTAGAGACTTATGTATATACTGATCAGCAAATCTGAAGTTTCCTGGAGCCCAAAATAAATGTGATAACAAATTGGAAATCAATTGAGGACCACAACGGAGCCCGAGAAACTTTGAAAAGAAATCCATTTAAATGTCGAAGTGCCACGGGAAAGCGAGGGGCCCCCGATCGGTTGGAATGGAAGGGGGTCTTCGCTGATAAATGCCCAAAGGCTGCCAAGCGAGACGTCGATAAAACAAATGAAGAAAACCCAAACGGCGCTCCACTGCAGAAACGGGGCAAAATGTAAGCGGAGAGCGGTTGGTAATTCCGTTTGGCTTATCGCAAATACGCGGCGAATGAGCCAGGAATTTATTCATAAGCATAAATATTCCCGAGACCCGGGAACAAGCCCAAGACCCGAGTTCATTTGAACTCAACTTCACGCAACAATCTTGCACCGGGAAACCAGTAGAGCACTGGCACTGGCACTGGAGATTGTTTAAGTATTTATTAAATTGCGGCTCTCCCAAGTGGCCGGCAGACGATGGCCAATCTGCACGATAATCATGGGGTGTGAAAAATTTATGGGAGCCGCCGCCGCGCACGCGCAAAAATGAAAAGCCTGGCCAAAAACCCAGAAAAAGCTTACTGAAGCGTTAAAGAATATGACAGCATAATGAATATATATGAATCTGCATAGGGGTGGAATTAATTCAAGTTCAAAACGCTGTAAAATGGACTCGAATTTTTTGTATATATTAATCTAAAACATTTTAACTGTATACTTACATGTGTAACACAAAAGAAAATAATAGTGATGGCAAAAAAAGTACAACAATTTTATTTTTAGAAACTTTAGACACTTTATAAGTTCCCTCTTAATCCCTCTTAAGTTATAATTAGTTTTTGCAAACTTCCACATTTGTTTTTTATAGCTCCGATATTATTAAAAATCTTTACTTACCTCTGTCAATTAAATAGTATTATATTTCCCCCACTCGATTCTATATTTGAGCCACCCTAATTCAGCAAATCTAAGTCGGAACAAGTGAACCTCTCAGAACTTTTGATTTGTGTTTGGCCAGATCGATGGATCGATGGTTCGAACGGCTTGAGTCATCAAACTGGCTAAGTGCCTCAGCTGGGCTGTCAGCTTCGCTAGTCTTTTGGCCAAGCCGAGCAGATTTATGGCCTGTTAAAACGTCCGCTGCCAAGTGCCAGGCAATTGGTTAAAAGCTACAAGCGCCTCAGATGCAACACGCCCGATAACAAAGGCCGAAACAAACAGAACTGAGAAAAAGGGGAAACAAAACCGCAAGAGGAACGCGCCACATCTCCAAAAAAGGATCCGCAAGGAGCCGATTCGGAGTTCATAAATAAAAGATGGCAAAAGCCACGGAAAGGGCTTAAACAATGGACCAAAAGGCCGTTCGAATCGAAATCCCAAAGAGGAAGCCAGACCGCGGACTGCATTTGCAGATCCCAAATCAAATATGCAGACGTGACTTATTTAGGACAAATTGTTTGATTTACCTTTGGTAATAAAAAATCAATGTGAAAGGGGAGAGGGTGAAAGAGATGAACAGGTTTATTATCCATAGGAACAATAAAATAAAAGGTTATTTTTCTGTTTTATTTTATGATTTTTCTTTATTATGATATTTAAAATGTGTGTTTATTGTCCATGTTCGTGTAGAACTAAATTACATTTATTTATTGATTAGATATACACAAAATAACAGCAAGGTTCCTTAAGATTTTTATTAAATTTAAAGAAACCAAGATGTTTGGAGTTTAGTGAGTAAAGTGTTTTGATTATCCCCTTCCTTATTCGATTAAACATTTGTAGATTTACCCACGACATCTGTCGCGATCCCAAAGAGTTTCTCACGCAACAGCAAAGTAACTTTGCCCCGACCAAAACAAAACCAATCCTAGTCTCCTGGTCTCCTAGTCGTCATATACACACCACCGATAACTGGGAGCCAAGGGAAGGGGAAGGCAGGCTAGTCGGAGTAATTTGACACCTTCGAGACATCGGCTAGGACAAATGTCTACGCGCCAGATTAGACTCTGCGAGAAGAACATGAGGCAGGACACGCTTGATTTGAGGCGAGGGGACCAGTTGGTAATTTAAAGGAGGAGAAGGCCGATGGTCCGCATCCAAGTCGATACTATCAACTGTGATCGGAGCTCTGGGACTATACTTATTTACGAGTCGTTCGATGAGTCCCATAGGCTCTGGCTCTTTTTGAATATTTAATTCCGTGACACTCAGGCGGTCCTTCAAAACCGAAAAAGGCCCCCGCTCTTGGGGAGATATATTTCTGTTCGGCTGCTCGGGGCATAATTAAAATTTATGGCCAGTGCGCTTCGAGTCAATTCATTAGTCGCCCTCTAGACGGGGCCTAATTAAAAAGTTTCATAAATTTCCAAACCCCAGCCACCTGTTGATCGTCTATTAAGCGTTAGTGTGTGTGACCAATTCTTTGAACTATAAAGTGTTGTGAGAAGGGTCAAAGTTGATCAAACCGGTCAAATTGCAGGTCGAATGGGGTTAATGGTTAATAGATAGAGAGAGATTACAGATTAAAGAGAGATTGTAGGTACCTGGGAACTTTAGCATTTGAGTTAGTCGGTGTATGTACACTATTCTTAATTTTGAAAATTTAGAAAACAATATTGATTGTGGTATTCATATTTAAGTAGGTATGGAAAAGAATTGAGAAAAGGATTGCTTAGCAAAATGTTATAATATATTTAATTACTAAAGGGAATTCAGTATAGAAGGGAGTAAACATTCAATTCACAAGAGTCAAAAGAGAGATTAAATTGAAATGTATAAACAGAAACGTATAGATATTTTTATTAATTAGGTACTGATTAGCCGATCAAGTCATTTCAGCAGGATCATTTATCCTAGGGAAAAACAGGTTGGTTCCCGACCCCAAATCCTGTTTCTCTGCGGGCCATTCGTTATGGGATTTTAATGAGGAATATACAAATTATGACGGAACGGCCGGGCGAAGGAAGCCAAGAAAAGTGCGGAGACGGGAACAGGAATGTCAAGTGTCCCCTCCATTATCCCTGTTCCCGAAGTCATTAGCATGCGAAAGGCAACCTCGGCGAGATCCAGAGAGGAGAAGACACCACTAACCAGTTGACAGTTGTCAAATCCACTTACGCTCTTCATGGTAAACAGTTTCTGACGAGCCTGCTGAAGGATTTATTTAAGTGCAGACAGACTAACAGACTAATAAGTGCGGCTCTCCCTGCCGACATATCCATTTGACGACCGTTGCACAAAAGTGGCGGGAGTGCCTGCTTTTACTACCTGTTTTTACCTGCTCTTTTGTCAGGCCAAGTTTTATTTCAATTTTTTAACGGACAACGCATGACCGGGAAAGTTTTCGTCTTGATTTCTATTTATTACCACAGGCGGGAAATGAAATTTCGGTTTTCCAAGCTCGTTGTCGTTAGGCGTAAACATTTCAATTTATTTTAATGGTGGGGCGATAAGAACTCTTCTTTGAAAACTACTTTCGTTATTTATTTTTTAAATAACTGGAAACTGGAAACCGTTTTAATACATTTCCCCAACAAAAAGAATTGACAATGGCTGATTAGAGGAAGGCAGTATAGATACAAATTTATTGGCATTTAAACTAGTTTTAGAGACTAAAATTGTCTTAACATATTAATACAATTTACTGTTTCTTTTTGGCTTTTAGCATTTCTACCTGGCCCAGCAACAGCTTGCTGTATAGGAATTTCCAAACCTGTCTGATTACCAGACAGAACAAAACCAGGATGGCCACAAACGAGGCATAGACATCCAGATTATTCAGCTCAATGAAGCTCAAGTGGACCGCAGGACTCTGCAAGTGGGGAGCACCGTGGTGCCGCAGGACATACTCCGTCCAGAAAACTACCGACTGCCTTGGGGTCAAAGGTCGATCCCTGTAGAGGGACGAGAACTTGCGAACCGCTTGACTGTACTTCCTGTTTTCCAAGACCTCCTTCACGGCCTTTCTCAAGCTGTCTTCAGTGGTGGTGAGCAAATCGAGAGCGAGTCCATGTCCCAATCCTGCCATGGAAGCGGCATTTATTGGCTGATCCCCGAAAATGGGAAAAGCCACCATAGGAACACCGTGGTACTGAGCTTCGGTGACGCCACCCTTTCCAGCGTGGGTGATAAAGAGCTTGGTGTTCGGATGGGAGAGGATATCGTCTTGGGGCAGCCAGTTCTTGAACAGAATGTTTGTGGCATTGCCCGGCAGGTTGCCCAAGTCCTCCCACTTCCAGATCACGTTCTGCTTCAGATTGGAGACCACTTTAAAGATTGCCTGGATGATCTCTGGCTTCAGAATGGAGCTCTTGATGCAGGAGCCGAATGAGATGAGTATGGCTCCCTGGGTGGAGTTGTTCAAGAACTGATCAATGTCCTCGGGCAGCGGATCGGGCTGATCCTTCACCTGAATGCCTCCGATTTCGACGATGGCAGGAACCTGAGGTCGAATCGGACCGTCACTGATTAAATGGGATCCGACAAACACCATCGATATGTTCTTTCTCAGCTCCTCGAGGGTTGGCAAATCCTTTTCCGGGAAGATTTCATTGTAGATTCGGTTGAATTTGTGGTCAAACGCCACCACCGAGTACATGAGAATAAGTTGCTTCAACGCATTTTCAGCGCGTTTCAGGAAGGACATGCGAGCCGTTGCATATGTGAGTTCATTGGGCACATACGAGATCTCCGAGGGATTGCCGACAAACCTGTCAATGAGGGCCGAGGACGGCATCATCCAGTTGACAATGACAGGGATCTTCATCTTGGCTGCAACTCCCAGTTGGAAGTCGTTGAAGTAGGAACCCAATATCATCAGGTCGAACTTGGTCTCGTAAACTCGCTGGAACCTCGGGTCGGAGATCAGATCGGCCTGGGAGTCGATCAAGACCCGGGTGCGAGTTAGCAGGTCAAACTTGGTGCTCAGCCGGGAGTTCCTGCTGCCAGCCGTGTCCGAAGCTGCGTTCTTCACGGCCAGCTCGTGCTCCCTGGTTGGGGGCACCACAATCAGGTGGATCTTGTCGTGCATCACCTTGGGCTTGAGCCTCGTCACCACAGTCACATTGTGTCCTGCCTCGGCCAGAGCCTTGGCCGTCGACATGTGGATGATCAGGTGCGAGGGACTCAGGGCACTGTACAGACCCAGTATATTGGCTCCATGGCAACAAGATACTGCTGCGACAACCCACAGAAAAACGGAGCGAAGCGCGAGCATTGTATTAGCTACTATTTGCCGGACTTTTCCCTTTAATTTTGAAATGCAACTGAGCAGAATCCGCGTTTGAATACACTTTATACACGAGTTGCCCACCTCCTCGTGTCCCGATTCTTGATTTAAACAATGGTCTTATATACATAACCGGTCATTTTTTTGCAGCATTCTAGTTTTGCAAATTTGCCAAAAAAATGTATCAATAAACTTGATTATAAACTCTCCGATTGTTGTCAAGAAAGCAATAGGATATACATTTGCCAACTTCTACACTTGCAAAAAATACTTGATTTTCTAAAACAATACAATAAATATGTACTCATATAAGTAAATTGTATTTTAACTAAATCATCAATATTCATATTTGGTAAGCAAAGAAAGCAAGGCAATGCAAAAGTCTAAGATTTAAGATGGATACATGCAAAATTAGCAATAAAAACAATCACTTTTTTAGCCGTAAAAAATCTATATTTTAAATATGTTATAATTTTTACCCTGTGTCAAACTGTAAATGAAGTTTAATTAATTCCTAAAGGGATTTTTTTTCGGTGGATATCAAATCTTGAAAACTATAATTTGAATTTAAAATTCCGTTAGTTTGTCTAGACGAAGGGTATAATAAGAAAATTATGTTAATATGAACTATTCTTAACACATCCGCATACTTTTTTTTATTCCTTAAGCGTGGCATGATTGACCTTTGGAAAATCCAGAAAATTTCAACATTTAAATTCAAACAGGCTTAGGAGTGGGTTGCCCACCGAAATGGCTTTATTAAGACCTCTGTTTATAGTTTTCGGTTTTACATTTTAATCTCTGTAATAATGGTCCTTCAGTTTGTTGATCCCTACTACCAACGTGGTGAACGAATCACCATACATACAATTTTGCAAGCAAGAAAGAGCACTAGTTTTTTATTGAAGAAATTATAGTTTACTTTGTAAAGTAACTAGAAAGTGAAAGTGGACATTTGTATTCTCGCAGAGGGCTTTATAAAAACAATAACAAAATCAATGTCAAATTTAAGCCCATTGGCTCCTTAAACCTCAAGTTTCCTATAGTTTTTTTTAGGCCATACAAATTAGGTAAAAGGGTTAACATTTTATACAAAAAAGTATTTTTAAATCTTGGGAAAGACTTTTGTTTGTCAATAAACACATATTGCGGACGGCATGGGCATAATAAAACTTAATAGTATGTGGATCCACGTACGGTTTTAAACTTGATCAATTGCAAATCAATATACTTTGGATAATTTTCCAAGGTTAATTACATGGCTTCAACCCTCCTCCCCCTTTTTAAACTTGTTGTAATTCTCATCAATTAAAATACTATTTTATAATGAGTAATCAATTGAAAAATGTCGATATGCAAAATATTTAAAAATTTTTGTAAGTGAGCTTGCAATCGCAAATACTACGTCATGACTTCAAAATAAATCGGAACAATATTGAATAACATCAAGCGAATTAATTAAATTTAATTTTTATTCGTACCTCAAATAAATACATATAATTTCTCCGAACCATTATCGAGTTGTTGTCAGCTCACTCGTACTAGGAAACACACTTGATAAATAAAGAAAACCAGACTGCATTGTGGATATACTATAGGGAAAGCGTGGGCTGATCGAACAGGTTCATTCGCAGCGGAGTTAACTCAGCGGAACAGAACAGAGTAAAGCCAACTGTTCCAATAACGATTAAACAAATGAGTTGGCCAGGCTCCTTCGTTTGTTTGCCTCCAGATGTTTTCGGGTGGTTTGTCAGGTTCCAAGCTAAATGGATGGTAGTTGGTCTCGGTACCTCGTCTCAGGGTCTAGCGTAATATTTGCTAGCAAACAAAAAGCGAACAGAACAATCAAAATACTTGAAGGCTCCCCGAAAAAAAAGAAACCGAAACTCGTGACTTAACAAGGCCAAGATGCCTGAAATGAAGGGGAAAGGCGATGGATTTGGATGGATGATGAATGGCGAGAGCAGCAATTGTGCAACAATTTCCACACCAGCAGCGGGAAATCCATCAGGATGGCGTGCTTTTTCTGCACAGTAAAAAATAATTAATAACAATAGGAATGAAAAAAAACATAGTTTTTTCGTTAAACTTTCTTCCGATTTTGCAAAGAATTTCTAAATATTGATTTCTAAAAACACATTTTTTCTTGTTTTAGGAGTATACCTTGACTATCAATTCCCCAAATTAAGAAATGTTTTTCTTTGTGCTGTTACTTTTAAGATTTTAATGCGATCACCTCCTGTTTGGCATTTGACAATTGATGGCCCGCACATTTGTCTTTCACTTGTCGCCTTGCCGTGCCGTCTTGCACCTTCATCAGCCATCTCTTTCATTGTACGACTTCCCCTCTCTCTCTTTCTCTGACGATTTCTTTCCCTTTCTCGCGGGATCTTTTGAAGTGAACCCGTTTTGACAAATGTGTGTCATTGCTGGGCCATCAAAAGACACGATCGTTGGAGTCTCTTGCTCTCCGAATTCGATTTTGTTTGGCAAGGCAAGGTGTATTTTCGGGCTATTAATGCTGCCGCAAACGGTAAAGCCAAATCAAGTGACTGGCAATCTGAAGATGATCGTCGTCATCATCGAGATTCAACAAAAACCATTCGATGCCAAAGTCACTTTCAATGAATGGAAATTCATTGAGTGAGTGGATTTCGGTACAAAAGATCTCTGCAATCCACTTCCATGGAACTTTTCAAAGTTAGTTTGTGTACACTGTACAGGCTTGGAGAAAAGACTTTCATCTGTTGTATTTTAAACCAGCTGACAGTTTTTTTTTTTTTTGGTCCATTGATCCACATTTCCGCGTTAATTCTTCACATTTTTTTGGGACACATCTCAGTGACACATTTGTCGCAATACCCAAAAAATAAAAACGCTCTATTGAAGCCATTACGTGGTAAATGATACCAATAAACAGTCGGGGGCAATCCGGGGCATGACTTTTTGGTAGCAAAATGAGACAACTAACAAGCTCTAAATGTGTGTGTGTGGGGATATTTAACAACTCTCATTGTGGCGACAGCGATGAAATTCTAAAAAAAATGCCATCGCATTTTGAAATTCTTTTTCAAAAAACACCACCAAAGAAAACATGGCGGCTACAAAGACATTTTATTTATACTCTTGTCGTCAGTAAGTTGATCTTGCTTAATCATAAGGTAAAACGTCAGCATTAAATAGGTGATTTTTAAAAATATCAAACTTCATAGAACATTATTTATATTTTTAGGTTGTTGAAGAATTTTAAGTTCCTTTATCAACATAATATTTTAATTTTACCTTTTTGGATTCTTGAAGGGTAAATAAAAATAAGATTTTAGTGGTTCTATGCTTGAAAAAATATTTGAAAAATATTCATTAAAAAGCTTAACTTGCTTTAAAAGTTCAGGGTATTTCTCGTTCGTCTATTTGGGTTCTTTCTGCTCCTAAACGCGCCACGATTTTAGGTGGAGAATTTCCCAACATTCGGTTTTGCATTATTTCAGAAGCCATCAGCGGCGACACGGCGGCCGAAAAGCTCGCCACAAATTTCATTAAATTTTCAGTTGGGGAGATGTTCTTCGAACCGCAGCCCACCGCATATAACATCGGCCCCATCCCCCGATTTCACGGAGTAGTTGCGTAGGTGTCCAGGGTGTCCGTCCGGGTGTGTCAACTGCTGCTGAAAGATTTTCGTGTCGTTGTTTCCATCCCGCCTGCCAGCAGACGACAGACACGAATTCTTTCTGCAAGAAAACACATTTCGAAAACTTTTCCCCGTTCCTTTCATTTTTGTTTTATTTTTCGTTTATATTTTCTTGGTGTCGCGGTGCGTACGTAAAAAGATTTAGCAATAGCAATGAATTTGGTTAATTTATGGCATTATTAATAACATCTAGAAGAGAAAAAGGCAAGAAAAGAACCGAGAGCTTGCTAAGATATATATAATATATATTTAACTTTTTTTATTATTTCTTAATTTTAATTGTAATCAGCAAGAAAATATGTAATGGTTTTTTATTCGAAACATATCTCTCGTGGTTCCGTTTTTAATCGCAGAGAGTTCTTATTAAGGGTTCATTGATATCGAAGACTCTACACAACTTTTAAGATGCTTCCTAGACAATGGAGAATTTCTCTGGGTCAGCTTATTTATGCAGAGATTATTGAATGATAGCTAGGCCAAAGTCATAAATTCTTGGGCCTGTGTGTATCGATGCTTGTGAATGGCACGAGCTCTACATCAACCTGCATAAAATGCAAATGAGCCCGACAAAAGACGAGACTGAAACCCCCAAAACCAAACAAATTTACGACCCAATCAATAGAGTTCGAAAAGCTGTTTTAAGCCTTTGTTTCCCCCTTTTCGGTTTGTTTGAGCTTCACTAACTTTGAGAGATTTCTGGTTTTCGACGACCAGAGGTGTCCCACCAGCCCGATCGAAATTAAAATTAATTTATGAGCAAAGTATGGCATATTATGCAAATATTTAACAAACTCCAACCTGTGGCATTTCCCCTAGCAACTGAATAAGCACATTTTTGGCGTATTTGTATGCAGAAGAATTCGAGAACACTTCTTACATTTTTTAAGTTACGAAAAAAAAACTATTTATTTCCCTTTGGAATTTAAGTGATTACGCCCTTATACTTTGTCCCTTATTTATTTAATAACGCCATTGATTCGCAATGGTTCGAGTCATTTTAAAACTCAATGATAACCCGGGTGACTCGCTTCCACCAAATCAGGCTCCTAATCAGTGTTATTTAGCAATGACATAGCTAACATTTAATGTTTAACAGTCCCAAGTCGAATCGTCAAAACAGACGCATTCCTTGGGGCCAACTTTGAACCCGAAAAAGATTAGAAATTTCGCTGATTCGGAAATGTTAGAGCTGCTATGTAGACCCGATCATTCCAAAGGAATTTTAAGGTGCCTCAGGAAACCATGAATGAATCTCTATACATACATAGCCAGTGGCGGATCCAGAGACGATTCTTGGGGGGGGAAATTGAACTTATTCTTCGATTTGGGGTTCAAACTTATTATTGCGAGAGAAATACAGTACAAATTATAAAACAAAAATTATCCATCCCAATTTTTTGGTAAACAAAGTGGTTATATTTGAAAAGTCAACCATAGCAAACAAGTAAAATTTTCAGGTTCTGTGGTTCCAAGGGGGGAAATTTCCCTAATTTCCCCCCCCGTGGATCCGCCACTGACATAGCTAAATCGAGAAAAGTCCCCAAAGACTTCAAGGCAAACGCTAATTTTAGCCAAAGGTTTATTCTTTTTCGATGTCAATTTATTATACAAATTTATGACGATATTAACACGAAAATCGGAATAATACTTTTACGCATTTGACGTTTTTATGGTCCACCCCCAACCTCCATTCTCACCATTTTTTTTCCTCTAAAATAAGACAACTAAAAAAGATTTGTACCATTTCCTATGCGAAGAAGCGTTTGAAAATAAAGTCTATTTTCTTTGTTATTTATTGCATAATTATAGGAAAAATGGCGAGACAACAAAGTAGAAAGATTATCGCCCGTTTGACCCCAGAAATAAAATATATTTCTATTTTGAAATTTTTATTCGAGAAGCCTTGACGAGCCCAGCATCCCGCCCAACAAATACAAATCGTCATGGGCAGATAAAAAATGCCATAATCTCAAATATGCATATGTATTAGGTTGAAACGTGTAATTTGCATAAAATCACCTGATTGAACGTTAAATATTTTTAAGATTCAGATTATGGAGCCGAGAAATGCTCATAAAGATCATGATCAGACGGCTCTAAAGAAGAGGCTTCAATAAAATTGGGAGAAGCACACTAAGAAAAAACACGCATCAACGATAGTTGGAAACCATCCATCATATGTATGCTATTTTAGTCATTTTCTCTCAGTGTCGTCAAGCAGAAAAAGAGATATACCTAACTTTAGAGCACCTGACTCAATATTCAACAAACATAAATATTTGCATAAATTACTAGAATAGTTTTTAAGCTGTTTTACATTTTTAATGAACAACAACAAAAATGTCTTAGGCAGTATGAAATTAGGCTCTCCCCTTGGTCGTTTTTGTTTATTTCCATCGATTTATGTGAAAGGGCGATATAAATTAGAATTTTATGACACCCAATGGGACATGGATATAACAAAAAAGTGTCAACTCTGCAACACACAAATAAAATACGGTTGAAATTAGTATTTGGGTGCTGGACTCCAAGTTTCCTAAATTTAATTGGCAGCACTTAAATATGTTTAAGAAGGGCGAAAATTCAGTAATGTTTTAGGCTACAAGTTGTATTTGATATAACTGAAAAAACATATTATTGGATCTAAATAAAGTTGTGAGATGCCTTGCCAAAAATAAAAAAATTTAAACTTTTTTAAATGTTTAAAATAAAATCCACAAATGTATAAACTATGTATAAAGTATAGTTGTGAAGTAAAAGTCGATATGCGGAAAATAGCAAAGACATCATATTGGTTTATATTAAAAAACATTTTATTGGATTTATTCTTTATCAACCGCCAGAAAAAGAGCGTCATACAGAACTATTATCATATAAAAAACCGCTGTTGTTTATTGCGCACTTCCGTTTCCGCTCACGCTGATTTAGAGCAGAGCAAGCAATCGATTCCAAGTATCGATACTCCGGCCAATCAGTGTTAGAAAGCCACCGCAGCCAGCTGTCTCCGTTCGCCATTCACCAGCACTGATTGCACAAGTATTTTGTTTAACTTTTGTTTTGGTTGGTGAATTTTGGCAGGGACTAGCATGGACGATCCGCTCAAGCCGAAGCCAGTGCCGCTGGCCGCCGAAACGGTGCTCTGGTTCGAGTTCCTGCTTGATCCGCACAAGATCACGCAACATTTGCAGCGCCCGCATCCCGGTAAGTAGGAATCACTTGTGGAATCTTGCGGACGTAAGAGTTTACGGTGGTTACCCGTATTTTGCAGAACCCAGTGCCATGGAGCTAATCATGCAGTTCATTAGTATGACGCCGGACACGGCCATGACGTCAGTAGTGACACCCGGCAGCGATTTGCAGAATCTAGCTGCACCTCCTGGTTCAGGACCAATACCCGTCGGAACCAATGCCACACCGCCCACTGTAACCGGTGGAGTGGGCATGCCCCACAGTCCACAAAGGCCGGCGGAACCAGGCCTGCAATTGACCCGCAAGCAATTGGCCCTCAAGATCCTGGAGCTCAAAGTGGCCACCTGGCTGAAATGGGACCTCGATGCGCTGGAAAAGAACCTGCCTGTGATTATGCAGCTGGCCCTGCTGCGCGATCTGTGCACCATTAGCTACGGCTGCCCTTTGAGTATTCCCCTGCCCAGTGATTTTGACCTGAAAATTTGTAAGTTGTCCTCAGGAGATTGACTTAAACGGCAATGTAACCTATCAAAACCCTTTTAGCTACTGCTGGCAACGAAAGAGCAGCGAGATTTGCTTTGACGATATACCACCGCCTGCTTTTACGCTTGCAACTGATCAAGGATCAGGCGCTAAAAACGCCACGTCCTCCAAATACCATGTATGATCTGCTCGCTATAGAAAAACTGGTTTACAATAAGCTTTCCTATCCAATTTAAGGTACCAAACTGTTGATCAACTGCAGCAGTTTCTGGACACACCTACTCAACCATCCATCGAGTATTTGCAGCAGCTCTGCGCCTCGTCAAAGCCCTTTTACGTGTTTCACTACGACAGCTTTGTCACCCTGCAGTGCGATGATCTGGGCACTGGCCAGAACTACGACCTTATGCATTTAATAACGCCACAGGAGTTGAGAGCCCAGCTGCATTACGAGCTCGCCCAATATTACCTGTACACCAAACAGTATGTTTTGGCCCGAGAAGCGGCCGCCGCCTGCAATAGTAATTTGCAGGCCATCCCGCAACAGACAACGCTATATTTCTGCCACATACGACCGGCGGAACTGGAGGGTCTGCTGCAAGCGTGCGGAATTAGTGCCCAGGAGCAAACCCTCTTGGAGAAATTCCAACAGTCTCTGCTTAACAACTACACAGACATTGTTTCCATACTGCGGTTAGATAACAGAGCGCGGGAGATACCTCTTGTTAGTCGACGGCAGCTGGAACTGGATATTGAGGGCTCACTTTCCACGGGCTTACTTAAGGAAACCGTTCAGCTGCAAATGCAGGTCGCCGCCCTAAATGTGGTCCGTAACATCTTCGAGTGGGGCAGCATATTCGGCAGCGTGGAGTACTTTGAGAAGTACAGGGAACTGGACTGCCTGCCGCCATTGGTGGAAGCTCTGCAGGAAGTGCTGCCGCACTGCAGTCTCAAGGAACAGGCCGCACTCAAGCACTTCCTCATCGACTGTTTGCTCCATCAGGGCGGGCAGTCACGGCAATTGTTGCAGACGGTGAGAGGATTTGGTCTATTCTCGGCGGATGAACTTCAGGATCTCGACGAACAGATGTTGCAGGCGGCACCGCCAGTGCCCACCAACTCATTGGCTTCGCTTTCCGACTGGATGTGCCAATCTAAAAGTAAGAAAATACTTTATTTAAACTTAAATTATATATCTGACGCTTTTCTTTATTTTTTTTCAAGTGAATCGTGTGGATGTGGCCGCCCTAGAAAGACAACTGATTAGCTGCACAAATGCCAACACTGTCAGGATTCTGCTAGTAAAACTCTGTGGCACTGCTCCCGGGAAACCTTTGTGGGCTATTAATCCCAGCTGGGATGTGCCGCAACCCCTTAAAACTCTAATCATGGCTATGCCAGTAAGCTTTCTGCAGGACTTTAGCTATGTGCTGCTGGGGAAGGCGCGCGAATTGGCTACCAGGGGTAACTATATCGATGCTGTCTCCATGCTAAGTGTCCTCAAGTCGGAAACGCAGCGACAAGAGATGGCAGCCAATGTGCAGCTGATGTGCAAGCTGCTCACCTGGGAGATATTGCACATACAGATAACCCAATCTCTGGAGGAGTGGCACCAGAAACCGCTGGATCTGCAGTCCTTAGGAGGAAGATGTAAGCAGTGCTTGGGCGCTCTGCAGGCGGGCGACTCAATTGTCCCGCGGCCGGATATCCTGGAAAGCTGCGCAATCATGCTGCTGAACCTCACAGAATTCCCACCGCTTATCTTTCTGGATAAGCGTGCCGGTCCTCTGGAACTCCCACTCGCCTTTGCAGCCACCTTCATTGAGATGGAGAAGATGAAGGGCCCCAAGAAGGTGTGTCGAGATGCCTGGGAACTGATGCTTAGCATGTTCCTCAACGTTCCGAAGCGGGGTTCTTCGGGAGCTGGCGGGATTAGCTCCCTGCAGGCTTTCCTCCAGCGCCTCCGCCACCAAAGCGTTTTCGGACTGGCCATCTCCATGATAGGCAAGATCCACAACATCCTCAAGGACGATCCCAATCATGATTTAAGCTGCGAGTACATGCAGCTGTGGCCCACCAGCATCAACAAGTGAGTAGATTGGCATTGATTAAATAACTCCATTTCTGATAATTTCAATTCTGCATATTTTTCAGCCCCATCAGCTACAGTTTAAGGAGCGTCTGTGAAACTCTGCAATGGCTCTTATCCGAAGCCCTGTCCTACTACCCGCAAACCATTTCCTGGCTTAAGATGAAGGGGGATCTGGATTTGGCCATCGGCAACAACGAGTCCGCAATGCGCTGCTATGTAAATGCCCTGGTCACAGGCACGGATTACTGCACCATGCCGCTGCAGAGGAATGTGGCCGACGACTATGTCATCCGCAAGATGATTCGCTGTGCCGCCAATCTGGGCTGCCACATGCAGGCCACCGTGCTTTGTCAGTTTCTTGATGAGATCGATTACGGTATTGTGTTCAAGAATCTCAGCGAGAAATCATCGAATTTTACGGATGCCATGGACGCATATTACAGTTGTATTTGGGACACCACGCTGCTGGAGTTTATCGTTAATCTGCATGCGAAAAGAGGCGAGCACAGTCGGAAACTTGAAGCGGTAGGGTTCTTCAAATTAATAATTTACAGGTTATAGTAACTAATTTGTTGTCTCTAAAACAGATCTCCATGATGGGCACTTTAGAACTGAATGCAAACAACAACGAGGAGATCAAAAGAGAGTGCGCCATGGTGCGGAAATCCCGATTCCTGCGCGCCCTGGCCAAGCAGTATTTGCTGTAGTCGCAGCCCCCAACAATCCGAACTCTAATTTCAAAATCCAATATCCATAATCCAACATCCCAACCTCACCCGCAAGCCCACAAGCAGACCAACTAGCATTAAGCTCAAAGATGTAGTTTTTATTGTATGCATAGGCTTTAAATACGGTTAAGTTAAAATTAAAGAATTGTACGTTTTTCCAGATGGCAACTGAAGCTACTTACTTTGGCCGTCTGCCACGGCCACCGCCTCCTCCGCTGGTCTTGGCCTTCTTGTTGTTGGCGCTCTTCTTGGCCTCCTCGGCCTTTCGTTTGGCAGCATTCGCGGCATTCGGAGTGCTGGGCAGAGTCTTAAAGAAGCTATCGAGTCGCACTTGAGTCTGGGCCTGCTTGCATTTCATCAGTTTCTTTGCGCCGTTGCGAACGCGCTCCTCGCTGAATTGCCGGTCACCGCAGAGAAACTTGACCAAGCCCTCCTCATCCGGTTCGACCCACTTCAGATCAATGGCTTCGGCATTGGCCACTTCTGGTTCAATGAAGAGTTCCCGAGCCACCTTGTAATTCCAGTTTTCAGGCACCGTGTACTTGCTCGTATCTATGTTATCCAGAATGGTCTCGATATCCCTGTAGTTGTTGATCAACTCGATGGCCCGCTTTGGGCCAATACCTTTGATGCTTTCGCAGTAATCGCAGCCCAGCAAGATGCAGAGATCAATAAACTCACGGCTGTTGATGGACAGACCCTCCAGCAGCTTCTCGTAACTAAACTCCTTGACGGGCATCTTGCGTGCCTCGCTGTAGGTGAGATATCGGAGGAGTTTCGTCGAACCGAAGGTGAGGGCGTCCATATCCTCCGTGGCAGTGGCATATACCTTTCCTGCCTTGACGAGGGCAGCACACTGGGCCTCCGCCTCGCAGGGAGCATCTACATAGGGCACTCCCATCAGACTTAGCAGTTCCTTTGCCTCTCTGGCGTGCTCCTTGGTCACGCGAACCAATCTGCGATTAAACTTCTCGATTCCGGCATCATCTCCCGCATCTGTGGCTGCTTTCAACGCCTTTTCCGCCTCCTCTCGCCGCTCGGCACGCTTTGCCAGCTCTCCGGACTTTAGATCTGGGGGCTTGCCATCAAAAACATACACCGGCTTAATACCATTGTCCAGCAATCGAATTGTGCGGTAAAACATGCCCATTAAATGGGACGTAGGGTCACCATTCACGGTGGCCAACTGGGCGCCTTCAGAGCGGACCGCAATGAGGAATTGGTACAGACACATACTGGCATCAATGGCCACCTTGCGACCTTTAAAACACAGAAATAACTATAAAGTTAAGTTCTAACACAAACCATATCGAGGGACATACCGAAGAAATTCTTGATTTCACTTTCGCGTATGGCCTGTGGCGCCAAATCCGCAATGAGCTTAGATAAGCCCAAAATTCCCATGCCGATTGGGTGTTTTCTAAACTTTTGTAATAAATCAAAATAATAGTAAGGTAGATAGGCAATGCCCACAAATATCTGGAGTTGTTTTGTTTGCTAAAACACGCCGCGCGCTTTTTTTTTGCAACCAGTGTGACCGCCGCCCAATCTGTTTAAGAAGCGCGCGTAAAATGTTTTCGATAAGCGGGAATGTGTTGTTTCCTTTATTTTTTGAATATAACAAACATGAGATTAAGAAACATTTCTTATGAATATTAAAATTTAAGTGGATTTCTTAAGTTTATTAAGTTTCGAGTATTTGTTAATACCATCGACATTTTCAAGGTACAACTAATGTGATCATATCACTATACCAACTGCCAGACAAACCAAATTTTATAAAATTAAAATAAATTGTGCCAAAATCTATACTAATATTATAAAGAGGTAAAATTTGTTTGTTTGTTTGTTTGTTTGTTTGTTTGTTTGTTTGTTTGCAGGGAATAGGCTCCTAAACTACTGGTCCGATTTAAAAAATTCTTTCACCGATAGAAAGCTATATTATCGTGGAGTTAAATAGGCCATAATTTAATTTGAAAAAAATTAGGGATCCGTAAGAAAATTGCAATATTGTCGCATATAAAGTGAGTTGCTACCTCATCACACTGACAAACACGCTCCCATAGCATTTTAACTCAATTTTTGTGTTCACTGTGAAATTGTTAAAAAAAAAAAAATTTTTATTCAATTTAAGTTGAACTGTGAAAATTATGTGGATGGTGCATTTGAGGATAAATTCACCGCTCTGTCCATAGTCCGAAATGCTTAGAGGACGACGTGCAAACATTGGCCGCAGACATCCAAGCCACCAACAAGTATATTCACAAAACTTAAGCGAAGAAAGACAAATGGGCTCATGGAGATCACTGACATCATTCAATCGCTTGGCATTCCAATATGACCCCACTGCGAAATACAGTGATAATGATATTGGACCAATGGCGACTATATACCGATATTGCAGTGCGTTAAAGTTTAAAAGAGAAACGGCTGGATTGTGCTGCGCAAGTGGAGAAGTCAAACTGGAAAAGTGTTAAATAACCATCTTTCTATACTTTCATATATTTGAAAAATGTTGCAACATTGACTTTTATGTTGTTAAATTGTGTTGACCAGCGAAGCGGACACAGGCCCTCTAGTCAGTTAATATAAAGCACTAACAATTTAGGATATTACATAAGAACTCAAATAACAAGCCCGCCAAAACGAATCACTTAAAGAGCACCCTGTATTCGGATTGACATTTTTTAGTGCTTGTTGTCTGCGATACTATCGATTGTGACACCTCTTCTAGTTACCAGATTGAATGTGTGTCGGCTGACGGAAAAACAAAAAAACCATTAGAAATATGGTACGTAAATAGGTGAAAAATATTGGAAAAAGTGTCGGAAAGTATTTGCCGGCTGGGCGAATTAAAAACGGCGGAATTGCCATCGTGTTTTGTGTGTAAATAGAGCGCAACAAATTCTCCGCGAGGCAACTATCCGACTATCGGTTCTCTCCCGCCGTTCGTTTGTGTGTATAAACATGGCGTCGTTGTGGTCCGAGATAGCGCAAGCAGCGGGTGCGAGCGGGACGACTAGTGCGATTGTGTGCGCCTCATAGATTTGCAATGTTGTTTTTTCTATCGCCTCTCTCACGTTGCTCTCCCTCTCTCGCTCGCTCTTTCGTTTTGTTCGGCGAAGAAGACACGCATACACAAACTCGGCGAAGAACCACACAATCATATTGCGATTAAAAAAAAGCGCACCGAAAATCCATGGTAGTGGCCGCCAAAAAATTTATAAGTGTAATCCAATTGTGACTTTGTATATTTCCATGTTTTCGCCATGCTATCGAAAGGATGCTAACAAAGCGGCAGAAACGGCAACCAAAGAAAATGCCGCCGATAAGGTAAGCGAGGTGGAAAATGCAACGGGTGCAGCGGGGGAGGCGAAAACCGAGGGGGACCGGCGGGGCCCAAAGATGCAGCTGAACCCCCTACCGCTACTGAAGTCGACGCCGCTGCCACTGATGACGTCGTTGATAAAAAAACGAAAGGAAACTCAACGGTAGTTTCAAATCCCGAATCGGATGCAGGTAAATAAAAGCAAAAACTTGTCAGTGTGTGTGTGAAGAACGAGAGAGAAAAACAAAAATCATAAAATGAATTTTGCGCGCGTTTCAAAAAACGCGCCGACTTGGTGACTCGCTCTCTTTTCGAGAAAGCTGTCCCTCTCTCTGTCTCTCCCACTTGACTTCTAGTTGGGTTTCGGCTACTTGTTGGGAGAGTTGCCTTATGGCGCTGCGGGCTGAAGCGTCGTTTCTTGTTGTTTATTATGTTTCTTAGGCATGCGGTTCAAATCCCTCTCCGGCCAAAGAATTAGTGTTTGACAAAAAAACTATTATATCATTCGAAGTTTTTTAGGTTTTTTCGTATTTCCTTGGCTATTGTTCATGCTTAATCCTTTAAATGGGTTTCTGCGTAGTTAACGCCTAGGTACAGTAAAACTTCAATATTCATAGTTCTTTGCGCTCCCAAAACTTAGCATTGAACTTCCCAAGGTTGAAGATAATCTTTTATTTTATCTTACAGTTTTAAAGAGTTGCAATGTTTCATGAGGTGGATGTACATATTTAACAATATAATTTAATGTAAACTTTGATTGGTAAAACTCGATTGTTTTACAAGGACTACATACATTTACAAAAATAAATTTTTTTATTTATTTTTTAACCAAAAAACTATATATTTTTCAATTCAATTAGAATCAGTCCTTCCAATTTTAGCCCTGACTTGACTTAACAAAACTTTATTTTATGTGCACAGCGGACAAAAAGGAGAAGTCCCCCTCGCCCGCTGTGAAGAAATCCAATAGTAAGGATACTAAAAAGGAGGACGACTCTGAGAAGGAAGAGGAGAATACGGAGGATGGAGATGAGCCGGAGGAAGACGATGATAAGGCAAGCGATGCAGAAAGTGAGAAGAAAAAATCAAAGCCAGAAGCAGAGGAAAAGAAAAAGGATGCCACAGATGAGGCCAAACCAAAGTCCGGAGCGGAAAAGGCCAAGAAACCGGAACCGAAGGCCAAAAACGGCAAGGTGGCCAAGGATGAGGACGACGATGAGGAGGACGAGGACGATGAGGATGGCGATGATGCTGATGGAGATGAAAACGATGGCTTGGACAAGAACAACGAGGTTGCAGAAGACGATGAAAATGTTGTGGCTCTGGCCGAGATCGATCGGATCAACGAGAACATCAACAAGACTCGAGTTGATGGTCTGCAGACCTTGCATGCTGTAAGCTTTACAGAATTTAAAACTTTAAAAGTGTTGATTCAACTTAATTCTATTTTCCAGATCTGTTTTGGTGCCCAGGGCAAGAACAATGTGGTGAAGAAGAACTTGCGTTCATTTGCCGGATTTGAATTTGCCAAGGATTCTTCGGAGTACAACAAAAAACTGGAGGCCATCAAAAAAGTGGACAACAAGGGTCTGCGCAGCATCTGTGAGATCCTTACCCTCGATCGCAAAGGCAGCAAGAACGAGACTTGCCTACGTGTGCTCAAATTCCTAATGGAACCCGACGAATCGCTCTGCTTGGAGCAGGGTGATGAGGAGGAGGAAGATCCTGATGATGAGGATGTGGACGAGGATGAGGAGGATCCGCCTAGCGAAGATGACAAGAAGCGCAAGAGCGGAAAGTCGAGTAGCGCCGCTGGCAGAGGCTCGGCACGCAACTCCACCGGACGTCCAAGGCGATCCACGGCAGGAAAAAGTGAGTTTTTACTTAACGAATCATCCATCATCTAACCTTTAATGCGGTTTAACTTTCAGAAATGTCCGCCTATGTAGATTTCTCTAGCTCTGAAGAAAGCGAGCAGAAAGTGGCGGTGCCCAAGAGAAGACGTAATGATGACTCGGAGTCCGGCTCAGATGTAAGATCCTATTCCCAAAAGCAAGAAAGAGATGACTAATATTTTTTGTCGTAGTACAATCCCTCCGCCAACTCGGATTCTGATGGAGGTCGCGGTGGTGCTGGCGCAGCTGGTCGCAAAGGTCCAAGTCGCGGTAGTCGTGGTCGTCCGGCACGCAAAAGTCGTCGAAGAAACTCTGACTCAGAAGAGGAAGAGGAGTCTGAAGTTTCAGAAGCCGATAGTGATGCAAGTTTAACAGTTAAATTTTAGCGGATGATCCATATAATCTATATTAAAACACCAAAACCCACAGGTCCCAAAACGTAAACGTGGTTCCGTTGGTAAACGCGGCCGACCGGCAGCCCCTGCATCAGCTGGACGGAGGGGTCGAGGGCGGGGAGCAGCTTCACGAAAGCGGAAGGACTCTGATAGCGAAGAAGATGATATTTCCGAGGATGAAGAGGAGGAGGAGATTTCCGAGTTTGGCAGCGATCAAAGCGAGGTAAGTCAATAAGACGTTAATTATTGATGTAGTTATTACAACCTTTATATCCTGATTACAGGAGGAACGTCCCAAAAAGAGTAAGAAGCCCACAACGCCTGCGAAAAATAGCAAAGCTAACAACAAGTCAAAACCAGCTGCAAAGGGTATGTTAAGAAACAAAAACTACCAAAGTCAAATCTGTATATAAAATGATTTCTATCCATAGCCGATGGTCGATCGAAAAAATCAAAGAAAGAATCGTCCGATGAAGAGGATGATGTCGATGACAAAGATGAATCCGACGAGGACGAGCCACTAACCAAAAAGGGCAAATTGGCATTCCCAACGGTGGGTAATCCCTTAATTACTAGATTTTGAAACCCTAATAACGATTATATCTGCAGGATGAACAAATTCGCGGTTATGTCAAAGAGATATTGGATAAGGCCAATCTCGAAGAGATTACCATGAAAACAGTGTGCAAGCAGGTGTATGCTAAATATCCAGACTTTGATCTAACCGACAAAAAAGACTTCATTAAAGCCACAGTCAAAGCGGTAAGCCACAAATCGGTGTCGCTTCTCAACATTTATAACATTTTAAATGTTATCTTTTTCAGTTAATTGCGACATAAAACCACTTAGAGATGAAGTCACTTTGAAGAAGGGGAGGGTCCAGGTCCTGTAGACAAACAAACAAACAAACAACATAACAAAATAAACCGCGACAGAAACGTCAGCAAGTTGTTTGCCCAGACGAAACAACGTTGGGCATAGTTTGCGAAATGTAACTCTTAGTAGTTGTCCTATAAGTATATGATTTGTACTCCTATCCTAAAACCTAACTGCAGTTTACCTTAATCCTAACGTCAGCAGCAGTAGAGTATCCATTCTTATATATATTCATCTGTATATATAACTTTTTATTTGTCCAAAAGTGCACACGCATACACATTATTTTCTATTTTCTTGAAGGTATGTGCTCTCGACAGCTCTGCAAAAAGTGTGTAAAATAAGCAAAAAAAAAATGTAAAAATCCGATTAAAAACTAAACTGTAGTGCATTTTGATTTGACGTTCAACAAGAAATTATGTATTTAAAATTAAGGTACAAGAAATAATAAACAAAAAGCAAATTGAAAATTGAAAAAGGCTTGGAATTAAATACCTTAAATTCACACACTGGCAGCAGTACAAAAACACTCGAAAATGGAAGAAACTTTTAAATTTACTTGATTGCAAACATTTTTGGCAATGTAAAATATGTATTTTTTGGGCGAGTAATTTTAAGGCACACTAAAGCGGAGCTACTGATTCAAGTTCTTAGCAGATCGTCCCAACTTAGTTTGAACCTATTTTGATATCCCTTATCCCCTAACTCCTGTTCAACCTAAGTGCTCGGGCCCCTGTGTGATTTGAGGATTAGGAAGGTTTCTCGGCTAATTAACGCAACTAGAGACAAGCTCACTACAAAAAGTGAGTAAAATAAACAAAAAGAACATTGAAAAATGAATGAGAAAAAATAATAAAGTTAATATTTAAAATATTAGATATTTACAAGGTAAAAATAGATGTATGTTAATTTTTAATGACGGAAAGAAATAGAAACTGGATATGAGAAGGACAAGTTTAAATTGCCAGCAAAATATTATTGAATATTATCACAGCCGCTCTCAATGTAAGTTTTCTTGTAGTAATCTCTTGAATAAATATAAAATCAAAAAAAATAACTTGATGTATGTTGAATTGCCGAATCCTCAAAATGAAGAAAATCTGTTTAGCCCCGCACATTGGAAACTAAGCTTCATACTCTTATTCAGTCTTTTCTGTTTAAATTTTTAAATGTTTACTGCAAAGTGCTAAAGGGATAAAAAAATGCAGTGTATCAGAAATAAAATGCTACAACTTAAGCAAATCTTTTTTCAATTCTGGATTGGGTTGGAAATTTTAAGCAGGAGGTATTTTGGCAGACCGAAAAGTATTTAAAGCATATAACAGGCCCGTAAAAATGTAAACTGTCTTGACTTAAACCAGAATAAAAATGGATTCAGTTTTTGTTAGATAGAAAAGTTTATTCAGCAAATGTATATATTCAATAAATATGACATTTCAAAAGTATTATTTATAATGCACTTAGTTGAATTGAATTGATTTGTGATCTACCTTAAGTAGAAAAGTAAACTAATTTCTGTCAATGATTTGACCGGGTGGTAATTGGAAGTTATCACGCAGACATAAGGCTGAAACACACAGATAGTCGGTTATGATTCAGATATAATATATATATATATATTGATACAAATAAAGCGTCGTGGTTAATATATATATAAAAAAAATTTTAAGAAAAAACATTTGCGACAATTTCGGGACCAAAATATATAGATATATCAATGGAATATAGATAATACAAGGGAAGGAATGAACTTTGCTCTCAATTGGTCCTGCAAATAGATCAAAGCACGTAATTTAAATCAAATAAATGGAAATGTATGCAGAAATATAAATTTCAAAAATATCATTTGATTGCAAAATAAACGGCTTGACATTGGACCCGAAACAAATGTTCAACGTAATGGGTTATTGAACATACTACTAATATATGGCAGGGTCATACTTACCTTGATGGCTAGACACCTGGACATCTCGGAAACCTTTGCTGGAAAGAAAAATGAAGAACGACTTCCCCCACAACCACATAAAATTGAGATAGACCCTGCCAAACTGCCATAGAAATATTTTCATTCAATTGTTTGGATTATTTCCTAATTCTAGACCTTTTTCACTATTATTATACGAGTCACCCAATATATGAGACACAAAATGGAACATTATAAATAAAGGATCGGCTTGGGGGCCAATGTAAACCGCTCATATAACAAGCAAATGATACCTTGAAACGATATTTTAAAAGTACACAGCACTGAGCAAATGAAATATCGTTGCTTTCGCTAGGAAAATATTTAGAAATATATATGTAAATTTCACAGAATAGTATATAGAATATTCAAGATAATCAATTATGGGTACAATATATGTGCAGTTTAATATAAAAATGTTACTCCAATGGTTCAACTCATACCCAATGTGGCAGTCAATGGACCCATCGAATGGGAAAAGTTAAGAGCCTGTCCCGATCCCCAAGATTTCTTCCACGACCAAGGCAAAGAACCTCTGAAAATACGCTCAATAAACGATTCTCAAATATGGCAATAAACAATCAGCTGACAATATAACAATTAAGATCGGTACAGTCGAAGTCCCGACAATGTGATACCCGCTACTAATTTTTGAGAGTTCCTTTTATTATACTGGTTTTAAGTTATATCTTTTGCATATTTAAAATAGTTTATTAAACTGCGACTGCCTGCGTATTAAAAGTTCTGGGAAATTAAAACAGACTGACTTAAAAAAACTGTTAAGAAGTAAGAAAACTTTACCCCAGAGGAAGTAGCGGGCATTAATGTAATCAATAGAAACGCAATAGGGCACACAACACCAAAGTGCTTTGTGCTGGCAATATGTATATGGATGTATATTATACGGTATATTAAATGTTTATTCAATGCTTTGCCGACTGCAGACGGATCAAGATCTGGATCGGTGTCCCGATCTGAGCCTGCCTAGTCGAACAACGGTTACAATATGGTTCATCTGCTGTTGCAACAATCAGATATTTGGGGAGACGTAAAACTTAGTTAAGATTATATGTTTATCATTTATGGTAGACCTACATTCATTTGGGTAAGTTTCATTGTTTGATTTGCAATATATAATTGTATAGACAGTAATAACAACACACGATCTTACCAAGTTTGACACTTTTACAATATATGGTTTGTATTTCTTCATGTTTGTTTTGTTTTGTGTGAAAAATTTTTGGGTTTGATTTCGAAATTCTGTTATGAACTGGTCTGAAGAGCGGCCTCTGAAAGTACATACTTTATGTTTGCATATTTTATGATATAGATATTAAATTAGACATGATTACTCTCCTGCTCATAAGTTAGTCAGTTTAAAAGTAAATATTGAAAATATGGTTTTACCAAATTTATAATTAAGAATCTACAAATATAGATCAGAATGTAGATCATAAATAATTTCAGTTTCAGCTTACTACTACGAAAATGATTTGATGGGCTCTCCACAACTGAAAGGTGAAAATATTTGTAATGCAAATTGTCAGACCAACCAAATTAGAACACATTTAAACCAGTCCCTCACATCAAGTAAACTCCATAAACGGTATGATTAAATATTAAAAATCTTACCAGACATAGTTGATCATGTGTAAGTTGTTGATCAGATCTTGTTCAAATGACTTGTCGTAAAACTAAGCTAAGCTAAGTAAGTGAATATGGGTTCATGTATTAAAAAATTGCGTTATTTTTTATGCGGTATATATATAGGCGTTGTATGCTACTAACGTTGTAGAATTTCAGATATTGCAATTGAGAATTTATACCAAGGTGTCTTTCGAATGAAAAACACGCGGCGCGGATCATTCAGGCTGACCCGGATTAGATTTGCCTGAATTGACGATGAAATAATTTATATATGCAGATGGGTATAAAAACCGAAGAAAACTTCCATAAACGGGTCAAATTGGCTTCTCATAAATGTGTCTGTGCAAGTGGTGATCATGGACAGCAAGGGCATTATCTTTCAATCGGTTGGGATTATGCATAGATAGTAGGTAATAATAGACTTATGTTCTCGGGGGAAATTGCTTACGAGCTAGTGGGGAAATTATAGGCAATATCCAAATAATAGACAGTGTTAATAATATTAATTTACATTTATGCAAAAGTGCGACGACACAAGCTAAACGTTAATGTTTCTCCGATTGTTGTTTGGCTGATTGATCCGGCTCCTCCTTTGTACCCCCTGATCTCCGCCTCCATTTTGCCGTGTGTTGTCTGTCGGGTGATGCTTTTGCTGTTGTTATTTTATTGCAATTAAAAATCATTTGCGTTTGCTTTTCTGTTCTGATTTGCTAGTTTTGTGGGGGATAAAAGACATAGGACATAGTAGAACAATAGATCACTGCAAAGAGTTTTACGCATGGTAAACAAGATTTGGTTAGGATATCACAAGTCAATTTGTAGCAAATGGATCAGAAAATTTTCCAATTGAGCCTACATGATTCAATTTTAACAATAATGTACTTAAGAAATGTATACCACTGGAAATATTTCAAAATTAAATAACTATGTTACTGCTTATTATTTTATTTTTATACCCTTCCCATCTAATCAAAAATAAAAATTCTATATGCTTAGTTGGAAAATTCTGACCCAAATATATTGTGTAAGAAATTGTTTGTAAAGTAGAGAAGGTAAATGGATTTATAAAATTAGGCAGGCAGATGGGTAAGCAATAATACGTAAAGCAAAATTCAAAGGTCGCAATTCAATTCAAATACATAAAAACGCTCCCATATTAAGGAATGTATTGGCTTTCGAACTCACCCCATGCAAGGCACCTGCATCGTCCTCCGACCGCAGCATCTTCCACTTCGGCGTTCGTTTCCACTCCCACATGCATCTCCTCCCCGCTCCCGATCCCGTTCCCTCCGAGCTTCCTCAGTGTTTGTCGTTCTTGTGCGATTTCTGCTGTTGCTGTTGTCCCGGCGCACCAGGATAGCCGCCGTAGCCAGCTCCCGGATAACCGCCTGGATAGCCGGCAGGTGGACCACCGCCTTGACCTCCGCCGGGCTGAGGCGCTCCCTGCGGTTGACCACCAGCTGCAGCTGCCGCCGCATAATATTGCGAGTATTGTGCGTACTGGCTGGGCGTCATGCCCTGGCCATATCCGCCGGCTGCCGCTGCAGCAGCCGCTGCTGCCGCCGCAGCAGGATTGGGTTGTTGCTGTCCGGGATTGGGCCCGCTGGGATTGGGTGCATTGTTAGGGCCACCAGGGGCTCCATTCTGCGGCTAAAGTGAATAAGTTTTTGGGTTAACTTATTTAAAAAAAACGTTGGGTTATTAATGTAGAAAACGAACTTTGTTCTTTAACGTCTTTTCGATGGCCTCGGCTTCCTCGATCTTGCCCACACTGCGGTAGTACTCCGCCCACTGCGCACTGTAGTCGGCTCCTCCGGCACCACCGGCGCCTCCTTGCTGTTGTGATGGTTGTTGCTGTGGTTGCTGTTGCTGTTGAGGCTGCTGCTGAACAGGACCAGAGGATCCTCCTGCCTGCTTGGCCTTCATTTGCTGCTCAATCATTTCAGCTTCGCGATGGCAACCCATTTGTCTAAATAATAAATGAATATATATAATATATTAATATAATTATATATTAAATTAATTTAAGCTAAGTTTAATTAAACACAAACTTGAAATAAAACTAATGGTTTCTTTTAAATTCATTCGCTTACTTGTAGTACTCAATCCACTGTGCCGAGTAATCCTGTCCACCAGCTGCTCCCCCCGCCGCAGCGGCTCCACCTTGACTGGCCATGGCCATCTGCTGCTGCTGTTGCTGCTGTCCAGACGGATCCCATCCTTGTTGACCGTAGGGTCCACCCCACTGTTGTTGCTGCTGCTGATAGCCTCCGCCCGCATTAGGGTCGCCGCCTTGCATTTGATTGGGGCCACCATAGCCGCCCTGCTGCTGATTGTGATGTGAGTTGTTTTGCCCTCCGCCAGAGTTTCCGCCACCACCGCCCGAACCGCCACCACCAATGGGTTTGCGGGAAATGACATTCAGTTCCATGTTTATCTTCTCGGAGATCATTTGGCGGGCTGCCTCCACCTGATCGGTGGTGCCCTTAGACTTGAAGAGCTTCTCATTGGGCGGATTGCTGGCATTGCGATCCATTTCTGTGTGGGCCCCAGACTGCTGGTTGATCAGCTTAATGGTCTCGCCCCCTCGACCAATAACAATCTGCAGAGGAAGGGTTTACATTAAGAGGAGTTCATATTTTGTAGGCCTTATTTGGGAACCTACTCCACATTTGGAAGCAGGCACTAGGAATGTAATCTCCTCTCGGCCGCCCTGTGCGTGGTTAACGCCGTATCCATAGCCGTAGTTGGAGTTGCCGGAGTCTCCTTGCCCTCCTCCGCCTCCACCGTTGCCATTTCGATTCATTCCATTGCGTTGCTATGAAATCAGAAGTAAATTAAAAAGTGTCAATGGAAAGACAGCTGTAAATCAAAACAAAGTATTTTCTTCGCCCTACCATCAAAAAATATATTCATAATGTTAAATATATACATCAATCACTACCGAAGTTGTTATCTAAAGCTTGTTTTTGGCTGTAAAGTTGTAATTAGTGGGATAAGGCCGAGTTTAAATCAAAGAAGTTTATGAAAAATAAATGATAAAAATAATCTTGATAAGTTAGCTGATTACATTTAAGCATAGTTATAAGAGCATTCATTAACTTTTATTATTATTCTCTAAGTAATAAGATTTGCTTTTTCCATAGTATTTTTTTTTCATAGCAATAGTTTGCTAACTTACCATCACATTCTCAATCAGTCCGTCAATGGTGCGCTTGGCATCCTCGACCTGCTGACGTGTGCCCTGAATGACGCACCTCCGATCGCCCATCTCGTCATTCTTTCCTTGGATGAACTGGAGCTTGCAGCCGCACTCGGTTTGGATTTTCCGAATCATGTCGCCGCCCTTGCCAATGACCACGCCCACGGCAATCTTGGGCACAAAGACCTCGACACTTTCGCCACCGTTACCATTGTTGAAGTTATTGAAACCCATTCCAGGACCTCCGCCACCTCCTCCGCCGCCGCCAACGCCTCGACCGCCTTGCTGCTGAGCTTGAGCATCCTTTTGAGCAATCAGGTCAAGCACCATCTGCTTGGCGTGCTCGATCTTCTGCGGCTCGCCGGAAATGCGCAGCGGCTTGATTAGCTCCTGGTTGGGTCCGTCCTGGATGATGATCATTTTGGCGCCAGTCTTCTCTTGCAACTGTTTGATCGTATCGCCGCCCTTGCCGATGACCAAACCGACCTTGGCGCCCGGAATCATGATCTCCTGGTACGCCGGATAGCCACTGGGTCCCGGTGGCGGCATGTTGATGGTCAGTAGGACCTCAACCTGTCCACCTCCAGCGCGGTTGGCCATGTTTTGGATCATTTCGCGACCTTTGGTGACCGTATCCCGCTGGCCGCGCAGCATGATCACACGATCCTGATCCTGCATTACCTGCACCTTGACCCCTGACTCCGCCTGGAGGTGGGTGATGGTGTCATTGCTGGCGCGACCCATAAAGGCACCGGCCACGGAGTCGGGCAGTCGGATCTGCTCCTCGCAGCTGGTTCCCGCCGAGGCGGCTAGTCGAGCGGCAACGGCTGCGGCTTGTGCGATTGCCTGGGAGATGCTGGCACCGCCTTGGCCTCCACCTCCTCCTCCACCACCACCGCCTCCCCCACTGCCGCTGCTCATGTTGGAGCTGTTATTACCGTACTCCGGACTGCCGAAGGAGCGCTTGCAATCGGGGCCACTGTCGCCGTCGTCGTTGTGCCGCTTAAAACTGGGCGCTCCTCCTCCTCCGGAAGCCGGTGGCGATGGACCCACGGAAGCGCCACCCGGCTGATTCGGCTGGATCTTGGCCGCAATCTGGTCGGAAAGCAGGAACGGGAATCCGTATATATAGGGACTTCCGGTTCTTCCTCTTCTGCGGGGGGGAACTTACCTGCTTGGCACGTTGGATGGCCTGCGCAAGGGCTTGGGATTGACTGAGGCTCGCCTGCTGCGTTTGGAATTCGCTCATCTCGTTGATTTCTACAAAATAAATAACGGGTCTTCGTGGTTTATACTTTTCTTGTTGGCTCCCCGCACGAGTTGAAAATTCAATAGCTGAAAAGGGGGGCGAGTTTTTCACAAAAGCCGCCGCTCGCTTTTTGCCGTTTGTTTTCGCCTTTCTTTCACTTTCTATGGCTTATTTTTAGTAGTTTTTCCAGCTTACTTGTTTAGCTGCCGTTTTTCACCGTTTTAACACGTTTTTTTAAGGTTTTTTTCTGGCTTTGCGGTGAAAATTATGCGTCTGCAAAAAAATTGTGTAGCATTATCAGAGTTGCCAGATGTTAACTTCTCCCCCCAAATGCAAAGCCTTAAATTCCTAAAAAATCACGTTTTTCTTTAGTCTGGCATCACTGACTAGTTCTTTGCTATCTACATGCCAAAGAATGCAAGTTTTCTGTGTTTATCAGATGTTTTTTGTTCAGGAGTTTTTAAATTGAACCCAGACGCTTAAAATAAAATCAATATGTTATAGCAAGGATTAACTAGTTATAAAAGAATTTAAATATTTTATTGTGATGCGGCGAAAAGTGTAACGTTTTCCATCACTACATAGCCCAGTGTAAATTTTATTCTATAGCTACGGTCACGCTGAAATATTTGTACACAATAAAAACCGGCTCGTTTTTTCGCTGAAAAAGGTAACGTTTTTGTATTAAGCTAGGCAAATTAGCCTATTTAAGTAACCAAAATATCATAAAGAAGTTCCACCTCTCCTGGTAACTTATTTAGGAGCAAAGAATGAGGAATACAACGGTTTCCGCCCTGCACCCATGACGTGTCACTCGCCTATGTGATTCTAATCAATCAATTTGTTTTTATAGAACTCTTCGCGTTTTCCATAATGATCACCGACGTGCAATTGGCAATTTTCTCTAACGTCCTTGGCGTGTTTCTATTTCTGTTGGTTGTGGCTTACCACTATATTAATGCTAATACCGGAAAGTAAGTAATCCCTCCAGAAGAAGAAGAGTGGCGACCCGGAATCAACAATAAAAACTCAACTTTATTCATTTCAGGCCCAGCGGCAAGGCAAAATGATCTTCAATGTTTCCGCTAACGGACTAATGTAGTTGTACCAGGATAATGCTTCATTCGCAAAATAAATAGTTGTGTAAATCTAATCCAGAATATCGTTGATAGCATCCTTCATGGATTGCACATTATCGAGTGATTCGCCAGGTTTTTTATCCTTGCGAGTGTAGAAAGTCCTGTGCGTTTGGTGGCCAAAACTAAAGGCCTTTATGTAGGGCAGACTTCTGGTTTCATCGTGCACCTCGTCCACCTCCATGGAATTGACTTTGCTTTTGGGTTGACGCTTTTCTTTGGCTTTATCCTTGCCCTGATCGAATCGATAGTTGGCCGGAAACTTGTGCACTACAATGCAGTGATCCTTGCGCTGTCGGGGAGTTTGAAACTTGATAGTGCATTCCTCCAGAAAACAGGAAAACATTGGCTTATCCCCTCGATCCACGCTGGCGGCAAAATATAAATCGTGCTGTTCGGTGATGTGCAAATCTAGTAAATGTGCCGTGGGCAACATCCTTCGACATTCTGCGCAACAGTACGATTGTTCCTTACATCTGTTGTCTCCAGATTTCATTGTATTTTCTTGGGGGCCCACGATTTCATCAATTTCCACCAAAACTCCTAGTTTTTTAAAAGGTCGTGGGGCTGGTGACGGTGGATCCGTGGGTTTTATAAATCCCCCTGGCGTTTCGTTAAGGATCTTTATAATTTGCTCTCGGGAGAGAAATTCTGATGTCGCAGCTTCCGAATCCATTTTGTTTGTGTCCGGGAATTGTTTTGTTTTGTTTTGGTTCCTACGTGTCTTTTAAACAGATCCCACTGGCTCACTTCTTCCAAGATGATTATTTGGTTTCCTTTTTATAAATTTTTAGCTATTAGTTTGTGGTTTGTTTTATGCAAAAAGTTAAAGTTTTAAAAATTTGATCTATGCTCACTTTTTTATTATTAATGGTGGATTCAAACAATCAATTTTTACAAAGATTACGTACTTAATGCATTTAAGTCAAAACATTCATTTTCAGTTGAAACGCTGCCACATCATCAGAAAGAGAAGCCAAGGTGGCAGCGCTATTAAGCACATGTGAACCTCAACTGGTTCCGTGAAGAAATCGGTTCTTTTTGGAATACGAAGCTGACACCGCGTGGTGTTTTTGCTGTCGGTTCTCCATTTATTTTCCTTTTGTCGCTTGGAAAATAAACAAATCCTGCCAAGATGAGTCTGTACAACTTCAAGAAGATCATGGTGGTTCCGCCAGCCAAGGTAAGTGTCCCAGGAAGCGCACGTCCAGCGGAGCACCCCTTGGAGTCCCCGAAATATACATAACCTCACTGCAGGTGTTTACCAAATGCGCAATATGTAAATAATCCTCTTTTTTCACCTTCCTTGCAGGACTTTATCGACATTATGCTGTCGAAGACACAGCGTAAGACCCCGACGGTGGTCCACAAGGGCTACAAGATATCCAGAATCCGGGCGTTTTACACTCGCAAAGTGAAGTACACGCAGCAGAACTTCCACGATCGTTTGTCGCAGATCATTCAGGACTTTCCCAAGTTGGACGACGTGCATCCCTTCTATGCCGATTTGATGAACGTTCTGTACGACAAGGATCATTACAAATTGGCTTTGGGTCAGCTTAATACGGCCAGGCATTTGGTGGATAAGTGAGTGATACAGACAAACATGTAGACCACAATTATTTTATTCATTTAATATTTATAGCGTTGCCAAGGATTATGTGCGCCTGCTGAAATACGGAGATTCGCTGTACCGCTGCAAGCAGCTGAAGAAGGCGGCCCTGGGTCGCATGGCCACCATCATGAAGCGCCAGGCCTCCAACCTCACTTACCTCGAGCAAGTGCGTCAGCATCTTTCGCGTCTGCCCACCATCGATCCCTATTCGCGTACCATCATCATCTGCGGCTTCCCCAACGTGGGCAAGTCCTCGTTTATCAACAAGATCACACGTGCCGATGTGGAGGTGCAACCTTATGCCTTCACCACCAAATCCCTGTACGTCGGCCACACAGACTACAAATACCTCCGCTGGCAGGTGATTGACACACCCGGAATCCTGGATCATCCGTTGGAGGAACGCAATGTTATCGAAATGCAGGCCATTACTGCCTTGGCGCATTTGCGCGCCTGCGTCCTGTACTTCATGGATATTTCAGAGCAGTGCGGTCACTCCTTGGAGGAACAGGTCAAGCTGTTCGAGAGCATCAAGCCTCTGTTCACCAACAAGCCTCTGATCCTGGCCATCAACAAGATCGACATTCTTACACCCGAGGATTTGCCAGAGGAGCGTAGAGAGATCATCACCAAGCTGCAGGAGGACAAAAACATACCCGTGATGCTCATGTCCACCGTTCAGGAAACCGGTGTCATGGAGGTGAAAACCGAGGCTTGCGAGCGTCTGCTATCGTACCGTGTAGACCAGAAGATGCGCACCAAGAAGGTGGACAACATCTTGAACCGCCTGCATGTGGCCATGCCAGCGCCTCGAGATGACAAACTCCGCACTCCCTGCATCCCAGAAAAGGCTTCGGCCCGTCTCCAACAGAATGCCGAGAAGGCGGAGCGCAAACGCAAGCTGGAGAAGGAGATCGAGGAGGAGATGGGCGACGACTATACGCTGGACCTCAAGAAGAACTACAGCGAAATTCCCGAGGACGAGCGTTACGATGTTATTCCCGAGTTCTGGCAGGGACACAACATTGCCGACTACATCGATGCCGACATTTTCGAGAAGCTGGAGGAGCTGGAGCGCGAGGAGGGTCTGCGGGAGGAGAGCGGCATTTACACAGTGCCCGATATGTCAATGGACGAGACGCTCAAGGAGATCCGCGAGATGGCCAAGCAAATTCGAGGCAAGCGTTTCGAGCTGCGCGACGAGAAGCGTCTGTCGTCGCGAAAGAACAAGCCGGTTATTCCCAGAAACAAGCAGCCCAAGGTGCGCGACCGTTCCGTACAGAAGCTGGTCTCCACAATGGAGGGCCTGGGTGTGGATATGTCTGGCAGCGAGAACGCCAATTTCACCAAGTCTGTCGTGGATCTGCGTCGCGGCCAGGTAGCCGTTGGATCCAAGAAGGTGCCTATGCAACCGCTGCTCGACAAGGAGTCATCGGCCGTGGTTCGCAAGACTGGTCTGCCACTGAAGCGGGCGCCGTCGCGCGACTCTCTGGGCATCAAAAACCTGGCCATCCGCAAGAAGGCACAGATCATGGCCAAGCGGGACATTGCCAAGAAGGTCACAAGCAGGGGTCTCAAGGGAGAGGCGGATCGCTTCATCGGCACCAAGATGCCCAAGCATTTGTATTCCGGCAAGCGTGGAAACGGCAAGACGGATCGTCGTTAAGTGGCGTGGCCTTGGCTGGTTAAGTGATTCTACCTGGTGGGCTCGCCCGCTCCTCTGTATAAACTAAGCGATCTATCTTTATCCTATATAACATTTTTAAATACATGATTGTATTTTTACAAAACACTTCGGTGCATTCTTCTTTGGGGAAAACATTCAGGAGCTAAAGCTATCGTTAACAAAGAACGCTGATATTGGTATAATGCAAGATTCAGATTGAAAAATTACATTTAAAAAGATAAAACTGCAGAAGACCTTATCAGCGGAAAATTTCTTAATGTAATGATCCGTAAAAAGTAAAGATTGCAGTGAGAATTTCACTTGAGAAGTTTAAATTATGTAAGTTGTCAATAAATTTGTATGAATAGTTGTAAAATTATAATATTGCATAGATTTAATTTAAATTTATTATTTTACACGCCTTTCTTTGTTTTCCATTTTGCAGTTGTTTTTAGATATTGTTTAAATCTTGTACCACAAAATAATTCCCACACTTTTACTATAGTTCATATAAAAGCGTAACTATCCGAAAAGAATGTTCATTGTGGTGTTGAGCAAAAACAAAGTTTACCCCTATTGATATTTTTCCTTTCTTGTTTTACCTTGGCAACGAAGAAGTTTGTTTGGCTTGCACCGATTTTCTTGTCCATTGGTTAAAAGTTTTTCGATGCAGCAGCATGTCCAAAGCAACCACAATTAAGGAGGCCCTGAAGCGCTGGGAGGAGCGGGAGCAGCAAAACTCCCTGAATGCCAAAAACATTGATCTGCAATTCCAGTGGCCACCCATCGAGAAAATGGACGCCACGTTGGGAACACTGGTGCAGTGCGAGTGAGTTGTCAAAGTTCTAAGTTCTTTTGAGTAAGTTACCGCACTTCTGTTTGTCTTTACTTCAGGAGAATCAGTTTGTCAACTAACATGATTGAAAAGATTTTCGGCTTAGCGGGTATGAAGTGTCTGAAAGTATTGTCTTTATCAAGGAACTATATCAAACAGATATCCGGATTGGTAAATGCCCTTGGGAAAATTTGTTCAGGGCTCTAAATTTTTATATTTTTCCAGGAGGCTGTAGCCGAAACACTGGAGGAGCTTTGGCTCAGCTACAATCTCATAGAGAAAATAAAAGGCTTGACAGGACTAAAATGCCTAAAGGTGCTGTACATCAGCAATAATTTGATCAAGGACTGGTCGGAGTTTAATCGCCTTGCCGAGATCGAGTCCTTAGAGGATCTAGTGGTTGTTGGGAATCCTCTATCCGAAGGATTGGACGAACCGTCTTGGCGAGCGGAGTGCATCAAGAGGCTGCCCACCATTCGGAAACTCGACGGAGAACCGGTCGTCCTCAATGAGGAGCCACAGCTCTAGTTGAGTCAAACAAGATGTTAGTTTTAACACATGAACTTACATATTAAAAAGTTGGGATTTTATACCTGAAATTTTAAAGGTTGTTTTTATAAGTTTATTCATTAAAATATTAAATATTTTTATTACCGCAAGTAATATTCTTTTTTGTTTATGCAAAAGAAAATATGTTTTTTTTTGACTTTAAAGGTGCTTTTTTTATAACAAGTTTTTTTACTTAAACAAGTTTAGAAATTTAAATAAATTGGCATAACATAACACATTTAAAAATATTTTTTTAATTTATCAAATCGTTTTACTAAAATTAGGATTATAAGATAGAGTTTAGCTATTAAGATGGTAGTGTTAGACATGACATGAGCTGTGGTCATAACGCTATGGACACTAAACAGAAAGCCTAAAAGCCAGCCAAAACTCAGTAAAAAAGTTTTCAGCGAGTTTGGCTTTTTCACTTTCGCCGTTTGGTATGTTAGTTTTTGGTGCCAAGGGACTTATCATTGATTGCGAGAAGTACCTAAAAAAAACATGGTTTATGACAAAATTACCATTTCTAAGTTTAAGGGCATAGCACAAATAGTTTATGATTTAGCCGCTTTACGTTTACTTACACTTGAATAATAATATTGTTAATACCCCTTTCTAAATATTATATATTTTTGCCCAGATGTTAATTTTAGGTCCGAACAGTTTTTGAAAAGTGAAAATCGTATTGTATTCTTCAAATTCTTAATCCTTGTAATTTATCTTAGTGTTTGCTAATGGACGTGTTAATATTTAACTGATATTTTGGCCAGAGGCTGCGTCAAATGCCTGGTCCTGTGTTCTGGCCACTGCAGTGTAACTGACCTATTGGCCAACTTTATAACCAGCTGCTGTTAGCGCTCTGTTAGCCGGGCTCTCAAGGCTTTCGTCCCAATTGCTACCGCATTGCTGTTGCTCTTTCCATTTCAGTTGGTGTTAAAATTAAATGTTAAATTCCCCGCCCACTCACTTTCGATTTCAGTCGCAGTTCGAGGCCCAAAGCGTTCGCAGCTGTTGCGGTGAGATTGCTAAAAATCGGCGTAAATTAATAACGTGCTAGTCGGGCAACAAATTAAATGTAGCTTAGACTTGAGTTCTTGGCCCCAACGAAGCAATATGCCAAATTAAATGGCGCGTGCTCTCCACAGAAAACAGCAAATGCCAAAGTGTTTGGGTAAAATGTAAATGTGTTCCCAGGTTACTTTTGGCCCGCCATTAGCCAACTTATGTGTATATATGTTTTTACGCACTCACTGCACAACCAACAACAAAAGCTTTTTGGAGGCTGCGCGGGGCGGCCATCTTTGGTAGGCCTCCATTTTTTTGAGCCCCATTTTTTCGGCAACATGTGTTTGTTTCTGTGTGTGATATCAAATTTCCCCATAGTTCCAGCTTTAAAGTAAACGCATAAAATCAGGAGACCAGAAGTGCTTGAGGAAGAGTGTTGGCTATAATAACAGACCGAAAGCCTTAGCGTAAAGTAAGAGTTTTCCGCTTGGGCAGCGGAAGCAGAACCATAAAATGTGCTCTCAACAAACAAAACACGCTAAACACAGGGAGAAAATATCAAAATAAAGGGAATTGCAATAAGTCTTTATAGAATTAAATTCAAGTTTATAAAATTGGCTCCCTAAACTTTTAAAATAATGGAGTTTTAAAATTAAAACTCATTTAACTTACTATAATTAGCCAGAAACATTATGTTTTGACACATTACGTATCCGCCATGTTGGTTGATGAGAAGTGTTACTAAATGTGACCTCGAAGTTAAGTTCTGTATTGTTTTTCATTTCATTGTACTATTAAAATCACTTTTCTGTTAATATTTTCTCAATGTGTACGCAGAAAAACTACAGACTACTTAGCAGCATTCGTCGTAAACATTGTACGCCCAGCCATCCACACACTCAGCCTAGCCACCCATACCCACCCACACACATGCGTAGAGTAACAACAAAGTTGTGATAGAAAACAGATGCTTCAAATATGCAACAGCGTATAAATAACAGACTATAAGGCTAGCCAGATTGGCCAACTGAGTTGCAGGTGTCTCTGTTATTAGCACTGACCTATAGTGTTAGCTTAACATACCGCTGTTAGCTTTGGCAGCGGCGTCGACGTCGGCCGCGACGCAGGCAGAGAGCAGAACCGATGCCAAGGGTAATTCAGTGTTGGGCGAGATTTCCACACGGCGGTCGGTCAGCGGAGGATTTTCCGGGCGCTACTACAGAAATAAGAGAAATATCCATCGTGAAAAAAAGACAACCGCGTTGGTGTGAGTGTGTGTTTGTGTTGGTGAGCTCATAAAAGATTCAACAGCCTGCCGAGCTAAAAAATAAATAAAAAAATAACAACGTGGGTTCGACAAAAAAAAAATAACAAAGTTATACATAAATAGCCACACAGAAACAGAAAAAAATAATGCAAAAGTGTTAAATAAAACAACAGCAAGGTGAGGGGCCATCAAAAAAAGAAGAAAAGAAAACAGGCAGAAATTAAATAAAAACAATCAAATTTAGGATAAAACCGAAATTAACAACATAAAATTTGGCAAGAGCTGTAAAAAGGAGCCCCTTCCCGTCTCTTTCTCGTTCGCTTTCTTTCCTTGGAGTAGTCCCTGAATGTAACGGTAATAAGCAAGCGTGTTTCGAGCAGCATCCTTGTGTGCGTGTGGAGTTCTGCGGCTCCTTTTCGCTCTCTTCTTTCTCCACTTTCTTCCGTCTCCCTCTTCCGCCTCTTTTTCTTTTGGACAGCCTTAACTTTTTCGTTTGTTTGCTGCGAGACATTTATTTGCTCTTTAACGTTTCAGCAGGACCAGGCCTGTTTCGTTCCGGAATTCTTTCTTTCTTTCTCGTTTCCTCTCCTCTCGTTTCGATCCCTACATCTCACTCTTCACTGCGCCCCTTCTGCCTCTCGCCCCGCTCCCCTTTCTGCGTCCCTTTCTCTCTTTTGGGGCCTGGCATGCCGCAAAACAGTTAGTCCAACACTCGAATCTCCACGTTCGTGTGGCCCGCGTGCCTGTGTTGGTGCTTGTATGTAGAGCGAATGAGAAAAAAAATACAGGATAACTTTTGCAACTCGAACTCCTAACGGTCGTATAACAAATTAGGGTTATATTAAAGTATGCCTACAAATTTGACTTATTCTGGTTCTAAGTTCGGTTCATCTAGATAATAAAATAAAAACTTTAAATTACTTTTTAGAATTTTACTTATTTACGAAATGTTGGTACACTAAATCTTCTGAAGTAGTGTATGAGCATATAAAAAATTGTTTAACAACAAAAATTGGTTTTGAAAATTACATATTTTGCTAAAAATTATACTTTTATCGGAAGAAACTGCTTTGCTGATAGCTTTTCACTTGTTAGTTTCAAAAGATAAATGCCTCAAGGTCAAGAGTATCTAAAAATCTTATAATCTGTAATTCAAAAACTATATTTTCGGAAACAGAAATTGGCTTCCATTAGGGATGCTGTACTGTAATATAAATTCGCCCACACAGGCTCGAATGAACATGTACATTCAACAATTTGCTGGCTCCCCATGCCTGGAGATTTTATTTTTTCGTCCTTTACGCCCACCACTTGCCGTGGTGCTGGGAGCCAACGTCAACAAGTTGAAGCTGTTGCCGCTGCCCAGCTAGTCTCGTTAGTGTAGTACGAGTGGCTGTGTGTGTGCGTGAGGGGCGCCCCGAAGTATGCCGCAGATAAGGATAAATCATAAACTGGGCAAGCCTGCTAAGTTCATTTAGATGTCGCAAAGTGACGAGAATCGATGCCAGAGTCATTTGCTAATTGAAAAATTCCTTGCCTGGCACGTTAACCCTTCCACGCAATTAGCCATTTATCTTTGCCCGGGATATGGATCCTAATTAAAATGAATGCACAATTAATTGTCAGACAACAGCCCGAAACTATAAACAAAGCCATGTGTGCGTACATTTATATACGAGGCATATATAAACAGAGTTTTGTAAGCAGCACAAACAGCAGAAATTGTTAGTCTTTGAAGTGAAATTTGATTAAGGTGTTTATACAAGAGAGGGAAACACAAAATAAGAGGTAGAGAGCCAGAGAAAAGAATGAGGCCAAAGAAACATATTTACCCATCGATTCCCATTCGACCAATTTATCCTCGATTTCGGCCTCAATTTTGTCCCCTGGCCATTCAAAGATAAAGTATATAAGTACGAAAAAAATGCAGCTTAAAAGGAATTAGAGGGATAAAATCAAATAATGGCTCCAGGAAATGGTAAATTTATTTTTCCCTTTGTGGGAGGCATTTCACGCATTTTTAATTCGGTTATTGGGCCAACTTAAGCGAGTTAAGAGGGCGGCAGTTCATCAAAGCTGACCAACCCATCCAAACTTTGTCACAAAATATCGTTATCTGATGCTGACACATCATTAAAACTTTTAGCGCCAGATGCTAGAGTGAAGATTATTCGAACAATCGCCGAATCTGTGAGAAGCAATTTAACAAATTCTTGGGCTTGAGCCTTTTCAGTTTCATTGGTTTTTTGCCTCGGCTTGCGAACATCAATCTCTTGGAAATATCTAGAAAGTGATTGGAAGCCAACATGTCGTTTGGGCAATATGACAAAAAACTTGAAACTCTTAGCGATGATGCCTAAGCTTTTGGCTCGTTCATTATAAGCTGCTCTCTGTTCTTTCCGTTAGCCATTTTTTGTTGGTCCTGTTGAATTTTTCCTTTTCACTGAGTGTGTGTGTGTGTGTGTGTGCGTGATGTGTGCCTGATGTGTGTGCATGTGACATGTCTGACGTCTCATTTTCTGCCATATAAACCCGATGCTGGATTTTTGCCTTAATTTGGCATTAGGGCGTTTCAATGGAAACTCATTTGAAACTTTCTTTCGCAAATCTGTGCATAGGCTTCCTGTGCACCCAACAAAAAACGTAATATTTATATGCGCATATTCGGGCGATTGTGTGTGTGTTTCTGCGCCTGACCGAGCACTGCCTCAATATTATTTTTTCGGCCCGGCTCTGTATGAGAATACGGCAGATGTTGGCCCAGGCTGGCGGAAAATACATATATAGAAATGTATATGACGCATGTACTTGGTAACACGCTGCTGTGTTGGCGGTATAAATAATACATCTAAATCAGTATATGGCTTTCGCGTATTGGCCAAACTTCTTTTTCGCAGGAACAACGGCGTACGAACTCCTTAATCATCAATATATGGTATGTCGCGGAGTCGTATATTAAATGCTTTCAAGCCTTTGGGCCGCATTAAGCAAGCAAACCTTGCAAATACCCCAGCTGACCGATTTTTGAACAATAAATCGGCATTGACATTTTGATTCACATTTTACATACGCACTTGTCGTGCCTAATTGATGAGCTCGGTGGATACCTTATGCAGGATATACTGGCCATAAATCATGAGCAAATCATTGCATATTCAATGCAAATTGCGGCAGGCTAATAAATCGCCTGACCTCTATTGATCTTTCCCCACGGCTAGATGCAAAATTAAAAAAAAATTACTAGTCAGAAATGAGCAGCAAATTGTGCCGTATTGAATTAGGCAACAATTCTGTGGTTTCAATGCGGTTTTGCGGGTTGGCCTTGCCAGCTGGCTGTCTCTTGTCTTCGGCAACTATTTTCCGTAATTCCATTTGCTCGGAGCAGGTTGGCAGACAAAATGCAATTAGCATTAACAAGGAAGGCAGCGACAGCAACGAAACCCTTGAAGCCAACCCTTGCAGCTCGACTAAAAAGGAAAAAACCATTTTGGCCACAATTTAAGCAAACATTTACTCAAACAGAATACCGCAACGAATAATATTGGAATGCTCAAGCTAACACGATTTAAATTTCGCTTTAAGCTGCGCTCGATATTTGAACAACCGAATAGGGGAAATTCCAATTAAACTAAATCAACATCAGCATTTACAGTTGGTTAAGTCAAATACAGACGGAATAAAACGAGTAAGTTTCTTTGGTGTATAAACTTCAATATCTTTAATAGCTGTCATTGATTCAAGTAGTTGAACCTGATATAACAAAGATAGTTTGTTAAGGTACACAACGGTTTACCAAAACTTAAAAATAAATTCTCAAATACAGTTTTTGTTCAGCTTAACTTATTTTAAATTGAAAAAGTTTCTAGGCAGTTTCTAATAGTAATAAATGGTTTAAATGAAGCGAAAGTTTCTTCAACAGCACATCCATATTAATGCAAAAGTTTAATAAATGGTTTAAGTTATCTTAGTTTAACAAACATTTTCTCTCTTGGCTTAACTGGTAATCTCTAAGAAGAAAGCCCGGCTCTATTTAGTTTTCTCTGCTTAAATTAAAATGAACTAGTTTGGGTTGACCCAATTTCAGCGGGTTTGTCTTAAGCACTCAGACTGCCAACCAAAACCTCGGTGAAGGCGAATAAGTCAGCTGACAGAATTTGGCCATTAAGGATTCACAAAGGAGGGCAAAAGAGGTCTCTCCTTGTTTCTTTAAGGTGTTTGACAAGTCACAGAATTTCAGACAGCTGGGATATGCAACTGTTGCTCGCGCGGGCCTGTAAGGTAATTGTCGAGCACCTGTAAGTGCCTGCAGCATATGCATATTTGTATGTTCAACTGCCTCGCCAAGTGCCCCACAAATGTTGCTCATACGCCGCATGGTATGGCAAACAATTTCGCAGCCCAGCTTGGCGCAGAAACAACAAACCACAAATTGACATAGCAGTGGTAAAGAGAGTGAAGGGATGAGACTGGGCGAAAGCAGGCATACACTGAAAAAGAAATATTAAAGTCGAAATATATTTTTAAATTAATCTTTATCTAATTAACCTTGAGATTTAAATAGGTGTAAATAGGTATCCTTATAAGTTATCCAAGGGTATGCTTTTCTAGGCATTTAAAAAAAGAAAACACATTTTTTATAAGAAAAGTTTTTATTCATTTTTTAGAGGTAGAAGATTTCTGTGCCAGTCCCACAAAAACTAAACGATTTATATCCCTTGAAATAATTCATCTTTTCGTATTAACAATTCTCGAACAGTCTTAAAAAAACGGCATTATTGTGCTGTGGGATTCTTTGTTGCCCCGTGTGAAATGTGTGGCGCAACATGACATTGACTAACGTGCAACGTGGCAGCAGGAACTCACATGCACACACACTTTCGCGCCCAAGCACGCAGACACATGCAGGCCAACAATTTGTGGCGGTGAAATTTAACACGAACAATTTAATTTCAATAAAAACGCACAGCAGCCAGCGCAACAACAATAACAAAGCCAACGCAAAGACAAAAGGATTGCTCATACGACACGTGTTCTGTCTGTCGGTGAGTGGGTGCGTGTGTGTGTTTTTGTGTTTTTGTGGCACTGGGTGTCGGTGGGGGCGTGCAACATGCATAAATGCAATTTAATTTAATTGCTCAAACTTTTTCCACCTGGGGATTCAGATGTTGATTTGCCACCGAGCGCTAATCTGTGGCACGTAATTCAGGATTAAAGTGCCAAATAAACTATTCCTTTTCCCCCGCACTTTTGTTACTCTAACACATTTTTTCCCATCAATGCAATTGACTGAAAAGTCGCATGAGGAGGGGCGTGGCAGGATGAGGGCGGGTGAATTCCTTTGGTAGCAACGCGTGCTGCAAGGTTACGGCAGTGTGTGTGTGTGTGTGTGTGTGTTTGCCTTTTGTGCACGTGTCTGCGTGTGTGTTTGTGCTTATGTGAGTGCTATGCATACGCCCGAGTTGCTTAAATGTCAGTTTATATCTCAAGGATAAGCTGTTTCGCCCCATGGCTCGGTTTGTTGGGCAACTGATGCCGACTTCTCCTTTACCTTCTGCTTTCATTTTGGCCTGCACCAAGACGCACATAAACATAAATATATAAGCAAACATGGCACACAGATATAGCTGCATGCTGCTTAGGTCGCATTCACACAAGTTATCCTTACACCAAGTTCTCGTATTTTTGTGGCTCATGGGGTGTTGGCCTTAATAAATGCCACTTTAAGCTAACAGCAAGTGCGAGGCTAAAGCGAAATGCTAAAATTGGATTTCAACTGGTGGGTTTGTGGCCAGGTCCCACCCTATCCCAATCGATATGAGATTGCTGCCTTGATTGCCAGAAACTTCCTTTATTCCATCGGAATTCTGAATGACAAATGTGTAATTCATCAGGTTGGAAAATAAAAAATTAAATTAAACAAACCAATATACATTATTTTTTGTTAAATAATGACCATTTTATTTTTGTGGTTAAATAATACTCTTTGTACCAATTTTTCAGTTAAGAACAGCAATATCCAATGTTTGTGATGTTAACCACAATTGATGGTTACATTGAAAAAGAGCTGAATGTGGATTTTGTCTTTTTTTGTGAAAAAGTAAAACATATCATGCAAAAATAACATTTAACTGGATACCAGATTATTTATTTTTCTTAAGGTAAGAGTTACTTAAAATTTTTTAATTTTATTATTTTCTTTTTTTTTTTTTTTGTGAATTATGAAATTGAATGTGAATTTCTTTTAACAATTCGGCTGCCAGTTTTTGGAAATTGAATTAACAACCACTTGTCATGCCTGTTGATGGCATTGAATATTCAATATGGACAATTATAACTCTACTGGAACACTCTGACTATCAGAAATAAATATTTCATATCCGATTGGCATTTGAGTGTCATTAAATAGAGTAATTAATCATCATAAATAACAAAGAATAAAGCCGATTCCAGTCCATGGAAAACTGAATTGGCCATTCTATTTTCCCGCGGTGCCTTAACTGAATCAAAACTTGCCACTTAACGAATTCCGAAAATTTCAATTTACATCTGCCAATGCAGTTGTCTTCCTACGAGGGAGGTCGATTTCCCCAACTCAATTTACTCAATTGCTTCTTGTTTTCGGTAGCCTCACGATTATTTGCAGCGCGTTGAATCGTGGCAACAAAAATGTTGTTTACTCGCTTGAATCTCTGAGTATTTTGCGCACAGTCAGCAGGATATCGGTGGCTGCCGTGGGGGAAGTCAAAGCAAGCAAGCGCCAGCCATCATCTATCCATCCATTCAAGCATTTAACCATTTATCCCGGACGGGGTCGTAATGAGCGTTCGTTAGCAGGAAGACGAGATAAACTTGTTGCAGCGATAAAAAGCTATAAATTTTGCCAGTTTCCCAGTGAGAGTGTGTGTGTGTATGTGAGCGTTCTAATTAATAGCTTGGCGGAGGAAAAGCACCCACACCCACACCCACACACACCCACTTCCCACCCCTTGGCCATCCCACGTATCCAAGGACCGCTAAATGCCAGCAATTAAATAGTACTAAAAATGCGTGAGAAAGTTTCCATGGCAGATGTTGCCAGCGCCTAATTCTTCTGTTTTTCCGTTCGCGGGGGCCAAGTCGAAAATGTTGTTTCATAGCCGGGACCATTAAATTTACAAGTGTTTGGGCATTACCCGCAAGTAAAACATGGGGAAATGCCAGGAAAAACAACGGCAAACGGGCAAACTTTTCTGGGACACGAGCGCAAAAAGGGGAACTTTCAGCGGACTCTACTTGAAGTACGGGCCAAGGTCCGACCAATCCGGCCGCAACAACCAATCCTGGCCAGGCCAATTGTGTAATGCATATTTGATTTGTATTTACGCTCTTTGCGCTCGCAAATCGATTGTCATTTGAGTGCTGCCCCACCGCTTTTCCCCTGCTTCCTGTTCGGTTTGGGAGCGTGAACAAATGTGGCGCCATTACCAACACCAACAGCAGCACAATAACGGCTAAAGCAGCGCCACCAACAAAAACAGCAGCAACAGAAATTTTAAAACAACAATATAAATACTGCAGCGCAACTTTTTCCTCGAACCGAAAGTATCTTGCTCTCGTAGAGTCAATAAAAATGATTGCCCCATATATACGGGTTTAACGCGAGTGGCAGGGTTAACTTGAATGCTGTGGGCATGGACTAGGATTATATTAGAGTTCTTGGGATATTTGCAGATCATTTACAGAAAGATAAATCATTGTGACAAATGGTGTGTCCTAGTTCTGGGAATACATTACAGTTTATTGGACCTTCCTCCATACTTTCGTTAATGGCATTGCATTCAGTCATGTACAAGTAATCATATCCACTAACATCTAACAAGGTCTGCTTATAATTGCAAATAAACATTACCGGTAATGTTACGGATATAATTATATATCGATTATACACGGAATAAGTTGATGGTCAGCAGACGGACTCTTATCCTTTTGAAGTATTATTAACATAAAAATAATTTTTTTTTTTATTAAATTCCACCTAAAGTCCAAGGCTAAAAAGATCATTTTCCCAATTTAAAATTTAAATGAATTCCTATGAAACCTTATCGTGTAATAAATGGACTTAAGTAACCGTGTAGGGCAACGGCAATCGAAGGTTCGCATGACTTTCAGTTGAAATTAATGGAATGCGAGTTTCATTATTTTCTGCTTTTCCTTCGCCGACCTTTCGGTTTCATCGAGCAAGGGCAGCACAACTGGGCTTCCAATTGTGTAGGCTTTCATGCGTATACGCAATATTTGCCCATTTCCCTTTTAGTCGTGGTGTATTTGCTGCGTACATCTTGTACGACAGCGGGTAAATTAAACAGAAAAATTAACCGGAAAAGTAAAAGGTATATATTTAATTGCTTTCGCCCCGGCCCCGTTCGCTTATTGTCGGCTAGACAATGGAATTTTGCTGGGGAGTCCGGAGCCGCGGGCCATTCATAAAAATGCCAAACGCACAATACCGAAACCAATCGAACTGAAACCGGACGGAGTCGAGCAAAGCGGAGCGGAACACAAAGGAAATGCGGTCGAAGAAGGATGAGGGAGGAGGGACGGCGAACAAACACCGAATGAAAACAGCCAGCGTCGTGTAAATATTTAGTTCGAATCGGGTGTTTATATCAACCCCGACACCGAAAAACAAAAATCTCCATTTGATAGTTTGATTTGTGAGAGATATCGAGGGGGGAATGAGGCCGAATCGCAGTCCAGTTGATGTGGCTGATGTATTTTTGAAAGGTCTATAAATACGAGCGGTCCGGCCTGTCTTCGAAAAATAAACAAGACGCGACGCGCATTCCGATGCCTGAGTTCCCCGATGGGAAAACAATTACTCATACGTCATGTGAGCCCCGTTGGAGTTGAGGCCGGGGTTCAAGGTCGGGTCAGGAAACCCGAGATCCCAGCAGCAGCTCGGGGAATTTGTGAACTTGAGCTGATGCAGCACATCAGCGCCAGATGAGAAGGGGGCCGTGTCCACAGTTGTCACAGTTTCCCTGCAACAGTAGCCACTGCAGCAGCAGCACACATACCAAAGTGCCTCGCATGTGCATGCACACGAGCCTGTGTGTCATAAAACTGTCAACCTGCATTTCAGGCGCTCCACAAAAGGCAAAGTTACACCATGGGCTCAAAGCTGGGAAAAATTGCGCAACATTCCTCCAATTATTTATCTTTCTGCATTTTAATTACTTCATTTAGGGGGGAATCAAGTGAGGGACATGTTTATAGACTTGCAAGGGGGCTTATGTAAAGAAACTCAAGGCTTTGTTATTATTCTAGTTTCAGAGTAGAGAAATTGTTTGAGTGAAAGGAGTATTATTTTTAATTACAACGAATGTCAACGAACTGGAAAGTTTTCTTTCAATGTCTACATTTCATATAAAATTTTATTACGTACAATAAAGGCATTATTTTTTTTTCTTGGTTGTATAATATTTAAATGTTTGTTTGTTTTATTTTGAATTGTTCGTAAACAAATTTTAAATTCCGAACTTTGAAACTATGCTTTTGGGTTAACAAAATTTCAATAAAAAACAGTACCTACATTTTAGATAAACTTTGTCTGATCTTTTCCCTTTAGCTTAAGTTCTGAACACAATTGTGTAAAAATTAAATACAACTAATTCAAAAGAAGTCTTAGGATTGACAAACACAAGGGCATGATCAGCGTGTAGAAAATAAACAATATGCCAAATTCCGCTGTGAGATATTCGCCTTACCTGCCAAGTTTCCACCATCTGACTGACACACGTCGCCCATGGTGTTGTGCCTCGTTTTTCCTTTCACAGGCATCGCCTGGCGTTCGGATGCTCTGAATTTCAGCTGTTGCCATTGCCAGGGCCGTGGACATGCACGTGGACTGAACGGAACGAAACGGGGCGGGAGGGGAGGGGTCGGAGATGTAAATGTGTCTGTGGCGCTTTCCGAATATACACGTTGGATGCGATACTGATGTCGGACAATCGGACCTGGCGACAGACGGACGTTTCTTCACAGACAGTTTTCACTAATTATCTGACACGCTGATGGCTGCTGGGCCATGGTAGTTGCACTTGATGCAACGGGGCGGCGGGTCTTTTTGCTGCAGCTCGTTGCGGCCAAGGACTCATTTGAATGTGTGTTGTTCTTGTCCTCTCACACACACAAGCACACACACACTTACGGGCACATGGACTCAGCAACTTTACGTACACATCTCAGAACTCTAATTTCAAAGGTCGTGCCAGTGAAAAGTGAGAGGAAAGGGGGTAAAACGCTGTTTTCAGCTTTATTTTCGTGTCCTTTTTTTCATCTTATTTTTTTTTTTGGTTTGTTTGTCTGACGTCTCTCGTTTCGGTGTCATGTGTTTTAAGCCATGTGCATGTTTTATTTGCCAAACAGCTTTTTTCGTTGCTGTGTGTTTTGTTATGTTTGGGCTGCATCGCTTGGCAAACCGAAAAATATGCGAAGGACAACAGCGAAAAAAGGCGTCAATAATTGAACGCCCCCGGCCGAGAGTTTGGGGCATCGGCGGGAGTATCCAGTATCCAGTATCCAGTGTTCAGTATCGCGTTTCCACCATCGGGCAGCTGAAAGTTGATTAAATTTAAGTATTCGCCAGCTCCGGCTTTTGGTCTGCTTTCCACTTTCTCCCTCTTTCTCTTTCCGTCCGGTTGCAACTCCGGCCATTTGCATTTGCTATTCCATTCTTGATTTGAGCCCGGGTAATTGTGCTGCGAAATTATTAATAATTACGTATTTATGCGATGGCTGGCGGTCCTGGAATTTGGGGCATCCGTTGGCTGTGTGTTGGCCAACGTGGCGTATGCGAAATGCCCTTGATTATCACGTATACGCCATGGACACGTGCGAATTCTAGATTTATTTTTGTCATTTCGTTGGTGTGTGGATTTGTATGTAACTGAATTGGATCACAGCTTCAAAGAGCTCATTTTGAAAATGAATTCAATTTGCATTTTTTGGGAAGACTCCTACCGAAACATAACAATACAGTTTATCAACATAAATTATTTTTCTAGTCGATGGCCTTGTTGCTAGCACTATAGAATGTTATGTTTTTCGTATTCTGATTGAAGTCAAGGCATTTAATTTTTGTTAAAGTTGTTATATTGTTAAAAAACAATAACAATAAAGTTAAGACATTAAAAAATGTATTTTAACCCATATACAATAAGTTCGGAATGTTTAAAATTCAAAGGAACTCACAAATTCCTTTAATCACTAAAGCTATAAAAGCCAAGTTTAGGTGATTTAAACTATTAAAAATTTTGATTTTAAAATCATAGAACTGAAGTTGATATAGGATAAGGTAAATTAAGATGAGTTTGCCCAACTGCTCCGGGACTTGTTATTCGAGTGTCGCCATTAAATAAAACCGTTTAGAGTAAATTGAAACCACTCAGAGCCAGGCGATGTGTGTCGCCAATTAAGAATTTGTTCGGCTCGTCATTGACACCAAACTCCGCAGCCCTGAAAGTTAGCCCGGCGAACACAAACTACCGAATACAATCACATAAATCTAAGGAAAAAAGGCTGTCAACTACTTGGCTAAAAAGTTCAGATGTCCCATTATAAACACACACACACACACACTCTAAGCGGATCGTCAGGAGACAACATTCCTAGAAAAGCCAGAGGCAGCAACAAGCAGAAGTTGTTAACAGTGGCAAAAACATTCGACTGCCTAATGTTGGCCAACAGTTGTTGTGGCAGCTGCGCAGAGCGAGAGGACTCTCTCTCTCTCTCTCTTTTGTCCCGTTCCTCTGCTTCTGCACAACTGTTGAATTTTCCTCTGCCGCGGCGCACAACAGATGTTGCCGCTGTTAACTGTTATTTACTTTTGCGGCAGTGGCAGCAACAGTTATAATTTTTGCCTGGCTTCGTTTTATGTCCTCGGATGATTTATTTTTGTACCGCCTGAGACGGAGGAGGCAGTAGAACTGGTGGCCCTGGCCATAAGGCATGTGGTCTTTGTTTGGATTTATGCGTGTGTGTTTGCGATGCCGCCCCCTTTTCTCCCTTTTCCCCCCTTTCCACTCTCCTCCCCTTCTTCCCCCTTTCCGCATTTCCCGGCGCTGCGTCCCTCGCTCTTTCATTTGCCTAGATTGTTTGCACGCCTGGCTGGTTGGATATTGTGTTTGGGCCAGAGATAAGACGCTTAGGCTGTGCACTCACAAAAATTGTTATTGTTGTCGTTTTTTTTTTTTTTTTTTGCTTGAGGATTGGATTCATGGAAATTGTTCTGTGGTCAGTGAATGGCTTTAAGTCAATTTTCAGTTAAGTCCCAAGGGGATCAAGGTGAATGCCTGTGTGCGACTTGCTTAAGTTTTCAGTTCGGAGTTAAGGTAATTCGATTTCAGTTCATATTTGCTGTGCCGGTTATTTATATAAATTCGTTCAGGTCGAAGGTGAACTTTTGTTTGGAAGCCTTGAGGTGTGAATGAAAGATGGGAAAAACGTAAGGTAAATGCATGCTGAAGGAAAGTTAATAGAAAAGTATGCTTTAATAAATACAAAAAATGAAAACAAAAAAAAGCTATTATAAAAGTGACTGTATTTGATCGCTTTTGTACGTGGCAAAGAGATTCAATTCTTTATACGATATTCTAAATGAGAATAAGAAAGGCTTAGCACTCAATTTAAAATGTTAAAGCGAAGTAACCTATTTTTATTTAAATATAAGAGTCGTAAAGAAAAGAAAGGCAATTAGCTTAACTTGTTTCAAGCAGAAGGGTATGTTTGTTTCTTTTGCTTAAAAAAACTAGAATCACAGAGAAGAGCTGCTTACCTCAGTTTTTCTGCAGTGTACCAATGTGTGCACCGGGGCCACGTATTTGATCCGGTTAACTGAAATTTATGCAAACTGGCGGCTTCAAGTTTTTCTATTACCCAACCATATCGTTTAATTAGCGATTGCTGCACGATTTTCCAGAGCAACGACATGCAAGGATTCAGGGTTCAGGCTTCAGGACTTAGGCTTCAGGGTCTGGTCCGCCCTTTTCATGTTGTGTACCAGCATTATTGTGCATTATTTTCTTCTGTTTTGCATTTAATCATTTTTTAGATGATGGGGCTGCTGCTGTTGATGGCGCCTATTGTGGCGACTCTTTTGTGTGCCATTTGCATCTCGGCTGGCGTCGACATTCACGAACGTGCGACTGAGATTGCAGTGCGACTATGCACTGCGGAAATGAAAACAATATCCATTTCCATTGTAGGTTTTTGTTCGGGGTATATGCATATATATACATGCGAAACGAAGGGCCGCAGAAAGCGCAATGGGGGCCACAAGGGAGTCCTGTCGCTGCCATTTTCCCACGGGCCTAGGGCCCTCGGCTCCCATATACTCCCACATATTTGTATATAGTCACTTTTCACGCTCGGCTTTAACTGTTTCTCGCACTCCCACTTACCTGTCATAGCTCGATGCTCTCGATTCACTTGCTCTGTTTCAGTGATGCCCATTTGGCTTTGGGTTTTTTGTATAGCGAAAATTTAATTGAAATAATAAAGCTGAAACCCAAAAGGAATGTGGAAAATAATAAATTGTAATTATTTGAAAATACAGATCAGTTGTAAGTATTTTTATCTTTGTGAGAATTTGGGTATTTCTTTTTTCTTAAGAATAAAGTTAAAATTTAATCAAGCAATAAATCATCAGGTCTAACTACTAGTACAGACTAGTACATACACTTTGAGAAGCGCTTTATTTATACCTCACTTTTTTTTTTTTTTTTTTGTATGGAAGACAGCTTATGTATGGAAGACAGCTATATGGTCTGCCTCCCTTAAACATACCTAGCGTAGATGGAAAGTCTGAGCTGAAATATTTACCGAGATAATTCCCATATTTTCGCCCCACATTCTGGCGAAGGAATGTGGGTCATCACTGACCACTCGACATTGACTGCTGATAGGATGCCGTGAATGCCGTCCCTCGTGTGTTCATGCTCCTGTTCGCATGAGTGTGTGTGTGTGTGTGTGTGCTCGTGTGGGAGGGTATGCGTGCAACAAGTTGAAATCTGCCACACTCATGCATAATGGAGGCAGACGCGAATCCGAGCCAGAAAAGTGAGCAAAACTATTGGCAAGCTGTCCTCGCTGGCTGGATGCTTTCCCCCCGTTTTCCCCCATTTTTCCACTATATTTCCCCCTTTCCTCTCCCTCTCCTTCTTCTTCTTTTGTGAGTCCTTGAATGCGGCGGGAGTGGGGAAGGCGGGCAGGATATTGGGCGATGATTGTCTATTGAATCGAGTGGGAAAGCGAGTCTAATGTTCCGTAGCTCTTGTTGTTGCAGGTGCAGTCGTCGCCTTTAAGCGCCACTTGATGCCATCGTGACACACAAAGGAGAATCCATTGAAAAGGCAATTGGCGGAAAGGAGAACGGGAGGACGGGAGAACGAGGTAACCAGGCGGCGACGGCGGCGATGACACTGTCGCATCCAAAGACATCGCCACCCAGATGACGGGCAGGCATCAGCAGCAGCATCAGCAGCAGCAGCAGCAGGAGGAGCCTAGGATTCGGGAGCAGAAGCAAAAGCAGAAGCTGAATCACAACCCCGAGGACAAAACAAACTGATCAACGTGTCAACGCGTCGAGTAGAATGCAAATAGGCGCCAAGAACAGCAGCAGAAGCAGCAACAACCGCCTCCAGCCACCAGAGCCCCAGTCTGAGCCACCCAGAGCCAGTTGCAGCCAGTTGCATCTAGGCCAACATGGCGGATGCGGACGATAGCAAGAGTGGGAGTGGCAGCGGCGGAAGCGGGAGTGGCGCGGGCAGTGGCCGCGGTAGTGGCGCCGAGTCCCTGCAGCTGCTGACCAAACTGGACAAGGCCGTCTCCACCAACGATGTCCTGCTGGACCTCCAGCGGGCGCTCACCTACGAGGCCGTCTTCAGCACTCTGGTGGAGCACAAGATGCAGGCCCTCAAGCGGGACTACGAGGAGCACAAGCGGGCGAAGCGGCGCAAGCGGAAGTCCATCGGTCGCATCTTTCTGCCCAGAAAGCTCTTTGGGAGCGGCAGTCGTCGTTCCAGCAGGGAGGATACCCCGCCATTGGCGGAGGAGCAGCGCCAGGTGGAGCAATCCCTACCAGCCACGAGTAGCGGGAAGGCGGGAAGGAGAGCCAAGACAAAAGCCCGCACCCGAAGCGACGACATCGAGGAGGCCTCCGGTTCACTGGCCAGTCCACCGAGAGCGCATCCGAAGCGAGCGGAGAACCTGGAGGACAGCCTGGCCAGCACGCTGAGCAACTCCTCGGGAGCCCAGCGGCAGCAGAGGCACAGCCACAGCCTGCTGGTCCGGGCCCAGACCCACACGCCTGCACACCAGGTGGACGTGGAGGCGGAGCGGCGGTCCATCGGCTCCGAGGGGGAGATCAGATCGAGGACCCAGCTCCCCGGCAAACATTCCACAACGATCCACAACGGCGAGTCGGACCTACTGCCCCCGATCTCCGGACACGACAATACCTCGACGACTGCCACAGCAACTGCCACAGCGACCGCCACGGGGGAGTCGCCTCGAGCGGCGGAGGGGGAGTCCTGCACAGCTCCACGTTGGCGGACGACAGCCTGACCGCCTCGCTGCACGGCAGCCTCGAGAGCCTCTCGTACAGCAGCTCCCGCTGCACCGTCAGCTTCGGCGGCGCGGAGGTGATCACCGCCTCTGGAACGGAGGCGGAGTCACGGGAGCGGGCGCGGCTCGCCAAGAGACTGAGGATCCTGGAGGCCAAGTCGATCAGCGCCCAGTGCAGCCCCATCTTCCCCAGGCACGTGGTGCGCTCGTTTCCGCTGCAGTCGCCCCAACAAGCGGTGAGTAATTATGATGCAGTGATCAAATCCCACCATCGTACTTTTCCCCTGAAATTCTGTTCTGCGTGAATAAGCAATTTAGCTTGCTATGAAAATCTATTAAAATTCTATACTTAGATGATGATATCTGGTGAAGGTTTTTATACCCTTGCAGAGCAAAGGGTATTATAATTTTGGCCAGAAGTTTGCAACGCAGTGAAGGAGTCACCTCAGACCCCATAAAGTATATATATTCTTGATCAGCATCACGATCTGAGTCGAAATACGTCTGTACGTCTGTCCGTCTGTCCGTCTGTCCGTCTGTCCGTCTGTCCGTCTGTCCGTCTGTCTGTCTGTCCGTCTGTCCGTCTGTCCGTCTGTCCTCCTGTCCGTTTCTGCCTAAACTAGTCTCTCAGTTTTAAAGCTATCTTGCTGAAACTTTCCCAAAAGATGTGTAGTTATTGCACGCAGTATATAAGTCGGAACGAGCCGGATCGGCCGACTATATCGGATAGCTCCCATACAAGAGGTCAAAAAAATAAAGGATAAAAAATTATTACGCCGTTGTTTTTGATCAGATCGACTTGAATTCTTCAAGATGGCGTTTTCTAACGGTTATTAAATTTCGGATTAAATTTTATCAAAATCGAATAACCCTATCATATAGCTGCCATAGGAAAGATCAAAAAATATATATAGAAATAATGGCAAAATAATCATAACGTTGTTGTTTTTTATTCCACGAGCATGATTTTTACAACATCGACTTTATGAACTACCCTTGAACCGAGAAAAAAATTTCATCAAAATCGGACGACTATATCATATAGCTGCCATATGAACAATAGTCGAAAATATGGAAAATTAATAGAAAAGTCTTCATAGCTTCGATGTTGTTAGCCTTTATGTATTTTGTTCGATATGTTTGATGACTGCAAGGGTATATAAGCTTCAGCTTGCCGAAGCTAGCTTCCTTTCTTGTTAAAATATAATACATATAATAACATACCAAAACCATACCGAACCACAATAAAATATATTAAAATTTGTAAATCGGTGAGGAAGGTGGCTCTGGCTTAACTCTTTCATGTTGTCTGTCCTAAACTAACAATATAAACTATTGTACTATCTAGTATTTATCGATCTAAATATGTTTAAAAAGAGAAGTTATGAACAAATTTCAGTTAACTTCCCATTTTTTTAATTTACATGGTATTGTCGTTCTTAATTTCAACAAATAAAATATTGCAACTCTGAAATCGTAATCTTTTGGTAACGTTTTATTGAGATCTCTGTTAAAGATTGACATTCTAAATCATCTCAGATGGTGATGCTGATTAACAATATAACATATTCATGGAGTCCGAATGGACTCGTTCACGAAATTAAAATATCCTCTGCAAAGGAATGGAGACCGCATATTGTCATGCTGGTTAAATACAACTATTAAACTTGATACCACAATATTCTGTCTAGCGGAAAACCATAATTGTATATTTTGTGTGTGCTGTGTTGTGGCAAATGTATTAAAATGTAGACTGATTACTTGTCTATTCCCCAGCGCCTGCATATCAATGTTCCCTCCAGTTTGGCAAAGCCGCAGCAGCAGTTGCAACAACATCAGCCGCAACCCCACGTGGCCTTGGAGATCGAGACGCTGCCGGCTCCCCTTCCGCAGCGAAGGCGACTGCTGCCCAAGCAGATATCCTGCACGGAAAGCGGGGCGGCTGGAAACTTTGGAGGGGCAGGAGGAGGCGGAGGAGGAGCGGAGGCCTACACCCGGTACTTCTCCCGCCAGAACACCTCGGAGGACAGCGCCAATGTGACGGTGAGCACGGTGTTGGCCCAAAGCGACTCCCAGTCGCTGCATGCCACGCCCAGCTACGCAAATACGCCCCCGGCGAGGGGCAGCAGGAATCAGGAGCGCCGCAAGTCGCGCAGCACGGGACTCCTGGCTGTCCGTCCGACATTCGGCGCGGATCCCGGCGCCGTGGTGATTCCAATGGAGGACGGCAGTGAGGAGAGGGCCAGGGCGAGGACTTTGGTGGCCGAAAAACTGCACCGGATGACCTCCACGTCGACGGGCTCCAGCGTGGCAGCCACCGGCTGCTGCAGTGCGGCGAAGCCGAAGGAGAGGCCGAGCGAAGCCTTCAGGCCGTCCGCGATGCCCTCCTCCTCCGCGGCAATGGCAGCGGCCCAGAGCACGGGCAGCGACGACGAGTACCGCCGGCGGAAGCGGAAGTACAGTAAGTGACAGCGAGCCGAAACGAGAGGGTTCCTCAATCATTCAGACTCCCTTCCCTCTCCCCCAGAGCGCCATCATCGCTGCTCGGATCCCGCGTTGGTCTATCCCACGCCCAGCGGTCTCCAGCACTATGTGCACGTGCTCGGCATCAATCCGGACACCCAGCAACCCATGTAAGTCCTCTCGGAGAAAGGATAATATAAGGACAGTTGTAAAGCACATCTATGTTTACTCTTTCAATGAAAAATGACTTAAAGAATTAATTACATTTGCCTTTTTAATTTATTGGTCAACTCATTAATGCGTTATTAATGGGCTATAAATACATGCTGACCAATTCAAGGCTTTGTAGAAAATATTATTTACTGGCGGTTAACCAATGTTAATTGATAGGAAATTAAACATTTTTTAAGGGATTAGGAAAAAATTCTTCCAATAGTTCCAAACAAAAAAAAAGAATCAGTGAAAGCTACTTAAATAATATTGTGAACGTCAATGTTTTTATATTAAAGTTGAATAGAACATTTTTTATTAAACAGGAATTTCTTTTAACCAGTTAAAACAAGAAAAATGTTCTAAAGTAAACGTATAATAACATAACGTAACGTAAAATAATAAAATGTGAACTGAAAGTTTTACTGCTTTAGAAAATGTATGTTATAACCATATGCAATAACTTTTTAATATTACATATAATATATAACAGATATAGTATGCTTTAAAAAACCGCAAAAATGTGAATCTAAACATATTTTTTCGTATTTTTCTAAGTAAACCTTAGGGAAATGTAAATATCAGCAGATTATAGAACGAAAGCCATATTTTTAGCTCGTGGCCACTAATGTAATTTATTATCCGCAGACAATGCCCGTACGGAGAGGACTCGCCCTGCGACCTGCAGCTGGACATGGACTTGGACTTGGACCTGGACCTGGATGCCGATAAAATCGACGACCTTGAGCAGATGGTTCCTAGTGGTCATCAGCGGCATCGCCGAAAGCATCGGTGAGTGAACAACGAAGAGCCGGCCCCCTAGGATTTCCCCCAAATCCTTTTTAGCCATCAAGACACATTGGCCTCGATGGCCTTCTGGCCAGCATCGGCTTGAGTTGAGAAATGATCGGGTGGCACATAAATAATAGCGCATTTTTCGGGGGCCAGCTGATGGATGAATGGTGTCTCAGTGGGACAGCTAGGACACTTTGGACAGGTGCAGCAACAAAGGGCCGGTCGTGGCCTTGGGTTGCACTAATAAATGTCCTGCCGATTGGCGGTGCGATGTTGATGGCGATTGTGATTGCCAAATATGCCTTAATGCGTTGCCCTCCTTTTGAGCCACCGCCCATTTTCCCTTTGGGAGGTTCGCGTGACGTTGAGCAGACAAAAATTGATTGACAAGCTTTGTGCGACTATTTTGTGGGTGGAAAGGCAGGGGATTTAGGTGGCTCAGTGGGTGGATGGGTGGTCGGTCGGTTGGGTGGGGGGTGGGTGTTCACAATGGCATTGACTGTCAGCAGAACGATGTCTGATGTTGTTTCTGCCGCTGCTCTCCTTTTTCCGCCCATCGCCAGGAGCAACTTCCGTTGCAAAAATCGAGCCATGTTGTTCGCAGCGAGTGGTTGTCGGCGGGACGGGGCTGCGGTGCCGGGGAAATTGCGGCAGCTTTGTAATGCGGAAGTTTTGCAAAACCCAAACGGAAATAGAGCAAATATGTTTAAGCTTCTGTTGCAGGTAGGGCTCACATATGTGGCCGAAAGCAGGGAAAGGAGCAGATCCAGGCGCACAAGCTAAAGCTAAAGCTAAACAGATTAATGTGCAAAATTTCTGCTAGAAATAATCATCAAATGGCATTAGAGGCAATGCCAAGTAACTGAAACTTTATTTCCTCTTACAAGCATTTAATCAATTTATGGTGTTCCGAACCAACAACTAATTTCCTCCAGAGGACCTCCAAAATCAATTTAAGCTTGGGAAGGTTTTCAAATCAATAATGTGGCTTGTCGCTTATTTATTGGTTAACTCATTTTGCTCACTATGTTTATAGGAAACTTAGTCAGGCTTTTTAAATTTTAGCGTTTATATTAAGAGAAAGCGTGTGTATTTATATTAAATGTAGTAATGATTAATAATGTATAATCATTATCCGCAGACATCGCCACAAAAAGCGACACCGGCACAAAAAACCAAAGATTTTGGTGCAGGACTTGGACACAGAGGTTGTTAAGGTGGGTAATATCAATAGATCTAAAAGGAGTTTTCCAAATTTGATAATTATATGTCCCTCCAGGTGATCGATCCTCATGATTTGTCGCAGCGTGCGCGCTGGACAATAATTGCCACCGCCTGTTTGTTGCTGCTCATGTGCCTGATGTTGATCGGTGTTACTTTGCGAATGGCTCCGATTATCGATGATATGGGTAAGTCGTAGAGAGAAAGATACCCTTTAAGTTTGTTGCCCGAGAACCAAAATGCTTTATCCCGAATACATTATAAAGTATCTTGTGTACCCCGCTTGCATTGCAGTCCAGTTCTCCTTCTAGATTTTAAGCGAATGTAACTCTAATGGAACAAGTTATCAGGCTTTAAGATATAAAATACATACAACGCGCCTCGTTATTATCCTAGAATCGTTGCTGTGAAAACATTGTAAATACGCATTCTCCGTAGGCACGAATTGATATTTATAAATATACATTTGTTGATATCATATCCAATAGTGCCTTAATATAACGACTACATATCTAATGCCTTGTGTATTGTGTTTTGTTTCGTTATATTTCAAATTTAGAAAACCTAACGAAATGTAAGTACAAGCACAAAAACAAAAAAATTGTTAGTACTCTTAACTTCGGACTATCGAAGTTGGTATAATTCTGCAGAGTTATTTAACTTGGCAAAAAGGATAACCTAAGTCTGTCAAATTTAAAAACTTACTTATGCGGACTTATCAAAAAAGTTTCGTTATGGATGTTTTAAATGGTAGTGATTATTAGTGAAACCCCTATTGAAAGGGACATCCATGTGTTGCTGTTGGAAAGAGCTTTACTGTTATGTTAGCGGGCTGTAAAAAGCTTTAAGCTCCCGTATCCTGTAAGCTTGTGTTATATTTTCGGGACATAGCTTTAAGTTTGGGACATTTACACGCTTTTCAGCTTGAGTTTTGTTTGAGCTAAAGCTTGAGCAAGATTCTTGAGATTTTTGGGTGGAGCTTTTTGGGATGGGCTCAATCTCAATGCCGCCACCCACCGCCCGACGTAACAGCCTCCCGCTGCGTTTATTTGTGCCATTGTGTTGCATAACAACGCAGTAACGGACGCGGAACTAGGACAGTGTATCACATGTTGCATCTCACACAAATACAAACACAAATACAAATACAAACACAAGCAGAACAGCGACGAACCTACACAGGCTCACACTTCGCTCATCCATGCTGCACTCGCATTTGTATTAGTTTCTGTGTTTTTGGCATAGATTTGCGAGCTGCTTGATTTGTGTTCCCGTTGATGTTTGATGTGGATGGGTCGCATCGCCCATCCTCTGTAATTATCAATCATCAATCATGCATGCCTTGGCTCACCTTCATTAGAGTGGTGTGCGATATAATTAGATGTTGATTAGAAGACGGCCTCCCCTCCCCTCCTCTCCCCCTTTAACGCCCCTCACGTTGGAATTGGTCCCCTCTCGAAATTCCTGCTGCGATGGCAGTGCAAACTTTCGGCTGAAAGGCACTGAAACGTCAACAGGCAGCAGCTGGGACTCCTGCGTCTAGTTCTAGTTATACACTGGGCTAGTACTCCTCCCCCTTTCCGCTTTCCCTTTTCCAAGGCGACGCACTTAATCGGCAGCCACGATGGTGGCAGCACAATGGCGCTCACCGCAGCGTGACAGGGCTGGTTAAAACTAATTTGTGTGTTGGCCCGGTTAAGCACAGTGGACCCAAATTCTCATAGAAGCTTATGGACATTTTCCGCCTTGCTTCAATCCTTTTTTATTTGTTCTCTCAAGTCTGCAATGAAGTGCATCTTCTTTTTGTGTCTTTTTAAGAGGGCTTAGTATTTCTAAGAATTCTTTGGCCATGCATTTTAGAGATTACTAACTCTTAGCTGAGATTTCCCCTTTTCCAAATTTAAATATGAATTTTATTTAGTTTTTGAAAGAAAAAGTTAGGAAGTTAACCATATTTGTTTATAAGTCTTGTTGTTTTCAAAGTTTCAAGAAAGTGAATGTTTATTATTTTATTTGTATGCCATCTATTAACACATAATAATGATAGCTACCAACCAAAGAATTCTAATGTTGATTTTTGGATTTAAGCAATTAATCGATTAGGACTGCAAATGTAAGCATTAACGTCACTTCCTCTTTTACGGACACTTGAATCCTTTAGCAAAGGAAACATAAACCCATAATCAGATTAAGAAACAGTTTGCAAAGGGAGGGGGGATAATGGCTCTCAGGTAACTGCAACTGCCACCTCAACACAAAAAGATGCAGAGAAATGACACTTCTAGCCTGCAGGAAAAATATAGATACAAGTGAAAACTGCTTCGATATAATAAAACGAATCAGCGACCTTGAAAAAAACCGCTAAGGGGGTTTTCTTATTTCGTGGCATATAAATTCCATAAATTGAATTGGACGACATAAGTTTGGGATTATTCCATGCAAGATAATGGCTATAGAATCGGGTATAAAAGGTGTGAACCACAGTCCGGGGAAAGGCGCTAACTGCTGCATGCACGAGCGCATTGCCTGGCAAAAATGGCGACCGGGCGAGGCTTCCTGTTCCACTCTGTAATAACGCCCACCGCCCGCCACCCACCTAGGTCGCCCATTTCCCCTCGCTTTTCCTGCTGGTGCGCTCATTGTGAGCAGCGGGTGGAAAATGTGGAATGCTGCTATGCATTTCTTAAACCAAATCAGCGGCCATGACAAAGCAGCTCCGCAAAACCGTGAGTCGGAGTCTCTGTGTGCCCTGCCCTGCCCTGCTGTTTGTCTTTGCTTTGTCCTGGCACTCAAAATAGGCGAAAAGAAAACACCACCAGCCACCTCCACTCTCCGCCGTGGCCACCAGCTGATGACGTTGGAGCCGCTCTTGACTTCGACCCGGCGAAAAGTTTTCCCACTATGCACGCAATTTCCTCGGGAGGAACCATAGTTTGTTGCTCTGTCGCTGGCTGTGTTTTCACTTCTTGCCGCCCCGATGCACAGCGACAAAAGCATAATTACTCCATTTTCGAATTGCCTTTTAAATTTTTCAGTGTCCTCTTTGTTCATGAATATTCGTTGTTCTGTTTTTTTTTTCTATTTCATAAATATTTATAGTGTAATCGCGGGTTGTTTCTTAGGTCGCAAGAAATTTTGAACTCTTTCTTTTAGGGTCAAAGCAAAACTTTACAGCTAACACTGTAAAGTGAATGACCAGCCATATCTTATGTTATGTTTGTTGATACTTGTCGAATTTGCATATAATTATTTTTATTTTGGTTGAGCTTGCTTTGGACGATTGCTCTAAAGCTCGAAATGTAATGTGCATTATAAATATGTAAGACAAACAATATTCATGAATACACATTTTATACTACTATTATTTCTGAGCAATTGATTGTTTTGGGAACAAATTCAACAACATTTTTCAACGTGCTGTAATGGCTAAAAACAACGGCAAATTTAGTTTAATAGAAATTGCCATTTTTGTTATTAAAATTCTGACTTCAATATTTTTAAAAAATTTCATTTTGGCATCTTAAAACTAATGCAATTGAAAAAATTTAATTTTATTGATTTAGTTTATATTTCTATTTTGTGGGAATGCATTTTTTGACGATTTAAAAAATTACATTTTAACCATGATTATAAACTTGAATCCTATTTTTTTTTCAAGTTTTTGTCGCAACGTACTAGCGAGTTAGCAAGAATGTAATGCCTAATTAATGACAACTTTAAGTGACATCTGTTTTTCTCAGCGTTTTGTTTTGCTGGTATTGTTGTTGTGCTGTTGCGGGTTGCGTTGCTCCGTTGCTGCGTTGCCGTTGTTGCTGTTGTAGTTGTTGTTGTTGTTGTACCGCCCGAAGGAAGCGGGCTCGTTGTCATTTTTGGTGCTGCGCTTGGATGCTCCGTTGCTGTTGTTTCATTACTTTGCTGCATAAAACAAATGCGCATAGTTGCCGTCAGTTATTATCCACTTGCAGCGGCACTTTGTGGCAGCCACCATGTCACCATTTTACACGGAATACGGCGGATTGCTGAAGGAATATGGCCGGAATCATGGCAACAATGCGCCCCCTTGGCCAGAACGCGTTTTCTTTTGCCTTTCGCTGTGGATGTGGCTGTGGATGTGGCTTTGGCTTTGGCTTTGGGAGCTGGCTTAATCAACACGACGACGATGTTACTGCGAGCCACAAAAGGCATTCCAATTGCCCAGGCTCATGCACAGGCCCAGTTCCAGGGATACAGCCAAAGGACCTAGCTATGGACAGGCCACGCCCCCCCCCCTGACGCCCTCCATCCGCCTTCCGCCTTTCGCCTTCTGCCGCCCCAACTCGGCCGCAAGTATTTCTGGGACCAAATTATTTTCATAGCTTTAGCTTAAAAGCTGGAAATGCCGCTGCCCCTCTGGCGCTGGCAAAGAATTAAAAATATTTACAGTATTTCCAAGAGAGCTGCAGAAAGCAACAAACAACAGTATGTTTAAACAAAAAACGAACGAGAAAAAAAAAAAAAGGCGGAACGCAGGAAACTCGGACGAGCAGGAGACAAAGGAAATGTCATTTCTGTGTGTGAGGAGTGGAGGGATCGTGTGTGTTTTCGGTTACCACAAGGGGAGGAAAAAATGCAAAGCATTCCAAACAAATATGATAAACCATAATTCCGCTGGCGACAGAGATAGACAAGAACTTTTGTCATTTTCATTTTCCCCAATTTGCGCAAAAACCACAAGCAAATATCGACAGCTCCACAAAGGCTTACGCCATGACCAGGGATTAATACCGCCCGAACTTTTCATGATTAATGATGCTTTGAAAAGTTCGCCTTTGCCCTTGCCACTTTTGCCTTTTTCCTATTTCCTATTTCCCATTTCCTATTCCCATTTCACGAGTTCACCATTTCTTCCCCATTTTCCCAATTTCCATCGGTGTGTGTTTGTTTCAGTCAGTCAACTGTCGGCAGTCGGCAGTTGGCAGTCATCGCATCATTTCAAAGCGATTTCCTTAATGATTGCCCATAGTTGCGGGTGGGTTTTAGCACCACCCACAAACCACTACACCACCCATTTACCCTTCTCTTTTTTCGCCTGCTGCATAACTGATTTAATCAGAGTCGAGCTGCATTCAAAAGTATTTTAGCAGCATTTAGAGCAATGCGCTTTTTAATAGACCAAATTCCCCTAAGAACCCTCTTGACTCTTCGGCCTGACTTAATTGCTTGCCGGGCTAAAAGTGAAAAGCGAAACGGCAACCGCCGGGCTGATTTTGGCAGGCTGCCCTGTCGGCGGCCAAAAATTAAATTGGCCATGTTTAAACAGCAAATTTGGACAAAATTAGGCGGGCTTTCATAGTAGTTATCCAAAGGCCAGGCGAGTGAGTTGCCGCACAAAGGCGCTGGCCTACCAGAGATTTATTCAGAATTTGCCTTGCCGGTGGTGAAATGAAGCAAAGCCGCAGCCACACAGCAGCAGCCGCAGCTATTTGAGGTGGGCCCGTGACCACCTAATACCCTGTAATAACCACTAGCCGAAATTGTAGCCCATCCCAGCATAAAGGCCGAATCACCAAAATGTGCGGATGAAAGCCCTCCCAGTCCATCAGAGTGAATCCGTAATGAGATGACTGCACCACGAACAACTTACGCAAATATTTGGCAATTATCTAGTTTCGGTTTCGGTACAAACCCCGAGTACGGACCACTGGACCAAGACCCTCTCGCCAAAAACATCCACACCGGCATTATTTTAATGACTGAACATTGCAGCAAATTAGTCAAAACAAAAAAGTTGGTGGTGCGAATGAAAGTGCGGAAAAAACAGAATATTGTGCTCTGGGGAGATGAACGAACATGGGCATACACTATACTCTATGCAAAGTGTGAAAAATTACTAGGGTTCTAGAATATAAATATCTCCAAGAGAGCAGAAATTTAAGCCATGAAATGTTATAAGAACCCAAATTTGATTCTTAAGTGTGGAAAAGTTTAAAATTGAATTCCTAATCTAACATTTGATAGGATTCCATTTGTATATAATATAATATATAACAAAAAAAATTACAGATTTAAAAATATAATATAACCAAATTTTTTATACTCATGATTACAAAGTTTGAGTATAATTAATAACGTTTTGCTGAAAAGTTAAAGCTATTAAAAACCCAATAATATTTTCATTCCCAAAAATAATTAACGCTGCTTGGCTGGCGCAGGGATCCCCACTTTAGGATGTCCGTCATAAACGTTGGCTGCCACATCCTGGTCTTTTCAGTCCGGTCTGCTCCTTGATAAGAGCACCGCGGGGGCGGGGGCGGTGCTTGTGGGAGGGGGCGTGGTCACGAAAAGTTGAGTGGGCATCGGGCGTGTCAAAAGACAAACACCAGAACTGCTCGCTGCGGGTCTCTTTGTGTGTGTCCCGTCTCTGTTTGTCCAAATGCGAGTGTCTTTTAAATACTCATTACAAAATTAATTCGGGGAAAAGTTTTGATAAAAATCCTATTATAAACATAAATAAATAGGCAGGCCCCAGGAGGCGGAGAGGTCAAAGGACAAAGCAGTGACTGAGCAAACATTTGTGAGTTGGCAAGTTGGAAGAGAGGGCGTCACCGGAGGTTTCTCGGCTGTGAAGGTAGTGGCAAAGTCAAAATCAAACAATGAGCCAGCCAGCTGTAAAGGACGAGAGCTGAGACTTCATTAGTGCTTATCCACAATGTATGCTGGTGTCGTCTTGGTCTCAGAATTCGGCTCCTTCGGTCCTTTATATGGCCGCCCATATATCCTTTTCTTTTCCCACGAAGCGCCGAAATGGGTGTAAGGCATTATGGCTTTGCCACTCACTTGCGGTTTGTTCTGCAGCTCAGTCCGCGACTATGGCCGTATTCAATATTCATATTTTGCCGCGGTAGAGGCATTTCTTAACCAAAAGCTCACACACAAGAACACTGGCAAAAAAGTTGGCAAAAACGAAGAACTTTATGAGATTTTAAAAGGCTCTTGTATTTAAGTGTTTATATTAAATTTGTATAAATTGTTATTTAGGTGGCTAAAAAACGTCTAGGAGATGGTGAAATCTGTACAAAAATAAATATATTTTTGTTAGGGATTTAACTTTGCACGATTTCGTTATTTGAACACATTGAAATAAAATAGTTTGAACACAAGTCAAAGGCTTATAGGAAACTAAAATGTAGCAATACGAAAATTATTCGAGCCACATAGTGATACAAATATTTGTTTTCCGTCTACACGCATTGATATGGCCACACATCTGGCAGGTGAAAAGGAAGGCGGCCCATCGCTTTCGACAAACTAGCAAGTGCTGCTTTTGTTTGGGCAACGTTTGGCAAAATTTAATCTCAAACTGAAACCGAAGACATTTTGCCAGTCAACGCTCGAAAATGCTGAGCGAAATTGCTTTGCCCGGCCATGCCCCCAAGGTGATTTGCATAGCACAGGTGAGGGCGAGGGGCAAGTGGATCGGCGGCTTGTGGGCGGTGGGTGGATGGTGGTGTATGGTGTGTGGTGTGTGGTGCACCCGGTTACCGTTATACAAAACTGGCACTGTCAGTCACAAAAATGGTGGCACATGTGTGCTGGTGCGCCGGATTGTTTGTGGCATACGCTCAAATTAAAAGACCGAATAAAAATAGAAAATCGAGTTTTGAATAATTGATAGTTTACTCAGCCTAGACCAACTTTATGAAAATATAATAGTTCAAAGCTAATTGATTTCGAAAGCTTTACGGAGTGTGCATAACAAGAGTTTTAAATGAATTAAGAAAAAGCGAATTTTCGGGGCAAAAGTCTAAGACAAAGACATTAGAAGCAAGAATAATGCCTGCCTTGGGTACAAGTTCGATTTTATTAAGCTAGTTAAAAACTTTTTAATAGCCTTTTAGAATATAAACTTTTGGACATTTTAATTTTGTGATAACAACCAATACTCGATTCAAATTGGGCATATGGTTTTGGTTTATCGAGTTATAAACTCACCAAAACTTTCCCAAAGCATTTACACAAATAAATAAACTTGTAAGCATCTTAATTTTGTAAAAACAACAAATACTCTATTTAAATTAGAGGCATGGGATTTTCCTTTATCAAAGCTTAAGCTTGCTAAAAACTTTCCGAAAACCTTTAATATATAAACTAGTAAGCAACGAAATTTGTTAAAAACAACTATTACTCAATATTTATTTTTTATTGTACTCTGTACTCGGAAGTTGCAAACTTAAGGTACAGGAATCGGCCATAGCATCGGTGGCTTTCAGCCGGCTATTACTCAATAGAAATTAGGGTCAGGTGATTTTTCTTTATCAAGTTTGTTTTTCGAACTACAACGAAATAGTAGTTCTCACGAGTTATTTTCCTATTTGTTTAATACTTGTCCGATATACCATCAGTCAGACGTGACACACGCAATTAAGACATTATAAATCAGATTCGAGCAGCCGTAAATAATATAAAATTTAATTAGCAAACTACAAAACGATTTTACAAATTGTTCCCAAACGCTGTAGTTAATTGCATTAGATTCCTATCTTTCGGAACCAGCAGGGTTATAGTGCTATATAAGGCCGAAGGTGTCGGCGATATTTCAGTTTCAAATTCAACATGAAGCAGTTCGCATTGTTCAACATCTTCCTACTGATTCTGGTCCTGGGATTGGTAAGAGTTGGGGAATTTTCAGTCAGCCGCTTGGCCTAAACAGAAGTTTTCCAGGCCCAGTTGCCCCAGCAGGTTTCGGCCGTGGGACAAAACGGACAACCCCATGGACCTCCGCCAAATTCGCAGAGTGGAAGTGGCAACCAGCAGGGTGGACAAGGACAAGGCGGACAAAATGGTCAAAATAACTAGCACCAGCACTAAAATGTTTCTCGGGTGGACAGACCTTCTGGCCACTTTCCCGGTTACTTAAATAAACACTTTCCTCAGCAAACCAAACACTTCGTTTCTTGAACTTCTTAAGCATTTCTAAGTTTAAAATAATATTTATGGACAAAAGGGAGAATTTAAATGCTGAAGAGCATGTTAAAATAAAAGAGACTACCATCCTTTTAGGTCTTAAAACTTCCCTCATCAATTGCAAATATTAGGGCAAACACGAACAGGCCTGCGGTTCCGTTTATGTTACTAAAAAAAAGTGTTGTATTTTACACAAGTTCTTAGAGCTTTATTGTTTTAAAATTGTTATACATTTTTTATATTCATCTCTGGCCCGGCTTTGTGTATTTCCACTCTGTCTGGGCCAAGCCGAGTTGGCAAACTTTATTAATAAAGTGCACAAATTATGAGCATGAAACTCATGCCACGCGAACATGGCCGTAGGTCCATTCCGGCTGATGAGGAAGGGGTTCCGAGTAGGGGAAAGGCCGCTGGAAACCCACAAAGCGGCAACTTCTTCAGCGACTTGTGTTCTACATTTTGTGAAAATGCAAATGCTTATTACCCGTACCAAAGGAACTGCGCCGCCAGGCAGTGCATAATTGCATTATGGCGGCCGGAGTTTGGGTGCAGCTAACCTTCTGTTCAAAGTCTCCGTAAGCCGTTCACCCCGTCCCCGTCCCCCCGGAAAACACCTTCTAAGCAGCTTCGCCTTTTCTGGGAAACTGCGATGCAGCCATGTGTGAATGCACCTCGGAGAATAACCGAAAAAGTTATGCTATCACTATCAGTCAAGAAGTGTAGTTACCAAAATTGGAGTTTGTTGGATAAAGAAATGGTAACAGGGAAGTTTGGCATAAATATAGTTTACTTTGAATAAAAATATTTTCCTTTGCTTTTACCATAAAGCTATGAATAAGAAGTTTTAAAATTTTGCCATGTTTTCAAACGCATTCGGAATCCAAACCGATTACACCACTGCATTAAGTTTAAAAGAACAGATGTGCAATTAAAAAAAGATTCCTTTTTTATTAACTATTTTAATGTTTATAAGGCAATGCAAATACTTACTCCTAGTTCTTAAAACCCAATATATACATATGTGTCATATCTGTATAAGAAGATTATGAATAGTGCGTGTTGAGAAATAAACCAATATTCGTGAGTGGTCATTAAAATCGTAGAACAGAAAGAAACATAGATCATTATAGGTTAGATTTTTTTATTAGTAAAATAAAAGAAATTGTTTGAGCAGTATATTGCAAAAACTTAACGGTACCGATTTATTTGGAATTTTAATAGGCTTTCTACATAAATGCATGAAATATATGCAGTGTAAAATTGTTGTTAAAATGGTTGCCCCCTAAAATGTTACTTAAATTTTATTTTCTCTTGAAACTTATAACAGAGATGTTAAAGCTTCTGGTGAATTAAGGAGTCTTGGATCTGACTGGGAATAATATTAAGTGAATATTTTAATTTATCAATTCTCAAAAATAAATGAGCTAAGAATATTTTAAAATTCTTAATATGTAAACAATCTTTTCTGTAGTCTATAAAAAGAAAAGAAGACCCGTCCCCAATTACCAATTTCTGATGAAAAGTCAGAGCTAAGCTGAACGGCCCAAGCAAAGCGGAGCGCATTCCCTTTGTTCGATGGCAAAGTAATACATATCTCGTCATATATAATTTCCGCTGCGAAGGATATCCAGTGTTCGGGAACGAGGACGCAGCTCATCATCGTCATCGGGAAGGAGGTAGGGGAGGTGAAAGGGTGAGTGGGAAGGGGGAGTGGAAGCTCAGGACGAGAAGGACTCGTTGGGCGTAGGCGAGGAAAACAAACGGAGCTTTCACTCGAAGCTGCCGCTCAATGCCAGTAAGAGCAACACGTGACGACACAGGACGAGCGAGGAGTGAGTTGCACTCAAATCCGTGAGCCTTTTGGAGGGCCAACAGGAGCCAAGGATGTGGATGGGTCCAACATGTTGCTTCCCGAGCGCAGGACACGAACACGAAGCACGGCCCGAAGCACGAGTCACGAGGCGAGGACGCGAGGACGCGAGGATGCGAGGATACGAGGACGCGAGTCCTGCGTGCCGAGCCGAAGGCTCCGCCTGCCGAACTGATTGCTGGCCGAGCGGTTTTAGCCACGAGCTGATAAAGCCGCAGCTTCTCTGCTGGTCTACAGGCTAGCCACTCGGTCAGTTGAACATTTTCCATGCTGTGATCAAGTTGTCTTTTCCTCTGAGCGCCGAGCGCTGTGCACGCCTTGGACTTGGAACGTTTCGAAATCGGGCTAAAGAAATATTCAGAAAAATATTCAAGAAAATATTCGATAAAAAAAATCAAAAGATAAAAATCACGGAAGCCGCAACTTAGCTACAAGTTTAGTGTGTATTTTCGAGCAGCAAGTGTGTGAATGAATGGGTTTTGGGTGGTAGCCAAGTGCAAATGGTTGGCGGAATTGTCGTGGCGAAATAGGCGTGGCTGCCTGGTGGGTGCGGCTGTCCTCAGCATGCACTTGTTGTTCCCCCGTTGCAACATGAGCAGCATTCAGTGCATCCCCAGTGCACTTGCCACTCGCGCCGAACTGCTAACTGCAACCTTGCCACGATAATTGCTGTTCAATTGCTTGCCTCCGGCTGGCTGCCAGAAATTTTCGTGCTTCGAAATCTCGAGTATCGAGTTGCGAACTTAAGTGCTCATGGTTATATTACATTGCAGCAAACAAACAAAATATACAAGACATACAAAAAACAAAAATGTTGAAACGACGGACTGACTTACATGCATTTTATTAGTAAATAACAAAACAAGCAACAAAAAACCGAATATCAATATAATTGAAAACACCAACGGAAAAAACAGCCGCAAACATTTTTGTAAAACAAATGATTAAAAAGGTTTCGCCCAGCAAAGAAAAGCAAACAAGCGCGTGGAAATTGAATGCTGAAAATAGCCCATAAAATACATAAATAAATAAATAAACTATGGTCAAAAGAATTTAATTAAAAAAGGACGGCAAATCAAATGAGGCAAAATAATTAAAACAGTAAGCAAACACGGAAAGCGAAACGACGCCAATATCCTACCGCAAAAATTGAAAATATTCCGCAAATCGAGGAGACGGCCAAGAAAGAGAAAGGGCGGTTCGGAAAGAAAGAGAGAGAGCGAGACACGGCCCACTGAGAAATGAAGTCGACGAAGGCAAACCCCAAGCCCGGAGTGGATCCAAAAATTGTAATGTACACAAGAGAAAAAGAACGATATACAAAAATAATTGAATTCACATTATACACTTACAAATCCACTGCCAATAAGAAAGATACACACAAAGAAATCACAAACTCATGCGACATTGCAACAAGAAAATAGCAGACTCATTCGCATTCCTCAACCAAAAAAATAAAAATAAAAAAAAATGAAAAAAGTTGCTACAGAAGAAAAGTCATTTTTCAAATATTCCTCGCTCATTGCTCTGCATTTTTCTTGTCGCGTGTTGCTTCTAAACAATTTCACATTGTCTGACTTTTTGCACAAACAATGGCATTTGTAATTTCCATATCCTCAGCCTTCACTCTGCAATCCCCCTCCCAGAACTTTCTGTCTTTATGTAGTATACTCACAATACCATTTTTATCTGTGCATCTCCTAAGACCGCCAGGATTCACCGAATTGAGTCGAGTCAAGATGGATATCGAAATTCGCTTTCAATAACTCAACTGATAAATATGTATTTAAAAATGGGCGTAACCACCCATTGAGTGGTATATTTTTAAGCTTATTGATTTACTCTCCTGTGATTGTGAATCGAATATGATTTTGGCACTGGTAATATTTAATTGGCGCTGTTTAGACGCGTCCGGAGCCCTTGGCTCATGTCTAATGAATTATAATTTAATTATGCATAAGGTAATTGCAATTTGGTTGGGCTCTCGGAAGCATTAGTAATTGTATATGATAGGGTCAGGAGTGTAATGATAATTATGTGGTGATTATTTAATGGCATATCAGAGGGAAGATGACGAAAAATATTTTCTGCGTTTTAATTAACATTGGATCGTTCTCTGCGCCTGCTGAAATTCCAATTGGGAATTGCTTCTGACCAACGAAATTCTTAAAAGTGCGTAAATATGTTGATTGATTTCGGTGCAGTTTTTACTTTGCCGTAAAATGTGAGATTTTTATGTACGAGGCAAGGGACCGCTGCACGCCGAATGTTCAAATGGGTCACACAAAGTCCCATAAAAATGGGTTTGGTCCGGGTGGCGTAAATCAAAGTTGCCAAACTAAGCAGTAGAGGCAAAAATAGCGACTTGGATGCCCGATGAGTGTAACAACTCGAGAGTCTCGTCTCGAGGGGGAAAACAAGTCGATTTGGACATCGTCCAAATCGCTGGCAATTATGTGGGGAAAAATAGTCAATAAAACATTGTAATCACCGACGCTGTTTTGGTCCATGTTCTTGTCAATTTTCATATACAATTCGCTCCACTTTAGCCAGCAATTAAAAACGAATTTAACCAAATAAACAGCAAATTAAGTGGGAGTTTTTTAATTAGCCAAATCCCCGTTTAGCACTGGAGTTGGGATGCCACTCGCTTTTGCCGCAAATTCGTTGTTAGTTCCAGTCACGTTTCATTGTTTACTTGCTGTGTGTGTGTGTGTGTGTGTGAGCCCGTATTAATTAATGCATAGAAATGTGTATTTAAGCATATTTTAAAAATTAATTAATGTTATTTCTATTAAAACAGGCTATCTGTGCCCCTTGCGCCACCCACTTTCTGGTATAAACCTTTCAACAAGCCGCACAATTTTAATTAGAAAAGTTTCAGCACGGCCCTGCACAACCGCCTTGTATGCCTAACCGAAAAATATGTTATATATACAGATGGAAATATAGCTTCAGCAAACACAAGCCCGATTAAAGCAGGACACTTTTTTGTTACCTATTTTTCCGGCAGAGGCAAAGGGGTGGAATAACTGTAAAAGCGGTTGAAGGTGTGCATTTAATTTGAATTAGCGGTTTTGTTTGAGTTATTGAATTTACATTTTTTTTTGTGAGTACCATTTTTTCCCCTCTTTCGCTTTAAGTTCTTGAATACATGAATTTAAATGGAAATTCAATCTCAATTTAAAATAAAAAAATTGGCATTAGAACCACAGGAATAATCTTTTTTAAAGTTTTAAGCAAATTAATCTTACCCATTTACCATTCATTATTGTCATTACAATAAACAAAAGAATATTCAATTCAAAATTTTTAAAATCATTTCCAATACAAAATTGGGCATTATAAGGGTGACTATTGTCATTACAATAAAAGTGATAAAAGAGAATTCAATTCAAAATTCAAAAAATTCTTTTTTAATTTTTTATTTCTTCATTTCGTCATTTTAAATACAAAACAGTACATTTAAGTGTCACTCTTGTCATGTTATAAAAAGATTGTTTATCAAATATTAAGTATACGCCCCGAAGTATTGAATGCGCTTCACCGTTTCTGTTGCATATTTTTTTGGCGACAAAATGGCGGGTAACCGAGGAAATTTGAATAAATAAATGCAAAGTGTTGTGCAGCTTTAAGGTTATTTTTTTGCCTTTAAACCATATACCCCAGGGTTCTGCTCGTGAAAATGTTTTCAGTTGCATACTTTTTTGGGCAAAAAGTTGAATTAGTGCATTTAATTTGAATTGATGTTTTGAATATCAATTTACATTGAATAAATGTTTGCCAACTACTCGAAAGCTTTAAGGCCTTTTTTATTCGATTATTAACCACTCGCCCCGTGGTTCTGACCACACAATACGCTACAACAACAACGGCAAAAAAAGCAGTGCAGCGAAAGTGCTGCCGGCACTTTTATCTTTCACTCGCCGCCCACCGCCCACCGGCCACCTCTTCCCGCCTGCCACGCCCCCTTTTCGTACTGCTGCTGCTGCTGCTGCTGATGGAATTATTGTGTGCTCAACGAACCGCAAACAAAATCTGTGCTCAGCTCCTGGTCGTTTTTGTTCCCCATTTAATACACATAAAATGCTGCTTTTTTCGCCACTACTTGCAAGTTGTGCTTGGCCCCTTATCTCGGCCACAATTTGCTGTAAAGTTATATGGCCCCCTTGCGATGGCTGCTTCTGGTTTCAGGTTTCAGATTTCAGATTCCAGGTTAATGCTCGATTTTGCTGTTTATGCCGCAGGTGCGTAATGACCACAAGCGATTTCCCGCTTATTAATCGCTGCTCATTTGTTTTTCGGAGTCAAGCCAAAGATGCTGACCAGCGCAGACCAATAAATCAAATGCTGGAGACAAAAATTAATTATGCCCGCAATGGCGTTGGCGTAATTTGTTACTTAATCCAAGGTGCCGGCTACCACGCCCGCACAATTTGTCATCGCTTTCGAACGAAGAGTCAGTCAGTCCATTGCATGTGCAAAATACCGAGTTGCAAAATTTAATAAAACAAATTCCGTTCAAGCGACTTGGCCTCCAACTGAATTCAAATCTCGGCAGTAGCAAGCCAAAAATTCCGTAACAGGCAACATTCCGCAATCCGGCAACAAGGGATGAAGAATGAAAAGGACATGGGGGCCGGGGAACCGGGGACCGGGGGCTTAAGGACCACATTCCACCTGATCCCGATCCTGAAACCCCGAAACTAGCTCAAGAACCGGCTGAGTCGGAAAAAGGGCCCCGGGCCATTGGCTGGCTAACAGAACGGTGTACATAGTTCGAGTAGCTATTTTTCACAAACTTGTTCTCCACCTGAACGATGCTGTTGCCTTGCTGTTGCTACCTTGCTGCTGCATACTTTCAGTTAACAAATTCCGACTCCGGCTACCTGGCATATAGATATACACGGCAACATCCATGCCACCATGGCCACGCATGAGCTGCTTCTGCTGCTGATTCTGCTGCTGCTGCTGCTGCCTTTGTGGAATTCGCTCATGAATTTCATATTCTCCGCCTGCAGTTGCACCGCCCTGTGGCATGTGTGTGTGCATGCTGCACTCGGCTAAAGATTCCTCCGGGCTGCAGCTACTGTCAAAAACATACTGGTTACGGCAGATATTAAATGCCAACTAATTAGGGTTCGGGTCTCAAGTTATAAAGAGCTACTAACTTTGAGTAATGGCCCAAAAAATATTCAGCAAGTTTACTTTTTTATCCTAAGCAAAGTACAAAAGCTCCTTGTCCAGGTTTTCATACAAATTGCTGGATTTATTTCGTAAAACTAACTACTTCCTAACTTTACGGCAAAGATGCCGACATTTAAAAATTTGCAAATAAAGTTCATTCTCAAGCAAAGTATACATGCATTTAAAAGTTTTTATACTAATTGTATCAGTTATTTCACAAATTATCATTAAATTTTGCTAACCTTGAGTTGAAACTTAAAACGCATTATTTTGAACATTTTTTCCGTTATTTCTATACCATTTTTTAATGCGCCTGCTTAAAAAGCTTTTTAAATATTGATTTCATGTTTGGGTGTGTTTTTGATAGATTCCTTCTTTGAAATTTAAGATGGGGAACCGAAAGTTCTCAGCAGTGCCAAAAACGAGCCCGCTGTTCTTGACACCTGTCAATAATAGAAGTTGAAAAATATTATATGCTGACGATACGAATCTTACCCAAAGTAGAAGTGGTAGATCCACATCAAACATGAAGCCAAAAATCTTTGCGGGTCGCTGAGCTCTCATGATCATCATCTGCCAAAGTCTCCTGTTTTTAGGCAGCATTTCTGGCCAATTGCAATTGGCATAAATGGCCTGAGCTATTCCCAGACTTTGCTGCTTGAGGTATTCACCGCCATAACAATAGGAGCTGAGCTGGATGATAATGGCCACCAGAAAAGTGGCTCTGAAGGGCACTTGGGCACTCCAGCCACTTTGGCTGAAACGAAAGGCCAACATGCAGAGTTGCAGGTAACTCAGCATGTATTTCACAAACACGATCTCGGCGAAAATGGAGCTGAGTTCCTTGGCCAAGTCGAGAGCCAAACGATGGCGTCGTATGGCTTCAGTTAGGTGAACATCTCCATGACTTGTATCCTTCTTTTCGAGGAACAACTCCAGCAACTGGAATTGAGCAACCACATTGTGAATTAGCCAGGAGAATAAAGTATCCGTTGCAATGGCCAACCAAGCTGCTGCTGCCACGCCCAAAACTCCCCAAAAGTAGATGGGCCAATAAAACTGGGGCTTCCGTTCATCGAGCCAGAAATTGAATTCCATGGGTGTGGTCGGTGTAAATATCCCAGTTCGAATATATCCGAGAAGGCCAAGCAACATTGGAGCTATGGCCGATGCCCAAATAACTCCATAGGCAGCATTCCTGAAGGATCTCGAGACATACCTATCCAGTTGGTTTTCCCTTTCGATCTTTTCCAGCTGATTGGGAGTGGCACTAGCCTCCTGATTAAGTTGATGTAATCTGTGAATTAAATTTCCAATACGCCTTCGCTTCGCCATTATGGCCAGGAACTTGAAAGTGCTCTGCGATCCCTGCATAAACACCGCAAAGTTGTCCGTGAGTCGCGTTAAATCGGACAGATCCTGCAGGGCATAAACCGCCATCGGCCAGTTGTGGGAAACTAAGGAAAGCACAAGTATTCCTGCCCAAATGGGATGTTTCAAGCTCAGATTCGGGGTACTGGGATCAAATCCGGCGATTTCCAGAGCTCTCCTCTGAACGGCAAAGTAGCTGGAGTCCATGTTGGATATTCGGCCACGTTCGATTTTCGCTTCAACTTATATAGATGAACCGCAGGGAAAAAAAGGGGGAACGAGGGCCACGCTAGCTAAGTGGATGCCGTAACCGCCCCCAAAATTGTGCTTGAAATATTTATTCCTTCCGTTAACAGACTACGTGATGCGGTTACCACTAACACTAACACTGTTGTTTTGATTGGAAATTTTCCCATTTCCATTTGGGGGGCGTAAATATCGTATTAACAAATAAATACACAACCCAAACAAAAAAAAAGCCTCGGGAAAGTGAAGGGGGTTGCCTATTTACTAACTAGTTATTTGTTTTCAATTATACATTTAAATGCCTGGCTGGACATTTGTTTGCCATTGTATGACCGCAAGGCTCATGAATATGAACAAGCTGTCACTGATATATATTTTATATACTCTGGCCTCCGTTCCAAAATATTTGAGTTAAAACAAAAGTAAATATTTCATTATGCCGGGCCCCGCAAAAATCTACTAAATTGCTATTTAACTTGTGTGTTTAGACCCAAAAAGTTGGCTAACAAATTCCCAGTAAATACACCAGAAATTAAATTAATTTTTGGCTCGCCAGCCTTTCTCCCAATTTGTTTGCCCTTTGGGGGAAAAACGTCGAAACCCGTTTCGTCCGCACTTTATTCGCGGGTAATTCAATTATGGTGGAAATCAACAAGTAAATCTGCTTTCCAATTTTATCGCTGCGACTAGACCAAATCGAGTGAAATAGCCATTTGGCAGGGGATAACTCGTTGAACCATCCATTTTTTTTCGATTTACTTTTGGGTCCTTTATTTTGGAGCCCAGCTTAATGTCACCTTAAATGCTCTCAATTAATCTCGAGTGGGTGGGGCGAATGAAGACCTTTTTCTGGAATTTTAATAACCGTCATTTGCATATCTCCACCCAAAGCAAGAAAATTTGTATCTGACAGCTCTGCACTGACTTGTACAAAGATACGGCTACAAAAGTTATGCAACGCTATTTAGAATAAGCTAGCCGCTGGCAGATTTGTGGGGTAAGCGAGGAAAAATGTCAGGAAAAACAACTGATATAATTTATTAAGTTTGCACTTGCAGATTTTTATTTAAATTTCATTAAGTTGAAGTAGTCATTGCAGTCACACATTTTCATATGTTGGCACGTTTGCATGTTAAATTGATATTTTATGCAAAATATTTACCAAAAAGCCACAGAGGCAATAATGCCAGCGGCTGAGTGAGAGTGACAGAGACAGGTGGAGAATGTGAGAAGAGAGGGAGAGAATGTGAGATAGGGAAGGGGAGGATGGGGGAAGAGCGAGGAGCACACCTGCTGCTCGATAATTTCGACAGTGGTCCGGCTTTTGGTCTCCACAGCAATTTGCTTACTGTCCTTCTCTTTCCACTCGGAGAGATTCTCTTTCGCTCACTGTTTTCCCATCTCGCTCACTCCGCTGAGGTTTGTAAGTCCTACCGCGGCTTTGTTTATTTCATTGCCTTCCCGTTTCGCAGTGTGAGTGCAGGTGGATACATATGCGAGCATGTGTGTGTGTGGCTTCTTTGTGTGTCACCCATTTTGGAGGTTTTTTATGGGCTTGTGGCGAACCGTAAAAAACGTCTTCCAAATGGAGTGGCATACTGGGCTTAACCAGCTTGTTGGGTTCTTTCGCTGCCCCCGAATTGCCCGCCCCTTTTCTCCTTTTGTTCAGTTTAAGGAACTAGCAAAATGCTTCACATCATGTTGCTCATTTGTTGTCCCATCAGCGGGAGCTCGGCGGTAAAGATGGGGTATATAGAACCAGGGGATTACCAAAGATGCTATGGAGAAATAACGTATAGGAAATGGCGATATCTTAGGGATATTTATCTAAGCACAGGATTCTTTATTGTTAAAGAAATACTGAAGTTACTGATCTATCACTAATCGATGAACTTTTTAAAAATGTTGCCATTTAAAAATAGATTTTTGAAATATTTATTTCTTAAAGTGATTTATTTATTTGTATTCTCATAGGTTTGATAACTAAATTTAAATATCGTTGCATGAAGAAGTTAAAGAGCACTTAAATCTTGTCCTTTTGTGAAGGTTTATTTTCAAGGGTATCCTCCACTCGATTGAGCGTCTAATCGCTATCCCCACAACTGAGATGCGTTCTAAAGTACTAGCAATTTTTCAGGCACTTTAGACGACTCCTCCGGTCCGGCTAAAAATAGAGGAAGTAACTAAGGGGGAAAGAGGGGCTGCGGTGCAGTTAGAGGCAGATAGATGGAAGGACATCGAGTGTGCGTTCCACATGAGCAGCCGAGGAATTGAATAAAGTTAGCATGTCGCCGCAGGGAGTGGGCCACCATTCACCCACCTCCCACCTCCCCCAGCCCATCAACATTTTGCGTGAAGGTATGCTGGATGGGCGGGGGGGGAAAAAAGCATCATTCAATAAAAAATTAATAGGAAAACATTCAATGAACGTGGCACAAAGGCGCCAAAGGGCCACTAGCAGCAGCAGCAGCAGAAGCAGATACCCAATCGCCTCGTGCTCCCGACTGCAACGCTGATGAACAAGCCATCCTGTGTGTGTTCGGAAATCACAGGTAATGTGGTTTTACGACCGCCATGAGACAGGTGAATCCTCACCAAGCTCCCCTCCCCCGAAAACCATCCCAACCGAGAAGCCCCCTCTCATTTCCAACTGATAAATGCAGCCCCAACTTGCTCGTGAGCCTGACAGCATACAAGCCATACAAAGCATGCTAATAAAAACATATACGAGTACTACGTCATCTCCATGTTGGTGGGGGGCTTGTGTGTTATGTAAGCGGATGTGCAACACTTTTTCGTATGGCCCGGCAGCCAGCGAACCGTTGATTATACTAAACTTGTTTACTTATGCCGCTGGTGTGTGTGTGCGGTTGTGTGTGTGAGCTCGGAAAAGTGCAAATTTCAGCATAGCCAAGCACACTCCACGCCAAACTCGCTGTGCCTGTGTAAATTTTGGCTTAGCCACGCGGGCGCTAAGCAGCAGCAAGAGCAAAGCAAGCGGTGGTTCCAAAGCGAGGTAAAACGGGTTGGAAACGGGGGAAAGTGCAGCGGAGAAAGGGGTGAAGAAGGCTGGAATAGATGGTAGAAAACGGAGGGAGAAGAGGGGGTGAAGAAGAGGTTAAGAAGGGGTGAAGAAGGGGGAGGCAGGCGTGAAAGCGGGGAAGGAACGCTCCCTTCACCGACGGCAAAATGTGGCTCACTGTGATGAATTACGCCAAAAAATTTGATGGCACACGATTAACATAATGATTTGCATACGTTTAGCTTGTCCTTGGTGCAACAAGATCTCACAAAGTGTTACAAAAAACGAGGAATGATTATCATCTTGATTGATGCCAAAATGGGGAAGCCGTTGAGCAGAGTGTCAATGTTGCAATCCAGGCGGATGCAGCACATTTTCACGCCTTTCCTTTGAGTGAAAATAAATGTGTCAAGGCTTTTAATATCGTCCCTTTTTAAAGAATTCGTTGAAGAGGAATTCTTGAACAGAAACTCGGAGGAAGAATTTTTTTTGAAAAGCTGCCAGTAAGCTTTACTTAGTGTGCTTGGATCAATAATAAAGCCACTAAATAGGGACTTTATATGATTTCTAAATTTGAACTTGGGATACACTGATGAAATGTTTGCATCCCCAAAAATTTAATTTGTACTCATGTTGTGGGGCAAAACTCGATTGGTTTTTAAAGTGCCTTCGCTTGATACACATTGCACATAAGCAGGCACCCTAAAAGAACCCATCCTGGTGCATACATGAGCAGCCAAGCACATTTTTTGCACAGCTCAAATTAATTTGAAGCGTGGCAAGTATGAGCAGGGGGCACACACAGAGCCATTACCTGGAAAAAGAAGGGGGAACTGAGCGGATTGTGCAGCAAACGGTATAACGGTATAAATAAGTAAGCGAACGAGAATCGAACATGCTGTGCGAGTTATTCAACTGCAGGAGCAACATCAAAAGTTCCGAAAATAGGGAACTCCAGAACAAAGTTGCAATTGAATGAGCGAAAACTTCGCAGACTATTGCAGACTCGCTGGAAGTGATTGCTATTTGCTTAAAGCCTTAGTTGCAGCGGGACAAAACTCAGGCCCCCGTGGGAAGCTTATTAATTATAGACAAATATGTGGTAATTGACTGTGGCAACACACACACACTCACACACACCCTGAAACCGAGATAGATAGAAGTAGATATATACGCACACAATGGAGTCTGAAGCCGAGCTTGAATCCCGCACAATGAGCTAATTTTAAGCCAATATTTATGCAGCAATTAGAACGCTTCAGTTGAGCTGGGTACGCTGGCTACGCTGGCGCCATCTCCGCAGTGCTTTCCGTGAAAACCCACCATCCACCACCCACCACCCACACGAAACCCATCCAAACTCCACTCCACAACATTTGCAGAGCAAACAAAGTGGGGCAGCAAAGTCTCACTGCAGAAACATGAATGATAAATGGTCGCAAACTGCGAAAACCACTCCTGCTAAAACTATCTCAAATCATGAATAACAGTTGATCTATTTACAAACTAGAAGGAGTAGCTTGAAGAGGTCGATTAAACTGTGTGGTTGGATGGTATTAGAAAATCCGTTCTTATAACTGCAAACGCTTGGGTTGATTTTCAAGATTATGTTTTTATGGTGAATAATATTCGCTGGAAATACGTCGTTTAAGTTCTGTACTTCCACTTTGTGGCCCGAGTACATTATAAGAGTCAAGTCTGATTGCCTTGGAAAAACCGAATAACTACTCTTATTCCCCATTCGATGGCACTGTGGGTATATTGAAAAGTTGGTCGCTAAGCCCCTGAAACTCATCTTTGGCTTGGGATCAGCAACATCAGCTTAGTCACAAGTTGGGGCCAATAAGGCGCCCTCATCCATGAGGGCCATGTGAAGTGTCAGATGTCTCTGACTTTTGCCGTTGTCGTTGCCATCGTTGACTTGGCCAGCACTTTTCTGCCGGGCAACGAAACGTACACTCTGTTACGCCCACATTCATATGGCCACTCATCTGCCTAATTGAATTCCTTAACGTTTTCCCCCCTGTTGTTCGGATGAAATCTCGGGGAATGTTTCCTTTTTCCGTTTCGAGTGCCAGTGGCATGCCATCTCGACATCGACAAGGGCCGTGGCACCCTGCTGCTGCTGCTACTGCTGCTGCTGGCCACTTTGCACGCCTGTCAGCCCAGTTAGCACCCCCTTACCCCCAGTACCACACTCCCCTCTCCCCATTCCTCAATCCTCACTCAATGCCTGTTTCTCGGCTCTGTCAAACTATGCGCCTAAGTATGTCGATGGCCATGTCGCTGCCCGCATGCCTGAATGCCAATTCTACATGTCGTTTTTAATAACTGTGTCAATCGTCTGTTGCAAGCCACTGCTCCCCCCTCCCACTGCCACTCCCCGGGTTTCCTCACCCCCCGCACTTTTCCGCCCATGGAAAAGCCAGCTGCTTAGGACCGCTCAAAGAGGTCACTCATCGGTGGCCATTATGACATCAAAGCCAAAGCGAGTGTTCGGGGGGCGGAGAGATCGCAATTAGTGGACCCAGATTGGCCATACACATGCCATATCGAGCAGCCCTCAAATTGTGCATATGCACTGGCCTGGCCACTCGCATTTACATTTTCGGATTAATTAATTGAAATGTCCGCAATTGTCAATACACACACTAATTGGTCTAATCGACTTGCGGCCATGGTGTCCGAGCCGGCCCTTTAACCCTGCTCATTAATAATAAATGTTTTGTGTGTAATAATTGGCCATATGCTGTAGGACGGCAGCAGCAAATTAGAGACCTCAGCTACTGACGAGTGTGTGAAATAACACTGGAGCGAATGACTTCTCTGATCTCGAGTCTGAACTGACCTTTGAATATATCTATAACTTTGAAGTAGTTTAATTTTTTACAAATTATATTTGTACAAAACCATTCTGCATTTCACTTTTTATTTTAAAGATGTTGTTTAACCAATTATAAATTTTTATTTTGTTTCACTTTTTTAAGTTTTTACCTTAATTTTTAATTATTAAAAAGAAATAGAGAGCTTACATATTTTAAATAAAATATAAATTTATCTTAAGTGTGTTTAGTAAGACAGCTTAATATTTCCTATAAAATTCAAAAAATCATAGAATCACTTATTTATTTTATCTATTAATTTTTTTTTAGAAAATTAATAAACAAATTTAATATTTTAGGAAAGTACATTTGATTATCATTTTTTAATTAACTTATCGCTTTAAAATTATACCTCAGTTTCTCCTTTGTTTTTTTCAAAGGTCTCAAGATGCAAAAGAGTGGAATTTTTTCCTGTGCTCGTTTGCAGTGAGCTGGCAAAGAACTCGGCATCGGCTTCATTAAAACCAGATTAGATGGCTGGCCAGTTGAGCAGTGTTTACCTGAGTGCATTTACCGACCGATTCTCTAATTGATTTTAATACACTCCCCCTTGGCAGCGTCTAATTGGTCCCGCCCAGTTATCTCCTCTTATCTCCAAATTGATTTGCCAGCTGGCAGTGGCTGGTTTTGCCTGGCCCCATGTTGGCTTAATCGCTTGTCAAACAGCTGACAGTTGACCACCCACTCGGGGGTTTTCCACCGCTTTTCACCGCTTTCCACCGCATTCGACCGCTTTCCAGTGGCCCGGCGGTTGGCATGCCAAACTGTTTTTCTCATTACCATGCCTCGATTGGCGCTTGACAAGCGCGTTATTTGATGTTTTATTCAAGGCCTTTGATCTTTTATGCGCTTTATCTATGAGAAGCGCTGGAAAAATAAGCAACGCTGGGTGGGCGAATGAAGAATTGCGTTGACAATGGGGCCGAAAAAAACGCGGACGACCTTGATGCCAACGATTATTATGGGCGCGGCAACAAAGGAGCGCGCTCCCAACAATGCCTGCATTAATCCTTAATAATGGCGGCTAATCTAGCCAGCCGAAAGTTGATTAAACAAAACTGATTATGTGAGGCAACAAAAAACACGAGGGATGGGGGGTTGGTTCACGGCGAAAAAATTAAACAACAGCTGGCGCTGAGCGATGTCAGCTGCAGGCTCACGTGGCGTATGCGCAATGTCATCAGCATCAGGCGGCGTTTGATGTAAGCCATGTTCTGCAGCTGAAAGAGAATGGCGAAAGGGGGGAAGGTGGACGGGGGGTGGTGGAAAATCCAACCCTTGCCGGAGAGCAACACTCAGCGTTTTTCTTTTCGAATAGTTTGGCCGGGCTAAGTGGAGGCTTAATTAACATAAGCGAGCGAGCGAGCGAGCGCATTTCACCGAAATGGGATTCCCCTTTCTCCTCAACCATTATTGTGTGTGTGTGTGTGCTTGAAAGCTTTTACCACACACATACTATGAAGCAGATCAGTAGCTAGCCTGGCCAAAAAGGAGAAGCGAAAACTGTCAAAAAGCGCTTGAGCTGGGCGAAAAAAAATCCCCTGCACATTTTCAAGTGCAAAATTGTCAAGTGCTGCAAATGCAAAAGTTGTTCGCCATTTTTATTCCCGGCCTTTTTTTTTTTGTTTTGTGTGTTTCGACAGACATCAATATGCAACAAGGAACGAAGCAAAGCGATGTGATTAAAAAGGCAACACAAAACAAAGGGCGGAATACAAAAAAATAGTTATTTATGTGCATTCATTTTTCATATACATATACATATAGTCGTTTATATGGGGAACGGGCACAATGTCCTTTGGGGGGATGTCCTTTGTAAGTGGGGCAGTCCATTTCCTTGACCGAAACGCAACCGAAGGCTAACGCTTTCCGCACTCCTTAATATTTCCAGCCGCCATTGTCCGAGTGCTTGAGTGTGTGTTTGTTTGAACTAAAAATAAATGCACTTGAGTGTATTTCGCTGTGTGCGGGTGTGCGGGTGTGCGGGTATGCGGGTGTGTGTGTGTGACGTCAGCTGATTCCTATCAAGGCGGACCGGAAAATCAATCTTCGCTCAGCCTCGATGGAGAATCGAACTTGTCTCGAGTGCAAATTTGCACAAATTTGCAACTAAAATGAGTTTCAGCCAAAGGCAAGAACGAGGAACGATTTCCGATTACATGCAGGAGTAGGTTTCAAGTCTTCAAAGGATCAGCTCTTTAAGCCTCAGAAGGGTCACCGAGGACAATGGATAAGGATAAGGTCCGTAAATAATTTATGCAAGAACAAAAGCTGGCTTACAGCTGTTCCTGTTGACTGACAAAAGATTTCTAGATGAATATTTAGCACCTCCCCAAATAACAATAACTCGCTTAACGCACTTTCAGTTTGTATCTGAGCTGCATTATAAATGCCGCAAGAGTGGAATGCAAAGCAGCCGAAACTTTTGCACTGAGCTCGGATTGAAGACGTGGCCAGGAAAAGTGGGAAAGGGGGGCCAAGGGGGCGGGGTGGCAAGCTGCAAACAATCAACTCCCGTTAAGCCTTTGTTTCTTTTGTTGCATTTGTTGACAGACGAAAGCGCGATATGCGCGCAGGAAATTGAGTGTGCAACATCCTGGGGGCAGTAACCCACCCCCTCGCCGGCCTCCTTCTTCCGCCTTCGCCGAGCCCCTCATCCTTGCCTCAACTTTCATTTCGCCGAGACCACAGGGTACATGGGATTGCTTGGCCAGGTGGACTATCTCGACCTTGACGGTTCATGTGGCAGGCAGAAAGCTGAAAATACACAGCAAACGTGTTTTTGCTTTTTTTTCTCGTTAAATAAATTATAGAGTATTGCTTTTAAAAAACATAAATGCGCGGTCTTTATGAAAGAAATAAATAATATATATTCGTTGAACCTTTGTCAGTTTGACATGTTATTAATTATGTTGTTTTTAATTAAGATAATATGTAGTTTGATGCAAACATTCACGCTCTCTATAAATTACAAAATATTTTTCTGCTTCTTTTAAAATGAAAATTAAAACTAAAAATCATTTTGCATTTTTTTTAATTTTAAAAGAATGTTTCTTTTCAATGTTAGTCATATGAACTGTGAAATAGAAAGCTTACAATTATTATTTCCTCTGTTGTGTTGTAAAACAGCCGCATCATCTTCAATCAACTGCCCACTTGGGCAGCCACTTTCGCCACACTTGAACCTTTTGTTTATGCAAATCAAAAACTGTTGCCCATGGCCCACATTTCAGTGGAACCCTTTTCTTGTACCTCAGCCTCGCTTTTCTCCCTTGCCTCCCTCGACTTTTTCATTTTCGTTCATTGTCAGTTTCGCCTTGGCTCGCTTCCGCCTTCGCAAGTTATTTGCATCAGCCGTTCTTTTCAGCTTCTCCGCCATTTGGGCCGAAAAGCGGTGAATTCTTCAAGGCAAGGGCCCAATTTGTTGCAGCCTCTTCTGCCGATGCAGCTGCTCGGCTCTTAATGGTTACTAACTTGTCCCGCAGAGAGTGTGTGTGTGTGTGTGTGTGTGTGTGAGGTGGTTGGGGAAAGCAATTAAGCCTTTGTCTCCGCGATCTGAGCAAAGGGTCTTTTCAACCAAACCAACCGAACCCACCAACCCCTGGACCCCCTTTTTTAATGTCTTTCGCGGACTTGACCAGGCCAACAGGACTCAGCTGGAAAGTCGGAGGACCTGACACGAGAGGACAATGCGTCAGTCAAGTTGTTTTTAATTAACCAAGCCGAGTGGAAGGGCAACTTTTCTACTTATTTACGAGCATTGTCTATTTTCGCATGCAATATTTGAGCGTGAGTCAAGACAAGCAATTTAAGTCAAACAATGGGAATACGAGTCAGAAAGTCAGCTTCAAGTGGCAAAGCAGCCGGGAAAAGTTCTTCACATTCCCATCCACATCTCGTGCCAACCTGTTCTCAACTTTCGGAACTGTTTAACTCAATAAGAGCAGTACAAATACGAGTACAAGGGGATTGTACTTGGCATCTTCAAACGGAAACTTTTCTTCTTTTCGCCATGGCAATCGGAGACTGGCGAGGGGCAAACTTTTCGGCAGCCAACGAACCGAGAGAGGCTAATAAAAAAATTATTTTAATATGCATAAATCGCAACTTGGCCGAATCCTCACTTCAAAGGCGAACGGACACATGACGCAGGACGTAGGACGCAGGACGCAGGACGCAGGACGCAGGACGCAGGACGTTATGGTCACACATCCGGCTCGACTGTCCGTCAAGTGAAGATACTTGGGCGTGGGCGTCCGGCGGAAAGCCGAACTGCTGCTGACACAAAACTGACGGAATCTCCTTGGCCAAGTCAAACCTTTCGCGAACCTTTGTCCCTCGGGATGCGAGAGTCTGTCAGCTTGCTTGCGATTGACCGACCGACCACCGGGCCACATCCATTTGCGGTCATCAATGACATTCGCCTCGAACCCGACATTTCCGCCGATGGACACAAAGTCCGAGCCCTCATTTCAGCTGGCGATGACAGGCCGTCTAATCGGCTCCTGAAATAGAATTCCCCAGCACAAATCTGTCAACGGTTCGCACTGACAGCCTCCGTTTGCACTTCACCCTTCACCCTTCACTCTCCTACCTTCACTTCATATCCCTATCCATCTCCCAGTGCTGGCGAAAATAGAGAATGCATTTCGCCACCAGTTCCCAGGGCTCCACCTCCTTCTGCATCCTGCTGTGGCGCCAGTTGGTTGCGAAATTTGCTGCCCGCTGTGCGAAATTCGCACAATCGGATGGGTCAGGCCATCCCAAATTGAGTATACGCCGCGTGCCACCGAAACTGCGAGCCCGGAGCATCAGGCTAGCGTCTATTTGCCCAAATTAGCTGCTGCATTTGTTCCCGGAAATTTGGCCAAGCAAACTGGTTTGGCCAGAGAATGAATGGCCTGGGAATTTACCGTCACTATCAGGTCAACTCAGTCAACTGGTAAACAATGTGTGCTCACATTTTCTTCAGTATCTGGTTCCTCCTGGGATTTTCCTTACACTTTACCACACATACTATCATATATAATTTAAAATAGATTTACACATTTTATAAAAATTTAAAGAGAACATTCAAAAAAATGGTCGTAATTTGATTGCCAAACGAAGTCTTAAAAAAATATAATTTCGAATCCAGCCTGAAATTTATTTTATCTCCGCCACAGTATTAAAAACCAACTAGTAAAACAGCAGGTGATAAAATGGTTGATTGGGATGAAAGCACCTGTGAAAATCCATTAAACCAATATGACTTTTTAATGACTCAAATTTTTATTTGGTTTAACCGTTTTGCAGAAATGCATTTATTTTATAAAAGCTTTTAAATATGTTCGTTATTTGATTGCCAAAAGTTTGTGAGCCAAAAAGTAAACTTTATTTTCATACAAAAGTTAATCCGTAGCCATCTTTCAGTTTAATTTCCCCTTGGGAGTTGAAACGTATGATATCTTAAACTTAATCCAGCCAAGAGCTCTTTCACTCTCCCTCTCTATACTTTTTCCTTCACTTTCCGTTGAAAATCTTAAGATTTCCGACACGAACGTTTAAAAAACGATTCAAGGCCCTGGCCAAACGCTTTTCCTGGATGCGCTCCATCGACGCGGCCTAAACGTGCCAGAAGTTATGCTACATGGCCTAATGTCATTTGCATATTTCGTCCGCCATTTTGCACTCAGACACATAAACACAAAAGCGCACACACACACACACACGCACACACTCACACGCACATGTGAAGCTGTACCGCAGCGTTTATCCTTTTTCATTTTTGTGCCAGGATTTCATTTCATTGTTGAGCACGAGCAAATATTGAAATTAGAATACAAATTAAAAAGCTTTTAATGTAAACAGGCAAAAGGTTTCGGCTCCGGTCCTCGGTCAAAGTTATCGTCTGGTTTCTGGTTCTGGGAAACTCATGTTGTTTATGGCTGTAAGTGCCACGCCCTTTTTCAAGGGCTGCAGGCCGCTGCTGTTGACTTTGGCCTTGGCGCCCAAGGGGGTCAAAAATGTATTTCGCTCTATATATATGTCGATTCCGATCTGCGATTTGTCGATTCTACTATAAAAACGGAGCAACCGACCGCAGCGATTTGTGTTTTGGCAGCCGTAAATTGATTTTAACATAAGCTTTTGCAGCGAAAATTTTTAAAACCATTCGAGTAAACAACAACTGATGGAAATGCGTTAGGAGTTGAAAAAGTTCTACACAGAAAAACAAATCATGCTCAAATTTATTATACCTTTTTGAAGAATACAGAAATTTATAATTTGCCTAAATTGTTATAGAGTTATTAGGTGGTTCCTTAGCTTAAGTTATAAAATCCTTCGGAAAATAAAAATAAATAAATAAAATAAAATTAATTAAAGTTAAAATGATATAAAATGAAAATACCTTTATATTATATTTTAAAAGATATTTTTCTTGTATAAACAAATTACGTTCTTATTAACTTTTACTTTTTTATAACAAATTTTATTTTTTGCGTGTAAATCTGCTTTTTGCTGCCAAAAAAGCAATTGCAAATTGCCACAGAAACCATCGCTTGATGGACTAAACCATTTGAGCCGTGACCAATATCCAAAAATGTTATGCTTTAATTCAGCATTTTTAGAGTTTTTCTTTATGCTCCCCGAATGCCGTCACTATATCCTTATATATCCTCACCGATTTTGCAGTTCCTATCGCTGTTCCTTTTCCTGTTCGGCCGAGAGCGAACAGCAAACCAAACTGGGCCTCGACAACGACTGAATAAACAGGGGAAACCAAACAAACAAAAAAACAATTTTACGTTTCACTTTGCACAGGACGAAGGAAGAGAGGGGCGGGGAAGGGGGAGGGAAATTGGGGGGGCTCGGTGGCCGGTTTGGCAGAAGCAACAAAAAACACAAAAGTATTGACCTGCTTTTGTACACATGATACTAAATGTGCCGCATAAGTATGTGTGTTTGGGTGGGCGAGTGTGTGTGTAAAAGAACTCCCAACAAGTCCAATATTTTGACAATCCTTGGTGCGACATATGGAATGGCCCTACATTGATGGCCCCGAGTGCTGCGGGATGTTCGCTGCGGTTATTGCAAAAAAGAAGCCGAATCACCAGACGCACAAAAAGTGCGGGTTTGGTGAAGAAGGGGATGGGGGGATGGGGAGGGGAAATGGAAAATTGGGTGGAAAATCCAGCAGCTGGTCGGCGATAACAGTTTAGTTCTTGCTGTATCTACAGGCCTGCAGCAGTTTCTTTGTTCGACTATCCATCCAACCGAACAACCGTCCCGCTCTCGAACCCTTTTGTATAATTACCGCAACATAAATAATCCATCAACACGGCCATGTGCGTCGGATAATGGATTGTGTTTCGAATTTTTTGCTGTCCGCTCTCGCTTTCTTTATCATTGCTCACAGTTGCATAATTGAATATTAATTATTCAGAAATTGTTAAATTGCCAATCCCCGCTTAATGAGCCCGGCAAATGTTTGCAATCCACTCTCTCTCCCCGCGGGCCAATAAATCAAGAAGCCTTGCATGCCCTTTCTCTACATAGTACTTATATATATATTTGGATATACAATATAGCCCTGGGCTGGCACATTTTTGGCCAAGGCTGCCTGCCTGTGGAAGTCACTCCTTGAAAAGAAACTGCTGCAAGTTGATTGATTAATCCAATAATGCGCTGATAGGCTGCATTCACTCTGATGCCTTTTCCTTTCTGCATGCGAACAAACACAAGACAACAAGGGCAAACAAAATGAGATGAATATCCATTTCGCAGATTGCCTGCAAAGGGGAAAGCGAAAATGCGGGGAAAGGGCATCCCACCTTTGATGATTAGAGTAATGCACTATGGGAATAAAAATATTACTTTTCAATACAGCTGGCGTGGCAGAAGCACAGCCGTAGAGTGCATCGAATATTAACGGAAAAAGTCAATTTCGAGTGTCAGTTTTCAGTTTTCCACAGCCACGCGACAGCAAATGAAAAAGAAAATGAAATGAAAAGGTAGCGTGAAGCTGTCAATATATCGAAAGAAGCCGAAGTAGAAACAAAAACATTTTGGCATTGTAAGTCAATTTTGGCAAGTAGGATTGCGCACACCCTTGACATTACAGCAAAAATTGAGTTTTAAGATAAAATTCATAAAAAAAACTTATATCAGAAGTACAGAATATAATATCAATATTTTAAGTAAATATTTTAATAATAATAATAATAATATTCACATACTTGGAAATAAGTATTTGGTCAAGCAATAATGGTTAAAATTTCTTGTTAGTTACGGCTTAAAATAGTAGTGAAGTAGGGTTAAATAGTAAAAAAATAAAAAAAAAGTAATTATAAGAACCTCAATCTCTGTGGTTTTTTTTTTGTGCGCTTTCTGTAACAATTTTTAGTTTTTCGCTGATATGGTTTTACACTCGCCTCCGGCAAACAATTGACGAAAAGTATAATACTCTCAGAAAAGGATACAAAGGGAAGGCCAGGACACGTCTTTAATTTAGCCTTGCTCCGCGGCGGAAGCCCGCTGGTAGGACGTCAATTTCAATAACCATAACGGTAAACGAGAAGGCGGAAGAGACAAACAGCGAAATGTGCCAGCGGAATTGATGCAAATGAAAAATGTCAACTATTTGCGAAATATGAACGGCGACTGTGCGACAGCGAAGGATATTGAGGGGGTGGTGGGGAGTGGGAGGTGAAGGGGCATTGGCAACATACAGGACACACACCCATTTGCTGGCATTCGCAGGACTTTTTGTGCAGAATGTGCGTTCGCACGATCCCATGTTTATTTATTCATTGCGAGTAATAAGCCAGCTTTCCCCCGTAGAGCGTAGAGCTATGTACAGCTGTCCTAGACATCCAAGCGTAATGTAATATTTTTACAAATTTATATTCATTCCATTTGGCAATGTGCATTTTTAAAACAAACTTTGAACACGACCCGGGGAAAGTGGACTCATATCCTTCAGCTACAAGGGAATTGCGTTGGGGAAGGGCCAAAAGGCGGGGTTTTCTGGTTTCAGGTGGCTGGCAGCACTTGTAATTACGCAAAGAGCATAAGCAATTTGCAGTCTGACCAAGCACTGAAACCTGAGAAACGGGAGCTGGCAGATAACGCCCTTAAGCTGCTTGGTTTTGGCCAACTACCATTAACCGAGTTGGTTACATGTGCCAGAATTGTAAATTAAAAGGCAAAAGGGCTTTGAGAAACGTAAAATGTTTTTGTAAATAAAATTTATGAAAAGCGTAAATGGTGCTGAGAAATGCAAGCCGAAATATTAAAGATACCATTATAGAAATCGTAAAATTCATAACAGGTAATTGTTCAATTCATAAGAGATTTTTATTAACAGAAACATTGTCTCTTGAAAACCAGTTGTGCTATCAAATTTAAATTATTTAAAATTGTTCCTTACATGTTTTAATCTGTTTGTGCAAATAAAAATAATTGAAAGAGCTTAATAGTCAATCAAAAACGACATATGTCACTTCTTGAGACTTCCAAGATTAAATGTTATCATATGTGACTTCAAAAATAATTGAATATTTTGGTTACTTGTTCTTGTTGTTATACAGTTCCGGCCACATTTTAAATTTCCAAGAAAAGCAAATCAAACAGCTTAGCCATCAATCGGGCAAGAAGCTTGTCAATTTGCCAGACATCCTGGATTAAATGTTTAATGTGTGCAGCTCATGAAAGACTCTTTGTGGCAGGATAAATACGAATTCAAGGTATTGTTTTATGTCGGGACAAAGGCAGGTTGGACAAGAGGAACCCAACCAGGGGGCGAGCTGTCGCATAAATTGCGAACGTGTGCGCCCGGTTAAGCATACGCACTGTGTGCCCGAGCGTGATAAGGTCGGGAGACAGGCTTTTGTATTCATAAATTAGCATGGCAAACATTGCAAATGCAGAAACAGCAGGAGAGCAGCCGAACAGCAGAAACCCATAAACTGTATCGGTTATGGTTGCTATTGCTATGCATTGGCTCTGACGTCAAACCGAAAGAATAATAATAATGCAATCGACCGACTCATTTACCATTGTCAATGGGTCTGCCTTTCGCTCGATGGCACAAATTTGCATTCTGGCAAAGCGCTCGTCCGATAATTACTTGCCATTATTGTTTATGGTCGCAGACGAAAATGTCGTAATTAAATTGGTCGGCCAACAGGTGACCGAATTCTGCGGCAGGTGTCGACTGGGCAGCCTTTGATTGGACCACCGCAAGCGTTTCCCATTTCTCTTCTCTTCTCCGCTTCTCTTGCCTTTCTTTTTTCCAGCAAAATAATCATGACAGGGGGCGGGAAAACAAACCTTGGCCACGACCTCGCTTCCTGCTCCCTGTCGTAAATTGAATGTAAACAGCTCCGGTGCGTGTGCTCTGACCTCCTCGCACCGAGGAATTCATGAATTTTCAAATTTTCCAACCTGCAGCAGACGTAAACGAGTTACGGGCCCCGATGTACGGCAACTTGTTTCCGTGGCAAGACCGGACAATGTGGCCGGACACATTAATATGATGCAGCATTCCACTGGACAAGCCGACACCACACACTCGGACACAGATTGACAACTGTGCTAATTCCGCACTCAAATGTAATTTGCGCTCAAATTACATTTTCAACTTGACGCCGAGATTGGATGGATGTGGATATGGATGTGGATCTGGACGTGTATGTGATCTGGATGTGATGTGGTTATGGTAGAGTGTATGAAAATGGTTGCTGTGGTCCTTTTGGGGGGATTAGCTTTATATTACCAATTCTAATTTATTTCCCACTTAACTGTTGCCAATTTTAATGGAAATGACTGACTGATGGTGGCTCACTGCGTATGACATGCAATGCGAAACTCGTTAGCCCCCAAACACTTTGGCCACTCCACTCGAACAACAGTCGTTGACCCAAAAGTGCAGCTGGCCTTTTCACTGGGGTTCTCCGGCAAACTTATCCAAATGGCCAGCGTTTTCGATTGGGGACTTCCTCTCGCTTTTGTGCAGCTATTAATGGAAGGCTTTTGGCTCAATCGAAGTGCTCTCCCTCTGAAAGAGACCGAGTTGATGAGTGCAGATTTCGATTTGGCATCTTCCGAAGCTCATTTAAGTGTCTCAGTGAGCATCTTTTAAGCCGATCTAGCTTTGACTTAATTGGGAGTTTATGTGTTTACTTGTTTCGATCGTGCTATAATTGGACATCCTTTGGCATATTTGTTACAAAATAGTTTTTTTAAATACCAACGTTTCTCGAGTAATTAAAGCCTTTTCCAATTATATGCGTCTAAATTGAAAAATAAACGAGCATAAGTAAGCTTTTCCGCTTGAAAACCAATTAAATTCCGTCTCTGACATTAAACATTTCCTCTTGTCCAATCGAGTGAAAAACAAAATACGATAATGGATTTATTCCTTGCTGACTGCATGGCAAATTGTATCTTTAATACTCTCTGTTGACCATGGCAAAATATTGACTTTCCATCTCCCCCAAATATTTTCTTGTCAAGCCCACGCACCAATTTGTTTCTCCGTTAGCAGCACTAATCTTCCACTGGCAAACATAAAGCAGACGATATCCTTGAAACTTAATCAGATTATATATGTACATTGCGAAAACGCTCCGATGGAGAAGCGACAAAATAGTTAGAAGCTCTATCAAAAATGCACAAAAAATAATACGTATACGCCGTGTGTTGGATTGTAATGGGGAATAGTCGACGCATACAAATCGTGTGCGAGCGGTGAAGTCATTTCCCATTCATAATTTCTATGCGACTCTGAGTCTACCATCTGCATATCTATTTCGGGATGCAGAGAAAAAAAATATCCAGCATAAAAATACGAGCGAATCAAAATGGTACTAGCCTTACTTTAAGGGAAACTCTTAAATAAATTACAAACATTTTTATCTCTTACACTATTTATTTAGTTATCTGAAAATTACTTAAAGCGTTCAAAAAGTATTTGAAATATTTGTAAATATTTTATATAGTTTTTTGTTAACACTTTGGTATATCTTGAATTAAAAAATATTACAATAGATTACAAGTTTGCTAGCAATAAATTATATACTTTATGGAATATATTTTCTAACTATGCCAAATAAGCTAAAATTTAAACTTTTTAATTTAAAGTGTAATATTTCTTTCTGTGCAAAAGCGTATTCCCGTCTGTAAACGGACACTATCAGTTTATTTTTTGTTACTTTTGCTGGAGTTTCGTGAGATTTATGCGATTTGGTTCGGTGCCATTTCTATGCAACTGTCGTTGACAAACTGCAAGTTCGCGAAAGGGCTGTCCAGGTGATATGGGGTAAATGGAGTTTGGGGAGGGGGAGGGGGAATGGGCAACAGTGGGTGGGGCTGCAACAAATGAACATGGCCGTGTGATGGAGCACCTGAATGGCAGTGACGACACTTGAAATTGTTTTGCGTGCCGTTCCGGCCAGAAACATTCGTCAAAAGCGGAGGAACATCATCTGGAGACATTCATCACGTCATACGTGTCAAGCATCAGTGTCAGCGTTTAGAATGCGCTTACTTTAAGTGCGTGTTGTTGCTCTCTACCACATATATGGATATGGATACGCGGTTGTATGTGTACACGAGTGTATCTTGAACCCAGCAGGGAAATGATGTTGAGAGCTGTTGCGAAAATTCCCAGCCCAAATGCCAAAATAAGATTAATTAGCCGGGGAGCTGTTTATACGCGAGCAGCTGGCAGCGACAAAACGGAAAGCGGGAGAGCAGATGAGCAGAAGAGCAGAAGAGAGGGAAAATTGAGGAAAATGGGAAAGCGAGAGGCAGAAACAAAGACCAGAGCAAACACCTGAGATTTCCGCTTCCGCTGGGGAAACGTTCACTGTTCAGTGTTCTGTGCTTCGACTCTGTTTGCCTTTGTTTCAGTTTCAGTTTTAGCTTCTGTTTCTGTTTCGGTTTCAGCTCCTGCGACTGCCTTTGTTTTATATTGGAGCGTTCGCCGCTGTCGCTTCCTGTTGCCATGCCAATATCCGTCCTCCCATCTGTCGTTATTCCGCTGGCCTAATTTATTTATGTTTGTCAAATTGCACAACATAAACGAATCAATATGGTCCACGGAACCCAGGTCACGTTCCCAGGTTTTTTTTCTTCTTTGCCTCTCGCTGCGGCCTCTGCGGTTGTAGCCTTCAAAAATTTTTCAATTTCGACTGCAGCAGCTGCTTTCTGAGCTGCATCTGAGTTATTGCGAAAAATTGTGCTGCATCGGGTGGGGCATGCGTGCTGATTATGCTACACTATGAAACTGCACATAGAGAAATGTTTTAGCTTTTCAATTGCAATTCGGAAGATTTGTATAGCTTAACAAATTTTAAAGCTCAAAGGGCGGTAGCATAAATAATATAGGATAATCGCGGGCCACAAAATCCTTAGAGTTTTGAATCTTTCTGCACTAAAATATATTGCTGCTTACTTCAAGGCAACATTTTGAGCGATTTCGAACCTCTAGAGATTTGATGTCCCGAATTCGGCGAAAGCCTTCACCAACACATAAATTATTAAGCCATACTTCTCTTCACTTGTTCGTAACTATTATTGCTCCTATTACTCAGTTCGAGATACGAAAAAGCGCGCACTCATATCAGATTAGATTGGAGTGGAAAACAATACGTTTTCGTCTGTGCATCGTTTGTTCCTATAAACATTCCTTTTCCTCTGCCGCTGGCAGCATAAATCAATTAATTTCTCCTGTCACGTTACATTGTAAGCACAAACAACGGAAAAGTTTTTCAGGCGACAAAAGCTGCGCCATAAGAGCTCCACAAATCGAACTTGGGAACAGCGGCACGCATACGTCCTCGTGTACGAGTATTTTTGTATATTTTTGGCCATGACAGCCATTTGTTTGCGTTTCTTATTTATGCGCTGTCATTTAATGAAGTCCTACGAGCCACCCGATGCTCTCGATATAACGTATAACGTACTTGGAGCCATCGGGTGGATTATCTACTTTGGCAAATCCCGTTTGACTGAATTTATAATACATTCGAGAGGGCTTCATGGTTCATTTTTGTATTTCTTTTTTTGAGCGAAAGTCCCCGGCAAAGCCGGTGCAAAGTTTTCAAATCCTTTCCAGGCGAACAGTATTAATTTAGACGTTTTTGCTTTTCTCTCACCTCAAGGTTGAAGTTAGCCTTTAGGAAATGTATTGGGTGTGTGTGTGTGTGCCTTTTACCTTTTAGAAACAATTACACAACGAGTAGACAAAACATATTAAACAACAATTTACGGAGCAGAACGAAAAGCGTCCGTGCGAATTTATGAAAGAGCCGAAAGAAAAGCAAAACACATGCGAGTGCCGTAAACAAGAGTTTCCGTAAGTCCAACACGAGGGCCAAAAGAAGAAGCTGCCTGCCTTCGGGCCGGGCCAGAACATTTTGTTTGTCTTCCGTTTTCCCTCCAGCTGAGCTGAGCTGGGTTTTCCGCCCCCTCCCCGTTCCGCTGCTGTTTTTCTTTGGCCAGCATTCGACTGCTATCTGCTTAAATGAAACTTTATGCCGGGGCCTTCATTACGGATCGGTTCGTGCGGTGCCCAAAAGCGATAAGTGAAATAAAATGATGCCCCTTCCCCAGGTTGGCGAATCCCAGCCATTCACTCTGTGGTCTGGTCACTGCAAACTGATTTCAACCCGGCCACATGCTTCAATGTGAGTGGATAAAGTTTTTCGGTCCACAGTTTTTAGCTCATTCCGGGCCACTTATACATTTGCTGGTCAACAATTCATCAGAACTGGCCGAGATGGCCGTGGATGTCGCCGTAAAGCTCGAGTCTCGGGTCCCACTTTCAGTAGCAACTTTGTGGAATGTTTCTGCGGCGACAGAATGTGTATAAATTTTGTCAAAAGTGTAGCAAGGCATTCAAGAATTTTGTTGAATTGTGTTTTGCGAAAGTTTTCTGTGCAGTTATTTAATTGAATTTCCCACCGAAGGCGCTGGGGCAGCTACAATTGCACTGGTCAAAATTGTATCAAGTTAAGTCTTCCACTAAGTTAAACAGTAACTTTCTAACTTTGCAGGAAAAAAACTATACTCACAGAAACTTTTTCAAAAAGTATCGTTCAAGTTAAAAATCGTGTATATTGATTTTTCCATTAGTACTATTTTTAATAGGTTTAATAAATGCTTGTCAAACGAATCACATTTCAACTTATCAAAGTTATGATTTTATTTTTATTACTATTTTCTTTTAGTATTATAACTTTTTTTATACAATCTAAAATTCATGGGCAATATTTTTGTTATAATGTTTATTTTTTGAGGTTATTTCTTCTCAATTCTGATGCTTTATATAATTTTTGTAAAATTAAAAACTAAAAGTCTTTGATTCTTCTAAGTGGCTACCTTGATTTCCAAACTCAAAACCATTGAAGACTTAAATTGTATTCCTATTTTTTTTCCTTTAATTTTACTGTAAGGAAAATATTCTTTTTTCAGATAAAAATAAATAAATGTAAACTTCCAAATACCATTATTGCTATTTTCAAATCGTCTGTGACTTTCACTATGTTTTTCTCACTGCATAAGCCGTCACAAAAGTTCAGTTCTTAAACTCTGTATGTGCGAGTTCGTAATTTCTCGTTTAGATTTGCCCTCTCGGTTCGGTGAGGGATAAGCGGAAATAATGTGGCTGAAATACAGGACTCTTGGCTGCACTCGCCAGTGCTTCGAAAGTTTTTACGATTGTTTATTAAGGAACTAAGCGCACTTAATAAGATTATGGACAGGGCGTGGTCATGCTCGTGTTCTTAGTAGCACTAAAAATGCTTGCCATCCGCAAACAATTCAAATTAAACTGAAGGTCCAAAACGCCCCACTGACGGACATTCCGTTCGACTTTGGCTTTTGCATTTGGCTGCTGACAGCAGCCACCGAGAAATGTTGCCAGCAAAAACACCAAAAAAAATAGAGAAAAAAAACGGGAGCACAAGAAAAGGGAGTGTGCTGCATTGTGAAAATGGAATTTGCTTTAAAATAATATTGCATAACTGCAGGCGCTGCTTTCACTCAAAGCGAAAGAAGCTGGTGAAAGAATAAGCGAAATGTGTTTTTGCACTGCTCGGCCAGTGGAAGTTGGTAGAAACATTAAAGGATTTTATGGTTATGGATTCTGGATATGAAGCATTTATATCTAAGGCAACGATGTGTGGAACTTTGAACTGGCAAGTCGGAAAAAGAATCAAGTAAAAAGCTGTTATCAAAAAGTGAATTCATACGTGGTGGGAAAATTCCCATTCATGTGAGCTCGAATTTCAGACTCTTGCAAAAAAGTTAGAAAAAAAAAGAAACAGACACAAACAGGTAATTTTGGTTGGAAATAAATCAATACTGAAAGCAGATTTTGTGGCTTTCTAACCGAGCAACTATCATCTTTCGGATGCTTTTGCTTGTCGGAATGTTAATGGTGGCCAAATGCAATGCACTTAAAGCTCTCGTGGGTTCCCAAATATGTTAATCCCGGGCAATCTCTTAAAAACACTTCTCGATGCGATGGAATCCGAAGAGATGGGGCGATTAGAAGCTGCTCCTCTGCGGCAAATGATCATTATCCGTGTAACTTTCGAAAGGATGAAATAAACGAAATAAACTGCCATGGCCTGCTGTGAAATGGAATGAAATCAGCAAAACCGGCAGCAGCAAAAGCAGAAGCTTGCTGTTTCGTGTGTGAGGGAATTTTAATTGTGTGCCAGGATGGGTGGCGAAGGATTCAGCTCCTTCGTCGCTCTCGAGGATGTCGCAATGCCGACAAGGAATGCATTCCCTTGCATAATTTTCGTCATTTAATCGGATTATGCCGACGTCACGGCAGGAAGCACACACATACAGTAGCATTCACACACACACACTTACACACACAACACAGATACAAAATGGTACGTTAAGTCGTCCTTGTGTAAATACATTTATGGCCGAAAAAGATTTAAGGCAAACACGTTGCACAGATTTAATAACATTAAGTGACATCTGTTGTCTTGGCTGGCGGCAATCGCGTCGGTTGTTTACGACAACCGTAGCCAGCAGAAACGGGATAAATTAATTGGTCGCACTTACTGCCACGCCCCCTTATTCGGTGGCGGAGGCAGTTACTCGCAACCAGATATCCAACCAGATATTCTGACCAAGTGCGTGGGCGTGCGTTTAATGCCACTTTGATTTTCACACCAGCACGGGCAACGGACCCGAAGCCTTAATGCCTCCTCCCCCAATCTCCAATCCCCACTCCACCGACTCCTCCTGCTCCCCTCCTCCCCCAATGAACTCCCCCCTTTATTGCTGGCATGAAGCCACTCGGAGATATAGTAGCCGACCCTAAGGGGGCGTGGCACGCCAAGGGCGGACTTAATTACGCACGTATGGCTGTTTAAATTGGGTTTGCCAGCGGGTCGGGAATGTTAGTTTTATGTTAATTAAGTATTGTTTATGTCAATTAGAGCGAACGGAATCGAACGGGGGGAATGGCATACAAATTGTATTAACTTGGGCGAAAGAAACGGGAAATTAATACAGCCCCACGAGGTGGTAACAGACAGCCTAATAGCCTCGTGAACTTGTGAAGAGGGTTGGGAGTATTAAATGTACAATTTACATAAGCTAAAAGGGGAAGCTATCTCTTGAGGTTGCCCATGCGATAACACTTTGATAATAAAGGATTATATTTTCTAACCAAAAACAAACGATTGCCTCCTAGCAACAAACGTGCAAATAGAAATGCCAGCTTCTAAGGAGTTGTAAACTGTATTAAGTATCCAATTTAAACAGGTTGAACATTGCTAAGGTTAAGGAAGCTATCAGTTGAAATTAAATTATTATTATCAATAAATTCAATTATTTACTTGGTTTACTTCTCATATATATTGAGTAATATTCATTGTTCAATTAAAAATGTTTTTCTTTTGTAAACAGAATGAAATATTTGCATGTATTATTAATACAGTTATCAATATTTTAGGGAAGAAATTAAATTATCATTAGGGTTATAAAACCATTAATAAAAAACAATTATTAATCATAAAAATCTCAACATTTCAATGCACTTAATTCAGAGGGCAATGCTGGGCAGGGGTTCACAGTAAATCATTTTTCAACTTTCACCCGGCATGCCGGCAGTCTAAGAACCTGTTTAGGATTACGTAGCGTATCACAGTTGAGCCTCCGACCCGAACACGAATTTCAAATTAAATCCGGGGACCCGGCGAGGAATCCGTCTCACAAAAATGTGACACAAAAGACTTCGAAGAAGAAATGTGGCAAGTGTCGCCGCACAAAGCGAGCGACTAAGAAACCCGATAGGCCGAGACTCCTCCAACTTGTGATATAATGCCAGCTACAGACAACGTTGCCATTGACAATGGCATTTGGTTACAGAAACAGAAGCAGAAAGAGCAGCAGAAGGAGGAGATATCGGGGTACTACTCCCGAGCATATATAGTATATAGTATGTTTGCCACATATACGACATGCACGTACACATCTTCGTGCCTTTCATTTCACTTAAGTTGCGTTAAACATATTTAAAGTACGTGATGTCGAGTGTCTCCTGAGCATTCGGGCCACTTTACCTTTCTGCATAAGCAAATTTTAATATGTTTAACTCGTTTTGGTTGTGAATGAGAGTTGGGGGGGACTTAAGTGGGGGCCAAGCCCGGCTACTGGCTGCTGGCTGATGGCGTTAATTTTTAACGGGCCACTAGCCGGAATCATCATTTGTGCAAGACTAGGCCGAACCATCGTACATAAATGTCAACCGACGCGCTCATCCATCAATGAGCTCTGAAAAATTAACACTGTGAGTGACAGTGGCAAAGGACTTTCGCTTCACGAAGCCTTTTTTCCCACTGCCCCTGAAAGTGGAAGTGGCTGGGGATGTGGCAGTGGAAGAGGCAGTGGAAGAGGATGAGGATGTGGAAGTGACTGGCTGTGGCCTGTCGCTTTAAATTATGCAAAACGTAGCAATTCCTCGGCTCGTGGCCTGCCAAAGGTATAGTTGAATGATGAATTGTGTTGGCCAACGGGTTGGCCATTAAACGAGCTGGGAATTGGCAGCGGCGAGTTGGGAATTTGCGGCTACGAGGGCAGTTCCATAGATTAAATTTGATTATGCTACATTACCCGACAACGAGTCCGCTACGTGATCGACTTACGGCCAGGAATCGCCATGAAAGGTCATAAAGCCATTCGGCAAACGGGCCAAAAACTAAAGGGATTATCATTTTAAAAATGTATGAGAAAATGTCGGTGAAACTCAGGGGGCGTTTAAAAGCACATCCCAAAGTCAGCCCCGTACTGAATTAATTATCTGTTTGAAAATGCAGTAAAAACTATGTCAAAATTTTGCTTTTAAGACACTAAGCAAACTAAATAACAAATTCTTTGTGAGCAAAAAACTTTAAAACTTTACCTATATTTCTTTTAATTTGATTTAATTGTTGGGGGAAAAAGCATTTTACTAACAAAAAAATCAAAGCTAGTATTAAGTTCTCTTTACATAAATACTGTTTCCAAGCGCCATAAATTAAAGTTGCTTCTGAACTTTGAAACATTAAGCTGATTAAAAGTCCACTTGCAAAAAAAAGTTGTATAATCTTATTGTGCGCCAGATTACACTCCTTATAACTGCTTGAACTGAACTGTTCGAAGTTCGAAGAAACCAAATATAACTCTGAAGCTCAGTGAACCATTCTCAATGACTCATTAATTAGAACTTGACTCGGCTCAATTAGGAAAATCCGTGGCGTATTTTTGTTCATTTCCTTCCATTTTGGCTTTTATTCGATTTGCTTTCGGACTTTTTCTACTTTTGCTCTCTGAAGCTGTTGAGGCTGTTTTCCATCACTTACTTACTCTGCACATGGCACAAAAACACCACACGATATCACCAGGAACCACCCACAATCCAAGAACACCACCCACCACCACCACCCCCTCACAGCCCCCGGCCCAGCTTGCTAATACGTTTTTTACGAATTTCTCTCTTCTCTTTTTCTAGTTGTGCTTTTGTATTTGCCAATTTTAATGAGTGTAGCAAGCAAACCAAGCAAAAAAACAAAAACAGAAAACCAAATCCGAAAAAACAGAAACAGAAACCAAAAACTTTAGCAAAACAACAAAAAACACTACAACAATAACAAGAACAGAGCATTTTGTACAACAACCACAACAAGCAGCTACCAATTCCCACCATTATTATCATCAAGCCAAAACAACAACAACAACAACAATAACAAGAAAGACTCATTTGAATTGCAATAAATAAAAGAACAAGAACAACAAAGCACGTACACAATGTGACAATAAAAACAGTGAGAGAGCAGTAGAAGCTAGAAGGCTAAGAAGCCAAAAAGGAATTTAATTGCACGCACTAGACGAGAAGTAGCCATAAATGAAGTCTAAACAGAACACCAAAAACAGCTAAAACAGTGATAAGGCCAAAAAAAAAAAAAAAAAAAACGCACAAGCAGAGAGAAATCCGCAGAGCAGCCGCAAAAAAAACTGAATACAAAACCAAATAATCCAAGCGTACTTTCCCAACTCACCCAACTCTTGTCGAATGTCCTTGCACCTTTAAGCTCTCGCTGTGTGTGTGAGTGTGTATGTGTGTGTACCCCCATCCACCTGCCACCACCTACCACCTGCCACATTCGTACCACGATCGGTGTCCGTGTTTGTCGTGTAGCACCACCACCTAGAGCAATCCAGCACCACCAAAAAAAAAAAAAAAAATAGAGCAAAAAGTAACTAAAGAGCACCCTCACAAAAAAAAAAAAAATAAATAATACAACAACCGCAGCAACCACAATATATATTTTAACCACCTGCAACAACAACCACCGCAAGCGTTTGCCAGACCGTTTCGGCGGTGCTGCCGCCTTGAGGGCCCGGCCGAACCACCACCAACCACTGAGGCCGACAGGTCAGAGTGAAGCACCCTAGCGCAGAAACCCCCGTCTCCTGGTAGCTCCCGATAGCTCCACTCCCGATTGATCCACTCCACCTAACCACATACCAGCACCACAATTGCACATTACTACCATAGATATCCCCGGCAGTACTACTACCGCATGGAGCGCGGCACCGGCGGTGGTCAGCAGCAGCAGTCGTCGTCGCACCACCAGCAGCAGTCGTCGCACCACCAGTCGTCGCACCACCAACACCAACAGCAACAGCAGCAGTCGCATCAGCAGCAGCAGCGACACCACCAACATGTGGTTGCCGTTCACAGCTTCGATCCGTATCTGACCGCCGGCGGAGCGGACGAGGAGCACACGTCGGGCACCTCGTCCTTTGACAATCCCGCCACGAAGAAGAAGCCGCCCAAGCTGAAGCCCATCCATCGATCCCTGTCCATGGCCATCGACAACTATGCCCCGTCGTCCGCCGACCTCGACATGGACTTGGACATGGAAATGGGCATGGGCATGGAGATGGGCATGGACATGGACATGGACCTCGACATGGAGATCGATATGGAGGGCGAGGGCATTGTCATCAGTGAGAAGCCGCTGATCCACCGCTCGGCCTCGCCCCTGCCCCATTCCCGATCCGGCGCCCTCCCCCCGCAGACCCTAGCAATCCCAGCACAACAATTACAACAACAACAGCTACAACAACAGCAACAACTACAACAACAGCAACATATAGTTTCCCATCCCAGCCAACGTGGCGGCGGTAGTGGCAGTGGTGCCGTCTCCCCAGCCCTCTCTGCCCGCCAGCAACACCATCACCTCCTCCAACAACAACAACAACAACACCAGCAACACCAACAACACCAACAGCAACAACAACAACAGCAACATCAGTTGCACTTGCACACTTTTCAGCAACTTGCCGCACAGGCAACTGCTGGTCGGCATCAGACAAGCCACCAGCAGCAGCACTCACTATCGCACCGCCAACATCCGCAACATACGCATCCACATCAGCTTCAACATCCGCATACGCATCCGCATCCGCATGCGCACCCGAAGAGCTCACCAACCTCACACGCGGTTAGCCCGGTTCTGGGCCAACAGCACCGCCAGCAGCCGGACATTTATCTGGTCAGCAGCAGCAGCAGCCTGGGCGATGGTGTCGGCGTGGGCGGCCTGGGGCTGGGGGCGGGCGGCATGGGCATGGGCATGGGGCGATCGCTGGGCGGTAGCACCTCGCCCATTCAGTTCATCGACGTGGACGACATGCCGAACCCAGTGATTGCGCCCGCGCAACGGCCCATGCACACGCACCCGCTGAAGAAGAACCTGTTCCGGCGATCCGACACCATTGACGTCCATCCGTCTACCAATTTTCAGATGAAGAAGACGCATTCCTTCCACGCGCAACAGGACCCCGCCGCCCTGGACCAAATCCAGCTGGCCGTCGCCGCGGGCTCGGCGGCCTCGAGTCGCCGCACCAGTTCGGTGCGGGGCAACTTCCTAATGCCCGGTCCACCAGGCGGTGCCAAGGAAATCTCGCGATCGCCGTCGCCCAGCCGGAGGGGCTGTCGGTCGCACCGATCGTTCAATGATCCGGCTCGTAGGCCCAGTGTGAAGCCCGAATCGGTGGTGGAGTCGCAGATACGCCATCCCTCGCTGAACGACGACCTGATGGAGCCGATGAACGGGAGGAATCTGTTTGCGGCACCCACCAACCTGTCGCTGGAGAACGAGCTGTTCGTGGACACGCGCTCCCGGAGCAACAGCCACACCAAGATGGAGGAGCTCGGCCTGGCGGAGATCACTGCCGCCGCGGTGGCCGTGCAGCGGCTGCGCAAGAGCTCCGGAGCGGGCTCCTTCGAGGACACGGCCGCCGGCCACAGTGCCACCCACCCGCCATCGGCAGCGAACAGCGTGAAGCAGAAGCGCGAGTCGCACCACCCGCACACCCGCCAAGTGAGCACCCACAGCCTGGAGCTGGACGGACGTCCCTCAACCTCAGCAGCAGCAGCGGCGGCGGCTGCGGCAGCGGGCGGACACGGCCTGCAACTGCACAGCGCGGCGGCGGCGGCCAGTGCGGCGTACCACTTCAAGCGGGGCGCCCAGCACGGCCGATCGCTCTACCTGTCGCCGAGCAACCTGGAGGAGCTAGCCGTCCACCGGCCGGGTGTCCTGGCGGCAGCGGCGGCCTTCCAGGGCACCAACGCCAGCGCCAGTGTGAAGCAGGCCAAGGCGCTGCACAGCGCCAGTGTGCGCCTGCGCAGCTATCGGGAGACGCTGAGCGCGTCGAAGAAGTCGAAGAGCTTCATCGGAGATGCAGGTGCCGGAAGTGGTCCGCCGGCGGGACCGGACGACTTCGAGCTGAGCTCGCCCCACCGACGCAACAGTCGCCCTCTGTCCACGGTCGGACCGGGATCGAGCATCGAGGAGATCAAGCGGAGTCCGCGGCCCATCACCGCCTCGGCGGCGGCGGCCGCCTTCATCGAGGAGAAGCGTCCCAGCTTCGAGCGAAAATCCTCGCTGACGTACGACCACGAGCTGAGCGATGCGGCGTTCGCTGCCCAGGTGCTGCGGCCCTTCCACCACAAACTGGCCGCCGGAGGAAGGAAGGGTTCGGTGACCGGCGGCTCGCACAAGCTGAAGAAGAAGTCGCTGAGCGACGACACCGACGAGGAGGAGGCGGCGGACCGCAAGCGCAAGCGGATCGTCTGCATCGTCCTGTCCACGGTGCTACTGTGCCTGGTCTGCGCCAGCGTCTTCGTGCTGACCATCACGCTGACCTCAAGCTCCGGCCAGGGCGGCAAGAAGGCGCACTCGTTCAGCAGGGACACTCCCGTTCATTGGACCGGCATGCGGCCCTCATGAACTCGAACGCAGAGGCTGTGCCCCGGCCACTTCGACTGCCTGCCGCCTTATGGTTTTCCCCTGACTTTGGACTCGATTTCGTTAACGTTTGCGTTTGCGTTTGCGTTTTCGCTTTCGCTTCCGCTTCGATTCCGTGCTGTCGTTTCGCTCTGCATTTTGTTTCCTCTGCGTCGTCGGGTCTCTGGTTGCACCGTCCCGCCGCCCATCTGACGTCCAACGAGTAAGGGAGCAGAGCACATGGAGGAGCTGCAGCGGCAACCATCGATGAGTCCGTAAGTAGGCAAGGCCTTGTGTGTGGGTTCTTAAAGGTAGAGATGGAGAGTGCTTTAGTTGTACTCGAAACAAACTTCACAGAGCTTCGGTTTTTGGTAATTGTTTTGGCACTAATGTTGTGTTAGAAAAATAGTTACAAAAATGCTTAAGTAAAATATTTAGTTTCTTTATCCTCTTATTATATTTACATGACCAGAAACAACTTTAAATGTTGAGTGAGTCACTATTTTAAATTAAATACCAGTTCTGAATTCCTCATAATTATCAAGAATTCCACGTTAACAACTCTGAAATGCAATTATTTTCCATAAACAAATGATTCAAAAGTATGTTAAAATAGTTGTACCAAGAAAAAATGTAATGTGCACCACGTTGGGCGCCAATTTGTTATTGTATAGAACTATTCCAGTGTGTTACTTGCCTAAGCAATTATATAATGCACAAAATACTAAATGCACTGTCTAAAATCAAATAACTTTTCATCAGACAACTGCAATCGGCATTCTCTGCTGTTCACAACTATGAAATCCAAACTATTCTCCATAAATAGCTAAGCTGAAACAGAATTCTTTAAACTGCATTCCATCTCTGCCCCATCGATGCAAATCAATGAACGAGGTCAGCCCGGATACATTATCGGGCTTAAAGCAGCCCAGTCAGTCGGTGTAGCCATATAGCCATATGTCCTCACAGACCATAAAACTGTGCAAATACAAATATGTGTGTCAGCTCCCTGCTGTCTGTCCATCCACCCAACAGACCACTCCCCTCCCTTCCTCCCCAAACACACCGCCCCCTTGAACAAAGCAAACAAACAAACACACGACGCAGAAGCCGGGATGGAATTTTCAAATATTGAGCTGGCAAAAGCTCAGCAAAATCTCGAGCATTACATAACTGACTAACTGACTAACCTGCCAGGCAAACACGCACACGGTCATAAAAAATGATGCCGTACTTACTTACCATGACTTTAATGACTTTGACTGCATCAGGAGCCGCAGCATCTTCTTGCCGCAAAGCCAAACTAATCAGCACGTGTGTGTGCGGGTGGTTGTACTTTTGCGTGTGTGGGTGTGTTAGTGTTATTTAGCCGAGCACAAACAATGCTTAACCGACTCCCAGTGGGTGGCGGTGGGTGGTTAGGCGACTAACTGACCGACAGACAGACAGACAGACCGACTGGCAGGCTGAGCAGCCAAGGCCTGCGGAGACCTTTCCCTTGGTTATCCTGCTCTTTTTTTATACACTCGCTTAATAGTTTTGTTTGTTAGCGTGTATGTTTGTGTGTGTGTGGGTGTGCAGCATCATTACGGCACGGTACGCTTGGTTTCCTTTTTATTATGTGTGCGTGTGCCCACAGACAGGAGGCACGCTCACACCCGTAGCCTTAATTTCACGTTGACGACATGGAAACTAGGTTACTTTTTCAACTGCGCCTCAGTGAAAGTGCAACAACAGCATAGCAAGCAACAAAAAAACACACTAACAACAATTGTTTATTATAAGATAGCAGCAGCACAGGCAAAAGCAGCAGCAGCAGCAGCAGCAACGCAACAGTAACATCAACTCATGCCAGTGACATTGCCCATCCGCCCCGTTCGCTCCAATGGCCTTGCCAAAGCCGAATGTCCCGTGTGACCGCTAAAGTCCCCAAATTTCCAAGCCCACTAGCAACTTGCAACATACACATAAAAAATGCGACAAATTGACAGTTCGCACAAGAAAGTTTGAGGCCAGAGAAAAGCCAGCGGAAAACTTATTTCATTCTTATCAGGAAGTTGAACTGAAAACTCTAAGAGAAACCACTTGATCAAACTGCTGTAGGTGCAAACTTATTTCTGATAGCTTGTATATTACTTATATTACCGGTCTTGTGGGTCCCTCTGTAGTGCGATTAACTTGTATTCTAAGTTCTAATCGAAAAACCAAGACCTTACAAAGTTGGAGAAGCCAACTTACTGTTGGTTAAGTATATGCATTGAAATATCTGGGAGGCCACACGTTGGGCGCCACTTTGTTTGCACAAAGCCATTCATTTATGCAACACATCTCAATGCAATCTCGCTTAGTTATTATTTACACTTGACGTAGTTCCCATTGTGATATTCATAATTGAAAGCAATAATGGACGAGTTGTTTCAACAAGCTTTCCATTACCAAGCAGAATCTGTTGCATGTCGAATCTCCATCATGCTCTAGTTAAATCAAAAAAAAAAGGGGTGGGGGGAAAAACCCGAATGGCACTGGCAAAGCAGACAGCGGAGGCAACAAAAGTGCATCAATAAATTCAATTTGAAGGTACAATGGATGGAAAACAATCCCCAGAGCCAGGAGCACAAGCACAACCAGAGCGAGAGTTCCATTCCCTAGCTGCTAATTAGGCGTCGGTCGTCATCCGTCAGGCAAACTGCCGTGACGGCCACGCCACAGAACCTGAATCTGGAGGAGTGGAGTGGAGTGAAGCTGGGGACGGGCTCCTTTTGCTTTCAGTGCCACATTTATAATTAAACAACATGAAAGACAAAGCGCCCGGCAGACAGAACAGAGGCAGTTGAATGGAAAGTGAGGGCGGAAAGGGGACGGTGGGGGACAAAAGGACGAGGGCAGGCGTGTGGCTCAAAGTTACTCGGCAGCATTTATGAGCGCCCATAATGGCTGTTAACAATTTAACTTGTTTACCGGTGGGAAAGTTATATGTTAATTGGTCTCGAATAGCCTCGCGCGCTCACCTCCACACGCAAGCGGCTCCGGGAGCTTCAGCACGCATTTGGCTCACCCACGTCCTTGAGGACAGGTGAATGCTCAACTAGGCTATGTCCTGTAAGCGAAAATGCTTAACACCCAGAGGCTGAAAAAATTAAGATCAGAAATCTAGAAGATTTGTAAAATAAAATAGTTGCCAGTCTTTTCAAATGAGTAGTAGAAATTTAATCTTTTACAAGTTCCGGATTTAATTTTAGAGGCGTTTGAAAAAAAAAAAATCCTATCAAAGTTTGAAAAGCCTTTAAATTTTCCATTCAAATAAAAAATGTTATGTGTTACGATCCAATTAAAATAATTCAATTGTTTATTTGATTTTTTTTTAATTTTATAGAAGCTTAAGATAATAGCTAAGGCCATTTTGTATGCAGGATTCTATGAAATAACTATTCCTCTGTTATACTTTGTAGTCTTAGCAGTTAACTAATTATTTAGCCCAAATAATTATTCAAGCCATCCTCTTAAGTAAAGTTTTCTATTATCCTTCTTAATATTACAATAATGGCAAACACCTTTTATCAAGTTGAGCTTAGAAAACGAGGACTTGAAGTAGTGGTTGAATTAATTGCAGATCCCCATGCTGTCCCTTAGTATTCCTGGGGGCCACATAGACCATCAGCATAGAGAATATTATTAATCTGCGAATAAATATGGGCGGCACCACAACCCAATCCACCCTTCAACCTGTGGGCCGAAGGCTTGAGGTCCGAAAACAGGCCAACTGGAGGAGGCATTGTGCTGAGTGGCTGCTACTTACCGGGGCAGCAACAGAGCCAGCACAAACAGCACTTGGCCAAGTGAATAATGGCAGGCATCGTCACCTGGTTTCAGGAACCTGCCACGCCCCCACCCCCCCCTCTGCCCACTTTGGCATTAACACGTTGCGATTACGCCTCATGGACCATGCAAAGGCACGAGCTGTGGCATGGAGTAAGGGCTACGGGGTTGCATGGGGCACGGGGCAGGAAGCCTGGAAGCCTGGACACATCCTGGTCATGTGGCTGGAAACCAGCATGTGGCCTTTGGCCCATATATGCATATGAATTTGATGACGACAGCGGCAACAAAAGCAAAAACACAAAAACAAAAACAAAAGCAAAAGCAACACCAGCAGCAAGAGCAGCGGCAACAGCAGCGATGTGTGATGTTGCATCGTGGTTGCACTCCCCTCGTTAAAGTCGCTGCCTGCGGGCGGAAATGGGATTACTAATTTTTGCAATTAAATGAGCGAGTAAAAAGGGGAAAATTACTTAAATTTTTCCACTAGCCTTGCGCAGCCAAAGTGTGTGCGCCTGTGTTTTTGTTTGCGTTGGTCGGACGGTCGTTTGGTCTGTTCGGCGGTGGCCATTTGGGGCTGGAATTTTTTAATTAAATTTCAGACGAGCGTAAACTGTGCAATCGCAAATAAACAAATATTCGAACCGATGGTAACTCTCTGAATTAGCAGCTTTTCCGGCAAATCAATCAAATTACACAAACAGCACCGGACGAACTTTAACACACGGCAAGGCAACAACAAAAGGACACACGGGGTGTGCAACAGTTTCGCATGCGAATAAACAACAAAACTGATACTGAAACGGCAACAACTGTGACTTGTAGTTGAGTCCGCGTGTATGTTTGTGATTGATTGGCAAACAAATTTTGACACTTTACACAACACCCACGGGCAGGTAACCAATGTTTGTCCATCCAATTCCCCCGCTTCCCGCTCCCCGCTCCCCGCTCCCCTTCGACTTCCTCCATTCGCATTCCCATTCCCATATCCGATCTCCAGTTTGTTGAGCGTTAATTAAAACTGCTGTAAAATGCACAAAAGCGTTGAGCAAACACCAACCGCGACGACAATCGCAGGGGCGTCATGTCAAAGGGGGTTTGGTTCTTTGTGGGTGGTTGGGGGGTTGGGGGGTGCGAAAAAACGAGGACCGTGTGTGAAATGGGGGATGTGTACTTGATATGTGTACACATATCCGAACGTGATAACGTAACCCAGAGCGGAAACGGAAATAAAAACAGCGGGCGATGAACAATGTTGGACTGTGTTTAAAGTAAATAGTCTGGATTGATGAAAGTTGTATTCGAGAATTCATCAACAGGCATTTACTTCAACTGCAGTTCGAACGAAATGCAACAGGAAAATAACGAGTGCGCAGTGAATCAATATTTAGTTTATATCTACCTAAAAACTTGTTCCATAAGAGTTACATACATAGTTTACATAGTTTTCCTATTTATTACTTGATTACCAAATGATTTCATACCATAACAACTTACCTAGGCTTTATTTCAATCAATAAAACATTTTCAATATAGATTTTGGTAAATGAGCAATAATATGTGAGTTATTATTTTAATGTTTTCAATAAATCGTTTAAATCTACCGCTAATTAATTTAAAGAGCGTATATACAAGTAGCTTCTGGCATTAAAAAATAACTTGTGTGTTGTATAAAATATTTTGCAATCCGAAATCATTTACACCGATTCGTATCGTTGACAGTGCGACAGGAGAACGAGCGGAACTTCCGCGAGAATCTGGAGCGCACCTGGATGATGAAGAACCGCACCGAGATGAACCTGCAGCGCCAGCAGATGGAGATGCAGCTGCAGGTGGGTCCATGAGCGGAGTCGGAAGGAAGGAGGTGGCACCGCTGCAGCAGATGCCGCCGGATGAGATGTCAGCGCGCACTGGAAATGTCAGCGGTTGGAAGAAAAACAGGAACCAGAACCAGTTTGTGGCAGGAAGAAGCCGGAGGACCCTTCTTGCCCCGCCCCCTTTGCCCTGCAACTTGCCCCCAAACAACTCCTTTATGCCCCGCCCTAATCAAAGTTATGCGCACAAAAGCTACAAAGAATAACAGAGAACAACACGAAACCGAAACAAAAGAAATTGTTAACTAAAATATAATTGAGGATGGAGCACTCCGAAGTGCTCGGCTAAAGCTAAAGCTAAAGTTAATGCTAATTGTAGTTAAGTCCGCCCAGGCGGAAATCACTTGTTTTATATCTAACTGAGAGGTAGACTCCACTTAGAGCAAACAAAAAACAGAATACGGAGGTCGAAGAAAATCAAAAGTGATGCAGTTTAGTTAATAGTTAAACGTTGTTTATAGAGTTACTTCGATGGCATTTTAAATGTTAGATCAAGAAGGTTCTGGTGTCCAAATTCGCATACGCATAAATTCTCCGAGGGTTCAACATCACTTGAAAGGATGGCCTAAAATTTGCATACGTAGCTTTTATTCCGAAAATCCCATGTACAAAACTAGTTTGTACGACTTTTTCACAGCACAATTTCAGACTCAATTTCAAGTGTGTTTAAACCACAAGAGACTTCCTTAATTAGTAAAAATATTATGAGTTACTTGGAATGTTGTTAAAATGTCTCGTTTGGAAAAGAGCAAAGAATGGCAATTAAAAATTCTGAAATGAAATTACTGCAAACTGTTTTGCCTTCCAGCGAAATTGTTTACCAGAACTGACTCGATTATCCTGTAATTATTGTGCTTAGGATATGATCTAGTTGAGGCTGCAGGACGACGCCAACTGGAAGGAGCACTTAAGCGAAAGGTTTCGATTGTTCAGTTGATTAGCCAAATGGTTTCAATTCTTCTTTAGCAGAGCCCTCCCCCTTCGGTTTTTCCCACCCAGCAAACTCCACCGGAATGGCGTCGACTGGGCAGCTGGCGAGAGAAAAAAGTTGGTCAATAGTTATGTCTGAAACTAAGTTGTTAACTGAAAAGTACTCCTAAGTAAATGTTAATAGCAATAAACAACAGAAAGTTTTTGTATCTCTTAGACGACGTTGAAGAAGAGGCAAGGAGGCGAAGGAAAAGCGCAAGCCGAAGTATCAAGTATTCCAAGAAACATTTTGAGTAAAAATACGATTTTCATAGGTTAACAGTAATTGTAAAAGAGCAGCAAAGGAACATTCAATAGATTTACTCATACTCGAAAGAACAACTTGTGCCAAAGAAAACGTAAAAAACAAATCCTAAAGAGAACCTGCTAGAAAAGCGGCATAGCGTAATTAAATAAATAAATAACTAAATAATAATAACGAGGAAGAGTTAGGTATTTAGCGGATCGATGTGAAACTGTTACTTAAGTGCAAAACGAGCTTGTTGTCGAATTAATTTTTAAATGGATTTAAACTAAGTGAAACTAAGCTAAATGTTAAATGTTTTTTTAGGTGTTCAATGTTACAACTAATTTGTGGTCGAGCAGCCCAAAAGCAGCTAAAATTGATTGCCCAGCCTTCGCCAAATGAATAATTTTACGAACCCGTGCTAACTCAGTTGCAAAGTTTAACGACAAAATTTAGCTTGAAGCAAACTTCTATCGGTTTCAGCCAACAGAGCGTTGAAGGCTTGAATCCCAAGTTGTGAACGCACTTCCCTGTCAGCCCATTCTCTCTGCCCAATTAACAATTAGCCGGAAATGTATTTTCAAGCGCACATGTGTTTTCTATTTCTAATTCTCGCCCGATTGCACAAAGGCAATTTAATAGGTTTTTGGATTCTGGCGTTAAATCAATGCGAGATCCAGAGATAACAGAATTAGTTTGTGTCCACAAAGTTTGCAATTTTATATATGTACCTGCACAAACCACAAACATTATATAAACAACAAAGGAAACATTGTAAGTTTTGGCCAACCAAACGCTCTCACATACAGAGGAAACCTTGCTTTTGAAGGTAAAACATTTTAGTTAGGTAAATAAATATTATTTTTAATTTTGAAAAGTGACAGTTTGCCGAAACCATTCATCGAACTTATTTCCCCTCATAAAGTTCTTAAGTTGAAACGCCTTGCAACGCAGTACACAAATTAATTACGTTTTGGGGCTGTTGGAAAGCGGGGAAGGAGGAGTTCAACGATAGGCAGGACAAAAACAAATGGAAAGCTTTAAACTAGCTCAATAAATTGTAACTTTAAACATTTAATCTACTTAGAGCGGATCGTTGTTAAATGCAATGCAAGTACGTCGAAGACAAAGACTCCCACACCTCATTCAGATTTGTAAGATTTGCATTTCGGTCTAGGAATCAATTTCGTATTTGACCAGACACAGAGGCTAAACACATTCAAATTTACGCAAGGAAACCGCAAAGCATATTTAATATAAACAATCAAGCAAAACATTGTACTTAGTAATTGCATTTAACATGAGGGGCGGAGGATATTTACTAGGTTCGCATTATTGATTTAACTGCATGCTTAAACTAACGAAAGTAAACGGGGTATCAACTGAACGGCGGCAAAACAAAAACCCTAATTAAAACAATACAACTAACGTCTGTAATTATGGCTAGCTAAGTGTAAAAATGTAAGCTGAATTATTATACAACCAACTACAATCGAAGCAAGAAAATTGATGTAATTGAAATACTCGTAACGTTTTAGGGCAAAATACCAATGAATAATGAATAATGACACAGGTTTAACACGAACACGCAGCAAGAATAAATTAATGAATAACGAAATTATTTCTCGAGAAAAAATCAAACTTTTTAGCCTTTGAACGAGAGACTTTTGGTGCCCAATCCAGTTTGAGCAATTATTTACAAGTGAAAAAAAAATAACGAAACAGAACACACAGAAAGACACACACAACAACAGATCCACACACACAAGCAGGTGTATTGTACATAGAACAACAAACCAAATGAGTAAATACCAAGTAGGTACATAAATAAATAATGAGAAGGCTTATCCAAGAAAATCAACATTAAATAAATTAACAACGGAAATCAAACAAAAACAGGTAATACTTCAACTTGTGCGCAAGGAATCAACTTTTACTGTTAATTGTTGCTGGCAATGCAAAACGCAGAGCCAACCGAAAACGAAAATTACAAAAATAAACCACGAAAATGCAAACCAAATATATTTAAAAATACATTTGAACGCCTTCAGCGTTTTATTCATCAAGCAAGAAATGTTGAATCGAAAGAAAAACGTCAAACAAAAGCCATACAAGCGATAAATCAATTTGTGTCACCTGTGTAGTAAGTATATCTCAGTATTTGTAACTGAAAATGAAAATGCGTTGAAGTTCTGGCATGAACCACAACCACAACAAAGAAAAATCAAATGAAAATAAACTGAATTTACAAGTGAACCTTGTGTATTATTTACGACAATATGCTATTTGTCTAGTGCTTTCGTGGCTTAGCAATTTCTTTATTTGCGAAGAAGTAAGTATCTCGAGGGTGAAAAATAACATACTTTGGCGTAATAAATTAAGTTCCGTCCAAAAATGTTTCCCATTTTTTATTTCACCTAATGTGTTTTACAATTGGTTTGTTCCCCCATCTTTTCAGTATTGGTTTATTAAGGACCTTACTAGCATAGATATTTTTAAATCACGCAACAAGAAATAATTATTAAATGTATTTTTGGTTTTGGCAACATTTGAATACAATTTTATACTATATATATTTCTAAAATCAGGCAAGTTTTTTAGCCTTTTCAATGCCAACAGCTCTTGATCTTAACAATACATGTTTTAAGAAATTTAAGTGTTCTGTAAAGGTATCTTGAACCACTATATTTTTTACCAAGACTTACTGGAAATAACTTTGAAGGATTTTAAATATCTTTGCAAGATTATGTTTTAAATTTTTAAATTAAAAAAAATATATTCTAATTATTAAAAGTTAGTTTGCGTGCGTCTTTTATGACACAACGTTTACCTTTTTCCCAAAGTAAATAAATCGACTATATGGCCTAAGGTTTTGCAGCGCCATCTTTAGGAAGCTTTTAGAACTATTGGTAAAAGCACTGCAGTGTGCCCCAACTGCAAAAAATACCGCACCAGCAATCGATAACTGTCTCCAAAAATAATACCAAGCCCCCACCTATGAATGACCCGAAAAGCTCTCGTAGCCAGCTTTTGCCTGTCGATCGCCATTAGCTTATCGGAGTCGCGATCTGATCGGATCCGAAAAGTCGAAAAAACAAAGTAAAATTAAATTAATAAGCAATTAGCCAGTGTAAACAGAGTGCCGTAAGCGGACTAACCGAACCAGCTGAACTAAAGTTTCGCTTTTGTTCCGCGGTGGAGCCAAAATAAACAAGCGAGTGAAAGAAGGCAGGCGGTGGTGGAGAAGAAAGGAGGGGGGAGGAGAGGCGGAGGAGCGGACAACGAGGCAGAAACAAAAGCACGAAACGGCGGACAGAACCAGTCGAAACAAAACAACAAACCGGAGCGGACGCACTCGAAAAAAGTGAATAAAATTTATTTCTGTGCTTAGTGCGAAGCTGTGTGAGTGCCACCGATTGTACGCGCGCGTGTATGTGTGTGTGCTGTGTATATTTAAACAATATTTAAAAATCATACGCCAGACGAAAAGCGAAGATCTCCTCTCCGCCAACAACGAAGCGGAGCAGACAGATAAATAAAAACAGAATCCGAGACAAAAACAACGCGACTGTGACGCGGCAAGGTGCTGGAGGTCACTCGGCCCATTTCGCATAGCACCACCCACCGCCACCCCCCGCGCATTCAACCCCGTAACCAGTTCCAGTTCCATCCGCCCGCTAAAAGCACGCGCGATCTGAAAAAAAACTCTCTGAAAAAAGGCAATATATATATAGAAAACACACAAAAAAAAAATCAACACAATAGCAAACTCACGCGCTTCGTCGTTTTATTGCCCGCCCTCTCGACTGATAAACGTCAGTTGATAAATATATATCGCATCACACTAAAACAAACACCAGCAAACAAACACCAATTATTCCAATAAAGCCAGCGCCAAGTGCGAATGCGCCCTCGATTTGTATGCCATCAGCAGCACTCGGTTGCCCATTCCCACTTCCATCCCCATTCCCATTCCCACTACCAGTTCCATCACCATCCCAATCCCCCGCAACATTCCCACCACATTTACGGCGCCACTGACGTCAGTTATCGGCGTTATCGCACCGCCAACATGGTGGTGGCCGAGGGAGTTATGGACTCCGGATCGGGGATCGGGATGGCGGCCCACTACAAGGAGACCCCGTTATCCGAACTGAGCTTCGAGACCCGGACCCAGCTCTCCCGCATGCTGAACCGCAAGAAGGTGCTGCGATCCGAGGAGGGCTACCAGCGGGACTGGCGTGGCATCCTGGACCTGGCCAAGCAGAAGGACTTCGTCGATGAGAACGCCAACGATCCCATGGGTCTGGTGCTCGTCAGCTGGAGCCAGCGGGACCCCCAGAACGCCACGGTCGGCAACCTCGAAGACTTTCTCGGCATCATCGATCGATGGGACGTCTGCGACGACATTCAGGAAAATCTTGGTAATTACTAAACAGCAACAAAAGATAGACTTCAAATTAGTTGTCAAGATTAAGGTTTGGAGCATTGAGGATTTCCATCCGTACAAATAAAAACATTGATCGTTAAAAACTCATGAAGTTTGGCACTTTAAAATATTATTTTTAATTTTAGTAATGATCCTAATTAAATGATCATTATTCTTTATCAGTTTTTATTTGTACTCCAAAGATTATATATTTAGGAAAATCCAGCTGGTCTTTATTTCTTGTTGTTTCGAGATAATCCAATGCCATCTAACGTCAGTCTTGAGTAATAAACAATTAACTGAGACCCACTTAAAAAAATACTGAGCAAATTTAATTGTAATTAAAATCAATTAAGTGTAATCAATTAATAGAATTAGGCCGAAGTTATTTGAAATGCTTTTCTGATAGGTGACTTTCAAATATTCTATAGCCAATTTACAATATAACAGAACGGCTCTAAATTGTGTTTGTTTTATGAACGGACTCAAAAATGCCTTAAAATTAATGGGATGATGCAACTGCAACTCTTATTTACTTTTGATGAATTTGTTTTCGGATTTATGGTCGTTTTGTTTTTTTAAAAACGATAGTGAACGAAATTTATGACGGTATTGAGTGTAGGCATAATGCGTTCATTACAAACTTATCTATAGTGTTTATCTAACTTTAACAACCGCTGTAGTTGAGTACATAAACAAATTGAGTTATGACAAATTCTAAAAAACCAAAGATACACTTCTGAATGATTAATTTTTAAATTGATTATTATTTACTACCAAAGAAAGTTGTCCAAAAATCTCAACAAATTTGAACAGCCTTAGACAACAGAACATAAACAATTCAAATTAGAGAGGAATGCCAATCATTTAGGAAAGTGTTTTTTTTTTACACGTAGGGGATTCACCTGACAAAAGTTGTTGTCATTAAAAAGAACTTTGGCACGGCTGTTTTTGTTTAGGCCAATATATTTCTATACGATATATTTGTATACGAGTTTTTGTTTTGACTGAAATTTGCATGGTTTCCTTGAAAACAAAATGTGTTCATATTAAGTTAAAGACAAATCAAAAAACAGAAGGTCGAAACATGATTTACGAAAAACAAATTTTGTTTAAAAAATATAACGGAAATTTTTTTAATCATTTGTTTTTTCCTATGTGTTTAAATTAAATGCTGTTATTAAGCATAAAAATAAGAAACTTACCGATGACTGACTTCAATTATGTTAATATTTAAACGACTTTTCTCTTTTCAAGCATTTCTGGTTTAATCTAGATTCTGTGATTTATAATCATTTTGTTTTTTGTTGTTATAAAAATAGCATACCAGTGAACTTGAAAACTTGCAGACAAAAAAACATTTTGTTTTCATTTGAGCACATTCTTTTTACTAGAATTTATTTTTTATTTCATTTAACGTCTTTAATTGATTATTTTCATTGAATTTTGGGCATGCAGCAAAGGACATCCAGCGCTACATTTTGAAGCAGGAGCAGCGACAGAACGCTCTTGCGGAGGCGTTTCCTTCTCCTCCCAGTGACTGTATCGAAACCAACAACAACTACAGCAGCAACAACAACATCACAGTGGGCCAAAGTGTCCAAATCCTGAGCGAAGAAGATCAGAGGTGTGCGCAGATGGGCCAACCGCTGCCGAGGTACAATGCCTGTGTTTTGTATGCCGAGGCGGACCTCGAGCATGCCACCGAGATCATGAATAATCTAGAGTCTGATCGATACAATCTCCGAGTGAGTGAGATCCCTTGGGTCTTGGATTCAACAAGAAATAACCAGGTACCATTTATCCACAGCTCTTCCTGCGCCATCGCGACATGCTAATGGGCGTTCCCTTCGAGCATGTCCAACTTTCCCACTTCTTGGCCACCCGCTGTAATTACCTGATCGTCGTGCTAACAGATGAGTTTCTTCGGAGTCCAGAGAACACGTACCTCGTGAACTTCACCCAGAAGCTTCAAATCGGTGAGTGACTGGCTACTTAGCTCAAAGCCCAGGGCCAGTGCACATAACAAGTTCCACTTTCCACTTTCCGATCGCCTCGCAGAGAACAACAGTCGAAAGATCATACCGATTCTGTACAAGACGGGTATGCACATACCCCACACCCTGGGTATCTATACGCACATGAACTACGGCGGAGACTCCAAGTTGTTCAACTTTTGGGACAAGTTGGCCCGCTCACTCCACGATCTGGATGCTTCTTCTACCTTCTCCACGCGACCAGTGCAAACGTAAGAGTTGATACTTTATTATTTGTTTGTATAGCTGAAAGTGGAATGATAATTCTTAAGGGCGGAGAAAAGTCATTAGATCGTTGTGTCACTTGAGATAAATAAAGTTATAAAGGCAATAAGTACAACTGAATTTCCTTACGCCAACATTACTATTGCGTACATTTTATTAGCTCATGTTTTTGCCTTTTTTTGAGTTTCATGGGCTGCGAAATCAGTTTATAGTATTCGCATAAAATGCTCAATTATATACTAACTGCTTGTAAACAAAATATATAAGCAAATAGCACATAGCGTATGAGCGATCAGCCGCAGAACAATCTAGCAGGAATTTTTATTTGATTTTCTTTATTAGAAGAAGATACTTTTGTTTTAAGAAAGCACAGACTTAAAGATTGCCTCTCAGACGCTTTTGAATCAAAATGATCAGCCAGTATTACGTTACGTATGAGTAATGCAATTTAAAAATGACAACGGAAATGACCTTTCAAAAACGTATATGTAGTAGTAAGATTAAATGAATAAGAAATAAGCTTTAATTCGAATGTTGAACAAAGACAAAATTTATACAAAAAAAGAAATTTGGCTTCCCTCAAAGAACCCCGAAATGTTATCACTAATGCCTATAAATCTTCCCACACAGACCATCGCCGGTGAAGGAATCTGCTCCGCAGTTGGTCAGCACACCCAGCATCCGGATACAGATCAACGATAAGGATGTGACCGACATGCCCAACTTCAAGGTGCCGGAAGCAGAAACGACTTTGGTGTCGATCTCCGGCAGCACCAGTTCCCCTACGCCGGAGCGCAAGCCGAAGAAGACGGATCGCTTCCTGCGCAAGTTCACGCACAGCTTTGGCAAGACGCCGAAGAGCGAGAAGAGCAGTGCCAAGACCCTGCGACACGCCCACTCCGTCAGCACGATCAATGTGACGGAACGCGAAAGGACACTCAGTGCCAGCAGCTCCAATATCTCCACAACGTCGGAGAGCAAGAAGAGCTCCATCAAGTGGCAGCCAAACATCCTGAAGAAGGTCCTGTTCTCCCGGTCCAGCAACAAGCTGCAGACGCCGGGCTGAGTTCGCAACAATTAGGATAGCCATTCATTTGATTCCTCCCGATTCCTTGTCGTGTACCCAGTCTAGTTATGGCCGAAAAATCGGCTACGTCGTCACTCTCCATGCTTAGTGATAATCCCTAGCCTAATCCCTATCAAAGTCAACTAACTTAATATATACTTAGACGCACTTGTTAACTTATATAAGACAACAACGAATAAAGACAATACCAGATATCTGCACAAAATGTATCACAAAGCACATAGGCAAACGACCGAATACGAACCAAAAACGCTATTTGTTTACGACGATAGATTTGATAAACAGACAGACAAATTGGCAATTGCGCTGAGTGAGGTTAAATGCGCGACACACTGCTAATCGAAGCGCTCAATTAACTGTTAGTCACGCGTTCGATAAGTGACTTACTTAATTAAATTATCTCAGTTGCTGTTCTCGCAACTCATACCCCCAGCCCAGATGAGTAATGACCATATATGCATGTATAAACTATACACATTCGTAGACTATTGTTGCATTGTGCGGGCAGTGCTTTATCACTCTGTAAATTGCTCAAGCAGTTCTAACCGATTGCTAGCAATAAGTAATTGTTTGATTTGGGTACCGCCTTGGGCCGGTTCTACCATGTGATTAGCTTTAACTGATACCGATTGTTACTGATTGCTGTGAATGCGTGACCATAAGCCTAATGTGCACTTAAACACACTTACTAAGAAGTAAGGCAAGGATTGACAATACAGTGAGACGCCACAAGGCGTCGACTTGTTGATGTATTGAAAATCATTGGCATTAGTATATGTATTTATATCTACACACTGTGCGTTCCACAAGCATAAAGGGTTAACAACCACATTATGTTAAAGCATTAAGCGAAAATAAAATCGGCTATAATGCGCTCAATGTCGGGCATCGATCGTAGATCTAAGACCTTCGCGCCACGTGTCATTTATGGTTATGAAACGCACCGTTACCATATCGGAAATGAGCAAGCTCCAGTTGAGCGGCAATAAACTGTTCAATGTTTGGCTCAATAATTTATTGTTGAATGTAGACAACCTTTAGTTCGTTCATGTTTAATAAACATTGCTGTTGATGTGTGAATCCCCCGTATATTTACATACAGTTGTTCGCATACATATTGAGTGGAAATGTTTATCGACCAGTTCCGGTTAATCTACAAGACAGTTCGAATCGGTTTAAATTTTTGTATTTTTTTTGTTTTATTTATTTTCTGTTTTTTATTGTTTAAATCGTTTAATGTTTTAATAATAGCTCCTCGCTCACATTCCTCACTTCGTCTCTTCCTGCGTTTAATTTCGCTCTCTGTGTGTTACAATTTACACTGTGAACAAATTTGTTTTTTTTTTTTAGCCTTACTGCTCCTTGCGACTTGAGCTTGTTCTTTAAACTTTGTTTTTTTTTGTTTTTGTTACTTTTTAATTGAATTTATGTTTTTGTTTTTTGTTTGGTTGTTTCTCTGCTCAATGTTGGTTTTATGTGAGTGTGTGTATTTATATATCGATTTATATATGTTATTAATTTTAATCTGTCGTTTGTTATCCGCTTAGCTTGTTTTCCTTTGTTAGAGTTATTTTAATGATTTCATTATCGTTTAACAAAATTAATAAAAACAGTTTGTAATTTGTTTGCTCTTTGTTGTATGTATATGTTAATTGATCAATTTATTCGTAATTCGCAATATTAAAACAATGTAACGCATGATGTTGCATCTTCTGCCTCGACTCGCGCTCTATGAGTATTATTTGCAAATTGTTTCGTAGCTTAATTAATGCCTTCTTTTGGGGATGTCTTACATTCGTTCGACGTGTTATTCATCTTATAAATCTAACTGATTGCATTTACACAGAGTGTGTGACGACGAGTCTGAGTGGAGGGGCAGGGCAGGGCCTCGAATCGGGATTGGATCGAACAGAACCTAACTAACTCAACCGGAACTAAGGTTCGTGTAAGTGTCTGTTTGTTCGTTAAAGCGTTATCCTTTATAGTTAAGTGTTAACAATGATTATGATTATGGAAGTCAGCTGAAGAAGTCTGTATCGGTTTGGAAGTTGAGTTATCATCGTATTGCGAGTTCCCGTCTTATAACTATGTAATGCTTGTTGAGTACGCATAGGTATTTCCGTATTACCTTCCTCAATCTCTATAACTCGACTCCCCTCCCTCGTACTCCGTCCTCTAATCATACATACATACACATGGAGATATATTCATCGTCGTTTTTTGGGTCGCTTTGCCGTTCTCGACTTACTAATAAATTAAAACAACACTAATGAATTTGTTTTTCGCCTCGCTAATTGTGAATTCTCGTTTAACGTTCTTCCTCATCGCTTTGCTTCTCGCTTTTCTAACTTTTCGTTTATTATCGTTATCAATTAATTATCAATTTCAATTTTCATTTATACATACTAGGTTTTCATTTAATTTTCTCGCTTCAATGCTTAGATTTTTGTGCCTTGGACAAACGTATGTTAAAAATCGCTTTCTTTTTTATCGCTTCTCTTTTCCGTATTACATTTAAGTTAGTTTATGTTTAGAGCGGAATACAGTTTTGGTTGATCTCGGCGTGGTTTTAGTAACTGACCACTTTGTTTGCGTCTAAAGATCTGATAAAGCAGCGGAAGGTTCCTAATCGAGTGCCCATAGATCTAATCTAGGACATAGTGACGAGCAACGTAGACCAGCTACGAATGCTATTGAATCCCTAAACAAATAGACACTACAAATAAAGGCGATCGCAATTAAAAATCAAATCCATATAGGGTAAAGAATAAGTGAAGGAGAAAATCAATTCGAACTACTAGAAAGAAAATTGAATTGAACTAAATTGAGTTAATTTTTACTATCACTGTCATAAGTTACTTTTCAAACTAAGGATCACTTCCCCGATGTTCAATTGGTAACTACAAAATGATCTTACAATATTTAAAATACAGATTATTATAATCAACAACTAAAAAGTGTTCTTTTAAACCTCAAGCACTTCTCTATAAAAAAAGCAATATTTGCCAAATTTTAAAACTCTTTGTTCTAGACACCGAAACACGTTCTTTACCTAGGAAGATCAACCGTTTAACTATCCGTGTCCCCGCCAAGTATTCTTCAACCTCCTGCTCTTACAATTTATGCCGATTACTTGATACCCGTATGGAACAGTCAAATTTTTTTGGAAATTGAAAGCCTAACCCAACAGATGCAGGATGCGGATAAAGATGCGAATGCTAATGGCGATGTTGGCAGTGTTTTTCGCTTTCACGCATTTGTTCAATTACAACTTAGATTGCGATCGTGTAATGTGTTCTGATAGATACTCCCAATGGATCTACGGCTGATTTTGGAGGCCATGCGGGGGCGGTCTATATCTACGACACATATTTTAGTCTGTTCGTCAGGCAATTTTGCGAGCATCGAGCATCTTGCTTATTGTTTCTATTCTCTGTGTTTAATTTTTAACATTGTGCGCGATTTTGTTGAACGTTTGACAACACTACAAATAACGGCAGTTTTACATGCTGATGCGGATGATTAGTGAAAGTTTTTTGTTTCGGGGGAGAAACGCAACAACATTAACAAATAATAGGCCTCAAACAGAGAGTTACGCTGTCCAGGAACTATACAAATTCTGGGGTGGGTCTGAAAAGCAAACTGAGGAACTCACTACATAGGAAACGAGAGACCGACTGAAACACAGTTAGACCCCGTCATCTTTTTTTCTGGCAACAACAATTTATAGTCTCTGTTATCTATATCTTTTTCACAACTTATAGTCTTTGGGTTTAGATTAGATTTCCTGACTCGAGTGGCAGTCTGTGTATGGGGCTATCCAACTAAATAAGGCTATTTTGGCACACAATCACAACGGAACACGAAACATCTATTGTACAACAACGATAACAACACAGGGATGGGTGGATTTTGGGTCTTTTTTGGGGGATTTGCAACTAACCCATGAGGTGAATACTGGGGAATTTGAATTCGAATTTAATTTTTGTTAAGCGGGCTGCAAGCGATTAAGCGGCTGCCTGTGCGGAGTTCGTGTATTTTAATACATGTACATTCGCCACTGCAGCATCTACAACCCACTTTACTCCTTCCTTTAATGTCGGTCCCCGTCTGTGAGAATTCTGGCTAAATGCTACAAAAACTGCGTTTACATGATTCGCGCTTGTTGCTGTTGTTTTGGGCGTGGGTGTGTGTGTCTCTGGGTGTGTGGCTGCTTTGCTTTCGCCTTTTTTTATAATTCACGTTTATGCTTACTTCACTATTGTACAATGTGCGACTTGCATTATTATATTCTCGTAATTATTTTATATAAGTATATATGTATATATGTATGTATGTTGGTGTGTGTTTGTGTGTGAGTGAGTGTGTTTGAGCTGCTGGGCTACTCCTATTTTTGGTTTTTTCATTTTTTTCGTTTTTTGTTTCTGTAAAATGCGCTAGTTTATTGATACCTTCCGTGGCGCCCAACGTGGGGCATTCGTGAACCTGTGGGTCTGCCCGTTTGCCCGCCATTGGCACTCTAAATTCTGTCCTCCTCGTCCTCTTCTTCCTCCTCCTCGACCTCCTCGCCGTTCTCCTCCAGCTCCTCCTTGTAGCCAGGATGCTCGGAGATGGCGTAGTAGTTGCCATTATAGATGACGCCCAGTTCGCGCAGCGCATCGCCGCGTATTGTCGCCTTTATCGTCCAGTTGTAGCAATCGTCCGACTCGGACTCGCGATCTAATCGCTCCACGTCGAGGATCTTGGAGTTGAGGCGCTCCAGTATGATGCCGATGTCCTTGATGCTGAGGTGGCGCTTCTGGTCCACCGACAGCTGGTCGATCAGCAGCAGAAACTTCTCCGTCGTCGTCTTGTCGTCCTCCATTACCGTGTTCTCTGTCTCGCTCTCGGAGCTATCCCGTTCCGGGGCGATGTCAAGGAATCGCACATGGCCCTTGGCGCCCGACGAGCGGCGCTGCATGCTGCCGCTTCCGCCGCCGCCACCACTTCCGCCCAGCATAGGATCCATAACCGATGGTGCCGACTGCGGCTGGGGACTGCTGCTCCCGTCCTGAATGGGGGACGTGGCCACGCTCTTGTGCACGGCGATCTTGCGCCCCTCCTCGTGCAGCGCACAGCAGTGGAAGTCGCACTCCGTGGTGCTGGGACTGCCCGCCCTGCTGGGCGTGTGGGCGTGGTGGGCGCACTCCGGCGTATGCACGTGGACCGCTCCCACGCCCACGCCAACGGTGCTGTCGAAGGAGCTGCCCTGCTTGGAGAGCCGCCTGCTGCCGCCGGGTATCACAACTCCTGGCGGCAGGACAACGCCACCGGGATGGTATATGCTCGCCGGTCCGTCGTCGCTGATCACCGTTATTTGGGGACTGGCGTAGCGCGGCTGGGAAGATTGCGACGACACCGACTTGTTGTCCAACGAACTCTGCGCGGAGAGGCCCTTCTTCGAGGGCGAGTACTTGTCGGACGACAGCAGACCGTTGCTGCTGCCCAGGCCGGAGCACATGCTCCCCACTCCGCCGCCGGCGCCACCGCCTCCGCCGCCGCCGCTTCCTCCACCCTGCCGCTGATCCCAGTGCAGAACGACCGTGACACGCCCTTTGTTGTCCATGATCTTCCACGACGGTGTCTCATCGTGCAACTCCAGCGCATGGATCGTCTCACAGACGATTTTCGGAATAGCTGATATGGCTGTAAGAGAAATTATTCCATTAGATATTTCTCAATTCGAGCAAAGACTTAGAAGTTTAGCCAAGAATACTAACATACCCATAGTTAAGAAAAGGATAAGACCATCTTAGCTTTCTCTCATAAGTGCAAAAACAACAATATTAGAAAATTTAAACTTTAAAGCATTTACAGAAACTATTAAAATAAGGGTACTGTTTTCTATGTTGTAGCAAATTTGATCTTGCTTTTGAAGAAATTTGTAGTCGTTTTGTTAGATCTTATAATGGGTTTTCTTGACCAAATCAAACAAATGGTTTTTACTTGAACAAGACTTGTTTGAAATTAAATTTTAGCAATGGAAAACTTTTTAGCTTTTATAAAGGAATCGCATTAAACGAATACTAAAATTAATTGCTTTGGATCTAATTTTGGAGCAAGTGAAAATGTGTTTTAAAACAAGTGTACAATTCTGTTCATTGTTTGAACTTCCGTTGTTTAAAAAGTAAATAAAATCAACAACCAATCAGCAAATTTGAATCAATTTGTGAACAATTGACCTTGCAATTAACTGTTTAGACAATCTTTATAGAAGCCCCAAGGGCCCTCAGCAAATTTCTTATGTCTGTGCATTTCAAAAGTAAAATTTTAAAAAAAAGTTTTGTCAATATACATTTCTAAAAGTACAAAAAAAAAAACAGTATAAAAAGAATGACTCATAAATAATTTGTTTATTCATTTAAGTTTTTTTTTTTTAATCATAGAACAAGACCCATTATTTCCTTTTTTACTATAAACAAATTAAGTTCAAGAGATTGCCTTAAATCTATTTGCAAACCAAGAAAAATAAAATAAACAAAATGTTCCAATGCTCACTCACTATTTAGTTTTTACGTAAGATTTCTTGCAAAGTTTATTTTTTTGCCGAACAAAATTCATAAATACTTTAAATTTATCTGATTGAAATGCTATACAAAATCAAATTGAAACTTTGAATCGGACGCATATGTATTAAAAATTATGAGCTGGTTTGACAGATATTTCCCATGCACATTACCAATCTGAAGATAAAGACGTAAGAATAGCCTTTACGATTTTGCTATTAACTTTTAAATCGACTGTTCATATGGGATATACACATAAAGAATTTTAAAATATAAACTATATGAAAGACATAGCACTGATCCCAAAACAGATGAGAGTATTGACCCACCAGCCTTTATAACATCGACGCCAGTGGGATACCAGCGCTCGCCCTGCCTCAACAGCAAGAGCACCGTATTGTTGGCCAGGGTGCGAAAGTATTCGCCATCCTCGATTTGGGTTCCATCACACTCCAGAACAACGCGCACCGGTTCTGAAGCAGGAACCCCTAGCTTATCCTTGCCGCGGACCAAGAGCTCCTCGAAGGTCCCAACTACGACGCCCTTGCGCACATTCCGCCAGCTGTCCCAGATTTTCAGTGGTCTCTTGCCGCGAGACTCCTGCGAAGAGAAATTTGGATTAGTTGGGTCTTACGAATTACCATTCTAACTGCCGTCGAGGGGAAGGCGGGGTGGTTAATGGTGAGATGTGGGATGCAGGATGCGAATGCAGGATGGGCGTGACACCTGTGAAACGCTGCGCACGGAAAACTGACAAGTGGGTGTGGCAGCAGGCCCGGGCTGTGTCATAATTTCCACAGCCCGCTAATTGGGCTTCTCTGGCTTGGTTAAAAAGGGCGCAAATGTCAAGGCCACAGCAGCTGCAGCTCAAATTATGTATACGAAACATTTAAACAAATACATTCAATTCACACAACACAAATTTCCCCATTAAATAATAGAAAAAGCATATAACCTTTTTGAAAAAAAAAATCTGTCTAAAAACGGGCAAAGAAAAGTGAAAACGAATCCTTTTGGCTAACAGTGCTCACAGCTGTTGGCTAACAGTTGCAGGCAACAACAACGGACAGCCGAGCAGGACGAAAGCTGCAATGTTTAATGTATTGCAAGGACATGAGTGTGGCGCTCCAGTGACCCAGTAACGAGTGCAGCACACGAGCCAAATACAGATATCTCTCTTCGGCCAACCGTTCCCCCATTCCGCAATCCCCCCGACCGCCCACTCGCCCAAAATAAAATGTTTGAAAAATTACACAAAATTCGTGTTGACATTTTGCTTATTCCTCCACACCGAAAACAAGCAGAAAACTTTTCATAAAAATATTTCATTTCCTTCGCTCTGTGTTTTGTGTGCTCCCCTCCTCGCTCTGATTTTTCTTTTGGGATAGGTCAGTTGCTACGCCCCATCGCCATATGGCAGTTTAGGGGGGTGAGAGGGGGATTTGTTGGCTATTATAAATTCTGAAATTAATAAACGTATAAACAGCCAGCAAAGGTGCAAAAAACCCGAAATAACAGCGGGTTGCACAGCTACAGAAATAATTTCTATTAATAAAATTTAAATTGGTCCATAACCATTTTCATCTTTTAAATGTTTTTCTTTTTAAGTCCACAAAAATTACAAAAAAAGGTCATAATATTTAACAAAAATATATGTTTCCATAGCATATTTAGTTAGGTCAAAAATTAGCACACTTTCAGTAAAAATGTTGGCTGGGAAAACAAAATATTTTATGAACTTGTAGTTATTGTTATTACTAAAAGAAAATTGAAAATTTTGTTTCAAAATTCGCCTATTCAAGTGAAAAATCAAAAACCAAATTTTTTAACATTTAAAATAAAAAAAACGGTTCTACTGACAAGTGGAACGTAAAACATAAAGGTATAAATTAAATTAAAATAATATTCGCTTTATGAAACAACTCAAATCAGATGAGATACAATGCTCTCTATTATTTTTTTGCCAAAAGGTTTATCTAAAGGGAAACACTATTTCGCCATCTTTAAACTGAGTGTTTGAATGAGTGTAAGATGCTATTTGATTCCTGGCAAAGCAGGACTATTACTTTTACCATTGCGGACAGCCCGCCGTTTGTGGCAGACGAGGGTCCCGTTGTGATGGCCCCACCGCCCACTCCGCCCCCACCCGCGGCTGCGGCAGAGGCAGCAACGCCCTGCGTGGCCTGGGCCGCCGCCGCAGCTGCGGCTGCCACTTGTCTGATGCTCAGACAGTTGCAGAGCGGCTTCGTCACGCCCAGCGTGCACAGGGCGTTGGACCACATGGTGGTGCTGGTGGTGCTGTTGGTGGTGCTGCTGCTGCCAGCCACTTTTAGGCCGAATCTGCGCTGCTGGCTTGCAATCGTGGGCTCCGTCGCTCCCAAGGTCGCCTCACACTTGGAGCTCCAAGCTCAAGTAATCCATGTTCGCCTAAAAATCCGTTATATAAACCCGTTTTACGCTTTATAAAATCCGTTTTCGGAGGCTTCTACTAAAGGTTCTACAAAAATTAAAGCTTATTGCTTATTGTTTGTCTGTTAAATGCCTTGCGTTCAGGGGAAAAATTCGTTATTACAAAAATTGGTAGGGAGTCACGAAAAAAAACGCACTTTGCACAAAATGTTGCTGCTGGTAAAAAGGGTTTTTTTCACTAAATTTGGTTTCTTAAGTTTGTTGTAAAAACTTGCAGAGCAAATGTGCCTCGAATTTTGCTTTTCGCTGCTCGTATTTCGCATTCGCATTCGTATTTTTGGGGCAGGTCAGGGCGGGTTGACCTTCGCACTTTCACTTTACGGATACTACGCGCCTGCAGCGCCCCTTTTGCCCGTGAAACCGCCGAGTTTTCGTTTTCATTTGACGCTGCCTTTGTTCTTAGACTTAACTATAGTTTGCACTGTTTTTAGAAAGTTATATCGTAGAAAAACGCTCGATTTGTTTAGTCCACACCCAGTTGAAACGTGTTGTTTCTACGGGTGAAAGCAAAAAGTGGCAGCAGCCTTTTCTTTTGCTGCCTCCGTGCCTGGCAGCTTGGCAGAGCAAACTGTGAGTTTTTCCCGATGAGATGCTGCATCGGATTTCACTACGACTCCTGCTGCTTCTTCTACTTTTGGGGCTGGGTGCGTTTTTGCAGCGCTTTAACAGCGCTTGAAATGAGCACGAGACTTAAACGAGAGAGAAGTGCAGTGAGAACGAGGTGAAATGCAGCGCAAAGCTTTATGGGTGCGAGAGAGACAGGCAGAGTGGGGAATATAAGCGTTACTACCAATCTAGCTTATTATATTATTCTCTAAAACTCAAGGTCTTAATTAAACTGTATTTGTTTTGTATATTATATTATCAGTTATGTATTTAACCCCTTTCCTTTTAAAACTCTATGTTTTAACAGTCAATATTATTCGGCCGTGCTTTGGCCTACATTTGCATCAATGTGATATAATCAGGGCGCTAAGGCGCGCGCACCTTCTCCCGCAAAGAGCTCTACAAGTATTCCCCAGGATCCCAGTCGTTTTGTTTAGTAAATATTTACACCCAATCAACGCCGATCAATTAACCCTTTTTATTGGATTGTTTGTCTTGGCAAAATACAAATCTTTTTTTAGGACCTTACGGCCTTAGCATTTAAACTGAAACATTAAACATTAAGGACTTTTAATAAAAAAGCATAGGAGAGAGATGCAATTTTATATGCAGCTCCCTCTCTCTCACAGTCTCTCAAAAGCATTGCCAGCTGTAAATGTTAATGGATAACAGAGCTCTAAAATAAATGTAACTGCTACTGGCCGAGATTTTTAATTGCAGTAAGAAGAAGCGATAATCTCCTTTTATTTATGCTAAATAATGCTAGATCAACTGCCATCTGAATGCAATCTCAACTGCATTTTACAGCTTTTAAAGGAATTCCTAAGTTCGGGGAATTTACAACTATTTTTTTTTAATATTTTGGAGACAAGCTCACAAAGCAACAATTTTGGAAAAGCCAGAGAGAAAAATGCCTTTCAATGGGGTAAGGTGGGCAAAAGAAGAGGAAGAAGAACAACAACAGTTGCAGCTGCACGTGGAACGGGGGCTGTAGGAAAGAAGGGCGTTGGGGGAGTGGCACATCTGTGAGGCGTAAGTATTACCTCAGTTATTTGGGTCAAAGCTATTCACTCACCCGCAAAGCAAAACGAAACGAAGGAACTGCATAAAACATGCACAAACACACACACACTCTCATGCAGACCAGAGCTTGGGGGACACGCACACAAAGAGACTAATGCGGGCCACAGGCTTAATAGGTTCCTCTAGCGGATGCGGACGCGAATGCGGAGTATCCGCAGCGATACGCCTTGCCAGATCCACTCGCTAAAGGTTGTCAAATAACAAATTCAAAGAGATACAGTAGAACTCCTTCAGTTTAAACCAGACATGTTCCAGAACTTTAATTACACAATTTTTGAGCTAAAACAACTGAGAAATTTTGTTACCAAAAAAAAAAATTTTTTTTTAATATTACGTTTTAAAGCAAGTTTGCTAAACTATGTAAGGTTTAATCAATCACCACAAAAGTAATTACAAACGATTAAAAAATAAATTGTAAATTGAAAAAATAAAAACGTTAACGTAATCTTAAATTGCAAATTGTTTGTTAATTCAAAAATTATTTTTGAGTGACTAAAATATTGAACAGGAACCGAAAAATCTATTCTTAGATTAAAAGCGTGCTATAACGGTCAAGTAGACTACACTTTCGATTACAATATATAAAAAGAATTCCTAGAAGAACAAGAAAAAACAATGCAAAGAGTGGGTTTTTAGTAAATATATCCAGTCCATTGAGATAATTTTTCAAAAGTTCCTATATTAAAAAAAAATTAAAAATTCGTTTGCGACGAAGGGGGTCAACATTAGAGAATCTGAGCTGCAGGTCTTAGGTTCTTTGTAAGGCAGAGCAGTATATTAACCGTTGTAATGTTGGGTTGACTAAATAACAATGGCTTTGTAAAATGAATGAAAGTGGTGTTTATGGGTTTAAGACAGCTGATTTGCGCAGATGAATTTTTAACGCTTACGATCGGGAAAATTAACGATTAAGCCGTAGTTGCCGGCTTTGCTTTTAGCACGTTTGCACTTACCTCTCTGGCCATTACGACATGTTCTCACCAGCGGCGCCCGCTTAGAGGGTCTGCCATTTGCTCAGCAGCAACAACAACTACAATAACAGTAGCGCCTCAGTGAAAGAGGGGGTGGAAGAACCAACAACAAAGCTCACGCTTTTCGCGATACAACAGTATTCGTGTGTGTGTGTAGGCGGCAAACGGGATAAGCAGAGAGACAGAGAGAGAAAGAGTGTGGGAGGTGTGCGTGTGAGTGCTTCAAAAATTCTCTACTACACGTTTATTTTCAATCTTCTCTTCCCGCACATTTCTTCAACGCGCCGATGCTGCTTCGTTCTTCCTCTTGCCTTTCTAGCCTCTCCTTTCCTTGCCGTTCCTTTCCCTCTCTTCCTGTATAGGTTGTGTGTGTTGGTGTGCGTGCGTATAGGTGTGTATTGGAATTTGCTAAGGTATTTTCTTAAGCAAGCTTGAATTTATTTAAACAATTAGCATACATCACTATTTAGCTATTTTTTGTAGTAATTTGTCTCTACCTACGCCCACTTTTATAGGTGCGGCTGTTGGTCAGGATTCACTAATGGCAGTGGTAGTGGTGTGCGGTGTTTCTGTGTGCGTGCGAGAGAGCGCATTGGAGTACCGTTATCGCTGGCGGAGCCACATTTTCCTATTTGACATACACTTTTTTGTTGCGATTTTCGCCAATTTTTTGCGGCACACGCGTCTTGTTTTTTATTCAACAAACTAGCTTTTCATTTTTTTTTTTCTTTAAAGCTTCCTTTTTACCGTTTTTTCTTATCGCTTTGTATGTATGGTACACACGCCTTTTGCTTCACATACGCTTTAGTTTTTGGCAGTCTTTTAGTTGTTCTATTTAAGCACGTTTTAGCAAATGTATTTGATGATGGCGATTAAAAAGGTTATTTTTCGGTGCGAAAACAATAACATTTAATTCATTTTAAGCCGAGAACAAATGCAAATCAATTTTTATTTTCGGCAGCACTCGACTTTCTATCGTTATCGATATCTTTTGCTAGTGCTCTTTTTCTAGCATACTTTTGGGTGGTGCATGAGCCACACTGAATATACCAAAGGGGATGTCAACCTAATTTCAGAAATTTTATTTAAATTCGAGTTAAATAAAAAGATTTAGAAAGGTACTTTGTGTGTTTAAAACAAGATTTTTATTGGATAATTAAAGAGTAAATATTTAAATACACTATACGGGGTAAGTATATAAGAAATGTATTTTAAAGTAATAATACTTTAAATACCTTAAATTTGGTATTCTGGAAAAGGAAAGCGGCAGTCACACTATAGTTGCTAAATCTGCAAAGCCAACATAAAAATAAAGTAAATTAATAAAACCTTATAAAACTAAACAAACACTTACTTAGCTCAAAATGGATGACATACGCAGTAGCATGGATAACATGATGGCGCAATTTAACGACAGCATAACCCACTCGGCGCCAAAAAAACTGCTCTTTAACCGGCTTTCCGCCTCTTTCAGCGATGACTTAGTTCCTTGTAAGCGTGAAAGTGTTATTTACTAGAGTGCCATGAAAAAACAAACGCTTGCTTTTTCAGCACCAAAAAAGCGACGCTTGCAGCGGGAGTCGCCCGAAGGGAGTCTCAACACCAGTGCCGTCTCCTTTAATGGCTCCTGCACGGATCCCTTGGGCCAATGGCATAGCAGCAAGCTGCGCTCCGATCTGATCGAAGCCAAGGCCACAGTCATTCAGCTGCGCAACGAAATTGAGCAGAAGAACCGGGAACACCGTAAGGCCATAATGCTGGAGGAGAACAAGAGTGCAGCGCTAAAAGAGCAGTGCGATACCACCTGCAAGAAGTACTTGGAGCTGGAGAAGGAGCTGGCTGCTCTTAAAAAGCGAGAGGTGGCCTTCAAGGATGAGGCCAGTCGAGCCGCAGCCGAGATAAGGCAGCTCAAGCAGAAGTACGACGAGGCCATATCAAAGCTACAAAGAGAAAAGTTCCAGCAGGAAGAGGATGCTCGCGATGTCCAGCTTTGTATAAACAACGAACTAAGCGAGTATCGCCGAATAGCCCAGCGGACCGATCTTGAGTTGCAGTCGGCTCGTAACGAACTAGAACGACTGCGCCGGCGTCATGACGAGTTTAAAACCCGGGTAGCCGGATTTGAGGAGTTGCGCGGTAACTACGAGAAGCAGACACAAAGCTTAAAGATGGCCAATGATCGCATTCAGGAGTTAGAGTTTGAGATTCAATCCTATGCTGACTGGAAAGAGATAACAAAGGCATCACAGGAGCGTCTTGCCAGTGTTCCGGACCTGCTGACCGAAGTTGAGCGTTTGCGTAATACTAACAGGCATCTAAACACTTTGATTGGTGATAAACTTCTACTGGAAGAACAGGTACACGACTACAAGACGCGACTGGACCGCGAAGAGGGTGCTCGTGCGGAGGCTGCTTCACTCCAAGTAAAACTTGCTCATGTGGAGCAAGAACTGAAGGAGTGGGTCAAAGTTGCCCAGGATCACTGTCTAGCCAACACCTTGGTCAGTCCAATCGCCCTGCGCTCGCGCATCGAGCAACTTTTAAAGGAGGACATCATCCATATGGCAGAGAAGGTCTCTTCCACTTCGGACAGCAAACATTTGCAGGTAAGTTATGTTCATAAATTCAGTTAAAACTTTTATGTAAATACTGTTTCTAGTCCTCAGTGCGTGACCTAGAGCAAAAGTGTGCTATTTATCTGAAAAACATTGACGATCTGAAAAACGTACTGACACGCCACAAGAACTTCAAGGAGCGCCTGCAGCGAAAGTTAATCACCGTGTCCAAGGAGCGCGACTTCTATAAGCAGCTGGTGGACAACTTCGACAAGGACATGACCATGAGCAGCACCAGTGTTGCTGACATGACGCAGGACATGCAGGTGCGATACCGCGTAGAAGTGCTCGAGCGCACTGTCACTGGATACAAAGATATGTGTGCCACGTTGGAGCGCGAGATTCAGGCCATGCGGCAGCAGGAGTTGCTAAACGAACCCGCCGGCGACGGCTACGATAACGTTAAGAAAGAGTTGGATACTCTGCGGCTGGAAAACGAGAAGCTTCGCCGACGCAAAGAGGAGCTCGAACTGGAGATGATGCATCGTTGCCTGCGCGGCGACTTCAACATGAAGGAATACAAGGTTGTGCATCTGAACGAAAACCCCGCTGCCGAAGCCTATGAGTCCAGCCAGAACATGGTGGAGAAATTGCAGGCGGAGATCGAACGGTTGAAGCGGCGCAATAAGAAACTGGAGGACGACCAGGAGCAGCGGCTAAATGAGACCACCAGTACGGGCGGCATGACTCTGAACTTCAAGGAGTTTAATCAACTGCGTGCGGAATTGGAGTCAGCCAATGGTAAGATGCGCAAGATGAAGGATTGCTTTAAGGCGGCCAGAGAAGAGTTCCGCGATGTTTGCTACATGCTTTTGGGCTACAGAATCGATCGCATTGGCGCCAACAGCAACTATCGGTGGGTTTCGACATCATTATCCCTTGTTTTTATGGTTTATTGAATATTCCTTTCGCTTCCAGAATTTCCAGCATGTTTGCAGAAGGTCCGGATGAGTATCTGGACATCAGTCTCAATGAATCGAATTGCTTAGCTCTGTTGGAGTCGCCCTATTCGAATACATTTAATCCGCCAATTGACCAGCAGCTGGCCGCCAGTAACTTCCCCACATTCTTCTCCGCCCTTACCCTAGAGCTATTCCAAAGGTCCACGGTCACCATAACATAGGAAAACGTTATTTAAACGCTAGTCTAAGTTAGCTGATTGCCAAGGCAGTCATCTTTATCCTTGTCAGCATCAAATATACGAAAGTTTTACAAATTATAAAATACTATCTGCCACCAGACTGTATTCGACTGCGAAAATAATTATATTTGTGTAATGCATTGCAAGCATGATTATTAAAAACCCGAATATTAAAAGATTAAATATATATTTTATAAATTATAGTAATGCACAATAAACATTGGAATGATAGCCTATCCACTAAGTGGAGGTTAGGATGTGGGCTACCTGCTCGGGCGTCCTGTGGAGCAGCTGCTCTGGCTGTTCGAATCCGTTGGCCGGATCGTGGACACGTTCGTAGATCTGCTTGTAGATGGCCACGATCACGTTAAAGGAGCGCTTTTGCACGGTCGCCCGATGACTGCTGGACATGATGAGCTGCACTTGTGGCAGTAGCAGCACATCGGGCAATTCCAGAAAGGCGTCCATCTTGGACATGAAGATCTTGAGCAAATTTGTCTCTATTTTGGACTGATTGCTCTGCAGAATTGCGTAGATGGGACCCAGGTTCAAGTTGGCCACCAGTGAGGACGCCTGCTCAGAAGTAAGTGTGTCCAGTTGGGCATCCGATTGGGCCTGCAACCGCTCCACACGCTCATCCATGTATTCATAAACCGCCAGCGAGCTCTGCATGTGATGAAGACAGTTCAGAAGGTAGACGCCCATGTCCACGGTGGGCAGATGGGCGGCACTCTCCTGCACGGACTGCAGCAGTGGGTCGATCACACAGCTAACAATTTTGGTAATGTCCGCCTGGCGACCATCAACCATGGTTGCCACCGAGAGGATCTCTTTGAGCATATTAAGCAGACGGGCAACGCTTGGCGGCGGAACTAGGTCCCTTTGCGGTGGTTCCAGTGCCAAACCCGATCCTCCAGAGGGTCGCTGCAAAACGCTTCGCACCTGAGAAGCCAAAGCGCCTAGATAAATCTGCTCACTGCTCTTTTGCAGCTCCACCAGACACTCCTCCAAACTGCCACCTTGCACCACCTGGCGCATTATTTGCTGGTAAAAGCGCAGCAAATTGGAAATGGTGAACAACACAATGGTGTCCTTTTCTGCCTGTAGAATCGTCTCTACGCGCACTTTAAGAGGATGACAAACACCATCGGCTATGTAACCTAAAGCGTTATGCAGTTGGTCGGAAATATCTATGGGAAAAGGAAAAGCATTATGTACCTTACAGAGTTACGGAGTTTTTACTTAACTAACCCTGCTTATCGCACTTTTTGAAGAGCAACGACAAGTTCTCCTTCTCGCTGGGAATACTCTGATGCAGCCAGGCAAACATATCGCCAATATAACGCTTGGGGTCATGCGCATGCAGCTCAATGGGCTTAGGATTGCCACCGGGACCACCTTCTGTCAAAGCCTCAATAAACTGACGTACCAAAACAGCCCGCCTGGCAATGGCGTATTCATCAATTACATATCTAAATGGATTTGAAAACTGGTAAACTGGTAAAGGAAATTATAGAAAATGGAAATACTTGAAAAGCACAGGGCGATCCTGCAGTCGGCTCATGGCTTCCACAATAAGGGGACCGATCTCGTTGTTCTCCAAACTGCGACAGTGGTTCTGTGTCCAGCGGTAAAGTCGCTCCAGAGCGCCCTCCTGGTGTAGGGTCATCTCTTCCATAATGTCCAATGCAGCCGTTTGGTAGCCACATTGCATTAGCAACCGGCAGTCAGCATGGATGCTTTGAACTCTGTCCAGAACGCGGAAAAAGTCCGCCACAATAGGAGCATCCTTCGCCGAGCCGTAGAGCAACTGATGCTCCGCTCCACTCAACTGAAAGCGGGCCAGGAATGCTTGTGCAATCTGCTGGTGCACCTCCAGTCGATCCCTTTCCCGCTGCATGGTGTTGGTCTGCTCAATCAGATCCTTAGTCAGCGCCTTTGAGGTCTCCAGATCCGATTTCACGGTCTCTACTGACGTGGCCATCGTGTCCAGATCTTGGCACACGGCGTCCAGGGAGAGCTTCACTTCGCGGAAGGCCTTCAGGAAGTTCTCGTTGATGCCCACTGAGCGGTGTTCGATCTGGCTGCGGAGATTCCTGCGGTTCTGAAGGGTGTTTTCTGTGAAGAAGGTGGAAAGGCCACTTAAAGCGTCCAAAGTGTCCTATGCGGGATATTGGAGTATTTATTTTCAAGCTAAGTTTAGGGCATTATGTAACACACCTTATCCGACTCCAGGCGCGCCTCCAGGATCTTGTTGACCCTTTTCTGGATTCTGTCCTGCTCCTCCGGTTTTTCCTTCGTCGAGCTCATCTTAAATTGTGTTAGTGAGACCAGCTCTCGCAATAGTAAACATATGATTAACGAATACTAAATAAGAAACATAGAAGATCAATAAGTTATTTACATGCTTTCCCTTTCAAAGTTAAAATATTTTTAGTTTTTTTCGGGAGTCAAGGAGTAACAAATTTAATAAAAACGAAAAACATTAAAAATACATACAAAGAAAATATTGATGCATTAAAAAAACCAATTCCAAATTACCGGTCACATTAGCCACCGAAAAAAATACCAAAACATTATTCCTTCCTCCCTGGTGCGCAGCCAAGAAAACAATATTGAAGCCTAATTTATAAAAATAATAAATAAATTGAGAAGCTAAAGCTATTTAAACCTTAAACACAACTATATAATGGCCGCCCTCGCCAGCTTAACCGCCCAATACACAGACTCCGAGAACGAAGGCGATGCTAGTCCGGATTCTCAGAATTCAACGGCGTCCCAGGTAACTACCCGCAAATAAGTTACAAAGCTCGTGAAGAATAAGAAGATTTGTATGCTAATTACAGGTAATAATTCCGCCCAAGAGACCTTCGCCAACGCCCACTAAACAGGAAGGTGAAACCAAGCAAACCAAAGAAAAGAAAAAGAAGCGGGCCAAAAAAGTGCGACGATTGGTGAGCTACCAGGACGACACTTTGATTTCCGATGAGGACGAGGATCGGGCAGCTGTGCCCTCCAGTGAAGAGGAGTCAACCAGTGAAGAAGAAAGCGATAGCGCCAATTCCCAGGGCGAAAATAGTCCCAAACCCAAAGACAAAAGCAATGCCGGAAATGGCTCAAACGGGAACACTCCCATGGAGGTGGACGAGGAGTCAGGTGAATTTCCCTCCGAAGAACGTTCCGCTGAGAGCTACGAAAAGGATCCCAAGTATGCCAAGTACAAATTTCAACTGCCACCAGAACCCAAGGGAAAACCATCTGCGGAACTGGTGGCCAAGATTACAAAAATGTACACTAAGATGCGGCAGTCAAATATGGACATGAATCGAGTGATCCAGGACCGAAAGGAATTCCGCAATCCCAGCATTTACGACAAACTTATTAGCTTCTGCGATATCAACGAGTTCGGCACCAACTATCCACCTGAAATCTATGATCCCCTGCAGTGGGGCGAGGAATCCTACTATGAATCTTTGGCGGCAGTACAGAAAACGGAAATGGTCAAGCGGCAGAAGGACCGCAAGGACATGGACAAGGTGGAGCAGGCCACAGCTTTGGCCAGAAAAGTCGAGGAGGAGGCCAAAAAGCGGTAAGACTTCATCAGTTAAAACAAATTCTTAAAATTCAATGTTAACTCGAATAAATTTTGCAGCAAATCAAAATGGGATCAGCCGGCTCCTTCATCCACAGTTGTTAAACCCACTCTTCCAGCTCTGACCACAACGGTTACGGGCACCAAGGGCACCGTCATCTCCGCCTTTGGATCGCTGCCCAAAAAGCCAGCCGCTTAGTTTTGTATAAACGAAACTTTTAAAGGGTATTTTGCAATCCTAAGGTTGAGAGTCCTGGTTTTTTTTTGCATAAAAGAAGAAATATTAAAATGAAGAATTTAAATACACGCACTCGATAAAGGTAAACAAGTTCATTTTTATTTTATTGGGAAAATTGGAAAATAATAATCCTAAGACAAATTAATAACATGTTTTTTTAAACTAAATAAAATAATTTATATTAAAGGATATAAAAAATTTAAAATTGACAACATTTTAATCGCTCTCAATATCTTTAGCAAGTTATTAACAAATTTGTTTTATAAAGCAAATTCAAGACAAATGTATTTAACAAATATTTTAGACCATTTACTATTTAAAATGTACACAAAATATAAATCTGTTTATCTACCGCAGTTTGAGTCTACGCTAAAAAGAAAGCCATTTGGCTGGTTTATTCTAGTACGTTTTAATGTAACTAGTATATTGTTCAGGACGCCTTGGCCTTGTGAGGAGATCCAGCTACGGTCACTCTAGTTGCATGCCCGAACATCCGTGTGTGTTGAGTTGGTATTTTTGCGTTTTAAATTAAAAAACACGAATAAATACAAGGCATTGTTTATTTGTTGCACGCAGGCGGTCAACCTGGCGTAATGATTTAAATATTTAGTGTGGGTGTTAGTTAATTGCACCTTAAAAATTAAAATCAATTCAACGCAACACTGGGCAACACAACAACAACCACACACCGAGAGAAAAGAGAGAAGACAACGCAGCAGCAGTAAAAGAATTTTTTGATCTGAACGAAGCGTGTGTGTGTGCGAACGAGACAAACTGAGATTTGTATAAAAAGATGAAGAAGATGCCGAGATAATTGTAAAAATTGTCTTTGTGTGTGTGCGAATGATGAAAAAATTTTGTTTAAACAATCTTGGCCGTGCTATTTTCCTCAAGGTGCATATAAATGCGGATGTGGCCATTTACACCGCAACCGGTATTTCGTCTGCCTCCCTCTTTATTTCCTTTTTTTAACTGCGCGGACTGCTTTTTTGCCGCCACTTGCGCTGCATCTCCCCTTCCCCTCGCACTCACTGCAAAGCTTATTTATAAACCAAATTGCAAGAGCGGAACAGAAAAAGAAAAAGAAGCACCGTTCAATTGTGGGCAATTTCAATGGGAGAGCGCCATTGTCTCTGGAATATGCATAATATTTAGCATCAACAAAAGGGGGGAAAAGTGTGGAAAGAAGCGGCAAAAGAAGAAGAGCAAACCCCATCTCTTTGTTCCGCTGGCAACAATTGTAAATGAGACGCTCTGTCCCTCTTTCTCTCCTTCTTTCGCTCACCTTTCGGCGCTGCCACTTGTTGGTGTGTTTGTTGTTTGCTCGTTTGTGTGTGTTGCCCTGCCCATAACAACTAAATTCTATTCATTTTGTTGCTTATTTGGCCGCAGGAAATCAAATGAGAGCGTACTCGATAAAAGAGATAAAGAAAATACTGTTCGGCATCAGGTGTTAAAGTGCTAAATAATTCAAAAGAACGCAAAGGAGAGTAAACAAAAACGCGACGCGTGTGCTTATGTGTGGGGCGCCAATAAAAAGGCAAAAACAAAAAACTGACACCCAAAAAGAAACACACAACAACAACAATATTAATAATAAGAGTAACCAACATATAAAACAACAACAAGAAACAAGGGCATCGAGTGATTCAGCGGCGCACTAAATAAACCATGTCGGATTCGTATTATCAGGTGAGTGTGTGTCAGTGTGCGTCTGCCGGTCAAATGGGTTGCTTAATGTTTTTCATATCAGATAGCTCTCTTCCTCTCCTCCGCTATCATCGTTACTCTCTTTCTTTAGTGGACTCAGCTGGATTAGGGAACATTCCAGCGGGTAATACAGTCAGGATTCTAATACACAAACTTTGTTTACCTTTTTATTTGTTTCATCTTCAAATAATGAATGAGCCAAAAAATCAGGCAGCGAAAAGCAATATTTTTCTCTTAAAAAAATATTACAGCTGTCATATAATTTAAAGTCTCTAAATCTACATAAATTAATTTGCAAGATAATTTGTAAAATTAAATGTTAGTTTTTCGTATTATCAACATACTCTTTATTCTATTCATTACATAATACACGCATGTTTCAGTGTTTCATACTTAAAGTACATAACTCTAAATGTCAAGAAAAAAATATTTTATTCGGTTTTAAAGTGTTTTAAACTTTCCGGTGAAAATTTGTGTCAGTTTAAAAATTTCGATCAGTGCAAGTTAAACTGTGACTCATCTAAATCATCTTTGTTCTAAGCCAATTTCTGGGGTGGGTATTGTACTTAAGTGCCCTTCTGGCTGACGCACCTGTTGCGCACCGGTAGTTTCCGCTCCAGCTGACGGAAACCACTTGTGGGTCATCCCTGGAGTACTTTAGTAGCCCCCCAGTGGCCAGGAACAACAACTGAGCCAATGAAAACGGCAACAAATAGCTGCAAATGACATCACTTTCGTTAGTTAGCGTGCACAAATCGCGTTCCACATTCAAATTCACATTCAGCTCGCCAAGTGGCAATTGCCTTAAGTGCGTGACCCGCAGCCTAAAAATAGATCACGATCGGTCAATACTTTTATAAACCTTCAAATACCTAATGGGCAAGTCAAAAATATGTAAATTTATTGACCATGGGTTTTATAGGAAAAATCTGAGACTATAGAAAATGAAAAGTTATGAAATATAATATAACATATTATGTTGATAATTTTGGATATTGATCTTTAAGTATAGAATGAGCTAAGTTATCACACAGCTTTTTAAAAACCAGCAAAAAAAATTATTTCTCCCGTTTACTTATAAGTCTCTGATAATTTCAGGCATTAAGATATTTCCCACCATCGTTTTACCTTTTCTTACAACATTCATATCTTAACCAAACTTTATTTAAAGTGTTTCTTTCTGTGTGGGATTATTACTGCCTAGGTTGCAATTAGTTGGGTGCCCGGCAATCAGTTGATTACAGGGTATTTAACTGTGCAGTTTATAAATAGAACACAGTAAAGTTGTTTTGCTTGATGCAGCGCCGCATTATCTCGGCAGCCGCTTATCGGCCATTATAAGCTGTACTTCTGTGCAGCCGGTTTGTTTTTATCCGGCCAAGCGGCAGCATCCATCACGTAGTGAATGACTCAGAAAAATCATTCAGCAGTGACCCATTAAGTTCATTTCATGAACCATTCACCAAATCTGAAAGCAATTTTCAATGGCAAACGATCAAGCACAGGGCTTTCGAAAAGTGCAAACCCCCCTGAAAATATATAAGCCCACTGGAAGTCACACTCGGTGTTTAGGCAAAAAACCAGATTCCTGAAGGAGGAGCAACGGCAGCTCCTACTTACATACTTTTGCCATTTACGGCGGTGCACCTGAGTTAAAGCCGAGACGCAATCTGCCCGCAGGTTCGCTTCTTTCAGACTGAAAACCGAAAACCGGTTTCGGTTTCGATTTGAGCCATCTTGGCGTTGTTCTGAAGCTGCTCGGCAGAACAGGGTCAGCCAGTTGGCATGGAAAATGGCAAGAAGAATAAAAAGAACCTAGAAAATCCAGGACTGTTAAACTGAAAAATATCGCATATAAGACTATAGTATGTCTAGTAAGAATTTCTTTTTTAAATAACGCGTTAATCTTTCTTCATTCATATTTTTTTTATAAATTGTTATTCATTTCGTATTTAAAAATATATTTTACAAATAAATTCATTCTTTGTTGTGCAATTAAAAAAAATAGAGTAAGGATACCCTATAAAAAAAATTTAGAAAATTTAGTTTACGATTTCTTGAGTGTTTTGAGCTCGGTTTCAAGTATTGTTGATTTGTTTAACAAATTTGCAATGGGTAAAAGGCCTCGACAAACACACTTGCCATGCATGCGGAATGTTAGGCAAACATTTTGTGTGGTATGGCGGTTGGCCCATCAAGTGTCACGTGTCCCTGCTTCTTAGTCTCAACTACCCCTCTCCTGGCCAACTCCTGCATTATTGTGTGGCAACATCTTGGCCACTGACAGGCTGTCAGAACAAACAAAGGGATACACAGTGAATGAAGAGAAGGGGGAAGAGTTCCGAGGGTTGTTGTCTCCGGCCTGTTGTTTACCTTTGGCTCCGACTGCATCCCACAAACTGCCTGCAACTGCGAGATAATTCCGCCAAGTATACCAATTAATGCTTCATTTTTTTCGCTGGGGAATGAATAAAAAACAAATTTATACACGTTGTAGAGCATTCCTTTGTAAGACCATATACATATTTAAGTTTCATATTTTGTAAATGGGAATTATACCACAATTTATATATTCTGCGGTGGAATGTTTTAACACCACTTAAAAACTTATTAAGAGCAATCCACAAAAGCTTAACAAAGGAAACCGTAAAAAAAATGATCTTTTCTTAATTGTTTAAACGCAAATAAGTAATAAATTTAAAGTCGGAATATTTATTTATAAAAACAACACATTTTGGTTTATCGTGGTTCCTATGTTCCTCCATCTAGCATTTAAATATAGAAATGCCTCTCGAATAGAGATACTACAGAAAATACAGACACTGCAGTGAGTTCCTTTAATTAAATTGCCACTCGGTCTCCGTCTTGTTTACGGTTTAAATTTTCCTCTCATTCTTCGGTTTGTTTCCGCACATTTGTTTTGCACGAGTTTTCCTCAACCCTGGGATGGGATGCATTTCATTAAATTCAATTTGTATCTATTAAGTTGGCGTTGGCTAGCTTGATGGAAGCTGATAAGGTATCATACTGCGACTTGTCGTGATTTGTTTATGTAAATTTCAGCTGCGCAAAAAAGTTTTATTTCATTTCAACGATGATGCGACTTAGTACGCTTTTCCACTTTTTTCCCCCTTCTCCAAAAAAGTTTCCTTTTGCTCAGTCAAAGCTTTACAGATTATTTTGTTTATTTTTCATTGCTAAAGCAAGTTGTTGTGCTGATGTTTCGTTATCAATTCGACCCTCGGAGCTGCTTTGACTGCTTACATAAATTGAGCAATTAAATGTTGCAAAATATATTCATCGCTGCTAGTCAAGCATTCAAACGGAAACTTTATTTCCATTAGTTTTTCTTCGATTTTCCCGAGAGGCAAAAGAAAGTGTACCGCGGGGTCGACGGGCATTGAAAATCATTTAATTTACTTGCCGTCTGTCGCTGGCCTTTTGTTTTTGTTGTTCGCTGGCGTTATATCACATCCATTTGCCCCTCTCTGCATTTGACTAAGTTAATTCATAGCTCGTTACTGGCTGTACAGCCCACCCCTTCCACTTCCTCCCGCCGTGGGCACATTTAATTGCTGCAATTGATGAGTTCAATTGCGCAAATTATTGCGCTGACTTTGTGCTACAGCTGCTGCTCGATTCCTTTTCCCCGGATCGATATGAATTGGCGGGGGTTCGAGGTGGGCAGCCTGATTGGATTGAGGCCTTGTTTATGTTACTGCAGCAACAGGTGGGAGGCTACAGAGTCATTCTTCCGTGGGATAATGGAAAATGGCCTTAGAAATCTATTGAATTGTTTAGGGATTGTGTTTCAGATATGAGTGAACAGTTTATCAGTGGAATATCTCTGTCGAAAAGCCCGAGTTGTACACTTTTCTTATTTTTAAAAGTTATTTTTGTTAAAACGCAATTTAAATGTAAATGTTATTCAGTGCATTTTTCAAGCAAAGATGGTCGCAGATTAGTGGTTTAAGGCTTTCATATTACATAGTTGTGATTTCCAAACAGAACTTCGTTTGTCCCATTTCGGGTGCCTTGCTTTTGGCGCAATTCTTTCACCTCGATTTTTTTCTTAGCGAACGGGTTTTCGCCTTGAACTCGAAAAAAGTGGATAACTCGAATTCGGCACATGCAGGTGTCCCCAATTACAGTGGATTCTCGAAATTGGGACAACGTTAGTTAGCCAGGTTGCTCGTTTGGCTTGCAAATGATGTGCCCCCAAAGAGGAATAGAAAGAAGGAAGCTAAGAACCACAACAAATGCAGAAACTAGTTGCAGAAGTAGAACTCGTCTGGTTTGACATCAGGAATGTGGTGCACCTTATGCCAGCGACTTGAACTTGCCACAGTTGCTCGTTCCGCGCGAAGTGGAAGTTGCAATTGCACGTGCAGTCGTCAAACAGCTGGCGGTTGTTGTTTGTTTCCTCGTTTGGGTTGTCTTTGCGGCCGCCCGTTCATTTCCATCCAATTTTCTTCGCCTGCGACGGCTGCTGATTTCTGTATAATTTTCGTAATTTTCACTTTCACTCGACCAAAAACGAACAAATGGCAAACAAAAACAAAAGCTAAGGCCGCCACTGCGATTGCGGCTATTGCCATAAAGCATTTTTCAATCAAATTAACAGCATGTTAATAGCATAACAGAGACATGCCATTTGTGCATATATGAGTGAGAAAGAAATAGAGACATTGTTTATAGATGCACTGCAAGTAGTTAATGTTGTTTAGTTTTTGCATTAAATATTGTTAATTTCAAAAAATGCAAAAGGCCTAAACTTATAAATTATTACTCCTATATACATATATAGCTGTTCATTTCTTTAAACTCCTTTTTTCCTTACAGTAATAAATATTTGAAAACTGTATTTAATCACAGTAAACATTCCTATGACAAATAACTACAAAAACTTTAGTTCAATAAATAAATTTTGTAAAATTTTTTACCTTTAAGGGATATATTTTTTCTCTGTGCAAAAAGAGTTGCTAGGAGAAAGAGAAATAGGAGAAAAGCGTGCCAAGCTTGGTGCAATTGTTTGGCAAACACCTGCAATGCTCTCGCTCCCTCCTCTCATCTTGCACACTCTCCACGTTTGAGTACCGCTCTCTGCCAATTTTCCCACTCTAAGCTGGCTTCCTCAAACAGCCTCCGTTGTTGCTGTTGTTGCTGTTTACTATACCATTTTTTATTCGATCGCTGCAAGTGTTGTTGACCGCTGAGTTTGACGCCGAAGTAAAGGCCACAGGCGCTGCTCTCAAAATGCCGTTGTTCGTTGATTGAATGCAGCAGCAACAACAAGCCACGAACAACAATACTGCAAAAGCTTCCAATTTTAGAGATGAGTAAATAAGTTTTAGACAAACGGGAAATGTGGTTTAGATAATGGTAATAACAGGAAAAGGGGGGTTTTTAATATTTATAAAAATAAATTGAGCTTTGTTTTCTTATTGATGGATTCTCTTAACAAGTTAAATATTTATTCTGTGTTTAGACTACAATGTCCACTGTTGAGATGAACAAAATACGAAACTACAAAATAATAACTGTAGTCGGTGTAACTTGTGGCTTAAACGATTTTATTTGTATTTCCATGTGGAGGAGTTTGATAATTTCTTAACAATCTTTTAAAATCTGGTTATTTATTTCAGGGATACTCCTTTTTACAAATTATTGTATAAATCAGTTCTCAAGGGTTTCCTTTTAGCATTTCCATTTATGTACTTCAGTTTCGATAGTTCTTATCCCAGCGATAGGTGCACTACCCTACGATATCCCGTCTATTATCCACCGACTAGTGTGTGTATGCAATCCATGTTAATCACATTACGTGTACTCGGCTAATGCCTCACCGATTCTGTGGGAATTGCTCTGATTTTTTATTTTTATCGTTGTTGCAGTTGCACCTCTGAGCTCTTAATGCAATTAGTTAGAGCACTTTTTGTTGTTGGTGCTCCTCACCTGTGTTTTTTCCTCAATGCTCTTCGACACATCAGTTTTCCCACTGAAATGTAACTGTAATACACATTCCTTAACTTTTTTAGCTGAAGCTCTGAAACTTTGATATATTAATTGGGCTGCCGGGGTTTTGGGTTTCGGTGATAAAAAGTATTCAACTAGGGCTGGTTTATTCTTTTAACTGGCTGTTGTGTAGATGCAAATGAGAGTCGACACCCTTCGAAAGATGTCTTAAAGCCAGCCAGTCGGAACTTTTCAGGGGAGAAGGCACCTTCCTCTTTGACGTTGGCCGACACTGTGGGCCCTTTTCCCTGTTTTTCCCTCTTTTCTCTCTGTCTGAACATCGCCCCCTTCTGGCTATAAACGATTCTTCTTGGCAGCCATTGTTGCCGTTGCCCTGTCATTGTGGCAAGTTACAGGCCAACTTCCTTATCTTGAATTGCCGTGATGCGTAATTAAAGAAATTCCAAATTGCAGACGAAAGTTTGGAATGTTTCCTATGTATATGCTTTGACTCTTAAAATCTATATATTCTATATATAAATCTATATAGCAGGAACATTTTTATATATTGGTATATCTGAAATCAATTTCTGTGTTGCTTCTAAAAACATTTTTTTAAAAATAAAATATATTATTATATCACTTCAACAAAATCTTAAATTTGAACAAACAGACAGTGGATTCATAACTTGTTTAAATGATATGAAATTTATAAAAATGTTTGCTTAAGAGGAGGTCAACTGTATGTTCCCTGTTATGGCTGTACTTGTTACTGCATGTTGCTGTTGCAGACGACAACGATAACTTCCCACAGCCACATCGATGCGACAACAAAACTGATACACAGAGCTTAAGTCAAAGCCAAACTTAAAGCCAAGAGACAGTCAGAGTTTTCCCTTTCGTTACGTGACAGCGCCCAAACAATCACACGACCCGCAAGGCACCATCCTACAGATATAGATACAGAGACATCTACGGCTGCAGATTCATCTGCAAAAGACCTGGCTGAAACCTCAGACAATCTGCATATCCACTCAGATCTTAACTTTGCTTTCGATTGCGATGTGGTACGACTGAATTCGCATTGTTCTTAGCTCCGTTTCCCCTTATAATGACATAATTGACAGGCATCCATTTTCCGGCTGAATGCGGCAAACTTTCCCGAAATATTGGGATCCATTTCGTTTTTAATCTTACCAAAAAGACTACGTGGTTTATGCAACAATTTTTGAGTTGGCATACGCTAACTTTGTTTTAAAAAGTTAAAAAAAGGGTTTAAAATTAAGTCAAAACAAAAATTAACTAAAAAAATATAATTGTAAAGTTCTGTAATTTTTAAAGCATATAAAAAAGACTTCACTATAAAATCTTAAGAATCAAATGTGAACATCACTACGGAAGATAACACACGAATAAGAATGTTCGCAATGCTTAACTTATAATTGAAGGGTATATAATCTTCAACTTAAAGATTTACAGTTCCGACACTTTTCCTTTTTGTTTTTTGGCTTGAAGGAAAGGCGCTGGAAGGAGGGGCGTGTAATTATGATGAAACTGGCTGACTTGGCTTGTTGGCTGGGCAAGTTTTTGGGCGCTGTTTTCGAGCCGAGTGCGTGGCAGTGTTTATAGTGTTTTGATTCGGTGTACGGTTGTTTTGGGTCTTGGGTTTGTCAACCTTTGGGATCTCGGTTCGACGTGGGCTGGGCGACTGCCATGACGCATTCGACGGTTTTCGATTTAATTGCCGCTTTTCGGTTTCGCTTTTCCAAGCAAGCGGAGCGCTTATCAGTCGCTGCACTTGGCATTGGCCATGTTTTCTTTTTTGGCTTGCGGCTTTTTGTTTTGGCTGCACATCCGACATCCGGTTTCGGGTTTTGCCAAGCAATTTCCGTTTTTCCCATACGCGTAGTATCGGGAAATAAACACCTTCACACCCACCCACAAGTATTGGTTCAAAAGCCCTTTAATAAAGTCATTCAATAGGTCAGGCGGGTGATTCAGGGCCGATTTAAAGGTTGGGGGAGTGGGTTAAAGGGGGTTCTCTCAGGGGTGTGGATATCTAATTAGTCATTCATTTGCGGGGCTTCTTAACCTTTTTGGTTTTGAAAGGGTTGTCAGCTCTCAATTCCATTTCCAGGTGTTTTTACATTACATTTTTTATGAAAACGTTAGTTTTGACAATTATTTAAAACAAGAATTATTTAAAATCAAGAAATTATAACATTTTAATCCTTAATTTGTTTAAATGGTAAAATATGAAAAATTTAATTAACAATTTTATGTTAAAACTAGATACAATATTTAACGGTTTCTTCAGATCAAATGTGCACATATATGTATGTAGGTAGTCAAAAAAAGACCATTTTAATAAAGAAGTTGCTTTTCATTTAGTAATGTCTTAAAATATATTTTAATTTAAAAAGCATTCCTGGTTACTATTTATATTTTCTTACGCTGCTAGAAAAAACTGCTGCTAAAAATTACCGTTTTAGATGGTTTGTTCCAGAGAAACGGGAGCCTTGAGTGAAAGAATTTCTCTCTTGTGGAGAAAGCCTTGGGCAAAGAATTTTTCTAATTGAAGCGGCGCCATGCTGAGCCATGGAATTTTACCCAATTCCTCTTTCCCATTTCCCCTTTTTCCCATTTTCCAGCTATTTTCGGTGCTTATGCAAATGACGACACTTGGCTTATCTCTTGGCTTATTCTTTGAAATAAACAATAAACAAAAGTCGTGGCCAACTAAAATGTGTGACAGTTTCATAACAGTCACAATATCGGAGACTCGAAGAGCTTATTCTTTCGTTTTGAAAGGGGAGAGGGGATCTCTCAAATGTTAATCAAACATAGCTGTACAATTCCCAGAACTGGAACAATGCGAGAGTTAAGAACAAGGCAGATGGGGCTGGGGGATAGAGCCAAGAGGAAAATTGAATAGAATCTGAGCGGAGCCAATTAACAAATTTGAGTTGCAGTTATTCAGCCGCGCACGCTCTTTGAAGCTCTTCCTCTCTTTTTCTCGCTTCCCATTTTACTCACTCTCTTTTTGGAACATCTGTTTATTAGCCGCACTGAAAGAAATTCATTTTATATAAACTTTTTAAATAGTTGTTTACATCTTTATAAGGACAAAAACATTCACATATACTTCTACGCGTTGTAAGTTTCGGTCAAAATCTTATAGCGTTTATTGTTGTTAATGACTTAAAACTTAAAACCGATCTGTTAAGGTCACTATTTTTACCCTTCGAAGATTGTAAATGCAGTGCTCTCAATCTTTATCAAGCCGCTCTCTCACTCTCCCTCACCAAAATGATTTCTCACTCTCGGCTTGGAGCTGCGGGCTTTGGGTTTCTGTGCTTTTCTTCAGTTCGCTCGCGGACTTTCAATAAGCCGGTTGTGCCGCTGGTTCGCTCGGTTCCCCAGCTCTTTCGCCTGGTTCGTTTGTTATTGTTTGCGTGTGAAAGTAGCGGCGTGCTGCAGAGGAGAATTGCATAAATTGGAAGCCAAAGCGCTTTTATACCTGGTGATTTTCGAATTTTATGTATCGTACGGGTGTGCAAAACATATATGTTTTCCAACGGATGACGCACAAATGCGTTTTGGCCATGTCAATGTCCTTAATTTCGAAAGGCACGCCCACGCGACGCGAGTGCAGATACAGATTCGAATCCAGCAGATAAAGCTCTACATAGCCGCAATGGGATTAGCCGATTAAGAGCTGAGTGTAAGTTGCTAAACGAATCTATGCGATTTGGACCATTTATTTTACGGCTTCTTCGTTGGCTTGAGCGGATTTCTAGTTAATAATTAAGACAAAAGGCGAAAGATAAAAGGCACAGATACAGATACAGACTCAGATACACAAAACGGCGCTTGGGTGAAATTCCATTTCTCTTTTAATTTTATATTTCGTTTGGCTACCAGTCGCTTCGTAAAAAGTGAAAATCCCAGTGACAATCAATTAAAATTCGAGTCCAGTCGAAAATCGATTTTCAGTTTCAAGCGGGCCAACATTTTGTTCTAATTTTGCCACAATTTTGTTGCGGCTACCTTGTCTCCTCTTTTACCCTCTTTTCATCGCGGCGTCTCTTTCGCTGGCTTTATTTTTATTTACGGTACTTACGCTGCCGAGGCTTAACCCAAATTCACTTGTTGCATGTGCTGAATAAGCAAAAAATCGTTAAGAAAAAGAAGCGTTGAAGAAAAATGAAAATTTTCGTAGCTTTTAGTATTGTTGTCACAGTCGTCGATGCCTTTCTATGGCTTTGCCTTAATGCCATTCGACTGGGTCAAAACCCCTTCCCCCTTCTAGCAATTTTCCATATTGGTCCGAACTCGAATTACATATTAAAAAAATAAAATACAAAAAATGAAGCGTTGACAGCTTCAGTTGTCAACTAAGCTAAACAAATTCATCAGTACTAGCGCATATGCCATAATGAGTTGCGCTTGCCTTAAATCGTTTTTGGAAAATTTATTATTGACACTCGGAAAATCTCATTTCCAATTCAATTCCTCTGTCATTGGGGTTTTGTAATGCATAATCTCACACCAAAATCGATTTCAGACTGCTTAGGCGTTTGTCAAAAAATGTACAAAACTGAAACAATAATAACAAAGCCTGTTTGTACCTGTTAATACTGCTAAGCAGTCTTCTGCTCATAAATGGTCAAGTAATTTGCTTTATTTGGCACCTTATCTTGTAGCCAGTGGGTAACATGAATAACTGATTGGCTTGGAAAGTAAAACTGTTTTTTTTTTTTATAAATTAAAATATGGTCCAATGCTCCAAAAATGATTTCATATCAGAAAATTTGCTCTTTTACAATTGAATATGTATAGTAAAATAATCTTTTTTAAATTATGGTAACCAGATTCTAAAACAATCTAAACCGATAAATTATTTTTAAATTAGTCCTCTTTTTTCGTTTTTTAAATATAATAATAGCTTGTGTATTTTTTACTAACTATAGAGCATTTGCCATTTATTATCTTTGCAATCCCACGAACTTTACCTTTCCTATGTAGAGTGCGAAAATTAAATCGCTCACTTGATCCACAAAAATAAAAATAAAAGCAAAAATATCCCCCCAAGTACCTACACATGTGTTTTGTGGACGTGCGTGGGCCGATCAAGTGAAAAAGCATCGGATCGGCCAAGGGTATATCATGGGTTGATATATGTTTATGTTGATGTGTGCCCGTGGAGTTTATATAGCTGGCGACCTTGTTTTCGGTTTGATTTCATGTGCGTGTGGCAAACGCTTCGGTGTTTCCTGCCCCTCCGAATACCCCTAATGCTGTAGCTTAAATGGCATGTTCGCTTCTGTGTCTGTTGTGTTTTCCTTTAATTTTTTTCGGAGGCAAACGACCGATTAGAAATCGTAAGTTTCATTGTGCCCACTGGTCATTGGTTGTTGAATCGCCCTCTCTCACTTCCCTCGTCCGACTACTTCAACTTCAAAGCGGGCGCCAATTATCAATTTATGAATTGCCGCGGGCCAAATTAAAGTGGTCCATCATCATTATCATTAGTTAACTGAATTTACACCGATTTGATATACTAATAAATGTTTTTTCTCTTTTTTTCTCGTTACAGGTAAATGGAAAAATTGTTTGTTTTAAGTAAAATTTGTAGAACTTTTCCAAAAGAAATATTTCCAGTGCAAATGACCGGCACCACATAATACATATATCGTATGGATACCAGCGCACACGTGTCAATATCTGTCTGCACTCGCCTCCCTTTGCATTTGCATGCCAATTTCAGATACGAATTCTGTTATTTTTTCCGAAATTATGTGCGCAAATCGAAAAGCTTTCTAATCGCTTTTCCGCCGCCTGAGCGGAGCGTTTTTCCTCCTGAGCATTGCAGTTTGGGTCTTGGCAGCGCCTTGACATCGTCGCTTTTTATATTCGATATTTCCAATCCGTGTATACATATGAGTGTGTATATATGATGAATACGTAGACGTGGAGGTGGGTGCCTGGTGCTTTTTATTGTGACAAATATTTGGCCAGCTTTCCCACATCGACAGATTTTTACGTTGTGCGACTTTTCTTTTGGAAAATGAGTATACAAATTTTCGCATATTTCTACAGTGAGATAACGAAAAGAAAGAAATTAAAATTTAATATACTACAAATGTGTAACTTTCAATACATGTGTTTGAAAACTAAAGCAATTTGTGTAAAATAAACTTAATAAAATTGTATTATGGCATTGACCATGAACATGGTGTTCCTCAAGGATTTACGTTCCCGCCTTAAAGGATATCTGCACGTATGTATTGGGGGGTAATTGCAAAAACAAAAGTCTTGGTGTACACGTTTTTAAGTTTATGTAACAAAATGATATATATACAAAAAGCTATTTCCATTTATGGCCAAAAGTTTCCTATTGTAACGGAAAACGCCGACTAAATACACAGGAAATGTTACACAAACAAGCTATAGTTATTAATAATTACCGCAATTAAAGCTCTAATGTTTTTGTACATTCCGTTAAGCCATGGTTAATTAGCTCATTAAGGCAAAGAAGCTGATAAGCAAGTCGAGAAGACCGAACGTTCTCACTTGTTCTGCCCCTTTCTCTTTGTCTTTTCACTCTGATTTTCTGCCCACACACAAGCGGCATGCGTCAAAAAGAAATTCATAAATTTTTAACAATTTATTGAAGTTTTCTGACACCGCCTCTGCCCATTCCCCTTTGTTGTACTGCATTTTTGTGTAACTTTCTCAGACAGCAGCTGTCATTATACATGAGGAGCTTATATATCGCCTTTGTTTCGATGCAACCACACCGAATCCCGACGTATAATGAACATGTCGCTATATCGCATATTATGCTGATTATTCAAGTATGTTGTGTCAGTTTGTTTTTTTTTTGCTCCGCTATGCTAGGTTTGCATTTTCCTTTGCCTTTCTGTAATCACGTTATGCAACCTCATTTGGCTTTATTATGGTTATCAACATCAAGATGTTTTCAAGAATGCCACGCTGAAATTTCACATGTGAATAACATTTCCCAGACAAGCATTAGCCACAGTAAAAAAATTTGAGGAGTTAAGGTAAATACGAATTAAAAAAAGATATTTTCTTCAATTTGTTTGTAAACTTTTCAAATTGAATTATTCGTTTTTGATAAACATACAAAAAGTTCAAAGATGTAATTTTTGCTATCCATTTTCTGTTATATACCTAATACCTGTTTTATTATGTTAATTTTTAATATTAGAGTTCTCTGGTATCTCTTCTTTCTGTGTAATACAAAAAAAAAAACACAGTTTTAAATATACATCATACATTTTTAAATTAAGTTTAACTTTGAACAATAACCAATAACCTTAAACCAACAATAAAAACAAATTGCATACTATATGATAATCTTAAAAAGAGTATTATTATTTTGGTGAAGATCTTTTAATGCAGTTAAAAAGACCGACCCTTTCGATTTGTTTTTTCTGATTTAAAAAATTTTAAAATCATAATTCAATATAAACTAATTAGCATATTTGTGTCTATAGATAAAAAGACCGTTAAATATTATTGCATCATTAAAATTCTTTTCTTAAGGTGTAAGATACATCATACCTCTGGGAGCTTTTCATTCATTTTTCTCGGTGCCTTTGTTGATTTGCCTGATGATTCGCCTGTCTAAATAGAAGAGTTTGAAGGTGGGTCTATGGGTGGTTGGGTTGAAAAGAGTGTGGGATGACTTTTGGCACTTACAACTAGCTCGTTCGAGCTGTTTGTTTGTTGAAGTTCGCCGCGCTCTGTTGATTTCGATTTCTGGCTAATTGCCAATTAGCAGGATTGACTTAAAATCGCATTATCCTACTGGAAGGTACTTGTATTTGCAATATCGGCCCTTCGAAAGGAACTCGATATTTTGGCTTTAACAAGGTTGCGTTCGCAGCGAATTGAGTTGCGTGGTTTGAGCTTATCGACGGCGAACGAACCTGTTGCTGCTAAACGGTTGCCGTTCGTCACGATTCGTTCTTCGATTTTCCCCCTAACAAAACCACACACACCGGTGCAAATCCAGGCGTTCGTTATAGTTGGATGTTCTCAGTAACTGTTCGGCTATAGACGGGCGTAGTTAATTCCGATTTCCCGCCGGACTTCGATAGCGGTGACTCAGTTGTGTCACCTAATTATTGGTTATTAATCTGAACAAGTGTTGCAAATATTAACATAATTATCTCTCGAGTGCCAGTCATTCAAATAAGAAACTCAACAGCCTTTATTAACTGGGGACAAAATAAATAAAGAACCAAGCAGTGTGTGTGTGTGTGTGTGTGTATATAAAGTGAATCAAAATTTATGCCAACTTCCTTGTGTGTAAACAAGTGGCACTGGAATTCAAAGTTTCTTGCCAAACTTATCAGTCAACCGGGTTCTTTGATAAGAAAACGTTACGCACTCTTTTATTATTTTTCTGCCAACTCAGGGCCGCATTAACTAACAGAAGGCGGCTTAAGAAATAAGTAAAGAGCTTGAGGGTCGCAATATCTATTTAAGTTTTACAAAATAGATAATATTACAGAAAACTAAAAGTCTTTGAAACTTTGTAGATTTCATTAAAAAATAGTAGAGAAAAATCATAAAGTTTAAAAGTGAAACCTGACATTTCTTTATGAAAATTTCACTCGAATTACGAAAAAGTTTACATGGTCCCAACAAGTTTTAAAGGCATTAAAATCAATAGACGGTATTGATACAAGTTTAATGAATAACGATTCAAGACATTCGTTAATAAAAGTATCTACCAAATTTAACCATTCTTTTGTTGCTATGAATTTAAAAATATTTATAATGAGTTTCTCATAAACAATTGTTTATAAAAAGTTGTTTACTCTGTACCTCTCTGCACTTGCCACTTTGTTTGGGCATACATTACGCATATGTTTTGCAGAAAGTAGATTTCAAGAGGAATTGAAAATAAACACTTTAATCGATAGCCGAAATGTGTAACTTTTGTTGTCTATTGCTCACTGTGTAAATATGAACAAATCCTTTGCCCTTAAAAACCGAATTTCGTGTAAATAAAGGTGAAGAGTAATAAAACGATTAAGTTTATCTGTTTTTAAGAAAATAAAAATTGGTTTTTCGTTTCTTTTGCTGATAAGGATGAACTTGAACTTTATAAAAGAGACTCTTTAAAGACTTGCAGGTTTTTTTTGTTCACTTTTAAAATATTACTTTGATTAGTTGATGTTCCCTGGTATTCTCTTTAATTAGAAGGCATACGACTGATAAGAATAAAAACTTTTATCAGTATTTTTAGAATATAGTAACTTATTAAGTAGACTTCCATAAGTTTGCTGTTGCTAACTGACTTTCTTTTTTAAATAACTTTCGCCTATCAAAGAAATCAGCATTCTGAGCGATTTATTCGCTGAGAAAGTGTATCAGAGGCGAAGACGTTCAATTGAAATTGATCGATTAGAATTCCAATTTGCATAGTAATTGTCGTCGCTTGTTCGCTTGTTTCAAGTGACACCTTTGTCGACTTTTCCCGGGCAAGAAACGAATACTTCGAGCCGCAATGCAATGAGTGGTTATCAGACAGAAGCAATCGAGAACCGTTTAATGAGAAAGCCAAAGAAACTTGTTGAACTGAAAGAAAAAAAAAGCAGAAAAAGGCAGAGGAACCGGAGGAGGGAGGGGAAAACATTTTCTAGATAAACGGCAGTTGGAGTCGTGTGAATAAAAGTGTGTATATTTTTTTGTGGGTCAGGCTGTTCCAGCTAATTACCGTGAACTTGTCAGTGCACACAAAACGGCTGTAAAATGTCCAAAGTGAGGTAATAAACGCGACGACTTAGCCAGAAATCCGAGTGAATAATGTCCAGGCTGGTGAAGAGAATCCGCAGCATGATCAATTCAAGCAGCCACCGGGAACGCGAAGACTCCACCTCGATATCGAATTCCGAGGGTGGCGGAAGCGACAGGAAGTGCCACTCACTGCCCCGTCGGTACAGTAGGCACTCGGTCGCGCGACGATCGAACAGTGGTTTGTGGAATCGCCTAGTAACTAACGTCTTCGGTCCGGAAGATGCAGATGCAGGCTTCCTTGACGATGGCGGCAGTGTTGGTGGTTCGAAATTTTACACCGATTCAGTAAACGGTTCAAACTATGAATTATCAGGAGAAGTGAGTTTTTCTTTACTCCTGTTCTTTTCTAGATGTTGTGTTTGTGTTAATCTATTAGTTTTTGAAAGGGAGCCATCTTTAATTCGCGAAAACATTAAATGCAATGAAGAATTTGACTTACAATTTGTTATAAATAAGTATTCCTCAAAGGAAATGACAAATGTTAGTCCTTCTTAAGAAAACACAAGCATTAATATCATAAACATTGTTTATAGTAGTGTGATTATTTAAAAAAAAAAAAAGTTTCTTGTTACTTGTAAATTATTGACTCAAATGACTCTATTCTTTTTGTTCACAGGGCGAATACATAAAGCATCCCGTTCTGTACGAACTCAGTCACAAGTATGGTTTCACAGAGAATCTGCCCGAGAGCTGTATGTCCATACGGCTGGAGGAGATCAAGGAGGCGATTCGGCGCGAGATTCGCAAGGAGCTGAAGATCAAGGAGGGCGCCGAGAAGCTCCGCGAGGTGGCCAAGGATCGGCGATCCCTCAGCGACGTGGCCGTTCTTGTCAAAAAGAGCCAAAGGAAGCTGGCCGAGCTGAAGTCAGAGTTGCAGGAGCTCGAGAGCCAAATCCTTCTTACATCGGCCAACACTGCCGTCAATAGCAATGGACAAGGTAAATACATATATATTTTCCGTAAAGATTGGGCAACTATTTCCTAGCGTTGTCTCGCTTTTCGTTTTGAAAATCCATTAAGGCCTTGCTTTCGAAAAGCCAATCATAAACTGTTGCAATTATACGAGACCAAAGTTGAGCATATTTTCATGCAACAAGTTTTGTGGGCAACTGTAACGAGACAAGTGTTTTCCCAATAAAAACGAAGGGCGCGCCCAGAGGGAGGAACCACTAACGAAGCTACAACCAAAACAAAGTATAAAGAAAAGTTTGGGAGTACAATAATGTTGAAACACTTGTTTACCAGAAGAGGTTTTTAAGGTTATGTTTGGAATTTTTTTTGCTAATTGAATTTGCTTGATTTATGTTTACATGTTATGTATTAAGCATCTTGAAGTTTAATATATATATATTTTTTTTTTTTGAAATTTCTTTTAAAAATTAGTTCCACCTATACAACAAAGTAAACATAAGTCAAGTGATATTAAAAAAAAATTGCTTTTGGTAATTATTATCTATGTACTAGTTTGTCTGAATCTATTAATTAGCCAGTTAAATAGTTAAAATAGTAAATCTAAAAATATAACCATTATAGAATTAGAAGTATTTTGTTGCAAATGACTTTCGTAGAATCCAATAGAAAAAAATGTAAGGCAAAATAAGAAAGCCTCAAAAAAATGAAAGTATCTTTTCCGAAAAGAGTGACATCAAACGAACACGATTGCTGGAGTTGCTCATTGCTTTGGGAATGGTTAAGACCGCATTTAACGAGTCTTTGTCACGCACTTGCTTTTACCACACTTTTCTTGGGCCATCACTTAATGCTTTATGGTGACGAAAAAACATTGTGATGGGTGTGAAAGATCTGATTATCGTTTTATTTATGCCCTTGTATAGTTAACAAAGCACTTTTTGATAGACTCGGCGACAAGCCGAAATGTTTTCTTCATTTTCTACTTACGAGTATTTGTGTGATCCAACCTATTGACACAACTGGCGTGAAATGTGCTACGTTCGGTTTGTTTACATTTTCAAATGGAGACAGCGCTCTGGCATTCTGTTTATCTGCTTCCGTGTTTGGCCAATCCCCCAACAGAAGCATTTGACCCAGAAGAGCCGAACCATCCACGGCTGCCTTGTGTGGCGCCAAAGTCGACTTTCCATATGTCAAGTGAATGACATGTTTGGCAGCTGTCAAAGAATGCAGCACAAATGCCGATTCTCTTTGAATACATAGATGGTGCATCAAGATCTAAACATATGTATTTTTAGTCGGTGCCAACGAACAGCCAAAAGAAATGCAAACAAACCAACACGAATTAAAAAACATTTCTTTAAAGCAATTTATTTGGCACTTTATTGATCTGCGCTGGTGTTGGCTTAAATGCTTTCTTTTTTTCAATTTGTTGAATTTTTTTATTGATCATTACTGGTTCTGGATGAAAATCGTTTGTTTTTTATTACTTTACATGTGTTAGTCAATTAGCTAAAAGTACCAAAAAACAAATCTGTAAAATACAAACTAATTAAACTTGACAAAACAAAATATTCCCATCATGGCAGTAAATTCTGAAATTAGGAATTAGAAAATTCCAAAGTCGGCATTATTATTCATTCTTGTCGAGGCATTTACAACCCTTTAGTTCACACAGTAAATAAGCTATTAGAAACTTCCTTGAGTTTATTATCAAAATTGCAATGTATACTACAAAATATGGAAATAACAAATTGTGGTTGGTAGAGAATAAGATAGAAGTAAAATAATAGCAATAAATTACCTTTCGGATCAGTTGCAAAAACTAATTTATTGCTAACATTAGGGATAGAAGGAATGGGTTTCTGAAATTTAAATTTTCAAGTAAAACAATGATTGCGTAAAACAAAACTAATGGCTTTTCATTTTTTGCAGAATCAATTACTGCATGCATTGATCCCAATGGCGGATTCGTGGTCAGCGGAGCGGTTGGCGGACTGGGCGGTGGCAATACGGCTCTCGAGGGCGGCGGACCGGCCACGGCCAACGATAAAGTGCTCGCCTCGCTGGAGAAGCAGCTGCAGATCGAGATGAAGGTGAAGACCGGAGCGGAGAACATGATCCAATCGCTGGGCATCGGATGCGACAAGAAGCTGCTGGCGGAAGCCCACCAGATGTTGGCCGACTCGAAGGCCAAGATTGAGTTTTTGCGCCTGCGCATCATTAAGGTGAAACAAAACCGCGAGCAGGCCGATCGCCTGAAGGCCTCGCGGCAGATGCTCGACGAGCACGGCCAAATGATCGGCGGGAATAACAGCAGCCAGCCGCAGAGCCTGGAGACGACGTTGGAGGAGCGGATCGAGGAGCTGCGTCATCGACTGCGGATCGAGGCAGCCGTCGTCGATGGAGCCAAAAATGTTATCCGCACGCTGCAGACGGCGAATCGAGCACCGGACAAGAAGGCGCTGCAAGAGGTGAGTCCCAGACGAATTTTTTCATATATTCTAAGGCTCTTCTTTATTTTGAGGGAATTACCGCACACTTCGTCTGTGTTTTATAAATTTTTTTTTAAGTTAATATCTTTAGAAACAACTTTTAAGTCGATTTATTTTGAAACATAATTTGTTTATAATTTTTAATCTTGTGCGAATTTAAAGAAACGTTCAAAATGCTTTACTAAAATAACAAAATACCCTACTGGTAATCCGCAAATAATCTGAAATTATGCTAATCCCAGTGTTAATTAGAGCTGGCGGATGGCCAGATACACGTAAAGCCCTGCAAGTATTTCCCCGTTTCGATGAACTCAGGTGTGTTGCCATATGGCCACACGTCGTATGATTCATATTTGATATACCCCTGCGTATACGTGATTTTTGCTAGACTTGAGGCAACGGCATGTGAAACGGGAAACGGGAAGGAGAAAAAAGCTAATTATGCGGCTGCTTGAATATTTTTCAACGCTCTCCTCTTATATGATTTCGTTTTAATTTCAAGTATTTTTGCCTTTAACCGTCGTCTCATTAATTAAATGGACGTGGAACGTCGCGTTTACTTGGGTCCAAGAAAAATGATTTGGCAAGTGTGCTCAGGGCCTGCCCTAATAATTTTGGCACAAGATTTTATGCTCTTTTGAAATTTTTCAGTTAATAGCATCTCTAAAGAAAAAATTGTTTCAAAATAAACGCAGAGACAATTTTTGAATTTCACAATGCATTACCAGTTTAAATGCGAGAGCTAATACTTGTGTTTTCTTTTTTTAATTTTTGTAATTTCCCAATGTCTTTGCGTTTCCTGTCGCGTGGCAAGTTCGCTTTTTCCCCTCTTTGTGTTTTATCTTTTCACTGATGCTCATGTGGTTTTGCGTTCGGATTCAACATAAAAACGTATACGTACAGACACTTAACTTCCGCGGCAGCTACTAGAACAATATGTTGTCCGGGCTTTGGCCTAAATATTCTATTTGCAGGCCCCATTCTCATATTTATTTGTTCAGCGTTGCGGTTGCATCTGTCAGATGCAGAAACGAGAAAGTTTTCAGTTGCAGTTCGTTTCAGAGCTTCATGAGGAATTAAAGTTTAACGAGCTAGTGAAAGATTGCTGAATTTTATTCGACTGATCCCACTGTCAGCAGTGTCTGAATTCAACTTGAAATGAATTTGATATATCAACTTACAAGTACTACAAACATGTAGAAATATCTGTCGTTGCATTATCAAAAATCGCATCTAAATGTCCCCTACTTAAGTGCCAAATAATTTCATGCATAATGCACATTTATGCATTGTTAAGTTTTATGGCAAAACAATTTTAACTATTTTTGCCATTGCGTAAATGTATCTTAGTTTTTGCGGTGCATGAAAATATCGCAGAAGTTATTATACGATCGGCTAAACAATAAACAAAAAACTTTTGCCGCTGCCCTTTTGGCCATTTTGAAGCGTTTTGCTAAACATTTTTAGAACTATGTTGCTCGCTGGCACACAAACATTAGATATATAAACAGGTCTATAAGTCTGTGCCTCCGTTTGATCGGGCAAAAACGAGAAACGTATAAAACCGTCATAAGAAACGGAGCGAAAAGTTCTCTGGCCAGCAGATGGGAAAATTTGTTGTTAGCCACCGCTTGTTGATGTGTATGCTACGCTCGCTTCTCAGCGAATTTTCCCAAGCAGCTTTTCCTCGGCGTTCAGTGCGAGTTGGATTGCCGTTGGCTACGTGTGACGCCGCCTGGTGTTTTCCGATATTTTATAATTTTTATTTTTTTTTAATTACCGCGTCTTGCGTCGCGTTCGTGTTTCTTTGTTTTCTCGGGTTTAAAAGTCTCTAAGTGTGAATAATAATAACCATAATGGAATAATCAAAGTAAACCCGTGAAAAGCACGCACGCACACTATACATATAACTGGATTAGAATGTCTGAGCCTGACATTAGCTCTCCAACATTACGCATACGCAGCGTGTGCTGCAGGTTTTCTGCGCTTATCCACCTGAAATTGCGTAATTTCACGTTTGGATTGTCCGTTCTTCTCTCGATTTCCCCAGATTTGGCTTTTGGGGTCATCTTGCAATTTTAGCGTAACGAAAAAACACAAATTTTGTTAAAAATAAAATCACATAAATTTAGAAACACAATTTTACAAAGGCTAAGAAAAACCGAAAGTGTTTTCGTTCCACCCCATCTCTTAACCCCGCGATTATAGTGTGTGTGCGTTGGCTGAATGAAGCTAAAAATACGACAAAACAAAAAAGCAAATTAATATAGTTGAAACTGCCTGTGAAGAATGTTCGGTTTAACCGAAAGAGAATATTTAATTTGAAAAATACACCAGTAAAGCATTACGGAAAATCACTTGGATCTTAAAGAATTAATTGTATAATTTAGTGTCACGTAAACATTGCACGAAATCCATGGAATCTGTTTAAAATATAAAATTCAAAGGAAACGTGCAAAACAATTATAAACAACCTGTGGAGATGTTACCGCAAATTGTTCATATAAAATTACTATAAAATGGTTAGCATTCCGGAGGCATTTTCAATCGTAACCGTTTGCTTATTATAAATATTTGACTTTTGTTCTACAATAGGAACTATCAAAACCGTTTCTTGATATTTTTAGCAAGAATATAAAGTTCGTATGTGACGTATGAACAGATATATCTATGCAGTATATATAGTGCGTGTGTGTATTTGTGTGAATATATTGATGGCACCTTGAGCCACACCATAACCACAACCGAAATGAGTTCGTTTTGCGATCGCAAGAAGTGTGCGTAGGGAGTGGGAGTCATGAGCACGCCCACGCCCACGCCCACTCCGGGGGCGGTTCTGGGCCAGCAGGTGCCACTGCCCCATGAGCTAACCGCCGAGTGGACGGTGCGAGCACATCTCACTTTTGCCCGAGCAGGTGAGCCCGTGCAAAAGGAGAGCAGTGCTCCGGAGGCGGTGCATCCGATGCGCGTTGTCTACAAGTGGTGCACGCCCTGCGAAGAACCCGAAACAGAGCAGGATGTCGACAAGGTGAGTTTGGTTGTATGAACTGATTGTTTTCATAGTTAACCAACCATATAATAACCTACAGACAGCTGCCTTCACGGGAACCAGCTTCCGTTCCACCAATTCCTCGGCCACCACAAATGCTGATTCTGCTTTTGGCAGTCCACACGCATCCAGGGCGCTTAACAAACCCTCTGTGGCCACTGAGTTGCCTGCTGCTCCTGCTGGAGTCACTGCACAAGTGTGCGGAACTCGCTGCCGGAGCACCTGCAACATCATGGTGTCCGCGGTGGCGGACTTCCTTCCCCAAGAAGCGGGAGCCGGAACTGTGAATGAACCCTTTGTGTACCACAGCAAAGTGCGAGCCCAGCAGCTGAGGGATGCCTTCTCCCAAACGAGTGACACTGAGGAGCAGCCGACAAGGAGGCGCCCAGCTTATGAGCAACGAAGGGCCACCACCGAAGCTCTGATGAATTTCGCCAGCAAGCGGCAGGCGGAGGAGGCTAACACTTATGTGGTGGGTGTTGAGTTTGTTGAGTAATAAATCCCCTGCACTTTCTAATTTCTTATTTCTAATGAAACCCCTTAGCCAACCTACTCGCCCACGCCCACGACGCCCTCGTCCACATTCAAGTCGGCTTCGATGTCAAGGATACCACCACTAGCCGGCAACTTGCAGCAGGGAGCAACTCCCAGAGTGCCCAACTTGGGGGAGAAGAAACCCCGCACTGTTCACATTGATGTCTATTGCACGGGTTCGGAGGGAGATGAGGAGGAGGAGGAGGCGGATGACGAGAGGCAAGCCGATGAGGAGGCCTCTAGCTCCTCCGATTCCGAGCTGGCTGGAAGCAAGCGCTACGAACTGGACTCGAACTCCACTCCGCAAACCGTCCTGGACAATGAACAGATGCTGCTGCGCCATCAGAGAATCTCTGGGGGCGCCATGCCCAGGCGTCTGGCTCAAAATCAGTCGAAAAATCAAGCAGAAAACCAACAAGCGGATCAATTAAATCTAGGACATGCCATTACTAAATGCAGCACCGCTGAGGAAGTATGTGAATCCAAGCAGCTGCTGTTCCGCAAACACATTGGCGATCAGCGGGCGGCCAAGTTGGCTAACCTGCGCCAGAAGTACATGCGCCAGCCCAGCGATGAGACCATCAGTAGCACGTACCCCAACTCCTCGAGATCCACGATGCCAAGGGATGCCACCTGCAGCAGCGTTTCGAGTGTCGTGGGTGGAACCGACTGTGTGGACTCCTCGTGGAAGGAAACCGATGAACTGGATACGCCGCTGGTATCCTTCGGTTTGACCAAATCCGATAGCTTTGACTACGAGAACTCGCTAGACCGCCTGCGCATTAGCCAGATGGAGCGACTTTGGTCCCGCCAGCATTCTCTGGACCAGAGTCCCGTACAAGCCCATCTGGGAGCACCATCCCCACATCCCCTGCAAACCATAACGGAGGTGCAGTCGCAGCGCAGCTCGTTCCAGCGCAGCGACACCATCCCCTCGGAATCGGATGGCTTCTCGGATGCCAATGGATTCAACACCTATCCGGGGAGGCAGTCGCAGTTGCAGCAGATCTCGCATTTCCCGCGTAATCGTCCAGGCTTCCTGCAGTTCTTTGGACCCACGGGCGGACCGAGTGGTGCGGGACAACCAACGCCGCCAGCCACGGCACCTGTTCAACCCGCTGCGGCTGCCACCACTGATCCGTTCCGCTTGCTCCATCCGAGCTACCGTTGGAAGAGCGAGGCACGCGATAACCTGAGCGTGCAGGTGGCTTCCGGATCACCCTCCTCGGAGCGCAGTTCCCCGCAACTATTGTCCGCTGCAACCACAGTGGTCCGTTGCGGCAGTGAGGCGCCACCGAGCACCACGTCAGCCAGTACTTTCGGCACCACAGTGACGCCTTCGCCTTTGCCAGTGCGACGTTTTGAAATATCACGCGACAGCCCAAGTCTCGCAAGTGAGGCCTCCACTTCCGTTTCCGGTTACACCCACGAGCATTTGGAGAAGGCTCGCCGCTTTGGCAACGTGGTGGCCATGAGGAAACCCGGCCATCATGTGGGTCCCACCAAGAATCCGAATTGCCAATGCGAAAGCTGCCAGCGTTGGCTTGCCGAAAGGTTCCAGCTTCGAGGCAGAGCCTTCTCCCTGGGCGAGAAGCCCTTGATCAGGCGACAGTAGTAATATGAAGTTGGACTTACTCTTCTTTATCTAAGACTTGCATTTAACACACTGCTTTTGAAATTGCCACGCTCCCCATTAACCCAGACCCTTATCCCGAACCCAGAACCAAATTACTTTCGATTAGTTGTAAGCCAAGTAAGCGAATGTTCCTCACACAAAACAGAATTTGTGCGCTGAATCAGTTTAATGTTGTAATTAAATAAAACAATAGTTTTAAATATTAATGTATGTTTTATTTTGGTGGTTGTAATATTATTTGTATTATGTGATTACAAGAAACGAATAATTTTGATTATAGATCACTTAAAAGTTGTTTTATTAAGGATTTAATATTAATTTATTTATGACATTCTATTTTTAGTTGGTTTTTAAATGAATGAATCATAAAGAATCGGCAGCACATTTTGCGAAAAAACATGTGGGTTTTGCTCCAAGCACTTATGGTCATTATTTATAAGGCAAATATTTCACAAAAAGTTTAGACTTTTAGTAGAAATGCAAAAAATTTGTAATGATGAGTAGAGAGAAAGCTAGGATTAAGCTCTATTACTCCTCTGAAATAAAGACTAATTCGCTTTGTTTTAAAACCAGGCCCATGGACGTTTGTCGGAGTCGTCGCGAAAACTTGATCTCTTGCGGTACTCCCTGGAGCTGCGTCGCCAGGAGCTGCCCGTCGATTCGCCCGCCGCCCAGGTATTAAAAACGGAGCTGCAGATCGTGCAGCAGTCGACGTCCCCAGCTCCCGTCACCTACACTTCACTGCAGACCGGTCAGGGAGGATTACTAGGTGGAAAGCCCTACCAATCGGTGTCCTCGCTGGGACGCTGCGCCAGTGTGACCGGGAAACTAGAGGTTCGCCTGCTGGGCTGCCAGGATCTGCTGGAGGATGTGCCGGGCAGGTCGCGAAGGGACAAGGACAACAACTCGAGCCCAGGCGATCTGAGGAGCTTCGTCAAGGGCGTCACCTCGCGCAGCAGCTCGAAGAGCTATTCGGTGAAGGACGAGACCTCCCTGGAGATCATGGCGGCCATCAAGCTGGACAACATTACCGTGGGCCAGACCTCGTGGAAGCCGTGTTCGCAGCAGGCCTGGGATCAGCGCTTCTCCATCGATCTAGACCGCTCGCGTGAGCTGGAGATTGGAGTTTACTGGCGCGACTGGCGGTCTCTGTGCGCCGTGAAGGTGTTGCGTCTGGAGGAGTTCATCGACGATGTGCGACACGGCATGGCCCTGCAGTTGGAGCCGCAGGGCCTGCTGTTTGCGGAGGTCAAGTTCTTGAACCCCATGATTTCGCAAAAGCCCAAGCTGCGCCGCCAGCGCATGATCTTCAACAGGCAGCAGGCGAAGAACATCTCGCGTGCCAAGCAGATGAACATCAATGTGGCCACCTGGGGCCGTCTGCTCAAGCGGAATGCTCCGAATCACGTGCACTTGGGATCTGTTGGCTCTGGATCTGCAGTACCAAGTGCCTCTCCCATGGCGGTTAGCGGGTCGCGGGACTCGGAGTCCCCCATTTCGAGGACGCCCTCGTCCGATGCGCTGGTTGAGCCGGAGCCATATACTCCGGGCGAACAGGCCCAGAATCTGGAGTTCGACCCGGACGCCGGAATGCACGAACACGTAGAGACACCGGGTGAATACCCGGATCCGGCGGCCAGTGGTCTGAGCGGAATGCGTCCCCTGTCCATGCACATGCAGGGAATCAGTGTCCTGCCACCGGAATCGCCGCCCGTTGCCACAGCAGCCACTGGAAGGCCCAACACGCTCAGTTTACAGATGCCGGGAGCCGGCAAGGGACAGGTGATCCAGGGCGGTCGCACTGCAGCACCCACAACGGCGCCTCCACCACCACCCGTGCTCAAGTCAACGTCCACCACTCCGATCCTGGACCAGGAGGTAAGTTGTGCACCTATTTTACCAAGCGATCCGTGTACAGTTGAATAGTCAGTACTGGACCCTGTATAAAGATCTGCGTATGTACTTAGCTGTGTACCCGTAGCTGGTTTGATCGTTGTGCCTGCCACCTGCTCCTCCGCCCACTCTCTCATGTATCTACTCACGCACACACACACACTCAATCTGTACAGCCATCACATTTGGGCATTTGGTTTCGGTTTTGGTAGCATATCACTCTAATCTGTGCATTTGGAAAGGCAGCCAAACTCCATGCAGAACCATCATCGATCGCAGGAAATGACAAAGAAGCCAAAAAACATTGAATTTCAAGGCTTGGAAATCGATTGCTTGTGTTTTTTTTTTTTTATTACTATGACCTTTCGTATAAGCCTTTAATGAATCTTTAACACTTGAACTTAATTGAATCCCGGATCAGGAGAATGAATCTACAAAATTTTACAAAGTAAAAAAACATATTAAATATTTTAATTTAAACTCCATGCAAAATGATAGAAATCCATTTGAAAATAAAAAAATCTCACAGGAAATTTAAATTAAAATTGTGATATGCATCTCTGAATCATAAAATCAATTTACAATTTTACAAAAACTCTTGTTTTTATATTTTTAAAAGTCATAATAGATTTTGAAAACCAACTGAGCAAGGTGATTTTATAATCTCGCTTAACATATTCCGGAAATTAGATTAGACTCAGGCAATCTTTTGCCATCTCCGCCTTTAACTTTTACCCTTTAACGTCATCCCATCAACGTCATTTCTTTTAGCTTTCTTCTACCCCTTCTCTTTCTTTTGAGAAAAATGCTTATTTTTCCCAAGCTAGTATCCTTTCCACCTCTTCATCTGTCTATATCCTTTGCATTCCGCTTTGAATGGCCCGCCGTCATCCTTCTCTCTCTTTTCCTGTCTCTGTGTGTTTGTGTGCCCGTCTCGGTTTCCGTTTCCGTTTCCGTTTCCGTTTTCGTTTTCGTTTCGTCATGATTTCGTTAATCGCCGACAGCTGCAGGATGCCCTGCAAGAATTCGATTTCCTATCGGACCTGGACTCGCGTCCTACCACGCTGCGTCGCCTGCTGAAGGAGCAGCACATGTCGCTCGATCCGAGTGCGCTGGAGAACCTGCTGCTGCAACAGCAGCAGTCCGAGCAGCAGGCGCTGCAGCAGCGCCAGCGCCAGGAGCAGCTGCGTCTGCAGCAGTTCCAGGAGGCGCAGCGTCAGGCGATCCTGGATCTGTGCGAGAAACAGAGAGAGCCAGCGGAGAAGCAGCAGCCACCCGCCTTTGTCCACCCAACGCCGCTTGCCAATCAGATCATGCCAAACCAATGCGCCCGCCCCAGCCAAAGCCAAAGCCCAAACCACAACCAATTTCAGTTGCAGCAGTTGCAGCAGCAGCAGACACAACCCGCCCAAAAGACCACGATTCCCGAACCCGTTTCCGCTGTGGAACAGCAGCTGCACCGTCCTGTCTTGATCCTGCCACCAGTGGTGCTCCTCGGTGGGCGGGAGGAGGACCGGTCGGTGCCGCCATCGCCACTAGTCGAGTATCCCGAGGACGATGACGAGTATCTGTACCGGGGCAGCAGCGAAAACCTGGCCAACCGGCCACACTCCAGCCACAGTTCCAGTGCCGGCGATCGTTTCTGTGTGGAGGTTAGGAGGTTTTTCATTTCCTGGTTTGGTTTCCGGTTCAATATTCTGTTCTCGAAGTCTGATTTTTACTTCCTTTTCAATTATGCTTTCACTAACCCTAATTTTCTTTTGATTTTCTCACATCTTTTGTTTGTGTTCTTGACACGCGTTGGGTTATTTGTTTCCTCCTTTTAAATGTCTGTGTGTGTGTTTCTGGTTCGGCTTTGTTTGTCAAGACAACCTCTGCGAAGCCCCAAAACTTGTGTTAAAACATTTGATTCATAAACACACACATACGCACTGTATTCAAATCGCATTCACAAGCACCGAAAAGACTAACATAATCTTAGTAGAACTAACTAAAAGTTGAGCTTTGAATGTGGCTAACAGTTTGCATAGCACTCGTTAAAAATAAAAAACTTTGTAGTTAAAAGTAGATAACAAATCTAGAACTTAGCAATGCAATTAAATAATAGTTTAGTATTTCAATTGATCTTTTATAATACGCATCTTTGATGGCATAAATGTAACATGCACAGCTTAGTTAAATAGTTCCTTAACCCCTTTATTATAATCTATTATTATGTTGCAAAGCCAAACAACTTGAGAGCTTTAAATATTCTCTTAAATTCATTATTCCCATTTCTTTTTATTTAATATACAATTTCGATTGGGCCGTGCCAAAGAGATATAATCGAATCGAAATGAAAGCTAAAAGTGACAATTTTAAACTCTTTAAATAGACGCGCTTCTGGCGAATGACAACGGAAAGATCAGAGGAAAGAACCGGGGATATTCTTTGGGGGAACGGGGTCCCGAAAGTGCGCCGCTTCACGTGCCAATGGTCGGGAAATGTTTTAATTTTTGTCACCCACACCAAGCCCTCGTTTTGCCCGCCCCCGTCCCCGTCCCCGCCCCCTCACGTTGCAACGTCAGCGTTCCACATTTCCATTTTCATCTAAGATGTTTGTCCCTGTGTTCGCTTACCTTTGTATCTATGTGTCCAAGCTACATATGTACTCATCGTTATGTGCGCTGCGCTGTTGTCACATTTTCCTTTTGGCGGCTGGTAATTTTTAGACCCAAAACAACGACGCAAATGCTTGGCCTCTGGTCATGACTTTGGCACTTGTTTGCCTTCAGTTGGCCGGCGCGGTTTTAGCCATCTCGCCAAGTATCGTATCGGTATCGATCGAAATGTAGGAACGTCATGATAGTGCCAACTTTCCATGCGCTCGGCCAGGTCTTGAGGCAGATGTTTGCGGTCCAACTCCAGCAGCAACAGCAGCACACCCATAATCATCTTCTTGATTTGTCCCCCTCGCGAACCATCAACAAACTGTTACTGTGTCCCTGCGCATCCAATCCTGTTCCACCCGCTGTATGTGTGTTCTTTCTTGGGCTCAACCCAATCGCCCAGATCAATCAATCAACCTATGAAGAACCATCCTCTTGCAGGCCCGTATTAGTCTTGTACATATTACCCTCGAACCGGTCAATGCCAGCCGGACGACCAGCTGCCTGATCGAGGAGGTGGCCGAGCCGGACGTTCAGCCGGAGATCAAGCCAGTGGCAGTCGAAGAGCAGTCTAGAAAATTATCCCTAGCTTGTGTCGAAAGCATTCTCCTCGAGACAGTTGAAAAGTTAGAAACAGAAGACCAAGTCCCGCAGGTAACAAGCAGCAGGATGCAAACTAAACAGATTACCAAGCTCTCAAGTTGTAGCCACTAATAGCTTTGTTCCCCAATCCGTTACTCCGTTAACAACGACTTAAGTTGAGTCTCTTGTATGCCTTAGGTTATACCACAGTTGGGCAAGCTCTTCGTGGGCGGCAACCAGCAGCAGTATGTGCAGCAGTCGTCCCCCATCATCCAAGAGCCACCCACTCCGACTATCTACGGGAACAGTGCGGCCGCTGGTGCTCCGCAATTCCCGCAGCCCGCTCAGCGGCAGGAGAAGCAGCAGCCACCGCAGCAACAGCCCATCTACGCCAACCAGTACGAGCTGAATGTGGCCAAGGCGGCAGCGGCGGCGTCAGTTTACTCACCCAGCTCCTCCGCCAACAGCAACTCCAATCAGCAGCAGCAGCAGCAGCGCAGGAATGTGGCCCGAGGTCTCCAGTATCGCGAATCCGGTGGACTCGAAACAGGCAGAGTTGGAAAGCAGCCCGCCGGCATGCTGTCGATGGACAACTTCCGTTTGCTGAGCGTCCTGGGACGCGGGCACTTTGGCAAGGTTATTCTGTCGCAGCTGAAGAGCAACAACCAGTACTACGCCATCAAGGCGCTCAAGAAGGGCGATATTATCGCTCGGGACGAGGTGGAGTCGCTGCTCAGCGAGAAGCGCATCTTCGAGGTGGCCAACGCCATGCGCCATCCCTTCTTAGTCAACTTGTATTCCTGCTTCCAGACTGATGTAAGTCGAAGGCTTTGTTGCACTTTCCTTTTTTTTAATGCATTTACTTATCCCCTTTGTTGTTTTCTCCTCAGCAACACGTTTGCTTTGTGATGGAGTACGCCGCTGGCGGAGATTTGATGATGCACATCCACACGGACGTGTTTTTGGAGCCGAGAGCCGTGTTCTATGCCGCATGTGTGGTTCTAGGCCTCCAGTATCTACACGAGAATAAAATAATCTATCGGGATCTTAAGCTAGACAACCTGTTGTTGGACACGGATGGTTATGTGAAGATTGCCGACTTTGGCCTGTGCAAGGAGGGCATGGGCTTCGGCGATCGCACTGGCACTTTCTGTGGCACGCCAGAGTTTCTGGCTCCCGAAGTGCTCACGGAAACATCTTACACACGAGCTGTGGATTGGTGGGGTTTGGGTGTGCTGATTTTCGAGATGTTGGTTGGTGAGGTGAGTCGAAAATAGAGATTTACAATAGACCTACGCATAACTGAATCATTTTTTAGTCTCCGTTCCCTGGTGACGATGAGGAAGAGGTTTTTGATTCAATTGTCAACGATGAGGTGCGCTATCCGCGCTTCCTTTCACTCGAGGCCATAGCCGTGATGCGCAGGGTAAGTGAATAGAAACATTATCTTCTTAAAACATAACATAACATGTCGATCAACTTGCAGCTACTGCGCAAGAATCCAGAGCGACGTTTGGGATCTTCGGAGCGCGATGCGGAGGATGTTAAGAAACAGGCATTCTTCCGTTCGATTGTGTGGGATGATTTGCTCCTGCGCAAGGTCAAGCCACCATTTGTACCGACCATTGTAAGCTGAAATACGGAATTTCATCCAACATTCGATATACAAATATTATTCTTCTATGCAGAACCACCTGGAGGATGTCTCCAACTTTGACGAAGAATTCACGTCGGAAAAGGCGCAGTTGACGCCGCCGAAGGAGCCGCGACACCTGTCCGAGGACGAGCAAGTGCTTTTCCAGGACTTTTCATACACGGCCGAATGGTGTTAGGCACTCGTTGTTAGTTCAAGGGTTCACCAATGGGCCTAGCCCGATCGTTATAGCCTTTGCCTTATGCTTTTACTTGTGTACGTAGTTGGTTTCGAGTGATTTTACTTGGTTCAGTCGATGTCAGTTTATTATTTATTCGTGAGACATCATCATGATCATGCAGATAAAGGACATATATATTTATAAACAATATCTATATAGAAAATATATCTATTAATGAGAAAACTGTTGAGTGTTGCTCACTGGCCGAGAGACCAACATAAACCAAATTACCTAGTTGTCCACTTTGTGGCAAAGCAATCGCATTTGTCAATCATCAATCCAGCCAGAATCCTCCCACATTGTCGTATCATTGTACAGAAAACAGAGTTGTTTCCTTTTCCTGACACTAGAGCACATTGAATAGTCTGACAAAGCCCTAGGAAAGCCTTAACCGCAAAGTTGTATTTTTGGACATTTTTTGTAGGACCGGATCTAAATAGATTTTATAGATGAGATATATGTTTACACCCCAAAGCAACCAATGCAACCTATTTTCATAGTCGATATACGGTTCTAGTGTTAGGAAAAAACTCGTATATTACATTAAGAGAACCACAAACAGTATCAGCCAAGGCAGTTACACATGATGATAAGATTATTGTTTCCAGTATCAATGCTTTAGTGTGTCCTAAATAACTTATTCAACTAGGCATACGTGAAGTCAATAATGGATTGAAAGAGGATATATGAAAATTGTTTAACCGGAAATTCACAAATGAAGTGCAAACTTTATGAAAGTGCGATAATGAGGAAACCTCTTGCAGTAGGAACTCATCTTTAGGGCATATTTTTACATATTTTGTTAAATCCATCATTGACTTTGCGAGTTCCAAGTTTACTAAATTTTATAATTTACAACGAACTCTCTAAGGCATTATTTCTGGAAACAATCATCTTAGCATCATTAGTAAAAGGCTTGGTTGAATCTGGTTTGTTTGCATCATTGGGCACCCAACGTTCGTCCATTGCCTTCGCCACATTAGCGCTGCGACCGGTTGGATCGACGTTTTTGTCATTTTCATCGATTAGCTGCTGCGGATGAAGATCATCCATGGCAACAAGCTTTCTCCCATCTTCGACGGTCTTTTGACACGTCTCTTCCGCATGACTTTCGCTCTTTTCGTTGCTGAACTGGACATAACGTCAGATCCGTTCAGGCTTTTGTAAATAGGTAATTATTATTAGTATAGTAAAGTGAAAAAAAGTAAAATATTTACAACTTTAACATGTAAGCTGTGTAAATTGCCTTGCGCTTTTTATCAACTCCCCAGCCCATTGCCCGAGTTGTGTTATAATTTTAACATATTTTTTACGTCATATACAAAAGCGAACATTTGTTATTTATTATTATTATACCTACTATACAAGAAACTGTATTGCTTTGAGCATTTTTATTTGACGTTAGATTGATGATTGTAAGCGATTTGTTTGTATGTGCGGTATGCTTTAAACCAGATAGGAGGATCAAAACAAAATACCGCTCGACGGAATGTCTTGAAAATCCGGTTGATAGATGGCGTACAATCCGGAATGCTTTTTTTTTAAGATCTATGCTATATTTAATGTAACTTTTTAGTTGTATTTAAGCTTGTAATAATCGATTATTGAAACGTATTCTAAGCTACCAATGTATGAAATAATTATTGATAATAACGATTATTATAACGATTATGCACCCCTCATGCGAATCGAAACGAGTATAAACAATGCAGATCTTCTATTGTCATTTTTATTATGATTATACCCACGTTTTGTTGCTATAATCGATTTCATTTTAAATATGTCAAATCGAATTGGTCAGCATCCAGTCACTTTGTTTAGCTTCAAGTTGTGACTGTAATTTATATTTATGATATGATTTTAAATAAATGTATCTATCGCTATTACTCAAATCAAGTTTTTGTTGGGAAGCTTTTCGCAGAGACCTTCGTTAATTTGGTAATATAAAATATTTGCTGTGTTGTCTACGATGGCCAGGAATAGAGTTCTGTTTGGAAATATATGAAGTTAGCAAAACTGACTTTACATCATTAACTTTTGAAACTCACATATTTTTCAGTTTTTCCTGCAAAGCTTCCAGAATTCTAAAGTCAACTTCCTTTGTGTGAAGAATAGGTAGGTAAGCTTTGTTATTATTATTTAAATAAAACACTTTTAGATTGTCATCAAAGTTTGGTTGTAAATCGAAGTCCGTTTCTAAAAAAAATTTGAAGTAAGATTATTAATTTAAAAACGAATCATGCAGTATTTACCATTTTTCAAGTCCTGGTAAATTTGAAAACCCAAAGCAGCGGTCAAGTCATCAGGGCATACAGTTTGAAAGTCTGTGTATTCCAACTGGGAAGTAAACATACTAATTACAGTTTAAGTTGAACCGGCGCTGGGCGATTGTTTACCATGGCTGAAACACGATTGAACAATTTAGTTTTAACGTAGTCCTTGTTTTGTTGATTTTTTAGGAGATGTCAGTTAATTTTTTATCACTTTTATTGTTATTTAAAAAAAAATTAACTTAATTTCAGCTGGAACTTTTCATTTCTCCCACAAATTCTGAACAGCTGTTGTAAAGGGTTGTCACCTTTAAACAAAACTAATAAAGGGTTTTGGAGTGTTGCAAAGTCAAAAAATGTTTGAAAGTTGGCGCACATTTTGTGCGCCTTTGTAAAGATCTAGAAATATTATAAACTTAAATTTATTTCACTTACTAGGAACTGAAGCTAAGCACTTAAACATATAGTGTACCATCTTAATGCTAAAACCTTTAAAAATTATAAATTGACTATCTGCTAAAAGCGCCATCAAAGCATAATCTTTGTATGCAGACATTGTCTTTGTCTAGACAAACTGGCAGGACAACTTGGGTCCTTGACAGGCAGAAACGCCCAACTCCCAGGATCCACAACTCCAAACTCCGAAAACGAAGACAAGAAAGGGGCAACAAATTATGCTAAGTAGATGCAGTTGGTCGGAGAAAGGGGCCGCTGGATATGCATGCAGAGCAGTTCTCAAGGCACTTTCCACAGCTTCCCCAGTGCCTCCCCGTCTAGCGGCTGTGGGTCCAAGTGATGAGGGTTTGGCAGCCGCATCCCAGGGATTCCCACATGTGCATGCATATCAATGGGCGTCTGCGATAAGCAACTTATGCTTACTGAAATATGGAGAAAAGTCACTTTACAAACCCATGTAAACTACAGTGGAACTCCTTAAAAAAGTGATTTAAAAATAAAAAGACAATACTTTAATGTTATATATATTTTTTAAGCGACTTACATTTAGTTAAAGAGTAATATAAGCCGAATATTATTGTAATATTAAAAAGTGTCTCCTTGTTATTAAAAAAAATATTATTTAATAAAAATATTACACCATATGCATTTCAAAATATGGTGTTGTAAGAAAATAATTTTGTTCGAAAACTTGTGCTTTCCTATCAAGTTCCGACTGTATATTGGAGTTTGGGGCGAACTACAGCCAGGATGCCAAGGATATTCAATTAGGCTGCTCGATAGGTGGGCCGTATGTACCTGCAAATCGATGCGAGGGAGCAAAGTTTGCTGCTACTCCGGCCAAACCGAAGCAAGCGCAAACTGGCAACATAAACCAGATGTTGCGGTCGATGGCCATTATGGAACTTGTCAATGCCAGTTGGCCAGAAGCAGCGGGAAGGGGCCAGTCATCCAAGGCAATTACACAGCGACGACAAGGACACCGAAGGCAGTTGCCACAATAACACACACTCTCCCCGCTGTGCGTGAGGTTACTTAATGCTGTTTACTGGCCAAAGTTCGTCCTGGCCATTGGCCACCGGCCGGAACTTGCTTGAGCCCGGGACTTGGCCACAATATTATTTGCACTGGCTGGGTTTTATTCTCGCCATAACCATTGCTCCCCGGCAAATGGCCCATTGGGGCATTTATGGCCAAGTTGCATGCGTCCTGGGCTCTGTTCACCGCCATTTTCATTCAATTGCTATATCTGTTGGCTTATCGGTGTGGTGGTCTTTAATTAAAAATACTCCCTTAAGCTAGTAATGTTACATTTAGCTTTGAGTAAAAAAATAGAAACAATAACTCACCTGTATCTTTTCAACATTACGTTTTTATAATGCAAGTTGAAAGAGAAAAACTTAAAAATTAAATGAACATAGTTGAACAACATATCTGAAACATTTTTAAAGGTATATACCTAGGGTAGCATTTATTTTTAAATTTGTTGAATCACAATTTTCAGTTTGTTTTATTGATATTTATTTATATAAACAGTACCTATTTCAAAGTTTTTCTGTGCTAATCAATGTTAAATGTTGTTTATATTGAAAACAACTTTTATGAGTTAGACAACAAAAGTTATGACTACGCTTATATATTTGTTATTATTATTTTTCATATAAAAAATAATAAATTCGGCTTAATAAAGCACACTGTGTATTTAACCAATATTCACCTTATTTTTTTGGTGAAAATTTGTTTCGTTAACCCGTCCCCTGTCGGGAAAGCGTTGCTGCCGGAAAACCTTGAAATCCCCTGCCGGGAGTATTCACTGTGTGGGGCATTTGATCAGCCATCAGCGGGCCATTGTTGCGGCTCGTTGCTGCCACTTAACGTACTTGCCGCACTTTCGCCTCGCTCTCCACCTGTTTTTCTTGCACTGACCTCTGACCACTGGCGGCGGATGCAGGGGATGGCTTCGATGGCTTCTATAGGAGCCAGCGTGGGAGTTTTAATTGACCAAACTGCCACTGCACCTGGGGGATCAATTGAGATTTATTGTTCGGTCGTGTCAGTTGTGTTTGGATTTTACTCTGCGACTGCCCTCTGCGCAGTGCCAAGCAATTATCCTGCTGCCAATGGTAAGCAATTAGACAGTTATTTAATTTGCAGCGGGAATTTCCATCTGGCACTTCTGATTCGCCCACTGACCGACCCGGGCTCGTTAAGCATTTTGGGCAAACAGACCGACAGCTGCGGTAAACTTTGGCCAGCAGAAAATGCCGGCTAATGTCATTTGCAATTCAATGCGAATATGCCCTAATTACAAACGAAAAGTGGAGAAGCTGCCAGCAACTTTTTGCCACCACAATTTTCCTTCAGAATGATGAGCAGGAATTTTGTAAGCCAAATATTTGTATCGAAACTGGGACTCCCCCAAATAATTTGTAGCTGCGATTTTCCCAGATTAAATTCGTGTTGGCCCCGGTTTAATGACATTTTGAGCGTCTTAATGACTTAATGGTCTTTCGGTCGTCAAAACGCTTTTGCCGCATCATTGGCAATGCAATTAACTCGAGCATTTGCTGGTTGCCGGTTTTTTGTGTGCCAAGTGTCCTGTGGTAATTAGTTGGCAACTTTCGCGCTGCCTTTTCCGTTTGTCTGCGGGAGTCCTGTAATGGTTTTTAGCCTCCGACTGCGCGCGAAAATTCATTAAAACTCGATAATTGCATGACAAGACAAGATCCCAGAACTTGGCCATCGAGTGCGAATCCTTGTTTACTCCTTGGCTCAGTATCTGGCAAATGGCGTGAAAAAGCAATTGATTTACTTGCAATTGATAATTGTTTGTTGTTCGGTGCACTGAGAGATCTATAGTTAGGTATAATTAAAAATTGGCTTAAAAAATTAATATTGAAGTTTTCATTTTCCTTTACGTTTTGATGCTTTGAATCGTTTCAACTATTGTTAAATATTGAAGTAAACTGTTAACAAATGTGATTTCCTGATTGAAAACTATTAAAACAATTCTGTTACTGTAAAGAATAAATGTTGAAAGTCTTAGCTCTGAATAAAGGTTAAAATGTACTTGTGTGTTACTAAGACAATGATAGTGATTATAATTTATAAGCTTGAAAACTCGAGTGAAACAATGCAAAATAAATTGAAATAGCTCTTTTGTTTGTTGCATCTTTTACATTTGAATACTATTCAAATCTAAGCAACTGACTTATCGAAAACAACTTACATATTATCTTTCCTAAAGCTGCGACCAAGTCAGGAGCACGTTTGTACTTTCATTTGCGCCCAGGCAAAATATTACTTATTAGCCTTCGGCTTGTCAGTAACGAATCGAAGTAGCAGAAATGTAATTTCAGCCTGCGGTTGTAGGACGGCAAATTGAATTTTGCTGTAGAGGCGGCCCTTCCTGAAGGCAGGATAAACATGCTAAACGTATAAATTTTCAGCCTGATTGCATTCCAAACTTTGGGTGGGCCAGGGAAGCTATGCCAGAAATTATACACAAAAGATAATGCTGCTGCACAATTGGATTTCCAGCTGAGCAGGGAGAATGCAGCACACAAACATTCATTTTCCACTCGACTTGAGCTGAGCGCGTTTCGCATTTCAGCAAAATTTCAATGCGACAGACAACAGAGACCCAGACAGCATTGTTACGCTTTTGGCCAGGACCTTAACTTGAACGTTCAATGAGTGACATTTATCCTGCGAGGCAACCAGGCAGCATTGTTGGGGCATTCATTTGCGTAATTAGTGGCCAAGTGGCATCCGCAGCCTGGTTGCCAGTTGGCATTTAGCTCCGGCCGCAGCACAAGTGCTTTGAAATCACCGCATCTGCTGCTTGATTATTGGCCGAAAGGAAAAGGAAAAGGCCAGCAGACAGCGGACGTCAGCACAATTGATAGCATACTTCTCCGGGCAGAAGCAGGTGAAGTGGAGAACGATTGAGATCCTGGTCGCTCTATTGCAGTTCTTACCCCACTCCCTAGCCGCAATTAAGCTTTTCCTACTAGAAATAGTTGCTGTAATGATTTTTTGTAAAGTGAAATAGTTAACAAATTTAAAAAAAAAACAATTCTACAAATAAAACATTATTTGTTTAAATAGTCAACTAAAATGTTGATTTAAGCTTTGATTTAGTTAATAAGCTTGTCTTTTTTTATTAAATTATATTGCATTCTTATATAATTTGTAAAGTTTTTGTTAGTTTAATTTAAGCTTCTTTGTTTCAAATTGTTATTTGGTAGTACGTTTATAAGCTTCAATACAAACTTATAGAGCACAAATTAAAATAGTTTTCAGAAAAAGCGAGGTGCTTGACACTACCTCCCCTTCATTACTTAATTCGGTTCTATGGTCTCGGAATAAAATTGTAATTGATTTGCTGTGATTGATTCACTGCCAGAGCAAAAAACTTATCTGGCGGCATTAGGGAAGTATAATTAAATTAGTTTTAAACTGGAGAGTAACTTAATCAACGTGGCAAGCAAGCGGAAAACTTCATTTGTAGCTACCTGCTCGATGATGAGGAGGGAGACGGGAGAAGAGGTGGGAAAAAGGAAAGCTACGTGAGAGTTACAAGGGCACGCACACCAGCACACGGAAAAGCGAAAGCGACAAGAGTGAGGAAAAGCGGAAAAGAGGAAAAACAGCAACAGCAACTAAGCAAAACATGGGCCAAACCAAAACAAAAACACACGATTTGCCGGCAAAATGCACGTGACATCCTTAGAGGAGTTTCGTCGGGTAAGATCCTTCGTCGAGTGCCGAATGCAACTCAACGAAGAGCAACCGAAGCTGCGCAGAATCCAACGAGCGGTATAAAAGCGAGACGCTCGCAGAACTCGGAGCATTTGATTGTCGTCACTCGCAAGGAGAGGTTCCCAACTTGAAACCAGTGCAAAACCGCTAAGGACTGAAAATAAAAGTGAAACTTTAAAGCCAAAAACCACACACACGCACACACACATTGCATACAGTCCTGTGCGAGTGTGGGTGACTGTTTGGCAGTGTTGAGAACTCGTGTTTGTGTGACTTGGCCAAGTGGATTTCTATTTTTTGCTCCATTGAAAGCCAGCTCGTGAAGTGCAGTGATATTATATATATTTTACTGGCGAACACTTTCCAAATCTCGAACAAAATAAACGCCGAAACTCTGGCAATTGCATTCTGATCCTTGGACATGTGGAGCAGGCAGCGTATGCGCCATAAGCCGCTTTGGGCCCTAATATCCTTGACCGTTTTGCTGCTGGTCTTGGACAAAAGCAATGCCAACACGGAGCCCGTTGAGACCAGCACCACATCCGAGCCAGGTGAGTTCTAATTGCTCTGACCACGTGTGCTTCCGTTTGACCTTCGCTCGCTGGGCTCGCAAAAATAGTAAATAAATTATGACGCGGCTCAAACTCAAACTCGGCCACCCCGATGGCCAGGCACTTTATTAAATGGCTTTCCATGCCTTCGCCGCGATTATCACACACGCACAGAGCCGTGAAACAAAATAAATCCGAAAGAAAAGCAGAACCGGAGTAGAAGTGAAGGCGAGCCAGGAAGGGAAACTGCAGAGCGCAAGAGCAAATAACTGGCAGCAAATGAAATATTTCACGGCATCTGCGGCACAAAGGCAATCAAAGCGGGCCGAAAACCCGTGGGCAACCTTAATCCCAATCAGAATCAACAAACAAGCAAGGGCACCGCCAAAAAGGGCCACTGAGGGAAAAGCCTTTTCAAAAAATCATCACTCAAATTATGTTTCTCATGTGTTTCAATTCTGAAAATGTAACTGCGCGAAATGTTTTCTTTAAAGAAACAATTTAAACAGAAAAATGATGAAAAAATAGGAGAACGTTTTAACTTTAAATAAGTTTTGATCATTTTTGTACTGGTGAACATGAGCTATCCAATTTGGCTTTTGAGTTTTTATTTTTTATGTTAACTATTAGAATGTGTCACGTATAGAGCAACTTATTTCAATTACTGCAAACAATTTGATGGATAGATAAAAAATAGTTTTTTAAAAACCCAATTTTTTTTGGAAAAGTGATTTATATTCGGGTAAAATATTTTTATTAAGAGTACATTTTCAATCATCTCATCACAGCGAGGCATGCTGGTTTTCGAGGTGAAACTTCGGAAACCTAACATTTTTTCAGTGCAAACAAAAAAACGTAGAACAAATGAAAAGGTAGCTCGGGCAAAGGCAATTGCACGAAAGCTCGTAATGAAGTATGGCAGGCCGTCTGAGGCTGGTAATAGAAATTAATAGCGTCATGTGTGAGTTTTGCAAAGGGGAAGGAAAAAAGTGGGCAGGGAAGTGGCAGGATGTGGGGAAAGGAAAGGGGAGGAGGTGTAAAGTGCCCGAGAACGACACGCAGATGCGCATAAAGTAATTAATTCACTTCGCCTCCATCGCCATCCCTTCGGCGTCCTTCTAATTTCCCCTAGCATATCGACAGAGCCAGCTGTTGAGCTTTGGGGGTTTGGCCTTCAGGGGGCTTAAAGGACGACGCAGTTTTTTTTCGTTATTTTGCCATATATTGCGACTTCTTTTTTGGCTGTAGGTCCACTTCTGTTGCGCAGTTTTTGGCAGTCAGGTGAGAGGGATGTCAAAAAAGGGGTAACCTTGGCAAAAGCCTGCAGTTTCAATTTACAGCGGTTCAAACATTTGCACGACACAAATAAAAGCGAATGGAATTTAATTTACATGACTCACAAATGGAATCCATTTAATGTTGACTTATGGCGAAAAAGCGAGGCACAGAGAACACTGATGAAATATGCAATAACCGAAGTCGCAACTAAAACTGACAGACCAACAGGACTCCCTTTCGCCCATTTCCCATGTCCTGTCCCATAAATCCTGAGCCACCAAGATGGATGATGACATTGCACATCCACACTGGTGCACACACTTAAAAACATTTATTCCAAACTAATATTGTTCGCTAAAATTAATAAATGATTGATACCATATTAATAAAAAAGTAGAATTTAAAAAATGCTAATGCTATTAAGACTTGAAAAGATTTCGTAGGAACAGTATGTTTTAAAGTATATGCCTTTAAATTGGTTTCAATTAAACAATTAATATTAATAAAATTATGTTCAGTCTAAAAATTATTTTAAAATGAAAAAAGGAGTAAGAAATTTGAAAGACTCCACAAACTTTTCAGTGCACTCGCTCGTGAGTTTCGCAGGCCCATGGTCACATGACTCTTTGCCACATTTTATGTGCTTAGAACAAAGCTGAATCTGCATTATGCATGCAAATGGTATAACTGAGTAACGAACTGTCAAAATCGCAGTTAAAGCAAAAAGTCAGTGTGAAAGACGCCTGCTCGGAAACCGAAGAAGAAAAACCCAATGACAAAAAGTCGCCAGCGCATTATGCATTCGCATTCCTCTATAGAGTATGTGTGCTAAAAGACAGAGATTACTTGACTTTTCCCGGGCTTCCTCAAAAATAAGAAGAGGAAATGACAGAGGACACCCACTGTGTGGGAAATGGGAGTTGCAATGGAAATAGCTACAGGAATAGGAGAAGGAATAAAGAGAATGTTCTTGCCCGCCAGTGCATGAATGATTTATAGGACGGCAGCTGTCGAGATGCCAACGATTATCGGCCATAAGCCAGTCACAGGGACATTTTTACACCCCAGACTCCAGAATAGAAAGCAGTTTTTGGATACGAGCATTTTACATCGCAGTTTATGGTTATCAGAGTTCCTGGAATAAATCCTTTCGCTTAAAGCTGAGTCACTTTCTTCTCACAAGCTTCACATGAATTTTGTTCTGGGTTCGCAGAGTTATTCCTTCTTGGAAAACAATGCTCTTGGGATCGATGAGTGGGAGAATCTGGAACTGCTTCAGAATGGCCACCATCAGCGTTTTCATCTCCTGCATGGCGTACTTTTGACCTACAATACAAAGATGGTATTAGCCCCTTTGGAGTATAAACTGAGATTACCTACCAATACAATTTCTCTGACCAGCACTGAAAGGAATATAGGCATAAGTGTGACGATTCTGGGAATTTTCAGGCAGGAATCTCTCCGGTCGGAACTCTTCCGGGGAATCCCAGTACTTGGGGTTGCGATGAATGTCAAAGACATGAATCACGATCTGAGAGTCCTTTGGCATAATTAGACCATTGGCCAACTCCGTTTCCCGACTGGTTTCTCTTCCCATATCGGGAACGGAGGGAAATAGGCGCATGGTTTCTTTGAAGAAGTATTCCAGGTATTTAAGCTTGCTCAAGCCACTGATGTCCAAGTTGACCAACTCATCTGAAAGAGTTTGGGTCTTGAAAAAGTTCTTACTTATCTCACATCTCAACAAACCGTCTATGTGCTCCTGGATCTCCTGGAAGCATTTCTCTTGCTTGTCGGGATACAAGGACATGTTCATGAGACCAAATATTAGACCTATTGACGTGGTATCGTAGCCTTCGAACATCAGAGTGTCCACTTCCTCACAAATGCCAATGTGATCAATTAGGCCATCCTTCTCAGCGCAAATCAGGGTGTCCAACATGGCGAATCGCTTCTTCGTAAGGAATCTTTAGAAAATACATTAATAACGAATAAAAATAAATTTAATATGATCCTACACATCATCGTCAGCCGACTGAGTGGCTCGTCTTTTATCCAGCTCATCCTCCAGCAAAACTCTCCGCTTCGCAATGATCTCGCTTGAAAATCCATGGACCACATCGAGGGCAGCTGCATAATCCTTGGCTGCAAACAAGTTGAACAGAGTGTCTCCCCACAAAAGCGGGTTACTCAAACGACGGATGAAACATTCTTCTATTTGGCTAAAGTTCTCCCGGTAACGATCTCCCTTCTCGGCCATCTCATCCAATTTGACACCCATGGCGGTCTCTTTAGATTAAAAATTTAAATTTGTCAGATAGAGGGTTAAATATTTGTATGATATATTCAACCCACCGCAAATGCTGTTCAGGGTAAATCTGGGTATGACCTCGTTCAATGAAATAGTTGCCTCGTTTTGGCCCTTGAATTTGTCTAAGAACTTCAGACTCTCCGCTCTAAGGAGTTAAATTTAAATGATTTTAAGCATGATTTTTGTTTTGTTGATTAAACTCACTTGAATATCTCCTGAAACTGGTTCAAAATATTGAAATGGAATGTAGGGGTAAGCATCTTGCGTCGTGCATGCCATTTCTTTCCTGAAATATTCATTAACACAGAAGAACGCAAAGCGAATCAAAGCCGAACCTACCAGTAGATGTCAACAATCCAGTTTTCAAAAATGGGTGCAGGAAATTGTATACTATTCCCTTGTTAATCAGATTGGGATCGTTAAGCACAGCCTCTGCATTTTCAGCATCGATAATGTTATAAATGGCCGTACCCATCCCATATTCAAAATAGCTCTCTTTCATTTGTTTTGCCAGGTCACGAGAGTGATTAAACACACCCGCTGGGAGAACAATTAAATTAATAACAGAGAGATAGAACACAGCAATTATAGATAAGCTAAATTAAGACAATATGTGATTAAAACTCACTGTGATCTTTGCCGTACAAGTCGAAACTGTTGCCAAATATGGTGTTTCCCTTGACCATTGGAGCTATACTTTCCACAGGCTTTCCATCGCTGGTTCGAATTCTTTTCGCGAAGAAGGCAAGGACACAGTAATCCTTGTTAAGATTGAAGAGCCAGTAAAGAAGGACACTTAAAAATCCGACCAGCATCAAGAACAGCATTTTCTAAGAACCGCATCCACCGACTTCTCTCGCGAAACTGATCACTGCGATCACACTCAGCCGGTTTTAGAAACAAACATTACCGGTATAAAAGCAAAACTGATTAGATTGTTTATTGTGTACATTTGTGTGTTTGCTTGAGTGAACTTTTGCCCGAGTTCACAAAAGAATTATTTTGTCTGCGGTTTATACTTTTAATAGATGCACTAAAACAAGTTATATTTGACTATATCATTGACCAGTTTATTATTAGGTGACTAATACACCTTGCACTGCGGAAAAAGGTTATAAGTTCTGTGTTATTTTATTTAAGCTTATACACAATTCTTTTGGTTTGGGAAAATTTAATTAAGTAGCGTATTTAAAATATACAAAATTTACAAGGCAATTCTTCCGTTTGAATACACATTTATATAATTAAGAAGTTGAACTACTTTCGCCTTGCAAGCTTTACGTTTATCTTGTTTTGGGTGCGCAGAGTAATACCCGTATTGAAGACAATATCTTTGGGATCAATTGCTGGTAGAATCTTAAACTGCTTTAGAACGGCCACCATTAGCGTTTTCATTTCCTGCATGGCATACTTTTGACCTATGAATAGTAAAAGATTTCTAAATAAACTAAAACACAAATGAAAAGTAGTTGTTCCTTACCAATACAATTCCTCTGACCAGCACTGAAAGGAATATAGGCATAAGTGTGACGGTCCTGGGAGTTCTCGGGTAGGAATCTCTCCGGGCGGAACTCTTCTGGGGAATCCCAGTACTTTGCATTGCGATGGATGTCGAAGACATGAACGGTTATTTGGGAACCCTTGGGCAGGATCAGACCATTGGCCAGCTCCGTCTCCTTAATGGTTTGACGACCCATAATGGGAACCGAGGGGTAAAGTCGCATGGTTTCCTTCATAAAGTATTCCAGGTACTTCAGTTTACTCAATTGACCCACGTCCAAGTTGGATAGGTCATCTAAAAATTTGTAATAGTTAGGGTTTTCTTGTTGAAAGCATATTTTTACAAACCTTCTATGTGCTCCTGAATTTCCTGGAAGCATTTCTCTTGCTTGTCGGGATACAAGGACATGTTCATGAGACCAAATATTAGACCAATTGAGGTGGTATCGTAGCCCTCGAACATCAGAGTGTCCACCTCCTCACAAATGCCAATGTGATCGATTAGGCCATCCTTCTCAGCGCAAATCAGGGTGTCCAACATGGCGAACCGTTTCTTGGTGATGAACCTTGAGAAAATAATTCATATATGTTTAATAACCATTGAAAAGGAATTATTTATGATCCTACACATCATCGTCTGCGGTCCTGGTTGCTCTTCGGTTATCGAGCTCATCCTCCAGCAAAACTCTCCGCTTCGCAATGATCTCGCTTGAAAATCCATGGACCACATCGAGGGCAGCTGCATAATCCTTGGCTGCAAACAAGTTGAACAGAGTGTCTCCCCACAAAAGCGGGTTACTCAAACGACGGATGAAACATTCTTCTATTTGGCTAAAGTTCTCCCGGTAACGATCTCCCTTCTCGGCCATCTCATCCAATTTAACACCCATGGCGGTCTCTTTAGATATGGTTAGTAATTTTATGTTGATTGTTAAAGTGAGTCATTTTAATACACATAAGATATGGAACCCACCACAAATGCTGTTCAGGGTAAACCTTGGTATAACATCGTTTAAACATATTGTCAACTCATCGTGACCGTGAAATTTTTGTAGAAATTTAAGGCTTTCCGTCCTAAAACCCAAACACTTGATAAGTTTGTTGTTAATTTTTTGGGGGAATTGGTGGAACTCACTTGAAAATTTCCTGGAACTGATTAAGTATGTTGAAATGGAAAGTAGGGGTTAGCATCTTGCGACGTGCGTGCCATTTCTTTTCTGTAATTTATGCAAGTTTAGAAAACTATAAATGCAGTCTAAGACTTAAACTCACCAGTTGATGTCAACAAGCCAGTTCTCAAAAATGGATGCAAGAAGTTGTAGACCAATCCCTTAGTAATCAGATTCGGGTGGTTAAGTACATTTTCAGCATTATCCGCATCGATGATGTTAAAAATAGCAGTGCCAACCCCGTACTCAATGTAACTAGCACCCATTGATTTGGCGCGATCACGCGAGTGTTGAAAAACACCAGCTATATTGTTTAATACGTGTATTAAGATAATTTGTTACATATATGAACTAATTGGAGTCAAAGTTCGGCAATTACTCACCGTGATCTTTGCCGTACAAGTCAAAGTTGTGAGCAAATATAGTTTTGCCCTTTGGAATGGGTGCAATGCTCTCTACGGGTCTCCCATCCTTGGTTTTAACTCTCTTGCAGAAGAAGGAAAGAATATAGTAATCCTTGTTGATCTTGTAGAGCCAGTGCAGCAGCACACTCAAGGCAACAACCAGCCAAAAAACTATCATTGTGAGTCAACCGCGTCCACGAAATTCTCCCACCAAACTGACCACACCGATCGCTGTATTTTGTATTCATTCTCGACGAGCTTTTACTATCAGCCGGTTTTATAGGCAACTATTACAACTCAAAACACAAAAAAAATTAGATTGCAACTGGTGTACACTTATTACCGCTCTGCTAGCAGCGATTTGTGAACGAATTCCCATATAAATGTATAGGGATTGTTTTAATAATTGCACCAAACAACGCATCATTTGATTATACAAAAAACCGGTTTATCTGTGGGGCGTATTGTAATTTTTATCTTCACCTACAAATTTAAAAAACATTTTAAAACAGTTTCCTTTATGCATATTAGGTTTTAAAACATATAAATAGAAATTAAAAATCGCGTATTGACATATTTATTGCTTGGTTATAAAAAAGATGACTAGCATTGAAAATTCAGGGTCAACTAGTCGTGTATTATTAACGTAGCACTTAAATCAAATTGGCACTTAGAGAAGATGTATGTACGTAATCGATACACACTATTTCCGCCTCGCAAGCCTGACTTGTATTTTGTTCTTGAAGCGCAGGGTTATACCCATTTGGAAGACAATGGACTTTGGATCGATAACGGGCAGGATCTTGAACTGCTTGAGGATGACCACTATCAGGGTTTTCATCTCCTGCATGGCGTACTTTTGACCTATGTTGATTGTTAAGAGATTAGCTGAGGAAGCATGAATCTGCAATTATTTTTACAAACCTATGCAATTTCTTTGTCCAGCACTGAATGGAATGTAGGCGTAGGGATGCCGATTCTGGCAGTTCTCTGGCAGGAATCTCTCTGGTCGAAATTCTTCTGGGGAATCCCAGTACTTGGGACTGCGATGGATGTCGAAGACATGTATGTTGATCTGACAACGTTTGGGCAGGATTAATCCGTTTTCTAGCTCAGTTTCTTCAATAGTCTGACGACCCATGATGGGAATAGAAGGATACAGACGCATGGTTTCCCTCAAGAAGTTGTGAATGTGGCGTAGTTTATTCAGTTGACTAAGGTCCAGGTTGCTTAGGTCATCTAAAATAGCTCAGAAATCAGAGTCCACGATTTCAAGGACTATATTTGTGATAGAAACTACCTTCAATATGCTGTTGGATTTCTTGGTAGCAGAGTTCCTGCTGTTCAGCATAAACAGACATGTTCAGAAGGGCAAATACAAGACCAATGGAGGTTGTTTCGAATCCTTCGGCCATCAAGGTGTCCACCTCCTCACAGACACCACTTCTGTCAATCAGACCATCCTTCTCAGCACAAATCAAGGTGTCCAGCATGGCAAATCGTTTTTTTCTTGAGACACATCTTTTATAGAGAAAACAAAGCTTATCAGTTTGGGAATATTATTTCATAACAAACTTACATATCATCGTCAGCCGTTTGGGTAGCACGTCGGTATTCCAGTTCTTCCTCCAGAAGAATTCTACGCTTGGCAATAATCTCGCTGGAAAACTCATGAACCATTTTCAGGGCCAAAGCATAATCCCGCGCTGCAAACAGGTTATATACGCAATCGTCCCAATAGAAGGGATTGCTTAGCCGCCTGGTAAAACCTTCGTCGATTCTTTGGAAATTCTCTCGGTAGCGATCACCCTTCTCTGCCATTTCGTCGAGTTTAATGCCCATGGCAGTTTCTATAAATGAAAGGCTTAATTAAACTTAATTGTTTTTGTTATAAACAATTGATATTCAAGTACCACAAATGCTGTTCAGGGTGAATCTGGCTATGTGGTCTTTTAAGGAGATAACGCATTCATTTTGATCATCGAACTGCTTAACGAACTTGAGACTCTCTGCTCTAAATATGGGAAATAAAGAAAATTATTTCTATTTACTATTATGTTGGTAAGCACTCACATAAAGATCTCTTGAAACTGGTTTAGTATATCCAAATGGAAAGTCCTGGCCAGCATTCCTCGTCTTGAGTGCCATTTTTTCTCTGCAATAAAACATATTAGAATTTGACGTTTCTCCTAAAGGTTTCGCTTTTACCTGATGCTGTCAATACGCCGGTTCTTATGAATGGATGGAGGAAATTGTATATCGCACTCTTCGTTATCAGATTCGGGTGGTTGAGTACGTTTGCCGCATTGTGGGCATCTATAACGTTGTAGTTGGAATATCCCATGGCATAAAGAAGGTAGCTCTGTCCGAACGACTTTGCCAAGTGGCGAAAGTAGCCAAACACTTCGGCTGAAGTAGTCATTAAAGCAGAGAAGTAGAAGCCATAAAAACCAAGATAAGAAGTCCTAGGTCAAGGTTCACCAATTACTCACCAGCGTTTTTTCCATAAAAATCAAAGCAGTTGGCAAAGAAGGTGGTTCCCTTTGGCATGGGAACCAAGCTCTCCAGAGGTCTCCCATCCTTGGTCCGAACTCTCCTGGCGAAAAAGGCCAGAATGCAGTAGTCTTTGTTTACCTTATACAGCCAGTGCGCAATCACACTTATCGCGACACAGAGCCAAAGAACCCAAATCATTTTCGTCGAACTTGATCCGATGGATCCACTCTGAGTACTGTTTGTGTTTTCGGCTCTCAGCTGTCGTTCCACGCGAGTTGTCTCCTATCAACCGGCCAAACAACAAATAATACCCGACTATAACTGATTAGATTTGGCTCTAGAAACATATATTTCTTTTTGTTTGTATGTTGTTTCTCTCAGCTGAGCCAGATTCTAGTTCACGTTCACCCAGTGAGTTTAATTTGCGATAGAAAATAATAATCGATAGCTAAATATGGTTGATCAAGTTATCAACAAACTTAAGATTAAGTTTCTTAAAAATGTATTATAGTTATATTAATACTGAGAACTATTTGAATCTTTGATAGAAACAGCTGAAGGTTTCCACTAACTTTACTACAATTAAATAAGACATTTAAAATTATAAAAGTAATACAACCGAATGAGCATAATTATTTCAATAAACACTAGATGCGTTTCCGCCTCACAAACTTGACATTTATTTGGTTTTTAAAGCTCAGGGTCGCACCAGCTTGAAAATCAATAGACTTTGGATCTGTTAATGGCAAGATCTTGAATTGCTTGAGAATTACCACTAAAAGTGTTTTTACCTCCTGCATGGCGAATTTTTGACCTACAAAAATAAGATCAGAAATAGAATTTTCAAAACATACCGACTTACCAATACAGTTTCGTGGACCAGCACTGAATGGAATATAGGCGTATGGATGTCGATTTTGGCAATTCTCCGGCAGGAATCTTTCCGGTCGAAACTCGAGAGGGGAATCCCAGTATTTGGGGTTGCGATGCATGTCAAAGACGTGTATGTTTATCTGGGATCGCTTCGGTAGGATTAACCCATTATCTAATTCGGTTTCTTCGATTGTCTGTCGACCAATCAAAGGAATAGGGGGATAAAGACGCATGGATTCCTTCACGAAGCAATGAAGATGGCTCAGCTTATTCAATTGACCGATGTTAAGGTTGCTTAAATCATCTGAAAGGTTTAAGAAATCAGTACATAATATTAAAAGACTACAACCATGGTCTTAAATACCGTCAATGTGCTTCTGTATCTTCTGGAAGCAAAGTTCCTGGTGTTCAGGGTAAAGGGACATATTCAAGAGCGCAAATATAAGGCTGATGGAGGTGGTTTCGAAACCCTCAGCCATCAGAGTGTCCACCTCCTCGCAAATGCCAATATTGTCTATGAGTCCATCTTTTTCAGCGCAAATCAAGGTATCCAGCATGGCAAATGGTTTATGTCTAACGACGCATCTGTTTTACAAAGAGAGAAATTTAAGATGGGAGTCTACGTAAAGTGCAAGTTAACTCACATATCATCTTCAGCCGTTTGAGTGGCACGTCGATAATGTAATTCCTCCTCCAAAAGAATTCTACGCCTGGCAATTATTTCGTTGGAAAATTCGTGAACCACTTTAATAGCATTGGCATAATCTTTAGCTGCAAAAATGTTGTATACACAATCGCCCCAGAAAAGGGGATTGCTTATTCTTCTTATGAATCCTTCAACAATTATTTTGAAATTCTCTCTGTAGCGATCACCCTCCTCGGCCAGTTCATCTAGCTTAACGCCCATTGCAGTTTCTGTTAAGGAAAGAATACATGATTAGGTATCAATTATCAACAAGATTGCTTACTCACTTACCACAAATGTTGTTCAGAGTGAAAGTAGCTATTCGGTCTCTCAACGAAACAATGCACTCGTTTTGATCTTCGAATTGGTGAACGAACTTTAAGCTCTCCGCTCTAAATTGATTGCATAAATTAATAAATAAACAATCAAAATAAGACTAACATTACCATGATAAAAGGCACTTACACGAAGATGTTTTGAAACTGGTTTAATATATCGAAGTGGAAAGTCCTTGCGAGCATACCTCGCCGTGAGTGCCACTTTCCTTGTGGCGCCGTTAAAACTCCAGTTCTTATAAATGGGTGAAGGAAATCGTACGCCATGCTCTTGGTAACCAGGTTCGGATCACTCAGCACGTTTCCGGCATTATGTGCATCGATAACATGGAAGTCGGCGAAACCCAAGCTGTAAGAAACATAGCTCTCTTTAAATTTCGTTCCCAGCTCGCGCAAGAAACGGAAAACTTCAACTGAAAAGGGTAATAAAACAGAGAAATCAGAGTAATGTTAGGCAATGTAACCCAAAGTCAAGAAACATAGCTCTCTTTAAATTTCGTTCCCAGCTCGCGCAAGAAACGGAAAACTTCAACTGAAAAGGGTAATAAAACAGAGAAATCAGAGTAATGTTAGGCAATGTAACCCAAAGTCAAGGTTCACGAATTTCTCACCGGAGTTTTTTCCAAATAGATCAAAACAGTTGGGGAATATAGTAGCACCCTTGGGAATGGGAACTACGCTCTCCAACGGCTTTCCATTCTTAGTTCGGATTCTCCTCGCGAAGAAGGCGAGAATGCAGTAATCTTTGTTGACTTTGTACAGCCAGTGCAAGACCACGCTTATGGAAACTGAAATCCACAGAAGCCAAATCATCGCCTCCGAACTGGATCGCTCGAACTCACTCTCAGCACTGTTTTTGGTTTTTGGTTTTGGGTTTTTAGTTGTAGGGTTTTGCTCACCTGAGTTCCTGATTAGCTCTCAACCGGTTTCTCTTTGAGCCATAAACAGTGACTTTGATTGTGTTTGTCTACTTTTTGTTAAGTAGTTGGCACCGAATTTTATCGAGCCATCAAATTACTAGTAATAGCCCAAGTTGAAATGATATCTTCCCTTTGTTGTAACTTTTTTGTACTGGCTTAGGTTAAGGTTTGATTATAATCATGGTATAGCGGTAAAACACCCTTTTTATTGATTTTTTCTTAGAAGCTTTTATAACTAATGGTTTACAGCTCGATTCCCACATTAACCACAATGGACTTCAAAACCTTAAGCCGTTTCAATATTTTTCAACGTGTATTAATTTTTGACGTGTATTAAAAAGTAAATGCATAAAAATAATTTTACCAATACATGAATTAAATGGCATAAAGCTTAGGAATTCCGATTATTAAACTTTCACGGGATGAGCAAATAGTTCATCTATCTGACACATATTTGCTTAATTTTTATTTGTTGAAAATAAAGGTTTAGGAATTCTATAATTTTGTATGCACAAATGTAGGTATTTTTATCAATTTACTTATATAATTACTTTAAAAGATATAACGATAAAAAAACTTCTTTTTAAATGTACCGAAGCTAGATAAAAACTTGAGCTATAAGAACAATATTTGTTTTTTGTTGTCGTCGCTTTTAATCAACTAAGTGGCAATGCCCGATGGTCATGGCACATTTTTGCCATGGAACTTTGTTGCATTTGCATCGACTAATTGGCGATTGAATTTCATCAATTACAAGGAATGCTGTGATTCCATTCACCAGCGCTCTAGTATACCACTCGACCTACTTTCTGACAAAGTACATGACACATTACGGAATAAAAGAAAAGTCGAAAGGGAGAGTAGAGCTGGCAAAACTTTAATTTCCCCCTTTGGCGATTTCGAACAACCGACTAGAGATGGAAATGGCGGAAAATGCTGCCGCGACTTTTTCCTCCTCTGAAACTGCTTGAAATCTTGATTCTCGATTTCGACTCCGTTTCTGCTCGAGTTCCTCCTGCCTTCACCTTCCACCTCTCATGTAAAATTGAAACTTGAACTGTGCGTTTGTGCCACGACCTTCCTGCCTTCCTGGCTTCGTACCGCCCATTCCGCCCCCTGATTACTTGCCTGCATGCCAAATGCATATTGGAAATTTGCAATTTCGATGGCACTCAAAGTCTGGCGTCGTCAAGTGGAAAGTTCTTCCCAGCCAGGCCAAGTTATTAAATTAGATCACATATGAAATATTTATGGCAAGAGTTCCTGGCAGACTTGAAATTGCATTACCTCCAGCCAAGTTAAATCTTTGGGGATAAGTTTGGGTAAACCGTCACTGAGGTAAAAGTCGACTACTAAATCTTGAGTTAACTTCTCATGTTAAGTTGTATTCCCCCTTGGTATTAACACACTGTGTTAAGTGCTTTGAGTTAAATATTGATAAAGTAAAATGTAAAGTTGATGTTTAAATATACTTAATCGAAGATAAATGCAGAACAATTATTCTTGGAAATATTAACAAAAAGGCATTTTACATATTCAAATTAAAATTGCATGTTTTAAGATAGAAAAAATCTAATTTTGATAAAGGGTTTACCAATTTTAACGTAAAATATTGTTCAATTTCTTATTTCTTATACTCTTTTGAAGGGCTTTTTAAGGAAATGTTATTGTCACCGACTTAATAAAATTAAATGGAACTTTGAATTACTCTAATTAAATATGAATACCTTTAAGATTCTAATTTTGAATTAAAATATTTATGGTGATCTTGGAAAATGAAAATATAATAACAAGTTCATTGTTAACAGTACATAAAGTTTTTCCCAGTGCTCTTATTTTCGCTTTTCCATTATCCTTCCACAGATGCCTCGCCGGGCTGCCGGGCGCCGGATGTGCGCTTCACGATTGTCAAGCCGGAAGCGACGACGGAGCAGCCGCTGGCCAAGTTCGAGACCACGCAGGTCTACCTGCCGGAGGACTTCACCACGGCGGATGTGGAGTTCGTGGAGTCGGTGCCGCGGCATCCCAACGAGAACCACGCGGCCGTAATCAATCCGTACTCCCTGGATTTGGGCGATGACCACCTGCACGCTGGCGATGCGGCCGCCAGTTTGGTGGGCGACGATGACCTGGACGAGGAGGACGGGGATCACCATGGCGACCCGGAGGACAAGCGCCTGAATGCCAATCGCAAGCAGGGCAAGAGGCGGCGTGCCGGTTCTGGGCGCAGGCGCAGGATTGAGAACGAAAACGGCCAGACGGGCAGGGGGCGTGGCAGTCGGTACAAGCGACACGCCATCCTCCACGACACGGAAGCCTCTCCCGATACGGATCGCTGGGCAGGCAGCAAACTGGCAGCAGAGGGCGATGTGTATTACGTGCACATAGCCGACATCTTGAAAAGCCGCGAACCCAATAAGGAACTGAAGTCTAAGCTACATAAACTGAAAATGAGGGCCAGACTGAACAAATGCCTGGCGGAGGGAGGAAAGGAGAAGTGCACCAAGCTGCCCAAGAAGAAGTCCAAAAAGAAGGCGCCCACCGAGGAGCAGACCCTCAAGAAGGAGAAGAAGCAGCTAAAAGAGGAGCAGCTGGCGAAGAACAAGAAGCAGTTGCCCGCGGAAGGACCAGCCCCGAAGACCGAGGAAAGGGAGGAGGATCTGGAGCAGCCGGAGGCCGCAGGACATCACCGCCGACGCGGGGACAGTCACGCTGCAGAGCTCGACCAGCGTGACCGGAGCCCGCGTTGGCGTCGCCGCCGCAGCACCGAGTCCAAGGGCGATCTTGGGGTCAAACCAAATCCAGATCCTGACACGGATACGGATGCGGATGCTGCTGTCGATGCGGAACAGGAGGAGCAGCTGCTGCAGAAGTACGGGAATCAGTCGAGCAGTGCACGAGTGGCCCTGTTGTGGCAACGTGTTAAGCGCAAGTCCGGCAAGACCACGGGTGCACTGAGCCGTCCGAAGGGTGGTGGCGACTCCAGCTCGAAGACCACCAGTCGCAAGGACAAGGGTGAGTTTGAGCCCGCTCGGCGGCCAGACACTGGCAATGCCACAGTGGCCAATGCCTATATTGAATTTGCCGTCGCTGTCGCTGTCTCGTTGTCTGTCTGTCCGTCCGTGTCGCGCTGCCCGACCGCACACACTTCCCACGGCGGGAGCGGACTGCCCGCCCCCCAGAATGTCCTTGCAAAGGTTAAAGGTTAAAGGTCGCGAAATAAGAGTATCAGCGGTTGTCTGCTTTTCAATGTTGGCTGTGAGCTACGAACTACAAACTAAAGTTAAACGAGAAGGTTTCGGTTTTGCAACAATGCAATAAAAAATTTTTATTTACATAGCTATACCGGTAGCTTAGAATTTAAATTCTTCTTTTAATAGTTGCCTATTATTCTAAAAAGCATTTTTAATACAAGAAATACAAGTTTGAGTTGTACTTCTATATAAATAATAACGAGAAGTTTATTACTCGCTGTTATCTTCTTATTCCAAAAGATTAAAAATGTTTAGCAATGTTCTACAGGCTTCTTCAAACAATTTTCAACTAAATTTAATAAATGTTAAATATTAAGTTCCCCGCTTCGCTAGTTCAGCTCTCTCGTTTACTACACATTGTCTCTTTTATTATATTTTGCTTCGGAAATATGCATCCATTAAAAAGGAACTCAAAACATGCATATTATAATAAGTATACGCCTCGTTAACAATAAAAAAGCAATCCCCGCTAAGCCCCAACAAAAAGTATACGCCCCGTAAGCCGTAAAAAAGGTATACGCCCTGTAAGCCGTTTGAAAACAAACCTCATACCAACTCCGAATCCCCAGACGGCTGGCTAGTAATTTCAGCGCTTCATCATGCTTTCAAGCTTTATAATGTGGCAACGTTTTGACAATGTCCACCGGCGAATATCGAAACTGCTTTTGCAAGGGCATTTCAAGCAAACACAGCACACATGACTACACACGAACACCCAACACCCAACACCCAACACCCAACACCCAAAACACCCAAAACACCCAAACATTAACGGAAGTTGAGAGCGGAGGACACACCGAACATACTCGTAAAAGCTAATCGCAGTCACAGCCAAAGCCACAGCCATCGCATCGCATCGCATCGGATCCAGCCATATAGCCATATAACCATATATAGTACAGCCACATAGCTCATCCCCCAGCTAAATCACACCTGCACCAGGCACCTGTGCCAGAATTTTCAACCCTCTCTGACGGCTTTTCATTACCCCATTTTCGCCATCGGTGCTGCGTGGTCATGGTTTATTTGCTAGTCCATATCTTTGTCGTGGTTAGAGTTCAGAGTTCCCAGCTCCCAGTTCCCAGCTCCCAGTTTCCAGTTCCCAGTTCCGAGTCAAGAGTTGTCCGTTGCCGGTTGGCCCTTTGTTCTGGCCGGAATGATTTTCCTTTTGGCTCCTTTGTTTGCCTTGAGTTCGGGATCGTTCTTGGGTTCCTGCACCGCCTTTGTCCGCTTTGCCTTTACTGCTTCCCTTCATCCTTTTTTGTTTTTTTTTTGCCTATTTTCTATTAGCCGGCATAATATTATCTTTGGTGTTATCTCTGCCTTTTCACATCCCCCCCCATCACTCTTTATTTTTTAGCTGCCTTTTGATGGGGTTTTGCCGGGAAATGAAGTTGTATCCTGTTAAGTGGCCACTTCGCCAGCCTTCTGGTTTTCTTTTAATGCATATCTAAGCACTTGGAGCGGCCCATTGAAGCTTTTCAGCTGGCAGCACTTTTCGCACGTCTCGTGGTTTCTTGATAGCCGCTCCTCATGGCTTCAACGTGGCTTAATGTGTGTGCCCAAGAGGCGCACTCGAGGATTTTGCACTTTCGGGAGCGCTTGGAGTCGAGTTTTGGGTCATCTTAAAAGGGGCATTAGGATCGCCAGCACTTCATTAGCATCTTTGTGCGGCATCTTCATCTCAATCTCCATCTGCATCTCCATCATCATTTCATTCGCATGCCGTCATTCGACGGCTCATTAGATGCTTGCTCTATTTGCTCTATCCAATCCCCTCCGAACGTCTATCTACCCTCCCCCTGTTTCTTGGCATGGTACATTGCCCATCTCACGACGCCCACACCTTCTGCTCTTCTCGTCCCGAATCGAAAACGCAGGTATCTACGACGAGGAGGCCGGCTACACGCCCATCCACCCGGACGATCCGGAGTTCGAGGAGGAGGAGGAGGAGGACGAGGAGGTCGACATCCTGCAGCAGTTCACCGAGGTGTCGGAGATCCGGTTCCCCGGCGAGATCGGGCCCATGGGGGATCGGCGGCTCTGCAAGATCCGCTGCGTCAAGGGCAAGTGGGTGGGTCCGCTGTGCGCCACCAACGAGGAGGGTAAGTGAGCCACCACTGCACCACCTGCACGCCATCACGCCCACGACAATGCACCACTTAATAGCCGTACTGAAGTACTCACAGATACAGATACTTAGTTGCAGTCGCAGATACATAGCTCCAATTACAGATACACTTAAGCCACACACACAGTTGCGAATCCATTTAATTACGTGCGCAAATAAAGACAATACAATCAGTACACAAGCGAAAGCAGCACACAATCCGATTGTTGTTTCATTTTGACCCAATTGATATTCTCCCCAATTAAAGTTACACGGAGGAAATCTTACACTTTTTTTCATTCCATGAATATTTTATTAAGCTGCTATGAATTGCTACCTGGATACAATTATCGTATAGCCTAGCCACAAGAAATTAAAGTTAAAATTATTATATCATTATTTGTGTACAATATTCGGAATTTACAAGTTTTTTTGAACACTCCACCTTAAAGTGAAAGGACCATAATCTTTTTAGATTTATACTTGGTTATTGGTTTGTTATTAAAGTTTATTTTTTAATTTCGCTTATATTTAAAACTTAATCACAATAATAAAATTTATATAAAACAACCTTTAATATGATCTACAATAGTTTAAGATGCAATCCAATTCCGTTGAAATATTTCTATAATGTGAAGATTGCTTAAAATATACAAACTGCTGTTTTTAATGAAAACAGAATCAGATTAATATTTAAAACAAATTTATTATTAACATACCTGGCAACAATTAGCTATACATCGGCTCCATTAAAATCGTCTAGAAACACTTTTTAAAAAAATTTATAGTTTATATATTCTATCTTTAAACTCACCTCAACCTATTATTATGGGATCTTCGAACTCAGTGGAAATTAGTAGTTGCCATACCAAAACACTACCTGCCAAGGTTTTTGGCGTAGAAAATACAAGAATAACATAAGTGATATTTTTTCCCCGCGCACCGATATCTGAACATATATCGCATCCCCAGACGATAATGGCAACGTGAAGTTCCAGCCGCTGTACAAAAGCTGCCACGTGAACCGGATTCCGTCGCACTTGCTGCTCAGCTACCGCAACATTTCAGTGGTAAGTGGTTAGGGTCGACGATCCTTCAGCTGGCTGCCGCACCACAACCACCACCACCGAACCACCACTGCCACAGCACAGAAACACACACATACATGCAATGCACACGCACACCGGTACACCAAGAGCTCGTACATGCATACGTTTTGTAGATTTCCGGAGATTTCCTGCGACCAAGTATCGATTGCTTTTGCGAATGGGGATCTCAGCTCCGATTTAGATACCGACTTCGATCTAGTACTTATGTATCTGAATCTCTATCTGCCTGCGCCTCTGCCTGTCTACTCTGTCTTCTCGCACCTGTCTATCGCTCTATCCTCATCTCAGCCTGAAAATCTCACCAATAAAATAAATCTCAATTCTCAATTCTCAATATCGCAACTATCTCAAGACCAGCGACCAAAGCCATCTGCATGCTGATGCTCGAGCGAAATCGGGCTAAACTCAAAACGAAAACGATTCTCTACAGTATTTTGGTTTTTTCTGGTACTCTCTGATTCTCTCTCTTGCAGACACCGATCCCACCAAATCGCGGCTGGCGTAAAACGCGCTTATCCAAATCGACACTTCTCTCAAATACAGAAATTGTGAGTCGTCGTTGTAGCTGTTGTGTAGATTGCACCCACAGTAAAACCCACAGCCAGAGCACCAAAAATAAGACACACACAGAAACACACACAGATACCCTCCAACACCAGCAGGGAGCGAATGCCAGTAAAAAGATACAAGTCGAAAGTCACAAGACCTACAAGATACAAGATACAATTTACAAGATACACATAGAAACTCGCACACGGAGATTGCCGAACGCGAGGAACTGCACGCCAGAGCAACCAGCGCCACTTTCCCAGTTCGCGGGCAAAACTGAATTTTGTTAGATAACTTTCTCCACTTTCTCTCTCTCTCTCTCTTTCTCTCTATTTGCTTTCTCTCTCACCCTCTCTATCTGCACCCTTTCGCTTTCCCCTCACCGCTTGCTCGCGACTTGCCCCTTGCCACAGAATGTGGGATGGGACCTGCCACATGGACACTCCCTGCAGGCCCGCTGCCAGGAGCTGGGCATCTACAAGCTCCTGGGCGAGTCAAGGGTCCTCTGCTCGAACGGTTTGTGGGCCCCGAGAATGCCAAGTTGCGTCCCCACCACCGTGTTGACCAACTACTCCGAGGACAGCGCTCCCTCGATCCGCATCAAGATCTTCAACGGCTCGCACTCCTTCGAGCCCTCCGGCGTGATGGCCGTTCCCCCGCACAGCACCGTCCTCATGGACTGCATGTATCCGAGGGTCAGGGGCACCCCGGAGTGGAGCTGGACCAGCTGGTACATGCAGTACCCCACAGGTGAGTGCGGACCCAATACTTCTGACACCCAAGGGGATTAAGTCTAACAATCGTATATCACTTGGAAACATTTGATGAGTTAAAATTAAAGCTTAAAAACACAGTGATTTACAAGTGGAAAATGTTTTCCGAGGAAAATGAAAACATTTATATTGCCTGTGCCTCGTATTTAACTTTGCCTAATTGGCATTGCTATGGAATTCCCCTTTTCGCTCATTTCTAAGCGTAAACAATAAGAGATTTAACTAAACAAACAAAATTATTGTTCAAATAATATTATAGCAAAACGGATTTATTTAAGCACACAAAATATCAATACATCTCACTTTTATAAGTGAAACAGATGAATCCACAAATTGTACGAGTATAAGTAAATAACAAGGGAAATACCTTTCTACTTCAGGATGGTCACCTGCCCAGGAGGAGAAGGCGGTGCGCTACCGACTGAGCATCAAGAACATCGAGAACAACGACTCCGGAACCTTCACGTGCACCTCGCCGCGCGGACTGACCAACAGCATTGCCGTCGTGGTGGCCACTTCGACGTGTCCGCAGCTGACAGAGCCGCTGGCGCCGCTCAAGCTGCGCCTGGAGGGCAACAAGCTGGGCCAGCGGGCGCACTACGAGTGCCCCGAGGGCTTCCGGCTGGACGGCGCTTGGAACGCCACCTGTCTGGCCTCCGGCAATTGGTCATCGCCGACGCCGACCTGCCATGCCATCCAGTGCCCGCGCCTGGAGCTCGACGACCCGCACCTCAGCCTCATCGAGCTGAACACCTCGGCATGGGGGCGGGCGGTGTTCAAATGCCAGTGGGGCTTCAAGCTGACCGGACCGGCGCAGCTGGACTGTGAGCCGTCGGGCGTCTGGAGTGGCCCCGTTCCGCGTTGCAAAGGTGAGCGATTGGGGTGGTGATCCACCAACTATGGGAGTACTATATGAGTAAGTGGGAGAAGGTGGTTCCTCTGTGGAAAATGTAAATAAAAGAAGTATCCTTGAAATGTTTCTCTCACATCAAGATTTTTAGAAATGTTACATCTGCCCTATAACCAGATTATTAGGAAAGAACAAGTATTTTAATTCATAATGGGTTATGGCCAGGCAAATTTGCATTACTTTTGCAAATGTCCTCAAAATATGAAATTTTCAGGACAATCTAAATTTATAATGATCTAATCCCTAAAACTATTAGACTTAATTACATTTTATCAAGCCACAAAAGAATGAAATAAAATTAGCATTGAATTCAAATATACGGAGTGGGTAAAAATGAACGAAGCTATAACCCTTTTAATCCTCCCAACTGAAACAATTTGTTAGATGTATCAAATAAATCTCTTGCAAAGGTGTCAAAAAGTAGGCTATAAAAATATAATTATTAAAAGTCCGATTTTAAATGCTTAAGTTTTTGATAGCTTTCATAATAAATATTCCATGTAGTTATCAGATATCAAAAGATTTGTGTTACTAACACCCTTTCTTGAATTCCCTCTACCATTCGTTCACGCATCGACCCCCGTCCGCAGTCATTCAGTGCGTGATGCCAGTGGCGCCGCTCAACGGGCGCATCGGGGGCACCAGCCTGAGTCAGCGGCGCCTCACCGTGGGCGCACTGGTCACGTTCAGCTGCAACGACGGGCACAGCCTGGTGGGCGAGTCGAGCATCATTTGCACGGAGAACGGACAGTGGTCGCACTCGCCGCCATTTTGTAAGTAGACTCGCTACTCACCCACACACTCACTGACATAGACACGTATTCGCGTGCGCTGCGAGAGATTGCCGGCGTACCGCTTCACCGCTCCACCGTTCCACCGCTCCTCCTCCTCCTCGTGGGCCCGCTCACAGACCAACCCAATTAATGACTCTTGTGTTGTATTTCCGCCGAACAAACGACCGATCTCGATCTCGATCACGATACCACGAATCACGAATCATCAAAAAAACATACCTGATATCCGATACCTGATATCGGAAACTACTCGATATCTGATATGATTAACGATACCGATCACGATACCGATAACGATACCGATAACGATACCGATACCTGATACAACCTGTACACGCATCACATGCCCACTGACCATCCACGCTCTCAGGCAAGTCGCAGTGCCCCTATCCCGGCGATCCGCCCAACGGCCTGATAGCTCCGCTCAAGTTTAACTACGACGCCGGAGACTACCTGAGCGTCCAGTGCCGGCCAGGATTCGTCCAGAGTTACGAGGGTCCGCCCGAGCGGCCCAAGTGCCAGCCGGATGGCCGGTGGTCCGGTCCGATGCCCAAGTGCAAAAGCTACGAGGAGGTGTAACCTCCAGAACGAAGTCGAAGTCGAAACCCAAGGCGAAAGTGAAACCCGTAGACCCGAAAAGCCAAGGATTCGCCGCCAAGTCAGCATTACGGATCCTCCATCTGAGCGGATGCTGCGACTCCGAACACAGATCGAAACCGAGTGATATTTAGATTAACTTAGTGAGAGGTATCAAAATTAATAGATATTTTATCAGATAGGTTCAATTCAAATCATTAACTCTTATGTGGCCCACGAACTTTTCCGAAAACTCTCCTTTCGAACGCTTTTCGAACTATGTACTCTTAATAGATCCAGTCGATCAGGCACTCTCTCCTCAGATATTTGTTCTTCAGATTGAGAAAAAAAAACATTGCGCTTGCATTTCATTATGAAGAATCCTTGTACTAACACTAAACTATTTAATGAGATATTTAATCAACAGCTGCGTACAGGTATTTATGTATTACGTACTATATTCTGGTTGCAACTCAAAGTTACATAAATGTAAATGTTTAAACGAAAAACTAAAAACGAAAAACGAAACGCAAAACTTACCCACAGTGCGAGTATATATATATGTATACAGATTAACAATTCTATTCCACCATAAAAATGTATTACCCCAAACGAATGAAGAGATTGCAGCAGCAGTTGTTGGACGAGTGTTGATTAGTTAGGAGCTAAGAAATGCCAAGAAGATTAAAGCCCCGAATCGAGGGGTCCCTGAAAGCCATATCCCTTAGTGATTCCATTTAGAGCTGAGGAGCACAGGTATTGCATAGTGTATTGTAAGCAGCTGCAATCTGCGTGTAAAGAAGAGACCGTTTTAAAATAAAGTACGAATATTGTGTAAAATGCAATCCAAAGTCTTTAACTGTCTCTGGGATTCGCTACGCGAAGGAGTAATATATATCCGCGGGCTCAGCGCGAAAGTGTGCCAAGGAAAGCCGTGTGCACGTGTTTTCCTTTCGCCTAAGCCAGTTGCTAATGCGAGCACAGGAGCAACATCCCCGGCAGCAACATTTAAAGCAGCAACATCTACAGCGGCAACATCCACTGCAGAAGCCAAAGTAAACAGTTACTTCATAAATGTGTGCTGCACTGAAAGAAACACTCGTGCAACTCAAGAAGAACATTCCCAATATTTGTTTTACAAATTTATTTTATATCTAAATCTTATAGTTTAAAAAGTAGAAATGTGCATTTCTTTTCTTTGTATTAGCATTTTTAAATCATTCTTAAAATCCATCATCACTCACAACCTTTTGCTTAAAAATTTGTTGTTGGTTTATGGAGCTTCTAGTTTATTTTTATTTAATATTTTGTATTATATTGGAACTCATATTTCAAACCATATTCAACACTATTTTCCTTCGTGCACTTACCTTTTCCGTACAGCTAAATGGCAAGGTGCGAGGCGGAAGTGAAATTCATTTAAAAGTTGAGACGAGCGGGGGAAATTTAGTTGGTAATCTTCCCCAAGGTTTCCCGTTCATGAGCGCGTGTGTGGCATCAAGTTTGCGAGCACAACCCGCAATGTGCACCTGGAAAATTAATTTGTTTTGTTCCTTTGCACCTCGAAACGATTGAGGCTTCATTTCCCGCCGCCAGCTCATTTTCCACACATGGCCGCAGAAACGCCATTGTCGTTTATTCTCAACCACGCCTCCGCTCATTTAATGGCAATTTGGATGTGGAACTTGGTGGCAAGCTGCTGGGTGGAAAAAGGTGTCCAAATTGAGACGCCCCGTTGTCACAGCAGCAACTTGTATGCGCTGCTATGTGCGTAATTAAAATTAACTGCTCCTGTTACTCGTACTTTGCGCAAATTGGTTTTGCTTGTTTGCCAGTCTCAAAAATTAACACAGCATACTTTGTGTGGGCACGACATAAAACTCGCATTTGGCTCGTGTTGAATTTTGAGTTGGTAACTTTAAGCAGAAATCACCATGTTGCCCCGATTGTTTCGGGTTAATTAAGGAACACGCTATTAGCCGCACGCGGATCCGGATGCGTATCCATGGGATGCATATCTGTGTGAGAGCTGAGCCATTTTCATTAGCACCTCCGCCGCTGCAGTAAAGCACAGGCCATCGCATCCGGACATCCGAGTAAGCTCAAACATATCACAACTGCAATATTTTCCCTCCGTGCTCTCGGGCCAAAGCGATGAACTATGCATGTCACGTAGCTCAAAAGCGGTGTCCCCGCACTTTGAACCCGTCCACACAGCATACGAGCCCACCCCCGCCTGGATTCTACACAGGGGAAAACAGGTTGGTAATCACTGATTGATTTCTAAAAGTTCCTTAAAATGTTAAATGATTGGGGTAACTCCGTAAATACAAAGTATCTCATTTGTACCCATGAGAAAGGATACACCAATTGAAAGGTTCTATGCACTCAATTACTTTCAAATTGTTAATGATTTAAAGCAATATTCACGGTCAATAAGTTTTTCTTCATGTAATAAATGAAAAAATCATTGAAGTCAATGCATTGCTTGCTTTTTAATTATCTAAAATAAAACTGCATTTATTTTAATTTTCCACGCATTAAGTAATTACATATTTATCAAAAACTAATTCCTAGGAAATTCTTAGCTTATTGAATTTTTTACCAAAAATTTCTAATACGGAATACAGAAAATTGAACATTTATATTTTTTATTGTAATTGATAGCGCGGTGCATTTTCCAATCAGGCATTGCGTTTTTCCTCTCTGCAGGTCAGCCATAAAAAACGAGCTTGGCCCGGACTTTTGGCCTGCCCCCCAGTCGTGTCCTGGTCTGGATGTTAAATGCATGCCAAAGCCCCGGGGCTAACTACACTTGAACTCCCCCTCTTCACTCCCAATTCCCCTCCCTTTCCCCTTCCCCCATCCCCCATCCCTCTCCATCTGCACTCCCCTGGTGCAAAAGCTGTGTTTTTAGCTCCGCGTTGGTTTAGAGACAAAGTGCAATGCCGGCCATAAAGTCATCTCTGCCATTTATTTCGACTATTCGCTGGTTTTAAAGTTGACCGCATAGTTGACAAATTTCCAGCACCCAGGAATTCCATTGGGGAAACGACGAGATTTTTGTGTGGCGGTCAAAGCACAATATCTCATCTGAATATTCTGATTAGTTGGGGATTCGTTTCGGCCTAGTCAGTCCCATGTGGTCCGTTGAGTGGGGAGTTGATGATAACATCAATCACTTCAAGGCTTATTGGCAATCAATTGGCTAAAAACAATGTAAGTTGGTGTGGGCTTTTGGGTAATTTAATATTGCTCGAAACAAAAATAAATCAAAATAGGTTCACTGTGTTGAATTTTTATTTTTATTTAAAAATAATCTAATAAGTTATCTAACCACAACTGGTATTAGTCGACACTGTTGGCTTTCAAGTAGAACAAGAATGATTTTAAACTTAAACTCCATATTTTAAGTAATTATAAATAGGTAAGGTTTAAAAGGGAATTTTCTGACCACTTTTGTAGCTCGTACCGCAAAAATGTGGAACCATCATTAGGCTAGTTTTAAGCAAAAACTAATCCGGACTCGCTTAATTAGCTCCTAGTTGTGGTCTTGGTCATGACGAGGGCGCTAATTGAAACTTTACACCTGTTGTTGACGGTTTTGCCGAGCTGCATCTCTGGCAAATATTAAAGAGCCACAGGATCAACGCCAGCAGCGGAAGCCCGCACTTGAACTTTCGCCGGCAATCGGTCCCCAAGGAACATTTTGTTGAGCACCGCGCACTAATTAATCCAACGGCCGCAGACACCTGGTAAGTGGGCGGGGAATCCCCCGCAGTGCATGCGGATCCCTCGGCATTCCATTCGATTCAATTCAAACGCATTACGCATACGCCACGTTGGCTGCTTGGCTACAAAGTGATTTATTTGCCGGCGGGAAATTAACATTTAGATTAAAGAGCGCCGAATTAACATTTTCCATTAATATTTATTTGGATCGGGGTCCGAATGAAAAGCAGTATAAAATGTTTCCACCGCTTTTGGCTGCAATCTAACTTGGTTACTTATCCGCGGCCAAGATGTAGCGAAAGTATTTTGCATTTTCCCCAACGTAATCCGAATCGGATGCGAAAACGAAAACCAACAATGGGGCCGAAAAAGATGAGATGGACCAGTGCTGTCTATTTGACTTTTGCTGAAACAATCTAATATCTTTCAACAGAATATACTTCCTACGAATTAGTTCATACAAATCAATTAAAACATTCAGCTGTATTTATGTAGGTTTAATTTTAATCGAACATGATTAATGTGCGATATTTAGTCACTCTATTTCATTTTAACCATTTACGTCTAAATACATAATTACTGATCCAAATGATTGGGAAGAAATTGATTTAGCAGTTTAACTTGTTTAATTGAAGTGCGCAAAACAAACTGATAAGCGTACTTATTCAACAAATGCAAATAATTATTATTAAATGATTTCGTTCTATATTTCCGCCTCTTTCAGACGGCAGCACTGAAGTGGACACTATTTTCACTTCAGACTGAAGCAATTTCCATTCGCATTTTCCGGCCAAGACGCAGCTGCTTCTTATAATGCTGATATGCCATCTCGTTTTCATTTTATTCCATCCTCTGTTATCAAAGATAACAAAAAGGAAACCCAGTATCAATCGATATGGGGCAATCAACTGCAACGGAGTTTGAAACACAATGACGGCTTCCTTCGAGGAGTAGAAAATCTAGATTTTTCTATTAAAAGCTTGGAGCAACTGGGATTTTCCAAAAATCTTCTTGGTGCTTTGTCCAACGAAGAGAATGCACAATCAAAACACAATCAATTCAATGTTGTTTCCTGTTATTTTAAATAAATGCTTATTTGAAGATAATATATTTTTGGCAAATAGATAAGAGGAATTTTTTATTTTCGTGTAAGAAAGTGAGAAAGCCAGTCAGCTTGCGTTTACTTCAATTATTTCTGAATTATTCGCACAGAAAGCCTTAAATTTGATATGCAAATTAACGAAGCGAAAGCTTTAAGCCGGCAAAATTGCAAACACCCTTCAAGTGCCTTTATTTCGATTCATACATTTGCATTTATAAATATGTTATCAGATAAATGTATGAACGGCTACAATTTATTATACTAGGTGGAAGAGTCCCTTTTCAGAACCCGTATCTCGTCGGCTGTGAATGCAACTTCCGCTTTGATGCTTCCGCCTCAGTGATTTTTAATAATAAAGCGAATTGGAGCGACAACACACAAATTGATAACCCGCTGTGTGCACTTCATAAAATGTAAAGCGCCGTGGGGAAAAGTTTTTACACCTTCTCCCAATTCTGGTGTAGTATAAATAATACGTACCGAAGGCTGGCACAGGCGGCACAAACAATGGCAATAAAAGCGTAACAACTCGGCCAAGACAAAGTCAAGTTGAAGGCAACAAAGCAGCAGCTTCAAGTGCGGAATGACAATTGACACGAGCTGTGAGGGAAAATGCCTCGGAAAATGCCACCCCGCTCGAGCAGCGAAAACCCAACAGCACACACCTTAACCTCGGAGAAAACTCGAAGGCCCCACCCCGTTTTTACCGCTTCGCACAATTTATTTTATTGTTGTTTGGCAAACAACTTTCATAAGTTTCCAGCTGTTCACAAACGGCACTCAATTTTGGTCGCCATAGCAATCGTCGTAACTGTCGCCTCCTGCATTTCCCGCCCCGGGGTTTTCCCCGTGAAAAGTTATGAAGAGAGAGTTTTACATTATTAGTTGGACGATGGTGTGACTGCGTTGGTCGCCGCGCAAACTGCCGGGAAAACAGCCGGACCACCGGACTCCGGACGGAGAGTTGGACAGACTCATTACCATAAGCAGTTGCAGCTGCTGCGGCATTTAAATTTGCAACTCGTTGCGTGGTCTGCTGACGTCAAAAAAGAGTAAAGGAAACACCATGAAATCAATGCAAATTTGAATGCCAAAAACGCCATAATAAAGTTACAAAAAATGCAGAAAGAGTTTTTACTATAAGTCGAATCTAAAATGCCCTGGACCCTAAAGCATTTAATTACTTGATAACTACCTTATTTCCTGTGCCTACTACTCGTAAACTCAAAATTTGGTAGGGTCAAGTAATTAAAACACAAAACAAACTCTATGCATCAAAAACGCCAATTAAAAATGATTTAGCGCTGGATCGAAATTAAAAAACCAATTGTACCAATTGGCCAACCTGTAAACACGTATTTTCACCCGAATCGTAGCAGCCGAAAATCCATCAAAATACGCAAATAATTGCTGGCCAAAACATTTCTATTCGCAATTTACATACGCCGGGCGAATCGATTAGATGCCAAAAAGTCAATCAACTGCTGGTTGAAAAGAGGGGAAAAGGGGGAGCTGCAAATATTTGCAGTTGCAGCGTTCAGTTGGCCCGCTCAAATGTCCGAAATCATGTACACAGCATCTGTCTCTGTTTGCGGTCGAAAGGGTGCAACCAACAATAAATAAAGTCTAGCCGGAGTGCACTTCGGCAAAAACAATTATGGCTAACAGCGGGATGTGTACAAAGCTCCCGGTTTTTCGGGTTAGAATAGGTCACTGCCCACTGGAGGACAAAAAGTTTGTTTTTGTTAGTCAGTTCTGTTCAACAATCAATAAAAATATTAAGAAATCTGGCGAACGGAAGCGGAAGTGGCCGCATAAACAAAAACCAGTCAATAATTGTTTACAACTGAAAAGCTGCAAAAACATTGGAGGGCTCACTGAGGGTGAGTGTGTGGAAAGGCTAAATATATATTGGTGTATCAGGAGTGGCGGAAATTCCAGCGAAAAACACACTTGGCTCTAAGCCAATTAGATCTTGGGCTTGGCCAAAAAGGTTTCTCCAGCAGCTGTCAGCAGACATTTCGACGACAGGCTGACAAGTTTAATATGGCTTGAAAGCAGTTCCACCACAATCAGTTTGCCGGCTTTAAATAGCTCGAAGATGGGAAAACCCAGGGAACTGGCTTAATTTAATACGCGATTGCAGTGGAGAGTCGTGAAAAAGAAGAGGAGAGCATCCATTCCGGCACTCCAGTCCACATCCAGATGCAATTACCCCAGACTCCAGACCCCAGATCTCGAATCCGAACCCAGAACGCAGAACCCAGAACCAGAGAACTCAAACCCACTGGATATGTCTGCGCCTGGTCGTAAATTGCCAGCGTGATATTGAATTACGTGTGACTTTCTACTTCCGTTGGCCCGTAATCCGTTTCCGGTTCGCTGGCTGGGTTTACATTTACCGTTAATCTCGTGCTAAGCGTCTCCAATAAATTATTGTCAGCGAAAAGTCCAGCGAGTCCGCAGAGTGGGGCCTTCTGTGTGGGGGAAAATTTGCAATTAAAATGCAAGCGCTGATAGCGGAGAAAGTCAAGTGAACCAAGCATTCTACCCCAGCTTTTTTCATCTCTTTTTAAATACCCCGCAAGGACAGGAAAAAGGATATGTTTTCCCTTGAATTCTACTTGCATTAAAACCAAATATAGAATGTGTTACAAACAAATTAAATTCATTCCCGGGTTTTTCTTATACAACAGATTTAAGAATTTAATATTTCTGTCTAAGACTTGCTGCTCTATTATTATTAAAATTAAATTAAAATTATTTGTAATATATCTTAAATTAAACTATACTTAACAAACAAACTAAACAATGAATTTGGAAATTAAACAAAATGTTTATGTTAGTGCGTGTAATGATTCGTGTGGCATTTAAAATACATTTTTTGGTTACTTTTATAGAGCCAAACATAAAATAACGAACTATCTGGTAGAGAGGTAAATAGTTTCAGGTCGAAATTAAATGGCCCTTACCCTAATGAATTGTAATTTAAATTTAATTGGTAGTCAAAAGTCGAAAGCAATCCGCTTCCACTGGTTCTTATTTGTTTTTGTGCGCTTGTGCTCTTTGCGGGCACTGCTCTGACCTAATTCGGAGCATCAGCCAGCATTTCGTTTCGTTTGGTCAGCATTCAGCCGTCGGAAGCCAGAATTCAGAATCCAGAAGCCAGAAGCCAGAATCCAGTGCTCATGTAGCCACTGCATTGTCGGTTAACGCATTCAACGCTAAAATGTGGCCACTTGCCCTGCAGGATCCACCGCGCCACTGATGCCACTGGCACCACTCCCGGGCATCATAACAGTTCGAGCCACGCGAATTTGTTTCCCTTTCGCGGTTTTCCCACCAGCTAATGCAGATTTTGGTGGCCGTTTTGGCCATTTCTGTTTCTGTCTCTCTTCCTGCTGCGGTCGCCAGCTGTTTATCAAACTGCAGTGCATGTAAATGATTTAGTACAACAAAGTTGTTTCGGTTAACAACATTGACAGGTTCGACCACATGTTAAACGTATTCATACATGTTTTGGGGTATTTAAACCAATTGATGTAATTTAATTGAGGAATTTGTGTTTGCAGAAGTAGCAATGATTGAAAAAAGAATAATAGAGAAATTATGATGATATTAATTAAATCAAAATAAATGCAAATGGGGTATATCCAGTGTGTTTAGCTACAGCTTAAGTTGTTTAAAAAACTCTAATGCATCTGCTAGAAACTATGCATCCTTGTCAACTTCGTTTATCACTCGGAACTCGGAACACTTGGGAAAGGAGTAATTGGCTTAAAGCAGTTACCGTTCTCTCTCTCCCCCCTCTTGGCCACTTCAAAGGCGGCGAATGCAGTTAATTGAGTGGTCGTTAGTCCCGAAGGAGGCAGCTGTGCAAAGGAATCCTGCTCAAAGGAGCTCTGGCTTGTCAGAAAGCGCCATCAATCCGACACCTCCATTAGCTCAATCAACCTCGGAATACGCGAATGGAAATGGAATCGGACACTCAATTAAATGCTACTGCGCATTTCGCAACAATTGGCCCACTGCTTTGCAGTTCGCTCCCTGCGAGTAATAGCCATCTGGTCATCTGCTCGGAATCTGTGTCATCGGATCGCCGAGCTGCATGACATCCAGCTGGGAGGCGGTCATTACAAGTGGCGTGGCTTTTAAGTACCTTAAATTGCCACTCGCATGCACGCGGACGCATTTATCACATTCAATGATCCTGCACAGAAAAAATAAGTTTCAATTTGGCCTCGAATGTTAATGGTGAAACAAAAGGCAATCTCTTATCAGAAATATTATATATAGTTAGCTGATCCAAATAATTTCAAATGCAAATACTAAATACAATATACATAGATAAGAGATACTTTTCTAAATTATATTTAAAGCTTGGCATTCTGAAGCACGACTTTCGTATCCTTAAAATTAGGTTCAGTTTTTATTTTAAAGACTGAAATTAAACCTTGGCTTCCCATTCATTTATCACAAAAAACAAATAAAAAAATTGTTCCTAATGCTCTAGTATTTTTTACATTCAAAGAATGTAAATAAAGCGAAATAAAGCTGTGTTGACTCTTTTTTCCGTGCATCTGTTGCTGATTTACGCTTGCGAAATGCGACAGCAGAACTTTTTGCTTGCGCCTTTATCGCTTTAATTGTGGGTCGGCTGAGGAGAAGGATGAAGGAGGAAGGGTGAAGGGTGAAGGGCTCATCTCCGGCTTCCTGTGTCATACTTTTACTTCCTGTTGCAGGACTGCGGGTCCTGCTCGTCCTCCTCCAGTCGCTGCTCTTTCATCAGGATTGTTTGCCACGCCAACAGCAAACAGGCCAACAATGCTGCTGCGGATGCGATGATGAGGCTGATGTCGGGTGCTCGGCGCAGGATACTGGATTCTGATGCCGATGCTGATGCGGATGCGGATGCCACGATGATGCATCCACGGTTGTTTGGGCTGACAGTGATCCAGGTCAGCGCACTGAAGGCATCAATTACGGCGGAGCTGGCATTAAAGTAATTTTAATTTTTTAGCCCGCTCAAACGAATGGTTTTCCGTTTTCCTTCAGTGCGAAATTCAATTAGGCTCAGTGACGCTGGTTCAACCGCAAGCCGCAGTGAAAATAATTACAAAAGCGAAGGCTAACAGGTGCGGCTCGTTTTTCGCAATTAATTAATGCAAAATTCTATAACGGCGACTGTTATCTCCAATTAAAAATGTTGTTGTTTGCTCATATTTCTGCGGGCTGTAATAACTCTTTAATGCACACATCTTTTGTTCAGTCAAATTTGGCTACCTAATTAAAGTCATCTATTAAATTGAAAAGCAAATGCCGGTAGAATTTGGTATCGACAAATAGTACTAATTTATTAGAACTGGAAGTTGTCTGCAAGCAAATCACCATTAGTTTATTCTTTCAGATCTAACATGAATCAACAGAGCAGAATAATGGTTTCTCCAAGTTCATTCTAACTGAGCTGTGCATCGCAAATAAGCATTAAATTCTCATTATCCGACTTGGCAGGCATAATTCAATTTCCCGGGCCACCAATGCAATATGAAATGGTCGGTCGAAAATCAAAGCTGTTAACTATTAAACGTGATCTCATGGCCATTAGGCCAAACCGGGCAAAGTCAGAGCCACAAGCAGCCCACATCCCATACATTAAATGGAAGCCAATGCTGCTCGTATTGTAAATCAAATTACGCATACGACGCATGGGCCGCACCAACGAAATTTGCAGCGATGGATGCAAGCACTGTAAGAAATAAAGACTATGGACTAACCGATAGTGGAAATAAATAAATATAATGCTTAAATAATATCTTAATATTATTCCTTATTATCTTTTCTGCAAACTAAGGTAAAAATGTAACTTGTTCCTTGCAGCTTACTAAATTTTACCGAATAACTTAAAGTTTTTAATATATTATTATTAGTTACACCTTTTTTCTTGTACAACAACTAATGTTTCAGAACGTATGATTATATTTTGTGACCTTATTGAATGTCAGATGTAGTGCACATATGCAAGTTATGCAAATTATAAAATTTAATTAAAAAAGGTACTTCATGTTTTCAAAATCTTGTGGCATTCCATTTTTGGCTTGTCACACAGTATAAGTAATATATACCCTTGAGTTATCTTATTATAATACATGTAAAAAATTGTTTTATAGCTTTAATTTATGCTTTCAAAATTTATATAATGTCTGATTAAACGGAATTCTTTACCATTATTTTGGTCTGTGCAGACTTTTAGCGGAGGCATGGGCCTCGGAAGCCTGATGCTGCATTAGCTTGAGCTGCAGTTTAATACACACAGCGCAAATAATTCACACAATAAGCTGCCGCCGGTGCTGCTGCTCTGTTTCATGGCCATTATTCATGGGCCGACCAGGAGTGGAGGTGGCTGTACATATGTCCTGCACCTCGGCGAGCAACCGAAACTACGGCAAAGTTGCAGTTGCATTTCGGGGCAGTACGGGTGTGGCAGAGTGGTATGCCAACCGACAGCCAGGCCCCGGAGACCAACACGTTTATGGCATTTGCCAATGGCCAGAGTGCGCTTTTCACTTTTATTGTGGCCGCACTCGATGGCTGGCAAAGTGTTTGCCGCTCGCAGTCGACTGGTTAAAACCGACAATATATCTGTCTGGCTGTCGGTGAACACTAGTCGTCGAAGGAGAAGGAGGCGGAGGCGGAGGAAATCGACACTGGAGATGGAGAAGCGGAGGCAGAAGCAGAAGGAGCTGGAGCAGAAGCAGATGCACTTGCCCGGCCATACATTTATGTGCTTTGCCTTACCAAAGCCTGCCTGCCGTTTTTCCGTTTTTCCGCTTTTATGACAGCTTCCGCTGGAGTGGCAGACTACATGTGTTCGCATTCGTGTACAGTTTTCCCTGTGTTTTGGCACCTGGAAATGCCTCAAAGAAAATTATCCCATCCCATTCCCATTCCCGAAGTTTTCTATGCTGCAGCACGATTCTGTCCTGCAGGCTTACTTTGTGTTACCTGATAGTGCTGCACCGAAACAAATGACAACCTCAAACTGGTTTGTCGCCCAGAGCCGAATTCTTATTTTTTATGGAAAATAATAAAGTTATCGGAAACTTGTTGGTATATATTATATAAATATAAAAATAATTGATGTCGTTCTGTAAAAAGTATTACATTTTTTTTTTAAATGTATTTTCATAAAACAGTGTTTATTTATGTTTTGGCTTTATAGGAAGCTCTTTATCGAACATAGTATTATTAATTTAAACCAACAAAATACAACCAAATCGAATAATACTACCGGAAAAATTCGTTTGGGGATCATATTTTTGGACATGGCCAATTATGTTATGAAACATGGAGAGATATTAATATTAAAAAAACAAAATATTAAAAAAATACAATTTTTTTTTCTGTATAGTTAAAGTTCACATTCACGTTTACTGCAACATTCAGGATGCATTTTAATTTGTGCTCTGCAAGTATGCAAATGCATATGCACGCATTTATCAAACACATCGGTCAAGCGATTGGGGTTTGACAAAAATTTGTTTCCTCTGTCAAAACAGGATATGTTCGTTGTCCAGGACAACCCCAAACAAATCCGACAACGAGATTTGTATGCGTGCGGAATTTTACGATTTTATTGCCCATTGAACAGGGCTAAAAGGGGATAGATTTGGGTGCGGGATCAAGTGGCCTCCGCCTGGCATTAATGTGCGGCATTTAAATGGTTTGAAACCGCAAAACAAAACACCAAGAAGCAACAACATCAACGGCCGAACACAAAATTGGGCATTTACATGTTGCCAAACACAAACAACTGGGAATTAGAAAGCCAGATATGAAAGCGAAAATACCTTTTAAATATCTTTGGAGAAAAATCAAAAACTAAATTTTAAAACTATTGCAACAGACACTTTTGACTTTAACATACTCCAAACAAAAGATTTCTTGTGTTCAAAATACTTTTCCCTGAGGTTTTGCTAAAATACTTTATAGCCCGAAATAGCCTTAGAATACCATAGCCAAAATGTCTGGGCAAAAACGGACGCACAATTCGCATTGTTTGGCTTTTGGTAGTAGCAGCTTAGCCAAGGATTTGTCCTCCGTATGCGAGTGTGTGAGAATGTTTATAGGTCTGTGTGAATGGAAGAGTTTTCTCGTGCCTGTGTGTCTGTGAAATTTTCTGATTTATGGCATTAAACGCACACAAAAAATTTCTGAATTGGATTTTATTTGAATTTAATGGGTTTTTAGTGTATTTTAATGGGATCCCTTTGTGGTAGTTTGCAGATTTGCAGATTTAATTTAGTTATTTTCCGTGCGTGTGTGCATTCGTATAAAAACATGTAGCTATTTGTGACCAATTCGGGCTAATTCAATTGTTAGCCAGTCATTAGAAGAACTGGTAGAGTTTGAAGATATGCTTTAAATCTAAAATTTGAATTTAATTGCATTTCTTCTTTTTGAATGTCAAGATTTGTCTTGCAACAATATTTATTTTTAAGTCAAAAAACAAATTTTAGTTCCCAAGAAGGCCAAAAAAATCTAGCATATCTATATTATTATTTAATCATTTAGGTATTAATATTAATTCATGTAATGCATTAACGCAGTGTTGCCTTACTTTTTAAGAGTTTATGCTTAAGCTTATGCTTATGTCTTATTTAAGTGAAATTGATCTGGTAAATATTAAAAAGCTTGTGATTAAAATGTAGTTTTGAGAACTCATCCATCTTTTGTTAATGGTAAATTCTAGACGGCAACGCATTGCCCATTCACAATATCGCTCATACGCCGCGTGGCGAGGGAGAAAATGGGTAGACAATAAAAAGGAGCAGAAAAGAGTCTACTGAACCATATGCACTACCAATTTATGGCTTCAATAAACATAAAGTTTATAAACTCCCGAGGCGATGTCGTTGCTCATCATCTGCAGCGGATTGCCGAGGAAACGGCAGCAGGGACGGGCAAATAAATAATGAAAAAGAAAAGTGATGTCATAAAAATTTTATCTCTTAACTGAAATTGAGCAGCATGAACAAGCTCGCAGCGGCAACAAAAGGTAGCAGCAGTAGTGGCATCATGGCTTGGTCACTCCGGCACGAAGGGAAAAACAACGACAATGGTGTGCGACTGTGTGTCCGGGAAAGCAAGCGGAAAATGTAAGAGCAGTATTTCCCAAGCAGCCATATAATGGCAAACAGAAAAGCCGAACAAAGCTGACAAGCCTGCACCAGTTCAGTCGAGAGTGTGGGCTTTATAAAGTTGCAAAGCTGCAAAATACTATACTATACTGTACACAATACAAAATGCTCGAAACAGGCAACAGACATGTGGGACATCAACAGTTTCGGTTGGCAAAAACTTGTTTGCTCCTCTCATAAGTTTACACCTTTGAGCTTCTGAACCGAGCCAACTAGTTGGTAACTACTTTAAATGCTGCATATACTCCAAAACAAACAATCTCCTTTCGTTTGTTTCGCTCCAAAAAGATTTCCAGTTGGTTAGGTCCTGGGGCAATACAATTTTAATTAAACTACAGCTCAAATAAAAAAAAAAAAGGCTCTATTTGTCGACCTATAACATTTGCCAGCCAATGCTGCTATTATAAAATTTCCATATGCTCATGTGAAAAGGCTCAATTACGAGTCCCGCTTAATTGATAACAAAGACTTGTTGACACTTTGATTTCAGTTTAAATATCAGAAACACCAAACATTGAATGTGTGCGCACAATTGTACATGCAAAAAATACGAATTCAGATAAATAAGAGCCCGATATCAGCAGAGTAAATAAGGAGCAACCTTATATTGAAATCCTACAAAAAATGACATTGAATTGTCTATTTAACATTGCAGTATTTATACTTTTACTTTCGGTGGAACATGTTTTGATTAACTTTCAATTTATGTATAAAGGTTATCATAACGATTTAAAGTATGGAATATGTTTATAAAATTATCGAATTTATTCAAAATTTACATAACGAGATATAAGATTTAATATCGTGTTCAATATTCTAGGAAAACATTATTATACTGCGAACTGAACTAAGAAAAATAATCAATAAGCTCATCAAGATTAAAGCAATTTCAGCCGCAAGGAACAAACAGTAATTGATTACCTACAATTTGTGAAATTAAATATTTTTTTAAGGACTGCAAAATATATTATCCCGGCAAACAAAGTAAATTTCCGGCACTTTCGCAGACTCGAACTTTTACTTTTCATGGAAAAAGCGCGCTGCCTTTTGGGAGTGCAGCTAACTCATTTCACAATTTGCCAGCATGAAACGGTTTTAATGTGAAAACTTTTGCGGCAACATTGTGGCAACACGAAAAGGTACGAGCTCAACAAATGCGGCCTGCCTGCCAGACAGATGGTTGCTGGCGGTGCTCGAATCCTTGGATCCTTGCTGCTTGGTCCTCGGTCCTCGGTCCTTGGCTGATCCCCTACTCTATGATTAAGTTGTGTAAAAGTTGGGTTCAATTTCGGGCCAACAATGTCCGTGGGTAGCGAGTGGAAAGCGAGTCAGTGGGCCAAATGCAATCAAAAGTACAATAACAATTGCAGGCAGGAAGGGTATTCGAGCATGTGGCCTCTGCGGACCGTAATGTTTAGGAAGAACAAACAAAATATTGAATATGACTGGCAAACACATGTGCCTGCTGTTCACTCAATCAATAAGTCGAGGGGAACAAAGGAGCGCCGAGTTGAGATGTAAATAGAATGCCGGGTTGGCTCCTTTCCATTCCAATTTCCCTTATGGAAATCGAAAGCGTTCTATGCAAATCTCCCTCGTGTCGCCTTTTCTACGCATTTTCACTTTGCCACACAATACATTTACATAAAAATGCACTTGATCTGCTTGCCGATGTGCGGATGGTGTTATCCTCCAGCTCCACATGTGTGCATATATCTCCATTCAGCTGTCAGTGCGATTTATTTACACTTGGTGATGAGTACGTCCTCGTTATCCTCCCGCCGTGTTTGAGCTTGTCTTACATGGTGGGAAAGCTAATCGGCTTTGCATTGGGAAATATTTACACAAGGGCAATGTAGTCCCCTAAATTTGCATTAATTTCGGGTTTCTATATGCTTGAATAGCTACAGTGTGTGGCGTATTGTCAACACATATTTAATATATCCAAAAAGAACGTTCAAATAATGCCTTTGTCTTGAAAGAACGGTAACTTCTGGTTTTAATAAAAAAAAGCATGAGCTAATTTTTATTTTATTAGCAGTCATATTTCTAGAATACATTGGGGTTTAAATCTGGTTTTCATATTAGAGATCATTATTTATTTATTTATAAAGAGCTAACGTTATTAAAATAATAATGTTAGAATATAATTTGATAAAAGTAAATATTTAAGATGGTTCTTTTCATTATTGGGATGAAATTTTATACATTTATATTCCAACGTTTGCCACTACTAGTTTGCATCCCTCGATTGAAATGCAGTTTAATCTTTAAGATAGAAAAAGTTAATAGAGCATGTCATCTGGGTGTATGCAGGGCTCCCCCTGCGTCGTCACCTAACCCCTGATGGACTAATTAATTTCTGGCCTGCCTTCACAGGTGGGGAGCAGAAGCAGGTTAGCGGTGGAATTACACGCTCCGGATTACACCCTAAGCCCGAGCTTTGAGCCCTTAAGTTGGGTCAGTGCTTGCAGTCTTGCCGGGACTTTATGCGCTCTAATCCCTTTGCATGCCATTATGGCTGAGCTGTTGCCTAATTGCCGGCCCACTGGATAGCTGGGGAACTGGAGAGCGGCGGCTTTAATTTGCTGGGGCCCCGGCATCCGGACATCAATAATAAATGGTAGTCGACAAAAGTTGTAAACCTTTTTCGGCACTTATCTGTCACACGTCACACAGCGCCAACATCATTTGTCAATTGTCACGACTTCTGGTTTAACTCGAACTGAAACTGGAACTCAGCCCTTATCTTTTCCGGATCCCGTCCCCGGAGAAGAGGTTCCCCCATTTCCCAGTTAATTTGCAAACGCCCACACGGAGGCAGAAACACAAAAGTTCAGTGTTTGCCAACGATTCATTTCCCTCGTCACGCTCAATTGTTAAAAATGACAACTAATTAATGTCTGTCCGCCCTCCCACTGACCACTGTACGAGTGCCAGCTTTTCGGCCAGTAATCGAAATTCTCTATCTGGCCTGGTCCTGCCCAGTTGCAGAATCCCTCGGTCAACTCGATTGAGCTTAATTTGAGGTCAACTGGTTCGGAATTTCAGAGTGATTTGTCGGTTTAAAGGTTAATGGGTGGTCTGTGGGTTTGGGCCAAGGAACTTGCCAGAAAACTAATACTTAAACATTTCCGAAAATCAATCACATTTCTAAGGTTTTACTGATGAACGTTTGGCCAGATTTAATTGAGGCAACGACAGCGAAATACTCTGCTCGCAATATTAATAGATAATAGATAGATATAATATACATAATAGCTAATATATAGACAATATATTTGATAATCCAGTTATTATTTCATTACTGTCATACATTCATATGTATATGAAAGGTGTAAAAATATATACTGACGGCTAATTTATTTATTTACTTAAATCCAAAGGTTTCTTCCCATGAGCTGCATTTCTGTAATTAAAACTTGCTTTAAAGCTCCGGCTTTAGGGTTTACATATGTGTTGATGATATACATAGGTGTAAGCTTAGTTATTAAAACTAAAGACAGAGCTATATCCCAAAGGTGGAATCGCGAACCCTAGCGAACCTGGGGTCCTATTCAAAGCTGCGACACAAATGACTTCATTAGCGCGCTCTACACGGAATCCCCTTTGAGGAAACCGACGACTCCTCCTCGCGGGTGGGCGCACTTATTAGTTAATCATGCCCAACCCACAGAGCAGTCCACATCCACTTAGTGCAGATAAGTACGAGAAATGGGCGGCAGATGGGTGACGAAAACTCCCGGACTGCACAAATGCCATCATTAACTTTGGCTCAAGCCGCCCGCCCGGCAGCGATTTTATTGTTTTTGGCTTTGGCTTAAGCTCCCAGATTCTCAGATCCTCAGTTTCCAGTTTCCAGCTCCCGGCTCCTCGGTCTCCTCAGTCTCCGGCTCCTGTGCCTAATGATTCGCACTGTGGCTCAGCTTAATGACAGCAAACGGACCCCAACTTTTCAAACTGCATTGGGTGCATTTACTGGTACTTCTGCTCGTCCTTCTCCTGGCAGTCGTGCAGGACATGTGTTCGAGCACTTGATCCCTGCCTTTCCCGCTCCCCCTTCCCCAGCCACTCCCCATTCCCGCTTCTGTTTGTGCCTGCCTAATGCTGCAATTTGTAGACCGCTGGGTTTATTACGGCCTGTGGCTGCTGGCGGGGAAGGGGCGACACTTTAGCCCCGGGGGCTCTCGCAGCAGGAAGGTCCGATGGTTTGGCAGGGTTAAGAACCCTACTTGCATATAAGTTCCTACAGCTGAGGTGAAAAGTATAGTTCCAATTGCAGACAACCATTATACTACTGTGATTAAAATCAATATCTTATTGTAGGTACTTTTTACAAATGCAACTCCCAAAATTTATTACTTATAATTGTTTTCGATTTTAATTTATTAAGTCCGTGTTTTAGAAAATTTAAGCAATATTTTCTTTTGATTTGTTGCATTATATGATATATAAAAAGAAATTTAAAGAATCAATTCAAACAGAAATAAATAAGCTTCTTTTTATTCAAAATTAAAAAGAGGTAATTCTAAAATTTAAGTTTCACTTTCCCACTAGTTAAATAACAATTTTTATTAAGAAAACTCTTTTTTGAATTTAAATATAAATACTTATTTTGTATTAATTTATTTGATAGGTTAGGCCATTTACAGTTTCAGCTGCAAATGGAAAAATGCTCCCACGGGTTCTATAGTTTTGGCAGCATCCGTTCAAATTTTCACATGCTATTCTTATTGCCAAGCGCATAGAGGACTTGAGGCTGCTTTAGGGCTGGCCGGAAACTTTCGGCAGCTGGCAAGTTGGCGACATTTTCGGCTGCCAAAAACTTTGCGAACTTTTGCGCCATGGCTGCGAGTCCGCAAAGTGCTCGTTCCGCTTTGAGTGGAGTTCATTACGAATGCCGCGTGTTGACTTATGCATAATTACTGTTTCCTCGGACCCCGGAAGCCCCCACTCCCGACCAGTCGCGGTGCCATGGACCGCCAACCGGGCTCCCAGGACCCCACTTGGCACAAGTTTTTTGGACCCGCTGCACTCCAGTTGGGTCATATGCTCATTTGTGTGCACGACGCACTGACCTGTTTCTAATGCAACAAAAACGTTAAGCGCCTGCCAGCCACTCGCAGTGCAGTCATCTGTGTCCTCTTGGCTCAGAGAGCACATCCAACCGCCCAAAGAGCCGTACACCGTATACCGTACGCCCCCATAGCCGTGCACCCGTCCCGGGACTTTGGATCCCGGCCGTAGCATACTTTTTTGCGCTGTCTGCCGGAGAGTTTATTTTACGCACGCCTTGACCAGACTGCGGAGGCGGCTGCAGCTTTCCACTTTGCACTCGCAGGCAAGTGGAAAAGTCAAGCGGATAAACAAGAGATTAAAATGTCATAAACAATGCTTTTTGCCACTCCCGCTAAGCAACTTAATGAAAGCCGGGGGAAATGGGTTTCCTTTGGCCTGCAGTCGGAAACTTTCAACTTCAAGTTTCAACCGAAAAAGCGGAGTATCTCTCCATATCCCGTCGATGCAACTCAATAAATTTCCATTCAACTTTTGATTTGTTTCCATGACTTTTTCCGCCCTACAAGACCAGAGAATTCAATTGAAATTGTTTCCAAAACAAGCTACACAAAAAGTTTTTATCAACTAACTATTTGGATACCAGCCAATAAATAAGTCTTATAGCCTACGATTTCCACTCATAAATTCGGAAAAGCTTACTTTCGAAATGTATGTATCAGTAGATTGTGGCAACTAAAACGTAAATTTGTAATCAATCAATAAACTCTAGAAGAAAATGTATAAAAATCCAATGATAAGTAAACTATGTCCAAATAACTAAGTGATCTTTTTCTGAACTGAGTTATTTTTAATCTTTTTACCCCTGTGATATGTCAGCTACTTCCAAAAAGGGCATCAAACTGTTCACTATTCGCAAGTAAAACATCGACTTGTAACACAATTGAAAAAAACTTTACTTTCGTTGGGCCTGCGAACAGGGGAGTTGCGCAAATGACAAACTATCATACAGAGGCATAAATAAGTCTCGCATATTTGCGCAAAACAAGAAACTATAAAACACTTAGAAATATTCGCGATTAGATTTACTGCCCATGGGCACTTCCACACACACACGTTCGCGCACACACACACACATGTGCGTCTTTTTATAATTCCTCGATATACAACATTTAGAGGCTATACTAAATGAAATACTGGATGACAAGTCGGTGCAAGCAAATCCTTTGACAATTTTCGGCGACAAAGATCAGCAACGCTGTGATGCTGAACGTAAGCTGATCTTTGGCGGCGAAAATTACATTTACGATACAAATTGTGAGGACTAATTTCCCGGTTATGTGTTATGTGGTTATGGTATTAAGTATTGGTTCGTTTACAAATACATGTGGATAGACTGAAGGAATAAAGGAATGAATATTGAGTGCGTATTGAACAATCAAATAAGGTGTGAACTAATGGAGTTGACCCTTTACTCGGCGGCGGCGTTGATCGTGATGGTCTTGCCCTTGGGGTCGTCGAAGCGGTCCATCGTGTTGATGTCCATCATCCAGCAGACGCCGACGAACATGATGACGAGCAGCAGGGCGACCACAAAAAGTCCCATCAGGATTCCGGGTGTCACGAAGCCCACGCAGTCCCAGGAATCGCCAAATGCGAATTCCTCGCTGTAGGTGCTATCGAAGGGAGCCTGCAGCTGCAGGGACTTGAAGCTCAGGGTGTTGTACATGTTGTTCACGGCCACGGAATCGAGGGTGAGGTTACCGCACGAATAGGAAAACGTGGTGGGGGCATTAACGCCCGTGGTGCGGAAGGTACTACCGTCGTATTTCAGGTTGCTCACGCTAAAGTATCCGCCATCATAAAGAATATCAAATGTGATCGGCTTGGTGGCATCAGTCGTAGAGAGCTGAACGGAGAACTGGGATGCGGGATTACTGGAATTGGTGACAGCGATGTTGTTGACAGTGACATCGTTGCCGTTGTACAGCACGGCGGTATAAAACATAAGAAACTGGTTTTTGTAGCGCCACAATGTGCCGCCGGTGGTGGCGGCCGTGTCACGGCGGGTACGACGCTGCACCACGGGGGCGGTCGAGGGAGCGGCCAGATACAGATAAGCCACCTTGCAATCGAACTGCTTGCTGATAGCGGCAATGGCGGCGTCTAAATGTGGTGTAAACATGGTCAAGTAAGTGTGTGATATTAGTTGCTTTGTGTGTTCACCCACCATGTGACTCCAGGCTGGCCTGGCGGCTCTCAGCAGCGTCCTCGAAGGTCACAAACAGGGCAGTGCCCACGGAGCACTTGGCCGGGGTGCTGAGCTTGCCGCTAGCATCGATGGAATTGTGCTCCCGCTTGGCGGCCACCGAGCGCAGTGCCTCCGAGGGATTCTCCACGCTGGTGTAGTAGGTCTTGGGGCTGACTCCTTGCAGCTGGGCGTAGCAGGACTGCGACTGGGCGTTGGAGCACAGGAAGTCCTTGTTGCTCAGCTGGAGTGTCGGAGAAATTCGAGAAATCAGAAGTCATGTTATCTGTGTGTGTACTTAACCACTTACGCCATTTTCCTCGAAGGCCACAACCATGTGATCTTCCAGCAACGTAGCCAACTGCTCGGCAAACTCCGCCTGGGGCACCGTCTTCAGAGAGGGCTTTGCCACACTGAGAGTGTAAGAATATTAGTTGCACATTCAACTAGTAGAATCGTTAGGCGCAAAAACCCACCTGTTGGCTCCCCACAGAAAGACGGGCGTTTGCTCCGCCAAGGCAGCCCCAATGACGCACAACGCAATCAGCGATTTCCACAACATCTCGCTGGATTCGCTTACTTATGGGGTTCCAAAAAAACAAAGGAAAACCGAAAATGCATAAGTAAATAACAAAAGAGAACACAAGAGGCACAAGAAAACCAACCGAAAAGTGAACTGAAACTACAAACGAAAAATGGTGGTGAAAATTTTCGCTTTGCCTTGCACGACGTCGCCTATTCCAGTGAAGAAAAAAACCTTATGACGGTCATGTGATGCGCACCAGCTGACCGCAGTGTTGTCAAAACATACCAAAAAAATGATGCTACAAAAATTTTAATAAATACTAAACAATAAAATAAAAAATGTATTGAGTTTAATAAACAGTGGTGTTTGAACTAAATTCGAAATATTTATTTTCTACTTTAAACTATATATTTTTATTTATAAATTAATAAATCAAACAAGGTTTAGATCACTGGTACTAACTTAGCGGAGATTCAAACCCCTTTATCCACTGGTGAAAAATGGAACTAGTTCGAAAAGTTCTGCTCACTGAACTAGTAAGTTTATTTGTTGCAGAAGAAAAACAAAGTTTTTGTTTTGATTTCACAGCGGGAGTCTTGTATGAAATGTGCCATTTAAGGACCTAAGGATGCGGTTTCGCCGCCGCTGGCCGCGAAGAATGCGGCGTGCTATAGAACAATTGCGTCTGCAGTCTCGCAGAAAGCTGCAGTTGCTTTTAGGTAAGTTTCTCTTTCCCATTACTTAACAAATTTAAAGTTTTCGAACTTTTAGTGTTTGGGGGGTTCTGCTTGGTAATTTGGTTGGCTGCTAACTATCTCTTCGCATCCGAGGAAAGCAAAACCGGCGACTTTAGCAGCTCCTGCAGTGCCATCGATGCAGTTTACACCTGGGTCAATGGCTCGGATCCCAACTTTATAGAGGCCATCCGAAGGTTTGATTCAAAATACGATCCCTCGCGGTTTGATGACAAGAATGAGCTGCGTTACTCCTTGAGATCGCTGGAAAAACATGCCAGTTGGATCAGGCATGTGTACATAGTAACCAATGGCCAAATTCCAAACTGGCTGGATCTCAGCTACGAAAGGGTCACAGTCGTACCACACGAAGTGCTGGCTCCTGATCCGGCACAGCTACCCACCTTCTCCAGCTCCGCCATCGAGACATTCCTGCACCGCATACCAAAGCTGTCCAAAAGGTTTCTCTACCTTAACGACGACATATTTCTAGGAGCACCGCTGTACCCGGAAGACCTATACACAGAGGCGGAGGGAGTGCGTGTTTACCAGGCCTGGATGGTTCCCGATTGTGCTCTGGATTGCCCATGGACTTACATAGGAGACGGCGCCTGCGATCGGCACTGCAACATTGATGCCTGTCAATTTGATGGAGGAGATTGCAGCGAAACTGGGCCAGCGGAAGGATCCCATGTCTTCCCACAAAGCCAAGAAGTGGGTGAGGTGGAAGCTGCAGCAGTCCCAAAACCTCCAGCCCACCGCTTCCCTCACATGGGCCTCCAAAAGCTGTTTAAGAGCAGCTCTGCTAACTTTAAGGACGTAATGCGACATCGAAATGTGTCCACGCTGAAGGAGCTGCGTCGCATTGTGGAGCATTTTAACCGGGCCAAACTCATGTCTCTCAATCCTGAAACAGAGATGAGCAGCTCTGAGCCACCAACAACCCAGCGCCACTCGCTGCACAAGGAAGACTTCAAATCCTCCACAGACATCTACTCCCACTCGCTTATAGCCACGAATATGCTGTTGAATAGAGCTTACGGCTTTAAGGCACGTCATGTGCTAGCGCATGTAGGTTTTCTGCTCGACAAGGATATTGTGGAGGCCATGCAAAGGCGGTTCCGTCAGCAAGTCCTCAACACTGCCCTTCAGCGCTTTCGAGCGCCTACAGATCTCCAGTACGCCTTCGCCTATTACTCCTTCCTTATGAGCGAAACAAAGGTAATGGGTGTGGAAGAGATCTTTGATGAGTTCGACACGGATGGTTCGGCATCATGGTCGGATCGGGAGGTTCGCACATTCCTCACTCGCATCTATCCGCCTCCACTCGACTGGTCAGCCATGCGATACTTCGAAGAAGTGATTCAGAACTGCACTAAAAATGTGGGCATAAATTATAAAGTTGATACAGTGGAACACTCCACACTTGTTTACGAGCGATATGAAGACTCTAATTTGGTTCGTACCTACAAACGGGTTTTTAAGCATTCAACTTAAACTTTTCGTCTTTTTAGCCCACCATCACAAGAAACTTGGTTGTTCGATGCCCACTTCTGGCTGAAGCCTTGGCGGCTAACTTTGCAGTCCGCCCCAAGTATCCCTTCCATGTCAGTCCAAAGAGAGCATCGCACAGCAACTTCATGATGCTCACTTCGAATCTCACGGAGGTGGTGGAGTCCCTGGACCGATTTCGTCGAAATCCGCGCAAGTTCAACTGCATCAACGACAATCTGGATGCTAATAGGAACGAGGACAATGAGATGGTACGCCACTTGCTCGAGGATTTCTATCTGTCCTTCTTTCCAAGGCGCAGTAAGTTCGAGTTGCCGCCTCAATTCCGCAATCGCTACGCATCCTGGCGGGACTATCAACGCTGGAAGCGAAGAAAGAGGGCAGTTCTGGTCGTCGGATATGGCGTGAGTCTGGTGCTGGTCGTCTGCCTGCTGCGGTTCATGTGTAACCACAAGGCTAAATTGGTGAGGCGCTGTGTGCAGCGTTTGTAGGAAAAATCTCTCTTCTGTAATGTTGTGATAAGTTGTGAAATTTATGTATATTGGCCATTTCTGCAAGCGATCATAGTCAAATCTAGTTGTAGGCCATGTGTAAGGCTATTTTTCTAGATCTTTAGGTGCATGATAGAGGCTACTTTTAGGATTAGTTAATAAGAGTGAATGTATAGAGAAATTTTCTAGATTCTTGTGTTATTTAGCAGTTGAAGAAAAGCTTTTATAGGTTGAATTTTATCATATTTCAGTTATTGACTGATTTTTGAGTGGCAATAGCTATTAATGCCAAGCTTCAAGGGATATTGCATCTATAATTAAAATACTTTACACAAAATGGACAATGTCAGCTGTAAAGCGTTTTTGCGATTTTTTATAAACAACTATCTTTGTTATAAATAATTTTTAAAAATTTTATAAATTCCATGTGTTTTTGATAACAAATTTAAGGATATAAGCTAAAATTAATTTTGAATCTTTTACATATGCCAGAAATTCAAGGATAAATTTAGAAATTCTCTAAAATAAAAATTAAACATTATTATTTGATATTACTGGAATAACCTAAAATCAATAAAACAAGCTAAAAATGATTTTAGTGAATTGTTTCTGCTTACCAAATTTTCTAACATTATTTCGGCGGCTTTGGAAGTTGGAAACATTCTCACATGGACGCTTTATTAAATTAGTTTTTTTATGTTTATTGGTTGGCTGCTGTCCAAAACTACAGATTGCTGGCAGCACTTAGCCTCGGTTCCGGGACCCGGATCCCCTGGCGCGTCGATGATTACCGCAAAATTTGACCACCCGCTGAGCGGTGGGCGTTGCCAAACAATTCACTGGTGGCTCGCAAACACTCTAACTACGTCATCACATTTTCGCTCTGTTTTTTACGCTGCTCTTCGGCCAAGGGCCGGTGGGTGGTTGTGATTTGTAATTACGGACGGGAGCCACCACCCACAACCTCCTCCCACGTCTGCTCGTTGGGATGATGGCCACAAAAAACCCAGACTCCGCACTTTGCGGGCCGGAAGTCGGTGGGCGGAACTGGAGCGAGTCCAGACAGACTGATACGGGTCTCCTTGCTCCTTGGTCCCCTTTTTGGGGGCGTGGCACGAGCCTGGTCGATAGCTCCCCAATGTAGTGTGCATATGATGATGATTTGCTCTTTTGCGAGGAACATCTTCCTTTTTTATTATTTTGCCACCGTTGGATTTGCCGTTTTATTTCGCCAACTCATGAAATCGCAAGCGGTTGGGGAAACAGTGGGTGTAACCTATCCGGATGCTGTGGCATAAATTGCGTCCGCCGTTTTTTACCCCACTGGCCGGAATATCAGGGGTCAGATTACTAAATCGAAGTGGCTCAGCGGGAGTTCCTGCCCCATCCCTAGTAGCTCTGGATGGACAAGAATATCAATTACCCAAAACAGCAGCTCGGATCTTATCTGAACCAATCTTTTATCAATTTTCTGCACGTGTCTGCTGAGTTTTACGGGCTCTATAAACCTGTCCCTATATACAGGACACGTAGGACTAGCCGAGATCTGGCCTCGTAACTCATTCTAAACGATCTCTAGTTGGGCCACACAGAAACTCGAATTCGAACCTGAAATACGTGCACACGCCACAATTTGGTTTATTATGGCTAAAGGTGTTCCCTAATCTCGATTCTGAGTTTTATGTGGTCTACCACAGAGCGGAAGTTATTGTGGGTTGAGAGAGCCCGGTCCTGTGATTAATGCCCGATCGTTATGCCAAATTATGCAAAAGATAATAGAGAGAATGTGTGTGGGATCAGCAAGCAGAATAAAAAGGCGGTAGAGAAAGGGGAAGTATTCATATCCTGTTTGCAATTGGTAGTTTGTAGTAGTTAAAGGTAAAAGATGTAAGTGTCCAAATTATATAAATTGGCTTTAAATACAAAATTGTACCACACGAATTTTAAAAGTAATTACTAAGGTTTTTAGGAAAATATTTGTAAAATACCGTAAGACAATAATCTTTCCAATTTTAAGATTCATAAGTTGCCCAGAGACTACTTCCTTTATCGATCCCCATCAGATTCTATCGGTCCCTTACTATCCCTTTCCAAAACCTTGAACCCAAAACCCCACCAAACCCTCAAAAGTGCCGACTCGTTGACCAAATCCCAGACATTTGGACACCCGTTTCTAATATTTTCCTAAAAAACGTTTAGCTTTCTAGGAGAAGGGGATGTAATATATTTGTATTTAATTGGCTGGCACGAAATCGTTGGACACATTTTGACAAACGGCTTCCTTCGTGACCAGAAAGTAGCCGCGAAAAGTCTTTTGAAAATTGATCAATTCAAGTGCGCATTTCTACAATATTTTCAAAGTGCATTATTCTATTTATATTTATTCTTTATTGCATTATTCATGCGGTCGGCACTTTGTTGGTTAGCCGCTGCATATACATAGTAATAATCATTTTCGAATTGTTTGAATAACTCCCGCCCCCGCAGGAGGGTGAGAACAGGGGGGCGTGGCTGTAGCGACATGTATGAAAATGCAGTATAAATAAAGAATTAAGACATTAAATCGTTCATTGCGGCAATTTACATTCATTATTATTACGAGCTCACCTCTACGTGCCCATAAGCCATGGGAATTGGAATACGGACGGACTTCGGCGGACAGAAAACGGCGACACTGTCCAATTGGAGGGGGATTGGGGCAAATGGATGGGGCGACGGCAAGAACGAACGCCGCCTGCCTGCTTTATGTTTTGGTTTTAATAAAATCATAAAATGGTAATTAATTAATTCACAAAACAAAACCCAATGAGAGTGCTGCGTAAAGTGATGGGACACGCAGATGAAAGTACCCTAAAATTGACCTTAGGAAATAAGTGGTATGGTTTTGGCAAATTCATAGGTTGGGATAAAATCAAGTTGTCAAACAACTAAAATATAAAATCAAAACTTGGTAATCATAGAAACGTTATTATAGGACTAAAGGACACACAAACCACAAATCGCTAAAATAATATTTCTTTTAGGGAATGTTATGGTCATAAGAAGGACATAGCCACCAATTGGATAGTGACACAGTAGCAAGCAGTATAAGTTTCGAATTAAGGGGAAAATAATATTGTTGATGCTAAATTATTTTAAAGTCAAATTACATGGGTATTTGGGGATATTCCAAATCCTTATTTTAAGTTAAGTTGATTTAAAAATGCCATGTATTGCCATATAAACGGCATATACGATTGATCTTTATGTCAAACTGATCTTTTTTAGGATTCTTTTATATGTTTGCGTTGTATGTGTTAAAAGTAAGCCGGGTAAATTATTTTACTGATGATATTAGTGAAGTGCCTAGGCTACCAATATACCCCACCTGCTACCGTGTTGGCCTGCCCCGTTCCCAAAAGCCAATACCCAAATGCATTGCCGCCGGTAGCTGCCGCCTGTCCACCCTGACGGATCGTCATCGCAGGCCGCTGATTAGGGATTCAGGTGCGTGAGTGCATTTTCGTTTTGATTTTTTTCGATTCTGTCTTCAGCGGAATTTCAACCGGCGGAGCCAGACGGACGGAGGAGCAGTGGGTGCCCGATCGTCGGACTGACAGATCGCATGGCAATGCCTGTGGTGGTAGTACTCCCTTCCAAAACTTGAGTTACCCCCCTTTGTTTACAAGCCGTTTACATCGCTGATTGCCGCTGATTGTCGATGAGGGGCAACTCAATTCATGGGCAGTTAATTCATGGAGTTATTCCCGCTGTCTCGGGCCGTTGACAAGTGCACTTTAATGAGTCGTCCGCGGTGCCTTTGAAGGCCTGCGAAGTCCAATGATGGCCATGGCAACAAACTTGCCGCAGTGCTAGCAAAACCCGGAGAACTCCTCGCCACCACATGTGCGTTTTCAAAAAAAGTGGGCGTGTCCCGGCCTCATGACAAATTATGACAGCGCGCATTTCTGCCTTGATTTATGGCCGTTCGTTTTGAGTCCTTTCATTCAACTATGACCCCCTTTTTGCGGCTCGCAGGATCCGGATTTGAATCTCTACCCTCGCCAAAGAGCAGAGGACTTCCTCCCATTTTTTAATGATTTTAAAGTGATTTTTAACGTGCTTGCCTTTCGGTTGCTTAACTGCTCAGGGCGACACAAATCCGCGCGTAATTAATGGCAATATAATTTACAAAAGGCGAAAAGTACCGAAAGTACATGCAACTACATAGCAGCAATCAAAGGTGGCTGCTGATGATACTCCTGATGACGATATAATGTGACGGCTACAAGGAATTGTCAGTACTCTACAGTTTAGTGAGTTAATAAACTGAGGTTTCTATACAACAAGTGATTATATTATACATTACGATGTCCTAAGGGATTTATAGTAAATTCAAATGTTGAAGAAAATTTGCACTCAAGTGTAGCTCCACGATAAATATCTTCTATAAACATTCAAACAAAAAAAAATTGAAAACAATTTCATACAAAATTGATTGTGGATATCTAACTAAGTCAAGAGAAGATCAACCTACTTTTCACACCTGGTAGAATTTCGCAAGTCATATAAAATTATAATAATTTCAATAAAACTTTACCTAAGGTTTAAATTTTAAGGTTACCAATTTGATTTTAAGAATGCTTCGTATCATTTATAACCTTTCTACGGTAGTTCCCTCCCTGACCAACCTAGCCGAACTCCGATCCTGCCGCACTTTGTTCACTTCCCGCAAAGTCAGCTCCCATCTGGTTTCGCCCGAGATCCAGCTTCCGAATGTGGATTCCAAAAGAGCATCACTCACAATCCCGCAGCCGGCAGCAAATTGCCTGCAAAGTGTTGCAATAATAAAAACCCATGCTTGGAGGCGTGTCCCAACATAAAGCTGCTAACGATACACGAGGGTGACACCGAGTCCGTGAATAGGGCCAGTTCCCAGTTCGATTCCCTTTTCCCGGGGTGGTTTTCCTCCTCCTTTCGTTTTTCGCCCTTTCAGCCAGGCACAATTAGGCGTTTGAGAGCGGCGAGGGGCGTCGAGGGGAGGAACAACAAACAAAAGTCAGGAGGCAGCCAATAAGTCGCTAATGCAATTAAAAACTCACACAAAGGGAGGGAGATGCTGATGCTAATAAGTCACGAGGGAAGAGTCCTGCAGCCAGGACATCAGTCTGCCGAAGAGGCGTGACACGTGAGACACCTGGAGTGATTGCTGTTCCCCACTCTCTCTTTCTAACTCTCTCTTTTTCTTTCTTTCGCTCGCAGGATGTTCGGGGATCCTTTCTCATTTCGTGACAATTTGGTGCGTTAAATTACAAAAATTAGTCACAGCTAAATCGACCCAAACTCGAACTCGAACAACGCTCGATTTTCGACACTTCAAACGGGCACTTTGGGCCGTGCTAAATCGCACAAATTGGCAGTTTAATTGTTCCAATTGACATCGAGACGAGATTTGTGCCCGGGGTCTCTTAAGTGGACCCTGGTTTCATTCGACTTCCTGCTCCTGGCTGGGCGTGTTTCTGGGCTGACAGAATTTATGTCCCTTCATGTGGTCAGTGGAAAACAAAGAACATATAACCAACATGGGTTCTTAACTATACTATATTAATATATGGCATATGCGCAGAAGCTCGTTTGAATAAAATGATTCTTTAGTTTAAACACAGCGAAAACAATACTCAAGCAATAGCTTGTAATTTTAGTATATATATTATTTTGAAACCATTTAAAGAAACACACTTCGGTTTGAATTTGATTTTTCTTTCGTTTATTTACAAAAAGAGAACTCCTATGGCAGCTTAACTGCCCCTCCTTATGTATTTACACTCGCTCAGTTTTAGCTCCTTGCTCCATCAATAGATACTCCTGGCGAGGGAGAGGGGAGTGGCAACCCCCAATCCTCCCACTCCCCCACCCAAACCCACTCCAAGTCCCACAGGACCGCCCACTGGCGGTGGGGCATTGGTAGTACCGCTGAACTTCTCGAATCCTCCAATCGCCTCCGCCGAGAGTTTCTTGCGAAGATCCGGCTTCGGTCCGCTGAGGCACATCTTCTCCATCTGTTGGTGCTGCGATCGCACGGCGAATCTGTTGACATGCACTGGGATGGGAACCACGATCTTGGTGCCAGTGGTGCTCCCATTCCGACCCAATCCATGGGAGGTGAGTCCTGCCTTAACCCTTTTCCACTTGGCCCTTCGGTTTTGGAACCAGATTTTCACCTATTCGAAGTTAACAATAAGTTAAGGGTTTTAAGTTAAATTATAGTTAAACCCACCTGAACTTCGCTTAATTTCAAACTGGTGGCTATTTGACTACGCTCCGTGAGACTGAGATATTTCTTGGCATGGAACTCCCTCTCCAGTTCCAACAACTGCTCCGAAGTGAAGGCTGTGCGTCGGCGACGGGACTTGGAGCTCGAACTGGAGCCGTTTCCCTGCGAGTCCTTGCCGCCCATTCCGCCTCCTTCATGCCGAGAATGAGCTCCTTCGTCATCGCTGCAATCCTCGCTATCCGAATTGGTGTAGGCTAAAAAAGGTTAATTTTTTTTTTTTTTCATTAAAAACTTTTTTTTATATTTCATCATTCCAAAGAATTTAGAAATGGGTTCTTTAAAGTTTAGGCAAGTAAAATAATAACATTAACAATCCTTAAAAGCCTTTCAAAATTGTGTACCATAATGGTTTGTAAAAATAATAGATTCCGCTAAAATGGTAATTAAACCGAATTTGTAAATTTGATTAGAGTAAAATCGTATTAAGCATAAATAATTTTTTTATACAATCCAAACGGATTGTAATCCGTGTAAAAGTTCCAATCCGAGACTTTAATTTAGTGTTTATTTTAATTAGCAAACTTACGTTATCTGATAAATTTATCTTTAAAAAATATTTGAACATAAATATCTAAATATGTTTTTAAAGATATTTAGCATCTTGTGTGCAGGTTAGTCAGCATGAGAGTCACTCTAACACATTGAGTTAAATGATGTTGCCTCGGACCAGCCCACTTCCTGACTGATTCTCCTCGGGCTCAAGACGCTCTCTTCAAGACGCCCATTAATGGGGCCCTAACGAGTTCGGACTTCTGGCGCAAATGGCCCGTGCCATAACTTGTGGCAAACATATTTATTTATAACTGGATACATGTGTCTGAAGGCTGCCCCTTCCCAGAAGAAGAGATGGGAAGTCATCAGGAGCACTCGAAACTTAATCTGTTTGTTTTGGATGGGCAGAAGTTGAGCATGAAAGCTAAATGCCCCATTGGAGGAGGGTGACACTCCACTCCGAGATGAATTAATCCATCCCCACTCAGATCCTGTTCATTTTGAGTACACGGTTAAGCGGTTTTTTAACACTTACACGCTTCAAAAGTGCCCGCTGTCACTGATTTATCTGCGCTTTTGATCCCCTTGTTCCCAGTGACAGCACCCCAATAACCACCCCATGGAACTCAACATTAACTTAACCAACCCACCCACACCCCAACCTCATTCGACGCCCACTCGGGCTCAGTTATGAATATATTAGTCGGGAATTTGTTGCGCTCTTAACTGCTCTGCTGGCAAATTGATTATGGCACGGATTGCTCAGTTCGCAGACACTTTACAAAACATCAGCAGGGGGCCACGGATGATTATTGTGCGGTGGCTGGGAGTCCTTACGTACACATCCATTCCGTTCGAATGACCAAACTAAATCGTTACGTTTGTCAAAACGTCAGCACTCCAGTCGCTTTTCTATTGTGGTCGAGTCCAGAGTCTGGAGCCCGAAGTCGGAGTTGTGAAAACTTTTCACAGATTTGATTGACACCAAACATTGGGTCTTAATGCATTCTATGCTAATTTTGATTATGACGTGGCGGCTTCAATTTTAATTACCGTGACAACATCACTCGACAAAATGAGACCCGGGAAAACTGGACAGGGTTTCAAAGAGGTCGGAATCATATTTTTGAGTGCTAAACATTTCTCGTGTAAGCTAGTGGATTTTAATTCGTGGTTAATCCAGTATTAAGTTTTATAAGAATGTAATGAACTATATTTCATACAAACATATGTATTCACTGTTCTCTTGGATTCTTTTTAAATATATGTGTCTGTTCTTGAATCGAGAAAAAAATATAAAAAATATATATAAAGGGACTGGTAAATATCCTCCTTATAATGCCAATTTTCTCGTTTGTTTTAATCAGCCAACGGGTTTTGATCAAAACCATCCACCTATTGCAGTTATTTAGTTATTGACCAATGATATATAATGTGAGCTTCGAAATACTTAACCGTTACTAAAAAGGGAAATATCGAATTTGACTTGTATTGGGTAAGGGATCTTAAAATGGTTGTAGTGCTTAAATCGTTTTAGTGGTGCTTAGATCAAGAAACCCCTGGACTGTGGGAAGAAATGCGATTGAAAAGTCACCTTTTATTCTTCTATCCTATCTCTTGTTATTTACTAATTGTTTTATCAAGCAGTAAAATTGTTTAATGAAAACTACTCCCCTCAAACTATAGTAAATTTTTTAAAAAACTGCTTTCAAAGGACTTTTTTAGGCCATTCTAAGACCGTTGAGTTAGTTTAAAAATTCCTTTAGATACGTTAATGTGTCCCAAGGGAAAACCTAGATGCTAAATCAGGAACTTTTTCTAGTACGCACCTCCATTGCGGCTCTTCTCCATCTCGCCATTGTAGTTCCTGGGCGACATGGTCAGGCTAATGTCGCTGCAGGAGTCGCCGCTGCACTCGAAGTCCTCGTCCATGCCCACGTCCAGCGTTGGCTCCGCGGGACTGTGGCTGCCGGACTTCGCTGGCGAGGAGTGTGCCTGCGGAGGCGTCGGCTCCTGGAGCTGCGCCAAGCCGGGGTTCGCCTGATCCTCGTGGATCCTGCCGGCGGCGGCCATGTGCTGCAGTCGAGCGTGGACACTCAGGCTGTGCACGTAGTCCTGGTTCATGAGCTCCGCCAATCTCCGGTAGCTGAGATCCGTGGGCGTTGCTCCTCCGGCGGCAGGATTGAAAGGCAGGAAGCGCGTATCCAGGGGATGCGGCAAGTTGGGTGGAAGCTGCTTCTCCAAGGCATGTGATGGTGGTGGTGGTGGTGGCGCTGTTTGCGGCTGGGGCTGCTGAGGAGCCGGATGACTGGCCGGATTGGAGGGTAGGTAGCAGCCGCCGGCGATTAAATGCGTTAGTCTCTCGTGGTTCTGGGCGAAGTAGCCGTGCAGCCAGGGATTGTACAGCGGGAACTGCGTGAGTCCCAGGGCGGAGCTGGCCACCATGGCCCGGGCACTCAGTTCCTGCTCCTGGTCCGGCTCCTGCTCCTGCTCCCGATCCCGATCACGATCCCGATCCTCGGGAGGCGAAGGTGGAGCGGCTCTGGCAGGTGTTTGGTTGGCAATCAGACTCTCGATGGAGAAGGGCTTGGGAAATGGCTTGCTAACCAGCCTGGTTGTGGAAGCATCCACGTGGCCGAGCTCTCCATTCTGCAGCAGGGCGGGCCGTTCCATGTTGCCCTCTCAAAACTCACTTTCAAGAAGATACAATATTCTTTTTAACAATTCTTAACTGGCTATTGTTCGGCGGAGACACGACGCAGTGAACCGTTCAGAGATCTGCGAGCAACTGTCGAGCTGCAGCAGACATCACGTACACGTACGGCACCCAAGTGGCAATTCAGTTGAGCAACCACCACAAACGCCAGTGGCTCCTCCTCCTTTTCAATATGGCGCATGACAAACTGCTGGTGTCTCTGTCTCGCCGAGGAATCCCATTGGCTCTCGGCTAATTGGCGGCTGTCCGAAGACAGCGAACCAGTTTCCGGCAATGGAGCTGCTGCCCCAACACCACCACAACCACAACCACCACCACCACCTACACCCACTCCCTTCGAGGCTGCACCACTTTCCCGCTCCGTAATTGCGTTCTGCTCGAATCGCTCGGTAATCAGACATCGCCAGACTGCAGGGAAGAGAACGCCCTGCCATTAATGCGCCCGTCATCGTTAGCTCCTTCCCGGAATGGGGGTTCTCCGGAGGAAGGCCGCTCGGTTCTCGCGAGGCATATTAGTGACCAATTTAAATTCAAACATCAGTTGCCAGTGGGTGTGACTGTCGGGCATCATTAGCAAACACTCGACTGTGCTCACCGATTTGTATCTGCAATTTAGCTTCACATCTGCGGTTAGTATATCGCTCAATCAGGCAGGAGCTAATCAGGTGGGCTAGCGTTTTATTTTCATATCATATCATTTTTTGATTTGTTAAAAAGATAGCACACTTTGCATTACAGGCATACTCATTTAGAACTATTTGTAACTGGCAAGTCATTCCACTTAAATTTAGCCTGGAGAGTTTGAATTTAGTTCGCTACCCTGACTCACTTTATAAGATTTAACACACGTTAGTGTGACATTTTACTGATCTCTTTTTAATATTTTTCTTTTTTATGTTAACCCGATTTTAGACTGTTGATTTTCATACTTGGCTAAGTGTTTGCTTTACTTTTTTATTTTATTTTTCGTATTCAAAAGTAATGATTTATTGAATTCATTTTATGAGACTTGTATTGTAAAAACTAAACATCTCAAGTTCTCAGAATAATAATAGACATATCGTTTTCGTTAATATCAGGAAACCTAGCTTTTTAAGAAAAATGTGTTGTCATGAATATTTTTTTTATAAAAAGAAAAACCCTCAAAAAACAATGGTGGAAACCATTTAGAATTTAACATTCCCCCAATATCAGATATTTCTATTATTTTTCCACTTCCGTTGTAGGAATATCCGCCTCCGCCCCCGAATTCCCCTGGAGACCTAATAATTGATATGCGTAAGGTTTTCACGCCGATACAGCAGGTGGCAATGATAATTTGCATGTGTATGGCTTAATTGATCGTAATTGACCAAATTTTTGGCCATAAAAGACCGTGGGTCTATTGATTGGTTCACAAATTGGCATTGGTCACGTTTGGTTGTTTGAAATCTTTTACGAGCAGCGAACATTGCAAACATTTTAACTGCATAAATTACAATATAATTATGCGGCTCGTTGATAATTTTGGTTTTCTGATTATGATGAAAGCCCACGGGTTTTTCGTAGTATTTTGGCACTTTGTCAAGGATGGGCGGGGATCCTCATAGACAGTGCCGGAGTGATGGTAAATATTTCTGGGCTGCTGCTTCTCTTCTGGCAGCGGAAAACGGGCAAATTAACGAAATGCAACGAAGCGTTGAATGCGCTCAAATAAATCAGAGCACTGTTGACACCCAGCCCCATTCCTCATCCCCAGTCCCCCATCCCCAGTCCTCAGTGCCCAATCCCCAATCCCCAATTCCCAAGCCATGTGCAGTCAGCGGAAGGCAAGAGATACGGATACAAACGTATCTGCACTCTCATTCGCGTTTTTTAGATTTTTTTGATTGCCCGCAGACGAAGAACAATTCGAAATTATTTACTGACAAATTGTTGCAAATTGTTTGCATAGCCGTGCCAGAGAAATGCGCACAGCACACAAAACGAAAATAATTAAAGCTTTATCGAGACGTATAATGAGATACGAAAGTATCTGCAACTTAGTACCACGAATTGCTCGCAGTCTGCGGTCTCTAAATTATATTGTTCGACTAATGAAAATTAAAATTTCATGGCATTCGACGGGATGTGAAGGCGAACATGTGTTCCCGTGACCGCAGAACACGGAGCTATAGCCATAGCTGTCCGATGTTTACCCAACATGGCCACGCCCCCACTCAATTTGCGTCCTAGCTTCGGATCCGATGGTTGGTTACTCCAGTCCGTAATTGTGTCATTTTACCCCTATCCCTTGCCAAGTCCTTGCCCGTCCTGCCACCTGTAATTAAGGACCTCTGGCTTATGCCAAATTGTTTACACAATTTAATTGGAATATTGAAGGCAAATTACAGTCGTCGATGCTCGTTTGTGGGCAAGCATGGTTTATTCAGTAATTAACGAGTCCCTCGATTGCATGGCCACGCATCGAATATTCAATAGATCGGCAAATGCTTGTGCATGGGAATTATTTGTGTTAACTACTTTCAAGGAAACTTTCCCGGTGATTAATGAAGTTTTTAAAAGGAACAATAAGCTTATAAACAAGTTATTGCTTTATATCAAATTCCGCTTATGTGGCGAATTATTTAATAAAGAATATAATGAATTAGACAATTAAATTGTAAACTTAGTAAAATGTTTTAATATTCCTAGAGCAGTATTATATTTATTTTATAATAATATAACTTTAAGCATAACTTTAAACTTATTAAAATAAAAACTTTTTTTTTAATGAGGCAATGAACATATGCTTTATTTATAAAATTAATAAACGTAAATTTAACAAATTATATAGACAAAAATAACTAATTTATCAGATAATGAAATTTAGTAGTAAACATAAACACTGTCTATGTTATAAATAAACGAACACATTACCAATACAAAAAATAGAACTAAGCCAAGCTAAATTAAATTCATATTAAGTCATTATCAAAAAAAAACGTTTTCAAAATCTATAGACAAATTTTATAGCTATCTGTCAGTTGAAGAATATAAAAATTTAAAAATAGCAAAGTTACCCTCCCGTCCGGGGTAGTCATCCTCTAACAAAGCCAAGTTTCCCACCGCTTCAATTGCTAGAGATGACAAAGCACCGATAATTTCTGCCTCTATCGAGCTTTTCCATTAAACAGCTGTTCCAGTTCCTGAATGAGCTGGCGCAGATACATTTTCGTTTTTTCCTTGAGAGCTTGCTGTTCGCATTTGTCCGCCTGCCCGCGCGTAGAAAACTTGTTACTTAATTTTCATTGCTGCCACACGTGCTTAACTAATAACTTCGGATCGCAATCAGTTGATTGTCAGCTAGACGAACCCACAACTAAGGCAATTAATTAGTCTGTCTTTCAATTTGGCATTACATAAGAATCGGATGGCTAAGCGAAAATAAAAATATATCATTTGCGGAGCGATTATTTCATCAGCATTCTGGAAACGGCAGAAAACGGAAAAGGCAGCAACTAACTAAACAAAAGTCTGGTCCACTGGTAACAAACGAGTGAAAATATGAGCTGGGCAACAACAAAGCAAAGGCAGAAATGTTTAAACTGTAGCAGTGGCAGCAACAAAAACAACCGGAGCAGCAGCAGCAACTGCAACAACAACAACTGTGCGCCTAGCAACAAGATAAATTCGACGAGCGATTTTCTTTGATTTGCGCCCGTTTATCAGAAGCACAAAAGCCAAAGAGTGTAAATAGCACGTAGTTATAGTACAATTCACCGTAGCAAAAGTGAATTTCACATAGGCCTGTGAATAAGCCTACGATAGCAACAATAATACAGAGCAAGCGCACAGGATACAATCCAGAAATCGCACAATGAATTCGATCAAAGCACAATCCACGGGCAGTCCCAAGAAATTCAACGTATTCGCACACGTTAAGTACGAGCATATGGTGGCCGGAGTTTCCGGTGGAGTGGCGTCCACACTAATTCTACATCCCCTGGATCTGATCAAGATTCGATTCGCAGGTGAGTCATTCATACACAGGGGAATGCCACTATACACAGTAAAAAGATAGTCATGCATTGCAATGTGTCTTAAAAAAAAACCTTTTCCATCATATCGGAAAAATACATTTTATAATTTTGTTTAGGGTAAATATGTATATCTTTGCTTTATAAAAAGTAATAATTTTCACCATAAAAATTCTTAAAGATAATTATTTGATTAAAAAAAAACAACTATGTACATAGTTTTTTTATGATTTAAAGCTTATCTAATTTCGAACATAAGTACGGTTTTAATATGTTGTTCTTTTTAGGAAAGGTCAATTTTAAACATTGTAAAACTAATGGTATAATAGAATACAAAAACAATCATTGCATACAGTATCTAGAAAACAAGCAAATTGATAAGAAAAACGGACCGCTTGTGTGAAACTCAATCTATTTCTGTGTAGTGAAGACCCCCGGCACGTGCCGAGAAAAGCGTCGCCAGTCTGGCTACAGATTGTTATTGCACTTTATTCGCTGCTCGCATTTTGTTTGCGCATTGCTTTACAAATTTTCCATGGAAAATTTGAGACGCTTGTGTATCCGCGGAGTGACGCTCAGTTTTGCACCATGGAAAATTTGAGTAGCTCGGGTATTCGAGAAGTGACGTTTAAGTTTTCCCACATAAACAAACCGAGAATGGGGCCACCGGCACGTGTATAAGTTTTATGCGATAGATAACCGGAATTTATGGGCTTGTTGACAATTGACAGAAACAATCAAATTAGTCTAATCTAGAAGTTGGAGGCAGGAAACTGGCTAACAGCAGTTCTTTTTGTTTACTTGCTTTTACTTTTACTGTCTGGTTCAAAGATCGATACTAGCTATCAACCTTTGATATACAGATAGGATAAAGGTATTTCTGGAACGAAGCCTATCAGCTGACTCGGGAATTCTGTTTACGCGCCGTTGGCTAAACACTACATAATTCTAGTGAAACTGATTCATAAATATCTTTGTCCTCGTTTGCGCTTCATGCGCAAAATACGTGAACAATAGTTCCGTATAGTCTTATTGAAAACACGAAAACAACAACAAATGGAGCGGGTTACTCTTGTTTATTAAATATTGTTGCTGGCCAGTTCGCCCGGATCAGCGCTAAAAACCGCTAAAGCAGTAAAGTGAATATGTAAATTCACCAGAAAATCGACCTGTAAACAATAACAACCACCAGCCGAGTTGTTTATGTGAATTAAAAAATCACACCATGCGAATTTCGTAAACTGATAAAGCGAACCCAAGTTGGGATGGTTAGAAACCCAGTGTAGTTCCCCCAATAAACCTTCTTCAATCTTGTAGGGGCACTCGATTTGGCAACAGCTGTTTTCTATTGACTTGCGCAAGGCCTTTTTAGCGATGACGCATTTTGGCCAAACGAAACCCGTTTATCTTGCTTTTGCTTTTCTGCTCTTGCTCGTTTTTAATCACGTGACCACTTGACTTGACTGTACATTGCGATGGCTTTGTTAACGGCAACTTTCAGCGGCAACTGTCCGGTTTATGTGGCACAAGCACCAGATCGAGTGGCCAGAAACGAGTTCCCACTGTTGCCAAGCGGGAAGTTGGCTGAATCAGCAGTTTGCGACCTTATCGCGCCGACCACAATATCGAGTGCATGTCGAAAAACTCATTTGCCTGCCCAAAGTCAATATGGTTCATCTTAAACCCCTTTTTAGCACTGGCTAGTCGGGTTGTCCAGTCCCAAGTTTCAAGGTCACACCTGGGGCAGCTAAAAATAGTCAGGGAGACGAGCCCCTTTCTTCTGGCTGGTGCTGTTGTCAGGCCAGATCTTTTGATTGGCCAGCTTATATATAGAATATAAATAGCTAAGTAGCTGCTAATGGACACGAAAACAAGTGGAGTGCTCGCTTTGGACTCTCCCGCTTATCGCATCCGCTGGCAATTAGCGCTATCTATCTGTTTTTTGGCGAAAACAACTTTGTGCCACGGGCCAGTACCCGATGGAGTCAACAACTGATTTCCCCGCAGCCGTACAGTTGCCAAAGTAAAGAACAATACTCGGAAAGTGACGTATTCCCAGACCCTTTAGTGCCAGTATCCATAATCGTGAAAGTCCCAAGGCTGCAATATGTCTAGACGTGTTTATCATTTACGAGCGTGATTTGCTTTCTACTTGCAGTGAACGATGGCCGGACTGCGACGGTGCCCCAATACCGGGGATTGAGCAGCGCCTTCACCACCATTTTCCGGCAGGAGGGCTTCCGTGGACTCTACAAGGGCGTCACCCCGAATGTCTGGGGATCGGGCTCCTCCTGGGGCCTCTACTTCATGTTGTAAGTAAAGTGTTGACTACCAGTAATAACAAACTAACTTTGTAAACATTCCCTTCAGCTACAACACCATTAAGACATTCATCCAGGGAGGCAACACAACCATGCCTCTGGGTCCCACGATGCACATGCTGGCTGCTGCCGAGTCCGGAGCTCTCACCCTTCTGTTGACCAATCCCATCTGGGTGGTGAAGACGCGTCTGTGCCTGCAGTGCGATGCCGCAAGCAGTGCCGAATACAGGGGCATGATCCACGCATTGGGCCAGATCTACAAGGAGGAGGGTGTGCGCGGACTGTACCGCGGCTTTGTGCCCGGCATGCTGGGCGTCTCCCACGGAGCTATCCAGTTCATGACCTACGAGGAGATGAAGAACGCCTACAACGAGTACCGCAAGCTGCCCATCGACACAAAACTGGTGAGTACGCAGAATTCGAATGAGCAAATCATCACATGACCGACGACCATTTTGCGCGTGGCGTTGACATCGGTTGTGTACTAAAATGGGTGGACAGATGCGGTCAAATTAATAGCACAAAATATGACAGGCATAGGAAAATCTGGAAGCATATCAATTATAATTAGAGATTTAATTTAGGTATTGTAGTTGCTACAATATCAGTTATCATTATTTGTAGCTATCAAAAACATTAAGAAGAAACAAAGGAGCTGTTGAAAGTTTTAAATTAATGAGCTTGTTTAAGCTGAAAATTAACAACAAAATCCTTACCTTTTTATAAGCGCTAATAAATTTAAAAAGAACAAAAAAATTTAGATATGCACTTAACTTGACTGTTAGATTTACTCTAATGGACAATAATATATTCTTCTTGGAAATGTTTGTATCAAGTGTATAAATTTCCTTGTAATGTATTCTGATTCAGAGAAATCTCTCTTTGCTCTGCTATTATTTTGATCACATCTGTATTCCACCATATATATGCATAACCGAATTTATCTGGTTGTGATGACGTACCTGCGATTTGGCAGCCATTCAGCACATATCGTTCGCCTCACTAATATATGTTTTCTCTCCCACAGGCCACCACCGAGTATTTGGCATTCGCGGCCGTTTCCAAGCTGATCGCGGCGGCGGCCACCTACCCGTACCAGGTGGTGCGGGCACGGCTGCAAGACCACCACCACCGCTACAACGGCACCTGGGACTGCATCAAACAGACTTGGAGGTACGAGCGCATGCGTGGTTTCTATAAGGGACTGGTGCCCTACCTGGTCCACGTCACGCCCAACATCTGCATGGTCATGCTGATCTGGGAAAAGTTGACCAGCTAGATGGAGTATTGAACTAGAGTCTAAAATCTAGAATCTGAGACAGAATTTAAGCTAAGCGCCTAGAATACACGAATCTTTCTAGTTTCCTCTGATGTGCAGCTTACAGCAGAAAATGACAAACTAATTCTGTATTATTGTTGTAATTCGATTTCGGTTTAGCCCTAGCACCTAACCCTAGCCTTAAGTGTATTCCATAACTAGTTTATTGTACACATCCTTCGCCCTAAACATACTTTGAAAGTAACTGATGTGATGGAGGCCACGGCAAAAGTTGCCTCTGCCCAAGAAATCTAATTTCAGAGACGCATTTCTTGCACTCTTCATTAAAAAACACACATTTAGTTCTTAGTTAGATAAATTATTTATTTTGTAATGGCTTTGAATTGTGTAAGCACAAAATGAAACCAGTTTACTGTTTAGTTGATACAAAATTTCGTTTTGGCAAAAAGATTCTTCATAATTTTGAAAATGGTTTATAATTTTAAGGATAAACCTTGACACTTATGTAAATAAGTATGAACGCATTGTGAACTCAGCTAAGCCAAACAGTGGAACAATCGAAATGAAATCAAACCAGGAAAAGAAATGCTAAATTACTTACCTATATTAAAATGCCACGATGGCAAACCAAAAGAAAATCAAGAAACAAACTAAAGCAAACACTGTCAGCGCGTCCAACCAGCGTCTTTTCATTTGGCCAAGGGCTCAGGGCAGCTTCAGTAAGTAGTCCTTGCTCCTTCCGCTCCTTCAGTCACCCCCTAAAATTGTGCAGAATCTCTTTGCTAATCTGAAACAGCCAATGTGCGCCTACTGTAAGTAGTTTGTAGCCTCTGGTTCACAGTGACTAACCCCCGATGTGTTTGGTTTTCTTTGCAGCTTCGAGGACTACAGAGGTTTTTACAAGGGTCTCCAAGCAAGTTTAACCCGAGTGGTGCCCGCCTGCATGATCACCTTTCTGGTTTACGAGAACGTGTCGCATTTCCTGCTGGCCAAGCGAAAGAGAATCGAGGCCGAAAAGAATGGGACAAACGTGTGATAACCCCTGTGTGGGTTTCCTTTTAGTTTTCTAAGATACCTTACCTCTGTGCGACATCACCATATATCCTTATAGTCAGCGGGCAGTTGTGATCGTGTTGAGCATGCGCAGCTGCTCTAGTTTAAGCCTAATTAGATGTTGGTTATTGAATTCTGGCAGCTTTTACTAGTAAGATAAGTGAATGTGGTTCCTAGTTTTCAGCATGGATTTAGTTGTTGATTGGATACTGACAGAAGGCCATGAGTAGGCTAATATTTCAGGAAAATAGATTTATAACTTTAATTATGTTGCAAATATACCAAAATTTTTGTTTACCAAAAAATATTTTTTAATGGGTTCTAGGGAGACAAAGGACAAACAATTGTTAAGTTGATTTCGAAACTATTATAACTAAAAACAATAAGTAGCTTTGAACAAAATTAGACAACCTGGCATCGTTAAGGACTGGTTAAGCTTTAGAAAATCGGGAAAAGTGCGATGAACTAAGTAAAATATTGTAATAAAGAATTTTCTATTTCAAATTTTAATTTTGTCCGATTCGGAGTCCGTTTAACGGTTTTCTATATAAAGCTTTTTAACAAAGCTTTCGGTTTCCTACATTTTTCTCGGGTTCAGTCCGTTAACGTGGGTGACTCTCTCGTCTTCGGCTTCTCACGTTGAGAGAATTTCAATCAGATCAGAGAAGCAGTAGAGCCTGGTTTGTGGCCGAAATGGGGCCTTCTCTGCGTTGCAAACTTCTGACTGAAAGTATAATACCCTCTGTAAGCGTACAAAAAAGCAAGCTTTCTCTCTCAATCGCTTAGATAATGTTAACAGGCTGGCGGAACCGACGAGACGCATACTTATTTTACCATGGTTCGTATAAAACCAAAAGCTGGGCTGCATCGCCAACAGTTGTGTAAAGCTCTTGTCGCATGGATATACTGGAGGACGGACGTCTAGCAAACCTCTCGATTTCATTGTCGTTGTTGTTGTGTACCGTCTTGGCCTTTTGTTGTTGTTTGCGTAGTTTTGCGTGTCTGGAAATCGAACGTGTGTGAATTTAATTTACGAGTCGCAGAATTACCGCCAATTTACCGACCAAATAACACGAGTAGAAGACGATAAAAATAACAAAAGACCGTTTATATCTTATGCAAGAAACTAAGTGAGTGGTGACCACCAAAGTGCTTTATTTGCATTTGAAACCAGTTTCCAGCGATTCGAGTGCACAATTGTCCAAAAAAGTGCAACGGTCGAGTTCAATAAACGGATCGAACGAGATAACGCCTCAAATAGCAGTGAATTTTGCAAAATAAATACCAATTTTGATAAGTTCAAGAGCAGTCCATAGCCTATAGGTTTTGTTTACCGTTAGCCGCGGGGAACCTTGGATGAAAGAGAGAAACCACATGTTGCTGGAGATCTAGAGTTCAACACATTGAGTGCGCTAGAGAACCAACAAAAAAGAGTGTGTGAATGACCTTGAGTGGGTGGGGGCGTGAGATAAGCCCTTGAAGAGTCTAAAGATCGTACCATCCATATCGGTGGTTGCATGGCAACTAGCGTCATCCGAAGCAGCGTAGTCTCGACCTCCGCCGGACGCCGGAATATCTGCGACTGCCTGGATCAAGAATCAGCTGGATTGGGCCAGACCCTGAAGAAGTCCAAATCCGTTTATCACCTGACGGACTTGAGCTGCGCCTGCCTGCGCTGTCAGTATCTTGCCAAGGACCTCAAGGAGACCCCAGAGGACCAGCAACCCGTGGAACACACCCACCGACCGCTGAGCTCAGGCTCCGGTTCGTTGGGGGCCCTCAGCGCCAAGGAGTCGCCCATCTTTGTGCGCCGCCAGATTTGGATACCGCCCTTGGATCCTCATCCTCCACTCAGCTCCTCGCAGTTCTCGCTCCGGAGTGCCGCTCCCGCATACGCCGAACCCACGCCGGAACTGGACCTCGGCGCTGTGGAGGCGCTTACAGAGGCAATGCCCGCGGGAACCAATCGTAACCACATGGACATCAACCGGAACAACGGATATCTGCACAACGGAGTGAGTACTGAATCGCACAATGACCCACTTCGTTCTTTAAAAACATAACAGGTTAAAATACCTTCCGGGGTCAGGTTCAAGCCGCGGGGTAGAAACACACTTAGCACACACTTAAGTTCTTGAAGAAGTTTATGATTTGATTTTCAGTAATTTAAATTGTTAGTAGATTATATTTCTTTGGAAAATATTTTTTATATCCGTAAAACTCAACTAGCTTGAAAGTTCAATAAAAAAAAATTTAGTCTTTGGGATTCACAAAACAAGATTTTTTGGGGATAAATTAATTTTTTTGTATATTTTCAACGTTTGAAATTTTTGAAATTATAATGGTTGACAGTTCTGAAAATGTTAACACTCTTTTAATGCCTTTTTGAACAAAGTCGAGTTCAAGGTCTATTTTAAAAGGAAGAAACCTTTTATAAAGCGTGGACTTTTTTGCGAGTGTGGGGAAATGCCCAAAAATAAGTTGGCCAAGTGTTGCAATGGGTATTCGCTATTTTGCCTTGTCAGGCCGTTAACACAACCAGCGTGCACTCATTAGCCGTTAAAGTCGCTCAGAGAACTTGACTAAAACCCATTGCTGCCAGATGGGATTTCTGAGCGAAACAAATTCACGGAATGTGAAGCAATTACAATACTGGTACTCCGAAAAATCCCATACTACGATTCGCACTTTTATATATTTTCCCGGCCAGAACCAGTACTTTTATAATCTCTTCCCAACCGCTTGCCATTTTCCCTCGGATTAAGCGCCCAATTAAATGGTAATGAAATTGAAATCGTTGTTACATTAGAAACCCAGCAATGTAGTAAACAAACCGATAAAAATCTAAACAATGCCGAACTGCCGAGTTGAGCGGAGGGTACCCACAAAAATTTCACTCTCCTTGTAGCTACGGATATAGATATACTATACATACCGTATATGGACGGACGGATCCGGGGGTAAGCACTACGATATGTGGGTGTGTACGACTACTTAAGTGATTGCCGGTTAGCTCGATATATAGATATCCGCTGCTGTTGGGAAACTATAATGGAAATTGGAAGGGCTGCCCACCGTTTTGCTAGAAAAGTCAGAAAACGTGACGTTTTAAGGTCAACTATTGAACCGGCTAGGGAAAGTGTGGGGTCGTTAATTAATGCCTGGCATTGTTAGCATTTTTCAATTACACGTCGCACATGTTCGTAATTCACTCGATGAATCACAAGGTCTCATTGCATTTTCGGCCACAATCTAATCAGAGCTCTTTTTCTTCCCTCTTTTTTACTGGTGACTCCATGGAGTGATAAGATATGAGCTGGTACTATACTCCATTCGACTGATAATACGCAAAATTGCGTGTGCAGAGTCCACTGAGGAACGGCTGGCTGCCAGTCGGATAGCATCCTCCTTATGTAATCAATCTCGAACTCCCTCTGCGCATCGTTTCCTAAGGCATTGCACTCCGTATTATTGTTTGTTTGATTTTACTTTTGTGGCCGACTGATTATATTTGCATGTCAATTGCTTGGGCTAACTGATAAGCATATGTATAAAGTATTACAACCGCGGGAGTCGCATTGCTGCCCTGAAATCACGCAAACCAAGGTGTGGGTCTTGGAATTCCATTGCCAACTATCACTGCTTTGATATAAATACACATTGTTGACGATTTTTGCAATATCAACTTACAAAGAAATTTGAGGTGTTAGGTACAAAACAACTTTACTTTAGAACCCTTATAAAAGGTCTAAAAACTTTCATTTTCATTAAAATCACATTTTTCCCATACCATAATTTATTATAATTCGAACAGCGAAAAAGGTAGAGCTTTAAATAGTATGGAACAATTAAATTTTGTTTGAATTTTTCGGTCTTATTTTGGAAGCTAAAATGTTTTCTTAAGTTCTTCTGAAAACTAACTTTTCATAACTTTTATTTTACTCGTCAAAATGGCGCCAGATTTTCAATTTATATTTGACATGTGAGATGGCAAACGCGATTGCATACTTTTCGGTGTTCGCTGAGAAATGGCTCAAGTAAAAAGTGTCGTATTTTTGGTTAAAAAAAATAAATTTGCAATAAATGTAGTTAAACGAAGTATCAAAATAGAAGTGTTGCTCCACATTGCTCGATTTGACGCTTGGCGTGATACATGCGATCCCAGGTTGTTCCCTTCCAGGAACCTTGCAATGTGCTATGTTGAAAGTCCTCTTTCAACATGGAAGCACGTGATTGCGGAGATGTGGAGGCTTCTTGTGATTTCTGTTCGGTATCCGATTTACGGGAAAGGAGCCCGAGCAGGACTTACCCGCTTCCGGGCATCCGTGTGGCTTTTGTTCGGAATGGGGTCGTTGGGGTAATTGCAGGCGCTTTAGATGGCGAATGGGCGAATGTTTCACGCAGCTCTCCTGTTTTGCGGCTCGATTACGTGTAAACATCTGCAGGCACAAAGGGCATTCCTCCACGTTCAACATTTATGCGAAAGTGAATTTCTAATGCTTTCGGTTTCCATGACACAAAATAGTTTAAAAGCCCTCGTCCCTCCAAGAGGAGTTTTCAAGCTGGAGGAAATGTGTTTGCTCTAACCTCCCCTGAATAATGTAAGCTGATTCGAGTGTTGTGTTGTCCCCGATTTTAGAATGTGCATATCGGTGAAGCTGCAGACAACACTCGTCATTGTGCTTCTGCATATTTCAGTGCATTGGAACCTGAAAGTCTATCTAAAACTTCCGTAAATAGGAGAGCATTCTGTTCAACTTTGTGAATAAATATGTCATTCAGGCATCAGGCATATGCCATCAGATCTTAGCTTATTTCATTAAAATTCCTCAAATTAGAAATCTTCTGTTATATGTTTAAGTTGTTTTTGTTTAAGATTTTTCAACCAAAGTATACACCTTAAAATAAACGTGGATATCAATCATTTGTTACTATAAATAACAATTAATAAAACGGAATTAACTTTACAGTCAAAGGCTCTAAAGATAACTCCTAAAGTCAAATTTGAAAATCGAAATAATCCTTAATCCTTTGAAATATCATTGTTATAATCAAGCATGATCGGTTATTAAAGGTTCAGATATTATTCTGCATACACTTAAAATATAGGTCGTAAATAAATTTTCTTTTTTCGATCTTCCACTAGTAAGAATAGGTTTAATAGCCGGCTTTTCAATGATACTGCCAACCGCAATAGTGTGTCTATATTAGGAATTGAAATCTAATTAAATCAGACTATAGCCAACTTCCGTACATCTGTGGCATGGGATCTTTCTTGCTAGATATCCACTTATGTATGAATGTGTGCCATCCCGTTCGCGTTTTGGGTTATTACTTGTGTAATCGCATATGGCCCATGTGCATATCTCTTTCCCTGTCGCTCTGCTCTCTGCACTGCGGCTAACCACGTTTTGTAATAAGCGTAATTCTATATAGTCACGTCGCGGCAGTCAGTCGACAATCAGGCAAGACAGCCCAGCAGCCCACCAACCCACTTACCCACCAAGCCACCAACCCATCAATCCACCAAGTCGCCAGATTGATGTGTCGCCCACTTAATGCCGAGCGACTCTTTTGGGACAAGTTGATGCGGCAAATCCTCAGCTTTGCAGGAAGCCAGCCAAGTGCGATGGAGCGTGGGTGTGGGTCAGGTCCAGAAATGGACACTGGATGCGCCCTGCTCCACTGGCTGTGCCGGATGATTGGCTGCCCATGGCATAATGGCATCATGGCATCATGGCATCATGGCATCATAGCATCTTAGCCACCTTGATCCCAATGACAGAGCCCAGTGATTCGGGAGCAGGGCCAATCCGAAACCAGACGAACCGGACAAGGGGCTGCCATTGTGGCTGACCACCGGACACTGGTGGATCTTTGTACGGCGGATTGCTTGATAAGCCGGTGTCCACCGTTCAATCAGCCCATTCAAAGACCCGCCGGCTCTTCTCACGATCGTTTCGCAAGCGATTTTGAGGCAACTGCCAGTGTTGGTAAGCACCTGGCCAGCTATATCTTATTTTTCGTAACTGTAATGCTAAACCTCTCACCACAAAAAGGGGGCGGCCGTGGGGCGGGTCCAACGGGGCGTATTAAAATTTATAAAAGCCTAGGCGTCGTCATTGGGGATTTCAGTGCGCGTTTGTTTTGTCTGCGCTGCGGTTGCTAAAAATAAAGTTATCACCCAGGAGTCCAGGATCGGGCAACAGGATTTCAAGCTGGAGCAGATGGAAGCCTTTCAAGAGTCGCTAGAGATCACCATCGCCAGTTGAAAATATGCCCAACGTGGACGAGCCGCGGGTAAAAGCGATAAAGCGAGTGGAAACGGAACTGTCGGAGGAGAAGCCCGATCTTCAGGAGGGCCAGGGCGAACCCAGGGAGGAGCTCGAGGAGGAGGCCAGCGGCAAGATCAAGGGCCGTTCCCGTTTCTCTGCGGCTCTGCGAAGCCTCTCGAAGTCGAAAGCCAAGAGGGAAAGGGAGCTGGACAAAAGCGCCGACAGGGAAACCAGAAGCGCGGAGGAGGAGGCGCAGGAAACCCCTGGTGAGCTGGAAGACGTGGCCAGCTCCATTTCCACGGACAGCGGAGCCCTCGGCAAGACCAAAAAGAAGAGCCTGACGCGGCGACTGCTCTTGGGTGGTCTGCGGAAAACCGGGAAGACCTCGAAGGTGCGACCCCACAGTCTGGCCACCAGCGACGACCTCAGCGTGGAGCACCTGGAGGCCACTCCCCTGCCATCGCCGCCCGGCTCGCCATCCTCCGCCGGCAGCAGCACCCTGCAGATCACCATCAGCGGCAAGAAGGTGGAGCCATCGTCGCCCGCCAAGAAGAGCGGTAAGAGCAGGCCGAAGAGCGACACGGACTACCTGACACCCGCCGCAGAGGAGAAGAGCAGGCCGCGGAAGAAAACCACCACGACCACGGTGACCACGAGAGCCGATTCGAGCAGCACCCGCACCACCACCAAGCTGCTGGTGGCCAAGAAGAAGCCCCAGAGTCCCGAGAGAGAGCCGCTATCTGCGTCGCCCCTTATCACCACCACCAACACAACCAACAGCACCACCGCTGCTACCGCCGCCGCTGCAACCGAGAGCACTCGCGATACGCCGCCCAGAGAACGGGCGCCGGCGAAGCCGAGTCGCGTTCAGTCGGCCAGCGGCACCGGAGCAGTTCGCAAGTCGCAGTCCTCGAGCGGATCCAGCAGGAAGCTGGAATTGATGCAGCAGCAGCAGCAGCGCGGCCACCGCCTGAACGCCAGACCACTGGCTGAACCAGCGAGCTTGGAAGCCACCCTCGACCCGTCCACATCCGCAGCCACCGCCACCGATACTGCCACATCCACAGCCACAGCCACGGAAATATCCTTTGCATCCCCGCCGGCGGCTGACGACGGTATCTCCTCGGCGGAAAGCGCCCAGACCCTAGCCAATCCTCCGCCCGTAGTCCGCTTCGCGGTGGGCAGTGCCGTGAGGAGTCCATTGAGTGCCTACGAAGCAGCCTTGGCCGCCGCCGCCAGTCAGCAGCCGAACTCGAACGAGGAGCTCAGCGACTCCAGCCTCCGGCGACTGAACTTCGCCCAGCAGCAGCTCGTCTTGGGCGACCACGACAGCATCGAGGGCAGGCGGGAAACGCTACGCTATCAGTCGGTGGCCAGTGAGTACTCCAACCAGGACTCCGGGTCCGAGGACGAGAGCGAGGAGCAGCCGGAAGCCAGGGAGCCGGAGAGCGACAAGCCCATGCCGGCCTTCGGTGACCTGACCATGGATCAGGAAATGGAACCGGTAAGGTGTCGCCAGCGTCGACGGATTGCCAGTTTGCCAGTTGGCCAGCCGAGAAGCCCCGCAAGTGCTGTGTTGTCCCCCTTTGAGTGTGTGTGTGTGTGTGTGCCAGAGTGTCATTCAACTGTGCGGTCGGAGGGGGGGTGGCCGTTGCCCGGGGGTCTCGCCAACCGACCAGCGAATCTCAGTGTGGATTGACGAGCTGGAGGAGGTGTAACTAATACCCGTCTTAGAATTTATTAAAGTGTCGCTTTTTAAATCTTTCTTCCGGTAATTCCAAATCTCTTTCTTTACTTGATTTTTTTCATATTTTTTTTGTAAATTTTTGGTGGTAGATCAATCTAAGTATCACGACTAAGTGTTCTCTCAAATAATTACACAGGTTAATTCTTTTAAGCTATTATCAGTAATTAGGAAATCGTAGTTTGGATTGACAAGCTGCAGGAGGTGTAACCAATAGCTCACTTAGAATTTGTTAACGTTGTGCCTTTAAAATAGTGATTTTATATTTCTACTATCTTGAAGCGCCGAAAATAGTTGTGCATTAAATTGCATTATTTGTTATTTTTATGCAAGTCAGTCAAGTTCAAAAATGAATGTTTTTGTATGTATATACATACTAAGTAAACTATTTTAGTAAGTCATCAGTGCCAGTGAAAAAAAAAGGTTTGGTACTGAACGAATTGCCATTATCTAATTGTAACGCAATTTACAGTGTCATCAAATATGTTTAAATGCATTTAGTAAGTTGTATACTTAAAGAGAGTGACTGCATAGTTGTGATTTTTATGGATAATAATTCATATAAGGTTTTGTGTACATCCCATATTTATAACCTCTTTTCTAAAAGGAATTTAAAAGAAACAATTTAACAATTTATATTAACCTTTTTAATAATTTCGTTTCAATCCTTTGTTTCAGGCCATCATGACGTCCACCAGCGATAAGCGCGAGCATCTGTACAAGATTCTAGTCATCGGTGAGCTGGGCACCGGAAAGACGTCCTTCATCAAGCGCTATGTGCACCAGTTCTTCAGCCAGAACTACAGGGCCACCATTGGAGTGGACTTCGCCCTGAAGGTGCTCCAGTGGGACGCCAACACGATAGTGCGCCTGCAGCTGTGGGACATTGCTGGCCAGGAGCGGTTCGGCAACATGACCCGTGTTTACTACAAGGAGGCGGTGGGAGCGTTCATCGTTTTCGATGTGACGCGCAGCGGGACCTTCGATTGCGTGAGCAAGTGGAAGGAGGACCTGGACTCCAAGGTGCAGCTGCCGGACGGCAGTCCCATTCCGTGCATCCTGCTGGCCAATAAAGTGAGTGCTTTAGTTCAATAATATTTCGAATAATATAAATGTTGAAAGGTTTAGTAAACAAGCAAATCGCAGATCAAAGTTTTTTTTATTTCGAGATGCTTTACACACACACAAATATGCCTATATTAATGGCCTAGTCATTTTGATAATAATTACTTGTATAAAGTAAAATGTTTTCATTAATTATTTTCTATTCCCCAGTGCGATCAGGAAAAGCAGGGCATCATTACGCAGCCCGAAAAAATGGATGAGTACGTGAGGGAAAACGGATTTGCCGGCTGGTTTGAGACGTCCGCCAAGGAGAACATTAACATCGATGAGGCAGCTCGTGCCCTCGTGAATAAGGTGATAATCCCTGTTAATCTTTGGCCTAAGCCCCGCTAATCTGAGACCACTCACCCGACAGATACTCATCAACGATAAGCTGATATCTGCCGACCTGGCTGATGGCGACAAGTTCAACTTGAGCACGGGCGATGCAGCCGGATCGGATGCCAAGAACAAGTGTTCCTGCTGACCTGGAACAAAGGTCCGGCCATCTGCTACACATTCCAATTACCGTTCCCAGTCTGAGCGCCTCCAAGAGCGATTTTCTAGGACGAAAACGCATTGTGCCTACGTCCACTCCATGTTCATGTTGTTAGAAGATAGCGATAACTATGCTTAGGGTTTCAGCGTAACATTTGTCTAAGACTTAGCCTCATCCGAGATCCCCATCATCCCGTCCATCCATCAGATTGTCTTTATCTTTAGCACCCCGTCTTGTAAATCCCGATAAGACTCGTCTGTGGGTCTACATTGTTGCTTCGGGATCCGGGTCACTGCGTGAATTTATACCATGGCACATTGCTTACCTACGCATACGCCCATTATACTTATCATTATTATCGCCAGGATTAGCAGCATCCGTATCATAGCATTCTACATCTGTGTAAAATACGAATCGTGTTCTTGTTTTTGTTTGTTTTATTTGCCTCTGCCGGCGAGATTGTTTTATCTTGGAATTATAATTACTCTCACACATGCAAACACACTCTGCCATCTTTATTTGCATTTAGATAACAATACGTACGTTTTATGCAATACGAAATGAGAAATAAAGTTTCTAATGGTAGTTAAGTTAACTGGGAGTGTTTTATTGAGTGCGGCTAATCTAGAAATCTACAAAGAAAAGACAAATGTGTAAAAAAAATCGTTCAATTTAAAATTAAAAGTAAGTCAATATGTCAATGTTCGAATTTGATTAGATTATTGTGTGCATATATCCACGAAATATAAAAGGAAAGTTATTCAAAAGTTCATAAAATACAAGCTCTAAATTTAAAAAGTTTACCTAGTTTTAAGATCCTTCTATTACATATTTCGGCTGTTTCAAATAAAAGCTTTTCTTATTCATATTTTCTTTTAGCGCCAAACGTCCAGAAAGTTTTTCCCCGTCCGGCGATAGTTTCAAATAATATCGATAGTATCGATATAACTTTTAGTTGAGCTAGATTGTTATTTTTGCGTTATTTTACAACAAAGTTCAACTGTGTAGAAACTAATTAAATTATTTTGCTTGTTGTAAAAAGTTTTTGCATAATGAGAAAATATATTTGTTTTCCTTCTATTTGGTTGTTCTAAATGATTTGCCATCTTGCGATATGAATGTATTTAACCATTCTAAAACTTGAGATTTTGTTAAGTTCAGCAGCATCTAAACAAATGAATTTGAAATATCTCAGTTTTTTTAAAACCCGAATACAGTCATTCAGGTGCTGAACAGGGCCACTATCGATACAACAGAAGTAAAAATCGATGTTGAGCCATTCTTCTCATCGATATTCGCGGCTCTAGTTATCAGTGTTGTGTAGCTGCATTACTGCGAAATTGTTTATTGCAAAAATCTGCAAAAGGGAGATAGTAGGACAAATAGAAAATAATAGCAGTGGCCGAAATGTGTTAGATGTTTAAGGTAAGCTGCCCCGAAGGTTGAACCACCGCAGATCAAAGCCGGATACTCAACATCCTATGTACCAAGCTTTTGGGGCCGCAGCATTCCGCAGTCGTCACGTTTACTCCCCTTTTCTGGTCTTTGTTGGAGCTCCGCTGGCACTTTGCTGATAAGTGCCCCAGTCAACTTAATTAATCACTGCCCTGGAGTCGGGGGCAAGTCAATTGGATATTTGGGAATCGTTGTGATCCAGCTGAGGGGCCCAAATGAAAAACTGCCGCCTCTTAGTATTCCCGTCCTCATTCCCACACTCTCCATATCTTGCCTTTTCAGTTGCTGACTAATACTGGGTGGAAGGTAATCAGTTGGAATCGCCGCAAGAAACAATGCTGCCACCGAGGGAAAACGTAGACCTGGAGTGTTTCCTGGTGACGAAGCACTCTTGGAAGGGCAGGTATAAGCGCATACTGTCTATCGGAACAGCCGGCATCTCAACCTACAATCCGGATAGGCTGGACTTGACCAACCGGTGGTCGTTCTCGGACATTGTGGCAGCAGTGCCCTCCAAAACTTCAAATGTATGTTTTTTGACGTCTCTGAAAAGTTCTTGATCAGAATTTTTTCATTCAGATACCCAATGAGTTTATCCTGACCATTAAGAAGGATAAGAAACTGGAAACTATCAAGTTGTCGTCAGAATACCGAAATGATATTCTCACCTCAATATTAAAATACTACAAGGAGTTTGCCGACAAGCCGAAGAATGCTCAGGTTTGATATTTTACAATTTTGTAGATGTAGCTCTTAAAGAGCTGGATCGAATTTGAGTTAGGTTTTGCAATAGAACACATTTCGTCAACTTTGCACAGTTTTTATTAATTTATTTTTGTTAATATTTCCTATCCAAATTCAATTCAATCTTAAAAAGAGGAAATCCTTTAAATTACTGCAATAATAGCAACACAGACTAATAAGCTTTACGCCCACAGCGATTCAGTGCGTATAAGTACCACTGGTCCGGTATCAGCCTGCCTACTGTGCTGGAAGTCACGCCCTGCTCGCTGGATCAGCTCGATCCAACCACAAATGACGTGCTGGCGAGCTATATGTACAAGGACATCGAAGGAATAATAGGTAGCTATACAAATTTGACCCACTTGCATCAATTAATGTGTCTCGTTTTGTCTTCATGCGCCACAACTTTAATTCACTGTGTATGCTTTATTCTTTTTTGTTGCTTGCCGCACTCATCTTTCTGGTATTTGTTTACGTTTGCGCACGTTTTAAGCAGGCATCTCGGATTATGAGGGAGGAATCGTGATGGCCTATGGTGGATTCAGTCGCCTGCATTTGTTTAAGGCCCTGAACCACCACGAAATCGTACAGAACATTGTGCAGAGATCGGCCCAGTTTCTCGGCATCGAGACGAAAATACTCAAGAGTCAAATCACGCTGGAGCAGTTCGAGAGGCAGCGATTTGGAAAGTTTAGGTAAGAACTCAACGAAAAACAAAGAAAGAAAAAGTTAACTCAATTAACTCCATTACGCTTCCAGCGGCGACCAGTTTCAAACCTCATCTACCGAGTTCTCAGTGCAAAAGATAACGCCCCGCCACCCGGATCCGGTGAAGCGTATTCTATGCCTTACCGAGGTGACGTTGCTGGAGCGAGATCCCCAAACCTATAGCGTGTGCACCCTGCGACCGCTTACCGATGTGTTCGCACTGGTTCGCGACAAGGACAATATCCAGCGATTCAGTATTGAGTACAAAAACGGAATCGTTCGCAGCTACAGCACAAACGATCGGGACTCACTGTTAGCCACTGTGTTAGATGCAGTGCGCTCCAGCGGCAATCAGGATGTCCATGTCCGCATTGGAAATACGCCGCGTGGCAAGCGATACGTGCCACTAAGCAGCTCTGTAGACGAGGAAACGGAAGCGAACTTGATGCGCCTGGTTATCCACAATTTCCAAAACCCATCTAAGCGATATGAGATCTTGGAGCGCTTCAATGCCAACGTGCCTCACAGTGGCCTTAACTACAGTGTGACCCAGGATGTAGGTTTGCGGAATCAATTGTTTGCAAATTATCCTAATCAATATGCAAATTGCAGAGCTTGTTTGCCGAGAACAAGGATAAACTCATCCTAAGTGCTCTTCAAGCTTTGGCCCAAAAGGAGCTAGACAGTCCCACGGCCCAGTTAAGCAACTTGGAGCTGGAGGCTATATTCCATGCACTGACACGTCTGCTGGCCAGCAAAGTGGGCTACGCAGCCTTTACCAATCTCCCTGGGTAAGGCGTCTTATTAACATGTCAACTTTATTTTAACGCTCGAATATATTTTAGCTTTCGTGAGATTATTGGTACAAAGGTTGTGGCCGCTTTGCGACGCAAGGATCTGGCTGTGACATACTCTGCTATTGACATGATCAACTCCTTAATGCATTCTGTAAATTCTGATCACGATTTAAAGCAAGAGCAGCTTAACAAATCCTCAATTCTGTCATCAAAATCGTTTTTGGAGACTTTGCTAAACATGTGGACCACCCATGTGGTAACTTAAGAACTAATGCAGGCCAATAGAAATAAATAATACCCTCTTCTATTCATTTTTAGAGTCATGGCAGTGGTGCTCTGGTACTTTCGGCCATGCTAGATTTCATGACCTTTGCCTTGTGTGTGCCTTACAGCGAGACCACCGACGGCAAGCAGTTCGACGTGCTGCTAGAGTTAGTTGCCGATCGTGGGCGCTATTTGTACAAACTATTCCAACATCCCTCACTGGCGATTGTAAAAGGAGCTGGCCTGGTGTTGCGGGCCATCATTGAGGAGGGTGAGCTGCAAGTGGCCCAGCAAATGCAAGCCTTGGCTTTGGATGAGGCGGCTCTGTGCCGGCACTTACTGGTGGCTCTGTATACGCCTTCTAATGATCCCACTCAGACCACACAGCGTCAGTTGTCGCGACATTTAATCGGATTGTGGCTAACGGACAGCGAGGAGGCAATGGAGCTGTTTAAACGCATTTTCGTTAGTTTTTATAACATGGCGTTCTAAACAAATTAACAAATTAAATTACTTTTCCAGCCCGCCGGTCTTTTGACCTTCTTGGAGTCGGAGGATTCTGTCCCAGAGTCGGATATCGAGGAGGACAAACTAAATTTCCGCGATAATCTCAAGTTTGCAATACAACATTCCAACAAAACTCGTAAGAATGTGATAGAAAAGCATTTACAAGGCATCAAGCATTGGGGCATGAACCTCATTGAGAAGCAGGATGGTGCAGCTCAGGCGCTCAAGAATCGACCGGTGGTGTTGCGAAATCGGCGCCAGAAGAAAAAGACATCCGATGTCGTTGTGAATCTGCCATTCTTCTTCTACAGCTTTGCCAAAGATCACAGCCTACCCAATCTTATATGGAATCACAAGGTATTTAATGTATTTTCAGTGCTAAATTACTTAAAATTCATTTAAAACATTGCGTAGACCCGCGAAGAGTTGCGCATGTGCCTAGAGAACGAGCTGCGACAATTCCTTAATGATCGTGATTTGGCTGGCCAGATGATTGTGGCCTGGAACTATCAGGAATTTGAGGTGGGCTACCAATGTCTAGCGGATGAGATCAAAATTGGTGATTACTATATTCGCTTGATATTGGAGAAGGACGACTGGCCGCAGAACTTGGTTAAGGATCCGTGAGTTTACTTTTTCGTTTAGCACATTATGATTCTTAACACAATCATCTTTTTAGGATTGAACTATTCAATGCTTTGTACAGACGGGTGTTGTGTCGTCAACGCGTAAATGATGACCAGATGACGGTTTTTTCCCTGCAGGCTTTAGCTAAAGTATACCGTCGTTATCACGCAGAGATTGGAAAGTTTAGCGATATGTCGTACATCTTGCAGCTCAGCGATAGGGTGGGTTTTATTCAAGAAATCGCTTTTATTGTTTCTTTTAACATTATAATTAACCATTTTTAGTGTCTATCTCCCTCTATGCGGGATGCACTGATAAACCTAATTTCTTGCCTGGTGTTGGAAAAATCCAACTGTCGAGCCCTTATAGATCATGTGCAGTGTTTGGTGGATCTAATCACTTTGGCCCATCTACACAAGGGTAGGGCTCAGCTTAATACCAAAACGAATGTAATCGAAGCAGGTCCCAATATGGCTGCATACGAAGAAAAGGATTGGTACTACAATGTCGAGAAAGAAGGCCAGAAACCAGAGCGTCAGGGACCCATCACTTACTCCGAGCTTAAGGAGCTCTGGCAGAAAGGTCTAATCACACCAAAGACACGTTGCTGGGCTATCGGCATGGATGGCTGGCGATCGCTGCAGCAGATTCCACAGCTGAAGTGGTGCCTCATTGCCAAAGGCACTCCGCTATATGACGAGACTGAGCTATCCTCAAAAATCCTAGACATACTGATCAAGTGCACAAGCTTCTTTCCAAGTCGCACCCAAAACGGTGTGGCCGTGCTCATCCCGGGTCCAAAACTGTCCCGCAAGCTTTCGGAGTTCATCTGCCTCCCCCACGTGGTTCAAGTTTGCCTTACCCACGATCCTGGATTGCTTGAACGCGTGGCCACGCTGCTCTACCAGATTATGGAGGACAATCCAGAGATGCCCAAGGTCTACCTCACGGGAGTCTTTTACTTCATGCTTATGTACACAGGCAGCAATATTCTGCCCATTACCAGATTCCTCAAGATGACGCATATGAAGCAAGGATTTCGTAGCGAGGAGGTGAGTTGTAAGCTATTTCATGGATATGTAATATTAATATTCTTTTCATCACAGACCTCCCAATCCGGCATTATGCACCGCAGTATTCTGGGCCAGCTGCTTCCCGAAGCTATGGTCTGCTTCTTAGAAAACTACAGCGCAGAAAAGTTTGCGGAAATTTTCCTGGGCGAGTTCGACACTCCCGAGGTTATATGGAGCTCAGAAATGCGGCGTCTGCTGATCGAGAAAATCGCCGCCCATATCGCAGACTTTACGCCCCGACTCCGCGGTCACACAATGGCGAGATATCCGTACTTGGCCATTCCAGTGATCAGCTATCCACAGCTCGAGAACGAGCTGTTCTGTCACATCTACTACCTGCGTCACCTGTGCGACACCCAAAAGTTTCCCAACTGGCCCATCTCGGATCCAGTGCAACTTCTGAAGCATACACTAGATGCCTGGCGAAAAGAAGTTGAAAAGAAACCTCCCCAGATGACAATCCAACAGGCTTACCAGGATCTAGGCATCGACCTAACTAAGATCCCAAAACCGGATGAGTCCATGATTCGGAAGAGTTACTACAAGCTGGCGCAAATGTACCATCCTGATAAGAACCCAAATGGGCGCGAGATATTCGAGAAAGTGAATCAGGTGCGTTCAAGATAAATAAACGAAACTGTCTTGATATATAAAAACTTCCTTTCCTCAGGCCTACGAGTTTCTTTGCTCACGCAACGTGTGGAGCTCGGGTGGTCCAGATCCCAACAATATTGTGCTAATACTTCGCACACAGAGTATTCTTTTCGAACGTTATCCGGATGGTAAGTGTTTCCCCTTTTGTGTTTGTGGTGTTTGTTCCAATCTCCTTGTTTAATTTCAGTTTTACGTCCCTACAAGTACGCTGGTTATCCGCAGCTCATCAAGACAATACGCCTGGAGACCCGTGATGATGAGCTTTTCTCAAAGGAGGCCCAGCTTTTGACAGCTGCTTCAGAGTTGTGCTATCATACAGTTCACTGCTCCGCCTTGAATGCCGAAGAGCTGCGCCGGGAGGAGGGTATCGAGGCACTTTTGGAGGCCTACACCCGCTGCGTGTCCATTCTGGGAGTGGACTCTAAGCCGGACTCGCTTCACTACCAGGTCATATCGAACGTGACCCGGTGCTTCGAAGTGGCCTGCAACTTTGAGAAGTGCAAGCAAAAGATCATCCAGTTGCCACAGCTGTTGTCCGACGTGTGCCGCGTAGTTTACTTTAAGCACACACTTTCGGTGAGCTTGGTGACCAGTTTGGCAGCCAACAACTACGACCTGCAATGCCAATTGTCGCGGAACGGCGTGCTTTGGTCACTGCTGCTATTCATCTTCGAGTACGACTATACGCTGGATGAGAGCGGAGTGGAGGTCAGCGATAAGTCCAACCAGCAGCAGTTGGCCAACAACCTGGCAAAGATGGCCGTCCTCGGGTGCATCTCCCTCGCTGGTTATAGCATGGAGTTGCGCCAAAAACCGGTGACAGGAAGCGAGGCGAACTCTCCAGCGACCAAGGCGCCGCCAGCCATTAAACCAAAGCCATCAGTACCCGCTGCCTCGACGTACACCCAGAATGCTCACAATCCGCTGCAAAGTAAACAGTTGGCCATCACGAGCGGCAAGGAGAAGGAGCCAGATACCTCGTCTGGGAGCAGCGACACTTCCAGCTCCACGCCCACCGAAAGTGATCAACAGCAGCAGTTGGCGAAAAGCAGTCCCAGTGCCATCCAGCAGAAGTACATTGTGACGGGGGAAGCGAAGAACTCGCTGATCAAGCAGGTCCTCGACCGCCTGCTTACTCGCTACATTGCCAACCAGTTGGCCACGGCTCGCGACAGCGACGTTCTTAAGTTGCTCACGGCAAACACCCGTAATCCCTACCTCATCTGGGACAATGGTACCCGGGCTCAACTCAAGGATTTCCTGGAACAGCAGCGCACGGCCTCCGCCAAGGAGACACACGAAGATATTGCCCAGGTGTCCGAGCTAGTTTCTAGCTTTGAATTTGATGCACACAAGTAAGATAACTTTAAAAAAATTATAAGAACACTTCAGTTACATTTTTGTTCATCCTACAGAGATGAGTTGCAGATTGGCGGTATATTTATACGTATCTACAACGACATGCCCACCCATCCAATTGCTCAGCCTAAACTCTTTATTATGGATCTGCTGGATTACCTCAAGCATGCCTTTCAGTTTTTACAGTACAAAAAGAATCCGACATTAGCTGCCGCTGCTGTTAGCAATGCTCCCAAAATGGGCAGTGATGGCATTCTTACTCCCACTCTGGCTCCTAATCATCCACAATTACAGCAAGCATCGTCGGGCAAAGCGGGTAGCACCTTTGACGAAGTGTTAACAGCTTACAACCGATCCAAGAGCCGAAAAAAGCTTGAAACTGACGCCCAAACGGAACAACAGTTGGCCCTACAGCAGTGCAAATACGACTTCTGTAGCGACGGAAAGCTTGAGCTGCACATCACCATGGTGCTTAAAGCATTGATAGCAGTGATCAAGGCAAATGCTGAGGTCGAGATCCAGTGCATCGGCAACTTTGACATGATCTTTGGCTTTCTGGCCAACAACATATTCAGCGATGTACGAGTTAGATATAGTAATCTTTAAAACAATTAATCATCCATTGTTTTGTAGAACTCCACAGTTAAGACGGTGGCCTTGGAGGTTGTTTCTCTGGTTTCGCGAAACAAGGAGTGCGTATCGGAAGTTGCAGCTTGTGAAATCCTGGGCAACTATTTGGTGGCCCTCAAGGACCCTGATCTTCGTGCCAGCCAAGTGAAAGTGCTGGAGACCCTCTCAGGACTGATGAACGTGCAGGAGATGATCAAGGAGGCCCAGACCAAGGGCGCCACCATATACCTCCTCGACTTGTTTTGCAACTCGCGTAATCCCCAGATTCGCGAAATGTGCGCTGGTATTTTGGCCAAGATGACTGCGGATCGTCTAAGTGGTCCAAAAGTGCGGATTACGGTTTCGAAATTCCTGCCAGCTCTTTTCATCGACGCCATGGTAGAGTCGCCACCGACTTCGGTGCAGTTATTCGAATCAATACACGAGCACCCGGAGCTAATTTGGAACGACAGCACGCGATCGAATGTCTGCGACGCTGTGTCCGAAACGTGCGAAAGGTAATTAACGGCCAATGTTGGATTTGATGTATATTTTCTCACATATTTTTCCCTCTCCTTAGATTCTATAAGCAACAGAAGGCAAATCCTCGCCATGTGTGGAAGGATCCGGAAATTCTTAAAGACATTGTATCCAACGAAATCGTTGTGGCCGGCGTCTACCTCCGACTGTTTGTCAGCAACCCCGCTTGGACTTTGCGAAAGCCCAAGCAATTCCTCTCCGACCTCTTGGACTTTGTTGTGGAACAGATAGGCAAGAGCTCCACCGAGCAGGATGTGCTGGACCTGTCCACGACAGCGCTGGTGGAGCTACTACGCTCTCAGCCCAACCTGGCGGACGACATCCCAGTGCTTGGACACATACCAAAACTATTTAACTTGCTTTCGGTGCAGCCAAAGAACACGCTATCAGTATTACATCAACTATCGCTGTCTGAGGTTGGGTTCTATAACTTATTTGATTGTAATGAATTTAACTTACCCTTCCTTTTAGTTCTGCGTTAGTGCCATTTCGCAGACAGAGTGTGTGTCGCCTCTGAAAAAGTGCATGGAACACAATAGGGATTGCATCGAGAAGGCCTGTGAGGCACTCAGTCGTCTTTTCAAGCACCAGCATGTATGTTTATTTTTTTAAAAGGTCCCAACAAATTATACATAAATTATTGTGTTGTATAGGACTCACTCATCAGCCAATCTCTGGAGGTGGGACTTATACCATTTTTGCTGGGCCTGCTGGACAGCCGACTGGAGTTCGTGGACAATGCATCGGCAGTCAAGGCGCAAATTGTGGCGGCACTCAAAGGCATGACGCACAATCTCAACTACGGTGACCGGGTCACACAAATCTTGCTCAAGCATCCTGTGTGGGCAGAGTTTAAGGATCAACGCCATGATCTGTTCATCGCCGACACCACCATACGTGGCTATCTGACGGGTAAGTTGAGCCATATAACAGTACTTAAAACTTATTAAAATGTCTTTTATTAAAGGCGTGAATCCCACGGCTGGCTACCTGACGGCGGGTCCTGCGCAAAGCGTGGAAGTTCTCACCTCACCGCCTCCCATCGATCGCGACGATCCTTCCGCCCGTCCACCTATCGATTAGCGACTTGTTATCCGCCGGTCCAAGACTAATGCTAAGACTGGCATTTAAGTTCATTGTGCTATCACGGAGCCTTCGATTGCCACGGAATATGACATATGAAAACGGACACGGACTTGCATGGGTCTCCCCCCAATTATTGTATTAAACTTTTGCATATTTTTTATACTCGCAGCCAATTGTACGTAGCGTGGAAACGGCAGGAGCGGCTGTCGGTAGCCAACATATTATTAAAGTGTAACAAAGTTTCATTTTTATATTTATAAAGAATTTGTATAAATAATTAGTTATTAGTTTATACTAGGGTTGTTGATAATATATCAAAATATCAATATATCGATATTTTCTTTTTAAAATGATATATTTATATCGTAATTTTTTGTTTGCCTAAATATCGGAAAATCGATATATTTTTTTGATATTTTTTGATATTTTTGTCTTGATTACTTTGTATTCCAAAGTGACTTCAAGTGAACGAATTCAAGCGCAAAATAATATTTTCGCAAAATGCGCGCAAAAGAAGGAATGTACATATGTGATATGTGTGCGTATGGCCAGATTTCGTTGTCTATGTGTGCATATGTATGTAACTTACGCACATACCACCGAAATTTGGCGCCAAACGCGCACACACACGTTGTGCACACATATATTAATTAGTTTTCATTCTTAGCTGTCCACGAACTTTGAAGGTATTATGACAATAACGGAGACTTTCAAGAATGCTGAAGTAAGGATTGTTAATAACAAAAAAAACGGTGCAAAATTTTCACTTTCCGCCAACGGATTTCGAAGTCCGGACCGCATTTGTAAACAATTACCGAAACTTATTGTCTTTTTATTGTGGGCAGGAAATTTTTTTATTTAACACAAAAAATATCAAAAATATCAATATATCGATATTTTTCGGTGATATTTGAAATATTATTATCATATTATTTGATAAAAAAAATATCATCGATACGATATTTTTTAAAATTTTCGACAACCCTAGTTTATACACCGAACATAAACAACCTAACTAGAGCATGCATAAAGTGATTATACATATTATGGAATAAAGCCGATTCATTACAAATGAAAGCCAATGTTGTATCAAAATAAATAAATAGTTACTTACAAATTATTAGGTCTCTAGTACCTGCAAGCAAGTGCTCGAAATCTCGAGTGTTGCGCAGCTATCAGATTTTTGCAAGATTGCAATGCTTTTAAGTTGTACAAATGTTAAAGATACAATACACACTATACTTTTAAAGCTAATTACTTTTAATCCATTAATAATTCTCATTTAAAATATAACCCAAGTTTTATTCTTTTAACAAAAAACGAGTACCATAACTAATATCCCCTCGGATTGAGTTTATTATATATAGGGTATGCATTATGAGGTATTAATAGAGTATTTTTTGGTATTTTATATGTGCGAAATAAACGCGTTAGACGATTTTTACACATTGTTTACTTCGGCTGTGCAAACAAAATAAAAACAATGTCACTGGTCGCGGATTATAGCGATTCCTCTGAATCCGATGAGGAAACCAGCAGTCAATCTTCCGAAGGCGAGGATACCAATATGTGAGCTTCTTCCTTGGCTTAAATTTGACAAGGAATTTAATTTCCTTTTCTTCAGTGCTTCGTCGGAGAAGGAGAAGCCTCCTCCTAAGTTGCCCAGTGCCAGTCAAGTTCTTTCCAAAGGAGCGGGCAAGGGTGATGTGTTTAGCAATCCATTCCTGGAAGCGGAACTGAATAAAACAGCCTCTTTAGAGCGGCATGTCAAAATGGTTGATAACGATGCGCATCTGCAGCTAAAGAACGGTCGCAAGATTTGCTGGAATTTTCGAAGAGGACGATGTCGGTTTGGAACCAGCTGTCAGTACGCTCACGACTCCGACCTTTCGGTGGATGAAGCTGCAGAGAAGAGTTCATTACCAGATCAACCAGTAGAACCTACAGTCTTTGAGGCCGCGCCAGGGCATTCCAACAGGCGCAAGCGGCCAGGACTTGGAGATGCCCTAGAGCCGGGCAAGCGGGTCATGAAGTCCTACAAGCAGCATAACCCACAGAATCCATTTGCCCACCGTTAAACAAAGCCTACATCCGTAATGCGCAGCAAACAATGGTCACCCACAGGGCCATAGGTATTCGAAATAACGTGCAACAATCGCAAGCCGTCGTCTTGTCCTAAAGATTCCTCATCCTCTGGTAGCTCCAGCGACAATCTCAACGTGCACACGGAACGCCAGTAGGCACCCAACGTGGGCTCCAGCTGTTGTCGCGTCTCCCTTTCCTCATAGATGTCATCGTCCTCGCCGTCATCATTATAGTTATCTGTTAAGGCAACGTAGTAAATAGTTTTAATTGCAATTGCATAATATAAAAGTTTATACAGTGCATACCGGCATCTTTTCCAAAGAAGGAGACATTACCAATGAGAAAGGTCACTCCGTGGCCAGCTAGTTTCCGGATGTTGCAGGCCAGCTCAACTAGCAAGGATTGCATGAGCATTTGCATATTTTTGCCCCGGAAATGGACGAAGCAAGCAGCCAGGGAGTCAATTACAACAAATTGGGTTTGTATGGCGGCCGCGGTTTTGGTGGCGAGTTTCTGATCGAAGGTCTTAAGTATGTCGATAAGATCTCTACCAGTTTGGGCCTGCACCACCTGTATGGCTTTCATGACCCGCTCACTGGTTTCCATATCTGTGTTTCGAGCACGGAGCATGTCTTGTATCCTTTTGCAGGAAAAGTCTCCCTTCGTGTCAATGAAAAGCACTTTAAGGCGATGCTTCCACACAAAATTGAGCGCAAAGGTGTACATCATCTGAGTTTTGCCCACACCAATCGGACCACTGAGTTCCCACACTCTGGCCTGCTTAAAGGGCTGCTCCACGGAATCCAGCAGTTTGTCCAACCTTTTTTGTGTTTAAGGTTATACACGTTATACTTCTGACAAAAATTAGAAACGACTCACTCTTCTATTCCGGTGCCATATTCCATAAACGGAGTGTTTTCTTCATCTTCATCGTTGGATAACAGTGACAATTCCTTCTTAAGTTCACGCACAGCTTCCACATTAATATCCAACAACTCATGAAGTTTTTTTTCATCCGCCTCATAAAAATGCAATATGGATTTTATGTTGTTTTTACTAAGCAAATTTAATTGATATTCGGACAACTGCTTTCCTGTGGCAGTTCGTAAAATCATGACTTGAAGATCCATTGCGCGCGAGTCGTAATGTTTGTTTATATTTTTTGATTTAATATCGTGGTCGAAGTTTTGAGGTCGATATTTTTTAGAAGTTCGATTATTTTACGATAAATACGCGGTTAAATTGAAAATTTCACTTTAAAAAAGACTTAATCTAGGATCTAAATTAGTTAAAACAAACAATTGTCGCCAGTGTAATACAGGTAAAAAAAAAATGTTTTCACAAAGAAACTTTTAATTGTAATTCAATTCTAGTGAAACAAACCAGTTCAATTGTACAACTTAATGAAAAATCATTCACTAAATAAGTAAGCCAGGTTAACACTCGATTGACAACATGCATATCAATTAGAATTTATCTCTTGTTTTGCAATTACAAGTCAACTCTTAATTCAGATAAGGCACGTTATGTCAATAAAAAAAAAGTCCCTAAGAGCAAATGCTAAGTTTCAAACTGACTCACGTTTGGGGATCACAACAAATGATACAGTACCCATCCGATATCGGAAAAGTTAAGTGATCGTTTATTCATCACCGTCGACATATGAACAATAATTAGATATTAAATTGTTAAAAGATATAAATGTCTTTATCCGCATTTTAATCGTTTATTTTTTCTTAACCGATACATAAAGAAAAGCCTTCAAAGGAGAGTATACTTTATGTATATCGCAGTAAATCCCCAGGAAAGAGAGCAGCTACGACACATAAATGTATTCCGTCTCTTTATCTAAATTCTTCTGGGCAACTGAATCAATTTTAAGTCTCAGTTGAATTGAAGAGATGAACGAGGAACCTCACGCCCATGAAAACCTGGTGGCCAAAGCCCAGAGACCCAGGAAAACGGATCCTGAAGTTGGTAGCACTTGCAGCGCGGAGAGTTTAGGGGGAAGCAACAGTTCCACAGAGCCAGCCATTGCAGGAGGAACGCAACATCCTGAAGATCCTCAAAATTCAAGCCCTCAATCGCTGGGCATTTATCTTCTTGAACCCTTTATTCTTATCCTGCTCTTTGCCTATAATTTCTCGTGTAAGTGATGTTAAATATTATTGCTTAGATCCGGTCGTTGAGATGGGGGAATTTATCACAATTTCAGCAACCGTTTTGAAGAATGAAGTCATCTATCAAAGCTGCACAGCGGGTTTTGGTTATCCGGATAACGTTTGCCGGCTACTGGGCACCAAGAACGCCACAAATGAATCCAAGGTTGAGATAAAAACTTTTGAGAGAGTACGACGTCAAGATAAATAATATTTTATTTCAGAGAATTGAGGAGCAAGTGCAACCTTATGCTGCCCAGGTCACATTGGCAATGAGAATAGTGGAGTGTTTTATTCCGGCTTTCTGTGGACTTTTCGCTGGAGCCTGGGCTGATCGCTATGGCCGCAAGCCCCTGCTCATGTGCTCCTTTTTAGGTGGGTGTTGTTTAATATGTAATCTTATTGCTTTTAACCCGAAAACTAGGCTACGGGCTGCAGTACCTGATTTCAGCCGTTATTGCTTATTCTGCTATGCAAACTCAGGGTTTGGTTAGCCCCTGGTGGTATGTGTTCTCCATCGTACCTCTTTCCTGCTTTGGAAGTAGTGTCACCTATTCCGTGGCCGCAGTTTGCTTCATTGGCGATGTTTCAGAGGGCAAAGTTCGATCATACAGGTTAGTATCCAAACGATTGAGGAAAATCTTGTTAAAATCAACTCTTAATATGTACACAAAGAAAATCGAAGTCCAGGCTATAGAACAATAGTTTCTAAAGTCATCAAAAATATACTCCAAAACAAACCACTCTACACATTTCGAAATGCCAATAAAATATTCGTGTGTATATTTATATTGTGTGTGTATAATATATTTTCTTTAACACCCAATGAAGTAAAAATATACGTTTTCACTATTTCTTTGCTAATTTTCCTTAGGATGATTGCCTATGAACTATCAATTTATGTGGGCCTACTTCTCGGTAGTTTTGGTTCCGGTTTCGCCTACGAAGCCACCGATTCTTACATTATATTCTGCATTTCTGCAGTCTCCATTCTCGTGGCACTTTTTCTGATGACTATCCTTCTTCCGGAGAGTTTACCTTTTAGGAATCAAACAGTCGCATCCGCATCGACTGACACAAACGTGCTCTCTTTGCTGAAGAACTTGTGGAGCACCTGTAGAAAACCTCGCGAGCACAAAAATCGTTTTATATTGGGAACAATTATGATGGTGCTGCTGCTAACCGCATTTGTCTCCGGTAAGTCCCAACAATATTAATTTGTTATTCAAGTACCGTTCAATAAATATTAACAAATGATTGAAACCAAGGTGTACCTTGTGCTGTGACTGGGAACCCTGAAAACGGTTCTCTAGCAACGCATATAATTAAAATATTTAGCAATGTTATGACTAAATGGTACCAAAACAGTTTATAATTAATGAATAAACCGGATTTTTATTTATCAGAAATGGTCAAGATTATAATATGCAAAGTCTTTTAAAATGGTTTTAAATGGATAACCGTTTCGTGTACATGTTCTTTGTAAATCCCCCTTTTCAGAGGGAAGCAATTCTGTGTTCTACAATTTCATGAGGATCAAGTTTCATTGGACCGTAAAGGACTTTACCGAATACGAGGCAGTCAGCATCATGGTGCCCGCAGTAGCTGGCTCCTGTGGAGTGTTTTTTATTTGGTCTGTAAGAAAGGTAAGTTTGTTTTTTACCCAAAATCGAAGCCTTTCTTATATGAATTTTCTTTCTTAATCCGTAGTGTACCAAATCGGCGGTTTTATGTCTGGCCTTGGTGTCCCTACTAAGTCACTTTTCCAGCAGCCTGATGAAGGCCTTCGCCTTGGTGAGTTGGCAGATCTATGTGGCCATTGGATTGGGAGTGTTCAAGTCCCTTGTGAATCCCATGTGCCGCACAATGATCACCAATCTGCTGCCTGCTGATGAACGGGGTAAGCACTTGTTAACAAACTTATCTTTCTGTTCTTTACACCTATCTGTGGTTTCCATATCCAGGTAAAATCTTTTGCCTACTTGGCGTTTCACAAGCACTTTCCCCTCTATTATCGACCACTCTGTATTTTGCGATCTATACTCGAACACTGGAAACTGAACCGGGGATTTTCAATTTGTTCAGTGCCTGTCTATATGGGCTAGGTATCATTCTTCTGAGGTAAGTTGATTTAACCCATAAACATTTACCTTTTTTATGGCAATAACAAATACTTCAGCATTGTCTGGCTCAAGAAATCGAGAAATCAGGTGTACTATGAGCCGGTCTTTAAGTGATCGCCCGGGACATCCAAAGTCCAAAAATACTGGAAGAAAGCGCCAGTCATGCCAAACTTTGACAAAATCAATCATACAGATGGACTGGCGCCGGGAACTCCCCCGACCACTATTTAACGCAAAATCCACTCAACCATACATTATTTCGACCTTATTTACATACCCGATTGTCGCGCAGTTAGCCAAATGCATATGTGTGAATTTTGAAGGTCCATCGATCTCACTCATTTCCCCTGGGAAAAATTGTTTAGTTACAGAACTCCTAATATTTTCTCATTAACTAAAATATGGGTTATTATTGCTGCAAAGCAGTGGCGTGTGCGCAGTCACTTGACAGATCTTACAGAATACATATTTATCTATAGAAATATAAGAAATGTGAACACGTTTGTATGCCCAGTGATTGGTGCTAACTCCGGATTTGAGCAAACGCTAATTCCACTTGCTAATTTTTAATTAGTCGCCAGGTTTTTTACACATTTGATCAAGATCGGTCTTATAAGCTTCATGAGCAAAAAACGGAATGAAACTTAATTTACGCACGAATTTAATGCCTCAACAGAGCAGAACGAAATCTCTGGAATTCTACATGGATAGTATCGGACCACAGCGCTTGAATTGTCAGTAGGGCAATTAAAACTATTAAAAACTAACTATCGAAAATGAAATTAATTGAAACTATGTCATTTTCGTGAGTTCTCTAACTTTATTTATATAATAAATATCGGAAATGAAAAAATGTCAATGATAATTAACAACTGTGTTTAATAAATATTATAATATTTAAAATTGTTATTCCATTTAATTTAATATTATTTCCATAATATAATTTTATAATTTATTGGGTATAAAATAGTTGTCGTATAATTTCAACCAAATTATCATGTAAGATGTATGTTAATATATTTCGTTTATCCGGGATTTTCGGGTTTCGGTCTCATGGGATTACTAAACACTTTTCGTCCCCAACTTCCATGGCGTTGGCTCGTGCTACTCATTTGCACGATCCAAAAATACGCAAATCACTATAAATTGCCGGCGAAAAGAAAACAAACGAACAATTCAGACTTCGGACTGCGTTTCTCACGATTTGGCCCATGAATAGAGTAGCCCGAGTTGGTAGTGAGGCCTAAATCTAATTCAATCTGGCAAAGCCAGTGCACTGGAACTTAGCCAAACTCAAATTAAATAGAATCCAATCCGGTTAACCGGGCCTGCAACACTTTTTCCAATGGGAAATGGAAAGCAATTTTCACGTGAATGTAGCGAAGCTATCCGCTGGAATTGATGCAGGCCCTAGATGAACAACTGTTCGCCTGTACGATTGTGTACCTGCTGACAATATATATATATATACATAAACATATACCTGTTGCCGATTCTGCCACAGCCGAGAGCTCCACTATATAAGCCCATGGATTTCACGGTAGCCGCTCATTTCGAGTACGAAACTCTAATTGAGAACCGTGTGTCGTCGCCGTCGGATTTGATTGGATGTTGAGTTCGGTTTCGTGTTTCAATCGCTTGAATAATAATATACGAATTAAGCATTAGCAGCCCGCAAATCTGATCGGAAGTTCCGGGCGCCAGGGGCTTTTCTCCCAACGCGGTTACGTGACAAGTGTTGAAATGCGCCATTGAAGAGCCGCCAAGTTCGCGAGCCTCCAAGCACCACAACCGGCTAGACATTGAATCGGGTTCGAGAATTTGTCAACAGCCGAATAAGTCATGGTTGAGAAGGCCTCGAATGCGTTTACGCTGGAAAAGCTCCGCAATCTGCAATGGCAGAAGGTGTTTCATATGTTCTACATAGAACCGGTTGTCTTCATGCTGCTGTTCTCGCACACGTTATCGGGTGAGTGACCCGGCCCCCGCGAATCCACGATCTAGCATCTATTTAACGATTGGCATCCAGGCACCATCCAGCGGAACCAGGTCATCTACCAGACCTGTACGGTGATCTTCCACTACAATGAGTCTGATTGCAAGCAGCTGGACGCGAAGAATGCCAGTGCCGAGATAAACGTGGGTTGAAAAGGGCTTAATTCCTCTCAGTGCATCCTGAAATAATACTACTGAACTGAATTGCAGGCCATTGAAACGGAGCTCCAACCCTATGTGGCCAACCTGTTCCTCACCCGCACTCTCCTGGAAAGTATTGTTCCTGCCTTCTGTGGGCTGTTCATCGGCTCCTGGTCGGATCATTATGGGCGGAAACCCCTTCTCATTGTTTCCATGATCGGTGAGACACTGTTTTATCGAGTTCTGCCTGGTTGCCCAAGCTTATAAATTTATTATAAACAATACTGAGGCAACGCCGATCGTTTATTACACAATAATGAGTGAAATGTATATGCAATCGAGCTTCTGTATGAAACAATCAACTCTATTAATCAGTGTAATTAATAATCCAAAGTTGGAATCAAATGATAGCGTCTTGATTAACAGTTCAAGCTTATATAATTAAAATAAATTTATTCTATTTTTCAACATTCTAACAAATGCAGCATACAGCAAAAAATAAAGTATGCGCCTAAGTTGGCGTCTTACTTATTAAATAACTAACTGCACTGCAACTTAAACTAAACTGTCGATTATTAGAGAGCCCAACAAATTATAAGAAACTTTGCTTTTTATATTTATTTTATTGGTCTATTAACTTAAATATTTCTAATGTATAACAAATTTCAAAAAAAGCAAAAACAGAGATTTTACGATTACCAACAGCTTTTTCTGTAAAAACATTTTCAATTTGTTTTCATTCTACGACTTCTTATTTTTTAAGGATTCTCCGCGTCTTTCCTGATGATGGCCGCCATTTGTGAACTGTCGAGCTACTATGTGATCAATCCCTGGTGGTACATCATGGCAGCTGTTCCCCATTCCCTGCTAGGCGGGAACTGCGTCTTCTCGGTGGCCGCCTTCTGTTTCATCTCCGACATCACAGATTGCAAGTCCCGACCTTACCGTATGATCTTCATGGAGTCACTTTTCTTCATCGGCCTGACTAGTGGATCCCTGCTCTCCAGCTTTGTTTACGCGGCAGTGGGATCGGCAGCGACTATTGGGCTTTCCGGCTGCATTGTGACCTTTGCCACAATCTTCGTCATATTCTTTGTGCCCGAAAGTCTGCACTATCGTCAGGCGCAGGAAACCAAGAACGCGATCGCAGCAAACGGGGAAAAGGATTGCAAAGGAAAGGATGTGCCTGTAAGCGCCTGTGATATGCAACTTGATCGAGTGGCCATCGACTGCCCACCCACCTTCATGGACAGCGAAGAGCCGGAGAAGGAGAAGAAGATGGAGTTGCCTACTCCGGCGACTCCTGCGATGAGTTTCGACGAGGATCTGCTGGCCAAGTACGTGGAGCGCTTACCCCAAAAAGGCGGAGGAACGCCAGCGGAAGCAGGCGGAGGAGCTGGTTAAGAAGGCGGGTCTGTTCAGCATGGTCCACATCAAAGACATGATTAGCACCTGCTTCAAGCCGCGTGACCATCATGCACGCGCCATCATCTGGCTGGTCACCCTTGCCATGTTCCTGTCCATCTTCGTCTTCGGTGAGTTGCAGCACGATCTTCCAATTATTTCCGGAGCTCATTTAATTAATCGCTCTTAGATGGCGTGATGACTGTGATGTACCTATTTGTCCGCGAGAAATTCCACTGGACAGTGCGGGACTACACGTTCTTTGAAACTGTCAGCCACCTGGTTCCCATGATTGGTGCTCTCATTGGATTCCTTATCCTGCGAAAGGTGAATTCTATTATTTGACGTGGGGAACATTACTTAAGATCATTTTTTGTTACCTTATTTTTGAACTCAAAACTTTTACTTAATTTCTTTATCTAACCGAAACTATATCCTATTTTGGTTAGGTCTTTCGTCTTTCGGTTGTGACCTTAGCCCTGCTCGCCTTCTTTTCGGAGATCGTGAACAATCTGGCCAAGGGCTTTGCCACGATGCCATGGCACATGTACCTCTCGGTGGCCCTGGGTGTTTTTCGGTCCATTTCAGGGCCGATGTGCCGCACAATAGTGTCCAACATTGTACCTCCCTCTGATTTGGGTGAGTCCCGTGATACCTGCTCGACAGCTGTTTTCTAAAGCAAAACTATTATACGGCTACCTTTTCGCAGGCAAGATTTTCTCCATAAAGAATGTGCTGCAGTCGTTCGCACCGTTTGGTAAGCTAAGTGGCATTTAATTGTTCATCGTTTTATTGACTCTTTTTACTGCTAATTGCAGTGGCGGCTCCCCTTTACACCCTCATATACAAGCGATCGCTTACCACATACCCAGGTCTGTTCAACTTCGTCAGTTCGTTCCTGTACCTGCTCTCGTTCGTGTTTATCGGGTGAGCAAAATCTGGCGGAGCACGGGGAAGCCCCCTCGAAAGCCGCTAATCGATCACACATTCTTCATTTTACCCCCTTCAGATACGTTTTACGGATCAAATACCGACACAAGCAGCACTACGCCAAGGTTCTGAAGTGAGCGAGTCAGCGAATCTGTGGTCAAATTAACGTGTGATCATCCCAATCGAGCAATAAACATTTACAAGTGGAGCGAATTTAAAGATGCAAATCCGGAAATCATCGCGTAACTGCGAGGGATAATCAGGCATTGGTTAAACGAATGGATCTTCTTTGACTTGTTTTTTTTGTTTTAAGACTTAGTATTATGAGAGCTTTAAGATAAAATTAAGAGTTCCTCTATCGCCTAGACAATTACATTGTTACTTACGCCGAACGTTGCCTTGGTCGCTCAATTTTTCATAAAAATCATTTTTTTTCATAAAAATGATTTTTTTTTTTTTCTAATAAAGATGCTGTTTTATCTTTATTATGAAGGGAAAAATAACTTTGACCATAGATAAACAATACGATAATTTCAACCTAATGCAGTAAATAGACGATTTGATCAATGTCAACAACTATAAAAAGCAAATCCAAGAAATCGAAGTGAAAAATTTGTGGCATCATTGAAAACAGATAAACGCAAAAATATTAATAAACTGTTTGATAATACAGACTAAATAAGTAAGCGAACTATCAGAATAACCAAACAAAGTAAGTTTAAGTTTAGTCTCCCTTGAGTTCGATGGTATCCACACATTTTTTTCTATTCAACCCGATATTCTGCTTTAATGCTAAACATTAACCGTTTGATGTTTTTTTTAAATATTCCATTTCAGTTTCGTTGTTCAAGTTTAACAGCTCCCTTGTATAACTACAAATATTTTACGGTAGTTTGTTTTAAAACTCTAAGAGCACTGTTGATGGGGTCATTTTAATAATAATAGCCTATTAAACCCATAAGCTAACGATGCTTTTCTGGTACGTGACAATTATTGCAATGAGTGCTAAAAGGGCACTAAACCACCCTAAAATTGGGTTCAAGAACCTTGTCATACCGATCCAAAACAAACAGATCAATAGATAATTATGGAACACCACACAAGAAGCAAAAATGGGATAATTCTAAAGCGTTTATAAATATTTTATTTACTTTCTGACCCTAACTTTTACAATTTGTACTCTTCTTACACGAAACTAATAATCTTCCCATCTAGTCGTGGTGAGATCAATAAGGCAATTGTCTTTGGAAACCGTGTGTTTAGTTAGAATTTTTTTGCTTCAGGCGAAGTTCCTATATCAGATTTATGTCAGCTTTCTGTTATAAGACCCAGCTGCTTTGGTTGGCAGCATTTTCTCCTCTGAAATCGACTGGTGATACTATTTACCATTTAGTATGTGGAGTCAATATATGATTAACTTGTTTATTGACTGTGAATTGGCGCTTAATGCTTTCAAGTACATATCACCTTTACACATAAACAAACACTAGCTGCCTTCCAAGTCCGATTTTCCTCATCACCTCGCGTACGTTGATTATAAACATTAAAACCAATACAAACTTGAAAACCTTTCACCAAAAATCTTGTAAGCTGTGATAATAACAAAAAAATAAATATTAGTAACAACTGCATCAAAAATTATATTTTATCACACCAAAGCAAATCTAAATGGATTAAATCCGTAAAATAATTGAAAAACTTATACTATAGCTTACCCTTAATTTTTGGTTATTGGTGTTTGTTATTACTAAGAAGTCCTATTCATCTGCCTAAACCTAATCGGCACAGCAAATATTAAAATAATACTTAAATACGTTTTGAAAACATGTTGATACACTGGCTTATATATAATTTTGGAATAGTGGATTTGTCAAGGTTTCATTTCAATGTCTTTTTTAAGAAAAGTAAGAGGGTGAGGTTAACTTCCTATGGCCTGGTAGACGCTGTCGCTGCCCATTGATTTCTGAATTCCGAAGACCGTGCTGCAATGGGGTATTGAAGATCTCATATTTTGTTCAACATTTAAAACTTCTAATAAGTACTTACGCCGACATGCAATAACAGATGAAGTAAAGTCCCACGCTAATAAAGTTGAAGATGCCCGGATAGAAATTAACTGTTGCTTGGTATACCGCCGTATACATTGGTGCAGCTCCCAGCGGCGAGATGGATTGCAGGGAAGTAGTTAATGAAAATATTTTACCTATCGAAATAAATGAAATACACGCAACTTAGTCCTTAACGGATCCTTAAAGAGAGAACGAAGGGATCACTCACCCAACTCAGAAGTGGGAGTCACGTGCGATAAGATGGCCTTGCACATTGGCGACATGACACCTCGCATCATGCCCAGAACCAGGGCCAGATACATCTCGCTTCCATAAACAGCAGTTGCTCGAACAGTGCTCTCGAGGACGCAGCAGGCGAAGGCGATGAGCGTCATCACGATGGTGGACATTCCAAGGAGGCGACGTAACAGGATCATGGCGAAGGCACTGCCCACCACTTGTATGACCACCCTTGCCGCATTAAAGGTACTGTAATCCTGGACAGTGAAATCGAACTGCTTTCGCATAAACATATAGTTCACTGTGTTCTCTCCCTCTGGAATAAAGTGTAATTTTTTACTGGATTGGAGTAGGTTAGTACCAGCAAACTCACCCATAGCGAAAACGCACAAGGTCAGCGACATCATCACAAACCAGATAATAGCACGATCGTAGTTCTCTCGTTTTTTAATGCACGTCCTTACGAGGACCTTTACCAAGTCCAAACGGAAGAACTCTCGAATACGGGACTAGATGGAAAATTACAGAATTCAGTAACAATAATTACACTCGCATATATTACACGTACCCCAGTTTGAATATCTTCAGACTTGAGACTCTCCGGCACAAAAAAGTAGACGTAGATAACCGCAATGGAGATGATCGAGCCCACCAAGATAAACAGTGTTGACGCACCAGTGGCGGCATAGATGGATCCACTAGCCACACTCCCCGCCATCATTCCCAGTCCCAGAGCAGCTTCCATGGTTACCATCCTGTAACGAAACCCAGTCATTAGTATGAAATTATGTATATACATATGTACATATGTAGGTAAGCTATTGCTAATAACAAATCGCGTTTTATAAACTAGAAATATATAATTCTCTCTTACCTCATGGCTCGCCTATCCTCGGTGGCCACATCAGATACGTGGCAATAGAGGATGGTGATGAGGGCGCAAGTTCCTCCACTGAACACAGATGGTACAGAAGACAGCAGGAACCACCAAGGACTAATATTGGTGGCCGTTGTTACTTGTGTAAGAACAATCAATATGATCGCACTAATAAAGTATCCTGTAAAGAACTTTATACTTGACAAATATTTTTAATAAATTTAATGTTTTCTTCTCACCTATAAATGTTGATAGAAGTATGGGTCTTCTCCCAAATTTGTCAGACCAAGGACCCAGAAATAGACTCACTAGTGCGGGAACTGTGCTTTCGAGCATTGTACTTATCATCGTGATGGTGGACGCATAACTTTGAACTTGGCCCTCGATCTTCTGCAAAATGGGAACTCTGATGGTTAGGGGATTCTTCAAAGCTGATAAGGCTGAAAAGGTGTCGTCACATTCGCATGACTCACAAATGGGGGAGGTGAAATTTGACTCGGCTTAAATATCTGCACACATGCATATCAAAATATCTACACCTGATTTGTAAAGTGTGTTCAATAACTCTTTGTGATAAGACGATTCATTAGTCATAAACAATTCGGGCTTTTATTTCGCTGTGGTCAACTGATAAGTCAAAACAGGTGGGACAAATAGTGTATATTTGTTATATAGAAATGAAATAAAAAAAACTTTATGATGTAAAATTTTATAAAAATGTTGACCAATACAAAAAAAAAACAATACTGGTTTTAAATGGGAAACTAAACTGATCATAATTGAATTTCTCCGTATAAAATAATTAATGGCTAACTGGAAATGTTCGCTTGAATCGCTGAAATCTCATGCATAATGGATAAAATACGTATACGGCCTGCTGGCCAGTGCATTGAAACTTGCCTTAACCTCATCGGAGGCACGATCCGTACCGAGAAATGGCTCGCATTCCGTAGCATTATATTTCATGACCGTGACGCAGGTCTGGTAGAGTATCTGATTCTGATAGACAGCATCTGGTGGAATCACAATCTGATTTATACACGCCCACACAACAGCTGCGATCGATACAAACCTGTGAGAAATCTGCCAAAGAAAACCAGAAATACGGCGGGCTCTAGAATCAGCGATCGAGGTCGTTTTAGCCAGCGACCCAGAAACCCATTTGTGGGCGGGGTAACCACTCCGGTTTCCAGTGCCTCATCGTCGCTGCCAATAATTGGCGCCTCATCATCTCTTGGCATTTTGCTCAAGCGAAGGTCACGGCCTTATCGCACACCTTTTCTAACAAAGCAATTATCGGGTAGACAAAGGAATTAGCGATTCATTCAGCAAAGCAATGTATCGTAGCGGGAACTGTGGGAAACCTCCGCGCGCGCCGAACTCGAGTGCTAGACTAACTGAAGGGAGCAGTTGAAATTGGCGACGTAAACAAACAAAGCGAGCGCTTGCCAATTGGCGCACACAAAATCGTTTGCGCCCTATCTCCACCACCTCGAACTTCTCCCTCTCCAGAAATCCACTCCTCAAAGCACAATCGTACTAATGCTGAATGATACGGAGTGTTTGTCGTATTTACAATTTATTTTTCGCTTTTTAACATATCTTAACAATGCTTTTTTATTTTTAATCTTTTGCTGACAAATTTAGTATGCTTGCACATGCAAACACATTCCAGACAGCAAATACATGCACACAGATAAAAATCATAATACTTGCACAAATACAAGGCGTACAAACTCTAGGTTTAATTACAAATAGTTTATAGTCGTTTAAAATGGGAGCCCTATCCAGCACAGGCAGGAGGTGTTCATATTATGAGATACATTCAGCTAAATTGGATTGCGGGAGTGCTGGTTAACTGCCAATAGCCTGATAAACACTGCTACTGCCCATCGATTTCTGAATACCGAATATCACACTGTAAAATGTAAGATTGTTTGCAATATTTAACCAAATTGAACAAACTAGGAAAGGAGTGAATACATACGCTATCAGAATGTAACACACAAAGTATAGACCCGCGCTGATGAAGTTAAAAGCCCCTGGATAATATTCCAACGTTGCCTTATAAACAGTGGTATACAGAGGAGCAGCCCCGAGTGGCGAAACCGATTCCATGGAGGTTGTCAGAGCGAAAATCTTGCCTAAATTGTATGGGAATTTTAAGTTAATCGGACCCTCACGATTCGCTAATTGCTTCAAACACTTACCCACTTCCGTGGCGGGTGCCACGTGAGAGAGAATTGCACGGCACATCGGTCCCATGACGCCCCGCATCATTCCCAATGTCATGCCCAGGTACATCTCCTGCCAGTAAACGGCTGTGGCTCTTACTGTGCTTTCCAGAACGCAGCAGGCCAGGGAAAGCATTGCCATGGTAACGATAGACATCTTTAGGACACGGCGCAAAACAACCATTCCAACAATGCTGCCCACAATCTGGATCACGATGCGAGAGGCATTGAACAAGCTGAAATCCTTGATGGTCCAGTTGAACTGCTCTTGCATGAACATGTAGTTCACAGTGCCCTCACCCTCTGTAATCAATAGTTGAATTAGATTTCATATGGCATCGAAACTATGGATTCTGTTACCCATATCAAATATGGCTATCGTAAGAGCAATCATAGTAAGCCAGATGATGGCGCGATCAAAGTTGGGTCTTCTTTTAAAGCAAGTGCGAACCAGATCCTTAACCAAATCAAAACGGAAGAACTCACGGATTCGTGACTAGAAAAATAAAAGAAAAAATAAATTAACTATTGAATTTCTGTTTTATGAAAAGTCACTTACTCCTGTTTGTATATCGGCTGGATTCAAGCTCTCAGGGACAAAGATATAGACATACATTAGAGCTAGCAACATCAGGCTTCCGGCTATTGAAAATAGAACCAAAGCATTTGTGGCAGCATAGATATAACCGCTGGCCACATTTCCAACCATCATGCCCGCGCAGAGGGATGCCTCGTTGAGAACCATTCTATACAATAAAAGGGATATGTTTAGAAAGGATTATTATTTAAGATTATCCACTTACCGCAGAGCCTTCTTTCGCTCCTTGGCTACATCAGATATGTAGCAATAGATCCCTGTGATCAAGGCACATGTTCCGCCACTTAAAACAGAAGGAACTGAGTACAGAAGGAACCACCATGGACTTATATTCGTGGACATGGTTACATAGGTAATAACTATCAGTATGAGTGAGCCAGTAAGGTAACCTTTTAAAAAACAAGAAATTAGCAAAAATCTATTATTATTTACTCAAAGCTAACCCGTAAATGTTGTCAGAAGAATGGGACGCCTTCCGAACTTATCGGACCAGGGACCCAGGAATAGACTCGCAAAGGCTGGTATTATGCTCTCTAGCAAAGAGGTTGTCATCATGATATTGGCCGTATACGTCTGGACTATCACCTCCACTTCCTGAAAAGAAACAGACATTTTCGTAAAACAATGCGCAACTGCTGATTCCGTTTTTGTATGAGTCACTCTGGCATATCTCGTATCTATATTTATAAAGTTAACGATTTTCTAAAGTTCGATACTACTTCGAAATTTAGCCACAAAGGCTTTTGTTTACTTCCTCTTTTAGTATTTGCCTTGTCCGACATACTTAAAACCTTATCTGTAAGCTCTAAACAATGGAAGTGTTGCCTTAGTTTAAACAGATTTGCTCAATTGATTTTGCTTTGTCAAGTCGAACGATGATCAACTCAGAATATAAGTAGGTCACGTCTAAGAAAATTGTATTAATCTTAGTATAAAATATACTTTGAGCTTTACAGCAGCGGTTAAAATAACAGGGTGTTTTGTAAGTTAATTTGTTTAACGTTGTAAGGAAACTGGTAATGTTTATGCCACAAGTTACATAGATTACATGGGTTAAACAAATTGTAATATTGTAAGGATATTTCCTTTTGCATTTTAAAAGACAAACAAAATAAATTTACATAATAAGCTAGTTATTCTTAATGGTATTACACTGATCGTAATTCTATATACATACATACATATGTATATCGGAAGCCCGAAACGCCCCACAGAAGATAATAACTTTAAAGCAAAGCCAGGCACGAAAGCAGCAACCAGATTTAATGACGATACCAAAGCGTTGCGATACATAGTATACGATTTTAGGTCGAAATTATTCACTTACTTTATCCGCATCCGAACTGCGATCTATGCCCAGCAACGGCTCACATTGTGTGGCATTAAATTTCTTGATGGTGACGCACGTTTGGTAGAGGATCTGATTTTGATAAACCGCCCCTAAAACACGACACAAAAGTTAATTGAATGATGCACTGAACCCTCCGATATTCTGTCAGCAGCTCTCCGTACCAATTAAATATCTGGCAAAGAATATCAAAAAAACTGCGGGTTCCAGGATGAACCATCGGTAGCTGTTGTAATCATGCGGCGGGATAACGGGAGAACGGTCCACCTGTTCATTACTAGCTGCAGAAGAGGCGTCCAGAATGCGTGGCGCCGCATCGTCGCCAGCCTCCACGTCACTCACCAAGGCTTCCGTATCGGAGCGGGGCATTCTGCGGATGCGTTTCTGAATTGCTACTTATCTCTCGCGGAACTCGGAATCCCAACTGCCCACCCCCAGAATACTGAAGATAATGGGAAATAGCAATTCATGCGCCAGAATGCAGCGCAGTTTCTCTGATAGAGACTTCCAAACGCAACGGCGTGTTATGAGATACTGAAGCTCCAGCCGTTTGACTGCTGATTAACGCGGATTTATCGTTGTTAAACCCACTACAAATGTATGTAGAACTTGTACATTGGTTTTTGCCAATACAGTTGGCTGTATTTTTTCCGCAGTTAATGTTATTTAAAACTTTCTAAAGTCAGCAGCAACAGCTGATTGCATCTGCTTCTTCTTTGTTATTGTTTTGATTACGATTATCGATTTTTGTTGCTGGGGATGCCAACCTGTAGTATATTAAAACCAGCGGTTGGAATTTTATTGTATTTTTTACTTGTCAATTAAATCAATTTTAACTTATTTTAGTAGCGGCGCCGCTCACGTTCTCCTCGGGAATCTCGTTCCCGCTGATCATGGCGTCCTCGGTCGCGTTCCCGTTCTCTTTCTCTGCGATCTCTGTCCCCATTCCTGTCACGCTCCCGTACCCTGTCCCGGTCCTGGCGCTCCCTCTCCCGATCCTGGCGTCCACTGGTCTGCCGGCGATCGTAGTCCTCGTTCTGAGTTTCACGATTGCGGGCACGATTCCGCTGGCGGTCGTAATCCTCCAAATCATCATAGTAATCCCTTGATCGTGTACTGTTGTTCTGTCCAGATCTTCTCTCCCGATCTCGACTACGTGACCTGGACTTGGAGCGCCCTCTTCGGGGTCGCCGCACCGAGGATGAGTTTTCCTTTGGTCGACTGGACTCTTCCGCCTTTTCCTCGTCACTGGGCAGCTCGTCGTCCAGATCTTCGTCTAGCACGGAAACTTTAGGCTCAATCTCATTGTTTTCCTCCAGAATGGATCGCTTCTGGATGCGGGGCAGGATAATGTCGCAAACACGATCATTGCGCAACAATTCGTCTATGTACTCGTCCATGTAGACAATCTCAAACTGACCGGCTCGATTTTGGCGCCGCAGCTTTCGATTATCAATGTACAGTGGCTCCAGATACTTGTAGCAGTCCAACGCGGCTCCAGTGAGACGCAGATAGAAGGCTCCCAAGGCCCGCACATACTTAAACTCCTCGTTTTTTATAAACTCCACAACAATGTCCTTCTCTGGCTGAATTTGCAGCATCTTGAGCGTGAGGCAAAGGAACTGAGTAGGCTTGATGTTGCCACCATAGACGCCACCGACGAAACGCAGCTCCATGGCTTTGTCTACCAGCAATTCCGCCGTAAGAGCGAAGCACTGCTCCTTCCAGTACTTGGAATCGTAAATCCTAGAGCGAATGATCTTCTCAATGAGGTACTGCGGATTTGTGCCGTGCACGTTTTTGGCTTCCTTCACCGTGCGATTGGCCATGTTTGGTGTATTTTTTGTCGCCCGTAGAGGCTGTAGAGTCGTTCAATCCAGCAATTTAGGGACGACGGTAAATGCAGGAAGAAAAATGTGATATTTATTTGTTTATTTTCGGCGTTTGCTAGCCAAAGTGACCAGCTCTTATCCAGCTAAATATGCAGTCCCGCAAAAAATATACCAACCGCATACAGAAATACGATAGCGATAAAGATGGCAATCGATATCGGGTGACGCATACGAACAACAGCTCCCAGACAACCAAGAAACGCAATAGCAGGAAAAAACTCATTAATTCGGGGTTTCTAGGTAAAAAAAAACAAATCAGCCAGGATGAGTTTCTTTGGGAAGATGTTCGGTGGCAAGAAGGAGGTAGCGCCCACTACCGGCGAGGCGATACAGAAGCTGCGTGAGACGGAGAACATGCTCATCAAAAAGCAGGAGTTCTTGGAGGCCAAGATCGAGGACGAGTTGAATATAGCTCGCACGAATGCGTCCAAAAACAAAAGAGGTATGTTTGCATCCTGCGAAAGTCCTTGGAGTCCCAGTGGGCCAATGGCCACTGCGATGGGCCGGGCAACATGACTCATTGCTTTGTTTTTGTTGCGGCTGAGAAGCCCCTTTCAATTAATCAGTCCCACATACTGCCTGCAAATAGAAAACTCAATAAAACAATCTGTATTTCTTCGCCTTTCTCACCCGCATACCATTTGATGCCTGGACTTGTCGGCAAAACGCTAAGAACGTAATATAAACATTCTTTTCGATATACAAAAAAAAATCACAAACCATGCAGTAGAGTAACTCGAAACCACGCATTGCAAATTGGCCATATTATATGTAGAATATATAACACAATTTTTTAATAACAATAACCCGCCTACTTGGCACCTTTTCAGTGGCCCTGCAAGCCCTCAAAAAGAAGAAGCGCCTGGAAAAGCAGCTACAGCAGATCGATGGAACCCTATCCACCATTGAGATGCAACGCGAGGCTCTGGAGAGCGCCAACACGAACACTGCCGTCTTGACAACAATGAAGAATGCCGCGGATGCCCTCAAAACTGCCCACCAGAACATGTAAGTTTTTGATCAGCAGCAGCAAGTTAACCGAGTACTAACATTCGCCCATTAAATAGGGATGTGGACAAGGTGCACGACATGATGGACGACATTGCCGAGCAACAGGATGTGGCGCGTGAGATTTCCGATGCCATTTCTAACCCAGTGGCCTTTGGGGCCGATCTCGACGATGAGGACCTCGAGCGGGAACTCGACGAGTTGGAGCAGGAGAACTTCGACAAGGAAATCATTGGCATTCCCGAGCCGACGCCCACCTTGCCCGAAGCGCCCACAGAAGATTTGCCCGAGAAGGCCAAGGAGAAGAAGAAGGCGGCTACCACGACGGCTGGACCGGCTGATGACGGTAAACCTAAGGGTCACAGCAATAGGTTGTAATATGTTGTAATTATCATTCTTTATGTTTCCAGATGATCCAGACATGAAGCAGCTGTTGTCCTGGTCCTCGTAAATAAAAGCTCGATCGAAATCTCCTCAATGTTCTGCAGATTCACCCCCAACCCAAACTTTTTTGTTTTAATTAATAATCAATAATGTTAATTAAGCCAAAATTTTAGTTCGAAGCGAAGGAGAGAAAAACAAGGCATTAAATCCTTTGGCAATTATCAAATGATACATCTAATAGGAATGTGATTTAACAAATAAACGGAGCATAGTCAGGCCACGCAACAGAAACCAACAGTAAATATCCGCTGCATAAACAATGTATTTTCCTTTTTTTTTGGTACTATTATGCGAATTTGTTTGTTGATTTGAATGGCTATAAAAACCACTGTTTTGATATAATATTTCAATCAACGAAAATTAATTTTGGAAAAACTATTTGTTTTGTGGCACTCATATTTCCGCAGACCTAGCTTTGTATTGAACAATTCACATAAATAAAAATAAGAAACCGCTCGACTGCAAGTAATTCAGTGCAAGCGAGAGGTACAAAGAAAAATAAAACCAAAATATTTTATTAAAAGTGAGTATTTGCTTAAAAAATTAAAACTTTGAATTTGAAGATTGAAAATTGTGCTTTCTTATATATTATCCCGGGAATAAAATATCTTATCTCTTTAAACTCTTAAGACACATTCTTACCAATTCTCGTTCATTTAAACACAAATGTGTAATTTGAATGCACTTTTGAGTAGGCTTTTATTACAAATCGATCGGTTGTACATCAATAACATTTCAATTATGGCTTGATTACTCTATGTACTATGGACTTGTCTAATTTGTGGTCAAGTAGTGCTGCCTCAGACTCTTCACATATCGCACCGGAACTTCCGGCAGGTAAACGCAGACAAAGAACATCAATGGCCCGAACAAAATCATACAGATTAGCCAGTAGACCAAGCCCAAAATTGTGATAGCATCCATATAGGAGACGGGGGATCGATCGGACAGTACGTAAAAATGTGGGGGTAAATTAATATCTTGTGTGTATAATTGTAAATAAATAACTAGTATCACTAAACACCGGACTCGGCCAATGGAGATGGGGCAGCAAGGCAAAAGGCTTTTGTTGCCGATAGCGCTCCGATGTTCCTAATGGATTACAGATGTATGTAGCTGCAGGTCACTTTAGATTTAGATTTCGATTCAGATACGGATCACGACTCATTCGACTGATGCTCCGATCCACAATCGTCTGGAAATCTTCAGGCGCGCCACCTAAAACGAAACGAAACACGAGATGGTATTGCATTAGTTGTGGTTTTGGTAATGACAAACGCGAATGCGGATCTTACGGCGTGCTGAGAGTCAGATTGCTCAATGGTCACTGCCCAGCTGCTCCACTGAATCACGCAATTTATACCACCTGGCAAGGTCCACGCCCAGATTGGTTATTTTCGGGGCTATCCCCGGCCACTCACATTCTAAATACGGGACTTTTTCAGCTGATCGCAGTGGCTGTTAACTGGCAACTGATTCTTAACTGGTTATGCAGTTCCAGTCCAGATACCCTCCAAATATAAGTCTGTCTCGCTCAGAACTTTGAGCCAACTTAAAACAAACAGCGCGCTCAAAACTCGGCCTTCAAGGTGAGCTTACGAATCTATGACCGCACAAACTGGTTTGCCAGCCTCTAGAGAACGTTCGGTTACGATCTCTTGGCTTTTATAATTAAATCATTTTGATCGAGCTTAACCCCTGTTGTAATCGACAATTGAAGGCAATGAACGACTATCAAGGGTCCGAAATAATTGCAGCTAACCAAGCTATTTAATCATGGGCTTCAATGTGCAATGTCTGATAAGCCAGTTGCAAGATAATCAAATTGTTCCACAGGACTCAGTAAACAAAACAATAAAATTTTACAGGAAATGAAAACGTCTTGATAACTAACTAACAAACATTAAGAGTATTAAAGCAAGAAATGGGAAAGGGAAAAACCAAGATACCATTTTAGATGGTCGCGCAGTGGTAAAGGTGTCATACTTAGGTAATAAAAACTTCATTGATAATGTCATTCAACTACCTTATCTAATTTTCACGATAGGCAGTTTGAATTCCTTAATATAAAAGAGAACATTTAAAGGCAATTTGAATTAAGCCAGACATTAGGTTTCAAAGTTTGTAAAGTAAAAAATTAAAATAAACATAATCTAAGATAATTAGACGATGTTTTAATTACAACCGAACTCAGAAATATTCTTCCTCTCCTAAATTTAATTTGACCAACAAAAATTCTAAAATTTAAAGGAGAGTAGATAGAATGACGATAATTTACTTTGAAGAATATATGTACCTTCATAATGTCTGGGGAACAAGTGGACTTTATATCATCATTTTCCAATGGAAGTGCTCAACAGGAAAACAAATAGCGTTGCAAGTTACCGAAATTGTTTTCTATCTTATCTGACTTTTTGATCAAACACTCCAAAATAAATTTCTAGAAAGAAAGCCAACTTACATGATGTAGAAGTAGTTATCACTATCCTTGCGCTTTACATCGCAGGGATTTCCGCTCTTGCTGCCCGAGGAGTTGGAGGATCCTGGCTCGGGATCCGTGTGCTGGGAGCTAGTGCTCCAGCTCCTTCCCCATCGGCTTCTGAAGGAGGACCCCGGGACATTCGACTGCTGGTTGTTGGTCAGGTTTCCATCCTTGCTGGAAACGGCGAAGAACGACTTGACGCTATCCATGATGCGACCCTCGCTGCGAACTTCGTTTCGATTGGCTGTGAATATTAGTCGAGCCTCCGTAGAAACGCCCGAAATTGATAAAGCTAAAAATATATATGTGAAGACACCATAATTTATTTATTTCGACTGAAATCTTGTTTTTTATGGTGGGCTCGTGCCCCTCGATCTTGTTTCCAAGTGTGCGATCTTTCTTTTTTTGGCTCTCGTCCGATCTAAATAGAGTTTATTTAAGGTGCAGTTGGAAAAACAAGTAAATTTATTGATAAGGCCTTAGTATACATTTATTATTATCGTATCTGCTTCAGGTGGGGTGGCCATCTTGAAGGTTTTTGTTTGTTTTCTCCGAGGAGAGGTCTTTTGTTCTCCACTGGGGAGAGTATGTATGTACATATGTACATAAGTTTAACACCAAACAAAGAAGTATGTATACTTGCAATTTACTTATCAAACAGGCTTCGATAAACTTGCAAGTAAGTGGCAAGTGCGTCGTAGTTTTGAGTTTAATCGTACGCCAATCTAAATATGTAGGTGTTGCCGCATACATATTATCAATTAGCAGTTCAAAACAGTTCACTGAGTAAACTGATAATGTGGTCAGAAATCGGCCGGAGCACGCGACGCCCTCGGGAGCCATGGAAAAACTAGTTAAGTTGTTTGGGTTATTGGGAATAGTTTAATTTGGCTAGTCGGACGTGGCACGATAAGGGCGGTGTGGTAGGGGCCTTAGAAAAACTCCGATAGACAGGGAGTTTGAAACGGGTCTGGCGAAGCCGATAAGAGTAAAGGGAGGTCAACCCAACCAACTGACCTACCTCAATTGCTCACTTGCCACTTGCGACGCGATCAAAATGGCAGACTCTGCTGGAGGCTTTAATTCCAATTTGTTTGACACGATTTCTCCGACTTCTTTCAGTGCACTCCCACAAATACAGCAAACCGATCACTTAACTTCCAGTCGCGAGGAGAGAACTGTGAACCGTTTTGCACAATGTCTGCGATCGCACTGAAAACGAAACAAGGCACGGCATCGGCATCGAGTGTTTTTAGTTTTAATCAATTTTGAATGCGAAGGCGTCGGGTTTTGTTTGAGTGTGTGTGTCTACCATGCAGACACCCATACAGACAACTCGCGTGCACAGAAAAATATTTCGACCAATTGATATTTAACTTAAAAACCTGAAAGTTGCTACCCATATCCCCATAAACAAAAACGGTTACGAGCTTCTTTCAGGGAAAATTATGAAAAAGGAGTAAACTTATTTTGCCCAATATATGTACATATATTAAGTTTCAGAAAAACATCTATTAAAAAATATAATACCCTTCCAGCCAGTACACTAATAAAGACAATTATTCTATAAAGCGAGATATTTTTCTAAGTGTAAGCTGCATACATTTTGTATACCATTTTATTTCCAAGCGTTTCGTTGCGTGTTGCTATCGTCTGGAAAGCGTCTAGTTTCATGTGTTGGTACCTGACTTTCCGAAGCGGATTTTCTTGTTTGTTTTGGTCGCTGCTTCTTTTCAGTGCCTTGTGTTTTGAGTTTGTTTTTGGCTGCATCTGTTTTGGCAGCTAAATTTACACTCTACCTGGTTCATCGTAGAACAGCCTTGTCATCGAACTTCCGCCCTTGCCTTTGTTTCACTTTTCTGTCTTTGCTCGTCTTTCTACACTTTGCCTGTTTATTGTGCTCTGATGCATGTTGATTGCTGTGGACTTTGGACCCCAGTTTTTCATCTGCTGTAATGCTTGTTTTTACGCACATGCGAGGCAATAGGCGGCAAGCAAATACACTATTTTTAATCTAATGGCTTTTCTTTAATTTAGTGGGCTTAGTCAGCCTAAATTCTTATTTTGAATAATAAACATAATTTTCATATAAATACAGTAGAATCCGGTTACAACGACTCCGCTTATAGTGCCCGTCCGGGTTTTGCGACGAAAACTCGATGGCTTGGTTGGTCCCCATACAAACTTATATGAAAGCTTATACATACGACATTTTTTACAATTCAACCGGATATTGCGTCGTGCCGAAAAAAATACACCGAAATAATGCCAACAAATTTTTGTATTTATCAGTGACCGGCACGACAAGAAGGTTCTTAGACTCTTACTACTCTCTGTTAGTTTTAAGAAGAATCTCCTTTTTGCTCCTTTTGGTTAATGCGTCTTCCGGGTATTACCAGATTCTACTATATTGTGAAACACTGACCTATTTAAATGCTTCCTGGTATCTATTACGGCAAATGGCTACCACGAATTTGTCATAATTTGATAACTTAAGGTGTGTTATCTTTATTTTTTTAAATGATAAGCATCATTTATAGATATCAAATTTTAGAAAAGTCAAAACCATTGGCAGCGCTGAAAACTTTAACGACTTTTTGCAAACAGCTGTTATAGCGTTTAAAAGAAGTAGCAGCGCTGATAGCATCAACAGCTGTTAAGACCAGGGCGGCATACTTTCGTTATCGACCGATAGCTTCTTTGTTTTGAACCAACCAAAAAATGCAACTCTGCGTAGGTTCTCGCCAATTGGAACTGCGAATATACTGCCTGTATATATGTAAATTGTTTATAATTAGCCATTTTTCTACGAAACAAACGATTAAATAATGCAATTTTCTGCATACTAAATGCCAAATACCGCAACCAAACTGCAGCCCGCGACAAGTGATGTGATTAGAGCAACAAGAAACGCGAGTTTTGAACGGTAAAACTTAGTGCCAAAACAAAGGGGACAGAAGAGGAACCCAAACCCAACAGAAAACCTCGGGTCGTGACCTGCCGAAGAGCCAGCGAGAAGGGAAATAAACGTAGAAAACATGGGCAATGCAAGCTCCACCGTGCACATGCAGCGCGAGCGCCACAAGTCGACCGATTTATCCACTCCGAGCTCTCCCGCACATTTCCGCGATTCACTTGTAGGCGGAGGGGGAACACCCGGGGGGGTGCTCGGAGGCGGGGGAGCGGTACAGGGTGCAGCAGCTTCGGTCGGGGCAACGGGGGGAGGAGGTGGTGGTGGAGGAGGCGGAGGCCAAGCTTTCTCGTTCGACAAAAAACATACGGCAGTCTTAAACGAGGGCTCGTCGCAAGAAGACGACGACCCGTACTACACGGGAACTGGAACTGGCTCCACCAGACGGGGCACCACAGACGAGTCATCATCATCAGCTGTTCCTCGTGAAAACTCGAGCATGGACAACAACGAAGAGGAGGAGGAGGGACAGGGCCCGGTGCCACTGGGTGGATCTCAACTGCTTGGCGAGGAGGACGATGTAAGGAAATCGGCCCTGCCCACTGTTCTCCGATGGGACGGAGGCGGCAAGAACGTGACTATCTCCGGAACATTCTCCAATTGGAAGCCCATAACAATGGTGCGCAGCCACCAAAACTTTGTGACCATCATCGATCTGCCCGAGGGAGACCATCAATACAAATTCTGTGTGGACGGCGAGTGGAAGCACGATCCCAAATTGGTCAGTCAAGGGAAAATCAATATATATGCAATATTTAGGGCGGACTCTTTCTCTTTACGATTCGGGCGCCCGAATGACGCAGTTAACAATTTTCGCCCCGCGTTGTGTAATCGTCGTAAACAAAACGAAGTCTCCCCAGTAATCAGTAGTGGATTTCAATTGGGTTCAGAGATGCTCATCCGGCGGAATTTAGCTACTTTAAAGGGAAAACTAAGTTGATATAATTTGTGAGCAAATTTATCAGCCCAACGATTTCAGTTAAACTAGAATAAAGTTTGGGGAAGAAAAACGCTTTGTAAATTACAAAGTCCGACTATAATAATAGGATTTATCAGAAAGAAGAGAGCAGTCTTATTTTATACTTATGAAACTTACTTAAAACCAAATAGATTGTATAAACATACTTATATGTATGTACATATATTTTTTTTAATTTCCGATCATCAAAATGTTATATATTGTATACATATCCACAATATAATAACACATAAATTTTTTAATTTCCGATCATCAAAAAAATTAACTAAGCGCCACATCATGAAGCCAAACACAACCTTCAATTACACTTACATACATATGTACGTACACAAAATGTTTAGTGCAATTGATTTTATATCTCTGATACAGCTATCCAATTCCCCAAGTTTTATTGAACCCATTGAAACCCAAAATATATCCGCCTATTAATGTCGCGCCACAAAGGGCCTATGAATTTTTACCCACATAACGGTTTACCCAGCTGTAATTACAAAAAAAAAATTGATTTGCTCATCGGTTTGCAATTTCAGAAAAGCGTCGAGAACGACGAGGGACAGAGAAACAATTTGGTATCCGTGCGAGAATCCGATTTCGAGGTTTTCCAAGCGCTGGCCAAAGACAGCGAGAACGTGACCAACTACGCCGAGAAGGAGTACTCGCAGGAGGTGCCTCAGGTTAAGCCCTGGGAGAAGGTGTCCGGTCCACCTGTGTTGCCACCCCACTTGTTGCAGGTTATCCTCAACAAGGACACCCCTCTATCGGTGCGTACCTCAAGTCCCTCGAGAGTTAAATCTATTAATGGTTTCTTGTTTTATGTCTAGTGCGAACCCACCCTGCTGCCGGAACCTAATCATGTGATGCTCAACCACTTATACGCCCTGTCTATCAAGGATGGCGTCATGGTCCTGAGTGCCACGCATCGGTATCGCAAGAAGTACGTCACCACGCTGCTCTACAAGCCCATTTAGGCAGCATGCAATTGGTATTTTAGCTGTAGGAACCTGGTTTTTATGAGGGGGTAAACCCGGAGACCTTTCGGGTAATACCCCAAGCCCAATACGTCTCGCTTGTCAAATTTACATTATAATGCAGTGAAAGTGTTTTATTTTCCTTTTATTTAAGCGTTGTATTTTTAATCGTTATAAATATACGGAACTTGTAAAATCTAAGATTATTGCATTGTGTCATTGATTTGTATTTCAATTTTACCGCTACGAATCGTAAAGCTTCTTTGCAATTTTAACCTGATATGTCACTAATTTCACGATCTAAGAATAAGTTAAGCAACTATGTATTTTGACTGAAAATTTTGTTCCCTTTTCGCTGTCTTAGAGTAGAACAACACTTTTGATTTTGATCAACGTTTCATATCACATGAGTACGCAAGTCTTTGCTTACGGAATTCTATCGGAATACATATGCGAACACTAATGTATTATGTGTAAATCCCTACTGGACAAAAAGAGGGCTAGAGTAAACGAGCCTAGTTTACATCAGTTTGACCTTGTGGTCCAACTGATCAGCGTCCAGTTTCTTGGTCAGCAGCAAAGGTGATGAGGAGGCCAGCGCAACGGTTTGCTTGGCCAAGAACCGCTCGTGCATTTTGTTGGCCGTGTGCTGAAACTCGCCATCCTCGTCGAAAAGCGCCTTGCTGAAGTATTCGGTAAACAGGCGGCCCATGTACTGGTCCTTGGTGGACGGCCACCAGCCCTCGAGGAAGCCGATGTGTCCGCCTCGAGCAGTGATCACGATAGCCACATGAGTGCACTGGTTGGCCGCCTTGATGGGAATGGCCTCCAGCGGTTGGAACGGATCATCGGCGGCACTTAGGCAAAGCAGCGGAACCGAGATGTGGTCCAGCTTATTGTGCAGTGTGGCATCCGAGTAGTAATCGTTGACATGGGCATAGCCGAACTGCTTGGCCGTGAACAGTTCATCGAACTCTTTGATGGTCTTGCAGCGCAGAATCCGCTGGATGTCGATGTCAGAGTCCTGGTAAATATCCCTGTAGATGTCCAGATGGTTGCGCAAAGTGCGACAAAGACTGCCGGCCAAGTGGCGGCCAAGTAAGCTGTTAATAACCGGCTTTTCGATGCTGGCACTGCCCTTGTGCACGTCCCACGGCACCGATATTATCTTTGCCGCAGACAGGAAACTCCTGGCCTCATCGCTTTTGCGGGCCAAATAGTTTCCCAGAATTAAGCCTCCCATTGAAATCCCTGTCGCTCCCAACTTGCAGTGCTCGGGCAAGGTGCGGCGCACATGCTGGATGACCTCGCACAGATCCTCACAGTTGGCGGCGCAGTAAAGACGAGGGGTCTTTAGCTCAATGCCACCGAGGCCACGGTTGTTGAACACCACCACTCGCATTCCAGCCTGCTGTGCGGCGAAGACCAGGCACTTTATGTATTCCGCCTGCGATTCACCAGTAAGTCCGGGTAAGATGAGGACGCAGGGAGCGTTTGCATCGCAGCCCTCTTCCATCCAGTCCAGCGCCACCTCGCCGCCATCCTTCAGCGAAAGAATCTCGCGACGGTAGTTGACGTGCGGCAGACTCTTGGAGCGCAGCAGGCTCGCAAGGACGGTCTGGGCACGGCTCTCCACGCACCAGAAAGTGGGCCAGTACTTGTTCTCCAACGTCGGCACCTTCCGGATCAGATACTGTTTGAACGGCCCGTCCGAGCAGGCGATAATCGGTCGCTGTAATTACAACAATAGCGATTACACCCGCGCCGAATGTGATGCAATCGCTGGCGTTACACTCACCTTGACAACCTGGATTAGGTAATAAACGACATAGGCCACCATCGCCATTCCCAAGACGTGGAGGCGTGGCAAGTTGGACAGGTAGGCGTACATCGAGTAGAACATTGCGCCGTGTTCTGAATGAAGTTTCCTCACTGATAATTTGGAACTCTCTGCCAGCCGGGAATGCGAGCTGAAAGAGCGAACAGATCGCAAATGAAATGATTTACAGCACAGCGCTACTTGCCAGCGGTATGAATGGGTTATTTTGGGCTAATAAGTTGAAGGAGGCATATCTAATCGCGCCGCGCGGTAATGTATACACATGGATTCTAATTGAACGAGTGGTCGTTCGTATTAAAGGCAGTCTACACACGCCCCGAGTGGGTGCAGGCGGGGCGTTAGGGTTTAGTTCAGGTACACTTGACTCGTTTACGGCGCTTATCGCTCACTCACAGCAGATCTTGACGTTGGACGGGGTTCTGGAGCTGTGGCTGCCGCTGATAGACGCCTCTTCCGGCCGAAAGGCAGCGGATATTGTGAGCCAAGCCAAGAAGCTCCGGCACGGAGCGGTACAGGGACATTCTGTGGCCGGAGGGTGGACCACGGATAAGAGCACACAGCATGGCAATTCTAAACTATCTAAACTTCTGTGCAGGTGTTTTAAAACGGAAGGATTTAGTGTCCGGGGGCTCTGCCAATTGTGTTGCCTGGCATTACGTTCCAGAATTTATGGGTGCTTACCTTAAAAAAGAGGGCGAAACAAAAGAATAAATACAAATTTAGGCAAAGCGACTTCAAAAAACCTGTGACGACGTTGTGACACAAATCGAAAATATGTGCGTAGACTGATAGTATCTATAATTATTGGATTGACCCCTGTGTTTCAGGGGGTTTCACGTTTCTCATCGGCGTCATCACGTGCAGCTACAAAATAGTGGGTGGTTTGGGTGGCGGGTGGCATGAAAGGTTTTCTATTGATTTAAATAGTCTAAAAGGTGCAGGTAATTACCGTGCCAAGTATGACGGAATCAAACTATTTATAATATTTAATTCTCACTAGCCGCTAATATACAGGAACTTTTTAGAGGCAAACTGTTTTGTTACACGCACTTATGTAACTATATAAAAAATATTATGCATTTTTTGTTCGGCTGCAGAAAGAGGAACCTTGAACGAAACGTCTGGGATGCAAAGAAAGTCTGAAAAATAATGAAGGGCGCACACAACCAAAATATAAACACAACCGTGGGACGCTAAATTAAATTCTGTGCGGCAGTGTGCCCGAGCTAAATGTAAGCTAAATCTATGATAAATAACTTTAGTTCTGGCGATAGTTTTTATAGTATTTTTCCGTTAAAGCTAAATTTGACGCTTGTCTCTTTGAAAATAAAGAAGAATAAGGTTAAAATTGTTCATTTGTTAAATTATTCGAATTGGTTAACCCACTGTCTTAGAAATTGCCAACTTGCAAGTAGGTTTGTGAACCCTTGGAAGAGTTTTCTATATTTTTCTTAGAAGAAAAAGCTTATAATATTTGGATAAATTCAGATCATGGTCAAACATTTTTGAAATTTAAGAACACAATAACGCATTTTATTGAAAAACTTAAATTTTCATTCAGTTCAAAAAGCCGCGAACGTCTGGCAGCTGGAATACAATCGATTATCGCGGGGAATATATCGATAAATTCGAAGTACCGAACTATCCAAATACATCGATTTAGTTCCATCTCTTAAAGTCGCGATTTTTGTTGTAAAAAGTGTTTTGTTCAATTTGCTTGCATAAAACTGCAGGTTCCAAGTGAATAATCAATTGTTGCGGTATTAAAATGCCAGATAACTAGTGAGCAGTGGTCCCCTTTGCAAGTCCAGGGCAAGCTGATGCGAAAACAACGCGAACGGCGAAAACAAACTAATGACGTCGCGAATGTGAAAAAGCAAAGAGCACAAAGCAGAAGGAGAAAAGTAGGGGCCATACACCCGTATTGAATAGTATCGTACTGTGTCAGCATAATCAGTATTAGCAGCAGATTGAACACAAGTCAAACGTACATCCCCCACTGACCGAAACATGTGCTAGACCCTCTCGAAATGGGATCGCGTATCAAGTGAGTATGCCGCCCAGTTCCAGTTCCACTTGGTGGCTGCAGTGGGCGTTCCGCTCCACTGGCCACTTTTACTCCCACGAGTCATCACGATTCCCCCGTTACTCCTCCCCTTCAGAGACGATGTAAAGAAGCTCTTCGAGTTCTGGTGCGAGGTCTCGCCAACGCCGGGTTTGGAGAGGGGCACGAGTCCCAGGAGCGGTGGACCCGCCACGCCAGCTGGCGTCATCGTGGAGAGCTTTCCCGATGGTTTCCGCGACCAGGAGGTGCTTACCGGCATCCCGTCGTTTGCCTTTCCCTGCGATCCAACAAGGTGCGTATGTAGTCGGTGATTACTTTTCGATAATCCGCCCACATCCGGTCAGTTGTTTTAAAGCAGTTTCAAATTTATAAAATTTTTATTGACTTACTAAAGGCATGTTTAAGTTATACTATAGAACCGCAAATATATGCGTACTCTTAAAGTCATTTAAAATAGACATCCCCATTTATGTACATTTGAATTGAGTTGCCAATTTTGTTTCTGAAAACTTCAAAATCCATCGAAAAGCTTTTAAATAGTCCGGCTATCGATGCTGCTCAGCCTTAAATTCTCCCTATAAATTCGAAAAAAAGCATTAGTCAGTCCGTTTTATAAATAATATGCAGCACCACCAGACGCAAACGCAATCGCAAGACCTGCGATCGTCCATATACAGACGGACAAGGGGTTCCGCCGATGACTCATCACTCGACCCAACCACTTCCACCAACTAACAACAGATAGCTTGTCCATGAAACGAATAACCTGTTGTGCCGTTTTTTTGTTTCTGTTGCTGTTTCGCTTTCGGTGTTTGTTTACACAGCGAGTTCGCGTAATGAACTGTATTATTCAATGGGCATTGTTCGACGCAGTTCGCTTAGCGTTTCCTGGAGCGCCTGGAACTGTATCAATTGGCTTCTTCGCCACCTGGTTAGTCATCCAGTCTGACTCCAGACTCATCCCGTTCGCTTATCGGCACAGTTGTCCGTGTAACTCCGCTAACTCAGCGCTTGATAAACCATCGGGAAGGCAACATTGCCGATTAATTAATTGCAATTTCAAAGTTTGTCTAGCAGATTGCCTTTTTTCAAACAAAAATGGTTTGACCTCATAGCTTATCGGCGTTTACCTAAAAAATTTCGCCGAGTACCGTTGATAATATTGAGCAGAGATTTTATTTATTTATGTACAGCGGCGGTTGAAGTAATATAACTGTATATAGAATACATAAAAATGATGGTACAATAGTGTTAGTCGACAGTACTAACTAAACTCAGTTTTATTTATTAAAAATTTAATTTATAAATAAACTGAAGGTATAACTCAGATTTATGAATTAGTCTATAAATATTATGGTTTATAGTTTCCTCTATACATTTTTAAATTAAATTTGAATACAACATTTGTTGTTGGTTTTTAAGCAATTTCTAGTCTCGCATTATTTAGGCTTCTTTCCTAAAGTCACTGTATTTTTGACACAAAGCCGCGATAACGAAAATCAAGTCGAAGTCAAAGTCCCAACCGCTCAAGATAGCCTTCCCTTCCCCTTTCCATTCCGCCTTCATTTCCGCGGGCTGTTGGAGCACCCGTATCAACTGCGGATTCGGCGTTGTACGACGCCTGACTTTGCATATTAAATTGAGTAATGACACGATCCGAAACACTTAGATCTAACGGCTTTTATGTAACTCGGCGCGAAGAGAAAAAGAGCGGCAGTCGAAGCTGAGGCCGAACAATATGCAAAACGGCGGACAATGGGAAACGTGCCCGGGTAATGAGACTGCGCCGTCGTTGTTGCAAAACTGCGATTTATTTAATTTGCTAAATGCGATTTCAACACAATAATTAATGCGAACAACGCGTCGCTTGAAAAGGAAAAGAAATAAATCAAAGAAAGGAAAGAAAGCAAAAACTAGACATGGCAACATGAAAAACAGTCAAAAACATTTCGCTCTTTTCAAAATTCCCACCATAAATGTAAAACAACTGTTGAATCACCAATGAGTGGAAGCATACTCTGTAACTTTTTTGACGGAGTGGACAACTAAAATAATATTTTGAAACCAGGAGATCAAAACAAGTTTGTTTACTATAGGTTCGGTTACTACAGCATTTGTTAGGGTATTTCACAACCAGGCATAAGAAAAATTCGCAGAAAGTGGAGCGGAAAGAATAATAAAAATCGTAATGATTTGTATGCTTTTATAATTAACCCTGAATTCATTAGGCAAGTCGGTTAGCAACTTGTTTCGTCACTTGGTAACTTATAAGTCGTGCGAGAAATCACATTGATTTGGGTTAAGAGTTGAAAATAAAGACGAACTCGCAGCATTACTCATTGAATTTTGCTCTTGGGGGAACTCGCAGTTTATCATCCACAGTAATGAACGAAAAAATAGTTCAGGTATTAAAACATTTATTAATTGAGAAATTTGAACAAACTTTCAGCATTACCCACTGAAAGTTGTTTCCTAGAAACTATTTTATTGCTATTAAAATTGAATTTAAAAAATTCTTGATAAAGTCAAATACGTCAGTACGTTTTTTCAATGGAATTATTGTCGAGTAATTACAATTATTAAGCTATAGATAATTGTATTCCGTATATAGATGTTTTATTATTTGCGGTAAAATTTACTTTTTTTAACTCACTCATAAATATACTTATTTTTGTCCGGTGCCTCATCAAACATCACAACTGCTTATTTATGACGAACAAGGTCGTCTAATGCGTCGCCAAAGCAAATGTTACTCTGAACGAACCTCGGATAGTACAGAGTCCCAATGTCTTATATTACTTTTACTTTTGCAAACATCTTTGAATTTAACACAGTGTTTTCCCCTTTATCACAAACAGTACCTCCGTGCAAACGTATTCCTTTGTGCATACCACCGGCGACTCGAAATGGCGCTTCGGCTTTTGTCGGCAGGATCCCAAGACAAATACGGCCATGGTGCTGATCACCTACTTGCCGTGGCACGACACCTTCCTCAAACTGCTGCCCATTCTTGCGGAGCTGAAGCGAACGGATGCCAATGGGTTCCGTGTTTTCCTGTCCGAGGCGTACAACCAGGGAATTCCCGATTGCGGAGGCAACTTGAAGGTTTACTACAACGCTGGACAGAGTGTAAGAATAAGATATCGCTTTATTTAAATGTGAAATTAATAATCATTTTTTTCAACAGCAATTTATCTTTGAGCGTCCACTACAATTCCAGTTGCCCAGCATGCCAGAAAACGTGAGTCTAAGGAAGATAAACCCCAGCCGGAAGCGTAACTTTATCGACAACTTTTCCCTTAGCACAACTTAAACTTGTACTACAACTTTGTGGAGCCCAAGGAGATGATTGCCGTATTTGCCGCAATGCTAGCGGAGCGTCGAATTATCTTTACCTCGCGGCACTTGGACAGGCTATCCTCTTGCATTCAGGCGGCGAACGCATTCCTATATCCCATGGTCTGGCAGCACATCTTTATACCGGTGCTGCCTTGGGAGTTCAAAGACTATTTGGGGGCGCCCATGCCATATTTGATTGGTGTGCCAGAACCAGTGCTCGAAACTGTAAGCCAAAGTAGATGCTTCAATGGACAAGGCTAACAAAAAACGTATGTTTTCGTTTCTCCATCAGGTGACCAGCGATGAGCTGGGTGAAGTTGTGATCTTGAACTGTGATACGAAAATATTCGAAAGCCCCTTCGACGATGTGCACAATCTGCCGACGGAGATTGTCTCACAGCTGAAGAAGCAGCTGAATCACACGCATGACCACATCGGCGACCGGATCTCGAAGATCTTCCTAAACGCACTGGTGCAGCTAATTGGTGGCTATCGGGACGCGGTCGAGTACCACGAGACCAGTAAGACCTTCAACTCGCAAAAATTCATCGAATCTCGACCGACACACCTGCGTCCGTTCCTTGCCAAAATGATGGATCTGCAAATCTTTGCGCAGTTCATCGACGATCGCCTAAAGATGCTCAACAGCGGACTCGGCTTCTCCGACGAGTTCGAACTCGAGACTGTGCGCTATGCGGAAAAGAAAAAGCGTGGTCGCAACTACACCATCATGAAGAACCTGAAGGACAAGGTGAGCCGAGGAGGTTGTGGCCGCCCACTGGTTGCCAACGCTGTTAACCTAACCCTAATGGTGACACATCCGCCCCACACCACCACCATTATCGCCTCAGTTGCCTGGCTTGGAGGGAATATGGGAACAGGGCTTGCATTTCGTTACCGCCTCTCTTTGATCTGACCCGCTAACCCACTGTACTTTTAAGTTACTCTTACCACCTGCCCACCTTACGATGTTCTTTTATCTGATTTGATTTAATCTATTCCACAGTATTTGGGAAAGCGCAGTTTGTCGCGATTGTTTGCCAAGAACAATATTTAGACTGCCAACCATGCCAAATCCACAAAATCCAAATACCAATGTATAAACGAGTAGAATGTAAATTCCCACACACCTTATTTGCAATGTTAGTTCCAATGATTTCTTATCTTTATGCAAACAATTTATTTAACGTCCTAACAAGCAACTGCACCAAATAATTAATGTTGCCAAAAACTAAAAAGAAACCTGTAAATGTTTGTTAATGCAATATCATTTATTAACTGATTACGTTTGAGTTAATTGTTTTAGTTAGTTAAATGTTCAGTACTCTTCCTCTTTGTTTTGTGGCAATCAAGCAAAGCTTTAAAATCTTTTAATCTTTTTAAAATTGATCTATTCAGGGTGAACTAATCAGTAACCTTGATAAGTTGGTAATGGAGACATGTATTTGAACTGAAAACAAGCTTCTTTACTAATACATTGGCTTAATCTTTTGACTAAATGGGAGTAAATGGTAATTTCCATAATTTTTCCTATACTTTGTAATCTATTTCTACAAATAATCTACACAAACATTTATTTCTGGTCTATAGAAGGTAACATGAAATTTTATAAAAAAAAAAAAAAAAGTAGTATTCACTTTAGGACTAATTTATTAACATACTAACATACCTATTTTCTATTAATAGCCTTCGGCTATGATACCGTTTAGAACGCACCCTTTGAACGCAGATTTAAATCACCGCCTCGACATGTCAAGCCCCATTGCCCCAGTGATCCCCATTACCCATTAGCCAAACCGCCATTGTCATCGTAGCCATTAAGTGTAGTTAGCCGTAGCTTAAATAACCCGCTGCTCGTTCTGCGCATCTCATTCACACCGTATCTCGCCCGTATCTTGTGTGTCTCTCTTCCATATGCCGCTTGGATCGCTCATCCTACACTCCTCTGTGCTTTCTGCTCTCGCTGCGGTTGTGACCAATCGTTTTTTTGATCCAAAACATGCGTCTGTCTAACCATTGCAGACTAATCCGGCTGTAAAGTCTGCCGTCAAATCGGTGAGTGGTCTAGTTCCCCCGTTAAAAGCCCGTATATGTGTTCTTTTCCCGTGCGCTTTTGTGAATCTGTCCAGATTGTGATAGAGTCCGTACTTATTCGATTTTCAATCCCCTCGATTCAGGTGAAGGAGGGCTCGCGGGGCATGAAAACCGCCTACAAGGGATTCAAGACAAAGCTGCGCGAGAACGGCAACCAGTTCGGCGGCACGCACTTCCACTTCGGACTAGGATCGCCGAACCATTCGGATCGCCCGGACGGCGCTAGCGGAGGATACGTGCGTGGCGGCAAGGCCATTGGTGCGGCCCACCACTCGGCACCGAGTTCACCCGTGACCAGCAAGCGGCTCGATGGGATCGCCTCCGTTACGGGTAGCAGCGTCAGCAGCAGCGCATCTGGCGCCAGAGAGTCGCGCGAGTTCCAGCGACGCGGCCCCATCCCGCTGGCCATGTCTAGCTCGAGCAGCCACATTCAGCCGAACGGTCATGCGTACGGCTCGGCTGCTGGTGCTCATTACGGTCATCACCTCTCTGCGTCTCCTGCTGTTAGCTCGGCGAGCTCGCTCTGCTCATCTTCGGAGATGAACCTGTCGCAGGAGCTGCAGAACCATCCGCTCTTCAAGACGCCAGCCGTGGACCGCAGTGTAAGTAGTCTGGTGCGGGCGTACGAGCTTCGGCTGCAGCAGCTCCAGTAGTTGCAGTGCTCCAATGCAGCCGTTCACATGCTTGCCGCTAAGCTAATCGACCACTCATCTTGATGTGCTGTGAATTTATGTTGTTCTCATGCTCTTCTTGTTTTTTGTTTCCTTGTCTGTGTCGTGTCTGTGTCCAACTGTGTTTGTTGTCATCGATCGATCGTCTGTCCCATATCACGCCCTCGAACTCCACAAATCACACCCCACACACACACTACACACCGATATAACCGATCACACTCGACTCACATTTGCACCCACCCCCATTCCTGTCATCGCCCATCGGCCCACGCAGCTTAAGCCGAACGCAGAGCACAGGCGAGGAGGAGCACCGCCAGCCCGCCCACCGCCGCCGCAGTCCACGCCCGCCTCCTACTACAACCACCCGTATGCGGCCCATCCGCACGTTGAGGCGAAGCCGCCGCGGCACACCTCCACGCCCACCAGACCGCGCCAGGCCCTGCCCACCGCCGATACCAACAGCTTTGACAGTCCGCCGGACGTGCAATCGCCACCGATTCCGCCAAGAAGGCAGGGCAGCTCCAATGCCCTGGTGGCGGCCACCGCCGCAGCCGTTCGAGCTGAGATCAGCAAGCTGGAGCGCAACTGCTGGCGGGACGAGCCCACCGGAAACGATTCAGTACGCAACTCGAACGCATCCTCGTCGTCGGCCACCTCATCATGCTCCTCGGCCGCCTCCTTTGTGACGGCGGCATCGACGTTTTCGCACCTAAATGTCTCCGATCCGCCTGTTCCTACGCCAAGGGCCAAGAGAGAGGTACACCAGCTGCGTCGTTAGTTTACTAAGTCCATCCTGGTTGTGGTCTCCCAGTCAAAAGCACACTAACACACATCAAGGGTCCTCATGTAGACATCCCTGAATCACTTACAAGTTAAAGGTCTTTCTTCACCGAATGACATTACTCATTTCTTGCATTAACGTTAGTTCATTACTTCCTAACATTAATTTCCTCTGCAACTCATTAGATAATGATAGCGTTCACTAAAGCGTTTCATTTTGTAAATCAAATCTATAAACTAAGATGCTAATACAATATTTGTAAGGGTTTGTAGCTTAGCCAATTTTAAAATTACATTTGAGGGCAAGTCCGATTTACGTTTCATCAAATCACCGTTTATTCATTTATCTACTGCACCCATTATAGTTTTCCACCGTATTTAGCCGCTTGTAACTGCTATAAAGTAACTCGAGTTATATGTATATTTGTGTTTGTTGCATAGGCACAGTAGTACCCATAAAACTCACAACCAAAGCTTTCTAACAACCCCAACCTCTGTACCCCCTAACCCGCAGCAGCACCAGCCGCTGGAGGACAGCATGAACGATCTGATATCGCTGGACGATAGCAACAACACCAGCTTCGACCTGGAGGACTTCGATCCGCTGAATCAGAACGCTCGTCCGCTGCCGCCGCTGAGCAAGGCGTTCGGCAAGAAGTCGAGCACACTGCCCGCTGGCGTGAACAGCAGTGTGGTGGCCAGCAGCGTCAGCAATCCTCTGTACCCGTACTTCGCGCCTAAACACATGGCCACAGTTGCAGCGGTGACGGGGAGAACACCTCCAATGCATCCTCCTCTACCGAATCAGCGCAGCACTATTGCCGCCAAGCCGGACGACGATTTCGAGCTGCTCCGCAAGTATGGATTGGATCAGTTTACGTTGAACGCCAACGCGACGGACAACGCACCGCAGCTCACCACCGGAAAGGGCATGAACAACTGGACAACGTTCGATTAGAGGGTCTGTACTGGACACAAAACGCTTCAAATATGATACCAAAATAAGTGTGATTGATACATTGTGTTGTAAATAGCTAGGAGACATAGGCAGAATCTAGGAGAGGAAACCGATGACAGTAAAGTAACCCCTAAATACCCAATATTGTATGTTTACCGTAGTCAGCAAGTTATGTTCAGTGGGCCATTCAGCAAATGGATCAAACTAAAACGCCCGTTTGTGTAAATAACTGTTAGATGGCAAGTTTTGGACATTTGTATGAATCGGAACTCTCGCTAACTACATTCACATACATTTGTACACTGGACTTCCAAATCAAAAGACACCAGAATCTAGAATAGCATGAATTTAAGCCAATTAGCCTAACAAATTATCAATAAAACGCAAATAAACTCGAGTTCAATTATTAAAAGGTTTATTAAAAGAAAAGAAATATCTTTATATTGATTTGATTTTAAATTTATTTTGCACTAAAAAAGTAATGTTTAACTATACTTTTACTTTTTTTTTAAATATAGATAATTGAGAATTGCCATTTCAATAAAATCGGGATCTATGATATTATTTTTTAAAGCAAAAAGGGTAAAAGGCTCTCAAAAGTACACAAAACGGATTCTCTGCAAGCATTTCGCGCCGATAAAAACAGGGATCTATTGATTCTTGGCTTTGTTTTCGGCCATGCAATTAAGGATGCGAGTCTGCAGAGCCCGTGCTCCGCTGAGATTGATATCTTCGTTATCTGGCAGCAGTTTTCCCATGCGATCCATCCAGGTGGTAATCTGCGGATACTTTTTCTGCTCCACTGGTATGAGCAAATCCAAGGTCACCAGTGTGGTGTGGATAGAAACATCGGCCACACTTAGTTCATTTCCTACCACAAAAGTTCCATTCTGCAGAAAGTGCTCTAAGTCAGCGTATGCGTTGTGGCAAAGGGTCAGAGATCGGGGATTGAACTCTCCCTCTCCGCCGTAAATGTTCCGCGCCACAATGTCCTTGATCACCTGAAAAAGTACTCCGTTCTCGTAGTGCAAGCGATGGTCGATGTGAGCCCGTCTTTTCAACTCCTGCGGATAGAGCTTGTCATTTACGGCGTACTTGGCCACCAGGAAGCATATGATGGCATGACTGTCCACGTAAACCTCGCCATCGCTGTCAACCAGCACAGGAATTTGATGCTGGGGGTTCAGCTGTATCGGACCAAGGTCAACAATGAATAAAGACTATTTAGCGAAAGGCAGTACAAACATACCTTAATAAACTCTTCGCTTAGGTGTTCCTTTTTGGAAAAATCTACGAGTCTGTATATGTGAAAGGAGCATCCATTAGCTTCTTTGGATTTGTGGATGCTGTTTACTTACTTGAGGTCTAGGTCCAGTCCAATTAACTTGGCTATTAGGATGCAAGCTCTGGCCGGAGGGCTAAAAAGGGCGTAATACAGCGTTGGCTTCGACATTCTCCCAATAAAATCACACAGCAAATAGCGATCAAAGGCGAACCAGAAACCAAAACCATAAGCGCAACAAGGGGGACCATTGGTTAAGATGACCTTGACTACATGTTCGAATATTATTTAAAGTATTCGTTTGTTTAATTTTGAATTTAATATTATGCTTAAATATTTGTATTGAATCGTCGATAATTGGAGAGCTCCCATTATTATGAACAGTTCCAATAACTCATGAACAGCTTCTTAAAGCTATCGCAGAATGAATATTTACGACTGCATTTCTTATAAAAAAAAAAAAAAAATTTTTTGATTTGAAAAATTGTTTTTTTTTTAATAAAAATAAATTTTTATTGTTCACCTGACCCCCGGATATATTTGAACTACGCCATTGGTCAAAAGTAAAAGTACAACTGGAACTGCCAACCTGCGTCGATTCCAAAAACAGCTGATGCGCGGAAAATTCAAAAAAGCACATATTGATGGATGTAACTTTATTGGTGCAGTGCTTAAGTCTAGCCATTTATTCGCAGATTGGTCTTAACTTAACGAATACTTTTGTTACATGAACTACGTGAAAAACTAACATACTTAGGTTGCTAACAGATGTTTAACGGATTGTGACGTAAAAAGAATACGTTTAACATGCCGAGTCTATTCTTTGGGTTCGACTATGGTTAACAAACAAAGATCTTACTTGTAAGATCGCACTGCTAGCAGGCTAGGGCGAATCTAAAAGTTCAATTACGGAATCCTCTTTGACCTTAGCCGAAATGTTTTCGTCAATATCCTCTGCAAGTAAAGAAAAGGGTTCGGGTGGGCTCAATTAAAAACGGGATGCCAAATAAAAATCAGTAAAAACTTAAGAGAAAGTGACCCCCGCTGCCAAATAAAAAACAACAGGCCTTGGTTGAAAATTGTTTAATAATATAGTTAAAGTACACATCTCCTTGTACACAGTTTTCATATTTGTTCGATCAGATATTTAATGGTGTTTGATATCAAATCAAAATGAAAGCAATATTGAATTTAAAATCTTAACATATAAATCCGTGTTCGCACGGTTTGAGCTTGAATAAACGTCAAAGGTCAGGGGCCTTAGCTTGATTGAGTGCCTATCTTGATTTCCATCAATAAAAACGCATTCGTTTGTTTTCCAATACACTAAGGCATTTTATGTAGTTTCGCCCTGACTTGCAACACAATATAAATACAATCTTGGGGGGCAGCACCCTGCACTCCACTCCACGCCACTCCGCCTCTCCGTTTAGTATCCGTTTAGCTATAGTATCTTAACTAACCTAAATGTCGGTGTCGCGGCTGGCTGCCGCCTGGCCTGTCTCCTCTCGCCTCGTGCATAGGAATATAAATACGACCAACTTGCATTGGCGGACTTATGATTAACATCTGGTTTAGGTGTACGCTTAGTTATAATGTTAGTAATGCGTAGGGCGTTTAATTTTCTTCTTCACCGCTTCGAAATAAATTAATTGCGTGGCCTATGGTAATTGCTAATGAATGCTGGTGCTACTTTGTGTAATTGTAATATCTAGGAATAATTCAGTTGGTGTATGGGGTGAGTGTGTGTTGCTGAGAGCCCTGGGGAAACTTAGTAACACAACAACAACTCGAGACGACACAGAAACGAAGGAAACAGGTCATAACCAAAGTGGGTGAACCCCCTGCATAAGGGCAGCGACAATCTGGCTGACGGGGAAGTAGTCACTAGGAACCCCTGGACCCGCTCCTATAAAGCCTGTCTGTTCTGCCTGCGTCCTGCAACACAAAAATTACAAGCATCAGTTGATAAGTCGCGACTGAGAGCGTGTGAATGCGATGAGGTGACTGCGAATGGAACGCTGAAGAATAGCCTCTGAGGTGTGATTCTGGCCTGATGCCACCGGGACAAGGAAGAAAAACAGAAATTGGCCAAGCCGAATCAGGGATCATGAGAGTGAGGTGCGAGCCGTGAGTGTGCGATGGATGTGTATGTGGCCCTGCCTACGGAGCGGCGTTCTGACCCTGCCCGGATGACGCCGTGGCAGCTGCAGCAGCCGCAACCGCAGCTAGATCCAACAGTTGGAAGTGCTTTTGATCCGCGACCGCAGCAGCCAGGGACTCCAGGAGCGAGGCATGGACGGCTGCCGTCGCTGGCTGATCATGCTGTTGCTGCTGCTGCTGCAGCTGCTGCAGTTGCTGGTCTAAGACTGGCTGCATCTCTGGCGATTGGCGACGGACCTGCTGTTCTGGGGACTCTACGTGTTTCATCGGCGGCAGCATGGACGGGTCACACAAAAATATCAGGGTAAGAAGAGAAAGAGAGTGGGAGAAAGAGAAAAGATAAAGAAATGCACAAGTTACTTCAATTAGTTCAGTTATTATCATATCAACAACAACAATCGAAAAAGAGGTTCTCAAAAAAAAAAAACCTCGACTAACGATCTACTATGATTTATTTAAATATCACTTAAAGTAAGAGTACATTTCGAGGAATAATTTGGGATCGGTGACAACAGAAAATACATATCAAATGGGAAAGGACAATAATTGGTGGTTGTTAAGACAAATAAGCTTGAAACTGCTTATCCCACGTTTGGGCGCCTGGAGTTGTCCGGCTTGGGTTTTCTGTAAGATTATACAGATTAAAGTATGGGATTCTTGATCCTTTAAACCATGTCACGATCGATTAATGGGAAAACCTACCGTTGGCGCAGCCAATTTTGCAAATTAACACGCCGATAAAGCTCCGCTGTCTTTGCAGGTTTCTTAAAAACGTTATCATCTACAATAAAAGCAACGAAAGCGGAGACAATCAAATACTCAAATTTTGTTCTATACCTTCTCTGCAGTGAAGCTCGACTTCTTTTTCTACTTAATCTAAAAAGTCTTCGCTAAAGGATTGACTGATATCTGATATCTGAGTTTTCATAGGTGCAGGCCTGGATTCTCTATCATTGTATTACAGCTTCTGAACCTAAATCAGCGCCTAGCAATAACTTCACAGAGTTTTGAAAATATGAAAGTGAAGCCTTAAACTTTGTAAATGCAATTACAAATTAAGAACAGTTAGTTTCAACTGGGAACTCCTATTTAAATAATGTGGGAAACCTAACTTATAAGACAGTGGGGACCTTAGAATATTATACTATCCATATAATTCCGAAAAACCCTTATGCAAGTTTCGCTCAAATATTGGCCTTATTTGGTTTCCACTTAAAAGTTATGCGTTTAGCAAATAAAATATATTCGAATAGTTTCCCAGAATTTGTGGCCCGAATGGAGTACCTAAACGTTCAATTAGATCTTGCTCTTTTGCGACATAAAATGTTATATACATAGTAAAGTGAAGCGAATTTTTCTCGAACTGAAACTTGAACATAGGAGGAATTCCATCCCCCTTACAAATATGCTTGATGCGTGTGTGAGTCTGTGTGGATGTAAATGGGATGTGTATGGATTCTTATATCTACTTTAACCTATGGTAAAGGTTAATAAATTTTTTTTTCGACTATACAGAATTATAATTGGTATACTGTCTTATTGCAAAAATGGATCCAACGTACCGGATTGCTGGGCCTGCTGTGCCGGCGTGTAGGCACGTTGGACGCTACCGCTGCCGTTCGACGTTGAACTGGCTACGGCTTGCTTGGCGGGTGGACGACGTTTGGCCAACGGCATGTCGTCGTCGGAATCGCTCAACGTAAGGTCAACCTGTTGCGCCGGCAAAAGACAAACACGTTGCAGTTATTTTTTTTACAGGGGCATTTCATAGCTTACGGTTTCACTGTTTGACGTGGATGTTGGCTGGTCGTCCGGTGCTGGGGACAAGTCGCTCTTTACTGGCTTGGCATCGTCCGAGATAAGCTCTGAAACAGCAAACGAATACGGTTACCATCAAGTGAATAACGGATAGAGTAAAGAGTGCTCACCAATATCGTCCGATATAACCTCAACCTTTTGAACTGGCTTTGAGGGTGTATCCAGGATCTGCGCCTCGCTCCGCAAGCCTGGTGTGCTCCATGAGCCATCCTGGTGAAGCTGAATCTCGGTGTCATCGCTTTTTAGCAGCTGTGAGCCTAACACCTCTTGAAAGTAGCTGTGGTAAATAGTTTCAATCAGTTTCCTGAAGGTGCTGTATAATTTGACATCCTCTTACCCATCTATGACCAGATTGTCGTAAATGGCTGGCTTGTCGCAGACTGGGCAGTTCCAAGTGGGCTTGCGCTCGTTCATTTGCAGGTAGAGACTGGCGTCGAAGCATTGCAGGTGTGAGCAGGTTGATGCTCGACACGGTAACAACATTTTCATCTTGCCCAGAGGACAATTAAGTGACACTTTAAGCATAGTGGTGGCTATCTCGCAGTCGGCATCCTCCGTCAGTTTTTCCTTAACTGCAAGGTGGGTGTATATTAGCAAGGGAATACCGGTTAAACAAAGGAATCTTACTTAAGCCGCGCGTGTAATCGGCCGGCTTCACTCCCTTGGTTTTCATGCGCTGCAATAGCTGTGCGGAGGTGAGCTTTTTCACCAGGTAAACGGCTAGGCAGTAGCTGCGCGTATAGTCTGGACACCACTGCACCATTATGGTGTTTGTGACCGTTGGCGACAGCTTTACGTTGGAGGTGACGTTGACAGGACGCGGCGGACGCTTGGGCTCCACATTTGGTCGGTTTGTTGGAATGACATTCTGCAAATGTATTAAGATGTTACTCTGTCCTGGCTTTGCTATCGGTGGATACTCACTGGCAGCTGGCACAGCTTGTTGTTCACCTTGACGTTAACGTTCGGCGGAAAACAATCTTCCTGGTCGCATGAGGTTTCCACTAGGCAGAAGCGAAGTTGCACCTGAATGGCATGCTCCACCTTGGAGCTGTTTCGGATGTCGCGATTGGAGGCAATCTCGGTGGCCTGCTGGGGGGTGAGTGTGAAGTAAAAAGGCACCTCTTGGACGCGCTGGGTGTTGCGAGGCACCAGGGTCGATGGCTTAATCAGTGTGCCGAGGACGTCATAGAAGGCTAGCTTCTTAAGCCGAACGTCTGGGTGGATAGGCAGCTGATTGTTGATACTGTGCGTGTGAAGAAAGGGTGTGCCACCGACCACGTTCATCTGACCCCCAGGCACCTGGACGCCTGGTCCGCCGCCGAGGCCCACCGGATTCGGCTGCACGGTGGGAGGCAGCTGGATGTGTGAATACATCCTGGTTGGGTCGATGTACTGCAGCGTGGCGCTTTGCTCCTGAACGGACTGGGCGTAGACTTCTTGTACCTTCGGGGCAAGCAGTTCCAAGTTGGTGCGCAGGAACGAGAGGATACGGCTCTGCAGGTCGGTTTTTCGGCCAGCGAAGGAGATGTTCAGAAACGACAGGATTTTTTGCAGCTCGACCACTCGGAGCATCTGCACCATTTGCTCACACTCCTGTAAAAACGGGAAATTAAATCACAGGTTAGTTAACATTGGCAAAACATATCTGGCCAAATAGCGGGACTTCACACCAAGCGCCCGCACTCACAGACGCACGCACACACAAGCGCATACTATGTGCAAAATCGCGTTTTTGCACATATGTACACATGTGTATGTACCCGTGCGGCTTGGTACATGAATATTGCGGATGTTCGTTTAGCCAAGACTTCTCAGCAAATATATGAAAATTCTCCAAAGAGCTAAGATCTCAATTTTTGTATCTGTCCAAAACTCTCGCATGCCACCAAATCATTACCTAGCTGCTCAAACATGGCGTTCAAAAGAAGAAACCTAATTTTGTAGAACCAATCCGCTTTTGATGAGTAATAAAGAAGGTCAGGAGACAAAAACGCTCAACAGAAATACAGGTGCAGCAGGAAGGCTTTCTACTTTTCACAAATTGCTTTAAAACAAACGACCGCACGAATGCCCTTTTTTGTCACACAAATTTTGTTTTGTCCGCACGGTCTGAAGAAATATGGCGGATGGCAGTGTTGCATAGCGATGAGAGCGGCTGGGTTGCCTCCCCTCTCGACGTGGGGCAGCCACACTATAAGCCTGCGGTCACTCTGCTTATCAATCTATCCCATATTTGTGGAAAATTCTTTTATCTGAATTAAAGGGGGCTGCCGAGGACGTACCTTGTACTTGGCCACATCAAAGGGATTCACTGCTATTGGCGCTGATGACGACGATTGGTGCCCGGGGCTCGAGGATGTTGCGGCATTTTCCGCCTGCGTGCGAGCCGTCTGCGAGCGGGTCTTTCGCATTACTGGTATTTTCTGTCTTCGGCGGTTTTAGGCGGTCAGCAATTGCAGTCGCAGACTTGGTTGCATTTGCCTGGGACGCGCACCACACATAAAAACAAGCACTTTTGGCAGTTTTTCAACGAATGCGGGGCAAACAAAATTATTTTACGCGGCGTCGACGCGATTGACCGACTAGAGTTGACACTATCGATCGACACCAGAAAATTCCCTATCGCCTCGACACCCCCTGCTCACGCAATTATGAAACACCCTAACGCGTGTTTTGTTTACAGTCTAGATTTATACGTTACTTTTCATAGTCCTAATTCGCTAGGCATTTATTTAATTGTACAAATATGGGTCTATCTATGCAAGAGTGGTATAAAAGGGGCCCGTCGCTTGGCGTGGGCCTAGAAGAAGTCCATATCCCCGCAATTGACGTCCAAAAAGTCGTCGTCGTAACTTATTAATTCCTTCAGTGGGGTTCCTTGAGCCGCTGCTGCTGCTTTGGATGTGGAGGGCAGTTCGGCGTTATCCACCAGGTTTATGTTGATCTCATGTGTCTTGTACTCCGGACTATCTTGTTCTTGCCCAGCGCCAACGGGCGAAGGTGGCGGGTTCGACACTTTTGAAACAAACATATAAATACTTTAGAGGAAAATAAGAAATATTGATAAGATTATCTTACAATTGGCAGGCTGACTCTCCGCCCTCAGCTCGTCGCTCTGCATGTAGAGCTCCTTACGCTGGATCAACGTAGGCAATTCCGTGACCTGCTTGCTGAGACACTTTTTCAACTCCTCCACCTTGCGGTCCCGCATCAGCGTCTCGATCTGCTTGCGCGACTTGTTTAGATTCTGTCGATCCTCGCTGAATATGGACTTTTGCTGCTCCTGGGTAATTTTGTCGTGATGCTTTAGCAGGAACAAAAATACACCGCCCGGTGTACGTCTTCGATTGCCGTTCTATGTGCACATTCGTATTTTAATAATCAAGTAATAATAAGTATTTAGGCATCTTACTTTGATCATCATGCCGCCATCGGCTTCAATGCGCTGAGTTTCTTTATATAGCTCCAGGGGCAAATCCATGCCAAGGACTTCCACCACTCGAACTGGGAAAATAATTGTGTACTTGATGCGAATGCAATGGTTTATTTTACAAGCTTACCTAGTAATTCGTCCTTCTCCTCATATAGTTTGCTAGCCATTTCGGTGGCCACATCAGAAGGGTCTCGTCCGGCAACTTCGTTGAGGTCCAAAATGTGCCTGGGCTCGCAGGAGTCGGAGGAACCGCTGGCCGAGGATGTTCCCCGTCGCGAACGGTGACCCAGCCGGCTTTTGACCGCCCCGCGCTGTGGATATTCGTCCGTAGGTCGACTAGAAGGTCTTCCCCGTTTGTGGGCCGGATGTGAGGAGTCGCCGCCCTCTTCAGAGGAGTTAGAGAGCCGACGCTTCAGGCTATTTTCCCCGTTGAGTCGGTACCGCAGTGAAAAGTCGTAGTTCTCTACGTTCCGATCCCGACCACTTCGAGTAACGTCGCAGCCACGCATATTCTCGCTGAGGGCGTCCTCTTGCAGAGCGGAGGCCCACACGTTGTACTTTTTGAAGCGGGCACGATTGGGCTGCATCTCGGCATCCGTGGGTGGAATGCGTCGCATCACTGTGCGTCGGATGCGCTTTTTCCTCTTCTTGTGGCTTCCGTGTTCGCTGGAATCCGTGCGTAATTTTTTGATGCACCCGTCCTCGGAGGACTCTGCCGACGAGGAGTCGCTGTTACTCTGTGACTCGTCTTCCAACGCTGTCTGAATCTGGTGGCAGGTGGTGAGGGGACTAGCCACCTTCTCTGCACCCGCAGGTCGTTGCAACGGCGTGTAAACGCCATCGTCGTCGCTATCCGACAGCTAAAAAATCATCAAAAATGGTCACTGGTGGCTTTTTAGAGTGGGCGGTGGTAGTTACCTCGCCGTCCTCCAGGTCAACGTCGTTCGAGTGCAGCTCCATCATTTTTCCAGGCAAGAAAATGAACTCGATGGTAGTTGCCGCGTGGTGCTGGAAAACGCCCAAAGTGCAGCGCCCACCAGCTGTTTGTGCAACACTGAGTGTTCAGAGTGGCCGCGAATTGTTTGTTCAGGAATGTTGAACAGCATTAGGGTGGTCGGTTCAAAATAAATTCTTAAGTATGTAAATGGTTATTAAACACCCTCAATTTTTTTTTCTAAAGACTGTTAAACATGATTTTCCAATGTGTCATAATACATCTAATTATCCCGTATATTCGTATCCCGTTTTGATACGAACTTCGAATAAAATGTTAATACCTAACAACTTTCTTTTAAAAAGAGATTGAAAATCTTAGTTTGAGTACATATCTAAATATTCTGAAATTGTATAGTATGAGAAATACCCGAATTGAAAGTTAATAAATAGAAAAACAGTTATTTAATATAAAGTTCTTAAATTTCAAATACAATTAATTTTCACTGATCAATTTTTGTTACTACTACCTTATAAAAGAATTCCGTTTTAGCAACGATTGGTCACACACCACACGTGCATCTACTTTACTAGCACGGAACGTGGTTGAATAAGAACGTAGTATTTATACAGATTTTACGGCTCACCATGGTGCGGCCCAACAACAACCAGCTGCCGGAGAACCTGCCTCAGCTGCAGAACCTGATCAAGAGGGACCCGGAGTCGTACAGCGATGAGTTTCACATCCAGTACCAACACTTTCTCAGCCTGCTGGAGGTTTTCGCTTTGAATCCAAGTGAGGAGAACAAATCCCTCGATGACATCGTCATGTTTATTGCCCAGGTGGCTCAGTGCTATCCGGCAGTGTGCGAGGAGTTCCCAAAACGGCTTTCTGATCTGCTGAGGAACTACGCCACCGTTTTGGACCCTGCCATGAGGAATTGTTTTGTAAAGGCTTTGATCCTGCTGAGAAACAAGAACCTCGTGCCCGCATTGGACATACTGGAGTTGTTTTTTCAGCTCCTCCGATGTCCTGACAAGAATCTGCGCACTTTCCTGCAGACTCACATCGTGACCGACATAAAGAACATGAACGCTAAGCACAAGGATATGAAGTTAAATTCGGTAAGCTACAGAAACGACATGATAGTAAAAGACCTAAAATGTAACTTTTTATTCTAATACAGAGCCTTCAAGCTTTTATGTACTCCATGCTTAAGGATGCAAATCCCAAGGCGGCTAAGATGTCGGTTGATATTATGATTGAGCTGTACAAGAAGAACATCTGGAACGACGCCAAGACGGTTAATGTAATAGCCACCGTTGGCTGCTTCTCGAAGGTGACGAAGGTGCTGGTCACATCGCTAAAGTTCTTTCTCGGCCACGACGAAGAGGACGAAGAAGAGGACTCGGACAGCGAGAACGAGGTGGACCTCAAGGGTGCTTTAATGGCCAATCGCGTCAATAAGAAAACCAAGAAGAGGACAAAACAGTTAGCGCAAATTAAGAAGCAGGCGGTGAAGGCGCAGAAGAAGAAAAAGAATGCGCCTGCCTTCAACTTTTCGGGCATTCACTTGGTGCACAATCCACAGGGTATGGCCGAGGGCCTTTTCAAACAGTTGCAAGCCACTAATGAGCGGTTTGAGGTTAAGCTCATGCATTTGGACGTGATTTCGCGCCTGATCGGTATCCACGAGCTGTTTCTATTTGGCTTTTATCCATACATAACTCGCTTTCTGCAGCCCCACCAGCGCCAGGTGACCCGTGTACTCCAGTTTGCCGCTCAGGCTTCCCACGAATTGGTCCCTGGAGACATCATCGAACCCATCCTAAAGACGATTGCCAACAACTTTATCACTGAGCGCAACTCCAGCGACGTGATGGCCATTGGCCTGAATGCCACGCGTGAGATTTGCATGCGCTGTCCCCTGGCCATGGGCGAGGATCTGCTCCAGGATCTAGCCATGTACAAAACCTACAAGGAGAAGTCAGTAATGATGGCAGCACGGTCGCTAATTACTTTATACCGAGAACAACTTCCAGCCCTTCTGCACAAGAAGGATCGAGGCAGACAGACGGAAGCCCAAGCTGAACGCAAGGTTCGAGCATACGGAGAACGCGAAGTCCATGATACGGTGCTGGGCGCCGAAGCTCTGCTCAAGGACTCTAAAACCATCGATATTGAGAGTGATGAGGATACGGACTCAAACGATGGAGAGTGGGTTAATGTAACGCACAGCGATGGCGAAGGAGGAGCGGCCGATGAGGATGACGACGAAGAGGACGAAGATGATGATGAAGACGAGGAGGATGAGGACAACAGTGACGAGGAAGATGAGGAGGGAGAGAACTCTGATGAGGGCGTGGAAAGTGGAGAAGAATCCGTCAAGACGAAGAAAGAAAAAAAGGATATCAAAATCCTGAGCCAGAAGGAAGCCGCTCAGGAACTGGCTCTAACGCGCATATTCACGGACGAGGACTTCAAGCGCATCAATGCGGCTAATCTCAAGAAAACCGTGACCAGTGCCCGCAAGAGGCCACTGGAACAGGATCGTGCAGAATTTGTCAAGCTAAATAGCATCGAGATGATCTACAAGAAGCGCAAACACGACAAGGAGTCACGCCTGGAGACTGTGCAGGCTGGCCGGCAGGATCGTGAGCGTTTCGGCTGGAAGGACGGACGTGTGAACGAGCACTGCTCAAAGACAAACCGCGAGAAGCGAAAGACCAAGAACTTTGGCATGTTGCGGCACAAGGCGCGCTCTAAGGTCAAGAAGAGCTTCAAGGACAAACAGCAGGCGCTCAGGAAACATTTACTTCACCAGAAGAAGATGAAGTAGTAGCCGATGTCGCCCACTACTTTGTAGTTTAAAAAAAAAAGTGCTAAAATAAGAGCTTTTTTTTGACAATTTGTAACCAATAGATTGTGTAAAAGTTAGTTTAGTAATCTTTTTTATTTTTTATCATATAGACTTTTTACGGTTGCATATGCATTAAACTATTAAAAAAGGTATTTGCGTATTCGGGATAAATTTATCTGCGACGCTTGTCGGACTTTTTTACGCGCTTTGGTCCCTTAACAAAACACCAGTCTACTTGGATGGTCTGTCCCATTATTTCGGCACCGTTCAGTGCCTCCTTGGCGGCGAGCGCTTGCTTGTGAGTTTCGTACTCGACGAGGGCATAACCCTTGGAGAACCCAGTGCGCCGGTCAAGGTTCAGGTGGATGTTTTTAATCTCGCCGTAGTCGCAGAACTTCTCCTGGATCTCATCCTCCTGCGCCTCCTCGTGAATAGAGGTCACGAACAGGATCCAGCCCTCAACAGATCGTTGTGGTCCCGGCTCCAGCTCATCATCGTCCTCGTTACGCACCCGCTCATAACTGTGAATCGCCTCCCGGGTGTTGCTGTCGCTGCCAAACCCTCTTCCCTTGCGGTGCTTCGCTTTCTCCTTCAGGCGCACAATGCCCTCTTTTTTTTGCAGTGTACGGTGTGCAAAGCACGGTGCAGCGTGGGAACAAAATTATAGCATAAGATCAGTGGAAAACAAATTTTATTCAGACTACTTACGGTCACCGTCCTCGTCCACCTCGAACTCCTCTGCATTGTCAATATCTAATACATCGGCCATTTTATTTATTACTCATACAAACCGAATCAAATGTTGTATTTTCTTTCGGTTCGCGTCCGTCCAATCGCAAAAAATTATCTAGAGATGGTATACGAGTCGGTGTTGGTTAATGCCGAAGGAGCTTACAATCGGAGTGACGTTCCGAAAAATTTTAGCCGTCCAGAAAAATATTTATAGCTAAAATTAACCAAAAATTCGAGTGGGACAGTTTTTTCTGTCCGCACATACGACTTGTACCTATGTATGTTTAAAGCGCTTATTAGAATCGTAAGCTGAAAAAAATATATATGTATTTATGAAATATATATAAAAATTGAGGATATGTTATGACTCGCATCACTAAAAATTTCACTATCGGCCAGGCACGCTGACATCTCTAAACAGCGGCTTCCACGAATTTTTTGTGGGCGCTTTGGTTATATTTACTGTATAAAAGGGGCGTGGCAGATTAAGTCCATGTATGTGGCCGCATCGGTGAACTATATCAGTTGAAAGCATTCGTTCCAGTTGTTCGTCGATCGCTGTTCTCATCGGCAGCGCAGTGTGCTTTTCTTTGTTCCCGGACTGTGACATCACTGTCAGGAAGCGTTTGCTGTCTTTTTCTTCTTCCGTTCGGCAGTCTTTGAAATTAAACTTGAAAATATAAAACGGTTTTCCCCCCTGAGGTCTTTCGGTTAACAACACTCAGCCACCATGTGTCAAGCCACGGGGATGATGCAGTGCGAGATCAAGAACATGGCGCTATCGGGCGATCCGGAGCTGGACGACCAAATCCGCAAGTGGATTCGGTGGGACAAATGCGCCAGCACCGCTTGCCAAATTATGGACGCCGTTCGGGCTCAGGATTGGGATACGTAAGAGCGATCGCAATTAAACCAATCTTAGTTAAATTAAGTTTTATCCCTTGGCAGGCTGCGGAAAAGACTGTGCACTCGGATCAGCTTTGGCACGGCAGGTCTGCGGGCATGCATGCGTGCGGGCTTCGACTCCATGAACGAACTAGTGGTCATCCAGTAAGGAAGCCTTTGTCTATCTCAAATAAGTTATTGATAAAATGAATCTGTTTTTAGAACGGCGCAGGGCTTGTGCGAGTACATAAAGGAGCAGTTTCCAAATCCGGAGGACTGGTCTCAAAGGGGCATCGTGTTCGGGTACGACGGTCGCTACAACAGCCACCGATTCGCCGAGCTCTCGGCCATTGTGTTCTTGAACAACGATTTTAAGGTGTGGCTGTACAAGCGGTACGTGGCCACTCCCATGGTGCCCTACGCCATCTTAAGGCTTCAGTGCTTGTGCGGCGTTATGGTGACTGCCTCGCACAATCCCAAAGAGGACAATGGCTACAAGGTGTACTGGGATAATGGGGCCCAAATCATCCCGCCACACGACGAGGGCATCCAGGAGGCAATCATGAATAACCTTGAACCTAAGGCCTCTTCGTGGGACGACTCGGCCATGTGTTCGAACCCTATGCTAGAGGATCCCTACGACATTGTAGTTCCGCCCTACTTTGATGCTCTGAAGAAGAGCCTTCCCTGCACCTTGCTGGAGGTCAACGGAAAATGTTCGATTTCGTTCACCTACACGGCCATGCACGGCGTGGGCTATGAATTTGTGAAGCAGGCTTTTGCTCGGATCAACCTGAAGCCATTCGTTTCGGTGTGCGAGCAACAGGAGCCAGACCCGGAGTTCCCTACCACACCTATGCCAAATCCGGAGGAGGGCAAGACCTCGCTGGACTTATCCATTCGGACTGCAAAGGCCAACGGTTCCCAAATCATTTTGGCTAACGACCCCGACGCCGATCGCCTGGCAGTGGCTGAAAAACGCGAGGATGGCTGCTACAAGCTGTTCACCGGCAACGAGGTGGGCGCGCTTCTGGGATGGTGGGCTTTGGAGCTGCATAAGATGCGTGAGCCCGGCTGCGACGTAAGCAATTGCGTAATGATAGCCAGCACGGTCAGCTCAAAGATACTCAGGGCCATGGCCGAACAGGAGGGTTTCCAGTTCTTTGAAACGCTGACCGGGTTCAAGTGGATGGGCAACAAGGCCATCGAACAGCAACAGGCCGGCAAGCAAGTACTTTTTGCGTTCGAGGAGGCCATCGGCTTTATGGTGGGCACGGCTGTGCTGGACAAGGATGGAATCAGTGCCGCTGCCCATGTGGCCACCATGGCATGCTACCTGCGTTGCAAGCTGTGCATGACGTTGCAGGAGAAACTGCGCGACATCTACGAGACTTATGGGTTCCATACGACCATCTGCTCGTATGTCATCTGCCGCTGTCCACCAGTGATCGCGCAGATCTTCGAGCGGCTTCGCACATGGGACGAGGGCAAGGCGGACACCTACCCTACCAGCATCCTCAACGGCGAGTACGAGATTGAAAACGTGCGCGACCTTACCACCGGCTTCGACAGCAGCACCGGCGACAAGAAGCCGACACTGCCGACCAGCTCCAGCTCCCAGATGATCACGTTCACCTTCAAGAACGGCCTGGTGGTCACCTTGCGAACCAGCGGAACGGAGCCCAAGATGAAGTACTACGCCGAGATGTGCGGCAAGCCGGAGGAGAAGAACTGGGCGAAACTGACTAACACAATGAATACTATGGTGGAGGCCATTGTAGAGGAGTTTTACGAGCCACAAAAGAACGGGCTGCAGCGGAAGAAGGACTAATCTGGAAGACCTTTTCGGGGAATCGAATTTTACCATACATTTTTAAACTTGACCTGGCTAAAATTTTTAGTTTCGAAACCAACAGCACTGATGCACAAGCCAAAAAGCAACAGCTGCGCAAGCTGCTCACTATTAGTATTTAAGGAATATTTAATATGCTAGTATTCCATTTACACTAGGCGATTATTTATGAAAACTTGTAAATAAAAGCGAACGCTACCAACCACCAGGCACAACCAAAATCGTACGAGCTAAACAATTCTGATATTTGAGCTAAACAAGCCTTATGCCCCCCGACCGCTTGTTTTCCTAATCTTAATAATGTGAATATGAGACCACCCGGTCTCAATACACTTGAACTAATGGCACTTATAAGTGTTATCATGACCACTTGACAGAAAGTATCAAGAACTGATTGCTCTCTGATTAAATCGAATCCTCATTTATTACACTTATGTGCAATATGGTAAACGAGCAGGCTCATTTATCAATATAGGAACTTGTTGGTAATCTTTTCCTGATAAGGTAGATTTCAGGCATTATTGAACAGCCTTGAGGAATAAATTACCGGGGTATCTCTGTAATTGGCGTCATTGCACAGCAAAAAAAACAATTTGGTTAAAGCTGTTAAAAAAGTGGGTTCGATTTATTTTACGGTATGTGGTTTCATAAGCTAATTACAGTTACAACAGTTACAGTTTGAAAGTTAATATGTAAATGGTATGTATGCTTAGGGTTTCCAATTGCTTTAAGTAATTGCTAGAGAATTACAATATAATCGATTGCCTCAAGATAGGGCATTTAGCTAGAAAACGAAAATAAAATAAAACCACAAGCAAAAGTTCTCTAAGTAGTTTTGTAAATAGGTATGTATATACTATTATGCATTGATTGGGTTCACTGGAAAGTTCGAATACGAATTCGGGTCCTTATCACTATAATTTTGTCTCTAAAAATACACGAGTTTCTGTATATAAGTAAGTGGTTGCTATGCACAGGTTGGTATATACACCTGTTAGTGGCTGTTGGCAATTTGTGTGTATAAAATGCATATTCAGGCAGTCTTCGCTTAAATTATGTATTTGTCATCAGTTGCATTCGAGTTATAGTTTTGTTATTTCTAACCTTTGTGGCAGAAGAGTTAGGACCTTTCGGTTTCGGCATAAAATGTGCGTCTGTAAAATTCTAACGAGTCGCGCTAAGAGTGGCTTCTCCACTTTTGGCGCAAGTCCAGGTCTTAGCTTAAAATTCATGTGTGTTCGCCCTGGTTCACTTAATATTTTCTTAAGGCTAGCGATTGGGCTTAAACGGCACAAATATCGGGTATATAATAAGATATTCCGAGACGTTAAAGCCCAACTTTATTCTAAACATATTATCTAAAATAAAAATGTGTATAAAAGAGCTGCGTTGAAGAGTGGATATCTTTAGATTGCGGTTCTGCAAGCCGATCATTCTTATAATTAATACTTTGGGAACTTGTAAGTCATGTTTTGCTTAATAAAGGGTCGCGTGATATGTTCGAGTCGGATTAGGATGATACACTGGGCTTTTGAGCATTGATTGTTGATATTTGGGTTTAAGGTTTAAGTTCATAGCTGATAAGTAAGTACACAATCTCCTCACCTTATCTGTAGGTGAGGTGTAGGGCCCGATTCATTTTAGTTTTCACTGATTTCGTTTGGCTTTAACTTACCGAATATTTGTTCGATTTAAAAGTATTTTCAGAACACAGTCATTAATAATTAATTTTGATTGCTTAATTTGATTGATTATGATTATGTTTCTGGCGTATAAAGATGAATTACTTTTCCAAAGGCCTTTTAAATCAAAGCACCCAAGTGAATACAAAATCAGGCTGAAAAATATTGGGTAAAGGGATTGGGAAGAAAAAGTTTTAGATTATTAGACAAACACGTGCAGATAGGAAGATTGTGTCTGATTGCTGTGTGTGGGCGTGATAATCGGCGGGGCGTTATGGTGCTGTCATACGGACGTCTCTGAGTTGAGCTTCAGTACAAATTTGTTGCTTTTGGGATCCACCACCTCTTCGGCCAGGTTAAAGTGCGGCAACTTGTGTACAGTAACCATGAGGGATACATCGTTCTGAATCAACTGAAATGTGCACTCGTTACCAATCGGCCGAGAAACGATATCGTCGCAGATCAGCGACCATGACTGAACCCAACGACGTTCTTTCTCGCTCTGCATCACCGGCGACTCGGTCAAATACGGTTCCAAAAAGGCGCGCGGCGAAAGATCGTGCTTTAGGCAGTGTGCCAGGTGTTTCAGGATGCTTTCGAAAGTATGTCTCGGTTGCTGACGCGTAACCCGCAAGTATTTCTGAAGCGCTCTGGCCATTGAGGGAAACACCGCCGAGGCAGCCTCCTGGGGGTCGAGCGGAAGTGCTGGAGCGGGTTCGTTATGAATGCGCTTTATATGGGTGAAGGCCTCCTCCGCGGCGGTAATTAAACGGGCACGTCGCTTTTTGACGCGTCTCTCATACTCATGTTCCTCGTAGAAACGCTCGTTGTGCGAGGAGTCACGCCTTCGGGCATTGGCCGCCAGAACTGCCCGACTCTGGCTTTGCTGCTGCGAATTGCTTACCCCGTCCACTTCGTAGTACTTAAAGCTGTTCGATATTTTGTTGCGCTGCGACTTGGAGACCGAAATGGGGATGCGTTCCAGGTACGGGTTGAAGATGGGAAAATCCACGTAGTAGTGCTGCAGAACCCAGACGGCCGCTCGCTGTATGCTGAGTTGGCCCAGCATGTAAGAGCGTGAAACGCCGTCGGGGGATCGGATAATCTTTACATAGTAGCAAGGCTGCTGGTGGCGCAACTCAAGCAGCACCACGGCCACGTAATGGATGAACAGCAGCGTGTCCACAAAGTTGGTGGCATAGCCCACCAAAGACTTGTAATCCACAGCATCGCCTCCCGTCTCCACCACGATTTTAGCCCCGTTCGTGACTTGCACAATGTAGAAGAGCCAATAGGCGAACGTACAGATGGTGACCAGCAGAAGGACCAAAGCCCGGTAGAGGAAAATCCTTGGCATGCTAGCCGAGGTACGTCGCATAAACACAGCCCACAGGCCAATTGCTAGGAGCAGCAGTCGGGCGGCCAGCGATACCAGTTGTCCCTTGCACTGCTCACTGCAGGCCAAAAGCTGCGTGCGCACCGTCTGCGTCAACTCCGGATGATCGAAGGCTGAGGGAAAGAAGCCCACATAGGGCATAACGACCATAGCCACTGGCGAGAAGAAGGCGCCGCATCCCAGCAAAAAGTAGAAGCTGGATTCCATGTAACGACGGCAGGCGAAGCCGAAGCCCTTATCGTTTTCGCGGTGCCACATGTTGTTGATGTCCTCCATGGATATGCTCTGCTCAGAAGTGTTGCCTGTGACGGCGGTGGTGTTCTCGCCCCAGTTCTCGTCCTGCGGCAGGATCTGGACCTCGATTACCTCCTGACCATCGTGACTACCGTCACCTTTTAAGAGAATCAGGTTAAGTATATGTTTTTAACTAGTATTGTCTTAGATGTCACCTGTCATATTAACGCTGGTTTGGTAGGGCGCCATATCGCCCCGCTGGAACCCCTTGCCCGATTTGGAGGAGTGGGTGCTGCGATGCGAGTGCCTTGAACGATCTCGCTCTCTGTGATAGCCGTTATTTACACTGCCTCCCCCGCCTCCACCACCAATTCCTCCACCTCCCCCTCCGCCGTTGTTGTTGTGATTCCGCGAGCGTCTGGAGCGTCCACTGTGTTCCGACTTGACGGATTCGTTTTCCATTGCAATTGGGCTAGCGTGCGTGGGCTGTACCCGATCCCGAGTCCCCTTCTTGCCAAGCTCAGTTCCACAAAATTACTTTGCAACCCGACCGTGCAGCTATTTTAGTGTCTAACTGTAATTACGGCCGCGGCAGCAGGTTTTTCATACATATGCAGGTATGCAGGGCGCAGTGCATGCCCCTCACAGCGATCTATGAGTATATCTATGGCTATATACACAGCGCGTTGTCACTTTGGGCACCACGCATTGTTATTTTGCCAGCATTTTTACTATTTCATAAACATTTTACGATTTTTATTCACTCTTTTTTTTCATGGACTTGGCTTCATCCCCGACACGGTGTGACCGTCTCAAAAAAGTCCGTTGAGCGGTAACACTAGTCCATGGTGTTTCGCAACACTTTCATCTGTGAGTGCAAATTAAAACTTTTAAATGGCGGGCTTTATAAACTTTTATTTTGTATTATAATTAATGAGCAGTAATGGCGGAAAGAAGTTGCCTGGCGCGCTGGTCTGTCGGGTTTAGTCGAATGGCGCGCTGCACCAACTTAAGTGAGTAATTCTTGTCCACTTGACTCACAGCCTGACTGGCGTAGATTGTTGTTTGCGCCTCCTCACTGGCCAAAATGCTGAATATAAACAAAAGTTAGTTCATACAATTTTGCTTAATTCACGGCTAACAATCATCTTACCCGTTTTGCTGGTTGGTATGACCAAGTTTAAGGCCTATTAAAGCCATATTAGAGGTCACTAACTGGTAGGATCGATCTTCGAGGAAATTGTCAAGAAGAAACTTGAGAAGTACTTTGCGAAGAGCTGCTGAATGGGGAAACATCCTGACACGAGACTGTAGATAACACAACGCCTTGCGTACACCCTCCTATAACGATAACTTGATAAGTTTCTAACATCCATCATAATCGACCTCTGCAACTGACATTTATGAGGATATAGTGCGCCGTAAGATAGGAGACATCAGAGCAGTATTCCTCCTTGTAAACGTACGCATTCAGCTCTATCATTATTGTCCGGCTCAACTCGTTATCCTTATGAATAATGCCCAAGGCGAATGCCGAGTACAAGGCCTGGATGGGCACATCTTTCAACAGGACACTTATAAAATTAGATCATTAGAAAAGTAGAAACAAAAACATTGGTAATATGATACCAACCACTGATAGAGTAAGGTTTTGGTGTCCGCCTCCCCTTGGAGGGCGTACAGCATAGAGGCCATCGCTACCAAGATAGTAGCCGCCTTGTCATCCTGCCCCACCACATTGCTAAGCACTGATTTGTAAATCGAATAGGATTCCTGAAGCTGACCAGATCGGTAATATGCCAGGGCTAGACCGATAATTGGCTTAAATGTGGCATGAGCCACAGTGTTCAGCGCGTTCACCGCCAGCTTAGGTTGGCCAAGCTTCAGGTAAAGGTATCCCAGATTTGTGTACAGTTTGTCTCGATCGGCACCAGGCTCGCACAGCTTACAGGCGCGCGTAAAGGCTTCAATTGCTTGACTGTACAGCTTTTGTCGGGCATAAAGAAATCCTTGAAAAGACAGCGATGCAATGCTGGCATCAGCCTCCTCATTTTGTACATACCTAAAAATATAAACATTTGTAAAGGCGGATTTATAAGTAATTTTTAAAGAAGAATTACCAATTAATGGCATCCAGTGCAAAGACATCCGCGTACATGTGATCAATTGCGTGACTGATGTGCGGTTTGCTTCGCGACTCCGGATCCGATAGCATCTTGCACACCCAGTGGGCGAAACCCAGCGCCGCCTCCGGATGATAATCAAATTGCTGGCAGTGACGAAACAGGTCAAAAGCCTCCTCTCGGTCACCAATCGCCTCGGCCACCAAGGCTTGTCCAATCCAAGCGTTCGGATAAACGGGACTCGCTTGTTGGGCTCGTGTGAAGGCCTCGTTGGCCAACCGATTTTCGTTCAACTTGAGGTATAGAACCCCAAGATTGGTCCATGCTGTGAAACATTTCCTTTCCAGCTCCACCGCCTGGATCAAACAGTGCTGAGCCAGTGGCAGGTTCTCATATTCTGGGTGCATGTTTATCACCCCAAGTAGATTCCAATTCTGCCATCGATTGCCACGTTCCTTTATGGCCATTTTGCAAACTTTAGCTGCTGTTTCTAAATGGCTCTTGGCCTCCTCGGGAATAAAGATGGCACTGTAATAGCTGGCTAACGACAATTCATACCACAGGTAAGTGTTCTGCTTCAACTTTAAAGCGCACAAATAAAAGCGCTGGGCCAGCTGCAGGAGATCCTTGCGGGACAAATACGCAATGGACTCATCGCGCTTGGCCAGACTGCCGGCTACATCCAAGTTGGCTAATGAGGGCGGTAGCTGTGCAGTTTGAACGAACACGTTCGCCGAAAGTCGCCACAACCAAACCATTCCTTGAGCCTGTGTCTGAAGAAAGGCACTGTAAAAATAGGAGAATTGGTTTCAAATTAAAGTGCCTGAAGATAGGGTTTGAAGATTAACCTTTGAAGGTGTCCCAAAGCTAATTGAAAATGCTCCTTAGACCTGCCGTATAGATTCTGACTCTTAAGATTGTTAGCCAGGCCAATATGCGCTTCAGCGGCTCCTCGAAGTCCTGGCAGGTAACTGGGATTCAGCTTCAGCAGCGTATTGTAATCTTCAATAGCCTCGGAATACATACGAATTGTCTATTAAATATGTTGGGAATTATTTCTGAATTTCTTATTTTGCAATCTCGCACCGTTTTGATGGAAGCTATTTGTAGCAAAGCATAGCTGTTATTCGCGGAAAACTCGAGAATCTTCTGAAAGACTCGAATCGCCGAATTGTAAGATCCACGGCCTGCGTAAGCATCGCCCAAAGACTCCCAGTAGACCATGCACCGTGCTTCGTGCTTGATGGCAATGCGAAAGCATTGGATCGCCTGCGACAAAAGTGTTGAAGAAGAAATTTTAGGGATAACAATTCACTCACATTGTCCCACTTTTTTCCTTGCAGGAAATGTAGTCCCAGCTTGTACTGCAGTCGAATTGACTCGTCACTGCCCATGTGCCGCAAAGTGTTCAAAAGCAACGTCTCGTTAAGTTCCTCCTCCCCCTGTTCCTGGTAAATAAAACTGAGGGCATCCACTGCTTCCTCAGCCAGGGCGTTGAGGCTGATGCACTTTTCATAGCACTTGCGGGCTCGTGCCAAGTCTCCAGTGGCCAGCGGGTAAAGTCTGCCCAAATAGTCGAAGCACTCGGCAAAGTGCGGTCTCAGGCGAGTGGCCTTCAGCATGCTGTTCAGAGAGTCTGAATAGTTTCTAAGCTCCATGTGCAGCTTTCCACAAAGAAGCTGAGCCTCAAAGGACTCTTGATTACCAATTTCCTTAAGAGCTTCAACTGGGCATCTGGTGGAAGTAGGAAAAAAGGAAAAGTATTTCATATTCCAAATATGTATTGTGACATTACTTACAAAATAAATTCTGCTCTGGAGATTTCATCTAAGGGCAAATCTTTCAACAACTGCAGCTCACCCAGTTTATAGTAGCAGCTATAAAATAATAGTTCTGTTATGCATACAATTTTTCAGATTGTCTTGAAAGCTTACCGAGCCAAGGTCCTGACATTGCTGCCCGATTTCTCAACCGTTTGCAGAATCCTGACAGCCTCTTTCAGTTTGGTTTCGTCCTTTTCGTGGGACAAACATAGAGCACAAGCTTTGTTTTCCTGGCCAAGCTGCTGCCAAAGCTGAAGTGCCAGCCGATATGCCCCCAATTCCATGTGGATTCGGGCCAGCAGCTCTAGCGTCACCTTATATGCGGGATGACTTTGCTGCGCCTGGAGCACCAACTGCCTGGATGCGACAAACTGACCTTCAGCGTAAAGATCTATGGCCTTGATCAACAGACCCAAGTTGGAGTTTGGGTTCAGATTTAACAGCTGCTCTGCGTACACCTGAATGGGATGCCCCAGCTCTTGCCGCCAAAGATCACTATTGGGTTGATCGTGGTTTTCGCAGTATGTCTTACATATCCACTCGTAGCCGTAAACATCTTTGGGGTGGGATACGGTCATGTGGCAAGCGTGTCTCACACAAGCCAAAAAGTCCTTTTCCTTGTAGAGCCATTTCAGATATCGCTTGTAGACGATATTCACAGCACTCGAATCCGAGGTATTCAGCAGAGCTTCCATAGTGGTTTTGTACTAAGTGAAAATGATAGTAGTTAATTGGTACTAAATGATATTATCTAACTTATAAACGGACGTACAAGTTGAGTATCTTCTGGCGTTATTTCAAAATCGTTAGCAAACCAAATGCGCCCCAGGTATTCTTGAATTTTTGTATAGTTTTGGTCCTGTGGATTCTTAGCTCTTCTTTTAAATACAGCAAAACAATCGGGTGCCACATTCGTGTCCGACGCCAAGTTGTAAACCTTTTCCCAATATTTCAAAGATTGTTCTCTATATTTTGAGAATTATTAAAGGGTTATTAAAATAGTAAATAACGAAATTAAGTACCAAGTACCTAATTATATCTAACTTGCTTTGATTTCAATAATTTAAAACCTACTTGGGTCTCTTTCATGATTCTACTTTTTTTGTTTTACACTATTATATTTTTTTATACAGGATACAATAAATTAATAGTAAAGTTTTGAAAAGAGATATGATTCTCTATGTAGCAGCTTTTTCCGACTTAATTGCTTCTTAAGTGCAGAAACATATTTTGATTTACTTGATATAATTAAATTACTCTTCATATTTAAAATATATATAAGATTAAAGTTTTAGTAAATGGATAAAACAGAATTCACCAAGACTGGTGGAATATTTCTTACGGTTGCAAATCAGCCAGCTGATCATATATCTCCGGCAGTTCGTTGCTGGGCGCGCAATTGGCTAACCCTAGGAGCGCGGCGGTGGCTGGTCCCTCAGTGAATTGGATGCACTGCCTCAAGTTCTTGGCCGCCTCCGCTTTATCTAGATTTTGGTAGGCGGCCCCGAGCAACAAGTATCCCATTGCATTTTTTGGATCCGATTTTAGCAAGCGCTGGAATAAATGTCAGTAGGATATCGCGCGAAGAAACTCTGCAACGGTGACTCACTTGGCACTTGGGTATAGCCTCGGCATGCTTTCCCAGCTTGATGGTCTCCCTGATGTCCTTGATCAATGCTTTTAATTCTTTTTCGCCACTCATTGTGAATGTAAATGTTTATATTATTACTACGCCGACGTGTGCTGTTTAACATCAATGGAAAACTAGTGTTGGTCAGTGGAAGAAAGAGCGCAACAGCTGGGTTTTTATAAAATCGTGTTGTATGTACATGTGAGTTAATATGCCTATTAACTGCAAGTCCCAATGCGGCAATCGTGCTGCTTTAAAGGTAAGTACTCCAACGGTAAGACTGTAGTCTATTTGCTAATTTTGTATTCTCCTAGCGCCCAAAAACAGGCGACGCCCTGTGCAAGGAATGCTTCTTTGCCGCCTTCGAAGCGGAGATCCATCACACGATCTCTTCCAGCAATTTGTTCAGGCGCGGCGAGAAGGTGGCCGTGGCTGCCAGTGGTGGCAAGGATTCCACTGTACTGGCGCATGTGTACGTAGTTTTCTCCCCATTATCCTACCTCCCTAATTCTTGCCATGCCTTAAAGCTTGAAGCTGCTAAATGAACGCCATGATTATGGCCTGCAACTGGTGCTCCTTTCCATCGACGAGGGCATTACTGGCTATCGAGACGACAGTTTGGAGACGGTTAAACAGAACCGCGACGACTATCAGATGCCCTTGAAGATTCTGTCCTACGAGGAGCTCTACGGCTGGACTATGGACCGCATTGTCGGGCAAATCGGTCGTTCCAACAACTGCACCTTTTGCGGGGTCTTCCGTCGACAGGCCTTGGATCGTGGGGCCAAATTGCTAGGCGTGGACAGCATAGCCACTGGCCACAATGCCGATGATATTGCGGAGACGGTACTAATGAACGTGCTCCGAGGAGACACGGCTCGTCTGCGTCGCTGCACAGATATCCGGACTGGCGGGGGTGAAGACTCTATCCCACGTGTGAAACCCCTAAAATACAGCTACGAGAAGGAGATCGTCATGTATGCGCACTACAAAAAGCTTGTTTACTTCTCCACGGAGTGCGTATTCGCTCCCAATGCATATCGCGGACATGCCCGAGCCTTTCTTAAGGATCTGGAGAAGGTGCGGCCCTCAGTTATCATGGACATCATCTACTCTGGCGAGCAGCTACGTTTCAAGGACACCGTAAAGAAACCTGTGCGCGGCATATGCACTCGCTGCGGCTTCGTCTCCTCACAACAACCCTGCAAGGCATGCGTCCTCCTTGAAGGATTGAATAGAGGATTGCCTAAGCTGGGGATAGGCAAAAAGTCCAAGGGCGAACGAATGATTGCCAAGCAAGACCAGGAACTGGCCCTTCGGGAGCGTGCAAATTTAGTAAAAAACGATTTTTAACATTTCAAAAGGCTCTTTTTATTCATTGTAAGGCTTTACAAATATTTTATCGGGTTTCCGCAGAGGCTGCATGCTGCAACGATAAGAAGAGTCAACATTAGTTATAGCTCGTAGGTGGCACTGACAAATTTTAAAAAAATTGTAAAATTCAGTGCCAATTTTTTAACCAGGGCCCATAACCAGCCAAGCAAGACTCCCTATCTCCAAAAAAATATTGGAAAAGCTTGTCACCGCCCGACCTTTATATGTTGTCTGTGAATGGTTTAAGTGATCATCATCTAAGTCCTAATATTATTTAAAGTGGCTCTCAACTAACCTTAGATGGCTTTTCAAAAATTTGGTGCTTCCATTGGAGTAAGCGTCTCTGTTTGGTATCCTGTAAAATAAATCAGAAAATAGTTTAGTAAAAAAAAAAATCGCATGCAAATAATGCACATGTTTGAAAACTATCAGTAATTAAAAAAAAAATTTTGAATCACAATGGTTCATTAGAGATGTCAGAAAATGTAAAAGCATCATATAATTTTATTTGGGTTTTATAAGATAATTTAAGTTTACCTTAAAGCATCAATTTTTTGTTAGTCATCACGTCAGAAGTCCAGTGCCTTTCTGCAATGCAAAATAAAAGAAAAGGAATAGATTTATAATAGAAGCTGGAATCTTTTTTTTGTTTAAAAAAATGTTATTTTAATATGAAATCAGTGATAACTTGTATAGCATCAATACATTTTCAGTCGAAAGATGGTGTAAGTTTCATTCATCACAATATTAAATGTTATTACAGACTATTTTATAACTCGAAGACTCTATGAGCCAAACTAGTTTTCTTATTGTAAGATAAAGTTAAAGCCAATAATAAATACATATACATATATCAAATTAATTACGACAGGAAATGGTGACTCGATTTTTTAAAGCTTGTCTGAGATTATGAAGAATACCCATTTAGATTTTGGATTGTTCAATATAAATTACCTTTTCCAAAATTTTTTTGACATTAATATGTTTTTTATCACACGCCTAAGTCCATGATATAAACCTTCTGCAAGTAAACAATAAAAATAATATTAATAAAAAAACCTCATTTTACAAATATTAAAATTTTTAATGAGTGCGAAAGTCAGTGAAAACTTGTATAGCATCAATACGTTTTTCAGTCGAAAGATGGTGTAAGTTTCATTCATCAGGAATTTATGTGAATGATAAAAAATCAAAATGAAAGTTCATAATTACCATTTCAGCATGTGAACATAGGACCCCAAGATGACGGCTGTCAAAATCAACCTGAAGATTACTGCAGAAATCTGTAAAAAAAAAAGGAAACTCTTTCAATAACTGTGGCTTTATGACAATAAATAAAATTTTTATCAAAAACTTCAGAGTAAGTTATAACTGATTTGAATCACAACGGTTCATAAGAGATGTCAGAAAATAAAATAATAAATCATCATAGACATTCGATTATTTAAGAGTTACATATTTTACATATGTATAATTACCTGCCATTTTGATTTTTTCACCAGAAAACACGTGTTGATGGAAAAATGTATTGTTTCTGAAAAAAAAAAACAAATCACACAATTAGTAACATGGAACATACACTACAGATGAAGAGTCAAAATATAGGTAATTTAGGGGGAGGGAAGTGTCGGCTTTACGAAAAAAATATGCACCGCAAATTCAGGTAACACAAATTTGGGTTATGCTTGGGCAAAGCAGTTTTATTCTACGAACAAGTAAAAAGCACTAGCTAAAGTTGAAATTCTTTACACCAGCGACTCATGTTCGCAATAAAGTGTTTGAGGAAAACTGTTAAAGGTACATTTTAACTTACCAATTTAATTAGCCAGCGTTAAAACGCAGCTATCCAAAGTTGGTTGATCACCTGGAATCAAACAAAATCCGGGTTATAATTCAGTTTCTTTTTGTTTTAATGTTTGTTGAGACTGCAAAGAATCCTTGACCACGTGACTGCATTTTGACAAGCAATCGGAAAAGTGCATTTCCCTGCATATCCCAAAATAATCTTGCAACATTGAGTTCTGCAAACAAGTCAGTCAAACTCTATCCGCAGTTATATTCGCTGCAATCTCAGGTTATTTAATTTATCTTTATTACTCACATTTTAATAGGTGTTGCTCCTTCCACGTTCTTTGAAAAAGTGAAGTGGTTGAAGTTGGCTGCGATAGAACTGCAAAATCATCGGGCCTGAGAACGATAGTATCAATGCTTCGATATTTTCCAGCTTAAATTTTTCAATTTTGAAATCGATGTTTGGCCGGTGGGCCAAATTGGTGCTTAATAAATATTTGGCGCCACACACAATTACTTTAAAAATGATTATCGATATATAAATATTTGATATGTGTTAACAACCCTAGCTTCTAACTGTTTTATTTGCAGACCGACGCGGCGCTAAACGTTTCGTGCTAATATTTTTCTACGTATTTTTCAGATTCAATCTGGGGTTAAAAAAACCAAAATGACGAGCTTCAATGCGTCCTCGGCCTTGTTACCTTTGGGTGGGTATAAATTGTTACCCATACCCCTTTTTCTTTTTAAAAACTTTTATTTTTGATTCTACAGATGAGTACTACGAACAGTGCGTAGTGCCGAAGCCTGTTGTACCTGCCCGGTACTCAAGCAACCCGATCCCGTATAAGGCCAAACGTCAGGCAGGGCGCTTGCGATCCTACAAGGAGCAGGGTCAAGAGGATGACGATAATAATGATGATGAGGATGAGGACTTTAAGGGTATTGAGGAGAAGAGGTTTTGCCAGGAAAAATCAACAGAGGGGTTCGACACCACTTTAAGCTTTGAGCTGAACGACTTCAACCAGATATACGGGGAGGAGGAGGCTTCTTCAAACTCGGAACTTCCTCGCACTTCTGCCCAGTGGCGAATCTACGGCAACAACATGAACCGACCCCCGGGAGCAGCTCCATTTGTGCCCAATACTTCGACACGTGGAAATGTCAAGTCGCGTCTTGACCTCAGAAGCGGCTCTCGTTTCCAAAATAACAAGAATCAAAGGCAATATAACAACAATTTTGAAAACCGAAACAATTTCTATCGCGGCCAACAGCACGCACAGAATGCCATCGAGCAGCGCATGCGCACCTCTTATAATGCGTTTGGCAACCAAGCAAGCCAAGGGAACCAATCAACAGATGTACTAATGAACCTAAACAATAATTTCCAGTATTCTCACCAGGATCCCAGTGACCTGCTTAGCAACACCAACGTGATGGGAATCGATCAACAGGACTTTGCTAGCTCCAGTACTATCACCTCTTTAATCAATTCAGTGTCCAATATTCCGGAGAATCGGGTTAAGAACCGTTTTCCATGTGAAACCGTATTACATACGCCGACCTCCTCAGTGAATGATACATTCGCTAGAAGAGCCCATGATTTCCCTTTTCCGGTGCCGGACCTGGATGACGCGAATACTCCCGAGAGTGTAAAAGTCAGTAAAATTGCAAAAAATGTGCTGCTGTTGCTAATGGGTGTCGCGCAGAAGAATGGCCAAGGACCATCCTCCGACTTAAGTCAGGTAGTGGCCAAATTCCTAATCATTTAATATTAGCAAGGGGAAACAAGCATCACTGAGCTGTTAATAACTTCTTTTTGGGTAAAGCATGTGTGTATTTAAATTGCTATTCAAAACAATACAGTTTTAAATTGACAAATGGGAGCTTAAGAAAAATTGTAGAATTATCTTATTATTAAAATTAAAACTTTCTTAGCTAAATAGTATATAAAGGATTGTACAAAAGATGATATCAAACTTATTCAATTCATACTTTTAGTTAATAACCCATTTTATTAATGTTTGATTTCTTGTTCTAGAACATCGACTGGATGAACGGATTAGCAGAGAAGCCACAAAGTGACGCCATGCCAGGGCTGGACGGACACTTTTAGCAGTTTAACTAGACAACAGACAGCAAGTTAGACAGAGAAGGCCAAGCTATACTAAGTTAAATTTAAGACCGAACACTTGATGTTAAGTTTAAATTAATAGGATTGGCGGGCCTTTTCCGTGTGAATTGTGACCAGAGCAGATTAAGAAGAAGACTAAGTGAGGGCCTGTGAATGGCAGGGAGTGAATAGTCGCCGACGAGATTTTTTTTATATACAATACATATTTTGGCTGATAAGAACAGGCTGGGCCGCTTATCAGCAATGCACAACAAGAAGTACACACGGACGGGCGAGATGTGAGAAGCGAAAGCAGACGAAAATAGAAACAAACGGCGATAAATTTACAGCGAAGGCGAATTTTCATACATAAGCGATGTGCCGAGGAGGAATAGAGTAATAATCAATCAGTTAATCTACCAAACAGCCGGAAAGTGGACGTGAAAATGATCAGCGGGAACGGATAGCGGGATAGTGAGCAGTGATCGTTACTCCGGATAGTGTTAAACGTTAACCTCAACATATGTATTGTGTTTTGCCGAATGAAAAACGGCACCTTAGTTATATTGTGTTTTGGTCAAATGGTGCCAGACTCAGCGCATGGAACAAAGAGCGCTAATTTTTTTCATTTAAAATTTGGTAGAGCGTAGTTTTTGCAGCATTACTGAAGTCGGCTACACCATATTTTCCCAAGAATTTGAAATAAAGTTAAATCAGTACCCTAAATGTTCGTTGTTCGTTCTCTTCAAAGCCCAGTATGTTGAAATCGAAGCAGTTGCTCCAGCAGTTTTCCAAAGGTAAGGATCACCCCGAATTTGGAGCTAAAATGGCGCAATTTTACTTATAATATTACACACATCAGCTACTTATCTGTATTTTCGTTGCTGCTTTTATTATCAGCGTTCGGCATGTGCTGAAATAAACATAATACTATATTATCGACTCGTAGGCTCGCCTTGACAGGCATTAATCGCATATAACTTTGACCAAGCCGAAGATTATCAGTAAACACCTTATTGCTAAATTCATTGCCATGGCAAACTTTCCCTTCGTAAACTGATGGGCGGATTATTTAAATTAAATTATTTGGATTAACTCTAAATATTCGTACTCAAAAACCTTCCTGTTTTATCAAATAATAAAAATGTATATTATTAACACGATTCTTTACAATTCCTATATTGGTAGTTATAATCCGGAACTAAAGATACATATCACAAATATAAAATGAATGAACTTTTTTATGATAAGCAATGGTACTCCATATACCCTTCAAATATAAAATGAATAAATATTTTTATGATAATCTTGATCAACATACATACTTACGTACATACACAAATTAAACATTTTTTGTTACAAATCTAAAGTAGAACATAAATACACTTTCGCAACCCACTGTCCGTTGGGCTAATCAGCTGTTCTGAGACATTCCAATCGAAATCGAATTTTTGGATTTTGGGTTGTGGGCTTGCGATGCTCGCGGGTGCCAAGAAGATTGTACCAGAGGGGTTGAGTAAATTATCAATTACCGACCAATGATAAAAAAGGAATTACAAGTCACCATTTTGCTGCTGCCCACTTTTCAGAGTACGCCAAGTTCACGCCGGCTAACTTTAAGCTGAAACGGGCCCTGGTGGTCACGAAGCTATCGCGTTATGAGTTTGAGCAACTACGTCACCCGGAACTCTCACCGGATCAGCTGCAGCAGAAGCTCCGGGACCGGGGAACCGACGTGGAGATGGTTCTTTATTTGCATAAGGTACACAAGGATTTCGAACGCAAGGTCGTGCAGAGCTTCCAGGATGTGGGTTGCGAGGTGAAGCTGTCCAGCAGGTGCGTACATCCAGTCCCACTTTGTCCTTCTAATAAGTGATTGGAATGTTTTTTTTTGGGTAAAGTGCCAGATACATGTCAACCCATGTTAAAATATATATATTTTTTTCATATATGTACATCAGGGGTGCTCAAGATCGTCTTATGGCAGTGCGTTTACTAACACATCCACAAGAAAACGTGTACATATGTAGCGGCGCGTTTGTGTTGGGGCGCAGCTGTGCACTGAGAGAAAAAAAAAGTTTTAAATATTTATTTTTGGCTTTTTTTTATTTATTACGCATTGTATTTCGCATTTAAAGTTTATGTTAAAAAAACTGCTCTCTAATTCATCACTCATTTTGATCCGCCAAAAAATTTAACATAACACATACGATGGTCCACCACGAAATAAATCAAAAGCCAACGCAGACAGAAAAATAAGTTTCAGTGCATGTGCTCGAGGAAAAAACAAAAACAAAATACATTGCGATCAGATAAGCGTGACGACGGATAGAGATGTAATGAAGAAACAAGCAAAATTGTTTTTGTTTCGCATGCAAATCGAAGCCCATATGCACGGTGCTTATGGGCGCACTATCCATAAGCACAGAGCTCTACAAAAACAAAAGTGCACTCGGTGCATAGGCGTTGAGCACCCCTGATGTACATAATGCATACTTTTGTTTTTGTTTAGAGATTGGTCCTTAACACAATTTTGAATTAATTTATGGGTAATTTTTAATTGCCGATAAACAAAGTTATTATAGATTATTGAATATCTACCTACATTTTTTAACTTTTCTTTTTGGTAGACTGTAAAATGTTCAGTCCCCGGTATAATTGATATGTACCTAAAGTATATTTGCCTCCAATCACTGCTCCCAATGTTGTCCTATGTGTCTCGTCACCTCGTCATACTCTACTTTATATGTATCTTTGATTCGTGACTACTATCCACTACAATTGATCTCCATCCACACACTTCGTGTCTCCCATGCGGCCCCTCGACTTGTGTGTTGACTTTACTAAACGAGCAGACTTGAATTTAGAAGCTCGTTGAGCAAGGATGTCATGAGCTGGGCAGACGTCATCGTGCCGGTGGGTGGCGATGGAACCTTCCTTCTCTCCGCTGGCCGCGCCAGTCCACTTTTCGCACTCAGCCAGCAGAAGACTCCCATCGTGGGCTTTAACTCGGATCCGCTCCGCTCGGAGGGTCGACTTATGCTGCCCAAGCATTACTCGGACAATCCAGCCGATGCCGTTGGTCGCATCAAAAGCGTAAGTCTTGGAATAAGCAGGATCGTTTGCCTATCTTAAAAAGTATTCTTATTCTTAAAAGGGCGACTTCAAGTGGATGCATCGCTCGAGGGTTAGAACCACGCTGCTGGGCAGCAACGGTAAGATCCCGGAGTCGACGGACCTCTTCCGGCACACAGAGGTCAAGATGGAGCAGGTGACGACGGCACCCGAATTGCTTGACAAGGATATGGCTTGCAAGTATAAGGCCAAAATGAAACGCATTCTTCCTTATTTGGCTCTCAATGAGGTGTGGAAAATGATATTTTAGTTAGTGACATAGAATTCCATTTAAAAATGTTGTTCCGCTACAGGTATTTATCGGCGAACACCTCTCAGCCCGAGTGTCCCACTTGCAGCTGGTGCTGGACCATCAGGATGTGGTGAACAAGACGAAGTGCTCAGGACTGTGTGTCAGCACGGGCACCGGCTCAACATCTTGGCACACCAGCATTAATCGCATCACCAGCCGGGATGTCGATGACCTGTTGCGCTCGTTACCAAATAGCAGTTCAAAGGAGGTAATGGTGTTGCGCCAGAATGCGGAAGAGATCGCCCAAAGGTACAACCAGGGATTACTCTTTGCCCCAGATGACCCGCGTCTTTGCTACTCCATCCGTGAGCAGATCTGCGTGGGCGTGTGGCCCTCGCCAAAAACCTTCAAGGAGCGGGACTTTGTGCAGACTGTGTTTGTGAAGTCCCATTGCATCGATGCCAGTAAGTAGTTAGAAGTCCAGATACGAAAAAAGTCACAAGCTTATAATGATAATTTACTCCCTACAGACTTGGTTATAGACGGAAGCATTTCGTTCCCGTTTAACGATGGGGCCAAGGCTTTGCTGGAGGTCCATCCCGAGGATGCTCTCCTGACAATAGCTTTAGACTGAACCCAGTGATGCGACCCAAGTGCCTGGTTATCTAGCCGTAGCATGTCTGAATTTTGAAATTATTTAAGTATGCATTTTGCAACTACTTAGCAGTGTAAGCTCAAAAGTTATTTGTTATTGAATAAACATATATTTAAACATCACTATTTAGCCTTCTTTTGAATTTTTTGATTCTTTGTTTTTCCCTTTTGATGAGCAGCCGGCTTGGCATTTTTAAGCCTTTTTAAAGGTTTTTGGCTGGTGCCCTCTTTGGGACCCTGAAGACGTCCTTTTCCTTTTTTTTCAAATCGAGCACTGTCTACAGATTTGAAGCGTTCATCATGAAGAAGAGCTTTGCCCTCTTCGCTAGCAGCCGATTCTTCCTGCTGTAGTTTCCTCTTACGACGTATTTCCTTTAATTTATCCTTTTGCTTTTTGCGATAGCTGCATTTGGAAGTAAAAAAATCTGGTATACTTTGTGCCATAAAATATGTTTATAGCTTACAGCGCTTCCATTTGATCTGGATCCTTGCCCTCCATTATCCATGTTTTACGCCTGTAATTTTGGGCTCTTTCATCAAAATCGTTGTTATCCAATTGCATCTCTGATTCCCGGCGGGTAACATTAACTTGCATGAAAATGCGTTCCACCATGCGCTCTGAAATGATGGTTATATCAAAAGTTGGCTTAATAACTAAATTCAATTAATAGCATACGATCGATGGGATGCTCGGTCATTTTGGTGTTGATCTCTTCTTCTATGGCGCCCAACAGCTCCAAGTCGCGGGGAAAACGGAATATGGAGATAGACATGCCTTTGCGTCCCGCTCTCGCTGTTCTGCCCACTCGATGTATGTACTCCTTCGGTGTCCGGGGAAGCATATGATTCATGACCAACTGGACACTGGGTATGTCCAGACCTCTGGCAGCGACATCTGTAGCAATTAGTGTGCGAATGTGGTTGGATTTAAAGCGACTAAGGGCAGCTACCCGCTCCTTTTGCCGCATGAATCCATGTAGGCAAACATTGTCGATATCCATATTTTTTAGGGTCATCGAGAGAAGCTGGCAGTACCTGAAATTAATCTATTTAATAGCTCAATGTTTTGAACTTATTTTTTCTTACTTTTTCGTATTAGTAAAAATCATGACATTGGCGTTTTCGTTCTCCTCGCGGTACTTCCTCAGTGCCTCGATTAAAACCATGTCTCGATCGTAGTCGGCGCACAGCAGATACCTCTGGTCTAGAGTGTCCACAGTGGCAACGTCAGAGTCTTGCGACCACTCGAAGCACTAAAAAAAAGAACAAAGCCATATAACAAAACGACTCCACCGTATTATTAACAAACTCACATTGCTGGAAATAGGAAATATGCTAGACTCCTTCATGAAATCCTTCATGGTGGCAGAGAAAAAGAGGTTCTGCCTGGTCTTCGGTAGGCACCTTTCGATGATGGCCAGGCTCTCGTCAAAATCACCGTTTAACATGCGATCCGCCTCGTCCACTACCAGGTACTTAAGATTGTCGAAGGAGAAGGTATCACAGCCGGTGAGGTGATCTGCCAAGCGACCGGGCATGGCAACCACGATGTGCGGCCGCTGCATCAGCTTTTGGCTCTCGATCATTTGGTCGGTGCCGCCGGACACGACGCATACGCGAACGCCCATCGCTTGACCGGCCACCAGGAACTGCTCGGATATCTGGTAGGCCAGCTCGTGGGTGGGTGTCAGTACCAGGGCAAAATGGCTCACTGGCTCTTCGCTCAGCCGCTCTAGGATAGGCAAAGCAAAGGCGAAGGTCTTGCCTGATCCCGTCTTAGCTGCACCGATGCAATCCTGCCCCGACAATATCGCCGGAATGCAGTTTTGTTGGATGGGTGTTGCTCCTTTGAGACCTAAAAATCTTCAAGGCTTAATTACTAGTTTAAAGCCTTGACGGTTTTGACATTACCCAATTTGGTTAGTTGCTTTACCAACCAAGGACGAAGGCCCAGCACCTGGAAGGGATTCGCCTCCTTCCGTTGCATTTTGGTAAATAAAAGTACAACGAAATGAAAAACGAAAACAACGTGCGCGAGTATTAGTGATGGAAAAAGGCTTACAATCGTCTCGAAAACTATCGGTGGATGTGAATTTTGGGACATGGTTTTCGGACTTGTCCTTTTAAAATAATAAAAATAATTGTTGTGTGTAAAAGAAGCAATGCTTTGATAACTACTGACGATTGGCATTAAAAGTCAAATTTTTGGTAGCAAAATCTGATCTGCAGAGATATTGCAAAAAATATTTGACTAAATAAATACAAGCTATCGATAAGTTTATATTCACATCTCTATTACTCTTTTGTATTGGCGCGAGCGTTTTGTAAACATACAGATATTTGGATTTGGGTTCTACCTCAACACAAAATGTCCGGGGAATCTGAGAATTTGGTTATAACTCCAACATATAGCGAACTGCAAGCAATAGACCAGGAAGATATCATATTGTTAATCGACGTGGAGTCGGCAGTAAATGTATGTAATGAGTGTATCACAGAGAAATCCGCGAATCCTTCAGATGTCTTGACATTGTGGTTCAGTAAATTATTGAGGGCATACATAAGTGAATCGGTTGACTGCGTCAAGGCAGTGAAGGAAATGTGCAAATGGTTCCAACTTGTAAGTTATCTAATATATTTTTCTGGTTCAGTAAAGTCAGTTTTATTCATAGGAATGTGACTCTTGCAAGGAAATCTGCAGCGCTCATATTAAACTTTTCAAAGAGGCCCTAGCTTTTATAACCGCATACAGGGATAATTTGCTAAAAGCAGGCGAGCGTCTGGTTCAAATCTTTACCTATCTTCAATTATCATTGATTGATTTATTTGTGAAAACAAGGTAATACCTTTACAGGGTTATTTCTTTAAATAATTTAACATCGTTTATCCAGCAACAGAACAGAAGATCATCAGCTTCTTAAAGATCTTCAGTTTTCTGTGCTTTTCCTGCTGAAAGAGATTACCTCTAAATCAAAAAAAGTTCACCCTCGAAACATTCTCTGTAAGTTAGAACAGCTTAACAAATAAAGTTGAAAATTTGCTTAACCTTGTTTAATTATTCTTTAATTTTAGTGATGCAAAAGGTAATGGAAATTGCAGATCACGAAAGAGAAAAATTTAGGGATTTCGAGTTACCTGCAAAGACAAGCGAGACCATTACTCAAATGTGCGTGCATTACATGTCATGCGTTGATCTCAATGAAGAACCAATACCTGAATGGCTTAAGGAAACGGTATCTCATCTTTGCGAAATGGTACTCAGTTATTTGGAGGATCTTAACAAAAGGCTTAATTTCACCGCAAATGAATTAGAAGAGCTCTTTAAGGTTTTGCCAAGTTACTTGTTAATGTTGAAACAGATTTTTAAAAATGGTGTAATAAAAATTGATCAAGAAGTAGCTGCTTACCTTATGGATTTAATCATGTGTCAAGAAACGTAAGTTGTATAAAATCTATTAATATTGTTGTAAACCATTTTTTCTTTTAGGAGGCCATCACATTATTCTATCAAAAATCTTCAAAATCTCATTACTACATATGTAAGACCAAATATAATGAAACTTTTTCAGTTGGCTTACTGTTTCTGCGAATGTCAAAAGGCAAGATAAAGCAGACATATATAATAATTTTTGTTAAAGAAGTTTTTATTTCAGTATTTTTTAACTTGCGTTTTGGTTCAACAAGAAGGAGATTATTTTGACGCCTGTATTGATTTTGTAAGTGTTGTGTCTACAGACGATTCGGATATCCTTCCTTTTACCTGTCGAACTCTGCAAAAAGTATTTGAATATTTTTTTAAAGGTAATCCATAATCCATAACAAGATTAATTTAATTGCTAATTGTTTGAAGCGCAGATGTCAACATATTTGTGAATGATGAGCGCTATGAGCAAGTAATAGATGCCTTTGGTTCTCTATTGTACATGGTGGCTAAGAAGGAACTACATAGCTATTTCCTTGCTGGTTTATTTCAAAAGGATATTATAAAATCTCAAGTGTGTGCTGACATACTTATGCTGTGCTTTCGGTATGAACTTGGATTACGTAAACCTTTTAAATTAATAAACTAATTTATATTTTAGTCTTAAAGAGGTTAATAATTTTTGGACACCCAACACTGTAGAACAGGCTATTAATTTTTGGCAAAGGTGCAACAATCTATATGCCATGTTCTCACAAAATCCTAGTCAATTGCATGTGCAGCGTTTTCTAAAGTATTTTCAAAGTTTGGGAAGACAAGGAATCCCTGCCTTGAGCATTCAAAACTTCCGTCAACTCTCGACCGTATTAACTGCTGATGCTCAAATCGGAATTAAACTATTGAAACGCTTAGATGAAATCACATCTGCGTTGCCCACACAAGTTAATGTGTACTACGAGATAGTAAGTTAAATTTATTTATTTACAAATTTTACGTTGTTATCACATGTTCACTTTCAGGCTAGTCTTCTAGAATTATTGGTGAGTCAAGACACAGATTGTTCTCAGTGGTTTCAGCGAACATCCGAAATGTCCAAGGATTTGATGAGCATTGCAAGTTGTAATTCTTTTACAAGTGCCTATTTCAAGTTGCTAGTTCGTGCCAATAAGGCCACACAGTTGCTGGTATTACGAGGACTGGCCCCAACCAATGGATGCACAAACTGGCACCAACAAAAATTCATCGAGGCTTGCAAGATCAGCGATGATGCCCAACTCAGAGCCTTTAGTGTCCACCACACTATACCGTCAGATTTTCAGCAACTTTTACAGGTTTTGCGACAGAAACCCGAAGATCTGGATTCATCAGTAGATGTTTCGCTTGATGATTTCAGCATGATCAGTCAATGGGTCTACACACGTGACTCGGAACACAAGTGCCAAGGTTCTAGTTTGAAGCGAAAGCGCGAGGAAGTTTCACACAAGCAGATCCTTCACGACATCTATGAGGGAACGCTTCAGTTGAGCAAGCTCAGTGGGAACTTTGATGCCGCCGATTGGGATCTGCATAAAAGAGTGCTGACACATTTAGGTAGTATTTTACCAGGACTCTGATTTTGTCTCACATCGCCGAAATGGTAAATATTATAATGAAATTTGGGTTCAAACTGGCTTAAATATTCAACATAACGTGATCTACATGTTGCTCAACATCCTGTAACATTAGAAGTTTTTCGATATCAGGCCGGCCCATATAGTGGTCCTGTATAAGAATACCTAGTAAAGTCCAAATTTTTTTTTTAAATCGTAGTCAGACACATATATGTAAATATACAAACTTACCCGCAAGAGAAGCAGATGTGAAACTAACAAAACTGCCAGCAAAAAAGGCCCGAGAAGCCACTCCGGTGATGTCTTGTCTTCGGGATGGGGCCATTGCACTTAACGCTGCGATCATGATGCCAAGAGATCCTGGGTTGGCAAATCCACAGAGCGCAAACGTGGCAATGGCACTACTCCGAGCCTATAAATATGCAAGTAATAAAAACTTTAAAATTTGCTGAAGCTACCAACTTTTTTTTACCCGAATTAAAGAAAAACAAGTGTATTTTGTTTCTATGCTCTATCTTATAAAAAGTGTATTTAAAGGAAAGATTCTTACCGTTTGCGCCTAATTATTAACTTAAAAAAATGTGTGGATAAAAAAGTTAATGTAAAAAGCTTTTGAGAAGCTTTAACTTTATCTCACAAAATAGTAAATGTATTTATACGTACGTCGATCTTGTCCTCTTTCACTAACGTGCCCAGATGCTTATAGGCTACAAACTCGTTAATAATCGTCTTTTCGGCTACAACTAGTCCAACCTCTTGACAGTCATACCACGGAACTCCCATCACAAACACCACCGGGACAAAAGCCTGAGAGAGCAGGAAGGTCAGTGTGATATTATTCAGTCCAATTAGCTCGAAAAGCCACTCGGTCACGGCGTTAAGAAAGAACACAATGGCCAGAAAGGCAATAATGTTGGCCACGATTCCAAGTACAATCAACATTGCCGCTGCGGCTCCATTGGCTGCTGCATCCAAAATCGATGTGTCCGGCCTGTAACAGGTAGTTTTTTTTTATAGATGAAATGGGAAAAGCTACGTAAAGGATACATACGATTTTTCCAACTCAATGTTGTCGGATCGGGTGAGCGATTCTTCGGTCTCTGGGTAGAACAGCTTGGAGAAGGCCAAGGCGCCTGGTGCAGCCATCACGCTGGCCGTGATCAGGAAGGCGGGAGAGGCACCAAAGGACACGTAAGCCCCCAGCACGGTTCCCGCCACCGTTGCGTAGCCAGAGGTGCAGATTGTGTGCAACTCGCTGGAGGTCAAGATCTCGATGTAGGGCCGTATGAGCAGAGGACTCTCGGACATGCCCAGAAAAATGTTGCCCGCCGCGTTCACGCTTTCGCAGACCGTGGTGCCCACCGTGGCCTGGAGCAGAAACCCCAAGCCCTGCAGGATGAACTGCATCCAGCCCAGGTAGTACATAATGCTAGTGACTACGCTAAAGAAGAACACCGTTGCCAGAATGGCAAAGGCGAAGACAAACTCGTCGCAGATGCGATCTCCGTAGACGAAGCGTGCTCCGTACTGAGCGTAGCCCAGGAACATGGTCACCTTCTCCCCGAGACAGTCGAAGATGGAGCGGCCCAAGGGTATGCGCAGGCAGATGATGGCCATTAGCAACTGGCCAAGGAGGCCGTGCGTTACGATCCGCCACGGAACTCTTTTGTGGTGCTTGGACATGGCAAACCCCAGCAGGATGAAGCTTAAGGGTCCCAGCAGTCCGATCGCCTTGTTCATATCCGATCGGCACTCGTATCCGAGGTAGGCCACCACCACTGCGAGCACAATCGCCAGCATTATTCCGGACACTATCCTAATTTAGGGAAAACCTTGTCAATTACTTATTATTTGAAACAAGATGGTGTTAGAATTATGTTTTGCTTCCATAACTAATTAAATACTATTTGCTCTTAATCATTGATTTATATTGCATAGTTAACATACTACCTCAGCAACCCATCACAAGAAAACATAAAAATAATAATTGAATTCCTTAAAATTACCAAACTACATATATAACATCATATAACACTTAAATAAAAAAAAATTGTAAAATGTAAAATAACGATGTAAACAATAATGTAAATGTAATTGTAATTGTAAATTGTAAACCATTATATCACATAATATAAGTACAGACAGTCGATGGCCTCAGCAGCTAGTACTGCAACTTTCATTAGTTAGTTTTAGTTTTTATAAGCTATTCTAACTACAATATAAATAAAAAAACAAAATATTGCATAGTTGTGAAATAAAAACCTGATAATTTTTCACAATAAAAACATATTGAAATCGGATTTTGATCATCTGGAATTGATTTAGAGCAACAGCGCAATGCAAAATTTATTATACCCTTGCAGAGCAAAGGGTATTATAATTTCAGTCAGAAGTTTGCAACGCAGTGAAGGAGACACCTCAGACCCCATAAAGTATATATATTCTTGATCAGCATCACGATCTGAATCGAAATCCGTCTGTACGTCTGTCCGTCTGTCCGTCTGTCCGTCTGTCCGTCTGTCTGTCTGTCCGTCTGTCCTCCTGTCGGTTTCTATGTAAACTAGTCTCTCAGTTTTAAAGCTATCCCGCTGAAACTTTCCCAAAAGTTGTGTAGTTGTTGCACGCAGTATATATGTCGGAACGAGCCGGATCGGGCGACTATATCGGATAGCTCCCATACAAGAGAATAAAATACAAAATTTTTACACCGTTGTTTTTGATCGGATCGACTTGATTCCTTCCAGATGGCGTTTTCTAACTGCTTTTGAATTTCGGATTAAATTTTATCAAAATCGGATAACTCTATCATATAGCTGCCATAGGAGAGATCAAAATATATATACATAAATAATGGAAAAAAAATTATAATGTCGTTGTTTTTAATGCCACGAGCATGATTTTTGGAACATAAAGTTTTTTAAATACTCTTAAGTTGAGAAAAAAATTTCATAAAAATCGGAGTACTTTATCATTTAGCTGCCATAGGAAAGATCGAAAAATCTATATAGAAATAACGGAAATATAATTATAACCTCGTTGTTTTTCATCAGACAATAATGATTTTTGGAATATAGAGTTTTCTAATGAGTCTTGAGTTACAAATTAAATTTCATTAAAATCGGACGACTATATCATATAGCTGTCATATGAACAATATGGAAAATGAATAGAAAAATCGTCATAGCTTCGATGCTTTTTAGCTTTTATGTATTTTGTTCGACATATTTAGTAACTGCAAGGGTATATAAGCTTCGGCTTGCCGAAGCTAGCTTCCTTTCTTGTTTTTAGATTATTTTAGCAAAAAAAGAAACCAAATCTTTTTCTTAGACTACGATGGTTTAAGGGTAAATAATTTAAATTCGGGAATCAACAAAATAGACTGCATAATGAAATAAACGAAGATTTCTTTCTTCCAAGTTTTCACTCACAACTTGCGACTGAATTCCATCCATTTGTCGATTGCAGGCTCAAGGTAATTGTTATAGAGCTTGATTCCAAGAAATGGTTTGAACACCCAGTAGTACAGCCAAAATATATAAAATATGACAAACAAGATGATAAGAAAGCCGTATCCATGGCACCAGTTGATGCTGCATAGAATAAATGGCTTAACCTCCGACTCCTTTTTCCCAGGAGTACTTTCGGTGGTGGCTTCACTAGTGGTTGTGTTTGTAAGGTTTCCTATCGGTTCCGCTATTTCTTCGGCTTCGTTACGCGGAAAACATTTAGCCGAATTTTTGTCTAAATTCGTTTTTAGCTCATTTTATTTGATTTTTTATTCAGACGTTGAATACTTACCATAAAGTATGTAACTGACGGTTGCTGCAACGAAGTACAATATAAACAAAAAGTGAAACAGTACGTGGAGGATTAAGTAGACTATTCGCCTCGCCTTCGATCGAGGAGGCTTTTCCTCAGGATTTTGTTGTTCTGGCGCCAGATTGTCCATCATCAAAAGTTTACGAGTGTTTTGACAAATAAACTTAAAAAAATAAAAATTTGATTCACATTCCAAAGCCTTCTTATACTTGGTTACACTCTTAGCAACAACATTTATTTAATAAATAAGAACTATGTTTATTTTTCTTAATTTGATCAGCTAATTATCACGATCGAAAACGGGAAGGAACTAAAACTGTGTGGCATTTCTCCGTCCCAATTTCTGGAATATCCTGCTGTAGTTGGCCCTCTCGTCGGCCTCTTGTATAAGGATGCCTGGAAAAATAAATAAATAATTGTCAATATTTCGATTAGATTGGAATAAGGATAAGGCACGAACCTGCAAAGCTGGCTGAAATGAAGCAGACGATGCTGCCCACCACAAAGGCTCGGAAAGCCACCGCTGTGATGGTGGAGCGGCGATGGGGAGCCATGGCACTGAGGGATCCGATGAGGATGCCCAGAGAACTGGGATTGGCGAAGCCGCAGATCGCAAAAGTGGCAATTCCTGCACTTCGGGCCTGTGGTAATTCAATGGGTTTACTTTCCAGATATTAGGTTCTATCTAAACCAAAGCAGAACTTACAGTGATATCGTCATTTTCAATATATTGACCCAGACGCTCGTAGGCCACAAACTCGTTGATAATGGTTTTGGTGGCCACCACCTTGGCAATGATGTCGCAGTCCTCCCACGGCACTCCCATCGCCCAGACCAGTGGGATGAACAGCTTGGAAAAGATCCACTCAAAGTCGATTTGGTCCAGACCCACTAAAAATCCAAACCAGTTAACGACGCCGTTCAGGAAGGTGATGAAGGCCACAAAGGCCACTATGTTGGCAATTATTCCGAGGACAATCGGCACGGCGTTGGTGGCTCCACTAGCCGCTGCATCCAGAATGGAAGAGTCCTGCCTATAAGAAGAAAAATTAAGGCATATTTTACTTTTTCTTGATATTTTTAATTTGTTTTTTAACTGAAGCCAATATACAATTGTTCTATGTCAAAGTAAAATGTACTAAAGAAATTCCTACCTTATGGAGGGAAAAATTTCTAAAACCATTCATCTCAAAACTATAAAAATACAAAAAAAAAATGTGTTTAAATTTCATTCGGAATATGGAAATGTCATTAGGTCCTTCGGTACATTTGTACCTTCTTGAAGTATTCAAACTACGTTGAATTTTTACGATGGTTTTGATAGTTTTAATCTTTAAGTACTGACGCTATCACTCGCGATAATAAACTTCAAACGTCTTTTTTAACCATAAATCTGGGCAATACTTTACCGCAAATTATTTAAAGGTATTTAAAAGTTTAATGATTTAGCTTAAAAAATAGTGCAATGATTTTTGTTAAAAAAAAAACATTTTTAAAACTGATTTTGCATATGAATTGCTGAAAGTTTTGTTAATATTATTCCTTGGCTTAAGGTAATTAATGCATAAATAAATGTTTGTTCTTCTGTAAGACTTACGATTTCTCCAGCGCGATGGAGTCCGAGGAGGTCTGGCTCACCTCGGTCTCCGGCATGTAGAGCTTCGAGATGGCCAGCGTGGCGGGGGCTGCCATCACCGAGGAGCTGATCAAGTGGGCGGCGGAGGCACCAAAGGAGAGGTAGGCCGCCAGGACCGATCCGGATACCGTTGCAAAGCCTGAGACCATGATGCTGTGGATCTCGCTCTTGGTCAGCTTGTTGATGTACGGCCGGATGAGCAGCGGGCTCTCGGACATGCCGAGGAATATGTTGGCCGCCGCCGTCACGCTCTCGCAGACCGTGGTGCCCAGGAGCGACTGCAGGATCCAGCCCAGCTTGATCACCACCCACTGCATCGTGCCCATGTAGTACAGGATAGAGATGAAGAAGCTGAAGAAGAAGATCACCGGCAGGACAGCGAAGGCGAACACATTGTTCTCCACTAGGAAGTCGCCGAACACGAAGACGGCTCCGTCGGTGGCGTAGCCCAGGAAGGTGGCCACCTTGTTGCCCAAGCACTCGAAGATTTTCCGGCCCACCTCCCAGCGGATGCAGAAGATGCCGAGCAGGAACTGGCACGTGATCCCGGTGATCACGATCCTCCACTTGATGGCACTGCGCTTCGTGGAGAACACGTAGCCGCACAGGATGAAGAAGCACGGAGCCACCAGGGAAGCCAGCTTTTGCGGATCGTCCCGCGTCTCGAAGTACACGAAGATGGCCAAAAGGGCCAGCAGCACTGCGATGGTCGACAGCGACACAATCCTTAATTTAAAAAATAATAAATGAGAATTACAAGAAATGTTATATTTGACTAAATAATAGAAAAATTATCGGTGCCCTTACGGATATTCATAATATATATTTATATGATATATGTACATATATTCATAAATAAAAAAATGATCTTTGATTTATACCCTGAATAGCATCGCTTTCCATTAAATATTTTCCTGATAAGTAATTATAATAAATAATTTTTGAAGTGGTTGGGAACATACAATTTGGGAAAAATATTGTGTTTTTTTCTGGCATAGAAACTGAAGTAAATGTTTAATGACTCACAATTTTCTTGATAAAAAGTAAAGTAATTTCGTGCAATTTTCAGTTAAGTTTGAATTATGAATATATAACAAGAATATATATAAACAAAAGTCTTACTTTGTTCTGGTGATTCTGTGCCATTTCTTGGACCAGGGCCTTATGAAGTTCCTGTGCAGGCTGTGTCCTACGAATGGCTTGAAAATGTAGAAGTAAAATAGACCAATATAGATGAAGCCCAAGAGCAGCAGAAGCATTCCATAGCCGGTGCAGAAGTTGATTCCACACAGCTTGTTTGTGCTTGACCAGGTGCACTCATAATTGGCTAAAAGTAGGTTCAAATTATCTTCTGAATAGATATTCTTCAGTTGAATACTCACAAATATCGTGATAGTGGTAGGTGGCATATGAAAAGTAGCCCACAACAACGAGATGCAGGAGAATATAAAGCGAGATCCTCACTAAACGAGCAACTTTCGGATTGTCATCGAAATATCCCCCTTTCTTTGACACCTCCTTAATGTTTTCCAGCGGAAGTTCCTTGAATTCCTCAGAATCGTGAATTTCCAGCTGTTTCTGAAAAATGTGTCATGTTGGAATCCCTTTTCATCATGATTAGTGTTTTTTAAACTCACATGATCCAGTTCGTAGCCATTGTTAATAGCTCCCTTTGAAGAGTCCTCTGACATCTACAACGAAAAATTCCAATCGATAAGCAAATGGCAATCTGGCATAATCTGTATCAAATTATTTGAGCCATCGAGTGGGCAGATTGCCAAGTGTCCGTTGACAGAAGATAAGTTTCTTTTGGCCATCTAAATCAAGACCCGACAAGTTGGAGGACTCATGCCCACTCAAAAGAAAGCGATAACTCCTACAAAGCCGATTTCTAAAGTCGCTCGTGGGCAGAAACTCTTTCAATTCCCTCGGCACTTGCTTTCCCAAAGTCAATGGCTTTACTGCAGCACGTGGATCGGCACTCATATAACTTCCGCTGATTAATAGCAAAAGCACGAGGGCGGGAATTGTTAGTACACACAGCTCAGGTTCTAAATAAGCCACTTTAACTTGTATTCGTGATATATGCCGGTTGTAAATCCCATTCAATATAGTATATATACCCGTTAGGAGGTCTTTCGTTACGATTTTCCGTTGAAACTAATCGCGTTGATAGCATTATCTGAGTGGAATTTGGCAAACTCGTAAAGTTAATACACCACTCAATTATAATCACGCCTATGAAAACATGACAATTTATCCTATGTTTTATGCACTTTGATAACTTGCCACCATTGCACACTTGATTGCGTCGAATAATGTTTTATTTAAACAAAAGTAAATTATACTGATATACACTTGTGTAAATACCACAATTATTCACTTTATTTATAAATTCTAAAAAATTGCAACGCCTTCATTTCGTGCAACGCCAGTTAATTCACCTTTAGTACTATTTGTTTTCGTTTTGTATCTAGTGAGTGATATCGGTTTGTTGTTCCCAAAACGGGTTTTCAATGTCGTTACTCTCGAAGCGTGCTGGCCGAATACTAATGACTGATTAGTTCATCTGCTTAGCGGCACTAAAACCTCTGGCTAACTGCCATCGTTGCTCGTTGAAACTCGCGGCAAGACTAAATTCGAATAACTCCGTCAGGGCGACTTTAATACGATCGCCAGTACACGGTATTTGATAAGGGAATATATGGTTCGGCTAAGTGAGGTTTTTACTTTCGTATCAACTGATTTATAATATCTCGGTGGCATTCGGCCTTGCCAATAAAAAAATATACAACTTGAAAGGCCTGCCTTAGGCTTAAATTTAAAAAAGAAAAATATTTATTCTGCCTCGTAATAATTTTAAAAAGGTTTTCTCAATTATAAGTTTCAATGGGAACTATATAGCCTAATTTACTTTTGCTAATTTTTGAAGTCCAACACACTTTTTGGTAGGCTCTAATTCGTTTTAAATACACAGAGAAATTATCAAACAAATATCAGTTTGATTGTGCCAACTAGTTTTCACAAATTAAGTTTTAAATTTAGGAAAGGAATAGAAGGTGTGTGAATTTAATTGAAAGATTAATTTAGATATATGTATATAAAATAAATGATTCTCAATTTGACTCATTCATATTAATTTCTTACCAAGCAGTATAAAAATTTGTTTCCACCTCACCTCATTTAGGGGAAATATAATTATTTCAGTTATTTTCTTACCATGCATCTTACAATTTTGTTTCCACCTCACCTCAGTTAAACGGAATACACCTGCAAAGCAGTGCTGTAGCAAATAGCCAATTGGGATGACATGTTTACTGTTTTATCAGCTGGTTGTTAAAATCGAGAGGTGCCCGGTGAGCGTTCTGTGCTGATATTGCGAGATAACTTCCAGGGGGCCATAAACTTCCCCGTAGATTGCCGGTGATAGCGATGACGTTTGAGGAATCTGATTGCGATAGAGGGGGTTTCAACCTAGTATGAGCCGCACTCCCGCCCATTGATAGAGGTCTGGGGCATCGTTACTGGTGGTCAAGTCAAACGCGATTAAATAAAAGGCACAATTGATTGGCCAATCGGTGGTTATCGTAAATAAGTGCCAAGTGCAAAGTTGAAGCGATTTCTAATCGTAAACCCGGTGGTTTTTATTAGGAAAAATAAACATATCTTATCGCCGAGCCCCTCGTGTGACAATCTGATCAAAATACGGATAACCCAAGAAATCGGTAGTCAACTGGCTTCTTACTTGATTCGCAACTTGACACGCTTGCGATTTATGTTTATTAATATAATCATTTTCCATATGTTATTCATACTTGCAATCGACTTACAAATTCACTTAGTTAGGATGGAGGTGAGGGGTTAAGCATCGATAGCTGTTTGAATTAATGAAAATGTGGTTGTTATAAAATCTTAAAAACAAAACAGAACATTGGGCCACAAACTGGGGAATTTCGAGATTAAGGGATGCACTTGGTGCTCTCTTTCTAGCAGGCAGAAAGACACTTTAACCTAGTGACTTACTTATATAACAAAACTGTGTTCCGGGACAGTAATCGCTTATCAATTAAATCGAAAATGCTTGATTTGGTTCGTCCTTGGCTTGCTGGTTTTCGAGTGGATTGTGCAGAAGTCTGGGATTGTAATGCTCGATAAGGCATTGATTAATTTAGTTTACCACCTAAAATATATTACTTAAATTCGTATTAAATGTTTTCCGCGTTGGCTTTCCTTCGTGAGGTTCTTACAAATTTAGTTAGCAAAAAGAGTGCGAATTCGACCACATCTAAATCACAGGCTTCTAATATAAGAGAGATTTTAAAATTAAAATCGAAATTTGACCAAAAACTGGCTCAGCTTACAACGAAATTTAAAGTATAATTTAAATAAAGTATGCGGTAGAGGACACCGATCAACTAAAAACTAATTAAGTCAACTGGCCCTAAAGTTACAAATACAAAACAAGAAATAATCGTAAGACCAGCATGAGTGGTGGTGAGAGAGGATGGTGGTTGGATGGGCGGTTGGGTGGTTTGGTGGTGTGGTGGTCGCGACGCCTACTCCTGCTTATGGGTCGAAATCCTATGGTGCTTGGGGTGGTGGCGCTGGTGGTGGTGGTGCTGGTGCAGCTGGTGCGGATGGTGGTGTCCAGTCCTATGTCGATGGTGGTTCGAGACGGGCTCCACCTGCTGTTCGCTGTTGCTGTTGCTGGCTGAGGACAGCAGCTCCTCCGCCTCGATTTCTGCCTCGACCTGGGCGGACTCCGAGTCCAATTGGTGGCTGTGGTGGTGGCGAAGGTGGTGCAGGTGGCTCTTTTCCCGCTGCTGGCTCTCGTAATCGCCGCTATCGTCCAGCTGGTTGTCGATCGTGGGTGAGTTGGATGTGGTGGATTCGATGTAAGCTTTGCTCTTGGGTGTGTTGTAGATGTCCTTCATGGAGTTAGCGCCGTTGAAGAGAATGTCTAACCTTGGTTTTCTGCGGAAATGGAAAATAGAAATATAAATAAATTAACTTGAAAATACACCTGAAACACAGAAAAAAAAGATTCTTTTGTTTTTTATGTTTACAGCATCATAAACATTTTCTTAAAACATTTAGTTTCATTATTATTTTAGATTCTTTTTTTGTAAACAACATATTTATAATCGCTTACAAATATAATCAAAGTATCTTATAAAATAAATTATAAAGTAGTATAAAATTTATGAACCCGAAGAAGTTCATGTCTTTGATAAGTATTAAAGCTTTTAAGCAGTCAACAAGCAGTGCTCACTTCCAAAGTTGATCAGGTTTTTAAAGCAGTGCTCGAAACGATTTCAAAGGTTCGAAAGAAAAACAAAAATATAAAGTTTAATACGACTGTCGACACTTACCTTGGCAATGTCCAACTCGCCAGATGAGACTTAAACGGTTCTGTTCGGTAAACGCTCCATGGGACAGCAATCTCTGCAAAATACACGCAGCCAAAGAAACCATTAAAACCTGCATAAAACATATCGTAGGTCATGCAGTGCGAATTGGAAATGGCGCAAATGAAGGGCATGCAAAATAACAACAGCAACAAGAACAACGACAAACACTTCGCGCAGCAAAAAGCGCTTAAACTGAACAACAAACAAAGCCGAGCAATGCGCACAACGGTGCGTATGAGCAACATCGGTTAGTAGCACCTTGAGCTGAATTCGCGTCTGCGGTTTTGTATCTTACCAATCCAGGGCGGTAACTTTCAATGAATGAATTCCAAACGAATCTCTAGACTTTCGTTACTTCCGCTCCACTTTGGGCAACCATCCCAACCTCATGAATTTTTAAAAAATACGGACGGAAGCATTTTTGTGAGGGAAAACGTGCTGGGTACAAATTGTAAATTGAGCCTTAGAATCTGCTGACTTGGCTTTACAATCAGACGACTAGGAATTCTTTTTTTCGAATTACGTCTACCGCTATTCGAATTCGGTCTGGAATTAATTATTTCAGTTTTTTTCGTCTTTTTTTTCTTCGGTTGGCTCAATTTACGCTGTCGTGTCTGGTCTGCCTGCTGTCCGGCCCCCGAAATTGCCTGAGTAATGACCTTTTCGGCAATGTAAATACATTCGAGTCCCCGCGATGGTGGGAAAGGGGCCTGTCGCTACCGAGATGAATGGTATATGTACTTGGGGGGAGTGAGAGATGGAGATAGAGAGTGACTGGTGGGAGGACTGAGGCGTCTCCGCTCCGTTCCGCGGGGCAGTTAGTTAGCCATGGCAAACAACACGCTTACCTGCCTGATCGCAAGTGGGCGGCCCGAAAAAGAGCCCAGGCTTCAGCGGGTTCTCCTCGTCGTCGTGCACCTCGATCATCAGGATCCCCACCACGCTGGAGGTCAGCTGCGGCTGCAGTGGCTGCTGCTGGCGGAGCTGCTGGCGGTGCTGCTGCTCCCAGTAGGCCAAAGCGCACTTCACGTCGATCTCCACCCAGCCGGTGGCGGAGCTGCTCAGCATGGCAGTGTTGCAGGTGCGCTTCTTGCGCTCTGTAAACGGAAAATTGTTTTGCACGGTTAGTCTCCCCATTTACTGTCTATTTCTTATTATCGGAGAATTGTATTTAGGGCGAAAAACAACAAAAAGCTGACTGTCACTTTTAATATTTTATGTAATATATGTATTCATATTTGTAACTGAAAAATAATTGCTTATGGAGCGTAAAGTTGTTATTTTAGTACGAAATAAACATTTAGTACGAATTCAAACATAACAACAAAATAAAACTACGAAAATAATATATCATTATATTGTAATAAATTTAATTATTATAAAAAATAAAATTTTAAAGTAAACTGCAATATTGTTAAAATATGTATTATAAAAATAAACTAAATAACAGTCCCTCTTTTTATATTCTGCGTTCATCAAATTATTTTTGGATATTAAATTTCTTTTCATCTGTGTATTTATAAAACTGTCTTGAGGTGTATTTAAATAATTTAAAGAAACGCTTATATTTCCACTTCATCCTACCTAACTTACGTTTCTTCCTCTGCTGGTGGACGATGGAGACGGTGACCCGAATCTGGGGACCCACTGGCGGCTGCTCTGCGCAGTTTGGAGACGTGTTGCCCGGGGTCTCGGTGCTCACCGGTTGAGCGGTTATTTGGCCGGGATTTTGCTCGCGATTCTGGCCGGGATTGATCTTATAGAGGCGGAGCAGGGCGCTGCTCAAACGGTCGTCGCTGTTGGACATGAAAACGCTGCTGGCAAACTGGAGAGTCACGTTGTCGCCCTGCTGCCAATCTTCCGGACTTGTAGTCTCCGCATTGCAGATGGGAAATCCGGCCTTTTCCTTGGAAACACCGCCATTGGGCTCGTTTGAAATGGCCTTTTGGAGATGCTTGAAAATGTCGTTGAGACTGAAAAAAATATATATCAAAATATTTGATTAGACTATAATATACCCCATAAAAGCAACATTATTTCAATTATTGTAAAAATAATCAATTTAATATGTTAAAAGTTAACTTTAAATACTTTGTTTTAAAGTAAAGTAAAGTAACTAACATACAATAATTCAATTCATTTATTTTTTTAACCTACAAAATATTCCAATATACCCTGGTAGCTCCTGGTTGCTGGGAACTGAAAACTGCCATCATTTCTTGGCTCATCTCACAACTATTTGTATGCCCAAGTCGTCCCACCCAGCAAATTTAGTTCAAGTGTTTATGTAAGGCTCACTTAATTGACATTAGAGCGCGGTCGTGGTTACAGACACTCACAATAGAAAAGTCAGGAGATGGGCCGCGTGGAAATCGTGCTCGCATCCATTTGGCGAGATTTTATAAGTTTGATTCAATTTAGGCGGACAACAGTCGCAGCAAATAAACTAGTTCTTATCGCCGGACTGGTAAAACAGTCGTCTAACGGAGGGCAAAGTATTTGGGAAGCACTCAGAATGAAGATAACTATTTTTATTGCGTAATAGTCAGAGTTCAGTGCACTGCTTTGCCATAAAACTAATCCCCGATACCGATTATGATTTATTTTAGGCTTTAATCTATTGATAGGGAGCAAGTAAAGATTTGAGATTGCAGGAGCTCTTGAAATAGTTAGTTTTTCGCTTTCGAGGGCAATTATGCTTGTTAAGTGAACTTAGGTTCTTGCTATTAAAAAACAACTTGAAAAACGAGTTGGTCACGCAGATTAGTGGCCAGCTAACTACCAGCGGCAGATAGTTGCAATCACTAAACTATTTTTCTTCCTTATAGTAAACAGACTGGCCAAACTGACTTGCGCTGATTAAATGCCTTCACATGATTTTCGTTCGAGACATTTCCAAAACTTTATTATGAGCTAAGTGCGCATAGTAGTGGAGCGAGTGACAGACCCGTGTCACTTAAAAACCCATTCAGATCGAGACAGATCTTTGTGTGTAAGTGTGTCAGTACACAGAGAAAAATGACTGGCATTCAGAATTGTATTTTAATACGGATTATTAGCTTATTACCAAAATATTTCAGATATTAGTAATTGACAATATAGGACTGATTATAATCGAAGATGTTAATAGAACCACTTCAGATAGCCCTAAGTATTTAAATTTGAGAAGTGATTTGATTGAAGGGTTTAATAAGTGGTAATCAGTTATTAAGCAACTCAATAAAAACTGTTTAAAGAAATGTACATGTTTAAAGTATAATACATTTTTATTTACATGAATTAAGAGATTTACTTAAAAAAACGTCCATAACTAAATATGGAAACGATCGATTCGCATGACATTTCTCCAAGTGCACTATCATCGGGAGCCGGACAGACAACAATAGTTAGTTAGCTATGATCTAATCTGGACACACTCACTCGCTACAAAATTGGACAATTGTATGCGTCTGGATCGGTAATTGAGACATGCTTGACGTCTCGTCTTATTTCCCCTCGCACGAAATGCACAAAAAGATCAAGAAAATAACTGATTAATTGTTTTGGCTTTTGGTGTGGCCCGCGGCGCAGTTTGTCTAGCCAAAAAATAATTATGAAACACGGTCGTCGGCTGTCTGTCTGTTAGTCAGTAAGTCCTCCAGACTCTGGGTATTTTGGTCTGTTTGGTCTCTGTTCCGAAAGTGAGACAACTCGAGTCGCGAATCGAGACGAACTGAATCGCCCGTGGCTGAATATCGGCTCTTGTTTATGTTTATGTTTACGTTGTGATCGCATCGAATCGAATCGAATCTGTCTGGCTAGCTGGCTGAATGGCTAAATGGCTGAATGGCTAAATAGCTAAACGGCTAACTGGCCAACTGGCTAGCTGGGCCGGCCAAGGAATGCCAGAATGCGGAGTCGTCTGGAGTTGGCTGATGGCTGATGGCTGTTGGCTGTTGGCTGTGCGGCATGAACTTGAAAACTCGTTGAGTCGGGCCGTCTGTCTGGCCACCGTCTAGACGGATTGGATTGTCAGTCTGTCAGACAGACGGTCTTTCCGTCCGCGCCTTGTTTGCTCGCTCTGCTCGCTCTGCTCGTTCTCTGCCTGGTCTGTCTGCCGGCCTAGATGCTGCACCGAAAAAAATCACACGGAATCGAGGTCAATCGGCTCTGATCTGCTACGCATTCGAGCTGGACGAACCTAAAGGGCTGCCGTTGTAATTTAAATTCATTTTCATCCGGTTTTGTTTTATAAACATACCATACCTACGTATGTATGCGTTATAATTAAAAAGTTGCCTTTAAGTTCCTTTTTTTGATTGCTGTAGGGCTTAAGACTGTTTTTGTTTAGCGTTCGTGCATCTGAATATTAACTTTTAGAATTCCCTCCTTTTTCGAGCTTTAGGCTATGTTTTGGTAATGCTACATCAGAATCAGTTAGTTAGAATTTATTCTTCTAATATTAAAAACCATGTATGCTTTAAATGATATGGTGTTTAGTTTTCCCAAAGACTGAAAGAGGAAAAGACTTGCTGTTTTAGTTAAATAAAGACCTCTAACTGACGGAGAAAGGCAATCCTAATATTAATTTTGAAAGAATTTTGGTACAGGCAACCAGCCTAGTACAAGTGTTTTTTTCTCGGTGCGTTGTGGATGCTACCGGACACATTCTGTTCGCTGCAAATAGTATTTCTCGTCATGCGTGAGTCACGCATGCGCAGAGGAGCACATGCGACCCTTTTTGGGGGCAGGTGCCTTGGGGGCTGGCGGAAATTTGCATTGGCCTCCATTTGCTCGGGGCAGACATCTCTGAATGCATCGCCTCAGTGTCTGCGTCTGCGGTTTCGCCGACCCGTCCTTTGCCTCTGGCCACAGCAGCAGCAGCAGCAACACCGACAGCAACGGCAACACTAGTAGCAACAGCAACAGCAACAGTGGCAACAACAGCAACAGTGGCAACAACGGCTAGACAGTGTCTCGCCGGTTGCACTTCATTATCATGCAACCAACAGCAACAGCAACACCGACAGCAACACCGACAGCAACAGCAACAGCAAAAGCAACAGCAAACTGCAGTCGGTGGAAATGCACACGCCTACAACTGTTTGCATTGCACCATTGCGCCAGTTGCTGGGGGCAGACATGTCTGGCGTCCCGATATTACTCATACGTCATAAGTTTTGCCTTTTCGCCTTTTTGTGTGTTTTGTTTTTTGTTTCATCTTGTTTTTTTTTTTTTTTTTTTGCACAGTCTGTGCGGAACTCTGCCAAAGCAATCAAATAAGATGAAACAATTTAGATATCAGCTGTTGGCCCCCACGAGTGCCCGCCGACTCGCATAGCAACGACCTACAAAAAGTTCATTACCGGAGAGCCGGAGTCGGAGTCGGAGCCGGATAGCTAGACGTGGCCCAGACTGTTCCCAGACATTTGCCAGACATCCGCGGGCACACCGACGGACACACTGAGATACAAAGCTTCAAAGCTACCAAGATACAGAGGTCGCCGCCGCCGCTGCCGCCAATGGAATTCGATGCAGCCTGCAGTTCAGTTCTGTGCGAGTGTGTCTGCCGCATTGTGCAGCGCGTCGCGACAGTTGCAGCACAGTACGTATATCTGATGGATACAACAGACTCCATTGACGGATCTGGGCTGCCGGGCCCTTGTCTCTTTGATCCATCTGATGTTGTGCGGTCGAAAGTTGGTTAAAAGGCTCTTTAAGTCTTCATTTGGGATCACTGCATTTTTGAATAAATCTCAATGCAATCAAGTAAGTCAGATTGACTTCTGGCCCATATCCCTATGAGCCGATTCATTTCGTGCAGTCATAGGATTGATTTAAAGGTTTTTGATCTGGGATCTAGTAAATTTATAAGTTATTTGGTAGGTATAATAATAAGAGAGCATCTGCTACCAAGGTAGGCTAAAGTATTAGAGAAAGTAATTATCTGGTAAAAAGTAGAATCAATTTTTTTTATAAAATTAGAACATTATTTAGCGCAAGGGATCACAACAAATTAAAAATAATTTGTATTGGCTTTAAAAAAACAATGGAATATTTACTTATTGAAAGGCAAGTTAAAGAAAGTTATTAATAAACGTTTCTTATCTATGCTTTATTAAAAATAGTTATATCCGTACTCAACATTTTTAAACTGTGCCTCTAATCATTCTAGTTTCTCCATAATCACAAACAAAAGACGCAATTTGTAGGCACGCTTTTCATGTATCGCTAAAATAATTTATTGGCCACAAGTTTCGGTCTGCTGAGCGAGGCCATTACATTTATGACTTTTTGTAAGAACGTCATGCATTTAGCGAAGCATTCAATCAATAAATAAATAATAATCGTGTGCACATGTGGAAAATCTCTTGGGAACATATTAATTTCCATAACTTATTTTTATTAATTCGCCGAATCGGTTTGCATGGGAGGAACTCGTGTTGAAGATTAACCAAAGCAAAGCATGTACAATGTACTTTTGAAAATAAACCCAAATAAGTACGGCGCTATAGATTTTTTTTCGGGGTGCTTGGCCACAATTGCGAGTTGCACAAATGTGTTTAGCCTTGAGTGGAATTGGCCGTGTTTGGACAAATCTCTCACTCAGCAAAAGTCGAATATTTTAAAAATTTGGCAGCGGTAATTTGTGTTTATATACAAAGTATTCTCGAAACTGATTGAGCGTTTTATTGCAGGGAGCACAGTTTAAAATGTATATAAACAATCAAGCAACTTTTTATTCTTTCTGGTTAAACATTTTCTTAGTCGGTCATTTGCACGCGTAGAATTCTTTTGTTTCTAATTATATTTCAGGAACGAGAAATCTATTCTAGTATTCTGGTGAACGACAGTGATTGACAGAAATTGTTGTGACAATTTGAACATGCTTGACACTTACCGGTGAGTAGCAACTTGCTGAAGGTATTGTTGATTGGAAGACTGGGCGGTGGTGTTCCTCATATTCGGATTGCTCCGGTTCTGGATGCTTATGATTTGCTCCTCGGTCAGATTGAAGCGGTTCAGGATGGTGCGGTTGAATGGGTTCACCACCTCCGATTGCACGCCCTCCATGAAGAAGGAAGGATCAAAAGGAGCGGCCCTCGACTCATCGGCCATGATGACCAATAAAAGGATCAGAATTAGCTCCCTGATGCGACTCCTCCCGCACTTCTCACTACGCACAGCACTTGCCATAATTCTGTTCTGTTTTTCTTGGCTAAAACCAAACTAAATGTTTTCACTGGGAAATATGTGTCTTTTCTTATTTAGCGCGCTCAGTAGATCGTTGGAGAAAGCGTTTGTGTTTATTTTGTGCACATTGTTCACTGCATCTCTGCCGCCACTTAAAATGTTTTTTTTTCCCACTTCAGCTGGAGACCGGCAGGCGAATTTGTATATATTTTTATAGCTGATTTGACTTTTGTTTCTGGCCTCAGTCTGTTTTTCAGCTTCTCGATGTGTTCGCTCTAAGAACCAAGTATGAAGTGATTTGCGCCAGTCGGTTTTTTAGTCTTAAATAAGAAAAAATTTGGTTGTGCCGGGCATATCTACTTTGTTATGGTCGTAAACGCTGCGTTGCTGCTGGCACTGCAAGAAAATGTAAACATCGAAGTCCCCCACGAATGCCTTTGCGTTCTTGTTTTCCCTTTTTAATATCATCATAAAATCATCATACTATTTTTTTTATTTGTATCTTGTTCTTAATTCGATTATATCTATTAAGTTTTAATATAAAATGAACTTATTTTTGACACTTTTATTAAATATTATTAGCCACTATTTTGAAATATGTAATACACTATGTATAATTATCACGACTTTAGAACAAATCATTTTTTGGGGTTTAAAAAATTCCAAATAAATAAAACAAATAAAAAAACAAATAGATTTTATTTTATAAATTTATAATTTTTGATAATTACAAGACTTTGACTTATTATAATAAAAAATATATACAACAAAAAATAAAAGATTTGATCAACTTAAGTTAATTTAATTGTTTATCTTTAATAAATTTATTAAATTAAATTGCGTTGACTAATAAAACATATTTATTATACAGCAAAGGCGAAAAAGTGCTGTATACTATTGGTATTTGTTTTGTATTTTAAATAATGAGTAACTTTATTCCCAACTTAATTTTGGTGCATAACCACTTTACGCTCGACCCAATTTCGCAGTGTAGCGTTCGGGCAATCGGATGGCGGTTCGGCTGGCGCTCGGCTCCGTCGCAGCCGACCAATCACCGCCGCCTGAGGATCTGCCGGCGCAGCTGACGTCGGCATAGGCATAGTGGCTGTGCGTGAAGTGCGGAATGCACTTGTGGCTGTGTGTTTGTGTGTCTGTGTGGGCGACGCGTGTGTGGGTGCATCTACGTCTGCGGCTGTGTGTGTGTGACTGCTTGCCCGAGATAGAGCTTATCTTACTGTCGCTTTGGGCCCGAAACCGACTCCTCTGTTCGAAACCCATGTTTGTTTGGGGACTCCTTCGAGCAAACGGCCATCCGATACAACTATCCGGTTGAAACGTGCTTATCTATCTATATATCTATCTATCCATCTCCGCACTTCAAACACTCCTCGAGTTGGGCAAACAGCCCGAGTTTCTGTCAATCTTTTGAATGACTTTGCACCCATCGAAGCCTGCGAGTGTCCGCAAACAGTAGTACTCGTAATTCCTATTAATACGTGCGTGGGCGATTAGATTTATTTGAAGTGAATTTCTCCATGTGACCGCACAATTAGCGTGACTTAATAGGATTGTTTTGATAGAGCAGTTCTGCCTGCTATCAGTTGGGGTTTTTCTGTTTTTTTTTTTTTTTGGCCCGAGATTCCAGATGCCTGCGCTCTTGACTTTCAGTTGTCGCCGGGATTTGTGCGTGTGAATTAATCAAATGACAACGAGATAGGCCCGAAAGTGCGTAGTCCGTCAATTGAAAGGTGAATTGGGCGGATATATCCTATTAGAGGTGCGTGCGGTGCCTGGTACGGAATTAACCCCAGAAAGCCCATCCTTTTGCCTGTTTTATCTCCGCATTTTACGCTCGACGAATACCAAACAGCTTTGGCGTTATCCCGTATTATTCATTCCATCCGCATACGGAAATCCAAACAGCCAGACTCCAAGGACGTTCTTGATTTATTTATTTATTTTCAGCATCTAAGCATCTTTCCCAGCATTTCGTCTGGACCAAAATTGAATTTCAAAACGATTGTATAATTCGCAGCACTTTATAAAGTCTGGATTCGACTAGGACCCGCTGTCCATTCATGCGATGATATGTCTACACACCGTTTAAGTTTTGAATAGAGTGACGGCGAGCGGGGGGAGCTGTCCAGACGTCGAGTGTTATGTAAAATTGCAATCGCATCAAATAATCATAATGCCAGTCGTGGATAAGGGGGAAAAATGAAAACAAGATATATGTAGAGCGCAATCAGCGCCTCTTGTCCCGAAGTTTATATAATAATGTTTGTTTATTTGAGCGCTCGCATAGAATTTGTCCCACTTTGTGGACAATGGGATGTCAGCAAGAATAACAACAACAAAAACAAGAGTAGAAAACGAGCCAGACATGTAGATATATCTAGACAATTGGAATGCCAAATGAGTCAAGTCAAGTCTCAGTTTTTGATTTTTCATTAACTTTTCAAGGCTGCTCAGTCGCGTGGACCTAAAATTGGCTAAGTTCTAAATACAATATCTAGATACTTCTGGGTTTCTTTTGATCTTGCGGGAAGTATTTGTTGTGCGGCATTTCAGCGCGGTTATTTTTGAAAGCAATTTTCTGACAAATCCGTATATGCCTCACGCTCGTGCCAATTTGTGCGGCTTAATTTTAAACGGTAGCCGGCAATTGCCGCCAATGAGCAACAATTCCGCAAAGTTGGGCATGGGCACGTATGTAAGAGCTTCTAAAGACCAGTAGCACCACCGGCACCACTATCACCACTTTATGGCCCGATGTAGTGCCACCTGGCTAAAAACATCTGGGCCCCTTTAGTGATTGGCCATTGCCTTTGAAGTGATTTTCTAGATGGTTACAAGTGCCAAACTCTGTTCTACATTTATTTGATTAAACCAGTCCGAAAAATAATTGGGCACAATAAACTGATATGGCCACGTTGTAGGTCCCAAAAACTTATCGTTTCAGCTTCAAAAACTATAATCTATAGATTAAATATGATCTAAAAACAGACTAGTAAAGCACAAACTAAAGAATCATATACCAATTTGATTCTGTTGTTGGAATAAAAACAATTGGCTTATCGAATTGATATGACGTTTTGAGAATTTACGAGTATAGTTCTCAGTGGTAATTTCCTATCGTACATCTGCTTTGGCGGTTGTAAGACTCCAACATAAACTTTATTGAGCAGTCTTTGCTAAACTAATCAGACTCTAAATACTTTCAGGGTGGTGCGTGATTTGACCTTCGAAACACGAAGACACTAAATGGATCGATAATTTCCTTCAGTATACTTAGATCGAAAATGTTAACATTATGGTACAATGATTGATTAGGCTTTTATGTGAATTTCCAGGCATATTAAATATGCAGGTACCGAGACGAAATTATTTAACCATCAACACGTAATTAACATAATTACCCCTTGCTCCAACATTAAGCGATGCAAGAGGAGGAGGCAATCTCCAAAGCGAAGAAGGCACTGAGCGAAATAGTATTACTTCTTATTACAAATTATATTTTGGCGAACAAACTAACATTTTAAATTAATTTTTGGTAAAGCGAAATCTTATATTACAAATAAATCCTTTTTGGCAATAAAAATGTTTTTGTTCGTTGAGTCAAAACAAAATCCTTGTTATATTAAAGTATTCCATTTCAAATTGTGCATATGTCATTATAATACACTTAATCCTAATACCTCTCGCTGATCAAACAATTTTTTTCAGTTTGAGCATATGCTAATGAGAAGAGCACTCAGTGGACGCGGGGCGGGAACAGCCTGCGGTGAGGTCCGGTGGGCTGGTGCAAGTCTATTAAAAATGCCCGATGTTCGTCAGCCGGCGAACCAGACGTGTCAAGTCACCACGGAGTGAGTCCGTCCAGTCCAGTCGCCGATCAAGAAGAAGCGTTTCCAGGCCCAGACTTGTGGCAAGGGTGCCAGTTAGTTGGCCGGGAGCTGGATGGTTGGACGGGCAGGCACCGAGGGTGTTACCATCTCTGGCTGACTGGCCGACTGGCTGACTGTCGATCTCGGCCAGCGGCTTTTGGCCACGGCCAGTGATGGCGACTCGAGACTGGCGACTGGCGACTGGTGCCGGTTGTCGAGTGCCGAGTGCTGAGTGCTGAGTGCAGGGTACAGATTGCCGGGTTGCCGGTGCAACCGCCGAATGCAGTTGTCGTGATTGCTGTCTCAGATTGCATGTGGAATGCAAAGACCAGAAGCCAATTTGTTATTGTGTTGTTTTCTGCCCTGCAGGCCGCTGCTACCGTTTATTTCCAGCCGCTTCTTGTGCTTCTGTTTCGGAAATACCCTTTTCTTAAGGTTTGGCTAACACTCATACGCCATGTATTTCAATCACTTCTTCTTATGGTAATTATTATTTTATTTTGGCTATATTGATAGTGCAAATGAATAGGAAAATTAATAACAATAATCTGCCTTTATAATCTATTTAATTTGAATGTTATTTACCTTAGTCTCATAAGTTTTTAGAAACAAGCTGAAATCTTGATCAATAGTTTTTGGAAGTGTCAACGAACTCTTTTCTCGTATTTATTAAAAATAAAGTGTATTTCGTGCTCACTATGAAGTCTTTACCTCCGGGCCTGATTGTTATTAATTTTTGCGCATTTTCATTTTCGGTTTTTAGGACTTTCGCGTGCCGTCGTTTGGCTTCTGTTGGTGTTTTGTATTTTGTTTGGGCCCAGCCCCTTCCAGCCATATCCAGATCTCGGCAGACGAAGATGCCGACCGAGACCGAGACCCCGAAAGCCAGACAGCCCGTCGCAGAGACGACTACTGGAAGTGATACACCGCAAAAAAAGCAAGTTCTACAAACGGTCGTATGGTTCGGAATTATATATGCAAGAACGTTTCAGTTATTTAAAGCTTAACGAGGTTAAATGTATAACATTTGAATATATTTGAGTCTTTGAAACTCACTTTAATTTTCTTAAGGCTTGTATTATTTCGATATTTTTGGGTTCTCTATAAATATCAGTTTTAATGCAACGAAATGTTTTCATTTTAAGAGTGTTTAAAATGGATTTTATTATATTAACAAAGATTCTTTTTGCTTCAAACGGAAGTAGCTACAATTTAAATTATTCGACTGTGTTGCTACTTGTAAGCAACATTTAATACGTTTGTATTAAAATAATGTATTTATTTGGAACAAGAAGCAAATCTAAGTTAAACTATATAATTAAATAACTATAAGAAACCCTAAAATAATATTATGTACTCCTCGAGCTGAAGGCCCATGTCGCCATTGCTCAACACCATTGCTAGCTCATAATTTAAATTATCTGCTAGCTCCTTAAAAATAAATAAATAAATAAGAAGCAAATTTTTTTTGCCTAGTGTACCAATGCTGTTGATGCAGGGGCATTTAGGCAGGCGTGTGTGTAGCCGCGTCTTGTTGATTGTCAAAATTGACAATGAATGCGTTCCCCGGAGGACGGTGCGAGGTGCTTGGGGGATGGGGAAGAGGAACGGGGATCGGGGTCGCAGAGGAACGAGGGGGAGGTGGAGTTGGAGGCTGACCCAGCCAGCCGGAGACAAGTGCATGTGTCTCGCGTCTGCAGTTTGTCTGGAGGCCGTAGCAGACACTCGCTGCTGCTGCTGCTGCTGCTTCTGTTACTTCTGTTGCTGCTGCTGCTGCTGCTGCTGCTGCTGCTGCTGCTGTCGAATGCTGTCCTTAAGTGATGCAGATGCGTCGCCGTTGTTGCATCCAAATATGGACCATGAGCTGGACTGGCAGATGCATGGACGGACGGCTGGACCGACTGATGGAGATGGTCGGCTCTGTTTCTCTGGAGCTCTGGAGCTCCTCGACGGCGGAGCAGGTGAGCCGGCGGCGGATAGTGGCTGCAGTTTCACACTTGTGCTACGCAGCGGAAAGTTATTTAAATGATATGCACATTGCAGTGCTCCTCCGTCGCGTCGCGTTGTCTGGTAGCTGTAAACTGAGACTTCGACTGATTCTCCGTCGTCTGCGATTTTGCCTGGGCCTCTGCTTCTGCCTCTGCCTCTGCCTCTGCCTCTGCCTCTGGTTTTCCCTCCACTTTTGCCACTGCCTTTGCCTTCGCCACTGCCAGCAATTATGAGCGTCTGGCCGTCTGGCATTTTACAATATTTTTAATTATCGCGTTTTTTCTAAGCAGAGATAAGCATCTGAGTGCTTGGAGCTGCTCTTCTTCCACTTTTCCACTGCTGCCACTACTGCCACTCTTCGAATTTCAATTTGAGGCCCCGATGGCGATGGCAGGCCGAATTGTCGCCGCTGTTAATTGCCTTTCCTTTGGTCAGCAGCATTGGCAGCCATCTTGATGACTAAGCGAGGGGCCCGTCTTGGACTCCCTGCTCTTGGACTCCCAACTCTTGGGCTCCCGGCTGTCTGCTGTCTTCTGTCTTCTGTCTGGTGTCTTCTGTCTGCTGTCTGCTGTCTTCTGTCTACTGTCTTCTGTCTTCTGTCTGCTTGCTGGCCGTCTGACCATCGCAGGCCGTAAATTAATGCAGATGCGAGCAGCTCCATGGCCAAAAGCGGAATCGGCAATCTTGGGGCCATGGCCAGGTAGTAAAAGTGAAAAATAACTCCCAGCCATTGGCTGTCGGTCGTCATTTGGTCTATTGATTGGGCACCTGTCGTCGCCCTTAGATGAGCAGCCCATTCAGACGCAGACGAAGCCATTGGGTTCGCTTTTGGCAGTGATGTTAAGAATAACTCATTTTGAAGCAGTTTGACATACCATCTCTTACCAACTTTCCCTATACATTAATCTCAATAATCATATTAATATTTTTTTTATTAATTTTAATACTGATACAAACTGTTTTTACTTTAACCCACTTTTTTTACTTCTTTCTTAAAATTTGTATTTGTAATACTCTTATAATAAATGACAAGTTAATTTATTCCAAAATAAATTAGAATAGTGTTTTAATTTATAGTATTTTAATAAAAACTTTTATATATTGTGTCAGTCTTAGATTAATTTATCAACAATTAAAACCAATAAATTAATAATGATTAATGAATACATTGTTTGGCAAACACCATTTTTTAAAGGGGAAAAGATAAGGTGTTGTATTTTTAAATTACCTTTAGATTATGGCTATTTTAACAGTTCACTAAGATTTCTGAATTTCTTACTACAAAATAGCTAAGTCGGCAACACTGTCCTTGAGTGATGCGTTCTTCAGTGCTAAAACTCGGCAAGGCAATCAAATAAATGAAGATGCAACCTGACCATAAATGACGCAAATACCACTCATACTCCTGCATTCCCCACTGGCTACGTGCAGCTCCTGTCCGATGTCAATATACAGAGATATGTCTACGAGTATATAGCTATATCGGTTTTGGGTTGCAGCTTATTTATAGGACAGGGACGACGCGTGCCGGCACGCCAGGATGCCAGTTCTTGGAGACCACGTGGTCGACAATGAGTTCCCATTGTGGAATAGGATACATAAATGAATGAAATGGCGTTTATGGTAATTCGCCTCGGCCAAGTTTGTGCCGTCAGTTCCCCACAAACTATGCTAATGAGACCGTGGATGCCTGCTGCTCCAAAAGTGGATTTCTTGCCAAGCTGCTCGCAGGAATATGACGAAAATGAGGAAGCATTCCGCTCTATTTAAGGTGGCCACACTTTAGACGTTCCCAAGAACTGCAAACAGACTTTTGATTATTTTTAATCGTGACCAAAAGTCTATAATGGCTATTTATAAAACTTATCAGAATTTACAACAACGTTTTTTATGAACTATTTTGGTTTCGGGACTCCATTGTGCCGTGCCAATAAAACTTTTTACCACGGTCTTTGATTACGACATTGTTAATTTAGTTATTGGCAGACGTTGGAAGCAGGCTTTAGTGTTCTCCAAGTCTTTGTCTGGGAATATAGGTTAGCGAAATAAATTACCAGAATATTCGTATATATATACTTCAAAACCTAGTAAAAACATATGTTTAAGTTCAATTTAAATCGAATAAAAATTATGTTGGCTTTGACCACATATGTATTAATATATTTTTACACAACCATAATAATAATTTTTAAAGCATATTTTTACACAACCCTAACAGTAATGTTTTAAAACTGTCAAATGTGTGTTTTATGTGTTTTGCTAAAAGATAACCTTTATTTTTAAAGTTTTAAGTTTTTTACACAAAAGCAATATAATATATAGGTAATATAAATATAATTCACAATAATATATTATATTTTAGCAAGAAAGTCAAACAAAAGCATCAATGCCGATTTTAGGTATACTCGTATACCTCATATTCCGGTTCAAAACATAAGTTTGACTATAGGCAATTAATATATATGAAATCAAAAAATTACTCTTTTGTTGTAACTTTGAAAATTTACTTTAAAGTAAATTACCAAGTGAAATACCATTCATTCCTAATGTAGTAATGAAGCTCGGTTTTTTACACGCTCCTTTTGTGCTCTCTGCTAAAAAGTATGCAGTAATTAGTTCCTAAAGGCAATTGATTCGTTCGCAATTTGCATCGACTAACCTGTCAAAAATTAACAATATTATTATAAATTACTTAACATTCAATTATTCTTACACTTACCATTTCAGGATGGACGACGAGGTCTTCCCATGCGAATACGATCCGAAGGCGTGTCCGAGTCCTCCGCCGCAGAAGAGCCGCCTGTTCACGATCCTGCTCCTTTACTGCTGGCAGCGGGAGTACGACAAGCGACCCTACAGGGCGTTCCAGTTCAGCCGGCTGAAGTTCGAGGAGCGGATGGGTCGGAAGTTCCACTGCATCCGCGACTTCCGGATCATCGTCAACTACCTCCTGCGACGCCCCCAGCTGTCGGTGAGCATTACTGGTGTGGTGGTCAGCAACTGGGATCCCGGCTTGCTGAAGGACTTTGTCCGCGCCCTAATTCCCGTGTGGTACGTCGAGCTGAAACTGATGCGTTTCCCCAATGAGTTCTTCGTGATGCTTTGTCTTAATGCGGCCAAAATGAATGTCAGCCATCTGAGCCTTGAAGGTAAGAATGTTTTTGGATTTAATCAATTTCAACTCAATTTAGGTGTTAAAATGGGGTAATAACATGATTTGCCATTGAAAAAACTAAAAGAACTAGTACGCATCGAGTGAAATAGATTTGTTGATAGATTCCTTTTCATTGAATCAACAATGTTCCTTGCTGTGGTAAATAATTCAGCAAAATCATACAGAAACGGCTAGAAATTAAAAGCAAATCTTAATGCACTCAACCAAGTTTACATACTGGCTGATTGCAGAATTGGAAGTCAAATGAATACTAGTAATTTAAATAGAGTAGTTTCAAAATTCGAAGTGAAAATCAAATAAAATAAAATTTATAAGCTTGTCTATATAGTTAGTAAATCAAATATAAACAAAACGTTCTAAATATAAATAAATAAAATATAGAGTAAATAGAGTTCAATTATGTTTAAAGGGACTATCTCCTCCTCGTTTTTTTTTAGGAACACCATTAACCGACGAGGATGTGCGGATCTTGCGGGAGTTCCTGCTGGTCAGCAAGACGCTCCGCCGGCTAAACGTGTCCAGCTGCAGCGTGACCCAGTACAACTTTGCCCTGATCGCCGACGGGGTCCACAAGTCGGCGGGAGTGCGGCGCCTATGCGCCTCCCGTTTGCTGGGAGGAGGTCTGACCTTGGACACGGAGAAGATCACCTCGGTGCTGGGATCGCTGCTGATGCAGAACTCGCTCTGGGGCCTGGCGCTAGAGCAATGCGAGCTGACCGCCCAGGACATGATTCCCATTGCCGACCACCTGGCCCTGACCAATTCGAATTTGAAACGTCTGCGGATCGCCTGCAACAAGATCGGTCCAGATGGAGCCTTTTTCCTGCTGCGCGGAATGTCCATTGGCGGTCGTCTGGAGCTGCTGGACATCAGCTGCAACTCCATCGGCACCCATGGTGGCGAGTGGGTGGCCAAGTTCCTAACCTCGTGCCGCAAACTGCAAAAACTCCATCTCAACTACAATGAAATGCAGCCGGAGGCGGTGAACCTCATCCTGCTGGCCATGAAAAAGCAGTGCAAGCTGGAGCGACTGACTTTGTATGGCAACACGTTCGACTCGCGAACCGCGATGATTGTGCGCCGCTTGCTGGACGCCCAGGTGGTCCTCCACTCCGAGATGGACATCAGTTACACCTACGACGAGCACCTGCAGGATTACCGGGTGGTGCCATGGAGATAGCATTGGGCTCTTAAATTGTTAGTTCTGTTTACGAGTGAATAAATAAACTTCCGTCATTATGAAATCAACATCTTATATGCATTCCATTTGTTCTAGCCTTGTTATTATTTAATTTAGTATTTTAAACTCTGTTTACTGTCTAGAAAATCTTCAGTTCTTAATTCAAGACCTGTATTGAGATAAGTACTTCATTTCATAGTATATCAAATAGTTTCACAAATCAGTTTTGTTAGTTCCTAGTCCTATCTACGCTTCAAAGTAGGCAACATATTTTTTCTTTATATTTAAATTCTGATAAAAACCAATTGACTTGGCCCACTGTGCAGTGGGAGCTTTGCAACCACGTGCTCGCTCTCCATTTCTTTCTCCCACTTTTCCGATGAATGAAGAGCCAGTGCTGCCAGACGGTCAGTGAGTGGGAGGCGAAGCTCGGCTTGAGAGCGAGCTTTCAGGGCCAAACAGCTGACCCGACAGTGTGGCAACTTTCGCTTTCGTTTCCGGCTTCTGTTTTGTTATTGTGAGAGCCCTGTTCGTGTGTGAGTGTGTGGGTGTGCTGGCGTATGTGTGGCGATTTCAAAGTCAGACAGCAACAACAACGAGAGCATAATGAGGGAAAGAGAAAACAGCTGCGACGCGCGGAGAGAGAGCACAGCGGGAGCAGAACTTCGGCAGCGAGGCGACGCGACAGGACAGCGCTAACGGTATCCTTGTTGAGAGTTTCGCAATATATTTTTATTGCAGCAGTCTCATCGAAAGCGTCGAAGCAACCAAATCGCATCGAACACCCGATAAATCGGTTAGACAATGCAAAACTCCATTGAAAAACACACAGCCCCCAAAACAACCTTCATAAATTCTAACAGCAAATACTGAAAAAGAAATCACGCAAAATAAGATAACAAGTTTGTTTATTGTTCGGTGACAGTGCTGAGATTTGTGCGCCAGTTCTTGTATAACTCTTCATAATTAACAAGAAAACTAAAACTGTGTTGAGCCTGCGGCCAAGTTGTGTTCTCCCCGTTGTTTTATCTTATTTCAGTTGAAAATTTGTTTGTTTGCTTGCAGGCGGCTGCTCGAAAAAATATATCCAGCTACTTCATATAGGCCAGCCAACTACCCACCTTAAACTAAACCGAAACTAAACTAAAGCTAAACTCGACTAAGTAAACGAAATAACTGAAACTGAGGCCAGAGGCTGTTACAACTTTTACTATTAGCCAAGTTAGACCAACAAAAATAGAGGGGCAAACCCAACCAGACCAAGCAAAATGAACGACAGTCGACGCAACACGGCCACGGAATTCAGCTACATACTGCAGCGCCAGGTGAGTCGCTTCGTAATTACATGCACTTAGTTCAGTTTGAGACGCGCCTGTTTTTCGAGTACCACCCCTAGCCTCCACCCCCCACCTACACCCCCTCCACTGCCCCCTGAAATCACTGAAAGCACCCGCCACTCGAGCACTTCCTCCGCGGAAACCTAATTGCACCCATCTCAGCCGCAGAACTCCGACTAATTGCACCCACGCCAACTGACTGATTGGCCAACTGGCCAACTGCAGAGTGCATAATGGCCGAGCATATGGCAAAAGTCGGGCTTCTCGGCACTAGCATTGTTGCCCCACAGCGAAGTAGTTCCGTTCTGAAGAATGCAGTAGCGCACCTGTTTCCGACTACCAAAATTACACTTCTGGCAAATGGCCCACTTTAGCATCACTTTCAATAATTGAAACTCATGGTAATGGTTAAACCTTTCCCAGCTTAGGTTGTATTTATCATAGAAAATAAGTTTTCGATTAACTATTTACCAATCCGATCATTGAATATCATACTGTATATTCTCATAAAAAAATCACAATTTTGGAACTTACTTTGTAATTGCGCCACATTTAAATTAAAAAAAGTTGTATTGCCTGATGAAAAGTCTTTATATTCATAATAGTCTCTGGCAAAAAAAAAAACAAAATGTCACAGTCAATTTGACATAATTCTGTAAAGTTTCCTCTTGTTGAATATAAAAAAGAGACTTTTATGCACCTTCGTTGATTAAAAGTTTTTCCTTCACTTCGCGTAGCTATTTCAAGGATTTCAAAAAATCCTTGTTAAATAATACCCACTGCAGATAGCCATTCACAAAAATAGTTTTAGGAATGTGATTCTTCTTGTTCGTTTTTTATTTCGTTTTGTACTTTACCTTATTGCAATTTTGAAATTTACATTTTTATAAATCCTCTGCTTTCCGTCAAAGAATATGCAATTATGCACTCTTCTCTCCCCTTCAATAAAACATTTTCACAATCACAATTTTTGTGTGCTAACATTTTTTGATTTTTGAAATTATTCTGCTAAGAGAAACACGTACCCGTCAAAAATGCTCTGGGAAATAATCAATTTCGAGCTTTGTCAACTTTGCTGGTAAAACAAATTAAATTTGCGAGCGGAAAGTCACAATAGATAAACGCATCCTGGGCTGCCCAATGAATTGTTAATAAACAAAATGCCCGTCGATCAATCATGGCTTAATAAATGCCCCGTCGACATTTGCATATGAATCTGGCCAAGGGGATTTGGCCTGGGATTTCGGTGGCCGGAGCTGCCGACGGGTTATGCCCGATAATCCCTTAAGCTCGTTATGAATTCCATTTCGCTCGACTGCTGGAATTGGCTTGCGTGTCTTGCTGCTCAGTCCGCACAAACGCAGGCACACACACTCGAAATCCATTGCCAACAGCCAACAGCCAACAGCCAGCAGCGAACAACCCACAACTCACAACCCGTAACCCGTAACTCGTACTGTGGGAAAAGACTGTTAAATCAATTTGTTTTCAGCACCCCGTGGCACTGAGGTTCCCGGGAATTTCCCAGCCCCAAAAACGAGAGCGAGACAATGACACATTAGAAGCATCGAATCGTGTCCTGATTGAGTGATTATCCAAAACACAATTCTCAACATGCTATGATTGATGACGGGCAATCGAATCAATCGAGTTTGGTGGGAAGGGGAAGGGGAAGGGGATGCCCCCAAGGATTCAGCTATTTATTGTCTAACCGATGACCTTTGACGGGCGTGAAAATTTGTCCGAGATCCTTCAAGATTTAATTAAGCTCTCCCAAGGGGGCGGTCGCCGAAAGTGCTTGAGATAACAAAATCAATAAGCGGCCGCTTCGACCTTTAATTACACAACACCAACGCAAGGATTTATGGGACCTGCTCCAAGTCTCTACATCTATATCTATTGTGTGTATATATCTGCCACATAGCCACAGCCACATCCACTTAATCGTCGCTTAGTATGCATGGCATGCGGTGGCATCGCCGCGCATCTGCTGTCTGGCCTTGGTCCTGCGGCTCCTCCTCCCGGTCCTTGGGCTCCCCCAGCGCCATTCCCCCCTGCCACCAAGTTGCAGCTGTGCCAGCTGAGGCATCAAATGGGAATGTCGACGGCAGCAGAACAGCCCCCCTCTGAGATAACAGAAATCAATGTCAACTGCAGCCTGAGCTCTTGGCCCTGGGGAAAGTAGTTCTCCGACACTCCGTGCCGACAATTAAGTTCGCATCGGAATTTCAAATGGCCCGCAAGCCAGTCTCTTCAATTGACCCAATTAAATCAAACATTGTTCGGGGGAAATGGCAAGTCGTAGACCGGAAAACCCAATTTAAATATAGAGTATTTCCAAAGGCACTCACTATCGATGGTGTTCAACAGAGTCCTGGAACAGCAGACGGAGTCCGTTCCACGTGGCGTATGGGTAACGGGCATCACGCATACGCCACCGCTAGCGTTATGCAATAACTGTTGCACGGCCCAGTGCTGCTCAGCCATTCCGATTCCGATTCCGACTCGCAGGCAATCAAGGTGAATCGCCAAATCCCTTTCGGCAGCCGGCTAAGTCCTTCCACTCCTGGTCCTCCAGTCGGAGGGTTCCTCCAGTTGGTAAGGGGAGGTGTCTGAAATCGTTTCGATTTCGGCGCCTCACGGATTCCGCCGCCGCCACTTCCCACTTTTCCCGCTTTTCCCACTTTTGTGGCAGCAGAACAATAAAGCCAAACACTGTTCGCGTCCGTATCTCGGAAATTGACGGCCAAAGCGATAAAAAAAGAAGGAAAACACAGAGAAGCACTGAACTCGCGAGCGCATTTCCCACAGCGAAATATAAAAACACGTGTTCCATAAAGATATGTGCACACCCCACTATATATATATATATATATATATATTTATATATATTATACGTATACCATGTACAGATAGAGCTCATGTATTCGGCATGCGAATAAATTGGAATTTTTTGCGGAATGATTCGCATGTGCATGCGATTTTGATTTGATATGTACTTTACGTTTATGTTTTAAGCGAATCATTCAACGCGCACTCGATTGTTGTGGAGTGAACTCGATTTAATGGCTTACCATTTGATTTTCATCAGGGCAGCGATGTGTCGGTCGCCGAGGCTTATGCATTCGATGACTTCAACAACATAATGAAGGTAAACTTTGACCCACATTCCCCTGCACCACATTCACTTGCACTGCGAACCGTGGTCGTCGTGTTCACATTCTAGTCCCCTTCACATTCATTAAATTCCGGCTAACGCCTACACTTCATGTAAGGTGGTTGGGGGGGTGAAAAACATGGCCAAAATGGAAGGATAATGGCGAGGAGGGGAGGGCGGGACATATCTGGCATTCTGGCCGCGACCTTCTCCGGGCCCTTTCGGGCGGTACAAATTGCTTTTGGTCTCTGGACATCAAAGGAATTTTCTTATTAAGAAATACTTCCTTGCCTACTTCGCGAGCGCCTTATTAAATATTGCATCGAGCAAAGTCATGTGCGAGTTGATAATGAAGATATATTACATCTGAAATTGTTTACTTTTATTGCATACTTTTCGACAGACTTGGTGGGGGAAAGATGGGGAACTTAATGATAAGTTATTGTGCGGAGCATGGGAATGAAAAAAGAACAGGAGCAGTGAAAAATTTTATAACTAGTTTTCCTTTTTATCCTTAAGCTTAATAGTTAAAATTTAAGTTGTCGCTTAAACAGGAGAGTAAACACAAGACTTAAGTATTTTTTTATAGCTACTGCACTTGCAATAAACTCTTTAGGAATATTTAAAATTCTTAGTTGACAAGTTATATTAAAGTGAGAATTATAGCTTCGTGTTTGTTCAAACATTCACGGAGATAATGAGATTACGCTAAGTGTAAAGTCATGTTGAGGAAGGCGGCTCGTCCGATGGCGAATAAGTCATCCATCTAGCTTACTGCTTATTAAATGCCACCAAAAGACGAACCAAGACCAGTGCAAGCTGGATTGGCTTTAAGCCGAACCTAATCCGGACAACTAATACCAGAGAACGCCTGTCGCAAAAAGCAGGAAAGGCTTTTCCCTACACACGCCCGAACATAGTTGGCTTTTCCGGGGAGGAAGGAGGAGGGAAAGAGGGGGAAAAGCGGGGGAAATACGACCCAGAACTTGAAGGGAACATTGTGTAATATTTGATGCATTACCATGCATAAGTAAGGAATGGCAGTGAGTGAGTGTGCCGGCCCTTTGTTGTTTTCTAAGGCCTCGCACCGAAACTTTTGCTGTTGGCGAAGCCATTAGGCAGCCAAGGCTGGCCAAAAAAATGCCAGCATTAACGAGTGGGAGAGGGTGCGAATAAAAGAAGCCAAAAAGCCCTGATTGTTTGCACAACTAATGGCCGCGCCGGCTCAAAGGCAAATTGCCAATAGTTGAGACACTCAGCCGGCTGTTTCTCAATTAGGTTAGTTCCAGCAAAAACTGGAACAGATGTTGGACTTGGACGGCCACAAAGACTGCTCATTAATTGCAACGAAAGGGAGCTGAAAAAATTGAATTAAACACTTAAATTGCAGAGCACAATGTGGCTGAAAAATGTGGGAAAACTATGCATTTCTTTACATTCCAGTTATAAAAGCAATTATGAAATGCTAGTTAGTTTATTTAGTGCATACTGCTTTAATGCAAATGCTGAAAAAAAAATACGAAATTCATGTTCGCTTTTCTAGTTGAGCATAATTCAATTAAATCGCTTGGGAACACTTTAAAAAGTTATTTAACTTTGAAACTCGTTGATTGCGAATTGAGCCGAGCATTATTGAATTAAAGCGAAACTTTCCGGCTCGCTGAAATTCGAACAAAACTCGACTGTGTCACCATTTTCCTATTATTTTTCTGTGCTGTGCAGCGGCGAAAGGTCAAACCCTTTTCCATTTCCCCGGGAAAACGCCGCCCAAACCAGAGACAAAACTTAAACCGAGGACCATTTGGCTGCCGTGCATGTTTGTGTTTACTTTTGCACTATATAGTGAGCGGAGATCGGGGTATCCGGGGGGATATAGACGGCAGTAGGCTCTGTTTGTCTATTGCAAGGGGGAAGGGAAAGGGGGAAGGGAAAGGGGTGGGGAAAGGGGGAGGGGCAGTGTGGAAAACCCGGGCAACGGCTGAAACTGAAAGGACAACAATGCCGACACGGCTGTGTCAATAGTTCAGCGGGACACGAATTGCAGTGCAAAAACGGTGCATTTTTAGTGCCAGCCGGCAGGTTTTACTAGCATTGTGCCGTTTTGGCATGTGCATAATTTCAGCTCTCTGGTTAATTGTTTGGCCAGTCCCAGAGGACCACCAACTGGCCCGAACCCTCCAAATCTGGGCGGTGAACGTGTGTTTGCCGTCGACTGGAACGCTTTCATTAAAGTGCAAATTGTTGCTCCCATTGTGCCGACGTCGTTCTCTAATTTCATTAGGCCAGCCAAATATGTGTCCAAAGTTTTGGCCAAACAGCATGTTTGTTCATTTGTATTGGGTCCGGCGAATGTTTGCCTGCCAGCAGTATTTGTCACACAAGTATTGCTGTCACCTTGCCAACTTAAATCTCGAACAAATTAGTTTTAAACTTTCGTGGGGAATTTATAATTGTGTTCAAAAGTGATTATGAGAAGGATATTTAAATGGTAACTCAAAAAATTCAAGTGTCCAATTAATTTGTCTGCAACTTGTTTAAATGAATTTACCTTTAGCAAGCTAAACATAAAAAAAAACCTTGAGTTACAGAATACAGAATTTGAACTACAAAGTGGAAAGTTTCTTTTTTATTGCAATGCAAAGTTCTGTTGAAAATTATTGAGCTCCCTGCAAGAACAAAATAATTTTGAAATTTTAATTTAGTTTGAAACAAAAGTCTGTAGTCGGTTTCATATTTGTTTTTTTCGACTTAAATAAATGAGTTTTCTTTTTCCTTTTCAAACGTTGCGAAAAGTCGACATGTGTTTGGTACTTGTTTTTGTGGCTTGCAAAGGTTATTTTACGTTTTGCCACATTATTTATGTATTATTATTATGTGCTTCTATCATCCCCTGCAATTAATTAAAATTTCAATTACTTTTCCATTTTCTTCTTTGAAAGCCTTCCTTTGCTTGAATAGGAAAAGGGTATTTTTAATTCCATTATCCAGGAACATGGGTTCAACTTTATTCAGCTGGTGAACAGGAAATGTTCGTTGGAAGTGAGAAAGTGGGAAATTGTTACAGGTCCAAAGACATGAGTGTTATTAATTAAAATCGTGCAGTGCATAAAATGGTTTGTTTGCCATTAGGACGGAGAGCCCAGAACATTTTCAGAATATTTCCAGGACCCACCAGGTGAATCCCCATTCCAAAATCCAGATTCCAGATTGGCTTTCGGCATTCGTGTGCGGCGTTGCTACCATATTTGTGTTTGAGTTTGTATTTGCCTTCGACAATGTTTGTCTTTTATTAGAATCGTTCTGTCGGACAGGTTTTTCTCTCAGGTGGAAAGGTGGAAAGCGTGTGAGCACGTGCGTGTATGGGTGAGCACCTGTACCCGAGTACGCGAGGATCCAGCAAACAGTTTTCATCTCTTGTTTCCTTTTTTTTTTGCCAGCTTTCCCCGGTTCACACGCTTTTGACTCAATTGAGTTTCGACTACGATTTTTGTTACCGCTTCGCTTTCCTTTTTCCCCTGCTAAATTAATTGGATTGTAAGGTTTAATTGCTGACAGGGGAACGCAGGGAAATTATTTATGAGAATTCAGCCGAATGTTAATGCTGGCATTTGGAGACCCAACTTCGGATTTGACCCGAAAATTCGCTCGATCGAACAGCGGAAACAGATTTATTCATTCATTGATATTATTTATTCAGGCAATTATTTATGATTCCTGATGCGCCTCGTTTGCTTCGGTGATGGAACTTTCACCCGCCCAAGGACAAGTGGCCATAACAATTTAATGGCGGGGTAATGTTCTATATGATAAACTAATCAGGCCAGCTGGCTATAAATTATCCTGTTGAGAGTGTCTGCTTCTCCTCCCAGCCTCCCAGCCTTCGAGGTTTCGAGTTTTTCCTCCGCCGGCTCAAGATTAACGTTGGCCCATTCGCCTTCGACGGCGCAATTTGTTTTCCTTTTTTGTTGTTGCTTGTTTGTTTTCCCATGCTTTTCCCTTGTTTTTGAAGGACGAAGGACTGCGGGCCACTGACAACGGACACTCTGTAATTTCATTGGGCCTCGGCTGCTGGGCGGGCAACCTTGTCCTGTTGGCCCAGCCTTGGCACTGAGACCGTTAGTTTGACTTTGGCCGGGTTTCCCGTGCCTCGTAATTAGCCATTTTCTTTGATACTCGACGGCACTTTCAGCGGTGGCTCAACACCAACCTTCAACCTTCAACCCCAACTCACAACCCCCAACTCCCAGCCCCAAAAAACACCTCGTTGCGACCTTTGACGGCACTTAATTGAATTGAAAAGTCGACTCAACAGGCGCGTAATTTGCCTTTGGAAATGTTCATTAGCCGAACACCTCCAGAAACCATTTTAAAGTAGTTCTGGAAAATGTTTACTCTACCCTCGCTCCACACTCTACTCGCTTTTAAAATGGGGCGTTGGGGGCAAGGCTGCCGAAGTGTAAACTTTTCCGTTGTTTGTTTGCCGTTTTCCCCCCCGAAGTTCAGTTGCGAGAACTTCTTTAATTGCCAGCTGGCCAAAGTTTTTCTCCAATTTGGCCTTATCCCTTCGGCTTTTATTATTCTGCTGCTGCTGTTTTATTTTTTAGTTGCCATGCTGTAAATGTGCGCTCCAACATTGGCCCGCTCTTCGTGACTTTATGACGTGGCTGAGGAATTTTATTTATGTTTATGCGGGAGCTCTTGATATAAAATTGTCTTTTATGGCAGGCGGCTGGAGCCGGGGATCTGCGAAACTCGTTCTAGCGAAACACGTACATAAACAGGTAGCAAAAAAATGGGGTATCAGATTTCAACTTAAATTGTTTACTATTAAAACATATTTTAAAAGTTAAAGTTGATATTTAATACACTAAAATAGAATTGAAACCTATTAAAACAGTTTTATTTCTAACCGAAAACCAATTAATTGATACAACATATATTTTATGAAATATATTTGTTATTAAAGTAGCTGAAATTGTGTTTAAATATTTTATGCTTTTATTATTCTTACATTCAAAAACTATTTAAAATCAAAAAATTAATCCTTCACCCAATATTATGTTTCACTTCATTTTGTATTTGATGATTTATAATTTGTCAATTTTTAGTTTAATTATGTAATCGTATCCCTACAAGTTGAAGTTTCTTTTGCAAGACTTCCCCTTTATTAAGTGGTTTTTTCTCAGTGCACTCATAGCAGATGGGGGAAGGGTTTTGGCACAACCGCAATTTACGATACGGATACGAGCTGCCTTTGTCTTTAGCTCCACCTGAACGTTGCGTATACGCAACATTGGCCAGCGGGGGGTGATTGGGAAGGGGGTTGGAGTGACACGGGGGTGGTAAGAGTGGGTCCTGTTGGTTTTGCTTTTGATGTAAAGAGCCACTCGAGGCAATTTTGCGCTCTTATCCCAATCAACGTGCAGTAATGGAGGACACGAGGGAGACCGCTTGCTAACCTTTGTTGTACGTTACGTTACGTCCTCCTAGAACAACCATCAGACACATCAGCAACAGGGCCAGCCGCAACAGCAACAGCAGCAACAGCTACAGCAACATCAGCAGCAGCAGCAGCAACAGCAACAGCAGCAGCAGCAACAACAACAACAGCAAGCACAGCAGGATGCCGGACTGGGGGACACGCTGTCCTCGCTGCCACAGGCATCGTTCAACTACATCAACTCCATCGTGGGCAGCGGAGTCATCGGCATACCCTACGCCCTCCACAGGGCCGGGTTCGGACTTGGCCTCGCCCTGCTCATCCTGGTGGCCTACATCACCGACTACTCGCTCATCCTGATGGTGAGTGGCAAGCCCTAAATCGACGCCTTCTTTAGATCGACTTAGAGCGCCAATCAGCCGAATCAGGCGAATCCAACTTGCATTTCCGCTTAACGTTGGGCCCATGTGCCATTTTCTGGATAATTAACGAGTGCACTTTGCATTTGCGAGGGCGTGTGTGCAGCCGTTCAAGCCTCATTTCATTTGCAGGTCAGATGCGGCCACATCTGCGGCAGGTTCAGCTACCCGGGCATCATGGAGGCGGCCTACGGCAAGTACGGCTACTACTTGCTCTCCCTCCTGCAGTTCATGTATCCCTTCCTGGGTGAGTCCATCGGTCAGCCCCTCTTTTTCGGGGGGATAAATATAACGCTGCATGGGGAACCTTACACTACCTTACACTATATATAGCTATTTGTTTCATTACGTGATCGATTAACAAAACAAAATTGTTTTTGCCTGCTATTTATTATTGTACTGCATCGTTTTATTTGTATGATTGCTTCAGGGGAAAGCTTTTGCTTTTTAAAAAAGAACGTGGTTTTCAGTTATAACTTGTAAAACAATATTTATACGTTTTATAATTATTTTATTGTTTTTTTAAGGGCATTATACGTTTTGTGCTTGGTATGAAACTTCTAATTCTTATTTCAGAAATTCAAATTCAGTGACCAATTCTTTTAAAGTAACTTATATTAAATATATTAAAGGCCTAATGATTAGTATTTAAGGTTGAAGCTCGACTGTATACTATATAACTCAAACAGAATAAGAGGAAGAATTAAAGGAAAGAGTTCATAAATAATTCTACTTTAATCAGGCTGACTTATATTTTTGCTCATTCATAAATAAGGAATTTCCAACTTAGAAGCATGTTTCTGTTATTACGCTATATTAATTATAAACTTTTTTATCTTGTACATAAAAAAACCTATATTTAATTTATTATCATGTTTCCTGAAAATCGAAGCTAAGCCTTGAATTGATAATATTTTCCAATTATCCCAGGATTAGACATGAACTTTTTCATTATGAGCATAAAAAATCTGTTTTCTTGTTAAATTTTAATTTGGTATTCTACGTTTGGCACTCAGACATTTTTTATGGGGCAGTATAAATTTGATGAGCCATTTTTTGTGATCGAAATTCTGTGATATGATAACCCTCCCCTTCTTTTTTCAGCCATGATATCCTACAATGTGGTGGTGGGGGATACGCTGTCGAAAGTGCTGGTCCGCTTCTTTCCCTCCTGGGGCGGTTCGATGGGGGCGGTGCGGCTGGGCGTGGTCTTCTTCGTCAACGTGGGCGTGGTGATGCCCCTTTGCCTCTATAAAAACGTCTCCCGACTCGCCAGAGCCAGCTTCATTAGCCTGGCCTGCGTGGTCTTCATCCTGTTTGCGGTCATCATCAAGCTCATGTCGGGCGATTATAAAGTGTAAGTATGTCAGCACTTTCCTTCATTATGTCTCCCCAAGAAATTCGCACATAAAAAGGGTTAAATCTCAGTTCGATTAAAATACAACCCTTTACTCTGTGTTACATTTAATGTGGCTTACCTTTTTCCAAAGCCTTTTTCCAGTTGAATTCATCAAATCAATTATCCCTAAATGCAGTCGACTTTCGCACGTTTCTAACCCAAATGCTTGGCGTGTGAATTTAATTGAATACTGTTTTGCTGAAATGCCAACGCCTATTGATTGAGCCAATTAACGCTTGAATTCAGCTTACAAATTACGATTGTGCTACTAACTGACGGCTGACCTGCATAATTGATTCAGTAGCAAAGTTCAATCAGCGGGGAAATATTACAAATGGAATTTTGAAAATTAGTCCGTGTTCATAGGAGCCTCACGATTTCAATTACTGATAATTATAAAATTAGATTAAATAATCGTATGCAAAAGCGTTGAAATTTTGGTGGTTTTAACAAAAGATGCTAATTTCCATTTCATAGTGATTTTCCTTCCTTTTATTAAACGTAGATTTCTTGCCTTTTTTTTGCCAAAGCAATTTATAAAAGTTATAAAAGAAGCTATAATTTATTTGCAATTTATGGCACAATTTGTTTTAATAAATTTGTAAAAGAAAGCAATATTTTTTCTTGGTTTTGTTTAGACCTTAAAGTAAAAGCGTTTTAACATTTAAGATGGCAAACCAATTTATATAAATTACCATAAATATTATAAGTATTAAAAATTGTACTTTTTCTGTTATTAAAGTTATTAGCGATTGGATATGATTTCAAAAAGGTGTTTGCTTCTAATCCTTTTTAAAACTTTCACTTTTTAAAGTTATTCCAAAAAAACCTTGAACATTGAGGTTGGCTAAAGCACTTTAACTTGGCCCTTAACTTTCTGGCTGCCAAAGCAATTTATAAAAATTAGCACAAAAAAAAAAAAAACGTAAATAGCGTCGGTTAAACGCGTAAAGATTTATTTACATTTTAATTACAAATTGTGTACTTTTGCTCGATTTTGCCCTAACCGCCGACAAAGTTGCAACCAGTTGGACCTTAGCTGGGGAATAGGGCTTTGGCTGCGGGTGGTTGGATGCCCCTCCCCCCATTTGTGGGTGCTGGTGGTTTGGGCGGGTGCACAAGTGGTGGTGCTGGGGTGGTGCTAGGGTGGCTCTGGGCTTTAGTGCTAAGTGGCGCTTTAGTGTTTTCAAATCTGTGGCAACTGCCCGGGGCGGTGGTGCTCCTCCTCCTGCTCCTGCTCCTCCTGCTGCTCCTCATCCCGCTCCACCAATAGCTGCCCCGCCCACTCCTTGTCCCGCTGGTGGTGCAGAAGCTGCTGGGGGAGCGCAGAGCAGAGCTCATAAAATTTAGTGTGCCACTTGTTTGCCTTTTATGGCTTTTCATTAGGCGAGTCGAGTTGAGTCTGTTGCAGTGGCAACTAAGTTGTATGCATACATACGTCTATGCACTGCAAAGCCAGAGGACGCGCAACACTTTCTCCCCTGCACTTTCAAGGTCACTTGGGAGGGGAGGGGGAGGAATTGGGGGGTTGAAGCTCCCCTTTCGGTTGAGGCAAACCTTGGCGAACCTTGAATGCTGCGTCTGCGTCTGCGGTGGGCATAAAATTTAAATAAATTTCCAATTTGCGGCTGGCTGGCTTTCACCCTTCTTATCTTTCGGTGCGCACCTTTTGTTTTCCCACTCATTTTTTATGCGAATAATTCACATTTCCGGGGGCCGTGAAATGTTAATTTGGTGTTAACTTTTGTGTAATGTAATGTTTCCTGGGAAAAACCTTTTTCCCTTGTCCTTTTCCTTTTCTTCTCTTTAGAACGGACACGGCGGAGTCGTGGCGCTTTGCCAACTCGGATCTTATCCCGGCCACGGGCATCATGGTCTTCGGTGAGTTACGGCCTGGTTTGCCACTCGAGCGTCTGTCTAACCATCCATCCATCCATCCATCTATCGAACGGACAGCCTTCATGTGCCACCACAACACCTTCCTCGTCTACCAATCGATGCGCGACGCGACCCTGGAGCGCTGGGAGAAGGTCACCCACATTTCGATCGGATTCGCCTGGACGGTGGCGGCCCTCTTCGGCATCGCCGGCTACTCCACCTTCCGCGCCCTGTCCCAAGGTGAGGGATTGGCCCAAATTGCATTTAATTGACGGGACAGCTAATTTGGTAATCCACTGCCTGCTTGTCTGTCTGCCGACGGGATTTGTTTCACTTTCGCAGGCGATTTGCTGGAGAACTACTGCTGGGATGACGACCTGATGAACTTCTCGCGTGTCCTCTTCTCCATTTCGATACTGCTGACCTTCCCCATCGAGTGCTTCGTCTCCCGCGAGGTTTGTCCCAAGAATACTCCAATAAAGTATCGATGTCTCTGAAACTCACGTGTTCATTTCTCTGTAAATTCCCAACAGATTGTGCGCGCCCTAGTCCATCGGTTCGTGCTGAAGGAGCCCATCAGCGAGTTCACCCAGGACAAGGACCCCAGCCTGGAGAAGGGGGCCATCATCGATGAGTACTCGAAAGCCATTACCATGGCCATCGTGTTCAGCGCCTTCGTCATCTCGCCCATGACCGACTGCCTCGGCTCGGTGCTGGAGCTCAATGTGAGTGCGATTCTCCCGTGTCCTCAATCCTTGATTTTCCCTCCATATCTGCTGCTCCAAGAACATACAAAATGGGCGGGTTACCCTTGACCAGAAGAAGTGCTTAAGGGGGGAAGAAGAGAAAACGTATCTAAGTTTAAAACTAGCGTACATTAATCCAATTAAATCAGCAGATTTCTCAGACTCTCAAGATCCTGCAAGACTGAAAAATATTAGGTTTTTAAGTGTATGTTCCTATCTTTATTTATATTTCCATCTAAGCTAAAATCTATACATTTTTGTTGGGTCATTAATAACTGCAAACTTTCGTAAGAAACTATTTTAACTTTGTGCAGAGATAAAAGCAGCTTTCTTATCACATTTTATGTTTATTCCGGGTTATGTTTTTCTGTGGTAATATTCACGATAAAAAAAGCCAGCTGCTTAACCGCAAAAAGTGAGAGTTTCGCTTAAATTAATCTATGGTTCTTTTAAAAACTGACTCAGATAAGAGGACCTACCAAATGCAAAACCCAAAAACCTAAACTACCTTCAATCGATATTCTGTTTTGTATGAATTATTTAACAAACATTTATATTTTCAACTTGCTTATCATATTCAACTCAATATCTGGCTCTCATAAGTATTGAAGCTGTTTGAATTTAAAGCTTATTTATGACTTTTTGGTTTTCTGCATAAATGCAAGCTGAGCCCATTTTATATTCCTTTTTAAGTTTTCAAAAGACGAGGCAGCCAATATTTTAACGTGGCCTGTTCAACAAAGAATCTGTATATTGCCCCGGCTTCATCAAATACATCTGAGACTAATTCGAACATCAGCATTCACATTGGGGCAGCAGCAGCCTCATGGCCAAGTTTATTATCATCAGTAGGTCGTTTGGCCCCTGCATTCTGGTCACGGGTATTGGCCACATTGCCGATCCCAAATGGCGCTCACAAATTGTGGCCCGAACCGGGTTCTTGTATTTGCCATGCAAATTTATGCCCCGACTGGTGCTTTTCTCTTTTTCTCCTTCTCCTTCCTTTCAGGGTCTCCTGGCGGCCATTCCCTTGGCCTACATCCTGCCCGGGCTGGCCTACATCCAGATGGAGCCGCACGCCCTCCTCAGCCGCGAGAAGCTGCCCGCTCTGGGCCTGGTCGTCTTCGGAGCACTGGTGACCATCCTGGGGGCGGCCGTCCTCCTGCCGGGACTGATGGGCGGCGACTGCCGGTCGGATATTGTGATGGGCTACTGCCGGCAGGAGTTCCAGAACGCCACCGCCTCGAATTAAGTGGAATGAGTACGGGAAGGGAACGGAACAAAAGCGGAAACGGAAGTCAACTCACGAGTTTACGGGGTGCGGGTTGGGATCGTATTTATTGGGTTTAGTTTTCGATTTCGGTTTGAAACCCCTGAGTTCCCCTGAGTTCGGATAACACAGCTGCACCAGTCGCATCGAAAGAAACTTGTACCTGAGTCCCCCAGACGTTCAAAGTATCTGCGTAAGTAGAGTAAAGTAGGCAAAGAGTTGAGTTGTAATGGCCACTTGGCCAACGGATTGGTGATACGGGCGAACCTCAGTACAAAGGCCAGGCATTCTCTGCGATCGAGCAAACCCTGCATAGTTGCACCGGATATACATACATATATAAATTTACTGTGTACATTTCGTTGGATCCCCGTTGTTGATGTCGATATTGTTGAAAGTAGCGAAAGTTCCTCGATATATATGAGCGTGTATTTTGAAGCCACAAGGCTGGGAAGGCAAAGAATTGAGAGAGCGAAAGTGAAGCAAACTAAACCAAACTAGAACTAGATGTTATCCGTAGCTTTAGCGTAGTCTGAAACTATTTGGGCACCAATATACACATGCAATCCTTAACGACAACCGACTCCCCAGTTGAGAAGCAAATCAAAATCGAACAAGTATTATACCGACAACTATTTGTAACTATGTATGTAAACTATATACTATATCTATGCCCCGACGTTACTACGTTTTATATATGTATATGTGTACAAGGAGTAGACAACAGCGCTTTAAACCAAAACCAAATCAAAATCAAAAACAAATCAAACTATACTCTTTCCATTAAAAACACATCGATTCGAACAACAGTTTTGAGTTGTTAACGGCACTGAATTCTGTTTTGAATTGCGTATATACATACACACACAACAAACACGATCGAAGATTATATATACACATAGATATATTTTTCTACAACTCTTGGTTTATACTGCACGATATTTTGTAAATACATGTGTATGCATTTTGGATGTGATTAAAGTCAGTTTACACCGACACAAGCCAACACACCTTACTTACTTTCTCTTCGGGCTGAGAGATCGGAACCAAGCTGAAGACCCATCCACTCTGTATTCTGTACTCTAAGAGCTTAACACTACATATCATGGCCAAGGGACACGGGCTTTTCGAGGATACTTTTTACAAGACCTAACCAACTGAAACTAAAGCTATCGCCTAAACACAACGAAAATGGAAACTGAAAACCGGAAGCCGGAAACTGAAAACCGGAAACTGATAACTGAAAAACGGACGACAGCAGGAGACAATTTCCACAGACCTCTTGTATATACACGCTATATAGATCCGCTTGTATCGTATATAGCAGTACGATATTCCACATGTTCTCATTCGCCAAATATCTCGTTGTATCTCTCTTTAGCGCAACGCTACTCAAAAATGTATATCAAAGTTGTAGTTGGGAATTAGGGAGGTGTTCAGCGATTATAGCCGAGTTGTAATTATTATTGCCGCATTATGCATGTAGCGACATATATATACATATAACTAATTGTTTAGATGGGATGCGAGCCGGGAGTCTTGATTTACAACGCAGGCATAACCCAGAGATAACCAAATCCGATTTCATTCCAATAGAACATATGTTTAGATAAGCTACAGCAAACCAAAAAACCAACTTGAAATATTCTTAAAATAATAAAAAATGCATTTTAGAAATATGCTAAACACTGCGGTTTCCTTATCTCCGCAGACCGAGCTAATTTTCTCAGGCCCTCTGCGGTTTTACTGGTGATAATGTAGTTCCGTATCTTCAGAATTTCGTATAAAAGGGGAAGCTATTTCTCTGGATAGTCACAGTTGTGAAGTGCCAGCGCTTCCAGTGACATTCGTTCTCCTAGTTTCCTTTTGGGTTTCAGCAGTAACACTCCAATTCTTCCATCAACAATGGCTGACAAGAAGAATCTCCTCCTGCTCTTCGACCATCCCACCGAGCCTGTGTTCATGGACAAGGGCAAGCAGGTGACGGTCTTCGATGTGCCGGACTCCTTCCTCACCGATCGCTATCGCCCGATCAGCAACGAGGTGCAGAGCCGCGTCGGCGAGAAGGTGGAGCAGCGCATCCCAGTGAGGGATATCTCCATTCCGGATCTCAGGATCCCCATGTCCCTGGGCCGCGATGAGTCGTTCTCGCTCTTCCTGCCGAAGCACCGCAGGATCGCCGGTCGCCTGATCGACATCTTCATGAACATGCGCTCCGTGGACGATCTCCAGAGTGTGGCTGTCTACGCCAGGGACCGCCTCAATCCGGTGCTCTTCAACTACGCCTTGTCGGTTGCCCTTCTCCATCGACCGGACACGCAGGGCTTGGATCTGCCCTCCTTCTCGCAGACCTTCCCCGATCGCTTCATCGACTCGCAGGTGATCCGCCAGATGCGGGAGGAGTCCTTTGTGGTGCAGCCCGGCTCCCGGATGCCCATCACCATTCCGCGGGACTACACCGCCTCCGACTTGGATCCCGAGCACAGGCTGTGGTACTTCCGCGAGGACTTGGGCGTCAACCTGCACCACTGGCACTGGCATCTGGTCTATCCCTTCGAGGCCACCGACCGCAGCATCGTGAACAAGGACCGACGAGGAGAGCTCTTCTACTACATGCACCAGCAGGTGATCGCCCGCTACAACGCCGAGCGGTTCAGCAACAACCTGGCCAGGGTGCTGCCCTTCAACAACCTCAGGGAGCCCATCGCCGAGGGCTACTTCCCCAAGATGGACTCCCTGGTGGCCAGCCGTGCCTGGCCGCCGCGCTTCGAGAACACCAAGTTGAACGATCTCAACCGGGAGGCCGACCAGCTGAACGTGGAGATCGGCGACCTGGAGCGCTGGCGCGATCGCATCTACGAGGCCATCCACCAGGGATTCGTCCTGGATGTGAGTATTGGATGGGTTTTTTTTCAATGTATATGTGGTATTATATGGTATTTTAATTGGCAGGAGCGTGGCAACCGAGTGCCTTTGGATGAAGCAACTGGTATCGATACTCTGGGCAACATGATCGAGTCCTCTATTCTGTCGCCCAACCGAACTCTGGTAAGATTACAAACAATATGTATAACTATTTATGCGGAAAAAAAAAAAATTAGATTTGAACAGAAAGATAAAAGAAAGAAAATTTTGTATTTTAAAATCCTTGTTTCAGTTATCTCCATATTTCTTATTTTGTATTCCTTTGCCAGGCAATTAAACATTTATTCCTTCTCTAATTGATTGAAAAGTTTTTAAGTTTAAAAAGATTGAACAGTATCACGATTATATTTTAATAATTTTTAGAGCTTTTTGATCAGTTCAACGTTGATGTAAATCTTAAAGGTACTATTTGAAGTGTTAGAATAGTTTGACAAACGATTAATCAGATAACCATTTTTATGAAGACAGTTTTCGAAACATATTAAGCCTGAGGAATACCAACAGATCATTCTTTACCTCATTTTGCTTATGTTCCTTGTTCAAAAACCTAATAATTTCCTCTCTTGCAGTACGGTGACCTGCACAACAACGGGCACACGTTCATCTCGTACGCCCACGACCCGACTGGCAAGCACCTCGAGTCCTTCGGAGTGATGGGCGATGTGTCCACCGCGATGCGCGACCCGGTGTTCTACAAGTGGCACTCGTACATCGACCGCATCTTCCAGGAGCACAAGTCCCGCCTGCCGGCCTACTCGGACACCCAGCTGAACTACTCGGGCATCTCGATCTCGGGCATCGAGGTGGCGGTCAACGGCAGTCAGCCCAACCAGCTGACCACCTTCTGGCAGCAGTCGGACGTGGACATGTCCCGCGGCTTCGACTTCCTGCCCCGCGGCAACGTCTTCGCCCGGTTCACCCATCTGCAGCACCTGCCCTTCACCTACACCATCAATGTGAACAACGACAGCGGAGCCCAGCGGTTCGGCTACGTGAGGATCTTCCTGGCCCCCAAGAACGACGAGCGCGGCCAGCCCATGTTGATGCGGGAGCAGCGCCTCATGATGATCGAGCTGGACAAGTTCGTGGCGGCCCTGAACCCGGGACCCAACACCATTCGTCGCCGATCCACGGAGTCCAGCGTCACCATTCCCTTCGAGCGAACCTACCGCAATCTGGATGCCAATCGTCCGGCTGCTGGATCTGCGGAGGAGCTGGAGTTCAACTTCTGCGGCTGCGGCTGGCCCAACAACATGCTGATCCCCAAGGGTCTGCCCGAGGGTCTGCCCTGCCAGCTGTTCATCATGGTTTCTAACTACGAGAATGATAGGGTGGGTATTACAAACAATAGATAACCATTACTCCTTCTTAATTTAAAATGATTTCTTTCTCCCAGGTTGACCAGCAATTGGTGGGTCTGTGCAGCGATGCTGCATCCTATTGCGGAGTCCGCGATCGCCTCTATCCCGATCGCCAGTCCATGGGCTATCCCTTCGACAGGTTGCCACGCAGCGGAGTCGACCGCCTGGTGAACTTCCTCACGCCGAACATGAGCATCGTGGACGTGACCATTCGCCACGACAACCGCACCGTTCAGCGCCAGAACTAGGAATGATGATCCGCTCCTGACCAGATGATGACCACCTGATCCCAACGATCCCAACGCCCTGACCCGATTCGATGGCCTCGCCCCTTCTAGATACACAACTCTTAGCAATCTACTGCATCTTTATTGAGCCGCTTAATAAACAAGACATCATGGCATTCCACGCAGCCACTTTTGTGCTCAATTATTGGGGGTCGGCCTCCGACGAGAATCGACGGGAATCTCTCGCCGATTATCAGCGCTTATCAGTCGCCTCTGGGAGGCTTTAAATGCCCGCTCCTCGGCGGAGGAGCTCAGTTCGAGAAGATCCGGTGTCGAGTGCGAAAGTGAAACCGCTTCCCGAGGAGATGGGCCCCCTTCTACTGCTGCTGCTGATAGCGGGCACTGCCGTAAGCAATATTAAGATTGAATAATCTATGGGATCCCACCAAAAATAATAGATTCAGTACATTCGAACTCACCTAATTGCGTAAAGAATTGAATTTCGTTGTGTGAAAAAGTGGGTAAAGAAGTCATAAGTCTTAGTTTTCTTACTGATTTTGTAGATGCCACCAGTTAATAACAATAAAAATTAAAAATGTGAAAAATAATGTATAACAATTACAAACGGCAGAGCAACAAAGTTCAGATTATTTAGTTTTAAAGGAGCTTAAACATGACTTCGAATTTACCTTATCAACGGTCTTGAAAATGATGGGGATTTGCACAAAGTATGTCATTCTAGTCTTCTATTAATTAATTTATGCACATTTTTTTAATAACGAATTTGCTATCAAAGGTTAAGTTCCTTTTTCCGAATTGTAGTTCTAAAATAAAACAAGCTAAATTTGAAAACAAAAAAGTAATAATAATATGACAAGAACAACTCGAAACCATTTTGGTGAATTTAATCAAATATGACTGCTAATTTAAAAGTACCTTATCAATCATTCTTAGTTTCTAGTGATTTATTTGCCCACACTTTTTTTTGATAACGATTCGACGAAGCGTGGACCTTCTATTATTGGTTTAATGGCTTTTCCCAAATTGTAGTGGTTGAATATAAATAAAAAACAAATTTTGCAAACAGAAGTAGTATTATAAATAGGTCAAGAAAATATGAAACCACATTGGTTTCCTTATCAACCAACGGCCTTAAACATCATATTGAATAAAAGATCTTCTAACTTTTGAAAGACTTATTTGCACACACTGTTTTTGATAACGATCCGACGAAGCGTGGACCTTCCTTAATTGGTTTAATGGCTTTTCCCGAATTGTAGTGCGCAAATGCAGCTGCCAACGCTGACCTGGAGGCCAGGACGTTTGCGAATCAGTCGAGTGAGCGGTACTACAGGTTCTACAACCAGATTGCCGCCGAAACCTACTCGGCCAACAACGAGGAGGACTTCGATGCGCTCTTCTCCAAGCTGAACAACGTGAAGCGCATTGCCGAGGAGCTGGTGAGCATCTCCCGCCAGGCAGCTGGATTCGATCTGGACAGGATTCGGGATCCGAAGACCAAACACGCCCTGCAGGAACTTCGCACTGCGGGAGATTTGTTCGTTTTAGGAGATGACTACTTTTCCGCGGTGCAGATGAACCTGGCCGCCCTGCAAACGCTCTCCACGGATAAGGACATTGAACCGTATTTAGGAGGAGCTAATATGCCCAACGAGGACGACAGTCCCCTGGCCTACTTCCCGGACATCCAGAAGATCGTGCAGAGCAGCCGGGATGCCGACGAACTGAAGTACTACTGGGAGGCTTGGAGGGAAAAGAACCAGCTGTGGGCCTCCCTCAACTTCTACACGATTGTGCAGTCGTACCAGCGGGCGGCCAAGATCCTGGAGGTGCCGGTGCACAAGCTGTGGTACCGCTACGACAGCCAGGAGATGCTCCAGCAAATGGAGCAGGCGATGGTGGAGCTGCGACCCGCCTACCAGCAACTCCACGCCTTTGTTCGCCAGGAGCTGCACCAGAAGTACGGTGGCGAGGTGGTCTCCTTGGACGGTCCCATTCCGGATCACCTGTTCCAGCAGGTCCTGGAGCAGGCTTGGGCTGGTGGCAGCATCCTGGAGCAGTACTACCCGCGTGCCCAGTTGCCCGAGTTCGATGAGTTCGTGAAGCACTTGAGTGCCAAGGCCATGGTGAACGAATCGGAGAGATTCTACACCTCGCTGGGATTCGAGCCTCTCTCTGAGGAGTTCCACAAGAACCAGCTGAAGGAGCCCAACCAGGACAGTCCCAATGACGACTGCAGGCCCTCCATCTTCGACCTGACACCCCATGTGTACCTCATGTACTGCGAGAAGGTAAGCTTCCGTAAGCTGATGCAGTATCACAGCCACATGGCCAGGGTCTACTACGCCCGGCAGAAGAGCCACCTGCCCTCCTACTTCTTCAAGGCCTACAACCTGGAGTTCGCCGTGGGAGAGGCGGTGGTCCTCTCCGCCTCCTCACCCGCCCACCTCACTGGACGCCGCCTGGCCAAGGAAGCCCTCGGCGAAACGGCCCTCATGAGCCGCCTATTCCGAATGGTAAGTAGTCTGTTTTTAAGAAAAATAACCATTGCATATAACCATTACAAAACTTACGGATAAACAAATCACAACTTAGCAACTTACAATATTTAAAGTTTAATATAATTATGATATTCGGCGAAATAAATATTTTTATTAACACATTCTTCGAAACATTTAGAAAAATTAGCAAAAACCAACATATTGGATTTTGCCCAAAGGTTGTAATGCTGTTCTTTCGGATTCATCTTCGGAAAATTTAAATAGAATATAAATTTCGTTCTATACTTTACCATTATTTAATTTTAATAAAATATAGTGTTTGGGTTCTTTTTTTCTACGTTTTCACAAATTTTTTTTTTATTTATTTAAGATATATCTCCTAATTATTATTTTTTTCAGGCAATCCACACGATCCTTACCATCCCACTGTACTACGTGCACACCAAGGTGATGCATGACCTTCTGAACGATACTGTGGATATGGATACAGTGAACAAGCACTACTGGCGACTGATGGAGCAGCATGCAGGAATCGAACCGCCTTCAGATCGATCTGAGGGAGCCATTGATTTTCCCTACAAGTTCTACGTCAACATTGACCAGAGTTTCCAGACTCAGTGAGTTTAATGTTCAGAACAAGCTTTTATAAAAGAGTTTACAAATATTGCAAATATTATATTCTAGGAAATTTATTTCCGAAATTCTGGGCTACCAGTTCTACCGCGAGTTCTGCAAGAAGAGTTTCAACAGAGGACCACTGCACAACTGCGATTTCTTTGGAAGTATGGCAGTGGGCAACAGTTTAAAGTGAGTTGCTCAAATTCTCCCCAAGACCTAATTACTTAAAAATTTAATTTAGGTCCATGATGTCCTTGGGTTCGACCAAACCCTGGAAAGAAGTCGTTTCCAGAATTCTGCCCAATAACACTGGACTTAGTAGCTTGGCTTTGCTGGAATACTATCAACCTGTTTTGGGTTGGCTAAACAAATATAATAAGGATGCTAATTCCAAAATTGGATGGACTGCCACAAAGAAAAGTGAGTTTAACTACCACAATATATTTATAATTTACTAATTGCGTTTATTATTGCAGAAATTGTTTAAGACTTCATAGTGTAGCTTTCAAAGAGCCCAATTCTGTTTGTTTACAAATATAAATAAAGTTATTTCTCTACTCTGAGAAACTTTTCCATTTTCAAATGACGTTTTTATCTTTCAAATTTTGATTTGAACTTGTAACCGCTTTATAACAGGCACTAAGCAACACTGATGGGAACCGGGTATATGACTGAAACGGTTCACTCTAACTAGTTATTTCACTCGCACCTACTTGCACATAGCTGAAGATGTTAAATTGACATACAGTGTGTGCTAGAGCGAGATGGGATTAGTACTTTTTGGGCGCGAATAAAAATACGATTTAAAATTCAAACACAAGTACTTCGAATTAAGTAATTCAGAACAAAGGTTAAGACATTTTAAGCTAAATTTTAACGCATAGTTTTAACACAAAATTAAAAATAAATATTACTACGAGGTTTCCTAAAAATAACTGTGTTTCGGTAAATGACAATAAATTTTCTTTAATGATTTGTTGTTAAAGAGGTCTTCCCCAAACTATGTAAGTTAAGTTTTGCTTAGAGTTTAAGTGTCCGAAAACAGAATTAGATGGATATAGCTAAATCGGAAGCATAATAATCGAGTGTAGATAAATACAGTTATATTCAATAACAAATTCCTCTTTACATATTCGACATATTTTATTGTTAACTAGATGTCTTGAATGTAGGCTTAAGGATAAGAAGGTATGCTGAAGCTGTGTGCTGTTGACCTCGGTGCTCTGAAACTGACCGGTTTCCGACAAACCAAATCTCACCCTATTGCAAGGTGCAGCAGCTTATTATAAAGCCACGGCTGACAGCGGTACGCCTCTAGAAACTCGGTGAGTGTCACTTGAGTGAAAATGCTATGGTAGCGTGTGTTTGCCAGTGACCTATAAACCTTCCTTTGGAGGTGCTCTATCACACACAAAAAAATACCGCATTAAAATCGGTTAGTGCGTTCTGAAGTTATAGCTTTATAGCGGAAGGAAAACCTGACTTTTAGAAAACGTTTTGTATGGGAAAAAATAGAAATATCTGTTTTTAGGGCCCTCCCGGAAATTATTCGATTTTTTCTCGCCTTTTAAACCTTCCCTAGACCTCCACGAACATTTCAAGACTAGGATAAGATAAATCCGTTCAGCTGTTCTCGAGTTTTAGAGAGACTAACGAACAGCAACTCATTTTCATATAATGTTTTTCTTGCTAAATGAATCTACTCTTACACAATATATTCCTAAGATTGTTAAAGAATTTCCCAACTGTCCATCAGTCAGCCGGAAAATCGGTTCCGGCTGTGGGCAGGTTGACTTTTCCTTTTAGTTTCCACCGTGTCTGACCACAAATAGCCGGTGACGACTGCGTTGCAACCTCCAAGAGTCGAAGAGCCCTCGAAATGTGGCTTTGGCTGCGTTAAAGTGTCGCAATCCGATGTCGAGAGTCTGTCCTCCGGTTTGAAGTCCATCCAAGCGCACCGCAGCTCGTTGTGCGTTCGCCGCTTGATTGCATCCACCAGCCACATCCACATCCACATCCACATCGAAGACCATGTCCACGTCCACATCCGACCGAGACACTCTTGCGGTGGTTGTCACCAGACATGATGACGATCTGCCTGTTGCCCACGTCACAGATACACTCACCCTACACTCTGTTGGTTATAGTGATGGAATATGTAACTTGGTTTTGTTTAACAATATATAATAAAAAACATTAAAAATTTTCGTTATTAAAAATGAAAACAACTTATCGTATTTACAAGGAATCAAAGAAATTAACATTTAATAACCTAGGAACTCTTTTTTTTGGGCGGTATACAAATTTTATTAGTAAAATAGTATAAACTAATTTAGTAAATTATTAATCTACTTAAAAATTTTTGAGAATTTTCAATTTTGTTTGATATAGTATTAACAAGTTAGGTTATAGTTGATTTTGTTAAAATATCACAATTTTAATTTATTAATCAATGTTTAATAAACATGGTCTTATTTCTGTTATTAGTTTATGTACTATACAATGTAATTATTCAGATTAAACATTAGCAAACAATTTTAGCCTACTTATTACTTTACATAATTTTGTTTTTATAGGCCTAACTTAACACATGGGGTACTTTAAAGGGTTTCTTCGTTTTAAGTGGTATTAGGGTAACACCAATTCGGTTGCAGACTGAAGTGCCGGACTTGGCGACTTGCAGCTGCCACGCTTCACTTGCTCGGCGACTGGCGAAAGGTCAGCGGTTCTGCCTGCGTCCGTTCGCTGTTCGGTCATTAGCCAAGACAAAGTCCAAGCCCGTCAAATTGTGGAGCAGTTGCGGGCGGCAAGGTCGGTGGAATGCCATTCCCCCTCCCCCTGGGAACTCCTCCCTGGACAAATGGACAACCCGTCAGCGGGCGTTCCCCATTTAGCTGGACGACTGCTTTTCCCCAACTGGATTTCCTTTTCGCTTTTCAGCGCGGGGGCGTTCGCGGCAAATGGGCGAGTGCTCTGCGTGCCGCCTTCTTCGTGGTTATGTGGCAGCTGCAGTTGCAGTTGAAGTTGCAGTTGCAGTTGAAGTTGGCGATCTGCAACTCTGCCTGCTGCTAATTGCGCCAAATTGCGGTGGCCGCGGAATGAATGGCCGTGAAATTGAATCATTTCCAGCTGCAGCAGAAGCAGGCACTCTACACTCCACACTGCACACTCGACTCGAATCCAACTTTGACATGGCCCGCCGTCTGTCCATCCGGACTTCGGTCCGTCCCGAAATGGAGTTGAGTGAAAGGCACCCACGCCGTCATCCAGGTATTTCTCCTGCCTTTATGCAAGCTTTTAACCGAATCAAAAAGAACGAACATTCCAAACTCTATATGCTCTGCAAAAAAATATTTAACTGTGTGCAGCATAATTAGTATAATTTGTACAATATTACATGACTTGCAATCGTTTACTATTTCGGAATGACCAACTACAATCACAGAAGTCTTTGATATGCAAATAAACTAAACTTGCTTAACTGAAAATACCTTTAATAAAGGTAATTAAACTGCCGTAATTGAAAGTATTATCGAAGTTCGTGCACGAAATTATTAAGAAATAGGATAAAAATGTAATAACACATTTTTGGTCGAAAAAAGTTTTTCATTTTCATTTCACAGTTCATTTCGGTGAGGTAAAAATACAAACTTCAATATTTATGACCAAAGTCAAACGAAACTACATTTGTAAAAGAAATTTATAATGATTCCTCGCCTTAAAAAATGTAAGCTCATTTAATTACAGCATCTTGCCATTTTGCGTTGCAAATTACTCGCCGAAATTGGCACAGCCCCTCTGGGAGAGTATAAAGACTTAAGTGTCCAAATTATGCATAGATATACGGGTATGGGAATGCTGTGTGGTTGGAGAAAAGATTCGACTTGACTCGACTCGACTCGACTCGAACTCGAAACGGAAACCGCAAAGGGAAAACAAGTTAAATGAAATTTGCATGTCGATGTCAGACAATTTGGTGAACTTTTTTAAATTGCCCATCAGCAGATGCATTCGCATCCACATTAACCCAGAAAGTAAATCCCCATATATGAGCACTCGTTAACAAGTTGGGAACATGTGTGGGGGTACGAGAGTGTTATATGCGAATTTTGTTTACATACTCATCAGGCACGTTGGCGGCAAATATTTGAACAAACGAACGAGTGAGCAAACACAGGCGAATTTCGGCTTAAGTCCAGCACAATGGGGCGGAATCGGAGGTGAATAGTTTAGGGGGATTGGGAATAGGAGAGCAGGGAATAAGACCCCAAATGGCTTTGTTACGTGAGACCATTGTCAAGTTCACATTTGCAAAAGACAAAACAATAGAGAGCTTAAGTGAGTTGATGAAAAGATTTGGAGAAATCGCTCGGGTCAAGGAAGGTTTGGGTTTCAACTTAATTTACAAATATAACAATATAACTAATATGTTAACTAAAAGTTTGAGCTTAGAAATTTAGTTATTATAAACTTACAATTTACATTAAAAAATCAATATTTAAGAGAGTGCTTTCTGTATGTATATAAATATTAAGTATTTGTGTTTATTGTTTCTTTTAGCCAAATGACCTTCGAAAACTTTAACTTTCCCATAAAAAAACAACAGATTAAAACTACTTTTTGTGCTTAATAGTTGATTTAGGCAGTCATAAATGCTAATAAAAAACATATTTTAAAATTGCCATTTACGTCTCAAAAGAAATTTCTACAAAAATGGATTAATGTTTTTAAGCCAAAATTGTCCAAAAACTCGTTAACTTAGTCTGCTATAAGGCTTTGCTCATCGGTTACTTGTGTCCTGCTGCATGGTAATTATAATTCGGCTCCAACTTTCATAACGATTGCGGCGAACGATGAGTTGAAATAGCAGGCTGTTGCAGAAAGATCAGCTCGGTAGAAACTGCAGATCATCGTAAACGTCACGCGCTCGCGCAAAAATTATGATTATTTGACGAAATCCCATGCTGGGTCGCCATTGGGATACCGCTGCCGCAGCGTGGCGCCCCAAAAAGATGGAAAACGAAGGAAAGAAAAGGGGGAAAACAGAAAATCATAAAAACAGAAGAAGCAATCAGCCATAACACAGCGAGCGAACATCCATCCATCTATCCATCCATACCATATATCCATCCATCTACCCAAGAGCTGACCCCAAGCAATTAAGAAATTATGTATATTATGACGCGCGCTGTGATGATGGCAGCGCAGTCGAATAAAAAGCAATAAAATGTTACAGCAACAAATGCGAATGTCGGCTGAGCATTATGTATACGCACCGCTGGACGGGGGGCCCTGCAGGCGGTTCGCTTTGCCCTTTTCACCGCCTTAACCTTTCTTCGGTGCGACTACAATACTAAATACTAATACCAATACCAAAACCAAAACCAAAATGATATGGCGCGCCATAATTATCATTTGTTGCATCTCTTTTTTTAGGGTTGGGGGATCATTATCCGCGCCGCGCGCCGAATATTGTTCAGAATGTACGAGTATTTATCATGGAAATGAGGGAGCTGCGCTTCCTGCAAAAACAAAAGACTGAAGACACGAACTCGATGCCGGGGTCGTTTCGGCCGGGTTTTCTCTTACGTAAGCGCGTGCTCGCCTTAAATTAAAGTCCACAATCACGCAGCGACGACAGGGGTCAAAAAGAAAGAGAAAGAGTGAAAGAGAGATCAAGAGAAGGAGGGAGAAAGAAAGAGAGAGTGCGATGGAAGGCCTGCTGTGTAGGTGGAGAAATTATGTTGACATCATCGCCAAAAAATTGCCAAGAAGCGAGAGGCGATCAGGCAGCGGGTGCCTCTTGAAAAGCCGAAGAAAAAAATTAATTTTACTTTCATTTTCGATGAGGCGAGCGCTGGCCTCTCTTACTTTTTAATGAATATTTTTTTTTATTTTTTTGGCCAACATCTCCGCTGCTATTTTGGTGTTTCGTCTTTTGGCTTGTGCCACTTCAACGAGCTGATTGCACTTTGATGGCACGCAGATGGATGGGTTCCGTTTGGCCTCCGGCCGGATTAATTTTCCAATTGCAACCTGCAACTGGAGTTGGCCGTTAAGTGGAGGCATTAGCGGGCTAACTGATCGATTGATCGATCGAAGTGAGTGGCAGTTGCAATAAGGAAACCCCTGTTTATGAAAAGCTCGTCGAATGAAAGTCACCAGCGCTTGCCGCTTTGAATTGTATTTTAATAGGCCAAAAGTCAATTTCCTGGCCCGCTGCCAAAAACGGTTGTTCGCTCCACGATTGCCGTAAACGGTGCAATCTTATTGCCAATTTTGGCTGCGCCTTATGAAATGTCGCGCACTGTCAGCGGCAATGGGCCAATTTTCTAGGTCGCGTATGTGGATAAATGCAGGCTTACGAAACATCGAATCTCTCCCACGCACTAATGTGCAAATTAAACGCATTTCCAAATGGCTTTGCATACATCATCTGCCGGGCAATTACATTTACCCAACATAATTTCTTGCACTTAACTTTTATGGGCCTTTTAGCCTGCTCAGCCAGTATGGAGAGTGTGGAAGGGGATTTGGTTGTGGATGTGGATGTGGTTGTGGATGGTCCCGCATTCGTCACGAGGTATTTCTTGTCATATTTCAAAAGGAAAATACAGCGAAACACCCTCGGTTACGCATGCTCCCCATCGAAGTCTGCGTGTTGGTTGTATAAGCCTCGCTCTTCCCGCATATGACACAAAAATGTGAAAAAGCTCGGCCGAGACAATTGTGTAATTAGCGAAAAGAAAGAAACCAGAAAGCCAGAAAGAAAAAAAGAAGTCGGGAAGCGGAGAGCCACCAGGTGGCAGACAAAAAGATCTAAGCGCCTATTCATAACATGGCACATTTTGAACTCTGCGATCTCGTTCAATTGTCTCCAGATTCGGTATTCGGTAATCCCAATCGAGGAAAGCCGCAGATGTCGATCTTCTTCTGCTTCCTCCACAATTTTTTGTAGCCAGCTACAGCTAAAATTGATTTATGGCATTTAGGCGCTTAAAAATCTGACTGCTCTTCAGAAAGAGGTGTTATTCAACTGGGGGATTTGTTGAAAGCATATTGTGCCGTTGGTAATACCTTTTGTTTAACAGTCTTAAAAGATTAAAGTATACATTTTATTTATTTAGACTTCCCGTTTTTTATATGTTATATATTTTGTATGGTTTATCACTTGATGGTATTAGGGAGCGTTTGGTGGATATCAATTTACTGGTATTTCAATCTCTCAACTTTGACTTTCCCAAAAAAAGGGCATAAATAATAGCACAATTTTTCGGGGTTAGAATATAAGTAAGTTTATAAAGATTAATGGTTGTGTCCCTAGTTTTTATGGTAAAGAGTATCCCACATTCGATAATTTCTATGTTGAATTAATTTCCTTTCTGGCTTTTTACACCGCAGCCCACTAATTGCCGCGAATTTCGCGATCAAGTTTGGCTCGTGGCACAGACCCTACAACCATTGACTTTATGGCTGCCTGACACTGGGGTTCACACACGAGTGTGTGTATATAAGATTGACGGATCGGATCTGTTTTCGACAGATCGAGACGGGCATGGAAAGTTTTTAGCATCCTAGCCACGCGTCCCTGGTCTTCTCCCTCTTAGCTGCATTCAATTCGATTCGGTTGCTCGGCGGTTCTTATATTTATTATTTGTCTCAACTGAACCGCCATCTGCTAATTGGCTAACTAAATATTGGCAATTTATCACGCCCTGCTAATCGAATTAGAAGGTGCTACTGATAATCGTTAGCAACGATCGAGTTCTAGTGCTAAATTCGCATAAACAAAAGACAAATTAGATCAGCCAGGGCTCAATTGTTCTTGGGAACGGGATGATATGGTATCAGTTTGGAGGTGCTAAACTTGATCACGTGGTTTGGGAAAACCAAAAAACAAACGAAAAAAAAAAAACTAGTATATAAAAAGAATTTAATTTGGTTATTTATGCCAATTTTCTTTACTTTACTAAGCCTTTTTTAAATGCTTTTGATTAAATTAGTCCCTTTAAAAAATATTCCTGCAAATAAATTGATTAATCAAAGTACATACTAAGTACTTAGTTGTCAATGAAAAATATTGATTGGACAAAGCTTTTATACCCGTACATTTACCATTTCGTAATGCAAAATGTTTTGATCATCTTTAAATCATATTTGTATTTCCTATTTTAAGAAAAAAAGTAATGTCTTGCCTAATTAGTTATGTAAATTGGTAAGCCCGTTTAAGTTGATCTTTAACCAACAAAACTCCGCGTGGATTGATTTAACAGTTTTAAAGCTCGAGTGGCTCGATGGCAATCAAATGACTTTGTTACCCGTGCAACCGTTGGCTGCAGTAAAAATTTGTTTTCCGCACAACAGCTCTTTCAATTTGACATTAACGACGTTCGACGATTGGGAGTTGAAGGAAGAGCCGCAGATTAGTGGCCGTATCTCAGTTAATGTCTCAGGAAGAGGTACTGTGTGCCTCTGTGCATCTGTGGCACTGGTGACGTAGTCGGGCACCGCTGGGCTGCGTCCATTATATCACCTCTGGGTGAAAGTGATGATGGCATACGGCGAGATGTGGATACCCGTTTGCGGATATTTTCCTGTATGTGGCACACAGGGTGTGCTCGCACCTCGCACCTCGCGGGTACGCCCCGTCGACACCCTGTTGGGGCAAATGTATGCTAATGCCGCCGCCTTGCATTTTGCATCTTGCCTGCAAATATTTCTTTTCAATTATCGATTTTCGTTTGCCTTTTTCTCCAGAGGTGTGTGGAAAAGCGCTCCGACTTCCTCGTTGCCGTCGCCGTTGCCTGTTTTCTGTTTTCTGTTGTTTTTTTTTGCGATGCCTCAGTTGCCGCTGATTTTTGCCAGGCACTGTGGGTAGAGAAATCGCAACGGCAAATTCCAAGCGCCAAACAGCAAACTCCGAACCAAATGCCTGTCATCGATTAATGAATATTCATAATTGCGGACAGGCCAGAAATTCGAGAGCAGCAGCTGCCCCTTGGAAATTGTGCCACACGAAATTAAGAGCAACTGCTACTCGAATTTGCGGTTGCCTTTTTTCTCGCCACAAGCAGCAGCCGCAACTGCGGAGGTGACGGAGTGTATGCAAATATTTGCCCTGGCCGCAAAAAATTAAAGCGCGAATGGAAAAGGCAAGCCGGCAAACACTTTCCAACTGTCGCAAGCATCCGCCAGCCACCAGCTGCCGTTGGATTTGGAGTTCAAGCTATAGCTGAAGCTAAAGCTGAAGTTGAGGCGTTCACGCGGGGCAGCAGCACCCGCACCAATCCAAAAACAAATCCAAGTCCCAATCCCAGGCCCCAACTTCAGCCCAATCCCAATCCCAATGCCATTGCCGATGCCGATGCCGATGCCTCGCAGCAAATTCACACAGCAAACTTTATTGGCATTTGTAATATTTCACATTTGCTATTTCATTGCAAAGCTACAAATATTTATTTCAAAATTAATTGTTATTAAATGGTATAAAATATAAAATTATTTAGTTTTGTTTAGTTTTAAATTTATATTTTCACTTTAAGTACTCACATGGCTTTAAAATACTTCCTAAACATTTTTATTAACGCTTGGAATCTGCCATTAAAAAACATATTATTATACATTAAATGTGTATCTGAAGTAACACATTTAATTTAAATCCCCAAGATTGTTCAACCTTTTTGAAAACATGAAAGAAAACAGACTTAGATATACATATATTAAAATGCATTGATATGCATTTCCATTGAGCTCTTGAGTACTTCCTTTCATAAAATTATTTTTTTTTTTTACACATCGTAGTAAATTTTTAATGATCGAATTTACGTTTATTGATTTTGATGTTGTACTGCGCAATCTTATTTTTTTCTGTGCTTCAGACTCATGAAGCTAAAAGCAACTGCAGATACAGATGAAGAAATGCTGCCGCTGCTCCTTTCACTTTCAATTCGTGTGCGAATCGAGAGCAAAACGGACTTTTAGCTTCGCCAAATAGCAAGGGGCAGCCATCAAAAGTAAATAGAAGAAATCCACATAGTAAAAAGCTGATGCCGGATGAATCATCCGAAAGCAACAGCGGATGTTGTGTTGACCGCCTCGCGGTTTTCCAAAGGCCATTCCGCCACCATGGGCGACACAGAAGTCATCAAATGCCATCCGCCGATGTTTTTCGGTGCCGGGTAAAACCCGTACCACCCCGTTTTAAGATCAAGGCTTCCCATTTCTAGCCTTGACGTTGAATTGTTAAGTATTCACTGTAAGACTTGAACGTTCGAGAGGTCCAAACAGATAACAGATGAGCCATTGTGGATAGCGATACGCTCGGGTCTTAAATAAGTTGTCACAAGTTTGCTATTGAACTCAGGTCGGGTAATTGTGGGCAGCTGGAGAAGGTCTGGGTTATTGGAATTGGATTAGCAGTAAAGATTCATTAATAGTTAGGAATAGCTTATACACTCATTCAGTTTCTCTGGTTTACCAGATTACCTACGCAATTTAATATATTTTTACTCAATAAAATTGAACATATGAGTTTTAACATAAGAGTTTCATTTCCTTTTCCTTTTTACATTTCAGCGATATTTCTACTATTCTAACCCAATCTTTCCAGTAAACCAAGGCCTTCGCCTACCCCCTTGCGTTACGGTTAACCCCAAATTTGATCTGCTCTTTATTGGAAGTAAGTCGGTGTCAGTTGGACAAGGCGCACACGCTGCTTTATGTACATTTCAATCAAATCAACTGCAATTAGCTGTCACAGCCGAGTCACAGCCTGTCGCAGTCTGTCAAAAGGCATTAAATGTTGCGACGCTTTCGTGAATTGCGGGTTCTGTTTTTCTGTTTTCAGTTTTCTGTTTTCTGGTTATCTGGCCAAAGGCATTGGGAAAATATGAACTGAAAATGTTTAATTGGCGGCTGTCATGTTTGGCCGGCAACAAAAACTGAAATAAAACGATGGTGCTTACTATTGGCCATGGCGGCCAATGATGCTTTACGACTTCATATCATAATTGCAGCTTACGAAAAGGTGACTAGGGGAGAGTCGATGGCTGGCAGACGAGGGTATGATTACACCGAAAGAAATGATAGTTAATCAGGGTCAATTGTATCATTTGTGTAAATCGATAGAAATCAAAGTTCCTTGCAATTTAAAATCGCATTTAAAATAGCTCCAAAAAGAAAGAGCTGATGAAAGAAATTGAAAAGAAGTTGACAATAAAAAGTGCTTGAAAATATATTACTTTGTGTAATGTGTTATTACAAAAGAGGATATAGAAATGTATTACACATTTATTAAACAATCTATCTTTCAAAAATATTTTAATTTTGTGCATTGTATTTAACCCAAGAGGCACTCGGTATATAAAAAGTATTATCCAAAAAACGATAAGTCCAATTGAGTAGTAGAGAGTTAAAACTAACTCATTGCATTTTAACTTTATGAGTTACAAACTGAAACGCAGCTTTTAATATTTTGTTTTTGTTTTTTTTTTTAATATTATGTACTCTATTGCAAAGTTTAAATATGTTCGAACAGTCTTCATAGATTTAAGGTCACCTAATATTAATTTTCATAACTTTAGTTTCGGTGTACGTTCGTCTGCCGGCATTAAGCAATAATTTGTATTATTTGTACAATGCGGTGGCTGTTACAGTGCTCCAGCTCCCCCCTCCCCCCTCCCCTTTCCTCTCTCCCCGCTCCCCGCTCGATTGGCCCCCGCTCGCCCAACCCCTTCGTATATATCTTTTACGCTTGTCTGTGCATTTATTGTTGCCTAATCGACGCAGGGTGAGGGGAGAGGGGAAGGGGGAGCGGCGGCGGGATGGCGGACAGCTGATTTTCCGAGTACCGCTTTGGCGCTGCTTCGTAGGAAGAGCAGCGGCGTCGCTGCGACTGCGCAGCCGGTCGAAAAGCTCGCGCTCAGCTTCGCTCAGCTTTTGCGCCTGCGCAGACCGTTCAGACTTCTTTGAGACTCCGCTCAAGAAGGTCGTGTTCGCGCTTCGCTTAACTTCACTTCGCCTCGCCAAAAAATAGTTCGTGGAACCTCGGCTCGCGTTGAACACTATACTACTATAGTATATAGTCTCGTGATCGCGATCGCTGTAAGTGCCACTGTGTGAGTGCAGGATTAAGATAAAGATAAAGCCCAGGACTCGAGGCGAAATATGGCCAGAAACTGCAATTAAAGTGGCACCCAATGATAGCTTGAAATTCGAAAGAGAGAGAGAAGCAGTGAGTGAGTGCTACGGATTGGATTTGGCTGCAGTCGCCTGCAATTTGAGGCAACCCCCCGCCAAGCCCCCCGGCACCTCCTCCCCCTCTCGCCCAACAATCTCCGGCTGACAGTGAAAGTGATTTGATTTTGCAATTGGAGTCGCAATCGCCGCTGTTGTTGCGAGCGACTTTGAACAATATTTCAGCTTGTTTGCTGATCCGATCAGCCGCCAGCAGCAAAAAGCAAAATAAAGGCATTTCTGTTTTTATTATTACTCTCGCTCCGGCCAAACCAAACCAAACGAAACAAAACACGGCAAAACAATAAAGAAAAGTGCAAAGAAAACAGCCACATAAATTGCAAGCAATTTGTAATCGGGACCCTAATACAATTTCTTTCTCTCGTTTCGTCCAGTACTGCCACTGTGCCCCTAAATCAACACACAAAATTGGATTAATTCTCGGGAGACTAACTCCAAAAAGCGCCCAAGGTAAGATAACTAAATTAGGTAGTTAACTCGGTTTAATTCGGTATGTAAATGAGTCTTAATCGATTCCTTACTCTGCCGGCGATTAAATCATTTGAACGTTGCAACATTCGCACGGCTCACGAACCGCAAAAAAGAAACTCCTCAGTTATTGTGCAAAAATAAAGCGTCATTATCTAATAAATCTTACCATATATATGTGCCCACTCTGCGAAATGCATAAAACGCAAACCTCATGGCGTGGTCGTGGTCTCTTGCAAAATGTGGAAAGTATTTACACTCAAGTGCTTGCAAAATGCCTGGACACATAATCCACCGCAGCCGATCCATCAGGGTGTCCCGTTAGGGGAGTGGTTGTGGTTTGGGTATAACACCTGCGATTGGTATATATATCACTTGCTCGGGTTTGGTAGAATCCGGCGGACCACTGCCATTAATTGCCGTTCGTGCAGACACATCTTAAATGGGGCACAGCTGGATTCCAAAAACCAGAAATTATATTTGAGTTATTAAAAGTCAGTTAGCACCAACGCTTTCGCAAATATTTTTTACCATCGTCAAGATGAATATGGGTAAACAAATGACAAATAAACATTAGTCTCTAGTTAATTCCATTTAAAAATATTTTTAATAAATAAATTCTCTCCTTATTTTATAATCAGTCGAATAGAAGTCAAATAGAAAATGTTTGAAAATTAAGGATTTTAAAGGTGAATTCTCACCATCTTCAATCTTCACTTAACTCAGTAGTGGCTTTAAATATAAGTTGTTATAAATTATACAACCAATTAGCCAGTGAACTTCAAAAGCCATCAGCTGGTGACCCAATAGTATGTCAAAGCAATAAAACAATGCCAAAATTCGGTCGATTATTCAATGTGTTTCCACATTAACAGCTTGATAATTATTATATAACTGGCACAGACTCGGAATAATAAATAGGTTGGCCCGAAAGGGCTGAAACAAAAAACCATGTCAAGTCGCCAATAAAACAAATAAGAGCCAGCGACGAAATGCAAAAAGGAAAGAAAAGAAAAGAAACAACAAACCGGAAAACATAAATACTGAGCCACACACAAAAGTGCGTAAAAGAAGGGCAGTCGAAATGTGAAATGAGTCAAAGCCAAAAGCCACAAAGTGGCAAGTGGGAAGTGGGAAAGAGAGGCGCATCGCGGCGGCGTCTTAGCCTCAATTTGGTTAACTGCAGCTTGAGCCACAAATTATTTGGCAACGTTTTTATGGCTCCGTCGATGTCTTGTGTCGACTACACAATATACTTTCGTGCGAGTAGCTGTGTGTATAAGTATGACATGAACTTCATTATCGGCAAGACGCCGACGCCGTCTTTTTATTTTGTTTTTTTTTTTTTTCTTTTCGGTTTTTGGTAACATCTCTTTACTTTTTTTCCGTTTTCCTGAAGTGGTTTTATTTTATTTTGCTTTTTCAATTTAGGGCTGGCTTATTGCATAAGCGGAGAAACTCGTATTGCTCGCCCTGCTCTCTGGAGCATGCTATATATACGATATATACGAGTATACCTTTAGGTGCCATATTTATATACACATATGTATATACTTTACTGGTTGCGGCTGAGAACTTTCTTTCCAGCAGCCCCGACACAAATTACTTAATTTTAGGAGCTGCTGCTACTGCAGCTGTTGTGTGTTGTGGCCTTAAATCCGGTTCGGGATTTGGGACCCTTTTTCATCGAGCAATAAAATCCGAAAAATACGAGGCGAGCGTTGGAAAACAAGTTCCGCCAAATTGTGACCGTGGCCATGGATTTGTTGGCTCCATTCGCCTTGCTTTTATTTTCTTTTTGATGCTTTATGTAAATATTTTCCTCTCTTTTACCTTCTTTGTGCATTGCGGTGCTGTGCTGCGCTGTGCTTACATAAGCCAATCGAAATGCTCGAAAATGGTTGTTTTGGTTGGCTTTATGCAAATGATTTCTCAATTTTTGTTTTCATCATTTTTCTTTCTTCGCTTCGAGTCCAATTGATTATGCATTCGGGTTGTTTGCTTATCGGCTTGTTGTTGTTAATTGGTCGCTCCGCTTCTTTTTTTGTTGAGGGGGAGTTGACCGCAGTAGCTACTGGCTTTGGGTCGGCTAATTATTCCTATTTGACTGAGCTTCACCTTATATTTTGTTTTTGGTGTGGGTGGGTGCCCTAAGACATTGGTTTTTCGTTTTCAGGGGAATTTCCCTTACTGTTTCCGGGTTTGAAACCTCTTGCTGCACCTTTGAACTCAGCTGGATTTTGGGTTTTCCCCTTTGGTGCTCTTATCTGTGCAAGTTCGTTGCCTAAGTCTTTTGTTTTGGTTCAAGGTGAGAGGGGGGTATTTTCCCCCAAAAAGGTATTGACTTACAGCACGCCACGAGTCATTAGCACGAGATTCTTCAGGAGTTTATTGCTCTTATCTAATCGAACGGACTAAGGCTCACACAATCTATCGGCTAATATTACCCATACGCCGTGTGTTCCTGCCGCTGTGTGAGTGGCGCTAATTGCATAATCATCGCCATCGCTATAACCTGTGCGATTTGCATGCAATGCTACACACACACACACACACTTATCAGTTTTCATTGTTGCTGTTGCCATGTTCCACTCTTGGCCACTTCTTAACACTCCGTTTGCTGCCGGTGTTGACTTAACACATTCGTAACAATTGCGCAGCAGCCGCGCGTATTGAATATTAATTAACACCTCCTACTCTAGATGTGTGTTAGTGTGCGTGTGTGTGTGTGTGTGACGTCACAGGTGTCATCAGTTGGCTTAAGCCATCGATTGATTGGGCGTGTTGAAACGCTCTTGGCTGCGGTTTACAACGGCACTTACCTTACCCAACTCTCGTGGCTCTAAAATGTATGGTAGATTTCGTCTGTTTTTGGCTGGACAAAATGTGCCAATGGCATGACACCGATTTCCACTTTATTTCGCTTTTGGCCGGGCCAAGACGAGCGCAGCTGTTGACCCACTTGAGCGTTGGGTGGTGGTTTTGGTGGTGCTGGCGGTGGGAAAGTCAAATGGGTTTAACCTTTCGGCTTGTGCAAACAATTCGTAATTGCAAATGGTAGCAATTCAAAATAATTGGGCAAATCTATTTTAATTCCACTTCGCCAAGACGACAACCACCGAAAGTGGGTGTGGGAGCGGTGGATCGGTGGTTTGGTGGATTGCTGCTTCGCCGGTCAGATGGGGCCATCAATTTTGTGGTTGCCGAGATTGTCTTTTGATTGCCTGCTTAAATAAATGTAAGTGGTTAGGAAAAGCTGGAAAAACAAGACAATTATCTTTGAGATCTTTCAATGAAAACACAGTAAATAATTGATGCAACATTTAACTAAAATATTTAATATTTAAGTAATGAAATAGATAATGGAGGTAAAAATGCAAGCTTTTATCTAACATTTTTTTAAGAAAGCACTCAAATCAGAAAAAATTAATTTAGGAAGGGAGTCAAACTATTTACTGGAAATGCATTATTTTAATGTACAAGAATACATTTGAGTTGAATAATGAGTGGAATATATTTTCAAGGTGCATAAATAAATAATTTAGTTAACTGTTTTAATAATTGGACTGTCTGAAAACCTAAAAAATTAGATACAATTAATTGCTTCAAAATCTGTGCCAAAAGAAGAAGAAATTCTAAAACAAATGTTCACTCATCTATTCGAAACATCTTTATTTATAAGACTTCTCTTTTAAGTAGTCATTAATTATGCGTAATAATTTCTTGTAAGGTAACAGCCATAAAGCTTTGTTTACAATTTGTTCAAAGGCATTGTTAGCAGTTGGTTTTCACAGCTTGTTTTTTAAGGAGCCGCTAACTTGGATCTCTCGCATGAAAGCTGCATTTTCAGCCGTCTTCTTTGGGTTTTCCTAATTTATTAGCCAAGCGGTGCTCTCCCTCCTCCATAATTTAGGCATTTTCCACCAATTCAACAAAATGCATAAAATTTCCTTGCTTGTCTTGCATTTATTTTATGCGCAACTCATCAGCCGGCGACAAACGGCGGACAACTAAAATGACAACTTTTGGCTGAGCTCTTGTGTTGCTGCCATTGTTGCAGTTGCAGATGTTGCTCGTAGCTATTGCCATTGTCATGCGGCGCATTAGCCATTGTGTTCGTCGGCGGCGGGGAGAATTCATTTGTCGTGAATTATGCGTGGCCAGATGGAAGAAAAGTCTTCGGGATTTGTGACGCACAATCGGATCCCCAAATGCATCTGCATACGCAACTGTTGCAACCAGTTGCTGATTGCTGTTGCAGTTGCTGTTGCAGTTGCTGCTGCAGCTGCTGCTGCGGTGGCGCATTTAAAATGCATTTATCTCAATTACGAGCAGAAAAGCAACAAAATCGCTTGTTTACAACGAAATGGAAACGAAACGAAATGTACGACGCATTGTTTGCGGCAGAAAAAAACTTTCACTGCCAGCGCAAAACTAAAACAAAAGTAATGAGGTTGCGGGCGGGGGATCTCAATGGGAATCCGGGGAGGGGGAGATCTGCATCGCATCGAAAACCCTTACAGAAAATCCCCATAAAGTATTGTTAATTAAAACAAATAAACCGAAAGCGGGCAGAGCAACAAAGCGATTGTGAGTTGTTGTGCGTAAGAGCCGGAGAAAAAGAAAGAGAAAGAGTAGGAGAAAGAGAAAGAGAAAGAGCCGCAGAAAGCCAGTTTCCGGCGTCCTTCACTCAAGGCCGTTTCCATATGGCAACTTGCGGCACGCATGCGCATTGTTGCTGTCCAATAATGATTACTATAATAACGATGATGACGAGGGGGCAGCTGTCAGTGGAGTGCAGGCTTACGTAACATGATCCAGGGAGCGGCTTGGATTAGCCCGGACTTAGCCTGCACTGGCTGATAATGTAAATTGTGTTTTGCATCGTGGTTGCATCACGGTGCGTCAGCAGGGAAAAAGCCGAAAACCGAAAACAAAAAACACCAGCTGGAAAACCAGTTGAGTCGCCAAAAATATATTTCATAACCACAGCTACACAAAGTGTCCGCCAAATGTGTTAACCATTATGCAAAGCTGTCGATGCTCAAAGTCACGTTTTCGGAACGCCAGCTTCCCAGGTTTCCTTTCTTTCCAGGCTTCTCTGGCTTTCCTGGCTTCCCGCTTCCTGGTGCATTGGCAAATCGCTGGCCGGCACACCGCAAATCAAGTTCAAAGTGTCAAGTTTGGCCAAGTTAAAGGAAGCGCTCGCCAGAGCGGCAAACAAGCAAACGAGCAAAAACAATCCACAGAGCGAGCAGCTGCTCTCCTCGTGGTGCTTGAACTCGAAATGAAAGTGAAAAGACGCCGACTTTGACTTCGAGCAGAGCGAAAAAGCTGGCGAACTCTTACTTTCAAGCCAATCCAATGAAGCTCGGCTAACCAGGCAGTAAAGCCAATGCCAGCAATTAGTTCTGGGTACTGAGCGTACTCAGATTAATTAAATTAACCAGAACACAACCCCATCAATATTTGACAATAAATCAGAATAAATTAAAAACTTAAACTTTAATGCAATTTTGATTGCATTAGTTTGGGACCCTAAATAGACTAGAATAATTTAAAGTTTTAGCTGATTGGCATGTGGCATAATAATTATGTTCATTAAAATTATGAAATTGAGAAAATTCTTTTCTTTAAAACAAATTCAGAATATATTTGTAATATATTTGTAATAAGCTTAAATTCACTTATTACCCATCCTGTGCAAATGATTTTGTGTTTCTAATCCTCACATCATAAAATCCGATCGTGCATGTTTATTAAATATATATTTAACAAGAAAGGAAGCTAGCTTCAGCAAGCCGAAGCTTATATACCCTTGCAGTCATCAAATATGTCGAACAAAACTCATAAAGGCTAGACAACATCGAAGCTAAGACGATTTTTCTATTCATTTTCCATATTTTTGACTATAGATCATATGGGAGCTATACGATATAGTTGTCCGATTTCGATCAAATTTAATTCCTAATTCAAGAGTCGTAAGAAAACTCTATATTCCAAAAATCATACTTGTCTGATGAAAAACAACGATGTTATAATTTTATTTCCATTATTTCTATATAGATTTTTCGATCTTTCCTATGGCAGCTAAAAGATATAGATGACCGATTTTTATGAAACTTTTTTCTCAATATAAACGTTGTTAAAAAACTTTATATTCAAAAAATCATGCTCGTGGGATAAAAAACAACGATGTTATCAATTTATTTCCATTAATTCTATATATAATTTTCGATCTCTCCTATGGCAGCTATATGATAGAGTTATTCGATTTTGATCAAATTTAATCCGAAATTCAATAACAGTTAGAAAACGCCATCTTGAAGAATTCAAGTCGATCTGATCAAAAACAACGGAGTAAGAATTTTTTACTTCATTCTCTCGTATGGGAGCTATCCGATATAGTCGGCCGATCCGGCCCGTTCCGACTTATATACTGCGTGCAATAACTACACACATTTTGGGAAAGTTTCAGCGAGATAGCTTTAAAACTGAGAGACTAGTTTAGGCAGAAACGGACAGACGGACAGACGGACAGACGGACAGACGGACAGACGGACAGACGTACAGACGTATTCCGATTCTACTCGTGATGCTGATCAAGAATATATATACTTTATGGGGTCTGAGGTGTCTCCTTCACTGCGTTGCAAACTTCTGGCCAAAATTATAATACCCTTTGCTCTGCAAGGGTATAAAAATAAAATAAATAGTATTTTTCTGGCACTTTAAAGTCACAATTTACCCACGTGAAGCTAATCTCAATCATTAATGGGCAATCCTAATTGAACGATTAGGAGCGATGGCTAATTAATCCATCCCTAATTAAGTTGTTCCGTAAGACTGAATTCACACAACTAATATGCCTCTTTCAGGCCTCCATTCCACAGGGTAGTGAACTACACCTCGTATGTGCTTTTATTGCGCTTTTCATTACGCTCATTCATTTCCTTCTATCGTTAAGCGTAAAATGTAAAAACAAGGCAGGTGAAAAAAGCAAAAAATTAAACAAAAAGTGCGCAAAAAGTAGAAAAGTAAAAAGTAAAAAGTAAAAAGTAAAAAAGGGAAATTAAATAAAAACAGTGAGCGCTGCCAGCTGCCGACGATGGTTTTTCCAGTTTTCCCAGATGCTTTTATCGCGGCGACAGGTTTCCAAAAACTCAGCTGTGGCTTGTGACCGAGGAAACGCGTGTGGCAGTGGCAACTAGCAAGTGGCAAGCGGCAAGTGCAGCTCTGCTCTGCCACAACGGGTTCCCGGCGCAAATTGATGATTTAAAATTAATTTGCCACGGGATTAATGGGAATTTAATGCGCAAAGCGTAGATTATGCCAGTGCATTTGGGCATTTATGAGTCTTTCAATCCGCAAACACACACCCACTCTATCCATCGAAAATGCCGAACCACAAAAACCGGTCGTTCGCTAATTTCTGTTTATCCGTTGCAGGCAATTAAGGAAGTGATTCGTGGCCACATCGAGAAAGATACTCCTCGTGGACGTCGTCGCGATGCGGTGCAGCATGCAACATATCGAAGAAACCGCCTGAAACGCCGCTGTTAAAGCGTCAACAGCAATTGCCATAATTGCCATTGGAGCACCGCTCGGCGCAGACCAATAACCGCTGGACCCGCCATCCCATCAACCCACCATCGCACCACCATTGCAGCACCAATCGGACCAATTCAGCCGTCGAAACTGGCAACGAAACTTGCCACACGAGCTGAGCGATCGGCGGCAGGCACACAGATTGCCGCGTATCCCACTGAATTGTAACAGAGCCGCCGCAGTGCGCCGGAAAAATCGGAAAATCCCCAAGAGCCAATACAGCACACCGATACCGCGATACCGAGATACCGAGATACCGAGAGCAGGCCGAAAAACCAGTGGCGACGAGGGATCAATGAACGCGGCACGCAGCTGACGCCATTCGGTATCCAATTTTTCCAGCAGCCAGCGGAGCGTACGAAAAAAAAAAAAATAGAAGAAAAACTAACAAAATATAAAAACGTAAAGCTGAGAAAAGCGAAACGGACTTGGGCGTTCAAGTTCAGGCGGCGCTAAGCAGGAAGTTGTGCGGCTGCACCTTAATTGGAGCCAGTGTCATTACCACCAGGCAACCACACAACCAAACAACCACACAACCAAACAACCAAACAACCGAACAACCAAGCAGCTAGACAACCACACACAGCCACTCATCCTGCTCGATGTAAGATGTTACTGGCCGGCGGCAAAAGCATTAGCATTAGCACACGGAGCACATGGAGCACATGCAATCTCGCCTGGACGAGATGGAGCCGACTGGCGTTGGCCGTTAGTCTCGTTGCCTACTGCTGCTGCTCCTCCTCCCTGGCGGTGGCCACGCCCACCACGGCGGTGACCACGGCCGCCCTCCTAACGGGTCATCAACTGCTGCCCTGGCAGACGGCGGCTGCAACGTCATCCTTGGCCACCACGCCATCCACCGCCCGGAATCTGTACGCTCCCTACCAGAGGTTTAGTCGGCAGGACGACATCAGCTTCAAGGATGTGCGGCAGCGCAGCGATGGCACGGTGGTGCAGTCCTTCGGCTCCTACCGCACCGCTCGCCAAATGGGAGCTCCGGTGGCCCAGCGTCGCTCCGATTCGGCGGCGGTGGAGATCATTCCCGCTCCTTCGGTCGAGTTGCCGCAGAGCGAGTTGATCACGGTGCCCAAGCAGCTGGTGCCCACGATGCCGGAGAATGTGACCCGCCAAGGTCGTCGGAGGAACTACATGTACATCCCACTCCAGGGGGAGGGGGAGAATGGAGGTGGCGCCAGTCTCCTGCAACTGCGACCCAGCAGGAATGCCACTCTATCCGCATTGGGACCTCCGGCCGATGGAGTGGCTGCGGTGGCCCACGAATTCGGAGCCGAACTGGCCACCCAGGGAAGTCCGGAGCAGCAACCCCTGGAACTGGAACTCGGACCGGAGAGAACTGAGAGAAGTGATCTCCTGGCCGCCGCCAGTTCCACGGACAAGCTGGAGTACGCCGAGCCGGAGAACACCAGTCGGCGAGTGGGCTTCCAGTTCCCCAGCTACAGTTTGAAGCCCGCCAGTCCCTTCCATCCGCAGGCCTATCGGGAGGATAACCCCATCTTCGGGGAGACCAGCGGCTACGAACCGCAGCCCTTCAGCGAGGATGGGGCACCTGCTCCTCCGCCCACGCAATATGAGCAGCACGAGACGCGCCACACCCGCCAGCTCTACTTCGACTCGGATGCCGCCTCCTCCAGCTTTGAGTTTCCCGGCCTGGTCAGCAACTCCAAGCCACATGGCCTCAAGCTCTACCGCGATGATGTGACCAAGTTCGGGGACATCAATGGACCGATCACCGCCTTGCCGCAGCAGCGACCACAAAGGGGCTTCTACTTCGGCGACACCGAGTTCAGGACAGGACCGCCTGCTCCAGTTCGCCAGTTTGGGCCGCAGAAGAACTTCCAGGAGTACGTGGGACCCAGCGAGTACCAGGGGTCGCGGAAGAGCCGCTACTACCCCTTCAAGTCGTCGAGGAGTCCGCGGGTGGTCTTCCCCACCAACGACAACGTGGGCACCACCGGACCCAGCGGCCCCGCCGGCAGCAGCGGACCCTCCGGCAACGGAGTCTACTTCAGCGACAACATTGCTTTCAGGTGAGTGGTTTGGGGAAGGGTAAGAAAACTTAGGAAGGGTATCTATAGTTTCAGGAACATTTATTTGGTTAGAAAGGGAAAACTCATTGAGGAACATTGTAATTAATTGATAAAAGAGTATGTTTGCCTTTTACAAATTCTGAATTTCATGAAAAAGAATTTACACTTTTCATTGCCGAACATATTATTTTAAAATGGTAAAGCAATTAATTAAATAGATGTTCACTACTACTAAATTTAACGATTATTAATAACATTAATAACATTGTGGAGATGGTGACACAATGCAAATTCATTTATAATATATAAATACATACAAATAATATTTGTAAATATCAGCTCTTAATGGTTGTGCATACAACTTAATGATTTGTTGAAACTGAATAAATTAGTTCAAGGAAAGGTTCAGTTAAAATGCTTTGAAATTAGTTTTATATTTGGTACTACATTCTGACATTACTGTCGTGGTCTTCATTTTTTAGTTACTTCTGGTAAAGAATCTAAATCGTACCCTACCCTTTATGAACTGCTTATGCTTGAATATATTGGCTTTTTATTTCTAACTAAACTTCTATCCAATCTCAACCTTTTAGGGACCAGAACTTCGGCATCAACGAGCTGGCCGCCGTGCAGGACGTGCGTAACGACTACAGCCTGCAGGAGCTGGACAGCGCCTCGGAGGCGACCAGCAGTCCGCAGTCGGCGAGCACGTTCAAGGAGAAAGGTAAGTGCCCGTCCATCCGCTCCACCTCGTCCTCGATCCCGCCCTGCTCCCCCGCATTCGGTAGGGCTTAGGAAGAAGGGGCTTTGGCTTAAGCTTCGGCTGCAGCCAGTTAGCTGCTGGGAAACTGCTTGCACTGGGCGAAACCCACGCCACGTAACCCCAAAACCAAAACCAGTAAAGAGCGTAAAGAGAGCACACAACCAATCCCCGAAAGAACCCCACACAGCAAGAAACACTAGAACATAGCATACCATAGCATACCATAGCAAAGCATAGCATACCGATTGCAACTCCGATGTATATCCCCCTTCGACAGTCGACATCACAACGGACGAGGAGTGCCAGCACCGGGGCGGCACGTGCGAGTTCTTCCTGGGCTGCTGGCTCTCCGGCGGCCTCATTCAGGGCACCTGCGACGGACTGCTGCGCGGCTGTTGCCACCGCACGGCCAAGTCGGCCAACCTGGGCAGCTCGGACTTCGTCGGCAATGCCGTAGACCTGACCGATCTGCCGCAAAAGAACTTCGGACCGGTCAACAACGAACCCAGTGAGTGTGCTCACCATCCAGCCATCCAGCTCGAATGCAATCCAATCAAAAACAAAAACAAAACCTAAATCCAAAACAAAACCAATACAACTCCAAGCACGTGCACACTAAACCCAAACCAAACCCAAATAGCAACGAAATGTTGAGAAATAATTTGCATGCCACCTCTAACAATTTACGTATGTTTTGTAGTTCGTTTTGTTATGTAGTTATGCACTCGTAATTCGCATTTGTTATTTGTTATTTGTTATTGTTACACTCTTGGGTAGTTTTCAGTGCCTAATTAAGCCGCAATCCGCGCAACTATTTGGCTTTATTGGATGTTTCAGAGGCACATACACGTATATATCTAAGCCTATAACACACGCCACTAAAACCGAAAAGCCACCCGCGAAGGAGTCGCAACCAGCAAGCAGCAACCAGCAACTTGGGAGAAACAAAACAAAAATAAAACAAAATATATAAGTTTAATTGCCCGGCATGAGCATGTTAATTACCACAGCACGCTAATGATAATTAAGCCATATATTACACATAGCTTAACGGCATTACGCTCCATGTCCAGACCCCGATAAACCCGAAACGAAAACCAAGACCCCGAATCTCATCAAGACGACTCGACTCGCGACTCTAGAAAGCTGATTTGAACCCGGCAGCTGCTCCTCGCAAATGCCCGCTTGTTTGCCTAATTGCTTGTTTTTTGGTGGTCGCCCCGTTGGTAAACGCTTCACTAATCCAATCCCGAGAATCCCTTTAGCCTAAGAGCTCCTGGTACGCGGTTCCACCTGATTTCACCTCACCTTCTTCTTGGCTTTCAGGCTGCGGCATTTCGCTGGCCAAACAGACCGCCCAGCGGAGGATCGTGGGTGGCGATGATGCCGGCTTCGGATCCTTTCCCTGGCAGGCCTACATTCGCATCGGTTCCTCCAGGTGAGCGTCTCAAGGGGTTACCTACTCCTTCATAAACTTATGGGCTCTTCATCTTAACCCTCTAGATGTGGAGGTTCGTTGATCTCGAGGAGACACGTGGTCACGGCTGGACATTGTGTGGCGAGGGCTACTCCTCGCCAGGTGCACGTCACCCTGGGCGACTACGTGATCAACTCGGCCGTGGAGCCCCTGCCTGCCTACACATTCGGAGTCCGCCGGATCGACGTGCATCCGTACTTCAAGTTCACTCCGCAGGCGGATCGATTCGACATCTCCGTTCTGACGCTGGAACGCACCGTGCACTTCATGCCACATATAGGTGAGTTTGCCAAGAGTTATTGGGGAGCAAGAATATGTTTTATAAATAATAAACTTAATGGAGTCCTTAGTACACGATTTCAAGGATTAAGGATTAAGGATTTAAGGAATCCGTTTTTAACCTTTTCATAGCCTGAGCTCAGAAGTCAGAGTGTGTAACCTGAGATGCACGGTCTCTATGAAATTAAATCTCTATAAATTAAAATTAACTTAGTATAACATCATGTTGATAAATCTAGACTAACAGCTTAATATGTTAAGCCAAAAAATATTTTTTTTTTTAAATAAATATAAATTATAGTCAAATTTGTATTATATGCGCTCCAGATTCAAACAGGTTCCTTAATTTCTTTACTAAATTGATATTTACAATATTCAATGATTTGTTTATTTTTAATTTTGACTTGTGGAAAAATAGTTTTAAGTGTATGCAAATTTGCGCTCAAGGTAAAACAATTTGACAACCAATTATTTAAAGTCACCTTTGTTTCAAGGCTTATACTTGAAGATGGAAAAATAAAGCGTGATAATTGAATTGACGTTATTAATTGACGTAATTTTATTAAAGGAGTAAATAAGAGAAGCGCTCAAAAGTTATTTATAAACTTCAAAGTACTGACGTCCTTCCACCATATTATTTTTAGCTCCCATTTGCCTGCCGGAGAAGAACGAAGATTTCCTGGGCAAGTTCGGCTGGGCCGCCGGATGGGGAGCGCTCAATCCGGGCTCTCGATTGCGACCGAAGACCCTCCAGGCGGTGGACGTTCCGGTGATCGAGAACCGGATCTGCGAACGCTGGCACCGGCAGAACGGGATCAACGTGGTCATCTACCAGGAGATGCTGTGCGCAGGATACAGGAACGGGGGCAAGGACTCGTGCCAAGGTGATTCGGGAGGACCCCTGATGCACGACAAGAACGGGCGATGGTACTTGATAGGTGGGTTTCAAATAAGAGTTTTATCCACATATACTTTATAACCAATCTCTGTTGGCTTTCTATAGGTGTGGTATCCGCTGGCTACTCCTGCGCATCCCGTGGCCAGCCAGGAATCTATCACAGTGTCAGCAAAACGGTGGACTGGGTATCCTACGTCGTCGGACTCACGATGAACATCTAACTTATTCTCATCGCAATCACAATCGCAATCGCAATCGCATTCGGATTCGGATTCGCATTCGCACCTGCCTGCTAAGTGGGCCACAGATTGTTTTGTACATAACTCACTTCATTCTGCTCCTGACTCCGCTCCGGCTCCAAGGCGCCCTAATTTATGGTTACACAAGAGAATATATATAAATAATAATTTAACGAACAAATTAGCGCAGTACAATTTAGCAGTTAGGATAAGGCTGTGTGTATCTGCAAGATACACACGTGTGCGATATATAATATTATTTTGTATATTTGCAAGCGCCCTAAAACCTTTAAATTAATTATAACTGATAATTACGGTTTAATTTACTTAGTCATATGCGCTGTTATGTAATTTTAAAACTATTTATGAACTTCATTTCGTGTGTAAATAAATTATACAGATGTTGATATGAATTCGCACCCGTGAACCATTTATTAATCGTACAAACGAAGTCCAAAAGCAATTTAGATGTTTTTTCTCTTTTCGTTGCTGTTGATGTTGAAGTCGAGATGTTGCTACAGTGGATGTTACTTTTGGATTGGCATGCGGGGCAGGTAGAACTGCTGATAGGGAGCCCCGGCCGAGGTCCATCCGTGCTCGGCATCCTGGTAGTAGAATCCCCCACTCATCCCGCCCATCCCCTCCTTCGACTGCTGCTCCATCACGCGGAATAGGGTGAAGACCTCGTGGTAGATCTTGTAAAAAATAACTTGAGAGGAATACATATTAGGAGCGAACTGAATGGTATCAGAATGCTACTCACCCAGCACAAGGGTGAATACTAGAAGACACATTAGAAAGCTCGACAGGTCAATGAACAGACCTGCCGTCGCATAGAAAACCCCCAAATAAAGACCAAAGCCGAATATAACGCCATTATAGATTAACCAGGGATACATTAGGCAACTTGAGTCCTGTGGAAGATCAGTAAAATTATGCAATTTTCATAAAAGAAAATTTGTTCAAGCAAATAACCAAATTCCTCGAATGTTCTTCACAAAATGTGATACATTTCTTTTGTTATCAACTAAGCAAGCTCTTGATAAACAAAACTCTAAAACTTTAATGCAAAAATAAATAAACCTTAAAGAGGGGATTTAAAAATCTAAGTGCCAAACATACTACGTAATATTTTACATTTCCACACTCTGAAGGAAAAGATATCTACAAAATGAAGTTATACTATTTCCTTCTTAACTCCTTATTTTAATGATGTTTCAAAAACGGAATTTATATTTGATATGTAACATTCTTTATATTTTACTTACCCGGGCGATACCTATCAGCAACAGCAAACTGACTCCCAAGTTGATCAACGACAGTCCGTATGCAATGGTACTAAAGATGGTCAACACTAAACCAAAAATGTTGGGATTATTATAAAATATTTTGTGTTTTATTTAAGAAACCACCATACAACTTTCATTTAAGAATCTAAGTGGTGCAACTTGAGATTGTTTTAATGCCCTTTGTATAAATACTTTGTAAAGAGCTTACACTCACGCACTACTTGAAAAAACAAGGCAGTGTACTTTTGGGTACCTAAATACACAAGGCAGGATATTTTGAAAAGAGAACCAGGAAGTACTCACAATTGATCAGTAGCTGCTGATCTGCGACCGGGACCAAGTTGAAGGGCCACTGCTTGAGGAGCAGCTCGATGTCCTGCTGCAGGTGAATGGTGAGCACGGAGCTGCCCAGGATGACGGTGGAGATGATCACGCCCAGCCAGCCGAGGATGAGGACGTTGTACTTGAGGTTCTGGCACTGCACATACGAGATGGAGTGGTTGGCGGTGACCACCGCCACGGCGGAGGACTTGCTGCCAGGATGCGATGGATCATTGGGGGCCATTGTCACCGTTTGTTGGGAGCCAACTCAACGTACTTTTTGCCGGATTCTGAGGACTTTGGGATCCGTCGTGGGGATTGGTTGTGTTGCTGTTTATGTGTTGGCGACCGAACAAACAACGATGAACTGAGAACCAGGAAACCTGCTGAAAGGTGACAGGAAAGCTGGAGATCATGGCCTACTCACCAATTTATATTATTACCAAACTTCTTTCATATCAGAACTGGTAAAAACTATGTATTCTAACACCACATTTTATTAATTAAATATACAAATCTTTATTATTGATAAAGCGAAAGTGATAAATGCCTGTCAATTAGTCAAAAGCAACAGCTTTTATTTTCAGGGAACCAATTTAAATAAAACCAACAAAGATTGGAAAGGCATAACAATGGTGTTCCTCTTTTGTTTCGTAAGTCTTAAGTCTTCAGTCTCACTTTTCTCACCCGAGAACCTATTTAATATGCCCATTCCCTCCCAGCTGGCGACAAATTAGAAAGTTACATAAATAGACGTGTGGCCCCCATTTCCAGTTAGTGGTTCTCCTTTGTCTAGATGGCCTAACCCAAAAAGACTCCGATTGCCGCCAGAGAATCGTTCCCATTCCGCGGAGAGATGCCAGCGGTTGTTGCAATTATGTCGCATAAAATAATTATAACAGACGGGGAGAACATTTCCTGCGCCTCTGGCCTCGTCATCAGCATTTCGTAATAATTAGCGGAGATGAAGAAGATCACTGGCAGCAGCAACTGAAGCGGCAGCAACTCCACGCAGCAGCAGCAACATCAAATGGCGACAGCAGCAACAACAACAACAACAACAACAACAACAAATACAAAAACAAAAACAAAAAACAAGAACCAAGATCAACCTGTTGCTGCCTCTTTGTTAATGGCGTGAAGTTAGTTTGCGTTTGGCCAGCGGCGCGTGCGGTTGTGGCTTATAAAACTCCATATTTTTCAAAACGAAGAACAGTTTTCAGAATCGAAATCGGAAAATGTGTGAGACTCGGGTGCGTGGCTGCTGGGAAAAGGAAATCTGACGGAAAACTGTGCCATCAAGTTAGTCACTTAGCGAATTGGCACAGGTACCATTATGATTGTTATATAAAAGTCCATTTGCCACAATCGGAACCGACCCATTTGCAAGCGACCCCGAAACTCGTTCGCCTATCAAGGACACCGATCTCTTTCACTCGAGAAGCTCTTTGGTCTTCGGTTGTGAGTCACCCAGACTGAGACAAGCCCATAAAAAGCGGCGTCTTCTAGTAAAAGTGGAGCAGCAATAATAGGAAGCGCAAGAAGAAAACGGCAGAAGCCAGCTTAAAAGTGAATAGGAAATTGTCATGCTTTCATTGCCAACAAAAGTGTCATCGAGTGCTTAAAAGTCTGGAGTGAAGTGCGAATTGGGAACTCATAAGATAACTTTTAAGATGCAACTGGTGCTGTGTTTGTGCCTGCTCCTCCTGCTCCTCTGCCACCTGAGCTCCAGCCAGGCTAGTGAGTATTTAATTGGATATTATTGCAGAGGATATAACCCCGATCCCCTACAGATATCCTGAACACTCTGCTGGGTGTTCCCGCGGAGTGTGTCCACCAGAGCGGCGTGTTCCCCTGCAAGCTGAGCTTCTCCTGCTGGCTGCAAGGCGGCAAGCACGCCAAGGGCTGTGGCAGCAACAAGTGGCTCTTCAGCTGCTGCATCGCCGAGCCGCAGCACCACCACCAGCAGCACCACCCGCCCACCTCCCCGCTGGCGAACCTCGTGGACTACGGCAAGCTGAAGCTGGGACTCACCAGCCTGCCCAAGCGCATCATGCTGCGCAGGCGCGACGACAACGAGCTCCTCAACCTCAAGGTGGGTAAGCAGCCTTAATTGAGCCGTGGCCAGAGCGCCTGCTTGGAGAGGTCTAATTGAGCCATTCCACTTGACAGACAACCAACTGACAGGCGGGATTCTCCTAATTAGAGGTAGAATAGGAACGGGGGTACAGCAATTTGAGCATTCTTTTAGCAGCAGCTACTATTAGGTACATCTTCTAAAACATAAGTAAATAGAGAAAAGGCTTGCCAAAGCATTCTTTCAAAACGTTTCCGGAAATAAATAAAGAGACAACACAACTAAAAATGGGAACAAATGACGAGTTCCCTAACAAATTATGAAAGGGAGTACATTGTAAATTAAATTATAATATAATATAGTATATTACACAGCATACGCAGGCTGTCTAGTTCAAAGGAAAGTTATGAATGAATAGATAGATAGATAGTTGAAGGTTTTGATTTAAGTGCTCATACGAATACTTTGACGTTTTTCCATAAAATGAATGTGCATTGACGCCACTTCACATATTCGATAACAATCTAACGCCAGAAGAATTGAGTTAAATGGTGGATAACAAAGAACTTTTTTGTTTATCATTTCAACGTAAACGTTTTACCGCTCTTTAAACATAATTTCATGAATTCGTGGTTCGTTCGCATAAGCAGTAACTAATTAAATTTAACGCTTTCAAATATATGGTTACCTTAAATCAGTATATTTTCCGTATAATATTATTCCTCAATAACTTGCAGCCCGAATGTGGGTTACCTCGGACGGCGCAGAACACTCTGCAGAAGCGGATAATCGGCGGTCGACCGGCGCAGTTCGCGGAGTATCCGTGGCAGGCGCACATCCGCATCGCGGAGTACCAGTGCGGCGGGGTGCTGATCTCGGCGAACATGGTGGCCACCGCGGCGCACTGCATCCAGCAGGCGCAGCTGGCGGACATCACCGTGTACCTGGGCGAACTGGACACCCAGGATCTGGGGCACATCCACGAACCGCTGCCCGTGGAGAAGCACAGCGTGCTGCAGAAGATCATCCATCCGCGCTTCAACTTCCGCATGACCCAGCCGGATAGGTACGACCTGGCCCTGCTCAAGTTGGCCCAGCCCACCGCCTTCACGGAGCACATCCTGCCCATCTGCCTGCCGCAGTACCCCATTCGCCTGATTGGCAGGAAGGGACTCATCGCCGGTTGGGGCAAGACGGAGGCGCACATGGGCCACGCGGGCACCAACATGCTCCAGGTGGCCAGTGTTCCCATCATAAGTGAGTATCGCTTCGATACCATTGGGTGCTCTGAATTGCCAATACCCGTTTTAGCCACCTTGGACTGCGTTCGCTGGCACGAGAGCAAGCAGATCAACGTGGAGATCAAGGCGGAGATGTTCTGCGCCGGCCACTCCGATGGCCACATGGATGCCTGTTTGGGTGAGTGCAGCTGATAAAACCGTTTTGGAAAGGAAGTCATAGGTTAGATAGTCAAGTTATTTGACAAAATAATTCATTTAAATAATATATAACAAGTAATATAAATAATAAATAATATAATTATTCAGAACATAAAGCAAACAAAATTTTACTTTTTTAGAAACATACATTTAACACAATCGAAACTTCGTATTCGTGTTTAAGACTAAAAGGAATAACGATTAAAGTCATCTTAATAAATAACAAAAGATGACACAGCATACTTTTGGGCTTAGCGATATAATTTTTTTAAAATAATGAGAGTAAGTTGCAAGTTACATAAAAGAGTTTATGCTAATAAAATTGCGATTTCTTCAACAGTATTAAAATAATTAAGCCATTTAGTGTGTTCTTTAAGTATTACCATCTTAATTAAAAGTCCATTGAAGAACATTATTTAAACTATTTTTATAACTATTGTTCGTAGGGCAATAGCGTATACTTTATTGTATACAAAGTATGTAACAGGTTCAAGGTAGCACTTTTGAGGCCATTAAGAATATATACTTTATCAGGATTTTTACTACTCTTATTGTAAATATTATTATTCCACTCGTAAGACTTTTGGAATTTATTTGAAACCCCTATTTCGCTTTATCGTATGCGTATCATTTGGCGTCATTTAAAAAATAAAGAATAAAATTAAAATGAACAAAAAAACTAGTTAAAAAATAAGACCAGTTTGTTTTCTTTTCTTTTTCTTTTGAAATAAGCGGCTGCAATCTGTCTAACAAATACATGATAATTTGATTTGTTGTCAACCATTACCTTATCCTTAATTGAATTAGTGTTTACCTAAAATTGTATTATTATTTTCCAGGAGATTCAGGAGGTCCGCTGGTGATAAAGGAGCGCGGACGCTTTGTGCTCGTGGGAATAACCAGTGCAGGATTTGGCTGCGGAGTGGATCATCAGCCAGGTGGGATGTGAATAAAGTGCATCATGAACCAATAGTTATAAAGTGAATATCCTACAGGCATCTACCACAACGTTCAGAAGACTGTGAGGTGGATCCAGGAGGTGGTGACGCGCAACGAGTTGTAGGTGCAGGAGGCCCTTGACCCGGCAACATGGACCCTGAAAATCCCCTCCGAACCTTTGGCAATGCAATGCAACCCATCTCATTAGTTTACGGCCCGTAGCATTAGGCAATGGAAACGTGCAATCCGCCGCCAGAGACGCAATATTTATTAGATTTAATAAACAATACAATTAGCTAATTGTAATTGCGCCTTTGCTTGCCATTTTGCGATGGGGGAAGTGGGTTGCACAGCGACCTTGAACGAAGTGAAAACCCGGTGGCCCAAACAAACGAGCCGCTTGTTCGGTTATGTCACTGGTTTCTGGCCTATTTGGTGGAGTGCCACAAATGGCACAATCCCTAACTGCCTGGCGGTAATTTGTACATTAGGCACATTAAGCCCAGCCAGCCTGCGTTGCCCAATTGCTGTTGCTGTTGCTGTTGCTGTTGCTGCAATTGCTGTTACTGTTGCTGTTGCTGCTGTTCGAATTGCTGCACCGCAGCAACATCTGTCGGTGGGCGGTGGCAATGAAATTGAAAATGTGTGTCATTGAATGGTCAATAATTATCAGTAAGTAATCATTAATCTCCAGTTGCAAGCTTCTCTGTCCCGAAATGTCACGCATGAAAGAAAACGCCTTTCTGCTGAGTGGGATTTTCCGGCTGCAATTTGTTCGGCAATTGTTGGTTTTGCTAAAGCACCAATTTGTGTGTTTGGGGGAAAACGCGACTTCCTCTTCGAAATGGTGAAGGTAGAGAGGTAAAGAAATTGGAGATTAGTCATGGTGACAACGACAACGACAACGACAACAGCAGCGGCAACTGGCAACTGGCAACATGCAATTGCCAGTTGAGCGGCAAAACTCGTTGCCTTGGCCACTTTCGTTTTCAACGCAAGTCTCTCGACGACTCGTCTTATATTGTATTGTATATTGTATTGACTTGGCTTTTCTCTCCGCTGCGCTCTTTGGTGACTATTACTCAATAGTCGCAGCTCGGATCGCGCTGCGTACCGCTCGCAAGTCGGTCGGTCGGCGGTGTTGATGGCATTTTGATTTTGAATTTGTCAGCCAACTGTTTATTAAGTGTTTCGACGCGACGGCAAACTGTTCGCGAACTGCGGCTGCATTTGGGCGACGCGAGACCGCAGAAAGCCGCTTAAAAAAACGGAGTGTAAAATATTAAAGATTCGCTCTGACTTATTGCCCAATCCGCGAAGAAGCCGATCCGAGTGCGGGGTGGAGAAAATTGAATTGAGTGAACTTAATTCCGATTACTGGGCGAGCACCACTCCATTTCGGACTGCTATGCAAACGAGGCGCGATTATTCAATCGAAAACTCGCGCCGCTACGTGAATTAAGTGAAACACAATTGCAGAAATCAGTGACAGCGGCGGCAACAAAAACCGAAACAACAACAAAAAAGTGTAAACAACAACGAAAGTATTGCAAAATGCGCTCGCCGCAGCCGCTGCTGATGTTGCTGCTTGCAACAGTTGCTGCTGCTGCTGCTGTTGCTGCTAATGTTGCTGCTGTTGCTGCTGCCGCTGGCCAAAGCAATTACAATTCGGTTTACAACGAGGTGATTCCGAAGGAGCTCAAGCAGGCCATCGACAAGGAGCTGCCCAAGGAGGCCAAGTTCTTCGATGAGTTGGACTGTGAGTATTACACCCGGAGTTCCCCTTCCCCTGCAGTTGAGGCAATCGAGTTCGTTGCCTAAGTCTTTCGTTTCGCCTTACACAATTTGCATATTAGTTAACACGCCATGCTTAACCTTGATCTTCGCTGCTCCCCATGTCAAGTTCGAAACACGATTCCCGATCGGTCGGGCAATTGGGAAATACAGTGAGTTACCATCGCCGAAAATTGGACTTGGGCCTCCGGCGAAAGTTGAACATTCCGTTCTTGGGCAGCCGATTCATCTTGCTTAATTGGACTTTCCAAGAGAAAGACACGAAAGCCAATTAAGCCCGCGCTCAAGGTGATTACACATTAACATAAAGGCCCAAACAGCAACACTAAACACCAAACAGCAAACAGCAAACACCAGCGATGTAGATCCACGAAGAAAGCCCGCGTTTTGGGCAGCTGTGAATGACTATTAAAACGGCGGCCAGCCGGGCGAAATATGATAAATCAAATGCCACTATGTGGCGGCTGCACAAGTTCAATGGCAGCTGCTCCGCCGCGGATATATGTAATACGAGTATGAGTATCAGTATGAGTATGAGAAAAGCAAAAGTGTTTCCAGATACCAAATACGAAATACCGAACCCCAAACACCGATACTCAGACGGGAAAATCAACTGCAATTAACTTCAATTGCACACTGGCAGCATTCGAAAGTGTTAACAGCAATACCGCTGTGATTCGGCCATTTTCCCAAAGATTATAGATTATTTGCTTTGGCCTTTTATGTAAGCAGAAACCTTGGCCAAAAAACAACGAGCCACACAAAAAAAAAAAAACAAAGCAAAACAAAAACAAAAGTCCAATTGAAGTCGAGCAAATTGATGGTTCGGCAACATGTTGCTGGTTTACTGGCAACATCACCGACTTGCTCTGTTTCGGCAAAGTTGCTCTGCAAGTGAAATGGCCAAAAGCGGAATGTCTTCGGCTCCTCGACGGCTCTTCGGACCGCTCAGCTCGGCTCTTGGCTCGGCGGCCACAAAAGCTTGGCTTAGTTCTGAGCCGATTTTCCCGACGCGCGGTCGCCTTTTTCCGTTCGCTCTCGCCTTTCGCCGACTGCCGACTACCAACTACCAACTATCAACTGTGTGCGCATGCGTAAAGAAAGATAATTCCAGGCGGAGATCTCAATTTTCTTTTTCGCCCGAATCCAAAGCGCGTTGAAGCCGCGCATGCGTGAACCGCCCAAGAAAGCGCCTTAATGAAAACAAAAGTGAAATCCTTGGTGCACTAGTGGCAGGACTACTCAGATCGCCGCGATCCACTTGCAGTGACGGCTGGCGCATAATAAAATCAATCATAAGCCAGAAAGCGAAAGTGCAACTACCCCATCGAAAGTGAAAGTCCGCGTGCAACGCCTCCTTCTTTCAGCTCGCTTGCCATGTTGCCATTGCCCAGGCACTCCAAGGATACTTGGCTGCGGCTGGCCATCCTGATTCCCACCTGTTTGGCGATTATAGAGGGAGCAGATGGGTTGGGATACCCCAGTGCCCAGCAGGAGCACGACATGCTCATCCTGGATGCTCTTTCCCGCAGAAGTGGAACCGGATACTACGGCGAGAACAGCGTGATGGAGATGCTTTCCCGAAGTACTTAGCTCGACCAATTTGACTTGACTCAGAATCCCCCAATCACCCAATCCCTCCCCCGAACTCTTTATAATTTGGTTCCCCTCCAACCCCTCTCTCTTGTTCTTACAGTGATCCCTCAGTCGTGCCGCTTTCGTGGCCACAAGTTCGAGTGCGGCCTGTCCATCTCATGTGTCTTGGGCGGCGGCAAGCCATTGGATCTCTGCTCCGGCGGAATGATCTGGTCGTGTTGCGTGGACAAAGATCTCGACGCCGAGGAGAGTCCACATGCCGCCCCAGTGAACAACACGAGTGAGTATCCATCCCTCCCCCCGTCAGTCAAACGCCTTACCCCCATTCCCCTCGCCTACCATCGAAATGGTTCCCGAAAACCCGACAAAAACAGTTCGTTCTGAAAGACATTTCGCCGCCCGCTTTCCCCACTGCATTGCTGCATTCCCTCTAACAGCAAATTGCTGCGCTTCGAGTTATGCAACTCGGTCTCGTATAATAGAGCAATAAATTAGCTCGCATTTCGAAAATGACAACAAATTGCCCTGCACACAAGCAAACAGCAAAAGAGCCTTTGGGCCCAGTCTGGGCAAACACAGCTAAGTGGTTAATCCAGTCGGAATGTTTCTCCTCTTGATATGTAGAGTAAAAGATATAAACAGACATATTGGTTTAGTTTTGCTATAGATTATTGCCTCCTTCAGTTGAAATTGATTGTATCGTTCTGGTACTATTAGTATTTTAATTGATTTTTTTTTAAAAAGGAACATGTTCTAAATACAAATCTAATAAAAAAAAATACATAAGTTACTTAGGCATTTCTTGAAATTCTTAAGATGCCGTGAAAACGAGTTTAAATTAGACCAATCTTGGGAAAACTTCTATATAAAAATCTAAAAGTCTGGAGTTAATTCAATTTAAAGAAACACTGTTTTATGGCCTTTCGTATTCTCACAATTAAAACTATCTCATCCAATGCGAAGTTAATGTTTCCGTTAAGATATATTAAATGGAGTGAAAGTACTAAATATTATTTTGTTCTTTTGACCCAAAAAAAGTTAGAAAATTATGAGGAAAAACATATTATAATTGTAAAAGTGTAAGGGAATATTTGTATAAACCTTAAAGATACATTTATTGTAAGTAAATAGAGTGACATGGATGTTTTGTATTTTCACAAAACAAAATGTGTGTTTAATAGAAATTATTTTAAATTAAATAGAACGGAAGTACTTAAAATTATTTTCCATCTATCACCCTAGAGAAGTTTTTAAAGAGGCCAACTGGACATTGTTCTTAATTTTTTTTGCTTTTGGTCAGATCACCCAACAAAGTAATCTTCCGGAAAATGAGACAGTTCTTTTTGTATGAGAAAGTCTTAAGATAAGAATCCAGCTGTGGGAAAAACCATTTAAAACACAATTAAGAAAAATTTGAGAAAAATTTATGCACAAACAAATATTCTTTTATTCTCATTTTATTAGGCAGAAACTTACTTAGCAACGTTTGTAACTACTTTTGGTTTTCGATTTTATGTGTTTCCTTCATACGTTCACATTCCAAAAGCCAGCTTCGCTAGTTTATGGATCAATTGGCTTGCCATCAAGTGCATTGGCGATATCGTAATCGCAGTGGCTGCAATTACCAATTCGGCAATAGCTGCATGTAGAAGAATACCCAAGAGAATAGATAAAGCCACTTATATTATGCCACACACGCATAAGTGTGGCCAACAAAACTTAGTTTGAGTTGCTGTTTTCCTTCTTCAGCTATTTTGTTGTGCTCTGTTTAGTTTTCTAGATGTCTGCCTTCTTTTTCGAATGCTCACGTTGCAAACGCAAAGGCAACCTGAACAATAACAAAGCATTACAACATGTTATGAATAATTCTTAGTGGAAAATTTTGTTTTCCATCGCCTCTCTTTCTTTTTCAAGCTCTTCTTTGGCGGCACATCAATCTTGGCTGCAGCCTTTTCTTTTGCCGCAATTTAACTTAATTTTGAGAGTTTCTTCCCCTCCGAGTTTCGAGTTAAACATTTCCTCGAAGACCGTAAAGAAGCGGGTTCTGCGTGCTTTCTTTGGTAGTTCATGTGTAAAGTTTTCCCAGACGTCTCTGGCGACAATGATAAAGCCGAAAAACACAGAGGCAACCCGAAAAATGGGCAAAACTCACTTGCGGAAATAAACGAAGGTGAACGTTTTCGCATTTAAAAGTGAAATTTTCGGTTTTCTTCTTTGTTTCACTGGGGCTTCGAGTAGAGCAGCCTGCTCTTCGACTTCGGAGGGTTTTATTATTTTGTTTGCTTTCAAATGTGGGAAAAATCACATCAGCGAAGTTACGGCATAGCCGCGCTCCTCGTCCAAACTCGAAAGTGTTAATCAAGTCATGACACAGAATGTCTTTCGGATTGGTTTGAATTACGTGCGAATCACCCAGTCTTTGTCTTAGTGGCCCCGACTGACCACTCTTCGCTGACATAATCGCAGTAGTTTGGAGTAGTTTTTATTATGATTACTTGCCAGTTTTTTTGGGGGAAAGTCTGACACCAACTCCACTGGTTTCGGTGACCTGTGGAGCTGGTGGTCACATAGTTGTCATCCCGTATCACGATTCTTACACACAGGCGACATAATACACTTGCATGACATTTACCCCGATTTGTCGACGAACGCCAACAAGCCGCAGCACCACCACCTGCACCACCACCACCAAAGTGGCAACGGCCTGTCAGCGGCCCCGTCCACCTCATCCACGGCCTCCTCCTCATCCTCGGCCAGACCGGCTTACCCCAGCAGCTATTACGGCACCAAGCGACCCACTCTGTACAGCGGTGCCAATCCCTACAAGCCGAACTCCAGTGGAGGCTCCAGCAGACCACCCTCCTCCTCCTCCTCCTCCTCATCCAGTTTGAATAGCTGGGAGCACGAAACCGGTGGCCACCTGGGCTCCGTCAACGGGATCACCAACCACCTGGACAGCTTCTTCGATGCAGAGTCACCTGCGTTGGATTCTTCCGGGGCACCGCCATCGCTACATGAACCGCTTCCGAATGCCCAGGCCTTTGCGGTGGGCAATGTCCTGGATTTGAACGCCGGCGAGGCGGCGGATGAGTACCAGAGTGGAGGAGGCGGTGGCTACCACGATGCCAACTATCGTCCAGTGCCGGGTACAATCAATCAACCAATCTCACACACTCTCTCTCCTTTTCTCTGTTTTCTGGCACCTCTGCAATTGGGTTTCCTTTAAGCTGCACCACACAATCACTCAGTTACTCTGTCACCAAACACACTCTTGTTCTCTTAGATTCTGTAGATCTTTACCTTACTTGCTCTGGTGTTGTTCTATATAATTCTTTATTCAATTTTATATTAATATTTGTACTTCTTTGTTCACAGGCTGCGGAGAAGTCTACACCCGATCCAATCGCATTGTGGGTGGCCATTCCACGGGTTTCGGTTCCCATCCTTGGCAGGTGGCGCTGATCAAGAGCGGTTTCCTCACCAGAAAACTCAGCTGCGGTGGTGCCCTGATCTCCAATCGATGGGTGGTCACTGCCGCTCATTGTGTGGCTACGTAAGTGGTTGATATAGGAATAGAAAGTATCAGAGGTATCACAGAAAACCTTTACAATTACATCTGAAAATTAAAAGATAAAAAATTTAAGAATATCCTTGAACCTTACCTTTTAAAATACTTTCCCAAAATTTGAACATTATTTGTAATTTTAAAGAAGCTTTATAGTTTCTGTGACACCAAATAATTTTTTTTAGACTTCAAACCTCACATTTTGAATAATATTTTATTAGCACTTGAATAAATAAAAACCCTTCTGATAAAACCTTTTCTTCCAATTCAGCACCACCAACTCGAACATGAAGATCCGCTTGGGGGAATGGGATGTTCGTGGCCAGGAGGAGCGCCTCAACCACGAGGAGTACGGCATCGAGCGAAAGGAGGTGCATCCCCACTACAATCCCGCTGATTTCAAGAACGACGTGGCCCTAATCCGTTTGGATAGAAATGTGGTCTACAAGCAGCACATCATTCCCGTCTGTCTGCCGCCTTCATCCACGAAACTGACTGGCAAGATGGCCACTGTGGCTGGATGGGGACGAACCCGACATGGTCAGAGTACAGTGCCTTCGGTTTTGCAGGAGGTGGACGTCGAGGTGATCTCCAATGATCGCTGCCAGCGATGGTTCCGTGCAGCAGGTCGCCGAGAGGCCATCCATGATGTAAGTTTTTTAATGGAATGGCAAAAACGTGATATCAAAGAACAACTGGAGTAAATTTTAATGATTTTAAGAAACACTTATTTAAAGTATGGAAGATTCCTAGGTTTTTTTGAGTTTGTTATATTGAAAGCCTTTTCATTACCTTTCCAAAATGTACCTTACCTAAAATGATTCAAAAATCTTGAAAAGCTTTAAAATAATGAACATCTACTTCTTTGCGCATATTTCTAGTACAGTTGTAAACAATGCTTTCCTTAATCAAAAATTACAATTGAATATAAATATTAACACAGATTGAATTGGTTAAGACATAACGAGATCAAATTTTCTATTCAACTTATAATAATAACAAATTTGAAAGCAATTGGATCAAAATAATGTCTTAAATTCTCTTTTCCGATTCTCTTTATCCGATTTTTTCCGTGTTCTAGGACATAATATACGTATACTTTTTTTAGAATTATATTTATTCCCGTCTATCTCTTCCAGGTCTTTTTGTGCGCCGGCTACAAGGACGGAGGTCGGGATTCGTGCCAGGGCGACAGCGGCGGGCCGCTCACGCTGACGATGGACGGCAGGAAAACGCTGATCGGACTCGTTTCCTGGGGCATCGGCTGTGGGAGGGAGCACCTGCCCGGCGTGTACACAAACATCCAGCGCTTCGTGCCCTGGATTAACAAGGTCATGGCCAACGACAACGCGTAGGAGCCACTGCACCATCGATTTTTAACCGGAAGACTGCAGTCGCCGCTCGAGGAGTCCTGCAGTCGGTGCGTCCGTTAGCCAGGCCATGTGATTCCTCTTCGACTCGGGGTTGCTAGTGTGTAAGATCAAGGTCTTTGAGCCTTGTATTTATTTTACCTTCCATTTGTTTTAACTTCCGAGGGATCCCTGTACTCAATCAACCTCACTTCGGTCGATCCTTTCGCCTCCATTCGTTCTCCATTGCATTCCACGCATTAGAATAAGGTTTTCGATATTTATTGTACACTGCTCGACGAAAGATTCCTACATTTGAGATCCACTTTCACCTATATTTATGTTTATTATTTTAATTATGTGTTAATATACAAATAAAGAGTATTAAAATTTTTACAGATTTTTTGGTTTCGCTGTATATAACTTTTTTTATTTTTGTTTTTGTTGGAGAGGTAAAAGAACTCGAACATTTAAACAAAAAGCCTGAAAAATACATTTTCAAATATATAATATTTTTTTTATAGAAGGAGAAAAAACAATTTTCAGTTTAGGGTAGCAATCAATATAAAAGGTTTGGAACCTTTTCAGAAGCAAGTTCTGATCTGCGTGTTTAGAAGCCATTTTGACATCACTGGCATGCAAGCAGTTTGGTTGGTGTCTTGACTAAAGTAATAGATTATTATTGCATGCTTTTCAGCTGAATCTCAGTTATGCCAAGAAGATTCATAAAGGAAATGATTTCGAAATGAATTGGAATCTGTATTTATCTTGTTGGGCAAACAAAAAACAGGGCCAGCAAACATTAGCCAGAAAAATTCAGAAACACACCAGAGACATAAATAGTAAACAGAGATATCTTTCAAGAGCCGAGATAAGCCGAAAAGGTCCAAACTCTTTGCGTTGAGTGCAACTAAAACTGGGTCCATGCAACAGGTGCCGGTGCCACATGCGGCGCATGATCTGAATTTCTAATGAGCCCAACTTCCGCTGGCCAGTATAACCAGTGGCCAATATCATGACCAGGCATCGTGTGGATTGCGGGCCCATCAAAATTCAATAACATAATCAGGGGGAAGAGGCCGAATCGAAGTGGTTGGCCAAGGAGCTTATCAGCTGCGCTCTCTCTCAGGCCGGGAATGCCTCTGCCGCTCTTAGCATCCACATCGGCATCCACTTCTTCGTCGGCGATTGACCAAAGCATCGGGGATCGCTGGGGATCCGCTCCCCAGGTGCTCGGCTGCTCAGTTGCTGTGGAGCAGCCCCAGTGTCAAGGTCTCTCGAGTTCAAGGAACGGCCAAAGACACGCGTCATCGCCAAGTCAGTCAGTCAGTGGATAGCTAATAGCTAATTGTGCGTTTTCTTCTGCTTTTCTGTGTTTTGTTGTGTTTTGTTTGCTTCATTAAACAAAGATGTTGCGAGACGCGGTTGTGTGATTTATAATTGGGTTTCTTTGGCAGTTAAATGGCTTTTTCACGATCCCTAATGATGTGTGAACGAGTGTTTACGGCGGTCTTGGCATAATTCACAGTGCAAACCAATAATCACTTAAGAGTGCAGTTTGTAAATATAAACAGTGATATATATTTAACAGAAGTTAACGATCAGGAAGTGTTATGTCTTAAAAGAAAAGTTATTACTCAGATGTAACCGATACCAACATTAAAATATTCAAGAACAAGAAAAGAGTTCACCATGCAATTCTTATCAGCCAACTGGTTTGCCTGTTAACTCCAACAGCACAATAAAGATTGACTTTCTTAACCTGACGACGTGCATAAATTAAGGCACAAACAAACGGCAACCAACACACTCACACAGGTGACAAAGAATGGCAAGCGGCAGCAAAAACAAACTCATTTGCACCACAAAATATTAAAAGAAAAAGCCAGGCTAACACATACACACAAGTGACTATGTGTGTGTTGGCCGCTCTGTTGTCCTCTGCTTCTTGCTGTTTTAATGTGAAAGCGCTGTTAACCCCAAACTCCCCAAAAGCCCCCTCTTCCCCCCGCCAAACACCTTTTGCCGCCAATCAGCTGTGAGCCGCCTCAAAAAAAAAAAATAAGGAAAAACAACAACAACAACGAAAAGAGAGAGGTGGTGAGAAGAGAGAGAGGCTCATTTGAATAAGAAACAGAAACAGAAACGGAAAAAAGCGCCTAGCTTTTCGGCCGTTCTCGCTGTTTGGCCTTAATGGAAACCGTTATGCGCGTAGCGCAGTCAGCGTCGACTGCACGCATGCGCACATGTTTTGTTGGTGGCGATGCTCTTGGTAATTCCACCAAGTGGGAGTGAGAAGGCGCACTCGGCACTTACCAATTTCGCCTTACCAAGTTCTTCGGCTCTGCCGGCGTGGCCAAATCTCAGTCGACGCAGGCCGAGGCAGCGGCAGCGACTGTGGCCGCGACTGAGGCAGCAGCAGAGGCTTCACCTGGCTCACCTGGTTTGTGGATCTTTTGTGTGAGCTCCACTCCGCAGACGTGCGCAACTTGTCGCGCTCTTAACTTGGTCTTCTGCTCGTCTTCCGTCTTCCGCGAGTGTGTGTCTGTGTGCTTTGCGGGCCCAAAACGATTCTCAGTGTGTGCCTGCGTGTGTGTGTGTGAGTGTGTGTGTGCGTGTGCGTTTTGTGTGTAATAATTGGCCTGACCCAAAGTCCCGAGGCAAGTTCAAGTGCAAGAATACAAGAATACAAACCGAAAGGAAGCACAGCATTTCGGGAAACACATTTTTCCCAGCCGGCTAACAGTGCTTTGTGTGATTTTTTTGGCTTAAAACAAAGGCTGGATTCCGGAAAAAAGGCCAAGAGCCAGTGTCAAAAGTGAAGAAACTCATAAAACAAACAATTTACGAAGTTAAGAAGTTAGGCGGAGTTATAATAGCACTCATATGGTAACAGCAAATTAAAGAAATGACCCAAAATAGCTGGCCGCAGTGAACCGAAGCTCGACGTCAACTGGCAGCCAACGCAAGTAAATGCAAAAGATCCGAGTCTCAGATACGCATCCGCCAGATACGCCGGCTTTTCCTCGAGTACGTGTGCCCAAAGTGGCCGTGCACTTTCTACCGCGTACAAGTCAATTAAGCGCCAACTCACTATGGCCACAAAAAAACACAAACAGAAACAGAAACAGACATACAGATACAAATGCAGATACAGATACAAGCTCAGATCCAGATACAGATGCAGATACGTATACAGATGCATCCGATAGATGCGCATAACTGCAACTAACTGCAACTAACAGAGGCCACAAAACAAGAGCAACAAGTTCAAGCGCCGCAAACACGGCCAAAGCTCGAAAACGAGTCCAAAGCAAAAGTCGCTCTGCTCCTGCTGCAAATTTATTGAAATTCCTGCAAGTGCAGGCGAGCCGAAGCCAAAGCCAAAGCCAAGGCTTCTTGCCACGAGAGTTGGCAACAGCCAACAGCCAACAGCCAACAGCAAACAGCAACAGCAGCCGCTTAGTACAAGTGTTTCAATTGCGCTGCGACTGCCGACTGCTTCTGATTCTCATTCTGATTCTGATTCTGATTCTGAATCTGATTCTGGCTCAGACTCCGCGGAGAAAAGGAAAGAGCCAAAGCAGAAGGCAGAGCGCCTTCCCCAGCTTCCCCTGGAAACGCTCCTGCCTCTCAGCCTGCTCTGCTCTGCCCCTCGGCAAACGATTTTTGCTTTTCGGTTTAAAGAACTGGTCTGATAGTGGTTATGCCAATGCCCAGTCGAGGGTGTGCAGGGTTATTTCGACAGATAGTCTCCTACAAGGGGATTATTATTAACAGTTGAAAACTGTTAAACTAAATTAAAAACATATTTAAAGAGTTAATAATTTCGTTGAGGAAAATATCTAATCTGAGGATGGCTATAAATTGTCAATGTGATCTAGCAATACCTTTTAGGAAAATGCCATCTGAGTTAGGCTTCAACTGTTTAACGTTAATCTCTGTTTTAAGACTACTTAAAGTTTACTATCTTCTTTCAAAGAAATAGTTTTTGGAGAGTGGACTTAAATAGTAGATCAAAATATTCATACAAAAGAGATGAAGTAAAATAATCTTAAGTGGTTATTATTTCAACTATTTCTTTTTCTTGCCAGACCACCAAGCATTGAAAATACGTATGTTCTTCAACGTTTGAAAAAATTGAAACATTACAAACCTTTGGTTTTAATGATCTTATCAAAATTTAACTTAAAATATTTGTCTCGCAAGTCTGACCTATTGATTCCAAGATTTATGCATGTTGTATTAAGCAGCCAGTGGAATACCCTTTCTGAGTCATCAATCGTGCTGCATTTGTTAGTCAATGAGATGAATCAGCAACGGAAACACTCATAAGATTAATCTCTCCAATATTAACCTAAATTGGTTGACATTAAGTGTTTTAAAGTGAGTAACACTAGGTCGACTCTGATCAACAACCACACACGACTCTTCCTTATTGTTGGCGGCCTGCCAGTCCGCTTGTCTTTGGTCTAAAACGCACTCTCCATGGGAGGGCGAGAGAGGCGGGGAAAATGGGGGGAAGAGGCACGTTTGTCTTGCGGCCACAGATGATCTGGCAGGCAGTAGGATGCCTGTGTTGCGTTATTTGCATTTCACGTTCCCAGTCCGCTCTGGTTTATACAGGTTTGCCGGGGAAGATCTCCTGCCACGCAAAGATGATGATGATGATGATGATGACGGGCTGATAGGATGAGATAGGATAAGAGGATGGGGCTGCGTAGGGTAGCATAAAATGCTGCCTCGTAATTATTGTAATTTGCATTCGGCATTTGCAATTGAGAAATTGCCGTTGATGGTTGCATTGGGAACTGAGGCAACTGCGGCTGCCGAAACAATTAGCTTGGATCGGCCCTCAGTGACAGGCGATGCGCACGCCTGCCCATCAAGTTTGTGCCCTGAGTCTTTCGATGTTGGTCTCAACTAATGAACTTTGGCTGCCAGTTGGGAATAGGTAGCCCAGAGATACCGAACCGCTGAGCCATGGCAGCCCGCAGCTGAGTGGACACAATACCAAAAAAAACAGAAAAAAAAAAACAAGAAAAAACTAAGCAGAGACATACAAACAAAATTTCTCCGAGCTCCGTTTTTGGTAAGCAGAAATGAAAGCAGCGCCATGCGAGATGCACTTCTTATTTGATTACACTAGAAACGAAGTCGAAGTCGAAGTCGAAGTCGAAGTCGAAGTGTATGTGGTTTTCTTTTGACGACCTAGCCGTTCCGCGGCAAATGGCATAATTCTTTTGTTCACCATTTGAAATTACAAGCTGCTGGCACTGCTGCCATTTCACTTTTCTTTTAAGTAAATACTAAAAAGAGCCAGAAAGAAATTCGTTGGCTTTCGCTTTTACGCAGAGCAAGCTCGCCTGCAAAATGTATTTTTAATAACAAACAAAACAAATTGTAATTTCACTTTTAACGAGCAAACGGAATTGTCACTTGTATCGGGTCGCAAATGGAAATTACTTAATTGCCCATTAAGCGAAATGGAGTTTCGAGGTGGAGCTGGATTTTAGGGGACAGCCCCGGCGATTCGATGGCGATCGGATGAAAATCATGCAAATCATCCGACGCTTCTGACGCTTCTGACCCAGATCCCAGATCCCCAATCCCCGGCCACAACTCGCTCTTGCCAGGCATTCTGGTTATCGCTCAGAAATTCATGTTAATTTGCACACAGAGCCAACGCCAACACAATTATACAGATACGCATACCGATATGGCCTGAACGTGACCCAAATACACAAATAGCTGGCCAACATTTTTGAGGCTGCGAAAAGCCAAACAATCGTACTACTATACAAAACTGGACTTGAGATCGGCGCGTAGTGAATTGTTTGATTTGAGTATTTGTCTAATTGAGGCAATCCGGCAATCCGGCTGCATATTGTATGTTTTATGGCTTCCGTTCTCGATGGGGAACTCTCGATAGGGATTTAGCATTCGGGCTTAATTAAAGCTACTTGCTGAGCTGCGGTCCAAGTTCCTCTGAGCCAGGTTCAACGACCGTATTACGCAACTCACAGAACAGCCGCTAACAATGAGAGTTTCCCCCTCCACCCCTCTTCTCCCCTTTTTCCCCCTGCGAACGCAGCTAATTTCTCAACGCTGCAGAATCGTGACTGAAAGAAAAAGACCAGACCAAACAGAACAGAACAGAACAGAACCGAACTGAACGGAGCTAAAAGAACAGAATGGTCGATCAATGGGATGTGTTGTCACCGCAAGATGCCTCCGGGCATGGGCATAAGTATGCGATATACCAATAGACATAAAGACATGTAGACATATGGACTTCAGCATAGCGCCCTGTCATCGGATCCCGGAGCAGGTCCAGTTATCGCCAGCCAACTCATCATCACTCATCATCGTCGCCAGTTATTGGTTCGCTTTCTTTGATTGCTCCGGTTTATGTCATCATTTCTGTACATTTTCCAATGCGCCAGCGATGAACTTTCTTTGCCGGATCGAACTGCGGCTCAATTAGGCGTGTGTTGAACCTGAGACTAAAGCTGAAGTCGATGAGAACCAGTTGGCATTTGGTCTGGGTCTGGGTCTGGGAAATGGATTTGGAAGTGGGAAGCCGCGGTCAAATGGATTTCCGTACGGTTATATAAACGTGGGACAGATTATACAATCAGCTAAGCGATTCCCGCTTTCTATGCACACACACACTTTTGCTTTTCACTCGGAGCATTTTAGGCATGACTAAACCAGCAGTCCGGCATATTACACATACGCCCCGTTTGCCTCGGCAATTTTGGTTTCTGTTTCTGTTTCTGTATTTTGTTTCGTTTTTCCCCCGTTTTTGCATATGCAAGTCACCGGAGACAGACTTTCACCTACTTGACTCAGCGGCAGTGGATTGTGGATTGGATTGCTTCTACGCACTTGTTGCTTCCTCCGATTCGCCCGCTTCTTTATTTGCTTCCCCATTTTACTTTTGTTGTTGGTGGGCCAAGCCCAAAAATAAAAAATATGGATAGGTTTAGCGATCAATTTGAATAGGGGGGGTCGTAAACGCGTTTCACATTTCACATGACTCACCAGCGTTTGTGCTCTCTTGCAGATGGGTGCACAACACACGGATACAGACACCTACTCGTTAATAGCAGCCAGGGATCTCAACGCCGAGAAGAGCAGAGCATTTGCGATATCCCCAGCCAAGATGCCACGCCCCAGCCTCCTCCTCAGCCTCCTCACACTGGGCAGTCTGCTCCTCCTGACGATAGACGCCAGTCCCGTCTTCGTGGATAATCCCAGCTTAGCTCAGTGTAAGTAGTAAGCCCCACACTCTATACCATATACCCCATTCCCTGTATCCCCACTCTCACTCTCCCTAATTGAATCATCGGAACCATCGAGATAATGCGTGTCAAGCTCTCACTTAGCCGGAATTACTCAGCGGGAAAGGAGATTCGGCTGCAGATTCAGATACCGATCCCAGCTGGGCCTTTCTTCCTCCACTTTGTTTCCCAAGAACCCCAGCACTTTCTCTCACGTAGACAATTAAACTTTTTTTTCGGGGAGCATCCGAAGTGATTACAATGGAGCTAAACCCAGATCCCAAGTAGCCACACCTTCGACCAGAAGCTGAAAGAAACTTAAGAAAATATAATAAGCACGTTCCGCAAGATGAAATAAGTGCGCCAAGAAGCGAGCTGGATAACCCAAATAAATTACAAAATGTTTTAACATAATGAAAAAGGTTGATGCCATCTTAAAAAATAAGAAAAATACAAACTTTTTGGTTTTAAATGCAAGAGAAATGTGTACATCCGAAACATATTTGCTTAGTGAATACAACAAAAAATTTCTTAACTATTCTGTAATACTTTTGTATGAAAAGGCGAATAATAGTAATTAATTAACTAAGGCCAACCTGGATTTTAATCATTCTAAATGACTTTATTATTTTTCAAATGATAATCAAAATGGTTTAATTGTGTTTTAATCAACCATATTTAAAAAATATATGACAAAACTGTAAATTGGTAAACCTTCTATAGATGTGTCCATATGGACATTAAAAAAGAGGATTAACTTCTGAAACGCTTAACTTTACGATTAGAAAAGTATAGTAAAAGTTAAATTTTCAGTTAGAGAACCATATCGCGATGACAGCAGCTGCCGGCAAACAAACTTTATTGCCAAAAAGACCCGAACTCAACAGCAGAAACAAAAGACTTAAGCGACGAACTTGTACGCTGCGAGACCAAATCGGGAACAGAAACAGAAAGAGCAAAAGAGCAACAGAGTGAGGGCATTTCTAATGAAAGTAATCAAAATTAATGACAATAGAGACAGGCGTTGCCGGGAACGAAGATTAATTGGGTCACAGCCATTAAGAATCAAATTTATACGCTATTAGCACTTCCTCTTCGGCACCGCGCAGCTGCCAATTTGTCTGCCGGACGACAACAAAGCGCAGCCTTTGAGCGGAGATGAAAATAAAACTACGAAACTTTCATATAAACCGGGGCTGGCCAGCAAGCCAGCAAGCCAAAGAGCCGCAGAGCCACAGAGCCAAAGTGGCGAACGTCAGCGGGCAAAAGCAATTGAGGTCAGCCATCAAAGAATGTTGCCATAAAATAAGCAACCGCCGCCGAGAGTCGGGCCAGTCCGCCTTGGACCGGGAATCGGAATTGGAATCGGAATCATACTCGCATACTCGAATACTCGTACTCGGACTTGGACTCTGGGCAAGAAAGCGTGTGCCGGCGAGCATTTCATGTTTACGACTGGACCGCAGCGGCAACAAAGAAAATATAAATAATATGGATAGCTATCGACATCGACATCGGCAGACGGGAAGACGGGAAGACGGGCGGCTGCAGAAAGCGGAAAGTAAATTTGATGGCAAGTGAAAGGGAAATAAGACAAACAAACCCGGAGATCGAACTGAAGCGAAGTGAGGCGAACCGAACCGAACCGAACCGGGCACTCCGTTCTTGGCTGGCGATGATGACCCACTTCGGTTGTGGCTGCGCCACTCACCCACAATCGGGCCACGAAAATGTGGTGCCGCATTCGCATGCCAAAAACGAATTTCCTACATTGCAATGCGGGCCAGTCTGTTGTATCCCCCCCTTTTGGCTTCAGTTCCCTCGATTCTGGCTGCTTGGTAGGCCAAGCGAGTGGCTAGCGAAACATATGCTAAGCTGTTGACCCAAAAAGCCACAAAACGAAATGCAAACAGAAACAGAAACAGAACCGCTGCCGGCTCAACCACGATCTACGGAACGTGACAATGTCTCTGGCCGAATCCACTTTTCGATGGATTGACTTTGGTTCTGGCTTCGGTTTTCGGCTCTGCTGCCCGCAAGTTCGTGTCTTGAGTCATCCGTTTTTGGGCCGCCTTTCAGGCATGGAAACCCAAATGCCCAGGAGAACTCGCTGCTGAATGTCGTGTTAAATGCGCGACACTTTGCGGCTAAAGTTCAATAAACGCAAAACACCAAGCAGCCAGTTGGCAATATTTATTGCAATACCCTTTACAAGGGTGGGAATATCAATGCGTTGGGTTGCTTTATATGCAAAGAATGTAGCACGTTTTCTTTTTAAACTGTATTCCAAATCTAGTTTATGACTAGCAATATATTGTAATGTGTAAGGAGAATAATTTACATTTTAGGAATTAATCAAGCTAATCAAGCTAAAAGAACATTTCAAAATGAAATACTGTTTCGGATATATACATTTGCTTGAAATCGCATTGAATTTAAATATTTACGTGTATACTTCTGAAATGTGTTAAATATTTTAAGAACTTTGTTCGCCTTAAATGTTATGGTAATTATCATTTATGATATATTGCTTAAAAGCAGTTTTTTGTTTAAAATGTATAAATGCTATAGTTTTTATTTGCTATATTATGCTTTTGTACATTTTTATTAGGCTACTATTTATATTTTGAATAGTTTGTTTACAGCCTCTTCACCATAGTTTGTTATCTTATTTAAACTGGAATGTTAGTAGCTTCTAAAAACAACAATGAAAGTAATATCCGTAGTTCTCACCTTCCGTAATGCTTTCTAAAAAGGTATTTAAGCCATCGCCCTGGCCAAACGATGTCCGATTTGTTTTCCTTACTTTTAGCAGCAAAATCAGGCAAAGTGGCTTATTTATGTGCGAGTATTTAAAGCGCAAAGCCTGAAATGCCACGAGAAGCTTGTTAAGTGAATTTATGAAGGAGGGCGAGAATCAGGACCGCCAGCTGGGCTTTCTTCGCGGACTCTGGTCGCTTTTAAAGGCCCTCGTCCCTGGCCGCGATTTGTCAGAGCCCCGAAACACTAATAACTCTTGGCCCCGTGCTGCTGCTGCTGCTGCTGCCTGTAATTATATAAGTTCAAAGCTCGGGCTCTCGGATAATTCTCGGCTCGATTACACAATGACTTCGCGATGATGATGGTGGCGATGGTGGTGGAGATGATGATGGTTCTTGGGGAAGCGGCAGCCGCAGAAGAGCACAAATCATAAATAAATAACAATAATGCGGATGGGCTACTGTTGCCTCATCGGGCGGTCTTGTGTGTACGAGTATGTTTTGGCCAAGTGATGATGACGCCCTTCAGCGATCCGGCTGCTTTTATGGGTTCTCATTTGGCTCTGGGCTCATGTTCGTGCTCGTGTTAGTGTTTGTGTTCGTGTTCGTGTTCGTCTTCGTTTGTTGCCACTTCATTTTCACTTGTGTTAACTGTTTGCCTAACGGTAAAGGCCTGGCTCAAATTGGCGTACAAATTCGAAGGCGTTAATCGCCGCGGCAAACGGAAATGGTGTGGAGAGCAGTCGATTCGAGTCGCTGTAACCAGAATAGGAATCACATTTGCTTTGTCCCCCCATTACCATCACCACTACTATCATTATAATTATGATTGCTGTTCTGTGGTGGCATTATACTTATTGTTCCCTGTTGTTATTATCTTGCCATCGACAGTCCAATCTGGTCGAAATATCCGTCATCTGCCCTGCATCGTTCGCAAATCTGGACGCTCGGGAGTCTGCATGTTCGCCATCGATTGCATCAAGCAGAATGGCACGCACCTGGGCACCTGCATCGATCGCTTCTACTTCGGATCGTGCTGTGCGATGAAGGTGGGTAATTATCAACTATCAGTGTACCAATATCCCCTAACTGTTGGTTCTCTTTCCCAGGAGGAGGCCTCGCTCTTCGCGCCCGAGATCAACGACAACAGCATCGACCAGAACACCATTTCCCACTTTGCCCACGAGTCCACCACGCTGCCCACCAGCGCCCTCTTCAAGCTAACCACCGAGAGCAGCTTCTCGAGCAGCAGCAGCAGTGGCAGCAGCAGCAGCGGAGGTGGCAGTAGTAGTGGCAGCACCACCCACCAGCACACCACCAACGAGCTGCTGAAGAACGTCACTCAGTCGTACCTGAGCACCGCTAAGCCAGCACCTGTTCGCACCACCAGTAACGGCAATAGCACACTCGCCACCACTCGTCGCCCACCGCTGGCCCACACCACCCACAAGAACTCGCACTTTGTGGTGCGCACCACTCTGAAGCCCAATGTGGTGCAGACGACAACGCTCACACCCACCGTTAAACCACCGCGACGTCGCACCACCACCGCCAAACCGGTGCTAACCACGGCTCCCATTCTGGTGGAGCAGCGCATTGAAACCACATCGGTACCTACGAAATTCGTGACTTTCCAAATTGTGGAGACTACGACGCCGGCGGTGACGGAACCCACCCACTTGCAGGAGACGACAACCACCAACAGGCGGCACACAAGGCCAACTGGAAGTAGTTCGGTGGCCAGCAGGACAACCAGTAGAACAACAACCACTATCAGCACAACGACAACCACGGCAGCACCACCCACCACAGCAACTAGCACAAAAGCAGCGGTAACCACCCAACGTCCGACACCACCGCTGCGCACCACCACCCAAAAGCCCCACAAACCACATTCCAGTCGGAGGCCAGCGCCAGCGAAAAAGCCAGCGAATGCGACAACAACCACAGTGAGTGGGTCGCAATCAACAAGGAAGCCAGTGGATAGTTTGGCTAGTAGTAGCACCACTGCAAATGGCACCACAACCAGCACCACATTGCCAGCCCGCAGGCCAGTCATTCAGACGACCAGCAGTGTTAGCAGCAGCAGTAGCAGCACCACCAGCTCAACATCAACAACCACCGGACTCAAGGACGAGCCGACGAAGAACCGCACCACAACAAGACTGCCGGAGCGCACCACCCAAGCTCCGCGACCCAAGCCAAAACCCACTGGGGAAATTGTCAAGGTGCCCGTTCTACTGGCTGACCAAACAACAACCACCGTAACAACGGACTCAACCAGCAGCAGCAGTCCCTCCGAGACACCACCAAGTAGCACCACTTTATTGGTAACCAAAAAGAAGCCAACAACCACCACTGCGGCACCAACAACAAGTACTACAACAACCACAACGCCAAAACCCACTCGGAGAACCACAACGAAAGCTCCAACAACAACCACTACAAGAGCTACAACAACCACAACTAAGGCTCCCACAACAACCACCACCACAACAACAACCACACGCAAGCCCCTGGTCACCACTGAGGCACCCACTTTTGCACCCCTAACAACAACCACCAAAAAGACCGGCCTGATCACCTGGACAGATGTGGAGGCTGAGCCACCGACCAATGCCAGCATTTCAAGCGATTGGATCCCACTGGCCTCCCAAACAACAGAGGTGGCGAACAAGACTTCCGACACCACAGGTGAGTCCAACAACACTCAGAGAAATTAACTAACGGAACAAAAACTATTTTATTACTTTGCTTGTTGTACAAAAACAGCTAAATAATAAGTATAGTAGATTCACTTTTATTTTAAATATTTTAAATATTTTAAATATTGGTTCACTAAATTTCTTTTAAGTATGTTTTGATTAAATGCATTTTATTAAGAGACAATCAAATTTTGCATAGTATAAAACTGCATCTTCACCAGATTTTTCTAAGCAGAATATTCTCTCAATGTAATGTAATGGCGAAACTAATGCATGTCTTTTACTCCTTTCGCAGCACCACCCAGTGCCACCGACAAAGTGGTCATCTCGGTGGCCACCAGCGTCAGTGAGGTGGAGAGCCAAGTCCCGCAAAAGACCACGAAGCCGCCGAAAGCCACCAGCACAGCCAAGCCCACAACAACAACAACAACAACAGCATCGACGACAACAACCACTGCAGCGACAACCACAGTGAAAACCACAGAGGCACCAGCGAGCAGCATAGAATTAGCCTCATCTACATCATCTTACACGGATCTTAGTAGCGAGGTGGCAGCCAGCAGCAGTTCCAGCACCACCAGACCCACCAGCCCCACCAGCCCCAGCAGCACCACCAGCAGCCCGACAACCACAGCTGAAACCACCGATTATAGCGGCGAAGAGCCGAACACAACGACCATCGAGGCTACAGGCAGCACCACCGTGGCACCCGCCAATGCATTGGAGGGCGTCGATTACAAGGAAGGTGAGTGCAGCGAAGAGGCAAACGGGTTTCTCCTGCGGGGAGAATTCTATTAATACCTCTCCGCCGACTTTGGCCATAAGACAAAGCCAACGTGCGTGGCCATTAAATTCAATTTGAAGGCTAAACGCTGGCCTTGAGCCACCATCGGGCTGAAGACCACGGCCAAGAAGCGGAGACATCTTCCGAGAGGCTGTCCTCCGCCAGCTCATAAATGGTTACACTCGGAGAAAGCGAAGCCAAATGTGTGGCACAAGTCACGGGGGTTCTCCATACCTGCGATCATTATCAGTTGTAGGGTTTAATATAAACAGGAAAGAGGTTTTGTTTATGCTTTCTTAAAGGCTTTCCAGCCAAATAATCAGAATCATTATTTATCAAACATTTTTTGAAATATTATTTTGAAAGCATTATACAGAAAATCTTTCATTGTTACACGCCAGAAAGCTTTTATACACAACAAGTTTCTAAAATTTCTCTCCGTGCAAGAACACTCCTAAGCTGGACTTTTGCTAGACGCAGTCCGCAACAATTTTTACAGCAATCATTTACAATAATGACTGCATCGGGTATATGGGATCGCGTCGGTCATTGTGCCGCATGGGTCACGTTGCCGGTCGTCTGCCGAAGCCAAAGTCGAAGACCAAGTCGAAGTCGAAGTCGAAGCCAAAGCTAAAGCCCACCGAAAAAAAGAACCGATCTGCAATCCGCACTCCTTTCCCCGTCAGCCTGTTGACCGATTTGCGACTTCAAAAGCAATCTTGATGCACGAATCGAAACGAGTCGCGCTGAGGAGCTGAAGAGCGGAGCGGAGTGGATCAGTTCGGTTCGTTTAGGCTCGGTTTCGTTTGGCTCTGCGGCCAAGACGAGTTGCTGGCCATAAAGTAGGCCGTTGACTGCCTGCCTCGCGGCTGGCCAAAGTCAAGGACTGGGCTGCTGCGCCTTCCTCTTGGCCAAAGCACATTACATTCGGGGCCGAAATGACTGAGTGCCAGGCGGAGTGATTAAAATGTTTAAGGCCCTGGCGGGCCCATTACCTTAATTGTGACCTGGCGCAGGCCTATTAGCCAAGATCCCACTCTGAACATCCTCTGTTCCTTCCTCGCTCTCTTCCAGTCTGCGGTCGCCGCATGTTCCCCGAGCCCCGGATCGTCGGAGGAGCTAATGCCGCCTTCGGCCGTTGGCCCTGGCAGATTTCCCTGCGACAGTGGCGCACCTCCACTTATTTGCACAAGTGCGGAGCCGCTCTGCTCAACGAGAACTGGGCGATCACGGCGGCCCATTGCGTGGACAAGTGAGTACAGGATGGATAGTAACGATTTCTGGTCCTAACAAGTGTCTCGTTTCAGTGTGCCACCCTCCGATCTTCTGCTGCGTCTGGGTGAGTACGATCTGGCGGAGGAGGAGGAGCCCTACGGCTACCAGGAGCGCCGTGTCCAAATCGTCGCCTCTCATCCGCAATTCGATCCCCGCACTTTCGAGTACGATCTGGCCCTGCTGAGGTGAGTTAAGTCTAGATTAAGTAGTTAGTTAGTTCAAGAAATCTAGGTGCCATGTGTACAAGAAATCTTAAGAAGATACCAGATACGAAAATGAAATAACAGGCACTTTATGGGTGCCAGAAAAGTTATTAATATTATTATATTTAAGGGGCATTTTAAACAGTTTTAATTTCTTTGATGCATTACTTACCACATCCGTTTCCGTTCCAAATCAGGTTCTATGAGCCTGTAGTTTTCCAGCCGAACATCATTCCCGTTTGCGTGCCGGACAACGACGAGAACTTCATTGGCCAGACGGCCTTCGTTACGGGATGGGGTCGCCTCTACGAGGACGGACCTCTGCCCAGTGTCCTGCAGGAGGTGGCGGTGCCCGTGATCAACAACACCATCTGCGAGTCCATGTACCGATCCGCGGGCTACATCGAGCACATACCGCACATATTCATTTGTGCCGGGTGGAAGAAGGGAGGCTACGACTCCTGTGAAGGTAAGTAATAACTGAATGATTATCAGTTGGTATTAGTAATATAAGGATTACCGGTAGATCATATTTTTTAAAGAAATTTATATATATTAATAGTGTAACTGATAAACAACAAAATTATGAGAAATATTAAAGTAATATATATAAAATACGAGCATACACATTTCTTATATGTACGCATGTTCTTAATTTCCCTTTTTATTTTCAGGTGATTCCGGTGGCCCCATGGTGCTGCAGAGGGAGTCGGACAAGCGGTTCCAGCTGGGCGGCGTCATCTCGTGGGGCATCGGCTGCGCGGAGGCCAACCAGCCGGGCGTGTACACCCGCATCTCGGAGTTCCGGGACTGGATCAACCAGATTCTGCAGTTCTAGATCCCGTCCCGACCCGATCCTTAGTGAATGCCTAGCACGTCTTCCCCACAAAACGGCATCGGAAACTGAATCCAACTGAGACTCGGACTCGTGCTCCGGTTATGGAGGGATCAGATCAGATCAGATGGGAGGATCAGATCAGATCAGATCGGCCATAACCCGAGCAACGATTCCAGTTGCCACCATTTACCTCCACCTGCCCGCACAGCAACCACTGAAGAACCAGAAACTGATAGCACTTCCATTGTCATAATCGTAATCTTACTCTTAGCCTACGTTGCCTAGCCTAGCCCTAAAACTAGTTAGTGAATGTGATCCCGATGAGATCACTGTTGCAGTCACGGCTCTCGTAACGTATTAACCGATTGGACCCTAATTTATTCCCATTTGCTGTACATAATTTTCTAAATTATTGCATAACATTTACACGTAGCTTTAGTCCTATACAATATTAATTAAGGGGACTCGGCGGCGGTCGGGTCCTTTGGTAGGGCATATTATCACGTAAGTCGCTTCTCCCCGAACCGAACCATGCGGCAGAAGCTATTGTAATTTTATTTTATAACGTACTGTAATTATTTATTTATAGCAGCTCATGCACGACAAAATTAATTCAATTAAAATGTTTAAAACAAACAAATCTCATTGCGTTTTTATTAATGAGTGGGTTCGAATGATTAGTTGAATGCCTTAAAAAGGCAAACAAATCAAACGAAGAGGTCTGCTTAATAGCCTGCTTGTCAGTCTGTTGGCTTTTAGCGGGAAAAATATCAGAAGCCCACTGAACATAAACCTTTTTTTTAAGTATTACGATATTTCGAACGTTCGAGTGTGTCAAATAAAAATACTTGCTGGCAAATACTTTCTTATTTGAGTCTCATAATTAGAAGAAATTCATATTAAAGAAATTTGTTTAATGAACTTTTAATGAATTTTCTTAAAATAAATTAGTCGAAGGCGTTTTCGGCTTTGTTGATGAGACATCTTATTTGTATGTATTAATAAAACTACATTGATATACTAAGTCATGGTTAATTTTTATTTTATAATTTGAGTCGAGTAAAAGAGTAAGCTGCTTGCGCCCAAGTGCAGGCACCACTTTATGTCATGGATTGAGTATCGGCTATTTTAGCCGGGGAACTCCAATTTTTTTATTTACGGGACTGAACTTGTATGTAGATAGATGTATGTGTAATTAAAGCGACATCTGGCGGTAAAATATATTTAAAAAGTGTGGTGGCTAACTTGGATACTTATTAAGCGGTAGTTTGAACCACTGCTAAAAACATAGAACTTTAAAGAAATGCATAGAACCGCTACACGTCCTTGCAAAAAACAAAAAAAAATGGAATCAGTTTTTACAAGGCGTTAGCAAGTAGTGCAATTTATCAAAGTTCGCGAAACATCGATATTATTCAATGCATATCTGCGCCAAAATAGAGGAATGAAATTTAAAAATTAGAGTTTCGAAACATGAGTGCAAACAGGAAAGCTGGATAAGAAATTTTTTTGACTACAGTGCATTGACAAACTGCTCCGATTGTTCTTAGAATTGGTATATGATGAAATTATATTCTGCCTGGCCATTCCGAAATACATACTTACTTATATAAGTTGCACGTAGCAACACACAGCTTTTAATATAGTTTCTGCTCTAAAACTTTGAAGCTTACGGACTAATGGGATTTAGGGACCAATTGATAGCTGAGGGACAATGTTGATAATCGGAAAAAACAGATATAAGGCAAAGAAAAATCAGGTACATTCCTAGAATCAACTGCCATTTTAAAAATGCATGTATCCGATTATGCGATGGATCGATCCACTGTTTAAATTTGAGTATTATTTTTTTCCAAGTTCCCCATCTCAGCCAGCTTTGAATCACAACTTACCGCCTCCAAATCACAATCTTATATCCCTTACCCCTTCCCCCATATCCAAATGAAATCCATATCCCTGTTCTTATTCTTAAAGAGATAACTATAACTATAACCACGTCCACCGTTCCCAGCCGAGCTAGCTCTCAAAGCGGAATCCCCAACACCGCCAGAACCGAAATATATTGAAGAGACCCAAGCTGAAGAAGCTAAACCTAACACAACACTCGAATTCCAAATGCATGAGGCGACATCGAACTTGGGCACCGATTCAAACATTATTTGGAAGGTGCCACTGATGCCAAACTTAAAACTTTCTTCGCCGGGAGGTCGGGCACACGACTCCAATAAATAGAAAAATTTCCAACATTTGTTTTGCATACGTAAGGTTATTAAATATGCGAAACATGTACGCAGAGTGATTAACACGCAAACCCGGCAAAAATGTAAGATGGTCATATAAAATGCCAGAAACAAAAAATGGGAAATCCGTTTTCTTTAAAAAATGACTAACATTTTACATAAAGTAAATTTGTAACATCCGAAAGTCTTAAAAACTTATATTTACGAGTTAAGATTGTGTACTACACTTATAGTTTGAAAACCACTTAAGCTATTTTTAACATTAAAAATAAGTTATATTATTTATACATTATTATTTTATTTTATTATTTATATTATTTATTGATTTAATAAAAAAGCGATCTATGCTTAATCTCTGTGTTCTTTTTTTATTCAGTAAAGCCAAAAATAATATGGTTGAAGCTTTTTACGAGCTTAGTTTTTGCAGAACATTCAAAATTGAAACTACTATCTGCAACTCAACCCTTACCAATCCAACACTATAAAGTTGAAACAATTGTTGACCGCGGATCGGTATGAATGCCCTGCATTCGCCGGCTCGTCGTGGAACTTTCGCTCTCGCTTGCTGGCTGATAATTGCTGGTCATTTGCATATGCCGACCCACCTGCCGCTCCCCCTCTCCCTCCTCCTCCCTCCTCCTCCCCAGGCTCCCCTCTCCATCCTCCTTCCTCGCATTGTTTATGGCGTGTGGGAGCCAGAGTTCGAGGCTCAAGTGCGTTGCAAGTGCATGTCGTGGCCACAAGTCGAGATCTTCAGCGAGAGGCCTATCACAATTTGTACGGATATCACGTACTCGGACGGGGGTCATGCGTCCGGGAGATTATCAACAGCTCCGATCACGAGCAGAGCGCCGGTCCTTGGCTTTAACTTTCATTCACATGCGATTCGTGGCGGTAATGGGCCTCGGATTTGGGGATTACCTGGCAGGCGTTGATCCTCCGTTGCGATTAGCTAACTGAATCAAAGTAATAGGCGCCTGGCGAAAGTGGAAACCCGAGCGATTTAATCTCCGTTTGGCCAGACTGCTCCATTTGAATTAATTGGTCGACAAATTGGGGATTTATGACATTCGATGGCTTTATTTATGGCGGTCTTTACGCAATGCAGAGTGAAATTCCCACAGCTTGCGCAAGAGATGGTGCCAAATTTCTGATTGTTATTACTATGGCTATTGGCCAAAAAAAGAGAGCAGAAGAGCAGATAGCCAGCTTGAGCGGAATCCAGAGCATTCCCATGGAAAACGAAAGCTATGAAGTAACTGAAGAGTCTTGCATTTAATTTCTAAAGAAACGTTGCACAATTAAAACGCTTCAAGCATCATCAAAAGCCGCACACACACGACCACAACGATTGAGGGGGCGAGTGTCAGGCGGAGATCACGGGGCTTCTGGCCCGGAGATGACCACCAACTACTTGGTTGCTTACCCGAACCGAATGCACAATGACGACTCGGACGACGACTTTCCCAGCGCACAGCGGCACAATGGAAATTTCTTATTTTTCTGGGCAAAAAGATTTATAGGAACTGCCGTCGCTGCCACTTGAGAAGCAGCAAACAAAAAACGAAAGTCCAAGTGCTACAATAATATAAGATCTTTCTCCAGATTTATAGGCCCATCTATGGAAACAATTGAAAAGTACTCATGGACAATATTTTCCCTTCCTTCAATTGGGGGGCGGGGGCTGGGAAATGCCACCGTTCTGTGCTGTGTGTTGGCAGCCCGTAGAAGCAGAGCCATCTCTCACCTCCTCCAATCCGCTGGTATCGCTTAATGAAATCGCCCAGACCCGAACTCAAGACGGTCATTAATTTGAGGGCCCTGCCAGCCCATTTGAAACGAAACCCGTAGGAAATTACTGCTCATCCGGTAATTATTGGTCTCGCATCTCGCAACTCGCAACTCGCATCTTGATAGATCGATCGATAGATGGGTCCCGGTGTGTTCGGATGCAGCCAGCATCTTCACACCGCCACCGGCTCTGATAGATCTTCATTTGGGAGCCGCTCCATGGATCACAGGTGCGTCGGTCGAACGTCTAAATGTGGATGCTCGAGCATCCCCATAAGAATTGCGATTTTAAGTCTCGTCAGCTGCGGGGAAACTTTTCCCCGCCTTCGAGAGACTTCTCCATTTCACCGGCAGTCAAAGTAAATCATTTACCCGTGGCCTCAGGCCATCGAACCAGGGAGCCACGGAGCCACGGAGCCACGGAGCCTTTCCCAAAATGTAAACCTTTTTCTGGCCTTTGCCCTTCGGACATCATCAAAAAAAGTGAAGGCAATTGTAAGAGTGTGTATGTATCTAGTTTTCGTGCCAACATTTATCAAGAAAAATTATGAATTCCCCCTTTACCGCCACTCATCTCGCATAATCTAAATGAATTTTTTAGTTTCGCTTTCTAATTAATTGCATTAACCGCGGTGGACGCCCACACAAAACGTTTTCGATGTAAAATGTTTTCCCTTTTTAATTTTCGCCAATTAAATGCCGCACAGTCAAGCCTTGATTTCCAGCCAAATAAATAACTAAATAAAAAATAAGAAAAGAAAACACACACCAGCGGACTGATGAAAAAGCGGTGACGGAAGTCAAATGGATTCTGTGAAAGGTGCCACATTTTTATGGACAGCCGCCAAACAAACAATGTGCAAAAAACGCACCTAATGCAGACGAAAGTCGTTGCGCAAACGGAATTGAATTAAAATGGCATCAAAGTGAAATAATAGTGCAATTAGCCTGGTGCCCAAGCTGGCCAATCTGGCCACCAACAAAGCCGGTGCCAAATAGTTCGAGAAGCACATAGCTTGCAGCTCAATACTCTCTCTTAAATTGATAAAGGAAAATTAATTTTATTTATTATTTATGTAATATAAATAATATTTATTATTATCTTTCGAGAATATAAAAATTATTCAATTGAACATAAACATTTTTGTAATATTTGAACATCGTCTATGATTTTTATAAATCCAAACTAGTATTTAGCTATTCAATTTTGTCGTTTTCTATATGTTACCGAACTTAAAGACCCCAAGGCAATAAAGTGATGGAAACCAAATAATAAAAATCATTTTTCATAGTGTGATATGTTACCGACCTGTTCGCTAAACCTATAAGCTCTCCGCCTGAATCGCCTTTGTTGCGGCAAAAGTTTCGCCCATTTCCCTAATCACGAGCGGGCCCGACTCGAAACCGAAATTAAATCATAGGTGTACCACCACTGGAGTCGCCCGGGGCGCCACGATCGAGGAGACCCTTTTTTCGGAGGCCATTGACACGCGCTAATTGAAAGCGCAAGTTGTCAACGGTGGCGTATGCGTGATGTGCTGTCGTTTTAGAAAACAAGAGCTGGTTGTTGGTCAGTAGGGGGGATCTGTTTGCCGAGGGGTAGTCCTGCTCACAGCCAACTTGTCATACATTGGCTTAACAATCATTGGCTGTATGTCATTTGTACTAGCTGCTGTTGGCCGCTACTCACTTTCATTTGTTATGCCGAAGTTTCTTTTCTGCCCTGTCTTGTTTGGCTTTAGTGGGCAAACACGGCTCGCAACTTGCTAAAAGTGAAATTATTGCCTTTTCAATTAGTCACAGATCCCCAAATACCGATCCACTGGGCTACTGAACTCCGGGGTTCCGTCCCTTTGAAGCTGCGAAATGGAAAGCCCGAGATGCGCAGTCAGCTTGGTTGTAAATAAGTTTTCGGTTCAATTTGCGGGCCATAAATCAAACACATGTCGACGCCTCATTTTGATTAATTGGGTCCTAATCCAACAACGACTTCCAAGCCAGCCAGACTGATGGGAGACCATTGACCAACTCACAAGAGGCCGGCGGTTTGAACTTGATGGCTTTCGTTTTCAATCGGAGCCGTTGAAAACACAATAAATGGCAGTTAACAAACTGTAAGCCAAGGGGAACACGGCGAATTGGCAATTTGGTAGGCGTCAACATGGCATCATCCCTGTAATGTTGTCCAAAATCAAACCTTCACTTTCTTGACTCGCTGAAATTGGCTTGGTCGGAGTTGGAAATTGAATTTCTCACACTTGTCGCTCACTCACCGATCATTATGTTGATGTTTTCATCGATCGCTCGGCCCCCTGTCGATATTTCTGCTTAGTCTGCAAGTTATTTGGCCAGATGTGAAATGGAAATTTTGACGGCTCATCATTGGGAGATGTCTGTATGCAAATCGAAAGCCAAGTGGCCATTGCAATTAGCATGATCAATCCATGAAATTTTGCATTAAAATATCTTTAAGTTGAAGCGCATAAATTTATGATTTTTAAAAATATATGAATAAGCTAATTTTATTTAACATTTTTTCAAAAACTAAATCGACCTGTTTGTTTATTATTAAGTTTGGTGTACCTCACTCTACCTCACTTTAAGTAAACAAACTTCTAGTTATTTATGTTTTGCATGCTACAACTAATTTTTATTAATTAATCATCTTGTTCAATCAAATGAAAATGCATAATAAAAGTAGTTGGAGTTGGGTAAAATTGGGTTGCAAAATAAAAACAAGTTTAGTTGATCTCATTCTGTTGGCATTAGTTTTGTGAGCTCCATTCACCTGATATATCTTGTTTTCGCAGACCTTCATCTTTCGGTTACATAATCCCAGATTATCTGATCAAATTGGTGGCGGCATCCTAAGCAGATGCGATCGAAGAATGGCTTCGAATATATCATCGTTTGCTGAGCGGATCGTTGTATTCGCGTTCAACCCGTTGCCATTTGTTAAAAGTTCGCTTTGGGTTTGGTTTTGGGATTGGGGGTTTTGTTTTTGCTTTGTTTTGGCACCTTCTTGGGCGAGCTCCATTGTCCGAGGGGCGACTGGCCAATGGAGAGAAAGTCGACGGTCCGCAGGGTCTTTGTCTTAGACACCATACCGTTGATTATGCTAAAATCATTTAAAATCGTTCATAATTCGCCGCATTCGCGGCCCTGGTGTCGTAATACCGCATCAAATGAATCATGGGAAGACGCAGCTCTGCGCGACAACTCAATGAGAAAGCCATCAGCTCCAATCCCAACTGGTTCTGGCCGGGCTTAGGCCATCGCTACTCCACTGACACCCACGTGACCGGCATGCCCAAATCAAAATCAGCCGGAGTCCGCGGCTCTCGCTGCGTTTTCCATTTCGATGGGCTGACCACGAGAAAATACTCGTAAACAAAATAAAGCCGAGAAATGCACAGAAAAAATACACAGAAAAACATTAAACGGACAAAAAACGGCAAACGGCGACAACAATAACGAAAGTGAAATTCTACAAAGAGATCGTGATGGCGGAGCGGAGTGGCGTCCACGCTTGGGCAGCCACCAGTGCCAGTCAGCCAGCCTGGTCAGGCGTTTACCCCCGACATTAGAGTGCCGACCAGGCCAAGACCAGGCAAAGACCAGGCAAAGACCAGGCCAAGCCCAGCCAAGAAAGCCAAACAATAACAAACCGCTAACAAAACGCCGCCAGATTTTTCAGCCGCGTCGCGTTCCATGTGCGCGCAGTGAAATTTGGGTCAAGGAAATGCCAATCGACAGGTTGCGCCTCCTCGCTGCAAGTGGCCACATGGCCAGGTAACCAGATAGCCAGATAGCCAGATAACCGAGAGCGAGATAACCGTTATTAGTCGCCAACTTTTGCCGGTCTTTTGCTCGACACTAATTGCCAGGCTCGCGGGAGGAACAACCTTTCGCGACCCGCAACGTACGCAGGCAATTTAGTGAACATGTAACTTTACAAAAAATTCGCACTTTTAAAACTGAAAATTCCGAAGAGTAGGTAATATACGATACCTCACGAGTAAAGATATAGGAACATACATAGTAAGGGTTTTAATTTCCGTTTAACTTTGCATTCTTTGGAAAGGGGCTTGTCTTGACCTACAGAGCACTGTTCATTTATATAGGTATAGGAAACACTTTAAAGGAAAGCCCATCTACAAAAAAATAGACTATAAATATTATAGACAGTTTTCCAAGATCTGAATGAACTAGCATTGTTAAGCTTAAATTTACTGTGAGAAGAAAATGGTTTGCTGACAATCCCCCATTATTATTTAGTTGGCACTTGGGTGAGTTAGGGAAAAATAATGAGTGGGGAAAAATAAGTTGTTGAATGGCACTTTTATTATAGATTATTAACCAAATTGAATTTAGTTAAGAATGAGAGTCCTGGCCACCATATGATTATAATCAGTTTAACTGACTATATGTCAAACTAGGAAACTTGCACTTTATATTCATTTATTTCTTCAATTAAAAATAAAATTACATCGAGGGAAAGTTTTCAATATTATTAATGTGGAAAAAAACATTTGTAGGTTAAAGGGGTAATGCTTCTAAATAAATACTTCCTCGAACGGAATAATGTACTTCCCTTACTGAGACCTAATGGCTTTCTGTTTAAAAGCATTAAAGTGAGTTCTTTAATGTAAGCCATATAGGTTGAGCAAATGAAGTGGTCAATCTGGATAAGTACCGCATATCGGTCACCTGGATCGCAGCAGCTTTCTTCTTCTTCGGGTGACAGTGATCTTCCTCTTCTTCTTCTTCTTCTTCAGCTTCTACTTCGGTGGAAGCATCCCGGCAACAGCGAGCGGCACTGTTAAGTTGAGACCGCGATCGCGATCGCTCTTAACCGCAAGGCCGCGCTGTAAACCGATTCAGTTGGGTTTCAGGCGCGCACGCGTACGGACGCAAAAGAGCAAGAGTGAGAAAGAGAAGGAGAGAGAGAGAGAGAGAGAGCAGGCGAAAGAAAGCAGGCGGCGAAAACAGGAATCGGAGTTAGGAGATCGCAGATCGGTGGCTAAAAGCAACAGAAGCGGCTGAAGAAGAAGCCGAGCAGGCGCCGAGTGCCGAATTAGAAATGTTTACCATTTAAGCGACGCCTAATAGGAATACTCTCACGTACCGCTCGTGGCTCGCGGCTCGCTCTCCCGAACGCGCTCTCCCGCGTTAAAGTGAAAGTTTTCCCCACAAAAGTGGCGAAGGTCCGTTATCTTGGCCGCTGTTCGGGCCAACTTGCAATCAGACAGTCAGACACACGCGGAGCGTTCAGTCGACCGGACGCGTGGTCGCTGATACAATATACAAGATACAAGATACAAGTTACCAGATACAAGATATCGATAGCCAGATACTATATGTGGTGCAGTGTGTTAGTGTTTTGGTGCGAGCAACTGTAAATTCGCAGCTGACCAAAGAAAGTGCGCTCGCCGCAATTAAATCGAATTGAAATCGGGCATCGGATCCACAGTTACAACTTCCCATTCCCATTCGCGTTCGTCGCCTAAGTCTTTCGTTTAGCGCGCGCAGTTACAACATTGTTTTTCGCATCGCACCGAGCAGCCCGATTCTTGTTGTTTCGTTGGCCATTTCGAAACACGCTGGGCGAATATCGCAGCTAGCCAGCTCCACGAAACCAAAACGCTGCCAGACGGTCTAGGCCAAGAACTCACCGCAAGTGTCCGGCCAGCAGCAAACATGTTTAAGTGGGTTACGCCGGCCTCAACGGCGACGTTGTCCCGCTGCACAACAACCACCGAGGCAGCGACAACGAGAACAGCAGCGACAACAACAAGGAGAAGAACGACGAGACCACAACTACTTTCCATCGCTTTAACAAGTTTAATAATAATAGTCGCATCATTTGTGCCGACGACAAGTGGATTTAGATCAATTGAAACGAATGGCGGTAAGTGACAAACCATTTAGCTCATTGACTTGCCCCAACCGAATCGATTGTCGATGAAAGGCCGACGCGGCGGCGCGAGAAGAAAGTTTAGCACACAATAAAATCTAGAATTATGGCAAAGAAAATCAATTTGCCAAATTGCAAGCTCATGTCGCTGCAAATCGAATCGAATCGTGTCACTGGCTTTTGCTGCCTCACTTTGGCTCACTTAGCCGCCCCTCCCCCTCCCCTTCCCCTTTCCCCAAAGGCTTTCACTCAGTGTCTCTTGGCCCGGCCAAGTTGACAATGCGCATGGCAAAACATAAAACACAACTATGCCTTTGTGTCAATAAATGAATCAGAAAAACTTTGGCACAGAAAACTGCGACTCTGCCTGTATCTGTATCTGTAGCTGAAGCTTTAGCTGTATCTGTGAGTGTATCTGTATCTGTATCTGTAGCTGGTGCTCTTCGAATGACTTTCCACACTCCACGCACTTGGCAATTATTTGGTTCGTTTTATGCTACATTACGGCCACAAAGCAGCCACAAAAGACCTCGAGATGTTCGACACAGACGTCGACTTTCCTTGTGACAGTTTTTACAATTTTACGATTTTACGAGTGGTTAGTGCCGGCTGGCTTTCAGCATCCCATTTCCCATTTCCGTTAATTGTCGAGGTCGTTTGGCCGATTCAAAAAGTGAAACAAATTTCCAGAGTCCCTGGTTATTAGTTCGAGTTGGCACCAACGTGAGCCCATTCTATTCAGATTGAGCCCAAGTGCCGGCCAACAAAAGACTCGAGGTGCAAACTCAATAAAAAGCCAGACACAATCAACTGGGGGAAAACAAACTGTTTGTGATAATCGTACCATTTCTAACACCAAAAAAAAATAGAGTCAAGCTTCTTTGATACGTGAAATTTCACACACCGTTTTCAGTTTTTTAACATCATTAAATTGGTGAAAACACTCATCAGTACGTTGTTAAGATATTATGGCCCTTAAGAGAACCTTTATGACTATAAAGTTATAGACCTATGCAATCAATACTTCTCTTTGGAGATCGAATCTTTTATTTGTACAGCTTACGCTGCAAAAACCACCTGCAGCCCTTAAAAGTCCTTAAGTGAATCCTATTGTAAACAACTTTACAAGAAAGTAAGAGGAGTCATCGAAGATTGTCGTACCCTTGAAAACAAGATGCACCAAGATGAATCAAATGTTAATGTTAATTAGTTAATGTGTCTATTTCCTATGAAATGCAGCTATAATTAAAACTCTGAAAAATGTTTCAAGTTTCATACAAATAATTATTAAACAAAATTATAAATTATTCTTTACTTTAACCACAGAAAACATTTAACCAAAATGAGAAAGTTATCTTTAAATACTTGTAAATTTAAACTGTTACGATCTTCAAATAAAAGTATTTCTGGCATTTAAAAGTCTAATGCATTCTTGTGCAACATTTAAAGTAAGCAAAACCTTTTGTTTGCCAAGCTAAAGTCCCACAATCATTAAGACTTCTTGGGATGCAATCGCTTCTCTTTGAGGTGCTTTTCCCAACGATGCCCTTTGTTCCCCAACTTGGCTTGCCCCTTCCGAAAGGTTTGGGAAAACCCAGGAAAACCCAAGAAGAGAAAATCAATACTTCCGCTCGCCAGCGAACGCAGAACTGTGCTGCGTCAGTGAGGTGGAAGTCGGCAAATGCCAATCATCGGCCACATACACACCTGATCATTAGTATAAAACACGTAAAACAATTTTCAATTTCTATTCAAGTGTTGTTTGAACAGAAAGAAAAGCAGGAAAGCAGTTCAGGAAAAACGCGTGCGAAATGAAAATGTCTTGGCCAGTAGCCAACAACCAACAACTAAAAGGCAACAACAACCACACACTGATTCTGATGGAAGCGTGTGCCAGTTTGCGGCTTTCTGTCGCTGTCAGTCGTGGTTTTAGCCATGGCCAAGACCGCCGCTGCACTTGTCGACGTTGCCTGCAGTTGACTTTGCGGTAATTTGAGACTCGGCCTGCGGGAAGGAAGCTGACTTCGACTTGGAGCTAAAACCCCTGTTGGCTGCTGGTTGCTGGTTGCTGGTGGCTGCCAGCGTTCGATGTTCGACAGCGATGTAATTTCAAGATCACGTTTTTACCGCTGCCCGATCATCGACTTGGTCAATTGTTGCTCCACATAGATCTCGGCATCTCAATCGCTCTCGGCCGAGTCTCGGCTGCTGCCAACTTGGCTACTTAAAAATCAATTCATAACTCTTTTCTGCTCGTTTGGCTAATTGTCGTCCCGTTATGGGCACACTCACTCGGTGTAAAATTCTCGGTTTATGCAAATTACGAATTCCATAACTCCACATATTTTTCGTCTTCCGAATCCGAATCCCCCCATTCCACATGCAATTAATGTGAAAGCGACATTTGACTTTCTTCTGGGCTGGAGAGGGCTGGCTGAAACCATTTTCCCACAGCCATTTTACACTTCATAAACTTAACGCAATCGCATTAAAACTGTGACAGATCTTGAACATCGAGTGCCGGGAGAGCATTTCACCTCGACCAAGTATGGATTGCACTTCCTATCACAGATTACTTGGGTGAAACTACAGTAGAACTTGATTAACTTCCACACACCTCTAGAAATTACAAAATTAAATATCAGTTATAAAGACTACGAACCACTTTGAACTATTTTAGATTTAAGATGTGTTGAGACAGATATTTTAAAATTAACTTAGATTTTTTTTTAAATTTTCTGTTTATATAGATATTGATTTCTGTAAATGGTATAAGTTTGTGGCTAATATTTTTTTTAACTTGAAGTTTACGGTTGATTATAAATTTTGAAAAGCAACAGCGCTTTTATGTTTTACATTTGATGGACTTAATGTTCCCAATTAGTTCGATTCTACCGTAAAAGAAAACCCATTAAATACCTGAGTTCGAGTTACTGAATTCCCACTGTTTGGAGCATGTGAATGAAGTTGGAACAGTAGCTAGTCAATTGGAATGGCTGTCGCGGTACTCACACGCATTTGTTGTCGGTTGGCTTATCTTTCAAGCTCATCGGCGGTTCCAAGTGCCACTGCCTCATATCGATGCCGCGCAGTTACAAATTATCGGGCTGTCAACACCGCCCCGAAGCGAGAGAGCCGTGTTATTTGATGCGCTCGTCTAACAGGAAATACTCGGCAAACTTCGAATTTGTTTTGACATGTTTGGCGGTGAAAGTGAAATTCTCCGCTCTGCCCTGGCTTCCGCTGCATGACAAAAAACATTCTTCGTGGCCGCGGTTTTCGCATGGAAATCAACAAAACGCATTAAAATTTACCTCCGATCTTCGTGCATCCAAAAAAAAAACGCTTTGAGATTCTGCGATGGTTTTTGCAGACACTGTATGCTCATTGCTTTTGGATATCGATGATGGCTTGGATTCGGAATCGGAATCGAGGCTGTTGCCAAAAATGATGTCATTTATTGCGGCCAAGCAACTTTCACTGCTCGTTCACACCGCTTTTTTACAACAGCTCATCGCATTTGATATGATTTTTCGGCAAATTGGTTGGCAAAACGTTTTCATTTTGATTTATGTCCGCCGCAAATCTTTTGTCAACCGCACCGGCGTTCAATAAATTTCCCATTGTGCAGAGTTTTCACCAAATTGAATGTTTCCCGGCCAGCCATTGTTCGGCTGAACAATCAGAGACCCAGAGCGTCATGACCTGGCAAAAAGTGACCACCGAAAGAATAATAATGGTAATGAAAACAATTCAAAGTCGTGCACACATGTAACAGTGCAAATGGAACCGCCTTTAAGCGGTGGCCAAAAGATCCAAGCCGGGCTACCACCCAGAAAAGAGACTCTTCTTGCAAAACGCTGTGGAGCTACTACCACCAGAACCTGTTCCAGGTGAGTCGGACTCCACTGAGGTGAGCTGGACTCGTGGTTGACACCGTGTGATTACCTTTCTTATTACGGGCAGAAAAAGCGAGCCAACAGAGCTGCCCACGTGAGAAGTAGTGGCAAAGTTATGCCACTAACAAATTGCTTGAGTATTTATTATTCACAGAGATAACTTATACAGTGATAAATATTTATGGTCTTGTGGTTTCTAAACTGACCACACTTAACCACTTGGCTCGACAAACAAAATGTTCTGCTTGTAACATCAACCAACATCAAACCGCAAAATCATTAAAGTTACATGCCTGTTAGAAGTTATGTCTAGTCATTTATTTTACTTTAGTTAATTTAATGGGGCACTAAAAATTACACTCTCTTTAAAGATAGACTGCCCAATCAGAAGACTACTTGATTTGTTTAGTTTTGTTACAATTATTTTTAAAATATACTTAACCATTTTATAAATCACTTTGCTAGTAAAAAGTTCTTAGTAAAATTGGTGCGATTGTGGCATTCTTAAAACAAAAATTATTTGTTATGTATATAATACCGACACTTCTAACTGTCTATATTATTTATATGACTTTTGCAGGAGGTAAAGATATATATTAAGGAAGGTAGACTTGATATACAAATACCAAGTTGTAACCCGCTCATCTCTGACGTGGGTTGTCTTGAATTATTTCTGGTTTGGCCAGAAGAAAATTACGGTTTCCATTAGAATTGCATGCGTAAAATTCAAACCTACACCTGTGGCCAGCACTCTAGTCGCAGTCGCAGTTGCTGTTGTGTGTGCGAGTGGAGGCAGACAGACAGCCTGGTGGCACTTGCACATTCACTGTTAGCTTACCGGTCTTTTTGGTCGCTCGTCGCCGCAATTTTATTTGGGTCACTGTCACAATTTACACCGCAGAGGGGGCCGAGACTCAATGGCCATGGAGCGACCAGCGACCACTGGTTACTGGCCACTTGGATTGGCAATGGGAATCGGAATGGGAATCGGAATGGAAATGGGAATAGGAAGACACCAGCACTCACGCTCGGATTCTGTGCCCAATTCGCCACGGCGACACTCGAGCAGATCGGAGGAGCAAATCGATGGAAATTGTAGACGGAGCCAGAGATCGTGGCGGCTTTCAAATCCAATTTTATGTAATTCAAGGTGGCTCCCGAGCTCGGGAGTTCGCGTGCAAATCGGTTATGGCCGGGCCTGGTTATATAGCGCACGCCACAGTCCAATTCGCAGAGAGCGTAGTAGAGCATGCAGCGGGTTATGTTTATGCTGATGCTGATACTTATACCCATACCCATACCATACCCATATCCATACTCATACCCATACCCTAACAATTCAATTACATTGCGATTAATGGGTATGTGTGTTCGGTTGCGGATCGGCTAACATATAGAGTGGGAGTGCGAGTGGGAGTAAGATGCGTGCCGGGCCAAACGACTTCTTCATCTTCATCCTCATCGGATAACCAAATACGATGGTTAGCCGCGAAAGGTCAAGACTCGGATGGAAACTTTCCATTTCTCTCACGCAAAGCGGGAAATCTTCTTGCGTGATGACATCGCGGAACAGAGCGCTTAAGAAAGATGTTTTTTACCGAAGCACAGCCGCACGTAAAGACCATTAAAATTAATAAAAAGACAACATAAAACAACAATAAGGCAAAAAGCTGGCACAAACCTCCGGTAAACTGCACTCGCCACTCTCGCTTCCACTGGCCAAAGTCATAATTAGTAGCCTAAATCAAGCGATTCATGAAAGGTAAACAGTTTTTCTTCGCTTTGTCTTGGAAAAGTGAAATTAACTCGGGATGAATGAAAACATTTTTTATGCTAATTCCATGAAAAGTGACATTGGTTATTTTTTCTCTTCGTCGCTATCGTTCGTTGGTCATTAGATGGTGACTTATCTGAGGCCAATAAATCGTTAGGGCTTTTTCCTGTCGATAGTAAGAGTTTCTCTAATTAATTGTACTAGAAAAACGACCTTTGGTTTGGGAAAGTAATATTTCAAATTTGTAGTTTTATGTGCTTCGTACCTACAAAAATTTGTAACTTAGCAATTGCGTTCGTTTAATAATAGTATTTTATAGTAAATTAATTAATTTCTGGTGTTTATAACAAGTTAATTTTTATCGTTTCACTTCAAATCTATTGCAAATATTCCTCATTCGAAGCACGATTTCTTAATGCTTGTAGCCATTTCTTTACCGGTATCCCAGAGAGCTTACCAAGAAATTTGTTTACGAGTTATCAAACTTAGTTAAGTTTATAACCTGTTTATTTTATTATGTACATCTATTATATTTTCATTTATTTTTAACAAGAAACTTATTTAAGACTTTAAATAAATGTGAAGTTTACTTGATAACCAGTTTCAATCGAACTTATCGATTCTTCGATTTCACTTGGGTGCTAATGGCGCTGATCGGTTAATAACTTGCGCCAATTGAGTGCAAGAACATTGAACACTTTCACAACGCAATTAGAGCAAGATTCGTTAAATGCAAAACTGGCCAAGATCAGTGTGATCTGCGGGCCCGATACACGTGGAGTTGCATGTTGCGGCAAGAAAGTATCTTTTTGCAGTCTTGGGCTAATTGATCGATAATAATTTTCCATTTACCGTTAAAGCGCCTCGTTTGTTTACATTCTTTGGACTCCGGCACGTCGAATGGCTGGAGATCGGGCATGAAAACGAGTTCTACGAAATCTCAGAGCGGAGCAGATCAGAGCAGATCGGTGCAGAGCGGAGTAGAGACGCGTTCCTCTCCCGATCTTGGCCAGCATCATACTCGTGATTTAATTAATTTCCATTCCCTGGCCGTGCGCATAAATTTCACTGCACGGACGGCAGCACAGCCGCGATAACTGTTCCGTTGGCCAAAAGGCATTGTACGGCATTGTACGTATTTATGGCCATATTAAGAGCCCACTGCCCCAAGGGCCAAGTGACACACTGGCCATCGACGGCTGCGGCATGCAACAGAACAGAATTCGGCTATTGGGCCAATTTTCATCGATGATTAATGGCGTTGCCACCGAGCTGCTCCGACTTTTGGTTAAGAAGACAAACTTGTTATCTCATTTTGCAGCTGCTTCCTCCGTTCGTATTTTTTCCGATCTTTTCCCCCTAATAAACACCGAAAAATGTTTAAAGCGCCGCGAAATTATTCAGGCGTTTGACACACTTTCGTTCGGCGCTCAGGTGGCCACAAATATGTGTGTATATATACTCGATTTAGCCGGCTTTTCGTTGCTGTTGCCTTGGCTGTTCCTCAGGTGCGATGCTGTAACCTATTTTGCATGCGTCGCCTGCGATTATGACGATGCAGCCATCGCGCATTGACTCGAATTTCTCGATCCAGCAATTAGGGTCAGAGGATCGCCAGATCGTGATAAGTTATCCGCAGGAAGGCTTTAACACAGAGATGTCTCTTTCTGAAATACATATGACAGGTGAGGGGCCATCTCGCAACGAGGTGTGCCCAAGCATTCTTAACACATTTGATTCGAGGCGTCTGAAAGTGTTGGCTGAACAAGGGTCTAATCACCACATTAAATGTTCAACACGTTTTTCTTAACAGTGGAACCTGCTTTATAACGAACCTATGTAGAAGAAATTGGAAGCAATGAAACATTAGGTAGTTTCGAATGTTGTTATTTTGTGCAATGTGAAGAAGTTAAAATAGTTGCATATTTATTTTAATATTTAAAAAACAAGTATGAGTATCTTGCTAGGCACGCTTAAAATCCTAATCAAAAATAGACTATTTAAAAAACCTCAGGTAAAAATAATATACATTTAATATGTACTATTTTGTATGCTTATTTATTCTAAATTGTTTCTATCTTAATTAAAAGAGCTCCCCTGTGTAGGCGTGCGGTTAAACTAATATTTTTGGTGTAACTTTCAAAATGCATAATCATGTAGTACAACATTCAATTTTCACGGGCTAGATCAAATGAATTATGGTAAATGCATAATTATCGCCGGTTGGTCGTGCTGCCTGCCGAACTTCATTAATTCAGCCCCAGGTCGGTAATTAATTCATTGACTCCGCGGCTCGAGAGCCCAGACTCTTGGGCCTGGGAGCTCGGCGAACTGATGGCACTACCGATTTGTCTCTTTCGGAGACGGTGGCTGGGTTAATCGGCTCTTTCTTGGGGAAACAGGGCTTTTGTTTCGGGGCAACTCCAACAGCCAGCGGCCTTTTCTCACGTCTCTTGGCCAACTCTCTTTCGCACTGTGTTTGCGCCCGCTTTTAACGATTTGCGGAAGAATACTTAAGAGCACTTAAGTGTCTGATCGTAAAAAGGCAAATGTCTGCAAATAATAAAGCCGCAAAAAACATTATTGTTATTTTATTAGTAGACGCCACAAAAAACGAAATCGCTCCGAGAGATGAATGGGCAGCGAGAAAATGGAGAAAAGGCGATGGCGAAACACTATCACTTTTACTCAATTATGTATGTACGATGATATTTTGACTGCTATTCTAATGGGGTTTTCTGCACTACTTTTTCGCTGCTTTTGCCTAATACACTTGAATCCGACTCGAAGTCGGACTCCGTACTGCTCCGCTTTACTTTCACTGGCGCTACGTGTCCGGCATACTTCGGATCGGCCTGAGTCATGATTGCCTTTATTTCGGTCCGTTCCCTGCAATTTCGGTTTCGTTACCTTCTGATTTTCATTTAATTAGCAGCGAACTAATTGCCAGTAAGCCTCCGAATCTAGTTCGCCGGCCGTGTTTGCACTGGGCTCCTATGCTCCAATTTCACGACCAAACATTGACATAGTCCGCGTTGCGGATTGGGGCCACCAGCCGCAAGTGGAGCGACCGCGAGGTGTTAATTTGTCAGCATAAACCCGTCAGAAGTCGAGTCGGCGGCCTCTGCTTTCCCACTTCTGGTTTAATTGCTGCCAAAATCAATTTCGTTTCAAATGTCAGGAGCTGCAAGTGACTGCGGTACTTGGGCACGCATTAAATGGTTTTGTTTTCGAGGATTTTAAAAGCCTGCTTTTGGACTCCACAAACTTAAGCCCGCAATATTACATTGTTGATCTTTTTAGCAAGCTTATAATTTTTATTTAGAATTATATATTAAACATAAATTAAATAATTTATATTATTAAAATATATTGATTTTATGCTTAAAGCTAACAAGCGAAGAAAATTGCTGGTACATAAAATTTAACGATAATTTCATGCTTGTTAAAGTTTTTTTGTATTTACGACCTCTAAATGTTTTAAAAGACTCTACAGATATTGGCATGGCTGAATACTTGTTTTTATGTTATATTTATTAATATCTTTAGTAACTTAGGTAATAGTATAATATCCATTAATTTCTTTTGGTCGTAAAGAGGTGATAAAATATTTTTATGCTAGTGTAAAAAAATACATTTTTTATTATTATAAGAGGCTACCGATAGAGTACATCAACTCCTGTGTTAGCCAGATCTAACCTTTCTCCCAGCCTGTGGTTGCTGTCGTCATTTGGCAAATGAGGTGGAAAAACTCTGAAGTGCATTGCCCACACCTGGGCCGCAGATGAACTTTGACACGGCAAGTGGCTGCTATGCCAGCCAACCAGCGAGCCAGGGCCACTTTCACTTGACGGTTTTTCGAGTGGTCTTCGGTGGGCTGCTCGCCTGGGTTGGCTGCCCACAGAACAGGGAAAATACGGTTGCTGCTAATTGAGTTTATACACTTTTAAGTTTATGCTTGTGTAGCGGCTGCTGGTGATGTTTGCCCAAGGCTGTTTGTCACAATTAGCACTGAAAAGAGCAATTATATAGATGGCATTTGTGCGGCATTGATGTGCTCGTCCGATGTTGTCACTTTCATTTGAGGAATTTCCCACATTTTCACTACCCCCTCCAGGTATAATCCAATCAACTACAGTTGAGCCAAAAAGCCAAAAAGCGATGCTTGAATGACATGTTAATTAAGCTTTGGCCACGGGGAATTTGACGGTTAGATTTAAGATTATTGGCGAAATCAGTTCCGAGATCTGGGTAAATTGAAATTGAAAACTTTAATTTGGCAAATGCAATGTAACAACTTCAAATTAAACTCAATAATAAAGGAGACATCCATTGTACAAAGTTTATTGTTAAACTGGGACATTATTCAGGGACATTATCTAACACAGATTTGTATTAAGACCTCTTAAAAGATATTGTTTTACTTTTTCTTTTAAATTTTTTATTGGAAAAAAATATCTGAGACGAATAATAAAAAATATATTTATGTATTTTTAAGTTTATGACATATCTATAGATATTGATAAAAAAAAATATGTTGTGCCATCAAAAAACAAATAAGTTTACATACTTATTATACAATTATTTGTATTATTTCATATCAAGCCGTCTTATAAATTGACCGTCTTATAAATTGATTGAACTCATTCACTAAATATTAAACCTTTTTTACTCATATACAGGTGGTCGCAAGCTGTTCGGAGGCTACCGCATCACCCCGAAGCACTGTCGGGCCACCAAGACGCTGCCCAGCTCGGATCCGCGGGCCGAGGGACCCACCATCTGCATGTTCAACCACGAGTGCGCCCAGCGGGGCGGCGAGGTGGTGGGCGCCTGCATGGACGGCTTCCTGTTCGGCGCCTGCTGCCAGATCCCGCCCACGCACGAGTTGGCCAGCACGCTGATCAACGAGGCCCAGAACGCCTACTTCCAGCAGCACCAGCAGCAGCAGAAGCTGCACCAGGCGGCGGCCCAGTCCTCGTTCGAGAGCTATGGGGAGCAGCAGCAGCAGTCGCTGAGCGAGGAGCAGGTGGCCCAGCAGCCGGCGCAGAGCATCTACGACCAGCAGAACCTGGACAAGGTGTACCAGCAGCTGGGCAGCAGCAGCAGCATCAGTCCGCCCAGCGGAGCTTATGGCGGCGAGTCCCAGCAGCAGGAGGATCAACCAGAGCCGGAGCAACCGGTGAAGGATGAACCTGCGTACTCCAGCAGCGGTTCCTCCACCGAGGCCACTCAGTCTTCCTCCGTCAGTGTGGAATTCGAACAGGAACCCTCTCACCCAGCAGAGAACCTAAACGAGCAGACCACTCAGAAGGTCACCAAGCCACCCGCCCAGCCCGTCCAACCACCCAACTTCCATGTGCACAAGCACTCCGTGACCATCAACTCACCCTCGTCGCCGCCGCAAAACGATGACTTCGTGATGCAGGTGCTCAGCACTTTGCCACCGGAACATGCCGACAACCACCACATCGTTTTCACCACCGAGGTGCCCACGAAGATAGCCAGTGGCTTGCAGGACCAAACCAGCTCAGAGTCCAACTCTTTCGAAGAGGCTTCCTCCACGCCAGCAGCGACCCAGAAACCCAAGACCAAGCCCACTCAGAAACCCACTCAGAAGACCACGCAGAAGCCCACTCCAAAGCCCACTCAGAAAGCCACTCAGAAACCCAAGCCGAAACCCGTTCCTCAGTTGGCGGAGAGCATGAAGCGACCCATCCAGCAGGTGAAACCCAAGCCAAGTCCGAAACCTGCCCAGTCGACCAACAACCACCACCACAACCACTTGATCCTGGATGGTGGAGAATTCACGCACAGTGACATCACTCACCCAGGGGCAGATGCCGATCTCGTCGAGGATCTGCAGTTCTCCACTGGCTATGGACCTCAGCCCGTTTATGCGGAGCCACCAAAGCAGCAGTTATCTCAACAACCAGTGGAGCAGAGCTACATCTCCTCCAGCACGAGTGCCAAGCGACCAACCAATCAGAATGGTCCCACCACTGTTTCCTCGATCACCACCCATGTGGACTCCATCGAGTCCATCATCCTGCAGCTGAACAACACTAGCCACGGTCCCAGTTACAACGTGGTGAGCCAGCAGACTCCCTCTTACGGATATCCAGCAGCAGCTCACACTGAGCCAGCCACCCAACCACCCACTTTCTACCAGGAGAACGAGGCTGAGAAAGTCCAGGAGCAGGATTCGCAGTCCGATTATGGCTACACCACAACGGTTAACTACGAGCCATCCTATGACAAGGTTTCGGATGAGCAGGATGCCTCGGCAGGAGTCAGTCAGTCTGCTGAGAGCCCCACCGCTCGTCCAGGTTACGGAGAGGATGTGTCCGCTGTGCTGGAGGATCACACATTGCCTGCGAATGGCTACAACGATGCAGCTGCTCCAGTTGCCCCACAGACCTCCGAGTTCAACAAGATGCCCGTGATGGGAATTGCCTACCCAGTGGATGTGTCCTACATGGAAGAGGAGGAGAACCTCCCAGCCACGGCAGCGGGATACGGCCAAGTGAGCAGCGCCTCCTACGAAGCCAGCACAGAGTCCACATACCAAAAGCTCTCCACCGTTCAAACGGAGGAGCCACAGCCAGCGCCAACCTACGTGCGTCCCACCACCAATGCCAATAAGCAGAATCGTCCGGTGGCCTCTTACATCGGAATGGTGACCATGCAGCACTACAGTCCCCAGCCAGGAAGTGGTGAATACCAAGTTCCCGCCGAGGTGTCCGTGTCCTCGCACACCACCAAGGTGGAGGAGCAGTCAGACGAGACCTCGAATGGATATCAGCAGCAGGAGACCACTTCCAGTTATATTGCCCCACCAACTGCAGCTCCTCCTCCGGCAGCTCATCGTCCTCAGTACGACGCTGTGTCGGCAGAAAGCTCGTCGGAAAGACCCGTTTTGGTGACGGCCAGTCCCAGACCCCGACCCAAACCAAGCACCAAGCGACCTGGCGTGAAGAGACCCATCAGCGTGGAGAACACCAAGAGAAAGCCTCAACCTCAGCCAAGTGCAGGTGCCTACAACCAGGAAAAGCTCAGCGAGCAGAGCACCAGGAAACCCGTGTCCACTGGATATGATAGTGTACCAGAGTCCCCGATCACTCACATTCAGATCAAGAAGCCAGTGGCTAGTCATCACAAGGATCATGAGCAGACTGGCTACCCCAGGCCAGCAAATGGAGGTTACGAACAGACCACAGCCGCAGCTCCTGCTCCAGCTGCTCCATCTCTCAACTACGATAAGCCAGATGCTCCACCTAGCCAGTACGATCAACCATCGGCTCCATCTGCCAGCTACGATCAGTTGGCCCCAATGCCATCGCACAACTTCGAGGAGCACGTGGCCAGCTCCCCGGGCAGGAAACCCTCGACATCCAAACCCATCTCTACCAGCTATGTAACCGGACCTAGTACTCCTCGACCTCCAGCCACTGTTGACTATCACTACGACAATGTGCCACCGCTTTTCATGGCCGATGACAAGCTGGATGCCTTCATCCAGAGCACCGCGGAGAACATTGTGGGCTCCACGCCAGGTAACTACCAACCTCCGCTGGTGGCCACTGCTTCCACACCCATCTACGCCCAAAGACCGACCAGCAGTGGAGTCTATGGCCACAAGAAACCCGGTTTCGTGCAGATCAATGGAACTCCCAAGCCCCCGAGGCCCACTGTTTTGATAACGCCCAAGCCCACTGCCATCAATTTGGTGACCTACAGTTCTTTGAGCGACGATAGCAACAAGCTGGCCTCCAGCACGAACGGATATGTGACCGGAAGACCCGGAGTGCAGGGAGTGAGTTCCAACGACTTCGAGGATCCGGGATACTTTGGCAGCAGCCCCGTGCACGTGGCCTTCACCCAGTCCACCACGGAGGCCATCTACGCAGTGCCCTCCGATGACAAGCCCGCTTTCCCCGGTTACTTCGGACCCACGCCCTCGTATCCCGCCTTCTCGGTTCCTGGCGAGAAGGTTGGCCAGAACCTGATGGAGGAGACCTACACGTCGCCCAACGACTTTGTCAACTTCCCGCCGGTGAGGAACCCCAATCTGAACATGTCCGCTGCCTCCAGTGCGGTGACCAGCGATCTGGACCTGTCCACTCCCGCCTTCGTGGAGGATGTGGTGCTGAAGGACAAGATGCACACACTGGTCCACAAGTTGGTGGCCTCGCTGCAGGGCAACTTCGAAGCCCTGGCCGATATGATCGATGAACCCGGAAGTAATAAGACGGCGGCCACCTATCAGGCGGGAGCAGGAGGAGCCACCAAGCCCGTGAGGGTGGCCACCACCCGCAAACCCGTGAGAGTAGCCACCACTGTCAGACCAAAAGTGACCACAAAGAAACCCGTGGTTCGGGTCACCACCAAGGCTCCGAACAAGAAGACCTCCGCCGTGAGCAGCACCACTCGCAAACCCGTAACACGTCGCACCACCGTGGCCGCCAAGGTGACCACCACCACTACCAGGAAGCCGGCGACCAAGAAGCCCACCCGTCGGGTGACCAGCACCATCAAGACCACAACCGAGAGCTCGGCCCGACCGGCGGACGATGAGATCGTGGACGAGGAGGACGAAGAGGACGTGAACCCCAATCCGAGCGACAACGAGATCGACCAGGGATCTACCCTGAGTTCCTACGGCGGAGCCAACGGGCGGAAGATCCGTAAGTGTGGACTGAATGTAGCATGGACTAGCATGGACCCGAAACAACTGTCTTTCTCTCTCTATTTCTTGTTCTCTCACCTGCCCTTCACCTGTTCCTAACCACTCACGCATCTAACCCAACGCTTCCTCAACCTAATCCTAAACCCCATTGCATTTTCGATTGATACACAACTCTAGCGCGTCGCAAGCTCAAGCGGCGGAACCGGAAACCCAATTAGAGAATCTTCCCCAAAATAAAACCCCTCCTAGTTTTAACAACCCCCTCCCAACACCCCTCCAATCCGTGTAATTGTCCCTCCCCAAAGTTCTATGCTTCCCCCGAAACTCTCAGACTCGACTTCTCGAACACTCCCCGCTCCTAACCTCGCATTTCACTCCCCATCAACAGAGTGCGGTGTGCGGCCCCATGTCAAGTCCGGCCGCATCGTCGGCGGCAAGGGCTCCACCTTCGGCGCCTTCCCGTGGCAGGTCCTTGTCAGGGAGTCCACCTGGCTGGGCCTCTTCACCAAGAACAAGTGCGGCGGCGTCCTCATCACCAGCCGCTACGTCATCACTGCCGCCCATTGTCAGCCCGGGTAAGATAACCACTGGGGTAACGCATTGTATGGTCATTAATTGGGTATTGTACTGTGATTTCCACAGCTTCCTGGCCTCATTGGTGGCCGTGATGGGTGAATTCGATATATCCGGCGATCTGGAGAGCAAGCGCTCCGTGACGAAGAATGTGAGGCGCGTCATCGTCCACCGGCAATACGATCCAGCCACCTTTGAGAACGATTTGGCCCTGCTGGAGTTGGACAGTCCCATACAATTCGATACTCATATAGGTAAGTCAAAGTCTTCAGAAATTAATGCGAGGTTGAGCGGAAATTAGATTTTATTTTACTTTCATAAAATGTTATTTCATTTGGAAGTTTAAATTTGCCTTAAGTCCATAGTTTTTTATTTTGGTCAAATACGTTTCTACAAGTTGAACTTGAAGCTATTCTTATCTTAAATCTTATATTATCTCAGAACGGAAAAAAGATATCATCATATTTTATCTATTAGTTAAATATTAATTTTCACTTTTATCTGTACTCCTTCGCAGTGCCCATTTGCATGCCCAACGACGTGGCGGACTTCACTGGTCGCATGGCCACCGTAACTGGCTGGGGACGCCTCAAGTACGGTGGCGGAGTGCCCTCCGTTTTGCAGGAGGTGCAGGTAAGCAACCACCCACAACAATTCTCTTTGAAGAACCAACTAACCCCGGGCCATTTTAAATTAGGTGCCGATTATCGAGAACAGCGTTTGCCAGGAGATGTTCCACACCGCTGGTCACAACAAGAAGATTCTCAACTCCTTCCTGTGCGCCGGTTACGCCAACGGGCAAAAGGACTCCTGCGAGGTGAGTTCCGGGGAAAAAATAAAAGTAAAAATACGTATAGGAATTACAAAAAGTTTTAAATATTGTATCAGCTAATTAAAATTCTGATAAATTCAATGGAAAAGTCTTTTAAAAGACATTTCAACAAATTCATTTTTTCTAAAGACTTAAATTTTCGTTCTATTTTGGGCGATTACATTAGTCGTCTTGAAGCCAAAACAAAATTAAACTTGTATGTCTCAGAGTTTTTTCAATCCCTTAGTGTACACTTTTCCAATGAACCTCGACCTAACCTTTTCCAATTTTTCCGACAGGGTGACAGTGGCGGTCCGCTGGTGCTGCAGCGCCCAGACGGGCGGTACGAGTTGGCCGGAACCGTGTCGCACGGCATCAAGTGTGCGGCGCCGTATCTGCCGGGCGTCTACATGCGGACCACCTTCTACAAGCCCTGGCTGCGCAGCATAACAGGAGTGAAGTAAGCCACAACCGCCGTGGTGCAAACGCCTCCGAGATGGCCAACAAGCTGCCGGGGAAGGAGCAACAAGTGTAAATAGAACGTAGAGTTTAAAGAGTCGTGGACAGAAGCGTGAGAAGAGTTGGCTCAACCTTTTTGCAACGTCACATTTTTCGAACCCTTTCCTCGACCTCCCCCCTCAATGCTACCATCATTTCATTAGCTTAATTGAAAGTCCACTGAAGCAATTTCAAACGAAATACGCTGGGGATGCCAATATTCCGAGACTCCGATATTTTGTTTGATCAGGCTGCAGGTTCCGTTTTTTTAAAGTACGCGTGCCTAACTTTTGTAGAGTCTGAATGAGAATTACGCTAATTGCAAGCCGTATGAGTAAGACATATTTATTCTAGTTCTAAGCCTATTTATTTGACTATTTATTTATTTATGTGACGAAACGAAACGAAATGATTTGTGCGTTTGATTCAACTAAAAAAATTGTTATCTTCATAGGCAAATTGTTGTTATGTTCAAATGAAAGCGAGAGCAAATGTTTTTAGTTCAATTGAATTTACTAATTTATCGATTTATATTATTAATTTTTTATCTAATTACGTTTTATGTTAATTGTTAAGCGAACGAACAAATCGAAAATCAAAAAGAGATCGAAATAAACGACATAATTATTAGTAAAAATTCTTAAAGTTAGTGTTTTTCTCAAAAACTTTTTAGAATTTATCTTTCCTAAAATTAAATACAGGTAAACTTTTAGCCAGATTTTGTATGTTGAAGAGCTCTGAAGCAGAAAGTTTCATCTTAGCATTTTATCATAAAAGGGTGCACATTTTACGACGCTGCCCGTCAGTTCCACAAAAATCAAACTAAAGCAATGGAATTCTAGATATATACTGACGCGGGAACCTTGATGCAATTTCCGCCCCACGAAGCTCACTTTACTACATTCTGAAATTGCCACTGTACTCAGCCCCCTGCATTTCCCGCACTCGGAATACTCAAAGTTGTTGAGTCAGAGAGTGTCTGCCCCAGCTTGCCCAGCTAGAACGCTGCTGGTAAACTGAAAACAAGGTTAACACTTTAAGTCTCAGACAATTTCGTTTTGCATCTGGACTGTCCAGGATTCAACAAAGGGGTTGCTTAAAAAATTATTCTGTTTTTTGTAGCTAAAGTATATTGCAAAACTTGTTGCAATTTAAAGATAAATCTAGTAATTAACGATTCATAATGGTAAGCACAGCCGTAGTTACTCAAAGATCAAATGTTTTAATTATAACTATTTATAATTTTAAATTTAACTTGTTAACCTTTAAATTTATCTTGATTTTCAATGATAATGACCAATGACCTAATTGCATCTTAAACCCGGATGAAATTGTAAAAGCTACACTCCAAAACTGTTAAAGTTTTAAAACCCATAAGTTTATTACCACTAGTGCAGGTGCAACAATATTTTCTTCCCCTCATCGCAAGTGGCTGAGATCATTTGCATATTGAATATTCAACATGAAGGGCGCTCTGCGCAAAGGAGCAGTGAGTGGCATGACCATACAATCCTCATTATACTGATGCATAAAATGTCCTGCAGGGCAGGCTCCTTTCATCTCGATTTGGTAACCAAATTGCGTGCTTTCCGTTTAACAGATTTGCCTGTAGGACAGCCAGTTCTTGCCAAGAATTCCTTGCTGTTAACATGAAAAGCCTCATTAAATTTGCATTGTAGCCACAAATCACAGTGACGTCACGGCCACAATTTAAACATCTACACCACACCATGCCAAAAATATGCGGGTGTGTGCTTCATTAAAATTGATTCCTAGGAGCTTTGGCTGCGCCACAAACACACTTAATTCATAAAAATCCAACCGAAAGCTCGGCTGGCCAAAAAGCTCTGTGGCAACAGCTAGCCGACAGGTGTTGTTTCAGCCAACTCAGACAGTCAGTAGCCGACAGGACGAGCTGCCAGCAGGTATGTGCCACTCAGAACCCATCCTCCAGCCCGCTGGCATTCCGTGAAAGTGAAAGTTGACACGTGTATCGCATTTGGTGTACCTGATTCACTTCTGGGAACAGGAGAAGGGCGCGGCGAGGTGATGCAACTAATGCAACTGCACTTTAATCGCATCTGTGGGCGTGTCGCAATCAAATTCCACCAACGTCGGCCTAATTTCAAATCAGCAGGCTTTGCTACGTTTTTTTGTGCGGCGGAAAATTAAGAGCTGTTCGGCATTTGATCAAATTTCTAATCTTGAGAACGGGATAAGTTTCGGGAAATAGGATATGGTATGAAAGGCATATCGTGAGCGGTAAAGTGTGTAATTTTAATCTTATTTAAGTGCACGACTAACTTTTGGTAATTAAATTTGTACTTTAGCTTTTATAAAATTTATTGCGAGCCTGAAAATGTTAAGAATGGTATTATTTAAACAAAAAAATAATAATAAAAATTAAAAAAAAAAATTCAATCATTAAGTTTCCAACATTTTACATTGATAAACATAACACTTTCCCAAATAACTCAAAAAATCAAAGTCGCACAAGACTATATTAAACTGTTTTAAAATTGCCCAAAGCTAATTTCCTAATACCTGATTCATTAGATTGTAATAACTTATTATGAATGTACATCAAAAAGAAAACATACTTATGCTAAAACCCTAGTGAGAAGACTTTTTAAGTTGGCAAAATTCATAGCAAGCATATTTTCCGCAGAGGTCAACTTTCAGCACAAGCTGATGCTCAATTAGGAAACTTTTATCAACTCATCGCCCTAATGCATCCAAACTCTAGCCACCTTCCAATGATTGGTAAAGTTTGGCCAATTGTGTAAAATATCGCAGAAAAACCGACTAATTGCAAAACTTTCAAGTGCCCCAAAGCAATTAGCCACATTCAGCGGTTGGAATGGACGGAAGCCAAAGTTTTGCAATCGCCAGAAATAGCAGTTTGACACTTTCCACCTGATAAGAAGTCAAACCTGAATGTCTAAACGGCACTTAGTAAATTAAGAAAAAAGAACATGGATACATTTTAATTTTCTTACCTGCCAACCGAAAACCGTCCATATTTAGCTGGAACGCAATTAGTCCAGATTTAATAACCGGCTATGGATGGTTAATTGTGAATATTGTCCACGGCGGAAAAGGGGCGAAATGCCAGGCAACAAACCCGAGAAGTTGGTTGACAAGAGCTTTTGACAAGCCCGTCCGGTTAAAGTAGGGAAAAGTAATTAACAGAACGCCAAAAGAAAACCAAAAAGGACTCTATCTTGCGCGGTCTACTCCATTTGCTTGTGCCACCTCCAAGACCACGAGCATTAACTAAATTGCTTTCCCACGCCGGAAAAACGTTTTCCATTGCCTTTGGCGAGTCAACAGCCTTTCATTCATTTAATTATTTATGCCAGAGTGCTAACAACTGTTGCCAATCGACCAGGTCAAAGCCTGAAACTCAATGTCAGCCATCAAGGTTGCCCATTACGGAAGCAATTCAGCTGGCTAATAATATAAATTGCCGCCCCCATAAGTAGGCAGTTATATTTAACATTTTGTCCAAGTCAGTTTTCCAAACAGATTGATGTTTGTATCGTAAAATAGGGGTATCTAAATGCTATAATTGGCTACTAGGTCCCAGCTACTGGGCGTGGGCAGAACATTAAGTGAGGAACAAAGGGACAGCTCTACAACTTAGTTTGTTTATGGCAAATAATCCACTTTAGGAACTCAGTTAAAAGCTGGGTATGTTAAAACTTGAAATTCATTCGGTAGAAGCTTTTGTATAAATTGTTTTAATTGTTTCTCCTAGGGGAAAACTGAATACAATTAACATGCATTTTTAAAAGGAAAGGAAATTGTACTTTTGAGTTTGTGTATTCCCGCAGGCATGTTAACTTCCATCGTTTCGCTTTGACTTGAGAACATAATTCACTTTTAAAGTTGCTGGGGAAAATAAGTAGCTTCAAATTGTTTTTAAAAATAATAATTTCGACCTTAATTTTTATTATGAGCTTGTGAAGATCTCACAATACAAAGTTCCTGCAAAAATGAAATCAAATTACAATGTCTAAAGTTGCGTTACGTGTGTTGTAAGCTTTCTCGACCTTATTTGGATTCTAACTGACTGTCAAATTTAGCTTACTTACACAAGTAAGTGAAACGGCCATAATTTGATGTATTAACTGCTAACCGCCGACATGTGCTCATTACGATTTATATATGCCACATTCATCCGGCAATAAAAATGGAGCTATGACAGGGAGGCGCAGTCTAAGAATACATAAATTAAGGCACAGCCGGTAATAACACTAAAAGCAAGCCGACAATTTTAATGAGCCGCCTGACAGGGAAATTGCCAGGAGCCGTTAACGGAACCGCCGAGGCGACTCCGGGCTAGGAGGCAGCGATTTATATGCCGCACGCTCCGCTCGAGCGCATGTACACGGAAATTTGCTCATCCCGGAGGGCAGCAATCGACTCCCGGCTAGGCATACGTTTTAATTAAGCGTGTTCTCGGTTTTCGTTGCCACAGCTCACCGGGGAACAGGCAAGAGGCCACAGAAGGTGGCATCAGCAACAGGCATTCCACGGACGACAATGTACTAACGTGGCCGCCATGAGCAACACTCCGAGGTGGGCAGCCGTGCTGCTCCTCCTGGTATTCTCCCATCAGCTGGACACCTCTCTAGCCACGGCCCCCTCCTCGTTTCCATCCGGAAACGCCTGGCAGCGAGCACTCTTCGGTCGCGATTCGCGCAACCTGATGCACCGCAGAGCCCCGTTCCCCATTGCCGGAGATCTGGACTTGAACGACTACCTGGGCGCTTATTCCGCCGTGGAGCAGGAACCACACCAACCTGTTCCGATGCCACAGCAGGTAAGTTGGGTGGGTGGAATAGCGGGTAATTGCAGAGCGGAACCACGGAGCATTTAACCACTAACACAGATAGATGGATAAGCAATGGTTGCTCCCGGCAAACAAACTAATTTTATTTATCGAAACTCTAAGCTAAAAATTAAAATGTTGAGATGCTCCACGGTGAATTACGGTGAAAAAGTTAAGACACTTCTAAACGAGGGTACTCAGTGCAATAAAAAAGGGCTAAGTCTCTCGAGATCATTTAAAATGTCACTCCGACTAAATGTCTTAAGTTTTATTAATATCTTGAAACTCTTTTAGAACAAAATGTATTAAAAACATTGACCTTTTAGCAACCCCACTAACTGAAAATTGTATGGCCTGTGCACACTTAACTGCGTATACGCAATATTGACATGTCGCAAATAGCCGTAGGCATTCACCACAGTGTTTTGCAGCAAATTGAAATTGAAACGACCGTTCTCGTATGGTTTATTTGCCACTTGGCTCACCGATCACAATCAAGGGTAAAGTTCAAAGGGCACAGCGATGCTAAAATTAATTAACGCTCGACAAGTGTCAGCGTTATTGATAACCGACTGCTGCAGCGCAGTGAGGGGGAAATATAACGCATACGTACGCTTTAACAAATGCCACTCTAATTGCCACCTCATTCGACCCTTCCCTATAGCTGCGCCAGCAGACCGAAGTTTACGGAATTGTGGAGCCGCTGATTGAGGACACGCCCTGCGCCGACCGCGCCTGTCTCCTCAACGAGGACTGCTGTCCCTCCGGGGTCTGCGTCAACACATACGGCGGTAAGTTGGCCTAATTGCATTGCTGCACCCTTCCGTTTTATCCTTTACACTGAGAAATGCATTTGTGGAGGTTGAGCACAACCTACTAGAGCTTAAAAACCAGGTGTTTACCTGGTTTACCGGTTTCCTAATTAAAGTTTTATTGTGTGCAAAACCTATATTATTTTAACGGTTTCAGAATAACAAATAAGACTCATCCATTGACTTTTTATTACTTTTAATAACTAAATTTAAAAACTATATATCATTTTGATTGCCTTTAACAAAAATAAAATTGTTAACCCCTTAAATAGCAGTCCGTTTTCCCATATAAGCCTGATTAAAAAACCAAGAATATTTTTCCACGAATAAAGATTTATTTGCTGTAGTGATTTCACGTCTTAAAATTTAAATTAAATAAAAACAATTGGCACCTATTATGTGCTTACATGAAAGTAGACATCGCTATACCTGTCAAATGCGAAATCAACAAAAACAAGTTTTTAAAAACATAATAATTTTCGTTTAGGTTTTAGGCTAATACTAAAAAATAATAAATACCTAATTTTCTTGAGTGTTCGAAATATTTGGCAGAGGGAAAATGCGTTTACGTGTTTGGGCGTCAGCGTGATTTATGCCAGCGGCATGCTGATTGTCCTCAGGGCAGCGCCTGCATGCTGGTCGCCCAGGAGGGCATCTGGAGATGCGAGACGGATGCGGAATCGGGAGGAGCCACGTCGATCCTGGAGGACATATTCGGGTTGAAGCAAAGGCAACCGCTGGGCAGCGAGTGCAGCAGCAGCAGCGACTGCCAGGTGATCAAGTAAGTTCTTGAGAGTCGTTGAAGTAGGCACGGTCAATGGTAACTATTAAATATTTTAGTGGCATGTGTTGCCAGCAACAGCGGTTGCACCACCGAGCAGCCATTAAGCTGAGCTGTGGCTATTTCCGCGATGCCTTCGACTGTGTGGACATGGTCGGAACCGAGGTGAGGAGTCAATGCAGAATTGATAAACCCCTAAATGACTACTAATAATGTATGTTCTTTATTATAAACACTCTTTAAACAGCACCACCGGAATTAAGAAGCACACTCCCTCTGTAAAGAAGCTCAGAAAATCGATAACAGATGATGTACCAGAAAACTTATTGAAGTATATTCCGAAGAATTATTTCAATATTGCAACATACCCAATTATTAAACGAATACATATCAAGTAAAAATTGCTGTAGTTCAAAGCAATTGGATTTAAATAATCTGCTTATGAATATTTATTATTACTCAAACGATCTTAGATATCTAAATGTGTTTTTAGTAGAAACTCCAAATATACTGACTGAGGCATTCAATGTTATTTATCAAAAGAAGGGAATTTCAATGAAACTTCACCATATTCAAGCAAAAGTTAAATCGTTTCACATCTAAATGTAAATCGAATACAATAAAGAATTAGCAAAGATCTGCATTTTAACTCGAAAACACTCTTTAAAATGAGGCTAGAAAGAGGATGGCAGGTGCAATTCCTTACAGAAAGTATTATAATTTGGATCCAGTCGGAGAATCTCCAAACCTACTAAGAAAAAACATTTCCAACAAAATCGTCGTAATATAACCACTAGCGTGTTAACTTTTTCCTTTTTAAATAAACCTATTTTATTAATTCATACTTGTTTCTTAAATCACACCAAATTATCTATGCGATAGGATGCCCACGGCAAGTATGAATTCTAAATAAGATTTTTTTTCAGCTTCACAAAGAATAAGTAATGCATGCACCCACGCTTTTTACCCAAGTACTTTTTAAAAACATTCAAACCCCAAAAACCAAATGCCCAGGAATATTTATAAGGATGAATGGGACAAAACAAACACATAAATTAAATTAAAAATACTTTACAAGCCCACAAAATTTTATATTAATTAAGCAGACGACTGAAATAAGAAAAATAAACAACAAACGTAAAAATGTATTTTACAAATATTTTCGGTTTGGTTTTATTTTTGTATTTTTATTTAAAGTGCCAGTAAAAACGCAGCTTAAAGCTAAAAGTTAGACTCTGTTTACACTTTCAACGCTTTTGTTTTTAACATTACACCCAAGTAAATCATTCCTCCCTTTATCTCTCATTGCCTTTCTATATATCTCTTTTGATCCAATCCATTTATGATTAATACACATTACAAATGCTGTCGCCCTTAACTTTATGGCTGAGACACTTTTCGCTTACTTGAGCCTAACATAATTCGCACAAAGTTCATCGTTTTAGATCTTCAAATCTTTAAAAAATTTGAACCAAAATTATGTTTGCCAGCAAAATAGGATTTATTTTTGTAAAATTAATTTTTATATGTTTTGCGCATTGTTTAAGTCTTTTGTTGATTTTGTGTTCTTCGGTTTTAATTGAATCTTAAACTCAGTTCAATGTAAGTTGTTTTTGGTTTGGATCAGGGACTAAGGTCGTGGGTTTTAGGAAGTGCCCCATTTCGGAGGTTGTTTTGTGGGTTTGTCTTAGAGAACAACTTTCGGCTAAAACTTAGCTTGGAACACAGTCAAACATTAATCAATTACCGCGATATATTGTGTTCGACTCGCACGTACCAACTATTTACAGATTTTATAATTACAGGAATAGAATGGTTTCAAAAACTAAATTTACGTACGCGAATACAGCTAAAAATATTTTGTTTAGATTTTTTTCCCAAAGAAATCGATTGTGTTCGTACAGGAAATGATTAACTTTAGTAGGCTTAAAATAAAATAGGAAAATAAATTTCGCAGGCCGAAAGTATAACAATATGTACTTATAATAATAACCCTAATTACAATCTTGCATGCACTGGTCGTACCAGCTTACTCGCTTACTCTTAGCTTACATCGAAATGATTAAAACGTTAATTAATGTTTACTTTAATCTCTCAGCTGGCGTGTGTAATATGGGTTGAGGAATCATGGGTTGTGTTGAATCTACTATTGCATTCTGGTAGAGGATTGTGTTTACAGGTATATGTTGATAAAGGACTCATTTAGCTTTATGGCATTTAATGTGAGAAATTAATTACTTTATGATAAACATATTGTTTAACCCGGAATAAGCACCCTAAACTGTGTGTGCAGTGACTAAAATTATTGGTTTAGGTTTGTTCACGAAACATTTAGTTCCTTAGAATTTACAATGTAAGCAAATATAGTATACAATTCATTAATAAATATACCATACACTTTTTAGTTATAATATAGTTTTGTTTACTTTGCTTTATTATTTGTGGCTACAATAAAATAGGAAGAACAAGCTTTGGTTATAAGAACAAGAAACAAAATAAGTCGAAGGTCACATGGATGTGCGAAATATGGATATGGATAGATGAAATAACAAAAATAATAGGCATGCGTGAGGATGAACATGCAACCAATGCTGGTTGAATGCCAGGGTCGAGAGTTTCACATAAACAATTTCAAACATTTGTAACTTAAGTTTACAGAAAGATGCTCTTCCATCGATATGGGTGTATACTTATGGGAGAAGGGCTTGGAATATATTAAGCTTAGGAGGCACAGCAGCAGCAATAGCGACGTGGGCATGGCAAGCTGTACGTGAGCAGGCGGCGCACCAAATTGCGATTCTTTTAATTTTATTTTTACGTTACGATTTCCTGAGTTTATCAACGCCTATCTATTAGTTGATGCCTAAAACGTTTAATTCTCTTCTCTGTGAATGATCTGGTTGTGGCGGTTCTTTGAATATTTTCTATATTACAGGCGAAAGGGCCCCGCGACTTGAATCTATTTTCTCACTGCTTTCCACTGCTGCTCAGTCTTGACAAAGTCTTACTGTATTTTTCGTTTTGTATTTATCGGTTTGTTAGCTGGGTTCCCTCGTTCTCGAACAGGATTTATAAAAAATATATATTTTGTGTATATAAGGTGTTTGTTGGTTTGTTGGTACATAACTAGGCCCTAATTGGTAGCTCTAATGGCAGTGCGGCAGATTCCTTTGGGCGCCGCTTTGCTCACGCTGCCAGGAAACAAGCGAATCTCAGCGAAAATGTCGACGAAGGTTATGTACAATAGTTCAGGATGGTATAAACGCAAAATCAATAACGAGCTCGTTCTGTTTGGTAACAAAGCAAAGCATTGGAAACGTTAAGCATGAGTTAGCACTTAATATTTACAATTTTCTTTGTATTTCATTTCTTAACGGGTTTCTGGAACTGCTTCGCAGGCGCTGCCAGGACATTTAAGGTAACACGGGGCCAGGTTACAGGTTGCTAATGTATGTCTTCCCCCGATTCCGTCGATCGGGACTCGGGGCTACTCGTCGAACTAGAGCCACAATCAGTTCTTGACCTTGTCCTCCACACTGATGCTAGCAAGTGTCTTTTTGATGCGCAGCGCTGTCAAGCGGGCCACGGGATTTGGATACCAGCACTCCTTCATTACCTTGGCCATGTTGTGCAGCACATCGGAGGCGTGCCAGCGATTTGGAATGTTTGGGCGGCTCTTCTCAATACAAACGACCTGAAAGAATATTAAAAATAGTTGATCAGCTGCATTTTTTACTTTTAACACATCACAGACTGACCTTCTTCATCTCCTCGATGCTGGGATCTGGCTGCACGGCATCGTAGTATGGCAACTGGTACTCATCGTATATCATGCCCATGTTGCAGCGACGTGCAATCTCCCAGAGGATCAGACCGAAGGCGTAAACATCAGCCCGCTTGTACGAGTCAAAGTGCTGGTCATTCATGCTCTCGTCCAGCACCTCGGGCGCCATGTAGCGCTTGGTGCCGACCCGATGCGTTGAGGGTATGTCAACTGAGTCATTTTTTTCCACGTGGCGCACGGCTAGTCCCAAATCACCGATAGCACAGCTCAGGTTTGACTTGACCAGTATGTTCTTGGACTTGAGATCGCGATGGGCGATGGCGGGCTTGCCGCGAGTGCCCACAATGTCCATGTGCAGATGGGCCAGCCCAGTGGCAATACTCAGCGACATGTTCAACATGGTGTTTGTGTCCACGGTGTGTGTGGTCAAATAATCAAAGAGCGATCCGTTCTCGTGGTAGTCGGTTACCAGCCACAACTGTGTCCAAGTTCCATTATCTGAACGAAAATCGGTTTAAAACAAATGTTAGCATTTGGGATATATTAAAGAGGCTAGGCTGATAGGCTCACCCTTGTTGTCAGCAGCTATGAAGCCCAGAATGTTCTCGTGCCGGAGCATTACCGTCTGGTAGATTTCCGCTTCGCGGAACCATGAGCACTCCTCGCGACTAGAGAAGATTTTAACTGCCACATTCTCACCGCGCCAGCGACCACGCCAGACCTCACCGAAACGTCCCTTTCCGATTACGTGGCACAGCTGCACCTGGCGGGCAATGGATCTCTGCACCAGCAGGGGCAGTCCAGCTAAAAAGCAAGGGGCAGAATTAGTCAAAGCTAAAGATGGTAACTTATCCCCCCATGGAACTCACCCGAACCCGAACCGGAGGTGGTCATCTCGATGATGTCGTGGATGGTGGTGTTGCCGTTCAGTATGGGATCGTACACGGAATCCTCCTTGGCAAAAGGCCTGCCGCTCGCCAACCGCTTGCGACGTTGGCAATAGTACCAAGTACTGGTGCCCGTGAGGCAAATGAAGAGGGTAATTCCCAGGATGATGGCCACAAATTCCCAGCTGGTCAGACGATGGGGCACATAATCTGGACGGGATCCAAGAAGAGTTTCGTTATTTAAAGCAGACAAGATATACTCCATGAAGTTGTGATTGAATTAATGGAAAATAAATACAGAGAATGCAGAATGTTAGTCAATCAATTGAGAGTGGCATGCAGGAAGCCGTTAACAAGTAAATGTGCGTGAAAACAGTAAGAAATCAGGGTGCAATAACGAAACGAAACAAATCCAAACCCGAAAAGCTCATTCCAATCACGGTTAGCGGTTAATAATAGTTAAATGTAATAATTTATTTACATACACAGCACTGACCTGCACATGAATTTTTCTAGTTATTTACAAACCTTTGCATACCAACGGCAACGGGCTTAAAACTACTTCAAAACTACTAAATAATGAAAAACGTATCAACGAGAATAAACGCATTTTTGACTGTTTACAAACACAGAAAACATACCAAGTCCAAACCCGATTATCAACCGAGATATTCCGCAGACGAACTAATACACTCACACACAAACATACCAACCTCCCACTGAACAAACACAAAAGTGCAATGGAAATGAGCGAAAAACTACTGAAAACAATATTAATAAATATGCCGCTCCGACGCTTCAGTACCCTTTCAGAAGTTGTACATTGACTTTAACCAAAGACTATAGAATATCAAGATGTTGCATCCCATACAAAAAATTTTTCGTTTCTGTTTCGAGCTTCATGATGGGGTCGGTCGGGGTAAAAAGGGAAAATCTAAAAATAGAAACACGACGAACTGCTGCTTTCGGCTTTCGTCTTCGTTTTTAATATTCGTCGTGTTCCCAAAGTGGAAATTTGTTCACAGCTGACAATTTTCAGTTTATCAGGCTTTATACACTTTACAGTAGTTGAAGGGTATATCAGACTTGTAAAGCATTATTATTTTATTTTCTTTAATTTTCATTTAAATCATAATTTTTCGTTTATAATAATTAAATTAAAGAATTCATAGGTGCAATATTAATAATGTTCCTTATTCAGATAATTGTGTCGTTAAATTTTCACACATGCGCGTGTACATACGCGTGTTAGGGTATTTTGCTGCTCACCATGATACAATTATACAAGGTAGTCCACTCGGCTTGCCGAAGTCGTTCGGTTTTGGTCCCTTATTTTCAGTGCGTGCCGCTTGTCAAACTGAAGCACAATGTAGCCGTTTCACTCACACTCACTTGACAAAGTTAAATTAGGGGACTATGGATTTTGCCGAGTGGACTACCGTGTATAATTGTATCAGGCTGTTCACCACTTGCATGAACGCAAAAAAAATTATAAAAACAAAAAATTGAAAAAAAAATGTAAAAATAAAATAATTAATTAATTTACACAAAAAAAAAAAAAAAAAAAAAACAATTTATGATATGGCTGGGCTCGGCGGGGATACGAACCCGGGCCTTCATGTACACGAGGCATAGAATCTACCACAACACCACTAGGCTTCATGAAGCGGGGCGAACTAATTGAGTATATGGTCTTAGCTGCCTTTAAAAGTGCAAAGTCATGTGGGTCCCCATATCAAGACCCACCATAGAACGATTTTTTTGAGGTCATGCAACATCTTGATATTCTATAGTCTTTGCTTTAACCCATTCAAACTTGGAGAAATCATTTTCTCACTAGAGCTTAGTCTACAACATAAACATTAAACAAAAGTTTAGAAAAGAAATTCCAGAAATAATAACTTTTTAAAAATGTCCATGTTAATTTGAAGTAAACTTATTTTGGGATTGCTCTTTTTTATAAATTTGTATTTTTATCTAAAAGAAGTCTTAAAATTAAACAGCATGGATCCTCTTAATTAATTGCAGATAAGCTTTTCAGACTGCAATAAATAATAAGTTGTATATTTCAACACTTTATGAGTGGGCTAATGGAACTTCTGCTAGGGTAAGGTATAAAAAAGCGGCAGACGGCGGGTAAAAAATGCGGCCATTAATGAATGAAATGAGAGAACGTTGACTGCAACTTGCAGTTGCAACTGCAGCTTTCAAAGCGGCATTGCACATGAATGAATGGCGAGAAACTGCATAAACAGAAAAAAGGGCAGACACACAAATACACACACACACACACCCTGAACCAAGCACAGAGCACCGAGACACGCCGGCACAGACAGTTGGAGGAGCGGGCGGACAATGGAGGGAGTTAACGAGGGGGCAAACAAGGCCATCGTCTGCAGGGGCTTCTTGAAACTCCACCTTCTTCTCCTGTTTGGTGGTTGGATGGTTGGGTGGTTGAGTGGTTGGGTGCTTGGTGTTGTTGCCAGTAAAGGCCCTTGAGACGGGTTTGTTGTTGCTTTGAATGCCTTGCTTACTTCCTTCTCAAATGCGTTTTTAACAAGTCAATACGATGATGACGCAAAAGGTCAGCAGACAAAATAACTCAGTTGACAGGTGAAAGGTTGCGGCCTAAATAAGGGGTGGAGGTTGCGTGGTGGTGGTGCCGTGGGCCAGCAGACGAGGCCACCGACAAGGTAACATTGTGGTGCGTATGATTCACTTGAGATGTGGCAAAGACGGTCAACGAATAAACAAGGACAAACCATCGAAACAACGAATTGGAACGAGCGAAATAAAACCCAGCTTTCCCATTTTATTCCCAATTGAATTTAATTAAATTTAATAAAGCTACTAATATAAGAATAAGAATTAGATATTAAAATTCGATAGTTCGGTAGAAACGAATGACAATGAATAATTGTATCTTCAAGATCTTCTTTGTAATTGACAATTTGCTGGCTGTTTAATAATTAATTTATAATATAAAACTATAATTTTTAACGAAATAAAATGGGAAAACAGGGTCGGTGGTTTCGTACCTATTCTCCCCTCGAAGGACAAACAAGGACGCAAACTGGGGTGGGATGGGGGTGGTCGCTTAAAGCGTGGTTGTGCGAAGCCGTGTGTGTGTGTGTTAGCCAGGTATGCTTATGCGAGTATGCGTTTCTTGTGTGAATTCGATGCGATACAAATTCGAGTATACCAAAAAAAACTACTCAAATGAGGTGGTGCAATGGCATGGGCGTGGCTACTTCGATGGCTGGTGGGTTGGATTTTTGGGTGGCGGTGGGGGTGGTTGTGTTGGTGTTGGGTGTTGGGTGGCGTTGTTGGCGGTGCATTGCTGATCTCACCTGGTATGACACCACTGTAATTTGCACGCGTATTGCAAAAATCTTCGGTGCAGCACTTTGAGGAGGCTGTCTCCGAATTAAATTTGCACGGGGTCGGATCTTCGGGTGGCAACTGGTTTGTTATGCATCTACATACATAATATTTAGTTGGATTTTGCTTTTATCTACTAGATTGCTTTAGCAGGTGTTTTTTTTTTTTTAGTACTACATCTAAATTAGGTTCTAGTTCTCGGGGTAGTTGGAGATTAGCACTTGTTCTGGTTGTTCTTGTTGTAGTTGTTGCGGTGTGCAGTTGAGAAGAAGCTATTGTTACCACTTACAAGCTAAAATGTAGCAGCAGCTTTTGTTTATTTATTTTTGGTGGTAGCTCAGCCAGGAAGGGGGTTGGGTTGATTGTTGCAGCTGCAGCAGGTGGATTCAGTTGTGTTTTGGGTGCAAAGGCAGTAAGCAGAGACTGTCGACCATCAAAATGCCAGAGAAATGTGGGAGGAACCACTGCCAAATGTGGGGTCGGTTTCTTTTACACCAGGTTGCAAGGCAAGTTCCGCGTTTCACTTTCGGGACATTAAATCCAAATTAGGTTCTGCCAGCGTCAATTTACCATTTATTTATTTAAATAACTCAAAAGTGAAAATCGGAACAAATCTGCTTGTTTCAAACAAGAAGACAAGAAAACATAGTTTAGAAACCACGTTTCTTATTAACCCTAAAACCATTAGGATTGTAAAATAACCCCAAATTCGTATATTGCCAGAGAATTTCGTAAATGGGGAACAATATTCTTGAAAAGCAATAGATTTCCCGTGGAAAGATAGCGAACAAGTAATGCCCCCAGGACACAAAAAGTCGCCCATTCAGTAAAAGTCAAATATCTACAAACTACAAACACGATTCGAATTTGCAAAGATACTTTGGCATGCATAGAGTTACGTGTAATTTATTAGGATAAGGTGTAAGCTGGATTCCGTATAAGATTTATGGTGTGTGTTTGTGCCACGGGGAAAAGCAAAATAAAAGAAAACAGTGTAAACAGAGGAAAATAGAGGTGGGAGCCCGAAAAGCGGAAAAAAGTGCAAATAGTTAAGTTAAATAATAAACTTGAGGGCAACTCTTTGGCATTGAGCCGACCTGAAGAATAAGAGACTATACTAAACCAAAAATATTATTACAAATTATTGCATTGTTATTACTTTAATCATATTGATGCAGTGCATAATTAGAAAGAGTGAATTAGAGAAAGAGTGCAAACTAAAGAGAGAAATTGTATTGTAGTTGGTTGTGTGGTTGTTGTTACTTGAATGTGGCAATACCTGTTTCAAATATCCTCTTCATAATCTCATTTTTATTGCAGAAATCACTCTGACAGCAATCAATCCTAAACGAATTTAATTTTTCGTTACTGGTAAGACATTCAAGGGGAAATTTCCGCTGCATATTGTATTTCACAGTAAGGCACCTACGTCACCGTGAAATAATGCAAACGAGCGGGGATTTATTCGATTTAGTCGATTTAGTCGAGTGGAGGCCGAAGGGAGCGAAGATAATTCGGGAGATATAGAAATATAACAATTAAACGAAATTAGTATTGCTTGGCATTGGTGGTTGGTTTGCTGCTTCTGCTGCTGTGGTTGCTCTGCCTTCGGCTTGTTGCTAATTGAGATTTCAGTCTGGTTAGTAGCAATAAAAGTATTATAATTATATTTAAAACAATGTCTAAAACGCCACTCTGGTTTTCAGAAGGTCATCATTAGTAGTGCTCTGCATTTCGGGTTATGATCATTTCAAAAAACTTCAACTCAACGAGCATAAGTGGTGGGAAAACAGTCCAAAGTATGATCAAAACTGGGCAACTTGTTGTTGAACGGCGTGCGAGTGAACAGAAAAAGAGGGAGCAGTCAGAAGGGAAAGGGTTTAAGGAGCGAAACACGTGCAGAAGCGCACGCACCTTCGACGCCGACCGACGACCCGAGCTGATGCCTCAAAGGATTAGATGGCTGGTCCTTCGTCTTGGGCCGCAGGAAACGGTTGCAGAAGTCACTGTCGTTGCAGCAGGCGTGGGCACCTCTCCGTCCCACCGGCCGAGCCGTGGGTCCGCCGTGCAAACCATCGTTGCACCAAATGAAGCGGCCCGGCGGAAAGCTCTGCGACATATTCAGACATCTGCACCGTAGGTCATTCGGATCAGATATATTCACTCTGGCTGCTCTGGGGGCAAGTGCTAACCTACTCGACGGCCTGTTCCCTTGGCCGCAGGGGACTCACCTGTAACTGAAGAGGATGGTGTCGTCCGCGTTTTTCTCCACCGACGTGAAGCAGTAGCCGTCAGTCTCGCATATGTAGTTCTTTTCCTTGCAAATGTCGCAGTGGCACTTGATCATTCCTGCGAGTTAAAGAAGGAAAACTTGACTATTAGATAAATGTTTTAAAACATGAAGCAATTTTCTAAATTAAATAAATTTAATATGGAGAAAGTTTTGACCAGATAAAAAGTTTTTAATGATGGTTTTTAAGCAATGAAAAAATTATTTCATAAATAAAACAAAATATGGGTTTAACAAGGTATTAATGAATAAAGTCAATGCTAAGGACTTTCAGCTCTTTCTTAAAAATGTCAATGCCTTGTCCGCCTTGAAAACACAGAGATAGTAATTAATATAGTAAGGTTAAAAGTAAAGTATAGTATAGTATAGTATAGTATAGTAAAGTTAAAAGGCCGAAACCTATGCGAATTTTATTAAAACTGCCACTGGTTATGTTTACAAATAACTAAATTATCGTGTTTGAAAAATGCCCACACTCCGACTGAATCAAATCAATCAATTAGGTGCTGCCAGAAATTAACTAATTAGAGAACGAAGATCTATAAATCAACCGTTTGCGGATTGGTATTTCCTTCGACTTCAGCCACAAGTTGGGTTTTGCTATAACCATGCCCCGGGGCACCTGGCTGGGCACACGCTCGCCCAGACAGACATCCACATCCACATCCACCGACACAGCCGAGAGCGTGATGAAACAAAAACAAAACCATTTAGCATTAACAAAGCAGACGCGGAGAAGACAAGTGCAAAGTGGAGGGCCAGACAATGCGACCAGTTTTTCCTTGCCCCGGCTGCGAGAATCCAGTGCTTAGGCCTGCTTTTTTTTTCTATTTTGTTGTACCGACTGCAGTTGCAAGTGCCCGAGTGCAGCGAGGAAATGCATCCAGACGTGGGGGTGTCTGCTGCCAGGCAGCGTTGGAGTGGGCCATGAGAGCTGTCTGGCGCAGCTCATTGACACCACACCGAAAGCTGACGTCACGAGATGGGAACGGAATTGGTATCGGAGCCAGAGACGGAGACGGAGACGGAGACGAAGACGAAGACGGCCGTTTAAAAGAATTCAGAGTCTTTGAGGTGTTACAGTCACGCGATATACACACAGAGAATTGATCACAATGCTATTAAATTCGTGCACTTGAAACTTTCTATTTAAGCTTATAATATCGAAATATAAAACGCTTATAAGGAAGGTTATTAACCTAGCTTAATTCTGCTCACAGTTTCTGCCACTTAAATATTATTCGCTTATCATTAATTATTTTGGATTTATTTAATTTTACTTAAAGTGGCAAACTGTATATATCCACTACAAACCAATACAAAAATCCCGGTACTAAAAAAGGATGTATAAGTATTTGTTTGTTTCGTTTTTTTTTTTCCCACCTTCAAAAAAAATAAACAAAAATATTTAAACTTTCCATTTTATCAAGTGGAGTTAATCCAAATAGAGTTCAAATAAAACGTGCGAAAGTAAAAACGGGGCCGGTCAATTAATCTAATTGTTTCTGTTTATCAAATTATGATTTTCCGAGACTTACTTTATCGCTCAGTGTGCTCTTCGTTTATAAGGCATTCTGGGACTTACTTTCTGGTTTCTTGGCGCTAGGCTGAGCTACGTAGATGGGCAGTTGGGGGGCAGCGGTGACAAGTGCTCCGGATCCGTCACCGTCTTGCGGCAGCAGCATGGTGACAGCCGTGCCATTGTTGCCGTTGTTGTTATTGTTGTCGTGGCTCCTGTTATCAGCGGAAAGCGACAATGATGGCGATTGATAAGCCAAGCCAGCTGTTCCATTCGGCGCCTTTACCGCTGGCGGCACCCTTGTCGTCGGTGACCATTTTCCAGAATGGGATGTTGCAGGATCGGACCGGGAGCCATTCAGACTGGTGTCCATCACATACTCAATGGGGGAGGCTGCTCGGGCGGGGGAAGACATTTTAGGTTAGTTTCGCACCTGATTCGGACTGACAGAGCCCTGGGAACTCACCGCAAACGGAGGCGCCGAGCAGAGCGCCCAGGAAGATTAGCCGGGGTGCAGATAACATATTTTGTTCTCGCATCGATAGTGTGCGACTCGAGTTATTGTTATTGTTTGCTGCCTGTAGGCTTTTCTTTTGTTTTCCGCGATCGCACGCACACGCGCGTCGCAAGTTCAAAGTCTGTGGCCTGCAAACGAGCTTGTTCCGTGCAGGTGAAGGAGTGGCAGGAGCAGGAGGAGCGGCCGAAGGACACCGCAGACAGCCACTAATTGGCCCCGAATTGCGCATTTATCGCGTAGGACCCGCACCCGCGGAAGCTCACATTTTGCGAGGGCATTATATATATTTGGTAAGCCGATTCATACGATTTTCGAATTTCGACTGGGCTCGCACTATCAAACTCAAACTCCACACTCCGCCCAATTTGCTTGGAAAAACTGCTTCACATTTCACGGACGAGGGCGACTTTTCAGGCGGATTTTCATCACGTGATTTCGGGCAGCGGCGCGGGCAAATAACAAAAATTTTTTGTTTCGCGAGATGGCTGGCACTCTTGGGTGTCCAGTCCAACCGTTTGTTTGTATTAATTGCTGTTATTTTGTGTGAAATATACAATTTTGCGCTGCGAAAAAACCGCGCTGGTGTGTGTGGATTTGCAAACAGTGTGACCGCATCTGCGATAGTGCGACCAACTTGGGCTGTCTAAAAAATACAGTCACCCGCCAGTAAATACGATGAAAATACCCAAACAAAAAACTTCTTCGACAATTATGTGTTTTAGTAGGAAGTTCATTGTTTTAAGGATACATGGCAAAATTTTAATTTTTTTGTAACAGAAATTTATTTCCAATAAGTGCAGGTACTGCGCAGGTGCCCAGAAATCCAATCTGAAACAAAATGCAGGGCACGAGACGGGGAAATGTTTGTGTTGAGGTCGGATGGTTTTTTTTTATTGCCACAACAGGCTGAAAACGTTCAACGGCGGCATTCCGGGCTCGGCTCCCTTCATAAAGCCTGCAAAAATACAAAATAGACAAAATCAATACCGGATAACAGCATTTCCAGACTTCTTCTTCTTACCATCCGCGTGTGGATGGGCAGATAAAAACATGAATGAGAACTTACCCAAATACAGAACCAGGGGGACGAATCCCCAATGCAATCCTGTCTGAACGACATCTACCACAACTCCCAGACGCTCCTTGACTCCCTCGGAAAGCTCCATTTCGTGGGGATATTAAATTTAGCTCGTTCTGCGAATTATGAAATAAAATCCAATGCACCGACTGAGAAGCTAGTGTTGTCAAACGGCCCCTTTTTCGACAGGAAAACAGCTGATAGCAACTGGAACGAAACGACAAACTTTTCTTATTTTTTAAGAAAGCTCTTTCACAGGCTGCTGATCCTAAATACGTTATATAAAGCTACTGTTATAAAAATAAAGTCACAGTTTTCAATGAGCACTAACTTAGCAACTCAAAAAGATCCGGGGCTCAAACCAATTCAAAGTTGGAGATGCCAACTTAGGTCAACAACTGGATTTTGAAGAGCAGTTCACCTTCCGGCAACCCTGCTCTGCTGCTCACATGCGTTCTAGATCGTTTTATTTTCTTGGTTTTCATTTGCTCGCCAAATTTTAGCAACGTTGCTGTTTTAATTGGCTGCACTGCCTGAGGAACGTCAGAGAGCGTCGACCCACTCAGTTTTCAGAAGCTAAGCGAAACGTAAGTGATAAGAAACACATTTTTCTCTGGCTGTCGCTCGCAAACAATGAGTAGAGAAACAGAGACTCGGGGGAAAAATCAATTCGGGTTATGTAAGCTCGAATAACCGGATACCGTGTCATTGCTTGCAGGTCCCGATTTGCTGTATTTGAAGCGGACCATGAAAACAACCAATCTCGGGCTGTACGCTTTCCGTTTAACCTTCGGTCAGGTGAGCACTCGCACTTTAATCGAGAAAATCGGGAAGCAGCATGCGCGTTTCGGGGGCAACCTGTGAGTTTTCCGGACATGTAAGCGCCCACCCACAACCGCCGCTCGAAATGGAGAAACTGCAGCCGGGAGACGCGTGCCTTGAATGTCAAAGTCTGGGCAAGGACCACAAGCTGCGTTTCTTCTATATTAATCTAGAGGAGCAGCTCCTGAAATGCGAGTCGCTGAGCTGTTTGTGGCCGCACAACGATGAGATCTCCTCGGATGAGGAGCTGGAAGAGCTAAAAGCTGCTCCACCATCGGATCCCCTTAAAATTCTTAAATCTCCTTCCCGGTTAGTTCATTCACCGGATGTTGTTCCATTGGCTGAACTTGATCCAGACGATGACGACGAATTTATACTGCAATTGCTACAACAACTTACCCCCTCTACAGATGCGGACTCAGTTGACTCCCCTTCTGAATCCAATAAAAATCTGCACTCAATGCCGAATCTGTTAACTGAAGAGCCTCTAGAAATTAAGCCCTGTCCAGAGCTGGAACTACCGGATTTAAGTTTTTTAGAGGAACACATTTCCGAACATAAGGAATCACCAAAAGCTGTGATAGCAGAGAAGGAACTACCCCTACTGCCAGCAAAACTAAGAACTTCACCAAAAATAAAAAATCCACAAAGTCAGAGCTTAACAATTAAGAAGGAGGTAGGGCTGCTGAAGATTCCCCCAGCCTCCATTTCCCTCAGAAAACCCAAATTGTCATCCTTCAAAACTCCTACAAAGTCCATCTGCCAAGGCAAACAGGAAATACCCTTATTGCCCGCTAGTCTAAAGTCGTCTCCCAGCGTTAAACCCCAAGGAGATCCATTCAGCACTCCGCCCAGAATAGCATCAACTCAACCGCAAACACCGCCAGCGGCTGTCAACATCATTATCAGTATTCCGGAGTTAAATCCCGCTATGCCCTTCCTGGACGCCATCAAGCGCCACTGCACAGAGGCAAAGCCGATTACTCGTGGCAGACGTCCAAAGCGCTTGGCCATAGAATCCACCGGCAAAGGCATTCGCGCCCAGACGGTGAGACACCTAATCGAGAACCTGGAAACCACCACGGATGCGAAACTCTCATCACCTCGCTCATAATTAGATGGAATTTTGCCTTACTCAAGTATTTGAAATAAATTTGCAAATGAAATTATACATGCAGCCACCGGACAAGAATTCAAGTTCGTTTATTTATAAACAATTCCGCTTTGTTTTTTTTTTTTTGCGACGCGATTTGCGAATTATTAATGCCTGGCACGCGTCTAGAGCATGTTGAAGTGGCCCAAACAGATAGCGCTGCGAACGAGAGGCCATCCTATCAGTAAATGTGAACTTTGGAAAGGAGGTCGCGGCAACTGCGTCATCCGGAGAGCGTTTTCAAGCTGGGATTGTCAGCGGAGCTGAATGCAAATGATAAGGGAAATGGAGATCATCACAGCCCTATCGCAAAAAAATATCAGCGGGAGGCATACTAACTAATCAGGCATTACATCGACCCTTCATAACCAGTTCATTGAACGTGGGAACGTGTGGGGTAATAGCTTTCGTGCGTCCGGAGCACTTGAACCTGGTTGCCAACGGCCGGCGCAAAATATTTTTGCTGCGCAGTTTGCCTATGTGGGCGGGGGCCGTCGGGCAGTGGGCCAAGTTTATTGTTTGTTTGGCTAGCTATAAATACCCGACACCTAAATCGGTTCTCCTATCTTATCTCCCGCAGGCGCCGTCGTTGTCCACACAGGCCGCGACGCACTGCAGCCATGGGTACACGACTAGCTCTTCGTCGCCCAACCGTGTGGTGACCCGCTCGGCCACCATGCTGGCTGTCTTCGGGATCGCACTCTCGTCGTTCAGCCTGAAACAGCTGCTGGCCAAGAAGCAAAAGCACCAGGGCCTACGCAAGCTCTAAGGTGGAGATCTTGCCAAGGGGTAGAACGAAGATTGAAGCCATGCCAAAAGACCAGCGGCAGGAGGAGCGATGAGGAGCCAGAGCACCATGTCCGCAGATCACACATTCGATTAGTTCAATCATCCGCCATCATCGTGTATATTTGCCTAAGTTAAGTCATCCACTCACCACAAACACAACAGGAAATCGGACATGGAGGCTTGTTTTGCAATGTTCTCGTTAATCTAAACGGAGACTGATGCAGGACGATAAAATTCTATACGCATATATAGATATATTTTCTTGTTTACACATGCACAACAAGCGGGTGCAGCGCCAACTAAAAGGAATAAATTTGTGATAATCGTGTATGATTGTAGCCATTCAGCAAACAATCTGAATGAAGGAATGGTGGAGAAAAAGATTTGCTAAAGTTACGGAAATCCAAAAATTGTCCTATAGCCTTTTGTTGCCCTTTTTAGTTTTATCTATTTTATGTGTAAACAAGTCAATCATATATGTATATTTATTTTAAAGTTGTATGAAACCCAGAGAAACGACTAAGGGATAGAACAAAAATGACTTCGTTGGATAACAGAGCGCTGAGCAGGCTGCGTCAGTATCCAATAAAGAAACTAGTTATAGTTCCGTATTCAAATAAATGCATTATATTCAATTGGAAACTATTTATTTTTTATTTTTGTTTTCCGTTTTAAAGTCAACGTATAGCGTCTGGAGTTATTATCTGTATCTGCTCGAAGAGTTTTATTCCAAGGACCAAATAAACCAATTATTTTTTATTGTCAACTTAAAGAACATGTGTCCACCTGGAATTGTTAATCGCAATCTTAATTTACTGATATCAGCTCGACTAATTCTATTAAACAGATATATTATGATTATAATTATTTGGAAATGATATTGCCAAATATGTGTGATAGAATGATTATAGAATGTGAGTACAGTAATTACTCCAACGGTCTTAAAATAATTTTAATCAATTGTTTCAATTATTTATCTAGGCATTTAAGTTTTCTGTGTGTCATTTATTAATAAATGTGTTACTCTATTTTTTCGCCAGAACCGAAAAACTCCAATAATTTTTGGTTGATTGATCCCACACTAGCTTATATCCTTTTGGGGAACATTTAAATTTAGCGGCAACTTTCGATAGATTAGTGTGGCAGCACTGCCTAGGCGAAGATTTCCGTAGCACCGCGCAAGGGTCACGCTGTCCCCGTGCATTCCTCACCCCCCCGCCCAATGATCAAGTGACGTGCCACCAATATAACCATTGGCCGGCCAACAGCACTCTTTTGGACTGAGGAATGGGCATCAACGTCAGCAGGACGGCCGACCTGGGGTCCAACCAGTGGCTACAGCGCTTCGTTGGACGCCAGCACATCGCCCACGATGACGAGGCCTTCTGGAGCGCGCTGCTCAACTATAACATTGTGCTGCCGGAGAACAGGTGAGCGGAGGAGTGGTGCGGCAACGTCAGCAGGGCTAATGCGAAATCTGGTTGTTGATTGGGATTTTTCAGCCAGGACCAGCTCAACCTGGACAGCCGGCTTGAGGGGCTGTGCCAGTCGTTCATCGGCAACAACCTTAAGACGGGCAACTTTGGCTCTCTAGTGACCGTCTTTTTGGAGAAGACCAGCGAGCTGCTTTCGCTGTCCGACCAGGAAAGCAACATGCACGTCTGGCATACCTTCAACGCGCTCTTCATTATCCGTAGCCTGGTCAAGTACATAAATGAAACGGGCTCAGAGTTTCAGCTGCTGCAGCACTTCGAGGCGATGCCCAGCGCCGAGCTTCTCCAGGCGGCCTTGGAGCAGCAGCAACAGACGCCGGCGGAGAGCGCCACCATTGCCATGGAAGCCACCGAGCAGTCGGCGGCGGCTGCGCTCCCGGTGATTGTGGACGGGTCCAAGTTCGAGACATTTATCGATGCGTTGGTTAATCTGATCGTTGTGATCCCCGTAAAAGAGTTCACCTACCACCTGCACCTGGAGGCCGTGAACATGCTGATTACCCTGCTGTCGGTGCACCTGTTCGCCCAGCAGCCCACTGAAAAGTCGATCGTATTTCGCACAGTCTACAAGTGCCAGCATGCCAACGTGTTGATGTCGGCACTCCTGCACTTTGTAGCGCGAATGGTTGAGGTACCACACACCATGTTCGGCTCCAGCTCGGCCGGATCCTTCGTGTTCGGCATCGCCGAGTCCCTGCTCTCCATCTTCACGTTTCGCAAGCAGCCGGACGTGCTTAAGACTGGACAAGCTGCCGGTAGTGGCGAGCTCTCGCAGCGATTTCGCACGCATTATCCACTGGCCAACCAGAGTCTGCTGCTGATCCTGATCTTGACGAACCACTGCACGGCGCAGGAAAACGCGTACAGAGCCAGTTTGTTTGGCTGCGCCGACTCCAAGGATTCGCCAAAACAGGGCGCTGTCTCCTTCCAGATTGACTTCTCGGCGGTCTACGAGACGCTGTGCCTCATCGTCACCATTGACCAGGCCACTCTGCTGCTATATCTACTGCTCCATCGCAATGAGCGCTTCTATCGCTTCGTCATGCAGCAACAGGATCTGGAGCAACTGGTGATACCTATTCTCCAGACACTGTACAATGCCCCTGACAGCAATTCGCATCACATCTACATGTCGCTGATCGTTCTGCTGATCCTAAGTGAGGACGAGGGCTTCAATAAGAACGTGCACACAATCGTAAGACCATTACGTTCACCTAAAAATTTTTTATCTGACACGTCTTCGATTCCTACAGATGCTGAAAAACATCACCTGGTACACGGAGCGCACCATATCGGAGATATCGCTGGGCGGCATCCTCATCTTAATTGTTATCCGCACTATACAGTACAACATGCTGAAGATGCGCGACAAGTACTTGCACACCAATTGCCTGGCGGCGTTGGCCAACATGTCTGGCCATTTCCGTGCCCTGCATCCCTACGTGGCACAGCGGCTGGTCTCGCTGTTCGAAACGCTGGCTCGAAAGCACACGCGCCTGGATGCGCAGCTTAAAGAGCCGGCCGATAGCGCGGTGTTTGTCAACGTTTCAGCGACGCCAGAGGATATGCTGCAGGATCTGAGCGTTTTGGAGGAGGTGCTGCGCATGGTGCTGGAAATTCTGAATTCCTGCCTAACAAACCAACTGGTTTACTGTCCCAACTTAGTGTACACGCTTCTGTACAAGCGAAGCGTCTTCGAGGGCTTCCGCAGTCATCACGCCTTCCAGGATGTCATTCAGAACATCGATATGGTTGGTCTTGGAGATTTATTTTTGATTTTGAAAGCATTTTGACCCTTTTCTTCGCCAGGTTGTTGGATTTTTTTCTTCGCGGCTACAAAGAGTACAAGAGCAGCGAGGTGAGCTCGGCGTCAACGAAGTGCTTGAGGTTATTTCCAAGGGCGCTAGTCAGTGGTCCAGCGATCGGCTAAGGGTAATTTATAAACTCCCTAGAAAAACAAATCAAGTACTATGCGTATTTATACCGTTTCTCCCTTGCAGAAGTTTCCGGATCTTAAGTTTAAGTACGTCGAGGAGGACGCTCCCGAGGAGTTCTTCATTCCATATGTGTGGACGCTGGTCTGCAAGTACGGCTGCGTGCACTTCAGCTCTGAAAGTATCAAGAGCGTGACCACGGACATTGCCTGCTAATATTTACTACTTGCTCCCTTCCTTACACGCGCACACACTCGGCTCCGCTTTGGTTTCCACCCTTCGATGCTTCTCCGTTTGTGTTCCGTGCCGGGCTATACAATCTTTATGCTACCGTCTAAGCCATATTCCACGCCCCATCCTCTAATTCAAGCCAAAATGTCGAAATGTTATATTAAACACAAAAACAAAGCAAGCGAAATGCTGCGCTAAATAAGAGGCATATGCATCTCGAACGTTGACGATAAAATGAAACAAAGCAAAACGAGAGAACTAACGATAATACTTAGATCTAGTTACGCTAATACTAATTGTATATGTTTACATGGTCATATTTTGCTACGCTAACAACAGAGAGCATAATTAGAGGAAAGTTAAGCTCCGTACGCCTATCAATCGATTGTTCTAATCAACGGAAAGAAACAAATCCAATAAAAAGTATATATACATATTAAAGAATCGGAATATATATTCAAAAATATATTTACATTGTGTATTTTAGTCTATGATAATTATATATTATTGTATTTAGCAATTGGAAAAGTCGATAAATTATATAGTAACTAAAGTTCATCATTTCGTTGTTTCTACTGGCTTGTCAAACTACATCATGGATAAGATAAGTGTTTAACGTCCTAATTGTGGATCTTCTTCGTGTTATCTGTGAGGTTTTTCACTATTTTTGCAAAGTGTTCTACAATTTTAATCAGAAGTTTGCAACGAAATTTGGGAGACATCTCTATAACAGTCGATTTAGACGTCTCAGTCTATAAATTTGTTGCTACACAATCTGCTATCCCCCCAGTTTAAACGCTTTCTGGCTGTAACATTAAACGAACTAGCTGTGTTAAAAATAAGTTATAATAACACAAAAAATTGGTATAACTTTTTTTAAACCTTTCCAATGTATAGAATATTTCCAACAAAAAAATATTTTGGTGACAAAAATTTTAGAAATTTTAGTTTTAACTGCAAACGTACACGATCTTCGGTTTACCGATGCAAGATTATTTTTTTATTTCCTCTGGTTTTGAGGTTTTATCAACACAAAGTTCTGATAAGAAGTTGTTTGAAATTTGTCAGCGTAACATTATTTTTTTTTTAGAATGTATTGCCTTTTATTGTTATCTTGTGAGCCTCGTTAAGGCACAATCCTTTACAGTGCTTAGAGAAGCGGGAGCTATGACTTTTATTCTCTATATACAAACATAGAATTATCACAAAATATTGGGCTAAAATTAAGTGAAAATTATTTGTTATTTAAAGTATCATTACAAGTGATACATTTGTTATTATATTTTCGATTGACAGCAAGAAAAAATAAATAAAAGTTATCTTTTTAGTTCTTAGGTGCCGGCGAAAGAGAATCTATCAAAAATATTTTTTTCAGGAGAAACCAGTATTACGTATACGCCGCTAAAACAAGACTTGCACTCTTTGCTTTTGTTTATCATTTCCATTACGCATAGGGGCTCTGTGTCTACGCTTCATTATGCATATTTGCACTATCAGCGGCTCCAACAACAATAATGGGCTTGCCTTGTTTATTACTATTACTATGTATTTTTCCCACCACCGGCTTCAACGGCAAAAAAAGCGGAGAGGAAAACGAAGAACCGACTTTTACAAGCCGTTTATATTTAGGTTCATCGACTTGAGCGGATGGTGGTTTAGAGGGAAAGGTTTCGGAGGATGGGGCGTTCGATACGCTGAAGGTTTGTTGTTGAGACCTGTGGTCGGCCGACTCTTGACTTGCTGCTGCACAGCTCTGCGTACGTGCCTTCAATAAATAAGCTTGAGTGTCAGGAAAAATACGCACTGCAAACATTTGCGATAAAAATTGCATTTGTTTTATGGCCGCTGAAGCCGGAAAATTTGTTATTGTGAGTTTTTCATGGCGTGCTGCATTTTAATTATTTAAAGCCCACAACAAACGGCGAAAATTTTTTAAATTTCTTTGCCTTCTGTTTTGCCATTATTTTTTCCATGCTGGCTGCTTTTGATGCAATTGCGGCTGTTGTTGCTGCCACTGTGGATATGCAGGTTAAAAAGGTTTATTGACTCCCCGGCTGCATTTTGCTAGCCATTTGTATTGGCATTATTTCCCAATGGGCGAGAGTTAGCCAGAAGCTTAGCCAAGTTCTCAACCCGTATGCAGTCATTGCGAAAATCGAACATCGAAAAGTGGCAAAGAAAACTCAAAAAGCGTTGCGCATGCGCAAACTTGATTGAAGCTCGAGCGCTGCTCCCCTTCACTCTCCTCACAAATTGTAAATTGCTGAGCAAATTTCATTGTAAATTAGTAAAACCAACTTTATTAATTATGACACCGATTGGGTTTGGGCTAGATAGAGTTATGAAAAACAAATGGGGAAGGCCAACATTGAACACTCTTCAATATAAAACTTAAATAATTAGTTACTATATTTCCATAAACTAGTGATTTTAGAAGTTATGTGTGGATTTTGGTTAAACGAGTTATAAATATGTACAGATATGAAAGTTATTTAACGTTTATGTCATATGTATGTATGTACCTTTTATTTATGATATGATAGTATGGTATGATCATGACAAGAAGTATTCAAATTTATTAATCTAATTTCGTTAATTTCGTCACGTTGTTAAATTTCTTGCTAGGTAAGTTTTAACGTATATTTTTAGTTCTATGGTCTATGGGTCGTGGTTCCTTTGCACGATCTAAGAGAGAGTATGTAATTAAGTCTCAAATACAAATCCAATGGGTGGGATTGCCCACTGACCATACTTTGTCTGTAGAAGGGTATCAAACACTTGGATGGAGCTGAAGCAGCCGGTCCATTTGTCGCCGGTCCAACGCTGTGGGGATGTTGCAACTCCACGGTTGGGCCCGCATTTTCGCGTTTTGTTTTGGCAAGCGGCTTCAGGTCATTGATCCAACGGTTTTGTTGATCGCAAACGAACCCATTTACTATTTATTCGATCGAGTGCAGGCCCGCACAATAATCTTGGAAATTTGCCCATTCCCAGATCGAGATCGAGAAACTATTCCGAGCCGAAGTCGAGTTTTTGCCCTCGGCGCTGCTTCGCTCCAGCGACTCTGACTTCGAATTCCATTTATGTTTGCATATTCGATGAATTAAATCTTGTGTTGTTGCTTTCCTTAGTTTGCCGGGATTATTGCCAATCGGCTTAGCATAAATTCGCACCTTTCAATTGTTTATGTTTACTTGATTTGACTTTGGTTCGGATTTGGTTTTTGGAATCGGTTTCCCACCGGTTTGTTTGTCCATCTGTCCAAATTCGAGTAACTTCGTACCGTATCCGTGCGTATTTTTACCGCTGACGTAGTGGTTTGCCTAGACCCAACTACCACCACCCATTGACGCGGTCCACTCATCCGCCTGAATTCGACCTTTGCAGCTTGTGATCTTGTTTGCTATTGCCATTTGTCTAGAGCGATCGATCGATCGATCGATTGATCACCGCTCGAACGCATGAATGGGCCAGTTTTGCATTGTGAGTACGGGCTTGCTTTGGACCATTTCCAAGTGAAATCTATGAAAGTTAAGGCTGATTCGACTGATACTTGCCTCTGGCAATTGCGCCAAGCGATCTCTCACACTTTTTGAGGCCGTTGAAAATTGTTTTCGCTACTTTTGGCTTAGGTAACCCAATCAGTGGTTCAAAACTATGTTTATAAATATTCGCAAAACCTGTTACCTCTTTACCTAAGTTTGAATTCATTGTTGGGTTATCTACAAACATTTCAAGCTGCTAGAATTTTCTAGAAAATACGTTTTTAGGCAAAAATTGACGGGAAGTTAGGTTTAAGGATTGGAATGCACACCTTGGTCAAATACAAAACAAATTTTAACAATTGCATAAATACAACAAATTTAAGCCAAATATAGGTCTATATATTGGTGTAATTTTTTTTGATAAAAACCACTTCAAAGTTGGCGTTATAAAAAAATCTTTATTCAATAAAAATATTTTATCACAACAACTTAAGCTCTAAACGGGTATCAGGTGTTGAACACCCAAAAATAAGTATAAAATAAATGGATCAATGACAGAAACTACATAAATATTAGGTAGAAGAGACTGTTAATCGCATGGATTCTGATGTGCGTGAGTTTTAGAGTATACTATTATTATAAGATTTTGGTTCGCTTTGTTGCTTTGTTGCAGAGCTCGAAGGAAAAGCAGACGCCTTTGGCAACTTATCGGCCGGAGTGGGACCGATTCTCATCCGGATCCAGGAGACACTACATGCCCTCACAGGTAGACATGCATTCCTTGTAGCTGGGGAAGTTGTTCTCGTTGCCGTCACAGCCACCGAACTTGAACTCGACGCACTTTTTCTGCTCCGGATCGTAGCGCCATCGGGGAATTAGAGCACGGCAAACACCTTTGCGCGCCGGCATCAGGCAGAACTGCTCCGGATGGGTATTGCGTCCGGTGTTGGCCACGTCGTCCAGAGAGATGGCGTCAAAGAAGTCGCTCACGTCGTCGTACAGATCCATGGGCTTCGCCTCGATGCTCCTACTCCCCGCCAGAAGGAGGAGCACCACTGCCAGAGCTACGCTTGCCACTCTTAGGGCTTTCAATTGTCCGCACATTTTGTATTTTAAGTTGTTAATTAACTTCACTTGTTCACCTAGCGATTAGCTTTAACCAACTGTTGGCGATGCAGTCCAGCTTTTGGTTTTATACGGACCATGGTAGAATCAGTATAAGGTAGTCTCGACAGATTCGTCAGTCCGCTATTGCGCACTATAATGAGTGCGAGTGAAAGGGTGTTTTCTGGTAAGTGCGAAAGAAACCGAAATAGAGTATTGGGCCTTAGTCAATCACCCCACCATCGGTTGTTATCTTTGAATATTAGACAAACGCGTCCGCTAGAGGCGCTACGTAACAAGTCCTTTACAGAACACAACCGTCCGCAATTCCATTCTTCTGGATCACTTTTAACTGGCAAACATATTTAAGCGCGAATGCTTAGTTAAGATCCGGATCAAGTCGGGTTGATTTTAACCGTAGCTTGTTGCAGGTTTTTAGTCACCCGAAAAAACTGTTAAAAGACTTGTAGGTATTGCATTAAATAGACGTCGATTTATTTCGACTTCCCTTAAACCAAATCTATTTAAGTATTGTTGTTTCAAAATTCCCGCCAATCAACGTGATATCGATATCAATTTATTTAGTCTGAATCTGAAGATTCATCGTGAGTTTGCCATATTAATTCGCGGTAGTTGGAGAAATTCGGCGGGACTTTGTTTAAATCGTAATTTATTTCACAAAACAAGAGCCAAGAATGGCACGAGATTCAATTTTAACGTGGATGCGAAACCTGGGGGAGAAGGGTCGTCAGAATGAACTCGAATTGCTGATCCAAAACACACCAATTAAAGAGGTAAAGTGTTTAAAAATAACAAATCAGAATCATTTAACGAATTTTTTTTTTTAGTTAAAAGACACTCTAAAGGCAACAATGGGCCGCAGCGAGGGCATAACTTTTTGGAACTATCTGCTCCTGGGCTTCAATCCGGATAGCGAGGAGGCAGTTGCAAAGCGATTCGACTGCGTTCGCAGCTTTATGGATGGACTGAGTAGCATGGAACTCAGCTACAAACAGACCTTTGACCTGATCACGCGTCTGTCCCAGGACCTTGTCACCTTTCCTTCCGACCAGCTGGCCTGGATGGTAGAACACTGCATGGACGGGATTCGCCAGGGGGACGCCAAGTGTGTGGGCTGGAAGGACCTGCTGCCAGATGCGCTGTCCCTGCTTTTGGCTAGGCCGCGTTTTCTTTTGCACGGCATCTCAATGGACGGAACTGAGTTCAGGAATACCACTGTAAGAAGTATAGCTACCATGCAATGGCCAGCTACGATCCTTACTCCGATTGCAGACATGTTCAAGTAAGTAACCAAGTGGGAGTTCCAAGCTCTACCTTATCGGTTGTTTTCCCTAGGTCCATGAATCTCAGCAGTGCAGAGATCCTGACGGTGCTCAACAAATTCTCTGGTGCCCTTCAAGAGCTGTCACCCATGGAACTGCCAGCCCTGTGCTACCAGCTATTTTCAATGTGCAGCACTGCATCCCAATTAATTATTCCCTTACTGGCCTTGGAGAAATATTTTCATCGCAATTTTTATAAACGTCTCTTCTCAGACATGTGTAGCAACTCAACTAACTTGGACAGCATTGGTGGGCCTACAATACTTAATAGTTTGTAATCAAGGACCTTGATATATTGTCATATATCTCCCGCTCTTTAGACTCTTATTCGGACAAGGAACTAAGGGAAGCAGAGGAGACTATCCTGCATCATTTAAACTACTGTACCATGTACAAGCTAACTGAAAAACATTTGGCTATAATGCTAAGGGTAAGCATGTTTACCGGCTATTAAAAATTACCTTTCATTATCTGCACCGTGTTTCAGAACTTCCTGCATATGCCGGATGTGATCCTCACCCCCTTTATGCTCAGCGCAATAATTTCCATGACGACCATAAATCGTGATCCAGAGTCTGCCAGGATATCACATTCCATTTTGCTACCCTTTTTGCGTAATGTCATTAAAAATAACGAAGAAGAGCGAACATTGGCAGACTACTCCGTGTGGTATCGTGACTCTTTGCAACGCAAACAAGTAGATTTACAGCAGGTATTCGCAGTGCTTATAGATCAGAACAAAGAAGGCAAGGATGTGATAACACCAGGACTTGTCCACTTGGTATTTTACCTGTTAAAATCCCATTCGCCCAAGCTGCACACATTGGCCATTACATTTCTAACAAAATTTATTCGCAAATGTTTTATTTTTGGCCAAGGCATTATAAAACTAATTTCCGAGTGGATGATAGTATACCAGGATCAGAATCAGTTTTCTGGTAGGAAAAAACTTTGGCTACAAAATATATTTAACTAAAATATTTATTTTTCTAGAATGTCTTACACTTTTAAGTGTGGCTGATACGTATACCGTCTCAGAGTGCATTAAGCCCATTCAAACGGTTATGGAGCATATGCAATGGGTATGTTTAGATAATAGTATAATGCAGCAATAAAATAAAAACTCTGCACCATATGCAGTTGTCTGGTGAGCAATCTATGCGCATGATGAACTTTATTCTGCCCTTATTGAAGATTTCCAATCGCGTTCGCGATGCTCTGATTGATGTGCTTTGCAAGGCTATGAGCTCAAGGTAGATATATTTACTTTGTTTTTTTTTTATTTTGGCTTAAATTCATTACCGAACTATTTTCTAGTGGTATTCAAAAGCGACGAATGGCCATTTATGGGTTCTGTATGATTTTGAAGCAGCTTAACAATAGCAATGCTGTCCGGCAAACATCGAGTGCCACCAGTTTTTGCACACAACACAGCATTTCCGGTTACTCCATAATGACCCAGAACACACTGGGGAGTCGGAGCAATCCACAGAGAAATTTCGACATGCTTACTTTGGAAATTATTGGAATGCTGCGAAACTGCTTGCAGCAACAGTTTGATATACGATGCACCCTCTATGAAAGTAAGTCGAAAATTCTCAAATACAGAAGTAGTGCTTAATTAAACACATTTTATACAGATCTTCAAAGGGCCGTCGAGCTCAATGCTAAACTAGTGCCCCATGTACTTCAAGTAATCGATTGGCACTTTCGTAGCTTTTTTGAGACTCCCGCTGCAGAAGAGTCCGATGACGACGTGGACACGGTTTTTCGCATTCGCTACGATCAGTTAGTTACCTCCAATGATGATCTACATATGGAGATTCAGCTTAAGGACAACCTGGGCAGATTAATACAGTTCGTAGCCAATTGTTTGGCTGTTTTTGAGCGAGCTCCATCTGGCTACGACACTCGTGAAATGAATCGCCTATTGGGTTTTTGTGTGGACCGCATGGTGGCCAATAGGTTAACTTTGGAAGACATCGTACGTTTAAATCTTAAAAATAATAGATAAACTAATAACAATTAACTATTACAAAATGTTTTAGGCTCCCCCAGCCACACATCTGAAATGTGCTCTTGTATTGCAACAACTCAATATTATTGAAGGAATAATAAGTCATTTATTGCTGAGATCCAAGCCACAAAACGATGCTATTTCTCAAATTTTGCCGCTATTTAACCAGCACGGCAAGCTGATGGAAAGTCTTAGGGCATTGGCTGATGCTTCCAAGAAAGCCCATAAGCAATTAAAGCAAACGGCTAAGAACAATAGCACATCTGCGTGTAATCTGACTATGAACGGTGTCCCAGTAAAGAGCATGTGTACGCAACCTGAAAATATTTGGGATCTAGCCGTTTTAGACAAGCTATTGCATTTACTGCTCGAGTAAGTTGTCCATGGCTTTTAAACATTTGAAGTTTTACTAACTTTTAAATAATTTTTAGTGACATTGTCGCATTTGCTGCTCCCGAAAAAACTTTACTTTTACGGTCAAATGAGCCCCTTGTTCGTTATGTTTTATCGGTAACGGCTTGTAGAGTGGAAAGCATTCGCGGGGAGCCTGATTATAAGCAACTTGCTTACAGCAAACGCACTTTTAAGCAGTTGACGGACATAACCAAGATCATCTATGAGCGCTGTATTCAGCGTTTGCCGATGCTGTGGAAAGACTTTGATATGCAGAGATCCGCTTTAGCAACACAGTGCTTTGCGGAGTGCCTTAAAACAGCCCATGAAGTCTATTCCAAGAAGTTTCAAGACTTTGTCAAGTCTTTTGGTGAGCGCGAGAACAATGAATAGTGAATCAATAATAATGTTTATTTTGCTTACATTTTAGATATGGCATCTATCAAGGGGAACAGAAACAAGGAAGTTACTTATGTTGTTCAAGATGTCTTAGACGAGTTTATGACCAAATTTGGCAGTGATGAATCAATTTGCAAAGATGAGTTTATTGCCAAGGTTCCAATTTGTCTTTTGGAATCACTGGAGCTTATTTTGGACCACATCGACTATGGAGAACGTGCCGCCACCGAATCTTACACATGGCTCCTAAACTTTTGCATCAAGAACGAAATTCTCAATAGCGAAATGGGCTTGGTTCACAGAATGCTTTTTGTTCAGCGGCAAAAAACGCATTTAGGTCCGTTCTTTGAAAGTGTTGCCAGGCAGCTGGGTCTCGTTCTTGGCGTCCAAGACGACGACACGCCATCAAACTCCGTGGAGCTAAGTTTAAAATCAATAAGTACAGTGACCGCTGAGAGTTGTTTACAGCATCTCTACTTAGCCATCCAAAAGCAGCTGACCGATGTGGATTATTTTGTGACCAAAGCGAATAATTTAAACTTTAAATGCCAGGTAGTTCCCGAAATCGATCAAATATATTGGCGAGGAAACCTGGATGCGATGGATCGATCCATTTGCACACAAATAATCCACATATCTCGCACTTTGCTTGTACTTACCAACGTTTGCATTCCTCTGGGCTCTTTAATGGATGGCCTTATGAAATTACTAATTCAGCACTACACTTGTATGAAAAACCTGACCAAACACTATATATCAAGCTACGCATCCGAGTCGAGCATAGAAAACATTCGCAGCACTAAGTAAGTTTATTTAAGCGAATCTTCTAAAGATATTAAATCCGTGTTTTAATCCCCAACAGATTTGAACTGCTACTACGCGATGTGGGTAAGCAACTTCCAGCGAATATTTATGACCTTATTACGTACATAGAGGCAAATACTCTTGATGAGGAAGCGCATCAGCATATCAAAAAGCGAAAGGTTGATGCAGAGCGTGCAAAAGTTTTAAGAGAGACCCGTCTGATTCCAAAGGTGATAATGGTTATTGAGGACTTTAACAAACATATTATTCTACTGTCGAAAAAGATTAAAAGCCAGAATAGGCTAACAGATTACCTGCACTTGGGAACTATGCGCGACTTTGATATCAAATCGACAGATCTAAGAGCGGCTATAGAGCGCAGCATCTCCGATGGTCGCAATATTTCGACAGAGGACAGCAATATCGGAGATAACGATTCAGATCGGGATGAAGATGAAGATGTTCAATCTACTACATATCCTGAGGATATTGATGAGGAGGAACCAGAGTCCGTTGTCAAAGAACAGAAAGGCCAACGAAGGAGACGGGCTTCTAGCAGTGAAACAGAAAACTCTCAGCCTAAGCGAAAAAGAGGTCGAAGAGCTGCAGAAAAACCTCAAGACAATGATTCAGAGGAAGAGCGACCTGAAACCCCAACAAAATTACCACAGACCAAAAAAGGTTCGAGAGCCAACAAAACTACTAGGGCTTCAGATGAGAATAAAACGAACAAAAAATCCCAAGCCCAAACTGAAAAGCAAACAACGAAACCGACTAAAGAAGTTCGCCAGCCAGAAGAACCTACGGCAAGAGAAAGAACGCAACCAAGCCGTAGAGTAGGTCTCGGACGATCTTCGAAAAGAAATGTTTAATATTTTTCATGAGTTAAATTAAATGTTTTTCCAAACCTCACGCAAGAAAATTATGTTTCTTGTCATAAAATAAGTAAGCTTTTTGAGTTGTTTTTTATGCTCTTAAAATAAATTGTTTAGTTCTTCCAAGATTTAAGTTCGCTCTTATAATCCACTTTTATAAACATTTTTATTCCTTAGTGCGGTTGGGACTTGGCCACGGGGTTTAAAACGTCGGAAGGTAAGACAGAACAACAAATTCTTTAGCATTTTGAAAACTAATGCAGGACGAAGGACCTTTCAATGAGCACAATAAAAACAAACAATATCCACGGATAAGATATACAATTTTTCTTTTTTCCATTTTTTTGTTTTAAAGATATACAAATACAAAAAGAAATACCTGAAGCTCCAGAGAAAAATGAAACTCACTAAAGCATAATTAAATAGAGAAAAACCAGGATTTTTAGATCGGTATAGTGTTTGTACTGACGATTACTTTGATTATGCGTCGAATTCGTCGAATTGGCAACAGGTTCGAGTAAGTTATTCAGTCCTCCGGCACTTTCCACTGAAGTAGTTTTCCGCGTTCGTAAAGGTTTTTAAGGGCGTTGCTAAACTTCTTTTCTGCCTGCAGCTTCAAGTAGTGTTTGTACAACTGCAGAGTGGTCCGTGCATCTTCGATGGAGTCGTGCGTCTCGGATTGAATCTTTGTACCTACCGCGTATTAAGATGTGATTAGAAAAGTAAACGATGTTAAAATAGAGCAAGTACAAACCTAAGAAATGCCAAGCCAAAAACCTCAAGGACACCATTCGATGATGTGGCAGGTGGAACAGATGCACCGTGTCAATTATTTGCTCGGACGGCACATAAATATTAATGACCCTAAAAAATCAATATTGAATAAATTGTTTCCAAACATCTTTGGAAGTTTTTCTCACCTGAAATCATTTTTAAGTCCATGTCCGACAAATATCACGCCCACATCGACTAAATACTTCAATTTCTGATATGAGTACTTAAGAGCAGTCAATCGCTTTTTGCTGAAATTGGCGTCCAAATCGCCAGGCTTTATGCCCGAGAATTGTGTTAGGTAATCCACTACCTTCTCCTGAGTGGAGATGTAATCATCCATGAACGGAACTCCTTCATTAGGGCCTTGTCTAAAAAAGAATTGGTGTTTAAATCGCAAGATGATTTCTTCATTTTCACAACTAACTTACCCTCGAATGCATGAAATACGGGCCACGCTCATGTGACATGGCTTGATTGTCGCCGTCTTGCCATCTGGCCGTATTTCGTTCTCCTCCGGGTTTAGTGTAACGAATTCAGCATCCATGGCGACCAGGTCACCCGACTGCGGCATCTCATCCATCTGCAGGGCTTTGAGTGTAGCGTCCGTACTCACGTTGCCTGGTATTGGATTTGTAATGTCCTAGTTATGGACACGAAATGTATTCTTTTCATTAAAAGAAAGCAATTAAAGTAATCACCTCCAAAAAGGGGTTGGTTAAGTTTGTAGGCGAGTCGCTGCTGCTCTCCGATGGAACGGTGTCATCACTTTCTGTTACAGTGGAGCTCGTAGTACTGGCAGATTCAGAATCATCCTCGACATTCCTGTAAAACAGTACACATGGCACCTTCCAGTCCAAAGTGAACCAAACTGACTCCTGGGGCAACACGGGCGAAATGCTGGACGAAGTTACAAATGTTTAGGCGAAATTATTTTGTTATAAACAAACCAACTTACCTGAAATCATTGAAGATGTACCATTGATTCTGAGGGTCCTCTGGGGATTCCGCCAGTTTCATAGTGTGATATTGACGCTGCACATTGATAAGCGACACCAAATTCTTTTGGGTGCCATCATCAACTTGGCAGACCACAGCGTGTAGGGCGTACATCCGGTTGTTATCTGCCGTTTTTGTGGTCGGCTTTTCGGCCTCATCGTCCTGCTCCGACTTACCGGCACCTGCATCTGACTGAGTTTGCACCTGTAGCTCGTCTTGTTCGTTGATGCCCATGGTAAACGTTAAAGGAAACCAAGACTTCTGGCGTCCATTAGGAGAACTGCTGACGTTATTTGCTTGGTTAGTGTGCGATGGTGATTTTCTGCAGATTTCAAAAGACGGTAAGACCAAGTAAACTTTAGTTAGCTGTTATAGGACGACTAACCGATCGGGGTGCATGAAATGGCAGTCGCTTCTTGAACAATTGGCTCCGTAGCGACACAGTTTACTAGTGCTTAAAGATGCTGTTGCATCGGCAGACGGCTTTTCGTTGCACCGATTCAATTGGCGCTTCAGAAACGTAATGTCTTTCTCGTTGTTGAGGCCACAATTAATGGATAACATTTGCGGAAGAGATGTAACCTAAATTAAAGTTTGATAATTTCTTTCAATATTTTGGACATTTAAAGTTATGAAGCAAACCTTAACGCTCTGATTTGTTGGCGAAAACTTCTTACAGTTCTCACAAAAAGCTTGAATGCTCTTCTCCGTGCTGAGAGAACGCTTTAAAATGGTACCAAAGCTGAAATACTGCTCACTATCTTTGATATGAGTCGGGTAAGACATGTTGCAGGCGAGTAAGATGTTTTCCTTTGATTTCTCCACTTGACATTTGATGCAGCGGTTAACACAAATTTGCTTTGTTCCGAAGATTTTACTGATCTCTGTTTCTGTGTTAATCTTACTGCGTTCCCGATCGTCCTCTTTGGAATTTCCATCTGCTAAAATTGAGTTAAACGATGTAAATTATATAAATAAATAGAACTTTTTCCACTGCTCACCACATATGGAATCATACAACTCAGGGGCGCCACTTGTTTCGGAAGGGCTTGTGTTTTCTGCTATAAAATAAACATAAAGAGAATATCTTTCTAGCAGCAGATCTAATGTTATTACCGTTTGTTGATGTTTGCACAGATCCGCTTGGGGCGGATGGGTTTCTGCTAGAATCGAAGATTTCGTAATGCATTTGATGCAAAATGAATCGGTTCCAGTTCTGAGGGTGTGCATATATTAAATATCTCGTTTAAAGTCAATGGTATCACTTGCCTGTATAAGAGTTATAAGATTGACATTTGAAGAACGATCTGTCAGAATCAAGCCTAATGCCGAGGCTTCTGGAACAGTGCGAAAAGAGCGCAGAAAATTGCTGGCTTGGCATGGGGATGAAGCTAAAGGCAAAAAGAAAGAATTTTTAACTAAGAGCAGCTTGATAATAAAGGCTTACTAACCGGTGCTTTTATCCAGCATGTTGAACAGGAAGCCCAGTTCGCACGATAAGCAAAACTCCTTGGTACAGGAATGCTCAATCAGTTTAACACGCAGAGCTTCTGTAAAATAGAGTATCTGAAGCATGGCGTTGCAGTAGGAATTGGGCAAGGTTGCCTCTAATCCAGCAAAACAAGTCTGATTATGCTGCTCAAAGTCAAAGTCCTGGGTGCCCAGCTTTGTGTACTTCAACTCGACTTTGCGATACCGTCTTGGAATGATTTTGACGCCGTTCTCTGATTTGGTCACCGCTGCAGCACCGTTCCCATTTGTGCTGCACACGCCCTGCTCAATCACGTACGGAATTTGATTTCGACGGGCGGTGCGCGGATTGGGCGAGTATCCAATGGGTCCCTGCATTTTCATGTTGTTCAGCACTTCGGGATCTATGGTCTTGGGTCTGTGGTAGCGGTAGCAAAGTAGTTCCTCCGGCCAGTCGGAAAACCATTGTGTGCCCGTCGTCAAGTGGGGCAGCATGACCGATGACAGCGGAAAGTTAGTGTCCGTAATGGAAACCATCGGCAGCTGTGGCACCACATCCGCGAACTCTGTATTTCGCGAAAAGGAATTGAACTGCGGCTGGGGCGTCTGCACAGCGGCAATCATGTTGATATGGCCGGACTGGTCGCCAAAAGCCATGGCCTGCGATGAGGAGCTGATGTCGAAGCTAAGGCACTGGCTGTTGTTGGTGTTTATCTGATACATGGAGACTCGCGGCTCGTTGAGCTCCACGGTGTCCACCAGCTGGATCAGGCCGTAACTGGACACCACGGCCAGGCGGGATGTAAGTGATGGCAGGAACTTCAGCATTTGCGGATCAATCATCACTTGGATGGGCGAGATCATGCGCAGCATACGCAGATCGTAGACCATGAGGAAGCGGTCGATGGCCAGGTTATTCTGTCGACCGCTGTAACCGCAGGAGATGAGCAGGTTGCCCTGGACACTAAAGTCTGAGAGCACGTTAGTGTGCGTTTTGATTGTGTGCTGAACACTCAAGCTATTCAGATCGCGCAATGTAACTGTTCCCATCTGATCGCCGGCGAACAAAAAGCGGGAATTCTTGCGAAGCACAGTGCAGCCTGCAGCCCCCACATGCTCGAGTCGAGTTTCTTTGAGCGCGCGCATATCGAAGTCAATAAGCTCCTCCTGCAGCCCGGCCATTACCAGACGGTGAGGCGACAGCTGCAGCATGGTCACCATTTCGGTCATGTTGTTGGATCTACAAGGAGTTTAAACTATGAATGCGAGATATTTGATTTGCAAAGAAGGGTGCACCGTACTTATAGGTGAACTTAGGAAGACCCCTGCGGATTTGGTGACGAAGAGAGGTTTGTGTGAGAACCAGCACTCCGGAGTCCAGGGTGGTGATCTGACGCACAATATCGCTGGCGTGCACCTGAAAGGATGTGTACTTCTGCATAGAGCTGGTGTAGTATGAGGTGACGTGACCCTGAGGGTGGGGAATTGATTAGTAGACATTTTAAGGCGTAGTGCGGCTCGACTCACTCCTTGGTTTCCCATCCAAAGCAGCTCCTCGTAGTCATCGAACGCCACGCTGGAAACCCCAAAATGCTCTCCGCCGTCAGCGAGCACTGGTACCAGTTCCACGTAGTCAGGATCAGTGCTGCCGATGTTGAAGCCATTGAAACTCGGTGAAAAGTGTCCGTTTCCTTGCGCAGATCCCGCGTCATAAACACCTTTGCAAAAAGTAAACAGAAAACAAAGGAGAAAGCTCAGTTTCCTTGAATGTGTGTGTACGTGTGCTTGTGAGAGTTTAGAGCTATAAGCGACCCCCTGACCCACTTAATATGTCGTCGGAGGCACCGATTGAATCGGTGCCGCAGTAAACGTAATCCATCTGCAGCACGGTGATGGCCTCCCGTTTGTTTATTGTTTATTTTTGGACAATTTTTGCTCAAACTCCGCCAGCCGTTTTTGCGTTTGCACCGATCAGTGTGACCGTCTTTAGACTGTATCAAAAAACCCCAAAAAACCAACAGCACAACCTGTCCAATGAGCCGCGAGGCGACTGTCGCTACAAAGAAGAAGAACGGCTATGCTGCGCAAAGGTGCCACGACTGTGGGAGCCGCATGTAAAAAGTACGGCCTGGATTTTATAAAATTCGCGAAAAACAGGAGAAACATGGCCGATCTTCAGCAAATAGCGAACAACAATGAGCGTGCCCAATCGCTGATCAACTCCATAGAAGCGGAGGCAAGTATACACATTGTCTGCCCTTTTTAAATTGTTCGATAACCTTCTGCCCATAAGATTTCTGGCCTCCAGCAACAACTTGTGGAACGCCAGAAGCAGCAGTTGATCAAGGAAAACGCCGAACTGGCCAAAGAAGTGGAGGCCGCCTTGGCTCAACTGGTGCAGCTGGAGCTGAGAAATGGCAAGAAACAGATTCCAGTGCCAGGATCCCGGGGATTCTGCACCAATACGGCTACAGTAGCTCCGTCGGCGAAATCTGAATCGGCTGCCACTGACAAGTCGAAATCTGAACCAGCTCCCGCTGCCAAGTCTTCTAAGGAGCCTAAGGACAAGAAGGTCAAGGAAAAGAAACCGGCCGCCGAGAAGCCAGCGGCCGCTCCAGAGGCGCCTGTGGACGTGGGCCGTCTGGATCTGCGTGTGGGCAAAATTGTAGAAGTGGGTCGCCATCCCGACGCCGACAGCTTGTATCTGGAGAAAATTGACTGCGGCGAGGCGGCCCCTCGCACAGTGGTTTCTGGCCTGGTGAAGTTCGTGCCGCTCGAGGAGATGCAGAACCGTCTGGTAGTGGTCATGTGCAACCTAAAACCGGCCAAAATGCGCGGCGTCACGTCGGAGGCGATGGTCATGTGCGCCTCGACACCTGACAAGGTGGAGGTGCTCAGTCCGCCGGCCGGCGCTGTTCCCGGTGATCTGGTTCACTGCGAGGGCTATCCTCGCCAGCCAGATGCTCAGCTCAATCCGAAGAAGAAGATCTTCGAGGCCTGCGCCCCGGATCTGATGACCAACGGCGATCTGGTGGCCTGCTACAAGAACGCTCCTCTCCATGTTCCCGGCAAGGGCAACGTAGTGGCCCAAACCCTCAAAAACGTCAATGTGAAATGAGTAAATAAGCTAAAAATTACCGCCTGTAAAAGCTGATGCAAACTTACTTTCTGAATAAATCAAAAGTAATCCGATAACTGTTGAGGACTTTCCGGCTCTTTTGTATGAGAATTAATTTTATTTCACAGGACATCAGTACATTAACGACATTAAATTTAGCTTTAACAATAACGTCTATTTTTATATGCATAGGAGAGAGAGCACAGTTCCTAGACGCTTTGGTGCGATGGCTTTGCTTAGCGGTTGCGTTGCGGTGGCACTTGGGTGCGGAATGCGGCATTGGAATTGGTCTCCACGACTATAGTCTTCGTCATGATGTCGTAGCCTGTACGGTTGTTTTTGAAGAATATCATTACGACGCAGATGGGGAACAGCAGGGTCATTACTAGGTTCTTGGCGAGGGCGCGGGCAAAGGAGCGTACTAGCGATGGCGTTTGTGCCGGATAGAGCAAGGCCCTCATTGGCTCCCTCTGCGGCTGAAGCACAAATTGTGGCAAGACGGGCGCCTGGAGCGGCATGACCGCCTCAACGTATTGTATGCGGATCTTCATTAGCGACTTTCCCGGCGTGGCCCCATCGTAAAGGTATGTCCACAATGCCTCGTAACAGCAGACTGTCAGCTTAGTCAGCAGTTCAATTAGCAGCAGGTCGGTGGACATCGATATAAAGTCTAACGAAATGTCGAAAAAATTCACGAACAGGTCGTCCTCGTCCAGCGCGCGTCGCATCACGTCCTTATCGAACTCCATGTCGAACAGGTTGACAACCCCAAATGTTACGATGATCTTCAGGATAAACAGGATGAACACGTCGATGGTCTCGGCCACGGCGCGTTTCCAAAAGGGTGCCACTACGTACTCATAGCCACCGAGTCGCTGTATGGTCTCTAGCTGTTGCGCCTCGTCCATGATTCGCAGGCGGCTAAAGTTTTGCACCGGCGGAGACGGAGGTGCAGCAGGCGAGGCAGGCTGAGCAGCGCCTCCCTGCACTTGACCTGGTTGTGGAGAAGAAACAGAGAGACTGGGCTGACCCAGAGTGGGGGCTTGGACTCCAGCTGAAGGCACCTGACCCTGGAAAAGCTGCGGGTAATTGGCCATCAAGTAGTACGGAAACATCAGCATTGCATTCTGAGCAATTGTCGCCTGTTTTGCCCACTCCGCTAGGCTGGCGAAGTACGCATCTCTGGTAGACTTATCCTGGAGCTTCTGCCCCTTCTCCTCCACTTTGTCACCCATTTTGTGTCACTCTCGATGGCTTAAATCTTTTTATTTCGCTTTGTTTTATTTATTTTTCAAGTTGACGTGTATTGCAAGCGGTGAACACAACTGGCGTTTTGGGGTGAGTGGCCAAATGTAGCCATTTGCCAGCGATTGGCAAATCGTGCGGGAAAAGTTCAAATAATTTATTTGGTTAAGCTGCACGTTTAAATCGAAAATTCACAATTTTTGTATGTACTGTGTACCCTTTTTATTATAAATGTATATATTATTGTTTTTAAAGTGATGCGGATATAAAATATTAAATACCTAAAATACCATTTTGAATCGTTAAATATACCTCAAAAATGTATTACCTGCCCTTTTTGAAAATGTCCAATAATAAAAAGAACTTTCTGTTCTTAAAATAAAAATAGAACATTAAACCTCCCAATAATATACCCGAATCATTACAATGGTCTGAATATTTTATTATTACACAGTTCGAAGTGGTTTGATTTATTCCTTAGACATAGCAACTTAAAAATCGAATACAGTAAATCCGTCGGCTCCCCAGCCATGATATTTAAGATTCACATTGACAAACAGGCGTGAATATGTTCTTACGGATAATCAAGCATTTAAAAAGTACATTGCCAAATCTCTATACTTTACATTCACATCCCGGCGTGGACGATTCTTTAATGCCTGTGTACCAAATACCTAGCTAATGCTCCGAAATAACATGTACATTTGATTGAGAAGTGCATTAAGTTCGTAGTTCAATTTTAATTAGTTGGGTGTTACACGTGTATTTATGTATTATGGTATAATTGGAATAGATTTGAACGAGCAGACGCGATCGTTGGTGAACATGAACATCGGTTAATACAATGGCTTGCTTGACAATGAATTCTTCTATAAATACGTATAGTTTCGCTCCGAATCCTCTCAGGACAACTAACTAAATTGGCAAGTTGTTGTACAAATCGAATGCATATAAACAAGTATCATCGTCTCACACACACATGTTGCAACACTGAGACAAGCACTCGTGTCTTAAAATTAATTAAAGGAATACAACTATATAAATACACTTCGTATTTATTGCCAGACATTACCGATATTAAGGTTTCCGAATTGCTGATTCAGATTTGATGGTACTGAGGAGGTGGTTGAGCCGGCGGCAGCAAATCCGCCCGATGTCTGTGGCTGGCCCATGTTCAGTCCGCTGGGCAGGGGCTGCATCAAGTTCATGGAAAGTCCGCCGAGCTGCGGGTGATGTTGCTGCTGCTGTTGCTGTGGCACCGCACCAAACAATGGCATCCCACTGAGAATGCTCTGGTTCGTCTGCATAAGATTCGTCGCAGCACCCTGCCCTCCGGCGGCAAAAGGACTTCCGCCTGTGCTAGGAAACTGGGCTCCAGCAAAGCCATGGCTGACGCCCATGCTCATGGCAGTCGCACTGCTGATTGGCGCATTGCTAAACGCGTTTGGCGCAGCCATCACTGGCGAGTTGTACATGCTCACAGAGTTCGGGGGCGTCATGAACTGGTGAGGGATCTGCTGTTGCTGCTGCTGATGCATGTATCCGCCCGGCGCCATACCAGTGAAGCCACCAAAGTTCATTTGGGGATTGTGGGCGGCCGGCGCATTGCCGTACAGAGCCAAGATGCTGTCCTTGGACATTTTACCGGACTGGTCCTTTTCGCTGCCGGAGGCGCCAAGCGAACCCTGGTTGAAGAAGTCCTGCTCCTCCTGGGCTAACGAATTCGGCTTCGAGCCCATTAAATTGGCAGTATCACCGTTGCTGCCGTTTGGCTTATCCGGCTGTCCGGCAATCGATTCGGCGCTGAGAAAGCTGGTGAAACTTTCGTTTTGCAGGTCTTGGCTGGCACTAGTCGCGGCAATGGGCTTAGTGGGCGAGGACAGACCCAAAAGGTCGCTTTCACCCGCACTGCTGGCGCCGCTGCTGTTCAGCTGGACGCGCTGCGTGGTCTTGGGGCTACAACCGCCCACCTGGTTGGGCTTCGGCTTGGGCAGCGGAGCGGGCAAGGGCGAATTCTTCAGGGCTGATGAAGAAGCACCGGATAGTCGCTTGTCGCCTCCCCCGCTGGACACACCCCCTAGCCCCAAAGTGGCCTGGGCCTGGGTGGTCTTCTTCTTGCGTTTTTGCCGTTCTAGCTCCTCGTCGATTTCCTTAGCCCAGTCCACCTTTGGTGGCGAGGGCGGCACCCATTCACGAGCCAGGTACTTTTTATGCTCGTACTTGGCCCGGATGAAGTTTTCTAGCGCCGTGTCCGTCTGCGGACGCCGGAAACCATCCGGCAGCTGCGCCTCGTAGACCGCGCGTGCTCGCGAGTTCCCCATCTGCTGCAGCGAGATCACCTGCTCCGGCGTCCAAGTGTCCAGGTTGACAGACTTGACCCGCGATATGTGCACGCCCAGGTTGCGATGAATGCCGGCACAGCGGATGCAGAGAAACATGCCCAGGTTCCAGGAAGCCCAGCGGGGACCTAAAAAACGTTCGTTATTTAAAGGCTAACCGCTAAAATGGTTTTTCTCACAGTGCATTTGCATATGTGGTGTGTATGTATGCACATTCGTGCGTCACCAAGAGGCGTATCTTCCATCCGGAAGATGGGACGAACTTACCCTTGGCATCGCAGTCTACGCAGTATTTGTTGTCCTCGTCGCGGAGCATCTGTGTCAGAAGGGTCTGACATTTCTCCTGGATGAGCTTGGTGCGCTGTCCCGCATTCGAGGAGCTCATATTCCGTGATTCTTTTGGTCTCTTAGGCCTGCTTTCTGATATTTCTAGAGGTGCGCGACTGTGCGACGTGGCGTGGGCGACGGGAGTGTGTTTGGAGCTTATCTCTGCTTCACATGGATATACAACTACCAGCAAATTGACAATTTTCTACAAGTTAAGTTTTTGCTACCGAAAAAGTAATGCGCACAGTGGGACCGTACTAAGATTGTCAGAAATATATGAAAATATACCAAAATCCATTTTATCAAATAAAATAAATACAAATATACACAGGGTGTTCCAATTATGTCTAATAAAAAATTTTGTTTTGAAGATTCAAATTCAAGCGCAGACTATTTAAAACAACAAACTTTTTGATTTCTTGAATTTTATAAACATTTAATTGTTTTAAAATACTTTGCAGCCCTGGCCATCCAAATACCAAAAGGATTTCGGTACTTACTGACAGAAAATATGCCAAACATGTTGCAAGGTTGCCTTTTGGCCAATCACACAAAACTCAAGCCACCTTTTTAAAAAAGTTGTTTACTTTTGCTAGATATAAATAAAACTTCTTATTACAATTAATAATGGAAGTTCTGAGGAAGAAAATAGAAGCTTGCCTACTTATATTAAACAGAAAAAATAAAGGGGATAAAATTTGGTTAAATGTGCGAAAAAAGGGACATTTTTGGGCGAAAAGGATATTCACTTGTTGCTTTGTTATTTTTTACAGGACTTGTGCGCTGCGCTTTTGGAGTTCTCCACGTTGGTGCACAGCTCCATGTGCTCGGAAAAGCAAAACGAGTCCTCAGAGTTGGTTTGTCTTTGTTTAACCCAGATTATGATTTGCATTCGCCAAATGGAAAACACCATTAAACTGGGTTGTGGCTCCTCAGATTCTGTGGGTTTAATGCTTCAATTGATTAAACAATTATATAAAACTTATTTTGTGTTATTAGGCCAGCCATCAATACTTTCTGGATCGCATCTGGTGGTGCCTCAAACGTCTACTGCATTTATACACCGAAGGCTCAAGTAAGGATGCACTTACTCCGGAGCGCTCCTTTCTTAAGTTGGTTGATTCCATACTGGACACTTTGTCCCTGTTTACTTCTCACAACGAAGAGAATACCGAACCCTTAAATTCTCTTAACTCACCCCAGGAAGTCCTTTCAATCAGCCAAAAGTTGCGTACCGACATAGATTTTGTTCTGGGACAATCATTGGGATTCGCCAATGTGGCTTTGTCGCAGGATAAAAAAGCTCTAAGTGCCTTGTGTCAGAAGGTAGCTATCTCGGAGAAGACCCAAGGCCTGAAGATCAACGTTTTAAATTATTTTTCCCAGGTGATCCGCGAGTGCAATGTCTTTCAAGAGGAGTGCAAGGTGCCCAGCGCCTCATACAGCTCAAATCTTAAGCTACGGGCCATAAACCTAGAACAGGCACTCTACCAACTGGAGGACTTTATCAACGATGCCCTTTTGCGTTTAGTTTTCACGTGCTTCATGGACTTTGATAAATTTTCCGTGGAGAAAATAAGAAATCTGCTGAGGAACAGTTCTGAAGATGATGAAATCGCCGATGAATTTATAGCAGACTTTGATGTGAACATCGATCGGGCCACTCAGATAGGAATTTTTGCTATTTCCTTTGCGCCAAACTTAAAAAGTTAGAATGACTGTATGACCATATGGAATAAATCTAATCGTCGAACTTTTTCTTTTTCAGTGAAAACTATGATGCGCAGCTGTTTGGCCTCCTTTGAGTCGCTAGATACCATTCTAATACCTTCTCTTCAGACTCATGGCACTGATTTTCACTCGGAAATCCTAGAACAACATTTCAACGAGGAGGTAGCCAAATTCAAGGCGGCGCTTCAGGAGATAATAGACAGTCGCTGTCTACTTGGTTGCTGCTTAGAAATTCTAACGTCTGGGATTTGTGATACCGAGAAGCTGTATGATAAGCAGCGATTGGAGGACTTGGTAAAAATGTGCTTACTGCTCATTGAGCACTTTCAGCTGGAGGTCAACAGAAAAGTTCTATCCGAAACGAAGAACCAAGTTGGGGAGGAATTCTACCAGCAGTTCATTCGGATACTTCGCGAGTGCAAGGCCATTTTAATGTGCGCATCCCAGGTGGAGCCGCAGCGTATTCTCAAGCGCTTTAAGATCCTGCGCACGATCTTGCGCAAGCTGCACGGCTGCCTAGGAGCTGGTAAGCAAGAAGATGAACTGCCCAATCCGATAGGACCACTTTTATTAAACGAAATAAACGATACAACGGAAAATGAACCTCTTACCCAGTTAACACTCCATCCAGGCAGCATTCTCTACGACACAGAGCGTAGGAGTAGAGTAAATAGAATAAAAGACAACAATCTAGCCACAAATACTTTCGACATAAAATTACAAAAAACGAAGCCTTATGGAAAAGGAAATGTGCTGAGAAGTAAGTATTAATTATAATTATTCACATGAATTATATATTTTAATCAATTTTCAGGGGAAAGTTTGCGAACTGTTTTGTTTAAGCGGCAGAATATTGCAGAAAGTCGAAAGCAATACACCATGATCAGCAACCAATCCGCTGATCTGCAAATCACAGGTACATAACCATGTTTCACGGCATTTAAATAACGATTGTCTATAAAATATTTTTAACTTTAGATATACTCGACCAACTTACTGGGATGTCTAATGGATATTTCGAATTTTGATGCCTTTTTAGTTTGTACATAAATGAATAAATTTTTTAGCGTTTAAGTCCGTATCGTTTAAGAATCGCGATTCAAATTTAACGTATATCACCACCACTTGAATTTCATAGGTCAGGTTTGATATACACACAAACATGCATGGTTCTGATGTGGTGGAGAGAGTTGTTCCCAAAACAGTTTTCACTGTTGTAAAAGTAGAGCAATAAGTTCAATAAAAATACATATAAACAAGGACACCTATTAGTGTATCCACTCCTACCGCTTGACCTTTAAAGCATACCGATTGGCACCCAATATGTGAAGCTGTGAAGCCAATCCCTATCGATTTTCCGCCACAAACGCGAACAGGACTCGCAGTCAACAGATACACACAGTGATTGCTTGGTAAATAATAAACACTGTGCAATGAAACCGCCTAAGGCAGATAAATTCAACTTTCCTGATGAAATCAAGCCACTATCAACTCCAAAGAAACGAAAATCGAGTGGCATTGGCAGGGAAAAGGATTCAAATAACCACCATGTGGTGCCGTTAGGCATCCTGGTGGTGCTCTGTACCGTGTACCTCATGGTGGCCGGAGTGCAACGCAACTACAGATACTATTTCAAGCCGGGTGTGGCAGCTTTTGACCTGAACAAACTCCAATCCCAATCAGAAGTCATGGAGGAGGAGTCGGAAACCCAAGCCCCCGATACGTCTTGTCAGAAGATGGATATTTTTGGCAAGGATTTTGATGGAATTCCTTCTGCAAGCCCAGTATCAAAACGACTCAATGGAAGGCCTTCAAAGCGGACCAAAAATACAACTAGAAATGGGGTCAGCAAGCAACCTCGTTTGGTGAAATCGCAGGAGAGCGCCAAAAAGAAGGATGCATCCAAGAAGAGCAATACGGCGGAGCCCATTATCTATTTATTCGCCTTGGTCTTCATCTATCTGCTTTTGAAGGCTGCCTCAGACATCAATCAACACTACAAATCGGTAAGCTTATAATATAAAGTAAGTGCATAAAGTAAGTTTTCTTTCTTCGACAGCAGAACAAAGGGGACAAACGACTGCGCCGCTGCTCCCTGCAGTCCTATGCACAAATTCACAAGCAAGATCGCCGGTCATCAAAAGGTATTTCACCAAAAACTTTGCCAAAATTTTAACTCGATGGGCCAGGTGCTTAAACACCGTGTTACCGAGGGATCAAGTGAATTGTTATCCTATAAATCTAAATGTATCTACTGCTATGTACTGAGTTAGCCAACTTTCTGTATTGTAAAGCACTGTCCAATCTTGAATGAGAGCTAATTATCCGACTTTTTCGGAAAACGTACTGTATATTGTGTACCTATAGTATGTCCTATTCATTTCTCTACGTCTATATCCTACTACCGCACTCTTTTCGGGTTCGATATTGCGTTTTGCTATCTATCTTTCTGAACGACCTCCACTGTTTACCTCCCCTTCACTTCTCTGTGAAACTGTACTGAATGTAAGGTTGTACATACTCAGTATATATATATATTACTGTCCTATATGTGTGTAAACGTAAATAAATCAATTACTATGTGCTCTCCTGTGATCAACTTACGTAGCCATATTAGATTGCGTTTCATTTACTCTGTTTGAATGGGCTTTCTGAAAACCTGTGCGATCTCTTCACCTCCTTATTTCCTCACCATGTGCATGCAAAAAGTTGAGGAGTCCCCGATCTTCCGGCGCAGGCATATTCTCGGCGAGGTGCGTTCCGTGTCGGTGGATCGCTATAGGTACACGCAAAACGAGGAGGGCGGTTTTACACAGTATGCTCCAAAGGTTCAGGAGTACCAGCACAGGGTCGCATCCCCGCTGGTCACCCGACCAGTCCATCAGCATCCACTTAGGCCAAGTTCCGGAGACATTCGCTTTGGTAAAGTCCGAAAAACTGTTCCACGTCTCATAAGACAAATTATTTTCTTCTCCTAGAACCACGCATGAATCGTCGTTCGTCGGTTCCGATCAGCATTAACTATCAAACGGTTTACATTTCAAGTCCATCATATCCGCCCGAACTGGCAAGACGCGGCTCGGTGATAAGCCTCACTGGCCAGACCCTGGATGCCAGTGCCATGCCGAGTGGAGCTGTCGATCCAAAGCGCCGCGTTCGTATGATCAATCGCCATTAAGCCCGCAATCGCCATTCTGCCAAAAAACCCATCGAAACTGCAAAAAGACTACAGTATTTTAATACAAAAATTTTAAGTAGCACTCCTTGTGTTCCTCTTAATGCGTTTCTTTTAATCAGTTAATTAAGTTATATTATTCAAGTGTTTTTAAAAAAACGTACAAAGAATATTCTTCTCGAAGACACCGAATTTACGCCCACTTTCCGCGAAAAGTGGGACAACGTTTTGCCATTTTGCCATCCTATTGTACATTATTCTACTTAAGGCAAGATTAAAAAAATCTTAGGCTAGCGTAGTGTTTAGTTTGGAATTCAGTACCTATGATGTTACCATTAACTATGAACTAACTACGAACTTGTGATGCTCATTACAAATTACAATGACGATTACATACAGTTATGTATCTAGGTTGAAGGGCCAGCGAAGCGGATGAAAGGGTGCAAGACTTAACTACGGTTAACGCGCTATTGGATTGGTTGCGGAGATATGTGTGGTCGGAGTGGTACCTACGGCTAATACACGTATGCTACAAGGGCTCCCTCTTCATCGAATTTTGCGCTAGTTTCTCCTATTCCATTAAATGTTAAAATAAATTACGTATTTTAATTGCATGTGGTTGGAAGTTGGGGCCTGCGCCGCATTCAGCTTAGTTCGTTGCCCTCGTAGAGGCTCTCGCAGCTCTCCAGCAGGCGCAGCACCGGCGAGATGTCGTAGGGGTAGAGCTGGCGCGACACGAGGCGGGATATCTGCAGCCGCAGCCGGATGAGCACGCCCATCGCCTCGTCCAGCATGGCGCTGCCCATGCCGAAGGTGTTACAGCTGTGCACGAACATTGTCCAGTTCATGCGAATGTATTTGAGCAGTCGCAGCAGGTAGAGCAAGAAGCAGGTCTCGTTGCTCACCAGCAGGTCCAGCAGCAGGTCCGAGCTGTTCGATGTCATCTTGAGGAACTCCAGGAAGGTGTACACCGGGTTCAGCATGGCCACCAGCTCGGGGAAGGCGTTGTTGCGGAACGAGATGCCCGACGTGACGTCCAGCGTGCAGACCATTGCCTCAATCAGGTGATCGTCCTGGTCGTCGAACAGGTGGATCAGGATCTTACTGAAGTGGCACTCCGGATGGAACTCCAGTGTCTGCTTGATGAACGTCTCCAGCTTGCTCAGCACATCGCGGATGGAGCGCTCGATAAGCATCATGTCCTGAAAGGCGTCGTAATCGTTGGAATCGATGGACGAGTCGGAGGAATCGCTGCGGATCTCCTTAACGGTCACCGCTATCGACTTCAGCACCAGCAGCACCATCTTTTGCAGCAGCGTCTTGTCCATTTCGATGAGGTCCAGTGGCGACTCGCCCTCTTCGTCCTGTCCACCTTCTCCTGATTGCGCAGCACGTGCCAAAGTAATGGTGCCGTTCGCATACACCAGCGGCCTGCCATTGTAGCCGATCAGGCTTACCATGTTGTCCGGCTGCCGCCGCGGCAGCGACTCCAGGATACGGAAGCCGCGCACGTGGCAGACGATCTGGTGCGCCAGCTTGCAGGTCTCCTCGGGCAGCATGTCCTGCAGCGCCAGCGTGGAGCCATAGCACAGCGCCTCGTTGAAGAGGCACAGCATCTGCTTGTACACGGTGCAGGAGAGGCTGTGGCTGAGCAGCAGTTCGAACTTGTCCAGCTGTGCGTAGTAGGGCCGCGTCTCGTCGATGGACAGGTTGGCCTTCACCGAGATGATGTTCTCCCACAACTGAAGGAAGTTGAGCACGCAGTGCTCTGCTGTTTCCTGGTGCGCCGGCGTCATCAACTCCGACATGTTCTTCACCAACGTCGGCCACTTGTGCTCCAGCTTTTGGATGGTTATGCACTTTAGGTGCGTCGTGTCGAAGCTCTCCGAGTCGGTGAGCGTCACCACATGGCAGCCGTTGGGCAAGGTTGTGGACTGTGGAGCGGTATGCGCCTCGTAGGCGACGTTCATCTCCTCGCCGAATTGACGCTGCCGATGGCCGTCCCGGTGGTCGGGCGTCTCCCGCTCCGCCTCTCGTTCGCCCTCAGTGTCCTCGCGAAACTGCAGCGCAAAGTAGTTGGTGGCGAGCGATTGCTGCTGCACGGGGAAGTGCATGTAGCTTACAGACGCCTCTGTCGACAGAGGCACCACGGCAGAGGCGGCGCTGGCGCTGTTCGCCGCTCCCATCCAATCGTCGTCCAGCGGATGGATCTCCATGTCCTTCCACTCGACGATACGCTTTATAATATCCAGGCTAAAGTGGATCTTCTGCACGGCCGCCTGGTCGAGCAGCTCGAAGTTAAACAACTGGTCGACGATCTTCTGCAGCCACTCGTCGTTCAGCTCCTGCTTGGCAATTACCAGGAATGCGGCTAGCACACGTCCCGCTAGGAACTGCACGTACGAGTTGTCGTAGCCGGCCAGCACGATGATCTCGTCGATGAGCTTGTGGTCGTTGCGGATCAACGCGTCGCAGACGTCCATTATCCGCGTGCAGATGAAGCCCTTGGCGTTCTGCTTCAGGTAGATGTCGAAGAGGAGCTGTAGGTTGGACAAGAACTGCAGCAGCTTGTTGGTGGGCCACTCGCGCAGATAAGCTATTCGCTTCTGGCCGTTGGTGTCCTGCGAGTAATGCGACTGGAAGGGCTTGCGCAGCGTTCTCTCCGAGACTCCGCAAAGGCACTGGCGGGTTAAGGACTGCTCGAACTCCAACATGTCATCGATGGTTGTGGTTGGTGTCGCCGCTGTCGTCGGAAGGCAGCTGCTCTTGCTGACCAGATGGCCACTATTGCTGTTGGTCGTATTGAGGGTCAACAGGTCGGGCAACTTGGCCGCCCGGTCCACCTCGTCCTGGGCGGACTCCGGCTGGCTGTGCGGCTCGGCGTCTCCGTTTTGTGGCAAGATATTGTGCAGCAGCTGGGCGTAGGACGCCGCCCGAGAGCTGCAGGGCGTGGTGGTGGGTGAGTTGTTGGTGCTGCTTGGCGTGGACAGCGAATGCGAGGAGGCCGAGGAAAGTGAGGAGCACAGGTGGCTGTTGCTGTTCGCGTCCAAGTCGAGTATGTCCGGCGGGGGAGGCGGCAGAACTTTGGAGCCCACCTTGATCTGCTGCTCGATTTTCTGGCGCTTGGTCTGTGGCTGTTCGTTTGAGGCGGCGGAAGCATTTGTAGCTGTGGAGCAGGGACAAACGTCGGCCGTTCCGGCTCCAGATCCAGCTGCCGATGTGGTCTCCATCCTCCTCCTGGTGACGTACCCGACGTCCTGGAAGTGGCCGCGCGACCGTGACCAACCTAAATCCAAGCGAAATGTCCGTGTGAGCAGCGAATCTAAGCGGTGGCTCGCAGCCACATACCTACAAACTCGATTCCGACAAGCAGCTTCCGTGCTACGCGCACACAAGGTTACGTGTGCAGACGCTACTGCCTGGCGTCTCGTGGGAAGTTTCTGCTGTTCCTTTGATCTAGGTTATATTCTTGGGCGAACTTTATCGCTTTAACTGCCCTTAGGCGCACTAACTGCTCTTTCAAACATTTTAAACGGCCACAATTCGATTTTCACACACTTGTTGCTCTCGTTTAGCCAGAGACATGTCAATGTTTGTATTAGTTTCACTCCACTCGCTATTGGTTTTCGGGGTGAGCAACGTGATCTGGCAGGCACTTTTTCTTTGTACTTATATCGACTCTGATTGTTGCTTGTGCGCTGTTTTTATTTTGGTTTAATTGTACTTTATTAAGTGGGAAAAAACAAAAATTAAGTGCGCGTCGCCATCTTTTAGCGAATTTCACCGACCTGGTAACCCTTCTTGCGTAGCGTTGCCGAGCTGTTATCTGCGCAGGCGTTAGTACCAACAGGTTTCAGTCAATGCTAAGATGTCACTTTAAAACTAATCATAATCTTTATTTTGTGTTAAAGTTTATAAAAAGTTTTATCAAATACTCTTAAAACAAAATAGAAAAAGGATCGCATCTCTGAAAATATTTAGACTTTAAATGTTTAAAAGAATAAAAAGAATTATATCTTGATTGCTTATTATTATTATTTAGTTGAATCAGGTAGAGGACAATTAAAACATTGATTTAGTATGTTCACAAAACTAATAATTTAATTTTCCATTTGCTGTAATAAAAACAAGACACTTGAAAGTGATACTCGCCATTTGATGGCGCCTTGACAGCCCTTATGGTAAAGCGTTGCCATATTTGCAGAAATATGTGGTGATAAACGGCGGTTATTTTGTTTCTAAAATTCCAATTCAAGTCCTTTTACAATCTGTGGCTATCATCTAGGAACAGGGAGCCCTTAGTTCAAATTAACTCATTCTACACATTAAACTCGCACCGGCTCCTATACCGATCGGGTTAGCAAAACAAGAGCGCGGCCGACGTGGCAACACTCGCTTGTTTTTCATTTGACATTGAAGGTAGCTCGCGAATTCCAGAAAGGACGTTGGAAAATCGGCAGGGCCGCTCATTACCTATCAATAGCAAACACGGCGAAGTTGTGGCGCGGTACTCTGGAAATTTGCCGGAGTCAGATAAAAGCCTATTCGACGACCCGACGACTAAGCAGCCGGATTCGCGGTTATAAGTGAAGTGTCGCGAGTTTATAAAAACAGTTCCTCCGCGCTCTCTTTTTCGTGCGCTTTAACCAGCCGCTCGAGTGCTAACGAGTCCTTCCCCGCCTTTTACTCCGCATCCTCCTGCTGCCTCTTGACTTTTCTACTTGCAAAAAACAAGTACCATGGCCGGCGCACTTCCTCCGCTTAATCAGGAGCCAGCGTTCCAGAAACTGCAGGAATACTTCGATGCCCAGGGCAAGGACCTGAACATCAAGGACCTTTTTGTTAAGGATCCGAAAAGGTTTTCCAAATACAGGTGGGTTTATTGGGGTCGGTATTTTTCACACCCAGGGTTAAGGTTACGTATGTAGTACCCACATACACGAGCATACTCGTTTGTGTATCCCCCATCGCTTCATCGTTTATTCATCGAGTTTCGCCCACTCTCACTTTCACCATCGGCTCTCGAGTGTCGTCGTCGCCACTCGATTTGTCCTTGCGTAAGGTCACAGCAACGACCTCCGAATCGTACTTGTTCTGAGGTCAAATTTCGTCACTTCTCGTTTGTTTATCAGCCTGCGCCTGCACACCCAGAACGATGGAGAGATACTGCTCGACTACTCGAAAAACCGTATCAACGAGGAGGTCTGGGAGCTGCTCCTCGCACTGGCCAAGGTGCGCCGCGTGGACGCGGCCCGGGACAACATGTTCTCCGGCCAGCACATCAACATCACGGAGAACCGCGCCGTACTGCACACGGCCCTGCGCAACCGGGGAACGGATCCCGTCCTGGTGGACGGCAAGGACGTGATGCCCGACGTGCGGGCAGAGCTGGCCCACATGAAGGAGTTCACCAACATGGTCATCTCGGGCGTATGGCGGGGCTGCACCGGCAAACAGATCACCGACGTGGTCAACATTGGCATTGGAGGATCGGATTTGGGCCCATTGATGGTCACCGAAGCACTTAAGCCCTACGGGAAGGGTCTCCACTCCCACTTCGTGTCCAACATCGACGGTACTCACCTGGCCGAGGTGCTCAAGAAGGTAAACTACGAGACGACTCTGTTTATCGTCGCCTCGAAGACCTTCACCACCCAGGAGACCATCACGAACGCCACCTCTGCCAAGACCTGGCTGCTGGAGCATTCCAAGGAGGTAAGTTGACCAACGGAAAATTTAAATGCATAGCATTTCACACAAATTTTAGAGATATTATTTCTAACATGTTTTTGTTTATATTCACGAATTTCCAATTCTATTATTTGTGATTTTATTGAGAAACTTTTTTATTAAGTTGCAAACATAATGTTTGTTTTAAGATCTATAAAATGGGAATTTGAAACATAAATGCATATTTGCTGACAAAAAGCCTCTTCAGATATCGCATATCGTAATTTCTGGATTGTAAAAATACGAACAACTAATATATTAGAAATACATAAAGAAGTCATAAATTAGAAAATGAGATAAATTGACTTTGATTTGCCCTTTATTCACATTTTGATTTGTCTTTCAGCCTGAGTCCGTTGCCAAGCATTTCGTTGCCCTTTCGACCAACAAGGAAAAGGTCACCGAGTTCGGCATTGACAGCGCCAACATGTTCGGCTTCTGGGATTGGGTGGGCGGACGCTACTCACTGTGGTCGGCCATCGGACTGTCCATCTGCCTGTCCATCGGATTCGAGAACTTTGAGCAGCTCCTGGACGGTGCCCACTACATGGACAACCACTTCAGGTCCACGCCATTCGAGAAAAATGTAACATTACAGCTTATTACTGAATTAAGTCACATTATTTACCGGTCCATTTTATTGTAGGCTCCAGTAATCCTGGCCTTGCTTGGCATTTGGTACTCCAACTTCTTCAAGGCGGAAACGCACGCTCTTTTGCCCTACGACCAGTACTTGCACAGGTTCGCGGCCTATTTCCAGCAGGGTGACATGGAGAGTAACGGCAAGTTCGTGAGCAAGGCGGGTAAACCCGTGAAGTACAGCACCGGCCCAATTGTGTGGGGCGAACCGGGAACGAACGGCCAGCACGCCTTCTACCAGCTCATCCACCAGGGCACCCGCCTGATCCCCTGCGATTTCATCGCCCCCGCCCAAACGCACAACCCCATTGCCGGCGGCAAGCACCACAAGATCCTGCTGTCGAACTTCCTCGCCCAAACGGAGGCCCTTGCCAACGGCAAGACTGTCGACGAGGCTCGGGCCGAGCTCTCTAAGGCCGGACTGTGCGGGAACGAGCTGGATAACTTGCTGCCCCACAAGGTGTTCGTTGGCAACCGGCCGACAAACTCAATTGTGGTCAAGAAGGTCTCGCCTTTCACCCTGGGCGCGTTGATTGGTACGGTTTACTGCTCAAGTTTCAAGTAAACACCTAATAACATCAATCTATTTGTTTTTAGCGCTCTACGAGCACAAGATCTTCGTTCAGGGCATCATCTGGGACATAAACTCGTTCGATCAGTGGGGCGTTGAGCTGGGCAAGCAGCTGGCCAAGGCCATTGAGCCCGAGTTGGACCACTGCAACGAGGTCTCCACGCACGACAGCTCCACAAACGGTTTAATTAACTTCATCAAAGCCAATTGGAAGTAATCATGTCTGGCTGTTTTGTTGCAAATTAAATGAAATGTTCACACAAATGCTCTAATTGTTAGTAGTTTCTGAGCCGTTATTGAGTAGTAGCTTCGTATGTGTACTCAAGCTACAGACCCCTTGTTATTGGCACATTACTCAACTGTATTTATGAACTGGAAATGTTTGTTTGCTTGCGTATCGATAAAATCTCGTGTCAGAATTAGACCAACAATTGGCTCACCATATTCGTTGTTGCATGTAGTTCAAAACCACAAATAAAATTAATAATTTCGGTGTAGAAAAGTGTGTTTGGAAAACAATTGTAGTTTAATTTCTTTTGGTATGACAACCAAGGAATTGCATTAAAAACATAACTTATGGGAAAGCAATCTACTCCTCCATTGATACATCAGAGTCTGAGTTCGCTTCAACATCGTCAGTCGCCAGGTCATCGTCTGCCACCAGCTCATCGTTTGAGTTGCTCTTTATGCTCCCATCCTGCTGGTCCTCCAAGTCGCTCCAATTGTTTTCAGTCAACAAGGCATCCTCCATAGATTCGGCGGGCTCATCTAAAAGGAAAAGGATTACTCGTAAGGATTATGCTCAAAAAAAAAAAAACGTGGCTAACTAGCCTGGGTCCTCTTCCAGAATTAAGGCATTGCTGTCATTCAGATGATTGTCCGCATTTCGCTTCATCTGACTGATTATGAGGTTAACTCGTCCCGTTATTCTGAAAAGAAGGCATGGAAAAGTTGACTTAAAGCTTTAATAATTACACAGAAATCCCAAACAGTATCTTTGACTAATAAACGGATTCCTAAATTTCGTTGTTACCAGTCCCCGAAAATGGACCTTTTGTGCGCCGATGGCTTCAGTTATTATGACATCGCCGCCAGCTCGCACTATATGAAAACACCGGGCACACCCGGTGGCCAGGGCATTGGACCAGGCACTGCGCTGCCCATAACAAACATTCCCAGCGTTTCCAGCTTCACCAATCAGTGCAACAAGCCGGTCTGCGACGATGCGGATATGCAGTGCATCGTTGATCTGATCGAAGGCACCATCTGCGAAGCTCTGGCCATAATAGAGTCCGACCCGCGTGGACTGTTTTGCTACAAGTATCCAAAACGTAGCAAAATGTCCTCCATCAGCTTGGCCTCTTCAGTTTTCAACGAAATCGTAGTGGTCAACGGAGAAGACGACGCCTCGGCCTCGATCACAAACCATGCTAACTACACTGGTATTCTCGGCACTTCGGCAGACTCGGCATCGAGTGGTCTGGCGCGCAAGATGCTGACCATCGGCGATTTTGAATACTCCAACGCTATTGCCGACATTCGGGACTTTGTCAGTCGATGGGAGCTGTCGCCTGACACAAAATGTGTGGTTATCAGCAATCCGATTCGCCACGAAGTTCCCATCAAGGGAACTATTCTTTTTGTAGACGCCCATTTCTCACGGCCGACCCCACGCTGTCCCAATCCACTAGCTGTTGCCAAGGTGCGATTTATCCTGACCGTGTCAAAGCTTCTTTTGCGACACTATCCGGTGATGATCACCTACCGCTTTGAGGGCTACAACACCCTCTACTATGGCCTGGGCGAACGCTGCCTCAACTCGTTCACTTTTCAGCGCTTCTATATCGACACTATCTTGCACACCAAGCTGAGCTTCTTTGCTGCTATTTCTGAGTGCCGCCACGGCACCGTCGAAAAGCCTAAGCATAACGTCAGGTCCAAAAATGTCAAGAAGCCCAACAATTGATTCAGCATCCACCATTAAAGGCTTGTTTTTTTCCCAATAAACTTATGTTTCCCAATGTACTTACTGTAGTGCTTCCGAAAGGCAATGCATCCGCTGCTCCGCCACGCCGAGACAAACGGCCAGTTTTTCGCGCAACGCCTCCTTGTCCTCGGACATGAGAACACTGGTATGGGTTGAGGCCAGCACGTGCAGCCATCGCAGGGCAGAGCTGACACTGAAATAAGTAGTCAGTTGTTAATATATCGTGCATATATATGGAGATAAGGGTTGTGCAAGAATTACTTGGCGTGCTTTCCTTGCAGCAGGATGGAGAGTTCGTTCACCAGAGGACTGACGTATTCGAGCGGAAGACGATCCAATGTCAGCTGTATCGTCTCCGTATCCTGTGTGCTCAATACCGCTTGTATCATCCTAAAAACATACTTGTTAGCAACCATCAAATATTATTTTTTGTTATTCGCTTACGCCTTGTCCTTGCTGTGTAAGGCCTGCATAAGCAGCTGTGTTTTGCTCTGCGTCAGCAATTTGCCGCCACTCAGTTTGGTTCCGTGGATCTTTAGGTGCTGCAGGCGAGCCTCCATAGGCACCTCGTTCTGCACCTTCTTCTGGGAAATGGGCAGGGCACTGTTGTACTCCACGTTCTTTTGGCTCACTATAGGTTTCTGCACCTTGGTGGCGGCCTGGAAACCCAGCTGCTCCTTTCCCTTTTTCTTCGCGTACAGCTTCTTTGGATCAGCACGAACGATTACATTTAATTTCTCGCCATAATTGGGAGTAAAGCGTTCAAACTGCAGTTGCTGGCGGCTACCGTAGCCAAAGAGGACCTCGTGTGAGCGATTTGAGTCGGTCACAAAATGAGCCGCCACGGCGAGTAAGGGTTCCACAGTCTCGGCCTCATCAGACGCGATTTGCAATGACACCTTGGGCTTAACGAACTTATCGGCAGATAGACTGGAAAGATAAAGGTTGTGATTACTGCTTCAAAATTTTAATCACTTGCCTTACCAATTTACGTTAAGGAGGTAAATGTGTATAATGCCATTGCGAGTAACACTGGCCACACGGAGCTGGCCGTCCTCGCGCACTTCGCTGGTCAGACAGTAGGCCAAATCTTCCATAAGCAGCGTGCAAGCGGATGCTTTGTTTTTGCCCTTCTTGTCGATCTTCCAAAAGCAGATAACGCGCTCCATCTTGGCAATAGTGAGCACGAATTCGGAGCCATCTGAGCAGGCAATACTGCTGATGCCATTTATTTCGCCCGAGTGACCGGTGAAGGTCTCCACCAACTCCTTTGTTTTCACATCGTATACCTTTAGCTGGCGGGAGCCAACGGCTAGGGTGCGACTTTTATGTAAGTAGGCTATGTTTTGTGGTTTCTCCGGGCCCACCTGCCATTCGGCGACGCAGCGTTCCTCTGTCAGGGACCAAACGAGCGCTCGACAATCGGCACCCACTGTATACAGGTGGCTGGCGTTGTCGTACACAATCGAAGTGACTGGTCCATCATGGTTGTCGCCACTAAGACTCCGGGCAATCTGAAACAATTTATAAAATGTTTTTATATTTGTTGGTTTCGGGGGCTTTTTGCTCACCTTTCCTTCCGCCAGAGAGTATATAACCACTGCACCCTTTAGCGTTCCCAGAGCAATGTGAAGCTGTTCGTTAACTGCATCCTGCGCCTGAAGGCTCTTTCGTGATTTCTTTGACCGTGGACCGGCCACCGCAACCCACGTGAGCGCCGTGCACGGCCCGGATACTTGAAGATTGGGCGTGAACTCCTGCTTAAGCGTGTTCGTCTCCGTGTCCCATATCCGCAGGATGCCATGCTCGTCCACCGAGGCAAACAATTGGCCACCATTGGGCGAAAACCCCAACACGTGCTTCTTGCCCAGCGACATGGTTTTTTTGTTTTGAATTAGAGATGCGCGCGTGGTAATGTGTTTCTCGTCGCTCACGCAGGGATAACGACATTTGGTTACGCACGACTTTCAATCCAAAAACATCTCCAAACAATTCGATACCCTCGGATGAATCTCTATAATATTTTTTTTAAAGACTTTTACATCTTTAAGTAATAAACACTTCATAATTACTTTTTGTTGTAAATGACTGTTTTATATTTTTTGTAGTTCATTTCGTGAGATATTTATTATGAATGAGGTTTGAAATCGCAAATTGAAACACTTTACTTATTTATAAATATTTATATTTAGATACCGCATATATGTGACTTATGGCGAAAACTTATACGAAATTTTTTTATATATACAAAAAATATTAACACAATAAGTAGCAGTCACAGGTCACATAAATCGATAAGTCATAATGCCCATCCCTATCCCATCCAGAATGTTCGCCGCCACTTTGAGGTTATAACTCTAGCTGAAATTTACCGACTGACTCCGTGTGAAATCGAAATCTGTGTACAAAAATGGCTTTATCCGTTCCCAAAGCTCCCGGAGTGTCGCAGATGCTCAAGGATGGCGCCCGGGTAAGTGAAACAATCAAGAAAATCTCTGGGAAATGCCAGCCGGGAATCGGTTTCATTGAGATTCGACTGAAAATAAATACATGCCTTGTCTGGGAGGCGCGTGATTAGTCATACCCATGAAACGAGGACCCACATATGATTGAAAAATAACTAATTTAATAGTTTCTCCCGAATCCTTAGATGTACAGTGGACTGGAGGAGGCGGTGTACCGAAACATCAGCGCCTGCAAGGAGTTTGCACAGACCATGCGCTCTGCTTACGGTCCCAATGGCATGAACAAGATGATCATTAACCACATTGAGAAGCAGTTTGTGACAAGCGATGCAGGAACCATTATGCGTGAGCTGGATGTGGAGCATCCTGCCGCCAAGCTGATCGTCATGGCCAGCCAGATGCAGGACGCCGAGGTGGGCGATGGTACCAACTTTGTGGTGGTCCTGGCCGGTGCACTGCTGGAGTCCGCGGAGGAGCTGCTGCGTCTGGGCATTACCACCGCCGAGATTTCTGATGGCTATGAAAAGGCCTTGGAGAAGGCCCTCGAGATCCTGCCCACTTTGGTGAGTCACAAAATTGAGGACTACCGAAACGTAGACAAGGTTAAGGAAGTGCTGCGCACATCGATCATGTCGAAGCAGTACGGTCAGGAGGACTTTCTCAATGACCTAGTCAGCAAGGCCTGCGTCTCCATCCTGCCTGACGAGGGCACCTTCAACGTGGACAACATTCGCATTTGCAAGATCTTGGGCAGCGGACTGACCAAGTCGGAGGTTGTTCGAGGAATGGTTTTCAAGCGCTTCGTCGAGGGCGATGTCACCTTCGCCGAGAAGGCAAAGATCGTGATCTTCTCCTGTCCCGTCGACATCATCCAGACGGAGACCAAGGGCACCGTGCTGATCAAGTCTGCCGACGAGCTACTGAGCTTCTCCTCCGGCGAAGAGAGCTTACTGGAGAGCCAGATCAAGGCGATTGCTGACACCGGAGTCAAGGTAATTGTCGCCGGTGGAAAGGTTGGTGATATGGCCCTTCATTTCCTTAACAAGTACGGCTTAATGGCTGTGCGCCTGAACTCCAAATTCGACCTGCGTCGCCTGAGCCGCTCCGTGAACGCTACCGTACTGCCGCGCATCACCACACCCAGTCAGGAGGAGTTGGGCTACTGCGACAAGGTGTGCATCGAGGAACTGGGTGACACCACAATTGTGGCCTTCAGGTGAGTTTGATACAGGTGTTATATAAATGGACGCAATACTATTTTTTTTTTTAATTTCCCTGGTAGAAATGAGGGCAAAGACTCGCGCATTGCCACTGTGGTAATTCGTGGAGCCACCGACAACTTCATGGACGACATTGAGCGCGCTCTGGACGATGGTGTGAACAACTTCAAGTGCCTAACTCGTGATGGCCGTTATCTGCCAGGAGCTGGTGCCACCGAGATCGAGTTGGCTACCCAGCTGTCCGCATATGCTGATACTTTGCCAGGATTGGAGCAGTACGCGGTGCGCAAGTTCGCCAACGCTCTGGAAGTGTTCCCCAAGGCTCTGGCCGAGAACTCCGGAATCAACGGCACTGACATCGTGAACCAGTTGTTCTTGGCTCACAATTCTGAGGCCGGCAAGACCATTGGTTTCGACATTGAGGCCGAGAAGGCCAGCACCATCGACACAACGAAGGCAAAGATCTTCGATCTTTACCAAGCAAAGTTCTGGGGACTTAAGTACGCTGTTGGAGCGGCCACAACAATCTTAAAGGTGGACCAAATCATCATGGCCAAGCGCGCCGGAGGTCCCAAGCCGCGACAGGCTGCCGGCAGCGATGACGAGAGTTAAGCGGTTCCTCTGTGATTCGTACTCCCTACTATAACTAGTTTCTCCTGCTCCCACAAAGAGTGCATTGTATTTTCATAAAACAGTCCCATGGAAATTATAAATTTCATTAACTACTCTCACACTCACCCACATACACAGCCATGCACACAGTTTCTTGTATTAATAAACTAAACTTACAAAACTGAGAAAATGTTTATATCTTTGGGAGTTTTTTAAATAAAACAACAATTTTTTTGCACCGAACCCGGTGCCACCGCTAGATAACAAATCTATGTTAGTTATCTCCTTTTATTTTTGAAATTTAAGCAAACGATTATTCAATTTGTTGAGTACAATACATATTTCAAATGCTTATTCGCAGATACATTTCAATAATATTTGTGAGGACTCGTCCCCGTTTGCGTCGCAAAAGATTTGTATTAATTTTCGAATAAAATACGATCTCGTTGTCGCTTTTCAATTGAAGTGAATAAAATGTGTTAAAGTGTGTTCGATGACCATGAATTGGAGTACGTGTGCTGGTGATGCCTTTTATTTTGTTATATTTTTAACCCTCTGTTTAATATAGTTGTAACAATTTTACACCTGGGAACAGGATAGATCCATCCGTGCTTCAATGAATGGACCGGCTGTTCCCAGGCAAATTTTAGGTGATAACTTAAAAGTCTCCACGAAAAGTGTCCGTTAAATCGAAAACTGTTCTTAAGCGGAATGTTTAAGCGGGAAGGTGAGCTGCCAAACCAACTGCAGTTTCGGTTTGTAGTGCCCCAAAAATTCTGTTTGAATTTGCGGTTTTGGGCCGCATTTTGCTGTTTGCTCACGACAGCAAACTGAAGTTCAAAACCTTTTCTACACGTTTTAAAAAAGAAAAATGCTCCCTGCAAAAATGTGTGATTCTTAGTACACTATGTCTAAATTTTTCAACGTTATGAACTAAAATCACCACCAATTTAAAATTATCTGCTAAATGCATCATTGGAAGAACGGATCAATTAAAATATAAGTTCACTATTCCCATCAACACAGATGTCGTTCCAGCAGGAGTTAGACAGATTGTCCCGATGGAAATAGACATTTTTGAATGCAACATGTATGTACGACTGTGTGTGATGCTATCATCGTGCTTTCCGAACAGGATAATCATTACTTTTCTTTCCAATACCGTACAAATATGCCCTATACCGTGTTAGATAGTACAAAAATAACTTGCTTGAGGTTGTTACTTGTCTCTCATGCCAATAACATTTTAATTCATTGCGCTCAATAAATGTATGTGAATATTTTTATAGAAGGGAAGGGATTTGATTGAGTGTAGGACAGAGAGGGGAAAAATCACACATTCTTTTCGTCATTTTCGCTAAACTGGAGAAACTGACAATTTTCGGATTCATCGGATAACTGTATAGCGTGGTTTTCATAGCGAAAATAATATACTGAAATAATTTATCGGTTTTTAGAAACTATTTTTTCACTAGATACTGGCTTGAATACGCCTTAATGAATTAAAATGGAGAAACTACGCTAGAGAGATAAATATTGATTATACGTTTAGATTTCTTTGGTATTATATGTTTTTGCTGCGTTACTGCAACAGTTTGTAATACATTTTGGCTAAGAAAAATTGGATAATAAACGCACTAAACATTGCGATAAGTTCAACTAGCTTGTTGCTGTGGGTAGCATTTCTGCTTCGTATTAAAGCTTTTAAAGTAATTCAATAAGATATTTGCGTATTTTTGTCTTTAGTGGTTCAATCCACCTCTGGTGGTTAATAAGCCTCAAAATACATACATTTTTAATACAACTTCTTCTCGTTCTTCTTTATCTTGTCTTGTTATCTTTTCAAATCTCAATAAATATAACAGACATATCTCGAAATAAGAAGGCAAAATATATGTATTCCAGTTTTGGTTGAGTTTACGTTTATTGATAAATTTGTATGTCGGATTACGTTGATAGATTTTGTATATATATGTTTTCGGTTTAGGTAGTAGTAGTAGATGCTATAGTCAGCGCTTTAATTGTCGGTATAGTTGGGATATTCGTGTACATTAACAGCTTTACTAATCGGGAAGGAAACAACTCTGATATCTTTGGAACAAATGCTTCGTTTTAAATTTGAATTTGGGTTTCTATTTTCGGACATTACTTGTTAACGTGAATGGTACACATTGATATATCGATATATTATATATATATATTCCTTGCAATTGGAATTCAAACTTCTTGTAACTATATTGCTTATGACAATCGTAGTTATTGCGGCTTTTGCACAAAGATATATGGTTCCAGGTGGCGTTGACTGGTACTGGTATCGTACTCCACACACATTCGCATCTTAATCCATCTTGCTAAACTAAAAATAAACTAAACATCCGCTGGCAATCCTGAACTTCCTCGTTTCAGCGGAACTCCCACTCTCCTGCAAACATCCGCCTCCTTAGAGAACGGTGCAAGATGACTTCTCTCGGAACGGATTCACCTTCTGGCTGGTGAACCCGGTCAGCAGGTAATCCTCCTGCTCGTGCTCCGTGATGTACTTCATCATCTTGGCGCACGACTCCGAGATTGTCTGGCGGTCGATGGCCGCCTCGCGACGCAGTTGCTCCACCACGACGCGCTGCTGCTGCAGGGATGATGACATTACGTCCATGATGGCTGTCTCGGATAGGCCTATGGTTGAAAAGGTTCTCAGTGATACGGATACTGGGAAATGCAATTACAGGATGTTCAGTGTGTGCTTGTGCTTGTGTGGCTTAGCCTTAGGGCTTATCTTATTCTGGGTATACTGGTTTGGATGGATCTTAATGGCTGGCTGGAAATAACAAGTTTGGTTATGGTTTAGATATCTGTTTTTTCCCACACGGTTACAACATTGAACAGGCGACAGCGACACAAGTCTATTATCTATTTGTATAAATTTTATATGCACATGTATGCCCGATTCTAAGATAGAAAGACAGGATTAGCTTAGGTTTTAGTTTTAGTCAGAAAGTTAGGACAGTGAATGAGTCACATATATGTGGACTCGAACTGTAACACATGTAAGAGCAGGCATTAGTTTAATCGATCGCATTGCTGATTAACATTCCAGGCTAACTGGAAACCTTGACACACAGAACAAGTGCAAGGTTATTTACTGGAAAAAGTGGACAACACTTGTCACCTCATATGGAAATCGCGTTATATGTACAAAAAACACTCCGCAACTATTTGGAAACACCCAAATTTTTAGTTTTTTATTGGGGAATAGAGGAAGAGAGACACACAACCGCACGGAACCATATGCGCCGTATGGGTGAAATAGAGGCTATAGTGGAAAGGTAAAGGTTTTGACGGATGCACACACAACACACAACTATATTTGCACACATTTATTTAATTACCAGCTCCGATTTATATGTTTTTTTAGTCTCGAACGCTACAGGCCAAAATCGAGCAAAAGTTGACGAATAAAAAGTGGATACACACCCAAACTAGAGATGTACCTTGCAGCGATACTTGACCCTCGTGAGTAACGCCGAGTTACATCTCTAATATTTGCTTCAGAGAACAATCGAGCCCACTTTTAGTTCCATGCTTTTAACAAAATGATGGCCAAGGACAAGGGCCTGGCTGTAGCCGGGTCGGCGGCTCCATTGCCGGCCACAATCGACCACGAATGGTCCGCCGAGGAGGAGCTGCAGCTGTTCCACGCCATGGAGGGCTTGCGCCCGGTCGGAATCAACAAGCACTTCTACATGTCCTGCATCGCCCAACGTTTGTCCAAGTCCCTGAACCGCGAGATGCCCAGTGAGCTTATTTGGCGCCACCTGGGCACAATGTATAAGCTTAAGGAGTTGGATGACCTTGAATCCCTGCCCTTTCCAAACGAGGAGCGCGAGTTCAGTTTGCCGGAGCAGGAGTTTGGAACGCTACAGACCAAAAAGACGGTGGAGGTAAACGCCTCCGAAGAGGCTGGAGACGTACAAGCGGCGGGCAATAATGCCAACAATGCTACTGATAGCAATGGGAAAGGTTAGTATTGTCGATATTATTAAAGACCGCCATTATTTGTTGGTCTTTTCACAGCACCTGCTACCAAGCCTACAAATTCGAATACTACTAAAGATGTCGACAAAAAGGGCGTCTCCAAGCCCCAGGAGCTGCCAAAGCGTCCGGCCAAACGCACCCGCGGATCCATGTCCAATGAATCCATCAGTCCATCAACAACTCCGCCACCCGTGCAGAGCAACAAGCGCCGTCGCATCTAGGTGCTCCCCTCTCGAAACGGACGATTGTTATGACACTTTTAGTTCACTAGCTTTACTGTACATTAATAAAAGGATTTATTCTTCGAACTCGTTGTCCTCCTCGTTGGAGGCGTTCTCGCTGTCCTGCGCCATGCCTTCGGTGGCCTGCATGTTGTCCAGGAGTGACTTTAGGAGGCGCTTGTTCAGATGATCCGTTTGGGTCAGTTCCCGGACAGTCTGGGGCGGAGCATCCGCGTCTGCCGGAGCCGTGGTATTTCCAGCTGGAGTCGGAGTTTCGGCCATTGCATTGATGTGCTCCGAAATAGGCATATTTTGCATTTATTTTCCGAATACCTGAGAGGTTTTTGTTATTTGTATGACACACACTTAAATCGGAAGTATCGTGAGCATGCGATGTTTTTGCGATTACCTATAACAGAGTTGTCTACACGTTTTGAAAAAAAGAATTATATATTTTGCAAAAATTAACATTTTTAAATTCTTTCGGCTACAAAATCCATACTAGAAATTCAGTTAAAACCTTTCTATAATAAAAACATAAAAAAAAATTTTAACTTAAAGTACTGGTAAATTTTTATGTGATCAAAAAGTAATCGATGTTTTTATTTTTGCGTCATCCCTAGTTTAATCACTAACCCGACCCAGCTCCAATCAGAACGAACTTCCCGCTCGAATTTAATTTAATAAGTAAATAAACAAATCATATTCCAAATGTTTGTGCCCGAAACGGAAGATATGCTGCCCAGACTGGCGCCTAGACCAAGTGCAGCGGTGCCATTGGGACATACTAACGAAATCATAAGGCCCACTGTGCCGGAGGTGTCCATATTGTTTGGACAGCCTCCTCAAGAGCAGCAGATGCAAATTCAACAGCAGCCTATGCAAGAGCCATCACCCCGTGCTGCACCCACTTTTGCATCCTGGAAGAAGCAAATGCTGCCCCGGGTCAACTTCTCACCCATCTTGGCCACGGAATTGGGACCACGATCTGCTCCAAGCAACAACAACAGTCCGCGCTCCCCCAAGGAATACATCCTGATGCCGAGGGACCGTAACTTTACAAACGATGCTCCATCAAGTGCGAGTCACATGTCCGATAACTCTGGCGGGTATACTGCAGAACCTAAGCAGCAGGGATATCAAGGCAGGCGCTTGTCCAGTTCATCTAACGCCGACGTTTTGACGATTTGTGCTGGCACACAAACCGATCCCTTCAGTCCATCTTCCCCGCGAAAATCACTGCCCTCAGTGGTTTACTCGGATGTTGATGTCAGCAACCTGGCTTCTAAGGCTGACCTGGCTTCCCTGGTTTCCCTTCTGGAGACTATGCGTCAGGAACAAGAGCAGCTAAGGAGTCTCTGCGAAATGCTTTTGCAGCAACAGCAGCGGGCGAAGACCGAAGCCACCTCGAAACCCAGCAAGTCGACTGCCAGCCAGTGTGACATTTTGGCTGCCAATAATGGTGGGTAAATTTGAAGTGTATTAAGAGTCCAATAAAAGCACCTTTATTAGTAGGCAGACGAATATCTCCTGTTATACAGGAATACATTGCAGAGGAGGAAGAACCCATGCCTTCGCCTCAAGCTCGAGTTATCCCACAGTATCAGTCACCACGACCCACTCCGCCCATGGCTCAATCAACGGGCTACCGCCCAAATACACCACAAATCAAACGGATTCCTCAACTGGCTAAGCCAAACACCGAGAAGAGCCTGGTGATGAACGAACTTGCCCTAAAGTATTTGCGCCAGCCTGTAGACGAGTTAATGAAGGAGATGCGTCTTGGCACGTCTCCTAAATCCCCAAATCCTGAACCGCTCCGGCAGATTGAGAATCTCGCACATTCCCAAAGTCCAAACGACATTTCAAACGCTTCCTACAAATACCTCAAGAAATATCGCCTGCTGCCCGAGGAGCATATGGAACAAGTGTGTCCCCAAACTCTAAAGGCGGCGTCACCACAAATGCAACTCGACTTGGAGAACATAAGGAACCAGCCGAAACTGTTGTGAAAGCAAAGCCCGAATTTTGTATTGTTGTTTATGCATGTCTTTTTGCTATTTAAGTGGAAATATATTTCAATACACGGAATAACGTTGACGCTCATCTGGCAAAAACATAGCCGTCTACAATTTGAAAGGAAAACACATTTTGTATACAAAACACAAAAGACATTCATATTTGAAGACACAATTAGTATATACGGTTAGTGAGCTTTGCTTGGAGCTGGCAAGACTTTAGCGCAGGACCAACTGCAGCTCGGATGCGGACTGCAGAAGGACCTTTAGTCCCTGCATAAAGCCGGCACATTGCGCAAAGTCGGTGCCGAAGGCAATGCGTGTGTGGATTTCCAGAGCATTGGCGTAGTCCGATATTTGAATGTACTGTATTATTTGATTCAGATATTGCACCGTTGTGGGAGTAAGCTGGAAGATACCATATTGTTATTCAAGTGTAGTAAGGTCATCCTTAGCGGTGACTTACCTTGCCATCTCGTAGGCAATCGTAGAGGTTTTCCAGCCTCTTTACAACATCAACAAACTTGCGTTTGGTGCGCTTAACAAAGAAAAAGAAAAGGTTTAATTTCGTGCGTTTTACTAATTTTGCAATACCATTTATTTCTTACCGGGTCGTTCGTTGCGCTCAGGCAGCGGTTCTTAAGCTCCTCCAATACCGTTTGCAAGTAAATGTACTCCTCGGGAAGTGGCGGCTTCTCCTTCGGAGGCTCCGGTTGACGCTGCTGCTGAATGGGAGCTGGCTGCTCGGTGTAGCCAATGGTCTGCTGCTGTCCCTGCCAGTTCTGCTGTTGTGGTTGTCCTTGACTTGGAATCCCCGATGGCTGCTGCGGTTGAAGGTACGATGGCTGCTGCTGTTGGGGATTGTTGTTGAAGGCTGCCGGATTGTAGTACGTATTGGGCACTCCTCCAGGTGGTGGAGCATTCTGTAAGACATACACACTAATTAAACACATTCCTTGTGAAACTCGTATATGTATTACCTGATATTGAGCGGAATCCACATAACCGTTTTGATTTTGATTGGGATCAACTGGGAACAGGGGATGAAAAATGGCAGCACTCGGTTCTACCACTGGCTTAGGCTTAGGCTAAAAAATAGACAAATTAGATAAAGCTGCTGATGCTTCTGGCTCGAACACTTACAGCTCGGGAGGATTTCAGTGCAGGAGGATCGTTCCAACCAGGCGGTGGTGTTGGATTGCGTTGCACATTTTGGATCACCGGTTGGGCAGCTTGTGGCGGCAACGCCTCAATGGGGTTCACGCCTGGCAAAAATTGGTTCTGCGGAGCTCCCATGAATGGCGATGGGTTGTATGGTTGGGCAGACGCCATCGGATTCGTGTTAAAGGCGTTGCTATTGTAGGTTGGCACGGGGGCAGGCTGGGAAATTGGTCCAGACACTCCGCCGCCGCTGAAGGGAACTGCCGATGGAACGGGAGCAGGCACTGGATTGTACGGCATGCCGTAGGAACTGGTTGGCGCTGCAACAGACGGATCCAGTACGTATTTAGAGCGCCCGGAAAGTCCCGATCCGCCAGAAGCGGCTGCACCTCCCGCTGGTGGGGGACCACCCGAGGAGCTGGCGTTGCTAAGTGGTCGCGGCGGGTGAGCCAAGGGCTCTGGCTTGACGGGCTGCGGATTAAATATCTGTGGCGGCTGTGGGGGTTGGGCTCCTGGATAGGCGGCCTGTACAGGAGGCGCTGGTGCAGGCCAGCTTGGCTGAGCATACTGATTGGTCGGCTGGCCGTAAGGCAACGGTACCGATGGCTGCGGCTGCGAAAACGATCCACGTCCTCTTTGCTGTTGATAGCCAAGTGGTGCTGCAGCAACTGGCCCCTGCGGCTGAGAGTAGTCCAGGTTGACAGCGTTGTTGATCCTGTCTCGAAGGCTCTGGAGGACTTCATTTTCGTTGGCAGCTCCGCCACCCAAAGTAGTTATGTACTGCAGGGCTGCAGTGAGAGCTCCCTGGGAAGCAAGTAAGCCGCCATACTCAGTCAGAAAGCCGGCAAAGCGGCCAGCCAGATCCACGGATATACCCTGCTGCTCCAGGGACTTGCACATCAGCATCACCACCTCGGCCAGGTCCTGCAGTTCTGTGGTGTTGGGCTTGTAGCCGGGATTCTGCTGCTCCAGCCGCTTCAGCTGATACCAAGCGGTCACCAGCTTGTCGATGCTGCCGGCGCAGATGTAACAGAGCATGGCATTACGCGTGAACTCGGCGCTCGACGCGCACTCGCTCAAAAGACGGTCGCCTAGTCGCTCGCAGATGTCCACCACCTTGCGCTCGCTGTGCTTTAGGGCGGCCACCAGGGCCTCCTTCCAAGAGTCCACAGTGCAGCGGTTGACAAAGTCCAGCCAGTCGCGGGACACCAAGGCGGAGATTACGTGCGATAGCTCGCTCCTCTGCTGCAATAGGTAGCGGGTTTGGGTTCGGGTCAGGGTCTCAATGCCAGCTGTCGAGGCAATGATTAGTGCCTCGGGAATGCGTTGGGCCTCCAGGCAAAGTTCCACGGCGGCCTCCACGTTTCCCGTGAGTATGGCCTCCGTAATCAGGCTGTCAGAGTCTGTTAAATGCAGAAAACCGACGAATTAGTAATTGCTAACTTACTATGCAAGAAAAAGCATTCGGTAAATTGGGTTTAGTTATTTCAAAACAATTAAAGTGAGTGTCATGTAGTAAACCTATCTACATGCTCGTATATGCATTCTGTTATTGGCATTATCAATCAAATTTTACTTACGGTCTCCGCTGGGAACCTTAAATTGAGGCCTCGGAGGAGTGGCAAAGTCGTTGTGATTTTGTGAGCCGATTGCGTTCCCATCAAACTTGTTTTCTTGGGTCTGCTGTGTAGTAGAAATACAAGTGTTAGGGAATGCGCTCTAAATAATTTAATCTGAAGATGCTATAAATGTATTACTTGGATCGTGAGTTTTGAATCTTAGCTCTTACCGAATTATCGGTACTATAATTTGTACTCTGATCGCACTCAACCTCCGAAGAGTCGCTCTACAGCAATGGCATAGCATGAATTATGTTTTCGGATTGAAATATACAGAGCATGATGAGCATACGTGGAAATTGATAGTGTACGCAAAGCTGCTTTTTTGGAACTGATAAGACATGCTCTTATGAGTACTTACATGGGTCAGTGTCGAGATGCGGGTAGTGAGCGTATCCACATCCGATTGTGAGTTTCCTTCTGTTTCCTTGATAAACTTGTTGAACTTGTTATCGGTATCGTCCTTGTTGTAGCCTTTCAAAATTAGAAAATTTAAGTTTACGTCACCGGCTTTGCGTATATTTGCCCTACCCAATAGATTCAGCATTTCTTCCTTGGGATTAAGCTCAAAGTTCGCTTTGATAAAGTACCAGATGTAGCGTCCATGCTGGTCGGCTGTCTCGTCTGCCCTCTGCCGGCAATATTCCGAGTAGTTGGCGTCAACCAAAGACCGCTCCAGAGCATTAGCTCGCTCAACCAAAGCCGATTCGGTGGTCAGTTGCTGAACCTTAACTGTTTTTGAGGTTCCATCAAAGCTGACGAGCTTGCCACCAAACTAAAAGGAAAAGGTGGTTATTTATTTATAAAAATAACTATCTAAATACTGACTCACCCCAAAGGCAACGCCACAGGGCCGTTTCATCCACTTGGGAGCGTGGGCCAGGTCATGGTAGACAACTTGCGTGGCTTGCTGGGGAATGGGCTCCTGAGCGAACTGATCCATGCCCGGAAACGAGTCGGCAATCTTGTTTGCTGTCTGCACCAAATGGTGAGTGCCTCCATGGAGGGAGTAAATGGAAACGGCTCCCTCCAAACTGGCGCTGGCAATCAGAGCCGGATTCCGAGGACAGAACTGCACATCTGAGTACCAAGAAGCCGTAGTCGCCACCTCAGAGAGGATTTCTCCCTCTGGAATCTTAGTGTTGGGGTTCCAGCAGTAGATTCGGTTGTCTTTGCCACACGAAACCATTAGATCGTTGTCCTGGAGACACCACGACATACCGAGAACTCCGCGCTCGTGAATTTGGTACGTTTTGGCCGGAGCCGTGGCATATCGCAAATCCCACAGCTGCACCACTGGCGCCTGGTCGTCTTCGGAGGCAAGCCAGACCTGTGTCGCCGCCTCCGGATGCCACTCGATGGCGTGCCACCGCACACGGGACTGCGAGTCCGACAGCTTAATGATCTGTTGGCTTTTGCGCAAATCCCAGATCACGCAGCGCGTGCTAAACACAGAAGCCAGGATATGCTGCACCTGTCGGTTCCAGGCCACGTTCTTTACGTCCTCTAGGGGCTGTGTCTTGGCTCCGGGACTCATGCTCGTGTCGGGGTTATTGAGATCCCAGATTAGTATTTCCGATTCGGAGGCACACGAGGCCAGCAAGTTGTTCTGGAAGGGATTGAAGTCCAGCCCGCTGACGGCTCCCGTGTGCTTGTCTTGCCGCTTTAGGAGCGGCTCCTCCTTGCCGGCGAGCAGCTTGTCGGCTGAGTATATGCTGATCTGTCCTGCCTCGCAGCCTCCGACGATCAGACCACTGGGATGTGGACCCACTGGGCTCCAGATGAGTTTTTGAAACCTTGCGGATGAAAAGCCATTAAATTGGGGAACACTTGGGTTTGGAATCTCTCGAAAACTCACTTGTACTGGCTGGCCACGCTGGCTTTTAACTCCAGATCGTAGGTGGCATCGCTAAAGTTGGGAGAGTACAACTCTAGGGTGGAACTAGCATTGGAGTCGAATTGCTGGGCGGCGGTCCCGGCGGCTAGGAGAATCTGCTGCTGCTGCGCCGGTGACCAGGCGATGTTTACCGTCTTCTGCAGTTCCTTGATCTTCATCTTGTTATCGCCCTTAGTGCTGTTAGGTAAATGTGAGACAAAAATTCAATTATTAGGAGTGCAGCGAAATCAGAACAAAATTGTGTCACGTCCAATTGGAGTGAGCCTCGTCATCACTTTTTGCCATTGGCTTCCCCACTGAATGTTTGGCCTAGTTCCGTCATCCGGCTTATTATTTCATTAAAATATGTTTATTGCCGTACTTACAAACAATGGTGAACGGAATTTGCACTTGCTTGCACTGTAACTTATTCTTATGTGCTTAAGTTTAACTGGAAACTTTAATATTTTTAAGAACCGTAGAACCGACCGGCCAGTGTGACCGTTGTCTGAGCCACGCAATATACCAGCCCGGATAAATATACCTAAACAAAAATACTACTCTAAGCAAATGTAAATAACATCACGGATAAGTGCCCGCTAAAATATTAAGTATTTGTAAAATTCGGGTCGGTCTAATCTAAGAACAACAATAAATTGTGATTTTATAAATGAGATTGTATTTAATTTTTTTTTTATTAGTTTTAATCAAAGCTGTTAAGCAGGAAGCGGAATATGTTTTTCTATAATGATAGTAAAAGGAAGCCAATTGATTGCAAATTTTTGTATATGGAAAAGAACATAAGAACGTTTTTAGCCTTTCTGTTAATTAAATTAGTTCAATCCAATTGTTATCTACTTTTTAAAAAAGTTTTGAATGTAGATCGCTTTATTATACTTTTATAAATATTAGCTATATTTAATGCGCCTGTTGTGCAATCACTTATTTAGCGGAGGAAATGGCAGCGACGCGCTGCTCCACCTTAGCCACCTTGGTGTTGATGGTCTCCAGATTCTGAGCAAACGTTTCCTGCACGGAATGCAACAGCTCCTTGTTGTTAACCAGGCTGGTGGTAATGGTTCCTTGCTTTTGCTCTATTTCAGCTATAATCTTAGCAAAGTTGTTCGCTTCAGGGGATAAAAACAAAATTAATAACGAAAAACAAGTGTTTAAAAAAAACTTACCGTATTTGTGGAGGGCTTCAAGAGCTTGCATGCGTTCAATGACATGCGGCAGTATTTCCACTACAGGCTCAGTGCGCTTGGCGATGTCGTAAAGTTCTGTGATCTTTTGGTCGCGCTTTGCGTCCTGGGCACTGCCACTAGATTTCTCTGCAATGGCGTCCATCTTGCCGGCCAAAGAGGTCAGGCGCTGCTCAATGGTGTCCAATTTGTCCGGCTGCAGCAGCGCCGCCTTGGTGCTGAGATGGCGGACGGCCTCCAGCACGTTGGTGGTGTTGGTAGCGGCAGTAAGCCGGCTCAACTTGTCCGGCTGGGCTCCAACCACCTTTTCCAACTGCGAAAGACGCTGCTCCAGGCTGGCCACTCGTGCGGTGGCCGCCAAATCAGTTCCTGGCGTTGGTATGGCAGTAAGAACTCCGGACTGCTTGAACTCCTCCACCTGGCTGATGAGCGCCTTTACCTGCTTGCTGCCTGGTGCCTGCTCTTTACCCAGCACCTGCTCTAGTTTCAAAGACTCCAAAACTTTTCTGGCCGTACTAATGACCGTGGCCACCGCGTCATACGACTGCTTCTCCTCATCGGCAACTTTGCGATCCACCTGCAGGGCGGCTACCTCGTTCAGCAATTCGTTCATCTCGATCTGCAGACGCTGGCACTTCTGCACAGGGGTCTCCTTCTCGCCCTGGCCCACCAGCTCGTAGTCGCCGGATCCGCGAGCATCGTATCCACGGCATACCCGGCGTCCAATGCGATCCGTGAAATCCACGGTTCCCTCGAGAGTTGCTCCACTGAAGCGTTTGTGGGCAACGCTCGGAGAGATGTGCAGGCGCTCGATGGCCTCGTTCTCCGGCTCCTCCTCGTAGTAGTCGGAGGTATCGGGCTCCGGGTCATCGGGAGTTTCGTAAACATCTGGTTGGTCATAAGCCTATAAAGGATACAACAGGGAAATTGGCAAAAATGAAAGCTTGCACGTCACTTTTTTGATGAGGAGTTTCCACTAACAATTCCCGGCAGGTTCTGGAACTTGGGATCGGCCATTATTGTGGGCACGTCGACGGCGCTGTCCTAAATTCTTGGGCGACGAAATACTTCTTGTTTTTTCCTTGCAAAATAACTTTTTATTTTTGCAAAAAGCAAACTGATGTCATTAAAAATGTGACCGTATGCAGTGGCGAGTTAAATACCGTTGTGAAATATTTTTGGTATGTTATAATTTTAAAATATGGCATAAAATCTAAAAATCAGTTACAGTTAGTAACGGTTCAATTTTTCTTTAAAAATTTGAGTTTGAATTGTTTCAGCAAATGCTTTGTTATTATTTTACTTTTGAAATAATGCTGAGCCTCAAAGACAACAATAAATAAAACTTTATTCATTTTTCTTTCAGGAGGAAACTTATTTAGTAGTTATTTAATTTTATACTACAACACTTATAATAGGACGTATTGCTGGTGATCCCTATTTTTCTAATTGTAAACAACATGTCCATAGTTGTTCTTAAGAATATTAACTTTAAAACGAGTGCTCTTTTACCTCAAACCTTTGTTCTCTCTTATTCATATTGAGGAACAAGACTTCTAAACTTCGGTAAGTACATCTCTGAGACAGCTAATAAGTGGCTTTAACCAAATAACCCATTTATTTTGAGCTCACATAAGAGTATCCTACCTTAATACATTTCACAATTTGCGATCAATCATTTTAAATGAAACTGAAAGCCAGGTAAATGTTTGATTTAGTATTTTATAGACTCTATAGATAGCAAGGTTGCGCGGTCATACTTAATAGTTTCTTGGTTGTTTGCGGGCGCGGTAAGTGGGCGGTTGGGAGCTGCTAGTTGGTTGTACTTAAATAGGAATTTTCACATCGGAGAGCTAAGGAAAAATGTCTTGTTTGGAGTATGGTTCGCACAGGTACGACGACCTGCCGCTTGAGGTGAGTAAATCAAATGGAAATTGCTAACGGTCCCGTGACCAATCCATCATTTCATGCGTGTCTATATCTACATATTCATATACCTGTAGGCAGTCAGCTGATATTGTTTTTTTTCCCTTTCCCACAGATTGTTTTGAAAATTTTCAGCTATCTGGGCTACTCGGACCTGCAGGCGGCAGGATCCACTTGCCAGAGATGGCATGCAGCACTGGACCAGGCGGAGTTTAATATGCGCACGCGCGTGTGTTTCTCCAAGGTGGTGCTATCAGATCAACTCAGTCCCGGGCTGGATCTAATGCGTTGCGAGCGCCGCTTTAGGCATTTCCTGTTCGAGGACGTTACACTGGGCCAGGTGAAGGAGCTGATGCGGTTCATGGGCAGGACCGCTGAATCTTTAGCCCTGGACAATGTGGACCTAAACGACAAACAGTTCTACGGCATGCTAGGCGTCCTTCCACATCTTCGTTCGCTGTCGCTGAAGCGCTGCCTGCCGCTTTTCATGTCCGGCTCCTTCCTGGACTCGTACAACAACTCCTGCCCCGACCTGAACGACCTGGCCAGCAACCTAGCCGGAATCAAGGAGCTAACGTTGTGCGAGAACCAGTACCTCACCGACGCCATACTCATGCGGCTCACCTCGTTTATGCCCAGTCTGGAGGCGATTAACATGTCCGGCTGCCACATAGCCTTTCACAATGCTATTCATAGGAGGTTTTACCCAGCCACCAGCTCTTCAGATCATGTTCTGCCCAGCGAATCTGTTCTGACCTTTAAGTTCATCCTGACCATCTTGAACCTGCAGCGACGCACTCTTCGCGTTCTGGACTTTAGCCACACGCTAATTGGGCAGGCTTTGCTGACCCTCAGCGATCTTAATCTCCAGCTGCAGCGACTCTATTTGTCCGGATGCAGGCAGCTCAATTGCGCGACAATCCGGAACTTTCTGGCCTCACAGCCCCAGTTGAGTGCCCTGGATTTGTCAGGCACACTGTGCGTGAACGATGACAATTTGGCCGCGCTGGTGCAAACGAATCCGCAGTTGGAAACCCTGAAAATCAACGGTTGTCTGAGTGTCACAAACACTGGCGCCATCCACCTCGCCAAGCTGAAGCGCCTTAAGAGCCTGGACGTCTCCAACTGCGACAACCTGACCAGTAGCGGGATCATCGAGGGCGTGGCTAGCGAGGAGAACCAGGTGATGGAGGAGCTGAATGTGTCATATCTGCAAATCTGCGAGGAGTGCATCAAGGCTATTGCGAGTAATATGCGCTCCCTGCGATACCTGCACTTGAATCACTGCGTCAATGGAGCCACTGATGAGGCTATTCAGTCGGTTATCGGTCAGTTGCGTTGGCTGCGTGAGCTTTCCCTTGAGCATTGCAACGGGGTGAGTCCATCGATGATAATACATTGAATTCCTGTTAAATGTTTCCTCCCCTTTCTGTTTAGCTGACGGATGCAGCTCTCACCGGCATTAACATATCCAAGCTGGAGATGAGTCGCAAGCAGTCCGGCTCGCAGGCCTCTATGGACAACTTTTATCCGCCGTATTGCAACACACTGGCGGAACGCGACACTCTGGCGGGATCGCTTCAATCCATCAAAATATCTCTAAGGAGTAAGGCCGAAGATGAGATTGTGCGGGATGCGAGAAGAAAGCAGGCAATGCTGGCCGCCTACGAAATGAACCTAATACGCGACGACGACTTTGAGGGTCACAACATACAGCAATTGCGGGGATTGCGGTCGTTAAACCTGCGCGGTTGCAACAAAATCAGCGATGTATCTTTAAAGTACGGCCTGAAGCACGTTGAACTAAAGAGGCTGTTGCTGTCCAATTGCCAGCAGATCTCGCTGCTGGGCATGGAGGCAATGGCCAGCAGCTGTCCTTCCATTGAAGAACTCGATTTGTCCGACTGCTACAACATCACGGACAAGACCATTCAGGTGGTCACGGCCAAGTTGCCTAGGCTGCGGGCTTTGCACATAAGCGGATGCAGCCAGCTTACTGAACACACGCTGGACGCCATAATCACCAATTGCACCTGCCTGCAGACGCTGTCCATCTACCGCTGCCGCAGCATGTACACGGATTTGGAGGAGCGCCTCTCCGGCGTAAAGACGTTGCGCAATCTCAACATGGACAATCTGACGAGCATCGACAACGCCGAGTTTTTCCGTTTAAAAAAGCGACTCGATTACTGATATTTTGCCGCCATCTTTATTGTCCTGATTTTGTACTACTTTCAGTTGTACAACTTCCGCTAGTCAATCGCCCCAGCCGCCGGATCAGCGCACATATAGTTATTTTTATCGAAAGGCCCCCGCAGCGTGGCTATAGATGTGAAAGCTTTAGTCAAATATACCTACATATATACAGCAGATATAGAGGTATATGCATACACACTTAAACATACACTTACCGCGCACTAAGGTTTGGAAAATTACAAGTCTCGATTGTAATTATATTCAATTGTCATACGTAACGTTTGTCCACATTCAACTGTGATTTTTTGTAGAATATGACTTATATGTTAAATGTACACGATTGAAATGTATGTGATCATTTGGTAAAGTTCGAATGGTTTTTGTTATTGTTGAGCGTTGAAATTGAGTTAACTTGTAAATAGTTGAAAATTAGTTAGTGAAAAAGCCACAAATATAAATGTTTCAAAAATAAACCAACTAATGTTAAATGTCAAATCCCATTTGGCAACTCCCAATGGTTAATCTTATTGGCAAACAGAGTAATAGGTCAATTCGGTTGGCTAATCGTAATGCGCTACTGCCAGTGGCTATTTTCATTAGCCCATCATTTTGACCAATCCCATTGGAGCCTTTCATTAGCCACTCCTTCGGAGTCCAAATCCCATTGGGACACTCCCATCACCCAATGACTCCCTTTGGGCCATTTCTATTTGCCAATCCTATTGCTAAAACCCTCTCATTGGCCAATACCATCTCAATGGGTCAATACCATTGGCCACTTCCATTGGGTCCCTCCTACTGTCCGATCCCTCCCATTGCCCATCCCAATTTCCAATCCTTTTGGGCCACTCCTAAAGGCTAATTATTATTGCCAATCTCTTGGAGCCGCTATAATAGGCCACTCTCATTGGCCAACACCATTGGGCCACTCCCATAGACCCGTCTCCAATCTCAATCACAGTGGACCGATCACTTTCGGCCATTGGCTTTTTACCATTGGGCCCTGAGTCCCTTCATCCCATTGGCTTATTCCGACGCGCAGTCACAGCGGGTCATTCCCATTGGCTACTTCTATTGGCCACTCCCACTGAACCAATCTCATTGGCCGCCGCTGTTGGGTCACTCCCATTAGCTGGATCAAATTGTTGATCATATAAGCGGTCAATCTTATTGTGCCACTCCTTGTGGTGAGTATTAATGGCCAATTACAGTGGGCAAAAGCAATTGGGTCACTCCCACTGACCAGACCATCCCATTGGCCAAACCCAATGGATTTATCGCATTGGGCCACTCCCACTGACCAGTCTTATTAGCTTTCTTCTTGTACAAAATAAAAAAAATAATTTAATAAATGTCTAGAAAGATTGAAAACTAGTAAAATTTAAACTCTGCAAAAAAAAACAAAATATAGGCAATCGACTGTTGAATAAATGATGAATAAATTTAAAAAGATTAAGGACTTTTTGGTAAAAAAAAGTATAGGAAATGTTACTTTCCTTTTGAAAAAAATATAGTATAAATAAATTTTCGATGCCGCTTACAATAATCGTTCAAAATGAATAGATTTATTTTAAAATGAGTTAAGAACATTTGTTGTTATACGTGCTAGAATCGTCATCAATATATCATTTTGGAAACAGGTCGTCGTCCTACGTATTTAAAAACGATGGTGTAGGATATATTGCTTAAAGTACATTGCTAAAGTTGACTAGGTAAAAATTCCAGATGGTGTCAAAGTACCGATACAAAAGTGGATCCCGAGAGTCCTTGGACCTTCCATTGTCAAAGTAATTGTGCCCAGAAAGCGATCGATATGGCGATTAGCCGCCACCTCCTCCGCCGGATAGCTCATCCTCGTACTGTTTGCGGAAGCAGTCGCCCACCGGGAAGAAGTCCCAGCTGCGCTGCTGGTACATGTTCCACACGTACGTCTCCTGGCCGGTGTACTCCGTGTCCGGCTTGTTAATCAAATGCATCAGGAAGAACATGTAGTTGGCCAGGTTGTGCTCCTTTTGGACGTGCGTGTCGAAGCCGTGAGGTACTATGTCGAAGAAGTCCTTGCCCATTCCGCAGATAAAGCAGTTGGACTCCATGTTGTCCTTCACCGACTCGAGCTGATCACGCAGCTCTCCGAAGGCGTCGATGATCAAACCCTGGATGATGGCCAGCAGGATAATGATGACGAAGAAGAAGAACGTGATGTCGAAGATGATGCGGTAGACCTCGTAGTCGTCCCCGTCCGGATCCCCGATCTCGTCACCAATACCTCCGCCCGCCCTCACACCCTTGTACAGATGGAACACGAAGCAGGTGAGCATGTCGTGGCACTTCTTGTCCACCTCCTCGTCCTCCTCCTGGATGTAGAACTTCCTGAAGAAGTTGAACGCGATCACCGTGTAGATGTACACGATGATGGTGAGCAGCATCACGGTCAGCACCAGTTGCTTGCCGTTGTGGGTGACCGACTGCAGGATCGTCCGCAGGGTCTTGAAGCCCACGGCCACATCGAGCAGATGGGCGGCGAAGAAGAAGTTGTTGAAGTTGCCCATCACCGAGAAGCTGAAGTACCACAGTGAATAGAGGAAGGCGTTGTCCGTGAAGGTCACACCGGCCTTCCACACCTGGTAGCGCCAGTCGATGTTCATGATGTACTTGAAGATGCCCGTCTCCTCGCTCTCCTGCGCCGCAAAGGTGCTCTTCTCCATGCCCAGCAGGTTGGAGATGGAGTCGAAGTCGTAGGTCTCGCTGTACTTCTGGCGCACCTTCTTCTTCACGAACTTGTCCCAGTAGTTGACCGGGAAGCTCTTGGCCGAGATCACCAGCTTGTCCCAGTGCGACTTGAAGTCGTCATCCTCCGGCTGCTCGGCAATGAACAGTCCCTCGAATTCCAGTCGACGGGCAATCTCCTTTTCGCGCTTGAAGATGGCCAGTGGCACCTTCAGATGGTAGTAGGCAATCAGCATGGCCAGGGAGACGAGGGAGTGCAGACACGCCGCAATCCGCAGCACGTGCTCCATGTAGAAGAAGTCCTCGTCCACGTGCACAAGTTCCGGTATCTCGTCTTCCATCTCGCCATCGCCCGATCCTCCGTCGCCCGATCCGCCAAATCCAGAGCCCGTGATGTCCGCACCCGCCCCCGAACCGGAGCCCAGGATGAGCTCCTCCTCGCCGGAGCTGTCCGACTCCTCGGTGAACGAGGTGACCTTGTAGAAGAGCAGCATGAAGTTGATGCTGAAGGCCAGCACGAGGGCCACGTACTTGAGGTTGTAGAAGTTCCTGGCCAGGAAGCTGACGGCACGATGGGTGTACTGCGAGAAGTCGATCTGGTGGACGGCGGGCGTCTCCTGCGGGGCCGAAGACGACTTCTTCGCCTCCGCCTCGATGGAGGCCATGGCAGCCTCCTGTGCCTTTTGCGCCTCCTGCCGCTCCTGAGCCGCCTTCTTCGCTGCCTCTCCGCCTAGGAGATCCACGATGGAGATGGGCTCCTGGTGCGGCTCCCCCTCCACCAACTCACCACTGGCAGCTGCTCCGTCCTCGGGACTCGACTCGCCGCCCTCCTCCATCGAGGAATTGGCGGGCGATTCGTGCACCACCACCTTGTACATGCCATTCTCCTCCTTGTTGATGTCCAGGCCAAAGGCTTGCACCGTACCAGGTGGCTCCTCCAGCGGCAGTGGCGGCAGGGCTCTTCCTCCGAACGTCTCCTCCTCCACCACCGGCTCCTCCTCCTGCTCCGGAGCAGGTCCTCGCATAAGGTTCAGCAGGATTCCAAATATGTAGCGCACCACGCAGAAGTGCGCATAGCCGGTGTAGTAGAAGATGTAGAAGATGATCTTGAAGAAGCCCACGATGAGCTCCGGGATGGACTTCGTCTGCATCACCCCAATCTGGTGCTTGATGTTCGACGGACTGAGCATGTGCACCCCGAACTTGAGGCCCTCCTTCACGGCTGTGATGGTTCGCCGGATGGGATCGCGGGCGGCCCGCTCCTCCTCCTCCTCGCTCATGTAGGAACTGTAGGCGGTGTCCCGCTTCACGTTGCCGCCTCCGTCGTCGGTGGCCATCAGGCCCGAGGCGTGGGTCATCTCAAAGATGGCGTCCTCGCAAAAGTTGACGAAGGCCTCCAGCTTCTCCTTGTCACCGCCCTCGGTGACGATCGAGTAGAAGAACGCACGCTTGGACTCGCGGATCTGCGGCTTCTCCCACTGCTCGATGTTCGAGTCCTTGATCTCGAAGTAAACGCGCTCGATGCGCTTGGAGCTGCCGAGGATCTCGATGCGGCCCAGGAAGGGCTCAAAGTAATTCAGCACCGAGCCGGCGGTCTCCAGGAAGCGCGCCAAGCGCGGCTCATTCGGCATGTGTTCGCTGAGGTTGGTCAGCAGCACAGCCAGGTTGAAACCGATCTCCTTTGATGGTTCGTGGAAGTGCTCCACGAAGGCTCGGTAGTCGATCTTGCCCTCGTGGTTGCGCTCGCAACAGGCCAAAAGGAAATCCATTTCTTCCCTGTAAAAGCAAGGAGTTTAGATTGGAAATAACGCAACAGTCGGGTTAACCGACTTCTTCTTATGATAATTTTATATATATCTATAAGTAAAGCTTCATAAGCATTAACATTGTTAAAATTAAGAAAAAAGTGACCACTTTGGGAATCAGATGAGCATGGCTAGATCGATAATACCTTTTAAGTGACTTCTTTTACCTGTGAATTACTTTTCAACAACAAAAAATACTTTTACTCTATAACTAATTGGTAGAACTATCTGAGGTTGGTCTCCTCAATGCTCCACTTACGGCGTGTAGTTCTTGGACTGTTCCATCTTCTCTCTAAAATCTTTGGGTGTCACCCAACCCTCGTTCTTCATGTCCACCTCGTGGAAACTGGGCGATTCAATAAGGTCGGCCAGTTTGAGGAACATGTCGAAGTACTTGAGAATTAGCTCCACATTGCCAGCGGACTCCACCAAGGTGTCCACCATCTGTTTACCAATGGTGCCTGTTAAGAAGATAAGTTATAATAAGTTGTATGTATCAAAAAAGATTGATAGCCAAATCCATTACCATTAACAACGTTTCCTTCCAGCATGGACAGCATCATGGTGATCATGTCCTTTTGCAGGTTGAGCAGCTCCTTGAGCAGATCCACTTGACTGGAGTGCTTTGAGAGCTTGTCTTGCATGTGGGAAAACAGGAAGAGGAAGCCACCGACTGCATCCCACAACCTCGAATGGGCCAAGGCCTGCTGATTGAGGGTGCAAGGACCCTGGATGACCTCAGTGAGGGTGTTGAACACTTGGCTAGCCACTTCGATGGCCTTGAAGAAGTTCGCCTTTCCGGCAGGGTCGATGATCTCCTTGCTCGAATAGTGCCAGTAAAAGTCCATGATGGACTCCTGCAGTCGCAGTAGGTAATCCACGGTGCAGATGACCACGTTCACGGTGGTGGTGTTGCCGGCCTGGGTCCTCAAGTAGTTTTGCCATTCTGAAAGGAATTGGTTTGGTAACGGAGCTTCTCAACATCTATGTATATTCTTGAACTCACCCAAATTGTGGCCCTCACAGGTGAGCTGAATAAACCGGAACAGCGCACAGGTGAACTCCGCGTCGTGCATGTTCTTCTCGCCAGCTGCTCCTTCGGAACCTACACCAAGACCTGCACCCGCACTCGGAATATACTCTTTGTTCGTGTGGCAAATTTGGGTGGATTGGTACAAAGATAGCGGGAATCACGTTCACGGGATTTGGTGGGTTTGTGGTAATGGCATGCGAGGCATGGTGGTGTTGGTTGGGTGGTGGGGAAATCAGTCGGAGGGAAGTAGACACAAATCAATAAAGTAATCGAACTTAGAAGAGTGCGAACCAAAGTTAACTGGGCACGGCAACTGAAAGCTGGAGGAGATCGGCGGGCTTACGGGATTTTGGGGCGGATGGACTTACCCTCTGCTTTGGTGTTGCGCTCGAAGGCGTCCAAGTCCAGGACACTGCAGGAGTTCATCAGTCCGGCGATCGATGTGAAGAAGCCAACGTCTTTCTTCTCCTTCAGGTGATTCAGCATGCCCATCTGGATGTCGATGTTGCCTCCGCGCAAGATGGCGATGCCGAGATTGAGTGTCGTCATTACCATCTCCGAAGGTATACCTTTGGAGGCGGAAATGTGCAACAGCACCATTTCGGCAACGCCACGATTCGAGAGACGTGCCTGATGGAAGAGCAGTTTCTGCTTTTCCATCTCTTGTTCCTGCGAGGGGATAAGGAAAAGCATTAGACAGGATAATTATTGATGGGCTCAGAACTTTTAAAGCTGGGTGGTGGGACGTTAAATTAAAATAATCCCTGCAAGGGTGCAAAACAAAGCGATAGATTAGTAATCTCAGCTAGGCGAATAGTTACCATTAGTTGCCGCATCCGACACTGAGTCAGACATGTCGGATTTTTGGGATGTTAGCTGTTGTTAGTGGGTCTAAGTTAGCTGCGATCGACTTACATGAATGCTGGTGCCTTCGCCCTCTTCGCCTCCCTCACCGCCCTCCTCGTCGCCGCCCTCCTCCTCCTCCTTGCCCGTGGACTTGGCCGCGATTTGGGCGTAGGACATGTAGAGCAGATCCTCCTGGAGGGCTCCACTGCGTTCGGTCATGGCGCCGCGACAGAAGGTGGTCACGAGTTGGGTCAGCGGATCCGGCTTGCTCTCCGTTTCCTCCTCCTCCTTCTTGGACTTCTCGGAGTCCTCGAACGTCTGCGTGAGATCCTCGACCATCACCTCCTGTCCTACATTCTCCTCCTGGAGCCACTGCTCGTAGTAGGAGCGGGCAAAGATGTTGCAGGCACGATGTCTGGACGATATGGGATTCATCAATCAGTTATGTAAAACTCTCTCATTCTTTGCAAGACAATTAAAAACGAATCAATTTGGCATGCCTTTGGTTAATCAAATTAGAGAGAAACAAAAGAGAGAAACAAGAAACAACAAATGCTAAGATCCTCGGGGGGGAAATTAAAGAAACTTGGGAGACGATGAACCAATCGATGTACGAGTACCACCTGCTCATGCGATAAAGATGCTTGGCGCGTAAGCTTGAAATGACTGCCTGGCGACGTGCCACCGATATCTTTGAACCCCAGCGTTTGGTTCTGTTTCTGGAGCTGGCTGCCTAAAGGGTTCGGATTTGCAACAAGTGGCAAGCAAGCGTGCGGCAAGTCCATAAAAATATACAATAATACAAATGGCGTTTAGAACACGGCGGTCACATTAGTGCATTAGCTATTAGTTGGGATACAGTATCAAAAATCAAGGGGATTAGAGTGATGCCATTGAAGATGAGAGGACGGGCTTAGACTAGGATAGATAAACTCATAGCACGCTAGTACGGTTAGTTTGTTCCCAGAGACAGAGGCGATCAATCTGCAATCGGTATTAACCTGGGTAGAGAGTGTAGCGATGTCTGACGGAAGCATGCGATTACGGCACGCTTCCTTTGGATCGACACAACGCTCCTGTAGACATTCTTGCTCTGCTGTTGTGGATGGTCGATCTGTAAATGTTTCGTTCACGGGACGGTCAGCATTTCAGTCAACAATTGTCGGGTTGGATGGGCGATGTGGGTGTTGATCATGTCGTTGATGGTTCGAGATGCGAAATGCGAGATGCGAGAGGAGAAGAAAGATCGAGTGATTAACAGATTAAAGTTGAAAGATTAGAGTCGCCGCAGCATAAGAGTTTCGTATAGAGATGAGTTACTCGAACTGATGGCATCAGAGAGTGGTGCGGTTGAAATTTCGAGAGAGCTAGACAGAGATTGGGGGCGATCCGCCTCGGCGGCGTTGAGCCGGCACTTACCATGTGTAGGCCAAACAGAACCTTGGCCATGGCCACGATGCGGTCCACCGTCTCCTGGGTCTTGTCCTTGCCCTTCTCGTTGGAGTTCACGTTGGCCTTCTCCAGCGCCTGTTCGTCCACGGGTTCCTCCGTCTTTCCGAGCTTCGAGTAGAGGTAGTGCTGCCAGGACATCTCGTCCGAGGGATCCAGCTTGTCGGGCAGCGTCAGCTGGTTGCGGGCAAACTCGATCACATCGTACTCGGGCATCTTCTTCAGATACCGATCCTTGCAGTGCTGCACCAGCTCCTGTTCTCGTCCGGCGAACAGGTTCAATCCCACCGGCAGGAGACGCTTCAGGCAGGCCACCATCAAACTGGCCTGCACCTCCTTGTCTTTGTCGCGCTTCTTATCCCTGTTCTTCTTCTTCTTCTTGACCTTGCCGCCCACGGCAGGAGCTCCTTCCGAAATAGCCGATCTCCTGGTGGCCGTTGGCATGATCAGGGCCATGTTATCGATCTCGTTCGCGGATATGAAGTTCTGCTCCTCCTTGAGGAAGTACTGGCTCTTCGACCAGATGTTAAAGATCTCCGCCACATGGTTGTAGAGTTCCTCGGCCTCGGGGATGTTGTCCTTCAGCCAGTGGTTTCGCTGCAGATCCACGTACTTGATCAGCAGTGGATAGAATGAGTAGATATCCCGCACCAGGAGATTCCAGTCCTCCTGCAGTTGCGTCTCAACCTGCGAAGTGTCGTCCGTGGCGGACTTGATGAATCCCCGCATGCTGTCCTCCTTGTGCAGCATGTTCTCCGTGCGCTTCTTCACCCGCTCCGCCAACGGCAGGAAGGGATCCTTGAGCAGCTCCTCCGAAGTGTTGATGATGATCTGCTGCGTGTAGGCAGCAATTCGGGTCATCCACGGGGCATTGTCGTTGCCAATGTTCTTCTTGATCATCTTGAGCACGTTGCGCAGCAGCGGATTCATGTGATCGGCAGTGACCATGGTCACGTGGTTGCCACTGGTGGGACTCACATTATCCGGACCCTGGGACCACCAGAATGGCAGATAGGCGCAGAGCAGCGGCAGTATCACATCGATGATGTGCGGAGCATCGTTGTACGTCTTATCCGACTCAACGAACTGATCCACCTCGGCGAGAATGGTCTCCAGATTCGGCATACAGCTCTCCATCTTGACCATGATGTCCTGGGCCTCCAGTGAGTGATCCGCAATGCGGTTGAGCAGTGAGTACTGGTTGTGCTTGTTGAGATGCGGCTCTAAGAAGGCCACTGGGAAACAGGAACTGTAGGCTCCCAGACAGGATCCCAAGGCAGGTCTATGCCTCTCAATCTCCGTCTTCAGATACTTTCTATCATGCGTTAGTGTGCCATCGGTGCCCAAGTGATACAGGGCAGCCAGGATCTTATAGGATGCCACCTGAATCTCGTCCAGGAGCAGATCACTGCCATAGTCGCAGGCAGCCAGGTGATCAAACATGGCTGTTAAGACTGGCAACAACACTTGATTCACATAACCCAACGAAGTGGAGGTCTTCAAGTGAGTGCCTCTAAGGTGACTGTACTTTCCATCCTGCAGGTTGAGGATCGTATTACCCAAGTCATCGCATGTCTGGTTGAAGAACGTCAGCATGGAAGTGCGAATAAACTCAGGACAGTTTTTGGTCAGGGTGCGGGCATCGATTCCTTTCACCAAGACCTGAAGACACCTTACGGTGATGCGGACATCCGGTCCAAAGGCACTCAGTCGGTTGCGCAATAGGGCAGCCAATTTGCAGAAGATCGAGGCCACCATTTCCTTCTCCTTCAGCGAGGCGGCTCCAATGTTGTTCGTCGCCGTGGCAATGGCAATAAAGTAATTTCGATGTGTGGAGAAGTACTTCTCCATCAGCGGCAACACAACCTTCGAGAAGAACTTGATGTCCCTGGTGGCCGTTTTGAAGGACGAGCGGCGACTGAAAGTGGTCGATGGCTTCAGCAGCTTCATGTTGATGGTGGCTCTGTCCAGATACTGGATGAGCTTCTCCAAGAGCGAGTACGAGAAGCGCAGCTCAACGGCTGCCTGGGTGGCACCACCTTCCTCCACGGCTCCTCCCTTCGATGGCCTAAATTCATAAGAGCAATGTTAATTCAACACATTTACGGTATAATCATCAATCAAATGAGTTCAGAAAATTTATATTTAAAAAGTAGTTTTTTATGTAGAAACTTGTTTCTTAAAAACATAAGTTTAAAAACGTTTTTGACTCTTTATAAATCTTACTAGAAATGAATGAATTTTTGGAAAATTATATTTTATTTGCCACTCACTTGTGCAGCTTGTAGCCCTGGTACTGCATGTACTTGAGGAACTCCTGCGATCGCTCGCGATCCTTCTTCTTCTCCTTGTCGGTCAGCAGGTCATAAGGCACCAATTGCGGGTGGATAACGCCACCGCAGCCGTTCAGCTCCTCGTTCTTCTTTTTGGCCCAGATGTCGTGGGAGTTCTCCGCCAGACGCTCGGCCATGTTCTGCATTTCCCTGCTCAGAGTCAGGTTGCTCATGTCCACCGGGTGCGGGTTGTAGTTGAACGGGCTGCCCTCGTTCTGGAATTCGTGCTATCGGTGTTAAGGAGGCGGCAGAGTAGAGGGCGTGGGCGTGGCAGAGTAGTGGGCGTGGCAGAGTAGTGGGCGTGGTTGTGATATAATTTCGACAGAAAGGCCAATTCGGAGAGGGATACATAATTTTGAGAGTGTGTTAGAGGGCTTTGAAAATAAGGATTTTTTAGTAAGAAAGGCTTTTGAGTGCTACATACAATTTGGGGCTTCGATTGGCGACGCGTCGATCCGCGATGATTGAGTGGCACCTCCACCTCGGAGTGCTCCACAGTCCATCCAATGGCAAGAAGACCCTTCAGACACTCCCTCACCGGATCCCGGTAACGCTCTCGTTCCTGTCAATAAAATTTAAGTATTATGTTGGTTTTATTATTATAGTACGGGTTTCCAACAGTACTGACAATGTTGATAAAAAGATTTCTGGTTAACTGGTGATTTAAAACATAGATATAAAAGTTAATAAGAAATAGTGAATATTAGAAATCATATTTAATTAGTTTACAATGAATTTCATTGAAGTATCACCGAGATTTAAGCAAGTTATTTTGTAACCATCTTCTTTATCTTAGGATTTTTTTGGCTTTTTGATATTATTTCTTTAAATATAACACTTTAAAAATTTTACTTTTACATATTAAATATTAAAATTATCTTTAATTGTATAACGTTTTTAGGAATTCCAAAATACTTTGCTATATAAAATCTCAATGAAACCGAATGAAGCATAAAAGAATGTATTCAAATATCCTGTTAAAAAAGTAAGATATTTTATAAAAATGTCAATGATTAGAAAACAAATAAAAACATTGAGTTGATTAGTAAATGCTAGAAAGTTCAGATAGGTTAAATTTATAATAATAAATGGATTAAAGAAATAATATTTTATAACAATAAACAATCTACGTACGTATTCACTGAGCATATTGTAGGGCTTCAGGCGGGGATGCTTTCGGTCGTTATCGGATCGGATTTCCCCGTAGGTCCAGCCACCTTCCAACCGCCGACTGGCCCAGGCATCGTGGTAGTGTTCGCTGAACTTCTGCACCAACGAGTTCAAGTCGTTGTCCAGGTGCACGTTGTTGGTGTCAATGGGATTGGGCATGTACTGCGGCTGGTCGGGAGCACCCATCTGACGACCGTAGTAGTCCTCGTCCGTGTTCTTGGACAGACTGTAGTCCGGAGGCAGGGCGCAGCCGATGGCGATCAGGCAGGGCAGTGCTTTACCGAACAGTTCCGGGTCATAGTCCATGTTGCTGAGCGAGTCAAAAATGTTCGAGAACAGCAGCATCGTCAGGCGCTTCTCCTCGTCCGATGAGGCTCCATAGGAGCCCTGGCCTTGAGTTGAGCCATAGTACTTGGCGCAGCGATCGAAGTGCAGGGTGAGGAGCTATTGGAGCGGAGAGTATCTCATTTAGTTTGGGGGACATAAATTGGCTTTCACATCAATGGTTATTTCATTGCAAATGCTTGCTTATGATATTCAAGTGTGTTAATCAATTAACCAGCGAAGTGTTGAACGTTTTTAATAAGTATTTAGCAGATAAAAAAAATATATAAATAATAGGTAATAGCAAAAGAGATCCAAATATGATTAACATTATATAAGGTTTAACTATATGTGCTTTGCAAAAGTTAAACAACATTAATTGAAATTGTCAGTGTTAAAAATCCATATCAAATGAGGCGACATGGAAAATTATTAGTAACATTAGAATACACTTATAGTCCAATAAACAAATTAATGAAAACTCAAGATGTTGAATTTTCGATAAATATAAATGTGAAATATTAGTTATAAATAAAATGAACTATAAACAAAATGAATAGTGGTCATAACAAAAATTCAGCTTTTACATTATCAGTTCAAAAATAAAAAAATATAAATTATATTTTGCTTGCTATTTAAGTTATCATTGCGATTGTAAACCTTTCATGGATTTGTAGACATTTTAAAATCAAATTTTTGTATTTTTATCGCAGATTTGATCAAACTTAATCGGTTACTCACCCGGAGGGCCACGGTGGTGTACTCGGAGAGCTTGGACACATCCACAGTCAACTTGCGCAGCAGCTTGAGCAGCATGGCAGGTTGCATTTGGGATGTGAGGGCCACGAGGAAGTCGGAGACGGCCTCGCGCTGCCCCTTGGTGAGCATACGGTTCTTGGACAGCCGGTAGACCGTGTGCAGAGTGGCATCCAAGAGGCTGGCGTAGTTCTCGGCCTCGTTGTAGAACTTCGAGTGCTTGATGAGCAGCGGCAGGATCGAGTTGCCGATGTAGCGGTTCATGGCCAGGGCCATGTCGCTCTCCGATCCATCGCTCTTGTCCAGGATGGTGGCCGTGCGCAGATCCGGCAGGAAGGCGTCCTCCAGCAGGCGGTAGAAGAGGTCCTGCGCCTCGATGCCATAAACGCGCTCCAGGAAGAGCACGATGCTCTGCTTGTTGTTGGGCAAGAGGCCCGACGGCATGTCCGACTTGGGTTTCTCCTCGCCCGGCGCCGTCTGCGAGAGGGTGAACTTCAGGCTGAGCACCCCCTGCAGATCCTCCAGTGGCACCAGAGATCTCAGAATAGCTCTAGCCCTCAAGGACTCGTTCTTGCCCTGCTCGATGACCGAGGCGTCCGGGGCACAGCGGCCCAGAAGGTCCACCAAGGTGCAGTAGAAGTTCAGGATGGCGGCACCCGTATCGATGTAGTCCTCGTCCTCCTCGCCCTCGGGCAGCGGGTGCGTGAAGTTCAGACCGGCGATGGTGCCCTCGGCCTCGTCCTGCATCTTGCAGCGGTCCGAGATGCGCTCCGACATGCGATTGGCCTCGACGATGGCGCGGAACAGACCTTCCCCCTCGCCTCTTAGAGCCGGTCCCAAGCATTCCGGACGACGGATAAGAAGTCGAATGACAAGGTTCGCATTCTCCTCGACGCTCTCGCCGTTGACCCAAACGCAGTAGCGCAGGAAGTCCAGGTAGCGCTCCCCCTCCACGGGATCCCAGCCGAGGTCCGGATAGCCCTTCTCCACCAGCTCCGAGTTGCTCTGCAGTCCGCAGCGGGACAGGTAGACGGCGATCTTCTCCAGGTAGTGTTCCCTCAGGGCCAGAGCCAATTCTGTGTTCTCCATCAGACTCGAGTATGCCACGTCGAGGGGCGTGGATCCGCGCAGGCTGGGCCTCGCCAGCAGGATGTTCGCGTTGTCCAGCAGGAAGTCGAAGTGGTCGAACATGGCCTTCTGGTTCTGTCGGCCCGTGCGGCAGAAGTAGCAGAGGAACCGGCAGCAGGCCACCACCATCTCGTGCGAGGTGTCCTTCTCCTTCGACGGAGCTCCCTCCGCCCCCTCCGTCTGGGTGGGTGCGTCGCTCTGCGCCTGCGCCCGCCGTCCCAGGGTGTTCATCATCACCGCCATCACATTCTCGTGCACGCGCAGGATGCGGATTAGGTCCGGGTGCTGGAAGAAGGTGGCGTTGTTCACCAGCTTCCACAGGCGCTTGCGCATCAGCTCCTCCTCCTCCTGGCTCATTTGGACGGGCAGCAGGGCGCGTATCTGGCTGAGGCCCACCCACATCTCGGCCACGTCATCGCGGGCCCTCGTATTGATCACGTAGGTCTTCTCCAGGGCACGGACCAGTTCACCCACGGTGTCGTACTGACGCAGCAGCAGGCTGAACATCTCGCGCACCAGCTTGGGATTCTCGATCTGCGACTCCTCCGCCCAGCTGACTATCGTCTTGATGAGCACCTTGCGGAAGACCTCCTCGGGCGTCTTCTTCTCCGGCTCCTCGATCTCCTTGGGGCCCTCCTCCAGCTCCTTGACGGTGTTGATGAAGTTGTAGATCTTGGTGATCGGCCCCGTCTTCACCTCCTCGATCGCCGCGCCCTCGACGCCGTCCGGCTCCTGGAGGGCGTTGAGCGACACCTTCTGCATGAGGCTGTCGTGGAAGTCGCCCAGGCGACCGCGCAACTCAAGGCCACAGGTGCAGTTGTCCTGGTCATCGGCCTCGAGGTTCTTGAAGCAGAGAATCTGGTTCATCTGCTCCCGCGGCGGACAGCGGAACTCTTTAGTCTTTTTGGCCGCAACAGCACTGGGCAGATCGGATTGCTTGATCTCGATATAACGTCGCAACTGATCGGTCTGCAGATCGCCCACGAAGTCGTGCGAGAACGCGATGATGCTCTCCACGCGGTGGCGCAACTGCGTGTCGTACAGGTGGTGCAGCAGGTAGCACATCTGCAGCTTGGCCCCCTCGGCCATCTTCATGGTCAGCAGTCCCTTGCGGTGCTCATCCTTGCCCTCTGCGAAAGGTCAATTGATTCATTTGAATATAATATTCATTGTTTCAGGAGCTTAAGCGCAAAGGTCTTGAGTCAAGACTCTTGATTTATTAGTTCCTTTAAATGCACTTGAAAAGTTTTAAATTACTACTGTTTTTAAAGTTTTTTAAACTGATTAAGTATACTAGGTATGTTCATTATTTTAAGAAAGATTCCATTCTTTAATAAAAACATTTTCTGATGCTTTATTTTTTGAGGTTCAAATTTCGTGCAATTAAACAATGATCCCCTAATTAGTGATCCTCACAATTCAAGGTTTGTTACTATTGAGCTCTAACCAATCAAACCCTCCCCGAACCATTACTCACCCCTCTCGAAGGCTGGGTCCCAGGTCTCCGGGTCGATCATGACCAACAGCCGCTGCACGTCTTCGTCGGTCAGGACGCCGACCAAGAGCAGTCGGTCTGTGAGCTTGATAAGAGGGCTACAAGGCAGACGGGGATGGGGATGTCACTAAAGGACCTTCTAAGGATGTAATGTACAGATCACAGGGGGATCACTCACAGGAAGAGGTTCTCGTTGGTCCAGCCGATGGGGTCGCGGTTGTGGACCTGGTTGATCTCGACGGCGTCCTTCAGCGCCTCCATCACGAACTGCCTGACTACTTCTAGGGGGAACTTCGGGGAGTACAACTGGTCGATGTCGGGGATCGGTTCGCTGGAAACACTTGGCATACTAGATGTTGCAATCACAGGGGGTCTGGACGGGTGTAGTTTCGGTGTTCGGTGGATCAGGTGTTTTGTTGGATCAGATGCAGGAACGGGAGATTCGAAACAGAATGAGGTGAGAATAACAGAAGTCGAGCGAAAGAGATTAGAATGCCCATGTGCCCATCCAGCGCAGTGATCGGGGGAAACCTGTGCATTGTGGTTGGAGCGAAGGGCCGGCAACTAAAGGTCAACTCACGTGATCTCGGTCATCCGCAGCTGCGGACGCACTGACTCCGTGACCAGGGAGCGCAGCGAGTGCTGCATCTCGTCGTCGGAGTAGAGCTCCTTCAGCTCCGCACCCAGCGGTGTGATGTACTCGTTCTTGCACACCTCCATCGTGGTGGCGTGCGACTCCAGATGCAGGGCGATCAGCAGGTCGTAGAATCCCTGGCGCAGCGGCCCGCTCATGTACTCCGACCGGATGGCGTAGAGAAGCTGCTTCTGGTCCACGTGCTGGCACAATGCGTGGGCCGCCCTGTAATTGGATTGGTAGCAAAGCGCCGCGTAGAGCGTTAAGCTGTGCGCGTGGAAGGAGAGCAGCTTGTCCATCTCGATCAGCTCCAGGATGTCGATGCACCGGTCCTCCTCGGGGATGTGCAGGGCCAGCATGGACACGGGGTCCTCGCACAGCATAGACCAACCCCTCACATCGGAGAGCTTCAGGGCGTGCACCTGGAGAGCGGTGTTGGGCACCCTGGCCCATTGGTGCGGTCGCAGGCACTGGACCTTCAGACGCGGCGGTGACTGCGGATTGATGTGCTTATCGCTGGTGGGCAGCACCGCTGCGGAAAGCGGCAGGGTAGTGGGTGTCCTGCCAAGCTCGATCTGCAGGATCTCCTTGCTGGTGGCCTCCACGAAGATGGCCGGGAAGAGCTTGGTGTCCGGCTCCATCATCCAGCGGTGCGAGGTGTCCTTGCCCTCGCAGGTGAAGCGGATTATTCCCGTGGCCGTGTCCACGAAGCAGCCGACGAACATGCCCTGCGAGGCTCCCTTGCCGGAGGCATCCTGGGTCACCTCGTTGAAGAGCTCATCTGCCCGCACCACGTAGCAACTCTGCCGGTCGATCCGCTCGATGGCCATCTCGTAGTCGTCCTCGATGTAGACCGATCCTCTCCGAACTTTGTTCTTGTTGAACTCCTTGCTGTGCAGGTGGTACTGGGTGGTGACCCAACCCACGTACACGTGCGTGGGATCCTGACCCGGGAAGATCCTCACTCCGTAGAAGTACTCGTTGATCAGCTTGAGGCACTCGGCATCAAACATCTCGTCCCCGGAGGTTTCCACCGGCTGTTGTCCCAGGTTGGAGGAACTTAACTGCTTGGGTCCCTGGGCCACGGGACTAGGAGGGATTTCGGCCTGGAAAAGGGTTTTAGTGTCGGGTTAGATAGACATTGTGAATACAAAACTACAAATAGGTAGAAAGGAGTTAATACTTTTGAATCAGATAAAACAGCTTAGTATCTTCTTAATAAAATGCTGTATAATACTAACTAAGAATATATTGTACTTCTAAGGATACTCTATATTCTGAATTTTCTTATTCAGAGTATAGTATATTTTTATAGTAATCCTTTCTTATCAATGGTTCCTATTAAACTCACATTGTTTAGCCGCAGAGTAGGAGCCCTCGTGGTCATCTGCTGGTTAACCACATTCCTGCCATGTGCCACCGTGTTTCGGCGTTCCAGCGAAGTGTCCTGGGTGCGGGCACCCATTTTCTCGCGACTCTGATCTCTTGACTTCTTCGAGAAGAACTTGAAAGGGCTGCGACCACGCTTCTTCTTATCGTCCAACTCCTCGCCCAACCCGTTCATATCCAGCACGGATGAAGATCGCTGCATCTCGTCCAGAGCAGCGGACATGTCAGTTTCAAAGGTGATGTTACGGGTGAGGGATCCCTTGCGTGGTGGACGATGGGGTCCTCGCATCATGTGATCGGCCTCGGCATCCGCATGCTCATCGAAGTTCCGGGTCAGACCCTTGATGTCGTTCATGTTGAAGCCTCCCTTGAGCATGTGGTCCATGTGGGCGGCCTGGGTTTGCACTTGCATCTGGGCAGCAGCCTCCGCCTCTCGCATCAGTCTATATTGCCGGTTCTTGATCTCGTCCCAGCGACGGGCCTTCTCCTGCTCGCTGATGAACTCACCCATGCAGGTGACGGGCAGGGAGAGTCGCAGGAACTCCCAGTTGGCCTTCTCCATGGTCTCGAAGGTGTTGTGCGAGATCTTCAAGTGCGGTGGGGTGTCCGCGCCACCGGGAATTCGAGTTACATCGATGCGGCAGTCGGGCATCTCCTCGGTGTTCTCGAAAATGGGCTGATCCTTGGTGTACCAGTGGGTCACTGGTCGTCGCATGTTCCTGCAGAAAAGTTATTGAAGATAAAATGTAGATTAAAATAAGTACCAAAAAGTTAAACTTAAGTTGTACTTAAGACAATTTTACACACTTTTCAAAAAATAATATTTTTGAGAAATTTTTCTTAAAACGAAGAAGCTATACAATAATTGTGAAGCTGATAATCTTAATCTGTACAAGCGGTTCTAGTTCTAAAATTAAGATGATAATGTTGTGGAATTATCAAACTGGACCTTATAATTAATAATTATAATAGGTAGTAGCTACCCAGTTATAGCACTAAACTTATTTATAAGTACATATTTACAAATTGATTTTAATTGCTTACTCATTGAAAAATGAAGTATCAAATAAATAGTACATTTTGAAAATCTTCAGTTTTATTTAAGCTTTATGCTATCACAGTTTTCTTTGCATAGTTGTTATACTCACACGCAGAAGGGCTCGTATCCCTCTTGCAGGCCGCAGGTGGTGAAGAACTTGAGGGAGTCCACATCCTGGCCGTAGATGAGCCGGGCCTTCTGGCCAACTCCCAGGGTGCAGGCGGGCACAAAGCCCACCCCCTCGGCGGTGACGTCGGCAAAGGTCGTCTCGCCGCCCAGGGCGTCCATCAGGAGTTCTCCGTTCAGCGAGAAGCCTGCACGACGATTGATTTCAGTTAATGGGGTTGGGGCTTTGGGGCAAAGGGCTTTAGCTAATGATGAGTATATTTAAACCAAGAACCAAGCAGCTGCTCAATGAATTCCGAACGGGCCTGGGCCTCGGAACCGTATTCGTATCCGTATCCGTATGCGATTTGTTTCGTTCGTCCGGAATTCATTAAGTAATTAAAATTCCTCTAGGATATGCGTGCGTATTAATTGGCATTTGGGTTCGCCTTGCAGCTTACTTGCATTCGATTGTTATAATGTCTGGGCTAAGTAGTGTTTAACTGGTTGGTTTCGATTTAGTTTGGCAAAGCTAGGATTATAAAATCAAGCAAGCTATTAAGTACTTTGTGTTAGCTCTCATGCTAAGTATTGTACAATTGGAATCGAATTGATATTGGATAAGTACGTGTCGTTAGTAATTACAGGCAGTTACGAGAGAGTAAAAAGCTTGGGATGAGCTGATGTGTCACCTGCTCCTCAGGCACCCGGGTGGCTAATCAGGCTAATCAGCCTCGCTCCTTGTTAGGCGTTCAAGGTGGTCAAAGTAACAATAGTTTTGGAAATTAGAGCACGGGAATTGGATGGTGTGGGTCGAGAGTGAGACTCTGCGAGAAGCTGGCGTTAATGAGACTTATGCGTTATGTCGGACGATTCTATGAATGGACTCTGTTCACTGTTCGTCGGGTCTGAAATGGCTGATCTATTCGTTTCGACTGCTGGATTATCAGTCCGGGTTTCCCAGTTCAAATTAGGCCGGTTTCGCTGAAGTTCGAATTGACAAGAAATTACTCTTCTAATAAGAAGACAGAAAATTTTAAATCAACGATTTTGATCGACATTTTAGAAATTAGATTAAGAGTTTTTAACTTTTGAAACTTTTAAAAGATTAGGAAAACTGTACACAAGGTATATAAAGGATAGCCAATTTAATCTTTATATTTTTTCGAATAAAAGATAATATTTTAGAAACAAAAATGAAAATAAGAATACTAAAACTAAATTTTTAAAACGATGTAGTTACACTTCAGATTCCTTATAGTATTGCTGGCGTAACCTGATATTATTATATTATGTTGTTATCACATACATTTTTTTGCATTTATCAGAATTTAAACTTTTTTTTTGTTAAAAAAGTAAATTTCTTATCAATTTAATGCAACCTAAACATCGTCTAATGCGAACTGGGAACCCAGCTACTTCTAGGAATTGGTTTTGCAGGGTATCTATTGAAAGGTGAATGCGTGGGTACCGCGTGTCCTTCGCTCCGCTGGACCTGCGGCACTCGGCTCTCCGATGGCCCTGGATCACATTTAGTAGATATCAAAAGCACGGAGGTGGACATTCCTTGAGGGGTGCTTATGGGAGTTCACATTACAACAAGGAGACGAGCAATTCTTACTAATTGTGTGGTCGGCGAGGTCTAGAAAGACGCCGACTATGTCCCCGGGTCCGCACTGTTTACCGAAGGATTCACTGACGCCACCGTAGACTTTCTCTTCCTAAAAAGTTGAATGGCAAGTGATAGGATTTAGTCGCTTAGTTCGATCGATCAGTATCGCCCTACTCGAATGCTCTGTGACACCTTACACTTATTGGTTTGTTTGCTTGTTAATGATTTCGGATATGAGAGAGTGTCGCTAAATTAACAAATCAAAAGAGAACGAAATCTTCGATTAAGTTGAAAAGTTGAGTTAAACAAAATGCGTTCGATCAAATAAATAAAATCAACGTTGATGCACGCTGCTAGGGCGTCTAAATCCTTACTGATCGTTAGCTCCTTGACATCGATGAAACAACCAATGACATCGCCAGCCTCATACCGCACTCCGAAGTGCTCGATGGATCCGGCGTGCATTTTGGTCACCTATAATCACGGGGTTGTGGATTGGTTTGCTTTGAGTCGATCTTGCATTAAGGCGCTGCCTCCAGACCCTTCTTTTTCAGCCCCAGCTCCCCTAGCCTACATCGAATGGATGACCCTTCGGATTGGAGCCCCTCCCTTGCAATACTCACATTGTGCCCGTCGAAGGCCCAGCTGGTGTCCTCGCTGCCCAACATCGCTCCTGGATAGCAATCGGCCCGCGCCCAGCCCACTCGCATGGGTCCTGCGGTGAGGACCTCGAATTCGAAGTACCACTTGCCCGAAGTCACGGCGTAGTTCCTCTCCACTCGGTACGTCCGGAATCCCGCAAACTTGAGGCGTTGTGCCTCCGCCAGGAGGGCCTCGGTTCCCTCTCCCGTTGGTGGATCCAAAACGTATCCGTAAACCAGGAGGGTTCTCACTGTCTCCGAGGCCGTGTCTCTGTTGGCCTTCTTGATGGCCTCATCCACCTTGGCGTAAGGAACCAAGTGCGGACTTCTATGGTTTTCGCTATCCTCATTCAGGCCGTAGGTCCAACCCTGCTGGATGCGCTCTCGTGCCCACAGGTTGTGCGTGTTCTCCGCCAGCTGGTCCACCAGCTCCTCCAACTTGGGGGTGAGGGTCACGGCACTCAGGTCAAGCGGAGCCGGCTTGTAGCCATTGCCCTGCATGAAGATCTCGTTGGGCAGGCGCACTGGTCGGATGCGGGCTGGTGGCTTGTCCATCGTTATGTAGTAGCCCAGCGATATGATTGTCCTGGGGAATGAATCGGATTATTAATGGATCAATAAATACTGCCAAACGTCTATAACTCAGAATTCTCTTACTTCTAATTAAAATTATTCAATGATTATTACTTAAAAAATGTTGTCGACAATAATCAACGTGTGATTAATTTAAATTCGGTAATGCTTGCATTTTTGTTGATAAATCGAGATTTAAAGTTGAAGTTCCATTTAAGAAGTCGACTTACTTGAGCGTTTGTACAGCTAATTGATTGTCGTATCTTTTCTCCGCCGCTGGCAGCTTTTCGAACTGCGTGAGGCAGGGATGAATGCGGTGGTAGTCATCGCGGTGCTCGCCCCACGACCAACCCGCCTCTATTTTGTTGAGAGCCCACATCTCGTGAATGTTCTCCGCCAGCTTCTCCTTGATTTGGTCCACAGAACTCGGCAGTGTGACACCCGTGGTGTCCACGGGCTTCGGAACAAAGGCGTTGTCATCCTCGATGAGCCACGGTCCGGCTAAAACATTCTTGCTCAGGTTGCCGAAGTAAAAGCAGGGATCCAGGCTGAGGATCTGCTGAGGCATGAGGCACTGCACCAGGGCAGAGAATCCCATGGGTGGAGCGAACTTCAGACGACCATGATCTCCACCGAAGAGGAAGCGACAGCTCAGTTTCGAGGAGCAACTCATCACGGGGAAGAACATTCCGTCCAGGTTGAAATCCCGGAAGCTTCCCCGCACTTTTATTCCATTGAAGGTGAAAGTGATGATCGGTACCGAAAGATCGATGGCCACGCCAATGACATCTCCCTTGCGGATGAAGGGCTCCTCGGGAAGAGCATCCACCACTAGGGTTTTGCGACCTCCAGTCCACAGATAGGCGCCATCAAATCCAAAGGAGTACAGGTCATCTCCCACTCCGTTGCCACCCCACTTCTTGCCACCGCCAGGATACGGAACATAGCCGGAAGTGTTGGCCCAGCCGATGCGCAAGTGGGGCATCATGTGAGTGGTTTGTTCGATGTGATCCATGGTGACCTCGAAGTACCACTTCTGGTACATGGAAGATCCTTCCACGCGACCCACAAAGATATTCGGTCGGATACTGGCCACATGATCAACGAGGAGCGTTTGCAGCAGCAGGTTCTTTCCGGGTAGCAAAAAGTCGCAGATGTTGTTTTGGGAGGAGCGCACGGCAACTCCATTACCCACGCAAAGGGAACACAGAACGTCCAGAACTTTCGGGTCACGACCGTGCTTCTCCAGCAGCGAGATGATCACCTTGATGTGCTCATCCCGCATCATGTTCAGAGCTTCGGGAGAATCGATCAGCACGCAGTGGAGTACATCCAGCATTCCGGAGCCTTCACTGGAGGCCTGGGATCCCAAGCGAGAAAAAAGCCAGTTGAGGCGATTGCTGTTCGCAAATTGGGCACAATTCGTGTGGTTTCCCTTGATAATGGCAGCCAACAGTTGGTACAAATAGGTGGAGATGAGGTCCCAGCTCTGGCCAGTCTCGTCGCCGGCCAAAAAGCTGGCAAGGAAGCCCTGCGAGGTGATTATGTTGATCTTGTCAATGGCCTCCAGGATCAGGTTGAGCACGCCCTCCTCCTGGAACAAATCCTGTCGGTTGCGCAACGCACGGAAACGATTCTGCTTTTCCTCATGTTCTAATTTCAAGAAAGGGATTTCAGAGACGTTTGTTAAAACTGTATTAGATCTGCCTTACCCATATCATCTTCGGGTTGCGAAAAGTAGTTGATCAAGTCCTCCAGGCACATGACCATCTCGTTGAGGTTGACCTTTTGGAAGAAAATGGAGTGTCGGCGATTGGACTGCAGTGTCTCCAGAGCCCTGGAACATGAATGGGATGGTATAAACATTTTTATTTTAATTATTAACAAAAAAATGTATTTAAAAAGTGATAAGCAATTAGAGAAGCCAATACATTAAAAGCTGATGATAGTACTTATTACCAGCTGTACTTCTTAAAAGGGATATTAACTTATATATAAAAAACATTATTATACGAAAACAAATTTTAGGATACAATTAAGCCTGTAGAACGTATTAAAAATAATAAATTCGTAAATCAAATATGTTTTCAGAGCGTCAACAATTATTCGGAACACCTACGTGATAAACTGGGTGAAGAGACTGCTGCACTTGCGGATGACCCGCGCCGTCTTGGACTCCTCCTCCTGAGAGCGCGAGAAGTCGAGGCAATCGTCCATCTTGCCCTCCTCGTGCAGGATGGCCTGCTTCTCCTCCACTTTGCCCACGCCCTTCTTCTTCGTCTCGTAGCTCTTGTAGCTGAGCCACAGGCTCGTCTCGCAGTGCTGGACAATGACGGTGGTGTCGCCGTACTTGATGATCGGCGAGCCGATCACCTCCAGATCCTTGTCCTCCAGCACTTTCTTCTCGTCGTCCTTTTCCTGCCGCAGGCAGAAAGTCGTGGTGGCAATCGAGGCCTCCTCCTTCTTCACCAGAATCAGTTCATTGCTGTCGTTGACGCCCAAATAGCGTCCAGTGGTTATGTGTCGGATGCGCATCGGGTGGTACCAGTTGATGAAGCCACCCGTCCACTTGGTTCGGGCGAGTTCCAGGCGCCACAAGGATCGCGCCTGGGCCATGACCACGCCGCCCTCGTAAATAACAATACTAATTGAAGATAGGAAAGGGGTTTCAGTTGATTCAGTAAGAGATTTTCTAGGGTTTCACTCACTTCTGACCCGCCTCACGACCCCATGTGCTGGGTATGGTCAGGCACTCGTCGCCGCCGTGGAAAAAGCGCAGCACATCGCCGCCAAAAAACATAGCCCACGTACTTCATCCTGGAGATTCCAGTGCCGTAGGGCTGCACGGACCAGTGGGTCACATGGAAGCTGGCGTTCACAATCGACTGCTCGTTCTCCTTGGTGGTGTGCAGATAACGCTCGGTGGCCACCGACACCAGGATCAGATCGTCTCCGACTCGCACCTTCTCGCCCTCGGAACGCTGCTTGCTCGCCGGATGAACAGTCCACCAGCAGGCTTCTCCTTGGCTGTGCTCCTGCAGACCCACATCGAAGGACAGCTTGTCGTTCGACGAGGAGGTGGACAGGCAGGCCAAGTACTGGAATTATTCAAATTCATTAGAGTTGTCTGAGATAATATAATAAACAGATTACAGCACTCACCATATCACTGTTGTGATGTCGGAGCAAAATGGCATTGCCGTAGAGCAATGTCCTATGTCCCGATCCGGTGCCTTTGCCCTAGGAATTGTCGGGAAGCCATTAGAATTTGTTAGCCCTGTCTGCAGACAGATTGTTCTAGGGGTTGGTAAGACTACAATCTACTAACTACTGCATAACAACGGGAAGAGTTACGTATTCACAAAGTTAGGATGCAAAATGTTTGTCGTTGCTGATGGTTAGATCTATAGAGTACAGCCAGACAGAGAAGAAATACAAACTACACAATAATTGTACTTAGTAGATCCTTTATGCAGATCTAAAGCTTGAAGGTTTTCTTTACTTTATAGGTTACTTTACTTTATAGGTTAATCGCTGAAGATGTTTGATAGAAAAATGTGCAAAAAATCTTTATCGCAAGTTCAATAAAGAAATATCAAGTTTTATATATCACGTTAAATATAGTATTATTTCTAAATAATATAGTATAGTTATGCATATGCAAAAACACAAACTCAAGATTTTAGATTAAGTCATGCTGCCAAAATGCTTTTAATTTCTTCTCTGAATTGGAAAGGGATATGGATGTATCCGTAAATCCCTAGTCAAAGGGTACTCAAGTTTTTTTACTGCCGAGTTAAGAGCTTCAAGAACCAAACTTTTTTATCTGGTTTTACGCAATCCGGATCTCTGCTGGGGATTTTACTGAGCTGAAAGCTCTACTTTGGGGGACGATCCCCACAGAGATGTGATAAAGAAAGCAATAGCAGAGCGAGAAAGAACGAGCGTTACTTTACACAGACAGAGTGAGACAGATAGAGAGTAAGAGAGAGAGAAAGAAGAGAAGCGCGATACTAGTAAAGAAGAAGAATTGAACGTTATACTTACAAGTCGACTATCCTGTTTTGTGGGTATTTAGAAAAATTTTGAAAAATAACGAAAAATTGATAGGTTACAAATGTGTAGAAGAGAAGAGAAATGGGAAGGGCATAGAGTATGGCATGCAGAGACCTATTTAATCGGGGGACTTATATATCATTGCATTACTCATGGGACACCGAAGCAACAAGGATCACAACATGAAAGGGGCGGGGCACATTTCTATATAGTACGAATGCTCGGGTTTCCCTTGGCTCGAAATGATAAGGACATATATCCGAAATGCTGGGATTCGAGTGGCTATACTTACAGTCTCGGATCCTGCCGCCGTCACCAATTCCTGCAGAGCTCGCACGGACAACGCCTGTTCGATGACGAAGACACACTGCGACAAATCAGGCGGCACGTTCTTGTCGGCAATGTTCTCGAGGAAACAGTGTCGGTTGCCAAACCCCTCGGCGGCCAAACAGACACGCTCCCCCGTCGCCGTGCAGGAGAGCGTGACCATGTCCTCCTACAATGGCACATGGAATACATCGATATTAGATCCAAGTCAATATGATCTCAGTTAATGTGTTTTCTGATAAATTTATTTTCTAAATTTAGATAAAAATATTTGTAGCACAAAAACTATTTAATGGGAATATTATAATGTGATTAAAATAACAGTGATTTCCTAGGAATAGAAACCTTGTTTAACTCTATGTTTAAATTTTGAAAGGGCTTATCAAATTACAATTTACAATTTTAATATCTTTTTTGTAAATTATAAATATAAATTTAGAAAAATTTAATTTTTGAAGCTGGGTCCAATTTTAAAAGCCGCATATACATACTTATTAACGACATCTCGTTTAGTGTATTTCGTGCCAGAGATCCCACCAGGAAAATATGTTATTTCAAATTGACACAGTTGGTAATGACTGTCATCTGATCTTTTGTTATTTATCCTGGTTTTACAAGAGTTGTTTGCTAATAAAAAAGTTGTGCCATCTAAAATTTAATGGTCTTGATATGCTTTATAAACCGAAGTTGAAGACAATTGGTTTAAATACTATATGAGCTAAATGTTGTTAATAGCCAGAATTCATAATTAATTGTAAAGCCCTCGGAACTTATACCTATTAATCTTTGATTATATTTCTTTCTGTGCATCGAGTGTAAGCAGTGAATTGGGGAATGGGGAAAGTCTTTGGGCAACAATTAAGTCGTTAAGAGGCCCAAAGTTGTGCTGCAATTTTAATGAGACTTTGGCAACAATTCCGACCGGCAAGCCACCGCAATACCAATTGGCATTTGCCGACACATTCGACTCCCCAGTTCCATCTGCATCCTTTTGGACCTGGAGCGTCAAGCAGGGCGTTGCACACGCAAATTGAGGGAATTGTTACAAGGCACTAAATGTGCAAATGAATGGTCGGTGGGCGGTTGGTGGTGGGTGGTGGCTTTCGGGTTGGTTGTGCACACCCACTTTTTCCCTCTCTTTCCCATGCCCTTTCCCCTTTCACTGGACAGTAGGTTGTGATTTTGGGCCGGTGATGTTGTGTGTAGTCAAAGTTAAATGAACGGTAATGGATTTCGAATCGAGCAATTTGCATAATTTAAATGCGAATGAAGTGCCGAATCCTGACGCAGCAGCACCATTGTCCTGTACCCATCTATTTAAAATTTAAATCCGACCACATCCCGGGTTTTGCTGTCCAAAAACTGCACTGCTCAATGACTCAATTTGCATTTGACTTCATTTCGATAAATGTTTTTGCAAACTTGCACTTTTCGGCTCACTCGCTTGTGAACTGTAAAGTTTTTGGGAAGCGAGATAAAGAGCGAGGAGTGGGAGCAAATAAGCGTAATTTGACATCAGTTCAAGGACGACAAAGGGACTTCCCCGGGGACCTGGAGTCCAGTGTCTCCGCCGGGTCTTCGATATTTATTGAATTTCTGTTGCGGTGCTTGGGAAAACGGGCCTGCGGGTCCACAAAGTGATACAGGATGCCCGTGTGGGTGCGATTGGCAAACTCAACTTTTGCCCTCGAGCGTATTTATTTATTGCGGCAAGGTGTCGCTGCTGCTAACCTCGCTGACCCCCAAAGGGGGCGGACCCTCGGCGGCGGGGGGAGGTGTGGCACGTGGGCGTGAGGAAAAGGAAGCAACACTATTTACTTATACCCCATAATGGCTGTCATTTGGCGCACCAGCTGTGGGCATTGATATATGGCGGCATTTGTCAGCTGACGATGTGTTCATCGAGGAGTCCCACTTTCCCGGCTCCCCTTCCCCCAAAAAGCTGGCTATGTAAAGTGGAATCAGACGAAAAGCTAAAGCCCCTGGTGGCCGTGATTGAATTTGTGACTCGAGTTTTGTATTTATTGTGTGCCATAAACAAAAGTTAGGGGCGCCTATAAATATGCATTACATATACAGGGAGGAGGGCGGTGCGCAGGAAATCTTTTATGGATTGCCGGATATTTTATGACACCAATTGTGAAAAATCCCCCATGGATTTTATTGAGTGGACGTAATTGATTTTAGATGATCTGGCGTTGTCAGTGGATGCAGTGTACAGTCATATTTAAATTGTCCTCTACACTTGAAATTTTTTTTGCTAAACATCTTATTTATATGTCTGAAAACCTAATTTTCCAATTAACATATGGTATCTTTGGCTTCACAATCAAACAAACAACTTTAAAAAAAAATGATTTTAATGTTTTATATGTTATTTTTTAATTATCCTTGTTTTTTATACTCTCTTTCGAACCCTATCACATTTTTTGGAAACATTTTAGGAACTCTTCGAGTTTTTCTAACTGGTTTACGAGGTGTAAGCTGACAATATTCTATTTGTTTTAATTTCTGGGTAATATTATTTTTAAGTGGTGGGCCCTGATGGCCCGTTTTACTTACCGTCCTCAGGAATGAAACATCATCCTGCTCGGAGCCTCCCTCCGCCTCAGCCATTTCGTTTGGTTAACGCAACGACCGCAGCGCCTCCAAATCGGAATTTATATCGCAGCAGCGCTTGGATTTCAATTGTTCTGGGATTTCCCTCGGTCACCCGAATCGGTTTATTTTCCTTCGAAAGATTGGGAATATGTTTACGGTTAGAATTGGATTGTTTACACTCGTCACGAATGGAAATGTTTCGCGGCGAGGGTTTTTTAATGGGCGGGCAGAATTTGAGTGGCACGAACTTTTGTTTATGGGTGATTCCATATCAGATTTACAGTCGATATCGGGAAATTCGATGAGATATTTTTTTCATGCTCTTTATTGAAAATAAATCGACACGTATTTTTATTTGGCTCAGAAAATTTTTTTGACAAAGTTATGATTTTTTGAATTTTTGATGAACTGCCCTTTTTTTGATGACAGTCGCGTTTTCCAGCCCCAATAACTCGAAAACCGTACGTCGCAGAAAAAAATGAATAGGAAGTAAAAATTTCATCCTTCCTTCTTCTTTGCAAAACTTTCTTGAAAAAATTTTTTAAACAATTTTTCACCACAAAAAGTTCAAATGTTTATAACAAATTCATTTTTCTCCAACTTGGACATTTTTGATTTTTTTTTTTTTTTAATAAATCCTTCAATTTCTTCTGATGAACATACTAAAATTTCAGAATGGGATCAAAATTAGTTTTTGAGTTATAGAATTTTAAAGATTATCATGCACGGTCCGCGCGTCAATTCGCTTCGCGCGCGCATAGTAAGGGTCAATAAAATGAATTTTTAATGCTATTTAATTCTATAACTCAAAAACTAATTTTGATCCCATTCTGAAATTTTAGTATGTTCATCAGAAGAAATTGAAGGATTTATTGTAAAAAAAAAAAAAATAAAAAATGTCCAAGTTGGAGAAAAATGAATTTGTTATAAACATTTGAACTTTTTGTGGTGAAAATTGTTTAAAAAATTTTTTCACGAAAGTTTTGCAAAGAAGAAGGAAGGATGAAATTTTTACTTCCTATTCATTTTTTTTCTGCGACGTACGGTTTTCGAGTTATTGGGGCTGAAAAACGCGACTGTCATCAAAAAAAGGGCAGTTCATCAAAAATTCAAAAAATCATAACTTTGTCAAAAAAATTTTCTGAGCCAAATAAAAAAATACGTGTCGATTTATTTTCGATAAAGAGCATGAAAAAAATATCTCACCGAATTTCCCAATATCGACTGTAAATCTGATATGGAATCACCCTTATGTTTCGGTATTCCCCCGCCCGCTCGTTCTTAACGACACAAACACAGCCACACACACACATAGGCCAACGGAGAGAGCACACTCTCTCATTTACTCGCTCGGCTTTTTGTTTTGCTTTCTCTGTACGAACAGCTGATTTACTCGGTTCTGCGGTTATATTCGCCTTGCTTTGCTCGTCCGAATTTTTTTGTGTCACTTGCCAATTTCGCCGCGATTTCTCTCTTGTTTTTTACACTTGTAATTATTGAGGAATTCATGTAGATATGTGGCTGCAAATATATTACTGCCGGGCAAAAGGCCAAGAAAATTGTCGAACTAAATAAAAGTCCTCATCAAAGGGTACGAAGTAATAGAAACTGCATTCATGTGGGTATCCACAGGGGTTTGACAGTATAGAATCGATGTCTCATCAGTGGGTAGAATTGTTTCGAAAATGTAATGTTGAAAAGGTTGATTTTATTTAATGTTCTAAAACTAACTTATTGTAAATTGATATTTTGGACTGAAAATGGTAACAACTTCACAAAAAGCTATGTTAAAATTCAAATTTCGTTTATATATCTATAACTGTTTGCTGTCACTTACAATAAAAATTAGTTGACCTTCTCATAATTATAATAGGGTCTACTGTCATTTAAATGTTTTTATTTACGGAATTACCATATTTTCTTAAAAACTTAAAATTTTAACATTTTAACCGTTGAAGTTTTTATACAAGTTTATGAATATTGTTAATGAATTAAGTAAATGTTATAGGTAACTTTCTAAATAGGTAAGAAATCTAAATGTAGTAACTTTCCTGTACTTTTGATTTGTTAAACTCTCAAGTGTTTTTATCAATTAAGTACTATTTTGAAATAAAGCAGGCCAATTAAGAATACCAAAAATAGCTCTAAATATCAATTAAAAGTAAACAATCTCAAAGCTTAAAACAACTTTCACAAAGTGATTACCAAATACTGGGATGTTTGATGAAAGCAAATAAAAGGGTCTTCCAAATGATATTCGACCTCATTAAACAAAGAAATTAAGATAGCCTAAGATAAAACAAATGCTAAATCGTGTGAAAAATGTATCACCCGTTTTCACGGTCAATATAGCTAATAAAGTGTTTCGGATTCGGCTAATCAAACGTATCCCTAATTTCCGCTTTTTAGCGAGGTGTTTTCTGTGCCTGTCTAGTATGTTTCTGGACAAGTGCCAACGTTACTTTGTCGATATGGCGTGCTCGACAAACTGGCAAACACACGCTATCTATACGTTTAGTGCCGCACTTATATTTAGTCGGTGTATTTGCGGATTTATGTGCAACATGTTGCCATTCGGATTTAGCGATTTCCCGAGAGTCCCGACGACGAGTTCTAATTAATTGCTCGGTGGTGCGTGGGATGCGTTTCTCCTTGGGCAAGGACTTTTCCCATTTCTCACTAAATTCACTGGCGGCAGTCTGTCTGCGAGGCTGGAGATTTACGGATAAGGCGCGTCATCGGTAATCCAGGGTCCGATGGCACGCAATCCCATTATTCTCCCTTCGCCTTTCGCCATTTTAGTATTTTGTATTTTTTTTTGTGCCGGCAGCACCCGCACAAAAACGCACACACATACTCGAATGTGTAGTATAAGTAGCACACCCGGCACACCACAGGGGATTGTTCATTAGGTAGGTGATTTTCTTCTTTTTCCCAAAACCGAACGGAAGATCTTAGATTTTGAAAGCCCCCCAACAATTCGTTGGCTTTCAGCGGTGCCGTGTGTTTATTTTTGGTCTCCACCGCGGCACGAAGACGACCCGAAGACAAGCCGAAGACGCGGAGCGACTGCCGAAGGCGCACACATGTCCAAAAATATCACACGCAAAGGCCTGGGCAGCGCACAAAACTAGAGCACTTTCCGAATTTTTCATCAAATTTTCATATTTTACTTATTCGAATCGTCGGAATTATAATTGCAAATCTTATGCAACGAGCACACACTGCGATTTTTGCCCTGGAGCCAAACTTCGCCACGTGCTCGATGGTTAGGGCGCGTGGAAATGCGGACTTTGCGATGGATTTTCCACGTTTTCCACCCGTTTCACAGGCCAGGCGCACATATAGATTCTATACTCGATGCTGGTGGGCCAGCAGAAGCACGGCGAACTTACTTTTCGTGTCGATATTACTCTCTAGACTGACGACGAGCCCGTCGGCGGCGACTACGGGTGCAGAATGATGAGCGATGTGCGCTGGGCGCTCTGAAATGGGCGGCGAGCAGCGAGAATTGACGCTCGGCGAGCACAAAAAGCACTGCGGCACGCATTTCGCAGCAGCCGGCACAGTGGGTCGGAAAAGTGAGGAAAATCGATTTCATTTCGGGGGCAGAAATACGAATGTGTTTCTGAGGGGCAACGAATTAAGAATGAGCTATTTACGGCGCTTGAAAATTTGAGTAGAACTTTTTTATAGCTAGATAATTTTTCTAATACTATCGAAGATTATCATTTATGTATATCTTGCTTTATGAAAATTTATGTTTTATTTGAAAAGTCGTACAAATTTTACTAAAACATTTTTAGTAAAACTAAAACTTACTTGTTATTAGTAAACAAATTGATAGCATACTTTAGTGGATTTGGAAGCCGTTCTTTGTGTAGACTTTTTTGTCGTGGAACAGAATTCTATTTGTGTGTTTTGGGACACTGTGCGGCGATTCTTGCCCGAGGCGATTTCTCGCCGGCTTGCCGTGTTCGCCTACATTTTTCGCTTCGCCGCTTGTTGCTTGTTTTGTCGACATCCTTTTCCTTCTCGCTCTGATTGCTGTTCTCTTGGCCTGGCTATTTAAATCAGCTGTTTGGCAATTTGGTTCGGTGAAGTGCCGAGAACATGAGTCTGGGGCATACGGGGAAAAACAAATAAAAACATTCCGTGCGCGAATTTTAAAAGGTTTGCGATATATTTTTGTATAATTGCCAACGCTTGTACGTCGGCATGCATTTTATTTGTTGACTTTTTGAGTGGCTGCCAAGAAGCCGGGCCGCTCGTTCATAATGATGCTGTAATAGGCGGGATAAAAATATATCATTTGTGGCCACCGACAGTCGGCCAAATATATCTAGTCATTCAACTTGAACTTGTCAGGTTTTTAATGAATGAAATCATATTTTGCAGTCGCATTCGTTGGCGCTTTTCATTGGGATCTTTCGTGCTAACTGACTCAGCGCCATTGGCTTGGATGCGATGCGTTCAGGCGGAACAACTTGAGATAGTTTCTATTTAGACGATTTGTGAATGGGCCAAAGGATGAATTGCAACGGAAGGGTGGCGGTGTCGAGGGCTTTCCCATCCGTACCATGTGGCGTATGCGTAATTTGAATTATTGCCCATTTCATTGCGATTCCCCTTACGAGTGAGCTGACTGCAGAACAATCAGGCAGTACACAGGAACACGAAATCATAGGCTTTTAATAGCCGACAGTGACACATTGTTGGCCAAATTAAAACCATTAAAATGTTGCGAAATATTTAAATTCTACAGTAAATTTGTTCAGCTTTTCAATAAAATAGATTTTTCAGATGTTTGACCCTCTATTTTAATTGAAATTAAAATGGTTTAGTTGAACGCGCATTAAAAATATTAAATGAATGGAAGCTAATTAAGTTTGAATTAAACTTGAACAGGCCATAACGCCCTAAATCAACATTATAATGTGAATTGACATTTTTGGGCCCCGGGTCATACTTTATTAGGGCAAATTTATTGAGATACATTTTATGGAAGTTATGAAAAATGTTTGTTTAATAAACAGCGATATGTCCGTGCCCGGAGAACAAAGGACGAAAATTTAATGTGATAAAACCGCATACATAAAATGGAGTGTTTTTAGTTTTCGCACATTATCACTGGTACTAAAACAAACTACCTTGTTAAAAGTTTATTGTATTTAATTAAACTTGTAACAACTTTAACCAGTTTGTTTTAAAAACATGTATTTGCTCTCAAAATGTGGAATGCATTTATGTGCATTATTTTATTTATTTAGTTACAATTAAAGTAGCAAACCCGCGAGTACCAAATGGGTAGTAAATGTTGCTTATATTTTTTTCTGTGTAAGAGCAGCCAGTTAATATGGGCATTATTTTGCCGCACAAATTAGCCAAGTGTGAGGGAGGCTGCATTGTGGGGCTGCAGGGCGGCGATAAACTTCATTGCTTCGAAATGAATTTTGCTCAAAGCAATGAGTGCCGACAAAGAAATCGGTTATTCTGCCCGCCTGAACTCGGTGTCGCTGCAGCAAAAGGGATGTTCTTGCCTCCGGAATGTTGCATATGCGTGCCAGGACCTCTCGGCCGAGATCCACAAGGATCCACAAGATTGTGCAGGCAGGCGGAAAAGAAGGAGTGGGCAAACTTATAATCGGCTCGTTCTGTATCCGTTTGTGTTTTGGGTCGGTTGGCCACAATTCATTACCGGGGAGGGTCTGCGGTTCCCGAGGAAAAGGCATTGCGGTGGCTACGAGCCCGGCTTGTTTATGCGTGCGGCCCCTTTGATTGTCAGCCAGCAATTTCGCCAAAGGCATAATTGCTATCTATGGCCGTTATTGCGGTCCCGACAGCTGTCCCCGTCGGTTCCCTATTTCCCATTTCCCTTTTCCCATTTCCCATTTTCCACTCCCCATTTCCCATTTCCGCTTGTGGAAAATACCAAATTTAATGATGGAATTTCACAGTCGCCTCCGTTGGAGAGGCTCGTGTTGCACACGGGACCCGGTCAAGTTTCGTCCCTGATAATTTGCAAATCCTTGCGTCAATGGCCATGACAATGATTATGCCAACGAGAAACTTTTCGGCCGTCATTGTTTCCTTAGTGACTTTGTACCTCGGTCCCAACTCCGCACTTGCAGCACTCGGCCCGCCTCGGCGCTTTCTTTTCAGCCCAAAAAGTTTACCAAACAAAACTTTTCCATTTACTCGGCCAGATGAACTGTGCGAGTACTTGTGACGTGCATTTCCACGCTGTCGCCACTGAGGTTTGTTCCTTTTGACGGCTCCAAAAACGGTAGACAAAAAAAAAACGTGGCCCAAATAGAAGGACGGGATGCGGGGCGGCTTTGTCACCTGCATTACAATGAAAATGGCCAGCAGAAGAGATCTGACTGCGAAATTGGAGCTGGAATACCCTCCCTTCAGAAATTCCTTACTTAAGAATAATTTGCCTTTTTTTTTAGTTCGCAGTAATTTTAATTATGGTTACTTCTAAAACAAAAGTTTATAAAAATAAATCTGGGCAGGAAAAACTCAAAAAACAGAGTTATGCCATTAACATTGCGTAACAAACTAAAATCAACAAATGCTTTTTTGAAAAATTGTAGAAACTTAGGGATTTTTTTTGGTAAAGGAGCCAAAGGTTGCATGTAACAGCAATCAACTAATTACGTTGCCTTTTATTATTTCAATTAACTATACCGAAAAGTAATAAAAATTTTAATATGTCAGGGTATTAGAGAAGATTATAATTTCTATCCTTTTTTGGGAATTGGCTATTTCTCATGATAACAATAAACAGACATATCTTTTGTGCGTCGCGGACAGTTTGCGATTCGAATTCGAATTAAAGTTTAACCTTCAGCTCTCCTCTGCGGAGATATTCGTTGGGCAGCTTTATTCAGGGAATTCTTTCATTATTTTAGAACCATCCTTTACCTCCGGCTCGTTAGGGAAAATCGAGTATTCCGCCGGCTGACAGTTGCCGAGTTACGGTGCGAGAAAGTTTCGTGTCCTGGCAGCTCCGCCCTAACTTACTTGCCCCATCCGGCTATTAATTGAAGGCGCATCATGGCCAGGCTTCACTTGTTTGCCGTTTGTTGAATCAATTTGCGGCAACAACTGATGAAGCCGAAGTGGATGTCGAAGCCAAAGAAAGAAAGTAGAGGAGCATTGGGAGGGCTGGTGGAGGAAGTACGAGTATTGTGGACTGGGAACGGGAATAAATCAATCAATTGCAGCAAGGAATGCTTTTGGCCACGCCCACTTCTGGGCGAAATTTTATTTGCCCTTTATTTGCGCCGCTCGCATTGTTTTTCCTCGCTGTGCGGATGGATATACCGTCGCTTTGTTTTTTGGCGGAACTAATTAACTTCCATTTAAATGAAAAACGAGCTGCGATTTGTGCCCATCGAATGAGCGTCATAAAGTCAGTCAGGGGAGAATAATGGCCCAGCCCGGACCGAGCCGGAGTGTACGCACACATGTCCGTGCCCGGCGAAGCGTTCAATGGGCCGTATACGTAATTTGAGTCATCCAGGACTCAACTACCCCACCGCCCGCTGCCCACCGCCCACCGCCCACCGACAGCCACCCACCGAGATGCTGTTAAAATTAATGCCAGCTCGTAAGTTTTACAAGGAATTCAATTTTTTGCACCACACCCGGCAAGACGGATAGTCGTCCTGGCCTCGGAAAACTTTGGCTCGCCGGGAAAAGTGTCTCTTCCCGGCTGTTCTTCGGCTGGAAAGCCATCGTCCTTTGTTTGAGTCCTGCCGCTGAAAATTGATTCGAAAGTTTTGCCATTAAATTGTCCTTTGTGCCGTAATCGGTTGGCCCTTTGTTCGGCAATGGAAATGCATTTCGGTTTTGGTATTCATCCTTTTTATGCTTTTATTATTCATTTGTTAACAGATCTTTTTTAAAAATGCAGTAGGTTTCATATGCATTAATTTTCATAGTTTTTCAATAATTTCTTTTTTTTTTTAAGAATTGTTTTGTTGGTTTTTTGTTTTATACAGTTTTCTGAGTGGCGACTTATGCTTTGTGTTTATGAATGCGTTACTTTATTTTCTTTCTTTCTTCGAATGAACTTACGCCTTGTTAATTATTGTTTTTCCCTCTCGACTACTGTACAATGCTTTCAGTTAATTGTAGTTATAGATATACGCATACAGACTACATAAAATACATAACCCAATGTGTGGTAAAAACATTCACATCCATTGCTAAATAATCCTCTTTGTACACACGCACACTTAGTTGCATTAAGTTTCCTTTTCGATTTGCATTAACATTTAACATTAACCTAGGTTCGGTATTCAAGTCTTGTGTGTCATCGCCTTCAGCTGCTGCTTCAATTATGCTACGTTAACGTCGAATGGGAGGATTTCCGAAATCATATAAGTAGGGACTCTAATTCAATCGTACAACAATCAAACACAGCGAGAGTGAAACAAGCACACACAAAATCCAGCTGCTAGTAATCCTTCTTTGTTTAACAAATATCTCTTTGGCAAAAATACAAATTGAACAACTTGATTTCGTGTTTGTTAATTGTTTTAAACATAATTATCTACAGTAAGTCTTATTTATTCCCCCGACAAGTGTGTTAGTTTCGAGTTTAAACTAATATGTATGTGTAACTATAAATACGTATTTGTGGATCAAATCAGGGGCAATCAACAATCGTCAGGACAAGCTGGGGAAGACATACAAGATTTGTGAGATGGCTGCGAGTTGAGGACACCAGGATAGATCCTTTGCGGAGTAATAGGTTCGAGTGCAATCAAATATGTAGTTATCCCTAAGAAGACAGCGAGTTGGTTATTCCTATGTGTGTGTTTTTCGTCGGGAATTCCCTGCCAAGCTCCAAACTTTTAGAGGGTTTGTTTTGGGGTCTGGGATCTAAGAGTTACGAGATGCGAAATAGTATGCTACGTTTACACCTATGAATTGCAATGACTCTCCGTATGTATCGATATACCTGCATTTGTCCTTTTAATCGTTAATCGTTAGTCGTTAATTATTTATCGCTATTCGGTAATCGTTTGCTTTTCGGCTTCTGCCCTGTGGTATTGTACAATTTGAAAGGTTTGGCTTGCTGATTGAGTAGTGGTTCGAAATTGTTTGGCTTAGCTACTTAGGGCTACGTTTCCAGTTAAAGTCTAATTATTAATGCAATTTGGCAGCACTACTCGTAGAGTTGAGTACAAGCTATACATTCACATATCTGGTATAGAGTGGGTCCCCGCAGCCCCTGTCCTTGCCACTTTTCCATGGGAGAAAACCCAACAGGTATCTCCGTATGGGTTTCCCTATTTTCCCGCTCATTTAACATTTATCTGGACTCGGCCATCGCAATTATTCAATTGCGGAAAATCCGCAGTGGAAAAGTACACCCATGTGTACATACACACAAAGTCGCCTCATCTTCGTTCTTAATTTCATTCCGCGTATTTTTCTTCATTTTCCCCCGACTCCTTCCCCGCTTTTCCCCCATTTTCCCCGCCTCTTTTCCATCGCCTTTGTCTTTGTCTACGCGTGCGTTAATCTCAAAGATAATTTCACTTTTAATTACACACTCTGTGTTTGTGCTGCGCCCAGCCAATCCGCCTCCATCTATGCCCGAAATCAGGGCATTTATTCATTTGCGATAATCCAGTGAGGACTCGTGGCTGCAGTGGTGCACTTCCCCCGATTCCGACCTTGGATTCCGGCTCCGGCAATTACAGCCAAATGAATATTAAAATCCACACAATGCTGCTGCTGGCAATTATGCACGGAGGATCTCAAGAACTTGCCTACAAAGTCAAAGATGCGAATGTGAATTCTTGGCAGGAGGAGGCGGAACAGAGATGAGAGGTCCTTGGGATAGCGGGACTCTCCTGGTCTCGAAGTGGAGGAGCTAATGGCAACCCAGGCCAGGATTGGCATGTCACGCTCGCTGAGCTGCGACGAGGGGCAAATGAAAACTGTTTATGTGCGGCAGCGCCACTCGAATGACAGTTGGATGGCTGAAGATACAGTCAGCTTCAGCTTCTGCATATAATGGCTGCGTGGGCGTGGCCGCCTCCTCGCCATATCTGCGATATGCGCATTTCCATCGGGGAGATTGAGTCGAACAACTCGAGAAGCTGGGAACTTGAATTCCTCGGCGTAATCCTCGGGCAGCCTTGATTTTCAGCCATGGAAATTCCCAAGAATATAAGTGAAGTTTCCATAAAACACGGATTCTATAGCTTTTCTTTTCAAGTCTTTAAGTTGGGCTCCTTAACTAGCAGTGACGTTCTTTTAATCCTGTTTGACTTCAGAGGAGTCCTCCTAGCTGAAACTGCTCTTCTGTTTACCCAGACAAACTTGTGTGGTAATAAAGGCTAACAAGTATACTTTGTGAAATAAAAAGTTTCAACTCGATAATTACAAATCCAAATACATTTATCAGTTCTTGAAACAACTCTTTGTTTGAAAATGTTTAAACAGGGATTTTAAATAGTCTCAGTCATTTTCAACATTTTAAATCATGGTTTTAGAATAACTTTAAAAGATGTAATTTAATTTTGTTTAAAAAAGCGAACAATTAAATTTGAAAATGTAAAATGAAGCACCACAAGTGTAATTGTTTTGCTCTTAAATTGACTTGAAAGCCCAAGTGTTGAGTGGTTTGAGTTAAGTGAGCTCCACTGTGTTTTCTACGGGACCCAGACCCATTCCCAGATTTTCCAGCTGCCCCATTAAAAGGGAGGTGGCAAATCTAGCACCCAGATCTGGTTTGCTTTTGGGGTTGGAGGTGGCTGAGCAGTTGGCGGCTGTCAACCTTCAACTTTCGACGACCGTGGCCGCCGGCGCCGTCCAGGGCAATCACGTGCCCAGTCGACTTCAGAAGGAGCCAGAGCCAGCTAGAGAAGGAGAAGGAGCAGGAGCCTCAGCCTGGTCCTGAGCCGAATCCGAATCCGAAGCACGCCCCTGGGAGCTGTCAAAGGCTCTGGAGCGTTTCGCTATTCGCGTTCGAGTCCGAGGAAATTTCAAATTATTTTCGCCCGCTTCCTGCTGCTCCTGCTCCTGCTGCCGGCTAATTAGTAAAACTCTCTGCGAAATTATGCTCACTCCCCCGGTGGGTTCCACCCACCAATCCCACCATTCCCACCCACCGACCCACCGAGTCCTTATCTAAATAAACACCCACATTGAGCGGGGCAGTCGTAGGAATTGGGTGGAAATTTGCATAAACTAATTCGCTGGCTGATTTGAATAAGGTAATGGCAAGTGGATGAGGAAGCTGCTGTGGCTGCTGGACAGGGGAATCCAAAGGGACCCGCTTGCCGAAGAGAAAGCTCCTAAACTAGCTACATCCTTGCGAGTAGGTTTTTGGATACAGATACAGATTACAGAGTACGCTGGAGATTACGCTGGGGTCATCACAAGATGACGCTTCCGATGATGGCTTCTCAGAACCGGGGCTCGCTGCCGGAGATGATCCGCACGGTGGTGCTGCAGCTGGTGGTGGTGCTGCTGCCGCTGCAGCCGCCGATGGCCCCAGTTCCCGCCTACAGCTATACGAGATGCCCGTCCGCATCCGTGTAGGCCACCGGGATGCCGCCCGCTTGGCTGATGCCACCGGCGAAGCTGCTCATGCCCACCGCCGTGGGATCGAAGGCGCCGCTGGTGGTCATCAGCAGGTTGTTGCCCAGTCCGCCGTTCGCCGGCGGCAGGTTCAGGATCTGCAGGCTCCCCATTCCCGCGGAAACGGGAACGCCCACCAGGCTGGCATTTAGCAGCTGTTGCTGCTGCTGGATTTGCTGCTGCTGCTGCTGCTGCTGCTTGTTGCGGTTGGGATCCTTAAGGATGCCGTGCGGCTGGCGGGGCAGCGTGGCGGTGGTCGTCGGCAGGCTGCCATTCAGGGTGGTGCTGGTGGTGAGCGTCGAGGCACTCAAATTCACCGGGTGCAGGTCGTGCAGCATCTGCAGCGGACTCCCGCCCACTCCCGACGTATGGTGGGTCACATCTGGCTGCGGCACGCCCACCACTCCGCGCAGGATGCCCCGCCGCAGGGTGCCCGAGCCACCGGCCACCGCCGCCACCGATCCGTTGCCGATCAGCGTGGCGCCGCCGTTGGTGGCCAGCGAGGTCACCGCGATCGGTTGCAGGTGCGCCAGCGGCATTGGTTGGGCCGTGAAGTCCATAGCAGCTGGGTATTCCTAAAATGTAATGGAAAAGATAAAAGTAGTGTAAGCATTAGTTATCATCCGAGTATATGCATATACATCTTTTATAAAATTTGTTTTTATCCAAGCCACTTAATAAATTTTATAATAACTTGGAAAACTTAAGAACTCATTTTTGAAATTTCTGCTGCAGTTTCTTTTTGAAAGTTTTTTTTGGGGTTGCTGGTTAGAATATAAAGATTTTAAAAGTTAAATAAGTCTCCAAGTTTTGTGGTAGAAGTGCACTTAAGTTTCTTTTTTGTTATCCTTATTAATTCAGTCACCAATCCGAGAATAAAGTATTTAAGTTTTGTCAAGGAGAGTAAACTTTCTCATATTAAAAAAAAAAACACTCTTTAAATTAAATGAAGACATTTTTAAAATCATTAAAGCACTCTAAGCACAACCAAGAACTATTATCTTTAATAATATAATAAAATTTTTTTTTTTAAATATTAAATTTTAAGTTTAGGGAAAATCAAGAATTAATAATTATAAAAAGGTTTTTTTTTCTTTGAATTCCTCAATGCTTTGACAGTCTGTGGAAATATCTCTTGGTTTTAGGTGGACTTTTGTTTTTGCAGTGTGGATTAAGTGGGCGTAGGCTTAGCTAAGCGGCTTCGTCGCAGCTATTTGGTGGGAGCAAACTGCTGAACTGCTCTCCGTTGGCTCAGCGGCAAAAGTTTTCCCATTAAACTGTCGCCCGAGATATGAAACAATGAGGAGCGCAAACAAAAGTCGCTCTAAGCCGAGGCTCAAATACCCTGGACTCTTTCCGCGCCGCGAATCCTTTGGCTACTTTCCTTTTTTTTTTTTTTTTTGCGAACAGACGGCATTAAAGCGAAGATTGGCACTAACGATGCCGTAATTATGACAGCGCCTTCTGCCTTCGGTCCGTTTACAATACAATACAACTTGCCGACAAGTTGGCAACTGGACAACGAACGGAAAGGAGCAAACAGTCAGCGAGTGGATTCCTAGTTCAATTGACATGACACTTTGCGCCAGTTGAGGAGCTGTTCCGCATCCAGAAGTCCGAGTCCAAGTCCAAGTCCGAGTCCAAGTTTGCAGCACGTACAACTTTCGAGTCGCAAACTTGGCCCGGGCACCTAATTGGAATATTAAGGGGAATCGAGTACCTACGATTGCGGAATTGAAAACTCTCGGGGATTAACATGGCCCAAGGACATCGGGCGACACATTAGGGAAACAACACTGAACACTGAACACTCAACATTCAACACTGAACACTCAACACTCAACTCTCAACACTGATTAACAAGGTTGTGGCGGGGATTTGGACCGGGAAGTGGTATTAAGTAGACCAGGGCGGGCATTTTGTATCAGTTTACAAAGTTAAATTGTCTCTAACGGAAAGTTGGCTAAGCCATGGCGATTTTGGGGGGAGGGGGAGGCGCTCAGTTTGGGCCAGAGTGTCAAGTTTTGGCCGCGTAAAGGGTTCCCGCCTGCAAACTTTGGCCACTTAAAGGCTTTTGTGTGCCGCACTCGCTAATTCTCGGCCGCAGCTCATTATTGTTGTTACTGGCGGAGTTGAAACTTCATTCCGGGTAAATAGAATAACCAATTGGCATCTCCACACTGGCCATAAAAAAGAAACTTTGCACATTAAGGCCAACCGAGCGGCGCCAGCGGGGCCAACCGAGTCTATGAATCCGACGACGAATCGCGGAGCGGGCGGCGGAAGCTAAAATTAAATTATGGCCCACTCGGAGTGGATCCCCTTATTTATTTAATCGGCTTCAGCTGCGCGCTCGCAGAACCCGCCCCATGAATTTTAAAACAAAACAGTCGTGCTTCTCGCTTTGATGACAGCCGCAGCGTTCCAGTGCGTAAAGTATCTGATGGATACATTCCCCCTTCTTCCTTCTTCCCTTTATAGATACAGCTACAGATCCCGCTCCTTTGTAGCTGACAGTCGGACAATGGCCAGAACCAGAACCAGAAGCAGAGAAGCAGAGTTCGCCCGCACGAAAACTAATTGAATTTAAAACTGTGCAGAACTCAAGTTAACAAAGTGAACCGTAGTTAAGTTGTCCGGCCGGAGTCAAGTCCCTGCCCTCCGGCTGCTCCATCATGCCGGCCGCTCACACATGCACGTCCACGTGGTCCACATGGTCCACATAGGGATTCCAACTGCGTCCGGCAGTCAGCATTTAACTTATCAACGCCAGCCAAATGAAACTCGAGCATTTCGGGGCTGTCATGGGTGTGTTTGAGTGTGTGGGTGCTCTTTCCCTCTCTCTCTCTCTCGCTTACGCCTTGGAAGCCAACCAAAGTTGGCAATAAAATACAAATTGCCGCTTAAATAGTTACAAGCTGGTTGGACAAAAACACCGCAACGGATGGATGAGTGGGTGGGCTGCCATTCTCGTTCTGGTTTTGCCTGGGTGTGGCCACAACTTGTTTTAAATTGCATTTACTTCGGGCCACTTTGCGTGCCAATGAACGGATGTGGACACGGCTAAGAGAGCGGCGGCGGTAACGGGAGCGGGAGCGGCCAAAGGCGAAAGGAAAGGAGCCGCAGTCCTTGAAGGAACTGACCCTGGACATCCTGTTGCTGCGGAAGGCTGAACCAATTCGCTGGCAGCAGTTGGCTTTCAACTAAATAATTACCGTTGATCGGAGAATCGATTTTATAGGTTTATTGGGCAGTCAAAGAAAAAATTGTATCAATGTAGGCGAAAATACCATTTTAAGGTTTAACTAGCATTATCTAGTTTGAAAAAAAAAAATTGTAAAAAAAAGGTAAAGAGGCTTTTCTACAAAAAAAAGTTGAAGCTTTAAAACGAAATTTAAAAATGTTTTATTAAGTTTAAAGAAACCACAACACTATTCAAAAAGTGGTGCCAATTCAAGCTAAATAAATATATTGAAATATTCATAAAACATTATCCATGTTAAACTTTTTTTGAAAGTGGAAAAATAAGCTTTACCACATTAAAATATTAGAGAAATCGAAAACAACATTTCTGTCTGATTTTATAAAGCTTGTGGTTGAACATACTAGTTTGTATATTTGTTTAAGAAGAATAAATTCAGTAATTATATTTTGGCAAATCAAACCGATACATTTATTGGTTTGGCAAAGACTTAACTATAAACAACTTTAGAAGATTTCTGTTGATTGAAGGCTTCACCTTTGAATAAACTGTTTGTGTTTAGACAGCCAATTGCAGTACCTAGTGAATGCCCTCAAACATTGTGTTTTTAGTACAGCTATTTGACGAAAAGCTTAAATACAAGTGTAAGGTCAACATATTCGGCTTTAACAACCTGGATCTCATCTTGACCAACAAGACTATCAAATGAACAGAGTGAAACGCAGTTGCGGAAGCAAATCAAAAGCGGATGCTCGTTCGTTCGCTCTCATAAATGACAACTGCACGATGGCAAGACATAAATTGATTAAGAAGCTGCTCAATCACTTTTCAACGCTTTGTGATAAACTCGAATCGAATTGAATCCGAATCCGCATCCGCATCCATGGCCAGATTCGGTTGTGATGGGCAATTACAGTTGCCCGGACGGAGGAATTCCAATGGACAGCTGGGCCTTTCCGCGTTCCCTCCTCGGGGACTAATGTGCAAAACGACGCTCTAACTTTGTTAGATGGCCATTTTGTTTTGTTTTATTTCGCTCTGTGTGCTCACTGTTTTCCCTCTGTTTTCCTATATATTTTTTCGTTTTTTTTTTTTGCTGAAGTTTTCCAATTGAAATTTAATTTGATTTACTGTTATAAATTGTCCTTATTCATTTACTGTCCGCTCGGATACGTGGCGCTGACTGAAGCCGTCTGAAGCTGAAACTGAAACGGAGCTGGAGACAGATGCTCTTCGAAAAGTAATTTAGAGCTGGCCGAATGTTTTGGGGAAGCCACAGCGAAGGGACTGACTGCTCTGCCCTGCTCTGCCCTGTAGATTTTGTAATTTTTCTAATGATGTTTATCAAATAATTCAATTTGGCTTCCACACAAAACATTTCTTATGTGAGACGGCAAAGGCCCCGGCGCCCAAAGCGGAAGGAGTGGCCACAACTGGAGTGGCTAAGTGTGTGAATGTGTGTGTGTGTGTGTGTATATGTTCGTATACCCATACATATGGGATGTCATTGTTGACCAACTAAACCGAAATTGAATTTTTCTCCCTCGTTGACTAAAAACCGCAAACAAAAGGTTTAGTCCCATGTTGGGCGATGGCAAAGAACGATGACGGAGCACTGGGAAAACTGGGAAAACCGGTCAGAGGACACTTGATATCAACCCACCGACCGTCGACCGTCGACCGTCGACCACATCATTTAACTGTGTACTCTCTCCGTGGGAATCGGGACACAATTGAATAACTTAACAAATCGCATAAAGCCCATGAGCCTGGTCAACTGCTGAGCATAAATATTATTATATTAGCTGTGCAGCCAGCTGGCGGTGGCCAATATCCCAAGGATATTACTGCCATCCTGGTTGTGGTGGTCCTGGTGGTGCTGGTGGTGGTGTTGCTGCCGTTGCAGTTTCGCAGTTTCCCCTCCATCTAATTTATACAATTATCGGGCGTCAGCCAAGTTGAGATGACACATAAACGGGCTGACTGTCATCCCGCATCGGATGTCGTCTTACGCTGTCGCATTGCCACTTGGCACCCCTTTTACCACCAGGAGGAGTCCTTCTGCTCCACCTCCTCTTCGCTCCACGAAAAGGAGCCACGGAAACATAAATTTCGAAAATTGATTTCCCCATGTTTATTGTGAAATTTGCGGAATTTATATTGGCAGGCAATGCGACAAGCGCCGAGTGTGTGGCATCCGCCTCGGAATGGAACGGACATCGAGTGTCCTTGACTGGCTGCTCCCCATCTACTTGGAGGTGGAGCTGCCGTTTCGGGGACACAACTTGGCCCCCGGCGCCCCACTTTATGAGTGACGCGGGCCCGAAAAACTTTGTCGCATCTGTGGGCGTTGCTTCCTTCTCGGTCCGTCGTAAAAGCCACGCTGCCATCTGCCGTACGCGGCGTATGCGTGATATTAAATTGTTGTCTGGGGAAAATAATGTTTGCTCTGCAGTGCAACAGCGCTTGCGACAGTGCAGTCTGCTTCGGGGGCTTACTTATAATGCTTTTAAGTTTGTCATTTGTCTCTACAGTGTTGCGGATTATAAAAGTCGAAGCGCGTTAAATGGAAAGCGGCAGCGGAGGGTGAGAAGATGCTCCGGCTTCACCGGATCGATACATAGATTTATGGACCCCTCGCTCGGCGTTTGGATGCAAAATGCAGAGTGTCCTTCGCGGAACTTTGGTTAATTGAGCGCAATAATCCAGGCGCCAATGGAGGGACGTCGCAGGAACAGGGAACGGTAGCTGCGGATGCGGGCAATTAAGCCTGCATCTGCCGTTCGTTAAGCTTGGATCCCTTCCAAATCCCCGCCAGGAATCCCCCCAATCCCTCATAGAAAGTACACCCAGGTTCACTGGCAACACTCACCATTGGCGGATAGGACAAGTATCTGTCGCTGTTCATGTTGTAGTAGGAGCCATCTGGAGGCGGCGCCGGCGACGGGGACGGAATATAGACGCCCTTGCTGATTAGCATCTGATCATCCCGGGTCATGTGAATGGCGGCGCTGCCATTATTGTGCCTCGGGTGCGGCAGCGTACACGCGTTCACTGCAAGAAAAAAGTGTCGAGTTTAAAAATCAGCACCCAGTTAATATGTGCTCAAGTCAAGTGGGCCCGCTTTTATATTCATTGGTGCTATTTTTTGTGGGCCCATAAAGCCGACTTTAGCCCGCTCTGGCTTGATTTTAATGGCTTACCAATAACCCCGATACCCGATTCCCAATTCCCTCTCTCTTTTTTACTGTGCGGTACGTGCTGTGCTCTACTGATTATTTTCCTATATTTTTTCCCCATTTATGTATATATACATATATATATGGCCCCTGGTATGGCTTAAGCTTTGATTGCGTCCATGAAATGGAGCACGCCGCTTGCCTGGCCAGCCGCAAATGGAGAATCGCAAAACGCATTCAATTTTCATTTTTAAACTGCAAACGGATGGTTTTGGTTCGAAAATATGCACATTCTCGTACATGCGAGCTGACAGCTCGGTTTCGTTTATTTTGGATTAAATATGATGACTGTTTTCTAGAAAAAAAGTTCCCTGCCTTTTGTACTCAAATTGTTGGTAATTACTCAGAAACCAGTTCCTTTAAATTGGAAATTGCTGATGCAAAACATTATGTTGTTAAATAATTGCCTTTTTATAAGACTATATATTTTATAGCCATTGACGAACATTTTGCCAATTAAATTAAGAAGGAAAATCTGTTGTTCCCCAACTAATGTCAATCTAAAACCCTTAAAAACATCTAATCAAAATATCATTTATAAATATGTTATGTGTATAACCATTACATGGTATTCTTAAATTTTTTTTTATAATTAATAAATTCATTTTTAAATAAATTGATTTATTGAGTTTTTGGCGCCCCCGCGTGGACATCACTAAATGGTAAACTTTGAAAACTATAAAAACGATTGCAAGCAACTTTAAATTACTGCAAATTAAATCGACAAATTAACCAAGCTTAAAAGAGGTTGAAAACGGAAACACACCTGTAAATAAGGACTCGTAGCATGCAACAATTTGCTGCTTGGATATGGGCGATTTGGTGTGCAAACGTTCGGATGGTAAAAGAAAACGATGGCCATTAATTGCGATGCTTGTGAGACTGCTGATAAGCCCGTCCAATAAATATGCAAATGTCAATGGAGTCCTCAGTTGTTCAGTTGTTTGGTTGTTCGGTTGCTCGGTTCTTCGGTTGTTCAGTTGGCCATAAGGGCACCTGCTTGCGGCGTGACAAATTGGCCCGACATACTAACACGTTCCGTGAAAAGCGAGCGACTGTCAACTGCCGAGGCGTGAAAGCCGCAAACGTAACAAATTTGTAATTTTGTAAAATAGACTCTGACATCGCTGAATTTCGAGGGGAAAGGTGGTTAAAGGGGGAAGGGGGGAGGGAAGAGGGGGTCTCAGCACCCCTCAACAATAATTTCCCGGGCAAAGTTGCCAACCTGCGGCTGCCTGACAACGACAAATCGAAGGAAACCATGTGGTAGACCTGAGTTTGGGCCTTGTTCATCTTGCGGCTTGTTTACTTCCGCACATGTGGGCGTCTTTCCTCAAAAGACAGCCGCTCGTGAATTATTGATTTTTCGATCAGCGCCGCATTGTTGTGCCGAAAATAAGAGTCGAACGAAAAGTGTATTTTTGTTTCGATTCGGGACTTTGGCAGCTGCATAATTGTTGGCCGGGTCAGGAGTACGTTCCCAACTCATCAGATATTAATAACATTTGGCAGGGCCACAATCAAAATTCCATGTGCTGCAGGTGTTTCAGGTGTTTCAGGTGTTGGCTGAAAAGTAGTGGCTTACCATGAGCTATAGTCGGGAAATACACTTTAACCAAGGGGGCTTTAAGCGGCTTTCGAGGTGCTTGAGGCCTTTGCACCCGTTCAAGGTCAAAAAGTGGGTCAGAGCAACGGACTTGTTGCTTTTGACCCGCTCATTAACACGGCAACGTGTGAAAAGTGTCTCATTAAAAGTGCGACTCGCCCGCTTTCCCCGAGCAAATGCATAAATGTTAAATGAAATTGCAACTGTTGGATGGCAGAAGGCAGAAGGCAAAGCCCTTTGGTTTTCATCTGGTACCTTTTTTTTTTTAACTTCCACCCATCACTCACTCACTTTAAATTGGAAGTGAATTCAGCAAAAAACTCTGATAAAAAATGTGACGCCAACTAACAAAAACAATTTCCGCTTGCCCCGCCCGTTAAACTCATGTGCATGCCCCTCCCGCAGCACTTTGCTCCACCAAGAGTGGGTGGTGCACCCGCTTTTCCATCCCGCCTCTCCACCCGCTTGGAACAACAGCCTTGGGCTCGCTTGTTTGAGATTCAGCTTCCGGCAAGCATTTTAATTTTTTGTGCCACGTGGGGGATTCTTTTGCACTTTCCTCTCCGGCTCTCCGGCTCTTCCTCCATCTCCCCGTTCTTTCTTCCCTCTTTGCTTTCTTTTCGGGCTTTCTTCGCTCCTTTTGTCTCTGTTGTTCTTCTCCCTCGGCGTGTTTTCTTTTCAGCTCGTTCTGCTCTGCTCTTGTTGTTGTTTCGGGCATAAAGAAAATGGCGGTACTCACGAACACCCGAGATGTACATACATACGTAATTATGCGTGTCGCCGCAGAAACCTCGAGGTGGAAAAGGGGGCGGGTCTGGGCGGAAAAGTGGGCGGCAAGACCTTGTCTTCGGTTTATCATGGAGATGAGCACGTTACGGAAAGCTTGCGACAAAGTGTTTGGGGGAAACAATGGGATCTCTGCGATCTAAAGCAAGTTGATGTCGCAAATTGAAGGAGAAGATATGTAGAAGAATGTACATTTCCAAATAAAAATATACTATGATTTACAAAACTGGTAACTATCAAAGACTAACATCTTTTTTCAGTGGATATTTCCAACAAAAAATAATAAAAAATGGTTAAGTATCTTAGAGATTGCTTTGCATTTTAAAAACTCTTCCAAGCGCATCTCTCCTTATCAATTACCACTTATCTTATCTATACGATTGGAAAGTTCTCAACCTCATTTATTTGTTGCCTGCAGACAGAGAAATTAAGAAAGAGGGATGGAGCTGTCCAAATTTTCTCGCCACAAGGTAATTGTATTTTTTATGCCGGAGTCCCAGGCACTTTCCCTTCGAGGGATAAGTTCTGAAGCTAATGTATTTTTATTATTTCAAGGCTTTTGCATTTAAAATGCATTTTCTGCTTTTGTTCCAAGCGGACGGACTGTTATTGTAGAACTCCTGTTGTTTCTACAGCTTCGATGCTTTGATAGACTGCCAGTTTGCTCTTTGTCTGGGTTCCAGTCTGGGTTTTAGTCTCAGTCCTTTTCCCCGATTATTATTCTTCCATTTCCATTTCCATCTCTCCTCTGCTTAAATTCCACAATTCGGGGCTGGAGTTTTTTTTTCTTAAATTAGCGCAGGTCGCACGTGATTTGGGTTCTGCCTTGGGATATATACATGCATATATCCATCCAACCCTACGTACGTCAATTGAAAATCAAGACTGACAAAAACTTTGCTCCTCAATTACAATTAAGATGGAGATGTTGTGCTGGAATTGAATTTTCAGCTCTCTTTCTCTCTCTCTCTCTCTCTTCCCTCCTTTCGCCCCAAAAGCTTCGATTTCGCTCTCTGTGTATTTATTTTCCGCTCCTTCCCATCCTTCCATCCTCGTCCTCCTGCGATTTTAGTTTCCCTTTTTCAACATTTGCTTTGATTGCACTGCAATCATGGCATAAAAATCAAACCAAAACGAGTGCAACCGAGGGCATTTTGGGGCATCGCAGGGTTAAGGGGGGGGCTGAGGGGGTTAAGGGGGTCTGGTCTGGTCGGTTCTCTGACGTCCTGACAGCGCGTGCAAAGTCCCAACTTTGTTTTGCCCAAAAGTTAATTATCTAAAACGTATTTCTGGCGATTTTGTTTGGTACTGGGAAAAATAAATCGGTTTTAAATGGCGCCATTTCGAGAAACAGAGAGCGAAATTGATCAGACGCTGGCTACATATTTGGTTTACAAATATTAAACTCATTTACTCAATACACAAATTACATTTTTCCAATCAGTAATAATTCCGATTTCTATGAGGACCCTTTACTTGTAGTATTCAAAGAGCCGAATTTATTTTTTAAAAATACATATTTCACAAGCCTAATTCACATATGTTTTAACTGAAACTTGAACCTGGATAGCACACATAAAACGGTGTTAGAAATCTAAAAACTCACTCATTACCAGCAACACACATTACACACAATGCATTTCTGAATTTTTAAAGAGGGTTTCCTCTGCGGTTGCCTTATTATTCAAGAGCCGTCAAGGAGGTGTCTTTTGCAATATCAACTTACCAATATTATTGGGGTATATGACTGGCAGGGTGCCATCCTTCTGGTATCTGGGCGGCGGCATATCCGAGCCCTCGACGAGATACGTGGATGCCGCCTTCTTGCGCGCCTCGTCCTGCGGATAAAGAAGAAGAAGAATGGAATGAGAAGGGGGTGGGGGTGGGTGTGGGGGGATGAGTGAAGGGCGGCAGATGCGACACGGCCGGGTATATATCAATTTATACTCTCATTCCCATTTGAGTAATGCCCCGTAATTACTCCACACTTTGCTTTTCGGCATACTTTGGCAAAGGCGTTGAAAGTCGTTGGCGCGTAATTGACAGCCACAATGACAGCGGCGACACACGGACAGCGAGGACAACCAGGACAACCAGGATACCAAGGACAGCGACGAGGACTGCGAGGACAACGAGCGGGGACAAAGACCAAGGACAACCGGGATCGGGGATCGGATTGGGGGCTGATTTATAACACGCGCGGTCGCAGTTTACGCACTTTACATACTTTTACTTCAGCTTTGCGGGTTAGGCAGTTGCTGCGGTTTTCCTGCCGCTCCAAGATTACGACGATAATAAATGATTTTAATAATTTGAAACGATTTGTTTGAAGGAGCCCCCTCCCATCCTCTTCCCACAGATTCCCTGCCACATTCAGTGCCTGTTTTATTCTCCGCTTTAGCCCACTCGCAGGCTCATCATTATCATCATCAGCGTCGCGTAATTAATCACGACGTCTTAGCGACGACGACGTCGGCATGCCGCTTCCGTTTCCGCTCCGCTGCTCTGGACCTCTTCTTCTTCTTCTTTGGCTTCATCCTGGTCTGGGCCTGGTCTGGCACTTCCTGCCTTTCAGTTAAGAAGCTCTCCTCTCTCGAGCATTGGCAATAATTGAAAAGCCAGGGCCGCAGGCGAGGGGGATTGCCCATTCTGACCGCCCTCAACATTCTGGTTTATTCAGAGATTCAGAGTCCCTTAAATCGACTCGAAGCCCTATCATGCCTTAAATTTGTTTTGTGGCTTATTAACTGCTTTGTTGTTGCACTAGAAATATTTGTTTCATCTTTGAAAGCCACCTGAAGCTATTTTCTGGCTTTAAGGATTTTTCTGGAATTTTCTTCCTACAATCTTTAATGTATTATAATTTTACTAAGAGAAACCTCTAAATCTTAAAGATTTTGAATTGCAATGGTAAATTAAATGTTAGTTTAAGTTTTAAGGTTAAGTCTTTTGAAGGCCAAAAATGAACAGAAAATATAAATTAGCTTTATGTTATCCCATTTTGATCAACAAAGCAGAACCACTACACTAAATCTTCCCCAACAAGCTCCTCTACTATTTTCCCTTTTAAGTCGGCAAATCTGCTTAAAGTGCATTCAAAGGCGGTACGATTGATAAAACCCATTGCGAAGAAAGCAATATTTAAATTGAATGACTTTGGGGAATCGCTCCGTGCTGCGCCGGTGAAAATGCCAAGTGACGGCCCTGCGCCTGCAGGACATCTATTTAGCAATGGAAAATGCCTAGGATGCCAGACGATTTTCCACTGCTGGCACTTTTCCCTCGCCCTTCTGCTTCGCCTTTTTTTCTGCCCATTCACAAATTGCATATTCATGCTCATCGACAAAAAATAGAACAGAAATGGCCGAAAAAGTTGGACCAACAAAAAGAAAAAGAAGGAAGGGAGGCGAAAATAGTCGGTTCGCAGGTGGATAGGATCGGTGGGTTTGGTGGGTTGGTACTCACAATATATTCCGGCTGGCTGCTGCCCTCGTTGGAGTAGGATTCGCTCTTCTCAGAAACGCTGGACAGCGTCTCGCCGGTTACGGTGTCATTATACGAACTGGGAGCGTACATCTCGATGGTTGCCGTTTTCGCCGGTTGATTTGTAGTTTCCGCCACTGTATTCCAACATTCCCGGTTAGCACACACAAAAAATTCCGACGCCACCGGCATCGGCCAGGTATGCGCACAAATATTGAAAAGGTGTAATTGGCAGTGACATCCCGAAAATTGATGATTCGCAGCGGTGCCAGGTGTGTGTTTTTTTTATACGTTATTTTATCGTATTTTTATAATTTTTTTTTTTTTGCGGGCGTTGATGCAGTGCGGCAGAAGGTGGATATGAGGTGGCCAATTGTGTTGTAGTTGCAGGTTCGGGCAACGCAAATCAAATGCAAATAGCCAAGATTGTCAAAGTGCCAAAAACAGGAGTGGTTTGGTAGGTGGGTGGTTGGTTGGTTGGGTGGTTTGGTGGTGTGTGTGTTTTGGGTGGTTGGATTGTTTACACGGGTCGCAGGCATTGTGTTAATTATTCACATTTGTCGCAGCATTCGTTGATGTGCATTTCGATGCCGAATCGGGAACAAAGTAAAGCACATCGGGAAATACAAATGAGTTGACAAACGGGCCAAGGTAAAAATGCAATTAATTGATTTATGAAACATTTTCCGCAAAAGTTAACACGTGTTCGCCGCAAAGTGGAGTCCATTATTGTAGCACATTCCAGTCGCGAGTCGGTGGTATATGGAAGAGTATAAGAATTTTAAACATTATAGGAAATATTTTATTAAAGTTTAAGGGAGCCCTCGCTGCTGCTGCTGCTGCTGTACGAATAAAGTGGGTTTTAAAGTGGTGATTGAGTTGAGTGCTTGTATGATTAAATTAATATTATAATTTGATATTTAATTTCTTGGCCTTTTATAGAGAAGGCTTTAAATGTGAAATAACTTGTACAAAACTTTCTGTGGAAACTGATTTCTTCATTTGTGTTGATAAAATTAAAAAAAAAAGTATGTTAAGGTGCATATGACTTTAAGTTCGAGTTCCTGTTTTAACTGGCCATTTCTTTGTCTGTACTTGAAGCTTTTGTTGTTTTTCATTGGATTTTTCCAGGCTGCCACAGAATTTATAACGATTACTGGTTGAGCGGTGTCAGCAGAAAGGCAAAAAGCCATAGACACGTGTGGTTCCATGTGGCCAGCATTTGGGCCATGTTCCTCCTGATGGCGATAGGTAAATGGGTAATGGCAAATGGACATTGCCCTGCCACTCAGCCGCTATCGCCGTCATTGCCATCATCATCGTACCCGAGCTATGCAAAGATATAATGGCCCAACGCTTTCTTAATAATACATATCCAAGGATATTCCAGGGGATATATGGGGACATATAGGAGGGCACGTCCTCCAGTTACGTGACATGCGGGGACTATTAGTCGATAAAATTGCCGTTTTCTGTTAATTTGCACAAGCAACATTGAATGTTGGGGACTTATCAAAATTACTTTACACGCGTTTGTGTGCGGGATTCGATGTTTGCCGATGTATAATGAATATTTAACAAATTGCAAGCGAATATTGGAACGCAAATTGCTTTGTTCTGTCTCCATTTCGTGTGTATTTCTGTTGTTTGTTCGAATTCCGATGCTTCAATTTGCATTTTTTATGATTGACTAACATTCGACGGTGTTGCATTTAATTCATTAAACATATGCACACGCAATTCCGAATCTATACACTTTTGTGTGGGCACTCATAGGGAAAAAATTAAAAATTGAAAATGCCTTTAAACTATGCGCCGCAGTTTTGAAAGCTGAAATATCTGCTCCCCGTCTGCCGATGACAGTGCCCCTATCCCTATATATATCCACACACATACTGGTGTGTATACATATATCCTGCGAGAGCTCACTGATTTTATGGCTTAGTGAGTTAAAAACATTTTTCGGCATTTGTCAGTTGTTTTATTTATGAGGACAAACGACTGGCAGGCAGAAGGGCGTTCGGGGGCGAAGGGCATTTAAAATAATAGACATGGCTTTAATCAATTAAGGCAATTAAAAACATGACCGCTTTCCGCCTATACGAGTGTGTTTGTTTGGGGACAGAAGTCCGAGCCATCATAAATGTATTTATCGAACAAAAGCTTAGAGTGAGTAGAAAAAAAAATGATGTTCGAATTGGGCTTAGACTAGCTTTTTGTTTTATTTCTAATTGAGTTATATTAATTTTATTTACTTGAATATGATTGGATTTTTGTATACTCAAAATTGAAAAATAATGTATTTAATATCAAAAGAATGTCTTATATGACAATCAATAAATAAATTAAAAGTCTTAGTTTATTGGTTCAAGAAGTGCTCTTGTAACAGTTGAATTTTTTGTTTGCTCTTTAATGAATTATAAACTGAAGGACATAAAATAAATGCAAAATGCTTTATTCTGCCTTTATTGCCTAGTCTAGTATATTCCAAGAACATTTTCCTAATCTTTTCTGTGTCATTCCCCAAGTTTATCTTTGGTTCTTAATAGAGATTCCTGGGAATTCCTTTCAAACCATTAATGCCCACAAATTTTCCTCACTCTGTGCATTTAAAATTTTTTCTTGGAAACACCTAGACTAGGTTGTGTTGACCATGAATATTTTATCATATGTAAAAGCCTGGGTTAGTTTCTGATATTCTGGTGTTCTGTTTTCTGGTTTCGACTCACAAGCCTCTTATTTATAAATCCTAAGCATTTACAGGAAGAAACTCTGGTTGGGAAACAGACAGACGGATGGCAGAATAAGTAACCTCGTGGCAGAGTATTTTTTATCCAGCGGGCGGGCTTATCACCCCCCCCCTTGCCCTTCGTCCTTGCGACCGCGGACACAATGCGGTGGCGCCACGCCCACACAGATGCCAAATAATCCGCACTCGCATTTGCCGCCTTTGTTTTTCTTGTTGCCACTGCACTTTGCGGCTCCGCCACGCCGGCACGGAGATTACAAATTTTGCACTTATGCTCGGAAAAGCCGGCCGGATGTCCTTCCAGTGCGTCCAGTGAATATGGCTATATGGATATAGAGTGGGGCGCGGCTTAGACAGATTCTGCGGTCAGCGGGGCACGTTAATGACGCGACGTCTGCTTGGCAAGGTCTTTTCTGGTAAGCCCTCTGTCCCGGCAAAAACAGCTCTCAATTATCCGCTGGCCGGACTTGCGGTATGCAGCAGTGGATTTTTCGCTTTGTGACCTCTGCTCCTCCATGGCCATTTGAATGGAGCAGCCGACTGGTTCTGAGCTATTCCCCGCATTGTTTTAGCTCCCAGCAAATTTATGAACTCCCATTCGCCATTCGTCGTTTTGGACTCCCACTTTTGCTCGTTCTTCCCCTGAAAATGGATCCGCTTTCGGCCTGTCACGGCCAGTTGCCTAAGCAGCAAACTTTTCGACATTGCTGAGCTGGCCACCAAAATCCTCTGCTCCCATTGCCATCCCTTCCCTCCCCTCGATTGCGCCAGATTTTCCCGATTTCCCTGACCACGACAGCCGGGCGCTTATCTCTTCAGATTCGATGTCGCAGCCCTCTCACGCACGCCAAAAAGCCAGAAAACCCCACTCCACCATCCACCATCCACCATCCACCATCCACCATCCAGTGTCCACTGAGCATTTCCCCGGGTTCCCGTCAATTGTTTAAAGAGTGTCAAAGTCAAGTGCTCGCCAGTGGGGCGAACATCGGGATTGAGTGGTGCCGGTGCTGGTGCTGGTGCTGGAGGTGGTGTAGCTAGTGGGTGTTTGGCGGTGCCTGGGTGGATGGGTGGTCTTATCGCTGGTGGCAACGTTGGCATAAAAGTTTCGCCCCGCCAAGTCGTAAAAGTGTCGCACTCAACTATATCCCCGAGATCGGGTTGCGGACCATTTCGCTTTGCGCCTCTAAAGTTTTCACTCCTGGCCAGAAGATAATACACCCTCCGTGTTGATGGGTGCTCGCTGTTTCCCATTTGGTTGGTCGCTGGCAAAAGTTGGCACATTTTTTCGCTTCACTTTTTCATTTTTGCTGCAAGGAAATCTATTGCCATGCCATATGGGCCGGGGCCTGGGCCTGAACCCATGCCACTAACTTTGTTAACCACTCACGAATGCCCCGGACCAATTGTTTGATGCAACTCCTCTTTGGCCTTTTAAGTGGGCCAGCCTCTGCACTTAGAAAAACATTCCTCTCAAAATTAAAAACAGAACTTGTTAAGGCATAAAAAAAAATATTCTTTGAAAATGTTTAAGATAATTAGAAATTGTGGGAAAGTGTTGAAATAACATTATTTTATCTTTCATTATCCTGTGACTAAAAAAAACTATTTCCTAAAAGAACTCCCAACTTAATATTGGACTATCTTTAAGTCCTAAGCCAACGCTTTATTCGTTAAAACAGGTTGGGAATTGTAAACTTTCAAACGGAAGAAATGCCATAAAAAAAAAGAACACAAGGTATAATATTATATATTTATATAAGGTTTGCTGTATAGATTGGCTGACTTAGTCAACAAAACTTTTTCTGTAGTGTTAACCCCATTCTTTACTGATCTTACAAACAACTTTCCTAAAGGTTTTATTATTTTTGAAGTTTTCACAAATAAATAATTGTTTGTTCGAAAGTTTTATTCCCTGTGTATAGACACTCTAACCCTTTCATTTTTCGGGGGCCCGGCGAAAGGCAATAAACATTAGATGGGGCGCTAGTCTGGATGTTCCGGCTGAGCTCAGTTCAGGCCCAGCTCATACGAGAATGAAATATGTGGCACTGGGCATTGACTGTGGCTGCGGCTGTGCGATGGTCACTGGAGCTCCGCTCGCTCTCTTCATGGAGCCTGTGGTCGATGACCGGCAACGGAATGAAAGGACAGAAGGACGAGTGGACGAGTGGACTTAGGACCGACCAACCGACCGACCGACCAACAGTCGGCGACGGAGCTGAACCACTGAACCAGCTGCCAACCGCAGACTTTTGGCATAGTTTATCGGACAGCGAAAACTACAGCGAAAGGCTTCTTAGGCGGCCTCCAGTGCGGTCCGGCTTTTGGTTTTGGTTTGCCGAGGAGTTCGGCTTTTGGTCGAGAGCTCCTCCTCGATGGGTCGAGATGAGATTTGGAGCCGGGTGGCAGCAGCGGCGGGATGGATTTCCATGGATGCCATGCGGCATTTTGACACAAAGGCACAAATGCACATTAAAAATGCATATCCGAGGGCTGCAACAAAAACACAAGTCAAGTTTCGCCAGCGAAAACATTGAAATATGCAGAGAGATATCCCCTGACAGGGCTCCCCATCCCCATTCCCACTCCCATTTCCATTCCCACTCTCGATCCCAATCCCACTTCCAATCCCGAATCCCGAGCCACCCACTCCGCCGGCTGGCCAACGCACCAGTTTCCCTGACAACTTCACACAGAACAAGAAAAAAAAAAAAAAAAAAAGGCGAAATGGATGGAAAAACTGTGAGCACTGAAAACGGGCAAAAGTAAAAATCCTTTTGGGCATTGTCAGTTATCGGCTTTTGACAGGGAGCGGTGGAAAACAGGACGAGGGGTGGTCGGTGGAACTCTGCGAACATTGTCATAAAAATGTTGTTCCTTCCAGGAGGATTCGCCGCCTCCTCCGCCTTTCGTTTTCGTTTGGGTTTGGGTTGCTGTGTTTGTTTGCAGCAAGACTGAAATATGAATTTTCTTTTGTGCAACTGCGACTGCGACTGCATTCATATCCCGGCACTCGCCATTTGTTCAACTGTGCCGCACTGCCAGCGAAAGACAGAAATAATGGAGTCTGGCCCGGCCTGGGATTCTTAGGGAAATTTCTTATTTATGTCCTGCGGCTGTAGTTCATGCTACTCGTGCTTCCCGTTTGAAAATGTCAAAAAATAACTGGCCCACATTTTGCGTTCCCCGATTAAGTCAGTTTGGTTTAGTTTCGCCCCCTTTTTTCGCTCGCTTAATGAATCAAAAACTTTTCACTAAAAGCGCCCGAGATGTTTATCAACTCATAAGTCAAATGTTTACTCCAACTCTGTGACAGAACATATATAACAAAGGCAAATATGACAGCAAGTCTTCTCCATATGGGGCCAACACCCTGACTAAATAAAGGAAATTCGGAAAAAAGTGGAGGTTGAAAATGAATTCAAGTGGTGATTGCTTTAAAAATATAAATGAATTAAATATTTGTAGGTAAAGGTAGAGGTGTTAATTGAATTCTGTTCTCTTCCCTATTTGCATATCTATTTAATCATATGCAATACTAATACTGTTTTTAAAATTATGACTGTAATCTCTATACATATTGAAATTAATTATCTGAAATTTAATTTTCTCTGCTTTACAATTTTAGAATATTCATATGAATAAATTTATTTTTGGTTCCAAGTGTATTCAATGAATAAATGAAGATAATAAATTTGAATTCAACATTTTTTTTAAATTTTAATTTGTTGGTATGTTAACAAGACCCTAGTTTGGGAGTTCCCACTGCTGTGTTACTGAAAACGCACTCAAGAATTTACTTAATTTTCGAGACTTTAACTTTTCTGTTCCCCCTTCGAAAGACTCAGTGAGTTCGCGAAGCTGCTTCATTTGTGTCCCAGTTCTCTTACTCCGTCTGAATGGAAATAATTTGGTTAGTCGGCAAGAAGGCTGCGTGCTGCGTGCTGCGTGTTGCATGTCGACTGGTGGCACGTAATACCGATTCGTGCTGGCACATTGCGTATACGCCGTGTGTGCGCCACGTCTCAAATTTGCCAGTCAGTCGTCAGTCGAATGGGATGGTTGAAGAAAGCTGTCGGGAAAATGCTAACCATTGGCCTGATGTTTCAGTATTTACATTTAAAAAGTTGGTTCCACTTCGGTGGTGAAAAATAATTTCGTTTTAATAATCAGTCCAGGGCAAACATGTCCAACACTTGTCGACACGTGCTTCCCGACCTCCAATCTCCAATCTTCAATCTCCAATCTGGAATCTACGACCTACAACCTCTTAACCTCGGACTCGCATCGCTCCTTAGCCGTGAAAGCAATCTGATTTCCGGAGGATTGTGCATTCAGCTAAGAAAACGATGCACATTTGTCTTGGCTGGCTGTTCGGGTCTCTTGTTCAATAAACAGCAGCAGCTCTTGGCTGCCGAGTGCCGGAATGCGGGGATAGCAGAGTGCCAGGATGCCAGGATGCATCATTATTTTCTGTCATCATTATACTCCAGCCGGAGACTTCTTGCCTCGCCAGCTTCGTTCTGGCCACGCTCGGCATCGGTTGCCAGCGGAAATTACAAGAAGCCACGGCGGGCAAGTGATCCGATCCGGGTGGAGTGGGTCCTCCGGAATCCGGAGGAGCCTGCGTATGCAGGAAATTGTTTAGTGAGCTTCATAAAGCGAGCCAGCGCTCCGAGGTCCTTGGTGGGCAGCGGAAGCTCCACAACGCGCTCGCTTCCGCATCCGGTGGTGTCACGGAACACGGAAGTGGTGCCGTCTGCCGTCTGCCTTCTGCCGGCTGTCGACTGCCACTGCAACATGGCAGCGATGCAATTGTTTTGCCCCAATCGGAGTGCCAGGAGTGCCGGAATGGCACCGAAATAACCTCAATCAAAGCAAAGCAGCAGAAGCCCGCAAATAATGCAGTAGGTATAGTATATAGTAGGTATAAGAGCAGCGCGAATAAGAGTCGTAATAATAATAAAAATAATAATAAATAATAACCTTTCTTGCGGCGCTGATGCACAAAGAACCAGGCAACCAGCGACGCGTTGACCAGGAGGAAGCCGAACGCCGCCAGGGAGATGCCAATTATGACCAGATTCGGTGTGTTGCTGGAGTCCTCGGTTAACTCGGCTGGCATCAGTTCAAGTCCTTGACAAAACGAGCCATGGAAATGTAGAAAAAAAAACAGAAAAAGAAAACGTGGTTGCAAAATAAAACAATAAATAAATGCGAAATGAAATGAGAAATTGTAATAAAAAAGAATAATATCGCGACGAATGAAAATATATATTTGAAATGGTGCAGGGCATAGCAATGAACACGCTGCCCCAGATTCTCAGTTCTCCAATCCCAGTTCTCAGTGCCCGGTTCTCAGTTCAAATTGTGTCCGAGGCGAACTCGTTTCACGGGATTCGGATACGGATTCGGCTTTAAGGTCGAGGGTCGATTTGGGTTGCCATGGCGAGCACACGCAGCGAAATCAAATAAAGAGACCGACTTGCGACCAGCGAATGACGCAAATCACGTAGAGCCTGCGAAGCGGAGCCGGAACATGTGATGGCAAATGAAATTAGCGACGCCATCGCCATTCCACAGCGATTCCCATCGCAACTGTCCACTCCCACTCCCACTCCCAATCCCAATCCCATTCCCATTCCCGCTCCACTGCCATTCCTATTCCGATGCCGATTCCCATTGCCATCGCCATTGCCGTTTCCCTTCCAATCCACAATTGCTGACCACCGGGCACGTGCGCTGACAACGCCCACAAATTAAAAGAAAATAACGGAGGCGACGGCGGACCGAGCCGAGGGAATTAGAAATTCAAATGCCCATGGACTCCGGCTGTGTGGCCCTGCAGCTCTCCAGTCCTCCAGCTCTCCAGTGAAAAATACCAGAACACTGAGATCATAATGTTAGAGCATCTACCAATTGAAAAAACACCATTTGTCTCAGTGTTTAAAATTAAGGTGAAAATTATAAGTATTTCAAGCATTTAAAATCAACAGCTTGCAAGGTTGTAAAAACATAAAATGCATCACATAAATATATATTATGTAGACATGTAAAAGGCTTATAAAATGAAGATGTTTACTTATTTTGCAAACATTATTCAAATGCCTAACATAAAGCACACATTGAATCATTTAAATTCTTACTTAATCCTTTGTAAGCTTAACTAAATATATTATTACCTCAACCTTTTTGACTTTGCAGGTGACTTTGAACACTTACTTCTTATCATTTACCTTTCAAATCTATATTTAAAATTTGATTTGAATGTGTGAAGGCCATAAATTGGTGATGACATAAAAAGGCTATTCTGATTGGCAGAAATGTAAGAGGCTTCCCTCAAAATAAACACAAGATATAAAAAGTGATTCCTGGGTATTTTTCCCTGAGTGTCAGCAGCAGCAACCGCAGGATTCGCGGTGGATCCCCCCTCCATCTACCCCCTCTCCTGGTGCCTCACCTCGCTTGAGGCGCTTCTCGTTCCGTTTGTGCAGACAGCAGCCGATGACAAACACGTTGAGCAGAACGACGACGACGCCGGCGCCCACGCCCACCAGGAGCATGCCCGATGTGCCGCCCAGCGGCGTCTGGCTGGTGGTCGGCGGTCCGCCTCCCAGCGAGGATGCCGGATGCGAAGGGGGCGGGGCTTCTGCAGGATGACGAAATGCAGCGGTGGGTGGGGAGGCGTTTGCCATTTGCGGTGGTCGCATCGTCGTCGTCATCGGTGTCGTTGACGTTGACGTTGTTGATGGCCGTAATGCAATTCCAATTAAGAGCAGCAAGGGTCGGAACGAGATCATTGGGTGAGACAACAAATCGGATCCCGACTGACTGCCTGGTTGCAGGCCATTTCTTACGCTTCATAATCTACACTCGCCTCGGCTTGAATTGGTTAGTGGGTGGTGGTGCAGGATGCAGTGGATTCAGTTCTTTAAAGTAGCTACCTAAAGGTGTTCTAACCTCTTGAAGGGCGATATCTGTATATTCCATGGTTTGTCCTAGTTTCTCATATTTATATATTTATGGATATTATTTATTTATATTTAGAAGCAATATTATTAATATATTATACATATTTTTAAACAAAATTATGATCTTTAAATGGGTAAGTGAATTATTTTAAATACAAAAATGTATACTCTTTGATTTTTAGGTCTGCTATCATATGTCACTAATAATTCTAATAAATAAAAAATATTTGAAATTAATTTTGTGCGCTGTTGATGAAAGACATGTTTTTTCAATATTCGAATTTACCAAAAATCTCTGTAAACTGATTTGTTTACTATTTATTTTGAAATTCTGGTACCATTTCGTTTTTTTAGTTAACCAATGTCTACTGCTAAGTGAGCTTACATCAGAACTAATTTGAATTCTCTGATTCATCTGGCCCTTTGTTACAATTGAATACTTTTTCTACTAGTTTCACTTCATCAATTATTTCGGCTGACTAGCGCCGTGCGTGCTTCTAATTAGGCTGATAGCTGCTTATCATACTGGCCAGCTAATTAATTCCACAAATCTGCCGAATGGCTGCCTGACAACTGACCTGGCTGCCTGGCAGCCTGGAACCCAGGAACCCTTGGCACCCTGGCACCACCACCTGGCCGTTAGTTACCGGACCTGCGATCGAACCCATGCTTGAATGGCCATAAAAGCCAAATGGCGGCCTCGCATAAATCAATGTCAGCATCGCTGCTTCTCGACCAGCGGCACTCGCGGCCAATTTGAATACCGCGCTGGGGGAGGGGAGGGGAGGGACTTACCTTTGGTCTCGGCCCGCGCCAAATCCGGCAGGTAGGAGCTCTGGCCCAGCTCGTTCCAGGACATCACCGAGAAGAGATAGAGCGTATTCATCCGCAGCCCGCCGATGGTCAGCTTGTGGCTGTTCGGCAGCCCGTCGATGTATTTGTACTGCTCGCGGTCGGCCATCCTGCAAATGAGAGCGGAGTGCGGATTCATTAGTGCCAGGAGCCGTGACAGTGGCACACCGGAAAATGCCAAGAGCTTTCCACTTTTCAGTGGTTTTAAGTAGATCACAATAGGATACTTGATAAAACGTACCAAAACGGAATTTCTTTTGTGTATGAACTTTATGAACAAAGAGTGAATGGGTTTTTGATGCAGTAGAAAGAATTTGGTTTTTTTAACAGAAGCCTTTTCAAAAAGGCGTGCGTAATAATTAAAAGTTATCACACATATTTTTTAAAGCTCTTGAGGAAATATATTTTTCTCTTCCAAAACAAAAACAAAAATATGGTTAATACTCTTTTTTAACCAAAACAAAAAATTGATTAATGGATCATACAAATTTGACATGTTTTTTAACATATCATAACAAGGTAATCAACATATTTAATATTCGGACATTAATAAAGATTAAATAAATAAAGTGAATCATTAATATTGTAATAAAACTCTGATTATTATTATTTTTTAACGCGCGTGTCCCATGGCCATTTTTTTTCGTAAATAGTTTTAAGTGCCTGATTTGAATAGGCATCATCTGGGAATAACACTCACCTATAGCGGACGCGATATGAAGCCTTGAGGCCTCCGTCGAAACCCGGAGTCCAGGCCACGGTGACAGTGTCGTGGGTGACGTTCAGGATATTGAGGCTGAGGGGCGGATCCGGCTGGGAGGTGATTTCCAGTCGAACAGTCTCAATCGACTCGCCGAGATCGTTGCGGGCCACGCACTCATACGCCCCGTAGTCCGCCGGCGCCACTTTGTCCACGATGAGAGTGGACTCGTAGGTCAGCGAGTCAATCTTGCGCTCCTCCACCTCGTACTTGTAGGTGCGGTTGATGGGCAGGTCCTTCTTCTCCTGCCGCCAGATGAAGTTCGGCTTCGGGGATCCCTGTGCCCGGCAAGGCAGTCGACCCCGTTCTCCGGTTCCACTGGCTGCTCGCAGCAGCGTGGGAGCCTTCGCAATCTCAGGAGCAACTAGAGATTGGTAAAAAATGTATAAAGAAGTAACCCCGAAATTAATAAATAATACATTTAATAGATATAAGCCTATTTTCTATACAATAAATATACCTCATATGGAACCTTTTTAGACATTAATTGAACCAAACACAAATGTAGTTAACAACTCGGATGCCTTTAACGACGTTTCTTCTGTCCTTGATTCTTGATGATGAATATGACACTGCCTACATTTGGTTTTGGACTAACAGAAATATGGTTTTGTGTGAAAGGGAATTTAGTTCCACGTAATACGCAAATAAAAAACTGCATTTCATATCAAAAGATTTGAACTAGATCGCATCGTTTCGAATGACACTCACTTACTATGATGTTGATATTTAATTATACGGTATTAAGGCTTATTGTAATTTTACTTTTTCTAGAACTAATTTATTTGTGTAATCTTTCATCTTGGGCAATAATCATTAATTACTTACACTTGACAATTAGCAGGATGTCGCGGTTGGTTGGGTTGGCCACCCGATTGTCGGCCACGCAGCGGAAGTTGCCCACATCCTCGCGCTGGGCATTCTTGATGTGCAGGTAGGAAGTGCCGTTCGCAAAGGTCGTCGATGTCTTCACGGTCATGTCGTAGCCCACCCGCTCCCACTTCACGTGCTCCTCGGTCAGCGGCTTGCCCTCCACGGTGCAGGAGAGCATGGCGTCCTCGCCGGGATTGACGACAATGTTCTCCGACACCGATTTGATGGTGGTTCCGTCTGCGGGGCGCGACCGAAATTAGTCCAATTGGGGGAATCGCACAGCTGCGGAGTACTCACATTCCACCAGCACGGTGATGTTGAGGGTGGCCTTGCCCTGCGAGTTGGAGGCGCTGCAGGAGTAGATGCCCGCATCATCCCGATGCAACCGGGTGAAGTTCAGGCTGCCGCCGTCCGCGAAGATGCGGTGCTCGCCGTCCTGGGGAATGGTGGCCCCGTCCTTGGTCCACTTGTAGACCACCGCGGTGGGGTTGGCCCGCGTTTGGAGCAGCACCTGCAGCGATTCGCCCTCGGCGCCAACTGCCGTCGACGAGGGCGGCGGAACGAACTTGGGTCGATCTGGGGGTCAAGGATAAAGAGGTTTCAAATGGATAGATTCCCGAAGAAATAATTTATGCAAGTGCCACAGAAATCTCTTTTACGTGATATTAAATATCCCTTTTCACCTGCTTACATACTTATTGCTAACAAATTTTACAGAATTTAGACAAAATTGTGTTCAGCAATACAGGTTGTAATTTTCAATTTAAACTGTATTTAAATTCACTATTCAAATGCAAAACATTGGTTGTTTTAAAGTCGTAAGTAGCTTTATGTTTAAAATTCACAGTAATAACTAAAAGCAATAATTTTAGTTATTATGCGATTACATACACTCAAATATTGAAACAAATTCTTCCTTTTATTAATGAGTTTACCGTATTCAACTAAAATAAAAAGCTTTTAAATTAATTGTAAATGTACTGCGAATAAAATTGCCATAGGTGGCTCAGAATCGAAATACATATAGCTGCGTTACGAAAGATTGTCTATAATGTGTTTAATCATTTGTGCTGGTAAAATAAAAACATTTGAAGACTATTTATTAAAGGACCGATTCTTTTCTTTAATGTGTCCTTTCGAAACCTGAGTCATCAAGGAATTTAATAATGCATTTGCAACCCGAAAGATTACAAAGTGAGCTTAAGTGGGCTTTATTTCTGTGACATCACTTGGAGATGCGCCTGCCGATTGCAGATGTCGTCTAATTGAGCAATTATCCGGGCCGTACTTACACAGGACATCCAGGCTGACCGCCTCGTGGACGCTCCGCTGGAGAGCCTCGTTGGCGCTCTGGCAGGTGTAGACCTGGCCGTTCATTTCCTGTGTGATGTTTACCCTGAACTCCAGCGTGGAGACCGTGCCGCCCCAGAGTCCGGGCTTGGACGTGTTATTAATGCCTGTGGGCCAAAGCGACCAGCGGGCGGTGGGTGTTCCGGTGGGCGGACAGGGATACGGAACACGGAGCATGGAACACAGAACACGGGATACAGATTCCAGATTCCGGATTGGGCGATGGCAACGGTGGTGGGGAGGGGGAATAAGAGCGGAGAAGAAATGGGCGTAATTTTAGTGACTGGCAAGCGAACCGGATGTTGTCGTGGAAACGCCTCGCACCAACAAAGTGCACTGGCGGCGCCGTCGAGTCCACGGCGAATGGCGGATGGCGATGGGCAAGCTTCCAATTGCCAAATCGCTTGGCCAGGCCCAAAGAGTCAAGCCAGGCCATGGCACACCATACCACACCACACCATACCATACCATACCATACTATACTATACTGTGCTATGCTGTAGCATACGTACCTTCGATGGGGATGCCGTCCTTCCACCAGGAGAGCTTCGCCGGCGGATTGCTGGAGCTGGAGTCGCAGATGATGGCTGCCTCCATGCCAGGTCGCAGTTCTTCCGGTTCAATGCGTATTTTGACCGTCTCCGGGGCAACTGAAAGAGCGAGCGCACACACACCAGTGGATAATAAGAAAGGATGCACCAGCAGCTGATTACCCCCACCCCCACCCACTACTTACTACTACTACTACACTAGGGAAAATATTAAATGCCTTTAAGAAAATCCTTATAGGGAGCCAATTGATTTGGGTTTATTTTTATTTAATTTTTTGATGTTTATTGTTAGAAAGTATATATTATTATTACTTTGTTAACTTTTTTTACTTTAAATATAACAGATTATTACTTTGTTGATAACATATATAAATAAACTTTTTAATTACCATAAACTAAGCTCAAAATATAATTGGATTGAAAATATTCCATGGTGAAACTACTTCAAAGTTTTTAAAAACTCTCTTGTACCTAGAGGCGTTTTATAAACAATTAATGTAGAGCTGTGGGTTAATGAATCTAATATTTTATAAAGTGAACTTCCCAACAGAAACTCATTTAGAAAATTGTTGCTTATTTCTTCACTAATAAGTTTAAAAGTTTGTAACCTAAATGTTATAGCAAATACTTTTCAACGTTCTTAAAACATCCTTCAAAACTTTAAGAAGTCGTGTAGCAAAAGTATATAAAATAGAAAAGCCATCTTAGAGTTACAGTAATAGTTGTTGTTGTATGTTAACATTCGTATATGGTTTTCCAACTTGACCTATATAACCTATTATATATATCATGTATCTGGAGTATACTCACAGTGCACGCTGAGCGTGGTGGACTGGAAGAGCGGGATCTCGGTGGCGCTGTTGGAGGCCTCGCAGCGGTATTGGGCCTGGTTGTCGGACACGTTGGCCAGAACGGTGATTTCGGCCGAGACCGATTTGTCCGCGGCCCGTATGACCGAGTTTATCTGCAGCGAATGGGAGGTTGCTTATTTTTTTTTGTTTCGTTTGGGGAGGTGGGGGGTTGAAAAGAGCTCCAAAGAGCCACAGCTGGCGGATGCATTTTAATTTCGCTGATAAAACGTCGTCTAATCTGAGCGAGCGAGCTGGCGAGCAAACACGGCGCAGAGATGACTCCCCCGGGGTCCAGAGATGGAAACTCTGACACCGCAACAAATGGGAAATGGTAAAACAGGAAGCCGCACCTGAAACTGCAGGTGCGCCCACCACCCACTCAACACCACCCCACTTACCACCCACCATTTACCGTATAAGTGTGTGGGCTGATGAGCTGCGGTTTCCGTTTTTTTTTTCCGTTCCCCATTCAACCGTATTTACCACCTTTTGTTCAAAGTTGCTGCGATAGTTTTGCTCCCGATTATTGGTAGGTGGAAAAGGTGTGAAAACCGAAATCGTTCTGGCATCAAAAGCGAACGGCTGCAGTGGCTCATTAGCACTTTAAGCCCATAAAGCGGAAGCGGAAATGGTCAACAAAAGCGCCATTATTGTTTTGCGGATGTTTGCAGCCTGCCGTTGATAGTATGCTCCATCTCGCTCGCTCTTTGTTTAGTTTCTATGTGTGTGCTAGTGTGAGTGTTTGGGTTTTCTGCGGAAAATGCAAACAAAGGGCGGCAAAAAAAAAGTGGGAAACTCTGCACTCACCCTCTTGTCGTTTTTGTACCATGTTAGCGTCGCCAACGGATTGCCGCCTGATGAAACGCAAAGCAGTTTTTGCACGGAGCCAGCTGGGATAATTTGTCCTTCCATATAGCCAGAAATTAATGGCGGCGCGGGAGGATCTGCGGAGGTAGACGGAGAACACAGAGCGGGATAAGAAAAACGCTTCGCGCAAAAAAAAAAAAAAAAAAGAACAAACAAAGGCGCCAAGCGGGGGAAATGGGGACAGCGAATTGTGGCCCCAAAAAACTTAGCCACGAGCCAGCAAATTATGGCCTACAACAATAACAGCAAAGGACTCTGGACTCGCGGACTACGGTCCTGACTAGGACCCACCGCTGGGTCCTTCGCCAGAAAAGAGAGAGACAGAGAGCGGGCTGCCAAGAGCGGACGAACAATAAAAATTAAAATTATTTAATTTGCCGCGCATAAAGTAAAAATATCCGCAGGGCGTCCGCATCCTCAAGGCATGACCATGCACACACCATCGTTTCGTCCTTGATTGGGTGGCTGGCTCATTACCTTGGGGGTCTGTTAGTCATTTCCAGCTCCCATGGTGTGGGTAATAAATGTAAATCCCCCCAACGCACCACTCCCCCCTCCTTCAGCTCTTCTTTTTCTGTGATGTTGGTCAGAAAAATTAATTAGCGCTGCAGGAGAGCGCTCACAAAGGACATCCAACGTTCGGGACGAGGGGGGAGGGGATGGTGGAGATGCCGTTGTCGGTGGGATGAGTGCTTGCGATGGATAAGCCGAAACTAGAAATCGCAAATATTAATAAGCTCCGAACTGGAGCTTAGTTACTACCCCACTCGACCTGTTATCGAGTGACTTTGCCTGTCAGTCCTTTCATCTTTCCCGGAATTCCGCAATGCCGCCATCCAGTTATCCTGAAGTCCTCGCAGTCTATTTTCTGCTGCGTGTTTTTTGTCCCTGCCCTCGCTTATAATTGAGTCAAATGAAGAGTGACACCGAACATCGGATAATGGAGTTTAAGACACTTGCAGTTGTCGCCAGGCGGAGAAGTGTCACTCTGCGGCGACGGAGAGGAGGAGGGGGTGGTGTCAAGGATGCGTACATCCAATTGGACCTTCACTGGGCACTAAAACGGACTGGAAACGGAAAAGTTGTTTCGAAGAGAGCTACCATCTCACGTATCACAAATTAAATGAATTTCAGCATGATTCAACTTTCGTTCATGTAATGAATGTTGACATAATTAAGAAACAAATTGTAAGCCACTTGATCTACGCAAATAATTTAAATAGAATTGTTCAAAAGTGTTTCTGTTTGTGGAAACTTAATAACTGCTTAAAAAAATTTACTTGCTAAGTAACCATTGAACCGCTCCTAAAAATCTAAACAAAATAAATTGATTATACACTAGGAAACAATTCGGTTGTGCAGTTAACTTCTTTATCGGATGAAAATTATTGATAAAGTAAATGAGTTTAAATCATGTATATTGTTTTTAAAAGGCGAACTATAAACCGACTGTTAAACCCAAAAGTATGATCTCCAAAAATGCTTGTATTTATTTAAGCCATGTATGTTTTGTTTATCGTTTTTAAAAGGCGATTTCGAACCTGACTGTTTGTAAAGACCAACATCGACATCACGGATTTCGAACACATGTTAACAATTTACGGGGTGCCACAGCTGCAGGGCCAACTACAGTAATCCGCAGCTGGTGAAGAGCAGACCCCGACTGAGCTTGCCGTTCTTGGTGCCGTAGCTCTGGATGCACTCGCAAATCTTGCTGCCCTTCACAATCCGGCCGAATCCCACCCGGGATCCGTTGACCACGGTAAGCGGCTTGAACGAGATGGCAAAGGACAGGTGGTCGGTGAATCCTTTGACGTAAGCCTTGCTGAAGGACAACACGTAGCTGGATGCCCCGTGGTCGATCACCTTGGCATCGTATTCCAATGGCTGCTTCAGCGGCGATTCTGCGGCCAGCAGCAGATCCGTCTCCAGCCAGAGATTCGGAAAGAGTCGCTTCACCAGGAACTTGGAGTGCTGGTTGCACATGCAGGACTTGATCAGCTGCAGGACCACAAGCGGAGCTGCCTCCGTGTACAGCTGCACCACAATCCTTCCCAGCGGACGTGCATCCTTCAGATAGATGTCGAAGTAGACTCGCGGTCTAAAGAGGCGCCGCAACTCTGCATCGGATTCGGGAAGCGGGATGTTGAACGCCTCGTACTTGGCCATCGCCTGGGGAGGCAACTCCAGCGGAGCCGAGGGAGCCGAACTCCTGCCCTCCAGCATCCGCTTGTCCGACAGTCCGGAGTCCACCTCGCTGTGCACCTCCATGATGCGCTTTCCGAAGTCGCGGTTATCCCGCTCCAGTCGCTCCAATCCGAGCAAAGCGATGGGAATGGAGGAGACGGCGTGCACCACCTCGTAGCGAAACGGATTGATGGCTCCGTGGGTGCGCATCGTCCGCGAGATCTCCACCAGCAGCTGGATGTTCGCCTTGGTGCGCCTCATAAACACCTGCGCCTCGTCCCGCAGATTGTTCACCCCGGTGATCCGGGCCGCCTGGAAAGCTGGAGCCTCGGCGTCCACCTTGCTGATCGCCTCCTTCACCCGCTCGCGGTGCTGGCGCCACATCTTCATGCGGTTCGCCATCAGCGGACCTCCGATCACCGTCTTGGGCTTCGCCCTGACCGGCTTCTTCAGCTTACTATCCTTCCGAATGGAGATCGACAGCTCCTCCGCCGTCAAGCGGGCCAACTCCCTCTCCGAACAGGACACGCAGAGCGGAAACTCAGCCATTGTCGAGAATATTAATATCAAGAAATAAAACTAGCAGCTATATCGAGAATTTGTCACCGAAATGTAGGGCGAATAAAACTTAACTAAGATCGGTTTTTGAAGGCTTACTTTATCATATATTCAAAGCCAGCTGAATGTTTTCTTCAGCAACATAACAGCAAAGGCTAATGCGAAGTAATTCTTTATGTTTATATAAAACATATAATACATTCCTAATCGGAAGAATTTCACTACAATAATCCTTAAAATGTTTACTGCTTTCTATTTTTCTTACCATAATATGTTTACGTTTAATTAAAGAAGTATTTTTCTAAAAGAATTTCTTTAAGCCAGGGTAAAAAGTACTACATGTGCATTCAATCAATAATAATAATAGAGTACTCGTTTTTATATCAACTGAAAGAAAGGTAAATCGACCCTATGGAAAACGCTATTTTTGTCGAATAAAAACATGTTGATTATACTTCTCCCAAATAAATAAATAAAACCCTGCAGAATGTGGCATTTCTATCCCTTACTCAATTCATAACGATTTCCCCTGCTTGGCTTTGGGCGTTGGGCATTGTTGTTCCGAGAATCCAGATAAATATTTAATTCCCAGCTTTCCCCAGTACTACTTACACAGCACGTTGATCGTGTGGGTGGAGACCACGTTCTCGGTCAGCTGCATGTTGAGTCCGTGGCAGATGGCGACCAGCGAGCGCTTGTTCGGCTCCACTGTGGCGGTGATGTTCGAGGTGGTCGTCCAACCGCCTGCGATGACAGACAGAGATGGAAATGGATTAGTCACAGGTGGAGGTGGGAGGTAGGAGGAGGGAGGACACTCCGTGTCACATGGAGCACTTACCTTCAGGACTGACAATCGTCTTTGAGGTGGCGTTGCGCACCTGGCGGCCACCCACCATCCACTTGATTTCGGCGGGCGGATTCGATGGTGCGGTGGTGCACGTCAGCGGCACGATATCGCCGACTCGCGCCTCGGTGGGTCCCATAACGGTGACGTGGGTGGGTGCAACTGGGGAATAATGGAGAACGAGGAGGAGAAGGTGAAGGTTTTGTGGGCTGATTTCAGTTACTGGCTCCCGCGGCCGCATAATGAAGGAGGCATTAATATATAATAGGCATGTGGCGAGCTCGCTTGCGGCAAGCCAGCTCCTGGCAGCCACACTCGAGCGGTGTCTCCTATCCGTCAGCCCGATTACGAAGTTCCCCTTACCCCCGATCCCTATTCCCTAATAGCTCGGGGGAGGCATAGCTGTGTGTGTGTCGGCTCCTGATGCCGCCTCCATGCAAATGATGACTGAGTGACTGACAGTCCGTCCGTCTGCGGAGCTATTACCTAATGCCATCGAAGCGGAGCAGCAGTGGCAGTGGCAAGAGCAGGAGCAGGAGCAGCTGCAGCTGCCGCTCCTTTGATGGATAAGTGCATACATTACGCATACGCAGCGTTGTCTTCGGGTTGGTTTTCGGTTTGGGTTTGAGTTTGTGTTTAAGTTTGTGTTTTGGGCAGGGACTAGGCACGCGGGGAATACGAAACTTTCGACTCGATATGTTTCGCATATAAATAAACATTATGAATTCTTAACTTCTCGCATCTTTCGTCGGTCCGTCTTGGCCATACATCTTCATTCCGGGCACACACACTCACACCCACTCCTTGTGGAGGATTCGTGCGGGGCAAAAGAATGCTGATGCCGACTGTATTCCTGCTACGTCTTCAGTTTTGTTGTTCCACATTCGTTATACATAAATAATGCGTGTGCTAAGAGCCCGCTCCGCCAGCTGAGGCCACATCTGCTATCTATCCGATACACTAAGCCGAACTATCTTCAATTCTCGTACAACATACTACATAGTATTCCCAGTTAGCTTATAAATATGTATATTCTGAATTGTTTTTGAAATCCTCAATAATTTAATAAAGCAACCCTATTTTCCGATGAGTTCTTAAACAATTCGGATATAAATAAATAAATTTATAATGAGATAAATGAAATGGGAAAGCTAAACTGTAACGAATAACTCTGTAATCTTTAAAGACTTTCTGCACTTCTTATTACCAGAGTTACCTCACATTTTTTCAAGTGCAGTGGTAGCTCGCGACTGTTCTTGTATTCGTTTGTGCTGGCCACTCAATGTGGCATACTTATTGGGGCAAGATGGGACCGAGTGTTCCGAGGGAGTCGGAGTGGGCGGTACTGGGAGTGGGTTGGAGTGGGCAGGCCTGACCTGTATGGCAATGGCACTTTGATTGGTATGCGCATAAACTGCGAGCTGCCAGCTAAACGAGTTTCTGCCTTAGCGACGACGCGGAGCACGAGGCCTTCACGCACTTAAAGCCCGCTTCAGGTAAAGATGCCAATTTCAGCGGACTGTCGGGCACTTGAATTTAAATATCGCGCATACGCCGCGTTGGCGACCGCCTCATCCATTTGCATGTGAGGCGAGACACGTGATGGTAAGTAGCGGTGGATTGAGGATTGCAGGATGGGGGATGTGGCATGCAAATGTTTGCTGGTCCGTTCGTCCAAGTGTCGCTAACGACTTTGCTACCGCGTCGCTCCGCCCGTCGGCTTTGTGTGCCTGATTGCAATTGTTGTAACTCTAACAAGCTGCAGAGAATGGAGATGAGTTTGGTGGAATGAGGGGATGGGGAAGGAGCCCTGCGCTATTTGGCACTTGAAAAGAATTTGCATTGCTTGATTTGACAAAGCCAAGTGGGACGAAGACTGGAGAGGCTTTCAAAGTGCAAACTTAAGCTTAATTGCAAAAGAAAGCAACAGCCAGCCAGCCAGCCGAGCCACCGAGTTGCCAGGCTTATTTCGGGGAGACTCCATCCCGGGGCTTCAATCCCTCAACATCTGTGTGCAAGTCGCCTGCCAAGAGCTGCTGGCTCTCTGGATTTCGGAGTATATATCGCAGCCAAGCCAGGCTGTTGACACAATCCAATCCCCACATCACCGAGTTCCCGCTCTTAACTTTCCGATTCCCCCTCCCGCATTTCTGTCTGTAATCTAGGCAGCCATTGAACCTGATATGCTACTCAGAACGGGCTGCATACATAAATATGAACAACGCACAATTAAGCGGCGCAAATTGGAGACTCAGTCTCGAATCTCGAATCTGGAGCCTCGATGATTCATTCGGAGCTCGACTTACACAGCACAGAGAGCTCCACTTCCGCCTTCAGCGGATTCTGCGACATCACGTTGCTCGCCTCGCAGCGAAAGCGCGCCTTGTTGTCCCCCGCCTCGGCGGTAAAGGTGTAGATGTTCTCGGACAGTCGGCCAGCGGTCCTGTGAAAAAATCCATAGCACATTAAGCCCATTTGCTAGAAATTTGAGAAGTACCCTTGTCCAGCAAAAACTGATTTAGGAAATCAAATTCACGAGACTAAACAACATTAATTTTATATCTTAGCTATCTACAAGTAATGTTATTAACATGCGACTATTAAGTCCATTAAAAACTAAATAATAAAATCAAAATATTTTTAAATGCTAGATTTGACTGCATTTATGTTTTTATAAAAAACTGAATAAAACTAATCAGAAAAATAAAACGTATCATCACGTTTAAACAACTTTGGCAACTAATTGTTTAATAATTGGAAAAAAATGAGACATGTGAAATTAATTAGCTGAAATTATAACTAAGAATGCCTTAGGTTTTTAAAGCTCTTTTAAATAAGTAATTCAATAACAAAGAAGATTTATATATTAAGGAAATTATTTAATAAATCATTAAAACTCAAAATAAATTAAGTAAGTGAACTGATTGTGCTTTAATTTCTTAAGTTCGCTACTGAGCTTGTGGATTTAAAACTACTACTACTTAAATTATACTCAAAATTAAAAATTGATATATCTTACCTGTAGGCCATTCGTATCTGGGATCCGTTCTTGTACCAGATGAGCTGGGCAGGCGGATTGCCGCCGCGACTCCGGCACATGAGCTCCACAGTTTGGCCACGACGAAGAGTTTCCCCCGGCGAATAGCCCTCGATATATGGCGGACCCGGCGGATCTGCGGGATTAGAAAATGGGAAGGGGAAAAGCCAGGTTTGAAAAAGTGAACTGAATGCCGGCAGTTTGTTGTGTTTACAGTTGGCATATTTAATTGCAACTGCTGTCCGCAAATAAATTCAATTTACACTACAGTAAAGTGCGGGGAGCGCATATGTGTGCAAATGCAGCTAAATTCGAACAGTTTTTAATTGAAGTGTTTGCATGCAAATCGTTTATGCGGTCATATGCATTATTTTCCGATTTCGACTTTTTTTCCGCCCACAATTGGCGGCGTTGGTAATTTCGCTTGTTTTGGGCGTTGCTCTGGGCGATTAATAATAGTGTAAAATGCCACAAAGCAGTGGAAAAAGCAGCGACATTTCGTGTTAAACACATTTCGGAATTATTGGCGGATGAAATATAATTGGTGGCAACTAGAAAAGGGACAAAAACAGACGAACAGGCCATCGATACTCCATGGGGAAGCTTTGGCAAAACATTAACTCTTATCCAGCAGCTTTGGGCCAGTAATATGTTTTCTTTATCGCAATTTGACAAGCGGTCAACCGTATTGAATCAACAGCAGCAATCAGGTGAGCCATAAAAGCTGCCAAGCACACACACACCTTACGCACACACACACTCTACACACACATGCATGCACACACAGACACGTAATGCACATGGAAAACCCCTGCAGGCATGCAACGAAAAATTAAATTAAAATCACTTGAAATATTGTACGAGCAGATTCGAGATGAGGCAGTGAGGATGCAATAATAGCGCCATAATTAAGCCACCGCAGGAAGGGAAAATGAAAGGGGATAAATCCCGTTCCCATTCCCCCATCCGACCCCCCTCTCCGCTCCCTGAACTCGTAGATAGCGCAACTCGCAACTCGAATATTTTTTTTTTGCCAATTACATCGCAACGGGCTCGTTGGAAATGGCCAACGAACTGTGGCAGTTGGGGCCGCCATTTGCCAGCTGCCTATGCATAAATAACAAACATAATTAATTTGAATGTGCGTGCAGGTGGAGCAGTTGCCATTGCCATCGTATGGCGGATGTGCCCATGGATTTTTCAGGTGCCTGGAGGCAACCAGCGGCACCACCAGTGCCACCACTGCCGACGGCAACAAGCATTAAGAGGACTTTTGGCATTCGTAATGGCTCGCGCTCCCGTGCAGCATCGCAATTCTCAATTCTCAATTCGCATTTTGCGTTTCGCATTTCGCATCCAGCATCTACCATCTACCATTCACATTCACATTGGCAGTGGCAGCTGCGCGGCACATTAGAATTTAAAAACTAATTAATACGCGCCCGAATCGCGCAATTAGCGGCCGTGATGGCAAATGGCATCCGCATTGGGCCAGGCCAACGGATACTGCCGCAAAAAATTCACTGCCAGCACTGCAAGAAAAAATAAATTGGTCATTGCTCTAAAATCTGCATAACGTTGATTTATGTAAAAGCGATTTTAAATGCCTTTTTATTGCAAATATGTTGGTGTTAATTTAGAAGCCAATAAAAAGTCAAGAGAACCCACATTAATTGAACTGAATACAAACTAATATCGAAATATTCTAAAATCTCTATAATGTTAAAAATATTAAAATTGTTCTTCATGGAAAATGCTTCAGGAGGTTTGGTTTTAGTTTAACTGTTTTTTTTTTTTAACAGATATTATATTTCTAAAGCTATTTTATTTTAATTTAAAAAGGTGCTTTAGGAACTATACTGTTCTCTAAGTAGCAAAGTGATTTGTGATTTTTTGAAGTGCCTTCAGATGTGGCAGCCTGTTCTTCTTTGGGGACTTCCCCACACACACACACACTTACATACGCGCACACACATGCATACACTCACACCACATGCAGATACGTTCAATTGTATAGCAAATTGAGCCGGCTAATGAGGTCACCCGCGTGACCCCTCCGATTGCCGGATTTTCGGACCGTGGGGAAGGACCCCGAAAAACTCGGAGCTTCCCGAAAAACAGATGGCGAGGGGGGAGGAGAAGGCTGAGAAGCTACTCACACAACACGGACAGTTGAACGGTGGCCCGCATGGGCATGTCCGGCGAAAGGGCCTTGTGCTTCGCCTGGCACGTGTACTCCGTGTAGTCGTCATCGGGTCCTGGCTTCAACTTCAGACTCGAGGTGGTGGTGAACCTTTTGGCAGTGGACTCCTCCACGACGTCCTCGCGTTTTTCTGCGGGGAAAGCAACAATATGCCGTAATTAACAGGTGTTTGCTTAAAGCTTAAAATGTTTGTCAAAACTGATGTGAATTATATCTAGTTAAATAAACTTGAAAGTATTTTAAATTGCTGTGATGCTTTTTATATGTATTTTAAAATCTTAAGTATTGCTATTTTGTTCTTTGAATGTAGAGCTCTCTAAACAACTTACTCAAATATACGACATATTTTTTTTTTTTGTTTTATACCAAATTAAATTTTATGGTTCCATTTCAAGGTTTATTAATTTTGTTTTCAACTTCGAAAATCAATTGTGGAAATTTCCGTATCCTTGAAAATTAAGTTGATTATAAAAAACTTTCTGTATTAATATCGTATGCCTTGGAATAAATATTTTATTTGCAAAAACCAGCCAAATCGATTGGTATTTACTGCATTCGACAAGACAGTCCCAAAGTTTACAGCCTGGCGAAATGGAGATAAGTATTTCTCAACTCCCATCAATTCCGCACCAGCAAGAGCATTTTGTGACATCATTTTCAGTTATAAATTTTGAACGAGCCTCATCTGCGCCGCAAAGTGTGGCCTAAAAAATGTGCCCCAGCCGCCCAACTATCGTGGGGGTGGTGGTGGAGCACCACCGACGAACCACCATTCTGCTTTGGGGGTAATCACCAAGATGGCCGTCTGCCCACATTAACCGCCATTTACGCGTACCCACCGCACAAACACACACGCCCCTGACAGCTTGCAAATGATACAAGACCCCAGACCGAACTGGACCCCAGGATCTACGGCTGCGGATGCGGATGCGGATGTGAGGGTGGAATCGGGTTCGGGGTCCGGCCGGAGTTGCTGCCGCAACATATTGCGTCATAAACATAATTCATCATGCAGCTTCCTTCCGCTGTCCACATTTCCTTGCGGATTTTCCTACATTTTAACGCCGCTTTGCGAATTTTCTTTCCTCTTCCTGGTCTGCGTTGTTGTTTTCGTTGTTCTTTTTGTTTTCCTTGTTGTTTTTTTATATGTTTACCCGAAAAATTTCCATCATCATCATCGTCGCTGTCGCCGTGCGTTTCACATTTTAAGCATTTTTAACGCGCCAGTTGTGCTAAAATGATTTCGTTACTGGCCAAATGGCGGGAAAGGAGCGGAAAATCCGCCACCCAAAAAAAAGGGGCAACCAAGCAACCAACCCATGTACGGTTGCAGGGGCCATAATCATTATGAAAATTAAAAGTCGTGAAGGCGGCTAAGCGCCGTGTGATGGGCTGCTCGCCCACGGAACCCACGACCCCATTTCCCCATTGACATTTGCATTTTTCCATATTTTCCAGCAGCTCTGTTTTCCAATTTGCTGACTGCCCAGCAGCAGCAGCGGCTAAATGACAAGGCACAAAACACTGGATCCTGGATCCTGCAGCCAGGACTCTGGACAGGAGAGGACAGAACAGCGGACCACAGGGCAGATAAGGGCCGAACATCGACAGTCGGCGCTTTGTTGGAGTATAAAATTATTATTTAAGCACCGTCATCAGGCCGAAAGTCGACGTTCATTTCCCCTACACCCCCGCATCCTGTCAGAGTCCCTCGCATCCTGCGGACTCTGTCCTTCCCTCCTTCCCCTTCCCATTCCATCATCTCACATGTGCGATGGCCAAACGGTTGACAGGCGTCACTTTGCCCATCTCCATCTGCACTGCCCTTCGTCCCCATCTCGTTCTCCAGTCCGGCCTGCTCATCCGCATCCGCAGCCGCACTTATCCCGGCTAAAAAGGGCCTGGCCAAAACCCATTTACACTTTTTGTATTCTGCATAATGCCTTCTAAAAGAAAATGTATATTGTTATGTTCGCATAACCTATGTTGTTTTAGGCAGTTTAATATCGCTGGGATAGCTCATCTCGGAATATGGGTAAGGTTCTGTTATAAAACATTATTAGTTTCTTTTATTACCTTTGCTTAGTGTGTTATATATATTCTTACGTGTTTCTTGGATTGTTGATTGTTATTTCTTAACGAGTCAAAGCGTAATATTTAGTTGTTTATCAACCTGATTGCAGAGTTAAAATCAACAACATGAAATTTGTACTTATGTACAGTACCATTTATTTAAATTCCAAAGTGACTTTGTTGTTCTTAATTTTAGTCAGGTAATGCAAATTTATTCTATATAAATTCAAAGCTTCATTACGTCACCATTAAAACTGTGAATTTATATAAAGAAAAGGGGCATAAAAATGTTTTCTCCTCTTAGTTATTCCTTGCTACTTTTTTAAGCGCGTAAAAAGTAATGCTGAAGCGGACCAGCGGTTACTTAGTGACAGGTGCGTGATAAAAGCTACTTTAGCGGCGGCTTCAATCATTAAATTTAACGACTCAGTTGCTACTAACCTGGTTTGTACTCGACGTTGCCGCGGTACCAGACGATTTGAGCCGCCGGCTTAGCATTGGCCACGATGCACTTGAGCTGCAGGTCCTGGTTCTCGCGCACCTCCACCTTGGAATTGTGGCTGTAACCTTTGATCTCGATCGAGGCTGGCGGAGCTGCAAGGAGAAACAGTCGGAGAACCGATTAGAGAACGGGGTACAAAGGAAGTTCAGGGGGGTGGAGGGGATAGAGGGGGCTCGAAACAAAAGCTAATGGCTGCCAGGGAATCCTTGCTCATTATGGGGCAACAATGGCATTACAGGACGTTTCGTGGGCGCAGTGGGCGTGCCTCTGCCTAATGCATTGTGTGTATGCAGCGACAGCGACAGCGACAGACGACATTGTTGTTGAAGGCCCAGGTTGAATGGCCGCCGATGCAGAAACAGAAACACCAGCAGTCACAATTGGGGAGCTGGATGGAGTGGTGGATGGGTGGTGCGGGAAACCGGGAAGAACGCGCCAAGAACGCAGCATTCCGCCCTTGTTAACCACCCACTTCAACAGCCACATCTGCTGGTCCACTCGCAAAATTGTCATACCTTATATGTTTATACTTGAATTTATTAGGTTTTTCAACTGTTTTTATGATTTTTATTTTATTATCAACATTATAAAATATTCAAGGCTTCAAATACTATAAATAGATAAATAATAAATAGATTTAGGTTCTACATTTAGTGGGAGTGCGGTACTGCAGAAATAAGTAAGTTTATATATATTTAAAAGAAAATTTGACCTTTTCATTTATTTAAAATTTCAGAACTACATTTTATAGCTGTTCATATCGATCTTAACCGAATTTATTTACCTATAAATTAGAATTCGTATTGCCTTCAACAGAATTTGAGATTCGGCTTTACAATTTAACAGCATTGTTTTTTTCGCTGTGCAGGCAGTTCCCTCGTTAATGTGCTCAAATATGAGTTTCAATATTTGCGCTCAAGAGGAATAAAAAGAAGGGATAGGGGGAGGGGGGTGAGGGGGTGGAGCATGTGGGGCATGCCTGGGCCGACATGCCTTGGCAAACTGTTGAAATATACACGAGCCACCGGCAAAACAATGACTGAGTGACGCCGGGTGGTGCCGAGTGGGTGGGCGGTGCCCGTTGGGCGTTGGGTGTTGGGTGGTGCATGTCGGCCTGGGTGGTGCATGAGTGCAGCAGATGCTGAAACAAACAGACGAAACCCAACCAACGAAAGTACGAGCGTGCAGCGAAACAAACAACGAGGAACGTGGATAAAGTTAAGTGCACGTGTGCATTATTTTAATGCCACCTGAAGGAGTTTGGCTGCCATTGCCATTGCACCGAGTGGAAAAAGGAGGAGTCAGGGGGGAAGAGGAGGAGGAGGAACCTACTATACTCCCGCCCAAGTGGAACAAGTAGGAGTTGGCTTAGCGAGTCCTGCATTTGACATGCAACATATGTCGCCGTCTGCTGCGCGAACTGCTCCAGAAGTTGTTGCATGCAAAATGAATGCTTAATGTCGCACATGGAGTCCCTTGGTTTCGAGGAGGGGATTTTCTGGGTGGGAGTGGGATCGCTTGAGCCTTGTCTGCCACATCTTTCTGCGTAGAGGTAATTGCTTTTGTTGCGACACAAATGAAATCAACACCAGAAGCGCCGTGTCCCTTTTCTTTTGATTAAGTTTAGTTCACCATCGCCGCCAGCCGCGCAAATTATTATGCAGCAAATCAAATAGATGAATCTGATTTCGAAATCAGCAGCCTCCACTCGCATAATATTCCTCCTTTCATCGGCGGCATTGAGCCATAAAAGCTGATGATTTTCCGGTTTATTAAGAAACACACCCCGAGGTGCGATGACTTTAATGTACATTTTTTCTTTGCTATTCAAACGAGTGTCGTCAATTTGTTTAAGAGGAAAAATAAAGACTTGTTTTCGAGGTACTGTTTGTTAATTGATTGATTCGATTCGCCTTCTGGCTACCCATTTCATTTTTCAGTTTGCAAAACCTCTAGGGCTTATTTAAAAAGCCTTTTTCAATCACAAAAGTAAAGGTCAAAAATGGTTGCATATTTGTTCAGGGAAAAACAATTAAATGGCATACCTTATTTGCAAACTAATATATTATATTTTTGCCACATTTAAAGTGAATTTCTTTTCAGGTTGCACTTTTTAAAGCCCGTCTTTCAGCAGAGGTCCTCCTTTGCATTATTCTTTAATTAACTCTCCGTCCTTTGGCTGTAAAAGAATACGCCGTGGACTGGCAAATTTTCGATTTACTTTCCCAAGGCCGCGGATGCGTTGCTTGTTATGCCGCGCGGAATCCTTCTGCCCGAGGAGACGCCAATGGCAAGCCGAGATCATCCTGCAACCAGCAGCTGGCAGCCAGCACCCTGCTGCAACCTTGACTAAAGGCTTTGTGTGCCGAAATTGGTGTCGCCGTGCCACCGCTGGCTGTACATTTTGTCCCTGGACTTTCGCGGGGGGCTTGCGGGGGCGGTACGTGCATTGAAAATTTATAATATTTGGCACACCGTGGAGCAGCCAGGAAGGGGGAGGGGAAGGGGGGAGCGGGAGGGGGAGGGGGAGCGGGAGGGGGAGAGGGGTTGTGTGGCAGTGAGCGCGTGCTGCATAGTTAAAACTCAAAAAATATATGCACATTTTATGATTTTTCTTGCGCCGAGTCCTCGCAAATGCAACTCGATTTATGCCAAAGCGTGGCCTGCCATCCTGCGCAGATATATCAGATATATCTATATCTATATAGACACTGGCACATGTGTGCGTGTGGATCGGAACGTGGGGTATGTGCATTGTTGATTGGTATGCATATTGTATTTGATTATTGACAAACGAGCAGTTGAAGCCATTTCAAGGGGAACAATGAGAGGGCTCACTGTTCCAACAAAGGCAGCTTAACATGGGTGTAAATTCAGTGGGAATGGAATCGAATGAGACTTGTTTTGTTGAAAATCTATTAAATAACTGAGAAAATAAATCTTGTACAAGTCATAAAAAACTTCTCTACAAAAAATATGTTTCAGTTAATAATACATCAAGAAGAAAGGTTTTTAGAAATACATAACAACAAAATGGGAAATGATTTTGTATTTGCCACATTTAAAAATCATGTTTTAATTTATTCCCGAGCGACTACATTTATGTTGTTTGGTTTACTTTATTTTGATAGTATGTTTGTAAATTGTAAGGGGGTAAATTAAGGTAAAATCATTTTGGATCGTGACACGGAGGGTACACTAAGAACCAAGTTTATGAAAAAATGCAGAGAGCAATCTGCAGTTAATAAGTTAAGGCTTATCTAGTGTGTCCTGGTTTAGTTTCGGGCCCCATCAGGTGAAATTTCGGCAAAAAGTGCTGCCTCGGTTAAGGTTGAATGTTGATTAAATTTTATGCATAAGCCGCGCTCCGCCTGACAGTGGGGCTGGAAGGGGCGTGGGTGGACTTCGAGTGGGTGGTCGGGGGTGGTGCAGCGCGCTTCTTTGAGTGTTCCGTTGGCTGGCATCAAATAATTTATGCAACAATGGCTGCAATAACGGCACTGGCAGCGGCAGAGCTTGAGCTCCAACCAGCTCCAGTTGCCGGATTCCTGGCGAGCGAGTATACAAAGTGCAATTTGCCATGAACACTGGACCACTCGGCTTTTTCCCCCAGCTTTCCCTGGCACCTCGGGCAGCGACACCCCGGTTAACCCACTAATAGTACGCCTCATAAAAGTTTTATGCGCCGGAATACTTTCCAGCCCTTTTCCACTACCCAGCACCCAACACCCGCCAAGCCATCCGCCCACACTGCATCCCAATCTGAATCCAAGGCGAAGGCAAGAATTGGCAATTTTTTGTTCTTTTTGGCCAAGGGAGCTGGCTGACGGGCTGGCTGGATGGCTGGATGGCTGGATGGCTGGATGGCTGGCTGGCTGTGATGTAAGTTGAGCCACTGGGCCAAGTCACACCCGAAGTCACACCCAAGGCGTTGTGGACCGACTTTAAGGTCAGCCTCACATAACAAATGTTGGGCGATATTTTCCGGGAATGCCGGCGGATGAAAACTTTCCTCATTTGCACTTCAATTACAAAGGGCGGGTGGCAAAGTGGGTGGGCCCCTGAAAAATGTGCGGACATTTGAAAATCAATGAAGTGCGTCTATTGGCCGGGCAGGAAATCCAACTTAAATTCGGGCTGCATTGTACTCAGAAATGTATAAATGCCCCAAAGTGGCAGGCTGCAGTGGCAAGTGCCTCCGTTTCATTTCCATTTCCATTTGCAGCTTGCCATTGTCCGCCGAGCGGCAAAAAGTTTTCTCTCCAGGATTCGGACCTCGACATGGCCATGGACACGGAACCTGCAGCTGCCTTGCGGCATATGTGTTTTTGGCTCCATTATATATTTTTTTTTTGTTCTATTCTTTTCCTGTGTTCCAAATTAATGGCATGCGAAAATTTTGTGGGAATTTCCATAAATTTGCACGTGGACTTTTGTGTGCGAAAGTTCTTTGATTTGCCAAACTTATAATCTAATTGCACCCTCACGTTTATTTTTGCCCATATATATATATATATGCTATATATGCAGTATATATGTGTGTACATGTGTATGTAGTGGGAGTGCGGAATAATTTTTTGGAACTTTAACATAAGCACGGCCAGCGTTACAACCAAATTGCTGCAGAAACTTTGCAAGGGGAGTCTGAAAATTTAATTTGGGCAGGACAAAGGTGAGTGCTATTAATTTTTAATAAACTATCTGAGGAAAGTTTTAATTAAATCGTATCTTACGAGTAGAGATAGCATTCTGAGAATCTCGCGGGAAAAAGTGTACGTGAATATATATCCTTTATAAAATAGTTTACCCCAAAGAAATGATAAATTAACTAATTTATAGTTTCTTTTGCATTTTAAAGTTTGAAAATATATATATAGTTTATATACACAGCCTGCATCTATATTTTGTTGTTTATTTGTTTTGTTTCCCTGCTGGACTTTTCTATCGAGAGTATGTTTATTATTGTTATTTTTCAAAGATTAATATTCTTATTGTTTAATTTATTTCGTTTATGCGAATACCCTTAAACAAATAACATCAATGTTTATGCAAACAGCAGATAAATAGCGGGGAGTCACCTTTAGGAATAAATCAAATAAATGTAATTCGAACTTAATTGAATTATTAGGCATTTGTCCGCATTTCCCTTGGGCTAATTGCAGCAATAATGTAGCACGTGCCTCCCTGCCACACACGCACACACCTACGCCGACTGGAATGCCCGAATACCTTGGACTGGGGACACAGACACATGTCATTTGCTGTGAAAGCCAAGACGAAGATTCCATTACAGAACAAAGGTGGGGGATGCGAGGAATGGGAGGGGGGGGCTAAGTGTGTAAGTGGGTGGCGAGGAGGGCAGGACTCACACAAGTATCCACAATTATGACAAACATGCCATGTGGATAGCGACCTTTTGCCGATCCAACAACAACTCGCAGTCACTAACAAGCTCGCCCCAGAATCCACCTTCTCCTTCAGCATCGCCAACTATGCTTGGCTTTTGCTTATTTTATTTTATTTTTACAAGGTATTCGTATAACTAAGGGGTATGTTGGAACTATGGAATTTCAAGAAGGCAAATAAATATATTTACTTTAAACTAATTAATACCTATTTATATGGAATCCATCTTCTAAGTGGAAGATTTCTTTCCTTTGTCCCTATTAAATATATTGAAAAAGTATAATAGAAATCTAAATATTTTCTTTGTTTTTGAAAATAAAAAGTTGCATCTTTTATTGCATATTTATTGACATTTTTTGTCGAACTCATTTAAGATGTATAATGCTCCCAAGAAAGTTTCCTTAGATATTTGAGGGTATCTTGAAGTCTCCGTACTTTTTCTTAATTTTTTTTCTCCTACTCAAGGACTCGACACACACACATCGGCATTGTCACAGCTCATGGCGCGTAATTAACTAAACAAACGTCATTAGGTGCGCGTGTGTGCGAGTGCGTGAGTGTGTGTTAGTGTGTGTGAGTGTGTGCGAGTGCGTGGGCCTTGAATGTATGCTGGCCCAAGAATGTATGCTACATATTTGGAGAGTGGTAGCCATGGCGCCCCTTGATGTCTCGGAAAAATTCCTCGGAAGGACCAAGCGAGGCGAGCCAAATGAAAATCGCTGTCATCAAATGTAGCGCAATTCCTTGAGTGATTACAATTACAGAAACAGCAATGCCAAAAGCAAAAGCAGCAGCAGCAGCATCAGTAGAAGCAGAAGCAGCAGAACATTCAAAGTGATTGCTAGACGACAATGCAACAGCCGAAAAGGAGTCAAAACGAGAGGCTAAAACAAAAAGGAATTCATTTCACATCGCTTTGCCTGCAGTCGAGATACAGTCACATTTTCCCTGGTTTTCCCTCTCCCTGGTTTTCCCCCATCCAACTTGGCTCCTTGGAGCAATAAACTGCGCTAAATTCAGCTCAGCTCGGTGATGCTGTTTGTAGCTCCTGTTTGCCGTTTGTTGTTGCTGCTGTTGTTTTGCAAATTGCTGACAATAAATGTTGGCAGCCAGGGGGATGTCGAATGGGTGAGTGGGAGGAGCTTTTGGGAGAACTGGAGCCCGCATTTAAATTTCACTAGTAGAATACCATAGGTGCAATGAGCGGGAAACAGCAGGAATTTGTGCCACCGTACGTGTGTACGTGTGTGTGTGTGTGTGCATGTGGCGCCCCTGGTGACAAATTCATTTGTATTTATTACTTAAATTAATTGCAGCCCCCAGAAAAAGGCGAACCCGACAAAAGGGGTGAATTGAATTGAGTGGGTGGCAAACTGGGGGCTTTCGAAGGGTGTCCTTGAGCGTCGTGCTTGGCTTGGTACTTTGTGATCAGGTTCCTACTTTACGCTAGTGAGCAGCTTCAGGGGTTCTGAACAGGAAAACACTAGGATGCATGCTGAATAGTTAATGGCAGTCAAAAGGATCTTAACTCAAATTAAAATTGATGCAACCTATCTAGCAAGATAAATAATGATGAACTTTCAATCAACATAAGAGGGATCTCTTTATTTGATGGATGAAGTTTGTGTTTTTTGTGTTTATTTACGTTGCACACCAAATCCTATGCATATAATTAAAAACGTAAATAAAATATTTACGCTTCACACCATACCAAATATATATGTATGATTAAAAACGTAAATAAAAATCAAATAAAGAATTCGTTTTTTTTTACAATACCACAAAAACATTTGAGGATTTTTTCGATAATAGAAAATTTAATAGAAAATTTATTTGCATATATTAAAAAATGTTGTGAAAATGTGTTATTTCGGAATATGTTTTAGCCAAAGAAAAATGGAAAAAAGGAAATAAAAAGGGTTTTTGCAGCCAGTAAAAAGTATAAAACAAAACGAACGTATGTTTAAATTTAAACTGAGAGATGATTTCCACAAGTAACCTTTTTGGGTTCGATACAGCTAATTAGTAACAGCTAAGTTATCTAATTTATGGAGGACTTCGATACTCACATATGACGGTCAGCTTGGCGTTGGCACGAATGGCGCTGTTGAGCCTGGCCGGTCCCACCTGGCACTGGTAGTCCGCATCATCGTTTATGGAGGCGTTCGAGATGCGCAGGTTGTAGATTCCTTGCTTTCGGTCACCCAGTACCGAGTATCGAGGGTAACCGGGAATCACGGCGGAGAAGCCGAGGGCGAAGCCATCCTTGGTCCACTGGACCGCTCCTGCCACGTTGGCCACCTCGCAGCGCATCATGGCCTCGGCTCCTTCGAGGACCTGCAAGTCGTGCGGCGTGGTCCGGAACTTCTGCTGCTGGGCGTGGCCGGGAGCGGGGCCGCTGGCCAGGATGATGACAGCTAAAACGGGAGAGAGAGAGAGAGAAAGAGAGATGAAGAGTGATTCATTAGCGATGCACTTAATTAATTGTCCTCGCGGCCATTTGTTGTCTCCGGTCTGTGCGTCCTTTCCATTCCGGTCCTCTATTAAAAACGTGACTTTCTATCGCAGCGCCGTATGATGAATTATGAAATATGTGTTTACTCAAAGTCCGCCATCTCGGTGGCCAGTTCTCTGTTTCCATTGCCCAGTTCCCAGTACCCAGTGCCCATGGCCCGAAACCCACTCAAAGCGAATCCCGACCGCAATAAAACAGGACATTCCGCAAAGCTCTTCCCGCCGGAGCCTCGGGCCCCTTTGGCCGAACTTTGACCGTTTCCAGCTGCCTTAAAAAAGGAACTGCGCAAAAACTTGGCCAGAAACGCTTCGGTCCGCTCCGTTCCGTTCTTTTTTAATGAAAAACAAACACATTTCCCGGACCCAAACGAAAAAGCGCGTTTGCCGTGCCACAAAAGCCAATTGTGGGTGTGGTCCGTATCCGTGTCCGTTGTCCATTGTCCGTTGTCCGCGTTGTCCGTTGTCCGCGTTGTCCGTTGTCCGATGTCCGTGTTCCGTGTCTGTTTGCCAAGACACATTGCAGACTGCTGCAGTTGTGGAGTTCATTTCTTGCCGCCGAAAACTATTAAATTGTGCCAGTTGGTCGGTGCAAAAAGTGCAGGGGGAGATGGCTTTTCCCGCGGCAGTCGCGCATCTAAAATCAACAAAAGCATTTAACGCGACGGTCGTCAGCCGAGGCAGCTGCACTTGTTTTTAGTGTCCTAAAACCCGCCCGAAAAAAGCATTTCGCACCACTCTTCCCCTCTCTGCACCGCCCCGAATCACCCGCACCGCCCACAGCTGTCCCGTGAAACGAGCATTTTATTCGCGCTTTCATAAATTTTCCAGCAGAGAGTATTTCTTGTGCCCGCGCGACTCTGTTTATTTATAAGCAACGAAATGCAGTTTTAAATCTGGGCAGCCCACTACCGTTTTCCCATTTTCCCCCGCTGGCGCTTCTCGTTGCGAAAAACTGGAAATAAAATAAAACTTAGCTCTGGTGCTACCAACTGGCAATGATTAATATGGCCAGCAATTTGCATACGCATGATGTCTGCAAGGGGGGATATTTAGGAGGGGGCAAGATGGAATGGGATGGAATGGGATGGAATAGGATGGGTTGAGTTTGTGGGTGGCGGGTTGGAGTGGGTGGAGGCGGGAGGACAGAAATGAATTTTAAATAAGAAAAATATCACAGAGCAGCCGGGTTAGGAACTCATTCGTTGCCAAACTCTTTACGATTTCATTATTTTGCCTTTTTCGTACATAATTTGTTTGGCAAAAGAATGTGGAAGGAACAAGCTGGGAATCAACAACAATTTGCCCATCCCTCCCCCCTTTCCCGCTTTCCCCTGGATTGATGTTCCTGTTGTTGTTGTTGTCGAACAGCCAGCAGCATTACGGGCAATTTATATAAATTTCGTTGTTACACGAGGGGCCTTTTGGGGGGCTGGCATCTGTCAGATTCAGACAAGAGCTAGCTGGGGAAGGCAAACCCTTGCCAGGATGCCAGAATGCCAGGAACAGCCAAGCAGCCATCCTCGAAGCCAAGCAGCCCCAGCAGACAAGGATCAACATAACCTTCGGCCTGTCGCAAATTTTTGCCTATTTCCCCGCACGCACAACTCACACACACACACACACACACACATGGTTTGGCTTGGTTTTGTTTGGCTTGGGGAGTTCATAGTTGAGTAAATTTTTACCTCGTTCTGGTGCGAGCAAGGAACCCCCAGAAGTCCTTGGCTCCACCACCACCCCATTTTCCCCCACAGTATTTTCGCTGTTTGGTTGTTTTCATCGCTCGCCGCTGTCTCATATTTTTCAAGCGAAAAATTTTAATAAAGCAAATTCCTATTTTACGGCCTTATGCGCCACTAAAAACGACGAGGCCGAAAATTAAGCTTGACGCCCCAACAACTCCGGCGACACTTCCACCGAAATCCTCTTCATTGCATACGTCATACGCAGTGTGGTCCCCGGAAATAGTCGAAATGGAAGGGAAGTTCACACGCAACAAGCTAACGGCGCAATAGGCCGAACAACGACTGCCTGGCTGGATGGCTGCCTGGCTGGATGGCTGACAGGCGAAAGTGCGAAAAGGATTTAAATGCTCTAGGCGTCGCCCTTTGACCTCCCCTTCATACCCCCCTCCCTCCCTCCTTCCCTTTTGCCTTCGAATCCCTGGAACGTCAAGTGCCATTGTCGAATTTCTGTGTCTCGGGCCGAGGATGAGGGCCAAAACGTGCGTGGTTTTTAGTGTCGCGTTCTCTTGATTGTTTTCCAAGCCGGGGATATGAAACAACAACGCATGAGGACAGCAACAAATCCCGGCCAGCTCCCCAGAAAAAAGGGTTGGCCGGGTCTTATTTTACGAGCGGGGGACTATCAGTGTTATTGTTATGACTGAAATTTGATGGCCCCGACCGCTTTTCGGGCCAAGTGAGAGTGATGTATGTGAGTCCCCCACCCATCTGAGTTCCCATTCTCTGCTGCCCTAGATTTCAAGATTCGTTTCGCCCGGTTATCTTGGCCAAGCCAGCCGGAGCTGATTAAGCAGCCGGGGATCGGATTAACCAGAGGCTGGCGAGACACCTGAGAGTGGCCAGGATCCGATTCCCAAAACACCCAGAAAGCCCCCAGCCGAACAACCCACCCACAACATTTTCACACATGCAGCACTTAAGTTTTATTTGTTTTTGCTTTAAATGCTCGCACGTATTCGGGATTTGGCGGGCCAGGGTTGCCAAGCAGCGTTTAGGAGCCTTCACAAATTCCCCACGCGTATTAATTTGACGATTATTATTTCCGCTCACACACTCGCTGCTTTAAGTTTGCTTTATGGTTATGGTGCACCGAAGAAAATCTAAAATTCATAAAAGCTTTGCTTCAGCGTTTTCATGCTTAAATCTTTGCTCAAGTTATGTTCAAGCAAAATTGAATATTTTTCATTTAGAAAACATAATTTGAAGTCTTTGTAATGGCATTCACTTTATTATTGGCAAAGTACACTTCACGTATCCACAAATATTGAGTTAAACTATAAACTATAAATATTTGTTTATAGCCTTGTAAAGTTTTGCAGCCCCAGAAGCTTGTTTCATGTTCCAACTTTTGCACATCTTAAAATTAATGGATTAAGGTAACAAGGCGCTATTTTAAGCACTGAACTCTTTTAAAACCATACGATGACACTTTAATGCACTTCAGCCAGATTATAAAATAATGCCACTAAAAGAGAAAAGCATCCAGTGGTTTTCATATGGAAATCATAAAAAAATATGCTATAGTTGATAATAAAGAAGAGGAGTTTATAATATAAAAAATAATTTCAAAAATGAAGCAACTCTGTGAGTTCTTAAACTTCCTTTTAATATTTCTTTGGTGATGAATAAAATGAAATAAGCAAAAATTGTGTGTCCTTTTTGCTTGGTGCTCGTCTTATGGTGTTTCCTGGCTTTTCGGTGGGCGTGGCCACACGTAAGCTGCCAAAAAAATAAGAAAAAATTAGCGCTGCTTCAGCATATTGTCGCAGCACATCCGCTCCAGCGACTCCACCTCGAGGCGGAATTCGGAGAGCTGCCACCATCAATCGAACCGAACATCGGTGGCACCTTTAGCCGGCGCATCCTTTTTGGCTTCGGTCCCGGCCCGCTGCCACGCCCCTTGTCAGCAAACGTGCCTGGCATTTGCATGGCAAGAAGTACAAGATGTCGAAGTCGAAGTCGCTGGCGAATGTTTTATAACGATTTTCGATTCGGGCTGCTGCATTTGGCAGCGTTTGTTCAAATACGATATAACAATAGTCGGAGAGACGCTGCCTTTACAATGCTTCATGCTGCATGCTGCACGGTGAATGGTGCATGGTGCATGGTACATAGTGCATGGTACATAGTGCATGGTACTCGGTGCTTGGTGCATGACGCATGCCACATGCCAAGTCATCCTGCAGTGGCTACGTGCTTCTCCTTATCCCCTTATCAGCGCTCGAATTCCCCCATTTGGGGATTAACTAATTGAATTTGCAAATCGCTGGAGCTTCGCTTTATTGCGGTTTCGCTCGGTCCTGTCTTCAATTGACAGGACTTCGATTAAGGATTCGCCAGCAGTCGGAGCTGGCAGTTTGGGCAACGCATCGCAGATCTGCCAGAACACTCTAATGAGAATCCAACTTAGATTGCTGCGGCAGGGGCAACAAATTGCAATTACTCGCCGCACTTTGCGGCACCGCTGGCAGCTACATCTCCATTAACAATGCGGCAACGTCCTGGAGCTGCAGCCATGGCAACTGCGGCAGGGGCAACAACAAGCGCCGTAAATGGTAATCGCCCGGCAACATTATTAACATCATCAAGGCGGCAGCGTTATTAAAACCGAGTAAAAGTAACTGGCGCCACCTGCTGGCCGTCCTGGCAACTCCACTCGCGCCACCTGCCGACCCAAGGACGACGAGTCCTGCCGCAGGACCAACTTCCAAGATACAGGAGCAGAAAAGAAGCCAGCACTAGATAATTTGCAGCTTGCGTAGCGAGTAAATTCTTGTTAATAGTGCAACAAATTCGCATTTATGGGGCCGCCTGCAGTTTGAGAGGCTGCTGTGACTGTAAAACTGCAATTAAGTCGCAAAATTGTTTAACCTGCTTTTGCGGGAAGTAATTGTGGCAACTGGTATTGGATAGATTCCGAAAATGTCGGTGGGACTGGCTCAACACAATATTTGTGCAATTTCAATAGCAATCGAAATGTGATAACCAGCAGCGGTTATTAATCGTGATTTAATCAGGCAAATTAAAGGTTACTTTCCACAGAGTTTATGCATTCTATTTTGCAACTAGTATTTTCATAACACGAGCTTTCCAAATTTATGAAATGAACAGTTTTATAAAAAAAAACAAAATTAATCTAAAAATCAATACAACAAATGCGTTGCAACATTATAGTGATTGATACTATGAAAACCCATAAAACTTATTCGTTGTAACAATTTATTTATGCTCCTAGTATTTTTTTAGAAAACACGAGGATATAAATTAAACTGTGAGTTTAAATAAAACCTACAAAAATCTACCTAACACTCTGAGCACTTAACTATCGCAATGAATTTGCAAAACCAACAATGTCGAATGCTAAAAACACTGCAAATAGTAAACTAAAAGGGGACAAATGATGAAATATATTTCATCTAACCCATGTATCGCATCTGTTCTACTTCGCTGCCACTCCTGACATTCGACCGACAACCAGCAAGTATTCAACTTTTGGGGCTTTCCACCAAATTCGTTGATTACATTTTTTTTGTTGGTGCAGTGGTTGTGGGTGGTTCGGTGGTTGGGTGGCTGGGTGGCTGGCTGGCTGGATGACTGGTGCGTTGTTCGGTTGTTGGTGCGGAATTTGCGCCGTGACAAGTGCGAACTTTGCTTGGATTTTTGGCCACTGCTGCAATTGAAATGCTGTGAGAACTGCGAAGCTGCAAAAGTTGTTGACGAGTGAAGTGTGGTGAGTGGTGGTGTTGCTGTTGCTGTTGCTGCTGTTGGTGGCGGTGGTTCAGTTGCAGCGCCAAGTGGATGGATGGTCAGCATTAGAGACAGCCGTGTAACCTGTTGCCAGTTGTACTACACATTGGCTGTTGCTCTGGGCCCTAATTGCTGGCCGATTCCCAGGCCCGAACACACGCAATTGCTGTTGCGTAGGTGAGTAGCCTCAATTAACCCGTGGAGTTGGGGGTTCCAGTTCCACCTCTTTCGCTCTCTTGACTTGCGGCGAACCGCCGGTGGGAACTTTTGGCCATTGTTTTCGGGTTGACCCCTTCATCAGTTTGCGACATGTGTGTAAAGTACATTTTGCTGCAAGTTACTGAGTGCGCAACGCATCCCTACTTCGCTAAACGCGCCTTGGTATCCAGGGAACGAGGCGGAGTTGTCCAATCAATTCCGAGCACCATTTGAATTAAATGGCAACACGAAAGCGAGCATAAAAAAATAAGCAGAAGAGGAGAAAAAGTGGAAGAATCTAAGAGATTGCCACCCAGTTTGCTTGATTTATTTATAACACATGCTACGCATCGCATCAACTTATGGAATTCGCCAAATCACAAGAAGCCAATGGCAACAACAACAACATTTTTTGGGGAGGGGCTGGCGGGTTAAAGGGATCGGGGGGTGCAAAACGACATAAAAAGCGACATCATCCAATCAATTTATGCGCCAATGTCTCCTGGGCGGCGGACCCAAGTGGGTTAGATATTGGAAAACGGATAATTGGAAGTGGGGCTCGAGAGGCGGAGGCTGTCGGGATTTTGCCTCACTTTGATGGCTTTTTCGTAATATTATCTTTAAAAAATCATTTCAGTAAGAATCGAAATTGAAGTGAAAATAGCAGGCGGGCCAAAAAAGGATTCCTTTTTTGATAATCTGTAAGGGGGAAGCCGACTGTGGGTGGTAATTGAGGTACGTATATATGTTGTATGTAGTATGTAGCTGGTCCCAGTGAAATGGCCATCATCATCATGGCCGGGATCGTTATGAAACTGGGGCGAATTAGGGACCTGGACGAGACAATTCCCCAGTTGCCATTGTAAACGCTTGCAAAGTTATTTGCTGTCCATTTCCAAACATTAAACCAGAGTGACTTGAATAAATTTCATATTTGAAAGCCTCGCACAGACACACATTTCGGCCAGACCGAAATATCCGTTGCCCAAATAAACTCACATGGCTAATACAACGCAGTATTTGTGAGTGTGTGTTTGTTTATGTGTACGTGTGTACGTGTGTGTGTGTGTTTTTCAGCCTTGAGGTGGCAACAAACCTACGGAATATCCTGCTTCAGGAGTGTCCTGTGAGTGGAGTGTGTGCCTGTGCGGACATAAACCAAAAATTCCTATACGCTGATGCAGCAAATTTCCGGCCGGAGTGAAAGTGGTGCGTGGTGTGGCAGTGGTGCGGCAAAGGAGCAACCACCCAACCACTCGACTGTTATCTCTGGTTACCATTGGCCACTCAAGAAGAATGCTTTGGCTCCATTCCTCTCCTGGCTCAGCAGCATTCTCGGAAGCAAAATTTCATTCTCGAATATTCATACTTTTCCTTCGACTACAGTGCGCTTTCCCAGCAGTTTCCCCCTTCCCCCTTTACCACCCCTGACTTTCCACATTTTTCCCCCTTTGATATTTTTGAAGTCGAAGCTGGAGAATCGAGTATGCGACAGTTGCTTCATTACAGCAGGCAAAACTATTCCTGGAGAGCCATCGCAGCCCTTTGCCAGACAGGACCGAGAAGTTATGGACAGAAATAAGTGCAAAGTTGGCGCATTTCAACTTTAAAATGCATTTCGACTCGGACCTTTGCTTGGGAATGGAAGCCTCGGAGAATTCCTTGGAAATCGTTTTGATTTCCTGGCAAAAATGTCTTACTCCTTGATAGGGAGCTGGAAATTTCATTAAAGGGGGTTTCCAGTATTTTAACAAGTTTACTAGCTGTGTCCTTCGCAAAGAATGCAATTAATTTGCAAACAGTTGTATAAGGAACATAATCTTTAAGAAAAGTTAGAGAAATAAATGAAAACTATGTTGAAATATATTTAATATTTTGAAAAGATAAAACTATAAAACTATAAACTCATAAATTAATTTATATTATATATATTATATTATATTTTTTCTACAATATATACCCTCCGCTTTAGTGTATCCTCATGTTTCATTAAACTCACTATTCCGATTGGTTGATTTTAGCAAAACAATCGCTTATTTCATATCAACATCGGTTTGCAATTACACTTCAAACGGCTAAAAATTAATTTATTTTTGTATTATTTCCTCAGAAAATGTAATAAAATCGAAATAATATGAAAATAATACCATAAAACCATAGAGAAAATTTTGTTATTATGTGATACATTTCTCTATAAACATTTAACAAATAGAATAAAATAAATAAAACCAGATGCATTGGTACATTTAGAAGATTTGACTATGGAAGCCACTGTTACTCAAAGCAAGTGAGTCATATTTAAGCAGATTGTTGTCTTTGATTGCGGAGCTTTCGGGGCACCTGTCAAGGCTATTAGCACTCCTCCAGCTTGCTGTTCTCATTTGCACAGACATATCGGGATTTGGGATAACTCAGGACTTTGAGTTCAGGAATCAGGATTCAGTTAGCGAGGCGTTGCAAGGATATCCACACTTCCCGATTTCGGGCAGAGCATTCTTTCATTGTTGTGCGTTGCACGAGGATTGCGGAGATTCCGGGGATGATATGCGATGAGTGGCTAAGTGGTGCGGGGTGGTGAGGGGGTGGTGGGGGGCAAGGAACTCCGGCTGAGCCAGACATGAGCGGGCAAATTAGAAGCTGAGACACGGACTGCAACGGCGACTGCGACTGCCTGGATCTTCATCCACTTTGGCAGTCGAGTGTTTGTCGGCTTATTGTTTGGCTTAATTGCCGTTTGAACTGCGGACGCGTGTGTCGCACTCGCACTCGCAATCGCAATGGCAATGGGAATCGCATTGGCACATGCACCTCGATTGGAGTTTACATTCGCCGTGGCGTTGGGCATTGTTTGGCCAAGACAGCAGCACAACCCTACTGCTGCCCTGCTGGCACAACAATGCAGAGCTGCTGGTATGCCAGTGTGCAGAGTGTGTGTGGTGTGTGTGTCGTGTGTGTCGAGTGTGGGGTTAAGCAAAACACTCGAATTACCAGTCGGCTTCATCGGGGGATGAGGAATGCAAATGCTTTCTTGCCCGGGAAATAATGTTTGCGCAATCGAATGACAAAGCGCTAGAGATCAGGGGAATGGGAGGGCCAATGAAGCATGTCTGCCCATGAAACCCAATACTTTCAAGGAGGCAAGAAGGCGGAGGAGCGGGCCAAACCCTTCGGTTCCCAGCGAAATTGTTGCAAAGGAAAACGAATTTTTCTCTGTCGCAATTAAACCGGGCGAAGTCGTTAAAGTTAAAGTTTTCCCAGCAGCGGCCAAATGCCGCGTCACAGATTTCCCGGCGCGTCAGACAGAGACGGAGCGAGAGTGAGAAGGAGAAGGAGGAGGAAAAGCGCCGAAGCGGAACCACACGTCAACTGGCCAACTGGACGCCCATCTCGCAAAGGTGACTCTCCACTGGGAGGATTACTGGAGCGTGCAGTGGACACGGACCCACCGCCACCAGTTCACACGCTGCAAAAACCAGGCTTCCAGGGGGAGCGGCCACTCGGCGAAAATCACATCAGCCCAATAGGGGATTATGAACCATAATCGTGGGATATCATTTCATTCTAATTCTTAAAACCGAAATCAAACAACATTTTCACACAAAATAATACGTTTAAAAGTAAATAAACGAATTCAAGCTTTATAAATTTTTAAATACCTATTTAGTTTGATTTTAAGAGAAGAAAGCGGGAAAATAAAAATTATACAACAATTCAATAACAAAGTATTTACCCCTTTATAAATATAAATACATAAATATTCAAACCCATTTATTTTGGCTCGATTTAAGTTAAACAGCCTGAGGCCCAAATTAAATTTTAATTGACAAATGTTTAAAGACAGCTTTAGTAATGCAATTCAAAGTTTAAGTTTAATTTCCGAACAAAAAAAAAACACAAATTGTAGAAGTGTGATTGGAGTGTAAGCATAAATAAGCATATAAAAATAATATAAATATTATTATTATTATAATATAATATAAAAAATCACTCTTTAACTTTATTAAACCTAAATGATGTTTACTTTGAGGTCAGTGCTCACCAAGGTGGGCAGTTTATATGAAACCAAAACTTTCTCGCGGTGCATTCAGAGATCTAAAACCTGCGGCGATGGGACTGTTGTCGGAAAGTCAGAAGCTCTGTTGCCACTGCAACTAGTGGCACCTGCAGCTGTCGATCCAAGCTGCTGGATGTTGACTTGAAGCTGAAGCTGCCACGAGCTAATGGGCAACCGGTTAGACACAGACACGCGTCTCGAAAATGAGCGAAATTAGGCAGATGCTGAATTACGAGCCGTGGCTGTTGCACTTCCAGTTGCGCGGCAGCTGCCGCTTCAATTAAGCGCGAGATGGAAGGCCACAGAAGTACATCCATAAATATTTGCCCGGGCTGATAAAATATTCATTTTTCAATATCACAATTTTAAGGGAAGGTAAAAATATGCAAGTTGCCACCACAATAAAGTGAAAACTCTGTCGGCTCTCTTTGAATTTGATTTCGAAAGTGCGAGTGTGTGTGTGTGTGTGTGTGTGTGTGTGTGTGTGTGTGTGGTTTCTTGGCCCACATATCGATAACAGGTCCTTTAGCACACAGACACACGCACACACATGCGGACTGGCTGGGGGCTCGTATCTGTTGGCGCACAAACACAAAGGAGGATATCGACTCCCTTTGAGCAGAATGATGCAATTATTCACACTTGATTAAATACTCAAGAAAAGTGAAAGTGCGTGGAAGGAAGCCTCCACTTTGGGCCGCCTGAAAAGCCCGCATTGAGATGTTTTCCAAAAATTCATAAATTTAAATTAGCAGCACGATGAAGCCATCGCCTGGCTTTGGATGGCGACGGGCGATGGCGATGGCGATGTCTGGCCCTCGGGCTCACCTTGAAACCGAAATGGTTTTTCAATTACTCCAGTGAGCCGCACGAGAAGAGGACCATTAAATGTATTCCGTTTCGAGGACACCGCCCAGGCTGCCAGCTCATTTCATCCTGTCTATGACGAGCCTCATTTGGCATCTTGCTTGATTTGCCGTTTTTATTTATTCATTCAACTGTCGGTTTGCCGGCGATGGTGGGCATCCGGCTGTCCGACAGCTGACTAACCAAATCAATTCGCATCAATATCTGGCAAACCCATCAAAGTCACTCATCGCCAGGAGTGGAGAAGTGGAGAGGCGGAGGTGAAGGGGGCGTGGATTCGGGAGCAATCATCTATGCCAGCCATCCGCCGCATCCTTCGGTGGGGAAATATTCTGCGTAGGAAGCACGCCAGGCTGCACATTGCTAATATCCTGCCGCAGCCCCTTTGAGCTGTGCACATATGTACATGGGTATCCTGCTAATTGAAATTCATTCTTAATCTGCCAAAGCCAGAACATCCACAACAGCCAGAGCAGCCAGAAAATCGCGATGGCTCTCGCTCCTGGTTTCACTTTAAACCCACAACATTCAATTCCGAAACTCCATCGAAATTCGGTGAACCGTAGCAAGGGGTCTTCGCATGTGCTACCATAAGAACCCATAAATCCCGGCTAGGTAGCACTATTATAGATATGGATATGCACATATTAGTATATCCGAGGCCAGGGGCAATTACCACATGCCACGATCGTTCGACGCAGCGGGAGTTCAAACTCTGTGGCGACTTCAAGAGGCCGGCGTTTCCCGATGGTTTTCGGTTTTCCCCTGCCGCAGAATCCCAACTCCCGCACTCAATCTGTCCACCTTGCCACATGCTGTCGATTTATTTATGCACTCGCTCACACATGTGCGTCATTTAATTTAGTTTCATCTTTCTGTCAACAAGCAGTCTCGATATGGCCAATGCAATGTCTATTTCGGTCTCGGTTAAATTTAGCCGAGCGACAAACAAACACACACTGAGCACCAGCAAAACAAAGATGATTTCGTATGGTTTCTCGCTTTTTAAAAACAATCTTCGTACCATTTCAGTAATCCTGCTTGTATCTAGGATAATCCGCCAGGGAAATATGAGATTTTGGTTGAATTCAAAGTGTACATCTTTTTAGTAAGCAAATAAACTGAAAGATATTAATTATAAATCCACACGAAAAACACTGGCACTGAAATAAATCAATATAACATTTAAGGATTACCAGCAGATGCCCTTAAATCAGGAACGCAGAATTCTGTTTTAATCAGCTTATCTAACAATTTATGGGAACCATTTAGCACATTTATTCAAATCTCAAAATCAGTCTAATAATTTTTGGCTGGATTTTAGTTTAATTAGATTTATATTATAGCAGTCTAAATCGTAGTTCGCAATAAATATCACCTTATCAATTATCGAAACCTTCTAACCCAAGCCACATTGTGTAAATTTAATTGCAGTTAAAAAGGTGTAGTATGCAAAATAATTAATTACGAATAAATGAGTAAATTATGTATTAATAAATTAAATAACTAAACTGTTTCTTGTCTGAGCTCAAAGATTAAAATTTCTATCTTGTTTTAAGCTATTAAGGAAGAAACTTAAAACAAAGTTATCAAGCTACACAAATGTTAACAAAAATGTTTTATTCTCTGACTATTAAAACCAGATTGTATTGAAGATGAATATTGACAATAAATTTATCTCATTGCGAACAATATTTATAAATAAATTCTCGTCGTCGAATTCACAGATTCTTTTTCCCTTGACACTTTCAATTTCGCTTCAGATTGCAGACCAATTCAGATGATATTTCTTCGCCAATCTGGGATTATCTGTCCAAAGCAAAAGGGGAGACCTCATTTGATTTACAATTACGTAAGTTCGCCCAGCCCACGCTGTCGTATTTTGAGCTTGGACCCCAGCTTCAGTCGGCGGTTTTTGGGGGCGTGTGGGCGACCTGAGTCAATATTGAACTGGTTAGCGGACTCAAGGTGCTGCTAAGGCGGCAAATATCCACTGTCCAACTGCGGCGAACTCTAAACTGTGGATTGCGGTGGCCCGTGGCTCGTTAAGCCAAGTAGCCGAGTCTGGGCCAAACATGGGCGTTTTTCAGTTCGCTTTTTCACTTCTTTTTTTTTGCTTTTGCCCAGCTGCCCACACTTGCGTCCGCAATCTGGGCAGAGATTCTCGCCTTCCTCTTTTTTTTTTTTTTTGTGTAGAGAGGGCAGCGCAATTAACTTTGAACCAGCTCGAAAATGACAGGCGCACACAAGTCAGTTGCAGTGGAGGCGATGCTTCCTGGAGATGGCTTCCAGGAGATTGCCGTAAAGAGATAATCTATATGCTCGAACCCGCACCCTGTGTGCTTAACACTCTGGCCTTTTGAGAAGGATTGGAAGGGGAGAAGGATGCGCAGACCCTCAAGTGGCGGCCACAGAATGCTCCTTCTGCTCCTTTTCCTCCTTTTCCTCCCTGTGCCACCCACCATTGATGGCGCTCTGGTCAAGCTGTACTTGGTTCGTGGTATTGTCAATGCACTTCACTACATTTGCCAACTGTCAGAGACAAAAACGACAAGTCGCGACGACTTTTCCACACTCCCCCCTCCCCGCTTTCCCTCGCTTTTCCCGCTTTTCTAACTGCACCAACACATGGCTCACTGTGTGCTGTATATATATATATATCTGTTACTGCGTGTTTGTCCTACACTTTTCCAGCTCCTGCTGCTGTGAATTCTGCTTCAGTTGCTCTGGTGGCATACATTTTCTGATTCTGTACCCTCACACGGACAAGGGATTCACCCACACACACATACACACACAGAAACACTCACACACTGCCACTCTCACACGTACAGTTGACAGACAGACGCAACTTTTCTGCGTTCGTGTGTGTCCTTGTGCTTGTTTTTTTTTTGTTTTTTTTTTTTTTTGGTCGCCTTAGCCTGGCCTGTCTGTTTGTTGACATATTATGATCCTTGATTATTTTGTGCTGACAAATACATGCTTTTCCTTTTTCCACACTGCGATATACATATATCGTATATCTATATATACACGTACGAGAACAAGCCTACATTTAGATAGACTTCCGACTCTGATTTTGATTCGCTTTCGTGTTTGATTTGGCTGCTGTTTTTTTCCACCCCCCCTTCAATTCCCCTTCTTTTCCCAGGGGGCGTGGCTCGGTTTTTGGCCAGGTGCTTCGCAACTAATTGGTCTGGGTCTTCCAGTTGCTATCCCTATTCCTAGTTTATTAGGCTTTTAATGATGGGCGTACTGTGTAATCCTCTTCCATTCCGACCCCGGTCCCCACAAACGCCCACAAATGTCATGCGCTGGGAAAAAACAACAAACCTGCTCCCCAAGCGAACCAAAAAAACCAAACCAAAAACGAACTGTGGGCGGCGACACAATATTTTGTAAATTATATTCGATTGTCTGCTTGTCTTTCTGCTTCTGCTGTTTTATATTTTTTTTTCTGATTTTTCGAGCGGGGGGCGGGGGCCTAAAGCTGCTGCTCTGGGATTGAGGGGCGGAAGCCCGATAAGACCACAAGTGCATGACACACAAGTACCGGTTGCCAGCTCCCAGTTTCCCAGTCTCAACGAATCCAGCTATCCACACCCATTTACCCGTGTTTGAGGCTCCTCAACCTGTTTGTCGATAATGCGTCTGATTGCAGCGGAAGTGGAGCGCTGTTGTGGTACGTGTGTCCGGTGCCTTCTTGCCTTGCATAATGTGTAATTATTAATTGGTTTACCATTCTAGGCGCACCCCCTCTTTCCCTCTTTCCCTCTTCCCTTTCCCCGCCAAACTTCTTCTGGGGCGGTGCCACGCCCACAAATGGCTACTCCCTGGAAATAGAGTGGATCCCTTCGGTCGGCTCCGCTTGGCGAAACCGCAAGGTGCATTAAGAGAATGCAACCTGCGACTGGCAACCTGCAACATGCAATGCCTGCTAATGAGCCACAGCTGTTGCACGGCCAATACCCATCCTCTGCATCCTCCGTGTCCTCCGTTCTGGTCAAGATGTCAACTTACCGAGGCCCAAGAGCTGAAGATGTTTAATCCAATGTTGACGGCAGCGTCGTCGCTTTGTTGCATGTTGCTGCCACTTGATGTGTTGCTGTTGTTGTTGTTGCTGCTGCTGCTGCAAAGCCATTTTTCTGGCCGTTATGCTCGCTTTGTTGGCTATTAGCGGACTGTTCTGGGAGCGAATGAGAGGGGGGATGAGGCCCGATGTTGCACTATAAAGAGCAGCAGTTACCGTTGCTGCCACTCCAGCTGTTGGTGCGACACATTTGTTTTGGGTCACCACTGGGAGCACTTTTTGTCTGGTCACTTGGATTTGGATTTGTTGCACCCGCGGAGTCGCGATTTCAATTGGCGTTTCGCTATCGCCGCATTGTGGCGGCTGTTCACATGACCCGCTGTAGCAAAGGGGGCACAGAAGGGAGGGGAGATGGCGATAGAAAAGCACAAGGGGGCAGGGGTTCTCGGCCTGGTCTAGGACTGCCAGTTGGCCACTTTAAGATTCGCACTTGCCATCCGCTGGATGTTGGCGCAGACTCGATAATTTGGCGTTGTTATCGCGGCACGAGTGCTCCCCGTCTGTGTGCGAGTGTACTTGCAGGAGTGTGGGTGAGCGGTAGGCTCCGTGCGAGCCAGTCGAATAACGGTACGGTACGGTACGAAACGGAACGGAACGCGGAGCGGTGCGCCTGGCGAGCGTCCTCACGGAATCAGGGCTAAAACCGAACTAAAACCTCGGACCCACGGCACGAGTATCTGTGCAGTACATCTCCGATTCGGCAGCGTGCAGATAGAGCGAGTCGCCCCGGAGAGCTACGTCCAGATATAGACGCATGTTTGTATAAGAGCGAGCACAAGAGCCGTCTGTAAACACTCCGCTTCGAGCACTTTGTTTGTTGCTGCCACCGATGCTTCGAGTGCTGCGTGAGTGTTGTAGCCGCCGCCGTGCGAACCCAAGCCGGTTGTTCTCGTGCACTTATACTGTGGCATTCGGCGGCATCTGGGGGTGGCATTCGTATAAGCATAAGCATGCCATCGAGTGACACAACAGATATGCTCTTCACAAGTTAGCAAGAGGTATAAGACTAAACTGGTTCGTATATCTATGAGATGCGGTGCGTCTGGTCTTCTACTTGTGTTCTTCGTGTGTTCCGAGACCTTTCTACTACTAATAATATGAGTATGCGTCCATAAATAGGTATAAGCGCATAAATATAAGAAAAAAAATACTTTGTCAAGAAATAAATATCAAATGATAGATAAGTAAACTTTCGTTTTTTACTGAGAACAATTTATAAAATAAATGTAAAAAAATAGTAAATAAATGTTTATTATTTAAGACTAACATAATTGGTTTTATAACTTAGAAAACCTTGACTTATGCAGTTGATACCAATTTAAAATGTTGTTGTATAAGTTTAGCTATCCTTTATAAATAAAATAATTCTAGAAATACAACTTAGGGAAAACAGCTAAAAATAAACCTTGTTTAAGGTGTTTGACTTAAAAAAGAAAACATCACTCCTTATGCAGCTATGTTAGTCTGAATTATAAGTATATACGAGTATAAGCTCGTATAAGGGCCAAAATGTATACGAGTAAACGTAGTTTAAAAACAAAGAATAACAGAATATTTTTTTATCAAAGGAAATCCTTTAACGCTAAATTTATTTAAAATGTAATCTACTATATTTATAATTTTTAAAAAAGGTTCATGTTAGTTACCCAAACTATGTATTTAGGAACATTTATAAGCGCTTGTTGTCTTCGAAGCTGTTTTGGCACAAATATAAGTATAAGTCTCATAGTAAAGGCAGCTTGTACTGGTATTCAAAGGCTATTCCGCTGTATATGAAAGTATAAGCAAACAAAGCAAGATGGCCTGCGTATAAGTGACAGCCCACATGCCAACTCTCGTATAAGTATAAGTTAAACTAGGCCTTTAGTAGGAATCGTATAAGGCTACAACAGTACCCGTTTTGTAGAAGACACTCATGCAGAAAAACTGTTATACACAGGCCGTATAAGCAAGCGATTCGTAGAAGTTCGAAGCAACTTCCCCCACTTCTTTTCGAATTTAACGAGTTTGAGTGTTTTTACGGTGGTTTGTTTTTGTTTGCTCGCCTTCGAGTTGTCTTGTGTTTGGGCTTTGGTCTTTGGGGGTTATTCCCTAATTGCTAAATATGTCTGGGCAAATGCCCTTTGTCATACCTACTCGCAGTTTTAATCTGCGTTTCATTCGCGTGCAGAAAGCCCCCTCCCCCCTCCCCCTTCCCCTTCCCCAGCCACACCCCTCCGCCCTTTACGACAGCAATATTCTTATCATTTGCACGGGAATCGCCTTATACAGTCGCAGTTAGCCATATGAGTGGAATGCGAGCCTCCGCACACTTGTTACACGCAACACCCAAAGCCCCTGGGATCGCTTCCCCTGCAATTTTCCCCGGTTAATGCCATTTGGCAAACAGAGTACGCGAATTTCAGGCAGTTCTTGTTCAAAATTACAGAAGTATATGAATGTCGAGCCTAGATCTGAAGTGGGGGAGCAGCTCATTATGAATGGATGGAGGGAAAGCGCGGGACCACAATAAAACCCAAATTAAATCCACTCCGTCGAAACATTCGTGAGAATTCGCGGGCCAAGTGAGCAATTCAATAATCCTGCCCAATTTCCCAGCCTCTTCAATTTCTTGAGTGGGCGCTAATCCCCTAAGCAGTTGGAAAAGATGTCTAAACGAAAACAATCTTGATAACCATATTTTTACAGCTAAAATGGAGGCTATTGAGTTGGAAATCAACAACAGGAATAAGTGAAAAGTGTGCACATGTTGGAATTGTGGTGGAAATTAAAATGAAAACTCTGTACCAATTATTTCTTAGTAAACATTGTTAAGTTAACGGCTATACTAGATGGTATATCTGCCGTAACTTAAACAACAGTTTTCTCTTTAGTGAACCTCACACAGCTCAATCCGCACGAAACACACGAAAGGAAGCAAGGAAAGTGTTTAGCAGTGGACGTCCTTGAACCAAAAAAGAAGGAAGCAACAACGAGGCAGAAAAAAATGAAGTAAGAGAAACAGGAATGACCCAACCAAAAGTGGCGATGAATTCGCTCGCCTTGTCTTTCTGCACGTCATTCGGTGTCCTCGAATTCTCGAATTCTCGAATCCTCCTGTTCTTCCGCATTCGGCAGATGCAGCGGACGAGGGAAGTCCTTGCCAGTCGGCACCTTCGGCGGCTCTCCTTTTGGGCTATGTATCACCCGCCTTGGGCCGCTGGCTGGGGGCAAAACAAATCAATAAACGACAACGAGAGTTATGTACCCAAGGCATTGAATCCCCTCCCTCCCCTCGGATTCTGTCCCCCCTTTCCTCTCCTGCCACGAAGGCTCTAAGGCTCCAATTGGGAGCATCGGGCTTAAGCTACATCGCTCCTAAGCTAAGCCTCCATCCATCCATCAAGGCTCGAATACCCTCGGCTCCTCGGCTGCTCGCATTCCCGCCTGCTGCCAGGATCCGCCACATCAATCGTGAATCGAGGTCTGCATATACACCTCACTTTCCCCTGTCCCGGAAGCGCTTCCCTTTTCCCCCACTGAGGAAAATGAAGATACATTTTTTAGGAATTAGGTAAGCAGATTTCATCACATTGAAGAGTGAACTACTACAAAATATTATTAACAACTTTATTCTTTGACTGATAAGAAATGAGTGTTCTTTTAATACAGAAAAAAATACAGTACCAAAAACTATCTAATGAAATATGAGCCAAAATGTACATGTATCTGATGCTTAAATATGCAAATGATTATGTTCCTAAAATTCAACTATTTCAGTTTATGTTTAAAAAAGTTCTTTAAATAAAAGTAACAAAGATTTAGACGTTTTAGAGTTAACTAAAACCATTTAACATTCTCGGAAATGTATCTCAAAGATACTTGCAACTAAGTCTGCTTATATGTGCGTGATATAATGTTAAACAGTTTACCTCCACTCAATAATTCGCCACAATTGTTTGGCAGAGGTTTTTCTCCGAGTGTGCCCCTTCTCCACTCTTCACTTGTTTTTCCTGCTTGTGTACTGCGTTATTCTTATTTTTGGAGATGGGGCTTCGAACAGCAGACATTCGTAATCTTCAGTTTCATTTGCCTCCCCCCTCCTACCTCCCCCCTCCATTTTTCCCCGCCCCCTAAATTTTCTTTGAGAGCCCTCTGCCTACGTTGTTTGCCAAATGGTTGGTGGGGGGTGCGGGGTTCGAGGGATTTAAGGGGTAGTGGGTTTTCCTTGTGAGGCCGAATGGTTTAACTAGATTTTCCCCATTGTTGCTGCCAATATTTGCCCACTGCTGTTGATTCTCTTTGCCGTACCGGTGTGCTGATTCGTAAGCTTTGCATTTCCACACCTCAATTTACCTGTCAGTAACTGGATTAACTCCGGAATGCATTTCGTATTTATTCTTTAATTCTCTGCCGAACACGTACTTGCTAAATAACCTAGCCGCTCGCACCGCCCGCAGTTTTATAAAAATGAAAAGCAAATATTTTGGCATGCATACCGTACAAGTGAAGCATAAATATTTGTTTGAAAAATGAGCTATCCACTTTCGGCTCATAAATAAGATAGAACAGGGAAACTGAGGCAAATACTTAGGCAACTTCTGGGTGAGGAAGACCCCTTCCCATCCACACCCACGTCCACACCCACATTGCTCAGACATTTTCGAAGATTAATTTGCAAACAATGTTCCATACACAATTCTGGATTGGCCAGGCACGCAATCTCCGGTTCTGAGGAGCTCTCAGGCGGATGGATTTCGATTCCGGTCCACGTTTCGCAGTTCACTTTTTGTTTGCTCTCTCTTTTTAATTATATTTTAATTTATTTCGTGGCGGGAGGGGCTGGGGGGGATGGGGGTTATTTTAGAACTCAAGGAGACATTTTTGCGGTGTTTTCTTTTCATTTTCTTTTGGCACTTTTGCATCTTAGAGTGGCAGAATGTGGGGGCGGGCATCTAACTGGTATACACAACAAAATTAACACATTCGCTGCGATTCAAGGACCCCCCAGCCACCCTTGTGTTTTCGCCTAACTTCGCCCAACACAAACAATTGCAAGTTATTTGTGAAAATTTTATTGTAATTACAAAAGTTTTCCCATGTTGTTTTGCCACGCTTTCACTTCCCTTCGACCCTCTTCCGATGCCTGATACCTTGAATTATACACAGAATAGGTTTCCCTCCGCATCGCTATTTCTATTCCTATTTGCTATCCAGCTTCCCAACTCCCGAGCTCCTCCTTTTCCTCCTCCTGCTCCTGTCCTTTCCACACGGATCCCGTGCTGTTCGGTTTGGTTCAATTTCGTATTTGGAACTCGGTTCGAAACTCAGTGTTTCAGCAAACTTTATCCACTTCATTATTTGCTCGTTTCCATTGCTGTGTTTCGCCGCTTGGCTTGTGTTTGCCTGTTTGTTCGCCAGTTTGCATTGTTGCCTCGTTTCGATTTTAATTGTATCTGCGTGCAAAGGCCACCCCCTCCATCCACACCCCACACCCCACACCCCACCCCCATCGCCTCCCACTGCAAAGTACTTTCGAGTATATTAAATACCGGAAAGTTCTCGGGTCACTGAAGGGCAGGCGGTCATGGAAAACGGCAGGAAAAGCCATGGCTAAACAGGTGAATCCGTAAAGTGCGTGCAGGATGCCAGCTCGAGTTTTTCGCCTCAGATGATGCAACTTGATATTGATAGTCAGCTAAGATGAACATTTTCTCAGCTAAATTCTGAAGAAATCACAAACATTCGGGGTATTATTCTCTAAGTATAATTAAAATCTGGTTCCGGAAATTTTACTCCTTCAAATACTCAGTTTAATGAATTTTATTTTAAATGTTGATCATTACATTTTTGAATTCAATATTTGCATGATTAAAAAAGAAACTGCTTACAGTCTATAAGTAAGCAGAAAACTATTGAGTCGCGATTGAAAACTTGTGTTGCAAAACAGCAAACTTGACAATGGAACGAAAAAACTCATTTGAGTATTATTATATTTTGGGTAATATCAATGTCGCCTTATAGTTCTAAGTAAATCAATGCATTTTCCTAACGCATTTTGGGTTCAATAAAATAAGAACTGTATTTAATCAAGAAATATTCTAAAACAAACTAATGCAAAGAGTTCCTTTTACTTTAGAAATCTTAATGCGAATACTGAAACTCAGCTAGGACTTTGTGTTCCCAATGCTATATTAATTTTGTTAGCTATCACAAAACATAAAACATTTGAAGTTAGGCTCCTGGCAGTCTTTTATTGATCACGCCACCGTTTTAGTCGTAGTAAAAGTTGCCGCACATCCGCTTTCCAGCTTTCACTCGCTTCAGCGGCGACTTGGAGGGCACCGAGTAGACGTTCCTCTGCTCCTGCTGCTGTTGCTGCTGCTGCTGCTCCTCGGAGAAGGCTCCCGGGATGAGGGAGTAGGGGTGCTGGACAAAGTCCTGCTGCATCCTCTCCTGGCGGTACATCTGCTGGTGGCGCTGCTGCTGGTAGAGCATCCGCATGTACTGGTCGTGGTACTCCGGCTGCTGGTAGAGCTTCGCCTGCCGCATCTGCACCTGGCGGGAGTAGGGCAGGCCCACGCCCATGATCTCGGTGGGCCGACTGCACAGCGGCACGCCGAAGGACTTCTTCTTAGCCCGACAGGTCTTCCTGAAGACGGGTCGCTGCCCGCCGGCCTCCCGCCCAGCTGCAGATCCCTGCGGCAGCTCCTCCGCTCCGCCAGCCAAATGCCCCAGCTGCTCCTTCCACGGATGCCTCTTGGCGTCCACGACCAGGATGTTCTTGCGCCGCGGCGCTCGAAAGGAGAAGGGTTGGGAATGCAGCTTCCGCTTGAGCGGAACCCCCGCATTCACCTTCGTCCGCTTCGCTTTGGCTTGGCCGACCAGCTTTCGTGGTGAAACGGGTTTCTTCCTCGCCTCCGGCTTCTCCGGACTCCTCGTGCCCGGGGTGGTGGCCACAATTTTGGCGGGCCTGGCCCAGATCTTGCGCTCCAGCTTCTTCCGCTCGCGGTCCCTCAGTCCCTTCACTCGTTTGGGTCCGCAGACGTTCGCGGGATCACAGGGATCACTGGCCAACTGCCAGTCGGAGTTCATTCGGGGTCGCAGTTTCGGTGCAGCTCCCGCGAAATTCGGCGGATCAAAGGTGGGCAGTCTTTCCTGGATCTCCGCATTTAGCGGGGGCAGCCTGTGCTTCGGCTGGAAAAACTTCTTCAGCGCGTGTCTGGAGTCCAAGATTCCGGGCCAGTTGCTGCTTTTCAAAGATCTCGAGTTTGCCATTTAGCGCTTGTTAACTCACAATTTAGTTCAGTTCGAAGGGGGCCACGTGCATTGCCAGTGTTTAGATTTTTGAAATGGTAGGTGGGGTGGTATTTTTTTATTTTTTTTTTTTTATTGTTGAAAAATCTAAAAATGCTATGAACTAAACTAGAGATAGATGTTAAACGGAAAGGCGACGGGATGCCAACGAAAGTCACACATATTTATTGGCCTGAACCCGTGTGTTCGGCATTCGGTGGTTGTGTTTCGAATGGTTTTTTTGGGGGGCGTCCCACCCAACCCACAAATACGGCCTTCCACAGATGGACAGACAGTAAATCGGTTCGTGGCATTAATGCAAATAAGTGGAAACACAAATATTTTCAACGTTTTTGTGGTCTGGACCGAACTGCGGGCAGAGGAAACCTTTTTTTTTCTTCTTTTTTTGGGGCAAGAGCCGTTTTGGGACGACAGCACGAGGGTCGATGGATCATTTCCGCTCTCCTGGCTCGTGTCCCGTATCCCTGCATCCCCGTATCCCTGTATCCTTGTGTCCTGTGCTCCGGGGTCCCTTTTCCGCTCCCTTATTCCGCATCCGCAGTTGTTTTGGCGTGCTGTCCGGCAACCGTTTCCTGTCGGCGGGCGCAGTTAAATATTGAAATTTATATTTAAAATATTTCAAATATACAGTTAAATGCTCGGCTCGACCCCCTTTTTTTGGCATTGCCCTCGCATTTTTCACTTTAGTTTATGTGGAGCATGTATAATTTATGAGAATTGCTGGTCCTGTTCCGCTGTTTCGCTCCCCAATCTCCACCCATCGCTGTGAGCATTATGCCAATGAATATGAAAAATCAATTTGAAGTTTGGGCTCCCAGTGCCACTGAAGGTCAAATGGTTGTTTCGGTTTCGATCCTTTTAAACGCCAACGAAACGTGGCGAATCGGTTTCGTATCACGCAGTTGGCCTTTTGCCTCCATGTTTTCCCCCCACAAAACTCGGCCTAATTCGATTGTTACATTTCGCCTTAATTTCCTGCAAAAGAACAAACATTTGTGACGTTTTCTCGGATTCTCGGGTCTTCTTGGGCGGGTCAGTGTCTATCTCATCCGGTCGACGAGGTCGGCCTCCCCCCTCGATTTCCAATTAGCAGCAGAAATCACCTTTTCATCCTCTTCGCAGGACTCCGCGCAGTTTCGTTTTGTTCCCGTGTTAATTGAGGATTTGCACTTGCCGCGACTTTATGTCCATTGCGTCTGGCCGAAGGGCCAACTTTAATTCCGGGCAAACGCAAATTCTTTTTCCTACTTCGATGGCGCAATAAATGAACGGATAAGGAGGCAGTCAAGGACTCGGACACGCGCGGATAATTGTAATGCCCTCTCGTCTTGAAGCTCAGGATTTTTGGGGGAGGAGGGGGGGGGAATACTTCGCCAGATTTCGGACAAGTTTTATGGATGGCGCGGATTGCATTTCCTGTTTGGCAGGCAACAATGCAGGAACCGGAAGCGGGAGAGCCGAGATTCTGCTGCGGGGTGCAGTCCACGGATCCGCGAATCCTCGAATCCCAGAATCCTCCAATCCACGAATCCACGAATCCACTTAGCGGCGCATAAATTTCGCTCGGTACATAAAGTACAAGTGTACAAACAAAAGGACTTTTGGCGCACGGCATTAAAAACATAAAGAAACCGCATCGAGAACCGAGGAGCGAGGAGCGAGCAGCGAGGAGCGAGGAGCAGAGCCAAAACCAAGACGAGGCGCACCAGAACGGGAGCCTGGATGATCCGGGTCACATAAACAGCGGCGAGTGAATAAAATCGCAGCCTGCGCCGGAGGAGGAGGTGGAGGAGGAGGAGTCCAAGTGAGTCCAAGTCCAAGTCAGGCGGTCGGGCCACTGCATTGCTATTTACAAAATGTCCTCGACCAAAAGGAGCGACCGAGTGAATCATAAAGAGTCCTTGCCGAGGCTGGAGCTGGATCTGAAGCAGAATCAGAAGCTGGCAAGAGAAATGCACGTAAAATAATAAACAAGGCTTTGCAAACAATAAATGTTGCTCTCGACTTGCCCTGCACCACCCATAGAACCACCCAACCAGCAGTGGAACCACCCAACCAGCAGTAGAACCACCTCCCACTCCGCGTCACATCTCTATTCTTACCACATCTGGCAGCTGCAATGCTACGAGTTGTTAGCGACGCTGGCGACGAGATTTCTGCCCGTCCATTGTTAGACTCCGCCTCTACTCCGCCCGGAGTCCTCCGGATCCGGTTCCCCATCACCCATCCCCATCCCCCGCAACCATCTGGGCCTCCTTTGTTGCTGCCGCGGTAAATGCGAAATGCTTGTAGCTGCAATGCAAATGTAATGTGCACAGGACATTTTACTCGGCTGCTGCAGTTGCTCATCCCGCTCCGCGTCGCTCTCCTTGGGCAGTAAATATTCCCTCTGAGGTGAGGGGGGATGGCTATTTGGTGGCTATGGGTGTCCAGGGGTCATCCTCCTGCATCCGCTGATGAGTGGCCACCATCCACATCCCCATCCCCATACCCTTCAACATCCACATCCACAGCCACTTCCAAGTGGCAACGCACGGCAGACGCCGGTCGCTTTTTGCCGCTGGCGACGTCCTTATTAATTGCAACAATAACTGGGGCCCAGGCGACGATGGCTCCCGTTTGCAGGGGGCGGGGACTTGGCTGCACTCAGAGAAAATTCCACCAAACATGTCACTTTTAATTGGCACTAAGAAATTTAACGTTGCGAGTAAAGGAAAACGATGTTAAAATCCTTTATGGCTGAAGCGAGAGTCTTGCGATTTCACTCCGCACTTTAGGCATCGTAAAGCTTAAAATATATGTTCGCTTTTAGGAACAGATCTATTAAGAATTGATTGGAAAAATAAAAAATACTTTAAATTAAACTGCGCATAAATAGTTTATAATATAAGTGAAAAAATCTGTTAAGTATAATATGTTATGGGTACCACATTTTGGTTTCTATTAATAAACGAAACTTTTGGTACGGAGACTTGAGAAAAAATAATAATAATAACTAATAACTTTTGATAATTAAATTCATTGCACAAACACTTGATAAAAATAATCAAACTCCAATAGCTTCAACATTTCAACATTCGATTTCATATATTATGGTTATTTCCACCATTTCAGAAGTTCACTGTTAGCTGTATTTATTTTCTGAATTATTCAAAAAGTTGTACTTTTTTTTATAAAACCCTAAGCCACTGCATTTCTTTCACTGCAGCCGGAGTAAATTTCATCCGGAGGTTGGGTAATGGGGGTGCAGTGTAAGTCTTTCAGCTTTTTGCCTGGCAATTTATGGCTCGGACCTGCAGCTTTTTTGTGGAGCAGCGACCACCGGAAGCGGCACTTAGCTCTTGGCACTCGCACTCAGTGCCGCGGACTCCCCTTCTCCTGTTCTCCTGTCCACCAGTTCATCATCCGTTGGCGGGTCAGGTGCACTCCACGGCCCCTCCCATCTGTCCCCCTTCCCCATTCCCCTTCCCCTCGTGCCTTTCACCTGGCAATCCCGCTGCATAGGATGACTACACTCGCTGATAAGTAATTGGGGGTTCTTGCCACGGGGCCTGAGTGGGCGGAATCTGGGCCAGAAGTTTGCCAATGCCTGCGGCAGTAAAAACAATTCGTATATCAAAATTTCAGGGCTCCTTTTCCCTACTCTTCTCTGCTCTTCCCTTGCAGCTTCTAGTTTTTATGGCGAAAGCCTTTCGCTGGGCGGCCGGCAAACATTTAAAAGCAATAAAGAGCGATGCAAATGTTATCGGCGAAACTCGCGGCGGAGCGCCGCCAGAAATTACCGAACAGATTCTCGTCCTCAGCCAGGTATTCAAATTAGAGAGATCTCGCTCAGGAGTGAAATGAGGCAAATGCCACTGGTTCTGGTTCTGGTGGCCGTAAAAACTGCCGACGACCATAAAAACCAAGCCAATTGGAAGAAGGGAGGGCCAAAATGTGGCAGGGGGTAGCAGAGGCTTGAGGTCGGGGGTTGAGAGCCAAAAGTGGCGGGCCGTGATTTCACATCGTTTTTTTTCTCGGTGTCGTTTGGCCGTGCAAATAAAATGAAAATACACTCGCTGAGCGCGCGCGAGTTTTGTAGAAAAAGTTTATTTTAATGAAATTCGCACCGACATTTGATGGCGCTCAAAGGTTGGGGGATTGCGTCAGCCGGAAGTTTGGAGTTGGGTCTCATGTTTGATTGTTGGCCCCGCCAAACTGGAGGTGAAAGGCGGCCCCGAACGGCGACTGCCGAACGTCAGGTGGAAAGGCAATCCTTTCGGACGCGGATTCGGAATTGAATTCGGATCCCCAGGATTGGACCGAAATCAACTCTTTGCCGGCGGGCAGAGTCGGCAGTTGTCTTAACATTTATTCAATTTGACTACCTAGAAAATCGTAAAGTTTATTTGCTGCCGCTGCCGCTGCCGCTACTGCTGCCACTGTGAAGTTTTCCTTAGCCATTTTCCCCCCTTTTCCCACTTTTGGCGGCCATAAATCTGCGACACAAAAGCAAAAGCAACCACCGCAAACATGGCTAACATTTTGGTCGTTGGGGTGGGAAGTTTGAGTTAAACATTTTTAAAAGCCATAAATTTATTGTTCCACCAAGTGCTCTTGTTGTTGTTGTTGTTACAGTTTTTGTTCTTGTTTTTGTTGTTGTTGCTGTTCTTGTTGTTATTTCTGCGGTGCAGTCAAGTTGAAAAACGCACAAGTAGGTCGTGTTGTTGGTTGTTCGTGTTTGTGTTTGTGTTCCTGCCGCTGCTCAGTCGCTTATTTAATTCGATTTGTAAGCTAATTCCTGAAATATTATCTGGAAATGTTCAAGATGTAGTCAAGACTTTGTAATGAGTGAGCGAAGCTTCCTGGTTAAAGGCTTGCATGATTGTATGAAATCATTGAATTGGGCAAAGCAAAGTAATCAATATCTGCTTTTAAAAAAACTTAATTTATAGTAAAAATGTTTATACTAGAAAGCCAAAATCTTGTAAGATGAATTACTTACAACCTTTTATAAAACAATACTGACTGATCAAAATGTAATTATTCTGCCCTTTGATTCTATATATGTCGTTCCGCAATACAAAATGAAGATCTCAGCTCTTCCCTTTGAGAAATAATACCTCTGACTCAAGGTTTCTCTCCACGGACAACGGCTTAAGTGGAAAGTTAATAATTTAATTAGAGCAATGTAGACTGACAGTTTCGCAGTTTAACTATGCAGGGGAAATAAACCCAGCCTTGACTTCTCTTTTCAATTACAATTTCCATTCGCGGGAAGGAAAATGGCAAAGTGAGCGACTGGAAGCGGAAATCAATAAATATGTTCGGGACCAGACTCGGCAGAAAAACATTTGCTTCATAATATAATCTTCGGCATCCTTCTCACTTTGTTATTTAATTTTTTTTTTTTCTCGGAAGGGATTTTTCCATTGAGGAAATGTGCATCTTGCCTTTCTTTTCTGTGTGCCCTGTCTTCTGTCCCCAGTTTCCTTTTCAACTAAAACAAAAACATCTCAAAATAACCAAAAAAAAAAAAAAAAAAAAAAAAAGGGCAGCTGGAGGCGTAAGCTACTTGAAAGTTTAGAGTGTTCAGGGGTAAAAGTGAGCGAGGAGCTGGCAGTTACTGCCTTTTTCCGAAGCACTCATTCATTCATTCGTAAAGGCTTTAGCAGTAAAATAAACGCGCATTGATGCGGAAAATGTGCTACGCACGACGGTGACGCCTCAGCCTCGAACACGCCCCCTCCCGCCGCCCACTTTCCAAGAGGGTAGTTGTGGTAGGGGGTAGGGGGTGGTAAAGGTGGGAGGTTGCTGATGGAGATGCTTAGATGGCAAACTCAGAAGCGATACATTTCCTTTGTGTTATTTTTTGGAAACTTTTAAAGTTGCACTTGAGTGCCTAAGTTGACGGCGGAAGGGGGTAAGTCGCCTGCAAGTCGAGTTCTACTTACGACAGTTGGCAGGTGCTGTAGCGGGGGGAGGGGGAGGGGGTAGGTGGGTGGCCAGATGGGTGGTACACAGCCGCCACTTCATCATTCGGGCGTAAATCCCCCATCCCACTACGCAAATACGCGTAAATCTTGTTCAGTACGCAAAGGTGACCACCTCGATGGCCCTTCCTCCGCTCGTGTTTCATATTTATGTGCATCTTTGGGGCACGAAAGCGAAGCCAGGGCAAAGCCGTGAAATTCAATAAGCCTGCCTCACTTACTCCACATCATTGGCTTTACGCTTTGGCACTTTCGTTGTTTAAGGCCAAACCTACACACTTAATGCTTAATGGTCGAAAGGGCCTCAGTTATGAGCAGAATTAAATGCTTAAACAAAAGCCAACTCTTTTGTTGGTCTTACAATTTCCTAAAAGGAAACATTTCAGGAAATAGTTGTTTAGAACTGGCAAAAACATGAAATAAAGGATTTAAATATTCATTTATAAAATTGCGTCGAAAAGAGAACTTTGCATAATAAATACAAAATGACTTTTGTTAAGATGAAATGATTTATTGCAGGCATTTATAAATTCTATGTTGAAAAAGTAAACATGATGAGGTAAAAATAATGCGTTGAAAGTTGACCTATTGACCTCGGAAGTAGCTAGGTGGCATTCTGTTTTTTTTACCCAGCTTGCCTTTAACTTCAAGCAGGCAAAGCACCTTCAATTACACACCACCCTCAACGTGGCTCCTTTGACCAGACTTTGGGTTAATTCAATTCGGCACGATTTCGGAGCTCGGGCAGATGATTCCGGCTAATTACCGGCAGAGTGGGTGCCTAAGTGGGCCCGTGACCAGCTGAGAGACAAAACAGATCATAAATATTGTATATATTTATGCCAGCCAGGCACACATGCATTAGGGCGTGGCTCTTAGCGCCTGGAGGGTGGAAAACTTCTGGCCGAGATGCGAGGGAAATAATTGATTAGGCTCGAACGTGATTGTTAACTTTTTGCATATGTAATTTCGATTAGGCCCCCGCTCCTTTCGCCCCCCCTTCCCCCCTTTCCTCCGCCCTCGGATGTGTGCAAAAGTGCGTATGGGTAATGGGTTTTAGGGGAAAAGTGGCTGTGCTGCCTAAGCAACATTTGCTCCCACTCTTTTATGAGTGTGTTTGTGTGTGTGTGTGTGCTCTCGGTTACCATCACAATGCAAATTTACAGTTACATGGTTCGATTGGCAATTTAATAAGGTAACTTTTTCACACACACACACTGAATGAGAGCCATGGCCAGGAGCCAAAGGCAAACCCTTTTTACCAGAACAGCAGAGACACACAGAAAATGGTGTGCTGGCTTGCGAGAAGAGGGGTAAAGAAAAAATGGGAGGGGGAGGGGGAGGGGATGGGTGGTAAAGGGTGGGAAAGCAGGGAGGCAGAAAACGCGTTCACACAGAATCTGACGTGCTTTACATATTTAATGTTTAACTGTAAATTAGGTTAAAATGTGTTTGCAAAATGGAGTGCTTTCTTTTTTTTTGCTTCCTTCCTGCTGCGGCTGCTGCACCACTGCTAAATGAGGATTTTCAACGTGGAAAACTTTGGCATACATCAGAGCCAGCGAGAGGATAACAACCCCACCCAACCCCCCTTTTTCCAGGCCGCCCGTCCTTTTGCGGCTTTAAGTGTTTGCCTTCCATTTGCGTCTCAGGCGCTCAATCTCCTAATGCTGCCCGCAGAAAAAGGGGGCGTTGGCAACCTTTCAGTCCCCCTTCAGAAACCCTGGATGACGTCAATTTGACCTTCCATGTCCATGTCCATTTCCACTTCCATTTCCACATTGCCCAGCCATTTTCCCCGTTTTCCCCGGCAAGCGGTTCAATCCGCAGTTGACGCTTACTTTGCAGCAGCTTATGGCTGAAAACGTGGGCGGCTGGGCATGAATATGGATGCCCGAGGGGCGTGGCCGCTTAGCTGGGAAAACTGTTCACGCATTAATTAACAATTTATGATTGTGTCCGTGGGTGGGCGTCTGAGTGTGCGAGTGTACGTGTGTGTGTGTGTGTGTGTGTGGAGGGGAGGGAAAAGCGGATGGTTGGCCTGCGTTTGAGTGCATTCGCAAATGCATTAAAAATAATTTCATTTGCTTCCGAACGTCGGATCGCAGCATTAAATGAACAAGCTTTAATGGCCGATTTGCAGGAATAGAAAAGCAATCCATCCCCCATGGATTTCCGACTTACGAAATTGCCCGTCTTCGTGTCTCGGCCATAAAATCGAACAAATTTTATGTACAAATCTGTATATTTTTATTAGCACTTGCTCAATATGCAAACTCAGACAATGGGAGTGTGAGTTGTGGGCATTGTTTTCTCGCAGCGAAGTAAAATAAAAGATATTCCTCATTTAGCCGCCCAATACGAGATATTTATAGACTTTTAGGATAAGCCGAGGCAAGAACATGAAAATGCATTTACATAACACTGGCCAAAGGAAGCGGGGAGTGCCTGCTCCTTTTTCAGTCCGTCTCTGGCAAGTACATCCATATATATATAGATATATATGTCTGGACAGAACAGAAGGCAGGAGACAGGAGACAGGAGAAGGCGCAAGGAGCAGGAAAATGTAATCCCAGCCAAGCGAAGCAAACTTCCGGCAAACGTTGCAAGCGGACGCTTCAATGTATTGGATACGGGAAATGGCAACAATTGGCAACGGCAACAGTGCAGCGTGGATTTGCCGGGGGGCGGGGGTGGGAGTTCAACTCCAAGTGGATGCACATATGCAGAAGGGGGCGTGTCCCGCCCAAGGAGCTGCATTAAAATCTTAAGCAGCATAATCGCTGGACTAGAACTGGAAACAAGCGGAGACGGGGGCCAAACAGCCAGAGCCCCACAACGTTGACAACGGTCTTTGTCCCAGTCTTCCGTTTTCGTCCCTTTTCGGAACTTAAGCCACTCTCTGGATGCGTTTGTACAGTATCTCCTTGGTCCACAGCCACTCGAAAATCGAAGCTCAAAGCGAAGTGAAGCGAGCAGAAAGTCCGAGAGTGGAGAAATCGCAGGGTGCAATAATTTCGAGTTATTACGCAAGATCGAGCAGGTTTGTAGAACAGATTGCAGGATAATAAAGTGCAGCTAGCCAAGTGAATATATTACTAAGGGGTAAATCAAATAGCTGGAAAGACCCGAGCACAAAGGTCAGATATTCAATTACTTCACAGCATAAGGTGAGTATCAAGAGGGAATGTGGAGGGCATTTGTTAATTAATTAGTTCTCTATTGACATACAAGATGCACCATGGACTTTGAAAAGGATAAAATAAATTCAATATCACCTAATAGATACTCAAAGGAAACATTTCACTATTATATTCCGAGTATTAAAATAGCAGTAAAGCCAAGCATCTATTCAAAATAAATCTGTCATGTTGAATAAAATAAAAAACATGAATGTGGAAAAATGTCCGAAAATAATGCAGAGTTATCTGGTCATAAATGGGGAAACTTCCAGAGCGAACTGCTACAGTGCTTGTTTTTTATGAACCAAACTTTAATTTGCCAACAAAGTTAAGCCTACGAATTTGACAAAAAAGGGGGAAGCATGAAAAACCATGCCGGCGTGTCCGTTCGTTGATCTAAAACACACAACGTCCGTCCGTCCGTCCGTCCGTCCGTCCGTCCGTCCGGCTGCTTCACTCAATGCAAAACCCGGCCAGCAAAAACCCTTCAGCCTTGGGGCTTGTGTCCTAATAGAATTTGCATTTTTGTTTACGTCTCTTTTTTCCCTCGAAGTTGTTGGCGGGTTTTTTTTTAATTGAATAACTGCAATACAGCTGCCTGTGGCACTCCTACTGGCCTTGTTGGTATTTTTCACAACTGCACTACGGCAGCTCGCATAAAGAATACATAGAACATAGCCAGTGCAGTTTTACCCCCCAGCAGATTTATTGGTTTCAGTTAATTTTCCGTTAAAATAACATTTTTGCTCCAAACTTTTCGAATCGCATATCAGAACGATTGAGCTGGGCTATTTGATTATTAAGTTAACCAGCCTGATCGAAAGTAAATGCAATTGCCATTTTAATTTACATTCACGGACTGAAGGAATCGAAAACAATGAAAACATTTAAAATTCTGGCTGCTTTACTAATTTAATTTCGACTTAACTTATTTCGATTCAGTGCACTCCATTGTTCTTTAGAAGGTTGAATGGTGAGCCAAAAATACACAACTTTCTTTCCCCAGAAGTATCTAAAATTCATTGAAATTTACTCATCCACTTCTTACTCGAACTTCCCTCCGCACTTTAGCCAAATACGTAAACCTAATTTATATTGAAATTACCAAAGTTCTGATCGACGTTATGGCCAAACACTAAAACAGGCACACACATATACATACACACATATACACACACACTCACACCTCAACTCATCGCTGAGAAGGCCAGGCAAATGTGTGCGAGTTTAAAGAAGCCAATAAATTATTAATAGCCCTGGCATTGATTGGAAAACTTTTCAAATATGTTGCCACTTTTCTACACGAATAATTTGCTAGCATTTTCCAAAACACATACCATCGAACACACACACACACACACGCATACGCCACATACTATTTTAGTGAAGGACATTCAATGCGATAGTGAGGGAAAACCAATCAGTCGGTTTGTTATTAAATTCAACTTTCTACAGGGATTTTCCAGCGTATTTGCTCTCCCTGCCAAATCCAGCATACGGAATGCTGTAAATATTTATTTGTTTATTCTGCGGTAAAATTTATTTCTATCCTATGTGGCAGAGCAACCCAGACAACACCGATCCGGTGCTACGGATTTAATTTGTTGACTTTTGCTGCTTTTTCTTTGTGGTCTCCCTGCTGCCATAAACTGTAATTTATTTTCTGCAGCTCACCAACTCGCTCGCTTTAATGCTGTGCGGTAATTAGAAGAACCCACACAGGTAGCCCGTTGCCACCTGCCACTCGGTCCAGGATTGTTTGGCCATAAATATTGCACATACGCCGCATTGTCCGTGCCTTCTGCTCCAGGATTTGTCGGGAGCCGTAGCCCCAAAGCTTTGTCGCCCCACTGGCAAACAGTGGAAATGATTAAATACGTTTTTGCCCGCCTCGCAAGTTGCTCATGCAGCTTGGCCTGGAAGTCATGTTTCGTTGGCCCAATTCTTAAGTTTCTCGAAGTCTACATGGCCCAAAGTGGCCCGAAAGTCTTCAGTTTCGCGTCGGCTAAAAGTGCTACAATTTGCATGCGAAACTGTCGGCAATTTGCATTCAACTTCTGGGCTCTTCTTCGGTTTTTTGTTGTTTTCTTCTCCTGTTGCCCTGTCTTGCACATTTATCGTTCCCCTTCGGGTCGTCTTAGCCCTTTCTTTGTTGCTCTCGCCGTATTGACGGAGTGGAGATGCATACAAATTGATGTCCCCGAGCCGCGTCCTCTGGCGAACTCCTGGTTCCTGGCTCTTGGGTCCTGGGTACTGTGTACTGTGTCCTGGGCTCTGGGTTCTGGGCTCACCTTGCGGCTAGATGGGTGATTGGGTGGAGCGCCGCACTTCCTATCTGCGTCATATGTCACCTGTCAAGCTGCGTTTGCCTCGCTCGCAGACGACGGTTACACCGTAAAATTTAACAGCGAAAATGGGAGCATTTAAGCGAAGATAAAAGAGCCCAATATGTAAGGGATACTCATTGAATTACTTTTTTATGCATTTTTGTATAAAAAGCTTAAATAATGCTCACAAAAGTTAGTGTATGTCTTTGAGCACCGGATATAACCGAGAGAAATATTAAAGAAATACCCTTTTGCTTACTATTTAGTAAAGTTCTTCAAATTGTGAAAGCCAAATCTTTTACCATGGGTAGTTTTATTAATGTTCTTAAAAATTACAAAACTGATTCTCAAACTTTGATAAGAACTTTTTTGTGAACATAAAATATTTTCCAGCGTAAACTTTTTAAGGAATTACTAATTCTATAATCAATCATAAGGCATCTTTGTAAAATATTTTTAAAACACCTAATTTGTTTACCTTCTTTAAGCTATATCCAAAGACTATATTATTGCGGCTAGTGTAGCGGAATAGAATTTGCGTGCGGCCTTGACAGGCTCCACCTGTGTTCCTGTTTCAGTGTTTCCCCCTCCAGTTCCAAAAACAGATGTGACATTTTGCTTGCCATTTGCCAGGTCGCAGTAGCAGTCCCTGTCCCCTGCCCATACCCATTCCCATTCCCATTTGCTATCCCATTCACTATCCCCATTCGCATTTCGAGCGATGTGCCGTGGTCGTTTCCGCATTTGCCGTAGTTAATTATTCGGCCATTTTAGTCCATTATCTGGACTTCGGATCGAATCGCCGGCAGAGGCGTCGGAGTCCATCGAAATGCAATTAGCGTGTGTCGTCCGCCTATTGCTACGGACTTCCATGTCACATCCGTGATGTATGGATGTCACGTGCTGCATTCGGCGGCAATGACGAAATTTACACAGCGCCCAGCAAAGCGAAAATTAGTTAGGGCCTAATTGTACGGGGGCGAATGATCGATCCTATTTTTTATCGTCCAGCGGCAAGGACATTCCAATTAATTTGTGCGAAACCGAAGCCATTTTTTGCAGCATATTGAAAATTGAAATTGTTTTTGTCCGACGGCTTGTGATGCATATAAATCTTGTTTGACTAGCAGGGCAGCAAAAAAAAAAAAACCAACAAACACAAAAAAAGGCGAGAGAAATGTGGTAGATAAAAAGCATTGAACAAGTGCAAACAATTATTGTCAAAAACAGAGCGAGAGAAGTGTAACAAGGATGTGCAGGACACTCGTGTCGAGTTGGAGTCCTTGTGTGTAGCCATCGTGTCCTGCGAGCTCTTAGTGCTGCATAATTTCTCCAGCAACGTTCATTAGTCCGGCGTCCCGCCCCCCGCCCCCCCGGAACACTTAGCCGGGATTAGGTTTTCCGGGCGTGAAGGGGGACGTGGACGTATTCTGGTGCTGGTCCGTGTTGATATCATTAACTTATTGCATTTTCAGTTCGCTCGCTACAGAGCTCCAACACCCTTTGCCACCGCCTTCCACCCTTGTAATATTTATGCATAACATCATCATCATCCGATGACTGCCACTTCCACCACAAAATATTCATCCATCAAAAGGAGTGGGTCACGCACACACGTTCAGGTGTGCGGGGAGCGCAAATATAATTTATGCACGTAACTAGTTTGTCATGTTATCCCTTTCGACCAAGGAAGTGTGTGACGTCAGGAGTTCCAGCAGGATTACTCGGTTGACAGTCGCAGGACCACAAAACAAAAAAACGAATTTAAGAGCGGGATGCGATGCCACTAAACTCTCTTATACGTCGGCTATTCAGCAACGCTAGTTGGCCGAAAGAGAGCGAGCGGAAGGGCGAAGAGAGAGAGCTGGCTGGCTGACCGTGAAAACTTTGGCTTGGCCAAAACTGAAAAACAAACAGGCATCGAGCATGCGAGTCCATCCCAACATACTAGACCATAACCCTAATCAGTGTCCAGAGCTAGCCAAGCATAAAGTCCACTTTTGGTGCCTCATCAAAATCACTTTATGCTAATGGCCAAGACATTTGCATAATTCGCCCCGAGTATTCCCACACACAGATACAATATACGATACCCGATGCCCGATGCCCGATACCCGATATATGATATATAGCGTGTGCGTGGCGAAAAAACGAAACTTTTGCAATGGCTCGGAAACAAGGCTTTAAATGTAATTCAATAAATTTCAGCATGTAGCTGCCGGAGCAACAATTATTGACATTTTCATTGCATGTGAATTATTATAAACGGACATGTGCATGTCCAGGCTTTTCCGCGTATGTGGGCGAGTGGGTTTGGGGTCGTTGCTCCACTTTTCTGGGACGAACTCAACTGCCCCACCTGCCCAACCCGGCGGCGGAAGCCGTTGGTTATACGTTCGAGTTCCGGTAATTATTTGATATAGGCCGACAGCCGGGCTCGCTGAATGGGCGGATTGTTGTTTTATATGCGCCACCTCGACCCAGAAACAGTTTCCCCAACTTTGTATGGTCACGTAGAGCATAAAAACCTGTTAGGTTTCAACCGCTGCCCGCGGCAATCGATGTCCAGTCGGAGAATCGCAGGAGTGGAGAACCGGAGAGCCGGAGAACAGGAGCACCAGAGAAATCTCGGAATTCAGTGATTCACTCGGACACTGATTCGTTCCCAGACGATTCAGATTGTGTTTGTGCTCATCAAACTTAATCTCTGGCTCAATTAGTGGCTTCGACGAACTCTCGAACTCGAGTTATGAAGTGCCTGGCGGAGAAGTGGCTCCTTGCTCCTTGCTCCTTGTTCGGTGTCCTTGCAATTAGAAAAGATTTATGCAGGGCCATCAAATTCAGTTCTGGACGTTTTTTATGTCGCCGCGTCGAGGGCAATGAAGTCATGGAGCCATAAAAACCGGACGAAACGCGGTGTTCGGTGTCCGGTGGGCTGTCCCCTCGGCTTTATGGCCTTTAATTTGATATACGCATTTACATAAACAGCTCATTTGGTCGTTGGTTGAATATTTAGTAAGCGCGTGGACAAATCACCGCTGAAAGTCGTCGTGGAAACCTTCCAAGGAGCGCACAAACATCAAGCTTTCGCCACCGTTCAGCCGTTCAGCTGGCAATTATTAATTACTCGCATTTAGTGCTCTCGCTTTCTGCCCCATTGCCGTGATTGCCTCGCCACTTGAGCTTAATGCATCGCTTTCGGCCGGATTGAAGCTTGGCTTTGCCAGCAGAATTCCCTGCTAATTACGGTGAGCATCTAAGCCATCTCTGTCTCCTCCCCGGCTGATCGTTCCCTTTCCCATCAGTAGTCTCCCCACCAGTAGTCTCCCCATCAGTAGTCATTACCACCTGTCTCTGCCGCATCTGCAGTTGTAATGCCGGATTGCAATCGGCACATCCACACATCCAGACACTCACACACTCACACAACCACGCACACACGAAGGTATTGAGAAATCAAGTAGTTCCAGCATCTCGACTAGCTTCCCCTTGGCCACACTGCCAGAAAACTGTGGGTGAATTGGATTAATTTACTAAGGTTCTTAGTTTAACCTTCATTCAAAATAAAATTTTTAATGATTTAATTGTTCTAAATTTCTAAGTAAAAATTCTTATTTCAAATTACTTCTTGTCTACATAAATATTTAAATGAATGCTACAAAAATACTTGTTGTAGATGTTTTTGTACATTTGTAATTAAAATGTAATTAAATGTAATAAAATGTAAATTAATTATTATTATTTGGATGCTTGTTGATTTAAGTAATACAGCTGTAATTTGCTGTTAATTATAGCTCACTAAAATCGTATATGCAGTCGATTCTAATTTATTCTAATTTAAATAAGAATAGTTTATTGACGAATAACATATTTCACCTAAGTTTTTTAGAGTGGGTATTCCGTTTTTTCCTTGTACATCCACAGCCAACTGAATATGCAATGAGGCTGAAGCCAGAAAATGTTGGTACATTCTGATGCGGTGTGGCTGCCAAAGTGGGTGGCTGTAGATACTAGTGGGTGGTGGGTGCTGGGTGCTGGGTGGTGGTTGTACAGACGAAGCGGTGTGGTGATAGTTGAAGTGCACTCCAGAGTGTAGTTCTTGATGTTGTTGCTGTGTCTCGTTATCATTTGGTAAATAGTAAATTGCCTACGAATGCCAAAGCAATTACCCAGCATAAAAGGCAAAAATTATTAATTATATGTGAGTGTTTCAGGGGGCTGAGTGCAGACGGGGAGGCAGCCTGCTGTCAGTGGGCGTGGCTGTCTGTGGGTCGGTGGGCGTAATTGGCGTCATTGTGTGCAATTGATTGCATCTATCCGGGGGCGCCAATATAAACAAACCAATTAGGGCTCAAGTGCCGGCCAGCAGGCGAGTCTCAATCACAGACCGGCCATTGAAGCACCAGCCGAACTCCCATGTGTCACTTTGGGGCATGACCTCCCCCACTTTCCCTCCCTTTTCCCCTCCTGCACCCTTGACCACCTCGAACTCTGGCCGGTCATCGCAGGTCGCACAAAATGGCAGGCAATGAAAATCGGAGCAAACGGAGCCAATTGTTTTATGAACTTATTGCTCTCTTCGCCGCTCTCGCTTTTATCTTGGCCAGATTGTCGATGGGGTCTTGCAGCCATAATAGTTTCACTCGACGAATAAAAAATTATCGAACTGAGAAAATGCTGATGCAGCACTTCGTGGTTTCGCATCAGACAGAGAGAGAGAGAGAGAGAGAGAGAGAGGCAGAGAGAAAGAGAGAGAGGTTTGAAGCGGAAAATGTATTGCAAACAAATTGTCAAGTATTTTTGTGGCTTACATCTTTGGTTTTGCCTCCATGTCGCCTCGCCACGGGCGGCCAGCCTGACATTTTGCCGACATTTCTTGGCACAGTTGGCCACTGACACACATGCTTGGCCACGGAGATGTAAACAGTGCAGTAAGAAAAAGTTATGTCCTTTGGAAATAAAATTGTTGCCTAGTTAAGATACGAAACCATTACAATTTATGTTTTTAATAAGTTTGATGAGGGATGCAAGGTCGTACTTTGGTTATTCATTTATTATTTGTAAGTTATATCTTAAAAGTTTAAAAGGTAATCAACAGTTTAGATCTTTTCTTTCCATGGGTTTGTATTAAATAAAATCTATTCAGCATAAAAACTTTAAACACAAAAAACGGACTTCGTGAATTGCTTTTATGATATGGAAGCGACATTCATGTGAAAGCGCTATCTTTTTGCATTAAAATTGAAATAGTTTGTTCGCTCCTCTTCTACATTACAAGCTAAGAACGCTTGAAATGAAAATAACTAAGTTTTTTGTGGTCTGCCATGGAAAATTGCTCTACCGAATTTTCGGGGAGGCGAAAGTGCACTGAGAATAATTTGGGTAACAAGGTCAACGGAGCCCAGCTTTTGTGGCTGAAAGCACTGCTCATAATTGCATTGTGGCAATTAATTGCAAACAACCTAAAATTAATTACAGTTGCTCCGCCCCGGGCCACTTGCCACGCCCCCTGGCCCCCTGGCCCCCGCCTTACGCCCCCCTCTCGCTTCACATTGCTCATACGCCAGGTGTGCCGCTTGGGAAAATTATCTTCCGACATGAGCAGCACAAACTTGTGTGTCTGCTTAATTATTTGTGTATACATGTGGGCGGAGGAGTGTTTGTGCGGCTAATCAAACTTTAAATAGAATTTCGGGTGCAGCACGTACGCATCAAAAATGTTTTACAAAGTGAAAATGCATGAAACGTGCGCCGAGGACTTTGCTCCTTGCCCCAACTTACTTTCGTTGCTAACTTGCTTACTTTTCCATTCTGCTGTTGCCGTAGCTGCCACAAAAGAGCATTTTGTATCTGCAATTGCGGAGCTTTCGGGTGGCACGACTCCTGTTTCCGAGGTGCCGCCTGCCACACATTGCGAGGAAAACTTTTCGATTCTCCGGCGCTGCAGGTTGCATTGCATTGCATTGCATTGCGCAACTTGTTCGCCAGCCAACAACAAGTGATGACACATCTCAGGCATTTACCCCCTCCCTTTGTACTCCTTCCATCGAGGAGCATTCGACATGTCGCACCCACCGAGTGGTGCTCCCTTCCAGCGTCGGTGAATGTCGGTGGTGCTGGCAAAGCGGCTCGTAAACAGTAAGCTGCTTAGGAAATGCACGGGCGCAAAAACAAGCTAGCTGCCACAGCGGAGAAAGTGTTGTCGCCTTCCCCCCCCCTTCGCTCGTCCCCATATCAATTTATAAGCAGAAAACCCCTTTTTAAGACCAAATCCCTTAAGTCCGACCTCGACCCTTGCGAGAGTGGGGAAAGCGCTGGGAAAGCCGGAGAAAGGCGGCGAAAGACGGCGAACGGGGCCAGCGACAATATTTATTTTAAAGCAAATAAGTTCATAAATATGCGGGTGGCGGAGCGAGGAGAAAAGGAGCCCGGCTAACCAGCTGCCAGACGATTAAGCTGTGCGTGTGAATGGACCGGAGAAGGCAGAAAGTGGAAAGTGGAAAGTGGGAGGGGAAGCGGCGGTAACGGGGTGGCACTTGCTGAAAAGCGCTGCCAGCAGACGCGTGTGTGTATGAGCCTTCTGTTGATATCCAAGACAGCTTCATGATTCTGCTAATTGCCTCGTGGGTTTCGGGTGGGGATAAGCCGCGCATGCCTCGGCATTTGTTAAAAGGAATGGCCTTCGGGGGCGGTACAGGAGGTACACTGGAAAAAATACCTACATAACTTATCTTGCCTCTTAATAATCATACAACATGTAAAAGTTAAGTAATATTTTTCAGCAACATTAATATAAAACATAACATAGTATATTAAAATAACATTTTATAACAACATAACAAAATTAAAGTAAATTAACTTTACTCATGATTTCATATGATAATGATAATACTTATACTTATACTTATATCATACGTATTTTATGCAATAATACCCACCTTTTTTGCCAGTGCAGTTAGTTAGTGCATGGCAGTGCCATTATGCGATGCACACTCCAGTTTGGCCATGGCCAAACACGCACAAACCGAGCGAGTTCCAGATAAACTCAACAGCTTGAAACTCATCTAAAAGGGCTGTCATAAATCAGTCGCATTTGCAGCTCATAACGCCCGGCAATCAAGTAATTTGTTTGAACAAAACAATTCGCCCGTCGCCGTTCATTTATCAACTGGGATTGAACCCTTCTGCCGGCGCGAGTGCATCGATGATGATGAAGAGCCGCGCCGGTTTGAACACCTTTCCGCTGGCAAAGAAGCTCCTGCCTTAAAGATACAAGCCTGACAACTGTCAACTGTCAGCGGTACCAACAACTGGGGAACAACTGAGGAACAACTGGGGACAACTGGGGAACAACTAGGGACGGAAGGCAAACAATTGTGTCCGCCAGGCGCTGAAAAATTGTTGAGCATTTGTTTTGACAGCGCGTTTTGACAACACAAAAAAGCGCTCGACGACGACAAATAGCAAACGGTGTAATGACAATGTCAGGGGTGTGGAATGGGGCAGGAAGTTGAAGGGGGAGGGGGAGGGGAGGAGGTCACCAGGTATCCCCCACCAGAGGTGGAGCATATTAATTATGTCATGTGGGGCGTGCAAAGATGAAAAAGATACGAGAACTACAAAGGGAATTCGAGAGGGAAAGGCCATAAATCCAAAGTGGGGAGTTCAAGTTGCAGATAAGTCGAACGTCGGGATGGTCTATATAAAACATAGCGAGTGTATTTTAAATTGCAATCGGTGTGATAGAATACCCTTCCCTGGTTTATATTAATCAACGCTTCTGAACACATGTAAATGTTTTATTTAAGAAATATATTAATTCAAATGCAAATATCTCATGCAATTTATAAAAAGTTTTTGAATAGGTAAGATTTGACAATTACAAATTGTAATACCATTTTATGTGACAGTATAAGACATTTTTTGGTATATTAAAAAGAAAGTGGAAACTAATATTACTCTACATGACTTTACTACTATTGAGTTGAAGCCTCCGAAGTTGTTTCATTTAATTAATAGTATTTTAAGGAATTTTAAATTATTCTAAATATTCCAAGTATAAATAAAAATTTCCGCGTCGTACTTTACTAAACCCGATACTTTTTAAAATTGTATAACCATTTTTATATAAATTAATAGTAAGAAAAATGGCACCTAAAATTTACCACTTTAAAGTTCATTGAAACCTGCCAAGTATTATATTTCCATTTAAGATATTAAAGGTAATAGTATTTGAAGGGATTTGAAATCACTGACAAACCGTATTTATAATCTCCGTTCAATCGGATTGGAAACCACTGTAGAAACTTTTAAAGGGGGAGGAAAACAACTCAAGCAGCTAATAACCCCTAGGTGTACTCGCACATCCTGCGTGGCCAATTTGATGATCAATAAATCGCTTCAACTTTCGACTTACACACACAGCTTCCCCGCAGGAAAGCCGTAGAAGGAAGGGAGGAAGTCCTGTGATATATCTACTCATATGGTCGTCCCACGACGGAGTCGCACGTCTTGTTTGCGCAAATTTCAATTTGTATATTACCTTATAGCATATCGTATCGTATACTGGAGCCCATTACTTATGCACAATGCAGAAAGAACTTTCGTCGGCAGACAATGAAATTTATGAAACGAAATGCAGAGCGCTTGCAACAGTTGCAGGCGAGGAGTAGTAATAAGAAGAATATGCTACAAATTTGCTTTATTTCACATGCGAAAAAGTTGTAAAGTTTTTACTCACACCAAGCACACACCCACCGGGCACACGGGGCGTATACGTTTCAGTCAAATTTCGCAATGCCAGGGAACTTTCAAGTGTCAGAAATTGGGGAAAAGAGGGAGTTTGGGGTAAAGTTGGTAAATGGGTGGCCCTGAGGTGGGGAATTGAATTCACTGAGCCAGCTATCTGTCAGCTCTTAGCTGGGTAATGTCAAGGTCGAGCCCCGATTCAGGATTCCCGATTCCCGGGCGATATGAACAAAGTGGGTAATGTGCTTGCAGGAGATTTCAGTTCGCCACCTTCCCCCTCTTCCCCTTTGACTTGCCCCATTTTTCATTCCCCCACATAGTTGGCAAACTTTGGCGCGTTTTTACTCACTCTTTCGCCCAAGGAAGTGGCAACCTTTTGAATAAGTTTACTCCCTGTCCCGGCTTTAAGGCGTGACCTCGACTTCTGGCCTCCACCTGACTCCTGGCTTCCACCCACTGGTCCACGACCTCCTGCCACCCATCACCACCCACCAATTGGCGGCTCTCGCCAGCATTGACCAGCAGCAATTTGTTGTGCAATTTGCTGCGAATTTGGCATCGCACGCTGGCCAGCAGGAGAAAGAAAAAGTCGAAGTGGGAGTGGAAGCTACAAGGCTTCCAAGGATGCAGCAGCATGTGTCCTGTCCTCCGTCTCCCGTTCTGTCCGTGTGTGTGTATGTGTGTGTGTCTGGCTGTCCGTCGTCGTGTCCTTCCATCTGCTGGTGTGCAGAAATGGCCGGGCAACTGCGCTGACAGGCAACAGGGACAATGTGTCCTTATTATTGTCGTAATTATCTCTTGAGCGTGTAGCGAGCGTGAAGCAAATGTAAATATAATAAAAATAAAAATAAAAGCAGTTAAATGAACAAATTGAGTTGAGTTGGGTGGGCGGCGGTTGTCCCTGTTGCTTTTGCTACTTTCTTTTTAATTGCGTCTTTTATTTATTTTCCGTCTGTTCAGTGACCCGAAGCCCGAATGGGAAAGAGTCGACGGACGACGGACGAAGGACGAAGGACGAGCGATGAACCAGCGACAGCTGACAATTATTTCCTACCATTTGCCTGCCAGCCGCACACACAGGGCGTATGCGTAATGAGCGATATCTGAAATTTAAAAGTAGCAGCCGCATGACGTTTTAATTGCTGCCTCCGATTTGATCTTTGCCACGGTAGGTTTTTCATTTATTTAACTCTTGGCACTTGAACAAACAAAACAAAGCTTCCAGAATTCATACAGAAAGTTGGCAAATCGGAATACTCTCAGCAATAAAAAAGATTGTGACAATGAGTATGCACTTATTAGATGACTTAAATTCATAATTTTGTTTTATTTCATTTTGTTGAATTAAAGATTAAAATCTTAGCTCTAAAATAAACAAAAACCTTACATGTTTAAATAGTTTTATTGTTATATTTGCTTGTTTGTTAAGTGTAGAAGTGAAATTCCAGCATTTATGTTGCAGCATCCCCCCACCCTTTTTCAGACTATTTACGGTCAGTTTTGTGGCGATGTCGCAAAATTTAATTAATGCCAGCCCGGCGTTAATATCTCGACTTGAATCCCTTCATGTGATGGCAGGGGCAAAGGTTTCGGCACAATCGCCCGCAGATGGACTTGTTTTATTTACGGAATTTGTCAGTTGAAACCGCAAAAGCCAAAGTGGCGAGCGAACTGAACGAGTGAAGAGGACGAAGGACGAAGGACAGGTACCGCAGGATATTTTATGAATCATTTATAACTCAATAATCCCGTTGAGTTGATTTCAACCAATAATTGATTATTGTTTCCGCCTGCCGTCTCGCTCGCTCCGCATTACGAACTCTGCATCTCTGCGGTTGTCAATTTGCAGTCATAAATTTTTTGCAAATTTATTTGAATGCGACTATCAACTTTTTACGCCGGCATTTAAGGCTACTTTTTCAAGAGCGAAAGATCATTCCGCTGTCTGCGGCCGTAAAGTAGATGCCTGGGAACTGGTAACTGAACTGAATTTATGCAAATTTTCCGAGCCTGCTTTTTCTCCGAAGCAGTCTGGCGTGAGCGATTTCCATGAATATTAATGAGACAACACATGGAAATTAGGAGAGTGTGCGAGCGGCTGTCTAGTCAAACAATCGCTGGCCGGGGTTAACCCGAGTACATATGTATCTCACTCTGATTACCAAAAATCAAAATCAGGTGGGATACCTGGCAAGGCGGCCCACTGCCGACAGCCATCATCCAGCAGCCTGCATCCCGGCAGAGGTGTTGGGCCAGTGAAAATATACACAGTGGGTATTCTGTATACACAACTGGTGTCGGCATCCAGATCCACATCCACAGCCACACATCCACAGCCACTGACACCAGCCCGAGGCATTTCTCCTTCGTTGTGCAAATTTAAGCACTCGAAATTAACGATGCCCCAAAAAGCAGGCAGCGGCATTTGCATTTGCAGCAGCTGGCGTGCATAATTAACAGGATGGAGCCAAAAAACGGAGGCCCGGCCTAATGTGCTGCTGCGAAACGAAATGAATATTAAGGTGTGTTTTTGTATCTGTGTACTTGCATGCATCTTGTGGCACATTATAAAGTTTGCCGGCAAACTGCAGCAAATGTTTTGCCCACTGACGGCCAAACATACTCAACTAGACAACCGCAGTCAATAAGTGCAACCGCAACTGCAGGAGATTCCTGTGGCAAGAATGTGCATATATAATGGCCTGCGAAGGCGATTTGTGTACGAAAAGGTTAGAAGTTTTAAGTAATATAATCCACTTAAAAGTTATTTTCTGTCTTAAGAGGTAAAAATAAAATAATAGCTTTATTGTGAAGTAACATGAATAATACCTTAAAAGCTATTTGTTTGTGTTTTTCAAAAAACAAAACATTTTGGTATAGGGGTATCTCTGATTAATTTGAAAATAAAATACTTTTTAATTGAATTTACAACAGACTATTTTAAGTCTATAGGTACAATTTTACCTTTTTGGTGTATGTCAACCTTTGTTTTATTTTATTTCTAGTTTAATGCCATTAAACCTTAGCAAACTAAGTTTAAATTGCTAATCAAAATGTTGTACTTTGCATCCCCAAACACCCGAATATAGTTATCATTTCTTGTACAGTTTTTGTGGGAAGAGATAGCTTTAGCTGCAACCACAAAAACCCGAACAACTGAACTTACTCGTAAAGTTTCGCACACATTTGTTTATGTAGTTGGCTATTATGGTTTTGAGGAAGGTGAAAATATGTGCGCCAGTGGCACAAACAATGAATTATTTCCAGTTAATTTTGATGCCACTGCTGAGAGCTGCACTTCCGACAACTCAGTGTTAATTGAAGCAGAAATGAAGACAAAAATAAAGAGGAGGTGGGAGAGGAGCTCCACCATTTCCCCTGCACCACAGATGATGTTGAAAAGTTTTTGCTTGAATATTCGATACGAAAAGTTATTTGAAAACGACATTGGCCCGGCACTTAACTCGAGTCAAACTCCGTGCTGCAGAAATGGCAAGGACAGAAGGACTGGTCGGAGGAAGGAGAGGGATGCTGGCCCAGTGACATGTGATATATTTGCCTAAAATCACGGACGGAGAAGGGTCGAGCTCAGAGTGGCAGGATTAGCCCAGCTCCTTCTGCTGCCGAACTGTTGAGCTGGCGAACAAAGGGCTGGAAGCATGCAATCTTTTATTTAATGAGTACGAGTCAACAGCTCAACTTCAAACTGACACTTTGCACCACAATCTCTCGGATCTCCATCGATGGGGGAAAGGGGGTTAAGGGGGTTGCGAGGGAAAGGGTAGAGGAGGGTCAACGATGGTAAATAGTTGGCTGGGGTTGCCGCTGCCATTGACTGCTTTATTGGGGAATTGGGGACACGCACACTCGCTCACGGATGAGTTATTAAGCCATGTTTGTGCTTGTCTCTGGCTGCCACACATTTTCATTGGAGAAATATTTGCAGTCGCCTTCTGCCGCTGCCTTTCAGGATCTGGCTTTTCAGGCGTGATTTAGAAACTTTTCAAATATGCTGCCATTGGCACTGCTTGGCCAAAGAGCCCGAGAAATGGCAGCACTGCGCCAAAAATCACACACTCAGGTTGAAAAGTTTATGTGTGCACAACTTGTGAAATTTAAATAAACTTGTGAAATTATTAAGGTTGCTTTGTAAGCAATAACATACAAAAATAGTTTTTGTGTGTACATATTTTGAACATTAATTTAATTATAGAAAAAACTTTGCACAGAAAGCATGCTTTCCTCGGGGGAATAAATAAGTATAAAAATATTAAGAAAATTGGCACAGGGTAAGTACTTTTTACCAATGTAACTAATATTACATAATATTACAATTACTGACAAGTCGTACGTAATTTTAATTAATAGTGAAAATGTTGAGCTATACAAATTTTGAAGGCTATTTGGTTACCTTGAGTTATAGAAGCAAATAGCATTTAACTAATGAGAGGTGTACAAGTTGTGGTGTTAAATAAGCTGTACAATTTTAAAGTTGTTACATTTATCAACACAAAATTACAACTTGGAAACTAAACCCTATCCCATTTAGTACATTACTTAAATAATCTTTTTTTTCCAGTATATGGCCAGCCATCATCTAAGCGCAAGGCGACTTTCCCGCTTCCGCATGGCATCCCAGAGTCTGTGATCTCTGACTGGGCAGCAATTTGATTGAAAAACCCAACGGAGCAGAAACACATCGCAGGCGTAACAGGTTCGCATTCGGATTGGGGCACGGATTGGGGCACGGATTGGGGCATGCATGTGTCGGCAGACGTGCGGTGGCGGTGGCCACCATCCACCACACACCACCCACAAACCCACCATCAACCATCAACCACCCACCCACCACCCACTGATTATGCCTGTGCAGGCAGCGCCAAAAAACTTGAGCTGCAAAGTTGGCCAAAGTTGCTGGCGTTGCGCTGCTCCTCATCCTTTTTGCGACGAATGCCGAATGTCGGAATCGGTGAGCTCAGTGACCCATTGACACGATATCTATGCACATATATAGTGGATTTATGTGTGCTCAGCGCTTACAGTCTCGCCCGGTCGACCGCAAATTAGTTTCGAGTGTCTGGACATTTTGCAGCCAGTGTTTGCGGCCAAGGCAAAAATAGATTTATTGAAATTTATATGTCCAGCACGTATTTGCTTAGCCTTCTGTTCGAGTGTTTGGTTTTTGGATTTAATGGCGGCAATTGCAGCTGCCCGAGGCAAACACGAGCGGGATAATCAAATCGAGTGTGAGTTGTTGGCCAGCATCTCAAGGTTAACCTGCCCGAGAGTCCGAAAGTCCTGACCATGGTCAACAGACCTCCGGCTTCCAAGTTCGCTGCTTTTGCCCCGGTTTTTCCGCTTCCTTCGAATTTTGTTTACGTTTTCAGCTGGACGCGACGGACACATAATTTATTTCTGTATCTGTATGTGTATGTGTGTATGTGAGTGTAAAGGGGGGTGGGGGGAAGGTCCTGCCGCCCCGCATTGCTGCCTGTCAGCGCCCGGGAGATAAGCTGACTGCGAGAAATATGTGCCCGCTCCTAACGAATGTGCGAATAATGAGGAAATGGAAGGCGTAGCGAATGCGGTGCTCCTGCAGGACCTTCCTGCTCCTCCCCTCCACTGCCTCTGTCCCGCTCACCACAGAGGGCATAAATAAAACGCACAATATCGACTTTAATTGGTCACGCCGGTCCATAAGAGAATGCGAATGGGAAAGCAAACGCGAACGCGGCTAAAACTGCGAATTGCTATGGCATGCCCTTCTAGGGATGACAAAGGACAGTAACGATTCAGCCGATCCTTGCAGTTTTATTTTTAATATTTAAATTTTAAGTTTTATCGAAAAACATGGGATCGAAATCTGCAACAAAATGTTTACTACCTGAAGTAGCTAATAATACTACCTTTAATAATTCTTTACAAATAAATTGTTTGACAAGTAATACTGTTCTCTTTAGATACCAACAGATATGATATTACATTTTTGCAGCAATATTTTGTTAGTTAATATAACACCTACAACATTTGTATTATATTTTTAATTTATACTAGTTGCTTGGCAATTTAAATGTACATTTTACCAGTTAACCGAAGCGTTATGCTCATTTGCCTTTTTCTACATTTTATCGATTTCATCTTACTACTTTTTAATAGTCGTATGGTCGCAAGCATGAAGTGGAGCTAATATATAAATGTACAGCCAAGTAACAATTTTTTGCAACGCCACGAGCACATCGCCAATGAAGTGGAGTGTCCCGGCTTCCTTCCTTCGTCCTTCGTCCTTCGCTGGCCGAGAGGAGGTTAATATGGGCAGCTGATTTATGTTCGCAACAGCAGAAACAGAAACGGAATCGTGGGCAGGAGTAGGAGCAGCACCAGCAGGAGGAGCAGGAGCTGGATCGGAGTGGAGTGGAGGACGTCCTACACGCCACGGACGTGGCCATCTTTAGTAGCCGGCGCCAGACGCACGCGGCACATCCTTCATCCTTCTCGCCCCTCCATTTGTCCATCCTCCGTGGAGTCTGGAGTCTGGATTGCGTGGCTCATCGTCATCGTTCGCATTATAAATGATTTTAATAATTTGAAACGATTTGTTTAGTTCTGCATCAAGTCGGATAAACGTCGATGATTAATTAGCCGTGGAGGCGGCGAACTTGGAGCAACTATTGCTACCGAAGGACGGGCATTACATAAGCGCTGGCTACCACTTTTATCGCTTCCGTATTTAAATGCCACGACTCCCCCTTTCCCTCCTCCCTTCTCCCTTTCCCCCTTTTTATCCTTAATCAACTTTTTGCTTTTTTTCCCCTCCGCCGCTGTGTTTGTTGATTCCCAAAAGCGAAAATTAATTGGCGCCCCGATGCAGACTATTCCCGCTCCCGGTTAATTGATAAATGGTTGTTTTTGTTAAGGGGAACCGACTGGAGGGGCCTGTTCCCGACATATGCAAATTCCTCAAAGCTTTTTCCAGCCACTCCGTTGTTTTGTTGTTTGTACAGAGATCGGAAGATAACGCATCATAAATAGGCTTTCTTTGGCAGTGTGGGTTAAGTCTCCCCACTTCCTTGCTCTTCATCGATTGGAGTAATTACATTTTCAAAAATTAATTATTCACACACAATACAGCATTTTGTGTCTGCGATTTGTGCAAAACCAATTTACGCTCATGCATACGTAAATATTTGCATTGAAATGCGAACGCAACCGAATCGCAATTATTGTTATAGGCAGGCGACTTGCAACAACAACAGCAACGGCAACAGCAATTGCGGCAACTGTGGAGCAACCGCACGGCATGCACACATGCATTTGAGGCCCACATCCGTCGGATCCCGAACTGCAGGCCGAATCCCACGACGAAAGCCAAGTCAGTGGCTTCGGAGCGAAATCCTCGACCGCTGACCTCTGGACGACCATTTATCTCGGATGGCACGCTGACAAGTGGGCATTAATTCTAAAAATGTTTGGGCATTAATTAAGGGCCGTTCAGTTAGCTGCAGGTTGAGGTCCCGTGTCCTGTGTCCAGTGTCCCGTGCTCTCTATCCTGTATCCTGTATCCAGGCTCCGGTTTCCGTTTGCCGAGCATTGGGACACGGCCCACCGCACTGGGCAACCGGGCCAAAAGCACTCCCGGGCCAAAAGCAATTTGTTAACACTTGCATTATTGACACATTTAATCCATAATTGTCAGCATTATTTGCTTGGATTAATTTAAAGCCATAAATTGAAATGTAAAGGGTCGTAAAACCGCCTTCCTGCGCTTCTGTCAGTGGTAATAATAAATATTTTTAAATGTAATTTCAATATATTCTTTTGGAAAAAAAACGGGAAATAATAATTGCCGCCTCGCAATTTGCTTTTTAGGCTTGTATTTAATCATGACAGCAAAGTCAAATACTTAATGTTTAATAATCCATAATTTGCATATTTTACTGATGGATGGGCAGAGCAAAAACTACCCGCCAAGAGTTAATTTGGTATTTATTTCTTTTCAATGTTTCTCCGCTTTCACTCGCAAGCGGGAAAATCAATTATTGCAAGTTTTGCTGCATGTTGAGTGGGAAATAAATTAGTCGAGCAATTTGTTAGAAATATGCAGCCAATTAAAACGAGATATTTTTGCGCCTCATTAAGCGACAGTTTCTGCTTGCCTCAAAACCATTTAATTAATTGGAAATTTCGAGAGCTTTAATTAAGTGCCGTGAGTTAGAAAAACCTGCTAATTGAAATCCACTTGGCAGCCATCGATTTGATGCATTCTCTTTGCCAGATACTTGTGCCGAAAAGCGTTTAATTAATCAATTTACAGACTAGGACTTGGACTTTCCCAGTTTTTCCCAGTTTTCCTGACTCAATTCCCTTTCTGCTGGCGATTGCAATGTGTAATTTAGTGAAGTGTGATCCCCTTATCGCATTTCTTGCCCCATTTGATGCCCCACTTTGCACAGTCAACCTGAGTACGCATCGCAATTACTTAGGAAAATTAAAAACCCTACAATTTACCCCATTTAACGGACGTGCATGCGAGAGTGGTCGGGAAATTAATTAAGGCGAGGCTGCACCCATTGGATGACAGATGATGATTGTCTTACCGGGGACAATAAACATCCGCTCGCATTGTGTCCACTTTGTGTCAGCATATACAAGTGTATGCATATATGTATACCCGAGCGACAGGTGGAACAGGTGCTGATTAAATGGCTGCCACGGGGATTAATAATCCCGCCCGATCCGCCCGATATTATCCGCTGAGCAAAGGACGAGGCGAAGCGAAGCTTTTCAAATAAATCTTGTTTACTCCAAGAAAATATTCTCAAGCAATTTTTTCATTACCGACTCCTGCTTATTTTTTGCATAGTTTCGGGTGGGGGCACGCCAGCGGATTTCCATATAAAAACAAACGCCCTCGGCGAGGATATAAATTTATTGCTGAACTTTAAAATACCACGCCGCAGCCGTTTGCCCCTTAACACTTTGCCGCCGGCGAAAAGTTAACTGGGAGCCTGTATTTTTCGCAATTATCCTTGAAAACGCAGCAGCATCGAGACGAGGCAACTCGGGCTGAGGGACTGCAGCCTGCATCCCGAAAGTTGCAGGAGCGTGCCGGCGGAAATGTGTTTTTGCTGGGTGTTGAGTGACTGCGAATAATTTATTAGCTGCGTGAAAAATAATTTATGTTGAGTTATCCCCTCTGCTTTATAGCTTTTTTTCTGTTGCACACAGCGTGCAGTCGGTGGGCGTGACCGGTGGGCGGTGGTTGGGCTTTAGGTTTGGATGGGCAATCGGTCAACAGATGCAGTTCTTCTAAATGAAACAATCTGCCCTACAGTTTGGGTAGCACTGCTTGCAGTTGCGGAGTCACTGGTTTCTGGTGGCTAACTCGACTAGAGTTAGTTTTAGACGCACTGAAAAAACCACTCGTTGGGTATAGTTTATGTAAAAATTTGTGTAGAGTACAGTGGGTGTCAAAAGTGTAAGGATATAAATCCACAAAGCTTATTTATTGTTTTAAGTCCCTACGGTTTTGGTGTATTTTCAGCGATCGAAATGCTATTAAGCGAAAACCATTTGATGTTTTAAAAAACAAGTTTATTTGTTTTTAAGCCTCCCAACATTTCAATGAAAATCTTCATCTAAATCTAAGTTAAAGTCTGATATTTTATTAATTTATAATTATTACTGGAGTACGAATACATTTCACATTTAAAATATGACGAGAATTGCAACAAAGGTTAAAGAATCCTACGCACTAAGCGAGGACATCGCATCTCAGCGGGATGCCAATCCTCCTCCATCGATTGAATTGATTAGAATTACGTTTCGAGTTTCGCATTAATGATTACAACTAGCAACTAGGTGTGGTTGGGTTCGCAACCTCCACGTTGGAGCACCGGGTGGAGGCGTCGTCCTGTCTCGTCCTCTCACTTCGTCCTGGCGCTGCGTAAATTCGATGCGGAGAGCACCGACCGCGGAGGAGGCGGGCGCTCCAGGTTGTCCATGTGGTAGCGTCTCGTCGACGTGGAACTCTCGTTCTTGCGACCTGGTCGACCCAATGTGCTGGCACTGGTGGCTCCATTGTGCGGAGGCGGCTTTCGCGGCAGGGTGGACATCTATTCGATATCAAAAATATACAAAGACCATTAGAAAATATCCTGAGCCTTAAATAATTTTAATAATTATTTTCTAAATTATCTTTAATTTGTAACTTGAAGTTAATTTAACTTTTTAATTTGCTTTTATTTCTGAGCTGTCAGGTAGCTCAACACCTAGAGGAAGTAATTACACCATCTCAGAAAAACAAAAGCAAAGTCGCAGCTTTTATCGTTATGGCTAAAACCAATTAAATATTCAAACAAATTTGTTCAGACTTAGTTTTTTTGAATCGCCTTTGTTCAGTGTTTCTCCACCAAAACCAGTTGCAAACCTAGGGTCTTATCGAGCAGAAAAATAAAATTATCATTTAATGAATAAGCTAGCTTGATTTTCGCTTTCACAGATCTGTGATGGCTTTGGATTTTAATTTCATAAATAGTTCTGACGTTGGTGAAAAAACCCATTAATTATAAGTTTATTTTAATAAAGAACTATGAAATGCAGACACTTTTAAACTAAAGTATGAACGCTAGACAGCTGGAAACAAAAGGCAAATGAACTTAAAATGTGTTTTTAAATGTTCCTAAAACGAATAGTTCATTTAAAGTGATTTTGTAACATACCCGCTTGTTCTGCTCCTGGGAGTAGTTGATCTCGTAGCCCTCGCTGATGTGCTTGGGCTTCCAGGGGGCCAACATGGAGACGGACCTCGAGACGGTGCGGGTCATGGGCTGCAGAGGCGGCGGCTGCTGGGGCGCCTGCTGCTTGCCCTTGCGAAGGTCATCGCGCGACATCGACCGCCGGCGCAGATTGTATGGCTGTGGGATGTCGCCCACCGTGGTGGCATGTAGATAGACCACGCTGCGCTGGCTGTGCAGACTGGACTCGCCCTCGGTGCCGGAACTCTCCGCCGGATAGCGATCCCTGCAAGGAGATATGGTTATAATTTAGTTATTTAAAAATTAATACAAGTTTGCTAATTAAAGCATTTCAAACAGACTACGCCTTGGACAAAGCACTTATGTATATACTAATTACTCAGTATTCAATACCTCTCCAGTTAATATTTAACACATTACTATTATCATTACCTTTTTCAAATTATATCTAGAACACTTTATCTCGCAATCGAGATATTTGCTAGCTAAATATCAATATAATTATCTACTCCCTATACATTAAACAAATTGCATATAGTATTTCATACACAGCCTGTGACTAATAAAGAGCAATAATATTGACTAAATTTATGAAAATGCAATTTAAATACATTAATAAATATGTTAACAACAGTAGAGTCATTCTTTTTGGCCTTTTGCCTTTGGAAATATTTACAACAAAAAAACCCGATTGAATAAATGTAAAATAGACAAGGCCTCAGACCACCCATTTTGATAGAACGTAGTTTAAGTTGGTTTTAATGAATGAATTATTCAAAGACGCACCTGCCGTAGCCCACATTCTCCTGGCCCAAGCTGTTCAGCAATCCACGGCGTTCGGCACTTCTAGCCGGCTTTGGTGGTCCCATCAGCGGACGATCCTCCATCCGCTGGCCACGTGGTGCGTCCAAAGTCCTCTCCAGCGACATGGCTCGCTGACCCGCCGTGGTGCTCCGCTTGTGGCGCTCCGCCGGCTCCGGTTCCGAGCCGCTCTCCGAGATGTCGTGCAGTTCCCGCGAGCGGGAGTAGTGGCGCCTCTTCCGGAAGTCCACCTCGTCGCTTCCGTTGTCCAGGTGCTGCATGGAGCTGGCCCGCTGCCGACTGCTGGAGCTCTGGTTCTGGACTTGAGCCTGGCCAGCCAGCGTGTGCCGGTAGTCACGAGCTGGAGGCGGAGGACTCCGGTCCAAATGGTAGGCACTTTGGGAGTGCTTCGATTGACCCAGCGATGGACGACTCCTGAAGAACATATTTATCTATTAGTAAAACTTATCCTTACTATGCTTATCCTAAGTATTTCTTACCTGGGCATACTAGTGGCCTTGGAAATGGTCGGCGGATTAGAGTCCAGATCTGTGTCGCCAAAGAATCGCAAATTCTTGGCCGGAGCAGCAGTCGCATTGCGTTTGGTGCGCTTCAGGCTCGAAGTGGTCTCACTGTGTCCATTGACGGATACATTGAGCTGGTGATAAGAGTATATAAATTAAAGGGAGTTATATTAAGAATTTTCGTTTAGATTTCCTACCTCCTTGGGACTGCTCTTGGCCCGCCGGTCCAGCGATCTGAACCAGCTCGTCTTCTCGACCTTCGCGAGCGGCGACTCCTTCGCCTTTGGCGTCTTTTTGGGCGGCTTATCCGCTGGACTTCTCTTCAACAGCAGGGGACTAGCTTTGGGCGTGGACAGCCGGCGTCGCATCGAGATATCGATAGTCTATCAATAAAGAAGCAAATATAAAGAAATTAGAGCTAAATTTTTAGTAACTGTCAAAATATTTATAGTGAATTAGTCGAACGATTTAATGATGTAGCTTTCTTCAACATCATCTGTGATATATTGTCTAAGCTATACATATATGATCAATACTCCCTTAAATTGAAGATTACAATAATTTTTGAAATTAATCTTTTGCTTTCAGGAATAGTGAAGAAGTTATAACTTATGACACGTAACTATAATTTACATTATTACACACTTGAATTCTAATTTTACTCCTAATTTTATAACTATGGTAAATGGTTCAGTTTTAACCTGCAAAACACATTGCTTGTTTAATACATTGTTGGGCACATTGCAAACTACACACATTAGTCTTGTACGAGTACCTCCTATACCTACAATTCCACTTTGATTGATATTATTGCTCGTGCAGCCCAAATTTGATTTGGTGGGCGGCTTGCTTTCGCTTTCGGGTCAAAGGTCGCCGTCTCCCGCCGCCTCGCAACAGGTTGCGAATGTGGGGCAGGTGGCCTTTATGCGCGTAGTCGAGTGGGGGGAGTGGGGCGCCGGCCAATAAACTTGTTTTGCCATTTGTGAATGCGACTGTGAGTCGGCTCGTTTTGGCCGGCCCAATGCAACTTTGGCCCACTTGCGGTTGAAACTGTAATAGGTATTGGGCTTTGGGTTTTGAGCATCGAATGAGGGGACAGAGGGTGGTGTTTGGTGATTGGCAAAGGCCGCCCTACTAACTGGCTGAATATTAGATTTCAATACGAATAGAGGCTGCAGGTGCCCAACCCCCGAATGGAGTTCTGATTTGTGGCCCCAGACCATAAAGCCTGGGATTACGCACCCACTAAGTAATTATGCATTCAAATATGCCCAGAACAGAGCGGACAGAGCGACTGCGACTCCGAATATAGTTTATGGCCAAGTTGGGGGCCCATAAATAAACTAACAGAATTATTGACACAAATTTCTGCGGTTTCTCTTTCGCGTGTGTGTTTTTTCGGGCATGTAGAATCTTTGGATTGGAATGAATGGCAAGCACTTAAAGATTTCTGCGAACACTTCGGGCGGCTCGCTTTTTTATTGGAGGCCTCCGTGAATAATGGCAGCACATTGTCCCGGGAAGAGGCCGGCGAAGAGCCGGCTTTAAAAATACCTCTATCACGCAAGCATAATTTTTGACAACGGTCCGAGAAGCCACACCTTGGACCAAAACTCCTGCAGGATGGGCCTACCCCATTCCCTTTTCCCCCCTCGAATCGTTCACTAAAAGCCGACTGATTGTAAGCTTTTTGGGCCGCCCACTTGGAACATCCGGCAGAACGAAAAGTGGCAACATCCTCTAGCCCTCTTAGACTTGGCCAAGAAATCCGCTGAAGCATTGCAAATTGGCTTGCAGCACGCAGCAGCAGCAGCAGCACGCAGCAGCAGCAGCAGCAGCAATTGTTGCAGTTGCTGTTGCATATTGCAGATTGCGCAATGTGGACAGCAACACCTCGGCAACAGTAGCTCCAACCGTTTTGCATCGGAATCTGGGCACAAAACCGAATCGGAATCCGAATCCGAGTCCAAATCTAAGCCCAGTTTATTCAATTTCCCCCGCCTTGATGTTTGTCGTTTAGCTGTCAGCTTTCTTAATTTGCGAGCGCACTGACAAACGGACTGACAGAGTGACAAACTGACTGGCTGCCTGAATGACACAATGACAGCAGCTGCGTGGGTCTTCCACTTCTATATCTTACGTTTAAATATATATATATACCCTTGCTTCTCTCGACGCTTTTGTTCTTGCTCGAAATTTATACGACGCCTCGTCGCTGAATTGCTTAGCTTTTTTCGTGTTAGCGCTTTTCGTTCCGTTTGCAACTCTATTTGGCCAGTTGTCGTTTACTACTTAAGCGTAGTCGCGGCCAGTTCTTTATGGTCTTGGCAGCTTGATCTCCGCCAGAATTCCCCGAGAAGAGATGTGCCCCAAAGTGGACGTGACGTCTTGTCTTCTCTTGCTGGCACCATTTTCGGCCGGACTGCGACGCCCACCCGGCTGCCAAAAGATTTCTGGCCGGAGCAGGAAGTGGATCGCCTCGACTCGGATTGGATCGGTTTGGCTTGGAGTAGAACAATTGGGCAAACACCGGTGGGTACCTCTACCTACTCCTACTGCTACTCCCCCGAAAGGTGTAAGACCCATCGACGCAAGTCTTGATTAATTCGAAATTAATAATAGCCGACCATGACCAAATGAGCCGCCGAGGGTCTGGGGCCCAAAAGACTCAGTGATCTTGGCCAGGCAACCGGGTTAATGACCGCCGGCTGGCGCCATCAATTGGGCATTAGGCCAAAGGGGCTCCCAGTTGCACAACAAAAATCATGTGTGTTTTTTGCCTATCATTCTGTTGCCAACCAAATACTTTTAATCCAATTTAATTTTACATGTTTAAATATTCATCTATTGGAAAATATTTCATGCAACATAAATTCAAATCACGGTCACTTCTTTAAAAAGATTTATGGAAGCTAATGACCAGAACTCAAGAATCTTAAACTGTTGTCGTTCATCCAAACGCTTGTTACTACTGACACAGTAAATTTTGTTATTTATCTTATCGCCTTTTCAACAACATATTGAAGTATCAAAAATGTCTAAAGATTAAAGATCTAGGAAAATAAATGGTGGTGATCTGAAATACACCTTTTTCTGTTATGAAAATGTTCTTGTTTCGACCTTCGTGTTTTGTTGTAATGTCAAAAGATAATTCATTCTTCTCGTCAAGAAACCCCAAAACTTAAGCTAGTATATCAATTTAATGTCAATGCAATTTAGTGGGTTGCTATTAAATTTGATATAAAGACTTTGATACCGTAAGTTTATTTAAAAGACCACCGGGAACTCATTTTGTAACAAACATATAAAATTAAATATTTATCTGGGGATCACAGATCGGGTGGTTGTTTTGAACCACAAGCGAAATATAAGTTTTCAAAAATGTATTTAGTTTTTAATGTATTTGGCAGCATTCTGGAGTTGAATTTATGCATATTTTGTTTGTTAATATACCCTTTAACTGGTAATTAATTATTTAGTTTAAGTTTGGTGGTTTTCGACTTTCAATGATTTCTATCATATTATTTATTTTTGGGAATCACTCACCTTTGGTTCGCGTGAGGTCTCCTGGGCTGAGGTGTGGTGCTCGCGGTACCTTGACCGCATCTCCTCCTCTCTGACCATGTATCGCTCCCGCTCCCTCTCCCTCTCCCTCTCCTTCTCCCGCTCCTTATCCTTATCCTTATCCTTGTCGCGGCGACTCAATGTGCTGCTGTTCCCGTTGCTCATCCGCTCCTTCTTGCCACTGGAAACGTTGCTGCCACTGCTGCGACCACTGCCCCCGTTGCTGCCACTTCCGGCGGTGCCTCCGGTGAACAGCTGCTTCACCTTCTCGAAGCCCCCCAGCTTCTTGTTCCGCTTCAGAGTGCTGGAGTCCTCGTTCTTCTGGGTCTGCGATTGGGAGTGCGACTGCGAGTGCTGCTCCCGGCGACGCAACGTGCTGGTGGCCACCGGGTACTTGTCCAGATGCGGATCGAAGTGGGACCCATCATCGATGGATCGTTCCCTGTAAACGTAGCTGTGCTCCCTGCGCAGGCGCGACGGAACCGCCTGTCGCTGCAACTGTTTCTGCTGGGCGCTGTCCCTTCGCTCCTTGCGCAGGAACGACTCGCAGGCCCTCATGTCGTCGAGGACCGTGCGTTTGCGCCATCTAGATAGTAGGAAAAAAACAATAATTTAAATAAATTTCAAATATACTATTTCAAATTCATAAGTCGAAGTAGAGTATTGCAGTATAATCCTGTCATATATATAATTATATATAATAATATATAAATAATTATATATAATCCTCTCAACAAACTTCCTGTTTAAGTGCAAATCTATTACAACTTAGATACGAATTTTCAGAATATTAAAAATGCTAACAATCTAGACAGAACAAAATTAAAAAAAAATTTGGAAAAGCAATCAAGCTTGCTTAAAATATTAAGAAATACCAAAATATCTAAACAAACTTTATTCAGTTGTAGAGGTGATTTTAAAGATATATGTCGAACTTGACCCAATAACTTTACATTAAACTTATTATGAATATTTAAACAAATCTGCAGTGCCTCCGTCAGAATAATTGTTCATTAATTCCCCCTTACCTTGTGGTCAAGTCTCCGTTGAAGGACTCCTTGCGGAAGTCGTTCTCTATTCCGGAGTCGCCCTTGTCGAAGCTTCGCTGCTGCAATTTGTCCCGCTTGAGGCTGCTCTGCCAGTAGTCCTCCCTCTGCTCCCTTTGATGCGACTGCTGGGCGCGCAGCTCTGGCGAGGATCGGTACTGATCCGTCAGCTGGGAGTCCAGGCTCTTGGGCTCCTGCTCCAAGCGATCTGCTGAATTGAAGTCCCTCTCCCGCTCTCCGATGCGTTCGCGATGCCGCGACTCCCGCACCTGACCATCCCGCTGGGTCTCTCTCACGTAGGTCTCCTTGACTCCACCGTGTCCGTCGTCGAAGTACTTGGTGTGCCGGTAGCGGGAGGTCTTCTCCATTCTGGGCAGCGTGGAGCCACTGTCCACCTGGTTCCGCTCCACCGGATACTCGTTGGAGAGCTCCTGGCGCACGGGGCGATGGAAGCGCTCTGGTTCCCTTTCGGGAGTGGGTCTGCCCACCTCCCGGTTGCGCTCCAGGGCGGCTCCCCGCTCCAGGGTAACTCCGCGTTCCAGGGTGGCTCCTTCTCCGAATCGCCGCGTGAGGATGCGCGTCTCCAGTTGAGCTCGCCTGTATCCCAATTCATCCAGGTATGGGGATGGACTCACGCTCCTGATCACCGGCACAATGGGAGGTTCCGCTCGGCGGGAGAACTCCTCCTCGTAGTAAACCTTCCTGGGCTCGTAGCCCAAGCCCTCGTCCTCGTCGCTCAGATTGCGAGGACTCAACTGCTGCCAGGGCGAAGGCGAGTGACTGGGTCTGTTGCCCAGGGGCACTCCATTGGAAGTGGGCGAGTAGCTCGGTCTCACGTCACTGGCTCTTGGAGGTCTGGCCGGAGCAAACTCCCGTTGGGGGGTGCGCACATCCCTGTCCAGAGGAGAGCGACGGATTGGGTCCTCGCCCAGGTCCAGCTGGGCATAGGTGATGCCCTCGTTGGGCCTGATGTACGAGAAGGCCGGCTGGCTGATCGCCGGCTGCGGGGAGAAGCGCTCCATGGAGAGCCTCTTGACCAGCCCGTCGACGGTTCGTCCCTTGGTGAGCGGAAGTCGCTCCGCCGGCTGCTGGGAGCTGTGCATATTCTCGCCGGACTTGGCCTGCAGCGTTTCGATCCTGTCGCGGATGCCCGCCGAGATGGGTTTGCCGCCCGCGGAGAGGAGCGGCCCGTCTAGCTCCGCCTGGGAGCGACTGCGAGCGAGCAGTTCACTCAGGCCGCGAACGCTCTCATCCTTTTCGCGCAGTGTAACGGCGTCTGACTTGCGGCGCTCTCGCTCCCGGAAGTAGTCCTTCTCGAAGAAGTCCTCCCCGCTGCGCCTGCTCGATGATGGGACTCAGCTGCTGCTTGGACTGCTGTTGGCTGGCTGGCTCCGCTTTCCTGGCTAGCTTGCTGCTGCCCACATCACTCTTGCTGCGCACTAAACGCCTCGCGCCGCCGTCCTCGAATCGCGGATCCCTGTCCAGCTGGCTGACATTCGAGTCGCTCTTCCGGCTGAAGAGTCCGAAGATCGAGGGTCGTTTGCTTGCTGGCTTCTTGGTGGCGGCGTCACTGGCACTCCTTGCCACAGGTTTGCCCTTCTTGCGTCGCGTGGGCAGTGAGTTGAAGTCACCGGGATGACTCGGTCGCTTTTGCTTCTGGCGGAAATTGGGAATGTGATCGCCGTTCTCGGCCTTGCTGTGATGCCTTCCCGCCTGGGCGATCACCAGGGCAGCCTCCTTGCGGATGTCCTCGGGATCGATGTCCTTGGGCAGCTGGTGGTAGCTCGGCTGGCCACCCGAATCGTACTCGCTGGGATGCTTGCCTGGAAGACCAGAAGAGAAAGGGGAAGAGAGGAGTGAGCGGGGATTTACATACAATTGCAGAGGCTGTTCCGCGAACTAGTTGGCATTCATGTAAAGACAAATTAGCACATTAGCCCGGCCGATGATGTAATATCTGGCAGCCAGCTGTGGCCAATTCACACTTGCCAGCAGCTGCTGGTCGCTAAATAAGGCAGCTCGTCTTGTCCCGTCCAGACCAATTCGGCTCGAGAGTTGCGAGACTGGACGTCTGACAATGGATCTGGCCCACGTCTGTCGAGATGCCAAAGTTGCCGAGTTGCCGAGTTGCCAAGTTGCCGCGCTTGCCGAGATACTTTGTTGGGGCAAAAGATAGACACTCGCATCTAGCAGCTAGCATCTCGCATCTCGCTTCTCGCATCTCGTGGAACGCCTGCTCTGTAATCGGACGCTGTAAGCGCTAATGGCCATTGAAGAGGCCGAAGCGCTGCGGTCCCAGTTGATCTATCTCTCATAAAGATTCCTCCACTTCCTCACTTTTTTCATAATCATTATTATTTAATACGCCGAAAACAACAGCAAAGGGGCCACGAGAACAAAACAGAAACGGCAAGGAAAACGTGCCGAAACGAGCATCATCATCGTGGCCAGAACGAGATGTGCTAGCCGAGATGCCGAGATGCCGAGATGCGTGATCTCTCCAGTCGGCCAGTCAACCAGTCAGCCCCTTTTTCCGGCCAACTCTAGTCAACTTGCACGGCAAGAAACGGGGGAACGAATTAATCAAATTCCAAATTTCCCAACAATATATTCTTATGAAAAAATGTTTAAGTTGGAAAGCCCTTCCTCATTCTATAAATAGCAATGTCATTACTTTAATATTTTTTATTTAATCAATATAAAATATATTAGGGTTACTTCAATTAAATAATTCATTTAAATATATAAAGGTATTATTTACAAAAAATTTGTAATTTATATTATAAGTTCTTCATTAATAAAAACACTTCACAATCATTGTACATTTGTACAATACATAAATTTGTTTCAATAATGAAAGCCTTTCTTTTTTTTTCTGTGTAGCTCGCACATCTCAGAACTAAGTGCTCAATGTCGAGATTTCAGATCATCGGAGGCATCACTTCACTGCTGAGCTGACCTTGCCCCGAGATCAACTGGACTTCTGTTGCCCCACCTGGCACTTCCCCAGCTCCCTTTCCCCTTCTCCTTCCCCTCTGCTGATGGAGATTTGTCCATTCACCTGCACAACCTGTCACATTTGTGGAACCACGAACCCGCGGACCGAGCACCGAGAACCGAGAACCGCTCCCACATTCGCTCGATTCGAGCTGCAGAACGGCAAAGTGACACCGATGTCTAATCGAAACTCAAACAACAATGAATAATGACAGAGTTGGGCGTGTCGTGTGCCAAATTGGCTTAGCCAAATGGGATTGGAAATGGGATTGAAAATTGGATTGGGACTGACTGAAAAGGGAGCATTCTTTGGATCTCTGCGGGACTGTATTTAGCCGACTCCGTCTCCGTGTTTTCCATCTGCGGCTGCAATCAGCTGTCATGCGATATGTGTCAAGGTGAAAAGTTGGCTCGCTGCACCATCATGATGGCTCACTAGTCTTGGCCAACTTACAAGGTTTCGCTCGCAGGCCGGCGGCGCTTTGTATCTTTCTCGTTTGCCTCTTTTTGTTGTTTTTTTTTTTTTTTGTATTTTGAGGCAACAGGAAAACATAAATTCGCACTAAGCGACAGCATCAATGTCGGCTAACCGTAAACATTTCAAAGTTCCCAAGACCCTAAGACAATGATCCCGGGGGCGAGTGCAGCATTTGATTGATTACCAGTCGCTGAGAGCCATTCATTAATCTAATCATTGATCCACTTAGTGGAGCCACGCCACTTCCAGCGGCCCAGTGATTTGCAAGAGCATCCGTGAAATGCGATCTGATTTAAGGCCATAAGGAGCTGCGGGTTTTAATAACCTTTTTCTGCTTTCGGAAAAGCCGGCCAGCAAGCATCTGATCCACTTTTCCAACTGGTCGCTGCCTCTGGGCGCCTCTGCCAGTTGCAAGTTTCGGTTTTGGTTATGGTTTTGGTTTTGGTTTCGGTTTCGGTTCCGGTTTTGTTTTTTTTTTGGGGAGCTGCACATAATTTGGCTGTCGTGATGGCTTGGCGACTTCGCCTCAAACACACTGACCAACTTCGTGGCCACGCACCACATAAATAAGCCGCAGTTTCGATCATATAAATAATGAAATCTCTCGACTTTTTGTGGCAAGACTTTCACTTGCCACAAACGCTCGCAGGAGCAGGTCGATGGTTTTACTTTAGTGTGTAATGACACTCCGCGTAATTGTCTGCCGACGATGATGATGATGCTCCGAACAGTTCGACCTCCAGTTGGCTGTTCATTAGCCATCCAACCACAACCACAAAGTCGGAGAGCCACCTCCGTCCGACTTCATCCCATTCCCCTTCGATAGCAAAACGTTTTAGTTGGCAAAAATGCTTTATCCCCCGCTGGCCATGTCAGTGACAAGATAAGGTCGAGCCGAGCTGGCTAAATGGGAGCTCACCCGCATTCCTGCCTCCTCTCGCTACTGGTCTAGGTCGGCACTCGGAGAAATAATGGGTTCTCTAGAGATGAAGCAATTGTGAGGGAGTGACGTAGTTCAGCAAGTTGGAAACTATTGACGGATGCTGTCAGCTTTTCTTGCGTCGTATTTGTTTCGAAAACAAAAAAGTATAGTACGCCTGTCGTAAAAAAACTATTACGTTTTTGGAAATAATGTTTTACTCTGTTTTTAAACGAAGCAATTATGTCTTACGATCAGCTCTTTGAAATATATATTAAGTTGATTATAAAATATGTTGTAGACTAAACAGTCACAGAGATACTATAATCAATTAGTTTAACATGTCTTAAGAACAATATGCTGATATTGGCTTTAAAAGAAAACAGCAGTAACGTTGATTAACCTTTAAATATTAAATATTAAATAAATTAGGTTTGCAAGCTTATCTTAATTTACCTTGTGCAAGAGAAATAGATTTATAGCTACAAGATTTCTTCAATCAATGATTGCATATCGAGTTCATTTCAATAAGGCACTTGAGAAGATTGCAGTATTTTTTTCAGTGCTTGCCTAGGACTGGCATGCTAAGGATCTGCGTAGGTTGTTGCCATGGGGTATTTCAATTAACCGGGCGCACTTTCGATTTCATTTAAGGGCCCGGATCGGCGACGCTGACGTTCGGTTTTATCTGTGCCGGGGGACAGGTCGCATTTATTTTGCGTATGAAAATAATTTAATGCGCCTCGGCTAATCGTGGCTGTGGAGTCGGGACTCCGAACTGAGGACCCAGGACCTAATCACATCAAAAGCGGCGCCGCGTCCTTGGGGCAGCCGAGGTATGCAAATCAGCGTGTTGCACTGCAACTGCGTCCGTGGCCAATTAAAATTGCTCGCTGGCCATTCCCATTCCCATTCCCATTCCCATAAGCAATCCCAATCCAGCGTGGCTTTCAAAACAAATACGAATGGGAACTTTCGCTAAAGAATGGAGCCGATTCAAAAGACTGAGGCGACAAACTTGTTTCTCCCCCTAAGCGGCTGTCAACAGCAACAGAAACAGCAACAGCTACAGCGAAAACCAAAGCCAAAGCTCCGGCGAGAGCGGATAAACAAATAACAAATCACCGAAAATAAAAAGTAAAGAAACACCGAACCGAACTGAACTGAACCATTCGTCGAAAAAGAGTTAAACAGCTCTAAAAATAATCCGCGACTCATTTCAATACACATTTCGATAAACAGATGACGCAATCGTCTGCAATTCGAGGCGAATTTCTAGTGCGACAATTGAAGTTGAGCACACGGGGATTTGTGGGCGATTTGCGAGTGGATGGATGGACGATCGACAACTCCATTTAGCCGAATTTACCCAAGTTCTTGATTGCGAACTCCCCGAGGGAGGTTTTCGTGTCACAAAGCACAAACACTTCTGGCTCAAAACGTTAATGACAGGCGGGCCAAGAACCTGACTGAGTCCAATATCAAAAGCGACTGAAAGCAATCTCCGGCGAGCGGCCAACCAGTCGACAACTGCGACTGCCTACGCCAATGTCACTCGGCAAAAATAGTAATAGCTGAAAAAAACAGAAAACAAAAAACAAACAACAAACAAACAAGCCAAGAAGCGAGAAAATAGTGCGAAATTTGTGGGCAGGCAAGCCAAAAATGAGGCTTATTAATTAAGTTTCTTCGCGGCGCAAATAAAACAAAACATATGCAAATGATGGATTAATAAAAAGCATAAATGGCATTTTAATGGCAGTCTTCCCAGCCCAAAACCCAAAATACCCAAGATGGCACGAGAGCAAGCGGAAAAACCAGTTGGGCTTTGACAAACTCCGCACTCGAAAGCGAATCAAATGTGGAGCTGCTGCGAATTATGGAGAGCGGAGTAGGAAACGTAGCAAATCCCATAATAATGACTTGCTCTTTGCCCAATTAAATTAATTAATTAAAGGTGTACGCGGCTCATTAGAGAGCGCTCTAGAGGGCACAATGGGGAAAGGTCTTGTCGACTGGAGCGGGGGCATCATTACACATTACGCAATCGGGAGGAGCCTACGCTTTCGAGTGCCTAAAGGCGGACTTGTTCTCGTAACGCCTTTTTAATCAGCCATCCGAAATTATGTCATCACCCAGTTGTACGCATATAGGAAATCGTACAAAAGACTAGAAGGACGCCGACTTGGCCTGATTGCCAGATTTCGAACAAAGGAGCCTCATTTTGGCGTTGCTCCCTTGCCTTTCGTCACCTGTCCGCCTTCGAAAAGCTGGCTAAGTGCATCCACCAGGCCCAAGGCAGAACAGCTGCCAACCCGACTCGTCTTGGCCAAATTTGTCGCTCCGCAAGGTTGATCACGCTCGCATTCGCAGCGGATGGCGCAGTCGCGCTAGCGAGGCCCACCTGTAAAACAGTCGAGTGCCTCAAATTGGTTGAAATTAGTCGTCTTTTAGTTGACTTTTTACAGTCAACAACTTTGACTTTGACTGCACTGTAATTTGCCATAAAGCTCACATGTTAACTCGCCGATGAAAAATGTTGCCTTGTGCCCAGCGGGCGAATAATTTTCCTCAAGCCTCCAGATTGCCGACTTCTTCGCTTTATCTCGCTACTTTGTTGCGTCAAAATTAAATCATCATTAAATCTGTGTTTTACACATAATTGCTTTAATTTGCATGCAAGATAGCGAAGAGCGAGGGAAAAAGAATGAAAATGAAATTAATTTTCGACTTGGGGTTAAATTACTTTAAGCGTTTGTGACTGCCGAGATAATTTGGTACTTAAGAGGTTACTTTGCTAATTGTGCACATAAAGTTCTTTAAGAAGTTTCTGTCTTAGGTTAAGAAGATGACAACTAAAACTAAAGGAAATATGATTTTTAAAGTAAACAAATTGACAACATTTGATTTAATGTCTGGTAATTAAGAGTAGATTATTCTAAAGGAAGTATAAATCTTATTTTTTTTAAAAAGCTGTACTTCTTTGTTTTTTTTTGATCTTCAAAAGACATTGCTCTACTCTTTTTGAAATTATAATGTCAAGAACTGGTCTTTAATTGAGTTGTACAAACTTAATCAGGTCTTATTACCCCTGGCATTAATCGCAATCCTCTCGACTTATGTTTTTGGCGACCTCGTAGCCGTACAGAAATCACAAAGCTAATGAATCGTGCCTGGCCGGCAGATTACCTAATCACGTTACATTTTGGCGACCTCGTCTGGTTGCATTTGCCTAAACCAATTCAGAAATCGCAATTAAGTTCGCTTATGTCCATTAAACGAGTTAACCGAAATGGCAGCCATTTGATGCAATTACGCGACGGGGGAAATCTGGTTCATAACCATTTTGGATCCACGCATTTCCATTGGCAGCTGGCGAAAAGGACTTGTGGCTGTGGTTAATTAGCGATGACCATAAGGAAACGTCGACTGTCGACAGTCGACTGGTTGGCTGGCAGTTCTAAATTGGGGGGACCGTCTAAGAAATTAACATTTGCGCCGGTTTTGTCATAATCAATTTTTAATTTCTTCATTCCCGACAGCGGCCATAAATTCAATCCGGCAATGAAATAAATCCCATGTCGTTGCTGTCGCGGCTGCCAGACATAATCATAACAATAATAACATAGTCGGAGCTGCGGAGACAAAGCGTCCAGATGCAGTGGGTCCCCCGTCCCCCGTTCTCCGCCGTCCTCCTCCTTTCTCCCCTGGAATCCCACCCATTATCCCCTGCTCTCCAACTTTGCAGATATTGCAAAATGATACCCGGGCGACTGAGAGCGAGCATCTCTCGGCTGCGACTTGTAATGCCTTATAAAATATCAACTTATTTTAAATAGTTATATGGGAGCTCTCCACTTTACGCCTGCCCCCCGTGTCGCTGTGTGCGATTATTCTCAAGGTAAACTACATTTTATTGTTGGGGCGGCTTTGTTATTATTATTTTTATTGCTTTTGGCATTCGTTCTGGCTTTATTCGCCCACCGTCGCGCGAGGTTTCTTTTTGTTTTCTTTCCTTGCTTTTCCACACACACACACACACTCACCCACAACAGCAGCTCACTTGTTTGTTTTTCCTCTTATTCTTGGCCAAATTTCAAAGGCTAGAAAACCGAAGAGCTTCTCCGCAAAAAAGAGTTATGCAATCGGAGGTGGAAAGCCTTTGGCCAGCGAGAACTGGCTAACTGACTGACTGACTGACTGGCTGGGTAGCTGGCCAGGTTAATGAGTTGCATTCGCGTGGGTTGTTAGCGTCCGTCATTGATTGACCAAAATTGGCCTACTCACACAAATATACGAGTAAGTTTTTCAGATGCCACTTGGTTAGTAATTTTTTGTTAGCTGGTTATTGATGAGGTTTCTTATGGCTGCTTTTTGCTTAGTTTGTCATTAGAGATCTTTGTGGGTTCGTGTTCGCCGCTCTCATTCGGCAACTGCGCGTGTTGGTTATTTGATTTTAATTTCTGGTTTTGGTTTTTGGTTTTTGGTTTTTGGTTTTTGGATTTTGGTTTTTGGTTTTTGGATTTTGGTTGTGGATTGTGAACTGTGAATTTTGGATTGGGGTTACGGATTGGCGGGGGAGGTTTCCTTATAAACGCACTGACCTATCCGCTTCACGTGCACATCCCGATTGAAGCTGACCCGCGGTCCTCCATTCGCGGCTCCAGTGTGCATCTTATATCTCTGGGATCGGCAGTGTATATCCTTGGGATGCTCTAGTCTGGTTGCAATCTCTGTCTCTGTCTTTGCTTTCTCTCTCCTTTGGGTCTTCGCTCGGAAGAATCGCAACCCTAAGTAAACTCTTTGTGCGACAGTCTCATCGAACTGTTCGAACTCTGCGCATTTTCCATTTATAATAGGCAATTAAATGGTTTTCAGCTGCAATTAAAAATAATTCTCTGAGTAAGCCTCTTTTTCTTTGGTTATTCGATTTGGTGTTATTTGATTATTTTCCTGTGATTAGCCAGCGTGGTTTTAGTTTGCAGCTCGTCGGTTAGCCCAGTTTGTGTTTCGGTTTTTCTTAAGCTCGGCTTAAATCTTTATGTTCTGTACACATGCGAGTGTAGTCTTCGTGAGAGAAAGTATTATTATAAATCAATTAGTTTAGCCAATAGGTAAGAAGTTTCAAGAAGGAGGTATTAGAATTTAGCTATAATAGATCAAGAAAGAAGTAGAAAAAGATAATATTACGATTATTTTACAACCTGGAGGAGTAGAGAGGGAGTATTCTTAAAATCAGAGCAATCGTAAAGTAAATTCTATTTAATGAGATCCGTACTACCTACTTTATTTAAGAGTTGCTTTCAAGTTGCCAAGCTGCTCAAGTCTTTCGAAAGAGTATAAAACATGGCAGCAGTCAAAAGAATAATTGCCAATTAATTCTTATTCTTATTCCAATTCTGATCCCACTCCGACGCTAAATCTGACTGATTCCCCAGTTTCGGGAGTGGGCACAATCGAATTGAGTTTTTGTTCTGCGCTTTTGTTTTCTCTGACAATTACAAAAATAGACACACGACGAGGGTGCTTGGGCTGCATACGAGATTCAAATTCGAGGGGGACGAGCGGCAGTTCAGTGGGGAGTGCCTGAGAGGAGAAAACCGTAGAAATACTGATTGCGATTGGGCAAACGCGATAATATTCATACTCGTATTTGAATACGAGAGTGCAAACTCTATTTAAACAATGCACTACGCCCGAGGACACTTCGACTGAACCGCTCCAGTCTGCCGAGTTCCCTGCCCCCCCAACTCCCCTCAAGATCCCTAAAAAGAACGTCCAGTTTAGACAACTGCTCCATGGACACGCACCCACCCAAGTGAGCACATGCAAAGAATCCGAAACAAGAGCCTTGCCAGGGATCTTTGGACCCAAGCAAATGTGGGATACCCTTTTTGAGTAGCCTTTTTTGTTTTGTTTACTTCTTATTTGTTTAAGCTGTTGTGTATTCACCATGATATAACGATTTGAAGCCATTAAAAAAATGAAACGAAGAGTAAAAACTGGATTTTAAATTGAATAGTTACCCCTGATATGGATAGTTACCATAAATAAATTGTAATATACTATCGAAACCCATAAACTTACACATGCAAAACGTGTAAATACTTTTTGAGACAACTTAATATTACTAAGCTTGGTTCTCAAAATAAAGATACTGTCTATGAAAATATTTGTTCGACTCGTGTTATCAGGGAAATTAAGAATGAAGCAACATTTTCCAAATACTTCCTAAATTTCTTTGGCTCGTTGAAAGTCTTTTATTATATATTTTCCCACAACATGCTGGTAGAGTATAACTAGGAGCTCTTTAATGTGTAGAAAATGCCTGTCTATTATGGCACCTGAACAAGGACGAGGCCGCTGCTCATTCACTTACTGGCTTACTTACAGGCCGCGCTCCTACAGGCTTTTTCATTCCGAATCCGAGTTCGGAGCCAGCCCAAAACTTAGACCCACAGCCAGACTGCGACTGAGACTGCGACTGAGACCGAGACCCAGACCCAGATACAGATACAGAGTGCGATACAGAGACCGATCGAGGAGCAGGCTCTGGAGCCGAGTTCACGCTCTAACGAGCACAATCGCCCGGCTAGACATCAATGGCCACGTCGTCTGTCTGATCACGGGCACCGATGCAGCTCGTTGCAGGGGAAAAGCGCTGCGAGCTGCCAATAAAAATCCTTTACCATATAATTTGAGTGCGCATGCGTGCGCCCTGACGTTGATGGGAGTCGAGTTGAGTTTGAGGTTGAGTCGGAGTCCAGTCGAAGGGGACTGCGAAGTCCCCAGGATGGCTAAGTTTGTTATAAGATGGAACGCAGGCGCTTATGTGCAATGCTATGCCAGATGCCGAAGTCCGATGTCCGATGTCCAATGTCCAATGTCCAATGTCAGATTCCCGATGCCGATTGCCGAGCGTTGATTGCGCCATGAACGTGATTTGTTTGTAAACACGCATTATTAAGGTGTAATAAACATAAAATTTGTATCGCTTGGCGGACCTTGGAGGAGCCGCCTCAACTGCGATCGCAGTCGCAGCAAGTTGCAATTGCAATTGGCCACCCCTCGCCATCCGGCCCCGCACATCTTTCAATTAAACTAAAAAGCTGCACACCACACACCACACACCACACGCCCCACTCCATTCACAGCTCGCATTTGCATGCGTCTGCGGAGTAGCTAATTTCAGGTGAATTATGCGAAATTATACGAATTACGCCCGTACATGTGGGAATGGGATTAGATTAGCGCGCAGAGCAAACAACTTAAGAGCTCCCCTCTGCGCGGCTCTCGGGCCCCAGAACAATAATCGTTCTGAACTTGAACTTTAACACGGCGGTAATGATAGGAAACCCCGCGAGCCCACAACTCGAACCCCACCCAAAAACTGACCCCCTTCCCTCCGCCCCTGCCAAGTGAAACCAAAAGTGCGCAGCAAAGCAAACAAACGCCTCGACTTCTTTGCCCACTTTGCGTGTGTTCTCAGCGCCGCGGAGCCGATCTGACCTCTGGGGTTCAGTTCTGGCAGCCGAGGGAGATCGGCCTGCTCCACTGGGAGAACCAAGCTGCCCCAAAACAAACATCTCGTCTCTGGTTGATCGATCACTGGGGAAAAAGCTATCAGCTTAATTCGAATGTAGTACGTTTACTTTGAATTACTTGGCATACATTAACCTCTTTCTTACTATTGCAGAGTAGAAAGAGAGTAGAGTACACAGGCATTCGTTTTAAAATTATTCTAACGAATTAAATATATTTATTGGTTCATATTTCAATGGACGGAAAATAAACTTTATAATTATTTGCCATTTTATGGTATGTATTTTTTTCGATACAAGTTGTCATGGGCGCACAAGTTTAAGCTTTTAAAAGAGTTTTTCTCTCGTTTGTTGTAAATTTTACTTACTTAAATCTAACTCAAATTAATAATTACATTGGTTTAAAATATTGCTTTGAAAACAATTTTGATATAATTTAGAAGGAAACATTGTGGAGCCAAAAACATGGAACAAATATTCTTAAGGCCAAGTAAAAGAAGTTGTTAATTTGAATACTTTTTATTTAAAACATGTTACCTTTGCAATTGCTTACAAATAATTGTTTTTATTCTCTTATTTTCCTCAAGTACATATTCTTTTCTAGCAGTGCTTTAGCCAGCGCGGCCTTTCGCATAGAAGTGAAAATGAAGGTGTAGTCCAATTTGTAAGTATGGCCAAGCCCTGTGGCCATTCAAAGTCCATGTTATGCAAAGATCAGAGCAGCCCCGTCCCCGTCGCCATCCCCTTTCCCGTCCACCCGGCGCTCCTCGCCCCCCATGGAATGTTGAATTCTGGATCCTACTCCCTCTGGAGCGGAGGAGCCGGCGAGCCAACTGGACGTTGTCTAGCGCTGGAAACATTTTTCCATGCGTGCCTCGCCGCTCCGCCGCTTTGTTGGTGGCGCTCGTTCGCGTCTTCGACTTTGGCAAATACTTAATTGCATTTCGATATCTATGCCGAGGCATCTGTGAGTGAATGCCGCTGCTGCTGCCTCAGCGGGCCGACTGGCCAATACCCAATACCCAATACCCAATGACCAATACCAATGCCCAATACCCAATACCCAGTGCTCCAGACGGCCAAGACATCCAGACAGCCAAAGAACGCGCCGGCGCTGTCTTTGGCCAGGAGTCGCAAATCGAGAATGGGGAATAGCGAATTGAGAATCGAGAATCGAGAGTTTAGAGTCGAGAGACGAGAGTTTGGGCCAGGCCAACGGCAGGGCATTCGGTCTCGCTTTTGGTCTTGGCTGGAGACCCTGGCGACTGGCGTTGTGGGTATTGTCAGGTCTTACAACTTACAACTAAATTCCCCTTGAGCCGAGCGCTTTACTAAGGAAATTAGTAATTGCTACTCCCATTTAGAGACATCTATGCGGGCATCTATGTACGTGTGGCATTCGCCAGATGATGACGATGACAACTTTCCCGCTCGGAGATTGTCTGGCGATTGTCCAGCGCCCACTCACAATCGCGCACATTGGCGTCGCCGAGGGGGGTCGGGGTTGAATTAGAACTTTAGAATGGTTTAAGTGAATTGAGTGAGAGATATGACCAAACCTTATTTATTTTTTTTAATTCAGTATATCTTGCAGCTATTCTATTAAAGTCTCGATAGCAGGAAAACTTTCGTATATGTTATTTCAATGATATTAAAATGCACTACGAAATTTACTCGACGTCTTAAAACTGGGTTTGCATGTACAAATTTGCTAACCAATCTGCATACAAAGGCACATTGAAGTAATTAGGAATGCAATTTAAATTAAAAACAAAAGTTTTTATTGCTTCACGCCTTTTTTACTTAATTGTAAAAGAAAACCTGTGAAAGTTTGTTATTATTTTTAAAAATGTTTTGCATACTCTTTTCCCTACCTTTTAGAAATTGTTTTTATCAAAAATAATAATTAAGGCTTTTTGAAGATTGATGCAAACCTGCTTTGCATTTGGATTATTAAAATATATTTTTGGTATAAAAACGTAAGCTCCGAAATTCGAGAAAATATATTAAAATAATTTTGGTGAACGTTCTTTAACCCCTTTTTGCCCACGCCACTGATTCCACCTACCAATGCCAAACTTGGTCACATTGTCCGTCATCGTTTGTGTTTTTGTTGCCGCTCCGCTGTCGTTTTCACGCTTTGTTAGCCAGCTAAACTGAATCTGTATCTGAGCCAAAGTGGCTTCCCTTTTGTACTAGTATCTCACACTCGAACTCGGACTTAGTCCGCTATGTGTGTTAGAAGGCTAATCTGTGCGGCATTACGTGGCAACTTTTTCGAGCCGTGTGGCAAGTGTCGATAGCATAATTGCAAGCTGTTCCCAGCCAGCGAAAAATGTAAATCAATTTCTTTGCTTACATCTCTGGGTGTTTTTTGCATGATTAATAATGCTCGAGCGGCCTGGGATCGCCGCCGGGCGCGAAAGAAGACAAAAGATTTCACTTTTCGAACTCATAATTAGCCCTGGGAGTGTAAGTATATCGGAGGTGATGGAGCGCCGGATTCTGGCCATGTCAAGCTGCTGGCTGTGCGACTCCTAACCTGCACGGAAATCAATTAGGCACCTCGGCCATCGGACAGTAGAGAGTTCAGATCGATCGATCGATCATAAGTCAACAATCGCTTAAAATGCGACCAGACACAACAAAATATCTAGAAACGAGGAGAAACTCAAAATATTCCACATGATTGGGGTTATTAAATGTAACGTAGAAGTGACAAGAATGATTTCGCTTTTGATTTTTCTTATTCAGGCAATAAAAATGAAATTGGCTCGCTTATTAACTGAAAAATATATTATATATTATTGACATATACAGTATAAAAAATAAGTACGTTTTTTTTACCGTTCATAAACGACTAGAATATATTTACTGTCCATTTTCTTTAAATACATATTCGTTTTATTTATCATAAATTGCTTTGCTAAAAGTTCTATAGAATTTTTTTATATGTAATATACTTTTTAAATATGTATGTGTAATATATTTATAGCAAAAATTCAAAGTTAATGTCTTTAAGCATCCTTCAGTTATTTTCAATTACACTGTAAGGTTCATAGCTTTCTTGTCCAGCTAAATACCACACTTTAATTTAAGCTTGTCCTTTTCAACTAAAATGAGATAAGATCACCCCCTAAGTTTTGTTTTATTGCTTTAATTCTCACGCCTGTTTGGCGTGTTCTTGTTTTTTTGGCGCCACTCCCTACGTTCCATCACTCCCAACTCCAAACTCCCAACTCCCAAGTCAGCCATCTGACTGTCGAATTCCTCGCTCGTTATCGCTGCACGCGGCAACAATTGTGCGCAATTATTGGCCAGAGAATCCACGAAACACGAAGCTTTCCCTGGGAAATCAATAAAGGAGGCAGCGTCAAAGTTTCCGGCAACGAATGAAGCGCGGTGGCAAAGGTCAGCCAGCTCATCTCTCGGCCAGCAAAAAAGCAGCCAGTAGAAGAAAAAAAAGCGAATATACAAAACGGCCTGGAGCCAAGGAAATCGAGTGTCTCGCTGAGTGGGAAAAGGGCGAACTTGCACGCGATGCTGCTCTCAGCCAGCTTGGCTGTTTTCCTTGGCCAAATCCGCTGGCAATGCTGCCTTCTTTGGGTCTGTAGTGCATGTCATAACCAACGGTGCATGCGCCATCTTCCGCCTTGCATAAGATCCCCGCTCGGTTTCACTTTCCCGGGTTAATTAAAGCCAATCGTCCATCCGTCCATCCGTCCGTCCGTCCGGATAGCGGTAGCTGAAATCGTAATTTATGCTAATTTTCGCTTGCAGATCGTTTAATTGATCCGCGTTAGATTCGATTTCGTTGGCCAGCCGGAGTTCATTGATATGCAGTTCGATTCCATTCGGCTCCATTCGCTGGCCAAAGCTGTTGACCGCGAATCAAAGTCGCTGGCTGGTTGGCCGGCATACAAAGTGCGCTTTCAACACGGCCTTTTTTCCTACGATTGCGGGTAATGTTTTTTGTGCCCCTCATTGGGTAATTCGGGGGGTGGATGGGCACGGGACTTATGGCGTTATGAAAGCGTTACAAATCTTCGCTTTGAATACGACACTCCACTCCACATCACTCCACTTCAATTCAGTTCAGTTCAGTTCAGTCCACTTCAATTGAGATGGAGCCGCTGTACGTGATAAGGCAATGATGATGACGTTGACGACCCGTCATAGACCAAATCGCGTCTCATTAACATTTCGGCCATAATCGATTCAGTTTGGCTGGCCTGTTTTACATCTAATTTATGTGCATGTAGCAGTGTCGCTCGCCCAATGATATCACGATGATGAACGGCCCACGTCTTGGGGGCGATTTGATTCTTGGAAATTCGTAATTGGCTCGCAGATGAAAGCGCCCCAAAACAGAGCAAAACAGGCGAAACTATCGGCCAATACATCAAATTAATGACTTCATTGAAAGCCTTCTCGAAGCGCCCAAAAAAATTAAAAAAAAAAACAGCAGAGGAGACCCAAATACATTTTTGGTTTAAGCTCTTCCAGCTTCCCAGAGTTGCCGTTTTTACCTGATTCCCAGGGCGTCGAGTTGCACCTGCTTTTTGCCCCGGCGACACTTGATATCCCCCAGAAAGGTCAGGCTGTGAACTCTGGGCCCAGAAAAAAAGAACCACAAAAACAAATTAAGCCAAACGAGCGTGTCAAATGCGCTGATTTGCGGAGGAAGGGGCAGAAATAAACCCAATTGAGAGCCAAGTACTTCCGCAGTGGTCTATGAAGTGTCGTATGCCGTTTACCGTTCCGTTCCGTTCAGTCCGACCCGATCGGATCGGATCCAATATACAATTTGATTCAATTCCCGCGCTCCAACTTCCGCCGAGGAGCCTCAATGTCAGCCGACGATGTTTGGGCTTTTAAATCAAATGCGACCAAATCAAATAATTTGTTAACACTGCCGCTTAAGTCAACAGTTAAACAATCAGCGATTGACGATTGACGATCGACGCTGGCCGCTTTCAGGCCGATTGCCGATTGCGCCACAGACATTGACAGACATTGATTTTTAAAGCCATTTTGTGAGATTTTTGCCCGGCTTTTGTTTGGCTGTTGAACCCCCATGGGCAATTAAAGCTGCACGATGCCAAAGAGAATGTGCGGCGAGCTGCGAAGATCGCCTCGCACTTCCACGTCCACTTCCATTCGATCGCGTAAGGTCACCTGGGAGTGGGTTATGTAGTCCAACTCGATTCCGATGAATCGGGAGGAAAATGTGTGATTAAAAACAATCCTTAAATTAGGCATTACAAAAACTCGGCTGGAACTTGATATGTTCCATTGAGTTACGATTTGTGTTTGCGGTTTTTGATTACTAACATTTATCAACTTTCCAGTTTATTTATTGCAATAACCACATGGCCCTACTAATTTTGCTAATTTAATCTAACGCACACAGTAAACAAACACTGACATTGAGAATCTTAGAACAAAGCAAATATCTCTCACGAATATTATAACTTTTACTTTTTCTAAGAAAAGCAAAGCAAAGTTGCCTGCATAAATTGGGGTTTACATGCAACGAAATACTTGAACCAAGCAAAGCACTTGGCAGTTTAAAGTTCACAACAATTGCGGTAAGAGGCTGACCTAAATAAAAAAAAAACAGACATGCCTGTAAAAAAATTACCATTGTAGTTCAATTTTATCGGTTTCTTTTGGGTTTGTCCAGACTTTAATGTAAAAGCAAACGATGAGCCGAGTCGCATATTGAAACGAGCGTAATAGCCCCGACTATAATAGAAATACTTATCTAAGAACAAAGTTATGTTTATTGGGGCTAAGCAAACAGCTGCATTAGTTCCGAGAACGAAGCTCAGGCGGCTTGGGTCTTTGATCTCGGTGACTAATTACTAAACCCGCGACGCGTCGTAGGTGTACGTGTTAAAAGCCGGACACGGACACTGACACTGACTCAAAGCAGGAAGCTGCCCGGGTCACCGGCGGAATCGAATACAAATTGAATACAGAAAATCGAAATGCTGGCATCGCCTCATGCACAAATACAAATCATCCTTGACGCATGCACACCAAAAACGGCAGTTCGAGTTAAAAAACGAGCGAGCAAGCAAAAAAATATCGGAGAGCTGGAAACTCGAAAACAAGATAATACGGCGGCAACGCAACTCCCAAAAACGAAAATGAAACAGGCCGTAGGACTGCATACAAGGCAAGGCTGTAGACCTTTTTTGGCCACATCAACAAAAGCGGCTTTTTGAGAATTTTCAATTTTTTTTCAACCCCCCACCCCCCTGGTTGCGTCCCCCTCCCTCCCTCCGTTCGGAGGCTTCGTTTAAATTGACGTTTATTTCCAGACGACGGCGGTCGAAACTTTCGAATTTTTGGCCTTTAATGAGGAGTCGAGTTAATTTGGCCGGGCATTTGAAGAGGCTCACGAGGCCTTTCGGGGTCCTCAGCTGCAGCTAACAAAACGAGAACGAGGTGTTTACCAAGGCACCTACAGAGACACACCAATACAGATATACATACAACAGAATAAATATATATTTAAGCAGCTTCGGGCATCCAGATACAATGACGTCATGGGCCTGGCATTGGCATTGAAACTCAAGGTTGGTTCGGTCAAATTTTTGGGGCAATAAAACGTCTCCCACGCAAATAAAAAAATAAAATATATAATACAATAAATTAGAACTGGAGAGTGCGCTTCAATTTTCTTCTTCCTCCTGGGGATCCCGCCAAAGGAGAAAAGGATGCGATATATATCTGCAGTGCTTGGGAATCAGATTTGATAGGGCCAAAAGATCACCTGCCACCACGATGAAGATCTGCGTATAGCGAACCGATGGCAGGCCAAAGAACCAGGTTATCGTTTTCCTTGGATCCATTTTTTTCGGTTTATCTCTGGAGTCTAGAATATATCAGCTGCGAAACTACTTCGAAATGAGCACTAACTCCCAGGCGATAAGGTTTTCGATTCTGATTGCTAATGAATAACGAATGGCTCTGAACCTGAATTCAAATGTGCCGATGCTGGCCAATTACTTATGTATATTTTGGCAAAAAGCCGCACAACAGCCATAAATATAAAATTCCTAATCGAATTAAAGGCAAGGCTAATGTAAATCCCGCATTTGCAATGCTAATTTGTAAGAACCAATATATAGATTTCCGAGGGTGAGCAGTTTCCAAAGATTCTCGTTTCGAAAACGCGAAAACTTTCACTCAACTCGGCAGTCATCATTGAAAAATGTTTGCTTTCAGTTGAGCGAGGCCTTCGGAATTCTATTTCCGCCCCAAACAATAAAGACGCTCGCATTTGCGGAGTCGGTCGAGTTTTTATTAACATTAGAATTGGCCATTGCTTATTAATTTGCATCCCCATTCAAAAGGCCCGCCGAAGGTTGTTAATGTTAAAGTTAATGTTGGCCAAGATCTCCTCTTGGGTCCGCGAAATATCGAAAGAAAGTGGACGGCGAAAAGATCTTCTCCGCTGAACCCGAAAACAACTTCCAATTAACCAGATCGGGCGAAAGGTTGAGCGGATCAATCAGAAACCTCAACTATAGCTCTCTGACTCACAATTGGCCATAATGCGTTGGCCGACTCCATTCTAAATACGGATTTGGAACAGCCACACACACCCACGTAGCGAAGTGTGTAACTGGGACACTATTCGGGGGTCGTAAAGCCCACTCCAGATCGCTATTGCGATTACGATCGAGATCGAGATCCGAGGCTGAATTATTCAAGAGCATCGCTGGAAGAACCGCACAGAAGCACGGGGTTTAGTATGGATAGTCCGGAGATCCGATTCCGTTTCGGTTGGTTATCAGTTATCAGTTATCAGGGCAAAGCGTCTACGGCGTTAGCTGGCGGTTTTAGGGCGGCTCTACAGTACAGTGAAAAACGATCGTCGACTCACCTCAAAACAGCATTCCTCGTGCGTTTGTGTGGGGGAGAGCAAACGATTTTGCAGTTCCAAGTAATTTGCGCAGTTCTAATTACGTTTGTTTTCTATTTGATGTGGGCTCGTTTTTGCCGCTTTTGTTGTTCCCCCTCTGTTGTTGTTATTATTATTTTTATTATTATTTCACTTGCCAAGTGTCGTCGCGAATGATTGCTTATTTGCAATTTATATTGCTCGCTCTAGAGGCTGTCGAAGTTGGAGTTTTGGTATGCACGTCAAATTTTAATTAGTCGAAAAACGTTTGCACAATTTAGCGAAAAATTTATCACGATTTGTGTTTGAGATTTTGTGTCGTTTTGCGTGGGTTTCGCTCAACGGTTGAATGGACGTGCCGATGGTCGTTGGATGTTCGGCTTTACTATACATATATGGTGTTGGCAGGGAGGATCGGTCGATATATCCTCTGTGGCAGATGGGCGCTGGCCAGTTCGTGTGTTATTTTAAATTTTGCAGTTATTTACTTGCTTTGTAATGCGAACGCGACGCAGTTTCGTTTCGATCCAGAGCTGAATCGCGAGCTTTTCTCCGGGCCAAGTTATCGCGAGTAGGTCTGAGAGCTGACTGAAGTCCAGAGCCAGCGTTTCGGCCAAGATCGCTGCCAAAGCTCGAGGCAGAGAGCCCGAGAGATCGAGAGAGGGAGAGAGAGCTTAAGTCGGGCTAACAAGTGGCGCAGCAACAAGTAGCCGGTGTTTGCCGAGAGCGAGATTGAGATTGAGATTGGCATCGAGAGCAAGTTCGTGTTCTGAGGTCTTTCGTTTTCCGAATATGAATCAAATCAAGGTTCGAGTACTCGCACTCACTCGAAAACAAGTGAAACCAGATCGCCCAAACATTCTTGGGATGTTTTCCTACGCGCTGGCCAATATGAAAATGATGTTCCTGCCCGTTCCGACTGTCAACCAGTTTCCACTGGCTACCTAGCTTCTGTTCGGTGACCCTCCGCTCGGCCAGCTGCTCATCCCCGCCCCCCGCGGCCACACCCACTCATCAATCACTAGTCATTAATGCCGAGCACTAATTAATTCATCTTCTAGATACGACCGACCAGGGTGCTAATCCCCGGCCAAAAAGTAAACAAAGCGTAAAATATGCCCCAAACTAAACACTGGAAACTCTTGTTAACAATAATACACTGCAAACCTGTTCTACCTGAAAGCTAACTTTTCTTTTAATAGAGCTCAACTGATATTTTGCACCTCACAATTCCTAATAGGTCTCCAAAGTTCCTTAGCTTAAATTGAACATATGCGCTTGTTTGTTAACTAAGCATGCTTACAATGCATACAAATTGTATTACATATTTCACAACAAACTAGCAATCGTTAAATGTTTTGAATAATTTAAAAATTAATTTAAAGTACATAAAAAGCACATTAAAATATTTGTTAAGCTTGTAACATGATTATAAAAGTATAAAATTATGTGTCAGCTAGTTCTACCTTTTAAAGCCCCTCTGTATTCACATGTTCATACATTTGCGCCTTTATAGCCACACACTTGAATATTTTAATATCACAGTAATTAATCAAAAAGTCAGAGAAATAAGCAGCACATACAAATAAATCATCGATCGTCATCGTCGGTCAAGAAACTATAAAGCACGTCCACTCCGAACCACCAACCCGAACCCCTCTCCCCACAAATCGAAGGAACCCATTTCAATTTAATAAAGTTGTCAACCCACGAAACTGGCGTGTGAAACGCTCTTTGGCTGTACACAAAAATAAATATATGAATAATTTATTATTCACAAATCAAAATTGCGTATTAATTATGCATATACTGGCTTATCACCCAAATGTATTTGTCTTGTAGTTAACTACAAGTATTATTTGTAATTTGTAGACTTAAGCTTATTACAAATTTTGTGTTTAGTTTTTTAGTAGTCATATGAAGGTATGATTTGCTAATTTATGCGACCCTTGATTCGAGTATTTTAATTTTTTTTTTGTTTTCAAATAATTTGAGTCTTAATGTTTCCATTTTTTTAAGTGTGTTTCTTTGAATTATCAAGTGCTCGTTTTGCATTCCACCTTCGATTGTTTAATTGTGCGCCCAATAACGGTAAACTTTTCGGGATACCTCTCGTCGAAGCCCATTTAAACCCATTTTATGAATGAAAAGCGGGATGCGAAAAGCTCGGCTTCTCCCCTGAGCTTTGCTTTAAGACCTCTGGGGAGCTTTGTGGAGGAAACCCGAAAAGTGCGCTGAGCTTTAGTGCGAAAAACACATTTTCACGAGGCACATTTTCCATTCTGTTTGTTGTTCTCGCTGCGTGCGGTTTGTGTTTCCTTTATCACGTGTTTGGTAGGCTTTTTATCAATTATATTTTGCCAAGACGGCTGCCTTTCCATAGTAACAGTAGCGAACGTAGAATAAATTGAATTAGTATTCAAAATCGAGTGTCATTCCAAAAATGTGCGAATGGCATCATTTGGCCAAGCCAAAAAGTGATGACCCCTGTGATATAAGCTGGCCACAATGGCTATAAAAAGCTCCTAAGCAAGTCAATCCGAGCTTTCTTCCCGTTAGTCGCGACATCAGCTGACCCGGAGCAACAACAACCTGTGTGGAGGAACAAAGTTTCGCGCTAAAAATACCCAAAGTTCATGGTCAACGTCCTGGAGCGGAGTGAGGAGATTCATTCCGTGACACTCGCATCCTGAAATGGCATTGATTCGCTGTTGCTTTGAGCCGCCGGAACTTCCAGAATTCTTTGACAGCTTTGTGCAAAAGTGCACAGATCCTACTTGTAAGTAAAGTCAATAGAAATCTTGGGCGTTATGGCCGTTAAAATACTTAAACAAATTTATCTGAAAAGGCAATGAATTATCATAATTATGATACTATTTTTAAAAACATAAAACGATTTTTCTTTTATTTATTTATTTACTAAATTATTTTCCCATATCGACGCAGTTGTCCCTTACAAAAGTTAAAACAAGGCAACAAAAAATTAACACTTACATTCCATGAAATAGATAGTTTATCATCATGGGTACTTCATCAAAATGCCTTAAGATTAATGTTAAAACACCATGTTCCATTCTTCACTGACTTTTTTCTATTTTCTGGCATTCTCGTATACTAAAGCCAGGGGCGAACAGAAGTAGTCTGGGGCCCGGTGCAAAAAACTGCGGGAGCCTCCAATTTTGGGAGATTGTCAATCCTTGTATCATATCGCGGGGCCCCCATAAACGCGAGGCCCGGGGCAAATTGCCCCTTTGGCGGGGGTCCAATCGAAAAGTTTTTTAGTTTGGAGGGCGGGCTTCGACCGCTGATATTGACAAATTCAAATTAAACACTTTAACATAACTATTTTGAGCACAGTGGTCAGTACTCATGAGAGTACCAGTTAAAATTATGGTCACACCTCACCCATCGGTAGCTTATCCGAGGCGCGCACCAATATTTACTTCAATCCGCGAAAATCACCAGTGTCTGGCTGGGATTTTTTAGGGAATTTGTGGTGGGAGGAAAGCCGATTCATCATCTGACAACACTGCACCACCCACAAGGAAAACAAAAGAAAAGTCGCAGCCTGCGCTCTTTTATCGCAGCGTTTTATTATCTAATGCCGCGATAAAGCCACCAAGAAGCGAATCGCGACGCCGAAATGCCTGGTAAGCGGTCGGCGGGAACAGGTGGCATTCGCTTGGCGTGACACGGGCCATTGAGCCGAATGACCTCGCCTCCGGGCAATTGGAATTGCCAGGAGTGACGACACCGAGAAATCGATGGCCGGAGTTGTGTGTTGGTGTTATGGGTGATTTGAAAGGGGGCAGGGGCTGTAAGGTCGGCGGAAGCCATCAACCAGCGTGCGATGAGCCGTCCAATCACTCAACACACAGCGAAACTACAGTCCACTAGAGCAATTATCGCGATAAGATTAAGCGGAAAATGGTGGTCGCACCCAGTCGATCCGAGTCGGTTTTCACACCACCGCCACCCAGCACCACCAACACACTCGCCTGTGGAGCGGTGGCGCCATGTTCACCTACCGCTGCATCCACGTCTGTCTGCCGAATCCCTCTAACCGCTGTGCCTTTCCCTACGCTCTTCTAGGCTGCTGCGGATGCTGTTCGGCGCTCAGGCCGCGCTACAAGCGCCTGGTGGATAATATCTTTCCTGTGAACCCGGAAGACGGGCTGGTCAAGTCGAACATGGAGAAGCTGACCTTCTACTCGCTGAGCTCACCGGACAAACTGGACCGCATTGGCGAGTACCTCTACCAGAAGGCCACGAAGGACATTAACAGGAAGCGCTACAAGTAAGTGGCTCAATGAATCCGCTTTGAAATAAACTAATTTTGCTTTATTCAGGCTGGCTGAGATTGCCATGGAGGCCATGGATCTGCTGCTACAGGCATGTCACGCCCAGACCACGCTCAATCTGTTTGTGGAGTCTTTCTTGCGCATGGTGCAGAAGCTGCTGGAAGACTCGAACCCCAACCTCAAGATAATGGCCACCAATTCGGTAAGACTCTACCTAGAGGATAAATACATTGGACTCTACATTCACTCCTATGCTTGCAGTTTGTAAAATTTGCAAACATTAATGAGGACACTCCATCCTACCATCGACGGTACGACTTCTTCATCTCGAAGTTCTCCTCGATGTGTCACAGCGATGCGGCCAGCATGCGGGACAGTCTGCGCTTGGCCGGCATCAAGGGCTTGCAGGGCGTCATTCGAAAAACAGTGTCAGACGATTTGGTGGAGAATATCTGGGAGGCGGAGCACATGGAGAAGATTGTGCCCTCGCTGCTGTTCAACATGCAGGTGCGTGTTTATGGGCTTTGCGTCCTTTCCAGCCGTTCGGAGATGGATTCAGCCATCCCTTCCAGTTGTCTGTTCTATTGGCGAATTATTGTACTAATTTCGATGTATTTTGCATTTCGTTTTCGTGTATTTTGTTAATGCAAACCAAACCCAAACCAACCACAACACAACCAACACACAACAATAACCAAACAGTTTTGTGTAAACGTTATGTTCGTGAAGAAAAATTTACTGGCGGTAACGATCGAATTGTTCCATTACATAAGTTTATATATAATATAAGTGAACGCTGATTAGTCACTAAGATCGTCTTGTTCGAACCGATACTAACATATTTTTCGTTGCTGCAGTCCGGCGACCTTACGCCCGTGGAGGATGCCACCAATGTGACGCCGCCAGCGTTGGCCGAGGAAGTGCTGCGGGAACTGGTGGGTCGTGCCTCCTTTGGACACATTCGCAGTGTGCTCAAGCCGCTGCTGACGTAAGTTTTACACCCGGAATCACAGCCTTCCCCTGCTAATCAGATGATAACCTTCCTGATTTACAGCCACCTGGACCGACATGAGCTGTGGGTGCCGAACACCTTTGCGATTCACACGTTCCGCATCGTGATGATCTCCATACAGCCACAGTACTCGTACACCGTGGTAGAGACCCTCATGCAGCATCTGGACAGCAACTTCAAGTCCTCGCCGAAGACGCGCACCTCGCTGGCTGTCGTTTTGTCGAAGATCATCGCAATTGCAGCCGGCGAGAGTGTCGGGCCCTCGGCTCTGGACATTATCAACAATCTGCTGACCCATTTGCGAACGAGTGTGAGCACTACCACCGAAATTACGCCCGAGGAGTCCCAGTACCAGGAAGCGCTGATCAACGCGCTGGGCGAGTTCGCCAACCATCACCCCGACTACCAGAAAATCGAGATCATGCTGTTCATTATGAACACGGTGCCGGACCTGTCCAAGAAGAGCAAGGGCGACCAGATGCTGCAGAACATTCTGCTCAAGTCGCTGCTCAAAGTGGGCACCCAATACAGCACCGTCTCCTTTGAGAAGGCATTCCCCGCCTCCTTCTTGCAGCCACTGCTGAAAATGGCGCGAGCCCCACACGATCCCACTCGCATGGTTGTGATGCAGATCTTGCAGGCACTGCTCGATCGCCACCAAAACGAGCAGGTGCTCAGCAGCGTTAGTGTAAAGCCATACCCGGCACTCTCCCAGGAGCCACCTTCCCGTTCCGACATCATCTTTACGCACAAGTATGGGGCAAACATGATGCAGGCGTTGATCGACTCCATGGCGCTGTCAGATCGCGTTGATGCCCTGTCCTCCAGCTTCAACACCGCCGCCCTGCTCATCGTCGAGATGTCGTGCAACGAGACCGTGCAGGAGTTCCTTCTGTTTATCCTGGGGTAAGGTTAATTAGCCGATACTCAATTTAAGGATATTTACTTACTGATTTGATGCTCTGCAGCATTCAACAAGTGGCAAACACTGCTGAGAACCTTGGAACTGTGCACAAGTGCAGTCTGCACGCCATTTCCATTGGCCTCCTGGTGCTAATTTCGCGGGTGAGCGGCATTAATAATCTGCTGGAATATGCCCAAAAGATTGTGGATGCCCGACGGGAGGAGGCCACCCACTATCTACCACCGCTACTTGAGCCCAAGAAGATGTCCGGAAAGACGTTGAATCTGGCGCTGCCTCACCTCGCCATAGACAAATTGGCTCTGGTGGAGTGTCTACAGAATGCGGGCATGGATGTCCAGCGATTAAACACGGGCGCTCCGTATACACTCAACCAGACAGACCACCCCGGTCATCGCCACTCGTGGGTGGAGTCAGTGAGCAACCAGCTGACGCAGCGAAACAGCTCTGCGGATCTGACCGTCTACAACGGCGACGTGGACAGCGTGAGCAGCTCGCCGGGCGTGTGCAAGCTGCTGCTGGCGCCGGAGTTCAATTTCGATGCGATGAAACGAGCTCTCGCCGAGCCAACTGAGGCTGCCAAGCGGGAGCAACGCGAACGCCAGATGCAGATTGTTCGCACCTTCCGCGAAGGCGAGTTCGACGATCTGATGAGACGCACAGAACCCAAGGTGAGTAGAGTGTTCTCAAAGTCCTGTTTTTAAACCATCTTTAAAGCATTTATATAATTTTAATTTTGAGTATTCTTTCTTTTTGGATCATTCTTCTTTCCCTTTGATCATTAATTCAATATTTTTTGAGTCGCTCATTTAACAGGACTTTACATAAATTTATGTAAATGTCGCTTTTTTATTTGCTGGGTTATTTTTCACCACTCAGGCTGAATTAAAACCTTGAATATATGTGTTCAAATTACTAATCTATTGCTAAAATACATTATTTGCAGTGTATATTATACACAACATCAAATGTCAGGAAATTTACTATGTATTTTAATAAACACCATGAAGCTATATGCATATAAAGCTAGCTGGATTGCGGTTGCATTTTTTGCTAGAAAGTCTCATAGCTTTTAGATTTTAGATAAAATTTTTGTTCCCTACGCAACTTTATTAAAATCTAATTTAAGGCTTACTAATAAAGATTGATAGTCGTTATTGTTTAAATACGTAACAGTTATCAGAAAGCACACCTTTAGTAATGGCTACGAAAGTTAACTCTTAGCAAGCATATCATTTTTTGGTTACACCCTGTTTTACTAAATAGAAACGTTTAATGGTGTTTTTCTTTCAATTTCAGCACGATCTTATCCAGAACCGTCTGAACGAGCTATTTAACTCGCTAGCCGTGGAGCGTCAGATCACGCAGAGCGACAACAAGGCCGCTCAGTTGCAAGCTAGCAATGAGAAACCCATCTACGAGACGAACTTCCCCGAACTCTTTTACTACTGAACCGTATTCCTCGATCCGGAAACCCAATCCGTCGAGTATTGTCTACTCAATTCACGTATATCGATAGCCCTAAATGCGAATTTGTTTGGTGTCTGTAAGGAACTAGTTAAATTTAATTAAATTTTCCGTTGTTAAATGCAAACAATTCAATTGTTAAACCACCCTGGATATGTACTTTGAATTAATTGTTATACAAATATAAACATATGTATACAAATATTTATTTTGTCGCCATATTATTTAGTCGCTATCAACCAGGGGACCGAGGTCTCCGCTCTTAACAGCAATGGGGGATCAACGACCTCTTTGATGTGGACAAGAATAAAGTCGAAAACGAAGGCGTTTTGAATTAATTGTAATCTTTAATGAACGATCACTCAAGGTAATATATACTGTGCGTGCATAAGCGTGTAAAAAAGTGTTAAGGACATTAATCAGATGCGTTGAACTTTCAGGATTCGAAGACGCTTAAACCATAGTTTTTTTTGCCGCGTTCCTTGTTACTTAAACATAACAATCAATCTTAAAACTCCGAATTTACAAACTAGATGCAACATCTACACTGTGCGAGGGCACGAGAGCGTGCGTCTACTCCAAAAAAAGTAGATGACGGTAAGCAATTTTACAAGATACTAATGATGTAAACGATATACAAAAATATAGATCTGCACATACCAAACCGATAGCCGATATGCTCACGTTCAATGTACAAAATTCTAGATCAGATCGATCAGCCGAAGCCAATCTTAATGGCTTGAACGAATTTACAACTACAACTACAACGAGTCCCGGCCGCAGCGGGTTAATGAACAGAAATTGGTGGTAGTGGTGGTACTGGTACTGGTGTTAGTGGACTGCCCTTATGATCGTCGTGCTCAGCACGCCAGTTGGCCGTAGCTGCCGTCCGTTTCACTAGTCGGCCAAGTTATCCTGGGCCTGGGAGCTGGCGAAGACGGCGTTGTGGGCTCTGAGTCCGCAACGAACACGGCCGAGTCATCGGCACTGGACGGCGTTAGTGGCCTCTCGCAGTCCGCACCAATCTCGGAAATCGGTATGGATAAAGATGTAGTCGCCTCCTCGCTGAGTGGCACAATCTCTTTGAAACTCTGATTCGGCGGCATCACCACCAGCATGTTGATAGAGATAAGCAGCGGATGTACCAGTTTCGGGTCGAGCACCATAAGCGGTACCTCCTCGTTCTTCTCGAGGCTCAGCGAGCAGATCTCGGACGTCTGGGTGAACACAGGTTGCCTCTGGGCGTTTATCGAAGTCACCGTGGTGCGGACCATGAACTTGCGCTTCGTCTGCAGGCTGAGCACACGCTCGTGCTCATGCCGGTGGTGGCGACGAATGTTCAGTCTGCGCGAGTCCATGATCAGGATGAGATCCATGCCGTAGTTGAAGCCCGTCCAGCGCCACTTCTGGTAGCCGGGCTCAAGCAACATGCGCCCGCAGCGCATACAGTTCTCGAAGAACTGATCGTTGTCCAGTTGCTGAGGACTACTGTAAGTGGAATCAAAGTTAGAACCAGTAAAATACCTTAAGGGACTTCAGAAGACTCACCAATCCTCCTGGCCGTGGTCAATACGCAGAAGGGCATCCCAGTGGTTATGAATGTGCCGATAGAGCCACTCCTTGGGTATGATGTTGTCATTGTAAATGATCTTTAGATCCATATAGTGGTTCGTCAGGTACTGGGTCCGCAGCTTCTGGAAGACCTTCACGTACGGCTGCCCCTCCGGCGTGGCGAGAAACGAGCGCTCCTCCATGCGACTGGTAAAGTACGTCCACTGGACAACATCACCGCTGGGCGTGTGAGTTTCCACGCCAGCATTGACCAGACGTTCCTGCGTCTTTACCGCCTCGGCCCGCTGGACCGGGTCCTCTGGATCGTAGTCGGGATGCAGGCGCAGGAACATCCATGTGCGCAGCAGTGTATAAAGTGAAAACTCCGTCTGCATCACGTACAAATCGGGGCTGGCCGTCAGGGCACTCATTAGTTCGATGGAGATGTGCCTCAGCAGATTCGGCTGCTTGCTGTAGATGCTCAACAGGTTGATCTGAAACCACTGGAAAGTGGACTTCTTTACCCCCACCACGCCGTACTGGCAGGCGGCCTCGTAGTACTGGATGGCTGTCTCTGGACTGATGTTGTCCACCATCACCTCGGCGCACTTGTCGATGATCCCGTCCAAGTGGAACAGCGTGGCAGTGGCCAAGACTGAGATCACATCGGCCGATTCAAGCTCGATCTCATCGGAGTACATGGACCCGAAGACAGCATCCAGGCTGGCCACTGTGATCCGTTCGTCGAGAATCGCAATCTGTATGAAGTTCTGTTGCGCCTCCCGCCACGTCCCATTGAACATGGTAAAGAAGTAGGGACTCTGGCTCAGGTAAACCTTGTGCAGGTGCCACACTTTATCCAGCGCCATAACGGCCACATCCGAGTTTTGTTCCTCCTTGAAAAGCGCCTTGTATATGTACTGTGTGGTGGTAAGAAGCTTCTTTCTGCGAAGATAAAATATTTTAGGTGGTGAATGACTCCAAAGGGGTAAGCACTTACTTCTTGGGCTGAGTTGGGTCCGACTGGGCTTGCTCATCTTTGCCCAACGATGAGTCGGTGCTGCGCTTACGTTTCCGCCTGTTGCCGAACACCTCGGCCACATTCATATGCATGGAGCCCACGATCTGACCCATGGCTCAACAGAGAAGTTCCCACTCTGAAACGACAAGGATCGTAACAACAATATTTGTTTATTTTGAGTTCTGCGTACGAGATTTGTGTCGAAAACAAAGGCTAAGGGGTCGTTATCGATCTGACAGGTTGCGTGTTGATAGCGCCCCCCAATTGGAACCGGTTGACCCACTTTCGTTCCGCCAAACTGTAACGTCAACCGTTGCAGAGATGTGGAAACCTTTCCCGGGTGGGCGAACATTCAAACATTCGTGTGGGTGACATTTCAGGCCCTTAAACCCGCTGGAAAACGCATCCATTCATCAATGACGGTGATGTCATCGCACATTTGAGGCATGATACCCAAGTTGTAATCGAATCCCACTCGACTAAAGTCGGAAAACTTGAAAAGCATTGCTAGATTGCAACTGATAAATATTTGATGTTTTACTTAGTAATTACATGACTTAAATGCCTAAATAAACTCTGTAATTAAGATATCACCAATGGCTTTTCGTCTACTCCAATTTGGATTACGTTCGCTTACTTTAAAATGACAAGACAGATGAGCACTTGATCTGTACAAAAGAGTCATGTGAATTTACGAGAGAATAATGTTTTAGTAAGTCAGAAATACAGAAGTGTTTGCTCTTTAATCAGTGTTATAAATATTTTAGCCTTTAAAAACCTGAAACGCACTGTAGACACAAGCGTTTTCGGCAAACATCGAAGGGGGTCTCTATAATTAGAATGAGATCAAACGAGCTCGATTCCATGCGCACTTTTATGCTTTGTTTATGGGGCCAATTGCTGGAGCTGGACGAGTGTTGTAACCATGTCAAGGCCGCGGCGGAAGCTACTATACACATATTGCTGCGCTGCTGCCCATAAACAAGTAAACGATCGCTTTCGTCACCTCACCAGTGGATCTCATTGATATGGACGATCATGCAGTCAAGCTCGTTGATACCCGACCGATGATTATCTATTCGGAGCTATCTTAAACTAATGATTGTTAGGACCAGTTGGGGAAAGGTGATAAGTTGGGGGGCCGCCAGCAGATGGCGGATTTGTTTTGGTGTGGCGCAGTTCCGAAAACAAAAGTAAACTATTCAAAACCGGTTTTCGCGGCGTGTATTTCTTATAAGACCAAAACAAGACGATTGCAGCGCGCTTCAAATTACGTCACCAGTTGAAGCCGGAGAGCAAAGAGAGAAAGAGAGGAACAAACAAAAGGGGGTGGGACAAAAGACCACCAAATACAGGCTGACTTCCAAGTATAACTCGATTTTCCACAAGTCGTAATTCACCAACTACAGGCAAATAGCGTGGAGAAAACAACTTCCCAAAGAACCATGTTAAACTGATTCACTTTACGACAAAATCCATTATTAGGTTTAAAGTCTAAAATTTTGATGTTGTTTAAGCACTCTATGCACATATGTAATTTAAATGCATATGTATATTAATATGGATACTAAAAACAAGTCACGAACAACAACAAAATTAGGCACGTTCCACTGAATACAAGTAGAAGCAGCTTCGTCCTTAAAACCTTCCTAATAATTCTCTAAATGAAGTAAAAATTGACAAATAAAAAAATTAATGTTGCCCAAGGAGTTAACGGCTAAATAACGTGGGTGATCGTCGAAAGAAGCCAACAAGCATGGGCGGAGACTCGAACTCGCGAACGCTATTTTGTAGGGGAGTTCCAGTCGCCTTAGACGACAGAGCCACCGCAACTAGAAAATTTCGAACCGCAGAAACTGGAAACGAATTATTATGATTCGGGTTAACTAGTTTAGTAAACTTTCAGATAACGCATAGAGGCCTTACATATTTATTGCTGAGAAATCAGCTGATTGTCAGAGCAAAAAGCATGTTTATTCGCACTATTTACGACTGGCTGTTGTTTGGACCTGATAACGCAGTTTTGAAGATATAAAAAAACGAACCACCAACTTTTTCTCCCATTTTGTTTTCCTGATTAATCTGGACTATAAATAGCAAACAAAAGTGAATTTGGTGGGTGACGTAGTTGGGAAAACAGAGAGGGGGCGGACTAGAAAACGAAGGAGTGAGAGGCGAAAAGAGTAAACGAGAGCGCACTAACGACGCAAAATTAAAGGAAAAAAAGGTACACAAAGGGGAACTGATAAACGAAACTTACTGTAAATATGCAGTTACAGTGTGCACGATTTTATATAACTGCAATTGCACTCCACGTCCACCAAATGTGCTTCAAAGAATAAAATAAACACTGACTAAAATTTTGCGCGTGTCCGGATAGGCGTGTGATTTAAATCATTTCAATTCCGTTCGCTGACAAATATATCTCTGTTTTGCTGCAGCTGGCTCTCTAAATCCATTAGGTGTGGACAAACATCGATAGCTCCGCCTGCTGCGTACTTTTTGCAGGGACTGTCGATTATAGGTGTCAAGCGTTAGTCCGTTTCACGGTATGCAGTCTCATTTCCCGCCAATCCGAAATTTAAAAATTGTTGACAAGTCGCCACGTCTATTGGAAGATTCTGAGAAATTTATTCCAACAATAAATTAGACATACATATGTATGTCTCAGAAATCATTTTAGCATTTAGCTGACATCTCGGTGAAGTCAAAAAGTTTGCAGGTTGGCTTGGAATATTAAAATTTATTGTATATGTATGTCGTTGTTAGGGACATAAAATCCAAACGTTTAGTCGTTTTCTTTTGAAAATATCAAAAATGTAGTTTTCTTATAGAACATACAAACAAACATATGTATTATTAAGTGCAAATTATTAACGCTCTTAAACCATATAATGTAATTTGATCCCAAGCAAAAAACAAAGAAATTTACCATCGCACCTGCAAATGCTAACCTTTTCGCAATTTACAGATATATGTACCTTGGTAAGCAGAACAAAATCGGAAAAAAATTGGAAATTTCTGCAACCGTGTAATAAAAAGTGAAACAGCTGCGTTTAACCGGAATATTTTGGTGAAATTGAGTTTATTGGCTATCACAATGACCGGCCTAGTGTAAACTTTAGAAAATATTTGTTTAATTTACCAATTTTTTTATTAAAAGGTTTTTTTTACTAAGGTTGCTTGATTTAAGTTAGTTTTCCGCTTGAAAATTATTAAAATGTAACCTTCAAATTTAAGGTTTGAATATTGTTATAATTTAAATTTTATAATTTTTTAAATGAAAAAAAAGTTATCAACAAACGACCTCGTTCTTTAAACTGTATAAACATGTAGTGCATGGGCAATATTAGTGTTGCAAAACGATTGTCAGACCTGGTAGTGTGGTATTTTCGCATTGGCCAAATACTAGTGTGCTTAAATTTTCTGTGCTGCGCAGCAGTTAAATAAAATTGAATATACCAAAGCTACAGATATAAATCGGTCTTGAAAACCAGTGCAGGTTGCATTAGCACCCAAATTAAAGGTACGCCGACAAAGTGATACAAAAACGAATGCCGAATAAGTGGTGCAAAAGGTCAAAGTGTCAGCCGTGAAAAGTGGCACACAACAACAAATACACACGCAAACAGACATGCACACACGCAGACGTGGGCGGAATAAAAACACCCACAACTGATTGTTTTTTTTTGCATTCGTTATCGTTATCGCTCTCGTTTCGCATCTATTTTCTTCGCAGTCGCTTTTTTGTGGGGCGTGCAATGTTCAGGATCCATTTGAAAATGGGTCCGCAACGCAACCAGCTCCACAGCAACAACAACAACAATGGTGCCGCCGCAAGTGTCAGCACCGGGAACCGTCACCTGAAGGAGTTCACCTGCTGCTTCGGGTTGCATGTCCACACGGCCACCTTAATGATCGGATTGTGGCACTTGGTAAGTGAAAATACCATTTGACCTTTTGAGCGGTGGACCGTGCCTAATTCCACCCATGTGTCCAGAAAAAACCACCCACGCATGCAATTGTTTGAATGTGCGAAAACTTTTGACCCTGTTCATTGCCACACAGGGGAAAAATCAATGACCCAATGACTGCCAAACTTTTGTTCAGCGAGCCAACTCTGCACTTTCCCCGCCTGTGACGTCAATGCGGTTGATTGGTTCGCAGCTGTGTCAGCTGATCTAATTTGCCTTTAATCGGGGGGCTTTCAACTATAACTTATTTCTGCCACTGCGGAAGTTTCCACAGTTATAGAGTACCGCGACCATTGTCCGAAACTAACCTTTCACAAAGCCCCCGACTTCGCATGAGCAATTGCCGCACTGGGAAAAAACGTTCGGTGACTTATCACCACGTAATAAAAACTAAAGCATTTTCTGCACTTTCCAGAATTGATTAGCCGAAACGAATAGTTCAAATTGTAAATGTTGCCTTGCTTGAAAGACTTTATATAACTACATATTATAAATTAACCGTTTTAAAAGTAAATATATTTACATTGGAATGGATGCAGTGAAATTGGTTAAAAGTTTATATTATATTTGTGTATAGTACTCGAAATACAAACCTTTCTTCGTTTTCTGCTTACTGCAAGTTTAAAAAATCTACAGTCGTCTTCCTTTTGGTATTTCATACTCATTATTTACATTTTAAAATATGTGTACCCTCCTTAGATATTGAACAATTTATAATTATTTTGCCCTCTACAAAATGGATGTCTTTTTAAAAGTTTATTAATATCAAACAGATATTAATGAACACTGATTTTACAAGAGATTTTGTCTGAGTGTACAAATCGTGTGTATCGCTGATTCGCCCACTACTTTCATCATTCAATTCCCCTTCTCTGAGTTTTGGTACCTGGTGTTTATTAGCTCTGGTCACGTTTTACAGCAGCAAACTCCGTCACATGCGTTCACTGGATTACAGTTTGGGCAGCACTGGACTTATTTGCCTTAAATACAATCTCAAGGGTTTCTTTGTTTACATTTTGTAGATAGGCATAGCGTTAGAGCCCTGAAAAAACAAAGCAGTGTCAAAAATCAATGACACGGTTGACTCATCCGTAGATTGCTGATAATCTTATGATAAAGCTGCGGCTCACCGCGTATAAAATTTCATACTGATGAATAATTAAGCAAAATATGGCAAGTTGCCGCATCTAAGGTCGAGGCGTCATCAAAGCGAACTTGAGATATTTAGATACTGAATCGGTTATCCAACGGTACCATATGAACAAACAGCAACCAGATACATATCTCCATGAGCGTTTTAGTTATTTTAATAACTACACGTACTCCACAGATGACGAGAAAATATTTACTCTTCAGGGGGTTTACTCTTGCCTTTCGGTACTCATCTTTCTTCTGGAACAACATTCTGATGTGGGCTGCCATAAATCTGAGAATTGTTAATTCCGCTGTCAGCTATCAGCACACAAGTTGCAAATCAAATCATGCGAAGCTACCTTATCTATTTTGAGCAGCTTATCTTGATGAGCGGACCCACACACCTGCTACACGCACTTGAAATACTTTTAGATGTTAAGATATCTCTGAATTCCCCCCACTCGTGATCCTTTGAAATCATTGCATTGGTTTTGACACTTTACAATTTATTCAGCACTCGTGAAATATTTTTTCGGAGGAAGCTGTTCGAAAAGTATAGTTGAATACAAATCAGAATAAAAAACATCAAAGCTGACCAATTCAGCTTTTTTCAAAGGATTTTACTTTGTTTTTTTTTATATAATACTTTTTGACTGCATCCGGCACCTGGAAACTTAAAGTATTATTTTATTAATCAAAATGCCACCAGTCCCAATCTGTCATTTGATTTTAATATTTTTGATTGTGATTTTAAATTGTACTTCAATCAATTAAAAAACCTTGCCTAAAAAGGTAATTTTGATCAGTAACTGGTGTTTCTTAAAACATAATAATGATGCTAACTGAATTACGAGTGACACAAGACTTGAGTGGAATAGGGTTTGGGATGATTTGGCTAGTTCACAAAAAGGCAAAGAAACTATTGTCGAAGCAAAAATCGTATCAGAATAAGAGTACCGTACCGACAGGTCATTAATGAAGGGATCGCATACACAAACAATCGACTCTTTTGTGAATAAGATCGCAAGGCACAGCATTTTCATAAGATTAGTGCCACAATACTGAACCAACACAATTCAAGCAACGACCGGACGTCTGGCTGTAGGCATCACTTGCATTGCAAGATCACGTTGGACGATAACTTCACTGCAGGAATAGTTGTCAAAATTGTAAAAGCTATCTTGGTACTAAGCCTTTATTCCAGTTTTGTTTCTTTCAAATTATTAATAAACTCAGGGTACCAAATCTATTAAATGTGTATCTTTTAGCAACTGTTAACTCTGTATTAGCCAACCGTAACTCATTTCTTATTTGCAGTTTTTAAACATATTGGCATTGAGCGTTCTGGCAGTCATATGGCGCAATCCCGAGATGATGGACGAATTGGAGGGCGGCACCCACGACTACACTGTGGATTTAAGTGCACCGGCACTGCCCACTCCGTTGAGCAAGGTCGAACCGCCCTACGCCTACCGCGACCACTCCTTGAACTATCGTAAGCGTTACCGTAAGCAGCAGAGAGACCAAGTTCCGCAACGCATTTAATTTATGATTCCCCCCGCAGAGAACTTTGACATGGGCGGTTTGGTGTGCACCTGCATGATAGCTATCACCCTGATGATGATCTACGGCACCATTAAGGGAAAACCCTCGCACCTATTGCCCTTCTTCTGCTTGCAGTTGTTCGATTTCGCCATTACCACGTGAGTACAAATTTTAATCCTGGGAGTTACCGATATCTGTACAGATTCGAAGACAAAACATTTTGCCTGCTTAAATAATAAATACCTCAAGGCTTTTGAGGCTCCCTAAACCAGGATTTTAAAGATTAATATACTAATTCAATGGTTTTTGTTTGTATTGCAGTCTTACCGCCGCTGGATATTTGTGCTACCTGCAGGCCATCCACGGCATCATTGCCGAATCGCACCGCTTACCGTGGCGCGAGAAGCTGCTGGAATTGCCGCCAGAGGAGCTGGTTGTGGTGGTCCTTGTCGTCTTCGTTTGCATTGTCTTTCTAAAGGCCTATTGCATTGGCATCGTTTGGCGCTGCTACAAATACTTGACCCTCCGTCAGCAACATGTTCGCACACTGTTCCCCTTCCTGGAGCCCCCGACTGGAGTGCACAGTGTAGGCGGAACTTTTGGAGCCGAGGAGCGGTCCTACTCCACGCTGCTGCCCAACTACGACGAAGCAATTGCCCAATACTTGAAGCAGGCACCACCGCCATCCTACCAAGTGGCCATGTCCAACTACGAGGAGGGAGAGGAAGCAGCGGCCGAAGGAGCAGAGATCAACCCCTCGGTTGCACCTCTGTTCGTGGCCCTCGGAGCAGCGACCACTGCAAATGCGGCCTCCAACACGGACGACAACATGGATAACAACAACGATCAGCCGAACAATAACAATACCATGCATGTCAACGCCAATACGCCGCCAATGCGTCGCAGCGATGCTGCAGTGAGCACCAATGTTGACGAGGAGGACGACGATTTGGAGGTGATCGACGCCGGCGTGGATGTGATCGGCATTCCACCTCCGCCGCCCTACAACGACGTGGCCGACGCCCAAGTGCAGGTGCCGTCGCAGTCGCCGCTGCACCGTCAGCAAAATATCCCGGGTCAAGTGTTCGGCGGACGCGACGAGAGCCAGGCCTAAGTTGTAATTTTGGATTAGTTTGCTTCTCATGGCGAGTGGGTTTTGATCATCGATGACCACCCCTCTCCACCTCCTCTTCTTGCCCAGATGGTCTGGTTTCTGGTCCCTCATCTCGACGCTATCATTCCCAGGCACACATACACGGTCTATATGGTTGCTTCATTGTATTGATCGGTGTTTTTAGAAAAACGAAACCCAAACAAGTTTTCGCTTTTAGCCGTCGCTCAATATTGTTGTTTAGCGTACAATTAAGATGCTCTAGTTGCTGCTCAGTTAGTAAGCAAAACCAAAAACTTTTGCGATGTCGGCAAGGAAAGCTTCAATTCCTTTTCGGCCACATCTGACCCAAACGTAGCTGCAACAATCTGTTAGATCGTTATTTTTATTTGGCCCGAATTAGCCAGAGCAATTCGGTTAGTATAGGCCCAAGTAGTTGTTACCAGAGAGTGTCGCTGGCATTGTAGACACAATTACGATGTTCTTTGTTTTAAGCTATCTCGTAAGACTATGCATATTGAATACCGAGTACTGAATTCACATCACGGGCATACATAATCCATACATTATGATATTACCAATTGTATTTTACTAATGCGTATTAATACCAACAGCAGTAAAGTTTTATGTGTGTACAATATCTAAATGTATACTGTGTACTAAATATGCAGAGATATTCGAATAAAAATTAGTTTATACCTAATATTTATTGCGATTTTATTTTATCAAATGGGTTTTAGATTAAAAATAAACATTAGTTATTTATTTATTTTTTCTTTCCATACTTAGTATAGCTACTTCTACTACTACTATATAGTTAGTAACACTAACTAGAAAATACTGTATTAATTACTATACTTGTGGTGTATAGGCAAAGAAGAAACCTAACGTAAGTGGAAAGTCCTTACTGGGAAATCCCCGATTATTACGCATCATAAGTAAAGATTAAGCGCTTAACGAGAATTCAAGTTGACCTCACGCCTTGATCGCAAATAATTCCATGAAAAGTCCCCCTAGAAAAAGAACCCGATGTTCAATTAGTATATGCGATTGTTTTTTTTAGCGTTTTATTTAAATTGTTTTTTTATTTTGTTTTTTGTTTTAGAAATGCCTTGATGCATGCTTAGGCCTTCCAGTTAGACCAGGTGCGGATCTCGTTCCAGATGTTGGTGCCGGGGCACTCGGTGGAGCCGACCTGGCGATGTCCGTACAAGATGTATCCGGAGACGATCTGTTTGCGGGAGACGGCGTCGGCCAGCAGACCCTTGGCGGCGGTGATCTGGGCAGAGGTCAGGGTGTTGGTGTTGTAGTTGCCCAGGAAGGAGATGCCGATGGACTTGGAGTTCCAGTTGGTGGCGTGGGCACCCACTACGTTCCAGCCGCGACCCTCGTACACGTTGCCATCGCCGCCGATCAGGAAGTTGTAGCCGATGTCAGCCCAGCCAAGGGAGTCCATGTGGTAGGCCTGGATGTTCTTCAGCTGGGTGATGCAGGCAGCCTTGGTGGTGCAGTAGTTGCCGGCGGTGTGGTGGATCACGGCGTAGCTCAGGGAGCTGGCCAGCGTGGTCTTGCTGGTGGCGGAACGGCCGCCCCACTCTGACTTGGAGATGATGGTCACCCCGAGGACGGCCTGGGCGCAGAAGAGCACGGCAAGAAGGACGAGAGCTTTGTTTGCCATGGTTGCGGATCGATTGTGCCTCCCGTCCGATCGAACCTTATATACTGCCCCCAACAATGCCTTATCGCCTGCGAGCCGATGTCGAGTTCGGGCTGCAATCCGGGTCGTGTGCTTCCATCTGATACGGGGACTATCTGGTGGTCACATCCTGATACGGCGATGACGACGGCCCAATCACGCCTCTAATCAGTCCAAGTGGCAATAATTAATTTGTCTAAGAGGTGGCCATATATTGTATTCATTCGCCGCTTAGGACCTATCAAAACATTACGAATATCTCTTAAAAGCGGAATTTCCAGGTTTAAGTTTACTCCACTATCGTTTTACGTTGTTTCCGACATCGAATACCAGAACTAAATAGTCCTGATCCTACGAAAGAATTTTACAATCAACAACTTATCAAAATCCTGTCGACTGATATTTTGATTCATTTTCAGCGTGACTAGGGTAAAGCCTTTTTCTGGAATGGAATAAATATGTGCATCCATTTTGATCAGATGTCCTTCAAGAGGTCGTAAATGACATCGTCCGGAGTGGGGGGTATATGCACAGTCATCGCGTAAAAATGTGTGTTTCTTTTCCAATTTTGAGAGTTTTACCATTAATTGCCGTATTGCACATTGAGACAAAATAAATATTGGCGCTTCAAAAATGTTATGCTTACATTAAAACACATGCCTGGAAAAAATTCGATTTTATCATCTTATAATTCTCAGACCCAACGGGGGGGGATTGATCCCCCTGATCCCCCCCTATCTACGCCACTGGGTCAGTCTGTCTGTAAGTATGGACGTCGTGAACTATAAGAGCTATAATTCTAGTGGTTTATACGCAGCGAGAGAAAATGAAAAGTAGTACGATGTGCAATAAAAGTTAAGCTTTTATAAAGCTTTAGTTTGGAGAACTGTGACACTTATCCGCTATAAAGCATTGTTTTGAATTCGAATCTTTTCCAAAAAACCATAAAGCTTCATATAAAAAGGAATTCAGACAAGCTTAAAGCAGTGACATCCTATAATGCAGAAAAGTTCCAAAAGCTTTACAGATTTGGTTGTATCGCGGTGTCTAACGTCCAGAAATGTGACATTATGTCTTTAGAAAGGCTTGTTAACTTCCACGAGTCCGCCGATTTAGTAGACCAAATGATTGTTCCTCAGTTGAGTTGTACTTAATTTAACTGCAAGGAAACTAATAAGAATAAAATGTATTAATTAAACATAAACATAATAGAGTGAGCTCTCGTTAAAGATTTTGGCCAGCCACAGGAATCCGTAACAGCCTGACATTTTCTGGTCCAACCATTTATGGATTTTATATAGCCATCTAGAAATAAAAAGTTTTATCATACAATCACTATACAGTACATATATAATACAGTGTATGAATGGGTATAATTTAAGGCTCTTCAGAAAGCAATGAAACTCACGTTTAGCAAACAGTAGAAATATACACAATCAGTTCTTTTCTACTACTATTCAGCCATTTCTCGGCCATTATTATCTCGATTGATTATTTATAATTTATAAGTATTTTTAAAACTTTAGGAATAATAAGGGGCTGATATGAATCTGAAAATGTGATTATAATATTACCAATCAAAGGAGCAAAAAAACGGTTACTTGAAATTCTGATTAGATTACTGTTCATCGGCATTAAGTCCCATACATATATGTATGTCTACGCCTTTATTTCAAATACGTTCCACAAGATAACTTGTCTTAACTGTTTTTTGCCCCTTTTGTGCTTAATGACGTAGATCCAGCAAAACCATTGATAAACTGAACAAAAAACTCAGCGGCTTTAATCTTGGTAGAACTTTGAAGTCATTATGGCAAATTAAGGACAAATGTAGTGTTGAATAGCAAACATAATTGTGGTTTTATATTTCCTTGATGACATTAATATCGGATACACAATCTAAACAACAATAATATTGTTATAAGAAGTGTTTCTAAAAATGATGATGTCCAAAATGTTGACTACTCAATACAACTACTCATTGAATGCTCTATATTCCCTTACAATAAAAATAATAATATCTTAATTTTTTTACAAAATCTGTTTAAAATATATGCGAATTAGGAGTTTGTATGGCTAAATACTTGTGAAATACTTGTAAGTGAAAAATTGATTAGTCATGGGACTACTGATATAAAAGGGGTTTTTTGTTTTCTGAAGTCCATCTTATCAGACACAAGTAGTTGTAGCTGACTTGTAAAAACATCCGTTTCTCGTAATCATAATAGACGAATAGACTGTAAATCTTGATAACTTACTGGTAAATATAAATCCTGAAATACTGTAATAATCTGAAAGTAGGAGATGCCTGGATGCCAAAGTGGTGCCACTTTGTCAACCCACTGAGTCCAACCACCCGAGTGCTTTTCCTTTGGCAGGAAGAAGGTGAATCTCGAAACAGAAAGCTTAAGCAACTTATTAAGCACAAAAGCAACTGAAACTCATTCAGAACTACTTTGTTAACGAGGATGTCGTTAATGAGACTGCGGTTCAAGTGGCGAATAGTTTGCTTTGGTCAGCGACCGATTGTGAAGTTTTCTTCAACTTTTGACCGTATTTATTGTCTCAGTCCAGTTGTGAAAGTTTATTTAACATTTTTATACAAGGGTTACTCTTCAATATGGTTATTCACCCAAGAAAATAACAGAACTGTTCCAAGTTCAGCAAAAGAGTCTGGACGACCTAATGATGTTCTCCAAGTTTTCCTGCCACATATCCTCCAGCTTCAATAAATTTGAAAAGTTTTGGTAAAATGAAACGAATGAATACTTTGACAGCTCGGACGTGACGGTTCGTCTGCAAAACGAAGAAGGATACAGGGAACAGGAGAATGCAACAGGATTTCCCTTTGTCTGCCCTATTCCAGCCTTCAAATCAATTTACTCACTACAGTATAGACCTTGGTTTGATTTTTTATGAAACATTTATTGGTGCTCTCTGAAACCCATTTAACCAGACCAGTGGGACCAGCCGCGGATCTCGTTCCAGATGTGGGTGCCGGGGCACTCGGTGGCGCTGACCTGGCGATGGCCGTACAGGATGTAGCCGGAGCTGAGCTGGCCGCGGTTGACCGCGTCGTTGAGCAGCTGCTGGGCGGCGGAGATCATGTTCGGCTCGAGGGTGTCCCAGTTGAAGTTGCCCAGGAAGCTGATGCCGATGCTGTAGGGGTTCCACTCGGCGGCGTGGGCGCCCATGTTGTTCCAGCCACGGCCCTCGTACACGTTGCCATCGCCGCCGATCAGGAAGTTGTAGCCGATGTCGGGCCAGCCCAGGGAGTCCATGTGGTAGTTCTGGACGCTCTGCAGCACGGCGTTGCACTGGGCACGGGTCTCGCAGTAGGAGCCGGCGGTGTGGTGGATGATGGCGTAGCTCAGGTAGTTGCCCAGGCCCACGGTCCACTTGGGGCCGCGACCGCCCCACTCGGCCTTCGAGATCACGTACACGCCCTGTGCCACGTACTGGCTGCAGACCAGGACGGCCAGGAGGAGAGCCACTTTGGAAGCCATGATTACCAGCTGTAATAGTTGACGATTGCTTGATGGAGATCGCAGGTCGGCCGGGGCGCTTTTATAGCCAACCGCGGTCGAAAATCCCATCTTATCGGGTCGAATTGAATTGATTTACAGCGCTACTCGACGGGACCAGCTCAGATTCGTATTGGGGGAAGCACCTTTGGGAGAGCCTCGTCATAATCTGCTGATTTTGATTTATTCGCTCGGCCATTCGGGTAGGTCCTTATCAGGTCTGGTGGCTGGCCTCGCGCATAATTTTCTTTTTCCAGTTGGTGAGCTTCCTCCGAAAATAAACACCCATTTACCTTCGTCATGGTGAGCTAAGAGACGACTTTTAACGAAAAGAAATTCCATTATTTTCCCAACTGAAACCCACTTTTAGGTTAACAGGGATCTATTTAAAAAACATTCAGGAGTAATCATTCGTAATACTCCAAAAGAAGAAATAAAGAAAAGTGTTAATTTCACAAAGGTTTCCCATTTTATTGCATATAGTATTTTTCGGCATTATACAAGCATTTTGAAATCGATCGAGACTTTTGACACTTGGTTGATTTAATTTCTAACAAGTCTAAAAAACACAGGCAAGTTTGTTGCACAATCTCTGTCAAGTTAACTTACGAATTTTCAAAAATAGTTCTTAAAAGTTCTTAGCTTTGAGTTGCCCAAGAATGGCTAATAGCACGTTTGGTGAGTAAGATGTCCTGTCAGTGGATTGGTAATATACTAACTTAAGGAATTTCATATTAACAGACTTCCTTGACAATTTAAATTTCATGGAAAACGTAAGTGCTTATGATATAAGATGCATTTAAACGTATATAAATACCGATTTGTTACTCCAGATGAGTTGTCTGGCCGTGATGAGTTTTCACTTTGAAAATCGTTGTATAATGGCCAGGCAAATTCCGGACTGCAAATACATTGCCCATTACTTTAATTACTACGAGATGATGTACTGTGCTGTCAAGATAGACAACAAGTTGACTGAAATTCTTGTGATGCTCCTCTTTGGCATAATCTACTGCATTTTCCTCTGCATCCTGTACATAAGCATCAACCAATAGTGAGTTTCAAGCTACAAATGAACAAGCAACAGATCTCGCTCAGTCAATTCTTGCAGCTTTTCACAAACGCTGAAAACCGCTGCCCTCAAGATGCGGATAAACGAGTACATGGCGGGTGTTCTGCTCGTGGGCGTGGCAACTTCAACGCCCGATGTCCTAGTTAACCTATCGCCCTGTAGGGACGAGGCCTATAGCTTAAACATAGCCATGTGCAGTGCCTTTACGATCATCTGTCTGAGCGGAGGCGCCGTGTGCTTCATTCGTCCTTTCAGGATGAATGGTCACAGTATTTGCCGCGACCTTCTTGTTCTCCTTTTCGTCGTGGAGGTGGTGCGACTTTTTGTTGACCTACCGGGTATACCGTCTTGGAAGAAGGGAGTTGGTAAGTCGGCTTTGCCAATAACCTGCAAAATTACCTAAAGTATTATTTTCCAGTGGTACTATGCATCTATCCACTTTATCTACTGCTTAATATAGTCGACCTTCTTCTCCTGCGATACACAATAAAAAGTAAGTATCCAACTTATAACATAGAAGAAACGGATTTGCAACGATTTACTTTTGTCCATAAAGAACTTCGAAGAGAGATTGAAGTTTTAAGACACTCGACATCCTCCAAACATAATGATCAGCATTTGAAGGAAAAAATAATTCTTTTGAACAGTCTTGAGGAAGAAGATGAAATCCAAATACGTGAAACGAAACTGTTCCGTCAGAGATCTGCCAATACCCGTTTCTTTATCACACCAAAACCGCTTATTCATCATAAGGAAGTTGATGTGGAAACGACCAGGACAATCCTCCACAGCGATGCGAATCCAAAAAACCTATTCCTGTTCAGCGAGTTCCTCCAAGCGATTAATCCCATTGACCCGGATGTATGGTACCTGAGCGGTACATGTGCCCGAATCGCACTTGTCCTCAAGTCCCCAATTGTTTTTATTCTAAGACTGACAATTCCATGTGTGGACTATCAGATGGTCAAGCATGGTTGGAGTAAGCTGCTGAATTGCATCCAAATAGTGATAACACCTTTCGTGGTTCTTTGTATGATTCAAAGTATGTATTTACTAGAAAAGGAGTAGAACTCTATCAATTTAATTTATTTTTTGTTGATGTTAATATATAAAACGAAGTTGATTTGCCTGCTTTTGGGCTCACAATATTGACTTATGAATTGCTTATAAATTAATTGTTAATGTACAAGTTAATTATAATATTTTACAAGCTGAGAATGTTGGCTTATTAAAGAACTTACGTAAATAATCACTATTCATCTATTTAATCACTTTTTAACTGAAAGAAGAAAAAGAAAATTTAGCACACCCGTCACTCGTAAACAAAGTAAAAATGTAATCTTAATAGGAATCAAAAGCGTTTAAAAACTTTAAGAACTATAATGTTGCCCTTTCTTTGACCTTTAAAATAGATAAAAGCATTAAAAGTGCAGCACTGAATGCATATTCTTGTGTTGAATACTAAGCGCTCATAATTGTTTTTCAAATGTTTAATTTTATACATTTTTCAATCCACCTCTTAGCTTCAATCGAAGGGACATACTTAACCTGGTATAAAGTTCTTCTTATGGAATACGCGGTATGGTCATTAGTGATAACAGTGCCCTTGGCCATAATTGTGTTTCTCCACTCGCGAACGGACATCCCGCCCCCTATCATTCCGTAAGAGAACCTCCTCGTGGGAATCCTTTAAACACCCCCTTAATACTGTTAGGTTTATGGCCTGCTCACAATTTTCACTGTGATTGTGTACTGTTGGAGTTGTGCCTGGGAAATGGATATCCTGGTGTCGATCATTGGCATTGTTTTCCACCTCAGTCCGTCCTTCATGAGCATCACCTTCAACTCTATGTCTGCTGCTGCGGCAGACCTAATTTACTACGCTCACCTGGCCGAGCACGGATACGGAAAGATGGCTTTCGGGGCCATCGTTGGTGGTTCAGTGTTCAGTAAGTAAATTAAGAGGTAGTAGCGGTAGGTATGACAGAGTGTATCCTTATATGGATGATCTTTCTATGCGTCTGAAAGTGCTTAATTGGTAGAGGGAAGACCCTTTCCCGACCCTAAAAATGCATTATTGTTTTTTAACTAAGAATTTAAGATTTCAAAACTAAACCCCTGGTTTTTCTGGTAAATCAACGAAAACGATTTTAAATATTATAAATTGATTTGGTAGATACATATCTTACACACTTCCACAGGACACTCAAAGTATGAATCAGCTGATGTAGTTTTTGAGAATAATAAAGTCGGTAACATATCTTACAGTTTCTTAGATGATTGTATACACTGGTACCTATAGTTACTTTACTTCTCTATTTTGACTCACAACCATAGACAGTGAATTCAAGTTTCAGTTTTTCTTCCGCAGACGTGGTTTTCAACGTTGGAATGGAGTTGTTGGTGGGGACCAAGCTTGGTTCGCACGGTCAAGTACTTCTGTTCGGAGAAGAGGGCGAGACCATCATATTGTTCCTGGTGATAACCATCTTAACCACCATTTGGTGGTCCTTGACCTTCGACTTCTCTGCCCGTCGATCATCTGGAGTGTTCCTGTGGTGCCTGTTTATCCTGTTCTTCATCTACATATCTGCCATTGAATTTAAGTGGGTGCACGGCTTCGGCGTCAATACGCCCATCCACGCATATTGTGAATTGGACACCAGATTGTAAAATAATATTCAACTTGAGTTTTCTGTGCGCACAATTTATTAAGAAAGGAGTTCGGGTCGGGATCTAACCAGACCAGTGGGACCAGCCGCGGATCTCGTTCCAGATGTGGGTGCCGGGGCACTCGGTGGCGCTGACCTGGCGATGGCCGTACAGGATGTAGCCGGAGCTGAGCTGGCCGCGGTTGACCGCGTCGTTGAGCAGCTGCTGGGCGGCGGAGATCATGTTCGGCTCGAGGGTGTCCCAGTTGAAGTTGCCCAGGAAGCTGATGCCGATGCTGTAGGGGTTCCACTCGGCGGCGTGGGCGCCCATGTTGTTCCAGCCACGGCCCTCGTACACGTTGCCATCGCCGCCGATCAGGAAGTTGTAGCCGATGTCGGGCCAGCCCAGGGAGTCCATGTGGTAGTTCTGGACGCTCTGCAGCACGGCGTTGCACTGGGCACGGGTCTCGCAGTAGGAGCCGGCGGTGTGGTGGATGATGGCGTAGCTCAGGTAGTTGCCCAGGCCCACGGTCCACTTGGGGCCGCGACCGCCCCACTCGGCCTTCGAGATCACGTACACGCCCTGTGCCACGTACTGGCTGCAGACCAGGACGGCCAGGAGGAGAGCCACTTTGGAAGCCATGATTACCAGCTGTAATAGTTGACGATCGCTTGATGGAGATCGTTGGTGAGCCGGGGCGCTTATATACCCAGCCGCGATCCGAAAAGTATGGCATCTTATCGGGTGGCTAATGCCTGATTTACAGCTCTCCCCAGCGGCACATGCTTACATTCGTATTAGGGGAAGACCCTCGGCGTCACAATCTTCCGATGTTGATTTATTCAGCGTTTTATGAAGGTGGTTCCTTTAAATAACTGCTTTATCAACGGATTCCAGTCGACGTGTTGGCTGGCCAAAAGTATGCTGACTTGCTGGAAAAAATGACAATCAAAAGGTGTGTTGTTCTTTTTCCGTCAGTAGGAAACAACATTTTTTTATGTTGCATTGACTTGAACAAAGGAAAGAAACCTAAATATGAACTTAACTGCACTTGACTTCGAATTCGACTACTTTATTAAGAATGTAAGAATGTTTTACGGATTTTTCAAACTAATTTAAATTCTTGTGTTTAACAGATGAGTTGCAGAGCTATGATGAGGCTTCCCTATTCCTATCGTTGCAAGATGGCCACTCAAGTCGCCGATTGCAAGCGCATCATCAACTTCTTCAACTACTTCAGGATGATGTACTGCTCCATTGACATCGAAGACAAGAAGACAGAGGTCGTGTTCATGTTTCTGTTTGTGTTCATTTGCGTGGCCTTTCTCTGGGTGATGTCCTTTAACATCGATACCTAGTAAGTTCTATGAAGCATTGAACATGCCTTTCATAACCTACTGGAGATCTTTCAGCTTCTCACCCGTTCTGAAAATAATCTCCTTGAAGCTCCACATGAACGAGTACCTGGCGGGGATTACCCTACTGGCGTTTGGCAATGCCAGTCCTGAAATTATAGCAAACTTAATGCCAGTAAGAGCCGATGCTCCGATTTATACCATAGCTCTGGGTAATACCTTGGCTATTATTCTTTTGAGTGGCGGGACGGTTTGCTTTTTGAGACCCTTCAAAATGAACGGACATTGCACTGTGCGAGATTTGTTGTTTTTGCTTCTGGCAGTGGAGGTTCTGGGATTTTTACTCATCAAGGAGGGAGCTGCGACCTTGGGAGACGCCTTTAGTATGACCCTGAAACTTATTTGACTTAATAATAGTTTAAATTGGAAATTATCTTTTAGTTCTTTTCTTCATTTACGTAGTATATGTGGCTATCAATGTAGCAGATTTGGCCTTAATGAGATTTCACATGAGAAGTAAGGAGCAGTAAATCCGTACTTGGTATTGTAAAATTCTTTAAACCATTTTTCGTATAGAACTCCGAAAAGAAGTTGCCTACTTGGGGAGTTTATCTCCTCCACCAATGAGGGAATTAGAAGAAAAGCTGCGGAAACTGACTGAATGGGAAGAGGAGGATGACATTCGGATACATGACACCACAAAGACTCGCATGGCCAGGAATGCCAGTAATAATACGTCCGATCCAACGAGAAGTGGCTATTTCACCACCCCGAAACCGGAACGAAGACCTGAAGCCGTCAACTACGAGGCAAATCGAACCAGCCTGCATAATACGGAAAATCCCAAGAATCTTCTACTCTTCAAAGAGTTCTTCCAGTCCCTCAATCCCGTTGATGGAGAAGCCTGGCAGTTGAGTGGTAAATGCTATCGGATATACCTTATAGTCAGATCTCCCCTGGTATTCGTACTACTCATATTTATTCCCGTGGTGAATTACGAAAAGGACAAGCACGGCTGGAGCAAGTTGCTCAACTGCACGCAGATTGTGACGAATCCGTTTGTGGTCATTACCCTGGTGCACTGTAGGTATGCAAAACGATTTAGTTAAACTATGTGATCGTTAATTGCTTGAGTTATTTAGCTGCTGTGTCTAGTGTGTACCACACCTGGTATATAACCCTCAACTTCAGCTTTTCAATGTGGTCGCCGTGCCTCACCATTCCACTGGCTGTTCTCATTTTTTTGCACTCACGGACAGACATTCCACCGATTTATCACCACGTAAGTATTGATATCGAACTCGAATTGGTCTTACCATCTGCCTAGCTGTTTATTATCCTCACCTTTTTCAGTTCCATGGTGACCATCTGGTTTACTGTCACTGAACTGGAAGTTCTCTCTGAGATAGTTGGCATTGTATTTAACCTATCCGAGACCTTTATGGCGGTCACCTTCGAAGCCGTGTCGAATGCCACTCCGGATATTTTAGCCAATGCCCAGTTGGCCATGCAGGGATATGGACGGATGGCCTTTGCAGCTATAATTGGTAGTCCAGTTTTCGGTAAATAAAAAATGAGCATTTCCCTACTTTATTTATAATTATTAATCGAACATTCCAGCGATTTTGATCAGCATGAGCGTAGCCTTCTTCTTCAATCTTCAAGTTCGAGAGAAAGGCGCCAATTTGTGGGTCTACGGCGATCTAGGTGAAAACTGTTATGTATTTCTGGTAATAACCATTCTGACTACATTGTGGTGGAGCATGACCTTTGACTTTTACGCCCGAAGATCCGCTGGTGTTTTCCTTTGGGTGATTTATTTTCTGTTCCTTATCTACGCAGTTGGTGTGGAGTTGGAGTTAGTACATGAGTTTTCCAGAAATCAATATTTTGCACCAATATAATTTGGTAATTAGGAAATACTCATAAAATATGGTTTTGTTGACCCTATACTTTATTTCAATAAAAATATTTTTTTCCTTATTTAGCTTCAATAAACCTTTGAACAATCCGTTGATTGCTCCAATAAAAAATCTCGGATAAACTAATGAAAAATCGCATTCTGTGCAAAACTTCCGCCCATAATCATGCAGAAGCCGACATACTGACTAATTAAGTTAATGAAGTATCATAATTAAAACATTGCCAAGGGAACTGCTTTCGAAAGGCGTTGGCAACAAGCAAAAGAACCCACAGCGGTCCATTGAAATGCAGCGGAGTAGACACTCTTGGCAAACTGTCCTGTCTCGACGCTCCAGTTTCACTGCATAAAAAAGCGAGTTGCATAATGAAGGAAAACCGATGGAAAAGCCGGGGAGAGCTTCTCGTTAATTAGGGTTAAAGTGGCTCGAGGTTGGTGTCCTCTTAACGTTTAAGGGGCGAGTGATTTGTGCGACAATGATACTCGAGGATTTCAGCTCAGACGAATGACTCTGTGAAGGAACCAAGTTAATCGATCAGCGAAATAAGACAATGATTTACTGGTTTAATGGAAATATTTAAACTGCATTGGAAATATTTAAATATTGTTAGGTATTTATTTTATATTGCTTACGCCATTTAATTATTTTATAAAAGTATAAGAATAATTAAAACACTTAACTAGTCAGTCAGTAATATTAAATAAGTTATTGTGTTACTATTTAATGCAATAATTCGTCCGTATATAGAATATTCGTAGGTTATCAGAATTTTTTGTACAATATTCTATTTATTTATTTTGCACACTTAGAACATATTTAAAACTGATAAACAGTTTTTAAAGGGAACCTTTTTTTCTCTGTGCATCACCATAGCCAGCATTAATATTGACTCCAGATGTAAATTTCACTTGCTTCCGGCTATTATGCCACTGCAGCTGAAACATAACCATTAGATTTAAGTACAATTGCATAAACAAGAAGTGCTGGCTCAAATAGGGGAAAAAATACGAAGCGGAAGCCAACTTGCAGTTCCAACTTCAAAGGCGAAAGCCACGCAAAATTCCGGCAGCAATAAAAGCACTCAACTCCCTTAGACTTCCCGTCTATCTGTCTGACTGTCTGACTCTCTGACTGTCTGCCTGTCCATCTGTCCATCCGCTAGACCCTCTATCTGTGCACTTAATGTGACATGTTTTTGCAACAGCTTTGGTTTCTCCTTTCGCCACTCGAGATTCCGATTCCGATTCCGATTCCTCCGCCCAGCAGGAAGCTCCATGGCCATGAGATTTGATGCATTTTGCTTGTTACCAAATTGTTTTGCATTTTCCTCTACGTTTTTACATAGACTTGCAGTGCCGAATTGAATGCAAAAACGAGAGAAGAAGTCCTTTTTCTATGCAATTGGCTTGGTCCTGGCATGATTCGGTGTGAAAGTCATCAAATATTTAAAGTACAAGTGCGGAATCGCATCCACATTGCCAGTCATTGTTTATGCAAGAAGGGAAATTGATTTCGAATGATGTACGAGTATCTTCTGGATAAAACTCTAAACTTTAGTGTTTAATGGGTACTTAGTTCTGGAGCATTCTATTCCTTAACAGCTTATCAGTAGTTTTGTGTTATTATTTCACAAGATTAAATTCGACCGACAAGCCTCTGTTGGCATGTTCATTTGATATCGCTCGTGAATGAATTTATTTATACCGCTGTGGATTGTTTAATGGTCGTCATAAATTTTATAGTATCTTAGGAACGTGCGAGCAATTTTAATTTCGAATAATTATTCTAGACACGTGTTCATGTATCTTTCTTGGTAGATACAGATTTTAAATTATATTTGTTAAATATTATTTTTACTTATTTTTAGCCGCTCAAATTCTGTTCCGGGTCAAACTATTCTTTTTCATGAATCTTTCTTGGTAGATACGGATTTTAAGTTATTTTTTTCCTTTTTTTTGGTAAGAAGTCCAAGCCCTTCTTGCAAACTATTTATAAAGTGGTGCTAAGGAAGCGGGAAACCCTCATCATTTTTCTTAATAAACAAAAAATACCCCAAAAAATGGCAAACATATTTCACGTTGCCGTTTGCAGCCAGCCATTTCCGCAGCAAAACTTTGTGCTGCAGTTGTCAGTTGGTTAAATGGAAAAAATGAAAAGACCAGCCAGGGCCACATTTATTTATGGGGCGAGAACGCACCATATTAAATAACTTGAAACGGAAGATTTATGCCTGGAGACGGCCTGCAGTTGTGGACTCCCCTTATACGGCTGGCCATAAATTGCCGCTTAGCATTATAACTCAATTAGCAGGTGGATCGGCGTATTGCGTATACGCCGGGTTGCACGGCAGCAACAGCCGCATTTACAGCTGTACCAGTGAATTATGCAAGCCCTAATTAATGTCAAGCGGCAGGGGAACCCCGGCTTCAGACTGCTGTACTGCTTTAGTTGCCATTGTAGGTCACTTCCCGCCCAGTCCTGTAAATCCTTTGGGCGTGGCCTGTGTGCACTTGTTGTTGCGGGCTAATGAATCGGCTGCCAGGAGTCTTGCCTTCGTGTCTGCGGCTCGCCGGCAATTAGCGCCGACTCACACTCGACTTAACCGCCTTGTCATCGCAGAGGTGCAGCAGCAGCTTACAGTCAACATGGCGTACTGGCAATCCCATTGCCCCACTGCCTTACATCCACTACCAACTTTAAACTTAAGCGAAATCCTTATACGCAAGTACGTTTACTTCATAATATTGATTAATTTATTCAGAATAACGTGAGCAACTAATTTAAAGTTTTAATCTAAATTTAAAGCTAGTATGCAAATAATTCATGGGCTCAATAAATTATTTCAAGAGTATTTTTTTTAACAACCCCACTGCCTTACATCAACTACCAACATTAAAATTGAAAGCATGGTTAGCAAGTACACTTTTGTAATTTAATACAATTGAAAAATTAATTTGGAATAATATGAACGGAAGAATTACATATCATATTTTAATTTAAAGCAAGTAAACTAATGGTAAAATTAGGTCAAAACTTTTTAAACATTTTTTTTTATACCATGCAGAGGGTTTTATAACAATGCTAAGACGTTTGCAAAACCTTTAAATTCACAACATATATAGTATATTTATAAAAACAAGCATGATTTTTGGCAGATGATGTTTTCTAATCAATTTATTATTAAATCGCCGTTAGTCTTTATCAGAAAATTATTATTTTTGGAAAAAATTGTGGAGGCCCTATGCTCCCGGGTGGAGTGAAGAAGGTAAATTTTAATTTAAAAATAGAAAAATCGCACTTAGCTCGATCTACTAGTATATCATGTAGCTTCCATAGAAGAAAAATAGAAAATGAATAGATAATTTGACATAACTCAGACGTACTAGAGACTCAGACGTGTACACACAGTTTAAATTTTATTTCTTCTTATTAATTTCAGTCTAGACGTCCCCGAAAGCAGCGTGAACTGGTCTGTCCCTAGTAAAGGAATGTATGCATCTACTATTGATCAAGATTGCAAAGAGCAGGTAGATACAGTAAAAGACTATACAATAGATTCCCACGGAGCGCCGTGCATAAAAGCCCAACGTGGTGGACCACAAAAGTATAAGGAATAGGCCAAGGATAAGAAAAGTGAAGGCGTTTGCGCCGTAATTGCCCATTTGGTTTTCATACATGAGCTCAAAGCCAAAAATACGTTTGACGTAGAGCACAGTGTTCGCCGAAAAAATAACAGCTGTGGTGGAGTCAGATATTATTATTAAGCTAAGAGTTAATATTGGAAAGGCTCACTGAAGAAGGGTCCTCCGATGGCAGAGGCGTAGCCCATCCGTGGATAGCCATGCAAGGCCATCGCTATGTTGGCAATCAGTGGTCCCAGACTTCCCGTACAACCCTTCACAGTGGCGCCCATGAAGTCGTCTTCGATGTGCATTGTGTGTCCTATCACCTCCAGGACCTTATCTATTTCCGTGGCGCACACAAAGATGATGAACATGGAACCGGTCAGGTTCATTATGGTAAAGACCTGCGGATAAGGTTTTTTGTTTTTTCTAATAAAAACAGCTCGTTCTATTAGAAATCTGCGCTATTGCAATATTGAGACTTTGCCATTTTGAAATGTTCGTATGTAATTACCTATGTTCGTATTAAAGTGAGTAAAGTGAGTTTCGATAAAGATTAAGTAAGAAATAAATGTTTGTCTAGCATGAAAAATAAACCTACTTTTTAAGGATTATACTTTTAAGCGAATATATGTTTAATAACTTTTAGAAAATTAAACCAGTTTTTGAAATATTTTGCATTACATTTGCCACTCTGATTTGTGGGCTTTGATTATAAACCCTCCAAGCACGCCCTTATTTACCAATTTCGTGAAATGAATACATAAAATACTATATACCTATTTAATATGAATGTTTTGGTTGAATTGAAGATAATTTGAAGCTCACCCAGTGGTAAGGTGGTGGCAAATCGGTTCGGGATTTGCGAAACATAACCAAGGCTATTGGCAATGTGATGAGCAGCGAGTAGAGTCCGTAAATGTATTCTGTGCCGAGGGAACTGTACCAGAGCTGTTCGCGACTGCAGCTAATCAAAGCTGCCGGAGGATAGGATTGGTTAACGGAAAAGTGAACAGGAAGTGCCTGCTGCCACTAACACTTAATTACAATGATGGACATCGCCGGATTCAGCACGACATGAATGCAGTTCAAGAGCTTGTTCCAGCCATGTTTGTCCAGTTCGTAGTCCACCAGGGGAATGTAGACAATGCAGATGACCACGCCCGGAACCTGAACCACCATCATGGCCCGCTCGATCATGTTGGCCTTCCGCCACTTCACACAGGTGATCGGTCTCAGGGCCACAAAGAAGTCACTAAACAGTCCCCAGTTCGGGCCCCTCGTTCTGTTGTACAGTACATTTCGAGTGGCTCTCCTGTCCACGCTGATGCGAGTATTTAGGGTCATTGGCCTTGTCGTGTAACGCATCTTGTTTATGGTCGGACCCGAGCTGCTCCTCTCGAAAATCTCCACTCGAGCATTTTGGGAGTACGCCTCTCGTAGTTTCTCCAGTTCTTGTAGCCGCTTTCGTTTGGCTGGGGTCACTTTCCCATCCAAGATGGCATCGATTTCAGCATTTGTCTCTAGGGTGCAAGACTGTCAGTATCTATTTACCAACATTTAAATAGAAACCGAAAAAGCTTACGCTTTAAAGCCCTCCGGATTAGGTACACATCTGTTATATTCACTGCTAAGTAAAAAATGTAAACCAAAAACATAACTAAACGTAAAAGGAACGTGTTTCAGTATAGAATGGTATAAGGTTAATAAGCGTACATATGAATTCTCCCTCTGCTAGGTGAGATCCGGACTCCAGGAAGTGTTCAAACACCATCAAACTAAAAATTAGGAACAAAATGTCCCGCGCACTTTCGTAGGCGTTCATCTTGAAGGGACACATGTAGCAGATCAGGCCACCAGAAACCATGGACACAAACAGGGCTGCCGCAAAGCTGTTGGCAACCACCGGCACGTCGGCATTGACACTGGCCAAATTGGAAAAGAGGTCGGCTGAGCTGTTACCAAAGGCCAGCAGGGTCACGCCCGCCAAGTGTTCGTTCATATGGAGGAACATAGAAACGGCCTTCAGAGCAGGACTGTAGCTGGAATAATATTTAAGAATTTATTTACCCGTAAAAAAAATGTTTAACACATATTTAATCAGTTAGCGAACCCATTTTCATGTTACCTATATTAAATTCTATTCTAATTTCTCCTAGCCTTAAGTTTTATTTAAATAATGTCAATTATCAGGATAAATTAATTTAATGTTAGCTCTAAAATAATTATTCTCAAGTACAAGATATTATATATTATTACAAAATATTATAGGAATATCCATAGTTACCAAATGTTATAGTAAAAAGGAAACCCATTCTAAGGAGTTTTCCAGAAGTACATAGTTCTTATTTCTTTAATATTTTTCAAAGATTTTTGAAATACTATTTTACCTGCAAGTTATAGAATATGAGTAATGATTGCGTGCCCTTGCGAACTTGAGGTCAAATGATAAGATAGCAATACTTTGGATCGGTACTCACTAGTTGGTGCAAACGTTGATCAACAGGAGCAGTATCAAGAAACAAAGGAGCACAAAAAATGTGAGGAAGACCAACTGCTCGAATTGGTTGACGCAGTTGAGGTCGCAGGCCAGGAGCCTCATGTAGGGCACCAAGTTTGTGCTCGAGTTGCAGTTCTTGGCCTTCTTTACGAACGCGCACCTCTCCTCAAAGGGGAAATTATTGGCCACGAAGCAGCTGACGTTGTCCCAGAAGTTTTCAAACTGCTTATCCATTGCATTGGGGACAACTTCATCGGATTGCCCATTCTGGTTGATGTCCATTGCAGTGTTGTTTGTGTAGGCAAATTAAAGTCTTTAAATCGAGTGACATGTTTTCTAAACGATTTTCAACAGGGTGTGCAAGTCTACTATGTGAGAAGATAGAGTACTCGTATTTGTATAACCATCGAACAATTTTTGCGAAACACGAAAAATCCCTGAATATTTTCCATTCTATTGCTAATTAAAAAATGTTGAATATATTTTTGTTGTTTTTTATCAGATCGACTTGATTTCTTCTAACTGCTATTGAATTTCGGAATAAATTTTATCAAAATCTGATCACTCCATCATATAGCTGTCATAGGAAAGATAAAAAAATAGATATATAAATAATGAGAAAAAAATTATAACGTCGATTTTTATAATCCCACAAGTATGATTTTCAAAATATGTAGTTTTTTAATAAGTTTTTTATCATATAGCTGCCATAGGAAATAACGGAAATAAAATTATAGCATCGTTGTTTTTTATCAGACAGGCATGATTTTTGGAATATAGAGTTTTCTAACCACTACTAATTACGAATTAAATTGCATCTAAATCGGACGACTATATCATATAGTCATATAAACAATAGTCGAAAATATGGAAAGTTAATGGAAATATCGTCATAGCTTCGATGTGGTTTAGCCTTTATGTATTTTCTTTTACATATTAGATGACTGCTTGACTTGATGACTTCGGCTTACCGAAGCTTCCTTTCTTGTTATATTATAAAATTTACAAATGAAATTAAGATTTGATAGATTATCTGAACAGAAAAAGTTCTCTACAGTCCATCGTTGGATCTTCCAAGTAAAAGAGGAACTACCTGTTTGGTAAAGGTGCCCAAAACCCCGACAAGCCGGGGGATAACTGACACTTTTCTTTTGGACAACTCAAAAACAATTCCAAATTGGAGCCAATTAAGAGAAAGCTGACCCCAAGCCGCCAGTAGCTTGCTGCTTCGATCGGTGGCATTGGATTGAAGAGGACTCCTGGGCAAAATGGTCAGCCAGTTGCCCGCCCAGTCCGCCCATCTCGCCAAGCTCGCTCCATCCGGTCCGGTGTCCGTTGCCGTGGTCAGCAACTTGCAGAGGCCTCGTTCGAGTTCCCGCCACAGGACACTCGTCGCGATCCTGGTCTCCAGTGACCTGGGAGCCTACATCAGGAGTCTTGCGGCAAACTTGGCCGCAAAGGTATGGGCGCTTTTTCGCCCGGGTCTGCAGGTCACCTACAAGAAGGTTCCATTGTCTCCGGAGTTGGAACGAAAACTGGCCGAGATGAGCAGAAAGACGCTGGTGCTCGACCTGGACGAGACCCTGGTACACTCATGCTACCTCGATCCCGATACGCACGAAAATGTGGGCTGCCATTCGCTGCCTGAAGGCGCCAAACCGGATTTCTTGCTCAACGTTACCCTGGAGGGGATCGAACCAATAGCCTTCCAGGTCTTCAAGCGGCCGCATGTCGACCAGTTCCTGCACTTTGTGTCCCAGTGGTACGATTTGGTGATCTACACCGCCAGCCTGGAGGCCTATGCCGACCAGGTGGTGGACTTACTGGACGCGGGACGAGGCATTATGCCCCGACGCCTCTACAGGCAGCACTGCCGCAACTTCTCGCCGCTGGTCACCAAGGACCTGACCCTGGCCAGTCCGGACATGAGTGGCACCTTCATCATCGACAACACGCCGTTCGCCTACCGCGATTTTCCGGAAAACGCCATTCCCATCAAGTCGTTCATCTACGATCCGGAGGATACGGAGCTGCTGAAGCTGCTGCCCTTCCTCGATGCCCTGCGATTCACCAAGGACGTGCGCTCGATCCTCGGAAGGCGAGTGGTTGCCACCTCCCAATCGGTTTTGGGAGCCAGACCTCGCGAGTCACGTCCTTAAAAATAAAGTAACAATAAACAAGTCTGGTTTTCAACAAATTTATATTTTGCAATTTTCTTAAAATTTGTATTACAAAATTCTATCAATGTTTTTCAAGCCTGCAGTATTCTTGTACCACACAATTAAAATTCTTTTAAGTTATATTAATTTCAAATGAAAGATGCCTTATTGTAGTGGATAATGTCACAATAAACTTCAAATTCAGTTAGTATTCATACATGCATACATGCTTAGCTTGCGAATTAGTAGAGAAATTGCTAAAGAGACTTAAGTCTCTTTCTATTAATATTAGTCAATGAAAATAATGTTTTAATATTGCAGTGTTACTTTGTTTTCATTTCAAGCAAATAGTAAATTCCAACTAGATTGTATGTTTATATTAAAAACGTGTTCCATGCTAATTGCAGGTCATTTATCCTTTAATCAACCCAAGCCGTTTGAGACACGGCCAAAAGCAACAGCATATGAGGCAACCTCAGCACAGATGCATTTTATTGCTCATACGCCAGGTGGGCCGGCTGTGTTTTTTGCGCTTGCCGTGTGTGCGAGCAGAAGTTCGGGGAACACCGACTGCATGCAAATGCCGGAGCGTAATGATGTTGCGGCTTTTTGACTTTACACGGCCACAGCAAAAGCCACAATTCTGAGCCACCTGATGCCATCCGCCTGCCGCCTGCCGTGGTGGAAAGTTGCAAAAGTTTAAATTGAATTCTTAATTATTGCGCACACGAGGCTGCAATTTTAATGCACACAGTTTTGGGGGCAAACCGAAATGTTTAGATAATAATTCAGCTTTCCTGCAAATTGTCAAATGCGCACCGGCTACGGAGAGAGTCCCATGATAATTTTATTTTCCCCTATTTTTTTTTGGGGGGATCAAAGAGATTCATGCTGGCCCTGGCTGATTTATGTGAACGTGTGCCCGGCAAATTTTGATTTGTAGCTCCATAAAATGTTTCAGCTGGCAGACGAGCAAAAATGAGCCGAAATTCATGAAACAGTAGCTATGGCAGGCACGGTTATTGAAATCCAGCAGATAACTTTGCGCAGGAACAGGCAGTGCACAGTTTCAGTGGCAGTCAACGGTGCGTATGAGCAATCAGTCAGCCAGTCAGTGAGTCAGTTAGCTGCCGATATCAGAATTCTTTATGCTTCGCCTAGTGTAAATTGGCATAGGTCCGGAGCGAACTTTAAAGCTTAAGCCCAAAAGAAAAAAACAATTCAATTTTGTAAATGTCTTCCCAAAATGAAATACCAAATTGTGAATGATGGCAATCATTAATAATACATCTTAATGGTAGGCTACATACATACTATAGATAAAATATAGCTACGGGTTTTCCTTGCCTCTATTCTCTGTTGTCCTGCGGTTTTAATTATTCCTGCCTTCCCCAAGGTTTTCTTGTTTGCCTTGCTTAATTTGCTTATTAGCCGGAAAATGTGGTAACTTGCAAATCGAGAAAAAGTGACTCTCTAATTAACTTTTTGCATTGCAAATGAAACTGTGCGGCTTTTAAGCTTCTCTCAAAATAAACAAAGCGAAGGAGGCGCTCGTAAACTATATGTAGTCCATTCTAATTGACTGTGAGTCACTGGAAATAGTTGATTGTTCGTTGTGGTTTTTTCAACTTGGCCCTAGACCAATTAACAATGCAAATTGATATGGCCAGGCAGCCGAGGGGAGTTGCCAGCAAATAAGTGATTTCGTTTAGCCCCCAACCCTTAATTTAAGCCGCTCCGAAGACCTTCTGCAATCAGAATCAGCGGCTTAAGCTGCACATAAATCTTGCATTGAATGGCAGGAGAGCTTTCACCTGCACCGCCATAAATTTCCATTTTTCACTTCCAGTGCCACCACTCAATGTGGCTTAAACGCCAGAACGACAACGTTTTCGTGAGGACGAATGGAGTAAGTTGCTTAAGCAAATTGTTCCCATTTCGGTGGCAATAAAGGCTTTGGCTTGTGCCAGCAACGTCAATAAAAATTAGTTCATTCGTTTTATTACCTTTGCCTTTGCCAAAAGAAAGAAAGCAGAGCAATTAATTTAAATGGATATTGGCTTATGTGAGCCAAATTTGAAACCTATGTGTTACTCGAACTTGACAGCCATAAGATATTAAATTTTGAAAAACAGGAAATTCTTATAATAGAAATATTTTATTTCATTACTTCCATATATGGTTTAAATAGATTACTCTTATTAATGTCAGCAAATCTTAAAAATAATTTTAATTACCTTCACAAAATAAATCGCACTGAATTTTATAAAATCGCAAAAATATATTTTAATAATTTTTAATTTTTTTTTAAGTTTACTTAATAGTTTTGTTTGTTTTCAAATTGTAGTTTTTTAGTTAGGTCAAATATTTGTAGAATATAGATAAAGGAAAATTCGAGTTTCTTTGCGGGGGAATTTTAGGCGATTCCCATTTGGAGTGTACTTTTAAGAAAATAGAAGTTTTCTTAAGAAACCCAATCGCATAAAAATGAAATCAAAACAGTCACAAATATAAGTGATACTATTTAATGTGTGGTTCCGATAAAGCTAAGCTTACGACCTAACCTACAAGCCATCAATTAGCGGGAAGCCGCTCTTCACCACCTGCTCGTCGATCCAGCTCCTCAGAAGGGAGACGTTCACATAGGCGGCGGGCACGTTCTTCTCGGCGCACTCGATGCCCCAGGACACGAGGCCCGCCAGCCGGAAGCGGTCCTTCTGACCGGGCAGGGAGCAGAAGAGTGGGGAGCCGCCGTCGCCCATGCAGGTGTCCTTGCCCTCCTCCCCCCGCCGGCGCAAAGGATGCTCGCGTGGAGCTTGAAGCGACGCCCCAGGATCGTGTGGCGCAGCAGTCGCTGACAGGACTCGTGGTCCACCACCGGCAGCTCGATGCGCTTCAGCAGGTTTTCCATGGCGGGGGAGGTGATTTTGCTGTATCCCCAGCCGGTGGCGAAGCAGGTGGCCTCCTGCAGCTCCTTGTCCAGCTGGGGAGACGCCTCCGGCGGCAGGCAGATGGGCTGGATGTGCGGGGCCAGGTGGAAGGGTCGCTCCAGTACCACCAGGGCAATGTCGTTGTAGAACGTAAGCTTGTTGAAGTCCTCGTGGCGGCGCAGCTCGCTGATGGCGCGCATCTGGTAGGGATGAGCCTCCGTCTGACTGTTCAGATCCCACTCGCCCGCCCGCGCCACCAGCGAGTCCTCACTGTAGTTGGCCACGTTGTGGCTGCTCGTCAGCACCAGCTGTGGATGGATCAGCACGCCGCCACAGACGAAGTTGCCCACCATGTCCATTAGGGCCACCATCCAGGGGAACTCGGCGAAGTAGGACTCGCCGTCGTTGTAGCCATCTAATTGGTAGTAGAGACCCTTTGGGTTGCTGTAGCCGCATCCTTTGGGCCGGAAGTCCTTCAGATCATGATGCATGGGGTTATGACCCTCATCGATCTAAAAAAAAGAAAGCACAGGGGATGATTTGAAAAGGTCAATTAGGAAGATGTATACAGTATTATAAGTCATACTGTTATTACAACGAGTATAAGTTTAAATTTTAAGTTTGCTCAAAAATTTCTCACATTAACCCATTGAAAGTTCTCAAAAACATTTAAATTTGCATACAACAAAACATACTACATCTTGTTGTACAAACGTTTTAAATTTCCAAACTGAGTTTATAAGTTTACCAAATATAAATAATCAAGCTTGAGCTTAAATAGGAATAAATAAATCAATAATTTGTTTCCAAGATTTTGGAAGCGACAAATAACAATAACCTTTTTGAAATAAACAAATAATAAACGAAAAATAAATAACAAAGTGCAAGATAGTCCAAGCATTCTTTCAAAAATCCCAACCCATAATTATCTGCGCTCGTGGGTTGAACTCGATTCTCGAAGTGACCTTACAATCTACTAAAATAAAACCGCAATCAGTTTTATAATTCGGGTGTCACACTTGCCTACCGAAAATATTATTTATGGGCTTGTGCTTAACAAGTTACTTATTTCTAAAAATTTTTTTTTTTTTTAAGTTAAGTTTATATTTGGAATAAGTTTGCAATTAATAAAACAAAGTTTTATATTAGATATTTATGCTCATTGGCACTGACTTCTGAAATTTTCTTAATTAAAATGATGCCCATGGGAGTAAAAATACTTTAAAGCTAGGCTATTAATAAACACCTGCGTGCCCATTTTTTAATAAGATTAACTTTGTTGTCTATTTCTGAAAACATTTGCTGTATCTCAGAACTCTTTAGCAGTATTTATGATGGTTGTTTTGTCGGATTTTATGTCAACAAGATTTGATTGTGTTTTTATTTTCTTTGAAAGAGATTTTGGTGACAATAATATTTAAGCTGGCAGAGTTTTACAATGTTTACCTGCTTATATTTAGCAACACATCACAGGAGCACAAATATTTCTGGGAGACTGGATGACTTCTTACCTGATCTCCCAACGGACAGCAGTGTTCCACAGATCGGCAGCCAAAATTACTGTCGGCGTTGATGCGCGGCTTAATGATGAATCGCCCGTCCTCGTTGACCACTCCCGTTTTGCAGAGATGACGAGGCACACACTCCCTCTGAATGCCGCAACTTTTATAGCCAATGTCGGGCGCAATGCTGGCCTTTGGTGTCTTATTCACAGCGATGTCTAGGGGGTCTTCCAAAGAGCTCCAGGGGTTTCCCTTGCGCTGGTTGCGGAGCTCCGCTTCTGCCTCGTGGGCGAAGAAGCTCTCCAGCTGCTCCTTGTCGCAGCAGACCACTCCGCGCCCGCAACTGTTGTCCAGAATGCGCTTGACCAGGATCCCCTTGCCGGAGTCATCCGTCTCGTCGCACTTTTGCTTGCTAATACAGATCTCGTGGCTCTCGCAGGTGCGGATTGAGAAAGCCACCGATGCGAGGGAAACCAGCAGCAGGCCGATCGCCAACACTAGCTGCACTTGCATGGCTGTGACTGGAATGGGAAACAACTCGCTAATTCACAAAGTTCATACGCCCCGTGGTCCGCCAAACAATGAGCAGCAAACAATCGGTGAGAAATCGGAACAATTCCAACTCACGCCTTACAGTTCAAGTGAATCAATGCGCAATATGTTTTGAATTACGTTCAAGAGCCGCGACACGTTTTCGACTGACTTCGACTTCGACTGACTCGCCGAACGATCTGCTGTGTTATGGGATCGAAAAACTCTGCTCTCCGGAGATCATTAAAACCATCTAATTGCTCCCAATCATTCTTCTCTCGCTAATTCAGATTTTGGATTCTCTTCCGACCTACACTTCTCAGAATCTCACAAGCCGGTTCTATAAATGTTTTGAGTTCAACTCTAGCCATTCAGTTGAAAGTGCAAATCCCGAGCTATTAGATTGTCATCGGATGTGTTATTAATTTTAATCTCTATCTTCTAAAAGAACATATGCTATAAAAAAGAACTGGTGTAGATTAATTAACTAAAAACTTCTATGATTTAATATTTATGCAGTAAAAATTTGTAGAAAGTTACAGGATCACTCCTACAAAATGCAGACCGATGAAAATCTGTTGTTCCGTGGCCCAATATGCTTTTCTTTAATAAAAGAAATAAATAACGTTTTTCCAGATGAAGTTTACACGAAATCGACAGAAATATATATATAAAGCTGGCACCTAAATGAAATTTCGCCAATATATCTATCTTTTAGGCATTTTTTTAGAAATTTCACACAGATCATGCACTGACATATCTTGTCGGTTTACAACTCGGGGATACCCACTATAAAATACTCCTTACGCATTTACTTGTCAGGGATGGGAAAACCACACTGGTTGACTTAAGTCATTAGTCTCCCACTCGGCTTTGTTTCTCTTACGATCTGCGTCGCTCAGAATCTCGTAAGCCGGTTCTATAAATGCTTTGAAATTTACTCTAGACGCTCAGTCGTCTTTGTGAATCACAAGCTTCAAGATTGCCTTTGGATCGGTTTCATCTATCAGTACTTACTAATCTCCGGAAGTATATAGGTAATGCGCTTATATAGTGCTACATATGTGCATACAGCCGTAAACTATAATGTGTAAAATGAATCGCCGAGGCAACAGCTGATAATAAATCAGTTTCAATGAAAGCGCTTCATTTGCATTCGAGCTTATATAAAAACAAACTTGCTGCAGTTCCGTTTCAAGACTTCAATGGTGGAAAAATGCAAATAAATTAAAGTTAATGTTATTTTTTAAGTGCTTAAGTGAACATATAATATAGAATATAATATTGAAAAAGTAAATAATATTGGAAATAATAAATTTATTTGGATTTCAAAAAGTGCAAATCTGAAATGTGCGAGTTCCCAATACGAAATGATTGTTTATGGTGTTTTTGTTGTATAAAAAATTGAAGTTCTTGTTTTTTTATAGTCCTAGTAAAATAAATTGGTAAAACAAAGTCTGAAACTAATTCCTTGCCATGTTTAAAAAAATAATATAATAGATATAGATAATATCTACATTTTTTACCTTTGATCAGCCAGCGGCTAACGAAACAAAGTTATCTGAGGCATAATTAAGAGAGATTCTAAGGTTGTTTTGTTTTTTTTTTATGGATTTGTTTTTAAATTTTATTATGCGTGCATCTGTATAGAAACAAGTGAGAACTGATAACCTCCGTTGTGCATTGTTTGAAATTGAGCTTTTGCTTATCTCTGTGTTTGCTCCAGTTTCCCAACCACCAAGATGCACTGGATGATCTCAGTGGTGTTGCTCCTGTTGGCTCTTAACTCCGTTTCCGAGGCCCAGGACACCATTTCGGCGATGTGTCGCCGGGACGAACTGTGCACCACTATAAAGCGCTGCGAGGATTCGGATGACTCCGGGAAAAAGGGCATTGGTCCGCGGATAAACCGCTTCTGCGGCATTGGGAAGATCTGCTGCGAAAAGGATCAGCTGGACACTTGGGACAGCCTGCAGAGCTCCAGAGGTCAGCCAGCCCGCTCTGTGGCCCCCATACGAGATAAGGTGTCCGTTCTGGAGCCGCCGCCAAACGAGAGTTGCGGCGTGAACAAGGAGTGCGTGCCCAGGAAACTCTGTCGCGACAACATCATCAACGACTCCGGCATCAGTCTGATCAACCCCAGGATCAGCTCGATTCAGTGCAGCAAGTCCTTGTACCGCTGTTGTGCTGTCGACCAGCAGGTAAGTCTCTAAATAGTTATGGGTAGAGAAAATGTACCCGATCACTTATCAATGTGTTCTATATTATGATTAAAAATTCTAAGAATTAAAACAGATATTATATTACATATATAACATTAAGAGATTAATTTAGAAAACTATATTTAGACTGCTTTTCGTACGAATCACTTTTTGTAAACTACTTAAGATTTATTCTAAAGTATTATCTTTTTGACAACTAACAAAACCACAGCAAAACTTCTTAAAAAGGCTATCTTTTCTGCATTGGCATTACTTTTTGCCACTCTAACAAATTTTATTTATTAATGCTTTTTTTGAACCGTAATTTTAGTACTATGATAACTTTTAAATGAAACCTTTTAACAATAGTAATAATCGTTCTGATACATTGCGCTTTCTGTGTTCGGTTTTACGACAATCATCATCATTGATCATCAAAACGCAAACATCTGTGCATTCGATATCCACTTTTGGTTGAAGCTAAGTAATCCTCTTTCCAGGTGGAAGCCAGCCAAAGTCCTTATGTGCAGAAGCAGGCCGACTTCAAGTACAAGAACTGCGGCTACAGCAATCCGCAGGGCTTGATCCCCGACAATGACAAGTTCAACTACACGGAGGACGTGTCCATTTTCGGCGAGTTTCCCTGGGTGGTGGGCATCTTCACCGGGCGGCAGGAGTTCCTGTGCGGAGGCACCCTGATCCACCCGCGGCTGGTGGTCACCACCTCGCACAACCTGCTCAACGAGACGGTGGACACGCTGGTGGCCAGAGCAGGAGACTGGGACCTGAACAGCCTGAACGAGCCGTACACGCACCAGGGCAGCCGCATCAAGGAGATCATCATGCACCCGGAGTTCGATCCGGAGCGGCTGTACAACGACATAGCGCTGCTCCTGCTGGACGAGCCCATCCAACTGGCGCCCCACATCCAGCCGCTTTGCCTGCCGCCTCTGCAGTCGCCGGCGGTGATCGAGCAACTGCTCACCGCCACCTGCTATGCCACCGGCTGGGGCGCCAAGGAGGCGGACAGCGAGAAGCTGGAGCACGTGCTCAAGAAGATCAGCCTGCCGCTGGTGGAGCACGACGAGTGCCAGGCGAAGCTGAGGAACACCCGCCTGGAGGCCCGCTTCCGTCTGCGACCGAGCTTCCTCTGCGCCGGCGGCGATCCTGGCAAGGACACCTGCAAGGGCGACGGCGGATCGCCGCTCTTCTGCACGATGCCCGGCGAGAGGGACCGCTACCAGCTGGTGGGCATCGTCTCCTGGGGCGTCGAGTGCGGCGTCGAGGACATTCCGGCCGTGTACGCCAACGTGCCTTACCTGCGCGGCTGGATTGACGAAAAGATCCGAGGACTCGGCATCACACTGCCAACGCAGTAACATAACATTCACAACTGTGTAAAATATATGAAAATAAAAAACGTTGTACATTAAATAAGCCCAATTAAGAAAATTCAATTTGAGACGGATGTAAACGAAAAGAATGGTAAGGAGTCGCTTAATATCATTGCTTGGCAATAACTTTTTCTGAACCCTTAGTTAACGATGAACAGGTATTTCCTATATAAAATTAAAGTTAATTTCAAGTAAGAAACCTTTAATTTTTAAGTAGAATTAACACAAACTACAAATTTTTCAAAAAGAAAAGTTTCAGTTGATAAAATATGTTGCTCTAATCTTATTAAATCAATAACACATTGAATGAATATACGAAAACTTCTTGTATAACAACGTAAATTAAATGCCGATGGCAGATTTGCCTAAAATTGAGTTCCATTTTAATATAAATTAAAATATGTATATATAAAGATTAACTCATACACACAATTTTGCAGTTAGTTTTTAGTGAAAATGGTAAAACAAGATTTAATGAATTTATTTGGCATTAATATAAGTAGCACTAGTAGTGTAAAGTAATTTCTTATCAAGCTCATTCTCCCTTATTAATTCATTCAATCTCTTATCATTTACAAGCATTATCCGCTATCTGCTATATCCGCCATTCATCACGCCCGGCCAAACTAAAGCGCCGGGATAGCTTTCCATCCAGGCACTTAACTCGAACATACCTCCGAGTCACTCGATTTATTGCCATCTTGAACAAAGGAGCTCAGCAGCGGGAAATTCGAGTCGCGGAGGAGAGCGTCTTCGTGCCGGCAGCTTATAAATAGTCAAGTCCTGGCAGATGGCTATGTGGACCGTCCTCCATTTGACACCCCCTTCCCCTTTGCTCCTCCTTTGCATCGCAGCCATGGAACCAAATTAACCAGGAGGCACTCGGGAATTGGGAAACAACAGAAGCAACACATCGCATGGCCGAAAATTGAGAAATTACACGCTGGGCCCGGAAAATGGCTGAACGAATTGATTTTCGGGCTGCCTGCAGGTCCTGTTCCTCCTTCAGGACCTGCTCCTCCTGGTCCTCCAACTCCAATGGTTCCACTATTCCTTGGCCAAGTGCTGTGCTAAAAACTCATTTCTCAAGTAAATTGTTTAAGTTTCGTTTTGTTTTACGTTGCTGTAATTTATTGGCCATTTTTACGGCCCCCGCGTTTCGTATTGATTTTTTGGTTCAATTTAGCGACTAAGAACTGCACTTAGCAGTGGAGCTACTGCAGCTGTTTTGGCTTGGATTAGCTAACTATCAATTGCCAAGTGCTGCAATTTATATATTGCTTCTTATTCTTCAATGTAGGTTTGTTTAAGCGTTGAAATGGCATATGCTGAAGAAAAATCTAAACCACTTTCTACATAGTTAAAATTGAAAATAATAATTCTGATTGTTTCTTCAAATAAAAACTGAGCTAACTAAAAAATGTTCACCGAGATTACGCTGTTATTCAGCCTTAATTAAAAGTCAACTAACGCGTTTTAAACTTTTGTCAATGAATTAAGATAGCTTTGTTTGACGATTAGAAAAACAGTGGCGCGATACTTTTATGTTCCTGCATTTACAGCTCGTAAATTTGTGCAAAACAATCAGTTTCCCAAGAGTGGGCTAATAAATAATAAGTTTTACTCTCAGTACTTGAAGAATACTTATCGCTGTGAAGTTAAGGAGATTGCTTATCGGCTGGCACTTAAGTACAGATTTTATAAAGCTGCTTATTAATCTACTAAATGTTAAATAAAATATACACAGGAATAGCAGAACCTTTCAAAAGGTAAATAATACTTTAAAGCAGTATACTTTATGTACACATAAAGTACAAAATGAAATAAAATAATTGAAAAATGCATTATGTAAATTAAAGAAACTTAAAGTTTTTGCCTGCTATTTATTGATGTTTAATCTTTTTAGTAGGAAATGCCGGTGTGGTCGCGGATCCAGTCGAGGTAACCGGTGACGCGGGTGAATCCGGCGGGCCTGCCGGCGGTGCAGCCCTCGCCGCTGCCGAAGGAGACGACGCCCACGATGCGGTTGCCGTCGTGGAGGACCAGCGGGCCGCCGGAGTCGCCGCTGCAGGAGGACTTGCCGCCGTCGGTGTTGATGCAGATGGTGTTGTCGGTGACGTAGTTGCCGCCGTAGTAGTTGCGGCAGTCGTTGTTGTCCGCGATCTGGACGTCGACGCAGTTGAGGTAGTTGGATATGCCGCTGTCGTTGTCGGTCAGTCCCCAGCCGGAGGCCAAGGCCCACCAGCCGGCGTAGCTGTTGTAGCGGTCGTTGTAGCTGGGCAGCTCCACCTTGTTGACCAGGTGCCAGAAGTCCACGTGCGGAGTGCGGATCAGGGCGATGTCGTTGTTCAGGTAGTCGTTCCAGTCGGGATGGATGATCATGTCGTTGCTGGTCACCCGGTGGGTGAACTGCGCCTCGTGCCGGAAGCTGGCTCCGTAGTAGATGAGCACGTGGCTGGCGGTCCTCACGCAGTGGCCGGCGGTCAGGATCCAGGTGTTGCCGATGATCGATCCGCTGCACCAGTGGGTGCCGTCGTTGAAGCTCAGGCCCACGATGTAGGGCACCTTGCCCTCGTAGGCGGGGTAGCCGTTGGTGATCCTGCCCTCGATCTTGCCGGAACGGGGCATGTCCTTCACGGCCACCGCCTTGGCGGGCTCAGCGGGCAGAACCGCTGCGGAGGCGACAGCCAAACAGGCCAGGAATACAATCAGTTTCATGTTGGTCAATGAACAACTAACTGACGTTGGCCAAAATACCCTCTTTATACGGCAGTCTTATCGGCTCAAAGCGGAAGCACGTGTATTCGGACTCATAAATTTTGGTTATTTTGAATTTCGAAAAGGCAGCCAAAAGTGTAAGATAAGCTATCGGTAACTTAAGAGCTTAAAAGTGCTAATAGGTCAAGCAATTTGTTTTGAGATGGATTCGGCGAATGCGAATGCAAATAATTAGTTACATCTTATTTTTAAGAGTTAAACAAGAAAGGTAACTACTAGTAGTAGAGCTTCATTTAATACCTTTAAGGGCTTGTATTTTAAGGCGATTGCTCCCCTTATAATACTTATACTTATACTTATTTATTAATTTTATCGTAGAGGAAACCAGCCTCGAGTCCTTCGACTTACATTGTCTTCTATTTGTGCAAACTGGGATCAATTTACGCTTGATTAGCTTTCGTTTCGCAAGCCGGGCGCAATCAAATATTTGCCAAATTGATAATCATTTAATTATAACAAAGCATAATGCAGAATGCAACTGCTAACAGCAAATGTGTCTCGGATGCAGATGGAATGGGCCACTCTGCGTGTTTGAGGGATTGTGTTGCAATGTGTGTTTGCAATTATAATGGCCCTGGCCGCAATTGTGTTGCATACTTTGAGGCACAGTTCCTTGCCATCTGTCCACGCCGCCCCCTCTTCGCTCCATTCCTTCTGCGCCTCCGCCGAGCCAGCCATCAAATTACAAATGATGTAGTGCCCAGGGGAAAATGGAACGAACGGTCGGACGGACAGTAGAACGGACAAACGGACAGACAAACGAACGGACAGACAAACGGACAGACGAACGGACAGACGGACGGACTAGGAGGCGGTCGTTTAGGTCGGGGAGCGCTGCAGCTTTGTGGCCAGTGAACGGAAATAGAAACAGCTGCAAATGGCAGTTAGCTCAGTTGCCTTCCACACTAACACACACATACACACACATATATATATATACATATTTGAGTGCACGTTATGCATATAGGTTTGTTTCGATGTGGGAGAAAAAAGCATTCCACTAATGTCCCATGCACGCACTCACACTCGGCAACATGAACAATTGACACTGGCTAATTGCCGTGGAAAGTCCTCTAAACGCAGCCATAACCATGTTATTCAGATACCCTGTTCGGGAAGGGCCGCAGGCAGGGCCGGGAAACTCAACCTAATGCTGGCCAACGGAAGAGAAGGCCAATTTCCTGGCCAAAGAAAAAGGTGAACATAATGTAAGTAATATAAAGAATTTATGTATAAATTCTCAGGTTTATCTGGAAATGTATTTTTTATTAGATTATTCGTAGTTATAACTACATCAATACCTTAAAATAATACTTTACATATTATTTGTTTAAGACCGTTTTTAAGTTCTACTCTTTTAAGTTTGGGAAAGAAATCAGACAAAAATAATTATTACACTTCTAAAAAGGGTAGTAATCTATCAATTAGACAGAGCTTCACAATCAACTGACTGTGAAACATTTTCGGTTCTAAAGAAGGGTACATCACAACTTCCAGGACTTTTACAAAAAACTGTCAAGCCCAAGTCACTACCCTCTTTGGGCGGAAGAGACACACATCACGGCTAATGGCTCCAAAGTCACTAAAGATTGCCGTACTCCTACCTCTAAAAGGTACTCCCTAAGTCGATTAATTAACCAGCCAACTCACCCGCTCGCATGTTGTCGCGCTAATTAACAGCCCGAGAATAAATTACGGGCATGCACAGTGCAAAAATCCGGAGAGTACGAGTGTTATGGCCGGAGGGACTGGGCGGACCAAAAATGGGATGGTGTCCGGTTCGAAACAATTAAATGCATGCCCGCGCGGCCCACTGGGAGGCCCACGCTGCGTATACGCAACTCGGTGCATGGAGTATTAGCCGTACACTCCGTGGCAGTGCCTCACTCTCGGTCCCATTCGGATTCACATTCGGCAATTCCATGCGACATGTTGTCAACGTTTTAGACAATTTGTTATGCAAATTGCTTATTAACTTTATGACCGGCACGCCAGCTTCACATGGCCGCCCCAAAACATTTTGAATTGTCAATTAGTTGCGGTGGCCAGAAGGCCAAGCTATAACCTATATCCCGATTCCCACCAGTCAAAAAACGAGAAAGAGAGAGAGATTCTAAATAAAATTTCAGGCATTATTTAAACATTGACCCATGTCGTTTCATGTCATTTTATGGCCACCAGCCAGCCACCAACTGCCATTAAAAGGACGCAAAATTGCCCGGGCTTCGATTTTAATTTATGTCCTGCTTCCAAAGCTGCTGCAGTTCTGGCCGCTCCTGCAACGAGGATCGAGCTGAAACTCCTGCTCCTTTTTACCTGCTAATGACATTGGCTCGCTATCGACAGTGGCCTTTAACTTAATTGAAAATTTCATTTTGTTCCTGCTAAATGGCGGTGCGGTGTTATTTATTGCGCTGCCTGGGCATTGGCCAAATAACCGTCCAGCTTCCAGACCAACCTAGCTTCCCCGGCATGATTTGTGGAGTAGCGCTTTAATGAGATTTCCCTTGTTCAGGGAAAATTGGGGTTTCTCTCAAAGGTCAACTAATCCATTTGCATAATACATTTACGAGATTATATGTGGTAGGTATGCAGTTTGGTAAAGAAAGGTTTGTTAAGAAAATACAATATTCTCAAGATATGCCTAAAAATACCGGACTAAATTGAAGCAAGATTTTATAAGAAATGTATTAACATCTTGTTTCTTCCTTAAATATATTTGATCAATTTTCTTAGAGTTGGAAACATACCAGATATAAACTTTTATTCTTCGAATACTTTTCTTAGATTACCTTGCGAAATAACTTGAGATGTTGTTTTCTTGGCAGTAAGCTGCGAAATTAGGAAGTTAGTTGAAATGTCTAGGCATTAGCGCACATAAGTATGCAACAGCTAGCAACTACAATGTGGCACAAGCTCTAAATACTTCTGGCTATCCCCCTTCTCCTCTGTCTCTCTTTCCCTCTCTCTCTATCTCCCTTTATTGGCGATGGTGCACTTGGCCACATTTGCAGGCCCTGTTCCCCTCGTATTGTTGTGTTTTGCACTGGGTAAGGAGCGCAGCGCAGGTCCTTTAGCGCAATCGTGTCTCGGACATGAATTACGTTTACCGACAATTAATTTCAAGTGAAAATGTGCTAAAACTTTTAATTGGGCAGCCAAGTGGCTGGCAGTCCAGCGGAGAAGCGTTCCGAGCGGGACAGTAAGCAAAAGTGGCAGCCATAAAAATGTCGACAACATGCCTGCAAAATGTTTCATTCCACAAATTTCGCCGCAAGTTGCTCACAAAGCACAACTTTAAAGTTTAAAGTAAAAAACGTTTCCCACAATACCTCTTCACACATTCAATAATATTTAATTTAAGTTAACCAATAGTTCTGCAATATTTTTAACTACTTTAAAGTTTAAACAAGCCATATCTTAAAATGTAGCAACGCAGCAACTAGCATCGTTATTTATTTAGAGCTTATTATATAATATTATGAAAACCTCAGGCAGCATGAAACATAATTTTTTACTTGACTGCTACACAAATTTTCAAAAGGCTTATTGTGAAAAATCGACTTATATATAAACTCAACTTTTATGTTGTAATTCTTGGCATGACAATATCGCAGTTAAATTGATTTGTTTTAAATTTATTAAAGACCTTATATATGTTTTGGCTTATTATAATTCTTAAATATTAAATATTAAAGCAGTATTTCCGTAACTCGTTCTTTCCCAGACAAGCAGATGGCGCACAGCGAATGACTTTCGCTGCTTGAGTTATCAAAACAGACAGACTCAGTTTGTGGCAGACACATGAGAGAAGACAGTCGGCTAATTATGTCAATTAAACGTTTGTGCCCGACATTTGCTGTTCATTGTCGGTGACACGTATCCAACTCACTATGACGAGCATGGTTCACCGCATCTCGAAAGGATGCAATAACTGGAAAATCAACCGGGAACCAGTACACCTATAAAAATTAAAAATGAATTTGATATTTTTAATATCTATATAACTTGCAATTTTAATCCACACTAGATATTATTATATTATTATTATATTAGCTCCAAAAAAGTTTCACTTATAATAATTAATACGGGATATAAGAACTATTTTTTTTTATCCACTGAAATGGCGTCCTGTTTTCCCTGTGCATTTTCTCCTGACACGCAAAGAATGACAACGGAATGACGTCTGCACATGTCAGTGTATAACCGGGTGTGAAGGACTTAATATGCAAATAAGTTTTGAACAACATCAGTTCAATTCAGTCGACTGCTCCATCATGGAAGAATACAAAAAGAAGAAAGGCAAAAATAGGTCAAGGTCGCACTGGTTTTATGTGGAAATGCATGGCTACTCAACCATTAAGTAGACCAATCCGCTTGACCAGAAATTCCAGATGCACACAAACACACCGGCAGAATTCCAACCCGAAAAAATCAACTCACGTACGAGCGCTGTACTAGGTATTTGAACAAAACAAACACACACACTCAGACCGCAGCCCGAAATGTGCACTTTTCCAAATGGCAATGGAAAAGCCAGAAAAAGAAGACAATGCTGTGGCAAAAGAGGAAAAGTGAGGCCAGGACAGGTACAAATCTATACTAACAACCAACAACATTCGCCCGAACTCTCGTAACAATAACAATTCAATCAAATGTTCGCCCCCTTCGTCTATGGAAATCTTCGAATGGAAACAAACAACAATACACGTGCGATGGAAAAGGTTCCGGGGAAAAGGATAAAGGGATAGAGCGACCAAAAATGTTTTCATTAAAATTAGTTGAATTTTCAACTCAAGCGAAAGCTTTTCTTCGTCCTTAAACGCGCTCTGTGAGACTGCGCAGTACAGGATGTCCTAACTTTACCGTTAGCTATCTGGGGGAACAGGGAAGAGAGTTTCTGATAGATAAATCCAAGGAGAAGGACAGTGTGCGATGTTTTCCCCAACTGATATAAAATATCTAACATAATCGACCTAAAAAATTAACTTAAACAAATCTCTTAATATATTGTATAGTTTGTTTTTAGCTTTAGGGAATACAAATAAAAAAGCTTACACGTTTTTTTGGTGAAAATGATAAGCGTCTAAATTAACAATTAAAAACCCTTTAAAGCCCAAAACAATTTAATAAAAATTCTTGGAAAAATAGCCAAAAATTAGCGTCACGGATTTATGGATGGCCCCTTAGCATGAACAAAGACGAATCTAAAATGCAATGTTATAATGTTTTATATTACTGATCACGTATATTGTTTCGTTTTATAAGCCTGCAATGAAATAAAAGTAAGTTTTGGCCTGAACATCACATTTAGTTTTATTTTTACATCAAAGCCAAACAGACCCTAAATCATAGAACCTGCTACTGTGAAATTTATTTACAAAATTTGTAATTTTTCTAAGAATTGGTCAATACCAAAGTATTGAGCAATATTTTCACGTTTAATAATCGAAGAAGTGAAAAGTGAAAGCATGAAATCGCAAGGAAGGCATAGAAGACTCTCGCGCAAGGCGGACACAACCGTTTGCGTGATGCTTATAACCCGAGATGGTCCCATTCCCCTGGTTGCCCAGTGTTCCGAATCTCGGGAACAGGCTCTGCGGATCCTGAACAACGTTCGTTATGTGGAACTCAACTAGGCGATGGATAAATTGATTACTTTGCCGGTGTTTATCCAAATCCTTGTCGCTTACTTAACTGCATATTGATACCCTAGCTTTTGGAGAAAGTTGTTAGATTTCTTCCAGTTTTCAAAATTGCAACACGTGCGCCGTTCTGTTGTCGTTCAAATAGCTATATAGTGCCAGTGATGCTTATCAAATGGCTGTTATCGTTGAAAAAAAAATGGGGAAGGGCAAACGCAGTTACCACCCCGCTGTTGCAGAGAGTGTGCATTTTCACAGCCGTTTGAACTTGCCAACATTCGCAAAATGTGCAACATGGCGTAAAGAATTCTTGTTAAGTGCAGCAGTTAGTTTCCAGGAGGCATCAGTCCCGGCCGAAAAACTTTGCTTTGCATCCAGGCAAGCCATTGCCAGTGTAAATATATGAACGCACAAATGTTGAACTCACAACCGGGTACATTTTTTGCAACAGATAATTGATCCATTGCCCAGATTGTTTAACACAGATCGCACCAGAGCACGAAAAATAATTAAAGCATCTTTATTAAGACTGATTTAAATACAACAGCAAAATAAGTGTGTATTATTGGCAATGACTTCTTAACACTTGAGTGTATGTGCACTGAAACACGATTAAGCCAATTGCACAAATTGACACTTGAGAATGAATAAAAGGACCCTCTTCCGTTTTATAGCATAAAATCCTGGTTTGCTTTCGAATCGCCTCAGAAAACTTATATGCGTAGCAGCAGTTACCTCGGCAGATGCAATTGTGTAATGTTCTTTGAGATTTATTTGATAGTTTTAGCCTACTCAGAAAATAAATTTTACCTTATTAATTTATGGTATCAAATTGAACATTTTAAATTAAATTTATTTTTTTGAATCAAGAATACTTTTATTAATTATACTAACATATTCATCATTGCAAAAAATCATGTCCAAGGACAAAAACAAATAAAATTATCATATCAATTACATTAAAACTTAAGGTATGATTTCAACACCGTCGAGAGAAAGTGGTGGTATGTGCTCGACGGTGAAAGTCGAGAGCAGAGTGCAAACTTTCACTTTGAAGGACACGGGAACTCGGCCACCGACAGAGATGGGCTGTCAATCCCAGTGCATCGACCGCTGTTCGCCGAAGCGCAAAGCGGAAATCAGTCGCCATATCGGGCGGACATGTTCGACAAGGCCCGAGCGGAAATGAAACGCTGGGCAAAAGTATTGGGATTACAAAATTGACTGGGTAAATATGCAGGCAAACATACTTGCCAGCTGCAGCTGGCCAATAAAACGCAGTCAGTGCCCTGCCCATTGTTTAGTTCCCATTCGAAATGGAGATGTAAACCAAGTCAGTTGGGGGATCATCACAATCGATTTCAAATTTGCAGTAAAAATGCAAATGTCGACCAGATATGGAAAATGTGGAATGAGAGGTCGGAGCCCTTTCCTGATGCAAATTCCCATTTGACTAAGTTTCGTTTTGTCAAATGCATCAAACAGACAAAAACACAGTGTCACGCAGGATACGCAAACGACACAGCTGCAGTTGCACTTGTAGATACAGTTGTGAATGCACATGCAAATGTCTATATTTATACATAAATACTCGTATAATGGGCTTCGACTTGAACTCAGCTTAGGATCTGTTCCAAATGCATTCCAAATCTCTGGCATACACTTGTCGCAGGATTTATTGTCAGGTTTATTTGTTACAAAGAGTATTATCTCTTTTGTCAAAGTCTGCGGACATAATGTTCCAAAAAGCAACAGTTACAGAAATTAAACTCCTTTAATTTTCTTAAAGAGCTTTACGAAAATGAAGTTCATATACTTTGTTAAATAAGTAATTATTATAAAATACTTTATACAGAAAAAATGTTATATCATATTATGATTTAATTTTTATATCTATATTAAAATAAAATTATATTTAATATATCATGGCTTTTTTTATTTACTATTTTTAAACACATACTCGAATAGTTGTACTATATGTACCATTCTTTTCTTCTATTAGCTTGGTAATGCGTTTGTTGACCCAGTAGAATCCCGATGAACTGATTCGCTGCTTGGATGGCAGCTTCATTGCTAACGTTTTCATCTGCAACACCACGCCCTCCTTGGAATCGGTCTGTCATCCAAAATCCATTGAGCGTGACGTATGAGTATGACATTCTTAGGAGTTCGTTTGGAGTGTTTTTCGCCATACTTCCTACCCACTCTGTCACTCTGACACGGTCTATTAATTTTATTGGTGTCATTGCATAGTGCTAAAGTCTTAGAATGCTGAATCTTCTTTTTTGAGAAGTCCTTTTTTGTGGTGGGAATTCTCATTTACTTTTCTGCAATACTTGCGAACGCTTGTACAAAAAAGTGCAGTAAATTTTGTCAACCAAAAAAAAAAATGTTCAAGGCAAAATATATTTGGAGAAGAGTTTTCTGTAAGGAACTTCTTTGCGCTCAGGTTGCAGCTTTGTCCCCAAAATACTGCCGAATAATCTCTTCTCGCCCCAGCACTTACGTCTTATGATTTATTTGTTGCATTAGTGAATGTCGTTGGCAGCAGGACCTGCCGGCCACTTCAGACTGTGTGGTCCTTCTCCGAGCGAACTAAGGTGGAAACACTAGTTGGTTTTACAAATAGCAAAAACCTTCGCAGCTTGCTTCTTTTTCAAAATTTTGGAAATGTAATGAAGTTGCTGTTTTTATACCCTTGCAGAGCAAGGGGTACTATAATCTAGGCCAGAAGTTTGCAACGCAGTGAAGGAGACACCTCAGACCCCATACACAATATACATATATATATGTATATTCTTGATAGATAGACCTTAAAACTTCTTTAATTATTTGATGTTATGTTAATGTTAACTTAATAATGTTAACGTACTTACCCTTTGAACATTTATTTTATAAGTAATTTAAAAAATAAGTTTAAATAGCAGTATTTATATATCAGGTTGTTCAAAAGTTTTGTCGTTCGACAAGAAAAACACAATTTTATAGTTCAAAATGCACTTTATTATTCAGTATAATCTCCCTGAACATTAATACACTTGCTCCAACGATCCTCCAATCTATGGATCCCATCCCTGAGAAAGAATCCCATGGTTTTTTATTTATTTAATCCATATTTGAACCCAAAATAAAACGTATTTTAAAACTCAGCGTAGAAGGTAAACCTGACTTTAAATAGCCAATAGACGACTGATGCCCCCAATTGCTTAGCATTTGGCCAGCAGGAAATTACCAATTCCTTGTTTTTCGACTGCGCTTAAAATGCTCAAAGTCGTAGGGGAGCGAACAAACAGAGACAGAGGGGCAAACAGACTCGGCACAGTGGGGCAACGACTGTACAGTAAACACTGCACCAAGTGGAACGCAGCCAGGCGTGCTAATTGTGTCATTTGCATTGGCAAACAAGTGCAAGCGAACAAGTCAAAGGCTCAAACAAATTAACGCGGCCGAGCGCATCTGCCGAGCTCTTTGCACAGTGCAATTAACAGCGGCCGAGGAGCCATGTGATATGCAAATAATTAATTTATGTACGCTGCGGTCAAGGGTAAAAATGAGTAAGAAAACAGAAAGAACTTTCAGAAATGGGACTCCAACCGCAGCGCCTTTAACTCTTCTTTCAAGATTTTTTCTTCTCTTTTTACACACTGCAATTTCATTTTGGTGGGTGCCGCATTTTATCCGAACCCCTGAAAAAACGTAAGGATATTCAAAATAATTATTGCAACTGCACGCTTATTTCCGCACCGCAGCCACAGCAGCACCGCAGGATTAGATAGGATCCTAAACCTAAAAAAAAGTTAGAGTACTGACAGATCTAGCCGCAAGCTCTAGCCAGTTGGAAAGCTCTAAAAAGAAAGCTCTAATAAACTGACCACTTATCGATAGTAAAAGCATTTCGATTGCTGTCAAGTTATTCGATACATCCTACACTGTAAATTCAAAGAATCCAAAATCCAAGTAAAGATCTTTGTTGCTCAAGTAGAACTAAAAATTCCATTTATTAATTTTCCAGTATTTCATACGATCAAAAATATAATAACGCGTCGATACTTATTTGTTATAATTGTCTTAAATCTTTATTTACTTCAACTCATTTCGTTATAATTACAATAATATTTTTGATCAGCGTGACAAAAGTTTTATTTCGATTTTGGGAAGAGGAGAACCACACTCCTGCCCTTGCAATATTACAGAAATCGAAAATGTGTTTTTATCAGTTGAATTTTATTTTAGAGAAACGCAACGTTTCCCACAGAAAATTGCTAAAGTTTGCTAAATACATAGTTTAACTAAAAATATGACTAAAATTTATTCAAAAAGTTTTTGCACATCTAAAACAAATGTTTTTTTATATCTTTAATTTAGGCATTTTTGTTTGGCCTTATAGCGCTGTCCATAGTTTTAATATTTTAGTACTAAGTCTTTCATTTGTTGCATTTTAATTTTGACTTTTCTCTTTATGTGTTCGACATAATATAGTTGATAAAATTTAATTGATGTGAGGGTTTTACTTTAACTAAATTGAGCTAAAATATATTTTACATTTGCCATTTGTAACCTTTCTGCCTTTGTGTGATTAAAAATAATTTTTGGATGGTTCCATTTGTGTCCAGATAGTTTTCCCCTGCGCCAGCAAGAGGTGAATGCCAGGGAAATTCTCACTTCACATTTCAGATGTTGCTTTTAATTCATAATCAAGTCGCTTTCTTATCTGGTTTCTACAATTCATTACTTCAAGAATCCATACATTAAACTTAGCATAGAGAAGTACACTAAATGTTAGATTTATTATACACATATATGCATTTATATAGATGTGTGTATATATCATATGTACATAATTAATAGGCAACCACTTAAGCTTACTATAAAAATAAGTATTGTTTATGCAATATTCATTTGCCAAAAATGTACTAAAAACCGAAAACTGTACAGTATACAATGTTCATTCTCATCATCGGCGTTCAATTATAATTATCTTTATCATTGTCAATCTGTTCAACAGCATTCTAAGCACATACACAGCGCATCACCAAACCAAACCCATCCGCAGACTGCAGCTATCTACCAACAAAACTTCAACGAACTTTATTTATTAGGATGAAAAACGAGTAATTTGTAAAATTCTAGCAAATAAGAGGAAACAAAACCAATTGGTAAATGAGAACTTTGTCTTTACATGCACACTGTGACTATGCTTTTCTCACACGCTTGCTCGGCTTTCAGATCTTTTAGGACTTAAGCTAGTTTGGTTTTGGATTTGGTATGCATGCCTATGCCGTGTGGGGTGCTACTAAATCGCCATTAGTACACACTAGCTTCATTGCTGCTGCTCCACTAATGTAGTTGTCTCCGTGTTGTTGTCGTCGCTGCATCTGCTACCTCTAGTTTAGTACATTGACTTTCATGAGGCGTACATGCGGTTAATATCATGCTGATATCTGTCCTGGATGTCCTTCCGCTTCAGCTTGAAGGCGGCCGTAACCAGACCCATGTCCGGAGACCAGACCTCCTTGCACAACGTGATGGCGGCGGGCACCTCGTACTTTTGCAATTTGCCTGTTCATTTAAAGATTTGCATTTTAGCAGTGTTTAAATGTATTTAGTTATCCAAGGTAACTTACATTTCCTCGCGTGTTCGGCAATCTCCTTGAGAATAGCCTTCTCAATGACGGGCGATGAGCACAGCTCTTCGTATGTCTTGTCTGCCAATCCATGCTTCTCGGCCAGCTCCTCCAAATGCTTCTGGTTGGGGACGACCAGCGCCACTGTGAACTGCTTTGTGGGGTCTCCGTACACGCAAATGTTCTCGATAATTCCGCACGTCTTCAACTCAGATTCAACCTTGCCCAAAGAGACATATTCGCCGGCCTGCAGCTTAACCAAGTCCTTCTTACGATCTGCGGAGAGTTGCGAATTAATATAAAAAAAAAAAACAATAACTGGTGTTCAAAAACCTACCAATAATCTTAAGTACGCCATCAGCTTGAATTTCACCAATGTCGCCGGTTTTGAACCATCTTTGTCCGTCCTCCTCGAAGAAGTCCTCGTTGGTCTTGCCGGGCAACTTGTAGTAGCCCTGGGAAACGCACTCGCCGCCGATGAGAACCTCGCCCTGGGGATACGGCCTGTTTGTGACGCGGTAGTTGCCCTCTTCCCAGTTGACCAGGCGGATGTCGCAGACAGTCAGTGGTCCTCCAGTGCGGCCATAGGTCATATCGCGATCTTAAATTCGACATAGCGTTACTTCATTTCGAAAGAAAGTATCATCCGCCATCACTTACAATCCATTACTGTGGCTCCGGACGTGGTTTCGGTGAGGCCATAGCCCTGGATCAGCTCCAAGCACAGGCAGGTCTTGATTTGCTCATGGGTATCCGCTGACAATGGCGCTCCGCCGGACATGATGATGCGCACCTTGCCGCCCATCAGCTTAGCCACCTTCTTGAACACCAATCTGCAAGTAAGCGAATGGATTTAATTACCACCTCGTGGCCATGGTAAGTGCACTCTGCTTACTTGTCAATCAGCGGCGTCTTGTAACCACGCTGAACCCACTTCACTTTGTACTGGTAGAGGAATTTGAAGAGCGATTTCCGGAACGCCGAGCCCGAGTTGACCTTGTCGTTAATGCCCTTGGAGATGCGATCGAGTATCAGCGGCACCGAAGTCATGCAGGTGGGCTTCAGCACGGTGGCATCGCCCTTGCAGCCGCGCTTGATCTTGCTGCTCGTGTCGATCAGGGTCAGCGGAGTCGAATATCCAATGGGTACACCGGTCATCAGGCACACACTCTCCGCAACCAATTCGAAAACGTGGGCCAGGGGCAGGAATCCGATCAGCACGTCGTCAGGATAGATGGGCACCATGTCAACGAAGCCCTTCATCGTGGCGATGCAGTTCTTGTGGGACAGCAGGACTCCCTTCGGTGTTCCAGTAGATCCAGAGGTGTACATGATAATCGCAATGTCGTCGCCCTTGGGTGGAACGTTCTCTGTGGAATGCAAAGCAGTGGTTAGTAAAATACCAAGGAATATAGGCCGCTCTTGAAAGTACGAGAAGAACATGCTTTACCCATACTGTCACCTTTGCTGACTTTCCTATTTAGTACCGAATATCGAAAATTCTTTCAAAATTGAATAGGGTAAAGATTTCAGTTTAAAGACACGTTTCATAATGGCCGAAATCCTGGAGGAGTTCATCACCCTGACGCCCCTGACTTGTGTGCAGCAGGTAGACGCTCTGCTGGGCACAACGGCGAAACCGAAAAGCTGCGCTGTGTTTTTTACACTTTTTGGCGTATATTGCGGAGCTCTCGCCTACAGGGCATACCGGTCATATTCCTCGAACCAGGGAGGCGATAGAGCAATGATACTGCAAGGGATTGCCCTTGAGCCCAAAGTGGAAGATCTGAACGTGGAAGAGGATTCAAGCCTTGTGAACGATATTGTGCAACCAACGTCGCCGATTCTGCTGCAACCCATCGACTTCTCCAGCACTGACATGAGGTGAGATTAAAAGTTTGCCAGATGATGCATATTCTATCTATCTATATATTCTATCTTTCAGATGGCGTTATTGCAGCCGGCTGCTAGAGGCAGAAGTAAAAGTGGGCTCAGAAAGTAATAGAGAAAAAGACGAGAAAGCTAAGAAAGTCGACATCTTGGAATCGGAAAGGACGAGCATTGTGGCGGACGACGATGAATACGAACCACCCACAGTTTCAGTGGCCACTTCCACAACGCGGGAAAAAGCTCGGCCGCAAGGGGACAGTGTCGATAACGAACACGTCCAAGAGACCACCTTCTTGGTGTGAAACACAATGCTCATTGGCCATCAAAATTCACGTTTAAGCGCAAATAAATTAAACCATCTTTTAACGCACGTACCGAACTTGCTGTCCTGTCCGGTCTTCACAACCTGGTTGAAGGGCAAGATCTTGACGCCATCCTTGAAGCCAGTGGTCTCCGTCTTTTGCAGCTGATCCTCGATGTAGATAATGGTCTTCACCAGCGGGCACTTGTCCAGCAGGGTCTTGAACTTCGGCAGCAGATCGTGTGAGGTGATAACCGTGGTGACTTCCGTTTCAGTGATGCCTGACAACAGATTTGAATGTTACTTAGGAAGCTCAATCCCAGTTGTGGAATGTGTGTACTTACAGTGGGCCACTCCATCATCGCCCAGCGTGGCGTAGACGGTAACGATGGGCATGGCCTGCTTGAAGCATCCATGGGCAGCGATCATCCACTCGGCTCGCGTCTCGGCAAAGATGACAATGTTCTCGCGCGGCTTCTGACCAAGCTCACGCAGGCCACGTCCAAAGTTGGCCGCCGTGCGCTCCGCCTCGGTAAAGGTCTTCCACCTGTAGTCGCCCAGGTTGTACTTCTTGAAGACGCGTCCGTTCTGCTGCACCTCGTCCTCCTCGCTGAGGATCTGGCGGGTGCCCAGGCAACGTTTAGACGTGTACGTCTTGGCCACATAGTTGAAGACCTTCTCCAGCGTGTCGATGTTCTCCTGCAACATCTTCACATGGACATCACGTGGCGGATCCGTGGTCCGGTAGGTCAGCTCATTGTCATCGTTCTTCACGATCTTTGCCTGGAAAATGTGCAAAATCGCGGCGATTAGTTAAGTGCCGGGCCAGAGGTTTCGTTTCGAATAAAACGCCAGATTAGGGGAGGGACCACAAAGTAAAGTCGACAGAGAGATAACAGACATGTGAGTTGTTGAGGGTTTTGTTGAGGTGAGGGCCATAACTCAGGAGATCATGTTTCGTTGACCAACACCAAAAGAGAGTCGCCAAACGGGAGATTCAGCTCTGGGCAACATCACCTTGTCCTTGGAACATTTATTGTGCGTGTGTAGTGTTTATGTTTGTGTATGTGTATGTGTGTGTGTGTGGTATGGGGGTGCCCCAGTGTGTGCTTGTGTGTGTGTGTGTTGTGTGGTGTGTGTACGTTCCGTAACAGATAGTAGTATTAAATTATTAAAAACACATTTGCAAAAGTTAAACCTCAATGTCATCCGGCGCGTACTTGGACTCATCGACCAACATTTTCTGGTTAATGGGCTTGGCCTGTTGAGGAAGGAGTTGAGAAAAGCGATGAGAAGCTGGTTTAGCCATAATAGTCCTTAGTCCCTAAAATATGAAACCACTCTACCCTAATAATTTACAATCCATGAAATCGATTTGACTTAAAGCATTTTAAAGCCATTCAAAGTTTATAGCAAGTTGCACACAAATTATGATGCAAGCGGGTTTAGTTTCCAACGTTGGCATAACCGTAACCCATAAACCTTATCAGCCGACTGAGCAGGCCACCAAAAAGCGTTCCATTTAGATAGTGAGAAATCAGATATTAAGTTCCTCAGCAGAGGCCTTTCCTTAACGAGTTCGAACCGGAAAAAAGTATATAAGTTCTAGCTATCTGAACTCTTTGCAATAAATTTCTGATTTTCGTTTATTTAAACGCTCATTTTTTTTGCGAGCAGATGTAGATATTCGTCCACAAATTTTGAGTTACTTCAGCTTTGAGAAGAGAGTGTGAGCCACGCAGTGATCCAATTCGGCAACGTAGTCAAATAGTTCCTCCATGCAAGTCTCAGTTGTTTTGGATTTTCCATTAACGCGATCATTGCACTCTTGATACTTGTCGTACAAGGACTTGATGTGATCCTTCTCCTTGCAATGCTCCCTGAGAGATTCTTGCGGATCAACTAACTCGTCGTCATCTTCGGCTTTAACAAAAGGCAGCGAGAACAAACGTCTAAAGGCCATACTTTTAACGAATTCGACTTTTGTGACAAGGTATTATAATTTTCAAGGAGTATTGCCAGCTAACTTTTGTTTGACTGCAAGTATATTGTATTTCTGACAACTAAGGCCTTGCTAAACTACAAACTAGTTCTCTTAGAGAACGTTGCAGGTAAACCTAACTATTTTTCAAATATTTTCGTTAGATTTTGCTTGACACTTTGCAAGCGAACAACCCCGCATTTGTACTACGCTACGAGATTCTCTTATCAGGACCACCTACGTTGTCTAAATGGTCTGACAACCAGTGCAATTATCACGTTTAGTCATGATTTTGGTGCCCTCACATTCGCGGAATATCAAAGCAAACCGCAAGCAAGGAAATCGCGAGTCTCTGATAAAGATACACAGATAGTGGAAAAAGTGGACCTGGTCAATAAATCAAAAGTCGTCATGCACATGTAGATTAGAAAAAGGAAATGAATCGAAGGGAGCACTTGGCCGGAATGAGCTTCAAAGTGAAGAGAGTAATATGTGGAAGAAACTAAATCAAATTGATAAGCAAGGGTGCAGTTTTCAATTAGGTAAGTACAAAACTAAAGCATACGATTGTAGCTAAGCAGCCAGGTCGCTGTACTTCGACCAGTGCAAAGTCGAAAGTGTTTCAACTACGCGATTCTAGAGATAGTTACAGGCGGCGGCACTCTGATTGGCCGGGTGGTTAACTCGATTTTTCTTGATTTTCCGCTAGCAAACTGGATCAAGGGATTCCGGGACAGCACCTACCTTCACACGGCGCGAGTCCTGTCGGCGTTTCCAGGGCTGTTGCAGAACCAGGTAGACCGGCAGCGTGATGATGTCGTACACGAAGGCGATCGCCTTGATCGCGCCAATTGCGCTCTGCACCCAGAAGCTGTCCATTCTGGAAGGGCAATAAAAAACACAAATTAGTGGCCAATTGGTATGCAAATTTACACCAGGCAAGAACTATTGGTTTTCCCGCCTCATCGCGTATACGCCCCGTTTGGTGGTGGGTCGCCCGAACCGATTCACCCACTGCATTGCACCCACCCACTCGTTGTAGCAGCGTCGCAAGCCGAAAACCAACTGATATCACCACCTTGCGCTGCTGCCACTGTTAGCGGGTCTTGGCAGTCCCGTCCGAAAGCGAAAAGGGGTAGGCACTCTCACGCCCGATTCTCAATTCTCAATTCTCGATTCTCGGTGCTCAGAAAACGCATTTCAAACGGGCGATAACAAGTGGAGAGCGCTGAAGGTGTTCGGCTTTTTATCAGCTAGAGATTGCCTAGAAGTAACGAGCCGAAGTCCGAATCGCGGCCAATACCTCACACCTCAAGGGCCGAGTAATTGGCCATTGTAATGGACTAAGACTTAAGAGGATTTTCGATACCCGTCTGGACCCTACGATTCGTCTGGTTTCTTATCTGCATCTCAAACCAAAAGCAGATTGCTCGCCAAGTACCTTATAAAACGTGGCATTAATCGAGGATATTGAGGATTATTGAGCAATCTTTACGATGTGAAATACTTCACAAAATGTATTCGTACTATACAGATTACATTGATAGCATTGATTTCCTATTATTAAAACAAATATTTCCGCTAAGTCCTATCTATGTTTATTTTCGTACTTATCAACAACCAAAAATATCCCAAAAATTTGTCAACGAGTCTCACATTTTTTGCAATTCCGTTGAGATTGCCGCCATCATACGAACTTTTATCACGTTATTTATAATTGCAATTAGACAAAAAACTCATGCAAAAAACTTTAAAATTTTGTTTTCTCATTAAAAATTTGATTGCTAGGCACCAGAACACTAGATAAACTTATTATCGGACTGCTCAATTAATTAAAATGGTATGATTTTTTAAAACTGGCAGGTGTTGGGTTCCTAAGAACTTCACTTATCCATAATTGATATCGCACGTCGTTCGATTAATTTAAAAAACCAGTTACGACAATAGGACTAAGCTCGAGCTAGTTATCATAGGAGCGAGTCATGCTGAGATTCTCATTAATTCATATAAATAAGCGAATATAATATAGTGGTTATGGCGATACTGCTGATCGCAACGAATAGCGCTTTTTATAATCCATAGTGCAAAATGTAGTTAAAGACTGCATACTTGATAAAGCCATCGTTTGTGAGTGTGGCTGATAACAAATCGAGCGATAGCCTTGAACTTGTATTACGCAAGTGAGCATGACGTCAATTTCTCATACTAGTGATCTAAAAGATTTCAATATTTCCTTAGAACTTCAATGCCAGTAAATACAAATTTTTGTAGCAACATTTTGAACGCAATCTTTTTGGAAAAAATCTAATGGTAGAATGGTCGAATTTTTCAAAAGCTTTTTTTAACTTAAATAAAGAAGACTAAAAGCAGTTAATGATAGCAAAAAAAAATCTGCCTATATTTCTGTAAAACAAAATTTTTATTCTTTTCCAGCTCCAAAAACAAGCCCATAACCAAACAATAAATGGTGTACAATAAATGGAATACAAAAAAGCGAGCATAAAACCAATTTTGTATTAAAATGATATACTTACTGCGCATCATCTTCGATGAACATCTTGACGTTTTTTTCTTTGTCCGACCTCTGGATTCAATTGAGTATCTTGATGGGTTGTGGGAACAAGCAAGGTGCGAGAGGTATGACGCTCTCTTTTTTGGGGATATCCTCCAAAAGAGCTTTGCTCTAGTTAATGGCAAGGACGAACAGACAATGGGTTCAACAACAACACGATGAGGTCAGTTTTCCGTTTAGATAGTTTTCCGCTTGTTGTTTTCACCTGCAACCGGAAAGAGAACGAATATATGCATTTATGTAGTGAAAATGAGACAAGACAACAAAATGGGGAAATACGAAATACGTGGAAAGCAATAGAGTCTTCATAATCGCATAAAACCGCAACCAAAAGTGTGTGATGATATAACAACCAATAATACTTAATCATACTAAAATAACGCAAACATTTTATAAGTAGATATCTTTAAATTGGCACGTACGTCCCACCTTCATTAATTTTTATTTTGCATCTACATGAATCTTATGCGAAGTGTGAATCAGACTGACACAATCGAGGGTAAATGCAATTCGGCGAATTCCCAGGTGTCATTATCTGTCCAATAAAACGAAAACAAGTTCAAATGTCGGTTAACGACTTCAAAAATAGGGGATTTTTGGAAATAGTACACTTAAGTGAGAACACTTAAGAACTATAACCAAACATGAAAGCTCTAGGCTGGTATAAAAGACCTCAACCGCATGGAAAAATCGTTTAGAAGAACCTAGTCTTCTGTCAGAAAATTATCACTGTTGGGGGCGGAAGACCGCAGACCCGGTGATACAAAAACTAATTTCCCACATGGGTTCTTAAAATAGATTATTGTTATCAAATCGTGCGTAAGTAATATTTTAATTAGGCAAACATAGTTCTGGCCTTCATAAACAAATCGGAAATGAAAGTCCAAACAAGTATTGGTTCAGTCTTTGTTTTTGCTGGACATTTGCCAGAAAACCAAAGGCTGATAATAAGAATATAGAGAACAATAAGAGACAGTATCAACATAGAAAGCTTTATTTATAGAGCTAAATTAAATATAGACAGGTAGTTTAAAAAGAGTACCAAGAGAGCGATTACATAATCGGAATCTAAGGCCCCCCCCTCGTTCACTCTATCCCTCTCTCATTTCGCCCATTTGTTAAGGTGGAGAAATATTGGTACAGGTCGGGGACATCAATAGAAACTATGCAAATTCGTTGGCATTAATTTACACAAGTTACAGAAGAACGCCTTCGCGCGTCTTTATTTATTAACAAATGTTGAAGGCCGGGTGCGAAGTCCGCCTGACCAAGGTTTATCCGCTCTGGAAGCCGATATGAAATGGCTTCCTTAGAATCTGCCGTCACTGATAAACAACGAAGAGCACATTCCAAGGCGCCCAAAGTTCGTTTCTTATGCAATCGGTGAAAACTCACAAATCATGTGATATGCGAGTGATATAAAGGGCATACATATGTACTGTATTTGAAATGTTGTTTCGGTCCGCTTTGAAGGAGTGCATTGAACTGGCCCCAAAATACAGATCTTCTGTTATTCCTCGTAACTCTGACGTATGGTAAAAACCAGCAGCAGAAGAGTCGAGACCGTAAGCGTTGCGATACGTGATTTGTTTGCGAAGAAAGAGAACGAGAAAACATAACGATCGCTGCAAAAACAACACGTTTCGGTATTTATATGTATGGGGAAAGAAGGCAATTAGCAAAACAATCGCCACAGTGGGTCAAACAAGTTTTTTTAAAACTGTTTTCTAGTGAGTTTTGTCCCATAATATATTTTGAGTTTAACACCACATACGCTACATGCTGTTTGCTTAAATGTAATAAATAAACCAAAATCAAATGCAAATGTATAAAAATGTTTGTTTTGTAAATAAATTTTAATTTATATTTTAAAGATACCATAACGATACCATACAAGAAAAGTGTTCATTTAAAACCATTTGTAAACAACTTTAGCTTCCACAACCACTGTGCAAAGTTCACGGCGGTCGCCTGGCGCAAACATAGGCGAAAGTTGTTTAGCTGCCGTTGTAGGTTAACGAATGAAAATTAAATGAAATATCAAATCGTTTAGTGTTGCACATCCATGGGTCGGGTATAATCATTAGCTCAGATCACCAACGTGTCCCGAACTTGAACCCTGGGTCAAAGTTGGACCTCAAAGTACACAAAAACAGCCGTGAAACGAGAACACGGGCAATGGCGTGTTGGAAACAAAGGTTATGCCGAATGTGCTCTCTAACTAAGCAATCATGGTACGGTTGAAAACAATAAGGAAATTGTGTGCATTAAGCCTGTGATTACTGTAACCCGTTCTATGGACGCGACACGCCCCCAAAACATCGCCCCCTTTCGGTCAGCAGTGTGCGGTGTCGCACTTGTAAAAAATTATAATGGTTGTGCCTAAATCAGCACTGCTCTGGGAACTGATTGAATCAGATTCATGAACCTTGGGATTAGATAACACACACACAATACCGGCGTGTGCGTACAAAGTGTCTTACAACGAGCAGTTTATCTGGTACAGAGGTCAACAGCCATCTGACGACATTTCCAAAATAACAAACACTTTGCGATGACCGTAAAAATAACGCAATTAAAAATGAATTTACACTCGAAATTTCCAAGTTTAAGCATCATTAAACTGCAATTTAAAAATGTTTCGTCAGTTGAACACTGTATTTATAGAATATTATCCCATGTGTTACGTTTCGATACAATAAAGTTAAACTGATAAACTTAAAAAGCCATTTCCAAACTGGGTATTTATGTATTATGGTATAAATTATATTCGTGTTGTTGAAAAACAAACAATAAATTTGGAGTTTCGGAGGTAGATTAAATTTCTAATCATAAGCGTGCGGTCGTTAAGAATATTACGGTTCTATAAAGCTTTATGCATTGATAATCTCTATTGTTTGCTTAAAATGCAATGTTAAAATAAACAAATCTTAGTGGGTTACTCATAAAGAGACCCTTAACCACTCAGGCACTTCCAATGGGAATTCAATTTGCACAACCTTTCTAAGGTTTAGTTAGCATTCTTATAATTGCAAATTCCAAGCTGGTTGTAATTTTAGGGTGAAACTTACTTAATTGCTTCTATTAAAACAAAGGCAGAAACCTTGCTTTAATTACGACTTACTATGACAGGGACTTGTAACTGTGTGTTTCCCACTGCTGTGGTGCTTAAACACACAAACTGTTTCCGATCGGCCATTGATTGCTATTATTATTGGCATCCATTGCACAGACTGCAATAGACTGAAACGTAATGCTTGAATTAATCAGAAAACACAATTGGAAATGCCAGAAAAATAGCAACAATAAAACAGAGCAAACCTCGAACTTGACGAATTTGGACAAACTGTTATTTCTGCTGACGCCAGTGGAAATACAACTTGACAAAACGGAAAACTAAAACAAAACGAGCTATCAAAGTCCAAGATAGCTTTATGCTCCAAGTAGAAACATTACGAAATCGCCAAGCGATGCCAAAATTCGAGTACGAAGCGTTCTGCATTAATTGTATAGAATAGCAACAAAGAGGAAACTTCAGTTTGGTATAAAACACGTCATCATTAATGCCGCAGACAAAAACGTGTTCACTTACGTGGACTTCATTTTTGTTTTTCACAGTACACAAATTTCGAATATTTCGCTTTGTTGAGTAAAGTTGCGCAGCAGATAAAAAATTAGTGACTCAACTTTTAACTTTTTCTGTATTGCAAACTTTCTCAGCTCTCGTTTACTACTTGATTCCCCCTCGATCAGCTGTTACATTGTTTGCAATTAAAAATTACTTGAACTTTGGTCAAGGTCGGTTTACATGGCAAATAATAACGGGAACTGATTGACATCGACATTGTAACGATTGCGCGGTGGAATAATGGGAAAAAGTAAGAACGCGACATTACTCTGCCTGCCGCGAGTGCGCATAATATATGCGCAAAAGTATTAATTGAATTGCAACATTTGATTTATTTATTTCCATGCAGGCGGCGTTACGTGAGTGTCTGCTATATATCCGCCTGTCTCTCTCCCTCGAGCGCTCGTTCTCTGGCGAATAATGGGGTAACAAAATCATCGTATGACTGTGTCAAAGTCCAAAAATACTTTTTTTTGCAGTCGCAGTACACAAATAAAAACGAGAAAAATTACTCAAACGAGATTGAAATAAAGTCACAGAAAACTTTGCATATAAATAAAAAAAAATGTTTATAAAGAACTAATTATAAATTTAAAACCATTTTTTTTTAACTATGAGATGTTTGTATATAGTTTAACAAAACCAGGCCATTAATTTGGGAAATATAATTAAAGATTATTGCAGCTTTCGTTTGCATAAATTACAGAAAATATTTTAAATTTTATTAAATACCATCAAGAAAATGCTGACAAATATTTGGAAATAAAATCATACGGAACATATGCAACAACATAATTGAACTGGTATTGAAGTTAAATGTTCTTGTTTACTCTACTTCCTTTAAAATATGTTATAGAAACGTTTTGCACCAAGTTCAAAAAATATTGAATTTATGTGGAAACTTGTAGGTAATGTTTTCTGTGCTGCCTTAACAGCATCGTCAAGTGAGAAAAACTTGCACGGGGCGTTGAATATTTTATTGAATGAAAATGAGACACAGAGAAAGAGTAACAAACATGCCAAACAAACAAGCAAGTGACCGTGAGTGTGGGTGTGTTTTGGAGGCGAAATGAAAATAAATTTGATTACCGCCTCGGAGAGAGAGAAAGGAGGCAGATACTCCCACACGCGGAGAGAATGAAAGATCGGCGGACTCTCTTTTGCACTCGCTCACTTTGCATGAATGCTCGAAATATGTAAATCGGTGTGAGTGTGAAAGTAAGGCAAGCTGCGTAGCGCTAAAATAAATGACCTAGACAAGCGAGTAGTTATCTTTAGAGTGACCATCAACCGTGGAGCACGTGCTCGAGTGAAATTTTCCAGAGGAAAACAAACTTTGGCAATGATCGTGAGTGGAAGGGGGCAGTGGCAAAGCCAAAAGCCCGGTTTAATAAAAGCGGTACTGCGCCAAAACCGGTTAGAAAATCTACCAAAGTCATGACTAAAACAAACACAAATAATGCTCATACGATGCAGGGGCTTAGATCGAAGGGGTCGTTACTGCCTTTCAAACTGGCAACCGCTGTAGCAAATCCCGCATTAAGTACCCCCAATTTTCCGTGCCTCTGCCACTAAATCTGAGATACAAACGACTCGTTTTCTAAACCTGCCGTGCTTGCCAAACATAGAACTTTTTTTAAACCGCAAACAAGGTACAAAAATTCGTTGGCCTGACAACCAGAATTGAAAACGGGAACCAAAGCAACATCTTTCCAATTTCCGACATTTTTAAGCAGGGGTTTTACCCAAAACCTTCGTAGTTTTAATTATTTTTAAAGCCTTGCAGAGCAAAGGATATTATAATTTTGGCCAGATGTTTCCAATGCAGTGAAGGAGTCACCTCAGACCCCATAAAGTATATACATATGTATATGGTTTGCGAATTTTTCAAAAACAAATAGGAAATAAAACGGATTCTTGAATCCGTTTTTCGTAACTATTTGCATATAATGTAACTACATAAAGTTCGGTTATCACCCCATTTCTTTATAAATTTAAATTACAAAAGGAAGCGCCGGACAAACTGCCAAACTGGGGGTTGGGCAACAGGCCGACTAGAGAATGGCGGTACAAACTGAAATCCAGGGCCGGCTGAGGGTAGGCAGTGGGCGTGGTACGTGGTTTGGGTCAGACATCAGTCTCCCAGACATCGCGTGACTATTTTTGACTTTGCGCCCAATAAGATAAAGAGAAGAGGAAAGGAAAATGAAAATCAGCCACTGCTGCAGCTGCACAGAAAAAAATAATACACTATCGAATTTCACTTAAATCATACTCAAATAAAATATATAGTCATTTATTAATCAAATCATATTTAATTATACCAAAGATTTTTCTGAAATGGTCTATTTACCTTTTTTAAGTTTGTTACTTTGAAAGCTTTGCAGAGCAGTGAATATTATTATTTTTGATTTGATATTATTGAATCAAAACTAAACCTTTAATAATAGTGGACACAAGTCTAAGTAAAAAATATTTCTTATACAATTATAAAACACATTGTTCAGAAAACGAAAAAAAAAGCGATTAAAAAACTACAACAAATTGTCCACAAATTAAAAGAAAACATCATTTTAAAAAGCAGAGGAAAAACCTATAAAATTACTTCTCAAGATAAATCAATAATTTTGTTCAGTGTGGCGCAGGGAAAAGTCACGAGGCGCTTGGCGAGGGGGGTTGCAGTGCAGGGTGGTTGGGTGGCAAGCGGCTAGCACTGTGGCACGTTTTCCTTCGATATACCAGCTGAAAATCGTATGAGTTTCAGGGGAAATGTTGCCGCCGCGAAGCTTGAAACAAATACAAGAATAATGCGGCGAAGAGAGAAAGAACTTGAGAGAGCTGGTTGCATGTGAGTGCGAGTGTACTGTACTGACTGTAAGTTCAGGGCGAAGAGTAAGCAAGAGAGAAACGAGAGAGTCACGGGCAAGTATGAAAAGGTCAAAGAGCAAAATGTTTACATGAGGCAACCGCATGAGAGACGACGGGCAAAAAACTGGGCGGTCTGGCCATGAATGAAAGCTGAGACCGGCAAACACCGACCGCCCACGAGGTGAACAATTAGGAGTGTAAGAAGAGTTCCCACCCACAGTAAATTACACCGGATGGTGATTTTACTGCTATTAAATCCCAATAAGCTGGTCCTTATAAAAAACCGTACATATGCAGCAATGAAGGGAAACGCAACTATGTAGGTTAGGAACATTTTTAAAATGGAACGTTTTACATGTTGGTATGGTATTTTATAGTGTTCTGACTTCACTTTTATCAATGGGTATCTCAAAAGGTAACTTCCTCTTTGAAATGTCGGTGTAGGTTTTTTTTTAAACCTTTCCAAAAGGCATTCTAGAATTATCAATTCAAGAACACAATCAACTCTTTAGGACTCTAAAAAATAAACACTTTACAAGCAATTTAATTGACAATCGTAGGACCAAAAACAAGTGCCCCCTTCAAAAGTTGAATACGTACTTTCACATACATATGTACTACATTTCAAACATATTCTTAAAGGTGAAGGTTTATTAATTGTTTAATGGTTTTTATACCTTGTTTCAATTGATAAAAATGTATAAAAAAAAGTATTATTTTTTTAATGATCTACAAAGGTAATGTACACCAAACTTTTCCTGAGATTTAACATTTTCACATAATAGTGCACCTATTTTTCTTCGACGGTGTTACACCGTAGCGGTATGTTGCTACTCTTCGAGCGCCATGTAGTTTCTACCTGTACTATACAGCCGTCCATACCACTCCGTCCGGAACCGACACATTTAAAGAAATAAGCACGTAAGCTTGCTTATCGTATGGCTTATCTGTTCCGGCTGAACTTTTAAATCGAGCTTAGCTTAATGTTCTGGTGGATGGGCCCCCGCTTGGTGAATTACTACCGGCAGCGATTTCAGCGATATTCCGATTATTGAGTGCTTCCACCTCGAACGAGGCGGTTTTCCGGCCAAAGTAGAAGCCGCGCCCCAGAAACAAAAGCGTGGCATTAAAAGTGCAATATACCCACGGAACGACCCACGCCACCCACCGCTCAGCTGGTCGTGAGGTATTAAAAACAGATGACACACGGCACACACAGTCACATACCGATGACCCCGAACTGAAAACCCCCCTTTTCACCCACAAAGGTAAAACTCGCATGATTTTCAGTTGGTATAACAAGCCAGACAAAGAGAGAGGCGTACACAGTGTTCAAGTGGGAAAGGGAAGACGAGAGGGAGAGACAAGCTGGAGAGCGAGAGTGCGCAGAACACGTTACAAGAAATTTACACGTGCAAGCCAAGTAGGGGAAATCCAAAAAGAGAGAGCGGGTGAAAAAAAAGAGACCGTGAGTGTGGGAGAATTTGTTTATGTGCGTAGGTTTAAAACGGAATAGTACTCTCCGCGTCTAATTAGAATTTAAACTGCCTTGGGAAAGAATGCAATTAACAGGTTAAGAATAACGGTAAGTCAGTCGTTAAATACAGTCAAACAAGTATAGGTAGCATTTTTCAAATATTTGTAGAAATTATTTATTCAAAGCATTTATTAATGTGTGTTTATTCTCTTCAAAGAACTTTTTGCGCAACAAAAAATTATCAGTAGTTAAGAATACAAATATTTTAAAACTTTGTGTTTTAAGGTTTGACAGTGAACGCATGATGATAATATTATACAAGTCAAAATAACTTAATAGTTTAATTTTAGGAAAACAAGACTTGTTTTAACTTTGAATAGCATTGTCTAAACACTAAATTAACACTGTTTTGTACAGGAACTACTTCAACCACACTATAATTTATGTTCGTTGGCGGTGCAGTTTATGCAAGCCCGACTGTAATCAAGTGGCGAAAGCCAAACAAATCAATAAACAAATAGCAAACAAAATAAGTCTGGGCTGCCAATGGCAACCAATTGCATAAGGAAAGTGCAGTTGCACCAACACTCAGACATTTAAATTGGGTCAAGAGAGAGGAAGATTGTTGATTCCTCGATTTATTAGGTAAATTGATATGGTGGCGTGACATCCTTAAAAAGTGAAAACCGGCAATAGGAGTAATTGACTGGACTTACCTATTTTAGGGAGCTTAATTCTCAGCTCTAGAAGATAGAATCAGAATTTCCGGAGGGCGGACATGGAAGGTTTATCAGAATGAAATACAAAAATCAGGCAACAGATCACATATCGAAATAAATCAGCGATTATATAAAATTACGTTTTGCCAATAAGAACGCACGGACACACACACGCACGCAAACGCACACGTAATGTCAGCATAAAATAAAATGTTGCGTTGGCGTCAACACGATTTTTTTCGCCTTAACTTGTGTTTGTTCTCGGAACTCTTGGTCTTTTTTTAGACAGTCTATGCTGCGCTTTAATTGATAAAATTTTCGCAAAAACTTTCACAAAACTGCACAATTGCTCACTAACACACACAGACAGGGCAGCGGCGCACGTGCATAGGTGTGTGTGTCAGACGGTGTGTTTATCACGCCACTCGAAAAACACTTTTTTACTTACTCACACTCTTGAATGATTTTTTAAACTGCGTTTTAGTGTCTTAATTTGTTTTTGCTTTAGTTAGTTTGGCGCCCGCATAAATGACAGAAAGACGCACAACGTTCTCAAATCACGTTAAGTTTGTTTCTGAATTTTCGCCGTTCGCTTTTGCCACGAGATTATATTCATTCTCCTTCGCCGCACTCTCTCAACGACTCTCTCTTTCTCTCACGCACACTCTTGCAACCGCTCGAATGCCGATGATGGCGCTCTTCTTCTTCGGTGTGTGTGAGTTGTTCTGGCGTTTTCACTCAAATTATGCCGGAATTGATTTTATTTTTCATCGCGCCGGCTGATCACTCACATTCTATCACACACTGTTTTACCGCACCTTTATCGCCTTTACTTTACGGATTTCGCACACTTTGCAAAATATATAGCCGTGCACAAAAATGTTTATTTATTCGATACTGGGTGTCGGAAACATATGAAAATATCGATGATACGTTTTAAAAAGAAATTTAATATCGATTTTTTGGCCGATGTATCGCATATCGATATTAGTTTGAAATGATATACTGGTTCTAATTAATTTTGTTGGCTTATGGAGTTTCTTTATATCATGCCTTTTTAAAACAAAATAAAACGCTTTAAATTTGAAAAATCAGCCTATGAAGTGATCTCGCATAAAAAATATTAAAACATATGGGTATATCGATATTTTAAATTGTTACACAATTATTTTCGAATATCATAATCAAAACGATATTATTAAAAGATTAGGCAACCCAATTCAATACTATCAGTTAAATTTCAAATTTGAAACATACTATCGTTGTTTTTCCGTTAAAAACCCGGATAATAGCCGGATTCCACTGGTAAATTAATAAATTATTTTTTTTTTTTTTTGATTATTTATCTGTTTTAACGTTATTTTGTACCAAGTACCGACCCAGTTCAAGGAAGATTATGAGTGAAGTATAGACTTTCAGAATCTAAGAACTGCCTTAACTAATATGTGTTATACAATTCTACAGCAAAATTTTTATAAAATGCAAGCCATGTAGACATGTAAAAAAAATTTTGGACACCAACCCATTAGGTTACGGTTAGCTAAGACACAAATTGAGACGTGAGCCTTAGCTAATTAAAAGCTGAACTGTAATATACTAAAACATAGAATTTGGAAGAAAACGTAGAATCAAATCAGGAAATAAATTTACCGGGAAACTCTGGTCGCCGGTGGGCAGGTTTATAGAGCTGATGAAAATTCTCCTGTAAAAACATTTAAAATTATAGCAGTTTTTACTGGGCGGACTGCAATAGTTCATATTTTCGTTATCACTGGCTTACGAAGTATCGATAACACACCATGGTAATCCGTGTAAATATGGTGGGAATGCAATTTAAAAACAAGGCTTCGGAGCACGGGAGAGCAAAACGGTGAAGGATGCAATATAATGTGTTTAATATTTATTTGTATGTATTAACTTGTTAAACTAGTTTAAGCATCATTAAATATTGACATTAAAATTTCTCAATTTCCGATTTCCAAACCCATCAAAGTTTCCAATTCCATTCATAACCGAAACATAACTCAAAGTTTCAGCTTACCAAATCCCCTTTCCTTACTTTCCACAATAGGGTGACAAGAAATAACCCGGACTTATATTTTTGATCACAACTTTTTTAGAAACTATATTTGAGAAAAAATGCAGACACACAACTATTAAATAGCTATTATGTTAACAAATATTCATCCGGTGTCAAAGGGGCTTCCTTGGGCCGCAGGTCTTCTTCCGATAATCGATCCCATTTATCGATCCCATTTATCGATCCCATTTATCGATCCCATTTATCGATCCCATTTATCGATCCCGTTTAGTACATGCCCTGGACCATGGTAGAATTATACAAGGTAGTCTCGTCGGCTGCAAAATCGTTCGGGTTTTTTCCCCTATCGACCCGAACCCATATGAAAACACTCTCTCTCGCTCTATTTGTAGTGTCGATAGGGGGAAAAAAAGCCGACGAGACTACCTTGTACTTATTATACCATGCCCTGGACTCCATCGGATTGAGATCTGGCGAGTAAGGTGGCCATTCACTGGATGTGATAAAGTCTGGAAAATTTGCTTTGCACCAGTCCTGAGTCAATTTGGCTCTCATTTAGATGAGAACACATCTAAATTCAGAGTTATATTGTTAAAAATGAAATTAATTTAAATTCAAAATTATTTTTAAATTATGGAACTCCAGAAAAATAACGCATTTGTGTCGCTTTTAAAAAACTGTATAATATATATATTTTTATTTATAAAAAGACAGTCAGTCTTTGTGCAACAAATGTACATGGATAAATGCCGCGTTTACAATGGTTTTCCATTTTCTTGCTTGTTTATATTTATACTCTTGTTTTATTTTGGTTGTAAGTACCGTTAGGGAGGAGGGTTTTCTCTTGTGGTTGGTTAAGTAATAGTAATTAATTTTCTCTCGTTCTTTCGTTTCCGTTTAAGCGATACTATTTTGGTTCAAGTCCTTGTGTTTTATGTACATATTTAAACTAAATTACGAGCTACAAATTACTAGTTTGTGTGTTTTTTGTGTTGATGAATCTCGCTTTGAATTAAATGTAAGTACAGTGTGTGTGTGTGTTGTGTTGTGTTGTGTGTGGCGTGTGTTACAATAAATATCTCTAAGTTTAAGTATTCCTTAGGTGCTACGATACATACATACAAAGCTGCTAGGCAGAGGGGGCGGCAGAGGCGTGGTACAAAGGGGGTTGGGCGCATTTCGGGGGTGGAGGAGCGGGGAAGGCAGCTGCTACAAATACCGGACTCTGGGAAATTAACTAACATGCATACACATATACATACACAAAGGTCTGTTGAGTATTCTAAAACTTTATAGATTGTTTTTTGAAAATTATAAACGGTTGAATCTCAAAATTAATAAAAGGTTTCTAAAAAAGGCTTCATTGATTTTAGCACTCTCAAAATCAATCTCCAAATAAGTATTCGTTTCAAAATCGTTTTTTAAGTTAAGTGTTGCTTTTTTGAAATTTAGTGTTGAATAAATTTGTAAAATATTTTGATGGTATTCAGGTTCAACTATTTTTGTGGAAATTCTATAATATTTTTGAGCTTCCTAGTGTGATATCCATAAAGTTGGAATCCCCAACAGACCCGTCGGACCGATCGATCGATTATACAGATACAATTAGGGCTGCGGCTTAAAGTAGATCCTACAGATAGGGGCTAATGGCTACAGGAACTAGTGCTAGTGCTAACTCGCAAAGTTATAGCTGCGGATCGCCCGACCGGGCGTCACCAGCTCCACCTTGATGTTGGCGGTGGCCGTCACCTTGGTGGTGTTGCTGTCCGAGTGCGTCGTCTCCACCGTCACCTCCGGCTGCACCACGATGCTCTGCAGCTCCGGCGGATACGTCGCCGGAAACGCCGGCGGAAATTGTGGCGGCGGCGTTATCGGTGGCGCCGTCGGCGGCTGCTGCGGCTGGGCGGCCGCCTTGTGGTAGGCGGGGGGCGGGGCAGCGTAGGAGGCGGGACGGGACTCGCGCGGCTGGTAGCTCCAGTCGTTGGGCATCTGGATGGATGAGTTGCTGGACTTCCACGACTGCGGCTCCTCGGTGATCGTGGTCAGCGACGGGTCGTTCACGTCCTTGTGGTGGTAGTGGTGCGACTTCTGGCAGCTGCCCCGCGAGGATCGCGAGGATCCCTGCACCACGTACGACTTGCCCGATCTCTTGCTGCTCCGCACTGGCAGCGGCGACGGCGTGGATATCCTGTCGGGGTGCTCGAGCGGCACCAGCTCCGCCTCCGGGCCCAGCATGCTCAGCAGGATGGGGAACACCACCAGGCTGTTGCACGCCCCCACGCACAGCACCACCAGCAGGAGCCAGCAGAAGTGCCGGATCACGAACTCGAACGGCGAGGTGGAGAGCATGAACACCGCCACGCCGGAGGTCAGCATTCCGTGGACCAGGGGACCCAGGGCCATCTGCATGCTCAGCTGGACGCGTCGCTGTCGGTTGCCCACGGACGTCATGAAGCCCTGTAATTGGAAAGGAGATTTATTAGTTGGAGTTGCAAAACAGTAAGAGAAATTATCCACAAATATTTTAAAATCCGTTTACATAACAGGCATTTTCTCAATTTGTTGGAGTTATAAATAAGTAAGAGAACTTCTGTGTAAAGAACTTCTGTTGAAAGACAAAAATTAATTGATATCGAAAGTACTGAAATTGTATTTTAGGAGGTACGGAAATTGCAATACTGAATTGACTGAAATCATAGTGTTTGAATTGAGTTTAAAGTTTAAAAGCCTTAAACAAAGTGTGTATGGTAGTCTGATTACTACCATTATTTTTTATTGTATTAATAAATGAATTTAGTATGATTTCAAACTTTTAATCTGCTTGTAGAACAATATTTTCGAACGAATTATGCACAACTTTCCAATGTTTCATTACTTTGTTCCTGATTTTTACTGTCACTCATATCTCTTATAACTCACAGCCCTTGTTTGAACAGATTACTCACCAGTGAAATGAGCACGTTGAAGCAGAGCATCATGCCCACGCTGAGGATGAGTATGACTGCCGGGATGGCCGACAGCTTGATGCCCAGCAGGGTCATGGCCCCGAAGATCTGGGCCAGCGAGGCGAGCACACTGAGGATCACCAGGACGGCGGCCCAAACGGAGAGGAGGAGCAGGGAGACCAGGACCAAGGCGGCCAGGAGCACGCAGGCGAGGATCGTGGCCAGCGAGGAACGGAGGGTCATGTACTGCTCCCAGAAGATGAACGGAATGCCTGCACATTAAAAAAGAGATGAAGGTTAGTTGGGGTTAACTGGGAGTATTCAGTGCCACTTTCAACTCACCCGACGGATAGTTGGGCAGGCCGAAGCCCTCGAACTTGACGCTCAGATCGCGGATGTGACCTATCAGGGTCTTGATCTGCGAGGTGTCCGTCAGTCCGTGCAGGTAGAACGGCATCTGGGCGTAGACCAGCGGCAGGCTCTTCGGGATCTTCAGGTCGTACTCGTTCGGCTGGTGGAAATACTGGCGCGGTTCCGGATACAGTTTGCCCTGCACAAATTGAAGATGAGAATATAAAATTAATTGGGAGCTATTAAGAAATTTATGCTATAATAATTGTTAAAACAATACAACTAAAGATTAAAAAATGAACTCGAAAAAAGAGACATAAAAAAGTTACTTCGTTAAGTAAAGAAAAACATTAAATAAAAGTAGAATATTAATTATTAACTTAAATGAAATCAGAAAGATATTTCTACAAGGTGTGTAAATTGAAGCTTTAATATTTATTATTATTTATTTATTATAAATTTTTTAAGATTCTGAATTTTTCAATTTTTTAACTTGAATATTCTTTTTTTACTTTTGTGAAATGTTTCTGGGTTTGGAAACCCTTTGTTCAGACACAGTTCTGTTGAATATTTTTCGGATAATATAATATGACTGATAATTATCAAACTTTTAATCAGAAAATGCAATAAATATAAAAGCTACATGAGGTTTATTTTAGATATTGGGTTCTCAAATTGGTTTAAATTAAAAAATCGATTTCTTAAGTTATCCCTGGTAAATCAGGTAAATCTTAAGCGAAACCCACCTGGGAGGCTCCGTAGGCGAAGACGTCGTTGGTGGCCCACGCGGACAGGTAGTTGTAGAAGGCGCGCGGATTGATGATGCCGTCGCTGGTGACCAGGCGGTTGGTCTCCACGAGGCCCTTGTCCACCGGGTTGTCCACGTGGCCCGTCTGGACGATCAGCTTGTAGGCGAGGATGGCGTCGCTGCTGGCGTTCTGGAACCAGCACTCCTTGGTCAGCCTCCCATCGCGGATCTCCTCGTCGAAGGTCTTCTGCAGGTTGCTCAGCCAGTCGCGGAAGTGGAGCAGCCAGAAGTCCGGCAGTCCGCCGTTGTCGTTCTTGATCACATGGGGCACCCTCACGAAGGCGTCGTGGTAGTCCCTCAGCAGCTGCTGCTGCGTGGGATACTCGAAGTTGCCCTGGGTCACGGCGTACATGCTGTAGAAGCCGAAGAGTCGCGTCTGGGCGTCCAGGAACTTGTGCTCGTTGCTGTGCTTCGGCACCAGGTCAATGATGTCCAAGCCGTCCTGCAGCCGCGTGGAGGCGTACAAACTGGTGACCAGAGCGGCCAGGAATCCCATCACGGCGAGGAACTTCACCCAGCTGCGCATCAGGAAGGGCGTGTAGTGGTCGAAGGCGAAGCTGGCCAGCGAGAAGTGGGGCAGCGAACGAATGCCCTCGACTCCCCTTTGCTCCAGCAGAGGATTCTGGGCGGGCAGCGGCAGCCGGTTGTTGTTGTTGCATCCCTTCGGGTTCCTGGGTTGCCTGCCTCCCCGGCCGCCGTGGTTGTTGTTCACCGGCAGCGCGGGATGCGCCACCTTGGGCCGCTCCTTCCACACCGGGAAGCAGCAGCAGAAGATGTCCGCCCGGCCGGCGGTGCGCCGGCGCAGATCCAGCGAAATCATGGCGGGAAACACGAGCAGGGCAGCCGCCAGATTGGAGCACATCACGATGGCCGCCTGGAGGCAGAACACCTTCAGGGCGGGCACGGGAATGAAAGCGGCCGCGAAGAAGGATCCCGCCGTGCTGCAGGCGCCGAAGAGGATGCTCGGACCCACCTTCTTCAGGATCAGCTTGGTCTGCTCCCGGCGATTGCTCTCCGCGTAGGCGGCGGTCAGCATGAAGATGTGGTCCACGCCCAGTCCGAGGGCCAGGAAGGGCACCACCTGCGTGCTGGCCGCATTGAAGACGATCCCCAGCAGAGCACTCAGTCCCAGTCCCGCGGCCGTGCTGAAGCACATGAGCAGTACTCCGGCCACGCCCACACTGCTCTGGCCACGGACGGGATCCCGCCAGCGGAGGAGGGTGCAGAAGGCGTACAGAACGGTGACCGCCACTCCGATCACAATGGACACGGCGCTGGGGTGCGAGAACTTGGCCAGGATGTCGTCCAGGGCCGCCGAGCTGAACACGTAGATGTCGTAGTTGGCGGCGATCCGCGACTGCTTCCGGAGCAGCTGCTCCACCTCCCGGGAGAAGTTGCGCTGCCAGGCGCTGAGCACCTCGGCCGCCTTCTCCTGCGTCCAGCCGAGGTGGTGGACCTTGTAGTTGTCCTGCCACTGGTCGAACATCTCCTTCTCGGTCATCAGCTGCACCACCGACTGGAGGGCCTGCGCCTTCCTCAGGTGGCCGCTGCGGTTTCTCTTCGCCCCGCCCACGATCAGCTCCTCCGGCCAGTGCATGTGCTTCGCCGCATAGCCGTAGCATCCGCCGGAGAGGATAGCGCCCACGTCCGGCGGCTGGGTGCTGTTCTTGTTGGGAGCGGTGTTCGGGCAGCTCGGGTTCAGCGGATTCAGGCAGGGCTTCTCCATGTAGCCGCTCCCGATCGCCGCCCGCTTCATGTACTGCTCCACCGTCTCGAAGTCGAAGGTGATCTTCTCCTCGGACATCTTCTGCTTCATGTACTGCATCACCGAGGCGGGATTGAGGGTTGTCCACAGGAGTCGCTGGTTGAGGCCTCTGCGGGGGGGAGAAATGGGAAAATCAACATAGGTTGGGGAACACTTTTTGTGGAATAAGTTAACACTAGGGTATTAAATAACGCAGTTCAATATGGATATATTGCTAAGGAAATTAATAATGTGTAATTTATATATGAATAACCATATTTGCACTGATTAGCTATCTAGGAAAGCCTTATCCATGTTTATGTAGAACGCATTATATTAAAATAAGAAAAAAAAAAGAGTTTTTCAACTAAGATAAGATAAAACGAAAGCAGGCGCATTTAACTTTTTAATAAACATTTTTTTTTTACTTTTTAAATAAAATAAGAATTACCTTTGTAGATAATTTCCCGATTGGATTAGAGGAAGTAAATGATAAACTGCACTGTATGTACTTTTGAAATCTAGTTAAACCTTTGTGTATAAGTTCTTATGGCAGCTTGCTTGTAAAAAAATCACAAAAATGGAAAAGGAAATGGAAATGGAAAGCACTTCTAAGGGGTTTATATATTTACATGCTATATAGGTTATAGTAATAGTTAAGGACTTACGGTATCACAACCGCCGATTCCGGGCCGAGCAGCTGGCTGCCCTCCCAGAAGCAGTCGAGCGGGGTGATGATCGAGCACGGGATGAGGTGGCGCAGGATCTGCTCGATGTAGTAGATGCCCTCGAAGGAGGGCGTGCTCGGCATGTTGCACATGTCGCGCAGCCCCCACTCCGTGTCGTAGAGGTGCACCTTAACGGCGGTGGCCTTCACCAGGACCTCCAGATGGGCCAGCAGCGCCTGCGGATGCAGGACGGAAGCGTTGGGATCGTGGGTCGTCTGGATGAGCAGCTGGTGCGTCGCCGCCTCGTCCTCGCCAATTGTCTTCTGTGTGTAGGCCAGTTCCGCCTCCAGACGACCGCCCTCCTGGATCCACAGCTGGTGCACCTTCGAGTGGATCTGGGCGCTCTTCAGGCCCACGCAGAAGGTGCTTAGCACCAGGATCGCCACAAAGAGGACCTTTCCCGCGTGCTTCTGCACGGAGCTCCCGAGCGTTTCGAGGTGGGACTGGAATACTGATCGCAGATAGATCGCCGTGCGGCTGCCACGCGCCTTCCCCTGGAAAATATAAAAGAATAGGAAACCTTAGTTAGGATACTTTTAAGTTTTACTTAGTAGATTCCCCTTGCTGCTATGAACAACGCATTAAAATTATAACGAAACAGCGTGTGGTCATGTGATTTATTTGTTTTGCTCCGCACAGGGGCGTAGTCTATAGGGTTTCTAAAAGAAGTTCACTAAATAATCAAATCAAAGCTGATCAAATCTGAAGCTTTGACTATAATAGTAAATATAACATTATGAGTAATAACAATATTTGAGCAACCATACTCTCTAGTTCTATATTACAGTGAATATTTCAGATTCCTGAGAGATTTGCTTACCCCCTCGCCAGGCCACAGATTCCCGACTCCACCCAGAGTCCCGGACCGAGATCCCAAACCCTGGAACCACAAAAACAACACAAGACGCCGCTGTCGTCATTGGCGGGCCGAAAAAAGGCGAACCTATAATCGCCTGCTTGGGCAATTGGATCGATCGCTGCTCAGGCTTTGGGCCTGGCTCAAACCCGGCAACCATTCCGCTCCCCCTGACCCTCATCCCGATATTTCGTGCTGCTTCTCCGTTCTCCAGCTGCTGCAGTGCTGCACGGAAATTGAGCCCCTTTCCCAAAAACAAAACGAAAAAACCCCAAAGAGCCAGGAAAAAATAATAATGAGGCTCGCGCTAACGCTAACGTCTCAATCGAAGTTTTAGTCCAACAATCAGACAAACAGTGGAACGAGTTTTTGTTTTAAAACGCAAAATAATATATGGAAATAATTGGGTTCTTTAGAATTAGAAGACATAAATTATTTTCAATTATTTGTTTTTTAATGAAGCATTTTTAATGACTGATTTTAATTTCACAAGATGACTGCCTGCAAACAAGTTATTAATTAAGCAAAGGAATTTACTTTAAAAACGCAAAATAATATATGGAAATAATTGGGTTCTTTAGAATTAGAAGACATAAATTATTTTCAATTATTTGTTTTTTAATGAAGCATTTTTAATGACTGCCTGCAAACAAGTTATTAATTAAACAAAGGAATTTACTTTCCAATTTATTCAGAAACAAGTTTTTGGTAATGTATGATTAAGCCATAAAGCAAATGTCACTAAAATTACGGGTTTTCAATTTTGAACAGAATGAATACAAGAAATTCTGGAGTAAGTTTCTTTATCATGAGCTTGCACCACTGTGCAGCACCACTGTGGTGGCGCACCCAGCGAAGTCGGGGATCGAGGCATCCAAATAACACATTCCACACAGACCCCAACTCGAATCTTCTCGAAGTTTGGCTCTTCTCTTCTGGAGGCTCCTTCGCTGCCTCCGCCTTTTATCGCTTTTCACAGATTTTTCCCGGCCAAGTCAGGTTGTGGCCAGCAAAACCAAAAAAAAAAAAAAAAAAAAAAAAAATAAAAGAAGTGGAGAAGAAACTTGAGGCACCCAGAAAATGGCTTTATTGTTTGGTCTTCAGAGCGTTTTACGACTACCGTTAAGATAGAGCGGGAGTCACTCGTAAATAATCCGCCGCTTAATGTCTTTGTTTGCCCAGGATCAAGAGTTTTCGGATGGATTGGGTATATATTCTATATGTATATGTAGTGGATGGGATAGGATACCGATCCCTGCACTTCCTGCTGCTTGTTTATGCAGCAGAGTTTGCTGCATTTCCGCAATCGCTGAAGAGTGAAACATCAAACGCGGCGCGCCCGACTTTGTCGCCATTAATTAAGTCGTTGGCGGCACATCCACTTTGAGACTGCCTGTGGCGGCGACCTGTTCGTGGAATTTTTCCATAATTTCCTCCCCCCCTCCGTTTCACAACAACAACAACAACAACAACAACACCAACAACAAGAACAACAAGGTGCGCAAACAAAAGATGCACAAAATTCTAGGAATCCCTGGCCACAAACATTGTTGCCTTCTTTTCTTGGCCCCTTGGGGCGGCAGGGCCTAAAAATAAACTTAATCTAGATTAGGCCGGCATTCCAGTGGCTCGCAAACTGTGCGGCTCAAAGATTGAGCCATCAACGCTTGTCAGCAGCCGTCTCTTTCGCTCCGCTCCAGTTGTCTCTTTCTGTTCTTTGCTTTGAGCCTCGAAAACACGCTGCTCGATCTGTGTGACATATCATCAATCTTTCGCTGTTTTTGCCTTGCGTGCCTTCCTTTTATTTTCCGCAGCTCAGTTTTTCTTTTTTTTTTTTTTTTTTGCCCACCCCCGCAGATCTTGTTCGCTGTGAGGAAATGTCACGCATTGATTTATGATCCTGCCCGGGGTTTCCTCTCCTCAGCGCTTTCAAATGAAAATGTTACTTTGCTGTGGCTCTTTGTAGTGGCCTTTGTTGCTGCTGTTGCGACAGCTTCATTAGAAATGCGCACACACAGCGGCCTGGACTGGAGGCTCTCCAGCCTCCAGCCTAATCCGCTGCCCAGGAACCCGGGGAAATGAAGGCAGCCTCGGAACACTCGCTGCCATGACGAATGGGTGCGAGGGAGACGCAAGACGGCGGCCGAAAAAGAAGACGGCAGTTGGGAACAGCAGGTGCAGGTAGATGGCATTGGGTATAAGTGTATCACAAGTACACCGAAAGAAATTCAGGATCATGGTTTCGAAACCTGAATGTTATATGTTCATTAAATGATCTATTTTTTGTCAATAATTCTAAATTTGATCAATCAATGTATCGAAATCTAAAGAAATAGGTAAGAGATAGTATCAAATTACTTATGAATCAATAGATCAATTTAAAAACCGAGTAAACAAACCATTTATGTTCTATATGTATTTGTATTTATATTTATGTTTAATGTTAGATATTTGTTAAATGTTTTTTTTCACAGCTAAAAATAAGAGATCTGTATGACATAATTAGTGCAATGAATCAAAACTCTTTTAAATTCTTTAGTTAGAAAACAAGTTATCTTATTTAAGTTATTCTTGTTTGTTTTATTAAAATAGTTCCCACATTTCCTGGTACAACCTTTCTCACGTCAAAGCTTTCTTCAAAGTAAACCAAAAAATAAATCGAATGTTTAGAGTTCTCTGTTCTCGCTGTAAACAATCTCGAAATCTTGAAATCTCCGCATCACGCATCAATCAATCAAAAGACCCGACACATCAACTGGCCGGGGCAAAAAACGAAAATCGAATTTCCTGCGCGGCCCCCCACGGTGGTTGACTACTTAATTACACGGACCGCTTCGGGAACCACTCTAAATATGAAAAAAAAAAAAAACAATCTTTTCCATGCCACTCGCAAACCCAAAAACCACTTGAGTCGCGGCTCGAATATGGTGCGTTGGTCCATAAAATATGAGCGCACCCAGTTATGCCGCAATAAAAATCGAATGCAAAACCTCAAATAAAACAAAAGCATTTTAGCATAAAATGAAATTCAATATGGCAGACCACCCAGAGACATCAATAGAATTATGTATATGGACAGGCGATTCCATTGCCAACCAAAATTTATGGATTCGGCGGGAGCGTGAATCACTTGCGGGGAATCTTTGCGGATCTCAGCGATCGCAGCTCCAGGGATTACCGATCTGTATATGGAATCGGATGCGAGGGGCAGCTTTCCCATGTTTCTCACGTAAGCGTGTGCCATAAAACTTGTAGCTACCATAAAAGTTATATGCCACTTGATAACGTTTTTGAATACGAATCCCATGACTTATACTTTTTTCTTTTATTTTTCCTGTATCGCCCGCCTGGCATTTAAATGGAGCAGTGTTTTTATTTTCACATGCCGTTCACACAGCTGCGGAGGCTGTCAAACAAAATAGCCAAAGAAATGGATATACTGCGTCACCGCTGGGACTATTCAGTGTTTATTTTTAGCAGGAACACCGAATTCCCTATTATATCGCTCCGCGCACACAGATTTTGCCGCCGTTAAAAAGGACCACACACAGCAAACACATTTGCCGGGTCGGGCTGAGAAGTAAATTGATTTCGAGGCAATTAAAAATGAGGCCCAAGCGAATGTGAAACCGTTGAATGCAAATTCTCGTTGCCGCCAATTTATGGCGCCCCCAAAACGTGACTAGCAAACCGTCCGCCGCATTTATTACCATTTTATGCTCTTTTTATTTTTTGCAGCGAGCCCGAAAAATAAAAGAAGACATGATACTCGTATTTGCATGCCCGTAAAACGAAATCGTTAAAAAAAAAGGTTTGAAGGTCACAGTGCGGCTCAGGTGAGCGTTCAGTGAGACGATTTACAGTTAACTCCAGAAGCGCCAGGTGCAAAAAATAAAGGCACAAGGACCACCGCCGAAGCTCCCTGATTATTTTCCCTCCTTGGGGCAGTCTGTCAAGAGAGTTTTGTAATAACTTCGATTTCAACTGCACAACGCAGAGTGCAAAGCGAAGTAAACTGAAGTGAAGTGAAGTTCACCTGCCCTCTGAAGAGGCCGTAACAATTTTAATTTCTTTATTATTTCGTCTGAAAATCGAAAACGCAGCCTACCTGACCACCGGCACTCGCATTCACAGGTACACACGCACTCTGCGTATCGTATCGTATGGATGGTATCGTATTCGTATTCGTATTCGTGTGCGTATTCGTATCGCTTCGAGTTCGAGTTCGAGTTCGCGTCCGTTCAGCGGAGTTTTGTCCGTCCGTTTGTCCGCCTGTCCGTCTGTCTGTCCGTTAACTGCTTTTTCAGTGAATTCCGTGATTATTGCTTGAATGTTTCTTTCCGGTATTCGCTCTCTGTCACCGTGTCTCCGCAGTGTACGAGTATACCTTTTATTTTGTTTTTTTTTTTTTTCCTGGCTCTAGTAGGTCTTGATCGTAAGTAAGCCCCTCTCTGGGGTTTCGGGTTTTCGTCTTTCGGCTTTCGGTTTTCGGTTTTCGTTTTTGGGTTTTGAGTTTTGGGCCTGGTCTTGGGCTTGGGCTTGGGTTCGGGCCGCGTGCTGTGTGGTCGAGTTAATGTCTTCATAATTCTCCTGATTTTTCTTCTCTCTCTCTTTCTTCGGGCCGTTGTTGTTATGTCTTGCTTCGATCGCGCTGAGGCCTCAGACTGATGAAGACAATAACAGTTTTATGTGCGGCTCGTCTCTCGGCCAAAGTCGTTGCCGTTGTCGACGTCCCGTCCCTAATGAAGCCCAAGCTGTGGCCGTCTGTACAACAACGTTTCGTGTTTTTTTCCTCGGTTTATTTTCATTTTTTCCCTCACTTTTTTTTTGGGTTTTTGGTTGTATTTTTTTCTTGTGAGTGAGTTCCAGTTCCCCGCGCCAGCTGCAGATGGCAGATCGAGTCAAGTTGGCCACGTTGGTGCGTCGCCGAGTGTGTGTGAGCCTCGGCAGATGAAGCTGTCAATTGTGGGATCGCCGTGTGGGAGTTATGTGGGCCATTGGGCTCGTTCCGGGGGAAACGGGTTCAGTTCCCGGACAATGGGTCAGGGGATTATGTAAAGCGACAGGGATGGGTTACTTATGAATGGGGTGGAATCCGATTAGGGGATCTAGATATAATAATACCCAATGAAGGAAACCTACCTACCACATAGGATACACTCCAAATGATTGGATATTGCAGTGACAAATACTTTTCTTTACCCATTTCGTTAATTACTTCAAGGCACATTCAAACTATCCTTGTAAAAGATCTATCAGTTCCCCGAAGTGGACAGTTTCCAGGCGGTACACACCTTATCTTGTTTTGCTTTCAACACGCCCAGCATGTTAAATTACAGTTAACTTGTTAAGCACTTCCTCTCTGTTTCAGTGTAACCCTAAGCCGGAAACGCCTGTAGGCGTGAGATATCTTCATCGACATTGTTCGACGGCCTTCTGGGAAGCGGCATCCCGTCGATGGATCTATGTATACTATACTATATTCTACCCTTCTGCGAGGGCTCGGCCATTTATGCAGGTATCTCCCGCTCCCTATTTGTGTCACTCCTCGGGGGAGTTTGCTCAAGGATTACCCTCCACTCTCCACTCTCCACTCGCCACTCTCCACTTGAGATCCCGACTCACCCTCGCCTTTCCTTCGGTCCAAAGTCTTTGATCTTTTCTTTCCGTCTTCTTTTTTGTGTTCGTAAATATTTCTTAAGTATTTAATTGTATGTTTCAGAACTGCTTTTTTTTTTTTGTTTGTGGGGGGCCATCGCTATCTGAACTTGTCCCCAGCCACTCGACAATATCGAATAACAAATATTGATCGCGAGTGTGACAATGATTTATTTGCCTTACGCCTAACGCGCTCGAGATCTTATCAACCAGATAACGATCTGGAAATTATAATATTTGACTTACGGTCCGAAAGTCAATAGGCATGCTATCTGTCTGTTGCTGGGGTCTTGATTAAATATTTAAGTTACCTAGCTTGTTGATTTCTAAAAGGGAAGAAGAAACTACTTTCAAAACATGGAGCATGTCTCTTGTTAAAATATGTTTACAACCTATAAGATGTGCCTATATTACAATTACATAACTTGTTCACATTAAAAAACCTTGTCCAAAGATTAAATTTAATGAAACATATCCTTATAATATTGAGAAGCAAATGAGTATCATTACGTCCACTGAAATCATCTTTGAAAAAAAAACATAAAGCGGTTAATTCTCCAAGAACAAGATAGCTTTTTCCAAGATGCAATTTACTTGTTTACCCTGATAATTAAGATGCTGCCGCTTATTGTCAATTTCAAAGTTTAAGCTACTGGTTTTTGTTTTCTGAAGATGTTTTCCTCTTAGTTTTGGCCATGTCAATTTGATAAATGTTTGCCCCTTGTCTGTGTGGATGCCACAAATATTTGTGTTTGTTTTTCGTGAGCAGTTGTGAAAAAAGCGAAACGGACATCTCCCGGCATGACTAAACAAATTTATTGCCCACTGGCAGCGAAGCCTTCTTCTTCAAAATGCCGCCAATGTTGCTCAACTTCCTGTGCAAAGTGTGTGCGTTTCGGTGCGAGTGTGTTTGCCTTACAATTGGCACAGCGAACGGAGAACGGAGACTTTGGGGGAGCGGGAGGGAGAGGGGGGAAGGGGGGGGACAAGCGATTTCATTCATGAATTCATATGTATCTTATAGATACAACGAGCGTCGGGCGAATACATGGCCTGCATCGATAGTGCGGCATTGCCATAAATGAGATTTCAGCTTGTGTGATTTTGTGTCGCCGGACTTAGGGCAAATAATAAATAAATATCGATGGACAGGCCGAGCGGGTAGATAAATGCAGCTATGAGATACCCTAAGTCAAAATAAAAAAAAGATACAAGCACTGGATGATGATTTGTGGTGAACACATGTAAACGAATCTTTGCGGGTAAAAATAGAAGAAAGTGTTTTCCTTGTAAATTCATTTGATTTATGGGGGAATTCCGTAAATGCAACTTTCAACAAAAATCATAAATATCCCGTCTTTCATTGAATTTGAGGCTTGCTTTACAATTTGTAAAGAATTATGAAGAAATATTAAAAGCAATAAGTATGTCAATAATCTAAAATGTAAACTCCTTGCTTATCTTAAAAGTCGTAAAAAAAAAACTTAACAAGTTACGAGTGAAAAATATTTCCTAAAAAATAAACTTATCTTCAGTTATATAGATAATTGTTGAGAATTTTTTCAATTGAACCCTAGTAAACGATATCAACTATTCGCTGTACCCTCGAAGCAAAGATCGTCGTTGAGTAAGTAATTCTCGGCTCCATTTGGCATTCATATCATGAATGAAAACGTCATCCCCTGAAAGACAACGCAGACCTCCCAGCAACAAGAAAATAAAATTTTTTCCAGAGAAGTAAATAAACAAAAATAATAACAATAATCGCGCTGGCCAATTTGCATAGCCGCCAAAAAAAGAGAAGTAAACGCACTTCAATCGCTCGCCAGCTTCGTTAGACGATTTTAATGTCTTAATATATTTCGTTAAATTGAGTCATTAAAATAAATCGCCATCGACGATGATGATGACGACGACGACGACGACCACAAAAGACGCTGACGATGTCGGCGCCATCACGATCGATCGTTTGCCACAACTTTCCAGAGGAGTTCAGGATGGGGCAGAGTCAAAAGCACGTTACAACCGAGCCCCGAGAGACTTTACGAGAAATAATTGAGATGCACACACACACACACACTTAAACACACACATTGAGAGGGCAAAAACAAGAGGAAAACCAACTCGGTGGGGAGCGGTGGGGCAAATGGGGGAACAACAACAGAGCAAGACACGCCACGCGGTCGCCGAGCAACTGCATCTGCAACTGCAACAATGATGAAGACATCAAGCTGTAAAAAAGCATCAGAGAACCAGCGAGAAAACTCGAGGCGGTCCACACAGAAAAATTGGCTTTGTTTGTGGTGTTTGATAAAAAGATTTAAAATGATTAAATAATTATCATAAATAGATTTAAAAGAGTGCTTTTTATGCAAAGATCAAAAATACTTTTCAATGTTTGAACAGAACCACAGAAAAGTTACCAATTTAAATAAAATTGTGTTGATAGAATAGGGTTTTTTTTATGTTTTGGTTTAATTAATACAATTTTCTAATTTTCAGTGTGGTGGCAAACAGTTTTGCAGCCACTGCTTAAGCAGCAGAGGCAACAAATACAAAACGCGTGCGTCAGTGAAATTTTTCCTTTACCTCGGCGTTTTTTCGCTTTTTGGGCCACCCGCACTCAATGGCCCAAACCAAACCCGAAAAACGATCTCTGTCTGCTTCATTTGCATCGGCGGCAATAACAACAGCAAACCGAAATGCTTTTGGCAACGACAATGGGTATAATGATTGCTTACTGTTCTTTTTGAGTTAGAAAACTTAACAACGAATTCGGGATACTCTGAAGGCAAAGTACTTTTGTATTTAGATAAGGGAAGCAGGATATTGGAAGCTGTAGATAACTGAAATATCTTGCTTTTAAAGCTTAAATACAGTTGTGGTTTTAAGAAACGAAAAGCAAGATCATATTCTTCAAGCTTCAGGACTTGCCAATTTTAAAAAATTATTTGTACAATACTCAATGTTGAAAATGCCAAAATTTTCAGCTAATAAACAGATTATTTGAAATGTAGATTGCGCATTACGTCACGCATGTTTCTAATCAATCTGCCGAGAGTTCCCAACCAAAGCCGCCCCAAAGCCCGTATCAAAGAGCATCTGAGAAATGCTGGGCATGGGCGGTGGGGCAGGGCTGCAGGGGAATGGGAGGGGGGGGCCCAAAGAGGGGTCTCTGGGGAGTGGGAGTGGCTTTGGGAGGGGGAGGGGGAGGGGAAGAAGGAGGGGGAGGGCGATGGCAGTCCAGCCAGCAGCAGCACGTACGAAATGACTCTCGCGGAGACCTCGGCGCCCACCCATGTTGGACGATCTCACAGATACGCACCAACACCAGCGCACCGAAGGCAAGTTGTTGCTGGCGTTGTTTATTATTTTTTTTTGCTGCGGCTGCTAAAGCTTTTTGCCTTTTGCCTTTTCGGCTGCTTTCCACTACTGGATCTCCTGCTGCTGCTGCTGCTGCTGCTGCTGCTGCTGCGGCTGCCTTTTTGCCCAGTCTTTTTGCCGTTTTCTGTGCCTTGCTGTTTTTGGCGCTCGCTGCAGTTGCAGTTGCAGTTGCAGTTGTTATTGTTTCTGCTTTGCGGTCAGGCCAACTCCGCACAGTAGCGCCAACGTAATGAAGTTGTCTGTGGATATGTCCGTCTGGATCGGATCGTTGGGTCCCGCGATCGCGGTCTCAAGTCTCAAGTACGAGAGTCCTGCTGTGTGTCTGCGCAGCGAAAATAGTTGTAGATTGATGGCAGTGCACGGAGAAAAATGGCCAAACCAAATTGGTAACACATTTTGTATGTGAAGCTACGAGGTCAACTAGGATTATTGTTGCAAGACTCATAAACCATTTAACAATACCTTTTTTTTTTGACTATTATAAGTTTTTAAGCCTTTTTTTTATAAAAATAAAATATTCTCTTGTTCAAAGCTATCAACTGATTTTGCGACCAATCGCTTTATTAACAAATGTCTTTATATAAAAGGTAAATCCTCCACGCTTTTTAGATTTAAAAACAAAATTAGCATATAAGCCGATTGGCTACATATTGGGCATCGATTTTAGCTAATCACTGTAATTAATAGGCTGCCGAGCCAACCAAAATCAGACAACTCTATTAACCAGAGAATCCAGCCAAAGAAAACGAAACGAAATGAAATCGAATCGACTGGAGAAGAAGACATCGACAACGAAAAAACGCGAAAAATATTGCGAGAGATATTGGCAATAAAATTTATTGAAATCTGTCCCGGCGACTTAATGGCCGCATTAAACAAAGGCCGCAGTGCTTGGGCTTTACAGTCGAACTTCTACAAAACATACCTTTCCTTTATCTTGTTTTTTTAGTTACAGCAGAAGGAAAAGCTTCAACTCTTATTTTTTGTAACAAAAAATCATTTTTGCTTGCTCTCATATTTTTTTTAAGAGTTTTTTGATTTTGAACTATAAAAAATAATGCATCATTCGGTGTATAAAAGACTTTTCACTTTAAAATTGTATCAGTAAATTAAAATGGTGTTTTTAAAACTTAAAAAAAACATTTTAGTTGAATTTTCCCTCTCTTATTTTTAATTTTAACTGAGTTGTATGTATGAATTTCTTAACTTTAAAAAAGAGTTTGATCAATTTTCCGAAGAAGTATAATAAAAGTTAGCAACATATTCGGTTAAAAAATGCATTTTATATGCGATAAAAAAAACTTAAAAAACTAAACCAATATTATATTAAAAAATCCTTAGTAGTTGATGTCTGGCTTATATGGTTTCCACTGTATCTGGACACTCACCTTATCTATCTGATCGAGCGCCACTTGGGCGTCCACCCAGCTGGTGCGTATGTAAAGATCCGAGAATAATTTCTCATCGACCACATCGCCGTGTGTGTCCGGAACGCGTGGGAGGCTGTCGCGGTCCATTATGGTTATGTTTACAGCCGGATTCCGGACGGAATCGAGTGAAGAAGTGCAGGGGTGCGTTTGGGTCTTTCTATAGTGCCTGCCGTTTGTCTGCGTCCCGAAACTGAGACTTAGGAGGCAGTGTGCGGATAGTTCGTGGACTTTCGGTTCGATCAATTGTTATTGGGATCTCGTATTTTGTTTGGCTGCATTTTGCACTGCACTCTGCATTTTTTCCTTTTCTTGGTTTTTTCCTTCTTTTTGATGAAGAAGAGTCGCTCTCCCCCGCTCGTTAGCTCTCTCGCTCTCGCACGCTGTGTATCTGAGCTCTCTTTGTGTTGTTTGGTTTTGTTGTGATTGCTGGCTTCGCTTTTGCTGGGTTTTTTCGACGATTCAAACGCGGTTTTCGGATTTTATCTTGGACACAATTTGTTTGGGGAATTTGACAGAATTTTCACACATCATTTACACATGGAAAAGCGACAGGCGGACGCCTCACGTTTTCGGTTTTCGGTTTTCGGTTTTCTCTCTCGCCTTTCGCTCTTTATTTTTACTTTACTTTGCTTTACACTTCGCGACGCACACACACATTAACACTGGCTCGTTTTTGTTGTTGCCTGGCATTTAATCCATTAACTTCGCTTCGCATCCGTGAAGTACAATTTCTTAGCTTTACTACGAGTTCTGTGCCATATATCTTGTTGGTATACCACACACAGAGTGCCAGCAGTCGGAAATGGAAATGAAAATGGAAAGGTAAGTCGCCGCGCTCCGCACTCACAACCGTTTCGTTTGAGGATCGCTCGAATTCTGAGAGATGTATCTGTATCTCGTGGATGCGGCACGCCAGTCGGCCAACAACTTCATTAAAAGAGCGTGCGCCAGACTCTCTCTGGCTCTCGCCCCCGTGTGTGTGCCACATTCTGCGCCGGTGTGTGTGAGCAACCGACTAACAGACAGTTCTCTCCTAGCTCCGGCTCTCTTCTCGCTCTCTTGAGCCGTATGCGGCCATTTTGGTTTGAGCACGCTCTCTACGAGGGCCGATACAACAGTAGCTCATTCTCTAAAATACCGAGGGGTGTTTTAAGAGTTTTTAGAAAAAATACCAAACTTGCATTGCATGTTAGAAACAAATTCTTCTTAATTTAAAAGATATTATCATTTTATTATCCGGTTTTAAACTTATAATAGGGATATTAATTATTTTTCTACAGTTGACAACAACCAGTCTTAAAATATTAAAATACAGGTTTGATTTATTTTTAAAGACACATTTTAAGGCATTTCATAAGTTTTTTTCTTTTGTTGTTGTTTAAGATTAACACTTAAACCTTTTTTTTCATACTGAAAGGCTCTTCATGCATGCTGTTTTGATTTTTTATTAATTAAATATGTATGTCTTAAGTTTTTAATTTTTTATATCGTAAAATATTATTTCATAATCATAGAATATATATAAGTCTAAGGTTTTTCTAGATGACCTCCCTCTAACATTCACTTAAAAGCTTGCTAATTTCTATTCTTGTTAATCGCTTGTCGTTGTTTTTGTTTTCGCCGAGACCACCTAAAGAGATTTGGCTGCTGTTTTTTTTTTTTGCTGCCACGGTGGTTTATTTTATTGCAGTGTGGATGGACCACCCAAAAATGAATTTGTTGCTGCCTTCATTAAACTGAAACCGCCGAGCGTTGTGGGTGGTCGCCCCACCCCACTCCTTTCCTCTGCCGGCGTCGGCCTTCAGCGTCGGCAGCGCTAACCACTGGAGCTTTCATCTCTGTGTGTGTGAGTTTGTTTGTTCGTGGGGAGCGCGTGCGTGGCAGGCTGCGCCTGTATGTGTGTTCGTGCCGCTAACTGTTGGCAAATTTGTTAGCTTTACATTGCTTATGTTGTTGGTTTTTATAGTTGTTGTAGCCCAATGCGCTGATGTTTGTTTTTGCATGTTCCCGATGCTAAATTATGAGCGGCAGGATGTTTTTGCTTCACCCTTGTCTTTGCCTTTGTTTTTGCAGCATCTTCGCCCCACGTATCTTAAATATTCGAGGGATTGTGATGGTGTATGTGTGTGAGGGCCACCCAAGTTGAAACGCTTTAGTTTTGCCGGCGAATTAATTCAAAGATAAAATGATATGTCTATTAAACTACATTCTGGAAACTACACCGGAAAAATACACCTCGAAAAATTAATCAGTTGTTTTTAAGGGACAATCATTGTTAATGATACTCTAAACAACAAGTTAAGGTACAAAATATTGTTTGACCACATTCTAGATTTTATCTTTAAGAACAACCTTTATTTCAGGTCATAGAAATTAACTAATTAAAACCCCTTTAAAGAGGTCATAAAAAACTGAAAAAATATTAAAATTTATTAGTGAAGAACAAATTAAAAAGAAAAAAAGAAAGTAAAATTTTATTGGAGTACTTTAACTACATAGTTCTGTTCACTATAAATACATCTCCTGAAGATATGAATGGAAATAATTGAAAATGTGTGTTTTTCACTCAACCCCTGATTTCCCTTTCCAACAGAAAAAACATCACCAAAATAAACAAAAATAAAATACTCTTCAGAACAACCGCAAAAATTGGCGCTCGAATCTTCAACTCGAAATTCAAATTCGAATGCAACTGCAGCATCATTGTGTCCCCTCTCTTTCATCCTCTTTGGATGCGAGAAAAAGAGAGGGAGAGAGAGAGATGGGGATGCCGGGGGAGACGTGAATGTGGACCCACCACCAAGCGGGCTATTATAATCAAAAACAACAACTCTTTCTCTAACTCGATCACCTGAACTAACGTTGCATTCATGTGTTGCACTCTCTCAGCAAGCTTACTCGAACTCTCCCTTCCTCTCTCACTCACACTGCGTGTGGGGCATTTTGGCGACATGGGCGGCATTTTTTTCTCCAACATGCATATTTTAGCTTTATACCGCTCTCCCGATCTCCCGAGATTGCGCCATCTTTGGCTGGCTCTCGAGTTTTTGCTCTCAATGACTTGCAGTTTGTTTTGCTTTCGCTCAATTCGCCTGCAGCTCCAATTCCCCAAGAGAGATAGAGAGATACTCTCACACATACATACACGTTGCGCCTGTGTGGCGGCAGCTGCCAATGGACCACCAACGAAGCGCAGTTTGCTTTGAGAGCTTCATTTGCCGTTTCGTTTGGAGTTGGCGGGGATAGGAATGGGGCGAGGCAAGGGAAAAATGGGGAGAAAAGGGGGAGAGGCGGAAACGCTGTAGTTGCTGCTTTTATGGCTGGAGTTGAAGTTTGGATATCTTTTTTGCCCGCCTGGAAGCTTAGGCAGAATTTTATGGGGGCTGGTCCATATCTTCATATCATTCACTTTTAAAAATAATATAATTAGGCCGTTTTGAAAACCTAAAACAACCTAAGAATAATTTGACTTTTCAAATAAAAATGAAAATGTAATACCAAAAATTTTGAAATGTTTTGTTACATTATGGAAGAAGTTTTTATAATTTTTACTAAAAATAATCAAATTGAAGATTTTTTTAAAGTTTGACAAAAAACAAATACTCGCGTACACGTTCCTAGATCTCTAGTAAAACAAAATTTTACATGAATGGTAAATGATTTCGTACGTTTGTGTCTTCCAATAACCCGTTAAGCTGCGTTCTAACCCTGATCTCCTCGCTTAAATCTTCTTTCTCTTTCGCTCCTTCGGCGACTTTAACGACAGGCTGTTTGTTTTTAATCGTATAATGTCTTAATTTATAGTGCAGCGTTGCCTAGACCTCGACTTGATACACAATCCCCACGTCCCGCTAACCGAGCTCCACAGCAAAGCAATTGCATTTGTCATTGGCCTATAGCGCCATTAACATTACCCGGCTAGTTGTGTTCCTGTGGCTTCCCCTTTTTCCCCTTTTTCCCCACCATAACCCATTCACGAAGACTACTAGAAAAAAATTTATGACCGTATTGGATTATGAAATCAATGTTTACGACCAACGTGGTCAACGTGGTTTTAAATCTCTGTTATCTTTTTTTATGTTTTATTTAAACTTTTTATCTTCTATATTTAATAAACTTGCCAAATATAGATAAATAATATGTTTTTCTGATATTTTCGATTTAATGATAGGTGTTTTATTGTTATATACGCCTTTGTAAATATTAGGGAATTGTTTCTTAAGTTTTTTATAATTATGCTCCGTATTATAAAACAATTGTTTTCGGTGCACTGCTGCACCGGCACTTAAAGTTTACCTGCATTTGCAGTCGCGGAGTGGCGGCATTTATGGCTAAATGTTGACGTCGCTGCTGTATTATTGCGGTGCATTTAATGTAATAATTACTATTTGCCACCGGTAATACGTAGGCCCGCGATTCCGATTCCCCAGCGACATGGCGTGTGTGGTTCGTCCGGCTCCTTTTGCCCCCGATGTCCCGATGCCTGCGGTTTGGGCCTGGGTTTGCGTTTGCGTTTGGGGTAACTCGTTATCTTGGCGTCGGCTCTTGCGGTTGGGTCTGCGATCTGGGGGACCGGACTGGACCGGCTGGGTCTAAAACTTTGCCTTCGCTCGGATCGGATCGGATCGGCTCGGTTCGTTTGTTCATGTAATCAACCGCCCGTCCAACGGCAACCGGCAACTGGCAACCGACATCACCAACTGAGGAACTGGGGAACTGAGCAGTCTGCCCCCGCCCCCCCGTCGGTGTGTGTGGCTTTTCCAAGCTTCTTGTGTGGTCCTGTCAGGCTTTCAGCTCTGCTTCCCCCATGCACCGCCAAAAATATTTGAAAAAAAAATTTTTGATTTAATAAAACAAAATATATGTAATTGGTTCAAATAAAAAAAATTAAGATTTTTTGAATATCGTTCAGCAGTTGGTAGAGCCACTTCTTCCAACACACAGATTTACGTCCATTGTAGATAAATACTTTAAAAAGCTTACCAAGTTAGAAAAAACAAATTCCGAAACCCATTGAGCCTTCTGGTTTATAATCGTTCTTGTTCAGTTCTATCAAATGTAAATACAAATTAAACATTTTTCGGGAACCTATAACAAGAAGGTATTATTTTTTTTAAGTGTGTTTATGTCCCAAACGTTACGCCCCAACCCTACCTTAGTCTCGATCTGGGACTGTTTTGGTTTTGGATTTTGTTTTCGATGGGTTTTTGTTTTTGTTTTTTTTTTTGCCGCACAATACCGATCGATGGCTTTTCGGTTATCATTTGGCGAACCCACGCGTGGCGACATTTCCACAAGAAGTTTATTTAAGCCCGAATTGAAGGAGCCTTGCTGGTGGCCAATTTATTTGAAAGTGTGATTAAGTGGGCTTGCGAAATTTAATTGTTCAAAACGGGCCCAAAAAGTGTTTGTTATTTTCTAAGAAAATATTATTAAAATTACCAACTTAATAGCCTATTATTTAATAATGTTGTAAATTTTGGTTCAACCTTATATCGAACAGATTATTGGAAGAACACAAATTAAGATGAACAAACTGACATGGTTATGTTCTCTTCGATTCCGATCTCCTCGCAATGCCGGCTGCAAATCCCCAACCCATTAATTCCCTCGTAATCCCCGCTCCTCCGACATCAGTTAAGCTCATCGCATAACCCTTTTTGAAGTCGGATGTGTTAATGTGACTGCAACGACGATAACGACAATGAAAAGGGGCGGAGTGTGGTGGGGGCGAAGGAGGCCAGCCAACAACAAGCTTAAGATAGATATAAAAGTAAGACGATAAGCCCGGAACGTCAGTGTCTCTGCCTGTCGACGTTGTCGAATCCCCGGAGATTGGAGATATATCCGGGGAATGGGTGGACGGGTGGGTGGAAGGGAGAGGGTGGGGGGGTTAAGCGGAGGTGGAGGTGGAGGTGGAGGCGAGGAATGTTGACGACGCATGCGTTTTGCGTTGGCTGTCAAATTAATTTCGTTCGCCGCTCCAACTGCGATTACGGCGACCATGACGACACTGCGACTGCGTGGGCGTTGTGCGCTGAGCCTTGCTGCCCTGCAACACCGCAACCACTGACGGCAGGGAATAAACATAAACACAATGGTGGACAAAATAATAGCGACCGATAAATTTTATAAAAAACAAGAAAGGAAGCTAGCTTCGGCAAGCCGAAGCTTATATACCCTTGCAGTCATCAAATATGTCGAACAAAACGCATAAAGGCTAGACAACATCGAATCTAAGACGATTTTTCTATTCATTTTCCATATTTTTGACTATAGATCATATGGGAGCTATACGATATAGGGGTCCGATTTTGATCAAATTTAATTCGTAATTCAAGAGTCGTAAGAAAACTCTATATTCCAAAAATCATACTTGTCTGATGAAAAACAACGATGTTATAATTTTATTTCCATTATTTCTATATAGATTTTTTGATCTTTCCTATGGCAGCTATAAGATATAGATGACCGATTTTTATGAAACTTTTTTTCCAATGTAAACGTTGTTAAAAAACTTGATATTCAAAAAATCATGCTCGTGGGATAAAAAACAACGATGTTATCAATTTATTTCCATTAATTCTATATATAGTTTTCGATCTCTCCTATGGCAGCTATATGATAGAGTTATCCGATTTTGATCAAATTTAATCCGAAATTCAATAACAGTTAGAAAACGCCATCTTGAAGAATTCAAGTCGATCTGATCAAAAACAACGGCGTGAGAATTTTTTATTTCATTCTCTCATATGGGAGCTATCCGATATAGTCGGCCGATCCGGCTCGTTCCGACTTATATACTGCGTGCAATAACTACACACCTTTTGGGAAAGTTTCATCAAGATAGCTTCAAAACTGAGAGACTAGTTTGCGCGGAAACGGACAGACGGACAGACGGACAGACGGACAGATGGACAGACGGACAGACGGACAGACGTACATGCATATTTGGATTCTGATCGTGATGCTGATCAAGAATATATATACTTTATGGGGTCTGAGGTGTCTCCTTCACTGCGTTGCAAACTTCTGACTGAAATTATAATACCCTTTTGCTCTGCAAGGGTATAAAAAATATGAAGTTGTATTCGGATAATTTTTGGGGCTTTTGAACTATTTTTCCAAATCTATCCAAACTAATTTAACTATCCTTTTCTGCAAAGCTTGTACCATAGTTTACTTAAAACTAAATTTTTTGTTCAAGGTATTATTTTTTTAAAATTGTATTAAAAATGTATAAATAATCTTTCATACTTTTTAAAATATAAAAATACTTCCCATATTAATTTCTTTTCGAACTTAGTAGAAATTAAGTGCCACAAATTATTTGGATTCCATTTCTTATAAATATATTAGTTTTCTCAAATAAATAAATAATAATAATAAATAATAATAATTTTTAAAAAATTAGAATTTCTTCAACACTTAAGTGTCTGTAAATTTATAATACTAAAGATAGCATTTATTTATCTATTACAAAACATAACTAAATTGATCGTAAACTCTTAAAGAATTATTATTTTGCCGCTCACTGTGCGCCCATATCTCTGAAGACGCATGCATAATTTGGACTTTGACAATGGGCCCAACCGGGTACCGTGGGCCATCCTTAGCATACTTAAGGCTGGTGAAATGTGAAATGCCCCCCGACCCCCGCAACCCGTCTGCAGAATTCGCCACAAATGCCACGAAGAAGAACCGACGCGACGCCCCCTCAGCTGGGAATTCGTGGAATGACTGCACAAATCGTTACCTGGGTGGTCTCCAACTCGATTCGATTCGACTCGACTCCACTCAGCTCGGGTTCGACTTAACAACACTGAAAAAATTCATATATCAAATTTAATTAATTTAATTTTTTTTCAGAGTTGGTATTTTTATTTGGCTTTTTCGTTTCGTTTTAAGTTCCAGAAAGGTTTTTGAGGATGTAATATTTATCTGATTCTAAAATATTATAAAACCTAAGGAATTCACAAATAAGATCTAGAGTAAATGCTTGCTTAAAAATAGCAAAGGTTCGGCAGAAAACATGTGAAAGAGTATTTTTCAATGTTAATATTTCATTTCCATAACTGTTTTTTCCCAGTGTATAAGTTCAGCTTGGAGACTGGTGACTCGCCCGGTGGTTTATGAGGCACGTGCGCTGGCGTTCGCTGCTCATTGAGTTGCTTATTTACGGTCCGAAGGTATGCCTCGTTACTCCCCAACACCCCTTGGCCATTTAACCCGCTGGGCCCCTTAACCCCACTCTTGTGCCCCATCCTACACCATCGTCTTTATTTACACTGCCGTGAAGTGAAGTGAAGTAATAAGAGTACTGTGTGTGAACCCAACTAATTGAATGTTGAACTTGTGGGGAATATGCGAGGCACTGACTGAAGATCTTTTGATAAAGACAGTGAGTGGGTGGCTCAAATGGATTGCAGGAAATCAGGTAACTTGGAAATGTTTTTTAACATTTACTGAGCCTAATTTAACAATTTTAAAATGATATCAATTATTAAATTTTCTTTTTATTATCCTTTACTTTACTTGGATAAATTTACAAAATAAAAACATTCAATGAAATGTATCTTCCAATGTTTAGTACAGTAGAAGATGTGTTGAGTGGTCGCTGACAAGCCTCGAAATGTACCAGTTGACTTTCGAAAGTCTGTCGTGAAAAAGACACCTGGTTAGTGGTGCTCCTCGGCGAGGATCACCCAGGTGCAATCGCAACTGCCAACTACCCAAACTACTTTTCCCACAGCTTAATACGATCAATTAGGCAAATGCCCGGCCAAGTCGTAAAAACCGAACATTCAGCCAGCTTCAGGCCGAGATTGGGATTGAGATTCGGAGTAAGACCCAGGACCGTCATAACTCAACGACACTTCACATGGCCTGCGGAGCTGCGTTGACAACTCAACTTGTTTGGGCCGACATATCTGGCCAGATACGATCGCTGCGGATCGGCCAAGACCACCAGGCAGATCCAGAGCCAGTGCCCCAGACCCCAGATCCCAGACCCCAGACCCAGTCGAATGCATAGTGAGCCATAGTAAACCACAGGCCCGCTTTTTACGACTCAAACTCAAACTCTAACTCAAACTCCAGCTACAGCTAGAGCTCGCATCGAATGAAAATCTCTTTCGAATTGATTTGCAGCGACTGCCTAGTCAGTCGGTCGAATCCAGCTGTGCGGCTGTCGCTTTTGTGGAAAAGGTAGAAACGTTTCAATCGCTCCGGTCCGGAAAACCGAACCGAAAATCGGACAGAAACTGGAAATGGAAATGGGAATGAAAATGGAAATGGAAATGGACCCCGTGCATGGAAAGACGACCTGACGTGACGCTCGCCCTGCGACCGTATATCATTTGTTTACATTGTATTGAGTTGTTAGACGGCCGCCCGCCGCCCGCTTCCCGCTGCTCTCAGCCAACGTTTTAATTGATCCAGGGGCGGGGGCGTGGCCCGCACACGTCGCCCAGTATCGGCTCTTGATGATAAGCCCTATAATGTCCCTCGCTCGTCGCTGTCGGGGTCATGCGTGGGCAGTCAGTCGCCCCCATCCACTTGTTTTTGCCAGCGATACACCCAGAAAAAACTATTTTAGTGCATATATTTTTATTTATGTGAAATAACATAACAACTTTAATTCAATTGTACGTATCGTATTACAAAATATTGTATGTTTTTAGTTGTACTTTTAGAAATCTTTTAACTGAATAAACTTTTCAAGATAAACAATTTTTTAAAGGAAATTTAATTTTTAAAATACATGTGATAAATTGAAGTGTAGCTTAGGCTTTGTCTTTAAAATGATTTATTTAAGGAATTTAGGTTACGGATGTTAGAAATATGGAAGTGCGAATTAAGGACAACTTATTAATAATATTTAAGCAAATTGAACCAGAGTACAAGATTACAAAATGTAAAAGACAAAAGGGGACTGACAATTTTTTTTATATAAAAAAATTTAAATTTTCAATGATTTTGAAAGAAGTTTTACTACATTTTTGGAACCAATTATTGTTCTATGTGTATAGACGGCTTTATTTATGAGCTCCAATGTGCCGGAAGTTTCCGATTAGCCCGCTCTAGGCGTGCGCCCATTTATCAAATGAAGCAGAGAGAGCGCCCCGAAGTAGAGTCGAAATTTCCAGTTAATAACTTGATCGACTCCGAAATGCGGGCTGAACTTTCTGGGGTTCTATATATTATATGTACATATGTACCATTTCTCTGCTGCGGTAGGTAGAAACTGGAAATGCTGAAAGAAAAGAAGCAACGTTGAGAGCGCGCGTTAAACCTCTTAAGTTCCCATTCAGCTTTGACAGTTTTCCTAATGTATTGTGGCCTGGGGCTGCGCTTCCTCTATTCAGAAGACCGAAAACGCACAGAGACAACAGATACGAAGTCTCGAGACGCCTTTGTTCGGGAACCCACCGGGGAATTCGTCTTGAGAATCTATTTGTTTGTTGTCGCACTCGGTGTAATGATCTGCGTTTGTCATTCGGAAAGGTTAACTAAACACGGACTCCCATGAATTGCGTGGGAGTTCGAGTTAAGAAGAAAGGGGCGGGGAGGCGGGGAGGGAGTTCCAAAGAACAGATGTTTCGGCAGAAGTGACAAACAGCCTTTAACGTTTACCCGGGAATCTTTCACTTTTTATGAAATTCACTAGGAGTGACAAAGAGTTGAGCAAAGACTGGGTACCTTGCATATACATACTTATAAGTCATTGTAATAGTAGGTCTTCTTAAAAAAATTTACTTAAATATATGCTGGCCAAATACAGGAGTTGCTTTCTTCTTCTGTTTGATTAAACAAAAATTTTTTTTTAAATATTTTGCTAACTTTTATTTTCTATCACGATAATGATAAAATTGCTTGACTAAGATAGGAATTAATCACCAATGCTGTAATACCAAAAGTTACTTAATTGCATGTACTATTTACCTACAACGAACTCAATTCTTTTCATCACAAAAGCCAATGAAATATTCAGACCTCACCTTTGTCTCGTTCAGTCAATGCGGGGTTACCAATAGAGCTGTAGAGAGAAAAAGTCGAGATTTACGAGATCAGTCGGGAGAAAAGAATTCGTTGCACCTTCCGAGAACATTGCCGTTTCAGTTGCCAGCCAAGATGATGATGATGATGATGGGCCCGTCGCCGAAGGAGGTCCGAACCCATAACTCATCATTAATAACCGAGCCTAAATAAGACGTTTTATTGTTGTAGACCAAATTGAATTCCCGCTGCGAGAGTCGGGAGGAGAATGAGAGATCGGAGTAGATTATCGATGCGAGTGTCCAGGGATCTCCTTTCAGGTGTTACACCTCGTCGGCACTGGACCAAAGGCACCAAAGACATCAAAGGCCACTGGGAACAACGGTCAGTCTGTCTGTCCGCCGTTGTTATTATTGTTATTATTATTGTTATTGTGTTGTCCCGACTCACACTTCCTACACCCGGGGCAATGTCATAATTAAAACAATTTCGGGGGCCCCACCGACCGTACTTTCTACACATAATCTCATTTGCTGGGAACTCTTCTCGCTGGATTTGCTCTTTCGGTTTTCTTTATTTATTTTGTTTTTTTTTTTTTTTGCGCAAGTGCAAAAGTCGCTGGAGATCAAAGTCAAAGTCGATGTCGAAGCCATCTCGCCTCGGGCGTTAATCTGGCGTACACGGCTTCTGTTACCTGTTGTCGTTGTCGTCGTTGTTGTCCCATCTTATTTCATCTCATCTGAAATGAAATCATCTGCCGGCTGATCTGCTGTCGGATCTGCGGTCCATCCTCCGTCCTCTGATCTCCGTTCTCCCGTCTCCCGTCTCCATTCTCCGCCTTCTGTCTTCATCCGGACCCTCTTCTTACAACAGTTTCCGTAATTCCGTAAAAGCGATTTGTATTCTTTTTTTTGGCCGGAGCGATTCTGCGAAACTAATTGATTATTTTGCTTTTTTGCTGCCGGCAACGGAAGACAAGTTAATTTTCTCACACCTTTTTCTACGAATTAATTTGTTTTGTGGGGATCTCAATGGTGATTTCGGTTAATCAAGGTGGGCTCGCTGATGGCAGATAATCGTAAGATGTTTGATAGAAGATTTCGTTGGAAAAGCAATAGACATCTTCATTACATCTGCGTTAAACAGGTGTTTATTGTCTTTCCATGGTGGCATTACTGGGTTTAAGCGAAATAAAAAGAATTTAACCTTTTGTTCCCAGAATTAAAATTCTATTTAAATTTTTTTGAAATTTTACTTATCTTTTAAATGTTTCTGCTGCAAAGCAAATCAATTTTAAAAGCAGCATAAACCTTTATTAAATTTCTATCCACTATCTTTTATGGAGTTTGGTTTCTCAAGTCAATAGACTAACTACCATACCATATCAAGTTTGCAAAGGTACGTTTTTCGCTAAACAATTTCAATTTATTCTTCACTCCAAAGCAAAAATGAATTCCTCAGCTGAAAGATAAATTCATTCTTCAAAGAACCCCAGCTAATTTTAGCAGTTTTTAAGACGAAAATTTGCTTCCGAATTTTTGCTGAGAAAACAAACAATTTGGGTAGCAAATTACCAAAGCAAATATTTGCTTAAAAAGCAAATACACAAAGCCATTCCCGCGGTATAACTGACTCACGGACCCCCCAAGTAAATATGATTATGCGCCCAATTTAACGAGGACAAGGCGAATCTTTCGCTTCTCTTAACCCATTAAAATAGTTGGCGGGGGAAAGGAAAGATCGGGTCCGATGCGATGTGAAGAGGGGAACTTTTCGTGGGACCACCACGAATTAACCGACCTACAAATTAGGTTGGTTTGGCTAGAAGAGAGTCCCGGATCAGGGTCCGAATTGACAGACAGACATACATACATCCGGATCGGTGTAGATCGTCCAGATATACCGGCGTACACAGACATACCCACAACATGTGCTGCCAGCATTGAATAACCCGAACGAGAACACAGGAAAAAACTCTGCGGTCGCCTTACATTTATTGATTTCATCGCAACAACATCGCAGAACGGTGGAGAAGAATCGGGAAGATTTGGAGCGGGACGGAGGCGGCAGAAGAGCGGCCAAAGAGGCCGGGGCAAACGGGTCTTCTGGCTCTGCTGCGCATCGCATTAAGCGTAGAACAGTGGCAGCCGCACAGCCCAGAGGGATTTACCCCACACCCATCAACATTTCAACTTAATTCCTTTTTTGAGTCGCTTTCTGTCAGCCCGAAGATGAAGATGCCCCACGGTTGGCATAGCCGACTGGTTGGGAGAGCTCCAATGCCCCGACGGAATGGTAAGGTTTTACAACTTAATTAAAGGGAGCTCCAACCCTGAAAAGTCAAATTACAAAAGTTTCAGCTGAATTTTTTAATGATTGGATTTCCCCTTTATGGAGAATGAAATGTAGTAAGTAGCTTGAAAGGGTTGGGTAAGTATTTTCTTTTAATCCTGAATATTTTTTTAATTTAAATATTCAGATATTTTAGCTAATGACTTACTTAAAGGTGTAACAATATATAATATATGTATTCATACCAAATAGACATTCTAATTAAGGATTTGTAGTATAAAAATGTGGATTTTTGGCATATTTCTTTCAAAATTCTAATTCTACTTGCTGAGTTGGCTTGACAAGAAAAAACTTTAAATGATTGTAGATTTGAGATTTACTCATTCAACCCATTACAACTAATAAAAATTAAAAAATCGGAGTATTTTGTAGTTATTGAAGCTATAGTCATAACAAAACGTTACAACCAAACTTTGTTATACAGCTGGATATAGATATTTGGATCCTCTAGAACTCCCAATTTCAGCTCATTGCTCTAGTCATCCTGACCGAACAACTTGGTGCTTGATGTTTGCCTTGCTGATTGCCAAGGTGCTGCCTGCGATTGCCGCGTATGCCATGAATTTGTTCCACTATACGTGCAATCATGTAGCCAGAGTCCGACTTGGACCTGGACCTGGAGCCAAACGCGACTCCTGGGATACCGCGGACTGCCCCGATCCTCGGACCCAGCATGCATACATATGTAGCCGTGTGTGTAAATCAGTAGCTCCGTATTGAGTCGTTGACGTTACATGAACTTTGGCTACGGTTCAATTCAGGCCGAGACCGGCCACTTGGCGATTCGAAGGAGGGGAGACTCCTAAGCGGCTTAGGGGAACTTCGCTTTACATTTTACAGGATCCGATCACACTGGCCATGCCCGGTTGCCCTGATGCGATCGGGCTGACGTATCGTTCAGGGAAGACATAAAGTTTCCCAACTTCTTTTCGGGCATTTGGAGATGTCGGTTTCGCTTTCATTGGAATCGGATCACGTAGAAAGGACTGCCTTTTTCATTAAAACTGAGGTGCACGATATACCATTAAACATAGGCAAAAATATCGTTTCTTAGTATTATACATTTAATCAAAATTTGAATTTTTAAAAATTGGGTTTACTTAAATTATTAGTGTTAGGTCATATAATTTTAGAAAAGTTACTTTATTTTCTAGTTTAGATTTACTTATTACATTTACTTCTCTAAATCTTTCCTTTTCCAGTAAAATATTTTTGAAATTTACAAAAAAATGTTTTCGAACGCTGAAGTTCCATTCTAATATTTCTGTACAGTTGAAAATCCGCTAATTGGTTTATTGGGTAATGATTTTTTTATTTTATTGTAAGCAAATGTATTGTTTCAAATTAATTAAAAAATTAATTTAATAGGTTAAAAAATTTAATAGTTCTTTAGAACTATAGAAGGGAAAGCTTTAATATAAACACGTTGTTACTTAATAAAATTACGTAGTGATTATTAATAATTAATTATTATAATTATTAATTATTATTTATTAAATTAATTAACATACATTTTATACAACTATAGAAGGGAAAGCTTAAATATAAACACGTTTTTACTTAATAAAATTACGTAGTGATTATTAATAATTAATTATTATAATTATTAATTATTATTTATTAAATTAATTAACCTACCTTTTTACTTATTTGTTCTAGAGGTTGTGAAATCAAAGCAACTATTCCAATTTGTACATAATGACGTTAAAATGTCGCCTGTGTTCCCGGTTAATCTGCTTATCTTCCGAAGCCCAAGGAAGTTATAAATGCAGACGGACTTTCCCACGACAGAGCCATTAATAGCATAGTAATGGTAATCCCGCACACCTAATCCAATCAGAGGTGAGGCGGAGGTGGAGGTGGAGGTGGAGGTGCAGGATGTGCCATCGGTTATCGCCTTCGTTACGGCCACCCGCATGAGACGTCATCGGAGTGGATTTATGCAGCACCTTGCTGGCCGACCACAAAACCCAATACCCGGGCCATTAGTCTGTCTTGGCAATTATCAACGCCGAGCCGGATGACTCACGTATGACACTCAAGTCATAATGGAAATGGAGAAGGCACTTAGCCGAGGGCCGAATGGCTTTTACGGCCAACACCGTTCGGGCCAAATTTAGACATTATCCGGGGATCCAAAAGAGAGACATTCGGAGCATTGTTTGTTCAACTGCTTTGCGGTTGTGTGAATGCGTATAATTCCGTTTTATGGCTCCTGTGCACCATCATCATCATCATCATCAGAAGCGGCAGCTGCGACCACATCCACCTCCCACTCCGATCGGTCCGACTTGCCACATATACCATATAGCCGCATTCCTGTTCGAACGGACCTCAAAGGGAGACGGAGACGGAGACGGAGACGAGAGCCCCCGACTACATAAAATTGTATTTAGTCATGCTACATCACTTTGTAATAATTTTCATTTTGGCGCTTGCTTTGATCTTCAGCCGCTTTCCGTGTGTGAGGCCTCCGGCCCCGTGGCTCCACCTCGAACCCGCCACTTGGCCATAATCTTTGGACCAAAACTGCCACCGTGCGGCGTTCGTTTTTTTTTTTTTTCTTGAAATTATGAAGTCAGCCGAATCCGAATCCGAATCCGAGCGCCAAGTTTGTTTTTTCAGCCTTTGTTGATTTCTTTTCAGCTTTTTTGCATCTTTTCCCAGCGGTAGTCTGTGCAATTTGATTGAGCAATCATCAATTGTGCTTCAACCAAACGATTTGCGGCGAGAGAAGAGAATTGCAGAACCTTGTATAGGCGTAATTGATATTTCGGATTGCAGTCCACCCATGCAAGTCTTTTTAGGTCGGGAGTGAAGGCCAGAGATAGCTGACTTGGCATTCAAATTAAGTATCCGACTTAAAGCGGACTGTTTTTAGTGTACGATTTCTATTTAATTATGGGCTATACAGAAAACGCCAACCAAATTAATATCTAAATGCTAAAATATTTACAAAAAACTATAATATTTAAAATTAATTGCCTAAAAAAAAATTATAAGTGTTGTTTCCGATTTTAAAGTTTTTCTATCACCACTTAATGATGATACAAGCAAAATTACATTTTAATTACATTTGAAAAAATTAGACCTTTAACTTAAGTATGTCTTTCTATGTATTTATTTCTTACCTTATAAAATAATTTACTACTCCTATAATAAGAATATGAAATGTTGCTAAAAAGTAAAAAGTAAATTGACGATGACAGAGATTTATAATAGAAAACCATAGTCATTCTGTAATTCTGTTCAAAATCCAATCGGGGAACTCCTGTTTTAAAGTCGTTTTTATGTGACCCAAACCATTGGGATGCCTCACCCCATCCTCGCCGAGATCCGCAGCCCCACATGGTTTCTGTTTACCCACAAGTCAGTCACGGCTAACAATTCGGAAAATTGTTGACATGCAAATGGCAGCGAGCCATGTAAACTGACCAGCAAAGTGAGCAGTGGCTCATATATCATCGTGTAGGCAGTTGACCGCCCGTTTTCCCTATAAATAGCACGTGTTGGCTGTGTGTTTGACCTTAGCACGATTTCCAAGTGCAATGATTTCTTGGGAAATAGCATAGGATCTGGTTTTATGGACTCGACTAACTGCCGTGACCTTGTTTTCCCCTCCTAAATCGTTGTGTTCTGTCATTCCTGAGTATTTTATAGCTGTTGACGTTAACAATTAACAAGCAACTGTTCTGTACGTTGATACTTGGAGACATAAAGGTAAAATAGCAGATTAAATGTAAAGACAAATGCAATGCCAACTCACAACACCCTATAGGTCAAAAAGGCTTGTGGGCCAGGATGGATATTAATGAAGATCGTGTAATCAAAAGTCTAACACTTAAAACTATTTTGCGTCAACAAAAAAAAATACATTTTTAAGATTGTGGGGTATCATATATTATTCTACAACTTCTTAACAAAAAAACAACAAGTACAAATATTTAAAAATATATCTAGTTTCAATTTAAAATCGAATACAAAATGTATTTCCAGCTTTAACAAATAAAACCAGAAATAGGCTCTAAAAAATTATATGTTTTTATAACAATTGGTTTGTATTGGTAAGTATTACAGGTTACTATTAATATACGCAATTTTTATTTATTTTAAAATCGGAACATTCTTAAACCCTCTTTATGTACCTAAAAGTATGCTGTAAAACCTTCTAATATATCTTAAAAAAATGTTTTCTTTTCTAAACAATATTAGAACACCAAAATGGTTGCAGTGTTTTGGATATTGAGTTCAAACCCTCGGCAACCGCAGTTCCATTGTTGTTTGAAATTTGCATCCCGTCCAAGTGCTCGCCTCGAGTTAAGAGAGCAATTAATTATGGCCATTGGGCACGGGCAATATGTGTGACAGCCATGAAACACGAGCGAGGAGCGGGCAGCATAAACAGAAACTGGAACTGGACACGGGACACGGGATCTGGGCTCTGGGCTCTTTACTCTGGACTCTCAGTTGTGAGTTCTGGGACATGGTCTGTGGATCTGGACACTGGGATCGGATCTGCGACGGACCACACGCATCGTGTGTGACGGCGATAAAAATCACAGCATGTTGCAAACAGCCCATTGACGTCCTCTTCGGCCGGCCGTTAATGCTGTTGTTGGGCAAATCTTTTGACAGTTGTGTTGAAGCATAAAGATGCCAAAAGCAACAACGCAAAGCCGCCAAGTGCGTATCTGAAGCGACTGGGGCACTCGCGGCCACGAAAAGCGCATCAATCAAACGTACCGCCAACCGATCCTCATGCCCCACACCATATCCCCCAACCGTATTCCATATTCCATATTCTATATCCATATCCATATACATACGGATAGCCCACACGCTCGCGTTCGATCAATCATTTATTATGGCATCGCTGATGGCGGCCCCAACGTTGGTGGCCCCCGCCCAAAAAAAAAAAAACACAAAACAACCCATAGGCACACACAAAAAAGAATGAAAATACTTGGAAAATACGGCTAATTTTCTATGGGCCATATAAATTCGTTTTTAGTTTCTATTTTCGAGGGGGGCGGACAGTTAATTTTGAGCACGAAAAGCAATAGTATTGCACGGCTGTCAGGTCCATTTATTTAATCGCTTTTGATGGTTTGGAGACGTATAATCGGGCATGTGGCTTTGTACAATCGCTGTAGGGAAATTATAATTTTTTTTCCTAAATGAGTGTTCACATAGAACAATATTTTCGGTTTTACCTAGGAGGTAAAACTTCAAAATTCTTTAACATAACTAAAAGTTAATCTTTTTGTGCACTTATTACCAATATAATGTAGTAAAAGTTTGATATTAGTTTAATAATAAATTTATACTGTATCGAAGTCAAATCCAATTTTAATAGTTTACGATTTATGTTGTAATAAATTACTAATACATACTTTAATTTTATATTATCTTTATATTTAATTGCCTTAAATTTTAAATTGATAATACTTTTACAATAAATAAATATTGTGTTAAATATAATTTTTAATATACATTCCTCTCTAGTTTTATGTAAATGACAGATTTATTTGATAACCACACTAATTAGACTTTATTATTAAGAGGTAGTGCACCTATTTCTTACCCAGATTTTTGAACACTTATGTATATATCATGAGTAGTCTACAAATCTTGATCCATTAAAAATATTGATCCGTTAATAATCAACCTTTAAAAGAGCGGCATTAAAGTAACAAATATATTTTAATTTATTTCTTACACAGAAATCGGGGACACCTCATTGATTACGACTGATATTTTTATTTGTTCTTCAGTAATATATGGAAATGATAAGTAATATTTGTTAGCAATGAATTTTTCCCCATCTTCCTTGTACTCCCCTCGCTGTCATTAATTCATGTGACTGAGCCAGAAAGATGGGACACGATTAATCTTTCGCAACAGCATTCGAATTGCTTAATATTCGCCAGACCCATTTATTTGATTGACATTTTGCGCTTGCCTTATCGCGCCCAGTCAATGAAATAAACATGTTAATTCTAATTAAATTTCGTTGGGATTAATTGCAGCCCATACGAATAAAGACACGAAATGTTGCCCAAAGCGAAACGATGGGCCACAAAATAAATAAAAAAAAAAAGCGAACAAATCACGCGAGCTTGGACCGCCCAAGTAGTTTAAACTTCGTTGGTGGCCACATCCCCAATCAGTCGACAACGAAAATTTAGTTGTTTAGTTGTTGCTGTTGTTGCTGTTGTTGCTTTTGTTGCTTTTGTTGCTTTTGCCTTTGCTGTGTGGCTGCGGCTCTTTATCGCCGCCATAAATATGGAAATTTTTCATTAGCGATTTCCGTTTCCGATTTATCTTAATGGCCAGCTGGCCGTTGTTGTTTTGGTTGTTGTAATTAAGAAGAGCTACCGTTTGATGCTTTGGCTAAACATGTTTCAGCAACATATTGCCGATAAACATCAAGGCGAACGCAATGTTGCCGATGGGACGACGATAGCAAACCACCAAACCACCAAGCCAACAAACCACCGACCCGCCAAAACAACATACAAAACCACGACGGACTCGGCTCCGAAGAGGAGCTTCGTGTGTGGTCTTTTATCAGGCTTTTGGCCAATGAAAGCGGCTATTAAGTCTTGGCCAGCCAACTGGCAACTTGGGTGGCAACATGCCATTCACCAATCACACATACACAAGCACACGGAGAAAAATAGGATTTTCTATGAGAAATAAACATATTAAACCGAAGTATTTTTTTTGACAAAGGGTTCTTGCTAGAAGTAAATTCATTTCGTTGGCATCAAAAATTGAAATAAAAAAATTGTCATAAAGCAAATTTATTATATATATTAAAGAATGTTAAAAGTCAATTATCAATACATCAAATCAAATACAAGAGATAAAGCCAATTTACTTACTTCTAAAGCTGATTCAAAAGTTGAAAGTGGGGTAACTAATTAAAGGGGGGCTTAATTATACATTGTGATAAATTTATCCCTTGAAACACTATTTTTTTTTCGGTGCAGCTCCGTCTGTCGGCGGCGCCGCACAAAAAAGAAAGCGCGTGCAACGGGCAAAAAAACCCAACGGACCGGAACTTCAACTGGCGCTATATGCAATTATACGACTGCGTCTGTGTCTGCGGCAAACAGTAGCAGCATTTGCCTTTTGCCAAAGATTGACAGCAGAAACTAAGCTTGGGATGGAGATGGCGGGACCACCGTGAAGTCCGAATGCCTCCGATGTCTGGGGGATATATGCACGTATGTATGTTTCCCGATCCGAGATGCTCCCAGTTGCTTGTCGCCACGCCGTTGCGTTATATTGTCAAAAGTAACATGTTGCTGCTGTTGCTTGTTGCTTGTTTTGCTGCTGGCGCTGCTCCCCTTTTGTTACGCCTGCAACTTGCATCTTGTTTTTTTATCTTGGCGCTGTAAATTACACGCCCAAGAGCCTCGAACAATTGCTGTTGGTTGTTCGGTTTCGTCAGTGATGGTGATGCAAATTGTTGCTATCTATCTTGCTGTCAACAACACAATAATTGTTGCCAACATTTGATGTTGCTGCCGTTGTCATAATTTTATTGATGCCGCCGGGCAATTCTAAGTTGTTTGGACCAATTACAGTGAGGCACAGCTTGAAGAACCTAAAGAGACATGAACATTTTTAAGCAGTACCTACTAAACAAAGCAACAATCATGGAAGTATGTATGTATGTACCTAATATCCTAAATAAAATTGTTTTCGAATTTTAAAAGTTCAGATAATTTAAATACAAAAATAATTTTTTTTTTTAAATATGCATATTTGACTTTTTTTAAATGTTCAATTTCATTGTATAAGTTCATTAAATTCCTATCAGTTTTCTGATCGGTGTATACTTATGCTTGGCCTCCAGAATTTAAACCCATTCACATTTCCAGTCCCAACCTAAAATAAAAACTTAATTTCGCTTTCCTCAGAACGATAATAATAAAGCCGAGCTTTACGAACTTTTTGCGCAATGGGATCGAAAATTCCTAGAAAACCGAAAATGCTGGAGCACGGGTTTTAAGGGCAGGGGCAAATAATGACCCACGACCAGATCCAATCCGATCGCGAATAGGGACCACACACAACGGCCGCCCAGGAGCTCAAAGAATTAAGAACATAAATGCGACGGAGCGGCATGAAAAACAAATAATTGCTAATTTTATGCTCGAATAAATGAGCGCGAGTGAGCAGCAGACGAAGGATCAAAAAATGGGCGCCCCACCATTCGGGCGGCATAAATTAGTGCGAGCGAGATGGCTGTCCAGAGAGACGTCACGCACTATCAAACGAGAAAATGATCAATGGGGGCACATCCAGATCCACCGTTCTCTCTCGCTCTCGAAAGGGGATGAAAGGGAAAGAGCAGGCCGGCTAATAGAGACCACCCAAGAAGATGACGACGAATTAAGGGCCACCCACGAAGAGACACGCCGCTGCTCTCTCTCTCTTGCTCGCCCCTTCATGTGTGTTGGTGAACATGAGGGTACACGGAAAGAAACAAAATCAAAAAGATTCATTTTTAGCGAGATTAAAGTAAATTTTGTTTGCCCGTTTTTGACAACAAAATGTTCTATTAATTTATAGAAGTTATGTGCGCTTCTATTCAAAAAACGTTGTAAATGTTGACTTTGGACAAGTATAATCTAATTTGTTTAGTTTTTAATTTATTTTCAGATCTTGATCTCTTGTTTTGAAAATGTACTTAATTGAAACTAAAAAAACTATGCCAAAAAGGTATCGATTTTACAAACTGGTTTATACGAAAACATGCAGAAGGATTGCAAAATTTTTGGCTACTAAATAATAATTCAATTAAAACTTTGAGATTAATAAATATATAAGGTTTTCATTAATACTTTCAGTGCACAAAACCATTTCAGCGTTGACTGTGGAGGGAACCAGAGCAGATAATTGAAATATGTACAACGTTAACATGTGCGCTGAAGTGGGCTCAAACAAATAATAATAAATAAAAAGAGGCTGGAACGGGTCAATAAGTAAACAAATATAAAAGGGTAAATAAAAAACATTGCTTTTTCGATCAACTTTTAAATAACAATAATAAAAGAAGGTCTTACACCTATATAAAAACTATATGAAAGGATTTTAATAGAATTTGTTCACACAGTTATACTTATAGAACCCAAATAAAAGTTTAATACTACAAATTTGTCAGAATTAAAGCACATTTTAATTACACTAAATGAAACTAAATTTAAACAATCCATCGTGTTTTATGTACCTCTTTGAAAAATTTGAATTGTTGGTTGGTCATGTTTATGGTTTAGAAACGCACTTCAAGCTAAACCAAAGTTTTCAACCACACAGTAGGTAAAGTTGCTCTCCAAAGTAAGAATTTCTTATTGGGTTTAATTTCATAACCTTTTATAGCTTCGTAAATGTAAGTATCGATATTAAAAATTTAAAATAAGCAAACGTTTCAAAAATAACGATGCAGCAATTAGAGCATAAATGCATTAATAAATATAGGATCGATACTATCGTTTGAGACCGAAGTTATGACCAGCTCTAAGTCGATACTATCGCTTCAGAGCGATGTTTCTGCAGCTCTAATTTCCAGCGTGGTTGTGCAAAAAAACTTTGGTTCGACTTTATTTCTAATTTAAGTTGTTAAATTTCCGTATCCCGCCCGAAAATGCCCCCAAAAAAAGCCCCGCCAGGACCGAGCAAAAAGACGGAGCAGAAGAAGAAGGAGAAAGTCATTGAGGTAGGGTGCAAATATTTCCCCTGACCCCTACTAAAAAACCGTGATGTGGAAACCCGGCTGGCAGGAGAAATTGAATAAGATCACTGAAAATGCGCAATTTTATTCGGCAGGACAAGACCTTCGGACTGAAGAACAAGAAGGGCAACAAGCAGCAGAAGTTCATCCAGCAGGTGCAGAAGCAGGTGCAATCCGGTGGCCAGCACCCCCGCCAGGATGGAGACAAGCGCAAGGAAGAGAAGGAGAAGAAGCTGGCCGAGCAGCGCGAGATGGCCCTGATCTTCAAGCCCGTCCAGACCCAGAAAGTGGAGAAGGGCACGGACCCTAAGTCCGTGGTCTGCGCCTTCTTCAAACAGGGACTGTGCACCAAGGGCGACAAGTGCAAGTTCTCCCACGATCTGTCACAGGAGAACAAGGTGGAGAAGCGCTCTATCTACGTGGACATGCGCGACGAAGACGATCCAATGACCAACTGGGACGATGCTAAGCTCAAGGAGGTGGTCGAAAAGAAGAGCTCCGGCGACAAGCAGCGTCCCACCACAGACATTGTGAGTTTTAGATTCATTAATCTCTTAAGATATCCTACTAACTACTCAATCTCCTTAAGATCTGCAAGTTCTTCCTGGAAGCTGTGGAGAAGTCCAAGTACGGCTGGTTCTGGGAGTGCCCCAACGGCAGCAAGTGCATCTACCGGCACGCTTTGCCAGCCGGATATGTGCTGAAACGCGACAAGAAGAAGGAGGAAAAGCCCACGGAAATCTCGCTGGTCGATCTGATTGAAAAGGAGCGCGCTGCCCTGGGACCCAACCAGACGCGCGTCACGCTGGAGTCCTTCCTCGCCTGGAAGAAGCGCAAGCTGTCGGAGAAGAAGGCCAAGCAACTCGCCGAGGAGGAGCGCAAGAAGAGCGACTTCAGCAAGGGCAAACAGTTCGGCATCTCGGGTCGTGAGATGTTCAGCTTCAACCCCGACCTGGTCGACGACGGACCGATGGAGGAGGGAGACGCCGCCTTCGATATCTACAAACGCGATGATGACGACGACGACAATGCCGTGGAGTTCAAGGAGCTCGATCTGGCCGCTCTATCGCTGGCAGCCAAGGAGGTGGACGGTTCGGGAACCATTGCCTCCACCACTCGACTACTGGATCAGGCAACGGAAGCTGCCAAAACCGCTGCTGCCGAGGACGCAGCGGCCGATGAGGATGGCCCTTCATCGTCTGCACCCGCCAACGATGCTGCCCCGATTAACAAGGATCTCTTTGTTGATCTGGCCGGCGAACTAGATGACTTGGATCTAGAGGACGATGACGATGACTAGTCCACCGTGTAGTTTGTTTGAAACGAGTTCATAAAATGATTTCTGCCTTTTAGCTAACTTCAATCAATAAAGTTGTGGCTTTCAATTGTTGCATTTCTGGAAATGAGTCGTTGTGTGTTAAACATCCTCAGAACCCAAATTAAAAATTCATTAGTAATCGCATGAGTTATTTATTTTTAGTTACAAACACATTTACCTTAAAATCAACAAAACTACTTAAATTGTAAAACTACCAAAAGCCGGGCGGCAAAATTCCAACGGCCTGTGGAATCTGCCGCTCGCGCAGGAACTTGGCCAGCAGCATTTCCAGCCGCGTTTTTGGGCCTCCTTCATCATAGGCCGCTAGTTGAGGCATGTAAATATTTTGAATATAAATTAGCAGCTTCACAAACTGCTTGCCGTAAGTGCGCCACATCTCGAAGCCGAGCGTCTGCAAAATCTCCATTATCAACGTGGCACTGACGTCGGGCAAAGGCTTTACATTCACCATGTGGGCCAACCACAGCCAGCCCTCCTCGAGTTCAAAGCACTGATCCGGTCCAGCTGACTTCCTGCCTTGAGTAATAATCACAGCTGCGTAGAGGCGAGCGAGTCCCGTCTGGCGTTTCAGGTACATATCCGGTTTCTCCAGTTCGTTTTTGTCCGACAACCTATAGCCAATGCTCTTTAGATACTGCTCGTTGGTCTGTTCCGGCTGCTGGGGTATTACATAGGGCACCAGGAAGGGCGACTCCTTGTACATGTAGGCCAAAAAAACTTTGCCGAAGTCGGGCAACAGCTTCCAGAACGTGACAATTACCGAGGCAAAGGGAAAGGCCGCTTGAGGATTACTCGAAATTGCCGTCTCCGTTTGACTGACGAACTTCTTGGCCATCAGTAGCATGCAATAGTCGCGGGCAAGCGGATGATCGTTGATGGTGATGGTCGAGCCATTAACGACTTTAACCGGCTGCCCGGCAAAGAAGCTATAGAGCTTGTCAAAGTTCTGGGTCAGATGCTGCGGACTGACTGCTGAGATGGCGTTCAAGGGCAGGTTAATGGCCCTCTGGCAGCCGGTGCGGTACTGCTTCAGCGACTCCTCCGTTTGCAGAGGCTTCACTGCGTCCACTTTGGCCTGATACAGTGCAATGATTTCGTTGTAGAACTTTAGTCGATCCGGGTGCACACATGAGGATGCTGCAGTGCTTACTGCCGGTGGCACTTCCTGGGGTTTGGGCACCTCCGGAGCAGAAATTTTGGCAGCTTCTGCCTTTGCCGCCTCGGCTTGTTGTTGTTTCTCCTTGGCCTCTAAAGCCTGCTTCTCCAGGCGCTGCTTCTCTTCCTCCGCCTGCTTCTGCCGCTCCTCCTCCTGCTTCTTGGCCGCCTCCAATTTTAGCTGCTGCTGGATTTGCTCGGAGAACTCGGCCAGCTGCTTGATTATGTCCATTTCCAAGGCATCTAGACTTTTGCAGCATTCTTCTGCTTTTATAATGGAGCAAAGAAACTGGCTCTGCATTTCGCACTTGCCCATTTTTACTGTGCTTACCAGCTGCTCAAATTTCTGGCCCAGCTCCTTAAGCTGTTTGTTCTGGGTGGCGCATACTTGGACTGTTTCCTTGTCGAGCGAGAGTAATATCCTAGCTATGCCTTCGTACTTCTGATTGAATCTCCGTTGGCAGCGGGCAACGCCCTCCAGAGCGAGCTTGTGCAGCTTGTTGTCAGTCTGTTGGCGCAAGGCCAATTGTTCTCGCTGCTGGGCTTCCAACTGTGCCGCGGTCATTTGATCTGCCTTCTGAACTAGAAGGATTTCGTTTCGTTCCCGCAGCGCCTTTTTCTGCAGTTGTTCACGTTGGAGCTCTTCCTCCTTTTGAAGGGACACACGGGAAAGGCGCAGGGCATCTTGTTTTTCCTTAAGGGCCTTTAGTTGTTGGCGGACGCACCGTTTGCCCTCCTCCGCCATTTCCCGTCTCACAATGCTGGCGTTGATGGCTTGTGCGTCGGGAAAGCAGGATATACTGGGTTCCAAATCTGTGGTGGCTGGGTGGGAAATTTCCTTTTTGGGGGCTGGAAAATCTTCTGGTATTGGAAGTGTCTGTGGAGTATTTTTATTGCCCTCAACCCACAAGGGCTCGCGATCCTCGCCCAGAGTTCTTCCTGTGCACAACTCGGACGCCAAAGCCGCATGATGTAGCGTCGATTCCACTGTCAGCCATTCCAGGGCCCTCATTAAACCATCCATGCTCTGCAAAGAATACGTTTAACATTATTTATCGTCATGAGTTTGAATATACTTGCCATTTTTCCCGCTTATTGCTTATAAAAAAAAGTTCTTCCGGCAACCAATAAAAATATTAGGTTGGGCTGCCAACTTTTTTTAAGTTTTCAGAGTTTCGATACTTTTTGTTATTGTGTGTTACGAAATGTGGTCTTACTTTTTTTTTTTAAATTTTAATTATTTAGGAAAATTATCCAAAAGGTTTTTTTTTTTTATAAATTGAAGTGCAAAAAAGTTATTTTGGTTAATAAAATATGACAAAGAATAGGAACATTTTTAGAAATACACATATTATATGCGTTAAGTTTGAAAGGTCACTCCCAACACCTTTATTTAAAAAACATTCATTTGTTGTTGACCCTTTCACTATTAAACATTTTTCCAAGTACAAATATACATTTTACAATTGTTAAGTTTTTAATATACGGAAACACAATTCGTATCGCTTGACAAGATAAAGTTAATATATTGTATGGACATTCAGAAGAACTTTACGCCATGGCTGCCGTCCATTTCGATGAGTTCGCACCTGCCCTTCTCCTCGAGCAATCGGAGCGCGCTGAGTAGCACCGCCTCGTCCACACCATGGAAATCCAACTGGGTGGTGTTCTCACCGGAGGCAATCTCGTAGAGTGTACAGATACTGTTGGTTTGACCAGTTTCCTGCACCCAATCGTAGACCATATTGCCGTATTCTTCGAGGGTGAACCAATATACCTGCCAATCTTGGCGACGCTTGTCCAAAGGATTTGCATGGCCAGTCCGCTCCAGTTCACTCAGGATCGCCAGGACGAGTTCCGGGGAAAGGCGACGCTTCAGGGATTCGTTATGGAACAGCGGAGAGTTCTGATCCCCGATACTAATCGTAAATTTATTCGTATGCCTGAGGTATTTGAGAAAAAGATCTGTCCAGACTTTCAGCTGCTGTTGTCTGGTTTCTTCGTGGGGCTGTAAACTAAGTGCCAAGATAATTACAAGGATTAGGTCAGCTTATATGGAAGACTCACGTAAAGAAAGGTGGGAAGGTATACTCCCAGGGCCATTGGAAATCCGTCATCTCGGTTAACTACGAAGCAATCATTTGTTTTGCCAATGAACCACAATTACTAATGGTCTAGTGGGACCGTTTGGGCTTTATCAAAAAATATACAAAAAACATAGGAAAAATGGTTTACAATAGATATTTGATTTAAAAATTTAAAAATGTCGTTACTATTTGTTCCTTTGCTAAATTGATTGAATTTGGCTAAACTTAATTTTAGTAAATAATTATTTATAAAAAAGAAAATACAAATTGAAGAAAATGATTTTAATTTCACGGGTCCAAAATGGTAAACACAAAAGCTTATGAGAGAATGGAAAATAATACGAGTTGGTTTACTTATATATAGAATAGCCTAAAACTATCTTTTTTGTCCCAATTAAATAATTTTCTTTTAGCTCAAAGTTGAGCCAAAAATTTCTTTTCTCATGACAGTTAAAAACAAAATTGAAAATTTATTGCCAGCTTGTCCACAGCTTTTATCAATTGAAGAATATCTTATAATATAATACTATCCATTTTATACGTGTCGAATACATGAGTTTTTTATTTATATGTTATATAATAAATTCCCTACACAAAAGGAGGTAGGTTAAGTACTCTCGAAAATTCAGTATATAGATTCCCCACGTCCCAGTAAAACAATCCAGGTCCATTTACATTAAAATGCAATCCATTTCTTTTATTTTGTCTTAAATAGAAAAAATTGTGTACATTAACATTTTCATCGGGCTTTTTCATAAAGTTTGATTTGGGTGTCTGGTTTCGGTTTTTTTTATATTTTTAGATCTCAGATTTTTGAATCTCTCGAATCGATTTTGTGAGTATGTGGCGACGAAAAGGGGATTGCATGGCTTGCATCATCAATATACATTCACATATATATACTCGTATCTGATATATCTGGTTTAATATAAGTAAAGTACTAGGAGGCGCAACACTATACATTCAATATCTGCTATTCCGTAATCCTTCTTGTCCGCAAAGTCGGGCTTTCCATTCCGTTTTATACACTAACTTGTGTGCTATGCTGCGGGTGCTTAATTTCTAACTTTATCGATTGTGTGCTTATGGTTTCCTTCAAGTTTAACTTGCTGATCGGATCAAATGGGATCGAGCTGTGGAGCTGGAGCTTCCTTGGCTTGTTTTGTTATGTACGGCGTATAGTAGTATATGGTAATCATCTTGATTTGCACTTTATTTTATTTGGTTTTTGTACACATGCGTGAAATTCTAGAGAGAATGCCATTCAGGGAGTGGGGACAGTTAGTACAGTTTAGTGTGGAGGACGTTAGCTGGCTAGTGTTTAAAGAGTTACTTTCAGTTAGTTCCTAGTTAACAAGTGAGGTTCGGTTGAAATCTTTCTTTGCTATATAGGTATTTCCGTATGCTGCTCTATCGGTTCGGTGCCTGCAATGCAATTTCCAAGACATTTACATAGCATTAGCATTCGATTTATTTAATCTCTCGTTATATCGTATAAATAATAAAGCGTTCTACGAGCTCCCTTCAAAAAATACAAAATAAATGCCCTATATACGTGTGCTTAAAGCATCTATATTGATGAAAATGTACACTTCAAATGCTTCGCTCTGGTTCGCTTACAACGTAAAAGAAATGCAACAACAAAATGGCATTGTAATTCCCTCGAAATCTTTACACTAGTGTTTCGCAGTTGGAAGGAATATTTGGTTCAGAGGTGTGTAGTAAACGGCAGTTGGATAGCAAAAAATTACAAAATTTCGAACGTAGGTTTTCTTTTTGGTTTATGAAACACGAAACAAATCTTAAGCCTGTGTGTGTATATATATATCTTACGAGCATAATCAGCGAAAATCAAAAACAATTGATTCCTTACAAAATACATAAAACATAATTCGCCTGCATTCTTTAGATCATGTACATACAGTTCTCAGATCTTATACATATACATCCATATATATATACTTGATTTTCCGGTTGTTTAAATAATTATTTAAGTATTTAAAAATGGCATGTGGTGACATGTATTACAATACATTATACATATATGGTACATACATTTATATTTAATATCGATTCCAAGTTGGTATAAAATGCATGCAAGTCGAAGGATCCAGGAACCAGGATCCGACCCAATCCCACGTCCCCCTTGAATTTTGGTTAAGCTTGCACGACGCCGTATTGGGATGGATGTGCCTACGGTCTAGGTTCTCAATTATTTCATATACACTCATAAAGTTTTGGGATTCTCGAATCACTGCACGTATAGCATGACAGCATGTTGTTTCACACAATGCTCCATATTTCGACTAACGACTAATACTAGGTATAGCTAGAGATCCTAAGCTACAATTTTTGCCTAAGACTGTTCTTCTGGGCGAGTGGCTCGGTCGGCTCACTTGGCCAGTGGTTCCAGATAGCACCGCACCGTGTTGTTCTCGTCCAGCATCGCCGACAGGTGGCGCTGCTGGAGGTGCGGCGGATGCAGATGGGGATGCGGATGCGGATGGGCGAGCTGGTGGGGATGCGGATTGGGGTTGCTGTGCGATGTATGCGACGACGATGATGTGGTGGACTGTGGTGACAGTTTCTGTAGCTGCTGGCGCTTCTGCGCGGGCGTCTGATTGGCCGGCGGCAGCGGCGGTCCGGCGTTGCCGTGACCGAATAGCTCATTCACCGCCAGACGACCGCCTGGCGACTTGGCATTCAGTGCTTGCTGCTGCTGTTGCTGCTGCTGCTGCTGCCGGTATGCGCCGCGCAGGGAGCCCTCACCAACGCCGCCGCTAACCCCAAAAACCGCACCGTTGTGCTCGGGGTGCGGACCTGCTCCTGGCGCCGATCCCGGTGGCAAGGCCCCGTAGTCGAGGGGCGCTCCATTCTTGCGCAGCTGGCGTCTGGAAAGGAGGATAGATGAAGGAGTTAATAAACATATTTTTAAGAAAAGGGTTTTTGAAGGTACATTTTAAAAGATTTTTTGTTATATTAAAACTAATTCAAATACTTTTTCAGTTCTACAGAAAATAAAAAGTACATCCCATAGCTATAGCCTGTATAAGATGGGGATTTTAAATGTGTTATTCTTGAACAAAAACAATTTTACCTAAAAATATTTTATAACTATATTGTTCTTTAGAGCTGCAGTCACGATAAGAAATCTTAAAGTTGAAAGATTAGCAATCACACAGGAAAGAAATACTCTGTCTACATTCTTTTCTCTGTCAATATTGTTGTGCTCGATCTTAATCCTCCTGCTCCTAACTCATATTTTAAGCTATATTTAACAATTCCAATATACGGACTTTAATTTTCATCTTCATAATTTGCTGAGATTCACTACAACCTTTTGCGTACTACATTTGATATAAATACAAAACTTGCTTTTTGCTAAAGCTTTAAATACTCACTGAAACCGCCGCTTAAAGTCCTCGTCCTGCATCGCCATCAGGCGACGCATTCGCTCATCGCTCTGGGGCGGCAATCCATGGGAGTCGTCCTCCAAGTCGCTCTCGTCCTCCTCGTCGTCCTCATCACAGATGGTGCCGTGCAACTGCTCCGCGGCCGTCGCCTCCTCGTCCTCCTCCTCGTCCTCGTCGTCGTCGTCATCGTCGTCAGCCGTGCAGCGTCGAGCGGACCTCTGCTGGGCCAGCGACTGCTGTTGCTGCTGCTGCTTCTGGAGCTGCTGCTGCTGGCTCCTGGACGAGACGCTGCCGCCACTGAGGCTGCCGCCGCCGTAGCGACTTCCGCCGGCGGCCACTGCCGCTCGCATGTTGTTGAAGACGCCGGTGCCGACGCTGTTGTTGTAGACCTCGTCCACGTCGAAGTCGCCCACCTCGTAGTGCTGCACATCCGAGTTGCGGTTGCTGAGGATCTCCTCGTACACCGGCCCGCCATCAGCGCCGCCGACGCTGCCCTGGTTGTAGTAGGCATCGCCCATGCCCAGATCACAGTTGGAATGCTTACTTCTAAACTGGCGCTGCATGAACTCCTGCTGGTACTGCGCCATATGCGGCGGCGGAGCGGGGAGCTGCTGCTGTCCGCCTGGTCGGCGTTGCAGGTGCAGCAGATGCGCGTGCTGCTCGGCCTGCTCCTCGTCGGAGGAGAGTTGCTGCTGCTGCTGCTGTTGCTGCTGGTGGTGTTGCTGCTGGCGACGCAACTGCTGCTGCTGCTGGTAGTAGGCAGCCGCATTGCCACTTGGCTGCGGTGGGTCCAGTGCCTCCGCGTACTGCGGATAGCCCGATGACGGCTGACCCGGCTTGGTCTTCTTGTACGAGGGATAGAAGAGCACCTGGGAGGCGGCGGCGGTGCGGCTGTGCAGCGATCCACTCGGCGAGGCGGGAACTCCTCCGGCGCCCCGCTTCTTCTTGCCATGCTGCCCGCTGTTCGGTTTCTGGGTCCAGTAGAACACCTCGTGCGCCTGCTGCGGCGAGGAGGCAGCTGCTCCAGCGTTGTTGTAGTACTCCCGCTGGGCCTTCAGTCCTCCTGCTCCTGTCGGCGGCTGTTTCCAGCTGTAGTAGTCCGGCTGATGGTAGTAGGACTCGCCCAAGGGACCCTGTTGTTGCTGCTGCTGCTGTTGTTGCTTGTGGGCGAAGATCAAATGCGTGGATCCAGCTGAACTGGTTGGAGAGGCGTGACCGGTGGAGCGGAGAGTGCTGCCCCTTTCGAGCACCACATGGCCGCCTAGCGACTGCGATGGCGTCTGTAAAGTGCCCGTCATCAGTCCGCTCTTCAGGGTTCTCCGTTGCTGTGCCTCATTGAGTTCGCAATCAGAGCTTGCTCCCATTATGGCGTCCTCGGTGACCGGCACTCCCGCCTGCTGCTGCTGCTGGGGATCGTCGTGCGCCTCCTCGCTCACTCCCAGCGGCAACTTGGGCTTCTTGGAGGTGGAAACGCTGCAGAGGGTTCCAGCAGTGGGTCCATTACCCGCCACAATGCCCGAGGAAATCGAGGTCTTCGAGCAGCGCAGGCACTTGGGCAACCAGGCGTGCTGCCTAACATACTTTCGGTACTCCCGCCGGATCTTCTCGTTCTGGATGCAGTGGAACACGAAGATATACAGTCCCAACAAGGTGTTGAAGCAGATGAAACAGTAGCCATAAATATCAGCGGTGTCCTCGTCGTTTTTAGCTCCCCTCAAGTAAAAGTAGGCTGAACACCAAACTGCACTGAGCAGCAAGAGGAACACAAAGGAGCAGCGTATGTCAAATCTGAGAATGGAAATAGGTTTTATATTAGTTTATGATGCTTTAGTAGGTTTGGAGATATGTATCCTACCGGACGCTAGCCAATCTCGTATGCTCCTTGGTCTTCAAGCCCGTGCGACTCTTGCGGCACATAATTATCCAAGACAGAAATGTATAACCAATGGCAGCCTGTAAGTATTTAAATATTTAAAATCAATAAATAACTCAAATAACTCTCAGTATTCCCTTAACTTACCACAAAGAATATTAGCACTGGTGCAACAAAGGTGGCATAAAACAAGGCATTAGCCTCCATCAGAACGCAATAGTCATTCTGGGTGTAGGTGCTGGGATCAATGACCAGCGAGATGGCCACCACGCTCAACGACAATCCGTAGGACAAGAGGTAGTAGCAATTCACCTTGGGCGTCTGATCCACCTCCAGCAGCAGCTCATCCGAGGTGAGGGTGGAGTACGAATGGAAGGCTGTGTAAGTGCGAAAAGTTAGATCTGAAAAACATAACCCAATTCTAGCCATCTTACCTTCGTAGCAGAACCAGGCGGTGCCAGATAGAATAGCACAGTGGAGGAAAATAGTAATGAAGCCGCAGAAAATGCTTGTTTCGGTCTGTTCAATGCCCAGTAGAAAGAGCAGCTCGATGGCCAGCAGGCAAAGGTAAATGCTGGTGTAAATCGAGGTGCGGGCGGACTGGATTGGAAAGATAAAGAGAGGAGACAGAGTGAGGAGTTTGATAAGTCTTATAGATCAGTTAAATTTTTTTGGAGTAGAGCCAGCAGAACAAGATTGAATCGCAATTTCGAGAAATTTGATAAAATAGATATCATGTAAGCCCTCTTTTGAAGAATAGGTTTCAGTTCAGATGTTCAGACTTATTTTAGAATTTGATTTACAATAATTTTGGTGGGTGGTGGTGAAAAAATTCAAAGACTAAGAGTAATACAATAAAGAATATTGTACGTATTAAATAAAACAATGAACTAGACACGAAACAAGCACAACATATAGACAGTATATATACAAATGAAATGAACAAACACAAAATGCAATATTTACAGGACAAAATTAGCAACATTTGTATATTTTATTAATTAATTAAATACAAAAGAAAATCAGAAATGTTTAGGGTATTAAATTGTACGATGTCTAGGTTAAATTTGTTAAACAATGAATGCACATAAAGGGTTAGGATGTCTCACAAATGATTAAAACATTAAGTACAACATGCCAGAGTAATGATCTCTAATAAAACGAATGAGTGTGTATTTCACATGGAGAAAAAACACAATATGGTTGGGAGAAAGTGCGCTAAACTTAGACTATGACAAATTACTACGATACATAAATACAAATGGAGAGTCTTTGCATGAAAGCTGAAGCTGGAATGCGATGAAGGGATCTGTTTTTAATGAACAAGGGTTGAGGTCCTCATCCATTTTCAGATTAGATCATCGCTTGCCAGCACAGCTTTTGAGTCTTATGATTGAGTCCTATCAGAGAAAGAGAGAGAGAGTTCCATTAACAATTTGAGTTACTTAAGCATTATATCACATGTGTCTCTCGATCATAAATACATAAGTCTAGAGAGCCTAGCCTAGCCTACAATTCGTGTTTGTTTATCTTTTTTTTTCACCACCACCACCACTTATATTGTAAGTCATCAATGTTGGCCTGCATGATGATGTTGTTCGTGTTGTCCAATCCGTTGCCGTCCACATTCAGGTTGGGATTGCGGTGCGGATGTGGCTGCTGCTGCTGGTTATGTTGCTGATGCTGGGCGTGTTGCTGCTGCAGATAGTTGTGGCTAATGTTGAGGTTATTGCTGGCATTGCTCGCCTGCACCGCATGCTGCTGCAGAGCAGCGGCAATCGAGGCAGCAGCTGCTGCAGCAGCCGCCGTCTGCTGGCCATGTTGGTGCAGATTCAGATTCAGATTATTCATGGCGTGTTGCATGTTGCGCTGCGGCTGATTCGACAGCACCACAGCGGCGGCGGCTGCTGCAACAACTTGTTGCTGCTGCTGCAGTTGCTGCTGCACATTGTAGTTCAGATTGTTGCGGTGCGAGTTGCGGATGGAGTTGTGCTGGATAAAGTTTGTGTTGCCGTGACTGGGAGTCGACACATTCGTCTGACTTGTGGGCGTGGTCAGGGTCAAGGACTCGTGCGTCTGATCGCGTATATTGTTCTGCTGGCGCCTGCTTCCCGCCCGCTGATGCGGCAGCGGATTGGTGCCGTTTCTTACCTTCACAAAGACCCCATTGAACAGTTTCAGCGTCAGCAGGGCAATCACAATGAACACCACGCAGATGGCAATGCTGATGTAGATGAAGACACGCATGTTGCCGTCGAACATGGTGAACAGCGAGTGCTGGTGCTCGTCCACCACGTCCATTAGGATGGCAAAGTTGGTCAGGTGGTTGCAACTGCAAACACTGTGCGTGCGATTCGTGGACTCCAAGCTGCATCCATTGGCAGACCAGGCACTAAAAAGGGAGTTTTTTGAATAGGTAAACATTCCCCCGAAAAGTTAATAATCTCTTACTGGTCAATGTAGTTCCAGAATACGCAGGTGGGATTCGTCACATTCTCGGTTTTTAGATGCTTCAGGGTCAGTGTAATGGGTTGGGAGAGCTGTATGTGTCGCCCCTTGCCCAAGCTCGCGGAGATCACCTTGCTGTTCAGGATTCGCAGACGTTGCTGCATCTCTCCCGCATTAACATCACTGTCGTTGGCCAGGATTGCTGTATTGCGAACTAAGACATGTTTAAGATTATTCCATTTTAACAGTAACAAACCACAGAGTTCTTCTGGTGGTTTCTTTTCTTATGTACTCACCATAACTACGGGAACTCTTAAGATCAAAGTGGTCATAGCTGGGTTTCAGAATCGATTCCAAACGATCGAAAGCAGCAAATACAATTCGCACCAATCCACCTTCACTGTTATCAATGAGAGCCGCTCGGGGCAGTTCGATGCGATCGGAACTCAAGGGCCATTGATCCGAGTCCGGAAAGACAACGCTGGACTGGATGGTCTTGGTTTCCAGCACTCGAACAGAGAGCACTAACAAAGAATAAATATAAGTACCCAATATAAATCCAAAATATGTAAAACACTCACATATATTCTTGACTTTTTGCACCACACTGCGTTCCCTGATGATTGTATCTGCCAGCAAGAAGGCATTGTACTCCAGGCCAGTTAACAAAGATGTGGCCACCCGCATTTGGTCCTCCGGATTGAGATCCAACCACGAGGACAGCTGCGATTCATCGAGCAAATTCGAACCCGTTTTGACCACACAATGTAGCAGTTCCATAATCATGGCCTCCCGTTGTCGCTGATCCGGGAATGTCTCCTTGTCGTGCAGCATCTTCTCAGACACAGTTTGGATTATCTTGGTGGTGACCAACATGTCGCCTCCGTAGAGCGTCTTGCTACTGGTCACCTCGGACATGTCGTTGGCAATGGAGATCAGGGAGGAGTCCCGCTGGTTCACCCGCATCTCAAGGTTGTTCAGCCAGAGGCTGCGGCACTGCGTGAGATCCGGTGTCATGGGATGCCAGGTGGGCTCGAAGTTGCGCAGCCGCTGGTTCACTTTGTGAGCCATGCTCACCGGCGGTTCGCAGCTGCTGCTGTTGTGCAGACAGTCGCCTCCGCTGGGCGGTGGAGTTGTGGAGCTCAGGTCGTCATCGTACTCATCGTAACCGGAATCCGGCATCCGCTTCATCAGCACACAGCGCCACTTGGCGATGCCAGCTGCTCCGCCGGGACAAGGCTGAACATTCACATCTCCCACTCGAGTTGTGTTCCAGAAGAGATTCCTAGCATGGGTGGGTCCGCAGAACAACTTCGACTCCTCATCGCCCCCTGACATTCCGGCTGCGTTCAAGTTTATGTTGTTGATGGTGCGCACCACACTGCCGTTTCCGGGGGCGGCAGAACCACTGGCCGCCGTTCCTGGCGGGCGGTTTGGAGAGCTCTTGGTGGTCAGCAGGGTTCCATCATCGGTTCCCGAACCTCCCACTCCGGTCAGAATGCGAGTGTTCGAGGGAGAAGTTGCGTTTCCGGCAGCCGGTAGCTTGCTGCTCGGTTTGGTGGGTGCGGGGCTCTCTTCGCCGTGGTGGTTGTGATGGTGGTGCAGTTGCGGAGGCGGTGGCAGGCCATCGTGGCGACCAGCAGGATGCTTTGTGGTCGTCGTGGAGGTGGCCACCCCCTTCAGTCGTCCGCCATTGGCAGTCGCAGTGCTGCTCGAGGGCGTGGAATGGGTGACCGCCGTGTGTTGCGGTGGCACGTTGAACAGTCCGGGATTCCCGCTGATTCCCACCACTCCGGGCAGCGTAGGAAGTCGCGGCGGTGGCGGCGGACCACCTCCAACGCCGGGCGGGTGGATTAGACCACTGCCATTGCCAAAGATCGGCGGACCGTTGCTGAGCACCCACGGAGGAGGACTTGGTCTGTTGGTCGTCGTCGAGGTTTGTGCAGCACTGATGCACTGGTAATGCGCCTCCAGGTATTTGTGCGTCCCGGGACAGGGATCCCCGAACATGCTCGTGGCTGCCAGCACTCCGCAGCTCTGCTTGTGAGCACATCTGTAAAACAGAGATGGTGGGTTAAGGTTAAAATATTCAAACTTTTATTTGAAACATCTTTAGATACATTTTTCATTTTAAGCTTGAATGAAAGTATTATTGTTTTTGTTTAAGAAATTACTTATTGCTCAGTAGATTAACTTAAAAACATCAATATTTACTGATATCTTTCTTTAGTTTGGACTACAACTTATGTATTTTTACTTAAATCTCATAATAAATTTACTATTTATTATTCATAAATAAATCTTCTTAAGCCCTTACATTATAAAAGTAGTTTTTAATGCTCAGTAGTGCAAATATTTATAACCAATATATTCTTTCTGGCTCAAGTTATGAAAGATAATGCTTTTTTTGTAATCCTACCTTGAGTTCAGCACGCTGAGTGACTTGGGAAACATGCAATTGACACTCCACTCCACGTTGCCATGGTCGTTGCAGATGGTGATCGAAAATCGTCCATAGTTGGCCCGTATCAGGTTGATCACATCTCCGGGATCGCACTCGATGGTCAGTTTCTTACCTTCGCAGGCGTAGGCGGTTTGGTACTTGGAAACTGCAAGTTAAATCGTTCATAAGTCATGGGGTAATAGGGAGGGTTGGGTTTGGATATGGGATAAACATATATATGGCATATATAGAGAAAGAAAAGATTAGTGGCGATGCGCTGGTTGTTGTAGTTTGGTTTGGTTTGGTTTGGTTTGGTGGTGTTCCTGCAAAGACACTTACGGATCTAACGATATATGCACATAGGATATAGACAATATGGTTGGTAGCATGATACGCTTTTACACTGCCTGGGATATACTTAGTATATGTTGTGGTTGATTTGTGGTTTTGGTGGGTCGTTAGCGATGGATGCTTGGTAGCAAGTAGAATAGTAGTCATAAATACCAAATCCTGCCGAGCCAGCTCACAAAACTATGGCCGCCCATCATCCTTCATATCGATCATGATCACTTGGTCTGACTTTTGAGTGTTAAAACTGCAAGGAATATAAGATTTGACATTTTGGTAACAGGGCTAAAACAAACATGAAATGGGAATTCCTTCAGGTAGACAGTCATCCATCACCAAGGGAATAATGCGCACAAATTAAACACGAATCTATTTTTTGACTAGCACCAAAATAACTTTTAAAAGAAACAATCTAACATATCCTCCCAAATCAATGTAGAGACCTTTTAACATTAATTTATTTTATAATTAGATATATAATTAGTTTAATTAATTTTATAATTAGATGATAATTATAAATTGTCAATTTTTTTTATTAAAAAATATTTTATTAAATTTGTCTATTTTTTTTTTTAGGTTTTTGTAAGGTATAAACTTCTATATGCATTTACAAACTTAATGACCTTTTTGACAGAACTGTGAATGACCTATTTTCAGGTCAAGCCGGAAATAATCGCAAGTACTTACCTCTTACGAAACTCCATTTTGAGATTTTCACAGGCAAGTCGGGTTTGAGAAGACCCAGTGTCTTATCTGAATGAAAGAAGAAACCATAAGATAATTGTTTACATATTGAATACATGAGCAAACACGAACAAGCAGGCAAAAGACAAACAGAAGATAGGGAACGGGAAATAGGGAGTGGGGGAAAAAGGGAGCCTAAAAATACACACCCCGATTTCGATGTGGTTGTTGCATCGCCATCGATTTGTGGGCAGAACAAAGACTCGTTTTCTTTGTACCCCCGATGCATACTACATATATGTAGGTACATGTCTACATATAGAGAAAAGTTGCTGCAGCTGCGCTTCATCAAGTTTTTTTTGCCCCGCGGAGCCCCACTTTTAATGGAGCTCTTTGTTCTGCCTTCAGACACTTTTTCCAACCTTAAGCTGTTGGATATTTCACGAATTTCTTGAATTTTACACATTTTAGCACTTAATGAAAAGTTTTCCTAATGATTTTGGCAGTTTTTAATCGGTTTTTTAACGAGATTTGATGACGTAGTTCTGGCCAATTAAAAAGTGGCAAACTAAGCTGGGCTCAAGCCACACTTTTGCTTTATACTTAAGTAATGTGTTACTTCAGTAATGTGTTGGTAATAGTTAATTATTAGTTTTTATTTCACAATTTGTAATAATTTCAACTTATATCTTTGCTCAAGTATCTTTAACTTCAGACCGTTCCTATTCGTTCAAGAGCTCGATTCACAATCAACTTTCTTTTAGAAAAATTCTGTATACTTGAATGTCTGGTTGAAATCGAACGGCGTTGCCAGCACAAAAATAAAAGCACTGCCAACTCGTTACCGCAAAGAGCGCACAATTCAAATTGAAAATCATAAACGGCCGAAAGTCACCGCTGCTATGGCCGATCCCCGTCTGTACCTAAAGTTTGCAACTTTTGAGTGCTGAGTACAATAAATAAAATAAATAGTCTAGTTCAAATGTTGTTGAGTTGAAAAATTGTTATTGTTATATTAATATATATTTTTGAACTAAGATACTTTAAGCAATAAGAAGCAATTTTGCTTTTTCTACTCAAAATTTATAATACCGAACCAAATGTTTATCTCGGTATCCAGTAAAAATCATAGGACAAAAGAACGTGAGTCAGTTTGGAGAATATGCCTCGACAAGTTCAAGAGCACTTTCCAAGTTCAAAATTTCTTATCTGCAGTCGGCTTTAGCATTAAGCTTAGCTTTTGTTTCCTGATTTGCGCTCAGCTTAGGGAAATGCATTTCGCTTGCGATTTCAGTTGAATTTAGATTCCATTGAGCTCGGTTCAAATAAATATTTACTCGGAATGGAATATTATTTAACAATATTTATAATACAAATGCTGCCTTTAGCCTGGTCACTTCAAGTACCTTCAAAAACAAAGACAACTAAAGCTCCCTTAAAGGACGTATTACCCTTTAATACTACGCTAATACCTATTGTGACAGTTGTTCCGGAAAAACTGGCCGAAGTCCACATCGACCACCATAAAACAATAAGAATAAGCAAGGGAGATCTGGATGATCTGCTGGATGTTTATATGGAAAAAATAGCTGAGAGTGCTGCCACCATTAAGGACAAAGAAATTGAGATAGATAAACTGCAAACCAAGGATCAAACGGGCGATGACTTGCTCCAGAAATTCGAAAACCTCACTCAAGTGTGTAGTGCCCAGAATACTACATTTACAACTCTAATTAAAGAAAAGGATGCTATGATCAAGGAACTGGAGCAAAAGGTAAAGATATACGAGACGCGGATGAAAAGAAAACAACATGTTTTGACGGAACTGAGGAAACAGAACGAATCCAGTGCCTTATTAATCGAGCATCTTAAGGGAAAAGTTGTTTACTTCGAGAGAAAATTCCGGGAGAAAAAGACGATCTGCTGGCTGACTGGGAAGCTGCCACCACGAGTTGCGTCCCCTTTGGTACATACCCTGGGATCCATTTGATCCACTTGCCAGGGTTCCAGCCCTTTTTGGTTCCCTGCGAGGGACAAACTGCAGCTGGACCTGGATGGACTTCCATTCAGCGCAGGCTCGACGGATCCGTGAACTTCTACCGTAATTGGGATGCATATAAAAAAGGATTTGGCAAGCTGAATAGAGAGTTCTTTATCGGTTTGGAGAAATTGCACAGAATGACGAATTCCCAGCCGCACGAGCTGTATATCAGCATCAAGAGATTCAACGGCGAGACGAGCTATGCTCACTACGACAACTTTCTTATCGGCAATGAGGAGGAAGGCTACGAGCTCAAGTTACTGGGTCACTATCAGGGGAACGCCAGCGATGCGTTGCGCACCCACGACAAGATGAAGTTCTCGACCTTCGACCGGGACAACGACGCCTTCACGCACATGAACTGCGCGAAGCACCACCAGGGAGCCTGGTGGTACGACTTCTGTTCCCGCAGGTAAGAAATTAAATTTACAGGTCTTGTTTTTTAAAAATGGTCTGAACAGTCCGTGAAATCAGAAGCTTACAAAGTTCATACTTTCAAAGATAGTTAGGTGTTATATAGGTCTTACAATTTCAAAGTATTTTTTTTTGACAATTCCCATTCATATTTACATCCTTGATTTATTAAATAAAACTTCAGCAATCCTAATGTTCATCACATTTTTTTGGTATATCAGCAAAAATTCAAACTCTCAACGTTATCAAAAATGAAATGTAATGTTCTATTATCTATAATTTCAAGTTGGCTATTTATCTGAAGTATTCTGGAAATCATAAAGTGAACATTTTTATGATAAGTTACCATTAATTGAATCAATAACTATTATTTTGTTACTGACAAACATTATTAAAATTATTTTACAATTTTCGCTTATCATTATAGATACCAATAAATCTGGTTATGATTATTTTTCAAAATGATAATTTAGAAATATGACAGTGTAATCTTAGTAATGAATTTCAACATACATGTCAAAATAAAACCTCAAACTTTATCAATTGATCCATTATAAGCAAATATAAATAAATTTGTTGATCAATTTGCTATCTTAAAGATAAAAAGTTCAAATTATACTGACAGCTAAACTGTACTAGAGATTTCTGTTCTTCTTTTAAGTATTCATATTTTTTCTAAATAATAGTTAATTTATTAAAATTTAAATTTTGTATTATTTTCCACGTTTTAGCAATTTGAATGGTAAATACTTCAAGGGAGAGGTGGATAGTCCGGAGAGCATCTACTGGGAGCCGTGGTACAGCTTTCGGTCCTTGAAGTCCGTACAAATGCTCATCCGACCCAGGAGCCAAATGGAGCTAAAGGACCTGCCGAAGGCCAAGCGGACGCCAAGGAATCCGAGTTAATTAGCTATTAATTTCAACAATCGAGTGCTGGAGGCAGTAAATTTTAACTATATAAATCTCACTTCGATGCCAGAACCTATTAATCTCTGTTCTTGCCGCTCAAACGCCCCCTTCGGCAGTTGATTAGCTTTCGATTTTGTATTTAGCCCCGGTCTTGGGGTAATTACTCCGTTACAGTTCAATGCATATCGCTCTAGACTTTTTGTTTGTTTCCACACAAGTCATTGGGTGCAATTAATTTTTATTTTCCGCCGTTCTCGTAATTTGCTCTGTTGCAACAATTTAATGAAATCTAATTGAGTGTGTGCACTGGGCCGATAAAAATGAAATAACTCTGGACGCTGGGGAGATTCCTCCGACTCATTTGTCACTTGCACTTTCGTCGGGCGGCTGAAGCCGCTCAATTGGAGTCAATAAACGTTCGGCAAATAAGCCAAAGGGGCGGTATCTAAATTAATATCGATTCAACCGAAGATTTACGACTTCGGTAAAGAGTTATACGTACGTTCCAGTTCATAGAGGAAAATACTTATTCCAGCTGGTTAAAACCAGTTCAAGCTCTCTTGATATTCTCAAATTTCGATTCCAGTTGATAAGGCCGAAATAAACCGTACGTATAGAAACATTCCAAATGACTTTGTTTAATAAATATGTATATTTTTGGTTTCACTTTCAATGACTTTGGGTTTCGACTCATAAACCAGTTACAAGTATTCAACGAGCGGCTAATCGATCGATTACGACGATAAAGCTTACAGAACTTGAGAGCAACACTTGTAGCCATTTATCAGACATTCTTAAATAGCAAATAAATACATTACTTAGTGCTAGATTATCAATATGATAGGTACAAACTACAAACAGACGGCAATATCTTTAAGTACACTGGAACACATCTAACTCTTTACAATTGACTTGTAAATATAATAAAGTGCGGAGCAGAACTTGAGTGGTTGGAGTTCTACTTGTCGTCCGTTTGCCCCTCGAAGCTGTGCTCCCGCTTCTTGTGCCATCGCAGGCTGGCAAATTGCGCGAATCGCTTGCCGCACGTGCTGCACTTGTACTTCTTCACCGCCAGATGCAGCTCCGTGTGCTTCTTGAGGTTGCCGTAGGTGGTGAAGGTCTTGCCGCACACCGTGCACAGGTGCTTGCGGATCGCCCAGTGGGAGTTCATGTGGTCCGTGAAGCGGTTCTTCTCGTAGAAGCCTTTCGCGCAGATCGGGCAGTGGAATGTCGACTGGTTGAGATGCCGACGTCGGTGGATGTCGAAGAAGGACCACGTCTTGAAGGACTTGCCGCACAGATCGCAGATGTAGGGCCGCTCGCCGGTGTGAGTGCGCAGATGGATGGCCACCTCCGTGGATGTGGCGAAGCGCTTGTCGCACTGCTCGCAGGCATACGGGAAATCCCTCCGATGCCGTCTAATGTGCACCGTCAGGTTGCAGGGCATCTGAAAGCCCTTCCCGCACAGGGTGCAGATAAACGGCTGGGTGCCATCGTGTCCGGATCGATGCACCTTGTACTGATCGCAGGTCTTGACGAGCTCTGAGCAAATATCGCATCGAAACGGGCCGAGGTTTTGGTCCAGGAACTCGGCCAACTTGGCGTGCAGCAGGGGAACGCTGCTGGAGTCATCGGAGTCGGTGAGTATCTTTCGTTTCTGCGCCGAAAAGTCCTTTCGCAGTTCGAACAAGGTCTTCTCTAGCTGCTCCGTGGAGTAGGCAGTGTGAAAGGTGGTGTTAATCTCATCCAGCATTTGACCCAAAGCTTGCCCACGATAAGCGTTCGAGCGAAAGTCGGGGTGGTCAACATCCCAAAGAGCAGAGTAGTTTCGGTAAATCTCCACAAACTGCAGATGATCCTCGGTATTCTTAAACGATATGGAGCTGGCATCAATGAACTTGGTCTTCTGACTGGTCTCCACCACGCCGACTTTCTGCAACGATTCATTTATTATAACAAGATTTTGAATTGTGGTGAAAGCTGACTACCTTGCTGATTTTGTTGAAGATCTGCTCCTGCAATATGGGTTGGAGAAACTCCATTTCATCGTAGCACCACAACTTGGGCAGGTACAATCCCTTGTGCTTGATCACCATGCGCAGCTCCTTGCGATAGCGCGTCCTTAGCTTCTGAATCTCCTTGTAGCACTCCTCTCCGCTCAGCTCGTAGTTCAGTTCCTCCTGCAACTGTGAAGATATCTCCCTGTAAAGGTCCTTCTTGCAGCACCTTGAGTAATCGTAGTGCTGCGGATTCCACAGGCACTCCAGTCGCTTAAAGGCATCCAGAATGAAGCTGAGAACCTCGTGGTATAACGCTGATTTGCTGCATGATTCTGCATCCGTTTCGCAGGATTTCTCACTCTCGGCGCTCTCATTAGAGATCTGAAAAGTTAAAAGTCTAAATTACTTCCCACTAACAAAAAGAACGGCATTTGATTGATAACTTACCTTGGCCTCCCGTTCAGCTCTTCGGTTTTCAATGACGCCTCTGAGGAAGTGCATTCTGTCGAAATACCACAACCGTGACTTGTACTTTCCACCGAGTGCGTTCAGTTTGCTCAGCTCCCGACGGTATCTGCCCTTTATTTCCTTCAGCACAGCAAAAATCTCCGCTCCGGAGAGCCTTTTGTGGCAGATGGTCTCCAACGGAGCAGCCAGTTCTCCGTAGACACTTCGCTTGGCATTGTACTTATAGTCTGGATGTCGCGGATTCCACAATTTCTCAGCGCGCTCGTACTCGGCGAGCAGAGAACTCACAAATTCACGATTGCGCTCTAGCTCTCGTCGACTTTTCTGGATTGAAAGACAATTTAAAATCATAAACGTTACCATATAAAAATCATGACTCCTTCTATAGGTGGTAGTTTTTGGGTTGATGTTTTATTGCTAAGATATTAACACTTGTAATATGATAGTTAATCAATGTTATATATTTTGCCGAAGCTTGGAACTTGACAATGAAAATTAAAAAAGAAAATTTCGGTCTACTTTAACAAGTCTCTATGTGCTCAAGTAATAAATTCGCAACATTTTTATTTAAAACAGCCGTAAACTCATTTGAGCAGGAATTACAGGAATGAATTAAATTTGTGTTTGACAATGTACACTTCTATCGGTTTTTAAGCAAGTTATGGGATCTCTCATTCGTTAGAGATTTCTAGAGATCGGTTGTGGTTTACTCACCGATTGGAAATCCACGCTGCTCGCAGTGCTGCTCGTGGGTGAGGTGGGCGGAATTGGAGTGGGTGGCGTGGCTGGTGGCGTTAATTCCAGAACGTTCTTCTCCGGCTGAGCACTTGGCACCTCCTGCTCCTCCACCACCACCATATCCACCTCCTCCTCCGGCACTTCATCTTTCGCATTCTCGTTTTCCGCCTGACGAAGCTTGCGCTGCATTGCCTGCATTGGGAAGAACAAATATTTCGCATAAATAAATAAATTTGTAGCATTTGCCACTGGTTGGTTGTGTGTCTCTCAGATAACCAGAACCCAACCGCATGATCTCGCTCCGGGTTTATCGTAGCTCTGGAAAACGTAAACAAACAGAGCTGGTAAACAAAAAGGGAAAGTCTGCACTTCGGCTCCCTCGTTCTCGATACCCGATTCTCGAATATCAGCGGCTATTGGCCTTTGTGTCGTCGTCATTGTTCTTATCGCACTGACTTCTACATTCCATATATATATGGCCCGACTTCTATATTCCCATATAACATACAAATGTATTCCCTGATTCCTCAATGTGTGTTTCCATTTGTTCGCTGTTTTGTTCGTTTCTTATTTTGTTTTGGATTTCGTCTACGAATAGGAGCATTTAAAATACAACCCGCATAACTACTCATTTATCGTATTCGCAATAGATCCACTCGTCTATATCTCCCAAGAAGAATTCCATGAATAATTCAAGGGCAGCTGTCTGGAATTAAATATGCCAGACTTACAAATCTTGGCTGAGTGGTGTTGGAAGTTTTTAAGTTGATCGTCAGCTTAATTTGTGATTCAAGAATGACTAGGATTAAGTTAAAAAGTACAAAACAGAGCTTATTCGCTCTACAAGCAATTTAATATTTAATGTTATGACCATAAGTGCGGTTTGCCAAGACATTTCGTATTTGCAGAGCTGGTGATTAATATTCCCGGAATAAACCCGACCTACCTTCACATACTTTAGAAATGCCGTCGATAAGGTCCCGCAATTCCAGTGCCCTAATTAACAATCCGCACGGTCCAAATAAAAACCGAAACGAAATTCGTTTTCGCATGCAAATGTTTTGTTCTGACAAACACTGCATACGGTATCTAAATAGGATGAGCAGTTCTAACCGGTTCCCAAACAAAATGCGTGGAGACAAACGAAACTTAAAATACCTCACAAAAAAAAAAAAAAAAAAAAAAAAAAAAAAAACAAATTAGTATGCTTATTTGGGTAATTAGTTACTCATGTTGTCAATTCAAAAAAGAAATCTCTGTGATTAATTACTTTCTCAATGGAAATACCTCTTTACATGATTTTACTCATTTTAAATTTACTATTGGAAAGGGTATTTGTAGCATTGGCTTTAATTCGGATTTTTTTTCAAGTATTTATTTTGGCCATAATTGGTAATTGTAGTTGACGCCTGATTGTCTTGAAATTGAGTATCCAGTGGCCACCACAACTGTCGATATTTCAGCCCGTTAATATATTCCACAATGCATTAGTATTGTATTATACCAACCACAAAACGTCGATAACGTTAATGGTCCTAGATAAAGGGAAATGTGAACCTCCGCATTAGGAGTTATTGTTTTTCCGTAGTTAATGTTTTATTAATTGTACTTGCACTTATTGATCCAGGTGTCCCAGAATTCTAAATGATTCGTTTGCCTTCAAATGTAATTGCCTTTGAAGCCGTTTCATGAACTACGTACTACTTGAATAGAAGAGTAATCTAACCCATTCCCATTCCCTGACAAAAAAAAAACTACAGCTGTGCCCCCAATATTCCCTGTTGATCAATGAAAAAGGGTTAATGGCCCAAAAGGCAGTTGATTAATCGGATAGCATTACAACAGACACCATCCACCAATCATTCAACCATCGAACAGGGCCCTGACCTTTCGCGAATCCAGTGAAAGCTAACACCACTTTTCCGAGCTAATTGAATAACTGAAAACTGCAGAAGGGAAAATACAGGGAAAAAAGCACGAGCCTTGGCCCCAATTAAAAATGCAATTTCAAACGTCGAAATGAAAGTTGCGCCCTTTCTGGTAAAGCGAGCGAAAACATTTTCATTTCGAGCGAGTGGAGCGTCAACGGGGGTCACACCCACTCGAGGCAAGAGCCCCAAACCACTCGAGGTCCTGCGGAAAGGTGAGCACAGTAAACCCATTAAAGCCAGCACCGCTCCCTGCTGACCCTGCAAATCCTTGACGTCGCTGTCTGCCTGGCAACAGGAAATAATTCCATTTCGAGCTGCAATGCAATGCACTGCACTGCCATACACACCCACATGCGTTCTGTTCTAGTCCATATCGAATGGTGCAAATGGTTGAACAGCTGTTCTATATCATATTTTTTCATTTGTACCCTTGGTATTTTAATGGCTAGGGTGTGCGGGGGGTATACTCAATACTCATACTTCATGTATGCTATAACGTTGATTGCTATTACTGAATTAAGTCAGCGAAATTAATTATATTATTTCAAATAACCCTTTCTTTTAAAATAAAATTCTAAAAATCTTTACAATTTTATAAAAATCAGGTTGAAAGAGAAACAACTCTGAATAATAATGATTTATTGAATCTACTTTTATAAAACAAAGTAAACATTATTTAAATAGGGCAAGTTATTGCCTCTTAGCACTAATATTTGGTAAATGTTTATGATCGATAAAAGTATGGTTAGTCATTCCAAAAAGAGTTACACTTTGCATAGCCTTCCAGGGAATTCTAGTTCTCGTTTCCACTGTTTTACTTTTTTTTTTTTCCTATTACTTTTTTCAAATATTGGTGCAACAAAAGACTCAGCAATTTGTCGAGCGGAGTGGAGCAAACAAAGGCTCGGCTAACTTTGACTGGCTGACCAAAGAAAGTTAGTTTAACCTGCCCAGTCTGGACAGTTGAGTTGGCCCTAGACGCCCGCGAAATGTGGGGTGTGGCTGGTCGACAGCCCGATTGCCCACCCCCCATGTATTTCACCGTACTTCGTTCGAGCCCGTCCGGAATTCTCACTGGACTGCGTCACAGCTTGTGTTTACCGAACACGCAATTGAAATAATTGATCCAGTTAACAAAATTGCATAGAAATTCAATAAACAACAACAACAGCGCACCATATTCCGGGGTGTAGTTCTCTCGATGAACATTGAAACCCGATCGCAGAGCAATCTTATTGAGTTATTTGAGTGCTTTCCCCCTTTATGTTTATTTATAAATTGTCCAATCGAAGGGGGTAGAAACTCGTTAGAACTGTCAGAGTCTTGAAAGGCGAGCTGAAGAACAGAATATTGGAGAGCAGAGGGATCATTGAAGCCATAAACAAATATCTAACCGCAGAATGGAATTGTAGGAGTTCAATTCGATTTGCTGGCACCAAAGAACTTTCTTGGACCAATTTATAATGCTTTTCTTGGGGATTTAATTTCTTTGTTCTTTCTAGTAGGTCTCTCTTTTATTGAGTCAGAAGTGCATTTAAAGAAAATCACTACAAAATTAAAAGAGTATCTGAACTTAATATACTTTCTTTCTGTAAAGATATATGTATGAACAACATGCAACTAACCATTTGTTCTTCGTTAACCAATTTATTTTTGTTTCGCAAAATAAACGAAGGATATGGCTTGTACATTTTCAGATAATCTTGCCTAGTTTCTTTTTAATAATAAATAAATTGCACGACACCATAAATATTTCGCTTCTTCGATTAGCCGCACTTGCACTGCGGTCTATTTCAAAGTTGGGAATCCGTGGGTCAGACAATGCCAGTCTAGACCAATTCTGGGTGCGAGCAACTGCGTCATCTTGCTCTTCAATTAAAAGCTATTGTTTATTGCATTTGTCACCAGGCAAAAAAATATGCGGGCAGCGCCAATCAAAAGTTTCTTTGATGATGATGCGAGAGATGCTTCAAATTAATTAATAAAAACTATTATTTTGATACATTGTCATTGTGGCATGGTGATTATCGGATCTTTTCCTTGCGAGTCTCAATTAGAAAGGGAATGCGAAACATGTAGCTTAGGAAGTTTAATGGGGGAAAGGGGACTGGTTGATGCGCAAATAAAAGATTCATGGGAAAGCCCATTAATACACCATTTAATACCATTGAAAGGCTTTTGGCCTCAAATGGTGTCAGTGCTTGTAAATACGGCCATGGTTGATTGCGAGTTTTCGGTTCTGTTTTCCCCTTGCTCTGTTTGATTTGCGGCCCAAGGGAGGTATTTAATTGATCGAACGAACAGAGGCTTTCGGCAAGCGTCTTGTTTTCCATATAGGTTTAGGCCCAAAGCCGCGTTCCCATTTTTGTATGCTATATAAAATTATACCCCCGCAAGCCATATGACAACGAACAAAGGCAAAAACGGCGACATGCAAAATCCGGGAAAACACGAGACTCAAACGTAATAAAGCCAACGTGAGCTAATAAATTATGAAGAATATTTCAGGTTTTTTTCACGCAACCCGTTTCGTTTGCTTTTATGGCCGAGCATAAAACTCGTCCACGCCCTGATGGAAGCCCCCCGAAGCCGTCGGGAAATAAACCGATAGGAAACCTTATAGAGAACGCGCACAGGAACCGGGAAGCAAACAAAGGGAAAGCCAGATTCAAAGATAATACGGGGGCATTAAGTGCAATCAATTTCTGACAAAATAAATGCGCTCGCCCATGTAAAACTTTAAACAAATAACTTTTTTATTCCGCGTCAGTCACAAGGCTGCATTAATTAAATTAGACCGACTATAAAACCTCCTCAACTGATCGATCGTGGCCGACTTGCGGGTGGAAATCCTCAAAAGACCCCGTCCAGACTAAATGTTTAGTTAAACTTGTTAATTATTTAATAGGCATGGATGTGCTCGATAAAAACTGAAGCGGTGGCTGTCAACACGTCCTCGTTTTCTGTTTGAACATGATTAACGTGCACATAAATCGAACCTTCCCGAAGATTTGAAACGCTGAAAGCAAATTATCGCCTGGGAAGATAATAAACGGAACGCATTGATACGACTTAAGATTAGATTAGGGGCGATGATATATGGGACTTTTTTCTCAATGCACTCCCAGCTCTGATTTAATGGATTAATGATGGTTTACTTGGGGTACAAGCTTTTGATTTGATAGGGATACAATCCCAAACAAACAACTAATCGATGATAATAACTTCTCAGATTTGCTGTATTCCTAGAGAAGTTTACTGGAATGTTTTCGTAAATTTAATGGCATGTTACTTGGCATTATTCAGTAGCCATTCCAGTCAAATCGTTGGTCAACTATTGTTTCCATTCGTCACTTTATTTGGACAATGATTTATGGGCCGAGCAGGTTTTTATGGCAGGTGCTCTTAAAATTCCAATTTACAAGTGTTTAAATGAACATTAAAACCTCCTTAGTTAAGTCCCGTCGCGCTTTCTTATCTCTAAGCCATTTTCAATAGCCGGCAAATAACGACAAAAATCTAAAATTATTTTATTACCCCAACGGCGATATGGGCGGTGGGCTGGAATGATAGTGATGGAGGGGGAGGAGGGCTAAGTGGGTTGTCTGGGTCGCGCGACGACTTCCACGATCGATCGATTGATCGGACATATCTTAAATTACTTAAAGTGGCGAGAGCAGCGCGTCACCGACATTGTTTATGGATATAAATCATAATGGGCACAACACTTACAAGTGGTTGGAACAGGAAAGCAACGCAATTGCCAAGATTTCGATTTATGTGTGACTGCGAATATCGTAAATCAGTAAACACGTACAAATCCTACATTATTTTCACCGTTTAACCAATTACACATGGCCCACTGTGGCTAGCGTCGTCTGCGAATGCTTACAAAATCGAAGCTTAGATAATATTCCCCCTATTTGTTTACCTATTTGGGGTCTAGATAAAGAGCATGTCGGCCGACAAGCTTGCCCAATGCTGATAATAGCAATGCCGAAAAAACAACGAAATCACCAATAATTTCTATTGCAAGTGTCGTGTACGCAGCCTACGGGCAAATAGAAAATGATTATTTATCAGCATTTCAATTTCTATTTCCGAGAGTACAGCTCAATGCCCGGATATCTAAGGAGCGATAATAATAAAAACATTCTAACGGTCTGCCCCACGTAAAAACCACTGTTTGCTTTATTTTTTTATCTGTGCGATGATGACAACAAATGCATCCAGAGCACTCAGACATGCGAGTATTTATTCGTACTATTTTCCTTTAATTATCATTGAATTAGCTCATGTGTGAATATATTATTTATTGGCATTTACATTGCGTCAACGGATCTGTCCTATTTTTGGCCAAAAGAAAACCAAAGAAACCGCGTCACGTTAAATTATTGGAGAACTCGCGTATTTTCCATCTTTATTATGAAGCTTTTAAAGCTGATTATCACCTAAAACATTGTAGTGATCACCTTAGTACATAGAAATAGTCTGAAGTGCCTGTCAAAGCACAGGAACCAATTTAACTTATTGACATTTGAAGTACTTTTTTTTGGCTGTTGTACAAAAAAAATAATAAATTCTTCATACTAGCTTTTAAAAGTGAAATGTTGTTTCCATATGCAATGGCAATGTTTGCTCTTAACCGACGTAATTTGAATTCAGAAATTATTAAAAATGTAGGTTTCTTGGAATTTCTAGAAAAATATACCCCAGTTTGTGACAGAATCCACAAGTTTTGTATCTCCCTCGTTGACATAAATAATCAGTTTAATTACCATTTAATAGCCATTTATTTTTAAAAACCGTCCACGGAGCAAAGGCCTCCGCCAAACAAAGAAAATATGACGGGCAGTTTTCCAAAAACACCCAATGTTTGTGTCCCAAATATCGAGTGTTTTTCAGCCTCAATTGCTATATGTATATTTTTTTTTTTTAGCACATAAATCGCTTCGAACGTACAACAAAAGATACGGTTGTTTTTTTTCCCGACCCAGACATTTTCATGTCCACAAAAAAAATGGAGCAAAACAAAAGTGAAAACCTGAAGAAAAAGCTGAAAAATTGCGTTGCTTTGGAAAACAACAAAAATCATTGAAAATAGCAAGGGAGCTGGCAGAATGACAAACTGACAGACTGGCGAACTGACAAACCAGCCCCTCCAAAATAAATAAAGAACAAATATGTAAAAAAAAAAAAAGCCCACGGACGGCAAACGGGACTTAAAAAGGGGAAGACAAGAACAAAAGAGAAGCATGAGCGCGCAAAATGTGCGACACACTTTTGCTCAATATTTTGTGTTGTGTGCCATTGCGCCGTTATTTTGAAGGTCAAGTGACCAGGGAAACCTTCTCCGGAACTAGCTGCGCCCACCACCCCTCTGCAAACCCGCCCCTGCCCTTCTGACAGCAACGGAAAGCCGTTTTGCATTACAAAATCGCATGAAAAAAGGGGAAAGTAAAACTTAAGACAGTGAGAAACCGGTATGGGAAACATGAATAAGCCATATTTTATGTGTGAAAAATATAAAAAACTATAAGTAATCCCCGATGGCTTTAAACGTATTATATAGATAAAAAATATGAATTTGAGACCGCATATGTATGTATGTTTGTCCACCGTAAAAGCTATGCGCTATCAGGCGTTAATGAGAGGATAAATTAGGAGATAAGCCCAAAGATATTATTGGTAGGATTACAACAAATACACATATATTTTTTTTTTTAATTCCAAATTTATCAACAAAAGTTAGTTGATGTTGGTGTGTTAAATATTTGTTCGTCATATGTTTCTTATAAAAGCAAAAACGTATCTAGTTTTACTTTTAACATATTTAGTTGCTATTTCTGTAACGAAATTTCTGAAGACCCAAGCGTCATTTATTACCCGACTGTAATTTCCGGCAGCGAGTGCCCACTGTGGCCGTGGCTGAAAATGGGCAGCGGGTGATTAACTTACCACGCGTCGTGTCTCATACCGCGGGAGTGGAGTTGAAACCGGTGGTGGTGGCGGTGGGGCCACTGGAGTGGGTGGAGTCATCGCCACCACTTCGTGCACTACCCCAAAGGGATCCAAGTCGAAGGACTGCAGACAGTTCCCCTGCAGTTCGTCGCTCGAAATGTCCGCAGAAGGAGGCGGCGAGGGTGGCAATGGATTTTCTACCACATATACCAAATCTATTTCTGGACTTTCGGCTGGCGTTATATGCAGTGCGGGAGTCGGCGGAACAAAATTCATTAGCTGGAGGTCCATGTCCGCCGGCCAGCTGGATTTCTTTGGCTCTTCCGACGCGTAAATTTCCGGGCAATCCAGCTCCATTATGACCAGATCGGTTTCGCTCTGCTGCTGGGCTCTCTCCTCCCCGGAATCGTAGCGCCGCCGCATGTCCTGGGTGTGCTGCATCCGGATGTGGTCCATGAACACGGAGAACTGCAGGCATATCGCCGGACAAAAGGCGCAATTAAAGCCAAAACTCTGGACGTCCGGCGAAGCGGTGATTTCCCCGCACTTGCGGAAGAAAGCGTAATCCTCCAGCTGCCAATTCGAGCACTGCGACTCCTGCAGCTGCAACATGGTTGCTTTTTCTCTGGACCGACCCCTCACCCGAAGCTTTGAATTTTCGCTATTTTTTGGCGCACTCGCGACGAAGGAACTGCCGCCAAACCGAAACGAGACGCAGAGCTTTCCGATTCGACCTGCGATCCAAACAACCGGCAAATGCAAAGTGCAATGTGACCGGGCGGGCGCTTTGAGTTATACAGTCGGCGGGTGTCAGTGTGGCCAACGCGCAGGACTGCTGAATACCGTTCTGACAAAGCTTCCGATAGTGCAATAAATTTAAAATTCCGTATTACATTTTAAAATAATTGAAGCATCCATCAAAATCAGCCTAAATTTTGTAAAACTATTAACTTGTAAACATATCAAATTTATAAATTTCCGTAAATTAAACAAAATTTGAACTAAATTATTTTATGGGTACATTGCCGCAAGTTATCTAAGCCGTACGTTAACTAAAAAGTTACAGTTCCATTTGTAGTTCCAATAATTGCACGGGGAAATGCGGAAATTTATAACATTAAATTTATCAATAAATTAATTTAAAACGAAAGTATACATTTTATTCATCAAATTTGATTTTGTTTAATTTTTAGTTTGTAAAATATTGGATGTCCTTCCATTTGGTTCGAGTCTATGATTCTCAAATGGCTTGTGTATCAACAGCACACAAACCATCCCTTGGTATTTTATGGTATTTTTCAAGTTCCCATGGCCTATTCGAAGAGTACAGTTTCGGTCACGCTGAGCGACGAATATTTCCTAGGCAAGCGGGCGGTTAAATAGCAAAATAGCTGTAAATGTTTAAGATTGTTCGTTTTTAGTTAAATACCTAACGACACACCATGGGATTTGTGCTGTCCAAGTTTCGGGTGCGTATATGCGATGGCCTTTTCCATCCGCAGCTTCCTGTTTTGCCGAGTGCAGATATACTAAGATACCCAAAAATTGTGTCGTCAAACCACGAATCTAATTATAGAAGGAAAAGTCTACGGAGGCGGTGTTGGAGGGGCTGCAGACGCAGATCCAGGCGTTGGAGAAGTACATGATCAACACGGAGGAGCGGAGGCGGCGGTTCGTGACCAACTTTGTGGGCTTCACCATTGGCGCCTATATCGTGGGCTTCGGACTATGGTACTTCTTCTATTTTCCCCCGACGGTCCAGGAGTGCTTCATGTACCTGGTTCCACTTCTCCTTTTTCCGTTCGTGTGAGTACCTACTTATTCCTTGATATGTGCATCCGGTTTTCGGTCTGACCCTGGTCTTCCCCGGCATCTGTAGCATTATCTTTCTGCGGCGGCTGTTTACGTGGTACTTTCAACGCAAGCTCAACAAAAATGGCGATAAGCTGACTCGTCTGAAGGAAGACAAGCGCAAGATATTGGAGCAGGTCATGGACAAAGAGACATATAAGGTGGGTCTACAAAACTCATGAAGGTCCTTTTAGGATTTTGTGCAAGTGCTAGTCAAGACTAGTTATCCGGATATTAGAACAATGATCTGGTAAAAATATCTCAAAACCTTTCTTCGAATAGCTGAGCATATATCTAAATTTTTCAGTTTTAATTTTTAAACAAATTTCAGAAACTCTGTTTTCATTTATATGTGCGCTAAATTAACTGGATATCACCTCCCGCATTAAAATGTACAAACTAGTATCTCTTAGATAAGCCAATGCACCTTCTGAAGACAAAGTTTATATAAAAATAAATATTAATTCATTGCACCCCGCAGGTGGCAGTGAATCTCCTGGAGCGTTTTGGCGATAAGAAGCAGCTCCGTATCAGCGGTCTGCATTCCGGATCGGCGCCCAACAGCTCGATGGTGGAGCGTACTCCTCAACCGGCTGCCCGGACTGCATCGACCGGCGGACAGCAGCAGCAGCAACGATCGCTGACTCCGTACACCAGTGTCTACCGCAACCATAACAACAACAACAGCACTTCGCTAAATAGCAGCGTCATCAGCTCACATTCACTGGCACCGGTGACGTCAGCATCGCCGCAGTTGCGAGCTGTTCAAGAATTGCGTCGGCGGTCGCCATTTCCCATCGTCGATGATCGATCACGTAGTGCCCTGGATCGCATCGTGGACTTCATCGTGGGCGACAGTCCAAAGGATCGATTTGGCATGATCTGCAAGGCGTGTCACGCCCACAACGGTGGGCTATGATCACTATTAAATCAGAATCATTTTGCACATAGAAGCTGAGAAACCGGTTTAGCATTCATTGCTATTTTGGATCTTATCCAAAATACTTCCACAGAACTCACGAAAATCTTATTTAATGTCATGTAAAAACCAGTTTTTTCAATGCAGATCTATTTTTGCATTTGTGTCTCAAAATGCATGGTTTTAGTCTTAATAATTTTCACCCTGTGGAAAAGCTATATTTTATTTTAATAATATTGTAGTGGCTATGTGCATTGTGTATGAAACTCTTCTATAACAATTATTACTTCTTGTAATGCAACAATTTCAAACTTTTTTCTAATGCTTAATAAAATACTTATTTTTTATTGCAGGAATGCTGCCCAAGGAGGAATACGAGTACACTACGTTCAGGTGTGCGTTCTGCAATGTACTTAACCCGGCAAGAAAGAAGCGACCCGTGGCTCCTCGCCTCTCCCTGGATGCACCTTCCGAAACCGCTACAAAGCGAAACGACAGCTCAGACAGTGAATCATCCGATGACGACTCTGGTACTTATTTAATCAAAAAGGGGAAACGCAATATGAAGCCATGTTATAGGAATGCTAAATGTTTGTTAATTTGTCAAGTTATTAACAGATATACAAAAAAATGCAGCCCGTTTTTTAAAATTTCAATAGTTTATTCTAAAATATTCTTTTAATCGACTACAACTGTAGTTCTGTTTTAATTATGATTATTCAAACAGTTTGAGGTTGTTATACTTGACTAATTATGACACTAAACTACTCTGCTATCAGCTAATTGCGTCAATCAATTATGTACATTCATTTAAACCGCTTTAAGTCTCAGAAGCAACGATACATTTATCTGAATTCAAACGCACTTAATGTGCTTCCCCCATTGTATTAGTAATAGTACGTAATAGTGACATCACCCATTATTTTTTCAGATAAGGAGCAACCCGTACGAAGAGCCCTGCTGCAGGAAGTGCCATCGAAGGAGGCTGATATGGATGCCACCACCGCAACGGAAGACTTGGCAATGGAGACTGAGACACCCGAGACTGGATCTGCTGCCGCCGAGATCAGCAAAGCTGAGGTGGCAGCCAGCTCCTGAGGGCACACCACATCGATATTCACCTTTTAGGCGCCAGTCAAGCAAAATTCTTGGATTATTTGCTTATTAGTTTACTTATTTAACTTCTTATTGGTAAGCAAATTTTATGAGAATCATCTGTTATCATCTGAATTTATTGTCGAAGAATGAATACATTGAATGGAAAACGTAAGTCTTCGTTCGAGTACCCCAACTTTCTTTGGGTCAGACACCTTGTGGTCGCCCGAGGTGTGGGCGGCTCCACTCCCACAACTGTCAGCATAGAAGGAAATTGATAATTAAAAACTAGACAAAATAAGGCGACAACTAATGGCATAATAATTTAAAGCACGCCGCGGCGTGTGACAAAAAAGGCAAACCCGACAACGATGGCGATATCACTTGGCCAGCAGCGATACTTACTTACAAGCGCGAGAACACACACATGCGATCGACTATGCGACTCCAGACTAGCACTGCATTATGCGAACGGTCAACAATTTCAATTTCGCTGGCTTTTATTTTGCTTTATTCTGTTTTTCCGGGCCATTGATCAAGGCTAACGAGATCGATCGGCTGGCTGGCTGGCTGTCCGCCTGGCAATCTGGTGGTGCAGCAACGTAACATAACGCATTAGCCGGCCAACACCAGCGCCCACCTACACATGAAAAAATGCCCAAATTTGGTAAAACAATTACCTTTTATTTAGATAACCAGCGAACAACTTAAAAATTTGTTTTCGTAAATGAAAAGTACTTAATACTTTGTGTAATTTGTTTTTCCCTTAGTTTAAGGAACAGAAATTTTGTCTGAAGCGATAATGCTTTTCTCATTTGACAGATAGGTTTATTGCCCCCGACAAAATGATCATTATTAATCAGTTTGTATAATCTTTAGCTCTGAAATGTAAATAAACGATGTTATTGGACAACCAATAAAAATGTGTAATACTTAATTGATTGGAAAGTAATTTAGAATTGGTTTTGAAACTATTAGGATCATCAAACAATTTAAAGGACATACATATCTGTGCTACCTTTCAAATATTTATGTATTTTATAATGAAATATATGATCTATTGTTTTCCTTCTGCAATTGTGCAACTAAATAATTCATTTGCAACAAAGTTGTTTAAAAGTTTTGTAAGGTATTGTGGTCATGTTTTTTCTGTGTATAGCAGTGATAGTGGTGGAGCGGAGGGGCAGGGATTGGATTGTGTGGGGATTGGACGGTGCCGCGCCCGCGCAAATTCCTGCCAATGGCTGGCGGCAAGCACAAATTATAAGAATTAAACTAAATCTGTTACACCGTTGCCAACAATTGGGCACGTCTGTCCCCCAATATAACATGTTCATATGCGAGTGTGTAGCCATGTAAGTCCGCTCGTCGTGTGCCGACTGCCAACTGCCAACTGGCGACCCGCGGGCACTGGGCGCTGCCTGATTAGCTCATAATTTGTGTGGCGGTGCGATTTTCGCTCTTTTCCACGTAATTGAATTTCCCAACTCAGCCTGCCGGCCCAGGAAGTCGTCGATCGCTAGCTGCTGCTGGTGCGTAAGGCGGTCTCCAGTTCAGTTTCACTGGCACTGGCACTGCGTGGTGCGAATGAGTGAACGGCCGTCAACCTATAACGGGTTATCGGAAATAGAACTGCCAGTGGAAAGATCTAAAACTAGGGTTGCACTGCTATCGATTCTAAGTTGTACCTCGAATATTCTTAGTCCCCAATTTATACCCTTAAAACTCTATTTTTATAAATAAATAAATCGATTTGTAGGTATAGTATTTACTACTATTATTCAAGCATTTTATCACCAAAATTATAAAATCTTTGTATGTGTTGGAAAAAATATGTGAATGATGTGAAGTATGTTACATATGTTGAAGAACTAATTATAAATATTTTAAAATGGTAAATCGCTGTAAGTGGTCAAAATGTGTTTTTACCAACAGGATATAGGAGCAGAATTATAATTGTTTATATTATATTTATATCTTATCCATACAAAATTGGCTTATGTAAAATTAAGTGGCAGAACGTCGCAGGAGTATTGGATCCCTAATTCTAAAAATTTAGATTACATTTAGAATTGAAATTAGATTGAATACATATCGCCCAGCCCTCGAACCTAGAAGTGAACCTCGGGCCGACTCCGCCCCTCGAGTGCTGTGCATTGAGATCTAGTGCAAGTTCGCTGCACCGAAACCCGTTTGCAATGACTCGGACCTCCGCTGCCTTCCGGGCAGACCGCGCGACATGTGGCAGTGGCATGCCAAGGCGATGGTGGAACCAATGGCAGAACCGATTTCGACCTGTGCCTCTTACACGATCCGAATCCGAATCCGAATCCGAATCGGAGTAAAGTGATTCACGAACTGATCCCCAAACATTCTGGGCTGGCAAATGCGGATCGAAAATTGGCCAAACGCCAACGCGGCTTTGTCAAAAATACTCAAGCAGACAATATACAAAACTGGAGCCCGGAGATTTCTTTTTTTGTATTTTTTTTTTTTTTTGTGGCCAAAATGCAAGTTGGGGGCTTAGTTCATTGCTAATGACGGCATGTCGGTAACTCGATATAAGTGCACAGTCGTATGTGTTTGCATAGTTGGGTGTTTAAGCATATTACCCACCCGTATATACACATATAAGTCTGTCCGTCGGCCCCGTTCGATTTATTTGTCCGCGCTCCACAACAAAGACTCATAATAATCTGTTGGGCCAATCAAGTAAAATATGCGCGAGATCAGTCAACTACAAAAACAAAAGCAAAAGTAAAGCAAAGTAAGCAACTGCAGCAGCAATAGCAACAACAGCAGCAACAACAACAACAACAACAATAGTTACTACAACAGCAGTGGTAAGGCAATAGCAACAACTACGGCGGCAGCAGCAATGAAAGTGAAACCGAGTCTGGCCGAGAGACCTGGCTGAGATTGAGACCCGGCCAAGAGTCGGTTCTAGCCAGCATCAGCTATATAAGCTTGATGGCCGGGCTCGGCAGCAGCAGTGCAGCGCTGACCAGGAACCCAATTGGAAGTTTGAGCTACGACTTCATAGTCCAATTTGGAAAAGGATTACCATAACCCCCGAACGCACCAGCACCAACTTCAGCAACACCCACCCACACAACATAGCCAACATGTTCTTCAAATTGGTGAGTGCCCTTTGATCCAGGCTCCGATCAAGGCTGCCCTCTAAAATTAGTTTCTTCCTTCCGAAAAATTATTAAAGCAATCATAATTCTCTAATTTTACTGTTACATAACAGACTCTTAAAACTTTGCAAATATAAACTAAAACTTATCTTCTTATTAAAATAAAAAAATTAGCAAAGCCTAATTACATAATTTCAATTTTGTAACAATTTTTTTTTTCCAAGAAATATTATTAATTTCGCTTTTAACTTTTCATATTTATTTAACTAAAATAGAGAACATTTGTATTTGTAAAGTATTTTAGAAAACCATTTAAACATAAAAACTAAACTTAAAATTTTTCCGATTTTATTAAAATGTTTATTTTAAATCTAGTAAAGCAATTTTTTTGTCAAGAAATTAAATTTTTTACCCAGTTTTGAGGCAAAGAAAAAATTTGGAAAAATAATTTTCATATTTTTGGTTTTGATTTGATTTTAAGAACTATTTTGATTTGTAAAGAAACAATCTAATTTATTTTTTACTTTCAGCTTTTCGCTACCTTCGTGGTTCTGGCGGTGGCGAAGCCGCAGCACCAACCTGCTGCCCAGTATCCGGCTGGCGTGAATCCCCAGGACTGCCCCAACTTCCCCATCTGTGATAATGCCCGCCTGCACAATCCCACACCCCAGTGGGGAGCCCCGCAGCCGCAGTGGAACCCGCAGCCGCAGCCACAGTGGAACCCCCAACCGCAGTGGCAGCAGCCTCAGCAGCAATGGAACCCCCAGCCACAGCCCCAGTGGCAGCCCCAGCCTTCGTGGAATGCGGCTCCTGCTCCTTCCGCCGGTGGCGACAAGTACCCGGCGGGCATCAACCCGCAGACCTGCCCCAACTATCCGTACTGCGACGTGAACGCCGGACACGCCGGTGCCCCGGTGGCTGCTCCCCCGCTGCCCGGATGGACGGAGCGCCTCTATCCCGCCGGAGTCTCGCCGCACCAGTGCCCCAACTTCCCGTACTGCAACTAGGCTTCCTCCAGCCTCCTCTAACACTTCGCCTATCCCCAGTTCTCAATTAGTGGACATTAATTTGAAATTCTTTGTTGTTGGCGCCGAAATAAATGCAAAATGTTGGTCAAAGAAATACGTCTTTGTGTGAATGGAAAGTTTGAACGGGGTTGATAATTAATTGAAGGGAAATAGAAAGGGTGCCTTCATTGTCTTCCCGATATAAAGAATTAAAATCAATTATCAATTATCAATTATCAAATTATCAAGTCAAAAATTCAAAAACGCACAAGGAAAAGAAACAGTAAGCTATAAAAAATTAGTTTACTGGAAATTCTTGTTTTTAAATTTAAAGGTCAATTTAGGACAACTTTGGAATTTTGTTTAATTTGTTAGTAAACATATTCTGCTAAAAGTCAACGAAGAACAGGACTCTATACTAGGAGGAAAGTCCCTAAAACATTGCACAGCTTGAAAAAAAATAAATTTTGCGAAGATCTCTCTAAAATAAATAAATTGCAATGCCAATTTTTATTGAAAATAAAAGGACACCACCCTAAAAAACCATTTATTATTTGATTAAAAATACCGAAGGTATAGGACCAGTTTGAAAGTGTGGTGAATAAGGAATTGCCGCTCTCATGCCCCGAGAATGTGCCCTGCCACGCCCCTGAAATGCAGCATTACGTGGGCAAGGAGCGGAGTGGCTGGACCGGATCGGATCGGACAGAGTCGGGTCGGGTCGGTCCAGCTGGGAAGGGAGTGGAGCGGACTGGTGGTCGACCTCAGTCGGAGCTGGTCAAGTGAGTGCTTTGTGAAAGTCGTTCTTGCAAAACTTCGGCTTAATTGCCGCCTCCGGGAGGCAAGCCCAAGGTCAAGTGCAACTGCAAATTACACAGTCTTGCAATGGGATTAACTAATGGAGCGATCGAAACTATCACATTCCCGACCAATTTACCTGACCAGTGCGTGCAATAGTTTCGTTTATCTATAATTAATGTGTCTTTGCCCCATTTTCGGGGTGCTGTTACCTATAATTGGCTGTTTCTTAACCAAGTCAAAATAAATAAGCAATTCATGAAAGTAGATTTGGGAAATATTCCATTTCCAACAGAAAACCAATTAAACTAGAAAACTTTAAACCAAATCAAACAGTTAAGTTTTTTGTAACTACAAATAGACAAATTCAATGATGGTGTTTAGTTGAAAGTAACAGTTAGACACCACAAAAATATTTTCTGTGTATTTACTTTGTTGAAAAAAAGGTGGTATTGACAAAACTGAGTGCTTCTAGAACTATAGAACTTGTTTAGAATACTCTTAGATATTTTATAAAATCTCACTAATATCCCACTGCTAATAGATAGGTACCAGTTCATAATTATTGGCGGACTCAACGCCTTTGATTTAATATAAAAGAGTAAGCTCAATAAAACTATTTTTTTTTTCAAGTTTTGGATAGCAGTGTAAATATTACTCTTCATTTGGATTTTATAAAATATCCCTTTATTATTATTCCTTTGAGCAGTTATATCTATAATATTAATTAAAATTCAGTAGTTTTATGTGTACAGTCGAATTGTGCTTTTATTTACATTCATTAACTTAGGCATTGTACAATATTTACAGGCCGCTTTGCATTGGACTGGATGAGTGGGTGGGTTGACAGTGGTGCAGGCCAACAGGTGCCTTACAGCCAGCCGTGTCCGTGGTGGCTGGAGCTCCAGCCGTGGTGGTCGTGGTGGTCGTCGAAGACGTGGTGGATGGGCACCTCCTCGTGGTGGACGTGGTGGACGGGCACGGGGATCTCCTCGTGGTGGACGTGGTGCACTGGCACCTCCTTGTAGATGGGAACGGGCACATGCTTCACCACCGGAACGTGCACCTTCTGCACGTGGTGGTGGTGCACCGTGTGCACCTTGTACGGCACGTGGATGGTGTGGTGCTCGCTGCGGATCGAAAGTGAAATCGGTCAGAGATTGGCAGGCGTATAGACGTATAGCCGTCGTATATTAGCTAATCAGTTGCTTGAACCCTGCGTCTTGGCAGCCAATCGGAATTGGCAATTAGTCCGCACAATTATGCGCGCATTACGCTGAATTAAATGCCAAGCGCAGCCTGTGAAATTCCTAAGTCGCGATCGAAGCCAAGATCGGCTAAGTTCAATGGTAGCGCGATATATATTGAGTAAAAGCGGCGATTGGAGCGGGGCGCTCTAAGTGCTACAAGCGTTTTGATTGCTCAATTCGATCGCAATCGGACACATATTTTATATAGCCACGGAGTCGCAGCGTTTAAAAAGCCATACGAACGCTCGTTAGCTTAGCATAAAGCGGGAAATGGGTATTTTTATCGATTCGCTCGGGTTATTTATGGATCGGTTCAGGTGCAGATCGGCCGGAGATATGTGTACTTACTGTTTGCCAAAGAAGCCGGGACTGGGGGCGCAGTAGGCCACGGCGAAGAGGGCGACGAAGATCTGAAAGGGGATAAGGAAGTGTTTGATTCCAATTTGGGAGTGCAGAATAATTGTATAGACGAAAATAATCAGCATAATTAATTTAAATGTGGCGCAAGACAGATAATTGTTCCTAATCGTCATGGAAAAACTGTGTGATCAATTTTATAGGCACGATTTAAAACTGTGTGATTAATTGTTAAGTCATGGTATACAAAAAAATCACTGAGGTTAACCGTATCGAAAAGTAAATAAAAGCGGTTGTAAGCGAGGTTCTAGTCTACAGATAAAAAAAGTAACATTTAAATGAAACTGGAGTATAGTAAATTAATAATAATGCGTCTAATTAAATGATGAATGAAAAATATCGCTCATCAAGCGGCATACAATAAACCAAATTTCATAACAATTTTAAAAGCTACTGAAACCTATATTCTGTTCTATATCCTAGTGTGAGAGTAACAAATCTTGAAAATATAAAACCAGGATCGTTTTTAAACCATGCACTTCGTTGGTAAATGTTACAAGATACAAGATGTATAAACTATATCTCTTGAATACTGAATTTTTATCATATTAGATTTGTTTTTTGCAGTCTTTTAATTTGTATATTTTTAAAATGGATATTTTTCATTGTTTTATTTCGCGACAGTTCACTTCGATGTAATCCTTTTGGGCGCCGAATGGAGTATTTTTGGTTTTCAACACTTTTCGGACGGATATCCTTGTCGCACTTACGAATGCTTTCAGGGCGGACATTGTTGACTGGCTGAGCTGAACTCTTCTGCACGAAAGCGATACGATAACCGGAGCACTGTCAGGTGGTGACTGATAACCACAGGCGGCGACTCATCCGTTTTATACCCGGCGCCAATAGCGGTTTTGTTGTTGCCAAAAGCCGACTGCGCTGCACGAGAAAGACGTGACGTTGGTGCAGCGGCAGCAACCACAGCGGAGTACAACAGCAGCAACACCAGTGAGGTAAAGCAGCAACATCGGCGAAAAGCAACAGCAACATTGGCAACAGAAATAGCTACAGTAATAGCAACAGCAACGCGACAATAAGCATAACAGTGGACCGACGACTGTGGGCCATGTTAGCAGGTATTGCCTCTTGTTGACTTCTGTTTACGGGGGTTAAGACCCACAAATTGGTGGAAAGGGGGAGAGGATGGGGTAGGGAAAGGGGAAGGGGGGCTTGGGAGCGGTCCATGCTTCAGTTGTCCACAGAGGCAGACGATCGAACTTTGACTTGCTGGCTCTTTTGTGTAATACGAGGCTGATTACACTCATTTCATAATCATAATCGCGAACCGGCGAGGAGTGGGGGTAAAATCATTCCAAGTGAATGACCAAGTAGCACATATATCGTTGCCGAATGGATCACTTAGCGGCCTTCTGCAGGCCGCCACAAAAAAGTGAACGTGAGACCGGAGACAAAACCAAGTTGTCACGCTAATCCAAAATTTTTGGCCCTTCCATATCGGATTGAAGACATCTCCACTGAACGACCTTGAATGTGGTTACTGTCGCCGGTGGTGTCAATTAATATGGGTCAGCGTTGGAATTACAGGAGTCAACTTTTGGATGTACGAAAAAGAAAATACACGAAATACAAATCACGACACAGGGAACACGAAACACGTACGCAGTAAATTTGCAATAAAACGCATTTCGGGCAATTACTTAACAGTAACAGTTGTGGCGCTAATCAAGCCATGCATCACACGACTTTACAAAAATTCGATTTTGATTTTGTCTTTGCTTTTTTTTTGGCTCATTCTATAATGCCCCTGACATAACGCTGGCCACGCCAGCTGCTGCTGTTGCAACTAGTTGTTGCATGTTGCCGTTGTGCTGTTAAATCGACTGTCAAGAGCTTGAATTCGCCGGTTGTTTAACCCGTTCGGTGCTAAAATCAGTGAAACAAATTTCCTAATTGAAAATAAAGGTTTCAGCTTTTGGTAAAAAACTTGTTTTTAATGCCATTGATTTTCTGGCTACGTTTTAAAAAGTGCTTAACTGTGTATCCCTATTAAAAAAAATACGTTTAGTATTATAAAGGGATCTCTTATTGACCAAAACACTCATAATGTATAAAATACAAACAATCATTTTAAAATGTAATTTTCCAATAGCCTAAAAATATGTAACGTATTCTAAGATAGTTACAACGTTTTACCAAAAATACTTTGGTTGTAGTAAGTTCATCTAATCGAACAGTGGCTTTAAGTGGGTTAAACTTTTACTATCACTCTACCATTTCCTTTTTAACTCTTTCGGGTTTAATGTGGATATATAGGCCAGTGTGATTTTGCTGCGTTTGAGGGCGCACCACTGCCATCCTGCCCCACGGAGCCACCGAGCCACCGAGCCACCGATGATCCGATCCACCGAATTACCGACTTACCCCGCACTCTCCTTTGGGATGTTAGTGCATTTGCAGCAAATTGCTCGTTTTAGACATGCCAAATTGCATAATGGATATTTGTCTGTGCCATAAATATGCCATAGCTTCCATGCCACGCCCCCCCTCAGCCCCCCGGCCCCCTTCTATCCATGCGTGCCCGTGGGCAAAACAAAACCAAACAATAATCCGCTGCGGTGGATGATTACTTTCGCTTTCTGCGAACGCGCTCGCGAATCGCGAATCGTTTTGGATCGGGATCCCGAGATCGCACATGCAAATACTTCCTGTTGGGTGAGTTTTGATTTCTGTGAATGTGGACCACACAAAAAACTCGGACCAGGTCCAGAAGCGACACGGTAAGAAATAAGATCTAAGATAGGATGTTTATTAAGATATTTTCTATCTTAAATAATTCAAGGGTGTAAAAAAAGGTCAGCGGAACGCATGTAAATACCAATTAAATGTTTTTGGGTCCAAATGAAAATCTATTTGCTTTTCCAAATTTATATTATTAAAAAATTAAGAAATAAAAGTAATAATAAAGGTGATATACATTGTTGTGTATCTTAATAGTTTAAATTATCCTGCAATATATTCTATTTTACCATTGGATTTTGTGAATTTGTTTTGGGGATGATTTTTATTGAAACGTTCTATTTCCTATTTCTGTCTCAGTTTGTCATCAAAAACGATTAGTTCGAAATTAGCATTATTGTGAAAGTTTTAACTTATATGACTTATAATTTAGTTTGTTGTAACCATTTATCTCTGTGTAATAGGATCCCCATTCCAGCCAAAGTCGAACAGCTGGCCACTGGACTCAGACTCCAATTGAGACCCTGACGCATACACGGACTCAATGGTTCACCCAGCACCGACATGATGTAAAACACGCCAAGTGCTCGTCGTTATGCAGATATAGCCAAACGAAATAGCTGTCTAATTGGACGGCAAAACATGACCGGCTGTTCAGTCGATTGGTCAAACATGAGTGGGCAAATCGTTTCTGATAAAAGCCAGCAAGATTGATATGAGATATGTAACTACCTCATAAATCAATCTTACGCGTTCCAAGAAAGATTGATATATACCAGAATGTTTTTAACACCTTACTAATTGATCTAGTTCTATCAAAAAGGAATGCCAAAAAATGTATAAAGAAAATGCAAGTAATACTTAAAGTTTTAAAGTGTAATTATGATTGCTCATTGTTAATTTAAGCTGTGAAGCTGTTAATTAGAAATTTGACATCGCCTATAGCTGACAGACATTTAAGGAATCTTCTGTAAATGGATGTGTACTTTCCCACCAATACTTTCATTTTTAAGTTAAGTTAAGTTATTATTTTTAAAGCATGTTCCTTGGATTTGCATATCCGTGCGACTAAGCCGAGTTTAATGGATGGCTTTGGTACGTGTTATCAGCCGGGGCTTCCTACTGGCCCACAAGTGCCAATCAACTTTTGACCACAATTTATGCGCCCTCGCAAAAATCGTTTACCCAATCGATACGGATTACATGACACGGCTGGGGGCATGGATTTCCTGCGGATCGGCGATCGGTTCGCCACCGAATCGTATCTGCCGCCAATATCTCCCCGTTAGACACGACCTGAAACTGAAATTGAAATTTCCACGCAGATACGATAGGAACGTGGTCGGTTCGCGGCCCCATATCACTTACCACTTGGCAGGCGGAGTGCGTCCGCCAAAAGCGCCGATCGCCTCCGCAACTCGGGTGAATTTTGATGCGATGCGATTTCGGACTTCGATAGGGTCGAGGGACAAGTGCCAAACCAAACAAAATGCACATTTGGGCGAATTGAGCGATATGTGGAGCAGCCCTCAAAGCCAAATATTCACAGGCACAAATTATTGTGCAATGCGTGGAAGCACTAACGCCGCTTCTATTTTGGCCATTTGGCTATTAACTGTTTGCCGAAGCACACTTGACCTGCTTGGGGGCGGAGCTCCTCATTTCTCATTTATAATTGAGAATGACCGAGAATGTACAAAGCCATCGAATACATTTAAAATTGTATGATATATTTTTGAAATTTTCAAAGCCAAACGACTTTGCGTAGTGAATTTTAAAACTGTGAACCATTTTTAAAGACATTGTTACATTTATAAATATATGCTCGTTTTATTTAAAATACTCTAAGTTAATCTGTGACCTATTTCAATGTTCAAATTATGGTCCAGAATAAAGATTTGTGGTTTTGTTTTTTTTGGAGGATTAGATGAATTAAGAATCATGTAATCTGACGTAATTAAAGTGATAAATAAAATTAAGTTATTATGAACAATAAAGTATTTTTTACGAATTAAGAACAATTTTAACTTTTTCCAAAATAAAACTTATACATTGTTAAAAATGTATGTGTCTTTTGTTATTTTAATTATTTTTGAATGCATCAATAATTATACGACCTGAAAAATAATAAACTGTTAAGAATAAAATAATAAAAAAGTAATTTCGTTGTGGTGCTTAATTACTTAATTTCTATTCTTGGGACAGAGTGTTTTTAGTGAGCTTCTATTTTTGTTGAAAATCTTTAGCGAATTTTTCATTTTAATTATAACGTGGCTATTGGCTATTAGGCAATCCCCATTCTTCTGATGACTTGCCTTTGGGGCGTAACCTCTGCTGCGAGTTAGAATTCCAAGGAGTTCCTGGTATGCAAATTAGCTGCCTAATGAGCTCATCTTGACTTCAGCGAATCCCATTTCGATTTCGAATCCAATCTCCTACATCTGCTGCCGTCGACGTCAAAGTCAACGTCGACTGCGACTGCGACGGCGACTGTTGCGCTTGCGCAGAGTGTGGCGCAGATTTGTGAAGTCGATGGCGAGGCGCTGATGAAGAACAACCCCGGCCTGAATTAGACGACGCCAGCGAGCATGACAAGGTCGGCACTTAAAGGTGTCGCCAATTATGAGCCTCACCCCTCGCTCCTCACCCCCAACCACCCACCACTTGCTCATCGTAGGGTTTCCCCATCTTTCGAAAATCTCTTTTTCGAGCGTTTTGTGAAAACTTGCTCGAATTAACGCTTGAGTTGAAACCCCAAATGCACTTGTGGCCAGTGGCAAAGCCGGTGGGTGTCCGTTAAATTTGAATTTCACACCGCTTACTTCGCTCAGCAATGCGGAAAGTAAACTCTCCAAGAGCCGAGCTTAAATTCTTGGATTCTTTGCTTCAGGTGCGGTTCTAATTCGACTGCTCCACTGATTTCCGTACTCCAGCCAAGAGTTCTCTATCTAATTGCATCTAAAGAAACACAGAACACACCAACAATAATCACTCAAACGTGCCTTCATTTAGTTGTTGGCTTTATACCGAGTATTAAAACTAGCCACTGTGTTTTGGTTAAAGGGTTAAGAAATGTAATAGCTAAGATTCTATTTTCTTACATTTAAGTTTATATGTGTCTTTTTTTGGACATTAACACTTCGCAGATATATAAATATTTTAAATTATTTATTGCATTATTTATAAAATTTTATTTTCTATGATCTTAATTTATGATCCTAATTTTTAATAGGCAATTATTATGAGTTCAGAGTATAAAGTTTTGACATTTTTGTTACAAATATTGAAGACTTATATTAAATGCGAAAGGGCATTCTAGTTTCTAACACGAAACGGCTATTTTCTCTGTTACAATTTCAATTAAAACAATTTTTCGAGAGTCATTGCCAGCATTCGGGAACGGGGAATGGTGAAAAATCTGGCGGGCCCTCAAGTAGCTGTTTCCCTCCTTCGGAAACCCCTTTTCCTCCCTTTTCTCAAGTGGGCGCAGCGTGGGCAATGCTAATGATGATAATGATGATGACGATCTGCAGAGCCAAGCTCGAGCGCCTCTTGCTGCTCATCCCCTCCCCCTAAACACCATACACCCGCCATCTAAACGAACAACAACTAAATTACACTAAGACAAAAAAAACTTTTTAGCTAAAGGGAGTATAAAGGTGTTTTTTAATATAAAGATAAATAGCAATATAAATATATGAAAATATCAAAATATCAAAATAAAAATATTTTTTATTATTAGAATACAAATTCACATTTAAAGGACATTTCTACAAATATAGTTATTTTTACAAAATGTGAACTTCAATTTAAAGAAAATTGTTCTTATTTAAGCTTATAAAATACTGTATTATACCTGTATACCTGTTAAACACTGTTACCAAGTGATACTTAGGGGAAAGCAAAAGAATATTTTTTGAGTGTGGCAACAACAAATTGCCGAGAGAGATGCTTACCTGCCTCTGTCGCTGGCACTGCCTCTGCCCGCGGCGCTGCCGCAGCGATGTCGCGTCTGCGCCGCTTTCTGCTCTTCCGATGAGTTTCGAACACAACTAAATCAGAATTTTATTCAGTTTCAATTGTTTAGCGAGTGCGGATCGGCGTCGAGTGCGCGAGGCAGCGAAAACAAGCCAATCCGAACGAGACGTGCCCCAAAACGAAAATAAAATAAATATACAAATGCAAAGCAGAATCAAATGCAAAAGATAAAATAGAAAACTAAAAAGTATATGTAAATTAGGTGTGTACTTGAGAACTTTCTTGTCATTAGCCGAAATTGTGGAGATTTGCAAAGTGTCAAAGCGCAACGGAAGTGCCGTTATATTCGCTACATTTCCCAGCTTAATTTTTCTCGCCCCAAAAAAGAAGAAAGTCGCCGTAACAGCCTAACAATTTTCACCGTCAGAGAGTTATTCCATTTCGTTTCGAGAAGAATTCTTTGCCTGTCAGCTTTTAATTAATCATCAAGATTCTTAGCTTAATTGTTTTTGGCAACTATGAAAAAATAAGTTATTATTGTTTTACGAGCTTTCGGCATTGGGATGACAAATGCTGGATTTACGCATTGATGAGCACTTTGTCATTAGAGTTTTTAATTATCGGGCGACTCCAAAAACTTTTGGTCGAAAGGTCACAGGCACCTGTGCAGTGAACTCTGACGTCATCGCCTGTAAGAAGGCTTCGCACCGCTTGGTTGATCAGGTTATTGACTCTCAACCTCCCTTTCCCACCCGCAGTTACAGCTGAGACCCATCATAATTATGTGGAGTTGGCTTCTTCCGCAACCGCAGAATCTTTAGCCGTCTCTTCTCGTCCGCGAGCCCATAAATAAAGCCGATCTTGGCTCATTTTTAACGATCTGCATATTTTGGCAACATAATTAACGGTGAAAAGAATGTGAAAAGTAGCGAATCGTAACGCAAAAGCCAGAAACAAACAAAAAAAAAAGTATAAAAAAAGAAACACGCGACTGCAAAGAAAGGCGGAAGAAAGAAGCAGAAGGTTTCTACGCGCCTCGAGCGAATCGCCGTCTCTCAGTTTGAAATCTCCCGTCCATCCCATCGGTGCCTCGAGCAAATCTTCTGGCCAAAAGCCCCAGTGAAACCGATAATGCAAAAGGGGAAGTGCCAAAGAAAACGAGTTAAGTGAGAGCAAATCTAAAAGAAAGCATCATCATATCGGATATCGCCACTGGGCTCCCAAATTAATCGGCCCAATGATCGCGATTAGCGATAGCACGCTGGGGCAGCGATTAATGCGTCTGCTGTTAGCATTTCTCCTGATCGATTTTTGGAACTTAGCTGATTCTCTGACAGTCGACAATCAGTTGGTTTCCGCTCGAAATGGTGAGTAAATGAAAAGGAAATGGGAAACACTTTCTTTTAATTTTGAACTTAAAAACCCAAAGTTAAGAAGTAAAAAGAAGCGGAAAATATGTATGTAACAATTTTGTAACATTAATTGGATTTTCAAGCTAATTTTTTATTTAACAATAAATATTCTTAATCCTACAGTTTTTCAATGTTTCTTTAAACAGTTTTTAAAGTGCTTACAGTATGCATACAAATAAATACCAGTTAGGCTAATAACAATTGGTCTTAACAACCTGCTTAATGTCTTTTTAAGAACTGCCATTTTATGAGTTTTATGCGAATGGGAAAATATTTACCATATTGTACTTAATGGAGTGCTCGAAGATACCAAAATTTGTAGAAATAACAAATTCTGGCTTAACGAAATAGCTATAATAATTATAGCCCACAGTCGTGAGAATTATAATTTTTATAGGTAATACAAAACATGTGTAAAAGACAATGAGATGGAAATTTGAACAAAATGTATTGTATAAGATTCAATCACAATTAAGATTTTGTTTTGTTTTGTGCAATAGTAAATATTAAATATTTTATTAAAAACTTTATTGAAATTTACCTTTTAAGCATATAAGCCATGAGTATTTGCTTGCACAATTGTTTTCATTGTAAATTTTATTAAAGAATTTTTATTTGGAAAATATTTGACTAACATTAGCTGGTAAATAATTAGGTGTCACAAATGAGGTAATTTCTTGGAAAAGATCATGTCCATCTAATAACCATAGGCTGGGGGCCAATCCATCAAGCATGTCACACCACAGACACCGCAGAGCAGTGTGTTTTGTCAATGGTTTGACCTTTTTGAATTATTCATGCACTGACAAAAATTCTATGGGTCACCCAACTGCGTCCCGCCGGCACGCAAAGTTAATAAAATTCAAATTCAACTTCGAATCCGAATCCGAGCGGAGAACAAAGCCGGCGAACAATCGAAATAAAAAAGAGACAATTGCAGAGTCAATAAAACTAACCTACCGTAGAGTGGACGAAGTGGAGCACCATCGGTGGCCTTGAAAGTGCAAGTGGGGTGACGCAATTGTTAAACAAAAAAAAAAAAAACAAGGGGGTGGGGGAGGGATTACCCAACTGGCAGGGGAACCTTTTGTAACTTCAATCTCACTTCGATCTTGCATCGACAGACTGCTTCGAGCGGATTGCACTGGAGGCGATGCTGCCATTTGAGAAGACCTTCCGCACCGAAGACACCAACTCGCTGAAGATGTGCAAGGAGAAGTGCCTGCAGGCGGGCGAGAAGTGTCAGGCCATCTCGTTCGGGTGAGTCGTCTTGCACCTGTCACCCCTTGATTGCCCAATTTCCAGCCATCCAGCCATCCAGTATACCAGTACGAGTACACATGCCTAATTGTTTTTGTTTGCTTCGCATTTTGCAGTGTTCATCGACGCGGAAACGGCACTTGTCAGTTGTCGTCGGAGCAGTACGGCTCGGGGGGCGGCGGTCGGCCGGGGGGCGTGATTTTCGATCCCGACTTTGATCTGTACACGCGCAAAACTAACTGCTTCGACTTGAGCGACAACTCGATTGCCCCCGGTCCGCAGCCCGTTCCCGGACCCAGTCCCATTTCGCCGGGACCCACGCCAGTGGATCTGCCCAATCGACCCCTGGATGTGGGTAACACACCCGTGCTGGTGGTCAACCCCACGCCCCACACTTCGGGGGGTCCGCCTCCTCCACTGGGACCCTCGTTACCGCCTCCAGGAGTGGGTGATCGTCTCTACTTCTCGCACGACCTGTACCCCCTCTACAAGTATCCCACTCTCTACGAGAGCAGCTATCCCTCGCCCAACGAGGAGGCCTACATTCCGGGAGGCTATGCAGCCAATGCCCCAGAAGTTGATGAGCGGTATCGTCCCCACTATGGACCCATTGAGCCAGCGGGGGATGAAGTAAGGCCCACTCCCCACAGCCCTCCGAGACCCATCTTTGGATTGGGGTATGGAAATGGATACAGCTACGGTTCCCCGGAGAGATATACTCCACCCACGGTCAGGCCATCGGATGGTTCCTCGGAGGAGCGACCCAGCTATGCAGCTCGGCCACCTCGTCCCACGGCTGATCGACCGGATTACTCAGCCGGACCACCTCGCCCCACTGCAGACCGTCCGGATTACTCACCTCGCCCAACCGCTGATCGTCCAGATTATCCACCTCGGCCCACTGCCGATCGTCCGGATTACCCACCACGACCTTACGACAGCTCAACACCCTCCTCCTATGGACCTCGCCCAAGTCCCAACTACGATCCCCATCGCGAACCCAGGCCAGATTTCACCAATCGACCCGATCCGCCATCTCTTTCACCCCACGATGGCTACGGAATGGGCGGACCTTCCGCACGACCACCTCCGCCTTACGAGGGTCCACCTCCATCACGGGATGAGTACGTCAGGAGGAATGGCAGTGCCATGCGACCCGGAGACGGATACGGAGGCTACGACGATGACAAGACCATTGCCACCTACTTCAACCCCGATGACTTTATGCATGGAAACAACAGTAAGTTTAGGATGGTATTTGAAAGGTTTTTCAATTGAATACAAATATTTTCTATATAATAACAATATTTTATACATGAAAAATTATTAGTAAATAATGGAATTTAAATTAATCATTTTATTATACCCTTGCAGAGCAAAGGGTACTACAATTCAGGCCAAAAGTTTGCAACGCAGTGAAGGAGACACCTATTCTTTATCAGCATCACGATCTGAATCGAAATACGTCTGTCCGTCTGTCCGTCTGTCTTCCTGTCCGACAACCATGATTTTTAGAACATCGAAATTTCATAAAAATCGGACAAATATATCATATAGCTTTCATATGAACAATCGTGGAAAATACAGAAACGTTAGAGAAAAGTCGACATACCTTCATGTTGTTTAGCCTCTATGTATTTAGTTCCACATATTTGATTATAGCAAGGGTATCTTCCTTTCTTGTTTTGTTATAATTTGTTTTCTAATTGTTGGGGATAATAACCCATTAATATTTTAAATTTTTTTAATTTGATTAATGTTGCATTGATAACCAGTATTCAATAATTAAAAATGCATTGTATTTCAGAACGACCAATGCCTGGCGATAGAGATCGTGATATGGACAGGGATCGTGACCGCCTGGGATATCCAATGGATGAAATGAAGGGTGAGTGGATTAAGGGTATTCCTGCCTTGGTTTGTTCCCCTATCATCAATTAATCAATGGATTCGCGTTGTCCCCAAAGCTAACCCCTAACCCCGTAGACATGCAACGGTGTCTATAACCATATAAACAGACAATGACACGGGTCACTTCAAAGGTGCAACAACAATGGAACAACTAAAATTTAGAATTAACATGGCGCACAACTAAAACTCATTAGCTTTCGGGGTCCACGACGACCGACCGACGGACTGGCCAACTGACAGATGACAGACGCCCGATTGACCCACATTCCCCGGCTTTTATTTGCGTAACAAAACTAAACCCATTAGCCTGGCATAATGCTCATCGGATTTGGGGTTGGGGGTGGGTGGGCGGTTGCAGTAAACATCGGCATTATTCACAATCGCGTTCTGGGCACAACGGAGCCGAAAGCTCCACTAACTAACCCACCCACAAAACGGTATAATAAATAACGCTGCGGCCAAAGTTTTGATAAATGGCAAGCGCAATAAAATGGAAATGCGAAAATTAGGGTCACCCACATGGATTACTTGGTTTTTCGGTTCTTATATACAAATTTACAGTTGAAAACAATAAATCAGAACTTTATTTTGTTCCTTATAAGAACATATACCCTTTCAGTTTAACAAAAGGTTATAAAAAGAACTTTTATTTTGGATTTGTAAAGGCTTAAACTAGGTACAAATTAAACCTTAAAAAGGTAAAGTTCAATAAAAAACACTTTAATCTTTTTTAGGAAAAGAGCTTTTGTTAAAGCTGAAAATGTTTAGCCAATAAATGGCATTATAATATGATTCATTATTTACTTATAAATTTGAACCTTGGGATTAAATTAAAGTCCCAAAAATTTATAACTATCTCCAAATTGTCAGCCCAAATGTTTTAACGAAAAGTGTAATAATGCTAAATATATTATGTATAATTATGAATCCTAACCTCTTTATTAAAAACTTTCATAATCTGCCAGTTCATTTCCGTAAAGGTTATCCATAGTTAACTCCAGACATTTTTCCGGTCTCTTCACCTGATATGATCTCATTGCCTTACAGAAGAAATTGAGTTGTCAAGTGCAGAAGATTTATGACAATTCTGAAATTGCCAAGCTAGATCATCAAAGAACGATTTGTATTTTGATTTCGACGCGACTTCCTTTCGGGTTTCCCAAGTGTGACGGACTGGAGTACATGAACCCAGCGGGTGGCGGTGACATAAGCCTACTAAATAGGTAAACCATATGCCCCATGCCAAGCGCCAACCGCCAACTGCCAACTGCCAAGAGAATCCAAGTTCAAATGCCAAACTTGATGACGTTGGCGCAATTAATTGTGTTTCTGAGGTGGCGTGTTTGCCAGTTAGTTAGTTAGTTAGTTGGCTCGCTTTTATTTGGCGTGGGACAGATCGTAATTTACACTTGGAGATTTGCTGGGAGGCGGAAGCGATCTTCGCCATGTGTATCTCTCATTTTTCGGCTGTTCTATGGGTTGTGCAAGATCGGAGTAGAACAGAACGGAGTGGAACTGCGCCCAGCATGCACACTCCTCCGGCGGGCATTGTATGCAAATGCGACACCAGGTCGCTGCACAAAAACCACCCACATTTGCGGTTCGAGTTCGTGGCACCACCGCGGTGGTGCACCGCCTGACAGCAGTGACATTGATTCAGAAACGGAAATGCACTCGAGTCGGCTGCTTTGGCTGCTTTGGGTGGTTGAGAGGCCATATGATCGATGGTCTCATATCTGTGGTCAGGCTTGATTGGGAAATGCTGTAAAGCACTTAGAATTTGAGCATACTTCAAAAACATGTTGTTGGCAATTGCAAGAGACTTAGGAGAGGATTTATACAAATGTATTTTGTCTTAATTTTAACTTGTATTTAGACACTTCCAAAGTATTAGAAAGAGTAGGGATTTGTTAATTAAAAAAACAAAAAAAATTTTCGTGAAAATTACTCATAAATATGTTGAAGACAATAAAAGACTTAGGAAAGGAACTTGAAATTAGAATAGTAAACTTAAAATTTGAAAAATATACTTTTTCCATTAATTTATTAAAAAAATTTTGAAGTTTTTAAGTTTAAATACCCAAGTAATGGTTTAATAACATTGGAAATGTAGGGGGTGGACTTCCTTAAACTGCTTTAAGGAGTTATTTAAATGTCAAAGTAATAAAATTTGGTAAAGGTAAAACTATATATAACCTTTATTCCAAGTTACAGAATTCACTTCAGAGCGACTTATTTTCACAAAATAAGGCCAACTCTGCTCAATATTGTAAGGTTCAAGACTATGTTTTTAATTAATTAAAACTTGGTGGCAATTAAACACCCCATAATAACCCGCAACATCTTGAAATATAGTCCATCCTTGGGCTGAAATCATGAGAAACAAAGCTGGCAGTAATTCCAGTTTATTCACCCGCGATTTATTCGGCTATGATTAAGTGGCTAACTGTTCGGGCCAAGATTTTCCTCGTAGCTCATTAAGTCCGCTCTTATTGAAACGAAATAATAAGCGTCGCAGCGAGTTGCGGCATCCTTGAGCGAGGTCTGTTAATGGTTGGCTGAACCCATCAGCATCGCATCTCGCAGCGATCTGTACCCTCGTATTTTCATCTGAACCATCGGCGAAGATAGCCATCTTCCACCGAAAAAACCCCTCGCTGAAAACGCTCATTATGCCGGAGATCCAAGGCTTCTGGGCGAACGAAGTGCTCTCTGCTTGGGGTCGGGAAAAAAGAATCCGATGAAAATGGGAGTTTTCAGATTTTCTGAGCGCCAGAGCGCGAAAAGCTCGCCCACTCAGAAGCGTAGAAGCGAAAAGCTCGAAAATCGCGCGCGATTTCCTAATGCCGTATAAAACCGCGAGCTTGACCACAGCCGCTGTTCATTCGCGATTAGAATCGCCAGCGCCGCGCGTCGTAAAATTGTTCTCCGTCCGGAAATTGTGATAGCGTCTCCGTGTCCTGTGTGCGAGCGGGATGGCCAGATGGCCCATTGTTTGAACCGCTTGACATTGCACAGAAATTAATTAGCCCAGAACGTAAATTTAGCCATTACGTAATCGCGTCAAAACCACCACTTCGGTACAATTAACTCCCAAAAAAGATAAACAAAAAAATGGGGAGCATCAGTGGGCTTTTGCCGCTGCTTCTGCTTGTGTGCCGCTTCTGTCACAGCGGATCGAAGTTCGTTAGTCCTACGCGACACACCGATCTCAGCAGCACCATTATCATAGTTGAGGATGCCAAGGGTAAGGCAGGGGAGGGTGGAAGAGTGGGGGCTCTCTGGGTCATTCCACTTGGGGCCAAAACTCTCGACCGAATTTCGGAGTGCGTATTAAAGTAATTTGCATAATTTCCATCGTTCTGCGTGAAAAACACGGTGTCTTGGCTGGCAATTTTCCCGGAGATAATCTTCGCTGGAGTACACGGCACCCAACATGACTCGAACATAATTTACTCAAAACGGCAGCGGATGTGCCGCAAAAACACCGCAGCGAGAAACACTTCGACCCGTAACAGAAACAGAAACCGACTTGGACATAAATGCACTCGGGGAAAAAAACATTTCTTAGTCCAAACGAAGGAGTTCTTAAATAATCTTTCAATTAAGTTCTAGGTCGAAAGAAAGTATAATGACTTTCCAGTTAAGCGAAAGATCCAACTAAGAACACAGAGCAAATTGTACCATGTCATCTTCCCAGTAATATTGGCTTTTACTTTTCTTTCAATTATCACTGACGAGATATAATGCTTTTTTAATTGCAAAAGAAAAGGTGAAAAATAGCCACTGATAAAAAGAATATTGTTTTTGCTTAAGTGGATTATAATTTCCTGAAATTATCATTTTTTTTTGTAACAAAAGATGACAATTTGCTGTTCTTACTTCTCTCCAGATTCTATTTAAATTGCTCTAAGCTCTTAAATTATTTTCATATCTTAATTTTGAAGACCTTTCTAGTGGGACCTGCTTACTTATCTCTCTTTTTGGCAAAAAATATATACAGTTGTTTTTCCAAGTGCAGACACCCATGAGGCAACCCAGCCCCGATCTTGGGCTCTGTCCTCGCTTCACTGACTCCGAACGTTGAATGGTTGATCTTTTTTCCGCTTTACTTTCCGCTGCCCGTAATTGCGTAAGACGCAGCATCCACTGCAACTGGCACTGCAACACCCACTTGCTCTCCTTTCAGCCTGTTTCCGCCGAGTCCTGGCCGGAAAGCGGATTGCCCCCCACTTCGTGCGCCGCTCCATTTCCTGCGAGCGGGTGGAGGAGTGCATGCGGGAGTGCGGACGCGAGAGGCGCTTCATGTGCGAGGGCTTCAACTACCGACTGGATCCCTCGGGTCATGGGCAGGGTGACTGCGAGCTGGTCGAGATGCCGCTGGCCCAGATGGACCTGTACTCCAGTCCGGACCGACGGGACGCCAATCTGCTGAGGCATCCCGACTACGACTACTACGAAAGGGATCGCAATGCGCCGAGCAGTTGTCGGCGAAGTGCTTGCCAGGACTGCTCCAAGGGTCCGGTGAGCAGCCAGCCCGTTTACTTCAAGCCCAGCGGCGGAGGAGGGGGATACGGGGATCGGGATAGGGATCGGGACAGGGACAGGGATCACTATCGGCCGCCGAGCAGCACGGCTGTGGATCACTACCGGGGTCCTTCGGCTCCTCCGAGCAGCTCCTACGAACACCGACCGCCCTTCTCCGCCGAGTTCCACGGCTCGCACAGCTCCTCCTCCTCCTCCTCATCTTCCTATGAGTTCTCTTCGCACGGATCTGGATCGAGTTCCGGTTCCAGTTCCGGTTACTTTGGCCACACTCCGCCCAGCAGTTATGGCGGGGACCATCCCTATGTGGACCGCCACGACCCGCCGCATTATCGCCCCGGAAGACCAGATCGTTGGGAAACGCTGCCAAGTAGTTCTGGCTATGATAGCTCCGCCTACCGACCTCCACGCCCCGAAACGGATCGCATCGACAAGTACCGACCTCCTTATCGTCCCGGTTCGGACTACTCCCCCTACCGACCGCCAAGTCGTCCTTCGCACAACTACCTAGATCGCGATGGAGCAGGACCTCCTGGTCCTCCGGGTTCCTACAAGAAGCCCAACAAGTTCGTGCCCTATCTGATTGGCGGCGAGGACAACTGGGGACACTACGGAGGCAGCTACGGCGGGAACAGCAAGCATTCCTCCTCGTCCTCCTCTTCTTACTGGGGTCTCACTGAGTCGCAGAGGCGCAAGGATCAGCAGGACTTCAACTACTTCCAGCTGGGATCACCGCATCGTGAGTCCAACTCGGTGCTCAGTTATCCGGGTTCCGGTTACGAGAAGGATTATCATAGGCGACGCAACGATTACCGCCAGCAGTGGACACGACGACCGGGTCAAGATGGTGAGTACTTCCAGATTAAATATTTACAGATTACATTTTGAAATAGGTAAAAACTTAAGAATTTATAGCGATGATGAAAGAAGAACCAAAATTTTTACCTTGATTTTGTTCAACTTAAACGTAACTAATAATTTTGAAACATTAAATAGTTTTATGGTATTTTAAATCCATCAGTCATTATGTTTTCGTGATACCCGGGCAGAATAACCTTAAAAACATTGTTTATGTCATCAATTTTTTAAGAAAGGCTTTTATAATACTTAAGGTAATTAGGTAACCTAAAACTCCTGCCACCAAATCTCTATCTTTAGTACATTTTCTACCTAAAAGAAGTTTTGTTTAGTTTTCTGAATGGCATTTAAGTTAAAATAATTGGCCTATTACCCACAGAATGCTCTGCGAAGACCAGCGAGGGATTCCGGTTGCACAAGACGGCCGTGAAGCATGCCTTCAACGTACCCACTTTGACGGAGTGTGAGCGGCTGTGCTCTGATCAGCGGCCCAGCTTCATTTGCCACACGTTCAGCTATCGGTATAACCAGGCGGGCAGGGACAACTGTATGCTCTGCGACCGACCCATCAACAAGCTTGACTACTACGTGGACATCGAGCCGGATCGGGACTACGACATCTACTCCATGACGGACGACATGGATGTGTGCCGACAGCCTCCTCCTCGACGACAGGACACCGTCGGACCCAGTACCGCTCTCTCGGATCCCAGAAATGCTCGTAAGTAAATATTATTATAGTATTGCTATAGTATAATACATCTACAGACTTAGACAAAATCATGAAAATGTATAATTAAATTTAGATTCGATCTTATGGTTGGCTAATTTCAAATCATTATTCATACCATGCAGCGTAAATTATACTTCAGTGACTTGCTTAATATGAAACCTCTGATAAAATCGTTAACTTTAAGTATGCTAACAAGGTAACTTTTCATGTCAGTGTTCAGCTCATTTAATTATTTATTTGTCATATACTTCTCCAATGCTTTAAATTACACATGAATGAAAATGAAATGAATTTTGAAAGCACTTTCATGAATAACTTTAAGCCAATATAGCAAACTAAACTTGTTTTAATAGGATCTTAGATCATAATCAGTTCCAGGTTTTAAGCTAAAAAAAAAGAACGAAAAACTATTGCCTTTGTATAAATGGCTTAATCTTTTTCAGAGTGCTTCTTCCGGGCGATCGATGCCACGAGATTCTTCAAGTCGATCGTGCGTGACTCTCTAACTGTGAGGTCTGTGGGCGAATGCGAGATGGAGTGCATCCGCTCCACGAAGTTCACCTGCCGGGCCTTTGCCTTCCGATATGGTCAGCAGCGGCATGCCGGGGTCATCGACAACTGCCAACTGAGCGACTGGCCGGTGAGGGACATGGACAAGGAGCGACATCTCATCCTGGACGCCGCCTTTGACATTTTCGAGCGAGCGAGTTACGGTCATGGATGCGAAATCCAGCCGATTGTTGATGAAAAGCACAAGAAACGTATGTATTTCTTTAATTTTGGTTTCTCCTTTAGTAGTAATTTATTTTAATACTCCTCAGTTTGCTATTTGGGCTATGGATCACCGGCAAGACTGCTACCTCCTGCCATCAAGAAGGTGATTTCGGTGCCCTCGGAAATGGCCTGCAAGAAGGAGTGCATTCGTTTCCGGGAAACTACTCCTTTTAAGTGTTTCGCTTTCAGTTATGGGTGAGATATAACGAATCCTTTCTCCAGCAATATTCATTAAATATCCTTGACCAAATCAGCTCCCATGCCAGCACCTTCAACTGCGAGCTATCCGATCTGGATCAAACCGAGTTGAAGCAGGATGTGCACTATGCGCACACCAAGGACCGCGACTTCTGGCTCTTCGCCTGGAATCCCTTCGACTGGACCTGTCGTGACAAGGTCAACACCATTGGCGGATCGCGGGTCAACAACGATCGGCGCATGGACATCTTCCGGGAACCGGGTAAACTCAACCTACTAACCTGTTGCACCTCGATCCAAGTGTAAATAACCGAATCCGGCTGCTCCACCCGGGCAGAGGATAATTAGTTTTAGTTGTGTATTACTAGAATTAGAATTAGAGTTTGTGTAAATTAGCTTGTAGCGGAGAATGTTGTGTAAATAACGTTTACTAGCATGTACAGTGGCCCCAGTCCCCGGCTAACCGAAAGACGAATCCCCCAAAATCTACTAACCGACACCGTTTGCATGACACCGTTTCCGTTTCCGTTTTCGATTTCGATTTCCATCCCAAACTCCGTGCTCTCGATTTCACTAAATCCGCTTCTTGTTCGCTAAAGGCGACGTGGCCTGGCGCCATTACACCGTCTCCGGAAAGCCCTGTCGTCGAAGCAGTCCCTGTGCCAAGAACCTAATCACTGGCTTCTACTCCTGCGAGACGGACGCCTCCGAGGTGGGATCCTGGGACTACTGCTGCAAGGCGGACCACCCGTGCGGCTACAGCAAGGGCTTCGATTATCCTTGGTAAGTAGCTGACGTCCTGAGATATAATTGAATATTTTATAAATTACAAATGAAGCGTACTTTAACTCATTTTTGAAAGTGGCAAAAATAAAACATATTAAAAAGATTTTTTGTACATCATGTGTATGGCATGCCGCACAAAGTCTTCAAGGGATTGAATCACAAGGAATTTTAATTGTACTTAATACTTTTAAAGGTGGAACGGATAAAAACCAATGCTTTTAATATAAATTAACTAGCGACCTACCATGAAATTATGGTTATCACCTTAAGTTTACCATACCAATCAATTTATGTATTTTCCACAAGCTTACTAATATTTTCCTATAACTTTTCTTATAACTTCCCAGGTGCTTTGTGGGTGACGAGTCGGACCAGTGGCGCAAGTGCAGCGACCGGTACTTCCCCGGCAAGAACGGCACGCAGGCGACGCACTCCCACCTGGGGTTGCCCAGCGGCAAGGAGAAGCAGAAGCATCCGCACCACTCGCAACCTGCCACGGCGGCCAGCAGCGAGTACAGCCAACATCCACCGCGACCAGGTGGACTGCAGAGCCTCAGCGACTTCGCTGCCGCTCGGCTGTGGCCGGTGACCTACCTGTACAGTGAGGGCCCGCCTAACGCCACCGAGTTCAGCAACTTTGTCGACTGCAACAAGGAGTCGTGCTAGTGGAGCGGCAACCTAGATTAGCTGTAGATGATTAAGACATACTTCTGTACAATAGATACCCCCCAGAAAAAAGCAAACCCCAAATCCCAGACAGATCTACTCGGACCGCGTGGACGTTGTCGTTGTGATCATCATTGAGATTGGATACCATTGTCGTCAGAGCCAAGCGAAACCAATTAACTTATTAACTTAACTCCCCTGAATGTTGAATGCAACCGTAATGACAGCTTGCGTGCAGGCATTCTTTGTACCTTTAAGCTGAATTGTATGTATTATTAATAAAATTAGTTTTTACGAAACAAAAAAGTCTGGCAGATGTTTTTTTTGAAATAATTATTTTTATTAGGTCATTAAAAATACAGTGGAATACGAAAGGTTACCCTTAATATAAAAAAATGATAAGAATTAAAACATTGGAAAAAATGTAATAAAATAATTTGTCAGCATAAAAATAGCAATAACTCTAAAAACTTATTGTGTAGGGGAACATCGCCTTGCAACCGCGGAGGAATGTGGAAAACCATCCAGGTAAAACAGGAATTATTGGATCTTGGGATTGGCGGAGAGCGGATACCGCTAAATAACTGTGCTGCTTAGGACATTGGCGGAAGTTAAAGAAAGGGAAATAGCTTGTTACCCAGTGGTGGCAGAGTTAGCTATTTTTTGCATTTGTTTATCCTATACGGTTAGCAACGACAACAACCATTCAGAGTGCTGTAGCAATAAACTTTGTTCATTGATAACAGATTTAAAAAAACTTTATGGATTTTCGTTATGTTTTTAAAAATTACATATTTGTCTACATAATTGTGTTCAATGTAAGATAAACATTTAATAACGGAATATGTATATCGAAAATACACAATCAAAATTAAGTGCTTTTCCGTTATTAACTTTAAAGATTTAGTTTTCGGCACTATTCGCTTCAGGGCATATACTATTCGCATTAAAACAGATGATATTATTATTGTTCTCCCGCAATTTTCGTTTTTGTTTTGATTACCAAGCTTTTGAGAGAAGCATTTTCAGAGAGTTTCGATAATAAAGAGCTTTTTACTTTTTTATAACATTTCTTTGTGTTTAGGTGTATAATATATATATATATATATAGGAATTATTGCAGTCTATCACCACAATTTCTTGCTGATAAGAAAATTTTGGTCCGAAAAATATTAAAAATTTTCGTTTAAATTTTTTCCATTTGCAGATGAATGCCCGATTTCGTTGATATCAGGAAAGTTACACTCGAAAACTTTAAAGGAATCTTTGTTTGCTCCGATCTGCTGAACTTGAACTCCTTCAGGAGGTAGACAAGTCCCACCTTCACCTGCAACTTGCCAAAGCGCTCGCCAATACAATTTCGAGGACCTTCGCCGAAGGGCAAGTAGGCAAAAGGATGGCGGGCCTTGATCTCATCCGGCTCGAACCTACTGGGGTCAAATTTCTCCGGCTCTGGATATAGTTCCGGATCGTGGTGAATACTGTGCACTGGTATCATTATCTTGGTGCCCCGTTCGAGAAATAAGTTGCTACTAGGTATCAGGTATTCCTTCGTGGAACGCCTCAACAAATGGGGCAGTATGGGATACTTTCGCAGAGTCTCGGCCACAACTTGATCCAAGTAAGGCATCTCCTGAACGGACTCGTAGGTGAGCTTCTGGTTGTTGCGATCCAAGACTTCAAGCACCTCCTCCCGTAGTCTCTCCTGGATATCGGGGTTCAAAGCTAGTTCATACAGACAGAAGGACATGGTGGTGGAGGAGGTATCGAAACCTGCCAGAAAGAATACCATGGCTTGGGCCGCAATCTGCTCGAAGGACAGTGCATCCTCCTGTCCCAGTTCCATCAGCAGTTGAATGAGGTCGTTGCGGTGGATGTGCTCCCTTCGTCTATAATCCAATGTCTGGCGAACGGTGTCCAGGAAGAACTCACTGACCTCCGGCCGGAAGAGCCGCAGTCGGAACTTCCTCGCCAAGTCCGGCTGGGCGAACATGAAGGCCTGAACGAGCACCGAGTGGAGGGGATTCGTGGTCACAGATCGTCCCATTCGCCGGAACTCCGAGTCCGGGTCCTCGAGGCTGTTGCACTCCAGTCCAAAAGCACAGCTACCAATCACATCGGTTGTAAACCGGGCACACAGATCCTTGGCCTCAATCTCGCCCAGCTGAGAGTGACACGCCCTCGTCAGCTTTTCGCCCACTTCCACCATAGTGGGAAACATGAACTTCATCTTGCCGGAACTGAAGACCTGCGTCAAGTTCTGGCGCAACCAGCGCCACTCGGGTCCGTCCAGAAATAGGAGATTGCCCGTCAGCGGATCGTCCCTCACATTGTGGAATAGTCCCCGATCGGCGAAAGCTCCAAAGTCGTTGATCATTATCATCTTGATCAGATCCAGATCCATTACGAACAGCGCTTTGGTCATGAAGGTAAAGTAGCCGCAGTAGCGTTCCCTACCGTGGAACTTCCCGTAGATCCGCCGGTTGATGTCCGTCCAGTGGAGTTCCTTGCCCAATCCCCTCATGTTTCCACGGAAGTACTCGGGCGTTTCGCCAGCCACGCCCAGTCGCGTCCAGTAGGCGTAGTGCCATCGGAGCTTGAGATATAGCAAAAGTCCAACGATGAATAAAAGAACCAAGAGCAATAGCATGGTGCCGGCAGTTCGTTTAAATAGCAACTAAATTGAAAAATAGAGCACGCTTGATTTGCTGGCGGAAAAGCTTTTTTCTATATTCTCTTGCTTTTTCTTTACTCTCTGAAAATGCAATTATCCAAACACAAATACAATATCTCGGTTGAGTAATTTTCCATGACTCTCCACAAATGGCTCTAAACAAATTGACCAAGTTGAAAATGTATTATTTTTAAACATTTTTAAATTTACAACGATTTCCATTTTAGTTTTGGTAAGTAAATTTTGTATTAGCTGGTTAGTTTCTTAAATAAAGATATACATATACAAAGTACTAAATATTACCAATTTTCAATGACTTAATAGTCATGAAGTAATCTGCTTTTAAGAGCCGTTAATATTCATAGATATTACACATTATTTTAGTTTCACATACATTCTTTTTGTTTTGAAGTGCCTAGATGCGTTCCACTTTCAGATGAATGCCATACTTGGTGCTTAAAGTGGGGCTGCGAGTGTCCAAGGTCAGGGGAATTTCTGTCAACTTTGAAGTACTAAACTTGAAGCGTTGCAACAGGGACACAATGCCAATCTTGGCCTGCATTTTTCCAAAACGCAAGCCAATGCAATTTCGAGGTCCATCGCCAAATGGCAGATATGAAAACGGATGGCGGGCCCTAATCTCCTCCGGCTCAAAGCGATTGGGATCGAAGAGCTCTGGATTGGGATACAAGTCTGCATCGTGGTGTATATTGTGTATAGGCATAAGCACAATGGTTCCCCTTTCGATAACAATATCTGTATTTGGAACTTTGTAGTTTTCATTAGTCTCTCGCAAGAGCTGAGGAATAATGGGATGCTTCCGAAGAGTTTCTAACGGTGGATAGAAAAGATGAATAAGGGTTTCCCATGTTGTAGTTAAACTTTTATTTTTCTTACCAGCCAACACCTGTTCCAGGTAGGTCATTTCAGCCAAAGCGTCGTAGGTAACCTCACCTCCTTGGAGAATATTTTTTATTTCCTCTCTTACCTTTTGTTGAATGTCGGGTTGCAAAGCTAGTTCGTACAAACAAAAGGCCATCGTACTCGAGGAGGTCTCGAAACCTGCCACGAAGAAAACAAATGCCTGGGCAGCCATTTGCTCAAGGGTCAATCCATGTGAGAGATCGATACCATTACCCCTTTTGGCCGCCTCTTCGTCCTCAGCTCGGAGCTCTATCAACAGATCGATGAAGTCGTTGCGCTTTACGCCGTTCTTGAGGCGATAGTCTATGGTGTTCTTAACCGCCGATAAGAAGAAATCACTCAGATCGTCGCGTAACACCTTCATCCTTAACTTTCTAGCCAATTTAGCATTTGTGAATATAAATGATTGCACAATCGAAGAGTGTCGGGGTTTCTCAAATACCATGCGACCCTTCTGTCGAAACTCGGCATTCGGATCCTGGAGACTGTAGCACTCGAGTCCAAAGGCACACGATCCTATGACGTCCGTGGTAAACCTGGCACACAGGTCCTTGATCTCCACATCTCCTTCCTCGACCTTGGCAGCCTCCACTTCCTTATCCATGGCATCGGCCAGGCGATGACCCACATCCACGACAACTCCTGCCATGTTCTTCATCTTTCCGGAGGTGAAAACGGGAGTGAGCTTCTGCCTCATCGACTTCCACTCCTCACCCTCAAGAGTCAAAAGGTGTCCTGTCAAGGGATCGTCACGGACATTGTTAAAAATGCCGCGGTCTTGGAAGTAATGGAAGTCCTTGATGAGAACTTGCTTGATGAGATCCAGATCAGTGATTAAGGCAGTTGGCTTGAAGAACATAAACATTCCTGCGAAGGGAGCCTTTCCCTTGAACTTGTCGTAGATCCTCTGATTGACGTCCCGGAAATGGTACTTCGATCCGATCCCCTTCAAGTTGCCAATCAGAGGCAAGGGACGCTCATGAGGAACCCCTTTTCGGGCCCAATAAGTATAGGTGTTATGGTAGAATCTATAGGCCAAGAGTAGGGCTACGCCCAGAAGTGCTAGTGTTAGCAGCATGGCGATGAGACAAAATTTCGATGACGCAAAACAAAAGTTTCAGATTAAATTTCTAATAATTGTCGAACTTTAGTTATTCCAATCGACTTAACTTGTGAAACGCAAAATTAGAACTGAATGAACCGACGCATATGGTATTTATAAGTTCTAAAGCTTTGTGTTTACTATAAGCAATACCACCAAAACAGAATTGATAGCTATAAACTTTTGCGAAGCTTTTCTCTTATTGACAAACAAATTCTCTTCTCTTTTACCATGGCGATCAAAACAGAAACGATAGATAATATAGTAAACAAATGAATAACTTATTTGCCGGAGGAACGCTTTTGGTGCTGAAAAGAGAGTGAGAGAGTAGCTATTTTCGTACTACAACTAACAAAGTTTTTAAAACGATTGTGGCTGGGCAAGCGTTATCAGTAGCAAACTCTAACGAGTGCCGCTCTCCCATTATCACTCTCAAACAATGTGTTCTAAACAATTAACATAACTACCAAAATAGCACTGATAAATATAATACTCAACCAAGTACTTTACTCATAAACGGTTAACGTTAATGGTTGTACTCGTAATCAAACAATAAAGATTGCGAATGTACTTAATCACCAAAAAGTTTTTCTTATCCAAATACTGCCAATGATGAGTAATATTCCGGAATCCTAAAAAGTAATTAATTCAAAAAAGTTTATTCATTTTAAAGGTATCTCTTTTCTGGTTTTACCTTCCTATTTTTTCATTTAACGGATCTCACTGAGCTCCGGTCGAAAGAGCCTAACTTCCCGGCCAAATCCGGCTGGGCCAACCTGAATACCTGCACGAGCACCGAGTGGAGGGAATTCGTGGTCACCGATCGTCCCATTCTCCAGATTTCCGAGACCAGATCCTAGAGGCAAACAGATCCGTGGTTTCAATTTCTCCACTTGAAGGTGACACTCCCTCGTCAGCTTTGCGCCCACTTCGACCATGGTGGGAAACATGAACTTCATTTTGACGGAGAATTAAGAGATTTCCCGTCACCGGTTCGTCCCTCACATTGTGGAATAGAACCTGATAATCGAAGTCAAAAACTTGTTAAGAATATTTTTGAATTTACAACGCCTTCATTCACAGTTTTTGTAAGTACATTTTTATTAGCTTGGCAGTCATAAAAAGGCAACCAAAAACGTAGTATGTACATATATTAGTTATCTAGGAATTGATCGTCATTATAACTAGCTTATCAAGCCGGTAATGAGCTATTAGGCGTATTTAGGATTCTTATTAATGTAAGATACATACAAAAGTACATTTTTTGTTTCTATAGTTCCTAGATGCGTTCCACTTTAAGATGAATGCCATATTTGGTGCCCAAAGTGGGACTGCGAGGGTCCAAGGTCAGGGGAATTTCTGTCAACTTTGAAGTACCAAACTTAAAGCGTTGCAACAGGGACACAATGCCAATCTTGGCCTGCATTTTCCCGAACCGCAGGCCAATGCAGTTTCGGGGTCCATCGCCAAATGGCAGATATGAAAACGGATGGCGGGACTTTATCTCCTCCGGCTCAAAGCGACTGGGATCGAATTTTTCTGGATCTGGATACAAGTCGGCATTATGGTGGATGTTATGTACAGGTATCGCTACGGTGGTTCCCTTCTCGATAACAAACTCTGTATTTGGAACTTTGTAGGTCTGATTGGCTTCTCTCAGGAGTTGAGAAACTATGGGATGCTTCCGAAGAGTTTCTGCAAGGAAAGGTGATTGGATTTTTTCGCATTTCGAAATTATAATATTGTATTTACCAGCCAACACCTGATCCAGGTAAGTCATTTCAGCTAAGGCATCGTAGGTCATCTCACCTCCTTGAAGAACCCTATTTATCTCGTCTCTAACCTTTTCTTGAATGTCGGGTTGGAGAGCCAGTTCATACAAACAAAAGGCCATCGTACTCGAGGAGGTCTCGAATCCTGCCACGAAGAACACAAAGGCCTGGGCAGCCATTTGCTCAAGGGTCAACCCATGTGAAAGATCGATACCATTGCCCTTTTTGACCGCCTCTTGGTCTTCAGCTCGGAGCTCTATCAACAGATCGATGAAGTCGTTGCGCTTTACGCCGTTCTTGAGGCGATAGTCGATGGTGTTCTTAACCGCCGATAAGAAGAAATTACTCAGATCGTCGCGTAACACCTTCATCCTCAACTTCTTCGCCAACTTGCCATTGGTGAGTATAAATAATTGCACAGCAGCAGAGTGTCGCGGTTTTTCGAAGATCATGCGGCCCTTCTGTCGAAACTCGGCATTCGGATCCTGGAGACTGTAGCATTCGAGTCCAAAGGCACACGATCCTATGACGTCCGTGGTAAACCTGGCACACAGGTCCTTGATCTCCACATCTCCTTCCTCGACCTTGGCAGCCTCCACTTCCTTATCCATGGCATCGGCCAGGCGATGACCCACATCCACGACAACTCCTGCCATGTTCTTCATCTTTCCGGAAGTGAAAACGGGAGTGAGCTTCTGCCTCATCGACTTCCACTCCTCACCCTCAAGAGTCAAAAGGTGTCCTGTCAAGGGATCGTCACGGACATTGTTAAACGCTCCGCGGTCTTGGAAGTAGTGGAAGTCCTTGATGAGAACTTGCTTGATGAGATCCAGATCAGTGATTAAGGCAGTTGGCTTGAGGAACATAAACATTCCTGCGAAGGGAGCCTTTCCCTTGAACTTGTCGTAGATCCTCTGATTGACGTCCCGGAAATGGTACTTCGTTCCGATCCCCTTCAAGTTGCCAATCAGAGGCAAGGGACGCTCATGAGGAACTCCTTTTCGGGCCCAATAAGTATATATGTTGTGGTAGAATCTATAGGCCAAAAGTAGGGCTACGCCCAGAAGTGCTAGTGTAAAAAGCATGGTGATCAGACGCGACTTTTAATGACGCTATACAAATAGTTAGCAATTCAAATTTCATATAAGTATGTCCAATCGACTTAACTTGGGCACCTCAAAATTGGAACTGAATTGCGTTGGCCTATGCATATGGTATTTATAAGTTCTGAAGCTTTGTGTTTACTATAAGCAATACCGCCAAAACAGAATTGATAGCTAGAAACTTTTGCGAAGCTTTCCTCCTATCGGCAAACAAATTGTTCTCTTTCACCATGACGATCAAAACAGAAACGATAGATTATGGTAAGCAAACAAATAAATTATTTGCCGGTAGAACGCTTTGAGTGCTGAAAGAGCGCGTGTAGCTAAAAATATAATTGTGTATACCAAATAAAAAAGTTTTTATTTCGAATATGGGGCTAGACGCACATTATCAGTAGCGAACCTAATCGAGGGCCACTCACCTATTATTCACTATCAAAAATGTGTTCTAAACATTCAACATGACCACCACAACAGAACTGATAAGTTTTTTACTCACGGAATGCTACGCCATCAAATGCGCTTCGTAATGCTGAAGACAGTGGGAAAATATCAGCTGGCGATTGTGGGCGTACTCGTAATCAACGCAATAACGATTGCGAATGTACTCGGGCGCTATAAGTGTTTCTAATGCAAATACGGCAAATGGTGAGTAATACTCAGGTACAGATCTTAAAAGTATTCATTCAAACATTTTTTTTTAAGATTAAGGTATCACTTTCCTTACAGTACCTTGCTTTTTGTTTTCCATTTAAGCTACTCTCAACAACACTTGTCCAATCGACTCCTTGAGTGTTTGTCCTAAGAATTGAAACGTGAGCCTGGGTGCAAACAGGAATCTGAAAAAAGAAGTTTATTGACAGACTGTTGATGACTTGTTGAAGAGCTTGTTTGATGCCTTTTGCCCTTTGCATCTCATCTTTAATTAAAACCAGGCCAGCAGGAAAATCAAATCAAGCGTAAACTCAATGAAACTAACATAAAATCGAGTTGCTGTCGTCTGCAAATTCCCAGGTTTATCACAACTTCGCAGGCAAATTTATGCGGGAGCGATTAAAGGCCCATTAAACGCCATTTCGAATGGACAGCGAACTGGTCGGAACGCCCAACTCCCACTTCAGAGGACCTCTGCGGCTCTTCAGTAAATAATAAAACGGAGTCGCGCCTAAAAGCATTTGGCCTTTGCGGGCGTGTGTGCTGTTGTTGGCGCTTAAAGGATTTGGCCCTAATGCTTACGGCCCGTTTTATGCCGCTAATGCGCCATCTTCCCAATCGACATAAAAATCGTAATGCCGCAGTTAAAGGCAGCTTCAGCCATAAAAATCGCAGCGTGCAAACGAAATCAAAACAAAAGCTGGAATTAAATAATCAAGCAGTGCCTACGGAAATTATGGTTATTATAAATGGATGGCTTTTTGCTGACGTTGATCGATTTGCGGCTTTTAAGTGGAATAATTATGCAGAGAAAAGATAAGTAATGTAATACGTATGTCGTAAATATATGTACCTATTTGTTTTATGGGTAGCTAGGTAATACAACCCTCGATTGTGATTTTGGCATCAACATTTTGTTTTTCGATTTTTGGATTTTCAACTGTAATGTATAGTACAATAAGTTATTTATTGTATTTTGTATTTGCAGTAAGACGAGCTCCACCGCCATTAAATATGTAGGTATATACATTCCAAATTTACGTTACCATCCTAGTGGGAATACTTTACGTTTTTGGCAATACCGAATTTGGCAGTATCATAGCTGCCGAAGGAGCTATCACAAAAAATCCTAATGAAATATTTGTTGATAAAAAAATTCATACTATATAGTGTGCAATATAGCAAATATCTATGATTTTAGATTTAAAACATAATTTATCTTAAAGAGATCAAGTCAGAAATAGAAATTTCATCAAAACTTATGTTTAAACATAATCAAAAACATACTTAAAGAAAACACAAAGATCTTTATTCAAAAGACTCTAAAAGATACAGTTTCCCATAGCTAGCTTTCTTTCTTATTATATCTTGTTATCATTACTTACTAGTAATATTGCAATACTATTTTTAAACGTACACAATTAATGTTGTCATACCTTGACGTATGTATGACTAATCTATGATTTCTATAGATTGCATCTGTTAGGTTAAATTACACTCTGTTTATCGAGATTTCTCGTATCTTACTACGGCGAGCTTCCTCTTTTATGTTTCTTCAAAAACCTATTTTTCATAAACCTATAAAAGGTTTTTTTTTGCAACCCTATAGTAATAATTTTATTTTTAAGCAATCAATCCATTAATAGAGCATGGTGTTTTGAGAATTTTGCTTTGTTTGAGAGTGCTTTGGCTCTCTAAACTCATAGAAAGCTCTCCAGAACTCTAATATCATCGTGTTCCGAGGCTAATTTACCAGTCAACAATGAATGTTAGTATAGAAGAATTTGCCATTTTTGTTTCTCCCAGCTTGACAATGTTTACTTATGGTTATTTACAGAATTCTAAACCAGTTTTCTATTGATTTTCAAAACTGCCTTTACTCACAGTAAAGTAGTATTTCAGCATGCAATATCTGAGTTGTCCGCCGTTTTGCTAAGTCACCTTTCCAGTGCAAGTTTAAATGTTGGCGGAGATAGGAAAAGCTCGGTCAACCTATAAAAAGGCAAACCAACTTGCTTAGTTATTAGTGTTCTCAGAGAGTCAAACAAGAACAGTGGAAAGTGATCGCTCGCAATGTTGTTAACAATCGCCCTTGTGGGCTTGGTTTTGGCTTTGGCCTACAGTTATTATATCAAAATCTATACCTACTGGGACCGCAAAGGGGTTCTTAACGAGAAACCACTACCGGTTGTTGGCAACATGAGGGGAATCGGAACGAAGAAGCATTTTCGAGACATCAATCAGAGGATTTACGACAAGTTCAAGGGAAAGGCTCCCCTCGCCGGGATGTACATGTTCTTCAAGCGATCCGCCATGATCACCGATCTGGATCTCATCAAGCAGATCATGATCAAGGACTTTAGCAACTTTCAGGATCGCGGAGCTTTTAACAACCCCCGTGATGATCCCTTGACCGGTCACCTCTTCACCTTGGAGGGTGAGGAGTGGAAATCGATGAGGCACAAGCTCTCTCCGGTTTTCACCTCCGGAAAAATTAAGCACATGTCGGAAGTGATCGTGGAAGTGGGTCACCGCCTGGCGGATACCATGGATAAGGAAGTGAAGGCTGCCAAGGTCGAGGAAGGAGATGTGGAGATCAAGGACCTGTGTGCCAGGTTCACCACGGATGTCATAGGATCGTGTGCCTTTGGACTTGAGTGTAATAGTCTTCAGGATCCGAATGCCGAGTTCCGAAACAGAGGACGCGATATCTTTCGGAAGCGTCGTCATGGCCAGATTGTGCAATCTTTCTTATTTACCAACGCCAAGTTGGCTAGGAAGCTTAGATTGAAGGTGCTACCCGATGAGATAACAAACTTCTTTTTGTCGACGGTGAAAAATACCATTGATTATCGCCTAAAGAACGGCGTTAAGCGAAACGACTTTATCGATCAGTTAATGCAACTCCGAGCTGAGGACGAAGAGGCGGCCAAAAGGGGAAATGGTATCGACCTGTCACATGGTTTGACCCTGGAGCAAATGGCTGCCCAGGCCTTCGTGTTCTTCGTGGCAGGATTCGAGACCTCCTCCAGCACGATGACCTTCTGCCTTCATGAACTAGCCCAGCAACCGGATGTTCAGCAAAAGCTTAGGGACGAGATCGAAAGTGTTTTGGGAGAAGGAGAGTTGAACTACGACGCTTTGGCCAAAATGAAATATTTGGATCAGGTGTTGGCAGGTAAGTAAGCAGTTTCCTAATTTATAAACATGAGGCTTATTTCCTTTCTTTTAGAAACCCTCCGAAAACACCCGCTTCTACCCCACCTGGTTCGGGAGTGCAACCGCGACTACAAAGTTCCCAACACGGATATTGTGCTGGAGAAGGGCATCAATGTCCTGATTCCCGTGCACAACATCCACCATGATCCTGAGATTTATCCCGATCCGGAGAAGTTCGATCCCAGTCGCTTCGACCCGGAGGAAGTCCAATCCCGACACCCGATGGCTTATTTGCCCTTTGGCGACGGACCTCGAAATTGTATTGGCCTTCGTTTTGGAAAGATTCAGGTCAAGATTGGTCTGGTCTCGCTCATTCGGAAGTTTAAGTTTTCCATCTCGAAACGCACAGAGGTTCCATTGATTTTTTCAAACAAAAATTTCCTTTTGGGCACGGAAAACGGTATTTACCTAAAAGTGGAAAGTGTTTAACTACTAATTAAATCCCTGATTATGGTGAAAGATTAGTCCTAAAACGCCAAACCAAAATTTAATAAATAGATTTAAAACCAATATGAGCCCAAACATACGTGCTTATTTATTATTCACAAATTGTATCAAAGCTTTAACTGGGGCCAAAATTTAACTATTTACGCAATTTAAATGCAAAAAAACCAATCATACTCTAAATTGATTTAGCTAGCTTTCCGTCATTTCGCAGTTTTTAAAAAATGCGTTTAATGTATTAAATAATTAATTTTGCACACCGTGAGGGACAACTAAGATCTTAGCGCGAAAGCAAAACATACTAAATAGAATAAAAGCAATATGCTTATAAGCTATTCACAAATTGTAAACTTAAAGCGTGGGATTCTGCCTTCAGTTAACTTACAAAAAACTAAAATAATTTCATCGCGCCTCAGTTTTAACAAATCATGGTCAACGTATCGAATAATGGACTTTACCTTAAAGAAGAAAGGGTTTAAATTTAATTGAATCCCCTAATTATTGTAGCCTATCGTGAAGGGCGATTAAATGCTAAACGCAAATGGTAAACAGGTGCTTATTAATTATTTACAAATTGTATCAAAGATTAAACTGTGACCAAAACTTTGCTTATTGTTTGTTTTCAATGCCAGAGGCTGAATCAGATAAAAACAAAATTAATTTGGTAAATTTATTGGTTTTGTAAATCATCGCTTAACTGATCAAAGCAAAGTTAGCTTAAAAGTTACATTAAATCTATGCTGGCTAATTTATTTGCAATGGTTTGTGCGATGCCAAAAACTGAAAACTGAAAAAGTGTAGCCATGGATAAATTAAAAGATTTCCATTTTTATGGCCAACCACAACGTACTTTGTAAACCAAACTCCGAGTAATTAGAGTGATGTATGTCCACGCTTTCGTCGAGTATGCGGCACAATTACTTTGGAAAGAAAAGCGGCAAAAAGAATAACAAAGTATTCACCAGCTAATCTGAAGCCAAAATCCGGCTAAAACTTTTCCGTGACTCGCCCACTAATTTGCTCATTTCTCATGCGTTACTTGCCAGCTGCTAACCGAGTACGACTGTTTTGACAGAATTGCATGTGCTATGCAATATGTTTGCCGCTTTTGGGGAGCAGTTTTGCAGCCCGGCACAAGTTTTCGCTGAGGCGCCTCTTGATAGTGCAGTCACGCCACAGAATCCTCGGGGCAACGGGGGAAAAAAACGCAAAACAAAAACTCGGAGCTGCAAAACAAATGGAATAATTAGCCAGAATAAGATGAACTTGCTCACGGCATCGGGAGAACCGAAAGAACAGGTGCAGTTCTCAAATTCCCCAAGGATAACCGAGCATTCGTTTCTGTTTCGAGTTTCCTGTTTTTGCAGCTTTAAATGGAGAAATGATATCGGAGTCCCAACGGAATGTCCGGTTGCGGAAACTAAAATCAAAAACAGAATCGGTTACAACGAGGAAGTGTAAAGTAAAGTAAGACAAAGACCACGAGCTCCCGGTATCCCGTATCGCCTGATTGGATCCGAGTGGGTGGATCTGGGTGGCAGTATCCTTGTATCCTTGTATTCTTGTATATGTTTGTGTTTATAAGACCCTGGCTGACTGACTGGATGGCCATTGATTTTCGCTCAATTGGCGGCGTTGTCTATTTGGAAAACAGCTGCCTTGATGGGGCGGAAAAAATACAATATCGCATGCCTCCACTGCCACTTTTCGCACTTTTTTATTTTCGGAGGCCATAATTCATTTAGGCCAAATTCCTTTTCTTTCGCACAGACAATTTGAGCCGATGCCCTGATGCCAATGCCTCATCATCAGCAGTGGACGAGGCCCACGCATCCCGTCGACGCCAGTGTTTTTATTATTATGTTATTTACATTTATTATTGATTGATAACAAATTGCTAAGCATTGACTAACGAGGGCACATTGTGGCCGAAAGGTCAAAGTGTTCGCACCTGCCTCTCCAGCCCGAAAGTCCGGCTGCTGCACGTAATTATGTGAAATTCTCCGGAAGGCGAAGCTGCAAGCTGGGCTATATCTGCAGATTCCTGCTCTTCGGGAAGCTGGGTCACGTCCTTCGCTTGTGGCAGTAGTTGGTTTAAGCTAAATGCTGAACCGGAAAAATGCCAGCACAATAATATCTTCACCACTAGCTTCTCTGAACGCTTTAAAGGATGAACTTTTATATATTCTCTTATATAAAATGAAATATCTTTACTTTAAGATGTGCCTTTGGTGTTTATATCACATTTTCTTTTTATTTACATATAATTTTTTTTATTGATGACCCTATGTTCTATGTTTATGCTTAAGGTCACTCAATATATTTCATTTTAAATTTGGACCAAATTATGGGTGGACAATTATGTAAATGAACATGCTTGTCAATTTGGTGATTATTTATTCTTTAATTATAATTTGTATAATGAACTGATGTCCTAAAGTATTGGATTGCACTTTACGCTTTTAATTTAACTTTTATTCATTAAAAATAATTTGATCATATCTCTTTCTTCTTCATGTTTTCCGAATTCAATTTAATATTGCTGTTTCTGATTGCAACACATTCAGTAACTTAATGGGAAAGGGTATTCATCTTTCGAGTTCAATCCCAGCTCCTGGTCATTTCCTTGCTGACCCAGAGATTTATGAGCTGCGTACTGATATAAATCATGCTTAGGTAACATTCATTATGCTTAGGTGGAGCCGGTTAGAGGCCTCTGGAGAAATTCTGTCCAAGCACACTTTTGCGGGCAGCGCCGAGGTGTTCAAACGGTGTTGAACTTTTATGGCCCAGGCGGGCATTTTGTAAGCGCTTTGCGTAATAAATGGCCCCGACCAAAAGCCATACAAATTGCTAATTACTTGAGCTGAAAGGTGTCAGAGTCACTTGAGCGGCCTGTGGCCGGTTGGGGGATCTCCTTTGAGCGCCTGTGACAAGGCACTTTACAATTTCATTGGTCGCCTTATTTATGTTGCTAGCTGGCTGCTTTTCCCAGGACGGCCATATAAATTATAGCGGAAATATTGGCTGGTCGAGGCGGAAAAACATTGAATGCAAAGGCACTTTTCGATTGCCTTGGCAACTGGAGGGGCATTCGACTGGAATAAAGTGCTTCTGCGGCTTTGTTTTTCCATCTGCATTATCTAACGCTTGCTGCAAGCAAGGTCCACTTTTGTGGCTTAGTATTGGCCGTTGGCAAAAAAATGAAATAGAAAAAGATTAAATTATCTTTCCATGCTTCCGTGTCCCTAGCTTTCGACTTACAACTCCCACACACAAGCCAAGAACACTTTCAATTCCGAGCGAGGCTGTGGAATTGTTTATTGCTTGGTCATTCGGCTGCCGAATTTCCTCTTGGCAATTGATTGTGAGTGTGGACACAATCAATTTTTCCAAATCGTTTGGCAGACGACTAGCATTAAGCTGTCAGAGGACATCAGCAGCTGGCCAATTCGGCCAGACGATAATTTATCATTCCGTCCGGGGGCCTAATCAAATCAAGTCCTGATTTGATAAAAAGCCAACGCGAAACTGTATGTCAACTAGCGCTTGTCTGTTTTAGAATCTTTGGCAAATCCCGAACAAATCCTTTGACATAGTTTTCGTCGATCCACTTGATTAATGGCATTACTGGCTGCCACTTACCTGGGCGCACACGTCGTATGCTCAATTTTAAGTCAACGTCAACGGGTTGTCAACGAAGCAAATGCTCCTGCTCTACACCGGATTTCTGCTGCTCGACAATTTTCAGACTGAACTAGTGCTATTAGAGACCCGACACCTGGATGCAATGCATGCGGCTGGGAAATTGGCAATTGCCATTGGCTCTTGCAACCTAATGCACTTCATTGCAGGTTGGCAAGGATTTTTCGGATTCGATTTACAGGGAAACCGAAACTGCAAATGGACTCGGCTTACCGTCCCTTTCTGTTTCATTATCGAGATTTTAAAATTATAAGTACTAATAATTGAAAGGGAAAGTCACGTTTTTTGATCAAATTAAAAAATGAAAGAAAATGGCCCTGAATACATTCAATATTCAGTGCTATTTTCTTCTAAAACAAACCTAAAGCTGACGTTTGTAAAAAAAAAAAACAATTAGTCAAAAGGATCTTCAATAAATTTCTTGCATAAAAAACATTTGGTCGTAAAAGGTATTCAATGTTTAAACCAGCCAATTGAAAACCACTCGTGCAGCTTGGAAATCGTGCGTAAAATTTACCGTAGCGAAAATTCTTCAATGCAACCGAATAAATTTTCATTTTTCATTTGGTTTTACTGACTTTGTGATTTCGTTACCTTTGGCTTGCTGAATGTTGATTTACTTTGCATTCCTTAGAAAAGCATTCAAGAATGTTAAAATTGAAACATTGTTAAAAGGAGTATTCAAAAAAAAAAAAAAAAAAAAACAATTGAAAATTTAATTGAAGTGTAGAAAACGAATTGAGGCCTAAACTTTGACCATGTAAAAGTAAGAAATTGGGAAATCGTTTGGATTTTTTATATCTAATATTAATTAATTTGTGCATTGAACTGAACTGAAAATGAATATTTTTGTTCATTCAAGTTTAAATAAGATCATTTTTGTGCTTCGTAAAGTTTCTTGAAAGTAAAAGTCCAAAAAGCAAACCGGAATATTAAAATTTAATTACTTTTCTTGAAAAACTTAGTCACGTGTATGGTAATTCAATATTCAACACTTTGACTTCAAGAGCTTACATAATTTTTGAAACATGTCTAAAGCTTCAAAGTTGTGAGAATAATATAAAGCCAGCAAAAATTCTTGTAAGCAGTTAAATAGATTTCCGTAAATTTGTTTTTGTGCTTTTATATTCTTGGTTTGGTGAATGTTGAGTAACTTTACAATATGTAACAAAGAATAAAATGAAAAAATGGGAAAAATTGAAAGCAGGGACTTAAAAAATACAGTGAAGTGGCAAACTTTTGCAAAGTACAAACCACTAGCCTGTAACAATTGAGAATCACGAACTGCGGTTTCCTAATAATTATTTCCTCAACCCTGAAGTTTCTTGTTACAGTTTGCAGCTTTGACTGGCATAGTTGAAAATATTTAAATGGAAACACCTGCAATTGTGGTTATAGTTCATTCAAAGATTGACACAATATTTTATTTTATTTAAAGTATACATAATTTTTGTCAAATAACTAAAATGTGAATCAGCTAATTAATTAAATGTTCCTAAGTATTTTATAAGGGAAAATTGTAGTTTTGTGAAAGTAATCAAAATGGCTCAAATTGAATTTCATTTTAATTAAATTAAAATAGCTCATTAATAACCTACAATGATATCGAATAAAATAATTGAGTTGTAATTGGGAATATCTATTGATAAATCGTAAATCACAGATATCATTATGTATCCAAAATTGTAGTAATTGTGTAACTTGATTATTATTTACTCCTGGTGAGTTTGCACTGGTTGTCCTTGCAATAATTGTCATGTGCGTGTAATGTTGAGTTTGTCGCATGGCGTTAACCTTTTGACGGTTAACCTGATCCTGACATGGCCTTTGCCACTTGTCAAATCAAATTAAGTTGTCGTTCCATTCAGCCGCTCGCAATGTGTGTGGACAATTATCGTATATTTGTGCCGTCAATCTAGTCCCAGAAAAAGTTATCTGGCATTGACTCCGATATTGCGTTCGGCTTTTGGGTCATATATGGTTAACACGTTCGTTGGCCCGTAATAACCGAATTATCTCAAGTTATGTTCGAACGCTGAACGCTGAACTTTTGGCCGAGTCGTTGACACTTTCGTTCGTCTAGGATGCCATAATTTAAGCGGATTAAGACAATGGTCAACGATTTCGTTCAACGTTTTTCGTGGCAGCTGTTTGGCGCGGTAATTTATGTGAGTTTCTTGTTTTGCTTCGTATTATTTTTTATTTTCCGCTGGCTGCCAAAGTCATTTGCCGTAATGACAAACGGAGTTGGCAACAATTGTAAAATACATGACATGGGTCGTACACATTATATTTTGTGTGAGACAACTTTCCAGCGGAGAGGTCGGAGGTGGTCGGGTGGAAAACATCTAGCCGGGGCAATTTCCTTGAAGGCGATGTCTTGGGGTTGTGAGTTATATGTGCAACTTAATTTGCAGCTGTCACACCTGTGGCTTCCGTCCGGGGAAAGTGGCAACCTTGGCCCTGTTTGACGAGAATTTATGAGCGACTGCACAAGGGCGTTGGATCCGTGTGTGGGCCATAAAAACGGTTAGCAGATTTAATAAAACATATTCGGTTTAATAAATAAATTCGCATGATGTCGTCAGGACTTAAGAGAGCCGCCACTAAGAGACTGAATGCCAAAGTGGCTCTGTTGTTTCCGCACGTGTTGCTTGGCTTTCGCTTTCATCTGCGCAGCATCTCTGCTAAAATTTCCCTCTATTTTGCCCAACATATTGGCGGCTCCAGGACTTCGGGTCCTGGTTAGTGTGCGAATCCCGCCCGCTGCCCAAGGACGTGTCCTCGTCGAATCGCCGGAAAAACTGTTACGAAAAAACGACGAGCTCGTTCAGTTTAAGATGAGAATTCATCGTATTGTTTGCATATGTGCGGCCGGTTGTCACCAATAAAAAGAATTCTGTGCGCATGAAAAAATCCGATTTAAATTTAACTTGCCACACGGCTGGACGGCTGGTTGAAATATTGTAGCAAAATGTGAAAAACTGATTAAGCAAATATTGGACAGCTTAAATAATATTGATATTTAAAGTGACCAGCGAGTGAGTGACAGGCAAAAAAAATTATATGTAAATATGTTTGACCATCTCCCGCAAAAAAAGTCTTAAAAAACAAGTGATTAAATTGAAAAACATTTACAAACCTAAATTAGTTTCACAAAAAAGTGTGACAAATTTAATTGCTTTAAAGGCAAGCACGGGCTTAAACTAAATAAACAATTGGGAGTTATAATCAAATAAAACATAATTATAAATTGGTTTGCTTTTTAAGGATAGAGAAACTAATCGATCCGTAAAAATGTAAGTAACTAATAAAGTCTTTGGCAAACATCAGCTCATCCCTCAAACCTTCACATCCAAACTTTTTGCCAATTTTTATATTCATTGGACTCTTTGTTTTTAGCGTTGTATAACTTCCGCTTAAAACGTATCGAAGTTCGCCCTCTGCCTTCGGGCCAAACAATTAAGCGAGCGGAAAAAATGCAACAAAAATGTAGTCGAAATCAATTTTTTCTTTTCATCCGCACAACCAAAGAACACATGTCCTCTGATAGACCACTTAATAAAGCGTCAAAAAAAGGCGACCGCAGCTAGATTTATGGTCAACACGTGTGTGGCTGTGGGCTGATAATATGACCGAGAAAAAAGGAATATCAAATGCTATATAAATTGTGGCAAGAAATTTATGGCCGCTGGCCAGAATTATTGCTATTGATTTAGTTTTGGAGAGATGCCTAGTCCCGAGAGGTTATTGCCTGAACATAAAGGATGGCAAATAAAACATTTTGGCCACAAGTTACTACCGGAACACTGAATCATTAAACTCCGAATTTGTACACTAATTAAAATTCTATTATCTGCAAAATACCAATACCAATTGTTACGGACTTAGTTGCGCTGTTCTAGGTCTGTTTGCCATTATTCAATTGCACATTTTGCTGGCTAAGCGGCCATTAAGAGCATATTTGTATAATTGGAAGGCCTACCAGAGATAGGATTTCATCCATCAATTCATTAGTGCTGTCATTAGGTGGTAAATAATTTCGGCGCGACTGTTTCGGACAGCCAAACAATGAGCTTCAATTTAAATCGGTGGGGAAGCAATTACTCGAATTATTTTGAAATACGGTGGTCGTTCTTTGGCAAAATTGCGTTAAGCGCAGGCCAAAGAAGGGGAAAATTGTTTGCTGGTACGTGAGCACTTGAATTGCATTCTGAAAAGCAAACAACAAATGACAGAGCAGAAGCAGCATGATATTAAATAAAAATCCTCCTTTGTTCCTTAATTGTCATGTAAGTTGAGCTGGGTTATCCTGGCCGTGTGTCCCTGGCAGAAATTGGGTTAAAATGCACGAGCAGAAATGACAGGGCTGCAGGGCAGAATTGAAATTTCGAATTATATCCCACTCCTGACGGTGCTTTATGTCCATTACATGCACTCACGGCGGCAAGGCTTCCGCTCTATGTTTGCCGAATGAAATTCACATAAAAGCTAGCTCATTACAAATACTTTATGAAACTTTTCGCACTCGAGGTGCAGCTGGTCGTCGTTTTGCCATTGCCATTCATCCCACGTTGGCCAAACAAAGCAGAGCCATCGGCTCACTGCAGGACCTCCTCACGTTATCCTGGCTATTTCCTATTTCCAGCTTCCCCCCTTCCATTCTATTAGTGCTGCAACTTTCGGCGCCAACGCATTAGCATCGAGTGGTGAAACAAACTTGCAGCTGCTGCTCTAGAAACTTACAAAAGGATCCGGCGAAAACTTTTTCAGGCTTCGGCTTGTCCTCTCGGTTCACCGAGTTCCCGGCTTCCCGACTTCCCAGCTTCCCGGCTTATATCTTCTACGTGGAAAATGACGACCAGCAGGGCTGCACATCATTGTCAGCCAATGATTCGGTATGCAAAAGTCAAACCATTTCCGGTCTTCTTCACGTAAGTTAATGTCTAGTGGCAAACTTTCGCACGAACATTGCTATTACTTTCATTTGCATAAGCCGTTTTATAATGCTCTGCAAGTGGAGGGGTACGAGCAACCATCGAAAAAGTAGGAGCTATAATACTTTACTTTAATAAAAAAAAAAAATCAAGCCTCGAACTTCATTTGATTCGTTGGAATTCGAATCGGATGTATAAAACCGATATTACTCATGAAGATTTGTTCAAGAAATTACCTTAGTATTTTCATTTTTAATAATGATTATTTTTTTTATATAATAAACAAATCTCTTTTTTCTTTCAAATATTAATTATGGTTAACATCTATCATGTGTAGTAAGTTTAATTCTATTTAAGAGTATACTTCAAAAAGTAAATTTAAAAAACTTAACAAAAGAGAAGACAACAGTTTTAATGAAGTAATCTAATCTAACCTAACTAATAATCTAAGTAATTTGTTATTCAATTTTCAGTTTAAAAAAAAAGTCCTTAAAATCGTGTTATCTTGAAAATACAAGATATTTGACTTTTAGAGTATTAAAGAAAACACTTTGTGTGGTGCCATCCACGCATAATATTCTTAATAAATTCGAGATTATGTGAAAACTTTCCTGCAGCCAAAGTTGTGTGTGCTCCTAAGCGCTACTAATTTTGGGAACCAGTTTCGCGAAGCGCACTTCTGCCGAGTATCTCTGCCATTACGGTTTATTAGATGCAGGCGTGTCAGAAAGCCGGAGTCGCGAATCCGTGGAGGAGGAGCTCGTCATATGCTCCCGGCATTCCGGTAAAAATTTTATAAGCTGTGGATGTGCAGGCGGCGCCAACGACCGTGACAACGACGTGCACACGTCACCAATTATGCCAGCGAAAAAGGGGGCGTGGTCCGGGCCAAGAAGTGGCTCTTGGCCTTGACAAGGACTTTGCCGTCGCTTTCGCTAGAGCCTCTTATTTTGCTCGGCACGGGCGAACTCCCCTTGCACTTTTATAAACATGTCATTGTCTCCGCAAGTCGGGCCGGGGATCTTCATTTAAAATTCAATGGCGTATGCGAACTGCGTGATTTCAGCCCTCCGTCGCATTCCGGTCCTCCATGCCGCAAATTCCAATCACGGGAGCAGAGAGCTCCGCCCATCGCGTCGCCGAAACATGGCAAATATTTGCATTTGCCGTGGCAGGAGCGAATTTGTCGCGGTATATTCAAAAGAGATCTCCGCCGATTTTACTGCGCCAGCAAATCTCGCAATTAGTGACATAGTGGGTGTCGGCGATATTGCCTTAGCCCCCATTGCGCCCCCCTCCTCTCGCTTCTGGATTTTGCAATTCTGACAGCAGCACGTACAGGTAGCTTTCAAATACCCGATGTACAGATATTCCGCAGGGAGCATACACAATTCACTTACGGCGCATTTCCCTGGCTTCCTGTTAAATTATTTTACCAAATATGAATTTATGTATGTCGGTTCTCATATGTCAGTGGAAGAATGCAAGCTGGACCTCTGTGTAACCGAAATCTTGGGTGTTCTTTTTGTGAAAATAAAATTGTTGTTTTTATATGAAGAGAACTTCAGAAAGGAAAACAATTCTGTAAAGGTATTGTGTTCCATATACTCAACTAAGGAATTTAATTACCTTTTATAATTCAACAAAATATACATTAAAGACAAGTTTCAGTTCTACAATGAATAATGCTAGCAGACCAATCCTCCGAAATATTCTGTAAAATAAATCAATAAAGTTACAGTTCCAATATCGAACATTTTTTCTCTCTATTCGATGCAAGCTTTTAGGCTGAGCAATAAAAGTGGTAGCAATTGAATAAAAATATACTCCCACATGAATGTATGGCTCTTCATTCAAGCTCTTATCATTTCGTTTAGGGTTCGAGGACCCTTTCTTCGTTAGTCGTGTGTGGAATGGTCCTTTAAAAATACCCATCCCCCGATTAAACGTCCGTTTCTTGACAAATGCCACCCTGCTCGGAAAACCCTGGTCATTCTTAGGAGCCTTTGGGTGGTGGAGGGAAAGTCTTGAACTTTTCCAAGCCACATTTTTTATGCCTCGATTGACTTAAGCTCCGGTGTGTCGAGTGCCGAGTGCTGGCTGTTCTTCAGTTTTGCCCCACCTGCCCCGCAGTGCTGATGCTGCAGTTTTCCCGACCGAGCCCACTTGGCCATTTTGCCGGACCTTAAGTGGCTCCTTCTGGCCATTGTTGTCTGCCGTTCTAACTGTTGCATTGTGGTCGGGCCATTTAATTTGTTGATGTCTACCTTGCAGTCGCTGTAAAGTGTGTTGTTAATCGGCGGTGGTTGTCCTCTTTTATGGCCACGACTAATTTAATAACTGCGAGATGAAAAAGCACAGTAATTCAATTGCCTCATTTGCATTCGTCGTAAGTGGAATGTTTCGTTTTAATTTGAAAATTAATTAAATGCTGCGCCTGTGAAGATAACTGAATAATTTATGTTACTAAATTTGGCACTTTCCCTGCAACAAAATCACGCTAGCACACATTGTGTTAAACGATTTAATGATTTCCCCCATAAAATTTACGCCTTTTGTTATTAAACTTTAAGCTGCCCGAAAGCCAATCAAAAGTGTGTAAAAGTTCTAAGGCACTCACACACACACACACACACATACACACTGAAGCACTCCGCACGCAATTTGCACGCACAGAAGTATGCAATAAATTTGGGAGCATTTTACGACTGCTCATCGATTTGCAGCAGGACTCGAGGGAACGAAAGGAAAGGGAGAATTGGGGGTAAAAAAAGGGGCTAAGACACTAACCACAGGTACCGTTTTCAGCTGGGGAAAGTGGAAAAGGAAAGGCTTAGGGCACCGCACAAAACAACTTCAGTTTTATTGCATTTGCCATTGGGAAAGCCAGCAATGTTGGTCCGGGTTTCGGTTTGGTTTGAGTGGGAATTGAAGAGTGGAAAACAGCCAACAAGACTGACACAATACGCAGCTTTGCTTGCTCAGCTTTCGCCGCTGATATCTGGGTAAGTGGAAGTTGGTCAACAGTGTTGCCATTTTGTTGGAGCAAACCCTTTTTCCGTGGTCAATAAAAGGATAAGCTTCTGTAAACTTCTGAATATAAATTGGCACGGCAAGGAAGTTGTTTCTTAATCAAACCTTTGGTACAAAAACGTCACAAGCAGTTGAATAACAGACCGTTGGCTGTAATTAAAATTAATTTAAATAAGTAAATAACAAGTTTTATACCAATTTTCTTCTGAATAGAAAGTTCAAACCTTCGCTAGAAAATGTTTAATTAAAATATTGTTACAATATTATAATAACTAAAAAATTGTTTATTTATTATTTATTTATTAACAATTTTTAAGCAATAATATAATAATAATAACAATAATAATATATTCACTTAAAAATATTCAATTTATAAATGTAATAATTTATGATAAAACTAATAACAAGCTCAAGAGTCTTTCAGACGTCAAATATCTGTAAGCAAAAAGAGTCCTTTTAGGAAGTCCAAGGATTGCCTATAGTCATTTTTCAGAACTATTAGCCATTTATATGTTTTTTATGGTTATCTGAATAGTTCGATGTTATAAAGACACTTTGGATTTGGAATAAAATAGACATTTATGTAGCTATTGTTGATTAATTTTCGGGTGGCAACACTGGTGGCTAAAGCAAAAGCGTTTGGATATCGGAGGGCGTTAAATGTAGCACATAATAAGGTTCAGGCAGCTGAACCGAGGAGCTTGATGTGTGTGTGTGTGTGTGTGTGTGTGTGTGTGTGTGTGAGTGTGGATATCCAGACTCGTGGGCTTGGTTCAATTCCGAGCTTGCCTTTTAGCGCAATGCAATAAAACAGCATAAAAATGTTGAGCATGTGGCGCTTATTTATAGTGTACGCCGGGCAAATGTAGTTTGTCCCCGAAAGGAGGAGCGTGGAGCAGTCGCAGGGGGGATTCTCTGGTAAATCTCCAACTTAACCTCCGCCACGCCCCTGGGCGGCTGGCTGTTCAAACATTTTTTTATGTGTTTTATACAAATGCCTTGTGTCTTGTCTTTGTTGGCCATAGAGAGCATACGGGGCGCATACGCAACATTTGAGTGGCGCCACACAACAAGAGATTCCAATAAAAACAACAGCAGGAATGGCCATAATGAAGACTATCAGATGGGCATAAGCGTCGGGGGAGGCCATTGTGGCTTTTGTTCGGCCTTCAATGGGAGTTGGTCGGCCGCTGTTTGCCTTTCGGCTTCCATTCTTTTTCAATTTGAACGGTTTCTGCTTTAAAGCCAAACGGAGCCAGCCGCCATTAGAGGATTCAAAGACGACACATGCACTAAGCAAAATTAATTAACGGATCCGGTTTCTTGACCCGGATCCCTGCTGCTCGCTTGATTTGCTTTACTTAATTAATCAGCAGTCAAGTGTGTTCGTGGTGAAGAGCCGGAAGGAGGAGTGGGATCCTCCAGAATGGAGGCTGTCAACAGTAACCGAATCGCCTGACCATATTTCCCAATTAGACAGCAGGCTTATTTAGTTGGGTCTTCCGGGTGCATTCGGGTGCGAATTATTATTTGCAGTAAACAATGTCAGGCGAACAGGCTCCCAAACGAAAATATAAAACTACTAACGTGGAACTAACGCCTTCAGAAGGTGTTAGTCACCAAAAAAGGAAGCAAAATTAATTAACGGATCCGATTTCTTGACCCGGATCCCTGCTGCTCGCTTGATCTGCTTTACTTAATTAGTCATCAGTCAAGTGCGTTGGGGGTGAAGAGCCGGATGGAGTGGGGTCCTCCAGAATGAAGGCTGTCAACCAAATCGCCCGTCCATATTTCCCAATTAGACAGCAGGCTTATTTATTTGGGTCTTCCGGGTGCATTTGGGTGCGAATTATTATTTGCAGTAAACAATGTCAGGCAAACAGGGTCCCAGGCGAATATATTAAACTAATAACGTGTAACTAACGCCTTCCTAAGCTGTTAGTTACGCATATTAAGTAGATTTATAACAAAATCAAATACTACCGTTGTAAAAAAATATATTTCTTAGAAATTAGTAAAAGCGCACAGGGGGAGTTACCCCAATCACTGGAAATCTGAGATCACAAAAAATATTGCTTCCATTAAAAATTATTTGAGTTTTGTGACTGGTGTTAAGTTGAAAGCACTATTGTTCAGTCTTTAAGTGCCGAACGAAAGTGTGGATTCTTTGTAGTTTTTATAGACGAACGGGGAGCTTAAGTGGAAAGATGATAATGGGCGATAAATGGAGAAAAATCGTTCTATTCGGATGTAAAACGGGCCGTATTGCAACAATTTGAACGCACAATTCAATTCTTGCATTTGAATTTCTCTTATGTTTTTAATGAATTCTTACTGAGTGACTAAAATGCACTATTTGTTGTTGGAATTTTTGTTTTCTGGGGACTCAGCTTGATATGCGAATATGCACTGCTGACAGTTCAGTTGGAAGTTTGAGTTTGTTCTATTTGCATAAAAATCGCAGAAACCAAGAAGGAGATTTATGGCCAAGCTAAAAACCCGAAAGGAAGTACAATAAGAGACAAATGAAAATTCCATAAACAAACAACTACTTGAGAAAAGGGACAGAGAAGAGTGAAAAATAAGCGGCAAGAAAAAGTTATATTTTTACGGTAAATAACTCTGCCCAGAGCGTAAAACAAAAAAATCCCGCAGCAAAGGGAACAAAGACATTGCGCATACGCCATGTGGGATTGGGGAGTGAAAGGCTCAAAAAAATGAAGAGTTTTTCTTAATGTAACAGATGAAAGATGTGAAACGCAGTAGCCAGCACAGTTTCTTTGTACAAATTTATGTAAATTAAGCCATCATCCATGAGAAGGCGAGTTTTTGCCTAATTATATATTTTGTCGACCCAATGCCAAAATTTACATAGAATTAAAGTGCGCCGCTAAGTTGTTGTTAAAACTTTTTCAAACTTGACCGTGTTTGTTGGGGCTGGGGAAATATAATTTACAAATTGAATATCATTGTCAGGCGACAGAGACTTGATAAAATAAACATGCGTAAATAAGCTGATTACACGCATATTTGCATTTATACAGCTCCATTTCGGCCACCTATAATCGCACAGAAATGTATTCAAATTTTGATCATATTTTAGTTGAACTTTCCCTCCGCACTTTGACTCTTGTGATTGCTTTTTTATTTCCTCCCCCTTCGGAAATTTATGTTTGATTCCAGGTCGAAGGCGGGCCAAAAATGAAATTTCGCCGCAGGTGTAATATTTCTTCATTGTATGATTTAAATTTGGCTCGTGGCAAGTTGAAAGTCGGGGTCGAAGTTGAGTTGAGAGGTAGATGCAGATTGGCGTGGCCTTAAATACGTTTTCATTGTCATTCGCCAGACTTTGTATATTTGCATATGGCAGGGGTTCGTTTGATTTCCATTTGAATAACGAAGTGGGCTTTAAACATCTGCATATTAGCGAAAACACCACCATTAAGTAAACGAAATCGAAAGTAATTTAAATGGCGATATGTAAGTCAATATGTTAATTTTAGAGTTATTATTCTTAGCTTATTTGTTAAATTTATGAATCAATCCACATTTTCAATTATTTTTAAGGTCCATAATTTATTTTGCTATTCAACTTTAACGTAACATTATAAAGTATATTATTATTGGTGTTAAACTGCATTAAAAGAACACATGTTTATCGATGTCTTTGCCAGATAACAAACCTTTGTAAACCTTTTTTCTCAATGAGAAGTACCCCGCCTTGATTACTTTAACCATTTTAAACCAAATCTGGCCTCAAGCATTTGCATAATATGCTTGGGCGCTGGACAAAAACGGTCAAAGACTTGAGCTTAGTACCATTTATTAAGACCAAAGGCATTGTGATGCGAAATTCGATTTGAAGAGCATCTTGGTTGAAGGACAAGGTTACAGAAACTATGTCGGCGGGCAAACTTGGCTCAAAAGTTAAACGAGCCAGCAGAGTCACAGACGTCTTTGGCGGCAAAACAAAAATAAAGAAAATTCCGAAAGTCGTGTATGGCATGCAAAACAAACTTTCACTATGAACTCTGGAGCAGACAAAGAAGACGTTACCCGAAATTCGGTAAATTGGGCGGGTGAGATATCTGCGAGTGCCCTGAAGCATGTAAATTTCCTTTAAGCTGGATTTTATTAAATTGTTTGTGTCGCTTTTAGCATTATGGGAATTTTATTTGCGTGACGATTTGCATGATCTACGAGTTTGTTGCTGCTAAAAAGTGTTTAAGCATCCCATTCCCGACCCCCCAGGATTCCGCTTCAACTTCAATTGCTTTCCGGGGAGTGGACGCGTCGCCTTTAATTTTAGCAGAATATAGTGCGTCAGATGGAGCCACGTAGTGAACTTCGGCTGAAAGTGTGCCGCATCAACATGTCATCTGGGGCGAGACGCACGTTTGAGGCAAGTGCGTGATGAGCTTTTCCTTTTCCGCTTTTCCTCTTTTTGGTTCCCACTTGCAGAGGCTTTGGCCTTTGTTTCAGTTTTCCCATTTTACAGCGCAGCGCCAGCGGGCGCCATAAATCTCGGCAGGAATTGCATTTGGCGAGTGGGTCTCATTCGCCTCTTTCGTGGTCAGCGGACTGGATTCGAAATCTCTGATTCAAAGGCCACCTTCGTCATGTGTCACCCAGTGTTAGTTCGTCACATTTCCCCGAGTTCTGGCCTGGGATCTGCGGGGTCTTTTGGTCCTTCGCCTTGGAGGTTCATAGCGGCTTTCAGCTGGAAATGCCTCCCGACTCAAAAGGGTTAAGTATTTAAGGGCTGCTAAAACTTTGTTTGTCGGTTTGCGGCTGTTTTGCACCCACTTGGCATTTAGAGATTAAGACGATTAGAACTGTCACTTATACACCAAGAAAAAATTCTTCTACTTTATTGAGTTAAGCTTAAATAAATAATTGCAGTAAACATTTAACCAATTCTGTTAAATACATTAATTTATTCTGACACATAGTTAAAGCTTCTTTCTTTATAAAATTGAAACATTGTTTGGCCATTGTATGAATTTCTCTTACTGTTGTATTTGGATTGGGACATATTTTCCTGCATTCAAATGCAAATCATTTCCCTGCCGAGCGTAGTCATAAATTAAATGCATACGCGTTGAGCTAGACAGGCGAGGGAAAACAAATTAGATGATTATTTGCCAGAAATTACATTTGCCGCAAAATAAACAACTTATGGGTAAGCACAGGGAAATCGCCCACATAGTTGAACAGACAGAAATGTTTGTGCGTAAATTACGTAGATTTCCTGCAACTTAATTTATGTTTGCATGGCGAAAGGCAGCAAAATATATCCCAATCGCATTTGTTCGGTCCCCACGAGTTTGGTAAATATTGAGCCTGGCTCACTTATCGGGCGCATAAATTTCGCCATGACATATTAAGGGTCATGATTGCATTTCAGGTAAACAAAAAAGGCGCTCAGTCCTTAAAGCAGTTGGAAACCACGTTGAAAAGTAAACCAGTCTGCGTGTAATATATGATCAGGTTCAAAATCCAATTAAGGTAAAAGCAATTTACTGAAAGGTTCTTATATCGGTAACACTTAATAGATTGAATAGGAAAAAGCTAGGACAAAAGCTTACCTTTATTGTTACTAAAAAATTTTTAAGTATTAACACATTAGGTTTTTAATTAATTTTTTGTAAAAATGTCTAAAATATTGAAAACACATAATAATAAACTTATTTTCCTGCAAAATAAACGATCAAATGGTTCTAAAGTTTAGAATTTGAAAACCAGACAGACCATTCCTTTATTTTGGAAATCATTTTCGCACTTTTGCTAAGCTTGAGTCAACACGAAATGTGGGCAAGAAAATGTTCATTATTTCAATTAAAAGCTAATTAGAGTTTCACCTCAAAGCAGGAATTCTTAATGTCCAAACTTTGATATGCATAAGAGAAACGAAAGACATTTAAGTTGTGCACTTTCGGAATAATGGCAAAGTGCAAATAGTTTGACGGTTCGTTAAGTATGTAGTAATCCTCATCTCAGCAAATTGCTCAAAAAACGGTAATTAGAGTCCTGCATTGCTCAAAGTTAAGAGAATGTCGGCGAAAAAACATAATAAACGAGAACAAATGTAAGTGCAGAAACAATGCAAAGACATTGTTTCCTTGCTCCCTTGACATTGCGTTAAAAAAGCGTGGAAAGTTTTCCTTATTTGCGACTTTATCATTGTTAGAGGAACAAGTGACAATTGACTGTCGTTGAGCGGATTACAGTCTCATATAACGCACAAATGGCAACTGCAATGGCAACAAAATGTCACACAATAGACATCTCTAAGGAACGCAGTGCCGGGAAAATATCAGAACAAATAAATCAGCTTGATGCACAAATATTTCCCCGCTCGCAAATATTTCGGAATGCTAAAAATGCTTGACGGGGACTTCGAAACAAAATCGTTTTAAATTGAGGGAAAACGTTCACGGACTGCCTAACTTGTTCCTACTTAAAGCAGGTCAAGTCGTAAATTTTGTGCAGGCCAGTGATTAAAATTCCGCTCACAACATTGAGTTTAATTTGCCGGCGAGTGAACTGTTAATTGGATAACATTATGGAATACTAGGACTGTCCATTGCAACAACTGCCCGCCGATTTCCAGCTTTAATTAATTCATTTTATTGCCGGCTTTACCTTAACCTGGCAATTAATGGTCCTGAGACTCCGGAAAAACTCAACGGGTCGCCGGCCGTCGCCTTTTTACATTTTTATGCCGCACAATTAAAACACAATTCATTTTGGGGGCTTTCTCGAGGCTCTTTTCCGCTTACTTATGTTATTCACATACCACCGCCTCCGAAACTTCTTCTGGGCTTTTTAAATGGAGCCGTGCCTTCTGCTGTTTGTCCTTTGGTTTATTGCCACGACAACGGTGGCTACTTGATCTCCATAAATTGCCCCGCCCCTCGACTTTAATTAGTTTGTCAGGCTCGGTCCCTGATTTAAAAGCAATTAAACCGCTGGGCCCATTAACCGCTTGGCCACTTTTGAAGTTGCCTGCCGAAGCTATTACCTTACATTTTATCGTGAAGCTAGGAATTCTCGTTAAAGATTGATTCCTCTGGAGTTTATATTATATATCTACAATTTTCCAAGCCCAGGCGGTGCCTATTTTTAGATCTTTAATATTCTTAAAGTGGCGAAGGGAGCCTCTTTCTTTGCCTTCATTTTGTGCTTCTCCTTATGGTGTTTTTTTCAAGGTGGCATGGTTCTGATGTCTATTCTTGTCCTCTATTGGAATGCTGCATTCTTCGAAAAAATTTCTACCATATTCAGATTCGAGAAAGTCAGAGAAGCACAAAAAAAATGCAAAGGAAAGGTTATTAAAAATGTTCAGCTTGCACAGAGGAAAAAGCAAATCCACTTCAGAACATAAAAAGTCAAATTAAACTTTGGAAAAATGATTAAAAAAGTCAAATATAATATTACGAATGAGCTTGTTATATTAATTTTCAAAATAACAAAAATACAGGTTGAGTTTATTTTATATTTGAAACATGTGAGCATTAAATGTTCGTAAAATATTATAGGAAAATGATGTGGATTTTCTCGTATAATACCGCCATTATATCAAGCAAACGCTTTATGAAGTTAAAATGGCTTTACGCCTAATAAAGATGGATGCAGGTAGCACATAATATATTTGCAGGAGCAGTTGTTTATGTTGTTTTCTCGTAATTAAACCCCTTTTTTCAGGCTATTCGTCATTGCATATTTAAAATTGCCAAGGAGAAACTCACAGACCGAATGCCATCATGTTGCTGTTAACGTTTTGTTCGTGCGTCAGGAACTATAAAAACAACACCGGCGAGGCACGAGCTTTCGACAATATGTTGACACATATTTTTGTAGACCTCCCCCCGGTTTCCTCTTTCCCCTCCCCTGAGCCTGCGGCAGAATAGCCTGGGATCCGAGTCGATGTGGCTTTGTGTTAGCGCAAACAAAACCAGGGGCGTGGTGGAGGAGCAGGGGGGATTGCAGTGGGGGTCAGACCCCTTCAGAGCATCTCGGCACTTGTTAGTGGCCATGCAGTGCGGTTTATGCAGTCAACCATTGCGAGCTTGCTCCCGAATTGCATGCCATATTTGCCTTCCACTTTGACATATGCAAATATTTCCTTTGCCTTCGGTTTGCCTTTGCCTTTGCTTTTGCTTTCGTTTCCATCTCGCTCCGCTGGCTTCTCCGACTGCTATGAATTGTCGGCTGCCTGCTCCTCCGATTTGCAGCTTGTCTCATTTCCATCGAGCACAGCGTTCCCATATCTCAACCAATCTCCCAACCTCCCAATTCATATCTTTCTTTCATAATGCGCGCTTTAAGGCGGTGGTAAAAGCCGGCAAACTGCCGTTGCCCTCTGAGAGCCCGGTTTATGGTGCGCAATAAATCCCCGGATCATTGCCATCACTTCGCCACCGCCTTGGTGCAATACCAGCAGTCATAATACGTCTGTCAACTAGAACAGTGGATCTTCCAAGGCTCAAACCTCTCAATTAAAATTCAAGCTCTTCTTTAATCAGCCGATTTTCAGTATATGAAATTGTTCAAAAGGGTCAAATCATGAATAATCATGAATATAAAGTTCGATATAGTTACGGATTGATTTCCTTCTCGATTTTGTTTATTTAAGTAAATCTACGTTTCATTTACATTTTTGGTGAACTACCAACAAAACGACCATTCATATTTATCCAAACAATGTTCATTTTGGTGAGCCACAAAAAATATTTACATACGAATAAAACTAAAACAGGCAACAAAAAAGGAAACTTTCATTTTGGCAAAAAGCTGACTCAGGTTTTTACAAAATAAAACTTACGGTGCCCTCTAAAAAGTTTTTGAACTGTTACTTTCTTTTCGTTTTTTTGGTAGGTTTGTTCCTTTGATAGAAATCATTGAATTTAAATGTTCCAGTATCCAAAGCAGTTAAAGATTTTGGGCCCTTGCGGAGTATTATAACTTTAGTTAAAAGTATATGTATTTTTGATCGGCTCCACAAGGCGAGTTTGCTCGAGTTAGTTTCTACCAAAAAAAAGTTTAGAAACAAAACTTTTACAAAAAGTCTCGTTGTTGTTTTGGGCAGAATACAGGTAAAAGTTTAGAGAACGGGCATAATAGGTTTTTAAAAAAATATAGGGAATTGTAGAAAAAGCGCAAAAAGTGTCAATAAGAATATTCTTTTTTTTTTTGGGTCCGCTACAAAGCGCAAAGTAACTTAAGTTAAAACAGCGGGATAAAAAAATATATTATACAAAAATTACATTACAATACGTTAACTAACTTCTTATCCAATATCTTCCGATCTGCGAGACTTAAAAATTGATAACACTAAGTTAACTTGGGGGATAAATTAATTCGCTGTTTACCCAGACTTGTGTTATATGTTTATAGTGTTAAAAAAAAGGAATTGATAAGCTTAGTTTTACCTCACTTGATAATTTATTTAGTAATTTATGTTGGAATACATATCTTAATTGCTGCTAAAAGCTCATGCAATTCCATTATTGAGAATTTATAGATTTTAATTTTCACTGGAAGAGTATAGAAAATTTTTTCGTGCCGAATCAAGTTTCCTTCTTTTATTAAACTGTTTTTAAATGGCTCAACAAGTTTTTGTCGGTTAAATTTGCCAAGGTCGATTAGGCATCAAGCCACTGGGCAGCGCAAAAGTGGAAACTTCAGTAAATGTCTTCCTAGGAGTTTATCAAAGGTTAAGATCAGCCAAATTTCCTTTGCTAATACTTTGCACTCGAACAAAACTTTAAGGCTGTCAACTGGCATTATGATGATTATTAGGTTTCTTATTTGAAATCCAAACATAAAAATTAATGTCAATCAATAGTCCAGAAAAACGGTGGGGTTCATAAAAACCGAAGTACGAACCATAAATATTTTGTTTCAGTTTATAGGAAGGGGAAATCCCTCGTATAAAATTATGTTTGCCATAAAGGTTTGTTTTTGTGGCTGCTGTTTCCATGAGAATAAAATAGCCATTGGCTGGACGTTTCTGTCATTTATCATGATTAAGTTTAAAGAAGTGCTGCCAGCTGCAAACCGAAATCAATTGAAGCTTGTTTCCAATTTCTTGTGGTGTCTTTTTATTTTTATTGATGGATTTGCGCCGGGGGAGCAATAAAATATTGCCAATTGGAGCGTGGAAAAGCTGCGCTAAACTGATAAATGACAAAGTTTCAAACAATCCTAAAAAAGATAAGAATTCAAGATTTAAAACACACAAGTGACGTGGGTTAATTTGTTCACATTTTATGAGAGTGCAGGGCAAACCAATTAAACGAAAGTTAAAGCATTTTTTTTGCGCATTTGTGCAACTTTACATCGTTTTGCTTTGTAAACCCTGCGAACTATGTTGCCAGTTCGTAAAGCCTTTTCATGTTGGCACTGTGCAACACGATTGCCCCCAGCGGAGAAAAGTCAAGCAGTCAAGCAGTCACAAAATGAAAATGACTGCACTTCCCCCCATTTCCCCTTCAGCTGTACAATATGGTCCAACACCCGGCACAATGGTCCAAAGTCGGAAAGCTATTGGTGGAATTGCTCTTGGTCTTAACGTATCAAAAACACAGCTCGCCGGTTGCCAGCCCGGCTGAAAATAATTCGTGGCAGTGGTAGCGGACTTGGCCTGATTTTCGCGAAAATGTTGAACTTTCAACCAGCCTTGAAATAACTGGGCTTGCAGGAAATTCAACGAGCTAATTAGACCAATTGTTGTTTGTTTGCTTTTGGCGGTGTTTTTGTTGCAAGCCGGAATCCCTTTATGTGAATTCTCGTAATATTTCAGAAGGTATAAATGGTTTTACCAATACAATTGGATAACCAAAAATATTACAATAGAGAGAGGGCACCACCCGAAACGTTATTGAAACGAACAACTTTATTGGCTTGATTGTTTGGACTGCAGTGGAATTTAAGAGCAGACTGATGCACTGCAGTTCATACGTAAATCCTGTTCAGGTCAGAAAAAATTGACCCCCAAAACTGGGGAAAAAACAAAACCGCAATGTATATAGGTTTGTATACCATTTTTATGGCGAAGAGCGAAAAAGCTAGTTTCATCGTTCGAAATTCCACGGCGATGACAGTTTTGTCATTTTTGTCATTTTTTAATGTATGCCAGCAGACTAGCTGGCATCCCTAAAATGCCGAACTCTGTGGCTTAGATGGGTTGGGATCGCATACCCTGCCATACAGTGACTGACAAAGCGTTCGGCCAGCAGTTCAAAAGTCAGCCATTATTTTCGCTTTTTACAGCTCGCAACAGCTCAGCAATTTGTCAGGCTAACGCGTCGCCAATTGACGCCATTTTTTTATGATGCCCCGTTTTTGCGCCGGCCCTTTTAGGCGGGCATATCCTGGCCTGGATATGGGTACATGGATATGGATATGGATATGGATGTGAATGTGGGCGGAGAGTGGGTAGTGGGTAGTGAAATAAGGACTGAGAGGAGCAGCTGGTGCCGGAAAGGAATGCCAGCGTGGCAGAATGTAATCGGACAATGGCAACTTGCCAGCAGCGTAAAAAATGGGGAATATGGATCAAGGGTTTAGTCAATCAGCAGGGCCGACAAAAGCGGAAGCTTATCGAGAACACACTAAACAGTCAGCAGTAAGCAGTAGGCAGTGAGCAGTGTGGCATGCCCCCAGGAGATCCCATTTGCATGCCAACCTATTGGAGGGCAGGCGACCATGAAAATAATTTCTCCGACATGTCGCTGGATGTGCCGATAAATGTCAAAACACGCCAATGTGCGAATTTGTATATCCGCATTATACACGCTTATCTTATCCTATTTTTTTCCAGACCCTTCACTTCTCTTTTTGTGTGTTTGGAAGTGTGAGGCGCTGCACACAAAAGTGTCACACATGAGCGACCGGGTGACTGCAGTCGACAATCGACAGTCGAGGGCTGAATGGCACCATTCATGCTCGTTATACGAGTATACGTTATATATGCCAGTTTATGTCTAGCTGGATTCTTGACAACCCGGTAACAAGCATCTAGCCATAAAGGCCATTCAGACACTTCGGGGAGGCCCTGGGGCCTGAAAACGCAATTTACATTTTTTAAATCCGTTTTATCGCCGGCAAAAATAAGATGACCCAAGGCTCTTAATTTAATTTGTTTTCGCCTCCAGCAATGCAATTAATTTTTCGCAAATTTTGAGAAGCTGACACTGCAATTAAAAAGCCAGAAGGCAACATGTGTATGAGGTGAGCAACGTTCGAAGCTTTTATCCGCCATAAATTATAAATCAATGGCAAAAGATAATGCCATTTGAGAAGCCACACAGGCCGTCTTTGTTGCATATTTGATGAGAGTACATTTTGTCAATTGTTATCTTTTTACGACTGCACAAGGTGAAGTGGGGCACTTCTGGCCATCTCGAGTTCTTTTTATGCTAATGCACTTCCCCAACGGGGAATTCGTTAATATTTATGAAATGGATTTTATTGTTTAGACGCAAAGCCGATTAACAGCGGAGCAAGCAAGGATGATTGGCTAAGGAAAAGTAATTATTTTTGCCAGGCAATCATTCTTTTGGCCATTTCCATTTCCCAAACGGCTCCGACGACATTTACAGACTTAATTAAACTTGATCTCACAGCTAATAAAAACGCTCCTTGCTTTTGTGCTGCGGCCATTGTGCAATTTAATTGGCATTCTAATAAAAACCAATTTGAATAGACAGCAAAATGTACAAATCGTTCTACTCTATTTTTCAATTCACAAGTCAAAGATATTCGGGCATGGAAAAACAAATAAAATAATATCAAGTGTAAAATGTGATTTAATTATTTTGCCGAAGCAACGCAAGCGTCCTTTTGATTTGAATAGCCAATGGCAAAAGGCATCACAAAATTGATAAATTAATTTCTGTGTTGGCAGAGCATTCTTGTTTAAGAATTCCTGTGCAAAAAATTGCTTGTCTGCTCCTGGGAAAGGGTTTTATTTGGATTTCTTGACATGTTTTACATGCTGTCAGCCAACGGCAAGCACAACATGCTGAAATCTAGACCCAGTAGGCCACCCATTCGTGTCCATTCATCCGTAGACTCATCGATTTGTGGCCTGTCAGCCGATTCCCGGAGCAAATGGATTCCGCTGCGGACCTCCGTAAATTTCAATCTTAAACTAAGCTCGATATTTTGTATCAATCGCTAGCACTTGCGACTCCGTTCTGCCCACTTGATTACGATTGTTTTCCAATCACTAATCAATTGCATTTGCAAACATTTCATTTATCAATTACTGCTGCCAACAAGAAATACCAATTTAAATGCAAACTGCTGCAAACCAAAAAACAGAGGCCGAAAAAACCCGACACCACAAGGTTTTGTCATAATTAAATAATAAATTGCAAAGCTACGTTTTGTGTTTTTCCGCGACCTTGGAATTATGTTCGCAAATTCAAATGGATTCTCCCTGGCTTTTTGCTCCTAAAATATGGAAGCAACAAAGAGGGAGCGTAATTAAATTAAACATGCTTTGTATTAATAATTGGCGGCTTAAACACCGCAGCTTGGCCAACAATTTAAAATTAGAAATTAGTAAATCTGTTGCAGTGGCAAGCCAATTGAAATTTAAATCGTTAAAATTTTATTTTTTTTTCTGTAGACAGAAATAAGCTATCTTAGCTGAATTTTAACTGGAAATTGATTGTGTGCGGAACAATATATTTTAATAAGCACAGTAAAAAGGGGAACGAATTCAGCTTATAATATAATCTTATAAAATAATAGTAGTAAGTAGTATTTAATCAGCTCTTAGTTAAAATATGGAATCTGAACTTAAAAGCTCTTTATATTTAATTGGAAGCAAATGGTACTCTTTCATAAATGTGTTTTTAGTTTTAACAACTTTTAATTTTATTTACACGTATTTTTGTTCGTACCACAAAGGGGTTTTTCCTAAAATTCCGTGCAGTGCGTAAATGAAATTAATTCCCGCGAGTCATTTTTAAACAAAGTTTTTGAGTTTCCCGTAACATTTGTAATTGAAGGACCTGAAAAAATGCTATTTGCAGTCCTATATTTTGCGGGCTCAAAAGTTTATTAATTTATTTATGAAATGAAATATGCGGGAAGTCCAATTAATTTTCGTGATAGAAGTGCAACTGCAATCCATTCACTGCGTAGCACTTTCATTAAAGTTAAGTGTTTCGCCCAGCAAAGTGCAAAGGTTAAGTTCAGTGTCGCCGTCTTGATTTGCAGAAGTGGAACTGGCATCTTGATGGGGCTGGGGGCGTAATGCGTGACCCCCTGACTCCCTGACCCCTTACCCATCCTTCCCATCAAGGTCGGTCATGTATGTGTGGCATCCTCAGACGTCGGGAACTGCATCCTGTGTGAACTATGTGACCATGTAACTCGACGCGGCAAATTGTTTGTCGCTTACGACCTAAATGGACACGGCGAGTGGGCGTTTGAACGGTGGGCGTGGTGGGCGTGGCTCTAACCGTCTGATTAATGTTGGCACATGAACTTGACCGGATCTGGGCGATGGAGATAGCCGGAGAACCAACTGTTGCCAATCGGCGGGGCTGGCAAACCGAAAACAGAATGGAATTTATGATGCTCCGGGATTCGATATGATTGCAAAAGCCAATCAAATGGAAAATTCTCTAATCCCTCATATTGTCAACAGGGCAGCAGGGGGGTGAAAGGGTTTTCCGTTTTCCCGCCTGCAGCCACACACTTTTGAGGTCTGCTCAAACATATGGCAGGGCTTTTGGCATAAATAATGTATAAGCAAGGTGAAAAATATCTTCTGCATATAACTGGGCCAGGACAAGTTATTGGTCACTTTAATTCTATTAAATGTTTTATCAGTCGCATGTGCAGCAATAAGTTAGGGATTATTATTCGCCATGAACGCCAGCAATTTTCCACTATTTGTTCAGTGCTTAGTTTTTGTTTGTGATGTAATAATATACAATGAGAACTTATTGTTGTTTAAACAATAAACTTCATTTAAAGATTACTTAGGGGAACAACATTTCAGAATCGCTTGCCATGCTGAAAATAACTTATATTTTAAGTTATTGCTCGATTAAATATTTATTTATGCCGAAAATTGTTATTGATCGTAATTTTTAATTAAACGAAAAGAATTATCTTATTCGGACCGTATGAAGTGATTTAATTTGAATGTTCGATTCATGTCGTCTGTACCTTAAGCATTTAATTTGGCATGACCACAGACTGTATATTAATTCAGGTGTATTTCTGACCAATACCAATTCATTAACCTTCATTGCAGTAATTTTGGTTGGTTTTTATGGGCTTTAAATACTAAATTAATTCAAGAAAACTGCAGGTTGTATTTAAATATATTTATTATCGGTAACGAGTGCAGCCTTGTGTTCCGGATTATTTTACAGCAGTTATAGCTGGGGGCTTTGTTTATAAGACAGATTTATGAAAGTGACGATTGGAATGCACGGGGTGTTGTTATATAAAACAAATAATGAATTTAACGTATTTTAACTGAAGTTCAAGTGCAGCTGTATGATTTTGTTTAAATAGCCAATACGCCTTCTTTGCTTTAACATTTCTTAGTCATGGTTCGCTTTTTTTCTCACCTCTGAGCACACGAAAAGCCGCATAACAAACAAAGTTTAAGAGTCCCTTGCCATGCTGAAATAACTTACTTATATTAAACGAAAAGAATTATCATATGCGAACCGTATAAATGTGATTTAATTTGAATACTCATTTCATGTCGGCTGTATCTTAAGCAATTAATTTGGCATGACCATACCCTGTATATGTTTTCAGGTGTACACAAATTATTACTGACCAATATCAATTCATTAACCTTCATTGCAATAACTTTGGTTGGATTTTATGGGCTATAAATAATAAATTAATTGAAGAAAACTGGAGGTTGTATTTAAATATATTTATTATCGGTACCGAGTGCAGCCATGTGTTACGGATTATTTTACAGCAGGTATATCTGGTGGCCTTGTTTATAAGACAGATTTATGAAACTGACGACTGCAGTGCACTGGGTGTTATTATAAAAAACAAATAATGAATTTAACGGATTTCAATTAAAGTGTAAGTGCAGCGTTATGATTTTTTTGAATAGCCAATACGCCTTCTTTTCTTTAACATTTCTTAGTCATGGTTGGTTTTTTTCTCACCTCTGAGGCACACGAAAAGCCGCATGTCCCGCAAACGAAGCGTGCATATTAATCGAGCGACCACGCGGCGTATACGCAACACAAAGGACACTGAGTGCGAAGCCAGCAGAAGTGTTCGCCCGCTGATTTTTTGCTCTCATCCAGGCTGTCATTCAGAGCCAACCCAGTCAGCCCAGTCCGCCCAGTCCGCCCGCCTGTCGCTCAAGTTTATGCAAACAAACACTGCGGAATGCCAAATGAGTAAATGCAGCGCGGTTGCATCTGACAATCGAGTGGTGGCAAGGGGGCAGGACACGCTCTGTGAATGCCTGAGTGGATGCCACAACAAGTTGCAGCTGCTCATTAAAGGCTTTCGCAGATCCACCGACAGGCGCTTAATAGATTTTTCGAGCGCCTCTCCCTTTCCCGGTGTAGTCCTTTATATCTGGTGGACTTTACAAGGGATCAACTATTGCGAAAGTAAACATTATTCTGCAACATTTTCTCATATCCGTGCGGAAATTATGAACCTGTATGTGGGGGTTTGCAAGGCTTTAATTAGAAGTCTGTTTTGTGCAAGTCCCTTGGAACGTCAATCCCTGAAAGTACAATCTGAAACCCTGCAGCTGAAGCAAGCAAAAATTGTAATTAATTACCATGGCGAAGAAACTTAAAGACAGTGATTTACGACTGCAAATTGATACACAAAGGGTCTTAGGAACCATAAGAATGAAACCAACAAACCTAATTGTTTTTTTGAAATACCATTAACACGTATACCGAATATGTATTTAAGTAAACTTTAACCCGATAATCCAGTAACATACAATGTATAATGATTATCTTATGCTGTTAATTAAACAAAATCTACATTGCGGTATTTAGTAATGATAAAGTGATTTGCAGTATACAACTAATTCTGCTCCAAATATCTTAAAGCATAATTATCAATAATCCTAAAACTGATTATTGAGCATCCCTTTCCTGTGATTTAAAATCCTTTTACAACTTCCGTTTTTATAAGACATGACTATCATTATTTTGAGCTCTGCTTTACGTAAATAAAATCATAATATTTATGCTCGTAATTTTGTTATCCTCTGACTTGTGTTTCCGCGGAGTCTCCTCGGACTAATTAGCCCCATGACAAACCGCTTTTGCTGACAGCCTGATGACAGGCTACAAAAAAGGGTTTTGCAAACTCCGACATTTTCATAACTTTATTAGCGAGTTTCGAGTCAGACTTTCAGTCATTGACAAAAGGGAACAGCGTTCTGCATTTGAAGTACTGGAGAGTAATTTTAAATGACTTTCTGGATGCGAACTGAAAGCTGGAGGAGATGAGTAGTCCGACCAGGGAAAACTTACCATGGTCATCAATCATTTTTGATGTGCGTTTTCATGACCTTCGATTACCGCACTAAAAACCGGACTACCCGGCGGGATGGAAGGTCGATTGAATATTAAAAGGGCCCGCTTTTTATGGCTGTCGTCCGTAAGCTGCGGACTTGAACTGGCCAATAAATAGGGGGTCGGTTCAGTGATGCAAAAGCTAACTTAAAGTTGATTAAATTAGAAATTTTATGGCCTCAAAACAAAATGTCAAAGTTTTTACAACTGTTGCGGCAACCTTGAAGCTTGATAAATTGTAGTAGAAAGTATCTGGCGGCAGGACCATAAAAAGAAATCTTTAATCATTTGAGTGACACGGACAGGCGACAAACTCCATCTCCAGCCGGACACCGAGCTAGAAAGCCGGGGGATAATGTCGAAACTTTCGGGCCATAAACAGGAACCGAGTGAGAACGAAAGTCAAGGCCAGCCGAGTCGGGAAATTCATTAAGCCCCTGCCATTTGGCCGCAACAGGACTTTCCCAGTGGCAACTGTTTGCCGAAAGCACTTCGCATTGAGTGGGGAAATGCAAACCGAAACCGAAACTTTTGCGGCGCTCGAGTAAAAACAATTAACTCAAATTAATTTACATCTAAGTTTTGCGCTGGAAATCTTCCTCGGGTAATGTAGTTTGTAAATAAGCCAAAGTAATTTGTTTTCTTTCCGCTATTGACGCCATGGTTTCTGAACTTCTATGAAGACGTTTTGGCTTAAACAGGTTGTTTGTATGTTACTCTGGGGTGTTAAAACAGGAAACCATTGATGGTTTAATAAGGAAGGCTGCGGAGAAGCTTATATATCTTTGAATACTTGGAGAAAGTTTGTTATACTTGGGTTCTGGCAGGAATACACAAAATATAACTGCGAACTGCCAAATATCCTGTTAAAATGAAAACAAATATTTTTCAAGAACTTATCAACTTATCAACAACTTCATTCATTAGTTGTCTCACTATTTCTAAAGGAATTTATTTTACTCAATTTAAATGTGGGTAAATGGAACATTGTAACCTGAACAATAAACCATTAAGCTCGAAAGTATATAACATAAGAAATAACTCACACGCAATTTATTGCTGCAGGAAAATTTAATTTATTTAAATAAAGATAAGATTTACTGGTGATTTTAAATACGTCTTAAATGCGGAAAAACAAATGCCCAACAACAAACAATATTGTATATACTTTTGTAATCTGGGGACCCATCGCAGATTGGCCATTCGAGTGGGCTGTGTGACATTTTTATGACAAACGTACTGCAAACCCTTGAAGAGGATTGCTCCTTTGCTCTGCATCCTGAACCCTGAGCCCCAAGGTTTGTTCCCTTTGTGAGGCCGACGGGCGCCATGTGTTTTATGATTTGGGTCGCCGAGGACTAAGCCAACTTGCCCAACCTGGCCAACTGGTCAGCGTCGCTTTATGCAAATGGCAATCTGCCAGGCCATCTGACTCAAAGCGAATGCTTTAAGCCACAATCTGCCGCTTTCTGCCATTTCTGCCATTTCAGCCGCTTAAATCGCAGTCAACTATCCCGGAATCGCAACACAATTTGTTCGGTGGAGTGGGAGTAAATGAATTTTTTACGGCTTGCGAATTCCGTACACGTTTGCCACGGGGGAAAATGCCGGGAAGCACGGTAAAGCCCGCAAAACAACGGATAGAGCAACTTAACTCGCTGTCGTACGATTTTATTTCATTTGAAGGAATTGCATATTTAGCAGAACATTGAAAATCAGCGAGCTGCAAGCGGAGAATCCCACGTTGTTGGTAACAATTTGCATACTGCTGAATGAGTATGAATTTTGGCAAGCAGTCGCAGTGGCAGAGATTTCCATATTCTATATGTAGATTGAAAAAATGAACTTAGGTCAGATTATTTGGAATGGATACCAACCCATATACCTATCGTGCGTCCTGTACTTTCAACATTCGAACTATAAACACTGAGGATGCCTTCTGCTGATTACAAAACAACTCAAGTCTGTTCAGAAACTGAAAATGAAGGCTCTTCGATGTATTGCAATTTCTGAGGAAGAACCTGTTAGAGATTTTAAGGCCCTGGCATTGCCATCACCTGTCGGATCCTTTGACGAGAACCCTCAAATTGAATGAGAGACGCCTGGTGGTTGGCTCCTGGGAATCCTTTGTAGCATGCCTCACGTGCACTAATTGCCCTGATTTGATAACCAGCCTGAATGAGTGAACGCTCCAGAAAGGCACACAAACTTGCAGGCGAAAGTTGTGGTACACTGCATTTCTCTCAAGGAGCTCGGGTTTTTGTGGGACAATTAAAAACTTTTCGCTGCCAGGCGTTGGCTAATGGGCAAATTGCACACCCAGTTATGTGTTGCTTTTCCAGCCGCTGGCTTTCGCATCCGCGAAGGAAATTGAAACTCTCATCTCGTCATTGTGCCGGCGGCAGTTATAATTTTGTGGGCGTGCCGGGTCCAGACTGAAAGCCCACAGGCATCATTAGCATTATTATGAGACAGACCATTACCACGATTATTGTCATGGCAGCAGGACAAAGTTTCCCACTTACCGAGAGGAAACTTTCCCGTTTATTTCTGGGTGTGAGTGTGAGCGTGTGAGGGTCTGCGGTTTTCCACAAGTCCTGCCTTTTTTGTCCACAGACATTCGTAGTTTGTTGCCATTTATTGCCGGTCGGTGTGAAAGGGAGAATTAGGGCGAGAATTTATGTCGCTTCTAATTTCGCATATATTTTACAAATTCTGCAAGCTTGGCAATTCGTTGAAACCAAGTTTTGCACTTGTCAGTATAGCTCAAGTACATTTTGGTATTAGTAAAAAGATTTGAATTTAAATAAATCTATCTCAAACCGCAAGTCATGCAATAACCACTAATCTGTTTTTTGTTTATCAAAATTAGAGAACAATTTTGGAACGACATTCGAAACCGCAAACACTTGTGGCACTTGTCAGTTTATTGACACTTCAAATTTATCAAGCCGAAAATGTATACATTACGAATCTATAAAAAACTTTCTTTTTGCTTATTGTGTGCGGGTTTTAAAACATTGATACACAAATCTATTTGGATAATTTCTTTCTATTTAAAACGAGTTATTACCAAATAGTTGTTGTGCTAAGTTTAAAGTTTATGTTGAGCAGGAGTTTTTAATGAGTAACTTGTTTCGTTGCATTAGCATTTGGTTGGAATTGGGCAGAGAGGAATTAGGTCAACAACAGACACAGTAGGAGGGAATGCCAAAGGTAATGAACGAACTGCAATGAGAATAAACTATCTGTACTTTAGGGCTTAAATTTAATTCAATACCAAACAAGTAAACAACTTTCACCCAGTAGCTATGCGGATTTTCCAACTTCCGTGTGGTAACTTTTAACTATATTAACGCCTGCCCTCAAAGTGAATAATGAGGAAACACTTTCGTGCGAAGTGTATTCAACACAACGGTAAGCAACTTTGTCCTTGCGTTGCCAGCAAAATAGAAAAATCCCGGAAAACTCAAATGTCCAAAATCATGCAGTGGAGCGAAACAAAAATAGTGTTTCCAATTTGGTTGGCGAGTGCGATTGCGATTGCGTTGGCGGGGCTTTAAACTAATGGCGTTCAGTTTATCATTCGGCACAGTGGGACATCGATGCGGTGGCAAGCTGCAACTCGATGCCGATAATCTGGGCGGGAGTTCACATCTCCTGCACTTTATTTATAGCAGCCCATTGTGTGATATACTCCATTATGGTCGGCCACCGGAGCCACCTGGACCACCTGAGCCACAAGCCACCGAGCCACCCACCCAGTGACCCACTCACCTACTCACCAAGTGGCACATGTGTTGGTCGGAATGTCCGGGTCTCTGGGGTCACTTAATGGCGCCACGTCCATGTCCACTGCAGTGTCTGTGTTTGCTTAGCGTCTAGCAACTCCCACGTCGAACGGCTGTCATCAACGTAATTATGCTGTCAACAAAAAGGGAGAAAAAAGACCGACGTGAAAAAGAACGGATGGGCTTGGTCATGGTCCTGGGAGCCAAGAACTGGCCACTAACCACTGAACGATGGGCAGTGGACACTGGACAGTGGGCATTGGGGGGTATTTCAGGAGAAGCGACCAGGTCATCGTCATCATTATCAGCTGCTTGTCGTCTTGCCAACCAAACGACGTGCAATGGTATTAAATGTTTAGCACGTCTTACCCTGGTTGTTCTTGGACTCCGGCTGTTTATCCAAGCTCTCGTGCAAATATTTATTTAATGCTCATTGGCACGCACTTTACACGTCTTCTGGCTGACTGCCTAATTGTGCGTAAAGCGTTTAACAATTTTTTTGCACTTCATTTGCAGCTGACAAAAGACCGAATGGGAGTAATTAATAGAAAATATAAATTAAAAAAAATAGTCATTGATTTCCCGGAAAAACAGGTGGTTACAGGGAAGTTCTGCTCACAGTGCAAATGAATCTGGGCCATTGGTTTGTGGAGCATACCAATTAGGGCAGAAGTAAAAGTTTACTTTAGAATGTTTAACTTTTAGGTTATGTAATAGTTAAATGTACAGTTCATTTAGATAAGTTAAATTGTCCAAATTAAATGCAGCAGAATGCACAAGTTAACTATGTTTTGATAACGACAAAATGCTCAGCTCCCTAAGAATGTCAAACGTTGACCCTAAGTAATTGTGGTTTATTATTTATGCACTTAATTAAATGCTCGTAAAATTCCGTAACATGTAAGTAACTTAGAAACGCCAGGTGAAAAATTGGAAGAAAAAGAGACAAGTAATTTAATCATCTTTTTACCAACTCAGCAGGGCTCAGTGGTTATTTTGTGCCATTTTGTGGCTGTCAAAAGTTTTCTACCTCGAAATTACTCTGATTCACCCAGAGTTGCACATAACTCCTGTGGTAGGTGAAAGTTTAACATGGAGAAAAACAGTAATATTATTTTAAATGACTGTGCACAGCGTCAACAGAGATATAAAGTGAATATGAGGTTTTGGGGCTAATCTTCTGAGAGTTCCTTCCCATACACCGTACACCGATAAGCACATGTTTTTCTGGGTGTGACACATGTACAACATTTACTTTTGCGGGAGAGCGCACTAATCTGCAGATGTTTTGTCAACTATTGCTGTACATTTTGTCGGTCTGCCAGGAAAAGCCAGCCAAGCACATTTGATGTATGGCGAGGGAAAAACTTATGGCTTCCTAAATTTTTGGTGGCACACCAAGTTATCGGGTCCCCAGAAAAAGAGATGAATGTCCTACAACCCAATGTTCCTTTTTCCCATTTCGCACCCATCAATTATTATTGTGTTTATCTTTTCAACAGACGGCTTTAATGACAACACTAGATATAAAATCTCGTTTTAAAGGAGTGCCTAAAGCACATGTTCTACTCTGCATATGCAAAATAAACAGTCTTCCGACGCAAAAGACGGTTTCCCCTTAGGGGGTAAACTCTTAAGGGAAACCATAAATGCATTATTACACCAAACAAAATAAATGTTTTTTTAATATATTCCTTAATATTTGTTTTCAATAAAACTCTTGGCTCCCCTGCCGTAATATTTAGTATCCTCTGCCGAGTTACAAGGATAACAGTTAACACGGCTCTGTTAAAGCTCTGTTACAAAAATTTCCCAAACAGATGCTAACAGCATCCCGATGTCCTTTCCACGATTCGGAAAATCTGTAGTCAGTCTTCAACGCGAATTCAAAGAGCACGGTTGGTTCATCGTCCAGTTTTCGGGTAAAAACAATTGTGAACAGACTTCCCAACCAAACAAAATTTCAAATGGATTAAGTTAAAGAAAGATTAACAAAAGCAAAAGTAAATAAATTAAAATGAATGAAATTTATTTTGTAATAATGTGCTATTAAAAGTTTTAAGTGAAAAAACAATAAATCCTTAGAATTATAAATAATAAAATATTTTTCAAAATAAAATTAAACACTATTAGAGTAAAAGAAAACCTAAGCCCTAAAAATGTTAAATAAATATAAAGATTGTAAAAGTTAATTGTGTTACGTAAAATAAAAAAGTTATAGGCCTAATTAAATCTAAATCTTAATCTCTTTAAACCCGAAAAACAACGTGAAGAAAGTTACATAAAATATCAAGGCAAAAATACTTAATAAGAGTTATAAAACACCAAGCGTCTTCAACAGATTTAACTTGAATTGGATAAGAACGAATATTGGCTATATAAATAGTAAGTTTTACATGAATTCTGTGCAAGACAAATGCAAATCTATAAATCTCGGTAGGCAAAAATATGGTTCTTAGTTGGCTGCCGTTTTGCTATTGTTGTTAGCTTGTTTGCACCGAGTTAAATGCAACAAAGCTGATTTATGACACAGGCCACGGGTTCCGTTCTTGGAAGGAGCAGCGGGTTGAAGGGGCAAGAGCTGGGGGCAGAGTGGCAACAAAAGGAGCGTGGGGCAATGTCAAAGATGGCGCTTGGTTATATATGACTTACTGATGCCGCTCCGCCGCCAACGACCGAGTTTTTGTTGTCCTTTGGGGTGACAAATGTGCGGAGGGGGAAAATTAATTTGCAGCCAAGACGAAGATCTAATAAAAATCAATTATTCGGTGAAATAATTGCGCCGTTCACAAAATGAAAATTCAAAACAAACAAAGCAAAGCCAAAACTGAACAGGCGATGACTGCTGTAAAAATTAATGGCGCCAATGTGTATTGTTTGGATTTCTGTAAAATAAATTGGTAAATGTCTCGCAATTTTCGATTAGCTTTAAGCTACTCCGAAATCCCTTCCAGTTAAAATTCTATCTTATGAATATTCGACTCTGGGCTAAAATTAACTGCCTAAACTTTTCAGACTTGAACTGTGTAATTACTTTTTCGTGGAACTCAATCGTTTGTCAATTGGCTCTGTCTTAAAGTTCTGCAAACTTGCTCCTCTTGTTGATGTTTTTACAGTAAAATTATTATTCAGCTAGTGACTTAATGCAAAGTCCAAGGACTTTACTAGAATGTCGCAAGCACATTCTGGGAAAAATAACTGGCCACAGTAAATTCACATCTAAATTAGTTCCTGGAATATGCACTTAATTTGGACTAACGTTCGTTTGGCTTCCCAAATGTGCAGCGTTTTTGGGTGGAATTCGACTCATTAGTCATGGAGCATTGGGCAAAAATAAATGCCACAAGCTTTGCCTTGCACTTTCCAGGTAAAGTTTTTCGTTTACGACCCTGACTTCAGCTGGCCTCGAAGAGATGTAATAATTAAACCAGGGGCTAACCCGAAAACAGATAAACTGTTGTTAATAAGTTTAAACTCCTTTTGGCCAAAGTTATTGTCGCAATTTAGCGGAAAGCGACCGGAAAGATTATGCGGGTGTTTACGTTAAGTTTCTAAGCTCAATGCTTTGGAAAATGAATGGAAAATGAGTTAGAAGTTTGTTGTCCATTCTTTTTTGGGTCAGGTCAGATAGTTTTTCTTGATGTACTAGTGTTTGGAAAATTCAAGCTAAATGGTGATTTAGTTTGTTGTTTAAGGCCAGCAAACTTTTTTACGGTTTGATTTCTAGCATTCAATTTCATTTGACTTCACAATTCAATTTTTGTTTTTGCTTTAGAACTTAAATCCAAATTCGTTTTTGGGTCAGTTTAGATAGTTTTCCTTGATGTACGAATATTTAGGAAAATCCACCAAAATGGCATTTAGTTTGTTTGCTGGGGCCAAACTTTTTCGGGTATATTTCTAATATTCAATTTTTTTTTTTTTTTACTTTGGATTTAAAATCCCAATTTTATCTGGCTAGCTCCTGCTGATTAAACTGCAAAATGGTAATCACGTATTCTCTTGGCCATTCCAAACACCTACTTTCCTTTTTTTCGCCTGGTCTACTTAATTAAAATGCCCTTTGCGCCTTCACACAGCAATTATGCGAAGGCGTTTCCTATTTAAAGTGTTGAAAGTGAAAGTATATTAAATTCAGGCGAGATGGCCGATGTCCTGGCTCCCGGGACACAAAGTGCCATTTGCAACATTTTCATGGTCGAGAGACTTTCGGCCATTTAGGACTGGGCGAAGGGGCTTTAAGGACATTGTGATATTGTGATGGGCAGTGGGGCGTGGTCCTGAGAACGCCCTGTTGTCACTGGATATGCATGATTGATGCCGGACCCTATCATAAATTGAATTCGCCCCACCCGAAACCATTGCTTTAATTAAATTTTCCTTGAGCAGATTAAGAACAATAAGTGCTCTAGTGCAAATTAAGCCCCGGGGCCTGCGAATGCGTGAATAAATAAATATTTTAGGAGCGAATGGAAACAAAGTTTGGGTCTCGGAAGCTGCGGCCTTGGGGGTCTCCCCGCCCCACCGCCCCACCGCCATTAATATTTATTATTTTAGCTCTCCCTTGCCGGTTTTACGGCTCTTTAAAGCCGAACGCGGCCGTCATTAAATTGCCGATTGTGTTATATAAACGGCCCACGAGCTGCTGGCCTTTAATACGATGACTAAGGATGTAAGGGTATAAAAAATGAAAACTTTGATTTCAGTTCTTTAGAAGCTCATCTGGGTAATCATTTCTAGCCAAGAGCCATAATTGCCCAGTTCGAACTTTAAAGAAGCCTTGCCAAAATCTCTCTTGCAGCCGAATTTGCATTTGATTGTTTCAGGATTAGTTTTGATTGTTCCGGAAAAGCCAACTTTTTGGCAGCAATCGGAAGAGGAGCATCCTGCTCTAATGAGCTGCCCGACTACCAAATTGCCTTACAATTGGCTCAGGATGCGCTTTGTGCATTCGGCCCATACATTTTTGATGCTGCCTGTCAGCAATTTTCAGTGCTTATGTAAGGATACGGATACTCTTCAGCGAGTGCTTAAATCCGCATTATTTATTTATGAACGTGTCCTTTGATTTATGGAGCGCCTGCCAGTAGAGGGTTCCCGCTTTTCATCCCTATTTGCGTTACAAATGCGCGACTCATGGCTGAAACTCGTATGTGAACATCGTCGTGTGGGGATACAATGGCATTAGCTCGGTTACAACTCGTAGATCAAGAGCTAAGCCCAAAGTGGCTTAGGCCACATTCGCTGTTTTTCCAGCTTTTCCGTTCCCGTTTGCGCCGCCATTATTTATCGGGGCGTGTGCGGAGTGCGCACTCGATAAACTTGAATAATACGGTTAATTATAATCGCAGGCAGTTGAGTGATTCCCCCGATATTGTGGCTATGGCAAGTCGGTTCTCTTGGGCCCCGTTTAATTAGCTGGCAAGCATCCCGGTCAAGCATCATCCCGAATGCCTGATAGTCCGGGCCAAAAGGGCCAGCATTTGGTTTCGATGTGTGCACTTTGATAGTCGCATCAACATAATAGGAATGCTTCGAGCCAAATGGGCCGAGAGAAGCTGCCAATATTTGATTGCACACAATTATAATCCCTTTACTGACTATTACACTTAGCTCGCTTGATTAATATTTGGACTTCTGGCTAAGTCCTGGCATTCAGAATCTACTTCAGTAATTGGCATTTTACCCTAATGTAGGAGAATGCCGTTGTTGATGTTTGCTCTTTTCTTCAACGCACTTAACCTTTTCATATTCAAATGTAAAAGAACTTAAATGAAATTATTATTTATCCAACGAAGTGGACTAAAAGTCTTCTCAAGTATAGAGGCAATTTAAAAATTGCATCAGCAAAATTATATTTGTATAAAAGTAACAAGTTTTTGAGAAAACTGTCAGATTAAGCTTTCATATTTTTTTCTAGCTCGTTTGCTCAATTATCTACCAATGTTGTCTTTTATATTGTTTTATTATGAAGCTTAATTTTAATATTGTACCAGCAAAATCATGTTTGCATTAAAGTAACAAATTGTTAAGTAAACTGTCAGATAAAACTTTTATATAATTTTCTGGCTCGTTTGCTTATTCATTTTCCAAGGTTGCATGTTATTCCAAACTTCTGAGTCTGTTATCTTGTTTTAAATACCCCCAAGTATTGGGGGTATTATTTTGTCAGATCGGGATAAATAAAGCCGCGGGCTGTGCGAATCTTCAATTAGGATGAGTAACCGAGTGGCGCATACAGCGAAGCCGACCAATTTCAAGCACAATCAACTTTAACCTCCTTCGCTCAGAAATCGAAGCGACGGGGCACAAGACAAATGGAAATGGCTCCCGCTGGTGTAATCGGGGCATTCGTGGCAACATTGTGTGCCCCAGTCGTCGAACCGCCATCATCCCGAGGGGAAAGGGAAAGGGAATCCAAGGGGCAGGGAATTCGCGGGGACTATCAGCTGCACGCATCATTTGCTCGGCATACGTACGTGAGTGACAACATTAAATAATCCATTTAATGTGGCGTGTATATCATTTCGAATGCTATCAGTGCCAATCTCCATACACACGCACCGCCAAAAAACACAAAATCAATAAACAAACAGCCGCCGTGTCAACAGGAAGAGGCAGGATCTCAACGAAACCAGGCAGCCGCTTGCCTTGTAGACGAGGATTAAAAAAGACCAGAAGTGGGCGGTGAAGATGGGCGGTGAAGGTGGGCGGGGGGTGGTTGGGGGTTTGGCGGGACGTCTCATGTTTTGTCTGCCAGCCGAGGGCTCCTCCTTTTGCTCCTCCTGCTGCTCCTCCCCGTACTTCTGCTCCTTGGCCTGTCCTGACGGGTTTTCTTCAGAGATGCTGACAGGCAGCACAGTGGGATTGATGTGGAACGAAAAGAGGTCCTTATTGGCAACAAAAACATGTCGGGCGTGCTTGTGCACAAGGATGCCGAAAGACTTTTTCATGCACTTCCTCTGAATTGCATTTTGATTTTCTTAGAGAAGTTTGGTTCCATTATTTGATTTAACAGAGCTCATTTTAAATTGGTTGAGATTTACTTAGGCCTATTTAAAGTGCATATTTATGAGGGCAACATAAAACGTCTGAATTTGGGATTATTTATTTGAACCGATTCCTGTTAAAGAAAGGAAAGATGTGCTTAAAACGATTTATTAAAGCTAACCTTGTTCTTCGTTAGTCTCTAAAAACTTAGTAATTTCAGGGGTATAAATCCCAATACAAATATTCAAAACGTTCATTAAAGGAAGACCGCTATGTTTAATTATAAAAGCTGAAGTATATTCAACATTTTTTTTTAGAAGTAACCCTTTTCAAAAAGAGGGATTGGTATATTATCATAAAACCTATTAAATTTTTAAGCAGTCAAATATGAAACGTGAAATTAATATTTTAATAACCTAGTTTCTATGGTTATTTTACTTTTTTTAATTTGTCACTGGTGACAAGCAATTTTAAAACAATCAAACAAAAAAATTACCTTGTAAGAATTAAATAAAATTCGATTTACTACAGAGGAAAATATACTACCTGTATAATATATTCATTTCCCATTAAGTATAGCAACCATCTCAATAGTTATCCCAACCGCAGACCGCTTTTCATGGCTTGCTTAATTGTTCATTGGAACCTCGTTCTCCGTGCGGCAGAAGCTATTAAAACCACTGCGATCCACCTCAACAATATTATGTATATTTATGAGAGACGTTGCCATGGCTGCTACCTTTCGTCATATCTCCCTGTCGCCGAGTTTCTGAGTTTTTTGTTTACTTATTCATTTGATAAAGTGAAACCGAGAGCGGGGACCGCGTCCCACTTCAATAAGCATATGATTGCCGGCCCGACGAATGTCAGTCAGTTGCCGTCGTCGAGTTCTGAGTGGCAAACTGGTGCTCCGGAGCTGCCAAGCTCCGGTTTTTCCGTCTTGCGGAGCTGCTGGAATGCGGAATGTGCCCGAGCTCATTTCGGTCTGTGTAAAGCAATTTCCGTAATGAGTCTTCTCCTGCAGAGCACTTAAAAGTATTTGGGGGCCGCCTCCTTGCGCTGCCACGACTGCGTTACGCATACGCCCTGTGTGCCCCAAATTACTTTCGGCTTTGCCGGCGAAACACGATTAATTTTGATTAATTTGCCTCGCTTTTTCCGCACTTCACGTAATCTACTTATGAAATCTTAATACTCTGAATATTGTTTTCGCCTTGCACCATGTGTGGGCTCGGATTGGAAACTCAAGTGTCGCAAGTTTTCAATGCCAAAACAAATTAATTAATGAGGAAATAGAGGAGCGAGCGCAAAGGCGCGCATAAACGAATTGACACAGCATCAATTAACCCAACTAGGAGCCCCCAATCGACTTAATTACTTAATTTATACCGACCTCCGTTCGGGCCGAAGGCTCACTTGCAAAATGGGATTAATTTGTTTACTACTGGGCCAAAACAGCCGCGAGGAATGCCGACAGCATCGTTTAATGGTCGGCAAAACTGTCGGCGCGAGGTCCTTTCGGAAAGGACATCGCCTCGGTGGTAGGAAGGGGGCGAAAGGAGTCGGCGCGTGTGGCGAATTTATTGGCGCCGCTGACCAGAAAGTTTTCAACTGGAAAACTCGAATAAAATCACATGGAATTTAGCTGGGTTTTTGTTGGCCCCGTCTAAAAAGTGAAGGGCAAAGAGCTAAGAGTCCCAGTGACTTGGCAGGGATATTGGCTGATTCGGATGGAGAGTTGCCAAGTTGCCAAGTCCTCTGACCGAAAGGCAATGGCTGTCACTAGCTATGAAGTGGCCATGCGAAAAGTGCTTCTGACTGCCATTGAAGCCAACTTGTAGAGCGGGTTATAAAAGCCACCGCTGACCTGGCCACCTTTAAAGACCAGCTAAATGCCAGCGATGATGTGCATGAATAGAAAATTAGCTCCGGCTTTCGCCTCCTTTCTGCTCCCAGGAGATTCGGATTGCTCCAGCAGCTTTTGGCCTATGCATGTTGGACGCCACTAATTAAAAGTTGGCTTAAAACTTTTCCTCGTTCTCTGTTTGTCGCCGAAGTACTTAAAATCGTATTTTGAATTTTTTTAGCCTCGCTCGGTTGGCGAGCACGACAAAGTAGGAGCGCACAAAATAAATGTACCAACTTTTTAATTGGCAAAACAATAAAAGTGATAATAAATGAAATTAAACGAGTAGGATGCAGCGAAAAAACTCGAAAACTTTTGCTCAAGTCAAAGAAATGGCTGACCAAATTGCGTGCGGCAGAATAAATTACATTTCCCGCTGATTTTGGGCTCTACACGGAAAATAAAATGTTTCTATTTTGAAGGAAAACAATATTAAACATTTAATTTTCTTTTTGTTAACTCTCTGAATATAGAATATATTCAACGAAGCTAACAAGTAGGTTTTTTCATGATTAAATCATGAAATTAAAACATGAACCACTTGATAATACCACAAAAGCCTAAGAGCGGTCATTAAAAGCTAATTGAAAAATTAAAATCAGATAAATAGTATAATTGTGTGTTGCACGTGGCAAGTATTTTGTATTAATGGAACGTGTCAATGGAATATAACTTATGTGTATATACACCATTAACCACCTCAATATTTTGAAGTGAACGTGGTTATTTTTTGCGTGTACGGTTACATTCAAAAAGAGAGTTATTTAAGGGATCTGGGATTGGCACTTGTGAATTTATAGATTTAATTGTCTTTTTTTTCGAAGTATCCGCAGCCCATTGAGTGACTGATTTATGTGCTCATTATAAATTTTACCAACACCCGGGGCCGGGTTGACAAATGGCGGTGCACACATTGTTAATAATGAATGGGAAATTCTTGCGTAACGCCCGGATTGCATGTTCATTACGGATAATCACGATTTAAGTGGTCAGCCGCTAGTCGGGCGATCCAGTCGCATCACGTGCCAGCCATTACGGCCGGGTTAATAAATAATAATTCAAATTGAGAGCCGGCTATATCGGGTTAGACGCTGGGGAGGAGCAGTCATTAATTTTGAATTTTTCCGCAGCCCTTTTTTGGGTCTTACGCTCAGCTGAACTTTGTGCATAATTTGCGCATAAAAAGTCATGGCCAAAACTGTAACACGGCCATTACCTGAATGGCTGTCTGCATGTGTTCATGGGCCACAAAACAGACTCGGTCCAAAGTGATTGCAGGATAAGGGTCAAAGCGCCCAGCGTCCTTGGAGCCAACAATTCTTTGTGAGCTTTAACAAATTAGATTTCTGTTGGCCCTGTAAATCTAGATACTCTGCTTACGAATCAGGGCGATTAAGCGGGAAAAATGATAAATTCAATGAAGTATCCCCTAAAGAATTTCCATCCATTTACATTCCTTTCCGTTTTCAGTCTATTGCAAATGTAAACAATTTCCACTAAGCTCTTTTCACACAAATGTGAGCAAACAGAAAGTGCGTAGGCATTAAGCTGCCTGTCCTGCGTCAGCAAATAAGGAAATCCTGTTTGAATAGATGTAAAAAAGTGTTTATGGAAAATGTCATCTGCCTGAAAGAGTCTTCTAAGAATACCCACCCAATATTTTTAAGAACCGAGCTGACCCGCTTAGTCGGGTATTTAGTTGCAGAAGCGGCGAATCTAATCAAAGTATTTGCGTTAATTATAGGGGGCTAATTAGATAACGGGCTGCCTGACAAAAGGGATTCACTGGTCGGGCCGAAACCAATTAGCCACTTTGTCGCCGCTTAATGAGTCCGCTTAATGGCTTTTCGATGGTGGTTGCTGACCATCTACTTACTCGCATACTCGCATAGTTATGGCCCAATAAGCAGTGTCCTCTGGGGCTTGTTTGCTTGCGATTTTTACATATTTATGGCTCAGTGGTCCGGGCAAACGTTTTTACAATTAGCCGCAAGCAAGTTGCGACTGCTTTAAAGAACGATCATCGCATTAATTAAAGCTAAACCAGTCTGGGTGCGCCCAATATGGGAGCGTAGAAAATCCTTTAATGCCATCACTGCTGTATTTTAGCATATAACCAAATTTGTTGACTTTGGTCGACCAAAATAACTGCTGGATTTACCCGCCTGCCGAAGAGAGAGAGAGAGTTCGGACACATGGCCCGAAATAAGTGTCAACTGCCATGTGAAAATAGACAAGATGTGTGGGCTGCCGAGAAAGGCTGCCACAAACTGCCGAAACGTGGCCATAAATTAACGGGCGGCGCAACTAATGAAAATGTTGGACCCGGCATCTCACTGCCGACATGCATAGCAAAATTTAATTAATCTCATTCAATTTGGGCCGACAGCCATTGGATCGATTTGAGTGGGCGATTGTCGAAATGCAAATAATACAATAGTACAATAGAATGGGAAAATGAATTTACTCTCGGATAACTGAATATTTGCATTTCATTTGAAAAGAGTTTTCAAATAATTTTATCAATGCGTTGGATGAATAACATTTTTTTTGTCGACAATATTTACCTTTTGCAGATTTTGTTACTCCCAATATGGAGTTAGTGGTTGGGTTCTACTTAAAAAACGAAGGCAGATAGAGACAGCAATTCAATATTTGAGTCTTCTAGTTAAATCGGGTTCAACAAAAATAATAATTCAAGTTAAATCTTTATTAAGGCATAAGTATTGCACTTGTATAAATATTTAGGAGGCCTGAATATTGTATGCGTGTTGCGAATTCAACAGTAGTTCATACAACCTTGTACCGTGAGCTTAATTTCAAAAGGATTTTTCCGTTTCAAAATGTTACCCGTAACCGTAGCGCTTTAAGGGCGTCATTTATTTTCACTTCCGCTCAACATTTTCCTGGTCCTTAAATTTCGCCCTCGGTCAGGGAAAATGTTGCCCGAAAGTGAAGCTGTTTTGGCTGTAAAAAACAAATGTCTGCTCGTTTTGATGCATATTTTCGCTGCTCATTAAACTCGCTTAACTACCAACATTTATAATTCACTTTCCCTTCCGTCTGTGCCCCTTGTTTTTTCTACTATTTATATCCCGGCTAACTTGAGTCTCCACTTGCGTTTTATTTTTCAGTTGTGCAACAAAGTCGGCAGCCCATAAAAATGTTCTGGCCAAGAGTGGGAGCGAATTAGCAGCCACATCAATTTCAGCGCGGCGAGTCAAACTTAATTAAAACGCGTGTTGGCCAGACAAATTTTCGGACGCTGTCGAGACTTAATTGAAATTTAACCAACAGCTCGTGCCGCAAAACAAATGAGCCTTCCTTCCTCCTGCAGTCCGCTTCGCTCGGCTGGTTTGCCGATGTCCTTGCCACATTGATCGCCCGCCGGAGCACTAGAGGACCAGAGCACCTGGAACCGCGATGCCACCGCTGCTGCTGCTCGCGCTGATGTTGCTGCTGCAGCAGCAACCGTTGCCCGCGGGCAGCCTGTCCGAGCAGCAATTAGCCGCCCGGCTGCCACGTGACTACGAAAGGTCAGCCGTCGCGTTAAGCGACAATTTAAATTCAACACTAGTACCTCGCGAAACCATAAAAGCCATCGCGCGACAGATGAAAGCTGCAGATGAAGTGGCAGCCGCCCCCGCGGCGCAGTTGCAAGTGAAACCTGCAAACCAATTACCTTGGAGTACGGAGGTAGTTTCCACCCACCCGACTTTCACCTACCCCACTTCCACAGGCTCGCCCACCTTACCCACTCCGGAGTCCTTTGTGGCCGCCACAATGGCAACCGGAAACCAGTCGGCACAGGGCGAACTTAAGAGGATGGAAAATGCAGCAACCTTAGACGCAATCACCGCGGCAACAGATGCACGGCCACGAGCAGGTGTATCTGCCACAGAAGCGGCAACAGCAGTGGAAGCAGCAACAGCAGCAGCAATAGAAGCAACAGCAACAGCCGTAGAAGCAACATCCCCCACAAGGGAGCAACACATGTTGTCCCCACATCCCACTGCTGAGCAACAAATAGCACACATAAATGTACCAGCAACAATAGAAGTCCAAATTGGAACAGCAGTGATTCCAGGGAAAATAAACACGGCCGAGACAGCAGCATCACCAGAAATACCAGAAGCACCAGCAACATCAGCAACATCAGCAGCGGCAGCAACAACAGCAGCGGCAGCAACAGCAGCAATAATGCCAGCAAAAACAAAGCGTAACCAGGCGGACGAGGGCAATAAGAGTGTTGACACAGCTGGAACAAAATTCAATCCGGATGCGGCACTAAGCCATGGCTATGTAAATGCCACAGAGGCGTGGTCCACAACGACAACTGGCAATGTAGTGGCAATGGTAGCTATGGCCGCATCGACCATATCGCCGGCACTAACGAGCATTGCGACTGCGACGAGAATTAGCGGCAAGTCGGTGCCCACGCCCCGACTGGTGGGGAGTGTGGCCCAGATTCTGTCTAAGTCCCTAGACAGCTCGTCCATGTCCTCGTCCTCATCCGCAGCCGCATCCGCATCCGTATCCGCATCCGCATCCTCTTCCTCTTCGTCGTCCTCCGGTTGGCCGGTTAAGCACGCCGCCGTGCTCGAAGGCGATGTCATCCTGGGCGGCCTGATGATGGTCCACTCGCGCGAGGACAGCATCACCTGCGGACCGATAATGCCGCAGGGCGGCATCCAGGCCCTGGAGGCCATGCTCTACACTCTGGACCAGGTCAACAAGCAACAGCTGCTGCCGAACGTCACGCTGGGCGCCCATCTGCTCGACGACTGCGACAAGGACACCTACGGCCTGGAAATGGCCGTCGACTTTATAAAAGGTGAGTGCACTTTCCTGTAAGGCGATTTCCCAACTAGTAAGCTGTCTGAAAAGTTCTGGGTAATGGGTAATCTGCTTAGGGAAAAACTTAAGAAAGTATTACTATTTAGAAATAATTTCTGGATTGTCCAAATGAAGATGCTTTAAAGTGCTTGTAAAAATTTACAATATTTGGTAAAATTATATGATAAAAAATGTTTGTGCAACTGCTGACAATTTGAAACAAAAAAATCGTTAAGTCTTCGGATTACAAAGTAAAACAGTTTGCAATTTGAACTCAAAGAATTTGTTTCTTTTTAACGAATAGAAGTTCAGGTTTACCATTATAATTTCATGCAACATGTACATATTATGCCGAATTGAAATTATTGTTGTTCTGTTAATATGTTGTTTCGGTAGAGGTATAAACTTACTGAAGTCGTTGTGTATATAAACAATAATTAACTAATATATTTTTTATTTTTCTATACATTTGTTACGAAGAGGAGGAAGACTCGTTGTAAAAAGCCCTTTCGAACGAATCACAAATGTAATTTACTTTTTAAGAGATTTATGAGCTTGATGGTTGGCTTTTTCTTTGACAAATTTATCTTCAGAAAATCGTTACAACTTTTTGAAACAACTTGTAAAAACAGCTTAAAAATTTTGCATTTCTTTCCTACTTTATTTTCGTGGCTGGCAGTAATTTTCGTTGAATTGCTATTTCCACTTAAACTTGGATGGCAGGTCATAAATAACAATTATATTGTGTTTATGGAGGCATAATTTTCTTTTGGCTTTAACACAAGCGATTACAATTATTTGAATTACAAGCCTACATATCACTATTTAATGTTTTGATTTCCGCTAATAAATTTTGACTGCGAGCGATAAGTTACTTCTGCACAATAAACACATTATTCTCTGAACATCAATTAACATTTTGGTATTTCTTAAGCTTTAATATTACAGAAACGGTAATATTTTCCCCTTAAGCAACCCAGACATGGAATGTTTTCAAATTGCGTTGCCACATTTTTATTAAATTTAAACCGCAAAAGCTTGGCTTTAAATATTAATGGATACATATATGTAAAACGAAGTTAAATTGAACGAGTGTGAAATACAAATAAAAAACCCAGTAACCGAAAAAACCTATTCAAATATTTGCCTTTTTGGGCCTGGTAAAAACCGTTTCTGTAACGCATCAATATTCCATTGGCTTTAATAGTTCATGGTTCATTACAGACACTTGTGGTTTTCCGAAATTCACGGAAAAGCCTGCCGCAGGAAATAAAAACAGTTCGCGCCAAATAATCCTCTCACAAATTGAAATCGCGGCTTATACAGCTACGTGTCCGTGTCATTAGCAATATTACCTTTAACAAATATTGAAGACTGCCATTGTGTGCCAGTCTCATCTTCGATGGAAAAGCGATTGAATCGATGTTATTTTTTGTTTGTATGCAAATCGTTTGCCGCATACACGCGAATTCCCTGTTTAAGTTCAATTGAATTCAATTGTTGCGGCACCCCAGGAAAATGGAGTAACTTTTGTTTGCCAACCCACCCACTTCCACCGATTTTGTTATTGGCTTTTTGGGAGCCGGAATTGACTTGTCTGTTGGACAAAAAGTGCACTAAGGAGTGGCAGGATATTTTGAACAAGCCTCGATATGTTTTCATGGATTGAATTTTATTTGAATAATTATTTCATTTTACATCGTATGCTGATGAAAAATTAAAAATCCCTACTTTGTTTGCAGAATGTTTGAACTTTTAGTGTTCCTTCCTTTTCTGATCTTAACTTAAGAAGATTATTTGGTTTTTGTGTTTTATGGTTTAGGGTCACAACTGAGTGGTTGGTTTTATGAGCCTTCCTTCGGATGGATTTGCAGAATAATTTTAAAAAATTGTGTTCTTCTGGTTGACGGAGTATTGAAGGATTAACAGTGAAGCTTAAAAAAGCTGTTAACAAACAGTTTTCGGAATATTTCGACTGTATAACAGTCTATGAGCTTTTGGCCGGATTGTGTCCTGGCTAGATATCCGTTCGATTTGGTTTGGATTTTGGGACTTTTGGGACACTTTAAAAAGTCTTGAAAGGACTGTTAACATAGTCACGAATTACGCAAGAGAATTTTTCAATTACTCGCGGAATAAGAAAAGTGTTTTATTTCGAGTGACTAGCAAAAACATTTCCTACTCATTTAAGTTTATATAAGTTACAAAGGAATAAATATTACAAAAGGTTGAATTTGCTAATACAAAAAAATATCCTTAACGATGTCCTTAACTCCTTAAGAGGGGCTTATTGTTTATTCATAAAATCTATAAAATGCACATCGCTTATTGTTCGGGCTTTACGATATCCAATTTTGGCCGTCATCTTTGATCTGGGACATTAAACCATTTGAAGGCCACTCCACATATAAACTGTTTATGCTATCCTAAAGATTCTTTACGACCCGCGCTGCTCAGTGGTCATCATCTTATCCCGGAGAGCGGAGAACGTAGGGCTGAATCAGTGCCGAAGTGACCCAGTTACTTGTAAATTGAATTTTTATTTTCGCAAGGCCCGCATACCACTCGCTTTTATATGATATCCGCAGGACGGGGGGCCACGCATCCTCATCAAAGGAAGCATAAAGAAATTTATCTCCCATGAAGCGCTGTGCCAACCCTGGACACAGGGTTCCCTATGCTCCCTTTTTGCACGCATCGTTTTAATTCGATGGGAAGCCTCCAATCTGGCGGCTGTGTTGTTGCCACTTAATGGAATTTGCCGCTTATGCGTTCCGCATGCCGCGCATTATCCTTTCTATGCCAGCCAGGATTCCTCCGTTTCCTGTGAAACTGGAGCTTTTTGCCTTCTGCCTTCGGTTGACAGGCTGCCTGTTGGCCCGAAAGTTTTTCCTCAGCCGATTTCGGCGTTTTTCCTCCTTTGTCTTTTCCCGTTTCTGTGCGCCTTTTTGCCTCCTTTTTCGACTTCCCTAAGACTTTCGCACATATGTGGCTTTGTGCGTGCCTGTGTGTTTTGACTTTTAACCAGGATTTCTGGCGTGCTTTGTCTAGTTTCTTGCGTCTGTTTAATTTGTGTGCTTTTGAGCTGGCTAAGCAGGGAATAACATTCATTGCCACTTCGGTCGGCTTTCTAGTCGAGTTCTGATGAGGATAATTGGTGTTTTTGTGGGCCACTCAGCGAAATATTTTTGTACATGCGAATGTTTAGGAATTCCCTAGTCTTGAGGCCTAGATTTGTTGTGGCTTTAAATTATGCAAGGGGGGCTTATGCTTTGAAAGTAGCTTTTTCTATCTCATTTTGGGGTTTAAATGGAAAAGTATTTCCATATAGGTTTAGCAGAGAACAATGTTTTTTATGTCACGGTTTTTATTTGGGAATGGGGGTCTTAAAGTTGTTCCTGTCTTTTGGCTTTATCCTTGCCAAGTGCAGCGTTCTATGAACTGAAATGCCAGATGCCAATGCCGTTCGTTTTCAACTTCTTTTGGGTCGAGATCCTTGTAACAACAATAACAAGCTATTGTTGGAAGCATTGCAATCCACTTGGCTTCTCAACTGGTTTCCCCTTTCTTTTCAGTTTGTGGTTTTCCAAGTCTATTTTTGCTAGTCTTTTCATAGACTGACTTAAGCTATTTATAGTTTCGAATCGTTGGCTCTCTTGCCTTTGCTTTTTCCTGATTGTCCTGCGGCAGTCAAATGCCGCTAACAATGCTGCTGGCCCCATTGTGTATCTTGTCCTTGAGCCCTTGAATTTCTGTTTTGTTAGGCTTTGAACTTAAGTAACAGGTCAACTCCTTCTTTTAGGGTTTCTTAAAAAAGGGAAAACGTAGAAAAAGAGTTTGTCTTCGGGAAAGCAAAGTTAGCTATCCTTCTGTTAGCCAAAAACAGGTAAAATGACAGTAATAGAATGTACATGAATGTGTTGTAAATGTACTATTTGTACTTCCATCTCTTATATCCTTCAACATTGCATTACATAGTTTATGAAATATATTATAAACTTAAAAAAAAATTAAAAGTATTTTTAAATAAAAGCTTTTTTTTAATTTTTATGGCTTTTTGAGCATAAAATTTGTATTAAATGCAATGTTCACTCGCCTGCAGAAGAATTAATTAGTTGAAATCCCTCAAAACAACGCTAGCACAATGGCGCGGAATGCAACCAACAAAATAAATTGCGGATCCGTGGGAGGGCAATAGTTGTCGCCCATAAGCAAAAAGTGTCAAAATTTATTGTTCGAGGGGTTTTTGCGGTTTTGACGAAATGAAAGCCGCAGGACAAGACATGCTGGTTTTACCCCTCCGGGTATGACAGTATAACAGTTACGCTATAGGACAGTGGAGCTTTCCCCAGACGCATGCTAACAAGTGTTTGTTCCATTCATAAATTCTACTAACCCAGTGGCCTCCAAAGGACTCGAATACGAACTGAGCCGAGTTGTGGCACGAAGCCGAGTCAACTGTTATACGGTTTTAGAACACCCCTGTCGGATTCTGATTTTAGAACATGGCTCCTTTTTGTCCTTTCTGATATCAGTGGAATTTCAGTTGCACGCCGGTCCTTCAACAATGCAGACGTCCGCGGAATCTAATCAGTTCTGAATATTATATCCTTATCGGACGGAACATTAGTAACGAGCGTCGGGGATAAAGCACGTATTTCGTGCTGTGAGCTTGCGTGAATAAAAAAAATCAAACAATGCAAATAAACATAAAAAATTATTCAAAAATAAAAAAATTGTAATTTATAATTTAAATCAAAACTGTGAACAATTAGGAACTGAGTGCGGAAACGAGCGCGAAGTCTCTAAATTCATTTGACAAAACACGGACAAATAAAATCGTTTCCATGGAGCATATTCCTTACCCAACTTATATCAAACAAATACAATTTAATATAAAGACCTAAGTAGCTTACGAATAAAAACATGTTGTAATGTAAATGTTTTTGGTAAGAGCTTGGATAAAAGCCATCAATATACGTACAAGGCAAAAAGTTAAAATTCAAACAAAATCCAGATATATAAACCAGATAAACATATCCACTACCATGTTACATGTCAAGAGATGTCACAGCAAATTAAATGTCTAATATCTTTGAAACCACTAAATTTGAAAAACAAAATCAGAAAATAAGTTCTGACAACTTATCGCTTATTTAGTATAAGCCACTTGCTTTGACCCCTAATTAATTAAGTTGCTGCTCCCGCCGCTTAATAAATCTGGAGGAGTCTCGCCAGGCAAAAAGATAAATCTTACCGAGAGCCGAAACTAATTTCATTATCCAAATATAAACACAAAGTCTGGGCAAGTCAGACCTCGGGTAACCTTTCCTTTTTTGTTGGGTTGCAGATTTTTGTTTGAATCTGCTTTACGCTAGGCATCAAAAAAGGACAAAACAAATATTAATTAATATAACTTGAAAATAATTTTAGCAGAAAACAAATTTTTGGACGGACACTGGGAAATAATTCTGGGAAAAGTTGAGCAAAGTTTGTACTTATCTCAATTTTTTACCTTTAATTATAAGTTGTTGAAAATTGGCACAGCAATTCGTTTTAAGGCCTGAAATAGAAAAAGTTTGACGGCTGAATCAGAATCTGAAGTTGAAGTATTTTAATTAAAGTGGGCAGGCTGGGGAGAGATTTCTTGTCATGCTTTTAAACAAAATCCGTCGACCAACAGAATTCGCAAAACAAAATTAAAGCTCCTCGCAACTTGGTGCTTCCCACATTTCGCAGTTGTTCATTTGAATATAAAAACTGGCAGAGAAAATGAGTAATTGGAACAGATTATTTCATATACATACATCGTGTGTGCGACCCAGGTGTGCAGATAAACTTTTGGGCAGCCTTAGCAATTAGCAGTGTTTAGGTGTAATTGCAAAATTATGCAAAAATCATAGACTGCCGAGGGGCCTTTCGCAGATAAGAGGGAATCCGGGTATGCAATAGGGAAAAAACTCCAAAATTTTACACACAATATGAGCCGGCAGGTGTGTGTGTGTGTGCTGATGGCCATTTTCCAGAGTCCTGAAGTCTCAGGATATTCAATTTCCTTTGCCGACCTGCTGACGTTTTGTAATTTAATGTTCATTTATTCCTGACCCTCCTGTCACCCCTTCAGCTTATTAGAAAAATGGCATGGGGCAGTGATAATTGCCACAGTCTCTGTCAGTTTAATTCCCCCGGGTCTGTCGGCTTTTAATGATAGTTTTGGGACCTGGGGCACAAGAGTGGATGGGGGTTCTAAGTCTCGGTCACGTAGCCGTGATGAATGCCCCACGGTAGATGTGGCTTTGCTCCTCTGCTGTTTCCCAGGGCAGTTGCTAACAAATTTTGGCTCCCGTCTGCTGGATTTCGGCCTGACCTTTGTTTAATTGCAAAATAAGGCCATAAATAAACGAGTCTGGCGAATTCCCAGCTCGCAAATTGCCTCTATTTAGTTTCAGTGTTATTGTCAGTCGTTTAAGCAAACTTTCAGCAGTTTTGTCTGTTGTGCTGAGACTGCAGTACTACAACTAGTAAAACAACAGTACAGAATACTTGCATGAGAATTTTAAGGGTCATTTACTAACTGCAGTAACATATACTGTGTTTCGGGAAAGAGCTGACTCTTGTTGTAAGAACCACTTGACTAATTGCATTTTAATGCTTTTTGCAATTAATTACCCCCGAAAATATATCAAAGTTGAAAATGCAAATTCCAAACAGACGCTTTTAAATATTTTAGTTACCCTTGCTTTTGCACTAAGTGTAATGAGCTTGCAACCAGTGAGCAGCGAGTGGCAGTGGTTGATGTGGCAGTTGTCACAGGAGGCACGGAAATCAGCTAATTAGCAAACAAACTCAGGGAAGGGAAGTCAGAAGTCGGGAATACACGCACTTCCATGAATGCTGCGGAGATGTCAACATAAATAATTTTGCCAGCGTTCAGCGAGGCGTGTGCTCAATAATTAAAACGAATTAATTTCTCCTAATGAGCATGCAACCCGCCAGTGTGTCCACACTTTTCTATTAATTTATTTATGGCCTGACAGAGCCGTAAAGGCGGAAACGAAAACACTTTGACCTGGCTGGCTTTACCTGCGTTCTACCTGTTGCCCCGCGGTCACGCCATTAATTCTCATGAGTAAAATAATTAGAAAATCAAATAGAAAAACGCGGCGTGGGTCTGCCTCAAATGTTTCAGCGGAACTCGGGTTGCATCGCATCCAGCGGAAGCGGAAATCGCACAACTGTGTTAAACTATAACTCGCGCGTAAAGTTAAGCAACTGCGCAAAGTTTTCGCTCAAATGTTGCCAAAGGGGGCGTGGCACTTGCTGGAATAGAAGTTTGCCAAAAGGGATTTCGCTACATTGCCCGCTTAGACAGTAACTAAAAGTTTTTAGTTCAATTTGGAGCACACTCAAAATAATTGTCTTTTTACTTTTATGCTTTTTCTATCACTATTACCTACGATTTATTGCGATATTAATTATATCTTATTCTGCGAATGGAAAGCCGTTCAAACTTTTTTCCGAGTGCAAGACTTAAAGGAACTTTATAAATGTGGTAAGGAATGGCTTTATAAATAAAAGTTGTTCAAACGGATCGTCCGCTTTGCGAGCATTCATTCCATACAAAGCCCATTCCGTATCGAAATAAACTGTTCAGCTCGAACAAACCTGTCAGATAAATTTGCCTTTGACAGACGGAATTAGTGAAACGAAAGGCTGAAGTTTTGCGGCTGTAAACTTTAATGATTAAACCCGATTTGACAGAGGAAAAGCGCACATGAACGAGTCAAAGGTAATGCCTCAACCTCAAGAGTTGTTGGGAGAACTGCAGTCATTTCCAAATAGTTACGAATTTCGCGCCACCACACGACGTTTTTGCTGTCACAACTTGTTTGCCAAGTGCCGCTAATTATGCAATTATTTTTTTTGCATTTACCGAGTTTTTACGACTTTTTTACGACCCTCTGCAACTTTTGCCGACTGTGCAAAAGTTTTTTACGGCGTCGCGGACAAGTGGTCAGCGATTTAATTTTAATTGTATTTAGATAAGATTTAATGGTGTTTCCGCTCAAAGGCAAAAGTTAATCAGCTCGAGGGATGCTAATTTGCTCTCTCATTTTTTACATTGTGCAAGTGAGTCATTCCGTGGGGATATTATATAGTATAGTATCCTTGATTCGTGCGGTTACTACATATAGTATGTCTGACTATGATATATATTTTCACGGTGCCTGCACACCAGCGTATGCCATAAAGCATTTAGTGCTTAGTTCCGTGGCCTCCGCATTCGCATTTTCGGCGGTGCCAGAGAATTACCGTGAGCAGCAGACAAAAAATAAATAGAGAGCGCTAAGCATGCTCGAAAACGACGAACAATAGACCTTGGCTCGCCATGTGGCATATAGCATATAGCATACCATACTATACCATACTATACTATTCAACGACAAGCAGCAATAATGATCTTTTTGTTACACATGGGCGGAGAGGAGGGCGGAAAAAGGAAGGCGGGGCGGGGCAGAGCAAACAAGCATCGCACGCACACACGCACACATCCTCGCAGAAGTGCAAATACTCACTTGCACGCAGACACACGCACACACACACGCACACGCACACGACCAGCATTTATTTTTGTTTGTCATGACTTTGCGCTTTTGCTGCGAACAGAATGGAGAACGGAAAAGGCAGCAGCGAGCGGCAAGGAGAAAGTGGAAATGAGAAAGTCGAAGGGACAAACGGGGCAGCACACGCCATTTTTTCGGGGCTTTGTCTCCACTTTTTCGTCCCTCCATTCCACCCCAATCCAATCCGCTCTGTTTGCATTTGTTAGCATACAATTTGGCATCGGCACACAGGGCGGATGGATTATTATTTTGTCGCTAAAATCAACAACCATTCCGCCTCGGCCTTTGACAAATGAGTACGGAAAGGGTCCTTCTCCATACTTGGTCTTAACAGGAGTGGACCTTTGTCTTTGGTAAAAGTCCCAGTTCTATTTCTGTCTCCTGGGAAGCGAAACCATTACGTTTTATTATTCATGGGCAGTGCTTGTGAAATCCTTTTTAAATAGTTTGTCGGTCTAACAAGTCTAAGCAGTGGGCTTAGTAATATTGTATATCCTGCTGAAAAAACTAACTCAACAATATATGTGCGCATTATTCCCTATTTTAAATGTAAATATTTTAGAAACTCAATCTGTTCTTTAATCTAAAAAAGAATTCCGGATTTCCGCTTGATAATTCGTGCATTACTTCCCCCTTCGTGTGCTGTTAACCTTTAATTTGTTTTTTAATATGTCTTGGTGAACACAAACTAACACAACAAAATATGCATGGATTCCTTTCAGCTTGAACTACTAGTACTTAACTTACTACCAATTTAAATATTTTAGAAACTCAATCTGTTTTCTAATCTGAAAAACAATTCCGGATTTCCGCTTGATAATTCAAGCATTACTTCCCTCTTCGTGAGCTGTTAACCTTTAACTAACAAATTAGCTTTTCATAACGCCCATAGCGGTACAATTAATTTGGCCGCACTACACGTGTAGAATTTCAAAAATTGCGACCCTAGATTGCTTTTATTTAAAGCAAATGGCAAAGGCGGTGGCCAGGCTCTCGCAAAAATATTAAATTATTCGCCGGGCATAAACACGTCTCCTTGGTCAGGCAAGGGCACACACGCAGTAAGTAGGCAATGGATTTTTTCAATTTGCGTTGCTTGCCAGGATGTTATGCAAGTCACGCTCCAATCCGCCCGACACACAAACACACACTTGTGTGAGTGTGTGTGTGTGTGTGTGTATATATACTCATTCGCATGTACTTGTGGGGGGGAGGAATGGGGACAGCGGTAATTCACAATATCATGTGCTCAATGGGCTGTGAGGCTGAGGAATATTCCTTTCCCCTCCCCTCCACTCCCCTTGAATGCTCCCCTCACCAGTCGCTGTTGCTCTTTTGATTTATGCGACATTTCCACACATTTGCCTGCCATTAACATTTTGCTTCGTTGCCTGTCAGCCAGCGAGCCTTGTCGTCGTTCCTGTCGCCAGTGTCCTTGTCCTTTGTCTTTTGTGTGTCAGCAGTTCGCAGTTCGCCGTTCGCCGTTCGCCGTTCTCCTGTTCTTCTGTTCGCCTCCAGATTCCGACTTGTTCTCGCCGAGATTGAAATTGATTGGCAACTCCGCGGGCGAATGCAGCGGGCATCCTTCGGAGGATCCAACTTTATCTGAGAGCAAACTCCTGTTCGCGGAGCTCAAATGGAGTGAGAGGAAGCGCCTTCGCTGAAGAAACTACAGCTAGAAGAACTCCTGCAGGGAAAAGCCAGTGAAAACATGACTGGTCTGCTCATGAAATTTTAATTTTGAAATGTTTCCGCAAACGGAAGCGAGGAATGCAATTTAAGTTGCATTTATTGAGCTTCATCTTTTTTTGTGTTTCCCCCAGTTTCTAACCGAAAGCATTTTATGGTCAGGTGGCCACGGGGCGTATGCTTAATAAAAAACCGACAACTGGAAAATTCCTTCCGAGCAAATATGAATGTATTTAGCTCGACTCGCAAGCCGAAAAATTGCCGAGCGGGGGAGAACATAACTGCCAGAGGTTATTTCGGCCATACTTTTCTGGCCATATATGAAAATGCAGACTGCTGGTGCTGCTGCTACTGAGTGGCTGCCTAAGTGGCCGGCTGTCTGGACCCATTTCAAGGGTTCGCAGTACATCTCTTCATCACAAACACATGTAAGGGCCATATTTTCACCGAAACTACAAGCATAAGCAGACTGCTTACCCGGGGACCCAACCTCGCCCAGAAAATAGAGCACGAAATGGTACTGGAACCCCGCCAAGGTGGCCCAGGTCAAAGCACGCAGGCTGGCGGGGGAAATTGAAATTTATATTTACGCAGCCCATAAATTTCTGGCTTTTCGGCTCGTGGAGCGAATTCTGTGAGCCAGTGCTTATGCGACTGTCAGTGCTGTCGAGCTTAACTATTTTCCAGCAGGGCTTGCAAATATGACAAATTTATGCGTTTAACCCACATGTCGTGTAACTAAAAATAGTAGAAAGGTTAGGTATAGAAATATATCTCAGAATACATTCTTTACAGCTCTACAATACAATATATGTATTACTTGTTCTAATTTTATTTATTTATAATTTATTTAAAAACTAAATTATGAAATATTTAACAAATTATCAAAACTTCAATAAGTTCTAGTAATTGTTGGTTGCGTGGTAAAATAAAAGTGTATAATTGATTTAAGCAGATTTTCATGAATTTCCCAAGCCCTTGGAGAACTTATACACTCCCTATTTTCTAAAAATATTTTTTGGGAACCCTTTGTGTTTTGTGGCAGCACTATGGCCACATCCTATTTGCGGAAGTGGGAGGCTCCAGTGGGCGGGCAGCTGACAAAGTTGAGGCCTGTCATGTTGCGTATGCCAACTTCTTGGCTAACCCACGCACGTCTGCCGGAGACAAGTTTGGGGCTCGGCCCTTGTATTCCGTTTGTGCGTGTCTGCGGCGGGTAATCAAATTAAAAGTTGGAGCAAGGAATTGCTTTTAAAGGCATTAGCCCGGCGTCAGGTCTTTAATGTTTCATGTGATCATTAGGTGCAGCGGTGCCGTGAAGCAGTGGAGCCGTCAAGTGGTGGTGCGGTGGTGCCGCGGCAAATCTTTACAACTTGCAATCTCTCCCAATTGACAGCCCTGCGAATGCGATGCTGGCACGCAATCAGCCAGCTGCCAGAAACCAGAAACGAGAAAGCCGAAAGCAGAAACTAGGGCCGCACTCGGATAATAACTTAATTACAGTTTTGTGTGCGAGTGGGGCGTGTGGGCCTTGTCTTTTGGCAATTACACTGCCCTGCCAGCCAGTCCGGAAACATGTGTATTATCAAATGCCAGTCATTAGACGCCCGCCGCCCCTCGAGTGGTAATTTATCTCAACTGCTCTGCGGTCTACACGTGTACACAGACACTCCTGATGACAGGTGAATGTGGAGGTGGAACGTTAGCAGCTCCGAGCGAAAATAATTAAGCCCCGTTATGCGTAAAGCATGAACATCCCGAACTAGACAGCGGCAACAACATCGCAACATTTTAGCATCCCAGCAGATTGCCAGGTAACCAGAGATGGCAGCGTGACAACTGAAACTTTTCGCTTTGAGGGCTCTGGCTAAAAGTTTCCCAAGATAGTTGCCATGTAAGTGCAGGAAGCTGCAGCGAAATACTTTAGGTTTCAACAGTTTTCCGAGTGCCAAAGGCCCGAGTCCGAACGACAAGAGGAATAAACAGGCAAGTTTTATGTGTAATTTGTCGCCACGCCAAAACCAAGTTGCAAAGCGAAGCTGTTAGTGTGAAGAAATAAATAATTCAGAGTGCTGAAATTTTCGAAAGTTTTTTTTCATAGCATGCTTAAAACCTCATAAAAGTTTATGGTTGCCAGGTATGGAAAAAAAGATTTCGGAGTTTTTAAATTTAAACAAAGGTTACTGTTTTTGATTCTCCCAGAAAAAACCTTTTGAAATAAATTCTAAAGCGGCATGAATTCCGACATATTTGGTTTTTTTTTGGAGATGTGCAAAACTATTGTGTTTTCCGTTTGGAATTTTCAATAATAAAAACTCGGCTCCCAAATAAAAATGTTGTTGAGGCAACTTTTAATGGTTGCACATTCCTGATTATTTGAATGCCGAAGCATTAACATTTCAGCATTTCAAGTTCTAAGCTTTAGAATGGATTTTTCTTAAAGACCAACTTAGATAATCTCCTATTTTAATTGCATTGTTTTGAGCTCTCTGGAATTCGTAAGCCGAAACGAAATCTCATTCCGTTTTCTACCGACACAAAATGAAAGGCCGTTTGAGGACTTCTGAGTGACTGGGTATCTGGCTAGCACTCGAGTTATCGGAGCCATCAGGCGATTGCCGGCCCACTTGGATCATCTCTAGGGCGCTTTCCTTTCTCGGCCACTTTAATTGGCACTCGAGACCACGTTTATGGCGTCTGCTTGGCTTGCACTTTCGCCCGACGCCATTAGCCACGAAAGTTAACCAAATGTCGACTGTAGTTGCCACCCAACCCTTGCCGCCCATTTGCCCTTTGCCGCACGCTTTTCACTTTCCTTCTGACTGGATTTCAGCGAGTGTGTATGTGTGGCTAAAACGGCATTTATGCTCGCATTTTCCCACGGGTGTCTAAGTGTGTGTGGCTGTGTTGTGTGTGCTTGAGTTGTGTGGAATGATTATGCATATTTAGTGACGTCTGCGCCGGCGCCTAATTGAATATGTATGGGACGGGCTGCGGTTAGAGGAGCGTGTCGAATGCGACAGAGTGGTAAATTAATTGGCTTTCAGGCGGAGAGGCAGCCTTCTTGTTATTTTTAACTCTTTGCGCCAACCACAAAGTGCTCATACTGCTATGCCAAGCATCTTCAATGAGGCAAGAAGCCGCCCAGTTGGAAGCCGCATTTGCCGACCGCAAGCCAAATTTTGACGGAGGATTGAAACTAGTTTGGCAATCAATAGGGGATAATTGAATCGACACATTTGGAAATTTCCCAACTAAAAACGAAACTCACAGTTGCAGACATATTAAGACATATTCAAGATGTGCATAAAGTATGAAACACCTAAACTGTATTGTAGGAAACCTTTTAAAGTTTCTAGGAATTTATACTTCTTGCCAAGTAAGAAAAAAACATAATTAACTTAAAAGAAAATTGGTTTTGTAACTTTCCTTCAACAGTATTTATTTTCATTGCAATTGGCTTCGGCCAATAAAAAGAAAAATGCGGCAATTACAAAAACATCCATCGGAGGCCCGAATCGAAACAAAATGAAAAAAAAAAGAAAAGTTGAAACGCGAAGGGAGTTGGGAGTGGGTATCCAGTTGTGTTGGTTCGTAATTAGGGCGATCAGAATCCATCGAAGCAGGAACTGAAATTCAAGGGTTTTTATTTCCCATGGCTTACATTTACGGTTTTGGCTTTAATTAAAAAGTAAATTAAAGCTTCAGTGGGAGGAGGCTGCGACCTTGTCGCCTTTGCCTTTACAAATTTTGTCCGTTATTGGCAGCCGTGCGGCGTATTTAAGCCGTAAAGTACAATTTGGGACATAAACGTGGGGGCCGGGAAACAACAAAAAGCCAGAATCGTGTGACACATTTGACCCTTTTTTCCAGCTTCCACTTGGCATAATCAAAATGTACGCAGAATGGACGCTCGTGCAGCTGTTGTGTCAAATGTTTTTCCGCTTTTCCCCTTGATTTCCCTTCTTCTAACTTTTCTGGCTTTTCCGTTTGCCCGTATTGGTTTCATATTAAAATGGGCTGTCAAATGGCTTGAAAACTGCTGTCGTTTTCTATTTTCCAATTGTGTTTTGCTTGCCGATTGCATTCCGGAAATACTCGAAAGCCAAAATATGTTTAAGGAAAAAGTTTTGACAAGTGAAAATACATGGATTTACATGTAATAGGATACAATAGGATACTATTGATTTTATTTGTGTCGTTGTTAAACTGAATTTAATGGTCTGCAAAACCAGTTAATTTAATTTAAACCGGATTACTTTGACTAAATTGCCTTTATTTATTGAGCAATGTTGAAACTTGAAGTTATGGGATAACAATAAATATTAAGCATCTTAAATGCATTTTGATCTTAAGTTTTAATTTTTTTTTTATTTTTTTTGGTGCTTTAATTTGGTGGGAAAACCATTTGTTCATTCTTTTAACAAGTATTTTACGAGTATGTTCATAGCAGACAGAAAAGATTTCGTAAACAAACACCCGTCAATTTTTAAGCTCTTTTTCGTCGGGGGCGAAATCTTTCCGTGGAATGTTCGCTAGAACAAAGTCCTTTTTTCTGGCCGACCCTTTTGCCTAACAATTTAATGTGCTTAAAGAATTTTGACACAATTCTGGGAATAATATCGGGAACGGCGACCCTTTTTTCCGGGTGTCCTTTGAACCGAGCACGGAGTCAGCGCTTGGCAAGGCGAAAGGTCCTGTTCCTGCAGTTTCCAGCTTGCCAATTATACAAAACTCTGCGCATTAACTGTGCTTAAATACAGCTGAAGCCACCGACCCCCGAAAACCTTTGTCTAGCCAACTTTTGTGGTGCGGCCATTAACGGTTTCAGAGAACAACTATTTGCAGCTGGCAAAAATCATGGGGATTTCACGTCTTTTCGTCTTTCATTTGGGATGCTTATTTATTTTTTCCTGTTTATCTGCTACATCGTAAAAATAGAAATAAAAATATTTATGCAGCGCTACGGGTTTTTTCGTGAGATTTTTTTATGAGCCCGTTCGCCGGGCTATTAAAAGCTGAAAGCGGTGGGAATACATATTTTGAAAATTGGCCGGCGAGCACGAGGAGTGGGCAGGCTCAAGGTCGAGCCCAGATTCCAGATTCCGAGGGCGCATCCAGGGCCCTGGACCTTTTTTATTAATTCCAATACATTGAATTTTCCATAGACAAAGAGCGTGTTTAGCATCACAAGCCGATTAAGGCCCGGCCCGAAAGCTTAAAGCCTTTAAAAGGCTTACCATGCTGGCCCACGGAATGGCCTATAAATTTTACATTTAACGCGGCCCAAGGATGACACTTTCCCGGGCAGAAAGAGGGGGAAATTGGTCCGGCTCCAGATGCTGGCAGTTCGCCAGGTTCCAGGACGTTTTTATTTATGAGCTGGCAAATTATGCGCCATCAACGCGGACAATTAGAAACTCAATTGCTGTGCCGGGTCCAAAGAAAAACCCCCTTCCTCTCGCCCAGTTGAAGTTGAAAATTACTTGTCAGCCTGGGCTTAGCAAATAATTTTGCATAGTTATTGGGTCCTTTCTGGCAAATCATCCCATCAGTAAGGCTTATAAATTCAACAGAGGCATTTTTCTGGATAAGTGAAAAGGTTACTTGTAAGCCAAGCTCTTTTCTGTTGACAGATTCAGAGTAATTTGCTTTAAATTACATGCAATTTTTCTAGGGCATGGTCATTCTGAGAATTTAATTGAATTCATTTCCAGATGTGTCCCCGACAGAAATTTATTTTTTCAAGCTTAGAAAATAGAAAACATTCCGCTTGGAATTTATTCTCAGAAATATTAAGTACTTTTGCATTTTAAAATGTTTTTCTCCGAGTATTATATTTATCGCAAATGTTGTTGGTCAGAAGAGACGGATCGTAAATAAATGGCATATAAAATTGTATTTTTATTAAAGCCTTTCAACAGAAAATTTTCAGTTGTGTGCAAACATTGAGATACTTTAAGCTCTTTATCCTTATCAGAGTTTAGTTTAAACAACTTAAAAGAGACTTTCCTGCCCTAAAGCTATTTTCTGGGTCTGACCACAGTTCAAGCCATTCCATCAGCTCGGCAACTAATTGCTCATCAAAAACTTGGGGTGGAACTTGATAGAAACTTCCTGCCTGGGCCACAAAAACCCTTTTACGATGTACTAAATTCAACGCTCTCGAAGGTCCCTGGTCAACAACAATGGACCGGCTTGCCATAAAAGTCGGAAAATCAAAATGGCATTTCTCGACACCATCAAAATGGCATTTCGGTGCAGCATGCTGGCTGTCGTGGCCCGGAAAAACTGCGAATCCGCATGTGAGCCTGTGCTGTTAACTCATTAAAAACAGCCAAAAACAAGGCCGTCCGTGTTGCGTATGCGAAACATTGTTGCCGGTTTTATTAAAGCCGCTCCGTGCTGTCAGCCCGTTCTTGTCGTGGCCAACTTCCACATAATCAAAAGCGGTTTAGCTGCTTTCAAAAGATAAGCGTAGCTCATTGCGGCCCGTCCTCGCTTTTTCCACTTTTCCCGCTTTTCCGGCTTTTCTTCAGTCTTTTTGCGGGCGGAGGTGGTGGATGGGTTGACTGTGTGACATCCTGACTGTTTGTCATAATAATAAAAATGCCAATTTGTTTTATGGGCGACAAGTTAAGCTTGCCTTTGCTTTGCTTTGATGTTGATTTTTATATTATGATGTTGGAGCCCCCATATCCACATCCCAATCGAAATTCCCCCTGAATTCAGCTTGTTTGTAAGTTGTTTCGGACCTTGGCAACAGACACGTGCTGTCTTGATATACATATTATAGGTACATACATATGCTGTCGGTGGATTGCTTCCCGCAGATTGAAGCTCCAGGGGAAACTCTATTATTTAAGTCGGAGTGCTCCAATACACAGAACCTTAAATATTTAAATAAAATACATTTTGAAACAGATGCCTCTGTTGTTTTCCTTTGGACGCTCGATTGAAAAAACTTAATCAGCTCGACTGAAGCCTGTCCATCGAAAACAGCACAAACGGAATTGGTCTGACTGGCAAAAAATACGAACACATTGAGTTGCAAGCTTGATTTCGTAGCTGCAATCTCGCAAAACAATAAATCATAATCTGCCACCGGCTATCGCCAAAAAGTCACAGTCTGCGCTTTGCAAACTATAAACTACAAACTGCTACATGATTTATGACACTTAAAAACGAACTAGGAAAAGCTCTGGGAATTTAGTTTGTTTTTCGATTATTTTTTTTAAGCTTTAATATTCATCCGAAGTTAAAAAACGACTGATTTCCCTTGGAATTTTTTTTATATGTTAAAATAGAGGTTATTTGTCAATTCAATTAACCAGATGTATTATTCTTTAATTTGTTTAGCACAAACAAATATGACTTACAATTGAAATCAAATTTTATGCAAGACACATGATAAATAGAAATAAATTCGATTGCCTTTTTTTCATTAAGTTTTTATTAAAAAAACGAAAGCGCACCGCAGTTCTGTTTGCCACCTACATTTTGGATCTAAAATTTTTATGCAAATTTTAATTTTATTCAACGCCCGCATATTCTTTGAATTTTAAATATAAACAAAAGTTTTTTACTTCACTTGTCTGGCCAATGCAAATTAACACGATTGTTTTGAGCTTTTTTTGGCTGTTGTTTTTGTTTGGGTTTTCGAGCGCCCAATTTGAATTATTGATTGCTGAAAGTTTTCCTTTTGTCCCCGCGAAAAGTCCACATTTATGTGTCACCCATCAAGTTGGCCACGCCTACGAGCGACACACCTCCGCTTTAACTAAAAAAAAATTGCTTTTCAGCCAATTTGGATACACTTGCGCTTGTTTTTTATTTTCCATATATATTTTGGCGAAATTGTTTTCCCCGAAGTCTTTGTCTTCTGAGCTTTGCTGCTGCCTTTGTGGCAGTTGAGGCTTCTGTACTTGGCTTCCGGCTGTTATCAGCCATCGACACTTGGGACCCACTCATTTGGGCTTCAGGATGTGTCGCCCTCGCCTCCTTGGGCGCGGCGTTAATGTAATTTGGATGCCGAGGAATATTCCCGTCGCTTTTTGTTTGAACTCCGGCTGACTTGCTGGCCGTGGGCCATGCCACGCCCCCTGCTCCCACGGGTGTTGACTTCATTGAACCATTTTTTCCTCGAACCTGATTGACTCGTCGTGGCCCGTGTTTCCCTTTCGCCCGATTTGCCGTATTTTCCTTGCTTCCTGGCTTTTATTTCGCTTGCCACAAATTTGCTTAAGGTTCGCTTTAGACACTTAAACTCAACCGCAGCGGCAGTCGTGCATGCCCTTTCAGTTCTTCTCGCTCTCCTCGATATCAGTCAATTTCGAATGTCAATAAAATGGAAATTTTATAATTTTACTCCGTGGCGAGCGGAGGGAGTTTCCATTCTCTTCCACTTTCGCACTCTCCTGCGGCGCCTTCAACTTAATGAGATTTTATTTATTGACTGTTGATAACAGCCGCACGGCTCTCGGGGGTAAATCGGTGGGCAAACCACGTCTAGGCGCCTTCTCATGCGGTTTTGAGTGCTTTATGAAGCCTGTTTTATGGCTGCTTTAGTGGCTGAATTTGGTGTTAGCGTAAACGCTACAGCCAGCAGCGCATACAAATTTATCTTTCCCCGATATCGATCTCAGGCGATGGTGCAGCAGTAAAGCTTCCTCGGTCGAGAATATTAAAATGACTGGCACCTTAATTAGGGAATCTCAACCAAAAAGGTACGATTTATATACATTTCTTTGCTGGATTACGACATAAAATTTAATGTTTATAATTTAATGGAGAACAAGAACCTACAAAAAAAGGAAGGTTGTGGTTCTGCTACTCGTAAGCTTAACGTATTACGTATTTGTATGAAAATACACCTTTTGTATATTATTTCTAAGAAAAATTTGAAGAATTTGAATTGGTAGCATTTTTTTTGCAATCCCAAAAGCCACACTTTTCTAATCGATAAAGAACCCATTCAAAAAGGCGTCTTCTGCTCTAAATATATCTTCTTCTCAACCTTTCCGAATGTTTGATGGATTGATTTTTATGCGTCTGTCGTTTTTATTTCCATCAGTCTGTCGTATCCTTTCCCAAACAAATATTATCCCGAATTTGGCTCTTTGACAGACACTCATAAAAATAAAAAGGCAGGTCTACGCACGCACGAGCTGCCACTTTGAAGTTTCAATTTTTGGATATTTTATATTAATTCTGTCTATGGATTTGTGCGTCTTTTTAAATGCGTCGGCTTCACTTATGCGTTTTTATCGATATTTTCCCGTGTGGTTTACTCGGTTTCCGCACGCTTCAGTTTTTATTTTCTGGGAAGCTGGAGCATAAATGTGCCGAGTCACGTGCAATTCGCTGCCCCTTTGCATTTATGCTTACACTTGCACGTTGCTTTTAACGACAGCCCACAAATGCGCAAATGAGTTTTAATTAAAAAGCTGGAAAAGTAAAGAAAACATCAACAGTGCACTTTCACCCCGGTCTTCCAAGCCCCACAAAAACATCAGGAATCGATTTAATGCCGTAGGCAAAGGTTTAAACATTCAAAGCAGCTTAATTTAAATGCATTTTTAAATATTTTTTTGTAAGCAAAATTGAAATCCCATTGCCCAAATATATGAACATTTCATAAAAAAAGAGAGTTTGTTTGCGATTAAGCGGGCAATTTGCTTGGGACAATGAAAAAGCTTTGTAACCTGAACGTAAATATTGAAACTTACCTTTAAAGTTTAACAACTTTTTCGCAGCTGGTTGGCAGTTTTCACATTTCAATGGGGAAATCAAAATGTTTCATTTAAATTTTACGTTCAAATTGAGTAGCAACAGCACCTGGCGCATTTTACTTAATTGCATGACACCCCCGTCGAGTGTTTTTTCGGTATTCGACGGCCAACGGTGCGCATGGGGGATTATTAACTTTTTTGCTGTTTGACTGCCGATGCTTTCACAGTCGAGTGAATTTTTCCGCAATTCATATTCTTAGCTTTAAATATTTGAGACATTTTGAATCAGATTTCCTTTAAATTTAAGATTTAATGTATTGTGTCTATTCGCGCTAAATGAAATGCATTTAAGATTTGTGAAATTAAATTGATATTAAATAAATATCGAAATTTTATTTAAGATGTATATACCACTCCCCTTTTATTACTATTCAAAATGACTTGCTAAGACAGGTTCGGTCAATTGCTAATGTCGAATTCTTTTTTTATGTGAGAGTCTGAGATAGAACACTTAAAAGAATTTTCACGCATTTGACTCCGCCCTCAACTTGAAATTACGTTTTACAACCGGGACATCAAAAATGCTCACATACTCCAAGAAAGACGGCAGTAAAGTTAATTTTATTTTACACGCGAACCCATAAAAAATGCATTGACAACTCGAATGTCTTGCCAGACTCCTTCGGAATCTCAATTCCCCAACTTATGTTCTAATTATTTACGAGTTGACATGAGCCGAAAATCGCCCGTCAACATTAAAAAGTCAAATTATATGCAAATCATAAAAATATACGACACTTTTGCGTGTGCAAATTATATTTTGTACGAACACTTTGTTAAGTCGTTTGAGACCATATTTTTTGTGTTAACACGATGCACCTTATATTGTGTTTTTTATGAAGCCCGTAAAATAATTCACTGAGGTTGCTGTGGTAGTGAAATATTGATAACATCGTACCTATTAAATGTTGCCCAATCTTTCAGTCTCCACTTAAACCGGCAACTTATCAGATTTTAAAGTTTAAGTGTTGTGTGGCCAGGCGCCGCTTTATCCATGCCAACTCGAAAAGTTAGTCCTACTTTTTGGCTCTCATTACAAAGCCAACAAAGTATTATGCAAAACGTTATCTCGGCTTACTTTAATTGTAGTTTGGCTCAAAGCCACGCCTCCAACCTTGGCGGAAGTTGGTCTCCTGTGGTCAGTGAACTCCATAAAATATAGTTAACACCATTTGAAAATTTCAATTTGCATTTCTGGCAGCTTTTTTGCACAGCTTTTTGCACATGGCGCCCCCTTTTCATCCTGTTGCATGCCGAGAGCTCTTAAATTCTCAATTTGTTATGTGATTTATGGGTTGATGGGGGAAATCGGGTGCATGTTTGAGTCCGCAAGTCGTGTAAATGATTATCCGTGGGCCAAATTGTAATTTCCTTAAACGGAACTTAGACCACCGCAGCATAAATTAAAACAGAGCGAAAATTGGATTTGACCAAGCTGCCAGCGTGGCCAACTTTCATTGTACTTGCTGTTGGCCTGCCGTTTATAAAAGGGCCATAAGCTGTCAGTAGCAGTTAAAAGGCGGAAAGAACATAAAACACCCGCCACTGCATTCTTTGTTACAATTTTATTATTCTGCGTCCTGCATGTGTGGTTTTAAATAAAACAAATTCCAACCAAGTCAGAAAATTCCACAATTAGGCGAAAATTAAATTACTACCATATTTAAATTAAAAATCTAGTGAATTTCTTTTGACTGATTAAAATGAGTTCATTATATTTTTTAGTGGTATACATTTCTTCTTTGTAGTTAATTCACACTATTTGTGTTTTTTTTATAATTAAATTATGTTTGTACAAACGCAAATTTATGATCATAGTGCTTTTTTCGTTGCGTATTTATATAGATAAAATGTGTGAGAATAAATGGTAGAGGACAAATTTATTTTCCGGAATAAATGTCGAAAAGTGTTGACTGGTTTGACCCACTCCATAAATATATACATTGGATAGGCAAATACACTTTAACTTGGCTGAGTGCATTTCAGCGTATTGTGCCCGCATGTCAGGAGTCGATTTTTGAACCAATATAGTGTAATATTGCCCTGCCAGCTGCCTTCTGCCTTCTGCCAATGCTGGCAGTTCGCTGATATTGACTGTTAGCCAGCAGCAAGCACACACAAACTTATTTGCGCTTACAGAGTTGCCATAAGGATCTCGGTCCTGCCAAGTGGCAAGCAAACATGGTCTGGATTATTTACAGCGCCGTGCACAGCCGTTTGCAAAAACGATGTCCTGTGCGTCCCCCATCCCCCATCTTCCCCCAATCGTGGGGGAATTATAGGAAAAGTGTGAACTGCCCTGATAAGCGAACAGAGAGTCGAAGGCTGCCGTGCTCATGAAATCGAATTGCGCAAGCCAGATCGAGCAGCTGCACCAGAGCATCTGAATCTGATGGCAGAGTGTGGCACGCGGATTCCTGACCTTGATTTACAGGTGCCCTGATTGGGGGATAATTTAAAGCTGAAAATGACAGTTAAAAGCAGCAGGGAGAACATATACAACCAGCGTTTAAAAAGCTACACTGCTCCCGTAGTATTTCGTTTTGCTATTGCTACCGCTCTCACTTTGACGAGAGCCGTAGCAGAGCCAGAGCCGAACAACGAAAAATTGCCTGCTCTGCTCTGCTCGGAGTTTCATCGAGTCCGAACTATAGCTATAGCAAATAGCAAAAAAAAATTTTTGTGCTACGGCTACGCATAGCGAGAGTAGAAAAGTTATAGCGAGATGAAAGCAGAGCAAACGATTTTCTCCACTTGCTACGGCTCTCGACCAAATTTGTTATTGTTTTGGCTATTTTCTTTTTCCTTCTTATGCACCTTTACATTATTATCGTCGCTTTTTAGAATTCGATTTATGAAAATCAGTGGCGGATTTACGGGGGGTTTTTGGGGTTCAAACCCCCCCAAAAACCAAAAACCCAAAAAAAAAACGCAGTCTAAATCTGCAGGTCTGCATTTGCAGAGCGGTAAAATTGAATTGAAACTATTCGTTTAAATTTAAATAATTTTACAATAATTAGAAATATATATGAACTGATATAAAGTTAATTCCTGAGACACAGACTAGATTTACACTGACAAATTTTTTTTCAATCGAAGACCCTCCCCCCCCTTCAGATTGAAATTTTAAATCCGCCACTGATGAAAACTATTTAGAGTCAAACCTTTTGACACTTGTGAGTATTAATTCATTGCGTAACCATGTCTTCGGCAAATAAAAACTGGAACATTTTTAAATAGTTGTAAATAATTGTAAATAATTGTATATACCATAGCCCAGGTCAATATCCCATATGTACCATAAAAAAATCCCTTAACAACAATTTATTTACTTTTTACTATACTATTACTAGTCTGAATAACATAAGTATTTAATTTTGATTTAATTTGTAATAAATGAAGTTTTTTATTTTGATTTTTGGTTTCTGAATAAACTGTTATTATTTAATTTTTTATTTCAATAATAAAGGAATTATGTCTAAAAAGCGACGAGAATAATAAAAAATAAAAAAAATAAAAATAGCCAAAACAATAACAAATTTGGTCGAGAGCCGTAGCAAGTGGAGAAAATCGTTTGCTCTGCTTTCATCTCGCTATAACTTTTCTACTCTCGCTATGCGTAGCCGTAGCACAAAAATTTTTTTGCTATTTGCTATAGCTATAGTTCGGACTCGATGAAACTCCGAGCAGAGCAGAGCAGGCAATTTTTCGTTGTTCGGCTCTGGCTCTGCTACGGCTCTCGTCAAAGTGAGAGCGGTAGCAATAGCATAGTGATATATATATGAATCTCGCTGCTACGGAGTAGTAATTGCAAACCCTGCCTAAAACTAAGCTACAGCAAGCGTGTGCTTACTAAATTAAATTCAAAGGAGGTCGTGGGCATTGCTAGTCCATAGCTAGTAGAGAGAAAATTCCTCACTTTGTTCGGCTCCCAGTAAATTGCAATTTATGAGGCTGGCTGTTGTGCTAATTTGCTAAAATACCTAACTATAAATTGCAGCATCGACTTAAAAATATGAGCGTAAAATTTTTATACATAAATCAAAATAGCTTTCCCAACACAGATAAATTATTGAGAAATTGTTTATTTTAGCTAGTAGGTATTGAAAATATGGTTCATAAACTTGGGCTTGCTCTTCAAGCAATTACCATGCTTACGGCCAAAACTCACATAAATGATAACTTCACCAATTACAAAATTCAATAAATTTGTAATTTCAAAAACAGAAAAGGATGGAGAAATTTTCGAATTTATGGGTATTCTAATTTGAATTTTATAATAGGCTTATTACGCAAAATATAGAAACAAACCGTTAAAATGTATGTCTATCTTTAAATGCCTCTTGATTTTAATTTGTAGTAATAATAAAGAGTTTTGTTTATGAAACGGTTGTATAAACGCGTTTTGTTGTTGAGAACTCTACTCGCCCAAGTTTATTTTATACGGATCACAAGGGAAACCGCATTGGCCGCAATGTTTGCCATTAATGCGTAATGGAATCCAATTAGCTAAATGGCCAAATGCGAGCCAGTATTCAAATCGAATTTTATAGAAGTAATAGACGCCGAAGAATGCCACGCATAATGGTATAATGGTGCTTTGCTCGCCAACGCGTAAATAATTCACAGCCTGTATGCAGTGCCATTGGGCGTGGTCTTTTTGGCCAAAGCCCCAGGTGTGTTGCCCTTCGTAGTTAGACAAAGTAGGCTTTAACATGCCAGAGGGAGGATTTCGGGGGATGTGGACGGGAATTCGAGGAGATAGGCACAAAATTAATTATGAAAATTTTCACTTTACGGCCGCTTTTGTTTTCCTACTTGACTTACTTAGCCTAATGCGTTTATTTGTTGTGCTGAATTTAATTACGACAGAATAGGATGCGTTATCGTATTTCAATTGAGTGGAATTCTCTAGACCAGTGAAATACTATACAACACACAAGCCATACCTGCAGTTGTTGGTGGGGTTTCACTGAAAGCAAACTATTAATTTTCAACAGGTTCCTGTTTGATTTGGCTCGATTGGTTTGCATGGCTCTTGATTGAGCTTGAGGTTTGAGGTTGGCTGAAATTGTCATGTGGAAGAAAACAATTTGCTGCTAAATTGCGACCTGGCATCGCCGGTTGGTTTCCTGTCATCTGTTTTCCGAACGAGTGTGTGCGGCAGGATAATTGCGTTTTTATATGAAACTTCCGCTACATTTCACTTAATGGCTCCGTTTGATTTCCGGCTCTTTTGTGCCACTATTTAATTTTTTTGCCGCCTTGAAAGGTTTTGATTGCTATTTATTGTTGTTCACTTTAATGACGTTTGAGAGAACCATTCAGCACATTATTACAATAACGTGTGGCTCCTCTGCAATGATTTAATAAGCGAATTTATATTAAACAAGATTTTCACACTTAAGCTATCAAATTGTAATGTTATTGTTGATGCCAATTAATTCGATTAATTCATTGGCTCAGCGAAATTAATTTTTATTGAAACAAAAGTTGGGTGCTCGACATTAACATGGAATTTAATTTGCCATTCGCCACAAGTAAGCCAAGTCCTGCGGCTGGCTTCTCCATTAGGGTCATCCAACTATTTCAATACCGAGCCCAATTTAAGCCAGCGGAAAGGGATATCCACGCCCCGGGCGCGGAGGGTTCGTCCTGGCAAATACATAAAAATACTCGCAAATAACAATAAAACCTACGAAATTATTGATACGAGCCAAGCGAAACGGAGCATGGAAATTGCTTACCAATGCGCAGAGCGTAAGGACTCCACGTGTAAGGACTTTTATTCGGCGGGCCAGACAGCTGAACTAAGCAAATATGAATAGACTAGATGGAAGGCATGTCATGCATGCTTAGGACCCACTAATATCAAAACAAATATCCCCGACCCACGCAGACAAAGTTTTATGCCAAATACTTTAAGGCAAACTTTATTAGCTCGCAAATACCTGAGATTTCGCCCCGTCTGAACGAAAAAAATAGGCAAAATCAGGCAGCCTGCTGAAAGCCAAGGGCTATAGGAAACTTCAGACAAAGACAAAGCAGATTCTGGACCGGAGCAAAAGGAAAAGGGCAGCAGTGCCTACATTAGAGAAGTGTAATTGATTTCATGTGTTTGACGCGCTTTTCCCCCGGGGACCTCTAATAATCCCATCTAAGCGCGCAGACGAATAGAACCGAAATTAAAGGGAAACCTAGGCAAAAACCCATTGAATTGCTTTGCTTGCAGAGGGCAAAAAGTACACTTTGCTGTGAAAGAGTGGCTCAGAATATTGGAACTTGAAATAGGTAATGGGCTTGTGCTAAACCAATATCTGTGTAGAAAAAAACCAAAGCTAGCTACATATAGATTTTATGATGCGGTTTTGAGTAATTTTCTTGAATATATAAAACTTTGATTGAACTAAAACCAGTTCAGTTATCCTTGTTACAAATATTTTGTTTTTGTGTACGATTGAATGCTGTGTGCTGTGAATACCAAATATGCCGGCAGAAGTCATCTGATTGATCATTCACCGCAGACTTGGCCAATTTCATAACTTTGGCCCTCCCTGGGGGCCTGAATGTTATTGCCCGTAACACATCTGCGCGATAATAAAATTAAAAAATTATTCACACAACTGTCACAAATTCGCAGGAGCGTAGGTGAGCTAATATCTGCATATGGAAGTTGAAGCGTCCTGATTACCAGCTTCGAGTTACCCGATCCCTCGTTCCCTCGGCTGACAACTTTCTGTGTTTCTGGCATGTCAACGAAATTTATCACAGACTCACATTTGTAACTCACGAAGGATAAGGAGATGTTAGACATTTGCATGTCTCGCTCCCCGAATTATTCATATTTTGGGTGCGAGTGGGGCCGCTCCTTTCTTTTCTACATGTGTTACTATTAATTCTGAATTCCTGCCGGCAGATTGGAGGCGAATCCTGATCCTGGGGGCCAGGACATTAGCTGCAGCCCAGGCTGCTCAGGTGCCAAATCGTGGGCGAGTGTGGCAGGTGATTGAATGTTATTTGATGTGAAATCTGCTTTATTGTTTGGCCCAGGAATTTATGCAAATGTCGCAATTCGGCGCCTGTCACGAAAAGGGCGGCAAATGAGATGTGAAATTAAAACGGAAGTTGAAGGAAATTAAATACTACACACTTACGCCTTTAAAGTGCACGAAATCGAAAATTTAAGTGTGATTTGATTGGTTTGCGTCTCGTAAGAGCGAGTAATTAATGCTTTTTGTGTGGTATTGCACAAACTGACGGAATCCTTAATGAATGCGCTCATTATTTTACGCTTGATTTAACTCAAGTATTCTCTTTGATATATAATATTAAGAAAACGCAGCTCTTGAGCATGCACAATCTTACAAGTGCTGAAAGAGTTTCCAGTATATGCATGTTCTTTGAGTGGCCATCGAAAATAAAATGCGTGGGCAAAGGACTTTTCGTTATGCTCAAGTATTAAAATACATATTCGATTTCATCTTAATTTTTGGATGAGTAATATATACAGCGCTTTAAAGGTCGAATTTGCAGAGCACCCGGCGGAATCGTGAATTTTATGCGACTGAAAGTCCTATCGATGGAAATCAATTTGCACATCAGAGCGAAAGCGAATGAATGGAAAAGCCAACAAATTGATATCGTCTGCTGCCCTTAAAGCGGCAATATATAAAATATTTCAGCCTCAAAAAAGCGAAATTTAACGAAATTCAAATCAGCGAAAAGGGACAGGCAGGCGAACGAAATGCTCAATCAAATCAGAGACCCCACACAAAATGCAAAATAAGACAATGACAAAGCGGAGTGGGAGTCGAGCTGAGTTGGCCCAGACAGAAATGGGTTCGGAAGGGCTGTGTTGCCAGAGGTTAGGTGAAATGGGTGGAGATGGGTGGAGAGGGGTGGAGAGGGGGATCGGTCCCGTAATGCCTTGGTATGAACAATGTCCAACCAAACACGTTGAGACAAGTGTCACTGACAGCCAGAGGCAGTGTTCGTTATGCAAAAAATGTCCCAGCGAGAAAGGAAAATTACGTGCCCTTCAGTGAAATCAATGTGATTCGAAGATGGCGGAGAAATCTTAAAAAATCTTTCTTTGAATTTCAAGTGGTTTTAGCTGCAAAGTTAATAGGAATTTTAAAGAATTTGAATAGATACACGAACATTTTGGGGAAAAGTTTACAAGTTTTGTCAATATGGATTTAAAACCTGTTGGGCAAAAATTCTTAAACATTTCGAAACAGAAGAACCTTTGTTTTTATCCTTATAGTTTCTTCATATAACTGATAAGCCTTAACAGAAAATTGATTAAAGTATGTAAACTTCGAAATCTAAAGCTTCAACACCAGATTACTGAATATATACGGCAAACAATTCTCTTGATTTAGTTGGTATCTCAAAAATTAATTGCAAATAGTTAGGAGGACAATCTACCCGACAAAGCCGTAATGCCGAAATTACTGAGCACTCGATTGCCGAATGAAAAACACTGACAGAGAACGACAAATGTAATCAAAATAAATTACGAGCGTGTAAGGAGCCTCCGGTGTCTATTACGTACAATAAAAAGGGAAAGCACCATTTGTTTAACGCAATCTCATTACTCGATGCGTCCCGGCAGCCGGAGGCGCAGATGCTGCAAGCCGAGTGGTTCAATCCAGGACTCCCCGGGAGTGGGGACACCGAGGCCGTTCTCCCACCCACTGACCCGGGAGCCATGGACCCGCCAACCCATCGAAATCCCGCCGACTCCCAGTGTCATTCCGGGTTACCTTGATAATGCTGCTGATTATACTGATGATAAGTAATTCTGTAAACTCCAACTGCAGGCCGTGTCTAAAGTGGCGTTAACGCGTTTGTTGATTAGTGGTGCGGGTGAAAGCGGGCGAGCAAGAGAGTGGGTGAGAGTAGGTGGAGTCGGGTGGGTGGGACAAACTTCGGTGGGGAGAGTGGGGCCACCGACAAGCTCATTAGGACGCCAACAATTTGATTAATTACCGTTGGCAACCCTCCGGCGAACCCGCCTTTGCGCTTCTTTTTCCACCACCCACGGCAAAGGATTTCTTGCATTTTACCCGCTTCTTGCCTCCTCTTGCGGCGCCGCGTAAAATTTTATGCAAATTTAATTTACCTCAGGGCAATCATTTTTATGGGCAAATGCCCAGCGGCCACGCCCACTCCAGCCCAATAATCGGGGTGGACTGACAGTTGTAAGCCTGGTGGTTGGGAACTTTTTGGGGCTTCGGTTGACAACAAAACATTTTGGTTAAAATTTTAATGAAAACCAGTAGCCGAAACATAACAATTTCATAAATGAAAAGCCTTTTGGTGGGAGTAATATTAAATAACGAATGAAAATGAAAAGCGAAAAAGTGCCAAAACACAGCAAAATTTGCTAAAACGAAAGCGTAATAAAACAATAAGGAATTTGGTTTGCTGTGCACATAATTCTGATAAATATTGGCATGACAGATCTGTTAGCCGTTAAATTGGTTCGTAAAGAGGCCAACTAAAACCCATTTAAATTTATTGAAACTATTAAAAGGCCAATTATTTTAGTTTGCTGTGACGCTCTTTTTAAACTCACCAATTATTCAAACCAGATATTAAATAAAAGCTTTGTGGGGAAAGCCAATAAAACGCAAACCGGTGCGGATTTCCGAAAATATTTATTGGTTAATCGGAACAAATTCAATATTTTGCATCTTGCCAATGCGTACACCGCCAAAATGCAAAAGCGGAAAAAAACCCATAAATTGTGAGAAACCTACGAACACAGTGTCCAAAATGCACGGGCATTTGTCGTTCGGAAAATTGAACTGCGAGCTAATCCGAAGCATATCCAACCGAAATCCGCGCGTATTCAAATAAAAACGGCAATCGAGTAAACACAGAAATATATCGCGCCAAAATAAATAGCCAATATGAAAACAATCTGCGAGAGCAAATGGTTCGTGCAAATCTGTGCTCTCCTGGTGCTGGTCATCCTGCCTACCTGCCACGTCCTCCAGGCCGATGGCCAAGTGGTGGGCGACATCCAGCTGGAGGACGAGGGTGCAGCTCATAGCCATCAGCCCAGTCGTCATCGCAGTGGCAGTGGCAGTCGGAGTCGCAGTGGAAGTGGCAGTGGCAATGGCAATCACTTTGGCTGCGAGCACCTCCATCATCGTCAGCAGCATTGGGAGCATCAGGGGCATCACCATCACCAAGGGAAGCTCGGCCGGAAGCACAGACAGAGCCATTACGAGATGCTGGAGCAGGAGGAGCGGCAGCAGCAGCTGGGAAAGCAGTGGCGCCAGTGGGTGAGCCACCTGCACTCGCCGGATTACCCCAATGACGATCCATCGCCGGAAGGCAGGCATCCATCGCGGGCTAATGGCGACCTGGGAAGCGACCCCTTTGACGTGGAGGAGTACCAGCGCTATGCTAATATTGACTTGGCGTCGCCGCGCTCCGGTCGCCATCGAGGTCGCCACCTGCCGCTGAACAACATCAACCTGGCGCTGCCTTTGGGCTCCACAGACGGAAGCGGCAAGTACCTGAGATCCCTGCCGGACTCACTGAGCTTTCAGAACGACCGACTGTACGCCACCCAGCCGCAGAGGCATTGGCCGGTCAAGAGGGGAGGCCATAGTGGAGGGAGACGTCATCCTGGGCGGCCTGATGATGGTCCACTCCCGCGAGGACAGCATCACCTGCGGACCCATCATGCCGCAGGGCGGAATCCAGGCTTTGGAGGCCATGCTCTTCACCATCGACAGGATCAACCGGGAGCAGCTGCTGCCGAACATCACCCTCGGCGCCCACATCCTGGACGACTGCGACAAGGACTCGTATGGCCTTGAGATGGCAGTGGATTTTATCAAAGGTAAGGTGGTAAGGGCCGAAAAATCCATTTACCTTAAAGGGTTAAAAATTCAAGCAGAAATGAAAGAACATTGAATCATTTATGAAACTTTCTCAGAAGCAATGTCTTCTTTTTATACCCTTGCAGAGCAAAGGGTATTATAATTTCAGTCAGAAGTTTGCAACGCAGTGAAGGAGACTCCTCAGACCCCATAAAGTATATTTATTCTTGATCAGCATCACGATCTGAATCGAAATACGTCTGTACGTCTGTCCGTCTGTCCGTCTGTCCGTTTCTCTTCAAACTAGTCTCTCAGTTTTAAAGCTATTTTAATGAAACTTTACCAAAACTTGTGTAGTTATTGCACGCAGTATATAAGTCGGAACGGGCCGGATCGGCCGACTATGTCGGATAGCTCCCATACGAGAGAATGAAATAAAAAATTCTCACGCAGTTGTTTTTGATAAGATTGACTTAATTTCTTCTAGATGGCGTTTTCTAACTACTATTGATTTTCGGATTAAAATTTATCAAAATCAGTTTACTCTATCATACAGCTGCCATAGGAAAGAGCAAAAAATATATATAATAATAATGGCAACCCCACCGCTAGGATAAGTCGCTACTGGCTTATCACCAGTACGATCGAAAACCCAAAGATAAATTAATCCTCTACAAAAATGAAGAGGCTCTATGCTCCCGTGTGGAGTTAAAGAATGTAATTTTTTTAATCAAAACGAACTCACTCGGAATTATTCAAAAATGTTATGGAAATAGGGTCATGTTATGAGTCTAAGGTGACACCTTATTAAAATATTGCAGGTAACTAATTGAAATTTTATCCACGGAAAGCAGGAATCCATCTGAAGTGAACGAAATTAGTTGTTTTTCGTCAAACTAGTCAAAATTGCCATGGAAATAAATATAAGGCCAAATCTATGTATATGGCCATGTCACGTACTTAAGGTGTCACCTCTCAAGAAACTAATTGAAAGTAAATACATCCGATGTGAAAGGCGAAACGGAAATGTTCTACTCGTGTGGAAGTGCGATTGTTGTGCACATTAGCGTATACATTGCTCATACGCCACGTAACACAGCCTCAGTTGAGTCGTATTTATATGCAAATTGAGTGTACCTCTGGCTCTGCAACTTATGTTGATTTCATTGTGAGCAAAAGTAGTTTCGGTTTCAGTAGCAGTTGCATTACGTTGCGTCGTTGTGTTGCAGAGAACCTGTGGGCGGAAACTGTGCACAAATTTATTCAGGCAAATGATAACCCAAATTAGATAGCGGTGTTTGTGGGGCTTATGTTATTTAAGAGCTTGCCTGGGTGCATATTTTCGTTGGCTAACTCCTTCTGGAATGAAATATTTATGCTCTTCTGCTAGAGCAGCGTCGACAGGCAGAGTGGAAACTGCCTAACTGAGACGGCGTCAAAGATTTCGTTAGTAAACTAAATGAATAAATAAATTATGGGATTTCCCTGCGTAAGATTGGGGCTCTCACGCCAACTAAATATGCATAATTCCCTTAAGACAAAGCGGCATGGCTTATTGAGATTGGCTCGAAGGACGAACGGGGGCGGGAAGATCAAGGACACATAAAGTGCCGCTTATTACTTTTATCGGGCCAAACAAAGAGGCGCACACACTCAGGCCGACACACACACACACACACACACACACTCACCCAACGATCCATAATCAATTGGGCACAGAGCCAGCATCCTTGTCATCGTCCCTGAACACTTTCTAATCTCCATAATTTCATTATTTATGTGCGCGGCAAGGATTTATTTGAGCGACGTGCTCCGCTCCTCTTCACTTCACTTCACCCCAACCCCTTCCCCCTTTCCCCTCCCTCCTTTCCCCTCCCCCTTCCCCCTTGTGCATCCCGCCTCTGTCTTTGTTGCGTATGACGTATGAAAAATATAATTTTCCAAGTCACTGAATTATATTGACAGGATTAGGCAGGCCGTAAACTATGCCGGTGCCGACCAGCCTCCGTCGGTTGCTCTGTACCGCACAGTCATACCGCTCCGCCCGTTTCGGTTATTTCGGTTAATAATAATCTAGTTTGGCATCGATTGTATGCCCAAAATCAAGACACTATCCCAGCCGGAGAGTTAATTAATTTGTACTTAAGCCCAGCAGCTGGCAGCCTGTGATAATGGTGGGCGCGGTCGCAAGCCCACACTTTTGGGAGCTGTCCATGGCTTGGTTACAGCCTCACATTCCACCTTTAAAGTTCGAAGAGGAAAACTTGCCACAGCTGTGTATCACGTAATTAGGGTAGATTTTATTAAGCTAAAAGTTGCTTTAAACTTTACTTTTAACCCAGTTTGTTAAGTTGCCTTATTTCAAAAGAGGATTTTTGATTAAACTTGAAGGACGGGATATTGTTTTGCCTGACGTGAGCGTATTAAATTTGTTCTTTACGTAAGTAATTAATAGATTTCAGTGAAATTTCTAGTTAAACCAGTTTCCTCCGCTTAAGCTAAACGTATTTTATATTAAATTTATATTGTACGTATTATTGCTAGGTAAAGTAAGCACACTGATTCCGGGATAAAATCGAAGAAATGCTCGAAATTCGAGAGGCAAACAAATATTTGTTCAACCTTATCTAAAAAGTAGGAACTTTATTGAATTTCACCGTTACCGTATCAAAACAAACAAACATTGAATTGCATTATTCCGACGTGACCTATTCTCAACTTCTTTCCCTCGCTATTCTTTCAGGATCCATCAGCAATATTGATGACGCGGAATATCATTGCAACAAGACGCAAGTTCGGAAAGTTATTTCGGGGGTGGTGGGCGCCGCCTCCTCGGTCACATCCATACAAGTTGCCAATTTATTGCGGTTATTTCGAATTCCCCAGGTGAGTTTCTATTGTGCGATCCGGAAACTATGGGACTTTGTGTGTGCGGAGTCAAAAGGTCACGTTACGAAAACGGAGTCCTTTGCTTTTCAAAACAAATTTCACTTTATGCTCTCGGCTATGTGAGCTAGTTTGACCAACAAAAGTTTCGTGTATTTCGTAATTAAAATTTCCCAGAAGCCACGTGGTTACTGTTGCAATGGTCATCGGGGCTTCGGGTTGGGTCTACCGATTCTTAAGTGTCTGCACATGCTACTAAATTAGTCGAGTCCTCCAGGCCAACAATAGGAAGGAATTGCAGCAGTTGCACAAGAAATATGGCCGGACAACAAGTGAAAGCCGCTGGCGAACATTGTGTTTCCTTTGATGGTAAACCAGTTATCAAATGTACATATGCTCGTGTACCAAAAACAATTGCCACAAAACCTAATAATTTCACAATTATAGAATAATAAATATTTTATGAAAGGCAGAAATACAATAAGGTTGGTTCGGTCTGCAAATGCCCCAGATCCTAAAAATTATTTCAACAAAAATAAATTCATAGGGCATAGAAACAGAAAAACCAATTGAAGAATGTTACAAACTTATATGCATTTCTCAACGAGGAAACAAAATAGCATTTTTCGAGTGTCTGCATGAATCACGTGCTTGATGTTGAGGGAAATTTATTAGCCGGTGCTGTTGCACCAACTACGTGAGCTGGAGCCAAAAGTCAATACGCGACAATAACTAAGTAGCCGACTGCCTGGGAGCCAGATCCCTGTGTGTCCTGTATGCCCTGTGTGTACTAGACGCCATAAAACGCACACGCAGTTGTTGGCCAAGAGCAGCAGCCGTTTTATGCAGGCCCGGCTATCGTCCCCAAAAAGAGCTCATAAATCAGCCATAAACATTTGATTGCATTTCGCTTGTACGCCTAAATTCCCGGCAGGCTTCGTAAACAGTGCCTTTCAACAAATTTGTGTTTCCTTCAATTGAAAATGCTGGTCGATAGCGACTTATTGAGTTTCATTCAGGCTTAGCGGAAATTGGTAGCTATGCAAAACTTTCACGAGGATAACGACTTTGGTAAAACAAAATCTGGACAGTAGAATTTAAGAACTTTAAATCAAGCATTAAAGTGTTTTACTTGTGTATTTTTTCATCAGGCTTCAAGTGAGTTATTTCTCAATTTTCTTTATCCAACAAAAAGAATTGTTTGAATATTTGATTTTTTGGAGAAATAATTCTTTATTTATAAAAATTGTATACGTAGAACTATTTGTGGTCTAAGTTTTTGTTCTTCCTGTTATTTTTATGTTTCACTCTGTAAATTAAATTAAAAGCTGCCCTTTGCAAGCTACTTGCTTCAATATAACTTTGAGACTTTTGAACGCAGTAAACTATTAGTCGCAGACACTTGCTCGCATTGCTGGTCCCTTTCAATGACTTCCTGACAAGTAGTCAAACACTCAATTACTAAACTGTTGACTAATGGTAATGACACTTAATTAGAAGCCAAGTAGTTCGTTAAACACTTGCAGTTGACTTGTCTGGCCACCGCCATCGACGTCTTTGCCGTGGGACTGAAGTTCGCCGTGGTGAATGTGGGTGAATCCCTTTCAACCGAAGGGTTAATGTCTGCGTGAAATTGGTTTCCGGGTTTTAGCCAAGTTATCTCAGTTGGCCTTTTGCAGCTGCAGCTCCAGAAGCAGATTTCGCAAAGTAATGCCATCTGATGTTTTTCTTCGACTGCAGCATTGTTTGTGGTTTTTCGAAAAGAGCTTAACAGGGGGAAATATGAATGTGAAAAGCTGAAGAAAGAAGCTTACAAAAGTGTTTGCAAAGCAGAGAGCCACAAGCGAGTAAACGAGTGAGAAAAAATATGAAAATTAAATGTGGGAACCTTCAAGTGAAAATGGCTGTAACATAAAAATAACATTCTGGCAACTTTATTTGCTCCTCCGAGCGCATTTTTTAAGTCAACGCTATAGCTTTTCAAGCAAAAATATTTGTGCATCACCCGGTAATCCTGCAACCCTCACTGCTTTTTTCCCCCCAGGTGTCCTACTTCTCCACCAGCCCGGAGCTGAGCAACAAACAGCGATTCGAGTACTTCTCCCGCACGATTCCCTCGGATCACTACCAGGTGAAGGCCATGGTGGAGATTGTGAAGCGGATGGGTTGGAGCTACGTCTCGATTATCTACGAGGAGAGCAATTACGGCATAAAGGTGGGTGCTCCGTGATGGAAAATTGCTCATAAGCGACTCCTCCTGGTGGAGGAAACAGGTGTTCACTAATAACATGTTTTGTTGTCTTGCATTTAAAATTGCTGCTCATTTGCTAAGCAAATTACTTTTGTATCTACAGAAAAGTTTTTAAAATAAAACAAATACATCTTCATTAGCTTCAAATTTTTGAAAGAGCTTAACATACTCATTTAAATATTCCAGAATTCATGACGTTTGCGTTTGAGACTCAGAAATATACATAAAAATATTAAATTATTTATTTAAATTAAAAATCAGTAAAGAGTGTAAAGAGTTTTAAAAATGCAATATTTTTTTTATCAGTAATGGTTTTAAGTGCCATTAAAAAAATGAGCTGAAGGCACTTTGCCGAAAATTGACACTTTCTTTTTACCTCCGCAGAAGAGTGTGCAAATGAAAATGGAACGCACTTAAAGTGAATACCTGATACTTTTGCCTACATAAACAACTTCGCGTTCCCCCATCACATGCGTTTTTATTGTTGACCCAACACTGCGATTGTTTCCCCTTCCCAAACAGGCTTTCGAGGAACTGGAGGAGCTCCTGGCGCGCCATAACATTTGTATTGCCATCAAGGAGAAGCTGGTGAAGGACTCGGGAGTGGCCGAGGACATCGCGTACGATAATATCGTGCAGAAGCTGCTGACGAAGCCCCGGGCCAGAGGTACGTAAGTGGAGGAGTAGTGACGGAAAAAGTAAATTTCGGGACCGGAAAGCAACTGCATTCTGCCAGTTAAACTGCAATTTAAATGAAAATGTCAGGGAACGCCGCCTTGCAAACGTGAAAGCATAAGGGTCTTGCAACGCCACCCAAATGAATGCAATGCCGGGTCGTGAAGTATGCTGAAGTTTTTTGGTTAGTGGGACTGGATCCCGGAAATTGCAGAAATTAAATGAAAATATTTTTAAAATCTCTGTGCTGTAACGCCTTTGTCCCATATGTCCCAGCGGGAAATTGAAAAGTCCATGCAAAAACAATCATAAAAAGTTACTGGTAAATAAATTGAGAGATAGTCGGCCAAAAGTGGACAAACTGATACGCCAATATTGTAGTGGGTAAAAAATGTGAATATTTGTTATGGTCAAAAGTAAAACCCCTTGTCAATAGTCAATAAAAATGCTTGATGGATGGCACTACTATTTCGACAAGTTCAGCAATTAAAAAATACAGAAAGGGACGGCGCAAATTCAAATTAATCGGAACGATTTTTGAAGCCGAAAGAAATCCGCTTTTTTCCAACCCTACATTTCGTCAATCTACGACAATCATACGCCCCGAGGAGCAGGATGTATAAAAAATATACGAGAATGTCAATCAATTTGCCCCAAAACTTTTTAACTCGCCTGTCAAATATTTATCAACTGCCAGTTACAGGCGATGCAAAGAAATATATTAAAAATAATTACCGCCTAAGCCTTTGCGCATATCATTAATCAGTAATCAGTAATTTGGAGGAGGAAAACAGGGTCGTGCCCGCCAATAAAAAGCACACGGGGGCCGACCAATAACAATTGACTTTTGTCTGGCAAACAATATTTGATTTACATAAATGTTCCATCAGGAGTCGTAAAGCAGTCGGCGGGCCAAGAAAAGGGTTCTCGGCCCTCAACCATCATTATTTATTGTGATTTGTGATTTGACGCCGTTTGCTGTTCGCTGTTCGCTCCCTCGCAACGATTAATCAATTTGACAAAGTATTTTCTTTGGCATCAGTTGTTTAATTTTGCATATCGAGGGTTCGGGCTCGAGTTGGGTCCCTGAAAAATGATGCCCTTCCGGATCCGCAAATGCGGCTGGTAACTGCCGTCGGGGTGAACTTTACTCCTCTTCGGAGCCCCACACATGTCACTTTGGGGGCAAATGAAGAAGGCTGGGTGGGGTGAGCGGACATGTTTTTCCTTTTTATCGCAGTCGTGCCGAGCAGATGCGATTTTACCCGGTACATGGCATGTCCTGAACCGCTTTAGATCACTCTCAGCCGCGCCTTTAAAGCTCCCCCTTAATCTGCATAAGAATATCCAACGGAGTGGGCCCTTAAATTAAATTTGATATCCCTGCTAAGCGTATCCAGGGCACTTGACTAGTATACACAGGCGGACAAAGGAGCTTGAGTGAAAATCTTAGGCAAAGTGAAAATCCAAGGAAAATATCCCTTACTTCACAAAAGTATCGACAAGTTTTCCCGTTCTTGCCGCCGCCACCGCCGCTTCCTTTGATTAAGTTTCCTTTCCTCTTGTCTCAAGCAGCAGTGGCAAATCGATACGAGGACATGTTGAAGGGGCTGAAAAAATTATGTGTAAGACAAAAAGCGCTCTCAGTCGTGCCGATATGAAGTGACAACTGCAGCTCACGTATCCCTGAAAACTCAAGGCGGAGCGAAACAATGAAGACAGCAGCAAACTTCGGGAAAAGTCTGCCAAAAGTGTTCCCCGTTGTCAATACCAAAACATAGGATATTTTCCGGAGCTCTAGAGCCCAATTCACACAGACGAGTCTGAACGGTTTAGGTGTCGGCCTCAACAATTAGCCACTGGGGACTTTATTGGCTTTGTTATGCTGCCTCGTCATCGATATTTTCATATATTTTGAGGCCCAACATTTCGCCTTTATTGACTTTCGTAGCCAATTAAAGTAAGGTTTATTTTACAAATTGAGAAATTTTCTCAGCTAAAAGTAACGAAGGAATATTGAAAAATATGTAAAACGTTTGGCAATATCTTTCAGTAACATGCAACGAGATGATGTAATTGATTTAAGGTTTGCCTTCAACAAACTAAATTGAAAAAGTATACAAATTGATAAACTTAAATCATAGGTTTTGGATTCAGTAAAAGTATAACCAATTTGCGTAACTGTTTTCATTTGTGGTTAAATGTTTTAAAAACCCTTTGAGTCTCCAAGGATTATTTAAAAATATGTAAAACGCTTGGCAATATCTTTCAATAACATGCAATGAAATGATATAATTGATTTAAGGTTTGCCTCCAGTAAATTAAATTTCAAAAGTATACAAATTGATAAACAGGTTTTGGATTCAGTACAAAGATAACCAATTTGCGTAACTGTTTCTCAATATGTTTTTCAATGATTTTAAAACACTTTGAGTCCCAATGGAAAATCCTCAGTCAGGGACAGGAAAAGCAGAACAGCAGTTGGCAGCTGCAGATTGTTTTCTTTTCCGCCGTAAAGCCTCTTACTCGCTATTGATTGCAATTAAAATTAATTTCTGCCTTTCGTGCTTTCGCATCCACTTAATCCGCGCTGCACAGGGGCCATTATCTTCGGCTCGGATCAGGAGGTTCGACAAGTGATGCGGGCGGTGCGAAGGGCAAATGCAACTGGTTCCTTCTCCTGGATCGGATCCGATGGCTGGAGTGCCCGGAACTTGGTGTCCGACGACTACGAGCCCGAGGTAAGTGAACTATTTCGTCAGCCCGGATGACGGGTCATTTTCGTCGGCCGGAAATTATGAGCCTAAATGGGCGAAGCGACCGCGTTTGATTAATGGTCGGATTTGGCCACACACTCACGCTTTTCGTGTGGGCGTGACCCTGTGATATGAGCTCCAAAAAAATGTATAAATAATGGAGACCGAAAAACACTTTCACACGCCCTTTCCTATGATGAATTATGGTTTAATTTAAATTAATCGTGTGTGCGTCTGAGTGCGACTAATTAATTCACCACAACCTTTTGGGCTCAGAGACAAACGTGCTCATCCCTTTGCCTTAATTGCGATCAAGCTCATTAAGCATACGCCACGTGCGCCTTGGTGTCATCAACAGGTGGAAGGCACGCTGTCTGTGCAGCCGCAGGCGAATCCAGTCCGCGGATTCGAGGAGTACTTCCTCAGCCTCACGGTGGAGAACAATCAGCGCAATCCCTGGTTTGTGGGTAAGTCGATACGCCAGTTAATTGTTCTGTGGCTTTTCTTTAATGGCTTATTTATCTTGAGAATATTTTTAATAGTAGCATTGAATGTTTGTTGGAATTCAGGAATCTTTTTTTAAATGCAAAAGGAGATTTACTTTTATTAACAAAATTTTTATAAGCATACTTTTGAAATAAGGTTTAATTAATAAAACTTTCTTTAGGTTAAATAAATCAAAATAGAAACTCTTTCCATGGCAATATCAGATTCTGGAAATAATATAAACAACGCTTTTAAGCGTCTGTAAATACACCACATCCATCAAAAAACGTCACTTGCTGACATGCCAATTTATATGTATGAACAAGTTGGCTGCCCTCCAATCTGTGTGGATTTAAATTCATTGTTTCATTTAGGGTTAAGTTTTTTAATGATAAAGATCGTTTAAGTCAAATTGAACTACAATACTATTTATGATGTTTTTCTCTCAGAATTCTGGGAGGATCACTTCCAGTGCCGATACCCCGGAAGCACCAGCACTCCGTACAACAACTACACCAAACAGTGCACCAAAAAGGAGCGACTCTCGAGGCAGAACACCGACTTCGAGGACCAGTTGCAATTTGTGAGCGATGCGGTCATGGCTTTTGCCTATGCCCTGAGGTAAGTAAGGAAAAAGCTCGCTTATAGGAAGTAGTAAAGTTACAATACAAAAAGTATTAAAGTGAGGACTTGGCTAACTTTAAAGTTTTAAGAAATACGATTACAGTAAAGTTAACAACGAAGTTGCGTGAACTTTGAGGTTGTTACCACAGCGTGATTTTTTTTGATCTACCCCAAGAAGTTAAGACTTATGCGGAGGCAGATGTAATAAAATTTATTCCCCCAGGGACATGCACCGCGACTTGTGCGGCGGAGGTCCTTCGCTCTGCGAGGCCATGAAGCCGACGAAGGGCGCGGATCTGCTCAAATATTTGCGTAAAGTGGAGTTCGAGGGTGAGTAGAGTAGCGAGGGATATTTATTAACTTGTGTGGGATAAGACTGGGCCAAATTAGGGGTGTAGCTATGTGGCCGAAAAGCCAGAGCTCGTCGAGTATTCCTAAAACAGGATGCCAGACAAGCTCAAGCTTTTCGCTCTCGTACTGTTCCTTCAGCCGGCAAGTGTTTCGCAAATAGCTTAAGTGGAAATTTCCTGCCAGCCCATCCTGGCAGTTGTGCCAAAAGCCACACTCACACACACATTTAGTATCTCTCTGGTTGCGAGTGTCCTACAAGGCGCATTGGCCATGCTTTCGAGTGGAAAATTGACTTGCTTGTCATCGTCATTGAACTCGATTGAAATTCAATAAATTACACAGACAGACGGACGGCCGAAGCCAAAGGCTCTGACTTACTGGCGCAGATTGTCAATTTTCTGATAGGGCGGCGGTGGGCCAGCTTCCTCGCCCCCTTTCTTTCTTGACAGGCGTGAAACCATAAACCCATTTAACTCCTCTCTCTCTCTCTCTGTGATTCCCATTCCGCAGGCCTCAGTGGCGATGAGTTCCGCTTCGACGGGAACGGCGACGGTCCGGCCCGCTACAACATCATCCACTTCAAGCAGTCGCAGGCGGGCCAGTACCACTGGGTCAAGGTGGGCGAGTACACGGAGGGGGAGTTGCGGCTCAACATGTCGGGTAAGAGAACGTAGAACGCAGCCTCGAGTGCCGGAAATAGCATTCAACAGTCCGGATTATCGGGGCGCACCAGTAATCTTGACCAACCAAATTCCTAGTTTGGATCAGATTCCTGGAAGGCCTCTTCCCAACCGAAAGGGATTTGAACTAATGCCAAAACTGATGGCAGGTTTCGAAGCATGTTCCTGATTAGATAGATCTTGATGGTTTCTGTTTCGTTGTTATACTTAAGTTAATTAGTTTTTGAATCACCCTTGGAAGTGTTTTAAAGTAATTTAACAAATTTTTGTTTCATACACTTCAAATGCGGTAATATACATTTTAATAAGAAAAAACTTTTGGTAAAACTTTTATAGTAGTAACTTATATTTTTTACGAAAAGTGAAGATTATAAAGATTAAGATTTGATATTAGTTCGTTTTATTTATTAAAGAAATATTATTTAACCCCCAGCCCTTACTCATTGCTATGAACACTTTGAGCTCCTTCAATACTGATTTCTATCTCGTTTCCCCGCTGCCCCAGAGGTGAAGTTCAAGCGGCTGAGCCCCAAGCCGCCGGAGTCCGTTTGTAGCCTGCCCTGTTTGGTGGGCCAGGCCAAGAAGTACGTGGAGGGCGAGAGCTGCTGCTGGCACTGCTTCAATTGCACGACCTATCAAGTAAGTAGTGAATCGCATCGGAAGCCAGCTGGGCCCTGTAATTTATTTGTCGGCCTGCGACGAGATTGAAATGTTGCGCCGAGTGAATTATTCCGGAACTAACGCGTCGACGCGAGTGGCGGGGGAAAGTGCTCACGCTTTCGAGGGGGAAACAATTAAGTCGTAGGGCCTGAAAGAGGCTGCCACTGAATGGCAAACACGCCGCTTTGAGCTCGCCCCTCCATTTATCAAGTGCTCCTTTGTGCTCGGTGCGTCCATTGCAGATCCGACACCCGGATGACGAGACCCACTGCAAGCTCTGCAAGCTGGGAACCCTTCCGGATGCCAACAAGCAGTACTGCCGCCCCATCCCGGAGATCTATCTCCGGCCGGAGTCCGCCTGGGCCATCGGAGCGATGGCGTTCAGTGCCACCGGCATCCTGATAACGCTCTTTGTCATGGGCGTGTTTGTCAGGTGAGTGACCCCTACACTGGGGGGATGCTTTTGAAAAGGGAAGCGACAGTTGTCTGAAATATATTCCCCTAAACTATTAAAATTGATAACCGATTGGTATAGTTGCGTTTACTAGTCTAGATACAATTTCACGTTAGCTAAAAAATCCCAAAAATAAGTGAAAACTAGCCCTCTTTAAAACCATACTAAAACTGAGAACCGTATGTATTTTCAACTTAATAGTTCAAAACAAGGGAGAAATATAACTAAAACCAATTAGTTATCATTTATTTATTCAAAGCGATTTTAGCAATAGTATTGAAAGGAAAAAAGGAATAGAAACATTATTTATACTCTGAACATTGTAATCCTGTAAAATTTTGATTTGGTAGATTAAAAAATATTCATTTTTAGTGAGCATATATTTGGCCACAAGTACGAGGACCGACTTCTATTCATTTTAGTTTCCAGATTATGTTTATTACAATTATTTCACTTCTCGTAAGGAAAGTTGGAGAAGTGAAAAGAATCGTTATATTTAATGGCTTAACGACACCATAAATCGATTGATTTACACTCCTCTGACTGCGATTATTGGCAAACTATAACGGCTTTTGTCATATATGGATATGGCCAAGCAATTAAAAACTTTTCACCCGTTTTCCTTGGCAAACTTTGCCACAAAATATACAAGCTGGGACATAAAAATGATGCCGTAATTGGCGCAAAAGGATTCCTGGCAGCCAAACCAAAGTTTGTAACTTTCTCCCTCTTTGCTCTTCCCCCTTACCCTTCCCCTTCCCTTTTCCCACTTTCCCTCTCCCCTGCAGGCATAACGACACCCCCCATCGTGCGCGCCTCTGGGCGGGAGCTGAGCTACATCCTTCTGGCGGGGATTTTTATGTGCTACGGGGTCACATTCGCGCTGGTCCTGAAGCCCACGAACATAGTGTGTGCCATCCAGCGGTGAGTTCAAATTGCCGAGTTGATTCGAGCGGAGTGTGAACTGTGCCCAGCTTTGCCCACAGGTTCGGCGTGGGTTTCTGCTTCACGGTCGTCTACGCTGCACTGTTGACCAAAACGAATCGCATTGCGCGCATCTTCAAAGCGGGCAAACAGTCGGCCAAGAGGCCCTCCTTCATCAGTCCCAAGTCCCAGCTGGTGATCTGCGCGTGCCTGGTTAGTGTGCAGGTGTGTAGTGCGGTTAATGTGGATGTGGGATGCCCTCCTACGCTCAGTGCTCAATGTTCATTGCAATCCATTCGCAGATACTCATCAACGGCGTTTGGATGGTAATTGCGCCATCACATGCCATGCATCATTATCCCACACGCGAGGATAATCTGCTCGTCTGCGACTCCTACATCGACGCCTCCTATATGATTGCGTTCTCGTATCCAATCTTCCTGATTGTAATCTGCACGGTCTACGCGGTGCTCACGCGAAAGATTCCGGAGGCGTTCAACGAATCGAAGCATATTGGTAAGTAATTAGGCCTTTCATTTCGAGTAGCACAATAATTCCGAGTAATTGCTTTCGTCCTGCAAAGAACATAATGAAATTTAACAGCCGCATATATAATCTGTCTATCAAAGGCTGTTATAATTGGCTTTAACCTTTAATTGGGGAAATTTTAATAAGAACTCAGAGCACTAACTAGATTAAGGCAGCTTTTGTTGGGAGTATTTTGTGATTATTTGTCCATTTTGTTGGCAGAATTCCATTTTACTACATCAAACATTAAGGCGGTCGTCAGTAAAATCAGCTTATGTTTGTTTGCTAAAGCAAAATTATTGCAATACAAAAGGCCAGTGATTTATTCATTGAATTTGTTATGTAATAAATGCATTTCCATGACTATTAACTTGTGGTGTGCATTTCCATTTACTGCAGATACTTTTTTTTGCATGGCAAACCAAATTAAAACTGCGAGTAAGGGTTTTTCATTTCCTGGTATGCCATACACAAAGTGTTTTTTTGCGAAAATGTAATAAAATAAATGTTAAATAAAAATATAGAATTAAATGAAAGGTATTAATATTTTTTTCGAACTTCCTTTTGCGGTTTCAGGCTTTACCATGTACACCACCTGCGTGATTTGGCTGGCGTTCGTACCGCTCTACTTCGGGACCGCCAACCACGTACCGCTGCGCATCACCAGCATGTCGGTGACCATCAGCTTGTCCGCCAGTGTGACCATCGCGTGTCTCTTCTCGCCCAAGGTGAGTACCGGTAATTGGCAGTGGGTGGGCTCCTTTCCGCAAATTGATTGCCAGTCGGGCAATTGGTAATTGCGTTATGCATTAATTATTGGGTATTTCTTGTGCAACCGTTAAAGGATTTTGGGTGCAGCACACTGCCACTGGCGATTTTATTTCGCTTTTTGTGCCGTTTAACCGGACGCAGGGACGAGTGCTTCATTAAAAAGCAATAAGACGAAGGATGGTGGCCAAGGGGATTTTAAATTGTTATGCCAACCATATTGTTTTTAACGTATACCCTTTGCTTGGTCCTCTTTGTCATTTGCCGTTTCATTATGTTTAATCGACGACAAGTTTAAATGTCAACAGGCCAACTGCTCGAACGGAGCTGAGCTCCTCATGATCTCCTCCTTTTGCTGGCGCACTGTTTTTATGTTTTTATCCTCCGGCTTCCCTGCCGCAATATTTTTAATACTCACTGTTATTATCCATTAAGACGCAGGCAAACTGCAAGCCATGCCAAATATAGACAGCCATTTAAGTTTATGGACCAGATTATGCAGTTGGTGGAAGGGGGATTACTTGCTGTTTACTCTGACATCGAAAATCACGAAGGAAGCGTGCTTCCACACAATGGGTACTTTCTTACAGTAAAAATTAAAGGATGGGAGAAAATTTAACACAAATTGCTTTGAAATTATGAACACAAGTAACACTTAATGGAATCTATATATTAATTATATAAAGAATATCGAAAATATTGTGTAAGTGTACGCTGAAAGGAGCTGCTGTTACCTTAAAAAACTATTATAATAACCTACTTAAATGTCGCAATATTCCTTTAAAGTACCTTCAAATCGAAATTGTTGTAATGCTTAAAATACATAGATACCAAGTACTTAATAAGATTTATGGATTTTAGATCTCATTATTCAAACTTTCCTTAAGTAACTCATTTTTAATCCCTTATCAACTGGTGATTTATTGGCTGGCTTTTCCTCTGTGGAAATTGCATGGAAGAGCAAGGAAGTTAGTTCAGTAAGTCAGGCAGAAAGCAGATTACAGTTCGAGCGTACTCCCCATTTTGCAATCAAACATATCATAGCCGAATGTCCCGGGTCCAAGGCAAATGGCAACACTTTATGGGCGCTGTCTGCATATTCCGGGTGAAAAGTAGCACGAAACCCAAGGGGAGGCAGAAAAGGCCATAAACACTATGCACTGGGGCTATTATTAAATGTCGGAGCGTGAAATACTCCTTGGCCCAGTGGCTGCTAACCGGGCCAACTGTCCGCTATCAGATGTCACCTAATGCACGGTAAGTCGGCGACAGGGAAGCCACAACGTACATACTTGTACGTATAAGCAAACACACGTATCGCACGCCTTGAGCCATAAAAATGCAATTTACAATTGCTTGTACCTGGGCAAAGGAGAACAATAGAAGGCTGCCATGAAAGCGGCATGCGACAAAGCAACTGGGGATCACTGGACGAAGAGGCAACAAACTAAAGACCGGCCGTAAAGGTGCCACCAGCCACGCCTCCTTCCGCAGGACAAAGGCGCACCGAGGTGGTAAGCAATTTCGACTTCCGACTGCCACACGCCCCTTTTCCTCAGCCACCCGTTCCCCCCAAATCCCCGTCCGGTTTCGCCTCAGTTTGTTTTCGTACTTCCCCGTTTGTTTGCGGTGAAAACAATAACAAACGGCGTCCAAATGGCAGCCAAACAATGTCAAAGCACGGCGGAAATGACCGTGCCGCCGTTGAGGCTACGTAACACAACGCAACATAACGCAAATGGGAACGTAAGGAGCACTGCACACAATTTGCACAAGTTTTTACAGGCACGTGATTTAGTGCAAGGGAGTAAAAGAAAGTGGTCTCCCTTACGAAAACCTTAACGAGCTTACAATTTCTATAGCTTATTTATTTAAATCAAACAAGCAAAGAAACTTTTGATCATAATCAGTTGGAAAAACTTAAACAGATTTATTTGAAACTAAATATTTTAAATAAATATTTGATGCGCTATGCACTTTCTTCTTTTCATTTGCTCTGTTTTACCCTACCCATTAATATTTAGTTTATATCTAAACGAGAATCGAAAACCAAACCACTTCTCCCGATCTTTAAGTGTACTTATGGTAATTTAAAGTGGACGTTCTTTCTTTTATTCTCTGTATAAACGAATGATTCGAGTCGTTCGTTGGCCTTTGTTTTGGCCCACAATTACTGGTGGCCATTGAGACGGGAAATGGCTAATGACATTCTGATTCGAATTGGGACTTGGTAACTGGGGGCTGGCAGTGGGCGTGGCGGGTCACGCACTGACTTTTAATGAAACCCATAAGATAAGCCATCTGGAGCCACAGAACAGAATTGGATATCGCTTCCAAGCTGCCATTTCTGGGAATGGGTCGTATGATTAATGCCCGATACGTCGCTGACTCGTAGGTCGATCCGAGAAATTAACCTAATTGGAAGGACACACTGATTTGCTCACTCGTACGTTCGCTCGTGCCTTTGCAGCTGTACATAATACTCATACGCCCCGAGCGCAACGTGCGGCAGAGCATGATGCCGCCGCGCTACGGCAACATGCACCGCACCGCCGGAACGGGACCCTCGTCCATGATGGCCGCCGCCGTTGTGACCGCTGCCACCTGTGCCCAGGAGGAGAAGATCCAGAAGCATATCACGCCCACGAACACAGGTGAGCAATTAGTCGTCGCAGGACGTAGTCGCCCTGGGTTACCTCTTGTTATCTTACCAATCGAAGGTGGCTAATGAAACTAGCGTGTTTAACATAGAATACTCTCGAGCGTAAAGCAAACATCAGGTTGATATCGCTTGATTGATAAATGTGTGTCCTGTATTCCCAACTCCCCACTAATTGAACCTATCAATTAAAATTGAGTTGTAATTCACTTAATGCATTTTATTTCCAATTAAATTAGTAATTGTTATTTGTAATTAATTCATGTATTTTAAGTCGATTATGACGAGTATTAATCTTCCCTAAATAACTTAACAGCTTAAAATATTATTAATGAAACGAAATCAGAGGGGGGTTTGATGCCGATTTACTGCCCTGAAATGCCGTTAAAACTTTTGATCATTTATTGTTTTTTTAAAGGTTTACAAATATTTAAAAATCAAGAGCAGCTTACCATAGCTATGTAAAGTTAAAAACTGTAATGAAATGCATTAAAATATTAAAGCTAGAAGATTCTGATATTTAAAATTTTCAAAAAAACCAATTTTGTTTCTTTTGAATGATAAAAAAGTAGAAAAAACAATTTATTGGTTTATCAACACTAAAGTCTAGCTTTGTTTTCACAAATTAAAAAACAACACTCTTTTACCCGTTTATCCCATAATCCACCTGCAGAAAACTCGCTCAAGACGAAGAAGTTGTGCGAGATGGCCACTCAGACGATTTCCAGCATAATCACGTCGCTGGACATCAATGCATACAATCAAATACCATACGCCGATCAATATGTGCCAAACAATACCGCAACGGCCACGACCACGCCCACGGATAAAGGCTGTGGCAACAGCAACGGCAACAGTAACACCAATGGCAACAGCAATAGCAACAGCAATAGTAATAGCAACAGCAATGGCAGTAGCAACATCGGCGATGGCAACGATGAGGCAGCGGAGCAAGTGGTGGCCAACAATAACAAAATCAATCAGAGGCAACATGGCCAGCCGGCCGTGGCATTTGCCATCACAACGACTAACAATCACATAAGCGGCCCGCCAGCAACCATAACAACAACAGCGGCAACTGTTGAAACAACAACAGCAACAGAGGCACCGGCAGCAGCAATAACAACTCCATTGCCAGCTGGGAATGTCACCGAAACCGCATCCGTGGCGGCCAACAATGGCCATGGAAATGGAAACCAACGTCCACTGGTCCTGCAAACAAACTTATAGCTAAACGCACAGCAATTGCAGCAGCAGTTGTTGAAGGAGCAGCAGCGGCAACAACAGGCTGAACTGCAGCAGCAACAGCAACAGCAGCAACACCAGCAACAGCAACCTGCAACACAAAGCTCTTCCAGCGACAACGGCAGCACAGGAAGCGGCAGTGCGGCAAAAAAACGCTCGGCAATTCCAGTTTGAGCTGCCATCAGAGATTAGAGGTTGCCCGTAAAAATACGTAAGTAAAGGACAGTGTCTGTTGACCTAATCTTTTCCAAGGGTCGAAAGTGCAGCACAAATACCAAAACATAGCAAGGAGATTGGTCCTTTTAAGTGCCAGCCAGAAAGCGACTTAATTAGAGACAGTTCTGCCACAGAAATATCTTCAGGTTGTGGAAAACAAGTGGATAGAATAAAAATTGCAGATGAAAACAGTTGCAATTAGCTTTTAACATTTTATTTTTTATATCAGCTATGTTACTTATTTATTTAAGATTTGTTTATAACATAAAAACTTATATTCAAATATTCTTTCTAATATGAATTATATTTATTTATTTTTATACCCTTGCAGAGCTAAAGGTATTATAATTTTAGTTAGAAGTTTGCAACGCAGTGAAGGAGACACCTCAGACCCCACCTCAGAAGGTTATTGTATAGCTGCCATAGGAAAGATCGAAAAATCTATGTTTATAGAACAGAAATAAAATTATAACATCGTTGTTTTTCATCAGACAAGCACGATTTTTGGAATACAGAGTTTTTTAAGGACTCTTAATTTAAATTTTATCAAAATCGGACCACTATATCATAAAGCTGCCAAATGAACAATAGTCGAAAATATGGAAAACTTATAGAAAATCGTCATAGCTTCGATGTTGTTTAGCATTTATGTATTTTGTTCGACATATTTGATGACTGCAAGGGTATATCAGCTTTGGTAAGCCGAAGCTAGCTTCCTTTCGTGTATATATTTTAATTCGATGAAGAAATATTAAAAAAAGGTTTACTTACCTATTATAAACAGTGGTTAGATAACTAGAGGATATTTCTGTGACACCTGAGGATAAGGCTAGATTTTAGCAGACAGAGAAAACGTTCAGAGTTAACTGAAGCAATGTTCCAAATCCAAATTGGCTAATCGAAAATCTTTTGCAACTCTTCCCAAAAGCGAATGTGTTTTCCCAGTTTACACTTCAGCACAAAAGCAAAAAAAAATATTTAAAAATAACTCGTCATCCCTTAACTATTAATAAGTGTTTAATCCTTAAGCTTATCTAGTTCTCTAAGCGTTGTTTCAAAGAGTTCCGAAAGAAACAAAAAAATAAAAAATGTGATATAATTTCAAAAATGTGTTTTCTACAACCGAAGCAAACTAACAAACTATCTGAATAGCAAATGTAATGCGTAGGCTAAGTGAGGCAAACACTGTACAGTGAGCACTGGGTAACGAGAATTTTTTTTCGAGGGCGCAATTATGTTCCAAAAGGGCTAAGACTCAGCCCCTTTGCAATGTAGCAGCTAGTTAGAACAATTACAATTGCATTTATTGTGTTGTTTGAGCCCATCAACATGGTAGATTTAATTGTTGTCCAACTAAGATGTACATATAGTACTTTACGGATAAACTCCTAGGCGTAGTGATACCTTGATGTGAATACGGATTAATGTTAATTGTGTGCAGCTTAAAACTATTTTCGAAACGCATAGTTAAATATTTGTTATAGAACGCAAGTAATGCAAATCATGTCTAGCCAAATCATGGGGTACAAATAATAGCGAAATATATTCGTTTTTCGTGTCTGTGTGTTCAGTGTAAATAATCGTTAACGAGAAACCCATGGAACATCCAAGATTTAAATGTATCTCGAACTAGTTACTTGATGTATAGTTATTAATACTATTGATACGCTAAATGTTATTTGGCTGCATATATATTTACGAATAAAGCAAGACGAATATCATTGAATCAAAACACTTTCCATTTAAACTAATCGAGTTTTACTCAGTGGTTAAAACTAACGCTTCAGCCGGGTCAAGGCTCAAAGTTTTCGGGTCGTATCGAGTGCTGTATATAAAAAAGTAAGTATAAATAAAAATAAATGCAGGAGTAGATATTACATAAAGATTGTTGTTTTGCTTACCCTTCCGTTTTTGTGGAGTCAATACTTCTTATAAGCAGCTGCAAGCTTTCAGTACGACTTTTGTCGAATTGACTCAAGTCAACGGTTACAGCTGCTGAACCAAAGTTAATAACTCCAACAATTGTAGCTGAACTGGTAAGAGATCTACAAAAGAGTAAGGTAAATAAAAGTAAAAGAACAAACATAGCACCACTCACCGTTGAACTATGAGTACATTGTCTGCAGTTGCCTGGTATTTTATTGATCCATTCTGCAGAGTCTTTGACGATTTTCGTAGTGCCACCAAAGCCTTGTAAATCTTCAGATGAGACAGCTCGTCGCTCAATTCCTGCTCCACGTTTACAGTTTGGTAATCATCTGCTAGAGGCAACCAAGTGGAGTTTCCATCGGAGAATCCTGCGTTAGCACCGCTTGTCCATTGGAAAGGCGTTCTCGCCGGATCCCTGGAGTACTTTTCATATATGTCTGCATTTGAGTTGCAGCCCCAAGGATCCACAGTTTGCTCCCAACTGATCTTGCCGTCGGTCATCCCTAGTTCCTCTCCCTGGTAAGTGACACTAACCCCTGGTAGGATCATCACCAGGATGTTCATGGCATCGATGTGCTCCTTTCCATATCGAGTGGATGCCCTTAGCTTGTCGTGGTTTCCTATCTGAAAAAAATATATAAAAATATATATAATATATATGTATGTATATAGTTCTTAGTTTCATTCAATGGGTGTACAAATTCTAAAAACTAATTCTCAAAGAAAGCGACAACCATTAACATGTTCAATACTAAATTTTTTACATGAAAAAAAATTTTAAAGGAAAAACCTCTTAATAAGAACTAAAACTGAATTCTTTTTTCAACTTTTGTGCTCCTGTCGACAAAAAAAAAGAAAGTCATTCGTATTGTTAAAAACTTAAATATTTGATGAAAAAGTTTTTGGAGATAACTTTATATGTTTATATACAAATATAATACTAGTTCGTGCCAATAGTTGATAACAAAAATTTTATCTGATAAGGAGGGTTTTTTTCGATTAGTTAGTGACTCTAACTTACCACCCAATTTGCCGTGCGACCTGCAGGCATGTTATTAAGCCACAAATCGATGGCTTCCTGAACGTTACTGGCATTCAATCCCCTCTGCTCCATCACTGTAATCAGATTGAAGTTGAAAGGCAGGTGGGCTCCCTCAGTGCTCCGATTCCCGTAGAACTGCATGGTGAACCAGGCGGGGGAGTATGTCTCTATAAGCAGAACGCTGGAGTTTCCTCCGTAAATTCGCTTGTGATCATCCAAAACGGTGCGCCACTGGTAGACCATGTCGATGGTCTCCGGCTGGTTCTCAATGTACGTGGTGGTCAGGTAGTCCCTATCCTCACTATCCTCGGTGGCCCCACTCACCACCTCATCGGGGAACTGGCCATCGGCATCGGGCAGCACTTCGAAGAGCGGAGGCAGTGCATCGCATCGGAAGCCTGATACACCCTCATTCAGCCAATAGCGCAGAACCCTTTTCATCTGGTCCACCACCAGGGGATTCCGGTAGTTGAGATCGGGCTGCTGGACGGCGAACTGGTGGAGGTAGTACTGCTGCCGCTCCTCGTTCCACTCCCAGGCACTTCCACGGAAGTACTGCAGCCAGTTGGTGGGGGGCTCCCTCGCTCCAGTCTCCGGATTTATTTTGCCATCGTGCCACACGTAGTAGTCCTCGTAGCCCTTTTCCCTTTTCACGGACTTTTTGAACCACACGCTCTCGTTGCTCGAGTGGTTGGGCACGAAGTCCAGGATAATCTTCAAGTCCAGTTCCTTAGCTCGCTTTATTAGGGCCCTAAAGTCCTCGAGAGTTCCATACTCCGGTTGGATGTCAAAGAAGTCGGATATATCGTAGCCAAAGTCCACCATGGGTGAGGTATAAATGGGCGACAGCCAGGCTGCTGTGACACCCAGATCCTTCAGGTACTCCAGCTTACTAGTGATTCCATTCAAGTCACCAATGCCATCGCCATCGGAGTCCTTGAAGGACCGCGGATATATCTGGTAAAACTGTGCAGTTTCCCACCAGTCCTTGGTGGTTTCACTCGAGGAACTCTGCACCTGGCAACCTTCACTGGTTCCAATGGCCAAAACAAGGAGTAATAAAAGCCGTAGAAGCTCCATTGCCACGGTCAAAATATAACACCTTGTGTGTGAGCAGCCGGCAATTACTCGCTCTTTTATAGACAGTCCACTCAACCGGTTAGATAAGCACCCTTAGTGGAAATGTTTTGATTGGGCCAAGACCGCTCTATCGAGTGTGGAGCATACACATCGCGTTCTCCGGAACTGTTATTGGAAAATTTCCAGCTGAAGTGGTTTTTTGAGTGTTTTGCCAAATGGTTGCATTACTCGATGTCGGGTTATCATTTAAGCTCTGGTAATCGGATGCAAGTTTCATTGCTATGGTATAAAAGCCACAGCACTGACATTTCGGCATTAAGTTGTAAAAATGCAGAGAACACAATTAGCTGCAATTAGCTTACTGGCCCTTGGACTGGTTATCCTCACCCAGCCAAATTGGGCTTGTGATTCAACGACGACTGTTGCTGCGACAAAGGATTGGTGGGAAAATGCGCAGTTCTATCAGATATACCCACGCTCCTTCATGGACTCCGATGGCGATGGAATCGGGGATTTGAATGGCATCACCAGCAAACTGGAGTACCTAAAGGATCTGGGAGTCACAGCCGCCTGGCTGTCGCCCATTTTCACCTCTCCGATGGTGGATTTCGGCTATGATATATCCGACTTCTTTGACATTCAGCCGGAGTACGGCACCCTCGACGATTTCAAGGCCCTGATAAAGCGGGCCAACGAATTGGACCTGAAGATAATACTGGATTTTGTGCCCAATCATTCGAGTGACGAGAACGCTTGGTTTGCAAAGTCGGTGAATCGCGAGAAGGGCTACGAGGATTACTACGTGTGGCACGACGGGAAGGTGAATGCCACCACCGGGGAGAGGGAACCCCCCTCCAACTGGCTGCAAGCTTTCAGGGGAAGTGCCTGGGAGTGGAACGAGGTGCGCCAGCAGTACTACCTCCACCAGTTTGCAGTGCAGCAGGCGGACCTCAACTACCGCAATCCCCTGGTGGTGGAGCAAATGAAGCGGGTGCTCCGCTACTGGTTGGACCTCGGGGTCGCGGGCTTCCGTTGCGATGCCGTTCCCGTTCTCTTCGAGATCGAACCGGATGCAGATGGCCGGTACGCCGACGAGGAGGTGAGCGGAGTGACGGAGGACACCGAGGACCGCAAGTACCTGAAGAGCGATCTGATCGAGAACCGGCCGGAGACCATCGACATGGCCTACCAGTGGCGGGTGGTAATGGATGACTACCAGCGCATCCACGGCGGTGACACCAGGGTTCTTCTCATCGAAACCTACGCCCCTCCCGCCTACACAATGCAGTTCTACGGAAACCGCTCAGTGGCCGGTGCCCACCTACCTTTCAACTTTAATTTAATTACGGTTCCCGCCAGCGATGGCTTCTCGGCGGGATCCATAAAGACGGCAGTGGACAACTGGCTGGACAACCTGCCCGCCGGTCGCACTGCCAACTGGGTTATCGGCAACCACGATCAGCGGAGGGCGGCCAGTCGATATGGAGCTGCAAATGCGGATGCCATGAACATGCTGGTGATGGTCCTCCCGGGAGCGAGTGTCACCTACCAGGGCGAGGAACTCGGGATGACCGATGGGGAGATCAGCTGGGAGGACACCCAGGACCCGGCGGCCTGCAACTCCAACTCGGAAATCTACCAGCAGTTCACCAGGGATCCTTCGAGGACACCCTTCCAGTGGTCGAGTGGCACCAATGCAGGATTCTCGACTGCATCGAAGACTTGGTTGCCGCTGGCAGCGGACTACCAAACGGTGAATGTGGAAACGGAGCAGGCAGCTCAAAGGTCTCACCTCAAAATCTACAAGTCCCTGGTGGAACTGAGAAGATCCTCGCTTACCTTGCAGAATGGTTCCACGAAATATGGCGTGATTAGCGAGAATGTGTTCGTCGTTAAGCGGTGAGTAATACATCCCATTCCAATTTTAAAGGGAGAAATAGGCAATTCAGTTAAGCCCCTGGAAGTATGGGTAGAATTAATGCGCACAGTCGATGCATTGTGACACTTAATGTGTTTACCTGCAAATTATGCACCGGAAGTCCTCAGCCGTTGCACTTCATTATGGAATTCCTTGAAGTACTCACGAGAACGTGCCGAACCATTACCTTTGCAGTTACCTCGCCGGCTCCACATCCATAATTTATGTGGCCAACTTCGCCAGCAAGGGTGTCACAGTGAATTTATACGATTTCGACAAGACACTTCCCACCCACTTGACGCTCCTCGTTCGCAGCCTGCAGTCTGCCAAGTCGGAGGGGTAAGCAACTCATCCCAGTGCTGACCACATTTCTGACATCCTGGCCACATCTTTTCAGCTCGCTGTTCGAGGTGACCGGACTGAGTTTGGCTGCCGGCGAGTCCTTGGTTTTGAGCGACAGCAGTGCTTCCCGGTTCGATTGATGCGGCATTCCACGTCTTCCGCGCGACGCACTTGGAACTTTGAGCTCACTGAGTCAGGCCACTCAATCGGTATTTATCTTCGGCTCAAAGCAAATATGCCATGGCGTGCATAAATAAATATATAAGTGAAAAACCAGACAAACAAACCACTTCACCCCAGAAGCACCGCACATATCCTGAAAGCCCCTTCCCACCGAACCCGTGAGATAAGCTCAAGTGCCCGGCATACCCATTTAATTCCCGCTCGGCGGAGGGGTTTCGCATTTAAAGTGTTTACACACAAATTAAAGTCAAGCAAAAGTCCCCGGCCCCTCGGCGAGTGTTTGGTGTTCTACACTGTGTGCTCGCTCGAGAGCCAAGGAATGTGTGCGCTACACAATGTAAATACGGACGGCGACCAGGGACTAGGCCTATAAGTCGGCAAGCTGGGCCCCCAGCATCGCGGGGCTCTTTGAAGTCGGGATCGGGATCGGGACCGTCCAGGGGGGCTTGATGAGTTCGCTCAGCTAGCTGGGGGAATTCGCCGGGCGAGATTTATTACCAATCTCGGAATTTCGTGAAACAACCCCACAGTATTTACTCTTGCCCCCAAAAGAGGGCGGCTGAGAGCAGAACTTCAATTGCGTTATAAATAATTAAATTGCGTTTACACATGGTAATTGGCAGACGACTTGCGATACCCAGACATCAAGTATACGCCCGGTGGTTCAAAGATTTCAGACTTACCGAAACTTGCCTCCCTTCCCTTGGGTGGGGATAGAAATCGCAGAGGTAAGTGGAAAGGGATACCTGTCGGACTGTTTTGCGGTTTCGGTGCGTCTAAAATAACAATTTTGTTAACGCTCGGTGAACCCGAGTAATTACCTGGCTCGAGTGGATTTCACGTGCGATTAGTTTGAGAACAATAACGAGATTGAATTTCACTGTAATGCGGCTGCCTGGAAATCTTTACAAATTATTTCTTCCTTTTAAATAATCTGAGAGGCATTCGAACCGTTTGATTTCTCTTTGACACTGAAAAATTAGCAGTCAGTGGCGGCCGGGCCACAAGAATGAGTAAAATGGAATCGTGTAAATGGCTGCGTGACCCGTCAGCCCATTAAAAAGGTCACAGACACGGCTGCCAGTGGCTGGCTGGGCCACTTTACCCTTGCGCACGTGACCAGAAACCTTAAAAAAAAGTGTGTGGAATTGTGAAAATGAAAACCGCAGGACAGACTGCCTGGCACGGCTGGCCGGCCAGACGGAGGCCAGGTGGCAGTGGGACAAAGCCTTCTGCCTTTGTGCATTTCATTTTCATTTTGGGGCAGATAATGAAGTTAATTTCCCAAAGAGACTCAGCCACAATGTTTGACGAAGGCTCCGAAATGATTACATTCAAGATGATTTTCGCAGATTTACCCAGGTCGGACAAAAGTTGGCTCCCCTTCCGATTGGAAAAGTTTTAAAACGCATTAAGCTCGCCGTAATCTGCAAGGACTCGTGCCCCAAAAAGCCGGAAGCGAGCTTCATCATCCTGGCACGGGCACATCCACATCCACATCCCTGCACATTTATGTAGTTAACGTATTCGAAGTACCGACAACGTTTGCATATTAATAATGCGGGGCTAATACTCGAGTTTGATTTCGAGCCACTCTTAACGAGCTGCGTTCACTGGTTTCTGATTTGGCACGTGCCAGTTGGACAGTCGGTAAGGCGGACAGTTGGACAGTTGGCCAGAAGGGCAGGTGAGGCCTGAAAGTTGGCCTAATCGCAGGCCGCTCATTAATTGCACCGCAAACATGGCTCATAACTGCTGCTGAACGGGTTGGCTGCTCGGGTTTGAGGTCGGCACTCGCTCGTTTGAATGACTCTCACGTAGCTGATGTTTTTTGGGGCATGATGTTTGGGGTTCGGTTGACGTTTTTTTGGGGGAAAGGATGCCAGCTAATGCCGCAAAGAGCCCGCCGATGACAGAACAATTGGCGGCGATGAGCATTGCCATTCCGAGCTGAGTGTGATGATGGTGCACTTACGTGGAAACGGTTTCAAAAATACAGAGCACTTTGGCGGACAGTACTAATGGCTACTAAAAATAGCCGCTCTTTCGTTTTCGCCATAACTTCACTTTATTTTTATGAGTAAATTAAAAAGCTAACCAGGGTCCTTTGCCGCAGAACTGCCAAGTACATCGTGCACATCCACGGACACACCCACTGACACAAAAAAAGGAAACGCCAACGCACACTCAGCGATGAGTTTGCCTCATTTCCGAGACACCTTCTGCGGTCCTTTGGTTTCTGCGTGGCAGCGCAACACTGCGTATGCGTGATTTGTGTGTCTTATCAATCACGTCTAATGGAATTTCTTTTGCCCCGCCGCCAGTCCGCTGACTCTTGAGTCAGGACAAAGTTCCTTAATAATTTATAATAAGTTGGCCCAGCACGCGACCTTAAAATTGAAAAGTTTTCCAATGTCGTTCGCCCCCAATGACTTATATGCCCATATAACAAGCCACATTATCGATGTACTTTATGTATGTGTATATGTGTTTTCTTTTCAAACTTATGATTATGTAAACTCTAGACAGACTCCAAAATCAGGGCTGCGTATGGCTCCAAAGACAAGTTGCTCAGCGTAACGCTATCGCTGTAAAGATGAGGAGGTAAAGTGAAAAGGGGAATTGATTTAAGAACGCTTAATGAGGACTTACCCGACTGTGGCTTTTGCTTGCGGATTAAGCAGCTTGATCTTGAAGCTTTCAGTGGTATATAGAGGACTGGCCACATCCAATCCAGAAACGGTGGTGTCCAGCACATTGGCCACCAGCACATAGGTGGTGTTCCCACTCAGATACCTCTTGATAGCCACCACATTGTCACCCACATTCGCATATCGAGTGGAGCCAAACTGAAGGGTTTTCTGCTTGCGCAGCTCCACTAGTTGCTTATATAAACTCAAGTGACTGGGACTCGTCGAGTTCTCTGTCTGAACGTTCACGGTCACATAGTTCGGATTGATTGGCAGCCAAGTGGTGGCGTTGGTCGAGAACCCAGCGTTGGCCTCGGCGCTCCACTGGAAGGGTGTCCTGGCAGGATCGCGGGTGAACTGCTCGTAGATCTCCGAGTTGGAGTTGCAGGCCGCTGGATCCCGGCTGTCCTCCCAGCTGATGTCCAAATCGGTCATGCCCAGCTCCTCTCCTTGGTAAGTGATGCTCACGCCGGGCAAAAACATCTGCAGCATGTTCATCAGGTCGATGCGGTTCTCTCCATAGCGACTGCCTACTCGCCGCTGGTCATGGTTACCCATCTGTGAAATACTTGGTATACTTAGCAAAACAACCCAGAATTGTGTGCTTAAATCAAGTACTTTAGGTGTCAACAAGTTTTATATGACTGTTACCAGTATGAAAACACTTGTAATATTTCTTAATCCCTCAACACTTGACTTTAGTAGCTTTCAAGAACGATTACGCTTCATTAATTGGTCTGATTTCGAAAGAATTACGTCACTTAAGTCAGATAATAAACTTGTCAGAAACTTCATTATAAACAAGATTGATTTAAAATCGAATTTGAAAAATGCAATACCCAAAGTTGGGGTTACCCCAAGATTTTAGGAACGTAATAATAGTATAAGTGTTAAGTATTAGTTTAAGTTTGGTATCACTTACCACCCAGTTGGCCGTCTGACCAGCGGGCATTTGGGTCAGCCAGCTGTTGATGATCTTAACGAAACCCGCTGCGTTCAGCTGAGTGTTGTTCTTGTCCCCATTGCCGCCGATAATGAACTGGAAGTTGAAGGGCATCTGAGCTCCCTTGGTGGTGCGATTGCCATAGAACTGCATCACGTAATCTAACCCAGAGTAGGTTTCCACCATGATTACCCTGGTGTCGCCACCGTGGATCCGTTGGTAATCATCCAACAGTGTGCGCCACTGGAAGACCATTTCAACGGTTTCGCGCAGATCCTGAGTGTAAATGTGTTTTAGGTAGGAGGAGTCGTCCGGATCATCGGTGTAGCCACTCAGCGGCTCGTCGGGATAACGACCCTCGGCATCGGGCAGCACCTCGAAGCACCAGGGCACCGCATCCATGCGGAATCCAGCCACTCCTCGGTCCAGCCAGTAGGTCAACACCCGCTTCATCTGCGACACCACGGCGGGATTCCTGTAGTTAAGATCGGGTTGCTTCACTGCAAACTGGTGGAGATAGTACTGCTGGCGCTCCTTGTTCCACTCCCAGGCACTTCCCCTGAAAGCTTGCAGCCAATTGGAAGGGGGTTCCCTCTCCCCAGTGGAGGCATTCACATAGCCGTCGTGCCACATGTAGTAGTCCTCGTAGCCCTTCTCCCTTTTCACCGACTTCTGGAACCAAACGTTCTCATCGCTCGAGTGGTTCGGCACAAAGTCGAGGATGATCTTGATGTTCCGCTTGTTGGCCTCCGCGATAAGCTCGTCGAAGTCATCGAGGGTTCCGTACTCTGGCTGAATGTCAAAGAAGTCGGAGATATCGTAGCCGAAATCAGCCATGGGGGAGCTGTAAATGGGCGACAGCCAAGTGGCCGTCACACCAATCTCCTTCAGGTAGTCCAGCTTGGAAATGATTCCCTGCAGATCCCCGATGCCATCGCCATTGGAGTCCTTGTAGGAACGGGGGTAGATCTGGTAGAACTGTGCCACTTGCCACCAATCTCGAGTGGCTTCCGTTGAGGTGGCGGCCCTCTCTAGGTCGAGGTCTACTGCTGCGGACCTCCCAAGGGAGCAGTGTAGACCTAATACTAGGAACACTACGAATAAGCTTATCAAACACGCCATGGCTGACTGACCAGCGATCCCATGGGATCCCGCTTTTATAGACCGACTCCCAGAGATTTTTCCAGCGATAAGTGTTCAAGTGCTTTGACTGCGTTTATTGCGAGTATTTAATTACTAAACTAGCAGCTGGAACAGAGTATGGGAACTCATCGATTGCTCAGATAGAGCGCCACTTGAGCCAGCCAGAGATAGACCCCCAGAATGGGCAGATATCGAGTCTCTCCATTGGTGGCATAACTATAATATGAAGATGTGGACTTCAGGACCAGCGAGTCCTTGGGCTGCAGTTGCAGCGAGGTGGAGTTCAAGAGATCGCTGAAATCGGACATTTGTTTAATTAATAATTAGTTAATTAATATACATTTTGTGCACGACCTACCCCACTTTCACTTGAGATCGCTCTGTGACCAGCACAACTGTGAGCTGAGGAGGCAAGTCGGGGAAGCTCTGCTGCAGATTGATGGTCTCCACTCCATCGTAGATGTTCAGCAGGGTCACGTAGTTTGAGTCATGTTCGAGGTACCTACGAACAGATATTGTGATTAAAATGGAAAAAAATGAAACCAAGATTATACTCGTATCATGTAAGTGGCAAAAAATATATATGATATTATACAATTTTCGAAAGTAATTAATCACTTCCGCATCAAAGGGATACTTTGATAATACTAACTTGAGAAGAAACGGTAGACTTCCTGGTGTACCGAACCCATTAAAATTAAAAATTATCTGTTATCTGTTACCTTTTCACTGCCAAAACTGCGTCACTTAGCGCCTTGACTTCAGTTTCGCCGCGTTGAAGAGTCTTCGATTCCCTCCTCAGTTGCCAGAGCTGTTTGAAAACATTCAGGTGACTCAGAGGCTTCTGTCTTTCCAGCTCCACGTTGACCTGCTTGTAATCAAGGGCAATGGGCAACCAGGTTTTGCTGGCATTGCTGAACCCGGCATCCTGGGCATCGGTCCACTGGAAGGGAGTGCGCTCCGGATCGCGGGAGAACTGCTCGTAGATGCTCGGATTGGTGTTGCAGGCGGAGGGATCCACGGTGTCCTTCCACGAGATCCACACGTTGGTCATGCCCAGCTCCTCTCCTTGGTAGGTGACACTCGCCCCCGGCAAAGTGGCAGTGAGCATGTTCAGCATGTCCACTCTGTCCCTGCCCAAACGGGAACCCACTCGAGGTTGATCGTGGTTACCCAACTGGGAGAATAGTTTAAATATTATTATTTAATTCCAGATAATGAAGCCCTCTCGTGAGCACCTACCACCCAGTTAGCTGTACGACCTTTGGGCATGTGCTGCAGCCACTTGAGAATCGTTCCCTCGTAGGCATGGGCATTCGACGAGTTGGACAATTCGCTTATCAGCAGAAAGTTGAACGGCAGCTGAGCGCCCTCCGTCGTCGCATTCCCGTAGTACTGCATCACAATATCGATGGGTGAATAGGTCTCGGCCATCAAGATGCGCTCCTCGCCGCCGTGTTCCCGCTGGAAAGCGTCGAGTACCGCTCGCCACGAGTAGACCAGGTCAATGGTCTCCGGCTGGTCCTTGGTGTATATGTGCTGCAGATAACCGTAGTCCTCGGGGTCGTTGTCCCAGTCGTTGCGCGGCTCATCGCGGTACTGATTCTGTGCATCTGGCGCAATCTCAAAGACATGGGGCACCGCATCAATGCGAAAACCGGATACTCCTTTTGCTAGCCAAAACCGCAAAACGTTCTGTAAGTCAAATTGAAAAAAGGGTTACCAACTTTAGTAGATCAATATCGACTACTCACATTCATGGCCTCTCGAACTTTTGGGTTGCGGTAGTTCAAATCGGGCTGCTTCTTCACGAACTGATGGAGATAGTACTCCTGACGACCCTCGTGCCACTGCCAAGCACTTCCCCGGAAAACACTGATCCAATTTGAGGGCGGAACCCTCTTCCCGTTATCCATTCCTCCAGGATGCCATACGTAAAAGTCCTTGAACTCAGGATCTTTGGCCGCGGAGCGTCGGAACCACTCGCACTCGTCACTGGAGTGGTTGGGCACAAAGTCCAGGATGATCTTGATCTCCAGCGTCTTGGCCACCTGCATCAGGTGTTCAAAGTCCGTCATGGTTCCAAATATCGGAGCGATCTCGGTGAAATTGGCAATGTCGTAGCCAAAATCGGCCATGGAAGAGGTGAATATGGGCGACAGCCAAGTGGCTGTGATTCCCAGTTCCTTGAGGTAGGGCAGTTGCTCAGCAATGCCTGAAAGCAAATCAAGTAAGTACAGAACACTTATGTAGCGAACTTTCTCTGTTTTCCTCACCATTCAAGTCGCCCACGCCATCGCCGTTGCTGTCTTTAAATGACCTTGGATAGATTTGGTAGAAGGCGCCAGTCTGCCACCACTTGAGATCGGTCTCCTCACTTTCGATGTCCACGAAATTGGCATGGTAGTTGGGAAAGGGTTGACTTCGGGTTAGGCCAAGGACCTGAAGAACTACCACGAACAATGCCCACAGGCGGTATTTAATCATTTTGAACTGCTTGTGTTGCAGTTAAACTGTCGAGTAATCACTTCTGCTCCAACCGATCGCACAAATGCGACTGACGACCGAATGCAAAAGTTTAAAAAACAGAAAATACGACCCCCTTTCTCATAGGAATGCCGAAGAGTGGGGGAGAGAAATCAGCATGGTCTTAGTCTCAAATGTTTGTAGAAGGGTAATAGGCTAATATTTTCCTTTAAAAAAAAACCTTTCAAATAAAAAACTCGCAGATTTATATAATCATGTATTCGGTATTACAGATTTTTCCAAATTATGTGAGACCTAGATTTTATTTTGAACTTATGCTTTGTTGCTCTCTACGCCCATGTACAGCATGCATATATTTTATTTATAAACTGCGCACGAAATCGAGAGAAAAACTGAGCGGCTGACCAGAGATCGTGGGAGAGTATAGAACTGTTATCTGCGGTCGCCAATTTCAAAGGAAAGGGTAAATCAACGGAGAGATTCACGGCAGAACTATAAAACATAATGTCTGCACTTATCATACATATCTATGTACACGTATGTACATATGTATATACTATAATTATAATAGTACCCAATATATATTATCCATATATACCATATAAACCTTAATCGCAATCTAAATCTTTTTCTCAAATACGCTTTTTAAAGAAAATAAACAGTTAATGTACATTAATTATTATTTAACTATTTAATATAAATCATTTCTGCTGATAGCATTTATTAAGGTATTGAGGGTACTCTTCTAGAATATTTCAAACAAGTAAATTATATTGCTTGTCAATTGTTTAATTTATTGCAGGAGAGATAAACTAAGCCGTTGTTTGTTTAAAAACAATTTACAGCTCTACATCTGTTAAAGTTATAATTAAATGACCTACCTATTATGCATTACCAAATAGGGTTTATTTGGCCGTTTGAATAGATTTTTAAGTATTGATGTCTTCCTAAATTCCCAAAATTTTAAAAACATGTACATTATTATGCTTATCAATTGCTTAATGCATTAAAAGGGGAATAAACTCGTTAGCTGTTTTAAAAGCATTTAAATCTTCATCAAATCCGGGAATATTGAAAACAAGTGAATCATAATGCTTGTCAATTGATTTATTCATCACAAGGGAGATAAACTAAGCCGTTGTTGTGGATCGAAGCACGATGGCCTCGTGGGGCATGAGTGTCACACTGCTGGAGGCCAACTGGTCGCCAACCTTCTTGATGGACTTCTCGGTGACCAGGGCGTACTGGAACTTGGAGGGCAGGCTGCCAAAAACATTGTTCAGGTTCACATTCTCGATGGAGTCGAAGATGTTGAACAGCGAGATGTAGACGTAGTCGCCGCTCAGATGGCTGCGGAATAGATAATGGGTTTATTAATCGTATAGTATTCCAATGAGCAACAAGATTGGGCCTGAATTTCAGACATAACTATGTGCAGATTCTGTTCTGTTCACTCACCGCTTGACAGCCAGGACGTAGTTGCTAACGGCCTTAATCTCCGCAGATCCTTCCTCGATACTCGGTTCCTTGCGCAGTTGCTGCAGGCGCTTGAAGACGTTCAGGTGGCTCAAGGACACTCCGCGCTCCGTCTTCACGTTCCTCTGCGGGTAATCGGAAGCCACTGGCAGCCAGGTGCTCCTTCCAGTGGTGAACCCAGCCAGAGTCTCATCCGACCAGTGCATCGGAGTACGAGCCGGGTCACGCGAATTATCCATGTAGTTCGACTCGTAGCCGTTGCAGGCCTGCGGGTCCACGGTGTCCTCCCAGGAAACGTACCCGTCGAGCATGCCCAACTCCTCGCCGTTGTAGGTGATGCTGCAACCCGGCAGAGTCAGCAGGAGGATGTTGAAGAGGTCAACGCGATCAGCTCCGAATCTGGAGCCCACGCGGTTCTTGTCGTGGTTGCCGATCTGCAGAAAAAAATTAAAATAGTATAAGAAAGAATAATGCTTTTATTTGCATAGAATTTAAACTGCTTATTAGACTGGAGGTCCACATAACAAGAATTATATAAGTTTTCACGCATTGAAATGGCCAGAACAAATATAAAAATTGCACAACAATTTTCCCTAAAAAAACTAATAGATCCTATAACAAAAATGATTTGAAATCTCTTTACAGAAAGCAGTTTAAAATACTAATATTTCGGCTTTAAAATTTGTTTCCCGTTGTTAGTGACTAACTAATTGCTGATTAGCAACCAACCCCCCGAAACTTACCACCCAGTTGGCGCTCTTGCCCTCGGGCATCAGATTAAGCCAGTTGTTAATCAAGTACTCGTAGTGATAGGCATCGGAATCATAGTGCAGATTGCTTATCAGCTGGAAGTTGAATGGTATCTGGGCACCGTCGGCGGTCTCGTTGCCATAATAATGCATAACGATCTCAATTGGGGACCATGTTTCCACCATCAAAATGCTGAATAATTCAAAGAATCGTTTTATTTCCCCTATTATTAAATCGTTTATAAAATTACTCACCGCTCATCGCCGCCGTTGTCGGCCTGGAACTGCTCGAGGATTTGACGCCATTCGTAACTGAAATTTATTAAAGATTAAAAGCTTGTAAGGCATATCCAGAACTAGTAAACTTACACCAAGTGAGGGGTTTCCGGCTGATCGACGGTGTAGATCTTGTGGGTGTAACCGTACTCATCTGGGTCATCGGTCCAATCGTTGCGGGGCTCATCGGGGTAGTTGCCGTTCTCATCGGCCTCGATCTCGAAGGCGTGGTAGATGGCATCCACTCGGAATCCATCGACGCCCTTCTCCAGCCAGAATCGCAGCACATTGTTCATCTCCTCGCGCACCACGGGATTGCGGAAGTTGAAGTCCGGCTGCTTCTTGTGGAACTGGTGCAGATAGTACTCCTGGCGACCTTCGTGCCACTCCCAGGCGCTTCCCCGGAAAACGCTCACCCAGTTGGTGGGTGGACGACGGGTTCCGTCTTCGTTAAGGAATCCCGGATGCCAGATGTAGTAGTCCTTGTACTCCTCCTCGCCGGCAGCCGATCGCAGGAACCAGTCGCACTCATCACTCGAGTGGTTCGGCACGAAGTCGAGGATGATCTTCACACCCAGCTCCTTGGAGCGGGCAACCATCTCCTCGAAGTCCTCCATCGTTCCGAAAAGAGGATCCACCGCCTTGAAGTCGGAAATATCATATCCGAAGTCGGCCATCGGGGATTTCAGGAAGGGTGACAGCCAGGTGGCGGTTACTCCGATCTCCTTCAGATACTCCAGTTTCTCGGTTACTCCATTCAGGTCCCCCACTCCATCGCCATCAGTGTCCTTGAAGGATCGTGGGTAGATCTGGTAGAAAGAAGCTGTCTTCCACCAAGGAGCTGCTGCATCGGCGGCCAGAAGGCCAAGGCCAAATAGCAAAAACAGGCTAGTCCAAGTGGTCATTGCTAACTGAATATTGTGCGATTTCAATCGGTTTCTTATATACGGCGATAATCTAAGGAGCTTATCGATTAAGACTGTTTGGCGCGAAACCCACGCGACCACCTGGGGAAAATATATGACGAAACCTTTGGCTCCAAAACAAAAGAAGGAGATATTTTTGTAATGGTTAAAAGAAACCACGCCACCTCTGATTTAAGGTTGCTAACCCAAAGATCCCCGAAGTTAAGTAAACAAATAATTTATTCCTTCAAATTGCGCAGCTTGAATATGATTAGGTTTTAATGATGCCAAATCTTGAAAGGTTCTTCCCCATTGGCATAAAGATCCCCTTATAGAAGTGCACTAATAATTTATTCCGGTATCCTTGACCTTGAACGAAAACACATACTAAAAATAATTCTTCAATATCAATCTGTGGCAGCAGTTATCCATCAACGACCTACACTCATAAAGATTCAGTTATTGAATCATATCAGTCATATATGTTATCGCAACCTTGAACCCCCAATTCCCCCACTTTTATGGGCGTAAGACCCCAAATGTTGTTCCCGTTAAAAGTGAGGTAATAAATTACCGCCCCCTGCGAGAGCCAAGGAACCAATGGTCCGATAAGATATGCCCATATGCAGTTCTCATCCATTTGCCTGCCAATCTGTCTCATGATCTTCAGACGTGAGCCAGCTCGAAGCCCCTCAAAGTTCAGTCCAATAAATTCCACAACCGCCATATCAAGAGAATCCATTTGTTGGTAAAACGAAGTGGTAGTAAATCTGCCAGCAGTGCTAATCAGAAATAGTGGGCTATATGGCCGGTTTATCGCGGCCTTATCAACTAGAGCAGTGTGCATAAATAGGGGAACCGTATAATCCCCCTGGTCATTGGCAATCGATCGATTTAGTGGGAGCCATGTTGAAGTTGCTGGCTCTTTCCTGCCTTTTGGCTCTGGTTTTGCCTTCCCTCGCGGAGGTTGGCTGGTGGAAAACGGGTCAGTTCTACCAGATCTACCCGAGGTCTTTCAAGGACAGCGATGGCGATGGTGTGGGCGATCTCATTGGTGAGTTTAGTTGTGATACTCTCTGCGAAATGGGTTTTATTTTACCAATCCAATCAGGAATTACACAACAGCTGGCTTACCTGAAGGAAATCGGAATCACCGCCACCTGGCTGTCCCCGATTTTCACCTCTCCCATGGCTGACTTTGGCTACGATGTGGCCGATCTCAAGAACATCGATCCCATCTTCGGCACAATGGAGGACTTCGAGGCCCTGGTGGCCCGCGCCAAGGAGCTGGACATTAAGATCATCCTGGACTTTGTGCCCAATCACACGAGCGACGAGTGCGACTGGTTCATCCGATCGGCGGCTGGCGAGGAGGAGTACAAGGACTTCTACGTCTGGCACACCGGCAAGGTGGTGAACGGCATCCGCCAGCCACCTAACAACTGGATCAGCGTCTTCCGCGGATCCATGTGGACCTGGCACGAGGGTCGCCAGGCTTACTACCTCCACCAGTTCCACGCCAAGCAGCCCGATCTCAACTACCGCAACCCCGCAGTGGTGGAGGCCATGAAGATTGTCCTTCGGTTCTGGCTAAGGAAGGGAGCCTACGGCTTCCGCATCGACGCGGTGCCCCATGTCTACGAAATCCCAGCTGATGCCGATGGCAACTGGCCGGATGAACCGAGGAACGAGGATGTGAGCGATCCCGAGGACTACACCTACCTGAACCACATCTACACCACCGACCAGCCGGAGACCCTGGAGCTGGTCTACGCCTTCCGCGACGTGATCGAGGAGATCGACGCCGAGCTGGGTGGAGACGACCGCGTCCTGCTTACCGAGGCCTACTCCCCGCTGGAAACCCTGATGCTGTACTACGGAAACGGAACCCACCTCGGCTCCCAGATCCCCTTCAACTTCGAGCTGCTGGCCAAGATCAGCTACAGCTCCGACGCCTACCACTACTCGGAGCTGATCCACAACTGGCTGGACAACATGCCCGAGGGCCAGGTGGCAAACTGGGTCTTCGGCAACCATGACCAGAGTCGCATTGGATCGCGGTTGGGTGCCGACCGCATCGACGCCTGCAACATGATCGTGATGACTCTGCCTGGAGTTAGTGTGACCTACCAGGGCGAGGAGATGGGCATGACCGACGTGTGGATCAGCTGGGAGGACACCGTCGATCCCCAGGCCTGCCAGTCCAACGAGCAGGAGTTCGAGCGCCTCACCCGCGACCCCGTGCGCACTCCCTTCCAGTGGAGCGACGAGCAGAACGCCGGCTTCTCCAACGCCTCCGTCACCTGGCTCCCAGTCGCCTCCGACTACAAGCTGGTCAACATCAAGAGGGAGCGCGGCATCGCCTTGAGCCACCTGAATGTCTACAAGCAGCTGCGAGCTCTGCGCGACGAGCCAACTTTGAAGCAGGGAGATGTCACTGTGACCGCCATTGGACCCAATGTGCTGGCCTTTAAGCGGTGAGTTTGATTAACTCTTAGCTTTGAAACGCAATCTGAAAACTATCTTCTATCTATTAGATCCCTGGCTGGAGAGAAGTCCTACATCACCGTCATCAACATCAACGATGATGTCGAGTCGATCAATCTGGACTCCGTCTTCACCTCCATTTCCACGCAATTGCAGTATGTGGTGGTGAATGACAAGAGTGTGCGTCGCAAGAAGTGAGTTTTGGTCACCATTTTGTTACATTTATTTATTAACCTAATTCATTTATTTTTAGCGACCTCACCTATGCCAACTCTGTGCTGCTGATGCCCAAGGAAGCCGTCGTGCTGAGCACAGTCTAAGTTAGCTGAATAGTTCTTAAATAAAGTTTAACCAAACCAAACATTGAGTATTTAGTTTCCTCGTGGGGGTAGGGTTACTCAACGGGTTCCTTATCTTTATGATAGACCCACACAAAGTTGTATAAGCACTGATTAGAATCGGACCCACTGAAAGTTTTGAATAATGGTTATTAAATTTATTGGGCAATTAGCCCGTATCAGAATAATTTTTTTTAGTTCCCATGCTGTTACTATCGATTGCGTTTATTAACAAATTAATCCACAGAAAGTGTGTTAGCTAATTCTACTACGGAAAATATTCTGTATCTTTAAGTGGTTAATGCTACAGTTGGGTTTTCGGTAATTGACACTCAAAGTTCGCTATAATATATCACATGAGTCGAGTAGCTGACAAACTTATCTTTATGGGGGACCCCAATGGCATTCGAAACTTTTAACAGGAAAAATAACAAGGAATTTATTTGTTTTGACTTTTAACCAGAAGTGAGTGCACTACGCTTGCCAGCGTAAAACGACTGCTTCGTAGGGCATGAGTATGATTCTCTGCGACAGATCAACTGTTTGCCTGTGGATTTATTAAAATTAGTACGAAATTAACATAGTTAAAACTGTCTCAATCTTACCCCGGATAATGAGTGGAGTAGGCAGTGACCAGGACATACTCGTAAGTCTTGGAGGCCAGTCCATCGATTATCTCCAAGTCGTTGCCCATGTTGACCAAGATTCGATACTCCTCGCTGTACTTGTTAGTTCTGCAAAACAAGAAAATCCTTAGCTTAGTTTTAAATGTAGAAACGGCTTAATTTAAGCTACCTTATGATCTGCAGGACCTGTTCCGTAACCGCCTCGTAGGAGAAGCCTCCTTCCTCCTTGAAGGCCAAAAAGGCAGAACTGCTTTTCAGTGCCTGCAGTCCTTTGAAAATGTTCAACGACGATCTGGAGACTCCTCGCTCCGTCTGCACATTGTACCTTTGATACTCAGGACTGAGAGGCAACCAGGTGCTTTCCCCATCGGAAAAGTCGGCGTTCTTTCCAGAGGTCCACTGCATCGGCGTTCGCTCTCCATCCCGATCCTCGCAGGAGTCACCGGTGCACTCCACATCCACGTTGGACATCCCGATCTCCTCGCCATAGTAAGTTACCGAAGCTCCTGGCAAGGCATTTACAATCACATTCAAGAGATCTACCTTATGGGCTCCCATGCGATCGGCCACGCGGTTGGTGTCATGATTACCAACCACCCAGTTTGCCGTCTGGTGCTCCGTCCACATGGTCTGCATCCAGTAGTCGATGGAACCAACCACATCTCTTGCAGTGGAGTAGCCACTGAGATACATCAGCTGGAAGTTCATGGGCAACTGGGTTCCCTGGTGGGTGCTGTTGCCGAAGTAAGCACTCAGGGTTTCCACGGAGGAGTAAGCCTCGGCCAGCAGAACCCTTGAGTCGCCTCCGTTCTCAGCTCGATACTGATCCAAGAAGGCCCTCCACTCGTACATCAAGTCCACAGTGGCTGGCTGATCCTTGGTGTAGATGTGATCGTGGTAGTCATAGGCATTGGAATCACTGCCCCAACCACTAATGGGTTCATCCGGATAGGAGCCATTTGCAAACCGATATTCGTAGATGTGGGGAACCGCATCGATCCTGAATCCATCTACACCACGATCCAGCCAAAACTTGAGGACATCCAGCATGTGCTCCCTTACCATCGGGTTGGTGAAGTTGAGGTCGGGCTGCTTGTCTAAGAACTGGTGCAGGAAGTACTGCTGCCGCTTCTCGTTCCACGTCCACATGGGTCCGCTGAACACGCTGATCCAATTTGAAGGAGCTTCCCGCTCACCCGTCTCCTCATTGAGCTTTCCATCGTCCCACACGTAGAAGTCGTCGTAACCTTCCTCGCGATTGACCGACTTCTCGAACCACTCGTTCTCGTCGCTCGAGTGGTTGGGTACAAAGTCCAGGATGATCTTGACGCCCAGCGACTTGGCCTCCACGATCAGGGCATCGAAATCCTCAAGTGTACCGAAAATCGGATCGATGTCGTAGAAGTTTGAGATGTCGTAGCCAAAATCCGCCATGGGCGAGGTGAAAATGGGCGACAGCCAAGTGGCCGTGATGCCGATTTCCTTGAGGTAGCTCAGTCTCGAGGTAATTCCTTTTAAGTCGCCGATGCCATCGCCGTCGCTGTCCTGGAAGGAGCGCGGGTAAATCTGGTAGAGCGAGGCGTTCTCCCACCAATCGATGTCCGCACCACCCACGAAGGCGGAGGAAGCCAGGAGCAGGGAGACCAGGCCGAGATGTGCCCACTGCGGCATTTCGATAGCGTTTGAGTGGGCCAAACTCAATTTGCTAATAACAATTGCCGGCCATGTAGCGATTGGGGAGGCGATAAGGCCGCAATTGCTCCGGCCAACTGGTAATCTGTCAGTGTTTTATCGCATATTTGATAGATTAAATAACCGCGGACTGGGCTTTTGCCGTACTTGTTATTTCCCCTCTTTTTATTGGATATTCCACTAAAGCGCGAAGTGTCGTAAAATTGCAATAAAAATGTTAAATATAACTTCAGGACCAATAAATTCGATGACGGGTCTGAGATTCCAAAACTGGATCAATACCTTCCAATCATTTCTGTACATTTAAAGATGTATTGGATATCGTCTCAACTGCTAACATTAAATTTCATATGTTATCAATTTTAAGTTTTTTCGTGCCGTATTTAATACAAAGCCAATTTTTTTATATTTATCATTTATTGTTGTAAGATTTTAGGAACAAACTTCGTCATCACTCATTTTATACCCCAAACGTAGGAAAATCAGTATGACATAAACTAGTTGATGTATCAACACCCTCTGCAACCTTTTACCACTTATCAACTTTTTTTTAAAAGGCTTATAATGTAATCTGCTGAGAAGCGAATGCATGCCAAATATGTAAGAGCCAACAATTTATGAAATTCAAACTCAATGTTTTTATGTTTAATTAAATTAAACACTACCCAACAAAACTTTATTTTATTTTTCAGCAGAATTTGAAGTCCAAAATGTATCTTTCAACACTCACTTCTCCAATTTGGGACCATCAGGCTTATTGGTTATTGTATAAATATTTGCCTCATGCGAGGCTCAAATAATTGTATTGCTCCATACAAATGTATAATTTGAAATGCATTGTGTATATAGTTTATGTAGAAAGTAGAAAGTGTATGTAGTTATGTAGAAAATCGTCAACAGCAAGTTGAATTAATTGAGTAAACTTTTAGTACGGATCATGATCAAAAAACTAGGAAACTTCTTTGCTGGGATAAACAGCATATATTTCCATAAATATTTCTAAATATATTTCCAGAAATTAGTTAATAAAGTCTCCAGCTTTGTTGAGAAAAAACAACTGGAGATTTAAAAGTAGCAGAACACACGCCTGATAACACACCATCTTATAGTGTATATTTAGAAAACTTTTTTCATATATACTATATATTTGTTGAAGTATAATATCCTTTAATTTAGTTAACAATTTTCCTATATTTATTTGTTGAAATATAGTATCCCTTAATTTTTTGTATACTATCTATATATATTTCTTAATTGAATGTTCAGATAACCAGAGGTCAAAACATGTTATCTGATTTGATAGCCTATAATCTAATGCAAGAATTTAATGAATTACTAACTTATCAAGCGATACTTGACTTACTGTGATAATAACAATAATTTAGACATTATTGCAACAAATTATATTTTGTCACGTTTAAAATGCCCCACAAAACTTCTACAAGGTTATCTTGACAATATTTCCTCAACATTTTGAGTGTGTATTAATCATAGTTTTCCAGTGAGCTGTTGTTTGTTTGCCGTTGAAGAAGTAGGATTTGGCCTTTTCCTATCAGCTGAGTAATTTCCACTAGAATGTCCTACCATAACAAACGCGGCAACAATTCAGGAAGATATTCCGGCACTCAGCGCTGAAATCGGTATTTTTCCAGCAATCAAAGGCTAATCGCTTTACGTAAAGCTCCGCTGGGAGTACGAAAACAATGACAGTTTCGGTTCGCAGACTCGAGCACCCTGAGAACTCATGTGAGCTGTTTGCACAGCAATTCAGCTGGCCACTCCAAGTGGGGCAGATCTCGATAGGAGCCGCTTATCGAGCGGTATAAAAGGTGGCTGTCAGCTCTCCAGAGCGACAAAATCGAACAAAATGCGCCCGCAATCAGCTGCGTGTCTACTTCTGGCCATCGTGGGCCTCGTGGGGGCCACCGAATGGTGGGAGAGCGGCAACTACTACCAGATCTACCCGCGCTCCTTCCGCGACTCCGACGGAGATGGCATCGGCGACCTGAACGGAGTTACCGAGAAGCTGCAGTACCTGAAGGACATCGGCTTCACGGGCACCTGGCTGTCGCCGATCTTCAAGTCGCCGATGGTGGATTTCGGCTACGACATCTCGGACTTCTACTCGATCCAGCCGGAGTACGGCACCATGGAGGACTTCGAGCGCCTGATCGCCAAGGCCAAGGAGGTGGGCATCAAGATCATCCTGGACTTCGTGCCCAACCACTCGAGCGACCAGAACGAGTGGTTCATCAAGTCGGTGGACAGTGACCCCACCTACAAGGACTTCTACATCTGGCACGACGGCAAGATCAACAACGAGACCGGCGAGCGGGAGCCGCCGAGCAACTGGAACTCGGAGTTCCGCTACAGCGCCTGGGAGTGGAACGATGTGCGCCAGCAGTACTACCTCCACCAGTTCGCCATCCAGCAGGCGGACCTCAACTACCGCAACCCGGCCGTCGTCGAGGAGATGAAGAACGTGATCCGCTTCTGGCTGGCCAAGGGCGTCTCCGGGTTCCGCATCGACGCCGTTCCCTACCTGTTCGAGGTGGACCTCGACCGCTACAATCAGTACCCGGACGAACCGCTGACCAACGACTCGGTTAACTGCCCCGACCCGGACGACCACTGCTACACGCAGCACATCTACACGCAGGACCAGCCGGAGACCATCGACATGGTGTACCAGTGGCGCGAGCTGGTGGACACCTTCCACGAGGAGCACGGCGGCGACCAGCGGCTGCTCATGACGGAGGCCTACACCAGCTTCGACAACATCATGAAGTACTACGGCAACGGAGTGAGGAACGGCTCGCACATCCCCTTCAACTTCGACTTCCTCACCAGCATCAACAACGCCTCGAAGGCCGGCGACTACGTGGACCACATCAAGAAGTGGATGGACGCCATGCCAGCGGGCGTCTATGCCAACTGGGTGCTTGGTAACCACGACAACAAGCGGGTGGCCTCCCGGTTCGGAGTGCAGCGCACCGACCTCATCAACATCCTGCTGCAAACGCTGCCGGGTCACGCGGTCACCTACAACGGCGAGGAGCTCGGAATGACCGACGTGTGGATCAGCTGGGAGGACACCGTGGACCCCAACGCCTGCAACTCCGACCCGGACAACTACTACGATCGGTCCAGGGACCCAGCGCGGTCACCCTACCAGTGGGACGCCTCCTCCAAAGCTGGTGAGTCTACTCTTTCATTTATTTATTTTCAAAAACTAAGAATTTAGCCAGCTAAAGGCATTTGTTTTAGAGTGGTCTTAAATTGGAAAAATTAGAGTGATACTGTTATAGGTAATCGAACTACATATTATATTTTGACGTTCTTGTGCTAGTTTCAGGGCTTTTAGCTTTTGATAATGAATGCATAACTCATGCCTAGATTACAATTATCTCAGTTAATTTGAGGAAATAGACAAGTGTTTACTAAAAAGGTAAAGTACTGTTAAATAATTAAAGTACACTTTGGGAAATTCTTATTTAAGACTGATAACTATTACTTAATGCAGCAGAGTTGTACCGTTATACATAAAAGCTATTTGTTTTGATTACAATTTAAAAATCAACCTTTCCTTTCCTTAGGTTTCACCAGTGCTGATCACACCTGGCTGCCAGTTTCCGATGACTACAAGACCAACAACGCCCTCCAGCAGCTGCGTGCTCCGCGTTCCCACCTGCAGATCTTCAAGAAACTGGTGCGAGTTCGCAAGGAGCCCTCCTTCCGCCAGGGAGAGCTCAACATCCAGGCCATCGATGACGATGTGATCATCTACTCTCGGTGAGTAGCAAGTTCATAATAACAATTGAGCAGGTGTTGAATATTTCCCATGTAACAGGCAAAAGACCGATAGCGATCTGTATGTGATTGTGCTCAACCTGGGCAGCAGTGCCAAGACTTTGGACCTGACCAAGTACTATTCACTGGGAACCCAGGCGGAGATCATCACCACTTCCCTGAACTCGCAGTACGTCGATGGAGAAGTCATCAAGCCCTCCGCATTCGTGGCAAACGCTTATGTGGGTACCGTTCTGGTGGCCGTTTAAGCTTACTTAGTTCAAATAAGAGACAATAAAGTAGCGAAGTTATATAGATTTCGGTTTATACATTTACTCAACAAAATGTAGATAAGTTGTTGGCCTAAGAGTATGCAGCGAACGTTTTTTGGGCGATCTCACTTAAAGCCTCTGCTTCATGCGCAGATGCAGACCGTTCTCAGATTTCAAAGTCATGGCAGCCGATAAAATGGGATCGTATTTATGGACGTATGCATCCCGCTTTTTCTTCTCCGCCGGGGGAAGCCCTAAGGTGGTACTTATGTAGCCATCCTTGGAAACAAGTTCATCCAGAGCTGGCAGCACCTCGAAGTTCCGAATGATTTTAGAAACCACAGTCTTGATCTCCAGGAGTGCGAACTTCTGCCCAATGCAGTTTCGTGGACCCGCACTGAAGGGCACATATTCAAAGGGTCCGGGTTTCTCCAGGTCAAATCGTTCAGGTCGGAATTTATGAGGATCCTTGAAAACGCGATCATTATAACCCAACATCAAAAGGCCCAAATTTAAGGTTGTGCCCTTTGGTACAACGTCCCCATCTAAAAAGAAATCGTTCATTACTTAATACCCTTATCAAAGGCAAAGGCATTACCAATCACATAATCCTTCTCCGTGAAACGACCAATGAAGGGCACACTCGGATAAAGACGTTGCGCCTCCTTTATGAAAAGATCCAAGTACTTCATTTGGGATATCTCTTGAAATGAGGCATCCCGACAGAGTCCAGAGTCTCCCATCACTTGGCACTGTTCATCGAATAACTTTTTCTGCACGGAGAAAATAATGATTACGATGACGTTGATCCCAGATTTCTTTTTGTGTAGGTCACCTGTTCATCCGGATGTCTGGAGAGCAGATAGACTGCAAACCCAACTCCAGATGTAGTGGTGTCGTGTCCCTCAAACATAAAAGTCGAAACTTCTTCGTAAAGTTCTTGAGAAGTCAAAGGTCGTCCGTCAACCGTAGATGAGAGCAGTGTATCCAAGAAGGCCATCTTCTTTCTGGAGAATTCATCACCCTGGACTTTGTACTCGACCCCAGAGTTTCGAGCTTCGATTCGCTTTGCTATTATCTCGTTGGTGAAATCTTGAAGAGTTTTTAAAGTACTACAATACTCCGGATAATCGGGAGCCAAGCGATAGAGAAGGTCATTACGCTTCCAAGGACTGAACGCTCTCATTTTCAAGGTGTAACACATGCTATTGAGAAAGGACATAAATAACATCAGATTACATCTCCTTCTTTTTCACCAGTCTTAAAAGAGGTAGAAAGTTTTGGATCTTGACTAGTTTTTTGTTTAGTTCTTCTGCATTTTGCTAGTCACATAAAATAAAAAATTTCCCGCTAAATAATACTTTGGCACAATATCCCAATGGAATATTTTAAAGCTCTTGCATACATGATTACAATTTCTTTCAATACCTACTCTTTGAAAGCCTGGACAACGGAGGAACTGCGGTTTTCCATGGCATTGATGGAAACTCCCATCGCTGTGTCACAAATAACATCCAAAGTCAGATAGTGGGTCTCATCCTGGAAGTCGAAGATATTGTCTCCTGCCGCCACCTTCTTTAGCTGATCAATAAACTTTGTTGAGTTCTCGTTCATCACCTCATGGAAGTCCTGCAGGATATTAAAGTGAAAGGCAGGAGTGATCATCTTGCGATGCTTGTGCCACTTGCTGCCAGTACTGGTCAGAAGTCCTAGTCCCAGCCAAGGATGTGTGAGATCATAGACATCGGACTTGGATATCAGAGTCTGACTGCTGAGAATAAACTGTGAAAAAAAATCCATTGCATCTTCAATGTTATGTGATTTATTATTAAATCGATATCACCTCCATATACTTAGGGCTAGTGACCATTATATTCGAGTAATATCCAATCCAATATCGGAAATTGTCCTTATCGTACTCATGCCACCAGCCAAAAAATCTGTTTAATATCTCTAAGGCGTAAGAGCAAACATAAATTAATTTTCCATTTCACGTATTTCACAACACAGAGAAGTTCTTTTCTTTGTTTATAATTGACACCTTTTAACACAAATTAATTTGTTGACCTTTGGTTTCTTAAAACCAGACTAATTAAACCAGCATAGGATCAAAGTCCCAGTGTTATCATTGCTCACAATGGTTATGTGATCAGACATCCAAGGTGCGATGCTATCTAGATGGGACTTTGATCTCCGGCAAATTCAGTCGCCAGTGGGAACAAGATTAGTTAAGATTGCACAATTAAAAGTTGCATTCACCTGCCGGAGTTTTTCCCATCTGGTGGGCATTTCCCACCACGGGCAGCATACTTGGCCCATGGAACTTGTCCAACATTTTTTTTCTTCGCAGTGATCCAAGCTCGAAATAGGCCACCAAAAACAGCGGAAGGGCAATAAAAGCGCACAGTACAATCCACATTTTCAAAAGTGACAAAAGCAGACAACCGATCGGTGAAGCGAGTAAATCGAATTTGAGTAAAAAAGTGGGCCTCACTTTGCTTAAATAGTCCAACCGGTTGCGGCAAGTGGTTCTCAATCTCTCCCATTTGTTGGCTCTCAAAAAACCTACGACAACATTATCTCTTCGAAGTCTGGCAGATGTTCCAATGATTTTATGCATTCAGCATGACTTGGCGTTTACCTCTAGCAATTGATTGACGTTGTAAAGTTTGCAGAGTTCATAGAATTTCACGAAACGGAGCCGCTTGCAATAATCGACATCGTAAAGAAAAGGTTAAACACGTTTTTGAAACTTTGTTTTTGATTTATTTATTGGTTTTGCTTTCCCTCATTAGCAGTTATTTAATAATTGTTTCTGTAGACTGAAACAAAGCAAAATAGGGTGGACTAATTTCAAGCACCAAACTTAACAAAGAAAAAAGCTGAGCTCTCTTCGAGATCGATTAAATTAAATTTTAGTGCCTCTCCCTTAGGCGAATATGCAGACCGTTTTCGGATTTAAGGGTCAGAACAGCGGACAGAATCGGGTCGTACTTGTGACGATATGCATCGCGCTTCTTCCTCTCATCTGGGGGCAGTCCTAGAGTTGTGTTTATATAACCGTCCTTGGAAACGAGTTCATCCAGAGCGGGCAGAACCTCGAAATTCCGAATGATTTTAGAAACCACGGTCTTGATCTCCAGAAGTGCGAATTTCTGACCGATGCAGTTTCGTGGACCAGCACTGAAGGGAACATACTCAAAGGGTCCGGGTTTCTCCAGTTCAAAACGTTCGGGACGGAATTTGTGGGGATCCTTAAAAACCTTCTCATTATAGCCCAACATCACGAGACCCAAGTTGAGTGTGGTGCCCTGAGGCACAAGTTCGCCATCTAACGATGAAATATGTTAAGAAAACGTTTTTAAATAGCTCATTAAACGTTTACCAATCACATAGTCCTTGTCCGTGTATCGTCCAATGAATGGTACACTAGGATAGACACGCTGGGCTTCCTTGATATACAAATCCAAGTACTTCATTTGGGAGATTTCCTGGAAGGTGGCATCGCGGCCCAGTTCCGAGTCGCCCATCACCTCTCGTTGCTCTTCAAACAGTTTGCGCTGTTTTGCAAGATAAGAAGTTAGATATCTATAAATTTGTAAGGGGCTCTATATTGCCTGTTCATCTTGATGTCTGGAAAGCAGATAGACAGCAAAGGACACTCCGGAGGTGGTGGTATCGTGTCCCTCGAACATGAAGGTAGATACTTCTTCGTACAGCTCCTTAGAATTCAGAGGACGGCCATCGATAGTGGAGGACAGCAGGGTGTCCAGAAAGGCCAACTTCTTGCGGGAGAACTCATCTCCTTGGCTGGCTGAAACTGATCCTGATTTGTGAGCCTCAATGCGTTTATCGATGATCTCGTTGGTAAAGTCTTGGAGGGTTTTAAGAGTTCTACTGTATGCAGGATATTCGGGAGCCAGTCGATACAGCAACTCATTCCGCTTCAGTGGTTGAAAGGCTCTCATGTTGATGTTGTAGCACATACTGTGGAGGATATCGAAATTATAGTACGAAAGTATACAAGTATCGGTGCCAACATACTCTTTGAAAGCCTGCACAATGGATGAGCTTCGGTTTTCCATGGCGTTGATGGAAACCCCCATCGCTGTATCGCAAATAACATCCAAGGTGAGATAGTGAGCCTGATCCTGGAAGTCGAAGATACTGTCTCCGGCAGCGACCTTCTTCAAGTGCTTGATGAACTTGTTCGAGTTCTCGTTCATCACCTCGTGAAAGTCCTGCAGGATGTTGAAATGGAAGGCCGGGGTGATCATCTTGCGGTGTTTGTGCCACTTGCTGCCAGTGCTGGTCAGAAGTCCCAATCCCAGCCAGGGATGCGTCAGATTGTAGATATCCGACTTTGTAATCAGCGTCTGGCTGCTGAGTATAAACTAATAAAGAACGAAAACGATAAAGTCATCGTGACAGTTCAAAATATTCAACTAACTCACCTCCAGGTACTTGGAACTAGTGACCAAAATATTGGAGTATGTTCCGATCCAGAAGACAAAGTTATTCTTGCCGAACTGATGCCACCAGGAGAATACTTGGTCGAGAATTTCTATATAGATGTAAGAAAATCCAATTAGTAGACAGATCACGCTTCAATATCCGAATGCGGCAAGTATGTTCCAAAGGTTTTCATTGTTTGTTTTATACACGCGATTTTCTGAATGCAACGCTCAATTATGCATGTCAGCTGCGAAGAGTCGTGTTTTAAATTACGCAACACAAATCAAAGTCTCTGTTTTATCTCGAAACTTTTAGACCTAGGCTACGATTAGCCTATATCTTCAAGTGGCAGTAGCCCCATTAACTGAAAGTTAACGTCAAAATTTTTCGGTCGTAAAGTCGCTGGCCCGAAATAACCCACCTGGAATAGCGTTGCCGCTGAGTAGATTCGATGCGCAGTTACCTCAGTCACAACGCTATTCGAGATGGGTAATTTCGGGGTATCCTCTCCGTTTTTCCTGCTTGTGGCTTTTGGGGATCAAATACCTGTGGGATTCTTGCCCATTTGATGGGCGTTTCCCACGAGGGGCAGGCCACTGGGTCCCTTGAACTTATTTAGCACTCTCCTCCGGCGGAACGTGGTCAACTCCAGATAGGCGACCACCAGCAGTGGGAGCGCCAGAAAAACATACAGAACGAGCCACATTTTCGATCGTGAGTATTAAGACAACCGTCGCGACCGCGAAATACTGGGAGTATGAGAGTCGATTTGGGCGGACGCCAGGTTTAAATACGAGTGGTATCAGCCAGCAACACAGTTTCTCGCTCTCTATTTCCAGCCGCATTGCTGTTCCCCAAAAGCTTCCCGAATATAAGTAAATATTTTGGTGCTTTCAGCGTGACTAGGCAATTTAAAGCGGGTTTTCAAGAGATGAGACTCTTTGTATTCATCACTATTATCATGTGAAGAAAAGGGGGGCCAACATGGTTGGGAGTTCTTTATAATGTATGTATGTATAACTGTATGTTAGATTTAATACAGCTTTTACAGCATTCCAAACAAACTACTCTTCTGATAAGAACGAGATTTGATAAAGCTGCTCTCTCATACAGGTTAACAATATCAGCGCATAATTTTAACATTTGAATGTCAACAGAGAGTTTTTATTTTTTCTCTTTCGAATCAGCAAGAGTGTATGAAGAGTCATATAAAAAAGAGTGTTGTTGGTTGGTATTTCTTTAGCTTCTGGTGATAAGCCACAGTTTGTGGACAAATCGAAAGAAGTAAAGTAAACTTTAACATTACTTGATTTGATATAAGGATGTCAAAAATAAACTGGACAATTAAAGTATAAACACGAACCAATTTTTATAAACCATATCTTTAAATTTTTTGAATATTGGTTTTAAAAATTAGAATACAAATTATTAATTATTTATTTTTTGGAGTGAAGGTATGGTTTAACACATTGGTACTCTTAAAAAAAGCAACCATTATTTAAAAGAAAACGACAAATTGTTCCAAAGAACATTCAAAACGGTTTCCTTTTCATCTTAAATTGCCACTTTAGATGTGTATGTATATTTAAAATAAAATGACTAACCTTAGACTCGAAATAAGTATGCACTTAATTGGGGTAGTTAGGTTATCGAGAGTGTTTTTAGGAAGGAAAACTTAACAATGCATTATTAATAATCATTAGTGCAAAGATAGTGTGCATTACACTGCTGAAGATAAGTTATCAGGGGTTTTCTGGCCATGAAATTGGCTGATATTTCTTTTTCAAGTGTCTGAGAAACTAGTGTGAAATCGATTGTAAAAGTTGACGGTACAATGATTCTTATAATTTTTGGCATCTTAGTGACCGTTATTTTGGGCATTGTTTTTGTGACTTTTATGTGTCTTTTAACTTTGGGGCTTATCTTAACCATAGTATATATGTTGAAAGGGGTAACTATTTTTAACTGCATAGATCACATTACTGCGGTCATTGAATGCTTTCCAGGATCAAAGCCTTTTCCCTTTGTCAGCAATTTTTTTGAGTTCGGATTAAGGCCTGATGGTAAGTTATTATCTTTAACAAATCATGTGTCTATTTTTAAATGTACACAACTATTGTATAAACTTAATGTTATCCCTCTTGCGACGCTCCTGATCGAATTATTTCTGTGTCAAAATCTAAAATTATAATCTGTCGAATGTATTATCAGCAGCCGACTAAGTACTTTTATTGACACCATATAATTCAACGGCACCTTTGAACTCACACGTCATCAGCCAAGTGACTCAATTTACTCAGACCAGGTAGCTAAGTAAACATGCATTCACCTATTACCGACACCAATTAAACACCATATTAATTGTGCTATTGATAATGCTGTTTGTATCGATTGCAAATACTCAAAAAACATGCAGAAAATTGTTACAGATAAGCAATCGATGGGGTTATCGGCTAATAAATTGGTCACCTAATAATCTGGCTAAGTAACTGGGCAAACAGTCTGAATAGAATAGCGAACGAGAACAGTTGTCCGGCATAATGTTCCTAATAGCGATAGCCATAATTTTGGCCACCATTTTGGTGTTCAAGGGTGTGAGGATATTTAACTATATAGACCACATGGCTGGCATCATGGAGATGATACCAGGACCCACGCCATATCCCTTCGTGGGAAATCTTTTTCAGTTTGGCCTCAAGCCAGACGGTAAGTACTGGCCAAATAGCCTGCCTATATTTATGAACTCTTCAGCGTTTTATACAAAATCGATTGTCCAATCGAATCCCTCAGCAGCCAAGATATTCGCTGTGATTCAGTGCGTTCGACTCCCGCTGGTATCGAGTTGCACATTTGGATTTCATCTCGAGTTGTGTCTGACTTGCCGACTTATTTATTGTAATATTTGATACAGCTTTCATCAAGTTCTGTGCACATTTCCCCAGTGCCTTCCTTCTTACGGCTGAATAAATTCGGTCTTGTTTCTCCGCCCTTCCCTGCACGTGCCTAAAGTAATCATTTCAAATGCACAATACCCGGGGGGAAAAAAGCGATGGTGCAGTACACTTTTCGATGATATCATTCTGCTTCCCACTCGACTGCTGCTTCAATTCAGGACGGACTGCCATGGGCTGCACATTGTTATCTGATTGTTATTATTTCTGCATTATTTTTATGCAACCTTAGATTGCTCTCGAACAGTTGAAAGAATACATTTGAATAAATGTCTGATAATGCACTTTTATTGCCTTGACCGTCTTCGAGTGAGGTGCAATTAATTTAACTCTCTAATTGTATCACTCGAAACCGATTTTCAAGTATGTTTGCTATTAAACATCAGGGCCCAATATGTATTTTTGCAACAGTAACTCAAGCTTTGTGAAATATGGTAATACTTGTGGTGGGTTGAAATTAAATTTTCTAAATCAGACCCAACTGTAAACTGTAGTGCTCTGCAAACTAGGAACATGTAGCCGATAATTAAAGTGGTCGTGGCTCAAAAATCGTTTTCATGGCTTTCTGCCCTCCACAGAATACCCCAAAAAGGTCCTGCAGTACTGTCGAAAATATGATTTTCAGGGTTTCCGTTCCCTTGTCTTCCTGCAATACCACATGATGTTGAGTGATCCGGCGGAAATCCAGGTGAGTCCTCCCCCATTAAATTCATCCCCACCTGTTAATTTGGCCCGGCCCTGCAGAACATTTTGTCAAGTTCCTCGCTGCTGTACAAGGAGCATTTGTACTCCTTTTTGAGGCCCTGGCTAGGGGATGGCCTGCTCACCAGTTCCGGTGCCCGGTGGCTGAAGCACCAGAAGCTCTACCTCCCCGCCTTCGAGCGTCCCGCCATCGAAGGATATCTACGTGTAGTCAATCGCACGGGAGGTCATTTTGTCCAGAAGCTCGAAGGACTGGCGTCCACGCAGGAAATATTCGATGCCCAGGAGCTGGTTGCCAAGTGCACTCTGGATATTGTGTGCGGTAAGTGAGATTGGGCTTGTTCATCGAGCTCAGAGAAATTTCTGATATTCTACCCGTGCAATTTCGTCTTACAAATTGGGGATGCACAGTAAAAAAAAAATAGAATTATATCTTATCAAAGTATAGCAAGAAAAATATGCATATTAGTTAGTAAAAAACACGTTCTCAATAAATTCGTAAAATAGCTTATAACCTTAAAAACAATAAACAAATGTCAGCTTTGCATATTAGGTTTCAGTCATTTTGCATAGTTAATATTCAACAGTCTCATAAAATTCAAAACAGAAAGAGTTATTTTGTTGTTTGTTAAAATGTAACTTTCATATTCTACTGTTCATTTCGCAAGCATTTTGCTGAGCTCAAATACTTATTTAATATTCAGTACTTGTATGGAATTTATATTTCCGCTGTGTGTACGAATGCTAAACTTTACACATTTGTCATGTCGTTTTGTGGGCCGAGTTTCGCACTTCGGGCGTCTCGCTCGTTTATTTTTTGTAATTTATTATGAACGTTTTATAAATAAGATTTATTGCATAGAAAATGGGTACAAGTGCCGCAGATTGTGCGGGCGGAAAAGTTTCGCGGTCGAGGTACTTGCCCTCCACGATACAACACACTCGGCCCCATATTGTGGGGCAAATGATTTGAAGAATTTCCCTGCTAACCGTTGGTAATTTATTGAGATTTTTCGGGATTCGTTCGGGTTCATTTAGCCTGTTCGACGCTGCCAATTTTCAATGGCTCTCTCTCCTTTTCTCAGAAAATGCCACTGGCCAGACGAGTAGCTCGCTGAATGAAGAGCCCTCGGATTTGCATGGCGCCATCAAGGAGTAAGTTCAAGCTGGCAAATCTTGGGATTAAGTTCTATAAGCCCGCTCCTTCCATTTTTTAGTTTGTGTGATGTGGTGCAGGAGCGCACCTTCAGCATTGTGAAGCGGTTCGACACCCTATTCCGACTCACCTCCTACTTCATGAAACAGCGCCGGGCTCTGTCGCTCCTCCGAAGAGAACTGAATCGAGTAAGAACTGGGGGAAAAAAAAGGTGCCAGAATTATTTAAAACCGTCTATATATTCCCAGATTATTGCTCAGCGTCGTCACCAGCTCGTGGAAAATACAAATCAGAAAAAGGAGGCAATTAATAAGCCCTTCCTCGATGTCCTACTCTCCGCCAAACTAGATGGTCGAACCCTCAACGAACGCGAGATCATCGAGGAAATGTCTACCTTTATTTTTACCGTAAGTGATAGAGTACTGAAAATAAATCTAGTTGATTAAGTATAAAGAAAAGAATATATCACCCTCCATAAAAAAATCATATATCTAAAATAATATTTATTTTTAACATATGTATCTATTTTGTTGCCAATTTCTTATATAGGGACACGATCCCGTTGCCGCCGCTATATCCTTTACGCTGTACACTTTGTCGCGTCACTCGGAGATTCAGCGCAAGGCTTTCGAGGAACAGAAGCGCATCTTTGGAAGCAATTTATCGGCAGAGGCAGACTTGGTTTCTCTGGACCAGATGTACTACCTTGAGTTGATCATTCGAGAAACACTTCGACTGTATCCATCTGTGCCGTTGATCGCACGAACCAATAGAAAACCCATCGACATCAGTAAGTAACCCCTTTAAAGTGGGATTACGTAAATTTTCTAATCAAAACTTTCAGATGGCACCAAGGTGGCCAAGCGCACCACGGTGATCATGTGTCTTATTGCCATGGGTTACAACGAAAAGTATTTCGAAGATCCCTGCTCTTTTAAGCCAGAGAGATTCGAGAAAGCCAATGGAAACGTGGGCATTGAGGCTTTCAAGAGTGTTCCATTCAGTGCAGGTCCAAGGCGTTGCATTGGTAGGTTATACTTTAATTGTATAGACAATTTACTAATCTTATAATTTTATATAATTTATGTTTATGCAGCTGAAAAGTTTGCCATGTATCAAATGAAGGCTCTGCTGTCCCAGGTGCTGCGCCAATATGAAATCTTACCAGCCGTAAATGGGCTTCCCCCGGGAATCAACGATCATTCCCGCGTGGATTGCGTCCCACAGAGCGAATACGATCCAGTTTTAAACATTCGCGTCACGCTAAAATCGGAAAACGGCATTCAGATCAGGCTGAGAAAGCGATCAATTTAATGCTGCAACTATTATATAACTGAACTATATTATAAAACAAATTGTTGAATGTTGTATTCCAATAAAAACTTATCTTCTCCATTTAGTTTGATGCTCTTTAGCTTTGTCAGTTTTAGTGCTATTCTAAACAGTTCCCGTTTTCGTCACAAGTTCGAACCCGTTTCGCATAGATCACATCATTTTCTGTCTGCAAATTATCAAAGTTGACTTAGCAAATAGTTCATGTTAAGTTGCTTGCATTCGAATACTGGCTGCTAATTAATATTCATTTCGAGCAGATCACCAGATTTTTTATTGCACCACAAAAATGGTTCACACTTTAAATAAGTAAAGGCAAATCAAATGTGCAGACCTGAGAATACGAAGCTGATATGATATAACTTTTACTTTTCATTTGTTTAAATATTTTTCGTCACAAAAACAAACATTTCTTTATTAGGAAAAAATTTTTTTTTTTTGGAAAATCAGTTACTATTTTTAAAATAATCATAAAAAAGCGAAACAAATTGTATTATTGATTTAAACTGAATATGCACGAAAAACTAAATACAAAATAATAAGTTAAGTTAAATCGAAACAAATGTTTTTCAAGATATAAATATAACACACACAAAAACTAAATAAAAAAACTAAGTTTAAAGAGTAGTCAATTGGGACACTTGCCTGTTGTTAAAAAACTGGGAAACATAAATTTCGGGTATGCCTTGTAAAATCCTCAAAGTATTGGAAATTTTATAAGAACTCGCTCTTTTATAATGGCTATTAGGAAATAAAAAATTATATTTTCATCAAACAACTTTTATTTTCAATCAACAACTAAAACAAAGAAACTGATTTGTTGTCAAAGCAAACACCACATTTGGTCTCCACCCCGTAGACTTGGCAAACAATTAATCTATTTAGCATATGCAGTGCTAATTAACATTCATTTAAAGGCGGTTTCGTTTTTATTGTGTTGCATAATATTAAAAATTCACACAAATAAGATCTAAATATCCACTAACATTTTGTTCAAAGAAATTTTTATATTAATATGAGGACCGTCAATTTTTTTTTTATTCGTAATTTTAGTGAGATGTATCGCTAATTAAACCAGTTTTTTTGCCAAGATCAATCAAACAGCATCCAGACAGAGCATGTCAGTCTGAAACAAATTTGGTTATCTTGATCCAAAAAAATCAGTGACTCCGAACAACCCGAATTCCCGTTAAAGATTTCAGAACATGTCTGAGTAAAAACCGTATTTGCCAGAGAATATCGAATTTATTTCACAACTCGATGTTCAAACTTATTAAGTCAGCATGCTGTTTAAATTCTAAGGGTAAGGAGGTTTGCTTCTCCCGTTCGAAGATGAGTCCTTGTCGTGTCGATCGCTTATTCCTTGCTGGGGTGGGCCTGGATGTAGGCGATGGCCTTGAGGATGGCCTCTGGGATCGGGGGAGGAGTGGGCAGGAGGTCGCTCTGGGGCTGGTATCCGTTCTCGTCGGCCTTGTAGCTCACACGGACGTGCTCGCCCTCGGGGGAAACCCACTCGAACACTCCATCGATGTTTCCGTGCACATCTCCGGTGGCAGAAGAGACAACACCGTTGGCCAGGGCCAACTTGCTGACGAAGCCATCAGCCTGGACGTCGTTAACCAGCTCCTTAACCTCGGGGTCCTCGTTGGCGGCCACAAGGGCGACCAGGGCGCAGACGAACAGCTAGGATATTGCAGGTTAACATATCAAACCATCCATAAATTATATCCAGATACTTACGATCTTGAACATGGTGAATTAGTTAGATTGTCAGACTAGAGAACTCGTGAGACTGATGCCAAATTGGGATCGCTTTTCGGCTTTTATACTCACAAGACGACACACAAAACACGAAGATAATGCAACCCGTTTTTAATTAGCATTTCGGCGAGCATAAGCCTTGTTTGGTTTTTGGGACAGGTTGGATTTGACAAGCTCGGTGACGATAAAAATCGTCTGCTGCACTCTTTTAGCTTTCACTGCTCTATGCAAATTGCTACCCTAATTATTCTAAACAGATTCCCAGAAGCGAATTTCTCGAAAAGGTTAAGCCATGTGTCTACTGGTTCGCCTGAACAAATATTTAATCCATTTAGAATAACGCCCAGACAGAGGGTAATTAAGTAACTGCTTGCATTTTAAGATGTGTTCCGATATGTGAAAAATAAATTTGAATAAATATTTGCCAGCAATTAAACTTTCTTCAGGAACTCTTTGAGAAGTATACTTTTCGGAGATTTTTGTTTCAGTACTCAGAATTTTATTTCTTGGGTAAACCAGTAAAATAAAATAAATAAATTTATTTGTGCAACATTTAATACAAGGTAAAGGATAATGCTTTGGTGACCAAAATAAGTCGATTCTTGTTCTCTTGAAACTCCTGACTAGGACTGGCTAATTGTCAAAGTCAAGTATAAAGCCCACATATTTTTAAGAACTACATATTTTTATTGCGTTTCCAAAAAGTTATCATTTATTGCAGATAAAGTGAGTCTATTGAGGGGCTCTTAAATCTTATTTTGGGGAATTGCAATGTTATTTATATTATAAAAACGTCACATCAAAAATATAGGACTTTATTAAAATTGTATTATACTAGTATTTAGAAAAACAAAAAAAGCAACCCTTGCAGTCATCAATTATGTCGATCAAAGTACATGAAGGCAAAACAACATCGAAGCTATGTCGATTTTTCTATTAAGTTTCTATATTTTCTACGATTGTTCATATGACAGCTATATGATATTCAAGAGTCATTAGAAAGCTATTTAATTTAGTCGCCCGATCCGGCCCGTTCCGACTTATAAACTGCATGCAATAACTACACAACTTTTGGTAAAGTTTCAGCAAGATAGATTTAAAACTATGAGACAAAAAAGAAAGACATAGAAACGGACAGACGAACACTCGTACACACGTATGTATTTCGATTCCGACCGTGATGCTAATCAAAAATATATGGGATCTGATTCTGACTGAAATTATAATAGAAGTCGTGTTTGCTATCTACCGCCCCGATATAAATAAACTTGCTTAAATAAACTTGCTGATATTTATAAGTTTAAAAGATTAGAAATCTAAATGTCAGTAGCAAAGTCTTAAAACTAACAAGGTGGTCTTTGACACCTATTATCGAATAATCTAGTGATTCCGGATCAGAAACATTATTTCATTAATCGTTAGTGTCGCTTAACAAAAGTTGCTATAGCTGGGTTTATTTGACACACTAAAACACGATTTCTCGATTGAGTTTGCAAATTATAATTTATTTAGGGATCCAATGACAACATTTCCTTAGGTCTAAACAGCAGACGAGAGCAATTCGGGCTCAGTCCAGCTGCATCCAATCCTTGATGTTTCTAGTCGGCGGAGTCGCTTAGTTCTTGCTGGGGTTGGCCTGGATGTAGGCGATGGCCTTGAGGATGGCCTCTGGGATTGGGGGAGGAGTGGGCAGGAGGTCGCTCTGGGGCTGATAGCCGTTCTCGTCGGCCTTGTAGTTCACTCGCACATGGACGCCCTCGGGGGAGATCCACTCGAACACTCCGTCGATGTTGCCGTGGATGTCTCCGGTGGCCGAGGAAGCGGATCCGTCGTCGAGGACCAACTTGCTGACGAAGCCATCGGCCTGAACGTCGTTGACCAACTCCTTAACCTCAACGTTGGCGTTGGCGGCCACCATGGCGGCGAGAGCGCAGACAAGCAGCTAGGATAATCCAGGATTAGAGGGCGAACTATCCAATGTTTCTCTCGGGATACTCACGATCTTGAACATTTTGAGTTGGTTTGATTGTCGGACTAGAAAACTTCTGAGACTGATGACAATCTATGCTCGAGTTTAGGTTTATATATCTCAAAAAGCTGATGCAATTTGATTTTATAATTAAGTCAAGATGCTGCGAATAATAAAAACAGTCTGGCATGCAAATTAGTTCACTTCGAAATTGTTCTTAAACTGGCTATTGGAAAGGGAAATGTATTAACCACTTTCAGTAGCAGTTAAACATTTTTTAACACTTCTTTAACAAAAACAAAACCCGTGCTATATAAATATGCAAAATATTCGGCCAGACACTGAATATTTTATAACATGTATTTGTTGCCGAGCATCAATAAGTTAATCCGTAATTTAATATTGTTTCAAAGGCTTAAAATTAATTTTTGTAGCATAGTTTCCGGAGACAACAAAAATGGCTGGTTCAAAGCGTGTTGGATGTTTTGACAACTCTGGATAAAAGCTTATGCGGATATTGACTTTTATGTGCAAGTATTAAAATTAACAGTGGCTTCCCAAGTCTTATCATATATAGAATGATGGCTTGAAACTTTTTAATTATAAGCTTGTTCAGTTTGTAGGGATTTTACACGTGATTGAATGTTAAGTATCCTTGCTATAGGTTTATTGACAAGTAATAATAAATATTGGTATATATATAAACAATAACTATATTTAGTAAATGAAGTACTCCTTTTTGATAAATAGACCTTGTTTGTGTATACAAATACTAATAAACTACAATTAATAATATACAATTAATAATATAAGTAGATACACTTTATGCTTGCGTATACAATGAATTATAAATTTAAGAAAAGAGAAATATATACATACATATTAACTTCTAGTGCAAAAATAAGAAACTATTAATTTATAATTTTCGATTTATGGTTAGTTTTATCGTTTGCAGTAAAAGTTTTAACACATCTTGACCTAAACCAGATGACCAGATCAAGGCGTGTCCAAGATGGTCACTGAGTCTTCAAACCAGTACTGCACCGCTCCCCAAAAAGTTCTATTGAAGCATGTTTCATTTCGTCACCTATTCGCCAGCGTAAGACTTGTTTTTTGACATTTGTATCGCAGTGCCAGTAGAGAATTTATGGGCTCTGCCTTTTGTTGGCATTATGGCCATTTTGTGCACCCGATAACTTAGACATGGCAAAATATAAGTAATTCATTTTTCAAAACGCCGGACGAGGAATCATATATAAGGCCTTAACCGTAGCAGATTCAGTTATCAGTCAACGTTCGCTCTCGACCAGACAGAAATCAGCCAAAATGTTCAAGTTTGTGAGTGGCTTACAGGATATTAACGAACTTATACATAAGTTAAGTGGACTATTCTTACCTAGGTGATGATCCTCGCCGTTGTGGGAGTGGCCACCGCCCTGGCCCCTGCTTCCCGTTCCGATGATGTCCACGCCGATGTCGTCTCCCGCTCCGATGATGTGCGCGCCGACGGATTCGACGCCAGTCTGCACACCTCCAACGGCATCGAGCAGGCCGCCAGCGGAGATGTCCACGGAAACATCCACGGCAACTTCGCCTGGATCTCCCCCGAGGGCGAGCATGTGGACATCAAGTACGTGGCCGATGAGAACGGATACCAGCCCTCGGGAGCCTGGATCCCCACTCCTCCTCCAATCCCGGAGGCCATTGTCCGCGCCCTCGCCTGGTTGGAGTCCCACCCCCAAGCCCCCGAGCATCCTCGTCATCATTAAGCCTCGTGACCCTGGATCTGGACCTCTCCACGGACTGTTCCCCCGAAACGTATAGCGATAGCTGTTTAGCCGTACTTCTTGATTTTCAAAAAAATACATGCACATGCATAAAGCAGTAAAAAAATGCCTTCATTTATTGTTTTTTTTTTTTTTGAAGTAAACCATAAAGGCATTAGACTCATAAAGGCAGTGACTAAAATGTAAAGGGAATTTAAAAATAATTTTAAAATAAATTTAAACTTAGCAAATTCAAAAATCCTCTGATATTAAGTATATATTTTTTCAGGTATTCTTTTTTTCAACATTTATACACTTTTGCAACGTGTTCCATTATGTGCAATGTAATAAAAAAGAAACATTTAAACCCAAAAAGTATTTATATTAATATAGTATTATATAATATTTCGATCAAGTTTTTAAATAACTTTGCTGAGAATAAAATTTTTGGTAAAATACCAGTTATAAAAAAAGGAAAAGAAAAATCACAACTTCTGTATTGGTTAATGTACCTCTAAATATCAATTTTGTTTAATATTAGCCATACATAGCCTAAGCTGCCATAAAAAAGAGAAATTAATTGGAAAATGTACTTTTTTCTTATACTAAACCTTTCGCCAAATAGATATTGGAGGTATATGTGATGAATCTATTCATTTTATAGATTTTAGCTTTAATCAAATCAAATATATCAAATATCAAAATATCGCAAGGGTATTTAATCTTCGGATTGGTATATAAACCAGCTTTCTCGTTGTATAAGATTTTCAAAAACAAAAGCAAATAGAGAGATCACGTATTTCTTGAAAAATAAATAAGTTCTGAAATGGAACGAGCCTAAAAGTGATATGTGTAACTCATTAGGAAGGATGATGTGTATCCTAAGACTATTATACAAAATAAACGGATTATTCAAAACTGCCATTTAAGCGTATTTCTCTATTTAGGTAGCACGTAAGTAGTTCCTTATTTAATATAATTTGCCTCAAAGAGAATAGAAACTTCGTATTGCCAATATTTTTCCTTTAAACGATTAATAGGAAAGAAATATAAAAGACATGCTGCGTTTAAAAAGTACTTTTTCTAAGCTTTTAGTGTTAATTTGCTCTCTTAAGTGTGACATTCAAAATAAGAGAAGATGCTAAATATGTATTTACCCCCTAAAACATTAAATTTGCCTAAAAACAAACTAAAACGCAATTGACGAAAGACAATAAAAGAGAGAAGCAGTGATCAAGATGATGGTCAATAAAAACACAAGTTCATGTTCCACAAAATATCGTGTCAAAGAAGTCGGTGCAGCTTTTTGAAGTGGCTAGAGTTTCGATTTCTCAGAGAAGAATCATGATGGCACTGCCAAAGTGGTTCACGGTTGACAAAGCCAATTCAATCGGATTGAGGGGACTTACTGGAGGGGGGCACTCGGAACTCGTTTTATTTTTGGGACCCGTTCGCCCCCTTATTGATGCGAGTGTTTCATTTTGGCATCTATTAAGCGATTATATATAGTACTTATCCCGTTGTTTGGCATTTGCTAAGATAAATTTAGAGCCGCAATTGAGTGCAAGATGTAGCGATTTGTTATGGGTTGACTTTGGGTGGGCAATGATATAAAAAGGCTCTGCCCGATGGGATGCAGTTATCAGTCAGCGTTCGCTCTCGACCAGACAGAAATCAGCCAATATGTTCAAGTTTGTAAGTGGCTAATAGGACATACCATTTTCAAGGACCCCTTATTCAATTGCATGATTTTCAATCCAGGTGGTGATCTGCGCCGTTTTGGGTCTGGCGGTGGCCAATCCCCCAGCTCCCCACGCCGCGGGACGCTCCGAGGATGTCCACGCCGAGGTTGTTTCCCGGTCCGATGACATTCGCGCCGACGGATTCGACTCCAGTCTGCACACCTCCAACGGCATCGAGCAGGCCGCCAGCGGTGATGTCCACGGAAACATCCACGGCAACTTCGCCTGGATCTCCCCCGAGGGCGAGCATGTGGACATCAAGTACGTGGCCGATGAGAACGGATACCAGCCCTCGGGAGCCTGGATCCCCACCCCTCCCCCCAATCCCAGAGGCCATCGCCCGCGCCGTCGCCTGGCTGGAGTCCCACCCCCCGGCACCCGAGCACCACCACTAGAAACCCCCTCGTGAAAGCGGATCGCACCTACGGACTGAGACCAGGATACCTTTCGACCTAATAGACTAAGCAAATTAACTGAGTTTTTAAATACATGCAATTGTTAACGGCAGAAATCAGATCGTGGCCTTGACTTTGACCCCCACTCTCAGGTGTAACGGTTTCTGACTCGCTTAACCCGTTTGAACACCTTCGATTTTACTTAGCTTTTTAGCACCTTCAAAACAATATGGTAATATTCTCAAGGTCGAGATGATCCGATTAAGTGTAAACAAACTGGCGAGCAGGTACAAAGATAAATTGGCAGTCGAACAAGTTAATGGCGGTGGAAATGTATAACAACAGATTTCTATCATCCATTGACTACAGCTACATATTTATTACCAAAAGAGCTCATGACTTGAAAAGGAATAAATTAAAACACTTTTATTTTTCGAGCAAGTGCATTGCGTGATCTAACGTACGTAAATATATATTCACTTTTAACACCAAATGTGCCTCCAAGTGCTTTCCAAATATACCATTAAGTCAGAATTACCAAAAAAAAAACCATTACCCATTTTATAATCTTCTGACTTGCAATGATTTCATTTTATTGTGTACACCTAAAACCGATTCTGGAATATCAAGTTAAACGATGTGACACTCCTCCTTCAGCGTTTACTAACCTTGCTTAAATAATTCAAAAAAACCAAAATGTATCATCGAAAGTGTCTGTCAATAAACTTTATTGGCCTTTATTCAGTATACCATATGGCAAAAATTACCTTCAAAAACAGCTGATTCTAAATACCCGAATTATCTTCTAAACTTGTTTACTATATTCTGAATAAATTTAATCTGCCCTAGATTTTAATAGAGCCTGTCGAAAAGGCAACTTTAACATTTTCAATAATTTATCATAGCAGAAACCCGATTGCGAATGCAAATTCAAAGAGAATTAATTTAAAACCGAATGCCAAAAAGCGCGAATATACAAAATGAAAAAATATAAAGCTGAAATTTGTCGCCAAGCAATAAAAGCGATAATTTTAATTGTTATTATTTTTCAATAACAAAATTCTGAGTAACCAGTTAGAATCCGGAATACAATTTGCATTAAAAAGCCCAAACAGCCCCCATTGAATCCTATAATCTCAAACTCACAGATGCAACACATAGTCATGAAGCAGCAATACAATTTCCTTGATTAATTAGTGAAAACAATTTTTCGGTTGGAAAATTTGATTCAGAGTGTTACCTTAACACTTATAACCACTCTAAATAGTTTCAAAATGAAGTGAAAACAAGTTAATGAGCAATTCGCAAGTTTTCACCAACAAAGCTGTTTCCATCTGTCTAAAATATATGCTGTGGTTTTAGACTGCGTGCTAGAAACAAAAGCCTGAAATGCAATTAAGTAATTGCCAACAGTCATCTCTTCCGACGGGGAAGTAATTTGCACATCTGACACAATTCTTCATTGTTCACACTTTCTCTGCCACACTAACTTTTCCCCGCCTCAGAGGAATGTGTGGAAATCAAATAACGAGAACGGCTGAACCTTTAATATTTGTGCATAAGTTAAACTTCTGCCTCGGAGGTTCCTACAAGCTACCTAATGAGAAGATCTAATGTGTTTTGCAGCTGGTATCGTCAGTAAATATAATTGTTGGCTCAGAAATAGTCATGCTTATTTACACAGTTTTTATTTGCTTTCCTAATTGCAATTTGCTAATTGTGGCAATGCTTTTGGAGGGGTGTCATGACAAACAAAAAACTGAAGATTTATTTGGATTGGATTTAAGATCGGATTCGGTTTTCAAGTTTCAAACAATTCTGAATTCTATTGCAAAAATGAAATGTAAGTGGCACTATGAAATCCAAGATTTTATGTTGCAAAACACATAGAGTATTTCTTTATAATCAATAACAAATCTATCAATTCGGTAGGAAAAACTATAAATCAACGTAATAGTGGTTTATTAATTAAAACCGTGCGAATTTAGCATCTGCGGTCATAATTTAACGCAAAAAATTCAAAAAATCATCAACCCCAAGTGCTAATATAAATGGCCACGAAAGGACCTTTGGCTAAATTCGATTTGCTGCAGGTAATTAGCCATAAATACATTTACATATGTGTCTAGAGACCGCAGCACGCAACATATATATTTATACGTATGTGTCGAGTAAACATTTGTCTAAACCCGAATTAATTTCACATTAATTAAATGCTCGTTTAAGGTTGTCCGCCCAGATACACAATGGAATCCCATTTAAACGATCCAATCACGCAGATGTGGATGAATAAATAGTCTAATTAAGTTGTGTTTTGATGTATTGTTTCTATTATTACAGATTTTGTATTTGTTATTTATTGATGATCAATTTGATGCTAATTATGGAATCCATTACGAGGACAGCCGGCATTTGTTCTGGCGAATTCAAGTGAGTTTTGTTTTGATTAACTTAGAAGAGAGGTCCTCCGACAGGCGAGCGGACCTCGTCCTTCAAGTTCCGCGGGGAGTTGCCTGCGACCTTAAGAAACGCCTGCCTGTGTTCGAGCCAGCTCCCGACTCCTCATCCGCTCGACCGGCTGCGTCTCACTTGCCGAATTTCAGGCCAACTACAACGGGACGAAAAATGGACGCAAATAATGAGTATGCCTCTGACTAATGACTTTGTGATGAACATTGGCCGACGTGGCCCTAGTTCTTCAAAGTTATTTCTCCGTCATTTCGTTAGGAATACACACCTGCCGAGTTGCGGGGATTCCTGAGCTTCGAAGGCTTTTTGCGCATCTCCGATTGACCTAATCCCCCGCTTGTTCCCGGTCCATGAGTATCGATTTGCATGCTCTCATCGCTGTCCGAGGTCTGGCTCTTCAGAACTTTCTTCAGATTGATGAGCTGTGGCCATTAAAAATGAAAATTTAATTTATTATTTAGAGCCCATAGTTCGGCCACTTACGTCTTGTTCCACGCGGTCCTTGTTCACCAGCCTCTTGGACTTCTCCGCGTTGGCGTACTTGATCTGCATTTCGATGCAGTTGGAGACGCTGTCGCAGGAGTTGACCCAGGCCTGGAGGGTCTCCACGATCTGGCTGGTGTACCCGGGCGGAATGTCCCGGCCCTGAGCGTAGTCCACCTCCAGAATGCGTGTGTTCTGGAAGAGCTTTCCGTGGATGATGTCTGTGTGAGAGATGAAAACGAAAATGAGAAATTTCTCTCCCTTTTAGCGTTGCCTGCATGCCAGAGCTTGTTGTCAACTTTTTTCTGACTAATTGCCCAGAACGACCAGTTTCTGAACTTGGCCAGAGTGTTGCCTCAAGTGCCAGCTTTTGAGTGCACTCAAGGCCACTGCAACAAGTTTACGATGGTGTCTACGGACGATGGTGTAGTTGCCTTCAAAGAAGCCTCTTCAGCGCACAACTGAAACTGAATGTTCACTAATAACCTAGAACCGAACGGATGCAATCCCAAAAGGACAGTCTTGAGAAAACAAAGGGAAATACATTTTAGCAGTGCTCACAAATAAATTGCTCCAGGAGTGGTTTTTTGTGAAAAAGGAGAGAGGATTTCAAAATAAATTGATCAGGAGGCACCTTGAGAATAGAAAGAATGTAAAGCCGGGTATTTTTAAATAAATTGACTTTGAACAAAAAGGAAAAGAGCATTTGGCCATTGAGTGATTGATTACCGAACCACCAGAATTAGCTAAAGTGGATGCCGCTTCAAAGTAAACTTTAAGTTCATGAAATTTTCAGAGTGGATTTTATTACACTTTTGGCTTTCACAAACCCATCCAGTTACCTAGACATTTTACCCCTCCCAAATTAACGATAATTCAACCCTTTTAGAGCTTCCAGCCAAAGATACGCAATTAATCACCTCCACGTTTATCCCCGCCATCACTGCAAGCGCTCAATCAATTAAACTGATTAGAAAACTGTTAAATAAGCGCAAAAACAACCAAACAAAATAGTTACAATCAACTAAATGAAAGCTGTAGTTTCATAAATCCGCAAATCCAGACCACAAAATCCCAAATGTTGAGCACATTTTGCGGTGACCGTAGTTAAATACAATGGGTACTCAAAAACAGACGTTTGAACTTTTGTTTTCTATACTTTGGGGCCGTCTCTTTAAGCCAAGTGGAAGTGGTTTAAAGGCGATTAGCTTTGTTCTCTGACTCAATTACCAAAAATACAGGCCAACGAGCGTAAGCCGACAAATGCAATTTGATGCGATGGCCGACATCCAGAGCCGTTTGAGTAATTAATTTGAAACAGTCGTTCGGTTTGTAGCCCCTTTGCGGGATTACAATTTATAACAAGCGGATTTGGGAATCATTTTCGTCCTCGCTGACAGGATTGTGACTCCCAGCTGCAATGAAAAGTCTCGAAAAGTGAATCGCTTTGCCCCGAACCGAACTATAACTCGGGCCTTAACTTTTCTCGGCCGAGGAAGTGGCTATGTGACAGTTGCCTTCCCGCCCGCCAGTTTCGGCCATGGTTAAGCCTGAGTTAAGTCCTTGAGCACTTTTTCCTTTGACTTTACGACCACTTGTGTCCTTGAACGAGTGCACAGAAACGGGGCAAGTCTCCGGACCAAGTTTCAGTGTTTATGGCGCCGAGTTTGTGTCATAAATATTCACTCAAATATGCAGGGAATCCGCCCAGAGATTCAATTTCCAGAACCTCTGCGCTTTGAGGCTCTGCGCTTCGGTTCGACAATTTGTCAAGCCATTTTCTAATTAGCTTGAGAGCTGGCGCAAAAATGTTTATTGATTTGACGCCTTCGAGTGCGCGGAAAATAATTGGAAAACGTGGGAATACTCCGAATTCCTTTCGTGCTCGGCGCCTCAGCCACAAGTGGCGTAAAATGCGTGTGGTTTTCCGGCGTTGACATGTGTCTTGTATTTTCACCCATCGCAAAACGGCGGACGCCGGCTGTCGCGTGCGTGAAATTCAACGCCAAGGCAATCAATCATGCTTACTGTTCCGCCCGCAAATTGCGCAAAAAGCTGTTGACGGACAGCAGAATGAATCTTCGAGCGGCACAAGGCGATGATGTCAAACCGCCGACGGCTGTGGTTCTGTGGCCACTGCTGATGAAAATCAAATGGGGGCGGCCATCAAGCGTCCGATAAAAATGTTGAAAAAATGCATGACCTGACGAAAAGCTACTGGAATTCGAGCAACAATGCTTACGTACATTGGTTCATATGGAAAAAGGCATTCAAATTTAAAAAGATTAAAAAGGAAAACAATGAGTAACGTAGTTTTTACACTTGAAGATGAATGTGATGCATAGTTTTCTCTAAACACTTTAAATCAGCAATTCGTGCGAATAAGTTCGCCTCTAAAACAAAATTGGGATTTTTACCTCCAGCTTATGAATATTTTTCAATATATCCATCTACGTACAAAATTGAAGGTGGTGGAAATCGACTTCGTACCGCTTATTTATTAAGCCCAGCAAAGGGAGTACATAAGTTTCGCTCCCTTTTCTCAGCACCTGTCGCTGACAGCTTTGGCAACTCTTCAGACATGTCCCCACCTGCCTCCTCAGGAAAATAGAAGTTATTAATTGAAATTCCTCACAAAATTCGAACGACAGCAGCAGGCGAGGACAATGGCACAAGATAAAATTGGTTAAGGGACCATCGAAAAAGGATGTTCCCGTTTGGCTATATAAAAGCTGATTTGGTTTTTCTGCAATTCATTGTTTTATTTTCATATTGGCCGACTTTTGTTAATATACATTTTATTATTGAGTTTTCTTTTAATGAATACAAAAACATGAAACATGAAAATCAATATTTTTTATTTTTAACAAAAGGGCAGTTAACACATATAAGTAGCATAATAAATGCAAGTTGTAGTTATAAAACAAAAGTACTGTGTTTTCCGAATCAAAAAGGTATAATGTATATAATTGTTAAAGGCTTTTTCAATATGCTTAATTATTTCTGGGTCTGGGAGCAGCCTTTTTGGTGGAAGCAACTACACACTCCACTGTTGACCACAAGCCAGCGGCCTGGAAACTTCTGCCATCAATATGAGACTGCGGGAAAGTTTTCACCTAAAACTGACAAAGTGCTCGACGCAACGGCCCACAGACCCTTGCCCTTCTAAAAGTTTTCCCGCCTAACCCACTGCACTGGGCTCCGGGCGCCAAAAACTATGCAATCAGAAACAGCTGCGTAATCGGAGGAGCAGTAGGATGAGTTCCGATTTCGCGCCGGCACGGGAAATTATCTACGAACTGCGTAGCTTTTAAATATTTTTGGCTTTGTGGCAGGGTCGTGGCTTTTTATTCAGGTAAACTGGCCTTTGATATAACAGCTTTTCAGGGGATAAAAGCTGCATTTCATGCAGTGCTTCAGTCATTGCGATACTGTTAATTTACCGATTGCGAAAGGGGTTTACACTTTTTGCGGCGTGTTCATAAAATGTTATGCACAAGTGGCTTGCGCTTAACCTTTTTCGCGTGCCACTCCACAACCAAATCATTCTACATCTTCTCTGAATTGCAAATCTCCCAGCCTGGCGAACAAGCAAGCTGAAAAGCCGCTTTTAAGCACCCTGAATTATGCGAAACTTTTCTTTGACACACAAAAGAAATTAAGGAGTGCACCAAAATAACCACGACCCAGCAGGCGCATTCCGCGACACACTCTGCATTCCCAGCAACTCGAAAAGCCACAACACGTTCACCAAAAATAAAGGGTAAAATCCAAGGAACAACGCGCTGGCATCCTTGGCAAGCGGTTGTGTTCGGTTTATGAACATGGTTTGCTATTTTCCTGCGATTCTCTGAATTCTGATGATGGTATGATGGGGTGTTGTTGCAGTGAAACAAGTTTCGAGGCAGTTTGTAAAATATTTGAATAGTTCCGGGGAATTGAAAAACACGAGGATTTCCTGGAAATGGTATATTGGGGATTGATTTCCAGAGCAGACTTTGAATGGTACATGACTATCAAATGTTCCATGATATTTACCCGCTTTAAATTGTGCGAAATCTGACTCTAACACCTCAGGGTTTGTGAGCGAATTTATTTAGAGGTTTGTTGCATATCTCTGTTGTTTTTAATTCAACTAAAAAGGTTGTATGCACTACTATCATTTACTAGGGACCAGTGCCAGCGTTTGGCAAATTTAATAACCAACTTTTAATAAATTTAAATGAGATTTGCAACATCGTTTTTCTTTTCTTTTCCAAACAGAACGTTAGCCAAATCAATCAAGAGCCTACACCTTAATGGAACAAGCTGAAATAAATTTCGAGAGAACTTCTATTATAGAATTCATTTAATTACCATATCCCCGCCTCCGTCGTTCCGCGAGACAAATGATGCTCTAATGGGATGACCTGGAAACGCGGGCGAGGGAACCGCTCCACCTGCCAGAGGCTAATGACGGCCCCCGTTTCCAACTACATTAAATTGCGATGTCAGATTACGGCGCCTAATAGAACGCAATGATTTCGCATTCCGCCAGGCACCAGGCACCAGGCATCTGGCATCTGGAACTTGCCCTCTTGCCTCTCCCAATGATGCCCTAATGATGGCTATCATAACATAAATCTTGGCAGGTGCGGGGGAATTTATTTGTCTGTTCATCGCCTGGATTTGGAAAGCAATTAGGAGGTCCAGGTGAGGGCGTGTTTCGATGTGTACTTGCTGGTCTTGGGGGAAACGCTATTTATGGGACAGATGGCGTTGAGTTGTCACTTTATTTACTCACATAATGGACGGCTAAGACTCCATTAAAAACTGCTGAATGCTATTTGCTTTTGCCCGCCATAAAACATTTTCTGGCTCTTACGTTCGGCATGTTTGGTTTGGTTCGTTTAATATGTCGAGTGGACACTTGTCGGAAGCCGCTTAAAACCCAACACTAACCAAAAATGCGCCTCAAGGGCTCGCTTTCCGGCCCTATATTACGCAGCTTCTGTTTGTTTTTGTCCCGGCCCATAGATCACGGGCTAAAGCTCAAAAATCAACAGCACCAGCAACTTAAGCACCACATTCGAGGGCCCTAAGTACGCTCACACGAGCGATGTGTTTCCGAGTGCGATATTTGGGCCCCGGCTTCTGGGTGTTGCGTTTGATTAACGGCTTTTGGCAGATGTATGCAAAACAAGCTCGGAAGTACAAGTGGAAAGTGTGTAAAATATGCAGCCTGTGCTGGTGCGCAATGATGGATTGTAGGCTTCCATTTCACAGCCTAAGAATTACGCCCAATATCGACTAACACCCGATTTGCCAACGCAAAGCTATTTCAGCCTCCTCAAATTTACAGCGAGGATTGAATGAACTAAGTTTTTAAAATATCCGTAAATGTTTGCAAAATTAATGAAACTCACTGAAAATAGGCCAACCAACAAACTGTTAATCCTAAAGCACTAAAAAATTGGATTAACAGAAAGAAAGACCGTTTGCAGTTGTTCTTAATTTGTGAAGCCTATAAACTTACTTTGTAAGGTAATCTAAATCTCGCAAATTTGGTAGGACTCTCAAATCAGTTACTGCGAATTTAGTGATATTCAGTGAAATTATATTCAATCAATCAAATTGACTTCTCACATTAGAGACCATGGCCATTTTAATAAGTGATTCCCGAATCTTTCTCTTAAAGCCAAATTTTTATGTGGCAATTATGACGAAGTTTGACTGTAGAGAGGCCAACGAGCCGTGAGCTCAGCAAGGAAATCATCGAGGCAAAAGTGTTCATCCAGCTGACGACGACGTTGGCAGCCGTAAAAACTGTTTCCCCCTGCGGGAACGAGCAGAGAGAATCAACTGGTTGGGCGCCAGGGCGACTGGCTTAATGAATCTCGCCGAGCATGAGGCTCGTTCCTCCGCCCAATTGTTTTCGTTTTCCAGGATGCGCCAGCTGTCCCGGCTAATCAAGTGCACTGCCCAAAGGCTGCCGACTGCTGGTGGTTTGTGGGCGGTGGCTGGAAAGTTGGCGGCGCCAAATGGGTGGTGCTAGGTGGTTGTTTGCCATTAGCTTGGGCACCACGACTTTGCGAAACGAATGCTTTCACAGCTGCTGGGCCGCCGGCGCGGGTGAAAAACCGCTCAAAAATGCTAATTGAACCAAGGAGACCCCCACTCAACGGTGAGAAGTAGGAAGAAATTAGCATTTCATTTAATAATGCAAACTATAAGAGCGAAGCGAAGCAACGAGATTTGCCAGCTAGGAAATGAAGCTGGAGAACATCTAGTTTGCATTCATAAAGAAGGAGGGGCTCTGTTTTCAACTTTTCAACTTTTCGAAGTGTTAAACTTTACAGATGTTGCTAAAATGTTACGTGAATGTGCCAGAACAATTTTTTTTAAGGTAAAAGCCCGTAAATTCTTGCTTCTTACTTAAACTTTTTTAAAGTAACCAAAACCATTGATGTAGTTTCTTATAAACAAATATGTATATGTAAAGACCCTTTTAAAACAAAGATGCTCGTAGGCTTATAAAGAATATATGTGAAGTTAACCATTTTTGTGACTTTAATAAAACGTTAAACGGTTAAATATACACTTTTAAATGGAATATGCGATGCATATCTAGGTGTAATTTTTTTTCGATTAAAATATAGTTAACTAAAAAAACATTAATGAGAACCGATCCTTTCTTGTGTACACAAGGTTTTGAAGGCTTCTAAAAGCTGCTAGCCGATTGAAACGTCTCATTAGATTTTCTTACCCGCATAGATGGCTTCGATGATGATGTCCTCCAGGTGACGGACGTTGTCGATCTCCAGTTCACTGAGTAGCAGGGCGTAGGGAATACTCTTCGCCTTGATGGCCAATGAGACGATAGTTAGGTGCTGAAGCTTTTTCTGCATGGCAAGGCTCAACTCGATGTATTTTTCAGGCTGTGCACGGTATTCTTTATAGGTTCCATAGGCGAAAAGATTCAGGGTTTCAAAGTGCTTGGCATTTGGACCATCCTTTAGCTGTGTTTAGATTTACAACGTAAGACTATACTGATGAAAAAAAGTACCATATATAAACAAACCTGCGCAACAGACGGTTCCGCCAACAATTCGCCGAAGACAAAGACATTTGGGGCTTCAAGAGCCTGGCGGATGACATCCAGCAAGGCGGCTCCTGTGGAGGACTTTGCCAGGACACAGAACTTCTCCAGGAAGGTTTCCTTGCTCTTACTCGGCTCCTCATTGCCAAGCAGCATGTCCTGCGTCATTTTGAGAGCGGTGATTTGGTATATTTGCGCTAACCTTTTACCAATTTCTTGGAAGTTTCTTTCTTGATACTTCAATCGATCGGCTTGGTTTTAATTGATTTATTCTGGTATTTATATGATTGAAATGAATCTAAAGTTATAAGTTGTTTTTTCTGTTGATAATCCCGAAATTACTTTTTGCAATGTTTTGGATTTATATTGTGATGGTACACTAGAGCTGGTAAAAATACCGATGGCACGATAGTATGCCAATATATCGATAACACTATCGAGCCTAGCAATAGTTCAAAGTTAATATTGAACATATAAATTATTTTAATACTTTACCTCATGATGAATTTACATACAAAAAAAAATTATTATATTTTACATATCAACATGCCTAATCGTAGTAATAATTCCTGAAGTAACAGTGTGTCTCGATCACTAAGAGTTTGTATATAGCCTGTTCAAACCTTTTAGCTCTCTGATTTCTTGTAAGAAAGCGGAATACAGTTGCAACCAAATGGGTGGTTTTTTTGTAATGTAATAGTACATTTACATTATAATATTATCGGTAATATTTTCAACCGTAAACTACAAAGCTTTTCTGAAGAGGTACCGCAGTCAGCAGTCAGCTTTTGCAAGCTGAGCAAAAAATCAGCTTGCAAAAGCTGACAGCTCGAAAAGCTAATTGCTATGAAACTAGTACCGAACGAACCCACAATTGATGAGCATCGTCAGCAAGACAGTTTGAACTTAAAGTTGCGTATCTTGACCCACAGTTGAAAACCCTTTCATTATGCTTATGATTATTTTATGTTCCTCGGGGATATCAACTCCTTCTTTTCCCTGTTTTTCCAGATAAAAGCCAGCCATTTACACGCACCTCTTCGAAATGTTGGTCATTATGCTTAAAGTCGGGCATCCTCATTTTAAAACACTTTTCGCACCACATTCACTCCGGCAGCACACAGACACACCCCCTGGGGGCTGTTCCGAAAAAAAGCACAAAAAAAGGCTGGATGAGCCTAAAAAAAACATATTCCTTGAGCCACTTTGGGCTGCCAAAACTTTACGCCAGCCACACTTGTTATTATTGCTTGGGGGTAAAGGAGATATACGAATATAAAAAGGCGCAGGGTCAAAGTTGAAAACCCTTTACTGTGTCTGGGGGAGGGATTGGGCGTGGAAGCAGCCCGCTATATGGGATTTGCCAGCTCATCGATTATGAAAAGTTAACCAAAGGTCAGGGCCCCTTGGGGAATCGCACAGGGATGTCCGGAGAAAGGTAAGCCGAAGCCTTAAAGCCACTTTGTCAGTTTTAAAACTGCCCACCGCTGCGCATCCAATATCGCAGCATATTTTCCACCCATGTGGCTTTTTTAGTTTTGCCAAAGGGCTTCGTTTTCAGGAGCTTCTCGCAATGCCAACCGTGGGACCAAATTGACCGGACTGTTTCGCAGTTTTTCCAATTGGATTGGCACGCCTACCGCCCACCTCACATTTTATTGCATTTGCCGAATTTTGCCAGTACGCAGCCTTTACAAAATTGGTAGTGATTTGGATTGGTTTCGGTTTCGCCTGATCAGCTGCATGTTCACTTTGGGCTTCCATCCTGTGCATGTGCATGTGGTCTTTTTTCCTGCGGTGCCGGCTCGTGGAATTGCATCCGTGATTAGTTTGCCGGGTGCAAGTGAGATTGAAACATTTTCGGAATAATGCGGGCGCTCACTGCTTTTACTTCGCTCGCATTTTGCGGCGTGCGTGCGGCAAGTTTCGCGAGTCGTGGATGTTCGATTTACAACCGCCAAAAGCCTGTGGCCATTAATGTGGGCTGGGATTTCCATTGGGTTTAAAATTTCTTAAAAGATTGCATTCAGCAGGTATCAGAGGAAAAATTTTATTCACCACTAAAAGCTTCTTAGCTACTGAGTTATGGAAAGTCGTGTGCCTTTGCTCACATAAAAATGAGCTACATTTATTTATAGAAGCTATATTAAGTTCGTTTTTTGTAAATCTACATACAATCGACAGCATAATATATCTTTACTTACATAAACAAAATTTATATTTGTTTAAATAGTTGTTTTAATCGATGGTGCCGGATTATTAAGTTCGTTTTTTGTAAACCTACAATAAACTCTAAAAAATAGACAATGATTGTACATTGAGGAGACTTGTCTCCCTTCAGGATACACTTAAAACTATTGTTGTTTATTTTTTATTAAGTCCTTAGAACAGGGTACACTGTAGGAGACTTTCCGCTTCGACGCCGATTTCCACATATTTGGAAAGCTCTTTGTCATGCTGGGAAAACTTTCCTCGCCTTGCTTCATGTTCTGCTTTTTGTGGATTTTACTTTGTCATTAATTTGACACACAATGAATCGGCAGTTGGCAGGTTGTTCGGTTGTTCAGTTTCCCGGGATTTTACTTCTATTTCCGAGATTACAGAACGAAGGCTTTCAATTTAATTTGCGGCTAAAGCAAAGCCGTCATTGCCAAATTCGGATGCCCTTCTGCCGGTTGACAACTAAGCTTTAAAATTAATTACACTTTTTCACTTTTGAATCCATCATCGGCTTGCACAGGGAAATCCCCTAGCCACGCCCCTCGCCCGGCCATGCGCCCCGACAATTTGCTTACTAGCCCATAAAAATATATGAAAATAAAATATCAAAACAGCTCGAGGGCGCCCAAATGGCCACATAAAAGAACTCAATTCACGAACGTGCCCGGAATGCAAATAATGGCTGGGCGGGCATCTGACTGTCCTACAGTCCCGGCCAAGTCGCGTATAACAGTGTGCTAAAACTAAACCTCGCCCCTGCCTCAGACTTTTGGCCAGCAGCTGCGGCTTTCACTTTCGCGTTTGCCTCGCCTTTGGCTTATCATTTTTTATCGCCGGACAAAGACTTGACCTTCCCAGCGAGTTTGTCGCTTTGCTCATTAGGACTTAAATTGCTTTCCTCGTTTGCAGCTGTATGTGTGGATGGCACTGGAAAAAGTTCGTGAGATGCACAGGTTTCGGATGAAAAATATAAGCATGTGTAAAATATGTTTTTAAATCAAGAAGGGAAAAGAGTTCAACTTCCACAAAGCTTTTCATGCTAGTTAAATTCTAATATTCTAATTCTAATAAACTAGTATTCTATAAGATCTACATTAATGTTATGATTTCACAAGCTTTATATTTTTAATATTGAAATTCTGGAGAAGGACAAGTTGTCCTGCTTCAATTGACAATCAAAAATGTTTCATTCCTTTTTCCTTGTCATTCCTTTTCTCTTTGTGTTGGCCGCGATTATTTGGCTTAGTGAACGTATTGTTATTACTGCTGAGGCAGTGGGTCCGCTTATCGATGCAAATGACAAGCGGCCGGAAAACTTGAACAACTTGCCCAATTTTCCCAGAAAGACGTTAAGTTGACCCGAATCATGGACATTTTTCGCGTTACTCTGGACACTGCTGGCCAAGGAATTAGGAAAACTGCCATACAGAAATACTTGGCAATAAGCAAAGTCTTTGAATCGCGTCATTCAACGAGTGCAGCCAAAGGTTGGACGAAGCTGCACATAAAAATTCCTTTGCTTTATTACAATTTACCAAGGATTTCCTTTTAGCGACAAACTTTGTTGCCGAAAGCGCAGCGAATGGAGTGAAATTACTCTTCCGAAATAAAACGAGCCAAATAAAAAATGCAATTTATACCAAGTTCTTGGACTTGGATAGCGAAAAGTAAATGGAGACACGACTGGAGAGCAAGATGGTTAATTTGAATACCAAATTTGCATGATTTCCTATTCAGTCTACTTCGACTGGTGAACAGTCAAAATCAAGCAGAGACCACAATTAGTGGTTAGATGCTACTTCCTCTCTGTTCGAGCTTGGCAAAATGTTTAAACGCTGCTTGTTTATTTTCACTGCCGGAGGGGAAATCGGAAAAACTACTTGGTGCCAAAAAACACGGATATAAGCCATTGTTGACATGTGCCAGGCACAAGGACAACGGGTGGTGGGTGGTGGGTGGTGGGTAGTGGGTGGCGTCTAGAATCGATGAACATTTTGGGTATTGTCGAACCCACTTGTTGCCAACACAGTCAATTCGGCTTGTCGCAAATTATGTATGAAGAGCAGTGTTTCGGGTTAAAACAAGTGGGACAATTTCGTAACCAGCGACAACAATATTTCCATATTGTTACAGATTGGCAAACCAGTTGGAAATTATTTTATATTTTGTTTTGTGCTTAATATATATACATAGTAATAGGGTACTACTCTCAATCGTTGATTGCTTTCAAGTTGGGCTCTCATACGTTAAGTCAAATATTATATGTTTATTCAGGCAACGCTTTGGGATGAGTATTTTTTGTGGACTTTTTTTAACCATTTTAACAAAAGTAAAAAGGAAAAATTAAATCATTTGCTTTTCGAATTAAATTATTGCAAAGTGAACTCTACTAAAATTAAATAATTTAGTAACAGTTTACAGCGCATTGCACAAATTAAATAAAATTATTTGCTAATAACTTTTCTTAAAATTATGTTGAGTCGAAAAAATAGAAGAAGTTAATTAAATGAATAAATAAATAAAATGTATTATAAATTTGACAACACCTTAAATCGAAAAATAGTTTTATAAATATGAATAGAAAACTTTGAATCTAATTAATATTTGCAAAAAATACACTAACGAGCAACCAAATATTGTGCATTGTATGCACCTTGCCAAAGGTTAAAGTAGATTGTAACCAGGCATACAAAAAGTCTCCAAAAGTAGTAAATGGGGTGTCTACTTGATTGTTATCCTTTTGGGCTTCTGCTATTTACCCTCTGTCAGCTAAGCTCAGAAAAGGTTTCAACTGGCTGCCTTTACCTTAATTTATCGGATGTTCAAGTCGATACCAGATCGACATTTTGGTATCCATCGCATTTTGAAGTGCAACCGGTAAGCACATTCAACCTGTTAGTAATCCCTGGCAGGCGGAATGCCGAATTGCCGAAAAGCGGCTTTTGCCGTGTAATCGAGAACTTAAACATTTAGGAAGTGGCAGGGGAGCTAATCCGTCGACCGGGTCATCAATTTCAATCTGCATTCGCCTATTTTTAGCCGCATGTAAGCACCTGACAATGTCGGGGCTCCGGGTTTTTAGGCAGCCCGGCCTGGGATAACAAAATTGATGGATGTTTTTTGCCGTTGCCCGAACAACAAACAAGCCGGCCGTCATAGAGCAGGAAGCCAGGGCGTGTGTGGAGTATTATCCCGTCGAGGAGCGAACAAAAACCTATCAAAACAAACGATAATGCCGGCTCCTCGCTTGATGATGAACAGGATATGGATAATAGGGATGTCGATGCCATTAGGGGCCACGATTCCTGGGGGCCGGGAATCCCCCGCCCCGATGATGTGTTGATTGCCCCCAGATGATCCGATTCGATTGGTCAGCCGGCAGTAAAATGCCGCTGGATGTGCAAGCGGATATGGGAATCAAATTAAATCACGTTCAAATGGCGCAGTAAAGACGAGCTTTTATGAAGTCTGCCAGATTGGGGTGCCTCGCATTCATCCGATCAATTTCCATTTCAAATCGGGCTCAATCATTTTGTCCTTTAATTAGCATTAATTAGCCGAGTCTCCGTAATTTGCTGCAGTGGAAGTTTTAAGCTGTTGTACTGGACAACTTCAATATCGTTTGCGGGTCCTTTGTCAGTTTAAGCCCCGACTTGGAATTCCTTCGCCATTCAGGAGCCGTTGCCTTTCATCGCAGCTCATTAGGCGGCAATGTGTTGCCCTCAGCAGCAAATTAAACTGGCCAACAACGGCGGCCAAAAGTCGATTTTCCATTCATCTTCGTTTCATTATGTTCCTTGCGAGCACCAGATAACCCAGGGCCACAGGGCCACAGGGCCACAGGGCCACCTCCCCCCACCGCCCGCCATTGACAAATTTATTTATTAACATTCGAGTTCATTAAACCAAGAGCGGCAGCTTGGCCAATTCAGCTGGCTTTCACACGCTTGGCTGGAAGTTTTCGGCCAAGCGCATAAATCACATGGCCGTCGATGGATCCTTAAGCCTCGCCATCTTTTTTAGGGACGGGGCTCTATCATTTCTGGTCCCCACCGCCGAACTTTTCCGAGGCCACCGAAGCCACCGAGGCACTGCAAACAAAGTAGTTTTTAAAGCTCCTCCCAAAATTCTTTGTCGAGGGGGCCCAAACAACACACGCGGTCCGCTTAATCCATAAAGATTTATTTGTCGGGCTGCAGAACAAACAGATTTTCCCTTGGCCCCCCAGATTGGCCAAAAGTTTTTTAATTAAATTTCAACCGAATGGTGGATGTATACGTAAGTGGAACATGTTAAAGTTTTGTACATTTAGGTCGGCCTTAATAATCTAATTAAAGGAGTTCCGGCTTGTCATCCGCGGCGGATGACTCTGCTGGATTTAGTTTAAATTTGAAAGCGCTGCCAGCGGAATTTTCAATTAGTTTTTGTACACACTATTGCATTTATCGCGGGGCTCTAATAATATATATTATACACAGCAAACAAGGTCACAAAGTGCTCTTATGAAATATTTAGCTAAAAGCGAACTGTTGTACGCGGGCAAATTACATTCCATGAAAAAGGATTATTTAGGCCACACTAAATCATGTCCAATCGCAATCATTCACAGCTGGACTATTTTTGAAAGCCAGTTTGCTCACTAATTAAGTGAAAATCAGGATGAAGTTTATACCGATAATAATTGCATATGGCTGGAACTACCCTTGAATTGCCCATGTCTGCTTGATTGGCAGGTGAAGTTTGCTATTTGGAAACTATACCCTGGGCAGTTGGGAGCCATGACAGGTGCACATAATTGGGTTGCCATTATTTGCGTAATGGACTGATTCATCAGCATGCAGAACATACTAATTCCACAGGCTGGGACAAGTTAATGGACCAGAGTAGGAGTTACGCACTTTGTTGAAGGGTTAACTGAAAGGAAAAGGTCAGCAATGGTTTGGGATAGGTAGGGGATTGAATAAATCCATTTTCAACGAAATTATCTTATTATATCTTTGATTGTATCTTGTTGTATCTTATTGAAAGGCTGTCTGGCATTGACTTTCCCACAACTGCATACCACAGCTACATAAACCATTCGTGTGTTATTTAAATAATTACAATTTCAATCTGGCAATATGGTAATTAACCTCATTGTTTTCTCAAACATATATGTAGTCTGTTATTCCAGGCCAAGTAATTGCGATAATTGATTTACGTCACAATTAATTCAGTGCACTTAATTCAGCATGTTGACTGCAAGCCTTTGCAAAACTCGTGTCTAGCTCGAAGAAATCGAAATAAGGCAAAGAGCTTTGTCCTAAAAACATGGTTTTTGTATAAGCTAAAAAGCTTCAGTGTGGACTGCATGCTGAGCTCAGCGAAACTGTTCGAAATTACTGTTACTGTTATCTATGTTAGCCATAACAAAATAAACGATATGAGTTGTCACTACAAAATAACTCAAAATATTGTTTATTGTTTTAAAAGTAACGCAAATGCAAATTTATTTTATCTTCGATTTGATTATTATCATATAAGGGAAGACCTTTGCCTAAAAAATGGTTTTGATCCAACGTTTTAACTGTATTAAGTTCTTGCCTTTGCTAAGCATTTGAAAATATTGTCAAGCGACAGGACAGAAGGGGATTGTGTTGGTAACCCATTCAATTAGTTTAATGAGGCACAAAGTAAACATCAGCACTATTATTGGAATGCAAATGTTGTGAAAATAAAGCATAAAATCGTTTTATTAATTCTAACGAACTAGATAAACGCTGGCAGCGTTAAAACAGCTGCAACAACATAATAGTGTAAACACTATCCAACTTGTAAATATTTTAATTGCTGCGAGCTAAGTTTGAATGGATGAATTAATTATTCAATGGTTTTGAAAGAGCATCTATTAATTATCAAAAATAAGTGCTGGTGATAGGGGAAATTGTTTGCTGAACGAATTAGTTAAACATATCAAAGAAATAACTATTTTGGGATTAAAATAGTTAGAACTAATGTAACATCTTCTTAGTTACCCTGATTTATTTTATACATTAAATAGTTACCTCGATTTCTTGTCACTTGACTAGTGTCCAACCATTAAATCATGACTCAGCGAAAGTGCATTCCCTGCAGCGCCATCGATGCCAGAAGCCGCAGCAATCGAAGTCTATTCCGCCGACACCCGATGACATGATCTACATCTATAATTCAGATGACCGAAATGTCAACTCAGGCCGGAGAAATATGGGGGGAGTGGGGTGACCCTGAGCCAGATTTGCGCACCGAGAGCGCAGAAATACAGCCAGTGGTCGAGTGAAAGGTGTCGGCCAACTGGAGTACGAGTACGTGATTTTAATACTGTGCCAAATTGCCGCAGGCACCATGGACCGCAAACCGAGCTAATGTTTGGATTTCGGCTCTCTGGCCGGCGGTCCATAAGCTGCTTATTCGAAAAACCGATGCGGGGAGAGGGATCGGTTTAAAATCGAGTGTATCACTTGCTCAGTGGCTTGCAGGGCGACTGGCCAGAATAAACAAAAACAGAATTTAAACTCGTTTTAGTGGGTGACGCATCGAGGGAATTCACCTGTTGAACTTCCCCGATTCCCTGAACTTAAATTCCATTTCGGGCATCAACTAATTGACGCTCTGCGGTTGTCTTATAATTAGCATTAGTCGACGTCACAGCAAGATTGTGTGTAGTACACAAATTGGAGCAGTGCAAATCAACAACCATTGTTCATCTGGTCTAATTGATTTATTTCTGTACCTGCAACTCAAATTTTATCTCCACCCTCTTACGACACCGTGTTCCCTTATCGAATCTTATCTATTGGGCAAACTGAGCGTAATCGAGGCACGGGTTCAATGCATCCGCACCGAACTTCAGTTCGCTCTGGACCACATTAATAACGACTGCCAGAGGCACATGCTCAACACTCAGCAAACACTCGGCAGCGCGATGAAAAGTTAATTAATGTATCTGCCCAAAGACAAGCGACTATCTAAATCGAATCGACGGTTACATTTCCTCGACATGCAAACAAGGTTCATTAGCAGCTCGGTGAGCTCTCCATGAATCAGTGGGCAAGCCAAGTCAAGTCAAGTGTACTGCGGCAACACGGCGTATGATTCTCGACAATTATCAAATTTCTGGCGAGCGAAGATGCCGGCGCACCTGGTGGTCAACCGCAGTTTTGCGGCTAACTAGGCATCGGATTTAGAGCCTTGACACGCCTCCGCCGCCGTCACGTTTCTTGTAAGACCGCTTTAAAATAAACATCCAATATTGGCGGAGATCAGAAACATCTGAAATGTCGGTATTATGCAAATCCAGCGGCATCAAACCGACGGCGGGGAGCTCAAACCTGTTGCTGCTGTCGCATTCATTTCATTTCCATTCCATTTCATATTTAGAAGTTCGCCGTTTGAGATTTTAGTTTAGTTTTAATTGCGCTCGTAAACGGTTCACTTCGCTCCGATCGGTTGAAAATTGCCCTTCGAAATTCAAATTCCCATTTCCCATTTTTGGGCAACAAACCGAGTGTGTAAAATCACTCGCAGTGAATATTTATTGGGTGTATATAATTAAACCGCAGGTAAATTTGGCGAAGTATTATGCATTTCACAAATAAACTAGTGTAACTTACCCTGAGAGATTTTAAAATACAGAAATGCAGGCAATGTGGATTGTAGCGTGGTTCCCGCATTTGTAATTTTACCTCAGACATGTCATGAAAAAAACGGAAAGCTCAACACGGTGCTTAATTAAAAGTCATGAAGTGAACAGTCAACAAGAAAATAACCATCAAATATTGCCGTAATAAAGAGTCGATAGTAATAAATAATTTAATCATCCAGGTGTGAATGCATTCGGGGTAGCGACTGAAGGATGCCCAATATGGAACAAGTGCAAAAACACAGAAAACCAGATTGTGCAAACCCGTTTGTCTATCCCTTTGTTTAAATTGATTTTCAATTGATTCAATCTCGGCTCTAATTAGCTTATATCTGTACACCTAAATTTTGTTATTAATTCCATCAGAATTTTATGAGAGTTTATTTAATTTGTGTGTTTTACTTAAAGAGAAATGAAGCCGGAGCTCATATTTCTTTTCCCATTCTTCAATAATTAAAGACAATCGGCGTTTTTCTTTAAATGATGTTCAATAAATATCCTGCTTGTTCCTTCGGCCATAATTAACCACGTGTGGATTGAATTGCCTTTCACCATTTTTTTCTCTTTTCATTTTCCATTTACTGTTTGACTTTATGGCCATTTTTTCCTCGAGCATTCTGGTCAAACATTTTCCCATATTAAAACGACAAGGAAGGAAAAACATTCCCGAAAGGAAAAGTATGAACAAAATGTATATATGTAGAAATCGATTTTTATTTTAATTGAAAGGAAACGTAGAGATCGCGAACATTCGTTAAAAGCTGAATTTAACTTCTGACTTAAATAAAAATAAGTGAAATGAATTCCCATCTTAAAGCTTCACTAGGGTGTTTTACTAAATGGTGATAGAAATTATGAAAGCAAAAATAAGTAACTTTCCTGTAAACTATTTATTCAAATGTCTTTATAAAAATAATTATAGGGCGGAAAGTTAAACGAGGTGTGTGGTTATTTTATCGAGTGAGGTTCTAATATTTGAATCGTTCAAAGAAAATACTTTAAAAATTTCTCAATCAGAACAAACAAAACCTTTTGCATAGCAATATTAAGTTTTAATTTCTAAGATGGAAACGTAAAACTAATTTAGGGTTTTGTTAATAAAAACATGAACACAAGGCAATTTCGAAAAAGATTTTGCACCGCACATCCCTCAAATTTTTTCCATCTTCTCTGTCCAGAGCGGGGAAGATATTAAAATGCTCGGCGGAAGCGTGAAATTGCGGGCCAGCAGCCACGATGCGTTGAGTGGGTTAGATTGAAAGAAGAGGGGGAGAGGGAGGAGAGGGAGGAGAGGGAGGGTGGGTGGCTGTAAGTGGGGCAGAGTGGGTGGCTCCCGCATTACTGCAACGGATTGCTGGTTGCCAGACAATGCAGCTTCTGCCGACTATCCTAACTTCGCTCATCAGCGTTTTCAGCGCACATGCTCTGGTATCGTTTTGTGAATTAAATAAATTATGGTGAGTGTCGCTTAGTTGGCATAAGCTACAGTTGCCAACTAGACGGAGCCGTAATGTCGTGTTTAACTTGCCATGGCAAACGTGGGAGTGTCGGGGGCGGTGTTGGTATTAAAGCTGGAAATCATAGGGAAAATTGCATCATCAAAAGCCAGCAGCACTTCCCATGCATTTCATGTTGATCGTGCATATTTTTCCATTAATGCCGAACCCAACCCTTCGGATGAAGGGGCTTAGACACCAGTTCGATTTGCATTCTCCCATTTGCCGAAGTGTTTGTGGCTGCCACACAACCACTGCCACAGAATTGGCATTTGGCTGCCACTAAATCGGGGTTGATTATTAATTCCGTTGATAAATTACGGAAAATGGAATTCAGATTGACTGGGATTTCCGCTTGGAAAGGAACAGCACCACACAATCAGAATGTTATTACCCATTCAGATATATAGCTTCTGTTCGTTGCCAACAAATCAACATATCAAAATATTAAACAAAATGCGAGTGTTATGATAATGCAAATAAACGAAGGCCTTGTTTGGTAAATAAACTTTAACACCTCAAAAATAATTTATTCAAATCCATTTCTGTTGAACATAAAATTATGGTGATACTATTTTGAAAGGAAACAACTGATGTGCGAGCTCACCAGCCAAAACAGAATTGAAAAGCCATTGAAGTCGAGCATATGACTATATCCATTATTTTAAATTAGAAAAGAATACAAAACTATTTTGAGTGCATCAAGTGCTTGAGCTACGAACATTCACACACATATTAAGACTCAGAATTCTGTAATTCGATTTGCATACCAGCCCGGCCAAAAAAGCGAACAATTTACACTCGACTACAAAGTTAAGCACACGCCCTCAAACGCAACAGCCGGAAAAGTGGAAAATCGAGTACATCAACGAGTGCGCACACACATAAAGTGCAGCAAGCGAACGGTAAACGCACCCGCACCCGCACACTCACACGCACACTCACACTTTCGCACACTATCGCCGTAAGACAAGGCAACCGGAAACGGGAGGCAAAACGGAAATGGGCGACGGGAAGAAGGAAGAAGGGGAGGCGGCAAAGCGGAAACGGGCGGCAAACACAGAGTCTCGAGAGTCCTACCGATGAAAAGTGAATAAATATTTAAAGATTGTTGTACGCAGTAGGAAGGCAGAAAGTGCTGAACGTCAGGACTTGACATTTAGCCCCGGCGAAAAGTTATTGGCCACATAACCCGTGCATTTGCTTCTGTGTGTGTGTGTGTGTGTGTGTGAGTGAGAGCCACTTCATTTCCGTTTCCGTGCACTTTAGCCCTGCATTATGAGTGCTCCCCACCTGCTTTTTCCCGCCTGGCGGCTGCTTCGCTTTTCTATTTTGTACATTGTTGCCGCATCTGCTCGGCTGTAAAGCGTGAAAATTAGTTGGGGGCGTCGAAGGCAAACAACCAAAGTTCCCAGCCAGCTGCATAAATGTGGCCACAATGTTGCAGCCGTGATGGAGGAGCTTCGGCAGGATCAGGGCTTACGCAGCATCAAAGAAGCTTACACACTTATTCGTACTTTTGGCAGCTTTACAATTTCCAAATGGTATTTAATAAGCAGGATCATTTCAAGCAAGCAAAAATTCTTTTATGGACTTTAACAGCATTTAAACAACATTTCTTTTAGGCACTTTTCGTTGAACTAGCCAGCGAGTTAAAACTCTATAAGCTATACACCTTTGGCTTGCCAAACAGCCAACCAAATTGTTAGGTAGTTTCCCCTTTTTTTAAATGCTCAAAATGTAATTACGTTTTACCAATTAAAGGCCGCATATTTACTTTCAATTTTTGTACAAGCTAAATTTATCGTCCATCTCATTGATTTGGCCATCAATCAACTTGATGGATTCCCCAACATCCTTATCAGGGGCATATCAGAAAAGAGCAACTCTGTTAAAGGACGCTCTCTTTAGCTGTTAAAATACGTCTTGGCCAAAGCAGGGAAATTTTAACAGGGCTGTTAGCTACCAGAATCTCAGCTCATGTTATGCTGCGACGTTAAAGTGAAAGTAGAAATGATTTGATTGAACAGGGTCGGATATATACGGGGGAGGTGGGTGGTGGTTCGACCCACTGCCGTGTTATTATTGTCATTTTTATTGGTCCCGAACTTCCGCCGGAGTAATGAAAACGTTTACGTTTGCATTACTTCGCTGTGCTTATTTTTATATGGCCAAAATTTTAGGCCAAACTTTTGACGCACTCGTCCACATAAAAACCAACGTCGCGTCGGAGTAACTGGGGCATCACTTAGTCAGGGGCCTTCCCCGATGCTCCCATAAAAAACTTATTGGCCCTGATGACATTATACATTTATGATTGACAGCCTGCCGCATTGATTTCTGTCTGCCGTCGGTGTTTAATCGCTTTTAAAGAATTTACTGGCTTTAAAGCAGCTTTTGTGGCCTGTATGCCCGCCCCATTGGCCATCATCAGAGACATAAGCTTAATTATGGCCTATTCAGCATAACGGTTAATGGTCCCGCTTCCATTGTTCCGTTATCCATTCTCCTCGGATTATGGTCAATAGGAAGTGGTATATGTTCAGGCAGGGAGTGATTCAACAATCGGGGCTTCGATTCGACGGAATGTGGGTTCTTTTCATTTCCATCATCGGTTTCCGTCCAAAAGGCTTTTCGCATTAATTAGGGAATCGCTTTTCCCAGAAGCAAACATCGACTATTCATGGAATGCGGAGTTCGTTATGCAGATACTAATTCAATGTTGTACCTCCGAAAGACTCCGAATGCGTGCAGTTTTCACTAATTTAATCTTTTTTTGTGGAATCCGGCTAACATTCACATGCACACTCGTAAAGCCAGCTATTTTCCGGCCCAGAAGTTGGCCATAAAAATATTTCCTGCCCGGCGGCGGGATAAGATTTATGTACCTGCCTTGGTTCGCGGGAATTAATACGGTATTTCATTTTTGGCCGAGCGGTTTATTTTTTTATCTCTGGCGAAAAACTTTGTCGAACTCTTTCGGTGAATTTTCGACTGTTTTGTTGCATCCTGCTGGGGGCACAAAGTTCGACTGGCACAATAGTTTCGCATCCTGTGGATTCGCGGAATTGTCAGCCCTTTGAGGGCTTCATAAAAGCCAGGTACTGCGCCAAATGTCAAAGGAACTGTATTGTATTCAAACCTATTGCCATGACTGCCAGGGGAATCAAGTAGTTTACGACAACTCTAAATCAAAACCTGGCATGCCATTCCCCCCCACATCTATTGTTTTGAGATAACCAAAGGTTTTGTTTGAGCGAATGTCAAAGGCTCTCGATCCCAACATGCCAATCGAAACCCAATGCCTTTGGGCTAGCCAAATGTTTCCTGCTTCCGGAAAAACACTCATTTGGACATGCAGACATTAGGCTCGCTGCCTAATTATCGGGGAAAACTCCGGACTCCGCCGCCACATAATTGATCTAAAGTTAATTGCGAGGCATTAACGCCTGACGAGGCCAACATGTGCGGCTAAGTGCCAAGTTGTTTCGGCCAGGACTCGGGCGTATTTATTTGCTGTGTGTCAGCGCCATAAGTCAATCTTTTTGTTTGCCCCAAATCCAAGTCCACAGCATACGAGCGTATGCGATCTTTTCCCTTTTCGGGACTGTGATTGATTAGTTTTGCATGGGCGAAAGGTGCGTGGGTTCTCCTCCTGCTCCTGCTGCTCGTTTTTGTGTAAACAAGAGCCTTAACATATGCCAGAGTCGATTTATCAAATCTAAACAAATGTAAAACAAAGTTGAACTGAGGTGAAATGGAAATTGAAGTTTTGAACGAGAGATTTATGGCCCGGCATCTATCCACTCGCAATTTAAATGAACACGAATATTTTGCAACACTTTCGCTTCGAACGAGCGAACGAACGACTGTCTGTCAACCGTCGGCAATAATTTCACTAAATTACTGGTCAGCCACATAAAACAGAACTCGGAATCATTGTTATCAGGCCCAGTCCAGTGGACTCTCTGCCCCTTTATATAAAGCCGGAACGGTCTTTAACGAGCCCACATTATGTCCCGGGGCCAGTTTCTGTTTAATGCCGGAGTCCCCCGAAGGATTCGAGAGGCGAAGGCTGGGTGGTGTGTTGTGCATAAAAAACAAATGGCTGGCCATTTTGGCTGCGCCCATTTTGATGATTATGCCAGATTTTCATTTAGATGATGAACGATGATGCTCCTCGTTGACCCACCATTAGGTGGAATTTTCTATCGGAACCCAGGAACCTTGAAACCTTGAAACCCGGAACCGCAACACCCCCTTCCCCCTTCCACTTTGGCCTGTCAACAAGCCATTGAGAGCTCCGTTTTTACGGTCATGCCTCAAAATTTAGCCACTTTCCCTGTCTGTTTGGCAGCTGATAAAGACTGGGCCACAACTGCATGTCCCCCCAGCTGTGAGTTATGCCAAATTGCACTTGACACTGAGCAATTATGCATGCGAGCTACCAGGGCTTGTCCCACATTGCGGATGATAAATGCTGCACAGTGCAAGGGGTTAATTGCTTTTACAGCTGATTTACTGATCCGATTTCAGCGGGCCTATTAAAGCCGGCGGTTGGGCTAATGACGAACTCAACTTTCGGCCAATTAATTTGAACACGCTTCGCGGAACCCCTCAAGGTATGCAAAATCAATTTCCACTTCAAAAGCTGAGGAGGGGCCACATTTCAATCGGTTTGTGTACCGCCAGCGATTTACATTAAGTCAGGACAACGAGCGGCGAAAACGGATGGTGGGACGGTGTGAAGCCACTCAGAAGTTGGCAAACAGACCTTAAACTTTGTATCAAAGGTGTAAAATTTCATAAAGTGTCGTTGGCAGGGCCCGAAATCAAATGCAAACAAAGTCAGCGAAACGTTTTGGGGCAGCACTCGCCGCATTTTGCCATCCTCCCACGCCTTTGGGCGGAGACAGGCATAAATTCTTGGCTGCCAGACGGAGTTCGTGCTGTGAGCCAGCCTAAAGGATTATAAGTTGGCGAAAGTGTCCTTGAGTCGGGAGCATCGCCGAGTCCTTTCGGGATATGTGTGTAGGCGTGTGGGCGTGGCGGCGCGTTGGAAGCGGGCTTATTGCCCGAAAAGCGACCCCAAAGCCCCGAAAATGTATGGCCGAGACGGAAGGCGATATGAATAACTTAAAGCTGATCCTGTGAAGTCGAGTGAGCAATCAAAGCTGCGGGGCGCTTCCCAGGGTGCGGCTTTTTGCTCGAGTGCCTTGAAAATTGGTATATCAGGCATATCAGAAACGAATGCGAAATCTGTTCTAGGCCCTCAACAAACAGGCTATTTTCTGGTGCAGCCAACGGATTGCAATTTCAATTAGGCCATGACATTTTCAGCAACAGCCCGTATCGGGGGTCCTAGTGGAAATGATTAAGCAAAGCGATGGGGAAGTCACTTCTTTGGGAGAGCCGAATGTTAGATACCATCTAATCAAACACAACTACCCTCTATTCAAAATACAAGAACATACCTCTAATATAACTTAATTTATGAGCTGCATTGCCTTTCTAAAATACATGTGTAATTAGAAGCGTAATTCAATGATGCTTAATTCAGTGCAGTTAAGTAAAAGTTAGTTACAGGTTGATTAGGCATGCATCAATTCGATTAGCATAATGCTATGCAACTTTTAAAAGAGGTTTAACTACACGTGTGGCTTACCAAATCAGTTCCTGGTAAATAAAACTTATAGCGGCAAAACGCCGGAAAAATAAGTGTACAGAAAATTTACGAGGCACTTGAGCTACTTCCAGCTGAAAAATGTTTAGACTAGAAAAACAAGAACAAGCTCCTTGCAAAGTTGTTGGCAGGAAGCAGCATCTGCTACCAGTTTTATCTTCCAATTGTCGAACCTTAAAATGCTCCGCCCCTGGACGTCCTGCTCCAGATGGCTGCATGCAGCTGGACGACACTGCCAACAGAATTTCAAACGAGCGCCATTGTACTCTTTCAGGGCTTGCCGAGCTGACCCCCAGTCCCCGGTCCCCAATCCCCGACCCCTTTTAGCTGGACATGGTTTACCCGGGCGACACGTCAGACGCCAACAACGAGGAGCTGGCGCTGGAGAACAGTGTTGCACATGCCAATTCCAATGGCACAACAGCCACTCCGAGCGGCAACGGCGACAACAACGACAACAACAAACTCAATCAGCGGCAATACGAGCCGCGCGAGCGCTTCATTATCACCAAAAACGTGGTGGTGATAGGCCTGGCCTTCATGATTCACTTCACGGCCTTCCACGGCACCTCGAATCTGCAGAGCTCGGTGAACGCGGACAAAGCCCTCGGCACCACCACGCTGGCCGTCATCTACGGCTCGCTGATACTGTCCAACATATTCCTGCCGATGACCGTGATAAGGTGAGTGCACACCGGAATTGTTTAGCATGTTTTTAGTTCGGTTGCCGGTCTTCAAGCCCAGTTCTGTGTCGTCCATCTAAACTTAAGTCTTGGTTGGTTTTAATGAAACAGCATAACATATTTTGTCTTAAAGCAGGTTCTACATTTCTGCAGCTCATTATTATTATTTATTATTATTATTACCTAAACACTTTAACTTTTATATTTATCACAGAAATTGTTAAGCATGCGTTGCAGTTCTGTATCGTTCAAGCACTTCAAGTCTAATTTGGTTCTAACCTCAAGTTGCTTCTATATTTCTGCCAACAGCTGATTAATTTTAACTTCAGAATTAGCATTAACTAAAGTAGCACTTAAACATTTTAACCTTAACTTCTAACTTAGCAGATCAAGTTAATTAAATCTAGAGTTACAAAAGATATGAAGGTAGAACCCAGAGATAAAATCACTTGTGACCAACAATGCCACTTGATTTCTGAAGTGCAGGCAACAATAAAGCACTTGCCCCATGCCCAATGAATTGACATTAGAAGCAAGCAAGTCTCCCAGCAATTTGCTAAAGATGGATGGTTTAAAGAACAATCGCAGCAGCACTCACATTTGGCCTCTTAGCATAATTGCCAATCTTTGTTTGCCATTTGTTCTGCCTCGCGAGCGGGTGAAGCTCATTTTTCGCGACGTGTGGCATGCCATAAAAGTTTCGGTGATTGTCTGGCTGGGTTTTTTATGGGGATTTTATGCAGATGTGACAACGACACTGAAAGCGAAAGCGCAGTCAGCAGACGCCCCGAAAAGTGTGACTGCGAGCGCAGTTGGCTGTAAAAATGTCAACAGGAAGTCCTTGGATTATCACAGGTCCTCTGTCCCCATTGCTACTCGAATCCTTATCCCTATTCCCATCCCTATCCAGCTCTCCCTGTTTCCGAATGTTACCCATTTGGGGGGCGGCCAACACCCACGTCTGACATTTAAACAAATCGCTAATTTATAGCGAGCCTCGCTTCACTTGGCTTATTCGAGGCACGAACTGCTGGCTCAGGCAACTTTAATCAGTTAACTCGATTTATTTAGATTTATGGCCTCGGGCCCCAAAATAAATGACCGCCTGCTAAGCATGTGCCACTTGCCACTTGCCACTCGGCCATCCCTCCGTTTCCTGTTTTTCCTGTTTTCCCTGTTTTCCTATTTTCCGATTGTGTCTCATCAACAGTTGGTTCGGCTGTCGGTTGACCATGGCTCTGGCCCTCTTCGCCTACATGCCCTACATCGCCGCGCAGTTCTACCCGCGGTTCGAGACCCTCATCCCCGCGGCTCTGATGGTCGGATTTGGCGGAGGGCCGCTGTGGTGCTCCAAGTGCACCTACCTCTCCACCGTGTCGGAGGCACTCACCCAGGTGCGGGGCAACAAGTCGCGGAAGGACGTCAACACGGTCAAGTTCTTCGGGCTCTTCTTCATCTTCTACCAGATGGCCCAGGTGTGGGGCAACCTGATCTCCTCCTCCGTGCTGACCCTCAGTGCTCCAGCCTCGCAATCTCCGGCGAACGACAGCCTCCAGCTGGAAAGGGAGTTGGAACTGGAGAGAAGCCGCGTTGCCGAGCTGTGCGGCTCTCGCTTTTGTCCAGGGGTTGGAGCCGAGGCCAATCCCAACCTGGTGCCCCCCCGCCCCCGAGCAAATCCAGTTGCTCAACTCCATCTTCCTCACCTGCATGGCGGCGGCGGTCATCATGATGATCTTCGGCGTCAGCTCCCTCAAGCGGTAAGTTTTTGATTTTCTTCGAATTTAAACTAATAATATCAATTGATCTAAAGCAAGATAAACAGATTGTTAGTCAAATTTAAAAATCCAAAAAAAAACAATAGTTGATTTAAGGATGTATGATATGTTTGTAACTGAATGACGACTCTTTTCTTGATGATTCTGTTTTGCGATTTGCGGCCTTTGCAGGGAGTTCTATAATTTTGTTTAAGCTTGAGCTCAGTTTATCAGCTTTAAAACTTTCCTAAGAAACTTCTGCTGTTCAGATTGGAAAACCAATGCAAAGTTGGTAGAACAAAACTTATAACTTCAATATTAGTTTTAAATGACATCCTTTAAGAGCTACCGCTGACTTAAGTCGTTTTTATTACTTATAAATAAAAAAATTTTTTTATTTACTTACAATTCTTTTTCTGGGATTTCGTTCTGGCTATTTCAAACCGCTTTAAAAAATTTGATGAAATCAGTCCAGCCGCTTTCAGTTGGACACTTACTTTTGTTTTGATGAACATAAAATGTGCTTATTTTTTGCAGTATACACTAAGTTACAAGAATGTTCATTATAATTCATTTAATTAATTTGATGATATTATAACTAGTATTATAACTAATTAAATGATCTTTAAATCCACAGCTATGGAGTGAAGCGCGGCGATACTGGCGATGGAATGTCCGGGTTAAAACTGCTCACTGTGACCATAAACCTGTTGCGCAAGCGCCGCCAGATTCTGATGCTGCCCATAACGATGTTCATTGGCTTGGAGGAGGCCTTCCTGGCCGTGGACTTCACTCGATCGTTCGTGGCCTGCGGATGGGGCATCTCCAGGATCGGGTTCGCCATGATCTGCTTTGGAGTTGCGAACGCAGTGGCCGCTGGAATCGCAGGAGCGCTGGTGGAGCGCTTCGGGAGAGTCACCCTGGCCGGAATTTGTGCGGTGGTGAACCTCTGCCTGCTCAGCTACATGTACACCTGGGAAGCGAGGGAAGGGGATTACTTGAGCTACTGCACTTTTGCCGCAATTTGGGGAATCTGCGATGGAGTTTGGCTGGTCGTCGTTAATGGTTGGTGAACCCACTAAGAAAGCTTGAACTCGACTTAAGCTCGTTTCCTATTTACAGCATTTTATGGCATTCTGTTTCCGAACCATCTGATTGCCGCTTATAGCAACTTTCGGCTGTGGGAAAGCACTGGTTCGGTTATCGGATACGTCATAAGCTCGCAGCTTTGCACCTCCACCAAATTGGTGATTTTAATGGCCGTTATGTTGGTGGGCTGCGTGGGGTGAGTTTTCATTTCGAATTCCAAAAACTATTTGTAACTGATTTTTGTATACGAACTTTAACAGATATGGCCTCATCGAATACCGCGTTTGGCAAAAGCAAAAGAACCTGGAGGCCATGCTAAGTGATTAATCAAATTATGAAAGTAATCCAATTTCTTGCCATTATATTTGAGCCCTGTTTCCACAAACCTTTTCAATCGAGTATTTAATGTTTATTTCGATTGAATTCTAAAACGGAAACAGAGATTGTCGCCTTTTGTGATATTGCGAACTACTTTTAAGAATCGGTTGTGCTAAGAAACTCTCGTTGTTAAATAAAACCAAGTTCGTTTTAATTTTTTAAATAGTTTTTTATTACAATCATTTAAATATTTGTTCAGTTGTAGCTGTTTTCTTGCTATGTACCATTTAAATTTCGTAGTTTAAATATTTTTTCGTTTCTTTTCAATCATAATTTGTTAAATTGCTACATAATGTTGCTTATCCTAAACACTTGCTGTCTTTATAGCTGGTTTTTGTTCATTTTGAGTGCTACCGTATAGAATTTTCTTAGTTTTCGAGTCTGAACTGGCTAACTGCTAGGGTTATAATTTGTTTTATAAATTGTTGAATTCAGTATACAAGTTTAGCCAACGCATTAAATGCAAATATTTTACTCGACGCTTACCAGCTCTACAGAACTTAGACTCGTATATAGATTTAATGCAGTTTTGGTTTAAATGGTTTTAAACATTTAGTATGTAATTTGATACGTGGTATGAACTGGATTCGTTTTTGTTTTCGTTTTCGTTTTCTTTTTGGAATGGCACATCAATGTGATAAAATTTGGCCTAAAACTGCACAAGTCTGCCTTGGGGACTTTAGACTACTTTTAGGCTATTTGGGATATGATAAGTGTTAAGTAGTTACTTAAATGGCTAGATATTCAATTGGATTGGGTTCTTGGGTTTCGGGTTGTGGTTCGCTTGCGTAAGCCGATGTCCTTTGTAAATGCTATGACACACAGTATTACTTCACATGGCCTAACTGCTAAACTCTAGGGTGTTGTACAACTATCACACTGTAATACACTCTCGCACACACACACAGACATATTCGACCAGCACACTCACACTTAGACACCTAGCTATATACACGGGCCAGCTATTTACACGGGTCCCTGACCCTAGACCATTCCCTTGGACATCATGCGAACGGTGTTCTTGAGCGCCTGCCGCTTGTTGCAGAACCAGATCCTGATCACTTCGCGCTCGTATCCCAGCTGGTGGGCCAGTCCTGTGATTTCTGTGCCTGTTTTGGGAGGGGATAATTAAGTTAAGCAGTTCTACTCTTCTGGACTTCTTGTAACTGAAAGTTACCACTCACCCGAAGGATGCGTGTTCCGCTCGAAGTGCGCGTTCAGCAGCTCCAGAGCCTGCGGTGTGAAGGATGTGCGGCGCTTCCTCTTCTTCGAGGGCTCCACTCCAATGTAGTCGGTAAGATGGTTCTGTCCCGACTTGTAGCGGTTCCAGTGGCTAAACGGGGCGAGAAAAGCTCGGGTCAGTGCTGCTTGCCAATAAGTGGCGCCCAACGAGGGCTAAAACGGCGCGTGGAACTGCCTCCATACTCTCACCTCTCTTCGGCCTCCTTCATCCAGCGCTCCAGCACAGGCTTGATCTTCTGTGCGCTCTTTGGTGTGATGTCCAGCTTCTCGAACCTGCGGTTGGGGATGGGTTTATGGAATTAGGTCGCTGATCGCTCGAGCAGCTTGTGCAAGCCCGTTATAACGCAAAAGAAACGTAACTAAAGTGCCAGGACATTGTCAATTAGCATTCTCTTTCGGTTTAAGTACGCTCTTTCTTTCAATCGCTTAGTGAAAAACTTTCATTTCGTTTCTGGTGAGCTGCTAGAAAACTCTGCTCATTGGCAATGCCCTGGGCCAAATTTTGTTAAGCGCATTTATGCAAATCAAACGTGAAACAAAAGAAATACATGGCGAAATGAACAGGTTAATGAGCCTTGCACTTTAGTTAGGTTTCTCTTGGACTGCACACACACACACACACACACACACACACACAAACAGCACACACACTCTCGAGGAGGCACACATACATGTTCTGCTGCTGCGTCGATAGTTGAGCGGCGTACATCTGCGCAGCGAGTGCACTGCTTGCATTCGATAGTTGGCATTTCGTATTCGATAGTTGGTATTCGACATTCGAGATTCGTATTCGTATTCAGTTAGCGGTGGGTGGCATTCGACATTCGATGTTGAGAGAGAGAGAGTTAGATAGAGTTGGCGTTTGAATCGAAAAAATAAACAAATAAAATAAATAAAATTAATTTAGCATTTAATTGGTTTGTTGTCTGTTTTTCGTGGTTAATTTAGCATTTTTGGATTTGCTAGAAAATGTCCTGGCACTCTTTGAAAATTGGTTCCAGAAGTTTACGAAAAACAAATTAGGGAAACATAAATATGTGGATTTAAGCAAACAATATGGTTGAGAAAAATATAATGAAACACGTTTGCTAAAGGGGAAATCAGCCTGAATGGTGTTCGTATTATCGTTCTGATAGTGCTAATTGCAGATTTTGCTTTACTTAAAATAAATAATCAAGTCTAATTCAAAGCCTTTTTTGACTCATTCTAAATTGCCTTTATAAAATATTATTATCCGACAATTAAAATGTTTCCGATTACGATAATACGTTTTCGATAGCTTAACGAATTTTGCATGGAGGACCAATCGTATGTACTGATAGACCGTACTGAAAGGCTTGTAATATTGGTTCGAGTTGGTTAAGCACTGAACTTTAGTAGACTTAAATATTAAGACTATATTTTGTACCTTTCAGTTGGAATCTTTAAATATATTTTATATTTTACTTCTTACACTTTTATTGTATTCTTTGCTCAAATTAAAGTTTGGTACAACTCGTCCATGCATATCTCACCTGCAAATGGCGCTCTGGCTGTAGGCGGGTCCTTCGGTCACCGACAAGGCCTGGCCCACCTGGGTTTGGGTGAGTCCCAGGGAGAGACGCCTCAACTTGAACGCCTTGGCGAACTCCTTAATCTCGTCCAGGTCGATGCCGTCCACCACATTGGTGGTGGCCTGGTTGATGGTGGGTTCATCTGGAGAGCGAAGATAGAAGTCCGGTTAGTGGAAAATCCAGTTGCTGGCAGGCATAAGTGCATTAAGTCTAACTAATAAATCGAGAATTAGCCCGGCTATCCGGCGTAATTAGCGTAGCGAGTGACACCATAAATTGCTGCCCTGTCGAGGGCTTAATTACAGCTAATTGCGGTAATGGCAAAACATTATTGCAGTGCAGCGGAGGTAAATTGATAAGGCACTCGACGAGGACACCTGGCAGGTTGTTCTTGTCTGTTAGGCAAGTGCGAAACTCACGGCTTTTATCTGCCTAATTTGTTAGCGGAAAGGAAGTCTCAAGGATGCAAACTACTCGCTTGGAATTTTGATTTATTTATTAATGATATGCAAGAAGGGAAAGACAAGAGCTCCCAGGCAGCAGCAGCATCAGCATCAGCATCAGCATCAGCCAACTGCAACTCGAACGGCAGCCTTGTGTTTTAGCGGTAATTAAGATGCGAGAACGGATTGGAGGCAGCAGGATGCTGTGATGTTAGGATGCCGTGATGCTGGGCTGCTGGGATGCTGAGATGCTGTGATGATGCTCAGGCAAAGGATCCACCGACAGCAGCCTTGCGGGCCGTAACTCAAGCTGTCGTCGCTGCTTTGTTTGCCTCGCCTGTTGTTGTTTGCTGCAGCGTTTGAAATATGTCATTAAATGCGGAAGACATCTTAAGTTTTTGTATGCATCAATTAGTAGTAATTAAGCCGCATATTGTCTGCAATTTGTATGCGCAAACGATGCGATGTCGCAATCGAGATGGGGACTCGTCGAGGTGGAAGCCATCCAATCCTGATGACTCGGCTCTAATGGGTGCCTCCACCCATCTTGCCTTGATTTCTTGCCGCTTTCGGAGCCTGTGCTGATTGCATTTTTAATGCGTCCAAAAGTTTCAATTAAGGCCTGTCGTCGTACGCAGACTGAGTTGTAGTTGGGGGGGAACTAATCAATTCAATATGCTCAGGCAGGAGACTCCCTATCTGCACCTCCGTTTAGGTTGTCGACCATAATCCGACCTGAGCTAATCCCATCAACTTGGCCTAATCCAATGCCAGATGCGAAGCGTGACAACGTCAACGCCGCTGCTAATTTGCCTAACACTTTCGGTTGACATCTCTCAACTTTGGGCCATGCATTCTCCTCAAGTTTTGTTTAGCTGCTCACCTAATCCCCCCCCTCTCGTCCCCCGAAACGCGGCATCAATTATAAATCCCGCCCGTCGCAAGAAGTCGTGTAAATGCACGGCGAAACTTTTCGCACACACGCCAAAAGACACCGGAAAATGGCTGAAGGGGGTTTCAAGTTGATTTTCTTTTGGAAAATTACATAAAGTGCAGTCAACTAGTTAGGGCTTTTGGCATTGCCTGCAAAGTTGGCTCCCGACGAAAATTTCGTTAATTAATGTTGGCCAAAAAGTTGATTTTCGCCTGCCGCCTTTGTGCGCATATCACTCATACGCTGTGTTGCACACAAGTGTGGCTCTTAAAATATCAAATCATCATCAGCCCACTGCGGACCCCAATTATAAATGTACAACTGCGGAGGGCACTCGAATTTCAGGCCTCCGGCTCATTGGGATCATTACCCGCTGAAGGATGCTTAGAACAGTTTTGGGGAATTTGCGTATGGAATTAATGCTAAGCTAAATCGGGCGCTTTAAAGTTGCGATGAAAGTCGATTGAAAACGGTTGGTATATAAAAGGTTTTTAAAAGGGTTTGATTAAACTTATATTTATAAAAATGTATTTTATATTCTTTTGTATTCTACTTAAAGAATTGATCTTCAAATTAAAATAACACCACAGTTAGTAAGGAAACAAACAAAATAGTGTTTTCACAATCAACTTGCATCCCGTCTTTAAGCAATGTAGAACTATATATTTAAGGAAAGAATCGATCTTTACTCACTCGGAGAATCCATGAGCAGGTCGTTGTCGTTGTCGTTCCCATTGGGCGACATGTGAGGAGGCTCGCTCCGCGAAGAAGGACTCAGCTTGAGGGGCTGCATGTGGGAGACACTCGAGGTGGAGGGACCCGGACCCGGGGAGTCCTCCCGTGGCGAGGCGGACGAGGCCCTCGTGGCTGTGGCCGTAGGAGCTCCCAAGGATTTCGTGATGGTCAGCTCGCCGTTGGATGCATTGAGTCTGCAGGGGATAGGTTAGAAACCAGAAACCAGAAACCAAAAGCCGATTCCGGCGAACCCACCTGTTGATGCTGCTAAGTACGTTGGCTGTGGCACTGGATCCCGCTGCCGCCGGCGCTCCGCAACTGCTCGTGGAGGTGGCCGCTCCGGAACTCGGGCCGTTGCCCAGGTAATCCCGCTCCAGACGCGGCGAACCCCCCAAGGAGAGGGCGTGTCCTTGGGGCGAGTGGGTGCGGAACAGCGGGGAAGTGTAGCCTCTGTCGCTGATGCTGTTGGCCGCCGAGCTCGAGGGGGCGGAACTGGGAGGGGAAAGTCTCCCGGTGGCCAGGTGACCTCCTCCCGAACTGGATGAAACGCTCGCTCTGGTGGCCGTCGCCGTGGGCGTGTGCGAGCGCCTCTCGTGCCGCTCCTGCCGCTCCAACCGCTCCAGCCGCTCGTGGTGCTGGCTGAGATTCATTCCGGTGGCCGGCGGACCGGAGCTGCCGCCCATCCTGCCCTGCGGACTGTGCTTGGGCGAGACCGTCGAGGATCCGCGCAGGCTGTGCCCGAAGTGGTGGCGTGGCGGTGGCGCCGGCGGCGAGTTGCTGGCACTCAGCTCCAGCGGCTTGAGCTCCATCTGCGGAGCGGTCAGCTCGTCCGGATGCCGCAAGCTGATCTGCGGCAGCGAGGAGGACACCGCCGATGCGGATTGCGGCTGCAGGTGGTGGTGCAGGTGCGTCTGCGTCTCCGGCTTGATGTGCAGCTGCTGCTGCAGCAGGAAGGCGGCTCCGGGTGGCGGGGGTGGTGGTCCCTTGGCTGGAAGTCCGGGATCGCCCGTCGGCGATCCCGCCGTTGGAGATCTCTCTGCCGAGCGTCGCAGATCGGCCGCCAAGTGGGAGTGCGGCAGGTGTCCGATGCCCAGGTGTTGCTCCCTCTCTCGCTCCCTCTCCCTCTCCCTTTCTCTTTCTCTCTCCCTTTCTCGCTGGTGTTGCTGCACTTGCTGCTGCTGTTGCTGTTGCTGCTGCTGTTGCTGCTGGTGTGTTGCTGCTGCGGCGGCAAAGAGCTCCGGATGCAGAGCCGTTAGCAGCTGTTGCACTCCGGTGGAGAAGAGATTGGGTTTCAGTAAATTCGTGGGTGTTTGGGCCAATTGGGGCAGGGCGGTCGCATGTTGAAGAGCGGCCAGAGAAGGCGGCAACAGGTCCCGTTGCTGCTCACGATGCTGCTGTTGTTGTTGTTGTTGCTGCTGGTAACTCGCAAAGGCGCCGAAAGCGTTGGGGAGAAACTGCTCCGAGGTGGGAATCTGCGGACTTACAGGAATGGTCAGGATGGTCTGAACGGCAATGCCTAAGAAACAACATAGAAGTTAAGTATTCTTATTAATAATTATAGAAATTATGTATATCTGACTTCCAAAGATCATTAAATATATATGGAATTATGTATAGATGCATTAAGTAGACTCGTTTGATTATGATTCTGACTACAGAAATTTTTATTGTTATTTTTAAATGGAAATGCACAACGCATGCTATCTGTTCTGTTGACTAACTTTTGTATATGCAAACAGTATTCTTAGATAAACAATCACGAACATAAAAGAAATATTTGCCAAAAGATTTATTTGCTGCCTAGAATCAAATTAAATTGGAAATTTGTTGCATCACACCAAAACTAGCTAAACATTTTTTCGGAATTTAATATTCATCTCGCGTTTATATGGTATAGCAAGTAAAATAATTTTAGATTTTATTAAAACTCTGAAGGCTAAATAAAAAGGCCTAAATATATCAAAATAGGCCCCATTAAATTTTGATTTCTTTTGGTGTTATGGAGTTATACCAACCAACCACTGAAGGTATTTACTCTCCAATGGGGCTGTTGACATATAATATATGGACATCATTCTTCATCCTTTGTTCTAGCTTCTTATGGCAAACATTGCATCAGATCTTTGTTTATCAGGATTACCCCGAATCCTTTCCCCCACATAAGTAGAGGAAATTGAAAGTTTGCCTAATCGCTTTATGGGCTTTCATGCCCCGCTACTTCACCGACCACAAGGACGCGCTGGAAGTCAAGCCAAGTCAACTGTGCTATCGATACTCCTCCAACTAACCATGCAACTTGAACCCTCGTGGGGCACACTCACCTTGGGCCGTGGGGATGAGCAGCTGGGCGCCCTGCACCCCCTGCACCAGTTGTCCGGAGGCGAGAATCAGCTGCGGCATCTGGGCGCTCGCCGGCGGAGCCTGCAGGGTGGGCGGGGGCGAGGCGGTGGCCGCGGCAAGGACATTGGCCAGCGAGGAGGCGCTGAGGGGGTGGTGCGGGGAGCTGCTGCTGCTGGGATTATCCGGCTGCTGCTGCTGCTGCTGTTGGGCGGAGCTCGAGCCGGAGTTGGAGGCGGATCCGCCGGAGTTGTTGCCGGAACTGCCGCCCTTGGCCGTCTTGCTCTTGCCACCATTGTGCGAGGGGGAGGAGGGGGTGGCTGCCGCCGCTGCCGCTGCTGCTGCTGCTGCTGCCGCTGTGGTTGCGGCTGGCTCACCGCCCACGCTCAAATTCAACGGCGAATTGAACACGGAGGCGGCTAATCCTTGAAGACTTGCCAGTGCAGCGGCCGTCGCAGGATGATGGTGGTGGTGCTGGTGCCCATGATGCGGATGCGAATGCGGATGCGGATGTTGCTGCTGCTGCTGCTGTTGTAGCGTGGCCAAATTTTGTAATTTTTGCAAATTTATCATGTCTTGCACTGTGGGATTTTGAACAAGAGTCACACAAAATGTTGTCATTAGTTTTTGTTGCAAACTCCTTGCCGAATTAGTGGCGGAATCGGGGGATTGGGGGCAAGGGGCAGGGGCAGGGGGAAAGGGGAAAGGGGAGGGGCTTCGGATTGCCTGCCAGCACTAATTGCCAGTTTACTTTGGCCCGGGCTGGGTTTTCGGGGATAAATGACTGTGTGTCGGTGCGGAATTCGAGGATGGAAACTCGCTGTGCAAAGAAGTCTTAGATAAATTATAGAAAATTAGTCCGGGGGAATTAGAGCGTTAAATGTGAGTGCAGCCAAATAAGGTCGACCGTAAATCGTCGAGATACAGCAATACATTCTATACATATTTTAATTTATTTGGTAGTTGTTATTTGGAAATAAGTAAATATATGTTTTGTTTTTGATATCCAATTTAATACGGGTTGTTATTTAAAATTAAATCAATTTTTTAAGACAGAATGCCTCGTTATTATACTGCTTCCGTTCCTTATATGCTGATAATTGTTTTTCTTTTTAAATCAAAACACAATTAAAATTAAAGTTTCAAACCCTTGAAACCAAAAATTTCTTAATAAAGTGGAATTATGAATTGTTCATAGAACTTTACCCAAACACACTTAATTTGTAACAAAATCCACTTAATTTGTAAACTATAATCGATAAGACTTGTTGCTTATTAAAAATGAATTAATCCATAAAAATTAAGCGTAGCATTTCTTAAATATGCAATTTGACTCTAATTTCACTTTGTTTGAAAACAGACAAATTTTGTAAAATCAATCAAATCAAAAACTACAATTTATATCATTTAACAAAATCTTGGGTTAGTATTTTAAAGAGGAAAGTTAAAAAAAAAAAAAATAAAATATATAGGGAACAACGGTTTCCATCCTGGACAAGGACTCTTTTGCATGTGCTGCTGTTTGGCTTTCGATATGTACTCACTAGTTCCGTTCAGATGGGCCGCGAACGCCTTGGCCTGAGCCTGCTCCTCCCGTCGCAGCCGCAGGACCTCGTTCGCCTGATCCTCCGCCTCGCCCTCCCCCTCCACCTCTCCCTCGTTATCCTCCTCCTCGCCGTCGATCTGCATGGGCAGCGGGAGGGGCAGTGGGAGGGGCAGGGGCGGCGAGGAGTGCTGGTTGGCCAGGGAGGCGGCCTTGGCCGCCAGGTTCTTGTAGAACTCCAGCTCCTTGACGTGATCCTTGCTGTCGAACGGCGAGTGGGAGTGCGAGTGCAGGTGCGAGGGGGGCGGGGGCGAGAGAAGGGCGTGACCGTCCGTGATCTCCATTTCATCGTCGTTGTTGTTGCTCCGACTGCTGTGGTGCGGATGGTGGTGGTGGTGCTGGTGGTGGTGCAGGGAGTGGGCGTGGCTGCTGCTGCTGGGCGAGTGAATCTTGTGGCAGCTGATCTCCTTGTCAAAGTCCTGTAAAAAATGAAGGGGAAATAAAATTAACGAGTTGCTATTGATATTGGTTTTCTTCTAAATAAATTTCCAATTAAGCTGAGCAACTGCATAAATAGAATACTGCTTATCCTAAACTTGCAATAGATTTAACTCCCATTCGATAATCATTCGAGATGACTTTATTGAGTGCAAATCGCAGTATTCCTCTGGCTAAATTCAATTTCATTTTTGAAATTAATGCCGTGTCAATTGTTCGGCTGAAATCCATACCCAAGAGCTAATGACGAGTCCTGAATCCCCGTTCATTGTTTGCTGATTGGATTATATATTTAAGCGATGCCATTTTTGGACTCGTATTACATTTCATTTGTGTCACTCGAGTCGACACAAACATGGGGCGTGTTAATAAGTTAATTTAATTTTTGTTGTAATTGTCAGCGCACATTTATTGTTTGGCATTTTGATCTGCTGGCGCGGATGAGCTGGCCAATTTATGCAAATTTAATTGGTTGCAATTGTTGCGATTCGAGGGATCCAACGAGGGCTTTCGGGAGAAGTATCAATATTTGTTTGATTACCCGTTTAAATGAGCAGCGGTGTTATTTGCCTCTTTAAATTACATTTCCCGAACGACTTTCAGTTTAAAGAATGGGCAAATACCCAGCTCGGAAAAGGAATCCACGGAAAATGGGTGGATAGGTAAACCAATATAATTATTGGCAATTAATGCTGGCGACGGCAAATGCGCTTAGACGGGGGTTTTAATGCCGGGACAAACGGAGCAGGACCCTTCTTTGGGACGCGGCGGAGCTTCAATTAAATTTTATTTGCATAGGAAATTAACATAATTGTAGTGCAAAAATACCAACCCAAAAAAAGGGAAGAAAAAACGCAAAATCGAGAAGAGGGAGGACCAAAAGAAAAGCAATAAAAATAAGCAGTAAACGTGACAGCAACGGAGGTAAAGTGTTAAAAAAAAATTTATGCAAATAAATAGAAATGTTTGGTGGGTGTTGGAAGTGCTGCAATTAAATGGAAATTCTGCTGGTCGGCCAACAAGGATTTTATCACCCACATAAGGAAGAACCAGCTGAATATCCAAAGGGAAATCCACCATAAATCTATCAATCATCTAACTAACTAACACTAAAAGGGAGACATTAATTAAAGCACTTGATAAATTTCACTGCAACGTGCTGGAAATTCATTAAAAATTGACATTTATTGGCGCCGTCACAGCACAACAGCAACTACTTAAACAGTGGCGGTGAAAAAAGGAAGAAGGTCCTGCCAGGACGAACCAAGTTAATGTCATTGAACAGCAAATCGAACTAAATTTATGACACGACGAGAACGAGAGTGTATGAAAAAGGAAAAGAAACTCGGAGCGCTGGAAACGTTAATGTCCTGCGAGTGTCCCCGTGTTTTTTTTTACGTTTTGCTGGCCGTGTGTGTGTGTGAGAGTGCATGTCCTTTATGCAAACAGGCGGCAAACAGACGGCCGCTGACAGCCACTATGGCCCACACACACATGCACACACACTCGTACTCACACTCAAGTAGTTGGGAGTCCACTGATGTGCAATGAATTAACTTTTCAACATATTTACTCACGCTCAATTGAAAGGACTTCGGCGTGGCTGTGTGTGTGAGTGGGTGTGTGTGTGTGTGTGAGTATCCCTACGGCAGCAACACTGCAGCTAAAAGTTGAAGAACAAAACGTGGCCACCATAATGAGCCGCTGACGCTGTCGCCCGCCTTTTGTTGCCAACAGTTCTATTTTTGTAGCCTCGCAAATGAGCGGAAATTAAAAACTGATTTAGCATATGAATCGAGAAGGGGCTCCCCCAAGGTTTCTGTATTCAATAGATGAATAATTGAATGGGTTAGATACATGATTTAACAAATGAGTTCAAGGATACAGAAAACTCCTTTTATTTCCCTTTAAGGCGATTTATATTCAATTTATATTCCGTGCGTTTTTAATTATGTATTCTTATTATGCAGCAAATTATTAGATAATATAATAGATAATATTGAAGAGCAATTTTTATTTTTATTAAGTGTAACTTTATTCATATCAAAGTATTCTCGGACGCAACAAATGTTGATTTTTAATAATGCTCAAGCAATTCTTATAAATACGTTGCTGGAAATACACATCAATTCTTGAAGAGCATATTAATCTGTAGAGTTTGGCATTTTAACATGCAGAAATGCAGGGGAACCCGGTAGCCATTTCATTTGCCTACCAAAAATATTCACCCCATCCCCGGAAAACTCGGCACAATCGTATCTACTCAGGTTCGGACAGTGAAGCCCACTTAAAGCCACCCAACAATCGGCTGGGCATCAACGTTTCAACGTTTTCCCTTCGGCTGGGTTTTTCTGGTGTTTTTGTTGCGCCACCGTCAAATGAAAATAAGTCAAAAAATAGAAAATGAATTGAATTATTGCAAAGAGCAAGAGATGCTCCACGTCAAAAGGGGGAAGGGGGCAAGTTGGGGGTGCTGTTGGAAAATGGGGAGTGTGGAGTGTGGAAGGGTAAAGGGGGTGGGGCAGCGGGGCACTTGACAGCCTCGAATGTGATAAGCAAAAGCCCGGCGCGAAATGGAAAACGCGATGGCAGCCTTTGCTTTTCTTCTTATTATGCTCCTGCACCGCCCTCCCCCTTCGAGCCTCATATTCCCGTCTCTTTCTGCGGCACTCGTCCTGTCTCTTTCGCTGTCTGTGTTTTTTATGTAGCGTGCTTTTGAGCGCGACGCGAAATTATAATTCACACATGTGACCAACCGTCGGGAGTGGGCAGCAATGGGCAGCGGGCAGTGGGTGGTGGGTGGTGGGTGCTCGGCCATTTGCCTGTGGGTGGTTGGGTGCTGGGTTGACTGGGTGGTGGACAGTAAAAAAATGCAATTGCCAAAAAGTAGCCGGCAAAAAGAAAGCGAAAACGAGGAGCAAGTCGCCGTCGCCGAACGGTTGCGTTGCTTGTTTGCTTTAATTGCAAATGGCATTTTTTCCCGGGGAACGAGAGTGGAAATGGTAGTGGAGATGGGGAATGAGGATGTGGATGTGGAAGTGGCGGACATACACGTTACAAGCTGACCAGCCCCACCACCACCACCACCACCACCATCACCCCGAAAAGAGGGGAGGCTGGCTCATAAATTGTCGAAAAATATTTGACTTGTTCTATTTTTGGTCACCCCGGGCCCATCCAGCAAACAGCGCCTGCTGTGGCCAGCAATATGCTTCAGCAGCAGCCCCCTTTTTCCCCGCCCCTGGAAAAGGTACATGGGTGGCGAGCTGGGCCTTGCACTTTTGCATATTTAATGCTTTGTTTAATGCAAATGCACATAATTTCATCACTGACAGTGCGAGTGTGTGTGTGTGTAGTTTTCTTCCTGGCCTTCCTTTTGCCGAGATGCGAAAATATTTTTCAATTAATATTTATGTTGCTTTATGTGCCTGAATTGATAATTTCCCCATTGGTGACTCGAAAACGAAGCCGAACTGTTTGCTAAAACTGCTTGGGAGTTGTCGCTGCCAGTGCAGTGATGAATTTCTGTACCGAGGGTTGTTGCATGTGAAACTAGGAAATCAACGGAAAATGAGACATTTTTTATCAAATTCTACAGCTATTTTCTCAGTATTGGCAAAAGTAATTAAGGTGATAAAATGGAGGTGGTGAAGTAAGTGCTAGAGGTTTTGAAAAAGGTTTTAAGTGGATGTTTTTAGGCACTGATAAACTTCACTTATGACACACTCAATATAGCCAACCATAAGTTCCATCCAACTGAGATGCCATAAAAATCTCTAAGATTTTAACAGACTAAGGTATTGAAAAGTATGCCTTAAATTTTCACTCTTGAGCTTAGCAATTACGATAGCATACTTTTTAAAACTTTTTAGGTGGTTTCTAATCTCTGGAGATTTCAATTGCAATCAACGTTTAGTTGTTTTTTACAAAGGACCATTAAAAACATTTACCAATTAGAGATATAGTAATCAGACTAACGTTTATCATTTGGTTTTATTGGTCGCCCTATCGGCTCTCTAAACAAAAATAGAATAGCAATCTATTTTTTTATGTGACAAGGCGATTTCTTGCGCAATTTCGCCGGAGCACAAACAGTGTCACCAGAGGTGAAAATGGGACCTGCAACCAGGAACCCAATTTCCACCCACCACCCATCGGCTACAAACAAAAGCTGCACGCTGCAGACATTGCAATTTCGCCGAGAATTCGACTGCTTCTATATATGATATGTATGTACGCAGTACTTCTGGCATATACCGCGGGCACGTGGGCATGTATCGGCTTTATCGGCGCGGCTATATATATATGTATAGACATATAGATGGGCTTTCCATATATGGACTCAGCGCAGCTGACAGTCGCATGGCGAATGAGCGAAAGAAAACAAAAACGAAACAAAACAACAGCGAAGCACAAAAACCAAAACAAAAATGTGTAAAAAATGATGAACGATGGGGGGAGGGCGAAATGGAAAATGGAGCAAAACAAGAAGTGGAAAAAAGGAGGGGAGGAGGAGGTGGGGAAGGGGGAGGTGAGGTCCTGCTGGTCCATCAGGAGCAACAGCAGCAGCAACATCAATGGGCGCGCCACTCAATCAACCCCACTTGGGTGGGTGGGTGCAAAGTGGGTGGGTGGCGGCTCTGCTTGACAACAATGAAGGCCAAGCATTGTCCAGGATTCAGTGCTCAGTGCTCAGGACGAAGGACTCTCCCCTCGATGGTGTGTTTGTGTGCGAGCCTGTCCCAATTTTTTTACGTTTTTCCGTTTACTCCATTTTTTCCACTTTTTGTGTGCCTTTAATTTTGCTTTCCTCTCCATCTCCTTCTCCATTTTTCTCTCTCTCTCCTTCTCTCTTTCTCTATTTCGTTGGGCGGGTAATTTTTACGGCCCAGTCGCCTGCTACAACTTTCTGACTGCTTGGTCGCTGGTCAGCCGCAGTTATTCTTTGGGGGCGCTGGACATTGGGGAGCGGTTCTGCAGCGGTCACTGGTCATCGCTCTGGTTAAATAAATGCAATTGTACGGGTGTACGTATTATTCCCATATTCCCACCCCCTCCCGCGGAAAATGGACACCCACTCCTTCGGGCCTTGAGTGGACCGAGCATAAATCCTGAGCCCCTTTAGCCTGCAACCTGGCAACCCGGCAACCTGGCCTACCCGCACCACCACCACAGCCCCCCGCAGGACACCCACCCATCGGAAGCACAATAATAACCCACCTCCCCCGAAAAAGCTTCGCACTTTTGCTTGCTTTTCACTTTTGGCGGCACACTTCTTTTTTTTGGCCATTTCTTCTCGCCCAAAAATAAAAAGTAAAAGTTGTGCCACCCCCGCCGCACCACCTCTTCTTGGCCATCGACTTGCTGGTCAGCAGTGGGTGGTGTGGGTGGTTCGAGCTGGATTTCTGGGTGGTTATGTGTCTGTCGCGGCATTTATTGCCGCAATGTTGCCCCGGGGAGCTGATTCCCTCGCCTCTCCGCTGCTCATTTGCATCAAAATTTTTAATTGGAATTGGCGCTAGAGATGGACATCGATCGGGGGGCAGTAGGGGGTTAAGAGCTTGAGCTTAGCCCGGCAAACAATTGACGGGCCAAGCTGCAAACCAATTATTTATCACCTCGCTTCGATGCAGAAATTGATTTCATTTGACAACCAAATTAGAAGTGGTAAAGGGAAAGGTAGTTCACCATATTAAAAGGCACATGAGAAACCATAAATATCGACAGTAATTGGCAATTAGTGGTTAAAGATTCAAGGAGAAGAAACTGCAGAAATAGTATGAAGTTTGAAGATTACTCTTAGTTTTTCTAAAAAATAAAATGTTTTAAAAGACTTAGTAATTTCTTTGTATGATTACTTGTTAAAACTTATTTTCGTATATCCAATACAGTGTAAATATCGCTATGTATATATCTCTTTTTAATCACTCAATACTCGTGCTTTTAAGGCAAATTAATTTATTTACCATATCACCAGGGCTGTATAAAAATTAATAAGAATTCTGTAGTAGTTCGGTTAACTCGAATATTCCTCTGTCATTTTCGATTTCGCATGCTACTTTGCCTTGTCACCTTCAGGGCCAAATGATTCCTTTGAACCTTGCTTTTGGGAGTCCACTTCGGCCATTTTACGCACCCTCTTAACGGCTTTCCGCGACCATTGTCCTTCGCCTGTTGCCGTGCTCCGTTGTTTTCAGCAATTTTTTCGCATACAATTGTTTTGTTGACTCTTTTAGTTTCCCCCTTTTTACAGCATGCTCCATCGCATCTCGTTGGCCAGTGTGTTGTTTGCTGTTTGTCTGGCGCTGTCTCCTTCTTATTGGCCCTACCTCTGTTATTCTTATTTTTAGGCAACCGTCGAGAAAACACACAAAAGTTTGCCGTTTTTGTGCCACTTTTTTCGGGGCGCCCACATGTGTGCGAGCGAGTGCTAACGCTTTTCCTCTACATTTCTCATTCGCTGCTGCGTTTCCATCAAGAAAACGAAAAAGTAGCATTTTTGCGGGCCTCGCTGATTGGTTGCACCCTCCGCTCATCTCGGAGCTTTTCCCTCCACCCACTCCCCGCGCCTCCTCGGTTTTCCATTCTCCATCGCTGCAGGAACAACAATTTTTTGTTTTAGCCGTACACCAACACACCCGTTTTATTGTCTTTGCGATATTGGTGGGTGGCTGAAGGCCTTTAGGGTGGGGTGTTCGCATTGTTGGTGCCATTTCAGCTACTCACCGGAAGCATCTTTGTGTGTATCCAGCGATAAGAATTCTGATTGTGAGGTGACTAAGAGCGTAATGTGTGGAGGGAAATACAACTTATTTTGGAAGTTTTAGTTATGCTGCCAAATTGATGAAAGATTCAATTTAATATCAAATAAAAACTAATGAAATAAAGTCTGCCCATTCATATGCAAAACGATATTATTTTGTTTATTATTTATTATTATTTAAAATTGCATACACCAAATAACAAAAAAAAAAAAAATGGTTTCAAAAATGCACTTAAAGTAAGGATACGTATTCCTAAAAGTTCGCACTCTTGAAGTACTTAAGTAAACTGTACAACTGTCAAGTAAATAATACGAACATTTATAGTTTATATTTTATCCTTTATCCCAAGCTTTCACCTTAAAGTTTTCAAGTCGATGCCAATGCAATTACTTTGCGCTGGCATATTTTCACCATGTCGCTGGCTACTTTAACATGCCAACACTTTCGTTAGTTTGGCTCCTGGAACACTTTGGAATTAATATTCGTATTTTCAATTACCACTGACACTTGTCTACGGCAGCCGAGCCCAAAGGGGTATATCCCTCCCCCATTTCTCTCCACCCCAAAGGAGAGCCTACCAGCATTTCTGTTGTTGTCATGGACAACACACACGCCCTATTCCAATCCCCATCGCTGCTCCGATGCGGAATGTAAAATGTCATTACCGCTGACATAAATGAATAGCTGCATTCATTGCATTTGGCAGCAGCGCCCAGAAAGAAAGAGACGGAGTCGCCCGAGAAGGTAGAAAGAGAAAGAGGGAGAGAGAGAGAGCGAGAGGGGGGGGCGATAACTGGCTGCCTTGGCTTCCATCTTAGATTGTTGTAATGGCCGCATTAGCGTTAATTAAAGCCAAGCAGTCGTGTATGCATAAGTTGGACATGAATGAACTGCCCGAGCAGTGACAACTGAAAGGAATGTTATCGATGGTACTGCGAATGGGTGAGTTTCAATGGCCGTATTACCTGGACGAGCTATTGTTGCATTAAAAAGATATAGATTTACTCCTTAGTAACCACCAACAGTGGCGATTTTGTAATACAGCAAAACATGGTCTGCGCATATGGACATAAGCTATTGAAAAATGCATGGGGTTCCTTGATTCATTGAAATTTTTTTTAGTTAGTTAAGCTAACATATTTCTTAAAACTATAATACTAAATAATAGTTTACATCACAACCAGGATACCCCAAAATTATTTCGTACGGTGCACCAATATTTCGTTGATTATAGTTTTAATGGACCCAATGTAAAGTCCAAAAAATTAACCCCATTCAAGTGGAAAATGAGCTGGCACTGCTGGCCATTCAGGCTCATCTCTTTGGCTCCCTTAACCCCCTGAGCCCCCTCAAACCCTTTTTGGGAGTAACCATGGCTAAAACCATCAGCACGTGGAGAACGGGGAGACCTGCTAACGTGCAACTCATATAACATTTCTAATTAAAATTTGGTGCAGAGTTGCCGCCTAAGCCCCCATCAGAAGAAAGGTTATTAACATATTTGCCATAACGAGGAGGCGGCATTCGAGTGGGTGAGAGTGTGTTTGTGTGTGTTTGCTATTTGTCCAAGCTGTTGGCCATTAGTTTGGCATGCAATCGGGCAACTTGTCCGAAAAAGTGAGTTCGAAATCGGTGCGGCAATCGGGGTAAAGGCGACATGTATGCATGCATGGGTGCCTAAGTAGCTACGCTGTCTTCATTAAAAATTGTGCACCGCCATCCCCTTCATTTGCCAGCAGCCCTAACGATACACAAAACAAAATTGGTACCAATGAAAATTTATTTAAAAACATTTGGTATAAAAAAAAAATTGAATACTTTATTATAAAATTCTTAGAAATAATAAATCTTGTGTGAATGCTAATTTATTTTTTTTTTTTATTGCTTAATATTCCTTAAAAAAAAAGCCCTGACATTTTGTTATGAAAGCTAAGTTTATAATTGAAAAAACGAGGTAACAGATAACAGTCTTGGGTTAAAATGGGCTAACTGTAGGATAGCAGATCGAAATTGTATCCTAAGAGGGTTTTTCGTTACGAGCATATTACTATTTTTATGTACATTTTTTTCAGTGCAGTCGTAGAAGTTGCAATGGGTGCGCTGCCCACTCTTCGCCCCAAAGGGCAACAACAAATCGGGCTTCATTCCTAATTTAAATGCAAATGAGATTCATTTGAGGACGACGTCGTCCAGGCTGCAGCCATGGCCCTGCTTGGGAGACCCCTCCCCCCCCGTACACCACCCACCCACTTGGTCAATGCCACACACACCCACACACACACTCGCACACCACGTTCACAGACAGCGGGGCAGACACATGAGACTGCTGGGCTTTCTCCTTCTCCGGTGCTTTTGGGGCCCGAGCTCTGGGCTTTCTCCACGCCAGCGAGTGTGTTTTCTTTCGGGTGGGCATCTACATTTATGCAAGTAGCTTAAATGGCTACAAAATGCGTTGCTTTGGCGAGATTTGTAGCATACATTAGGGCCGTGTTGCAGGTTGCAGTGTTGCATGTTGCTGCTGCTGTTGTTGTTGCTGTTGCTACTGCCGGTGTGCAGTGGCAATTTCTGCCTACGATTAGGCGCAACCTTAAGCTCAACAATGGCGGCTCTTTCTCCTCCATCTCCCCTTCCACGTAGACCCCTCGCTCCCTTTGACGGTGTTGGGTTGTCTGGACCGCAAATATAATCAGGCCGGCAATATGCCGTGCCCATTCGGAGTTCTTGATTAGGGCTGCAGTTGGGGGCCTTTGTGAGCTGCTAATTTGGGAAAATCCTAGAAACACCTTGAGAACGCTTTAGCAGCCCAATCAAACCGTTATCTAAGTAAATATTTCCCCAGCCGTTTTGTATATAGCCAGGCAAAAACTTATTACTCATGCGCCACGTTGCACTGAGCACCAATCAATATGCAGGCCATCAAATATTTAAACTAAAACTACAAAATAACAAAAATGGCTACGAAAATTTAACTCGTGCGTGCGAGAGAGACGGAGCGGGTGGGAGTGAGACAGAGCCAGTCCCGACAAAGGGATTTTAATTGAGTGCAATGGCATGTGAGCGATATATGCAGTAGGAAAATTCAGAGCGAGACAGCCGATAAGGGAGGCAAAGACGAAATCCAAGCAATACTACAACCCAATACTTTCCATCTAATACCCATCCACACCAGAGTCCTGTATGTGCAAGTGTGTGTGTGTGTGGTCAAAATGCATTTTGAAGTTATGAATACACATATATCCTGTTGATTTTTGAAATTATCAAGTCTTAAAACACACACACTGGCAGATTGTTGGGAAAGTGGGTGGCCGACTGGGAAAGTGGGAAAGTGGGTGGCCATCGCTCTGGCTCTGTTTGTGGCCGTTTTTTGCATGAATTATTAAATGCTGTGTAATTTATTTGATTGTGATTGTGCCTTTGCCTTTGCCTGTGTGTCGGTGTGCCTGTGTGCTGCCTGCATTGCCTGCATTCGTAGTGGTCCGTATTTATTGCACTTAACTGTTTGGGGTTACGTGTAACAAGGCCTCCCTCCCCGATTTGCTGAAATCTTATGCATTTGTCATGAATTTGAAATATTTTCGGTCGGCTTGGCTCGTTTCCTCTCCGTGTTTCTGTGCTTATGTGTGCACTTCAAGGATGGCAGGAGTTTGTCTGCGTTGATGGAGCCACGCATCACCAAGGATTCCCCCATTTACCGACCACCCGCCTCCCCTTGCTAACTGCATCAACTATTTGTCCATACACATTTGGGTTTTAAGTTATTTCTGTTGCTGCAATTTATTGATCAATATTTTAGCCCAGGCGTTGGTCATTAGTTAGTCTGGTCAGGACATCAAGAAGCACTTAGAGCGAGAGAGATAAGCCCGAGAAAGGGTAGGAAAAACCGTATACACAAAGTGCGTAAGATACAATAGAAAGTTTCCTCTGTGATTGCAGCTTATAATCTATTCGAATATGCAGGCCGGGAAGTACTTCTTGCGGTCAAAACAGGCAGCCAAGGCAGTTAAATCAATATTTCACTAAGTGCTCTATCGATTTTGTGGTTTTGAGCTCTAACAACTCGATTCACACCACTGCACCTAATAAGGTATACCTCTAATTGCTACTTGTAGCGTAAGGATAAATAAATAAAGAGTGACAAGAATTTAAATTGTAATCTATCCTATCCAAGTAGAAATTATAGGTTATACTTGAATTACTTAAGTCATCTATGTTCTCAAGGGCTTCATGGAACGTCAAATCTTCGGCAACAACTCTTTTCACACCATTAGACCCCAAGTATATTGTGCGAAATGTATCCACCTGTGAAGCCAAAGTTTGCAAACAATTACACCTGCATATCCTTCGCGCTATCCTTATCCCGAACACAATCTAATTAACTGTCATTGTGTTAAAAAGACGCCAAACTGGCAACCGAAAACTCGCGTCCCCGCCCCTTTTTTTGTGGCCTGCCAGTTGAACAATGACAGCCGCCCACTCTCCCCACTCCCTTCGCAGTAGTTTGCGTGTCAAGTTGGCTCCCTTTACCCATCACCCGCGAACCCCTCAAACCCCTCAAACCCCTCGAACCCCGGTCACGTCATCCGCTGCGCTAATACTAATGCGTTGGCAATAGCAAAGGTTGCACATGCTTGCTCCACCAACACCCAAAGTTGCCGAGTTGTTGGCAACTAATCAATAGAGCAAAATTTACGTTTAATTAAAAATGTCTGCGTGTGTAAACCGGGGCAGGTGGCAAGTGAAAATCAGGTGGGAGAGCCTACGCTAGTTTGTTACTTCTCGGTATCGTGACATTAGCCAGACTGTCAGTAGGATAATTGCCTTGCTTAATGTGCAATTAGTCCTTGGGCTAACAATAATGCAAAGTGAAATTTCAGTTTCGAAAAAGTCACAAAGCTTATTGTTGAATAGGTAAGTCTGTAAGTGGCAGGATTCCAAATTTATCAATTTATAAGTGGAAACATATCGTAGCATACTTTTAAACAGAAAAATATAAGATTTCAAAACCGTAGATTTTAGTCATTCAAAATTGAGCCAGGAGTATTTCATTAAAGGACTCGTATGTATTTGCTTTGTTGGGATATTTACCTATGGTTAATAAAGTTAAAACCCCCCAGATTGACCACTCCCTTTAAGGGCATCTATTCATCTCGCCACTTCATCTCAAATTTACACGAGCCATTATAATTTATCGGCATTGAAATGCTTTACATAAGGCCCGCCGCCCTTTTCCTAATGTGCCCCCCAGCTACACATTTTGAAGACGAGTCCGAACGATGCCGAATGTAATTAGAAATCCTCAGCAAACATACATATGTAAAGCGCTGCTCCTTCGCCCGGTGAGTGTGTGTGTGTATCTGTGTGTGAGGGGGAGCGCTGCTGCAGTTGGTTTGATGTGCAAAATGAAGACATTTGAATTTGCGGTTTGGGCTTGAGCACCGTAGGCTATAGATTTTCTTACGACACACATGCAGGTGTTTGGTGGGTAAGAGGGCCGGGTTCGGTTGTATTGGGGGTTATATAATGCACCCGCCCACTCGCACACACACACACACATACACCATCACCTGCTTTTGGCCTTTGTCTGCCCGCTGGCCATGCAAGTGGGTGGTTGGGCGGCATCTCAATATAAACTGCCTTCAACATTTAATTAGTGTGTTTTCGCACACAAGGAACAGTTTTCTATGCGTATGTGGGGGAGTGTGGGTATGCAAATGGCGATGGGCGCAACTGTACATGCTCATACACACACACACACACATATGGCTGGCTAGCTTGCTCTCTCTTTTGCTCTCTCTTTCTCTCTCTGAAGACATTGACGTTTAGTTGGTTATGCAAATTCCATGCCAACACCTTTTCGGCCAAAGACTAAGACAAACTTAAGTGGGCGTGGGGGCGGGGCACTTTATAAGCACCCCCACATAAACACACACACTCACAAGACTGCCAGACTCTCACATACACACATGCACAATTGCCTTTTATAATTAATTTTACAGTTAAGTGTATTTCAAGAAAGTTAAATTTACGTAAATTCGAAAATTTTGAAAGGCCATTGCCTTGCCCACAACCCACACACACACGCACACACATGCACAGCCTCAGGGGTTAAGGTCCTGTGAGCCCCACAAGTGGTGTGCTTGTGTGTGTAAGGAGACTTGTGTCTGAGACATTTGACTGCTTTTTGGGCTAAGCTCTTCTCCTTTCGATCCCACTCCTCGGTCGACACAAATTTTATTGAAATTGCCAGGACTTAGGACTCATGCAGGCTGGACGAGGCAACACTTACATTATGCAATCTAATTATGTCTTGAGCTCTCAGTGTGTGAGTGTCTGCGGGCAGAACAAAATGGCGTCTTAGCTCATGAGTTTAGGTAAGCCAGTCCAAGAGCAAGTCGGCTGGGTATAAACTTATCTGACAAGTGCAAGTCACCACTGACATAAATAAAAGTTTAATTGCAGTACGATAAAGACGAATTATAGTTGGTTTTCCAACGATTGCAACTTAAAATACATCCCTGGATCTATATTTCAATCAAATGAATTGTATATTAAATAACAATTGGTAAAAACTTACATTTTTAAAAATTGATCTATAAGAAAAAAATATACCTTTTGGATTTGAGTGACCAAATGAAACACTAAGACTTAAATAGTGGGTTGAAATGGCAGCCAGCTTTGCAATAATGGTTGGAATTTTTAGAAAGTCTTATAAGTTGTGCAAGTAAATATTGAAGTCTGAATATACAAAACATTCAGAAGTATTTAAATTTATGAATATTAAATTATTATTATATAAATATAAGCTTTATGCTTGCTGCTTTAAACCATACACAAAGGACATAACATACTCGATTTCTAGTCAAATTTATTTAGCAACCAGCCAACAGCACAGTCTTGTCTTCACAATAGCAACTGGCAGGTCGAACGAATAGAAAATCAATTTCATAGCCCCAAAATGTCCTCATTAAATTGCTCGCTGTACGACTAATGAAATCATTAAAATTGTTTAAAAGCAAATTCTCGTTGGCCGAGCCGTAGGACACTCACACACACACACACGTATAAGCGAGAGCATGCAAAATTTATGTGGCAACTAGAAACTATGTTTTGGCAACACGCACACAAGCCCCATAAGTATACGAATACACACAGAGTCGGCAAAGGACATTGCCTTGAGTTAGGATCGGGGCCGAGGACAGACAGCAAAAGTTGCCAGCTGAAGGCGGAGGCAAATCCTTAGCAGAGACACCCAGCCACCCCCTGTGACCAGGACCTCGAACCACTCCTTCCCCCTTTGGCCGCGTGCGCTACTTAAACCCTTGCCGAAAACTATCCAAGGGCTGGGGAGCAGTCGGGGTGGCCAGACATCGAAAACATGATTTTAGTGTTTTCAAATTTGAATTTTAAACAAGTCATAATATAATTTGGCTAAGCAGCAGCAGCAGCAGCAGTCGCCGGCGCAAGCTTCGCATCCTGATCCCCCGGTCCACGGGCACTGGGCCCAAGTCTGTGTCCACTTGCCGGGCTTTAATCCGGCCAGAAAAGCCCGGGACTCCTTGCCAATCCCCTCGATTCCAACCCTTGCGCGACGGCTATAGAAAATTAGCCGGGGCCCGAGCTCATTTTCCAGTTCGGCGTTTTTCTTGGAGCGCCGAAATTGTGAAATTTAAATTAGATACAAGAGTATCTATATCCCAAAGTCGTGGGCGAGTGTATGCGTGCCAACTATACCACACGAAATATTGTAATTTTCTTGCAACTAAAGACGTAAACGGATATTAGCAGCAAATTAAGCCCTCCCTTCCGTCCTGTTTTTCGCTGTCCTCTGCGGTCCTGCTTTTGCCGTAGAGATGGCAGAACTTCGTTATCGATTATGCTAATTTGGGCGATTGCTTAAGATCGAGAGAGAAACTATTTTACATTGATTAAGAAAGCTGCTTAGGATTATAATACAGCAGTGGAAGTTAAAATCGGTATCAAACGCTTGGTATAAAAAAATTTATTCGAGGAGTTGTCTATCTACAAAATGCCAAATTAGAAAACTAAAACGAAAAATTATATTTTTTAAATTAGGCTTAATTAGTTTTGAATAGTTTTATTTACCATTTGATGCAACTTTATAATTGAATAATCAAACTTAAATATAATTACATAATTAAACATATATATTTTTTTCAAGCAATCAAGAAAAACTTTTTTTATGATTTTTGTTTTAAAAGTTAGTCGATAGTTTTTAATGACCATTTCCATCCCCAGCTATAATAGGTAAATTGAAACTGGTTGAGCAACAACAAGAGGGACTTCAGCATTTTCGATTCGGGTTGCTGCTGTCTTGTCTTGGGCTTTGGTCTGCTAAAAGGGTCCAAGTATATAGTTTAAATCATACTCGTGTCGAGTCGACTTGGCTACATTTTAAATATGCTGCTCAGGGTTGTAGGTTGTGGGGGTTAAGGCGGTTGTGGAGTGAGGGGTTGGGGGATTTGGGTGTGCAAGTTAAGGGGCGACTTAGTGAGTGGGCGGGCATTTGTGGGGCGTTGTTATCGTCAACTTGGCTGGCAAGCTTTCTCCATTCTAATTTCTAATTATTTCTTCATGTGTGTGTGTGTGGTGGCATGGGTGTAGTCGTCTGACCAGATGGGTGGGCCGAATCCTGCCCCGCCACATCCGTCCGTATGTCTATCCGTCCTTCCGTTCGTCCGACTGTCTGTCTATGCGAATTAATTAAGTGTTTTCGTGCGCGGGCAAATCCTTTTGCGGTTCAGAAACTTTTGAGGTCTTTCGAGCCAAGGCGTATCGCTGGGCGGTGGGCTGGTGGACTGGTTGACTGGTGGGCGGGGGAAAATCAATTATAAATTAAACATTTATTAAAGAAAGCGCACACATTGCCCCGGGGGCAACGCAAACGCTTTCTAGATATCCCCCACACCACCCACTCCCCATCCAATCGCTGTGTTCTTGGCCTGCGTATGCAAATCAGCCGCGGCATAAATAATGCGACATCATTATTTAGGCAGAGGTAGGCGAACAACACGAGTCCCCCATTCGGATCCAGCCAGAACTCTTCTGTCGCCAGTCAGCGATCCATCAATTATGTCTGCAGCTGGGGAAGATTCGACGTCTTCGGAGCCGGGCTTTGTCTCATTTCGATTGTCTTCGGCAGCAGGCTCCTTCCGCTCCCCTTTTGATTATGCACATGCATTTCGGCTCGTACATCAAACTCGAACTCGAATAAATGTGACGGCCTGCATGCATTCGAAATAAAACAAAAAAAAAGGAGGAAAAGCCAAAAGCAACAGCCTGGGGAATATGCTGATAGATGCCGGGTATAACTGATTTGTGTGTACCCGTATATATCTGAATTGGTAATTTGCTATAAGCGACTTTAATATGGCACGCAGTTGTCCGCCAGATCCGCGCTCCCCTCTCTCTCTCCGGGACACTTTGCATACTCATCCCCGGTTGGGCAAACGTTTTCAATTTACATGGCTAAGTAGCAACGGGCCAGGTTTTCGGAGAGGGAGCAAAACTTATTTTTCTGCAGAGAGCAAACCAAAAAGGCGTAAGACTTGCCTGCTTTAGCTTATCAGTAAATTGTGGTGACCCTTGGGACAAGTTTTGAGCATATTGCTGCTTAAAATGGTTTACACTAGGAGGTATCATTGTTATACATTGTAATATAATATTTTACTTTTACCTGAAATAACTTATTTGAAAGAATTACAGAATTATAGCAAAATTATAGCTCGTTGTTTGTATGAAATATGTATTGATTTTATTTTTACTGAAATAAAAGAAAACAGACTACAACTGGTCTTCGGTATGTTTATAGTCGGGATTTCACACATGAGGAGAGAAAATTAAATTGGATTGGTTTCGGAAAATGACAGAACAGAGTACTGAGTGCTGGGGCTCGGTGTCGAAAGATCGTTTTAGTCGAATCACTGTGCGATTAACCTCTGCTGCCGCCGCAGTTCCCCTTGCGAGGGTTGCCTTCGTTCTTCATGGTCTCGCGGAGCAGGTCGCAGGCACTGGGAACCGCCAGGCAGTTGCACTCGATGCCCCGGGGCTTCCGGATGGCGGCGTGGGAGCACTCCGAGAAGGAGGGGTACGGCGCCTTGACCTTGGTGCAGTCCGTCTTCCTTCGGACGATGTAGCAGGAGGTGTCTTTTACGGCCTTGCAGCCGGGCAATGTGATCTTGGGGCAGGGTCCCGAGGCTACGGGGCACGTCTCCTCCTGGGGGCACTTGGCGTCGGCCACGAACTCCTTGCGCTTCCTCCTCGTTATTGGGGGATGCTTGGCCGCCTCGAAGCAGCAGATCTTCTTGGGCTTTATCTGGATGGGCGGGCACTCCACCCAGGTGACCTGGTACTTCCTCTTGGCCTTGTCGGAGATCTCGTAGTAGCATTGGTCATAGGGGGGGTAGCGCTCCCGGCAGGGATCGTCACAGCAGTCGGCCGGCATCTTGACCAGGTGGTGGAACTGGAAGGTGTCCTCCTGCGGCGGAGGCTCTTTCTTCTCGTACCGCGGATCGCCGCATCCGTGGAACTTTCCGCAGCCCTTCCCCGAATCCGCGGCTGCACTGCACTTGGGCGACGGATTGTGGTCCTCGGCGTAGAACCGCTGGCTGACGACGCCTACAAAACGGGGCACCAGATGGCTCCGTGTCCTCGTCGCTACACTGCGCCACAAAGTCATGATCGAAATAGACTCAAAAAGCGAACGAATCAAACGAAAAAGTGGTGCGAGACAACAATAACAGCGCGTTTCAAAGCCAGCAACTCCGAAACCAAAAAAATTATCCCTTCGACCCCGGAAAACTACCGATCTTCAAATTTTGAACGGAAATCACAATCAGCTCGTTAAAGCCGATGTTAATTTTGGAAGAGGCCGAGAGGAACTAAGCTCAAAACTTATTCGGGTTGACTACATCCTATTGAAGTCCAGTTCAAGGCCTGCTTGCTGCGATATTTTTAAATTCTCTAAAACCATCCCACTTTTCAGAAGAGAGTAAATAAATAAACGGGAAAGAGTGGCCATTATATTCCATTAAAAGGAAAAATTTATTATTTAGGAGAAATTGTATTTCGACTTTCTAGAATTAAGGGTTTTTCTACAAGCTCCATAAATTTCTTAAGGATTATTATCAAATACATATATCATTTTATTTTGTATTCAAACAAAAGCCAGAACCCTGGAGTTTCAATTGATCCGTAGATAGTTCCTTAAGTACCGTTGTTCCTTAAAATTGGCTGATATCTGTTTCTATTTCGAGGATCTTACAGAAATATGTATTCAATTGAGATGAAGTTGGCTTTGACCGCCCACTCCAGCACTTTGGACCATAGACTCAGTCAGTCTACACTCAGTCCTCGGCCTATTAAAACTGTTTTCGATTCATTTCGGCATAAAAAAACAAAATTTGGTGAAAAAGTTCAAGATGTTGCGAATGCTGCGTCAGAAGTGTCGTTCGCTCATAGACAGAGGCTTGCCGTGCCTGGAGTCGATAATGAATGCCTGCACCCAGCTGAAGGGCAACTGGGCCAGGGAGCTGAGGCCCCAAATGACGAATCCTGGCGGTTCCAGTGTTCTCCGCCAGCACCTGGTGCGCCGCAACTACAGCAGCAAGTCCGACGACAACTGCGGGGCTCCGAAGGAGTGCGAGACAGAGGCGACGTCTGCTTCCAAGAGCTGTGGTCCCGCCCGCTTCAAGGGCACCATCTGCGATGCGGGCAAGGCCAAGAAGAAGGCTGCTCCCGCAAAGGAGAAGCCCAAGGCGAAGAAGGCCAAGAAGTTCAAGTCGATGTGGGACATCCCCGGCTGCGAGTACGAGCCCAAGTGCGATGTGAACGTGCGCCTGGACATCAAGCACTACCGCATCTCGAACAAGGAGGCCCGCGAGTACCAGGTGACCTGGAACGAGTGCCCCCGGCTGGTGATCAAGCCCAAGAAGGTGTGCATCCACCACAAGCACCCGCGCCCCAAGCCCTGCCGTCGCCAGCGAAAGGAAGCCTCGGCCACCGCCCGGCCCTCGATGCCCATGCTCAATCCCATGGAGTGCAAGTCCCCGGAGGATGGCAGTCCGTGTCCCCGCTGGACGCTCCCCTGCTGCAAGCCCAGCCGCGTACCGCCCAGCTGCCACAGAGTGCGTCGCCTGACCGACTGCAAGAAGAAGCCGGCTCCCTACCCCAGTTTCTCCGAGTGCCAGAGGGACGAGCTCACCAAGGCCCCTCCCATTGAGTGCCTGTGCCTCCAAACTCCCATGGCCTGCGAGATGTGGGCGGAGCTCAGAAGGAGGATCGCCAGAGGCAAGGGAGCTGTGCTCAAGTGCGGTGAAATGTAGGCGGCCGGGAGCGGTAGCTCCTCCGATGAGTTGAACTCAACAACTGGGCACATTCCTGCCCGTACTTCACCCCAGTCTACACTTCAAAATTCCAATTTTCAAATACTTCCCAAGCCATAAACTCCATTCGCCTTTTTCGATCCCAAACTCCGAAATTCAAAATGCTGCCGGAACAATGCGGGAAGATCCTCCACAGAAGCCTCGTGCCCTTGGCCATCCGGTTGTCCAGCTGCGCGGGTTCCAAGGGCGGCAAGTCGGACTCCAAGTGCAGCACCAAGTCGAACAGCAAGCCGGAACCCAGTTGCAAGCGCTCCGCGAAGAAGAAGAGCTGCTCGAAGGTGCCAACTCCCTTTCCCAGTTACTCGGAATGCAAGAGAAAGCCCACCGATCCAAAGCCTTCCAAGGAGTGCGATTGCTGGGACTTCGACAAGTGCTGACTTTGGGGATTGGAGGACAACCTGGAACTACGCTTCATCCACAGTGTCACAAAATTCAGACTGAAGACTCAATAATTATAATTCGATTCATGTATACCGTTGGTGGCGTTGGAAGGCCAGGTGTCTGTCCATGTCGAACTATTCGCGTTTATCTGGGCACCGATTTTGAAGCTTTATCTAAGACCGACTTCTTACCGACGTTAGAAAATATAACATTGCAATAAGTTTCAAGTCAATGGTTTCCATTTAATGGGTTTGAAAAATAGATTTCAAATATGGATCTTGTTAGGAGATTTTTCTTTGTTGAGAGTTGCAAATGGAGCTCAGTAATGAATATAAAATACTCGGATATTATTTAATATACCAGAAATGTTTCATATGTAACGATTCTGAATATATTTGGCAAAAATAATTTTTGAGAAAAAATTGTTCGTTGGCCTTCGTAAAATATCGCGATAAGCTAACGCCTAATAAAATTGAAAGCCAAAGCCTACTATCTAATATATATTTTCAATAAATAGAATCTAGTGACCTTTTAGTTTTTCTTAGGCGGTTCCCGTCAACCTGAGTTTTCCAGTTTGTTCATTCTCGTATTAAGCCTTTAGGAATAAAAACCGTTTTTTATTCCGGTTCCCTGATCTACAATCATTTTTCGCTTATAAATTCTTAGTTGGTGTTGAAAAATTTCAAAATTTAAGGCTGAGCAAATATGAATTCGTCGAAAGCTTTGGTGAGCAGCAAGATGGCTTCTTTTGGGTTCAGCAGCATGGTAAAGAGCCGTGGGATGAAGCAGGTCCGCCTGGATGACATCTTCTACAAGCCGGGTGGCACGCAAGATCGTGGTTACCAGCGGACTTGGGGGAGGCAAACTGCCGAGCAGCCCGAAGATGGCGAGCGCTTGGATGACACAAGGTACATTCCCGGGCGCTGGAAGGAACGTGAATATCAAGCAACCTGGCGGGAACCCGTTGCCGAGGAAGAGGAACCGCAGGATATCCCAAGGGACTCGCATCGTCAGCAGGAGCGCCCAAGTCCCCCAGTTTCCCAGCGCCGCCTCGATCCCAAGAGGCGACTCCAGAGGATCGTCATCCCCGCCAGCCAGTTCATCTCCCAATTCCTTTCCACCCAATCGAGGAACAAGAAGCGCAACCTCGAGGCTGCCGCCGATCGGATGGCCTACGACGAATATCAATTGGCCTGAAATGTCAACCGTTAAATTATCGCCGACTTAAATTCCCTTTGTTCGCATTTTCACTTTTAAATTTGGATTTGGCAAACACAAATCAATAGTTCAAAATAAATTGTTCAAATAGTTGTGCATTGAAGTTTCAAATGATCTTGTTACTTTGTCTTTAGCAGTAAATCCGACGTACTTCTTAAACGGTTAAATTGCAATTTAATTTGAAAGTCAATAAAACAATTACATGGTATATCCCATGGACATATTATATGTAAGCAAGAAAATTCAACCTTTGCAAATTCATAGTGTACGTATTATTATTGTGTAAAAAGCTAGGTACATTCCATGTTTTATAAAATTATAATTTGCAATGATCACAATGATCAATTGGCAGAATATGGAAGAATATTGTATTACATGGTATAAAACAAAAACATTCCCATTCCAACCGATCTTAGTTAGCCATAAATTCAACTTCAACCCCCAACTGTAAAAATAAGGGAGCAATACCCCTTAAATTTATATTCCGTAACGAATCACATGATGAAATTTTTGCAGTGACTTAAATTTTTTTATCATATTTTAACCCAAGACTAAATTTGTTCAGTGTGAACGATACCGAAGCAATTAATTTACCCAGATCACCATGATGCTTACGAAGAAGACGCTTTCCCGAGCTCCAGCCGCCATGAGGAGTGGACTGCCACTGAGGATCAACCAGGTGCGGGAACTGGAGACTAAGCCCAGCACCTGGGCGGATCTAAATAGATACGATCCGCTGAAAAGGCCGATGAAGGACCTCTGCTGGAAGGCGATGCCGAGCACGGAGTTCAAGTGCCGCTCCGACGCCGAGTTCAGTGCGGCCGCCTTTCTCGACGCCCAAAGACGGTGTCTGTGTCCCTGTGCCAGCGCCGTCCCGCCGTCGGACCTCACGCTCTACAAGCCCTCGGACAAGCTGAACCGCCACTACCAGCGCACCTGGTGCGAGTGCGAGGTGGAGGAGCGGAAGCGCAAGGCGATCTGCACCTGCAGGCCGGTGACCTTTCCGCGGCGACCCCGCCGAACGCCTCCGCTCGAGAAGGTTTGCGCCGACGGCAGCGAGAGCCTGGGGCTGGGGTCGTGCCGGCCGAAGAAAGCGCCGACAACCTGCCCCAGGTTCAAGCTGCCGTTCTGCAAGGAGGTCAGAAAGATCCGCTGCGGGCCGTATCGACCCCACGCCGGCTGCATTCGCCCCAGGACGAAGTACCCCAGCTTCTCGGAGTGCCATCGCGACCCGCTGCCAGAGGTCCCGCCCCCATGCTTCTGCATCAACCAGCCGGCCATGTGCGAGGTGTGGAACTACTACCGCATGAGGAAGTCCTAGAGTTGCCCAGGTCGTTCACCAGTTGCCAATTGCCATCCAACCGTTTTGAATAAAGCAAACTAGGAGCCACACTATTTGACTTTTAATGGGTTGGGTTAAAAGAGACTTAGCTTGCAACTAGTTAATGGTTTTTACTAAATAAATTAAATAAGAATTTAACTATAGGATTACAAGATATTTATACGGTAATTTTTTGCGAACAGGGAATCCTTTGACGAAATTGTCAATTTTTGCAGCTCCAAAAAAATTTAAAATTTTTAAAAATTTTCGGCCAACGCCTTTCTAAATTCTCCAATCCAAGGAAACCCGGGCACCATGCTCACCTCAAAGCTTCGCCTCCGCCCAGGACTGATGCGACTCAGCAGTCGCTGTTACAATTGGGGAAACTACGATGCGAGTTCTGGGGAGTGCTGTAAGATGCGCGACAAGGAGACCACCGAGTGCAGCCCGGAAATATGCCCCCTCGACGACCTGCCGAACAACTGCTACGAGAGATCCCCTTCGCACAGGAGGCAGTACTCCAAGTACCTGCAGGAGATCTACTTGCGGGGAAAGCCAGATCCCGACTGCGCGCTCAAGCTGATCCGCCACGACGAACTCCACTACAAGCCGTCGGACAAGCACCGAAAGTTCCAGCGAACCTGGCCCGAATGCCCGCTCATTTGGCTCCGGCCCAAGGATGTGTGCTGTCCCAATCCGGAGAAATATCCCCCCATGAAGCGGCGCGTTCGTCCCCCGCAGCAACCGCCGTTGTCGGCCATCGAAAGGCACCTCTTCCAAATGGATCTATTCTGCAAAGCAGTTCTCAAGGCTCCAGGTTGCAGGCAGAGCCGCAGGCCTCCCAAGTGCAAGCTGCCTCCCTCCCCCTCCGATTGCTGCAAGAAACCCGCCCCAATGCCCAGTTTCTCGGAGGCCTGTCGCCATTTGATCCCGAGGTATTGTGGCATCGAGTGCTCTTGTCACGGGATTCCCAGTGCATGCGAAGCACTGAACGCTTACCAACGGTGGAACAAATCGCGAAGGAGCTGCATTAAGCCCCTGATTGGATACTCTCCCTACAGATCTAAGATGCGCTTTCCCTTCTAAATGTGGGCCATTGTGTCTGAGTCGAAATAGCGATATCTTCAAACTATCTGAAGATCGTTCACATGAGTTTTCAGCTTGACATCCACTTAGTTTTCTGCTAATGGAAATTGATGGCCTTTGCTTATGTCAACGATAATTTCGGGCAAAAGTCACTTGAAACGCCATCTTTTCGGTTGTTAAATTTTGATGGAGATGACCAAGGTTTCCCACCCTTCCCAGTCACAACCCGAATAATGTTTCATAAGCTTTTGTAAAATCAGGAAACCCAATCAAAATTCTCCCAAAATTTGAGGATGCGGTCAGCACTTCGCACTATTTGCAGGCAGGCTTTCCGAGGTTTCGCCTGCAAGGTGCCCGCCTTTCCGGACTTGCCGTGCCCTCCGCCTGACCCAAAGTGCTTCTACGTTCCAGATGGCAATTGTAAAAGCGCCGAGGAAGTGCTGGCTCGCGAGCTGCCCCGTGAGAAGTTCCTGGAAAAGATGGAGAAGCACGAGGCGAGGTGCTGCGTCCTGCGATCGATTGCCAAAAATCCCTGCACCCCGATGACGCGGCCCAAAAAGGTAAAGGAGAAGCCGGAGAAGCCCTTCCGGTCGATGTGGGAGCCTCCTTGCGAGACGGAGGAGCAGCCATTCTGCAAGGACATGCTGCCGCGCTTCGATGCGATGTACTACAATCCCTGCTATCCACGCTGCTACCAACGCACCTGGGTGGAGTGTCCGCCCGTGAAACAGCGCTTGAAGAAGGTCTGCTGCCTGGACGGCATCAAACCGCCCGAGGTTCTGTATCGCAACACGGACCCCTGTTTGAAGACCTGCGGATTGCCCTTGAAAGAATTGGGACCCCCATGTGAAGAAGTCGATTGGGAACGCGATCCGTGTGGCAAGTGTCCCAAAAAGTCTTCGCCATGTTGCAAGCCACCTCGCTGCAATCCACACTGTCGCCGTTCCAGAAAGCTCTCCCAGTGCACCAAGCTTCGAGCTCCGTATCCATCGTTTTCGGAGAAGAGACCTTGGGTCAGACCGCTCCGGAAAAGGGAGTGCAACTGCTTGGAAAAGCTACCCCAATGTATAATTATTCGGGAGGAAAAAAAACGAGATAGGGACATCCGGAAATAATTGAATCCGGAATAACGCAAATCGGAACTAGTTTCTAGCGCTTAGCAATGGAAGCAAGATGCCAATCATTGCTTGGCTCTAGAAACTGGGTTTCCGATTTCCATAACTATCACCTACCCCTACTTTAATAGTATAACTCAATCTATAACTAGTTTAGATGTGGCGGAGATAAAATTATTTCAAAATGATAATAAAGAACCATAAATTTATAAAGAGTATTTAAATTGTTTCTGAGAACCTTAAAAAAGAATGTACTCTTCTGAAAAAAGTTCTAGCAACCAGGCAGCTCTGCCTCGGCAGTCATCCATATAATGTTTTGTTTCTTTCGGTGTGTCCCATTTTTAAATTGAAAAACAGGCTTCCAAATCGAACGTTTCCATTGAGACATTACCGAACAGAACTCGCTTCACACGCAGGAAAACCAGAAAGCCAAGAAGGCCAGAGAGAACTGGAGAGGATCCAAGATGACTACATCGGTTTTGGCCACGATGTGTGCTGAGCGGCTGACCAAGCTCCTAGTTCGCTATTCCCGCACTCAGCCGTCGGTGGTGCGGAATGAGTCCAACTGCGTCAACCGGGTGTTGAATCCTTTACCCAAAACCGAAGCCACTGCAGCCTATCTGAAGCCAATGACCGCTGATGGCCAGGTGCCCCTTCAAACCAAGCACGCAGGAAAGTGGCAACCGAGCATTTCGAGCATTGGCCAGAGATTCCAGCGGGAGGCCATGGATGAGCTGAGTGCCAAGGCCAAAGATCGTCTGCTGCCGAAAAACGAACCACGATATCTGAGCTTCTCTAAAAATCAATCCTTTTTCCCCAATAAGTCGAGGGGACTGGAAGATTGGAAACACCTGGGGACTGGACGGTACTCCCCTTCATTCGCCACAATGTTCCAGGGCCAAAGTGCCCCGAGTGCACCAAAGAAATCCTTTAACCAACATTTCCTCTCCCTCGATCATCAAAAACTGTTTCGGGACTGTTTCTGACCGAACACGAGGAGTACTCTTTGATCTTGGTGCCAAACTCATCCGCAGCCCAACCACAACATTAAGTTCTCGGAGTTGTGGCTTAGTTGTGATTGTGCTGTGGCTGGGATTGGCAACAAGTATCCATGATTATTCACAAATCGACGCATTAAAGAGTGTTTTGTGTTAAATAATTTAATTCTTATTGATTGGGGAATCTTAAAGTTAAGGCAAAAGAGAAATAAATTTAGATCGTTGTAACCTTATGAACCATAGAAGCGAGAATATTGGAATTAAAATTTAGATTACGCCCACAGCCGTGAAATCCTGCTTCACACCCAATTTTTTATGATTAAGTAATAAATACGCAGCGAATGCCGTTTTTCAAGTTTCACCACGCCCACTTTTACGACCACCATCCGTTTGGGCGTATCCACCTCCATATCTGGCGCTATATCCATTTCCCAATACAGGGATCAAAGACAATGCAGATACCCTAACCCATGCAGACATCCTGATCAGTCCCTGCACCTTACTCAGTGCACCCCATTTGGTTTCCCACCCGGCGTTAAATCTGAGTACCCAATACTCGGGGCACTCGACTACAGCAAGCTATGAGAATATTATTCGGGAACTTTCCTAACAAAATGTTCCTGAAACTCGAGTTTATTTTATAAATTATGGTAAATTACAAATATCTCTTCAGATTTTAGGCCCAATTGACGTCCGAAAATGCTTTAGGAAGCGTCAGATTGAGGAACCCCCATTTTACTCTCGACCTTCTACTTTGGCATACGTTTTGGACAAACATTTCCTCTTCTAGAAGGAATTCAAATTTAAGTTCGGCAGGCATGCTCAGCCTTTTGGCCAAGAGGATTCGGCTGATGCCCAGCATTTGGGCGCCCGAGACTTCGGCTCGGATTATTCACATCAGCGCTCAACTGGAAAGGAGCTGCAAGTCGGAAACACCATGTCCGGAGAGTCAGGTGCCCATTTGCAAGACGATCAGGAAGCGACCCTGCAGTTCCGCGGATCCGCCGGTGCGTCCTTGCAGCGAGGAGGACTGTTCGCATCCGCGATATCCCTGCTGTGTGAACACCCGCATCGCGGGGAATCCCTGCATGGAGCCGAGTAAGAACGACCCGCCATTAGTCTCCATGTGGGAGGGAATCAGCGAGAAGAAGCCCCGGCTGGGGGTCATGTGGCAATATCCGGAGGAGTGCTGTCCGCCGTGCGGGGACGTCCGCTTCGACGTGCTCTACTACAAGCCATCGGACAAGTGCCGCGACTTCCAGCGAACCTGGTGGGAGTGCTGTCCGCGAATGGTGCCCAAGCGGGTTTGCTGCTGGTGCGACGCCATTCCGCCGGAGGTTCTGCGTCGGGATCTGCCCATCTGTCCGCGATCCGCTTGCCTGGCGGACCACGAGAAGAAGCGCTTCAAGTGCCTGAACAAGAAGTCCAAGGGCTGCACTCGCGTCCAAATGCCGTGCTGTCGAACCTCCCGAATTCCGCCCAATTGCAAGTGGTTTCGGTCGCCCTCCGACTGCGAGAAGATCAAGTGCCCGTTTCCCAGCTTCTCCGAGTGCGTCCAGGAGGATCCGGCCATGATCCCACAACGTCCACCCGAATGTAAATGCCTGGCTAATCGGTCGCTTTGCGAGGCTGTCCGACAGGCCCAACGCTTGTCCAAGAGCAACTGCTCAGGCTCCAAGGACTAAGAGCTTTAAAAAGATGGATTTCTTAGCTGTGAGCTCTACTAGGATATATGAAACATCCTGTGTAACAGATATCCTAACAGAGCACACAGCTCTAAAGTAACCCCTCCACCAGAAAACGAATTCTCACCCAGTTTGTTTTCTGGTGATGATGGGTTTTCCTGCATCAATCACAGCAACCGGAATATCAGCCAGTAAATCTGTCAGTGGAAATAGGTCAAATACCTCACTTTATTAACGGCCACCTTTCGAAACACTCGCTTTTAGGACTCGATCAAAATTTTAAAATGTCTCGAGTTTCGGTGCTCAGCGGTCTGACTCGCTGTGTTATCCGCTCCACCAGGACAAGGAAGTGTATCCTGCGCTGTTTGTCGGATAGATCCGATTCACCCTTCATCCCACAGTCTTCGGCAGAAGCCCAACCGAAGCAAAATAACTTGGAAAGCGAAAGCCACCAGGAGCAGTCAGGTCACCTTTTTGTTTTGCCGGCTTTAAAAAATCTGCACGACAAAGAGGAGATAGCAGAGGATTGCGATGATGGCATCACTGCTTCGTGGGGATGGAAAAACAACGAACTGGACGTCGAGCAACTGGCAGGACTTCCCAGTCCCAGCGAGGCTGAAGATCCATATTTGAAGGCAGAAGGGGAGCACGAAGGCGATCAGATATGCTACACCGAAGCGGACCATTCTGAGATCCAGGAGGAATTGCAGTTCGAGAGAACGAGAAGCCTGCGCGAACAGCTGAACCAAGATCTGGACTCCCAAGAATCCTTCTCCGGCTTCGAGCGAAGTACCCTAACTTCCGTGCTGGAGAATGTCGACGTTATGATTCAGGAACTCAGTAAAATATCCCTTCTTCTTAACACGCTATATCAACAGAAATTCGCTTTGGCAAACGAAGCTCCAAATCAAGACGAGAACGCTATGGGTAGAATCTACTCCGAACCTAAAATGGCTTCCTGGGCACTTGACCAATCCCGTTTCAAAAACAAAATGGATCATGAGAAGGAATCAGCCGAGTCTGTTTACTCTGCTTTTATGTCCGATTTGGAAGATGTTACTTGTCGGAACTCTAACACAGCCAATTTGTTATCCAAGCAAAAGGAATTCGATGCTTTAGAGAGCCCTTATGTATTTGCTGACTCGCAGGGCGTAGAGACATCGGATCCAACAACCGCTGATCTGACACAAGAAATAGGGGAATCTGGACAAATTCAGAGTGTCATGGGTAGATTAAACACAGATCCCGAAATTGCTTCTTCTGCATTTGATCAGTCCTGTTTGGAAAAGGGTCTGGATCAGGAGGAGGAATCAATTCAGTCTGTTGCATCCCAGGTAACCGCTTCCATGTCTGATCAGGAAGGTTTGGAGGAATCTGAGAGTTTTGGGAGCTCAATGTTTGAGCAAGGAAAAGTTGAGAATGTAGAGAGCTCCTTTGTAACTACCAACTCTCAGAACATCGAGAAATCGGAGCCAATAACCGCGGAGCTGGCACAAGAAACAGGGGAATCTGGACAAGTTGAGAGTGCCAAGGGTAGATTCATTTCAGGTCCTGAAATGCCTTCCTGGGCTTTTGTCCAATGCTGTTTGGAAAAGAAACTGGAACAAGAGGAATCAAATGCTTCTGTTGAATCCCAGATTCAGGAAGGTTTGGAGGATATTGAGAGTTTTGGGAGCTCTGACATAACTAGTTCAATGGTTGAGCAAGAAAAAATTGAGGATGTAGAGGACTCTGTTGTATCCACTGATTCGCAGGAAATCGAGGGATCGGAGCCAATAACCGCAGAGCTGGCACAAGAAACAGAGGAATGTGAACAACTTGAGTCTGCCATGGGTAGGTTCAGCTCAGGTCCTGAAATGCCTTCCTGGGCTTTTGTCCAATCCGTTTTGGAAAAGAAACTGGAACAGGAGGAGGAATCAAATCAGTCTGTTGAATCCGAGGTCAATACTTCTGTATCCGATCAAGAAGGTTTGGAGGAAGTTGAGAGTTTTGGGAGCTCTGACATAACCAATTCAATGCCCGAGCAAGAAGAATTCGAGCTGAAAGAGAGCTCCTTTGCTTCAACTGATTCTCAGGACATCGAGGAATCGGAGCCCGTAATTTCAGAGCTGGCACCGGAAACCGCAGAAACTCAACAGATTGTATGTGCAGACGACAGCCATGAATCCAGTCCCTCAAAAACTAATGAGATCACTCCCGAAAAAGAAAACAGGCAAGAGATTCAGCCCGAGGAGCCCATCCACACCTACAGACCCTTCAAGACCATCGAAGTGCCAGTGGATGAACCATCCAGTAGCGTGTCTTCCGAGTCAAGTGAAGAACAATCCCCGACGCAGAAAGCCTCCGACTTCGTTGGCTTATTGGACAACACAGGGTACAGGGTTTGTACCAAGCTCACGAAGTCCGAGTCCCGTCAACTGATGCGTTTGGCTCTGCAGCAAGCTCTCGACGATCTGGAGTCCGGGAAAAGCACGTATAAAGCCACCATTTTGGAGGCCGACACCAAGTGATAACGAAACACTTTAATAAAGTTACAAAATTAATAACACACGTTTATAAATTGATTTATCGGGAAAGGAAGTCTATTTTCTTATCCTTAGGTATATGGAACTGGTGAATGTTTCTCTGCCCTGTCTTTATTTTGTAACAAGCCAACAAAAAAAGTGTTAAAATTTATTATTTTTCCTTGTCCACATCTTCCTTTAGCTTCTCTATCTTTGCCTTTAACTTGCTCATTTTCAGTTTCTTGAGCGCTTCCTTTCTGGCCTTCTTGGCCCTCTTGATGGCACTGGGGCAGACGTGGTTCTCGCCGTGGATCTTGACCCACTGGCGGCCCCGTTCCGCATCGCAGAGGCTGAGGGGAGTGGTGCACTCGCATTCGCGGGGTCGGAAGGGTCTCTTGGCCAACGGAGGCTGTTTGCACTCCGACCAGCAGGGCATGGGGGCACACAGTTTGCGGCAGCAGCTTGGTGTCTTGGCCGCATGGCATCTCGGCGGACGACGGCCTGGGACGCAGCGCGCCAAAGGAGCGAAAATGGGACAGGGTCCTGCGGCCGGACCTAAAGTGGCCCTGTCGCGCCTCTTGGCCACTCGACGGGCGGGATCGAGGGCCTCCAGCTTGTCGTAGGCGCAGATCTTCTTCTGCCGGATCATGAACTTGGGGCACTCCACCCAGTGGCGCTGGAAGGGACCATCCTTGCAGGAGGGCCTGTAGTACAGCTCGTCGAACGAGGGCAACGGCTTGGTGCAGTTGGGTCCGCAGCAAAGCTCGTTGGATCGGGTAACCACGAAGGGATAGGGCGGCGGAAGGTTCTTCGGGGGATCCCACATGGATTTGAACCTATCTTCTTCTTTGCAAAAGGCAGCCGGAATGCAGTGCGTCCGTACCTTGCACTCCTTTTTTCCGGAGGGAGGCGGTGGGGGTTTGGGTGGCTTTGGAGGATCCGGAGGACCGGGCGGCTTTGGCGGCTTTCCCGAACTTGAAGAGCCGCTCTGCCGGAAGGAGAAGCCCTTAACAAGGGTTGACCAAAACATTTGCCGAAACTTCTGCTATTCAAAACGGAATTTAGACTTTTTTTGGTGAAAGATGGAACTTTGTAGTTTTATAAGTTTTTTAATTTATTTGGCTTGCCAGGCCTGCTATAAGAAAGAATTGGTGAAATTCGGAAGAGGGTCCTGTCGCACACATTCACTTCGCCTGCAACTCAACTTCAACGCAGCGGCGACAGGCAACACAAAATTGCGAACAGCGGACTGCGCATGTTTAAATTTAATTGAACATTTAGCCAAATTAAAATGCATTTTATTACGCAGCCCCAGCCGCCGTTTCTGGCCTGGAAATGCAAAACAACGCGCGCCCAATCAGCCAGGCCAAGTCAAGAAAAGCCAGCCGAGCTGGCCAGGCCCGTAGACAGATGGCGGAAAAGGCAAGGATGCACTTAAAAAAGTCTAGTTAATAACTTAATTAATTAAATTCCAAATAAAAGTAGCGAAAATAATATGTTTACATTTCAGTCCAAAAATAAAAGCCAATCAAAATGATGTCTAATCTGGTAAGCCAACATATTTAAATCTTAATAAAATCAAGACTAAAGTCAATGCAAATCAAGCAATGGAGCAAAATATAATGAATTCTATTTTTAAGAAGGACTTACTTTAAATTCTTATTTCATACTATGACCCAGTTAGAATGAGATCTAATTCATGCCCTAATTGAGTTGTGAATGAATAGATTCAAAGACCATTTGCAGCCAGGTTAGGAAAATTCCAAATTTTTTCCCGTGCAATGGCAGAGGCAAAGCCAAAAGCTAAAAGCCAAAGACGCTGACTGGGCCTAGGCACGCAACGGTTATTTAGTTTTGTCGGTTTTTCGTTTCGGCCTTAAGTTGTTGGCAGCGCTTATGCGAAATTTGGCACAGATTCGCGGGCAGATTCGAAGCTATTCGAAGCTATTCGATTCGACTCGATTCGGCTTGGATCGGTTCGGATCGGATCGAGGCGGAACTGCGAGGACAGGCCGCACTGCAAACTGGTTGGAGACAGGCTTAGCCAACATGCGTTCTGCAATTGTTTAATAGCCTAATTAAATGTGCGAGGGAACAGGTTGGCCGCTCCGGGAAAGTCGGGCATATGCAAAGCGAAAGAAGCGGAGCCACTGTCATGTATCGCCGACCGATGCGATGCGAAGTGATGTGAAGTGATGTGATGTGAAGTGAAGTGATGTGACGGGACAGTGACTGCCATGCGGGTGGTTTGTCAGCTGCTAATGCCAGTCTCTCCTTTTACTCCTTTTTTCCTGTTCCTTTTTCTGGCTCGCAATTACATTTGGCTGTTAATTGCATTATGCATATTTATGGAAGCGCTCCGGCTGCAGCTCCTCCTCCAGCAATCGAGTTAGAGAAGGAAAGGGATGGGAATCGGGGAAAGGGGAAAGGGAAAGGGAAAGGGGGAATGGGGAATGGGGAAAGGAGACGGATCCGGCGACAATGCCGGCTCATTAGCATACATCAGCGCGTTAAGCTCGAAGCGAGTGTCTGGCTGAGTTACGAACAGCTTTCCACTGTCTGCAGCCGCCATCATCGTCATCCGCTGAGTGGCTTAGTGGGTGTTGCCCTCTAATTTAAATTAAAATATGAAAAATACTCAACGGGCGGGAGGGGGGTTCGTGCGGCTGCGAACAAAAACATCAAGCTGGGAAAACTGAAAAACGTGCAGAAAAATCAAATCTAAAATAGCTGCTGGACATGGCATAATCAAATTGTGTACACTGGCCAACTGAAGGAAGCAAAGGAGTAGGGAAACCACTACTGTCTGTGTGTGAGTAGTTGTAACTAATTATATTATTATGATTTGCGATAATTTATCTGCCTTAAGCGTTTTATAGAAATTCAAGAAAATCTATTTTGCTGGGCGGTTGAGAAGTATTTGTAATAAGTTTATTATACTGAACGTGAGATTAAAAAAAATACCTTTTTAACTTTCAATAAAGGAATTTAATCATACAGAGGCTTATGGTTATGTGTAAATATTTTAAAAATTGTTTTAGCAAATGCTTTTTAAACATTAACCTTGAACTGTAATATAGGTGGAAAGGTGTTCTAAATATTCCCGATAAATTCAAGCAGAAAAAAAGTTTTTTCTGTCTCATTTCTAGCTGTGGCACTTTAATTTCCTCGTAGGCATTACTCCAAGTTTCTCTTTCTCGCCGACACCCAAAAGTATTTTCTCTGGAATGCCCAAAAGCCAGCCGCTCTCGGCTGAGTTTTACCATCTCAAGAGTGCGTGGGGTTCCCAGTTCTCGAGGAGAAAGCTGAGAGAAGCCGACAAGAGCCTTCTGAGCGCCTAGTAATCCCCAGAGCTGCGACGAACAAAATGAGAGGCAGCTGGAGAGGAAGTTGCAGCGAAGGAGCACGCGAGCGTAATTCGCACAAATGGCCATAATAAATAAATATGCCATTAGCCCGCTTGCCAACTCCGTCCGAATTTGCACATGCAGAAATATTAGACGGCATTCGTATATCAATGAGCCGGCGAGCGGACGAAAACTTTCTAATCGCAGTATAATTGCAGGCGACTGCAGGCAAAAATATAAAAAATATAAACCGAATTAAGAAAGCCAAAGGAAGGGGAAATACACGTAGCATTGGCCACAAACATGGCAAGCGCTAAATTATACTGCCAATTTCGCAGGTGGAGAGCATAAGTCATGCAAAGCGTACAGCAACTTATGATTGGGAAACGCTGGTAATCAGTTTGTTAACACCCGGCGACAATTAGCGACTGGGTTAAGTGCTTGGCTATATTAGACCATAAGCCAATCGGCCGTCAATATAAATTCGCAGAAATTTACTGCGCAGCCGCTCGCACGACATTAGCATAATTAAGTTGAGTCGCGTCGAGAACGAGTTTCCATCCGCAGATTGATACTTCTGCTCATTTGGAGGCTATCAGTGATCGAGCAGCGAAATGCCAATTAGGCCGACCTTAATGCCGCCCAGCCCCACCCAATTAGGCGGAAACAGGATCGGGATCGGACCATGGTGCCTTTCGCTCGCTGTGCGGAGGGTATCGTTTAATTGAAATAATTACACATTAAGTGCATTAATTATTTTCACTTGCATGCAAACTGCGAGGACGCCTGCAAGTCGCCACTGCCACTGCCACTGCCACAGCCCGTGGCCTGCGCCTTTGCCTTTTGCCTTTTCGCGTAATTATTAATTTAAGCCATTCGACGACTCCGCTGGGTATCGTAGGCCATTACGAGCTGCAGCGGCAACATCGGCACGACATCCACTTGCAACTCGTTTTGTAGCCGCCGTTAGCTTAGGTCATAATTATTAACGCAAAATCATAATTAAAAATGTATTTAGCCGGACTATGAAATATGTTTTGGCCGCCCCCGAAGGCAGAAGTCGGGGCGAGACTCGTCCGGCAGGAGCCAGTAATTAGCTGGAATAACTCAGATTGTCTTGGGGGTGTGTAATCAGAGGCCTAAAGTGATGAGTGGCAACGCCATGAAATGCAACTCTGCACTATCCGTAGCAATCAGGATGTTTACAAAACATATGTTTAGAATACCAGGTAAATACACCTCTAATATATGATATATGATGAACATTAGTTTAAAAACATTTACCTTACGAATAAGAGAGTTAGCAGAAAGTGAACCGGATGTGTTTAACTCCGCAGTTTAAAGGTCAATAACTTCACCCAATCACCCAAAATATTCCCCCAATTTGCTGTCATCAGTATCCTGTTTGCCGCTGCCTTCTAAACTAATTAAAACATACAATACCCAAATTAATTACTAAAACAGGTTAAGTTGGGCGCATAATAGCCATCTATCCAGCAACTGCTGTCGATGTGGCTCCTGTGGATGTTGCTCCTGTGGATGTCGCTTCTGTCGATGTTGCTCCTGCACCTGTCCTGCGAAGCTGCTGCCTGTTGTTCTTGGCGCTTGAATAATTATTGCAGTCAACTACTGTTCGGGTCGGGTATCAACCGGCTTTCGGCGCCCTCCCGGCACGTCAATTGTTTCAACAGTCACCCTCAGACGTCGAGCTTGTTCGGCGGACAACCCGGCGTATGTGTAATATACCCCGCAACGTGTGCACTCGCGGGGTGCAGGGTATGCAAATAAAGTGCTGAATATTTTTACTAATAACTATTTTACCTTAGCGACATGTGTCGCGCTCGCCAACAGAACCACATTTCCGTTGTCCTTTCTGGCCGAAAGTTTTGCGTCAATGTTTTTGGCTTGCGCTGCTCGGGGGGCGTTTGCCCCGCCCATTTTTTTTTGTTCAACTGTGTCGCATATGTCAGCTGCGGCACTCATAATTTATTGAAGCACATAAATTTCACTTAATTGGCAGTGCCAATAATAAAGCACCAACAAGGAAGACTAACGATGACACCAACAAAGTTCTGAAAAGTCCTTTTCACCATCTCCTTTTATTTTCCACATGCACATTAGTTGCAATTTGCGAGTTGACTAATTACACCGCAAAGTCAGTGGTTTATTAAATGGAATGTTTTGCCATAAACGGGCGGGAGTCCTCGAGTCTTTCAATTTCCTTCAGGTGGGTACTCACCCACAGCCGAACTCATTAAACAAACAAAATCGGCCACAAAACTTGTTCCTGCCATTGTTATTTCTATTTTTATTATCTATGCCACACCCAATGCATAGAGTGGAAAATTATGCATTTTTCTTGGAAATTTTCTATGCCATCTGCGGAGTGGATCTCGGCCGCCCTCTTCGTCCGCCTCCTGCGTCTCCTTCGGAGCTCATAATAAACGAATTAGCGCCTTTGGCTAAATGGAAGTAGAATGCAATTTCATTGCAATTATCAAGTGGAGGAGACTGGCTTCTCCTTCCACTCCCGCCGTCCTCCTTTGCATGGCTGGGCTAAATAAACAACCCGGTAAGAGTTCGACTCTGACTGGGTCTGCGCTTTGGACCTGGTCTCCGACTTGCATTTGGACTTGGACTTGGACTTAAACTTGGCCCCACAATGAGCACATAAAAAAATTAATGCTCTCCCGCTCGGCGAAGCCATAAAGGTATGTCTGCTCATGGCCAATTTCTTTCGGGGCCAAAACGCAATGCTAACAAATAGAAAAATTATCGCAATTGTGGCATCTTTTTTATGTTTTCGGTTTTTCTGCTTGTCTTGTGGGTTTTTTCCTCAAGCCAGAGCGAATGTGCATTTAATTTGTGACGCATTCAAACAAATGCACGTGGCAAAAATATTGGATCGAGGAAAGAAATTTAAAAATTTTCAAGTCTTAAAGGTTTTTAAAAAAAATGATGCTAGTTAAAATATTTAAAATAAAGGTAGTAGAAAACAACGAACTTAAAAATAATTAAACAAGTAATGTAAGAGGTTCTATTTCTGCTTTAGATTGTATTGAATGATTCAACATAAATGAAAAGGGTTAGGGAAAATAGGTATAGGTTAATATTTGCACTAATTTGCTGGCAGTGCAGTCCAAATTGTCCCGCTGATGCATAAAACATCAACAATGCGATGCGAAGCGATCCGGCCAATCCGAGAGCCAAAAAGCGAGACACGCTCCTCTCTCGGGGGCCTAGGCCAACGTTTAGAGCATTTTGGCCGCAAAAGAAGCGCAAAATAAATGCCAAAACCAACAGCAACAATAACAGCGAGCGGTAACAATAACACAAGCAACAAATATTATGCCTTTTGGCAACGTTTTTCATACTTCGGACTCGACTTCCAGCAGGCAAGTCGAAGCCACGAACTCCGAGTCCGAGTCGGAGTTGTACTCTTACAAACATGGTCATAATCACGCGTTAAATTAATGAGTTTAAATGCTATTTTTGGCTTTAACTATTGCACACACAAACACACACACACACACACTCAGGTTTAATTGAAGCCAACTTGAGGCAGCCACACAGCGTCTGTGGAGTGTCTCAGTTTCGAGTTCGGGTTCGATCCGGCGGCCCCGGCTGCAACTTCCTCCCGGTTGCCCCGCAAATTATGAGAGACTCAGAGCCAAGTTCAGGCTCAGGCTCAGGCTGAGGCTCAGGCTGAGGCTCAGCTTTGGGCCAACCGGCTTCGACCGCGGCGGCTATATTAAATTTATTTTAATGCCAAACTCCAGCTTCAGTTTCCAGCCCGATCTGCAGCTCTCCGCTCACATGGCCAGTGGGCATGGATTTTATATTTTCTCCCATGCCGGCCAGTTGGCCCAAATCGCGTTTCGCTAATTATTAACCCGATCCCTTTTCCTCCGCTGCAGATGAGTTGGATCCCATCGATAGGTAAGTGCAGATGTGGGGTCAACCGAGATGTGGAACAATTTTCAGAGCCATCTGGCATATGAATAAGGAAAGGTCAAGAGAGCGGAAAATAGGAGTCGCAAGAAGAGGTCGACTGTGATTCATATGCTAACGGATTTCCTAGATGCCAAGATAGGTGAATCAGCCGAGGGCTTGTGGTGATCTATTACCAAAGCAATATAAGGATTCCAACCATTAATAAAAGTTGGGGTGTTTGAATAACTAAAACTCTGTATTTATAATTTGAACAATTAATTGGTTTTAACTTGGCTCTTAGGCCTCGAAATACAATTTTAAAAACATAATGCGTTGTGTTTATTTTTCCCAGTTAACCAATCAAGTCAATTATCACGCAATAGAAATTACCTTATTATTTATGATATTGTAAGCCACAACAAAAACAACCGTAAACCGTTCATGTTTTTGTCGGCACGACGTCAGCCACATTGTTAATAATTTTTTAATACCTCCATAATTAAGACGAAGGCAATTTGCCATTTGCAGTTTGTTATTTTTTTTCCCCCGCTTTTGCGTAAATGAAATGAAATTAAGGCAAGGAGCCGGCGGTAGTTAGAGCCAGACAACGTCAAAATCAACTTGCCAGATACTTATTACATTGGCCCGAAGTCGCTTGATGATTATTGGCATTACGTGGACGTGCATAAGTTGAACTTACTGGCAATATAATTAATTTATACTTAAACTCTCTGACAATTTCAATGTTGCATGCAGCTGGCGCAGAGCCGGCCGAAAGCCGCAAACAACCAGCTCGACACACAAATTGCTTGGTAATTTATTTGCAATTAATTTTGAATTAATATCGACGAAAGACGAGCGGGCAAAAAATGTCTGCGAAGGAATTTGGGTCTTGTCTTGGCGGAGGAATTGGGGATTGCAGTTTTTATGGGGCACCTCAAATGAGGGGTATAATGTGTGAAAAGCTTTTATGCCACGAATCTAAAAAGTTAACCGCTCCAAGACACGGCCATTTATCAATGCATCCACCATTTAAATTACCCTCGCCCCACCCCTTTCGGTGCCGACAATGGGCCATCATCTTTGGCTCATTTGCAGTCAATTTAGCGCTCACGTGGTTAGTCATAAAAATTTTTGCACAGAACATTCATTTAATAAGCAATTATTGCCTGGTCCTCTTTAATATTTTGTTCGCTGCCTTTCTGCTGTGTTGCATTTACGCGTCAAGACTTTCAACTAATTACAAACGATTTACATGCAACACAGCTGGGCGTACGATAACCAGGGCCAAGAACATTGGAGCAAGAACCAGGCCAGGTTTTCGCCTCTCAGCCCAGCCCGGATAATCCCGCCCGAGAATTTGCAACATTTGAAGCAGAATGCAGAAACCGGTTGGCCAGCAACCCAGGAGGATGACACTGCAGCCAGAGAGAGGGGAAAAAGCAAGGAAAACACCCACAAATCCGCTTGGCACGCACGTAACATGCGCGTAGAACACGCGGTTCATTGCGCATGCGCAGCGCGCTCTTCGCCAGAAGCAGTGCAATTTGTGATCAGCTTATAATTAGCTGCGCTCGCATTAGAGCCACATCCGTGCTCGACTTTCACCAGCTGGCGAGCAAAGGCCAAAGGCTTGGCCGGCGGACGGCGGCTCATTAGACGCCCATGAGTCACCCAGCGGGTTGGCTAGCCGGCTTTCAAGAGCCGCCGCCTTGGCCCCAAAAAAGATTGGAAAAGCTCCGTACAGCTGCGTAGTCAGTGGGTCCGTGCAGATCAGACCTCGTAATTAGTTGTAATATATCTCCTGACAAGTCAAGTCCGTTTCGGTTAGGGTATTTTTCGGGTATTTTTTTGTAGCTTTCAAGAGTGAATACAATACTAAATCCTGTATTTTTAGTTGCCATAAAATGCAGGAAATTCTTTCATACCATTCTTTAATAAAGATTCCACTCCCAATAAAAATAGTTTCCACTACAAAATTCTTGACACTCAAAATGTGTTTAACTCATTTGACTGAGACAAAATTTGGTTTAATTTTGCACATCTTGTTGAATTGTTTTGTCCTGTTAATTTACCCATTAAATTATCTTTTTTCAGTACCTACAAAAACTTGCTAAAAAAAAGGAAAATACCCAAGAAAGTGTGTCAATTCGTTTCATTGGGTTCCTTCTGGCAAATTAATTTTCAATAGATTGTACTTATAACTTCATTTTTTCCTCTGGCCTCTAATTCGATTTTTATTGCACCTGGATTTTCTTGTTTGGCGCTGCCAATAGACAATTTATTTCTCATGTACACACATTTTCCTCAATCGCCGCTCGAGTGTGTGTGCTGATTATTTCGCGCTTATTATTTGCTGCCTTTGAGCTTGCGAGCTTTTTTCTTTACTTTTTGCTTAATTTTCAATAAATGTTGCGGCTTTGTTGCCGCTTGTCTCTCCGTCGCAGTCGATTACTCATTTGACTGCATGCACATAAATTTTGTGCACTTTTCCATTTTTTCCTTTTTCTATATTTTGATTGCTTTATTTTTTATTAATTGCTTTTTACAGCATTTTGTTAGTGAGTGCCAGGCGGCGGAGGAGATACATAAGTAGTATCTCGGTGGCTCTGAGTGTGCGTGTTGTATCGTGCGAGCTGATTGTGTCATTAGAGTGGATCGCATTCGACGGATACTGAGACTCCGACAGAGACAAAGCGGCCCAAATGCCACAAAATGCGGTCGAAGAGATACTCGAGACCATGGAGCGAATTGATTTGCCATTAGAATTGGGTCAACAATCGGTAAACGCTCGAGTTTAATTGGGAATTTTAATGGCTAAATTACAAAACACCATATTGGATATGGTAAGTTGGTATGCCAAGGAGAGTTTAAAATTCATTTTAATTGGGGGCGCAGCTTAAGGTGGTTTATATTAAAAGTTTATTTATAAAAGATACATAGCAAATCTAATGAGCTAATGTCTTGAAATTAAACTAAACTGTTATTAAATACTTAGAACCAAACGATATATAAGAATGCAAGCATGAAGGCTCCTAATCTTATTATGGGAGTACTTTATGAGGACTCTTGTTGGTTTATTTTCATATCATTGACACACTTCCACAGCCTCAAAAACTCCCGAAGCTGATCCCTTTATTTTCAAACTCATAACTTAAGCATTTTTACGAGCAACGACAACAATCGCCCTAAGTCCCAAGTCGGAAAAAAATTAGGCAAAATAAACTTGAAAATAGAACTCGCATTGATCAGCAGATCGCTTGTGGTTCTTGCTCGGGTTGTAGTTGGCTGATTCGCCACCAAACTATGTGCCACAAGGCAACAAGCAACACAAAAACTCAAGAGCCCGAACAAAACCAAGCTGCGAACCAACGAGGACATGCGAAATTTTTATTTATTGCTGACAATTGCACAAAAGTTTTTTCCCTTCTGTGATCGGTTTTTTATGGTCATTAAAATTGGGACAAAAATATTTTGACCGCGCTCGAAGTCAAAGTTTTTTGCTTTGTTTCTGTTGTTGGTTTCATTTTGTTGTTTGGCGATTCTAGAGCACGACTGTGACGGAGAGACGGCCTGGGGCTTGAAATCTTGAGTTCTTGAGTTCTATGCCGCGGATTTGCCCTTGATTGCCCAGGTTGCAACATTCTGCGGCCGCTGGCCGATCGAAATGATTAGGCGGGTCCAAAGCGGCGACTAATTAATGATCCGTCGCCCGGGCTTTGCATGCTAATTAAATGTGAGCAAGAAATCAATTTGGCGATGTGAGGCATACACGTGAGTCACGAGGGGAGTGCAATCGCAGCTTGGATATGTTTATATATGTATATAGATGAAACCAGAGACAGGAGCATGAGCTTCATGCTACCGAACGTATCACGCAACCTACACTTAGGGGACTTTTCTAAGTAGCCCCTTTAGGGACAAACACACAGTGATATACAGTTGCGGTCAGAATAATAGCACAAGATAGTCTTCTTCAGTTGCAAAAAATTTACTTTGTTCAGGGAAGAAGCTTATAATAATTTCATAGCTAAACGACATCAATGTTTAACTTATCTAAAGAGTAATAATTTTCAAAGTAGAAAATGTGTAACGGTTTCGAAAATATTTCAATAAAACTAAACATCTAAAATGTTGGTTTTGATTTTAGAATTTTAAAAATATTTCTTCGACTTAAAAGAATCTAAAAATATAAGTTTTTTATTTATACTTTCAATTGTTGCTTTAACTAAACTTTAAAATCCAAATCTGTTCTTTAAAAAACTCAAGTGTGGAAAAACAATAACAATATTACCAAAAAAAATGTTTAAGGATCTAAATAATCTTATTTTAAACGAAACCTTTCCTAACAAAACAATACTTTTAAATAGCAAATTTTACATTTTTTAGGAATGAATCCTTGTTAATTTTTTTTTGGGTTACCTAGTGCTATTATGCTGACCGCAGGTGCGGCAGTTGCTCAGCTCAAATAGGGATATTGCATGAATTCAGCGATTCTGTTCGACTCACCGACTCGGTCTTAATGTTGAGCGCCAGGACGTGGGAGGAGCTGTTGGAGGAGGCCGACGGCGGTGAAGCGGGCGCCGCTCCGCTGCACGGCGACTTGGCGGCGGTGGTGGCGGTGGCGATGGCGTTCAGCGGCGAGCGGCTGCTGGGCAGCGGACTGGCCTCCCGGAGCGGACTGCTGCCCGCCCCCGCTCCGATGCCGATGGCCATGCCGAGGCTCTGGGAGAAGGGCGACACCGGCGACTTGTTGGCACTCGTGGAGCAGTTGGAGGGCACCACGGCGGCCGTGGTGCAGCTGGTCAATGTGCTGGTCGCCGAGCTCGAGGAGGAGGAGGATGAGGAGCAGGACGACGACGAGGACGAGGAGCTGCTGCTGTTGTTCGCACTGCTGCCCTTGTTGCATATCATTGCCTGCATTTTGGTATTGTTGATATTATTGTTGTTGTTGTTGTTGCTGCTGCTGTTGTTGTTGTTATTGTTGTTGGTGGCATTGGCATTGTTATTGTTAACACTTGCCCCAGCGCCTGGCATCAGACTGCCATCGCAGAACTCGCGCTTCACAATGTTGCTGCCGCTGTTGCTCGTGTTGCTGGTGTTGCCGCCGATGTTGCTGCTGCTGTTGCTGCTGCTGCCGCTGCTGTTGCCGCTGCCGCCGGGTGTCGCCCCAATGGCCGCCTCACATGGCAGCACCGTGCCGAGCATCTTGTCTAGCGTTGTGTACTGTGACTGTGACGTCGTGGATTCAGCGGCACCGGCGGAGTCCTCGCAGCCCTCGGCCATGTCACGTGTCACTGACCCGCTCGCATCCTGGGCCACTCCTGCAATGGCCAATACAAAGGGCTCTTAAGTACGCTGTGCGCATTAAATATTAAGCCCATAATGGGAGGAACTTAAAAAAAAAGACACTTATAAAAACACCGCTTAAATGGACGAAGGATGAAGCGCACCTCTTCGCAAGAAACAATATTGTCGTGTACTTAATTTGTATGGAAGTATAAAGAGGTAAGGTACTTAAATTGTTTAGCAGACTGTTAATATGATTCAAATAGAAAATATTAATTGAAATAATTCAAATTAAATATTTTAAAATCTGTTTTAAGATCAATTATATGCTTCAGCTTCAAACATAACAAGAAAGGAAGCTAGCTTCGGCAAGCCGAAGCTTATATACCCTTGCAGTCATCAAATATTTCGAAAATTTTATTTGCTATTCAAGAGTCGTTAGAAAACTCTATATTCCAAAAATCATGATTTTCTGATAAGAAATAACAATGTTATCATTTTATTTCCGTTAATTCTATATAGATTTTTCGATCTTTCTTATGGCAGCTATATGATATAGTTGCCCGATTTTTATGAAATTTTTTTTATAAATCAAGGCTAGTTAAAAAACTTGATACTCAAAAAATCATGCTCGTGGGATAAAAAACAGCGATGCTATCAATTTATTTCCATTAATTCTATATATATTTTTCGATCTCTCCTATGGCAGCTATATGATTGAGTTATCCGATTTTGATCAAATTTAATCTGAAATTCAATAACAGTTGGAAAACGCCATCTTGCAGAATTCAAGTCGATCTGATGAAAAACAACGGCGGGAGAATTTTTCATTTCATTCCCTCGTATGGGAGCTATCCGATATAGTCGGCCGATCCGGCCCGTTCCGACTTATATACTGCGTGCAATAACTACACACCTTTTGGAAAAGTTTCAGCAAGATAGCTTTAAAACTGAGAGACTAGTTTGAAGAGAAACAGACAGACGGACAGACGGACAGACGGAAAGACGGACAGACGGCCAGACGGACAGACGGACAGACGTACAGACGTATTCTGATTCTACTCGTGATGCTGATCAAGAATATATATACTTTATGGGGTCTGAGGTGTCTCCTTCACTGCGTTGCAAACATCTGACTGAAATTATAATACCCTTTTGCTCTGCAAGGGTATAAAAATAGCAAAGAATGTAGCTAAACAATAGATCGCCACAGAAATAAACAACCACTTAAAGAAATAGTAGGGGGAGCAAATTCAAATATGCAAAGCTTGCAATTACCATATACCAGTGCAAAATTGCCCCTTCTCACCCTTGAAATATCAAATGTCGTCTGGCTGCACACCCGCCTCTCACCTGAGACTTCTTCTACAATGTTTGGCCGCCAGGGGCATCATAATTTAGAATTTACATTTATCGAAAATATTTCGTGCACTTAAAACCCACACCCAGGCGCATTAATTTCATTAATTATCCCTGTTGCCCGTCGGTTGACCACGGCAACAACGCACAAACAACAATAAGAGGGCTAAGAATCGAAGGGGGATAAAGGGGGACTGAGGGGAGGACCCACACACGCCGCATTATTTTGCAAATGCAAAACGTAGCCGGCATTCGAGTCGGCGTCCGATTCTGAGGCCATGTCCTTCCAAGCCACGACGTCCTGCATCGGACAACGAACGACTTTTACCGCCGGAATTGCGAGGAGGAGCCTACACATAAAAATAATTGGTAACCAATGTCTTTAACTTGAGCAGAAATGTATGTATATTGATTATTAAGCATTATTGGAAAAATCTATGTTTAAAACATAAAATCCAAGCATGCTACTTATTTAAAACAACAATCTTCTGTAATTGAGGAACACGATTTTTAATCATTCTCACAGATGATGATCAAGAACTTATTGCTAAAGAGATTGTAATAAAGCAGAGTATTAAAGGAAGTTAACATGTTTGTATAATTTTTAGTGGTATATTTTTTAATTTTAATTCTAATATAATATTTTTTAGTGTATATTTCGGCTTGATGGACACAAAAGCCAGAGCATACGGGTGGTTTCTGCACAGGAGGGATGCAAGTAATGCGGATTGGGGTTGAGGGTAGCTGGGTGGTCTGCACAGTCGTAATCGAAAATTTTACACCTACTCTGCATTATAATTTATACCCGAAGAGGGACAACTGACCAAAGAGTGTGCGGGGCAGGGAAATGTGGCGAACGTGTCTGGCAAGAAAGTTTTTCCTGCACACAAGAAGAAGGAAAACACGATGGGAAAATTAAGAGTGAGATGGAGGAAGGAAGAAGGGGGAAAAGTCCGAAAATGTTGTCCAAGAGCAGGGGAAAGGATGGAAAGCTATCTGGGAAAGTTAACGATAATGGGAAGAAAAGGCTTAGGCACGCACTTCAAGGAAGGACAAACCGGCAAGGGATTCCGGCAATCGTCACTCATCTGAAATAGATTCCACTAAATGTCATTTCTTACGGGCTCAGGATGCAACAGCAAACTCCAATACTAAGCCGGACCAAAAAGCGACTAAATTTGGGCAACAATTTGCACTAAAGAGCTTACCTAACTGCAATCCACAAAGGAAACATCAATGCCTATGCCTTGACATTTGGCCCCGAAAAACAGGAGCCGACATTCTCAGCCAAAAGAAGGGGTAGAAAAGGTCCTTCGTTGCATTGTCTGCAGGTCTACACAAAACGGGCGTTGATTTTAATGCATAATGCATACAGCTGGCTCCTGTCCCTTCCACTCCCTTGGACCCCGAACCCCTTAAAAAATCCCAGACTCGCAGGACCTCCTTCCATGTGTGCGTGTCTGCAGTTGTAATAATGCAAGCAACTGCACTCGGAACTCAGAACTCGGAACTCGAGTCGCAGTCGGACTCGAACTTCTGCAGCTCGGATTCGGACCCTCAGCTTGCTGTTGTCAATATACTGACAAAAAATATGTTTATATTAGAGTAATATAATATAAATAAATAATATTTAAATGTCTGGTATTATAATAAGCATTTCGCTTAAGAGATATATGTAAAGAAGTTGCTAGAGAAATTGGTTTGCATGCTAGCTTGCCAATATTATTGTGAGTATTAAAGATAGAAGAGGCATTCACTTTTCAAACGAATGTCAATGTATGATTACATACAATTTAATTTCAAAAATATTCAATTTGTAATATTTAAAGGCTTACAAAATTAAATATTCTTTATGGAATTAAATATAAAAATAAAATAAAGTAAATTACAATTACCAATAGGTATACATATCATAGTTATTTTTCTAAGTGCTCATTGTTTGTGTCGACGTTGGCCAGCCGGCAGCAGTCAACGAACGCACTTTTCCGGCCACACAGCCATCGCAGTAATGAGCCACAAGAGGCGGGGAAGAAGGGGGATCAGAAGGAGGAACGGAATGAGGATCAGAGGGGGGAGGGGGAACGCCAGGACTGTGCCTCAAAAGTTGGAGTGTGCAGGACATGCAACGCCGATGGCTGAGTCTGAGTCCGAGCCTGAGCAAAGCTTCGTGTAGTAGATTTTGGCCAGGAAAAGGCCGGCTTTTCGGGGTGGCGAGAGGGCGTAATAATTAATTTCGTACGTTGCATGCAAATGTCTGGCCACCGCCCCCTCCACAGGAACAGCCCTTCTCGGGCAGTTGGCATATGCATAAGAAGCAAAAACAATGCATAATATCAGGAGCAGCAGCAGCAGCAAAAACCGAGTGCACATCGGCAACATAGAAAATAATTTCAAGTATGCGTCAACAGCAAATGCCAAAAGCTGGCGAGGATGGAATCTAAGGGAACGTTGCTGGCTTCTAGTTGCAAGTCGGTGCAACATGTTGTGAAAGCAAATTGTAGCGACAAAATGTGCAGCCAAATTAAGTACAATTTGCGCATATTAAAGTCTGGCCAAATTGCACAGAGGCAGCAGCAACAGCAGCAGCAATAGGAAAAAACCAGCAACATGCAACAACGGCAACATTTTGTCGCTTCCTGCGATCGCCGCTCGCCTCGAAATCTAATCAATAACCAGCAAACTAGTAGAATTTCATGTAGCACACTAAATAGCACGATTAATTATCGCCATGCTGGCAACTATAATTCAAATCGGGCTCGCTTCATTTTTAATGCACGCCAGCAACATGCCATCCGCAACGCTCCTATCGACTTGCAAACGCATTACAAACCGGTCTAATTATACTCATTTTCTTGCTGCCTGCCACATGTTGCTGCTGCCAAGCTATAAATTGCAATTTCCATGCAACTTTCTATCGCCGGTTAAGAAGCGAGCTGAAAAAATTGATCATTCAAGTTGCTCCTCCGCCGGATCACATCGCTCCGGATCGGTCCGATACTCCGATACTAGTCATACTCGAAGTCGTAGTCTGCGTCTTAGTCGTTTGGCGAGCGTTTTGTCTTCGACGGCAATTCGTAGGCAATATTCAAATTAATAAAATCATCAATAATTTCGCCCGGGCCGGCAAACATGTAGAACATGTTGCTGCTGCAACGCAGCAACTTGTTGTAATTAATAGTCAAACTAAATTGTACCACACTTGCCATCATTTAGAGTTAGGAGCCAAATGTGGCACAAAGCAATTTTTGATTAGAAACCGGGCACTAGAGCCCCGGCCAACGGACATCGATCCCCCTTCCCCCTTCCCCCTTCCGCCATCCCCTGGACTGCCCCCTCGGCCCGGGACAACTTCATTTTTATGGCCAACTCTGGAGCTATTAAATTTTTCTTTTGATTTGTAATTAGCGCAAAATGCATATTAAATAGCAAACGACAAACCCGAGTGCCTCGGCCTTTGAGGAAGTGAGTGGAGGTTGTGGCAAGCGAAGGAGAAGGAGTTTCGGGCTCTTACCTCCGGCCGTTTTCGGCTGCTTTAGCCAACTTTTACCCTGGCGAAATAATCAATAATGCGCCGGCATTAAGTCATTGAGTTGAACTTATTTATGCAACATTTATTTACGCACACACACAGAGGAGCATAAAAAGTTTTGCAAGTTGCCTTTGTTGTTCAAGTCGAGTTGCATTGTTTTGGGGTTGTTGCTGCCTTTCCCATCGGGGGTGTGTGGCAGGACGTGCAATTTTCTTAAAAATTACACACGATTACACATGAAATACACCGGCTGATATATTATGGTTAGGCCAAGGGTTAGGGTGGAATTCGGGGAGGAGAACTTTAAGTAGTCGGCGTCATAAAGTTTCCAAGGCGTTGAAGGAATTACTACTGGGTGTGTTTCCAAAGAGGGAACTTAACCAGGTATGACAAAGAACTAAGGGCTTGGAAAGTACAAATCGAAGTTCAAGAAGGGTTGGATTACTAAGGTAATCACAAGGTCAATATAGAAAAATACTATACTAAATACTAATAAATACTATTATCAACGCTTGAATAACATCCTGGCTCCTTAGTTATTTTTGGCTAGAAATCCCATCAAATGCTGCTGGGGGTGTTGTTATGCAATACAAATTTGTTGCTGGAAAAAGCCCATTTCCACTCAAGGGCTAGAACAATGGGTACTTGCAATCCGGTCAGTGGTCTACATCCGACCGCCTTTCGAAAGTCCGTTTCATTCATTCGCCATACATTTTCCACTCAAATCGTTAAAAAAATAATAATAATAATGAAATTTGCGTGATTCAAGCGGTGCACGCACTAGGCGATGCCAATAACAGCAGCAACAATCGCCGGAGGCGTACTCAATACAACAGCAACAACAACAGCAACAACAACAGAAACAACAACTTCGGCGCAACAATACACATGTGAGGCAAACGCCCCCGGAGTGAGGAGCAAAAAAAAAGCGGGAAAGGAAGTCAAAGTCAGGCCCAGTCTGAAGCTGAAAAATCAACCCTCTCGTGGCACGAGTCCTGGGTCCTTCCTGCACACTCACACTCACACCAACTCACACTCGCCCAGACATTGTCCTTAATGCGCCGCGTAATGAGTTATTCGCATTTTTTCCTGTTTTGTTTTGCACAGCTGACTCCCCCTGATCGCCCACATTTGGCGATTTTAATTCATTTAGAGAAGGAAATAATAATGCGAAATAAGGGGGGAACACGGCCCTCGCGAATTTCGACTTTAAAATGCCCTGAGAAAAGCTCTATACAACTGTGAGTGTGGAATTATCCTACGTTATTCAGAAACATTTATTTCTGAAGGGCTAAACATTTGTTCCTTTACTTTTGTTACCGATGTATATGCAAATTCGCTGTAAAACCCATTTTAAAATAGCAAAATTATTGTTTAAAACTTATTTTTCAAATGTCAAATATTACTTCATCAAAAAAAACATTTATAACCAAGACATTTTATAAATAAATATATGGTTTAATTGTATTGAAAATAAATTATTTTTGTTTATATGTTTTCAATATTTCTATGGCTTAATGAAATTAGCTTTTATCATATGAAAAAAGGCCATTAAGATCAGATTTTAAGGCTCTTGTCCTCAACTTGAGTTTGTTATTCTATTAGCCCACATACTTGGTAGCAGTTCGGAATACCCGCATCCAAGGGCTCCTCGAGTGGGCCGAGAATTGCATGTCCCGTTCCGAGCTGCAGTCGTATAATCTAGGGGTTTCGAGGCAACTGGGGAAGGGAAAGCAGGATTGCACCCCGATCCGCACACGACATCTAGACATGAGAGCACAAAACATAATTTCGCTAAATTAGCGAAAAACAAAAGAAGTGCCAGGAGGAAGGCGGCTCAGTTCAGTTTTGCTGAGTTGAGTTGAGCTAAGTTCATTTCGGTTCCGCTCGGGTTTGGCTCGAAAACTCCCCAATTGAGCACGCACCAAAATCATTTGCAGACTCGACGACTCAAGGGGTGAAGCGCCCATAATCAACGTCTAAATATTTGGTAAAACGTAGAAAAAACGCGGGTAAAAAATTGGATTGAAACCTGCATTTTGGTGCCGGGCAACGGGAAACGGACAACTAATTATAAAATTTTGCAACCCCCGAAAGGGAAGCAAACCCTTTTGGCGAACTGCATGTGTCCGGGGTAAGTGATTGTGTACGTGCTCATTATGGAAATTTCTTGCTTTCCCATTTTTATTTTTTTTGTATTTGCAGCGCTGTGGCAGTGCAAAAATTAATGCAAAGACCACAGTCGGGCGGAGTGGGTCGTTAATGACACGAAGCCGGAATTTAGGAGGGGACCTTAGCGAGCGAATCGCTTGACAAAGGTTTATTGGGGCTTTGGCACATGCGATACGCGATTATAATTAGAATTTGGCCGCGGGGTATTGCACTGCACATGGTCAAAAGGACCTCGTGCGGCATGACATGACCATTCTACGAGGGTGGTTCTACACTTATCTGGGGTTGTAAAGTGTTTCAATTCGGCCGAAGGGTAGAGTGTTATGGTAATCGAATTGTGAATCGATTAACCGGGTAAGAGTCGTCTGCAGCGGGAGTAAGTCCGTAAATTGGCTCGCTTATTTCAACGATTTCAAAGAAATATAAAATAGTAAGTCCAGCTGCATTGACTTAAAAATAGGCTTAATCGTCAAACACAAGAAATTTTTAAGTGGGCTTTAAGAGTCCTAGTAATTGTTCAACTTAATACCGATCATAAACGACAGCTATTCGAGTAAAATGAATGGTATGAGCTATTTATGGTATTTAAATCACACCACTAAAGCACTCAAAAATACGTCCACTCAGCAAACTCAGCTTATCTTCAAGAGCTCCATTTAAGTATCATCAATTACGTTGTAAAACAAAAATTTAAATACTGGTCAAAAATGGTACCTTACACCTAAAGCCATTTAAATATATAATTTATCTTTTACCAAACTTTATGTGTGCTATAAAAGTCTAGCGATTAGCGATAACTTTTACAGTGCCTCAAAAGTAACCAGGGCCATAGCCATTTGCATACCTGTAAATAGTCTCTCTATAATGAGCTGCAAAATATGAAAATGCAACTTAATGACCCGCAGTCGATCGTCTAAGTTGCATTCAAATCGAGTCTTTAAGCGCTTAATTAACTCTCGATAAAGTAGGGCGCAGGAGGGTCGGGGGAGGGCGAATCAAATCAAATGTTGCACTTTGCCTGTGCCCTTTGGCGAGTGTAATTAGACGGAAGGAGACGGCAACATTGTTTAGCCTCACCTGCCAGTCCGCCTGCAATTTATTATTTATTTATTATAATTATTTATTTGTTTGACGCGGCCGCTTATTAAAAGCTACTTAAAGCCCCGCGAGCGAACAATGGGCCAGGCCATTAGGAGCCGCCAGAACCACCAAACCCCCTCCTATAACCCGTCATAATTACTGCAAGTTGCATTTGCTTGCATTTCACTTGATATTCCGTCCACGTAGCTGCACGCAGCGCTCGCTAGATGGCGCTTGTATGGTATGGCATGTCATTTGTTTATGACGGCTAACCTCTCATAATCAAGAGAGGTTATAAATTTGCCAGAATATAAGCTGATTATATGCTGATTGTGAGTGTACCAGCGTGGGCAGGGGTTTTTAATTAACTTGAGTTGAGGCGAAAGCCATTTGAGGAGCCAATGGCTCACTGGCTAATGGCCGAGTTCAACTTAGGTAAGGACTGTACCTAGTACTTAGTTGTATTCCACATTCGAAACTAACGCATAGAGAAATGTCAGCCATGGCCGTTTGGAAGTGAAATTTTTGATTTCAATTGAAATAAATTTCCATTAATATTTGTTAATTGTTAGTTAAGTGAAAGAGGGAGAGGGAGAGAGAAGAAAGCAACAATCGTTATATTTGCTAATTGAGATTTGACCTGATGATATGGCGAAATGAGCACAACAATAATAACTAACGATGAGCGAAATTGACGTCAACGAAAATTGTTGCTAGAAAGAAATTCTGTGAAAGTATGTTAATTAATAGAAGAAGAACAAGCAGTATCAGTGCTAGAGCAAGTGGGATGCAAGAAGAAGAAGAATTCAAACGCAACTGTACTTGACTTTTTATGGGAAAGTGAAGAATTTGGAGAATTTATACTGTCACGTATTAACGGAATAAAATAAAATGGTCAAGGCGCTTCTAACATATATTGATAAAATGTAAACTTGTTGTCTCAATTAATTTTAATAAATCGATTTGTTTTTTACATCTATCTGTTATTAAAATATAAGAACAAACGAATTAATTACAAATAAAATAAAGTTGTCAATGTGTGTTTGTGTTTTCTAGAAGTTATAGGAATGTAATGAATACAACTTTGTCAAAATGATTTATTAGAAAGGCGGTTCTACTTTATTTCGATAATATATACACTAGTTGTATGATCCATTAAATAAATTGTCTATGGATCGATGCATCTGTATTTGAATTAAAATAACAAGACTCGTTATTGAAAAACAAAACAAAATTAATGACCAATGTGGGTTTGTGCATTTCAACTAAATTCCTTATGGAATTCAATTAATTATTTTATATCCAACTCATTTATTCTCATCAAACTGCAACCATGTTTATTATAGAAATTGGATTAGATTTATTTACAAATACAAATAATTTCAGAGTGTTAATGGAGACTATTTAGTGGGTCTGGCCGAACAACCTTCGACTGGGCGGCGTTAATCCAGGTAAACGGCAACCCATCAGGTGATTGTCTCGGCATTCGCAGACACCTTTCCATTATGCAAAGGCCCGTAACTAGATGCCCGCAAATCTGCGTAGATATTAAACCACTCTGCGGCATTCAGCCTTGCGGCATCTGACAGAAACCCACTGCGAAACTCCGCCCAGCACTTGCCGCTGAGCAGACACAAAAATACGGGCACGATCAGGATCCCGTCCCGTCGCAGTTGCCTATAATTTGTGCCCAGAGTGGCAACCAAAATCAAATGGCACGCATGAAATTAAAGTTTAGGCGCGCAAAAATTTATATGTACGACGCCGTGTGCCAATTAATGTAAATTACGCGACGGCAACACGACACCGACAACGGCAACGGCAACAGCAATGGAAATTGCAACCGCCGCGGCGATATGGCAACGCTGAGGGGCCCCAAATGAGGCCCCCAAGGGGCGCACCACGCAACTTTTTGAAAGTGCGCACAATAACGCCTGCAAGAAATTAGCGGCTGAAAACATACATTGTAAAATATTATTAAACGCGTCAATTTGCTGCCGTCACTCGCCGACTCAATCTCGCAGGCTCATTAAGTGCGTGACGGACCCAACTGCTGCATAAATGCATGAGGCCAACTAAGTCGCTGATCCAACTGTACCAGCGGGGACTTTCTAGCGGTATCTAAAGCATCAAGGGAGGTGGAAAGAAATAGATACATTGTGGTATAACGGGCATTTTCTTCATTAAGGGTATGTCGGAAAAATATAATATGGTTTTGGATTATCGATTATGAATTTAAAATGTGTACAGCATTTATTTGATGTTAGAATATCTTTGAGTAAATACAATAGTTTGTCACAATGTTTTGTATATTATATAAGCCATTCCTAAATTTTGCCTATAAAAATTAAAAATTAATTAAATTGAATATATTAGGCGCTTGCTTTAATTGACAATTTTTTCGTGGTGTAAAAAATAAATCATATACGCTTTTTAAGGGTTGATTTTACTTATAACAAACTATTACTTGAGCAATGAATTAGAATTTAATCAACTTAAAAAGCTTTTCAACTAAATTAAGAATGAGCGATTCCGAGCAGGAAAACATTAGCTGATTTTGCAACCAAATGTGAGTCAACTGTACCACTTTCGATAATTACGTTTGAAACGCTTGATTATCTAACATCAAGCTCTGCCTGCCGACCAGCTTATTAAAAGGTTAAATATCTTTGCATTGAACTCGTTATCGCAATTGCCGACGACGATAGCGTAATATCGCAAAAGACCAATCAACAAAAGTATATTTATTTAAATGAGTCTAAATTACGGCTCATTGAAAACGAATTGTTGAGAGGCATTCTATGATTGGAAATCAATATGAAAACACAAACGGAACGAATACGTAAATTAATAAAGTCAGAAATCAGTGAAAAACGGCCAGTAAATGTTCAATTTATGTGACAATAATTGAGGCGGGTAAGGGGGCTCTGACGACAATGAGCCGGGAAAGGAAAGAAAATAAAAAGTAATAACCAATCAGGGCCATATTAATCAATCTTTAATGAAAGTAATTTAAATGTGTTAATTTTTGTCCGACGTTCTGCTATTGTTTTGCTGCTGGTGGTGATTTCTTGGAACTGGAAGGAGCCAACTGCAAAGTGCGCCTCTAGTTCTCCTTCATTTTCTTCAATTAAATGAGGCGTCATAAATGACGCAATCAAGACTTACTTTGCTCTTCAATTATGGGCCGGCTTGGCCATAATGCCAATTAATCAACTACGACAACACAATACATATTTATTAATAATCAGTAAAAATAATTTAGCCAATTAACAGCAACAACATTCCGTGCAGTGTGCACTCAGAAATCACAGAGAACTCATTGCAACAACATAAAAAACTCCGATCGGCTGTCGGAATAATTCCACTACTGTTGCAAGTGGCGGCTTTGTGGAAAGACATTTTTGAGTTTGACAGATTTAATTATTGTAAATAAAATACGAACCCAGCCAAGCAGGCCAAAGGGGTAATTAAGTGAAGTGGCATGAGGGCTGCGGAGAAGCATGAAAACTGCAGACTTTGCTTATTCGGTTCTCCGAATTTATAGACTCTTTGATTAATCCCTGCCAAGAGAAAATGCACTCGTAAAATTTTCGATATCAGCTTGCCAAATAGAAAATGTTGACTATAGCAGTGCATAATAAATTACAATAGATAAATTGGATGTGGCACTAAAAGTAGATGTTAAACATCTTTTCAGCTTGTTTTACTATTAAATGGATCATCCTTGTGCCAAATTTGTTCAACCTAAGCTTTAATGTCATTTTATACTTAAGACTTTATATATTTTTTAGCATTTTAAGTTTTGATTATATTTTTTCTTGTTATAAAATATAATCAACTTGGACATAATAAAAGGTGATTTTCCATACCGATCCAATGCCCAATCTTCATAATTTGTGACCCTTATCTATCGGGACAATCCAGAAAATTCCTATCTGACACATGTCCCCGGCGCAAAACTGTCCGTCTCGTCTTTCTATCTGTCTCTGTTGCTCTGTTTTTGTCAGTCAATGGAAAATTGATCAGAAATTATTGCCAATTGAGCGCCAAAATCGCTCACACACGACACAAATGCAAAGTGTGTGCGAGTGTGTGTGAGTGTGTGTGAGTGTGCGCGCCTGTATACACTGAAATTTGCGCTCATTTAGGCTCATAAATTGCAGTCAAGACATGGATATACGAGTAGACCCCAATAAAAAGAGACGGCAGACCGAGAAAGAGAGGCAGATATCGCATTTGGCATTCCTTTGCCAATAGAAATCAGTTTTGTTTGACGCTTTTTACATGCCAAAGTTGCCATAGTGGCGGTGGTATTGTTGGATTTCTCGCTGTTACCGTTTATTAATTATACCAGCTCCAGTTCGCCAGTTTGCCAGTTCGCCAGTTCGCCGCTGCTTTATGGACTGGGTCGTGCATTTCGAATTATGCTAAATTACATATGCAAGTGTTGATGCCGGTAATGAAAAGTCGGTCGAATCGCCTCGGATTGGCTGCAATCGCAGGGCAATTACACATACGTATGTACGCAGTGCTGGCCAGATCCATAATTGCCGGCAATAAAGCGGAGACTCATTTAGATAACTTATTCCTGTTCCGAAGCCCTGTAATCTCGCCGTGCTTTGCCAGAAGTTATCGGAAGGCAGGCGAGCTGAAAGGCCATTTTTCCCACTCAGATTGCCACCAAGTTCTGCGGGCCGGGCAAACAAACAAACAAACAAACAAACGAACGAACGAACGAACAAACACTGCTGGCACACACACACCTGCGGAGAGAGAGAAAATCAAGTCGGCGGAATACCAGAAGCCCAGCAGACAAAGGCCAACGCCACTCGCATGTAGGTACTTGTGTATTTGTATCTCAGCCGAGTGATGCGCGAAAAAGTGGCATCAAGCGCCGTGACATTGCCGCCAACTTATGAAGTTGTAAGAGCCTCTGCTTAGCGTCTTGGCCATGGCAGAGAAAACCAAACAACTTGGCCCGAACCCGAACGGGCGGCGCAACAGGCGGCAGCTGTGACAACCGCAAAAACACGGCCAGAGCGGCACAGTCGGCCGGCGCCTCCACTTTGGCTAAGAGCAGCAGGCGCTCAGCAGTCGGAAGGCATCGAAATCGACTCGACATCGCCATCGCCATCGACATCCACATCGGCACATGGGAAAAACAGCGGAGCGTGCGCGTCGGAAAAAAGCTCGGCGAGAAAAGCCCCACAGAAGCCCCCGCCCACAAGAGATTGTGGTGTTTGAGGTGGGTGGTGGGGAAAATCGGGCAGATGAAGTCAAACAGATTTGAGCAAGTGATTGCACTTCGGAGCGGAGTGATGTGGCGATAGAGTGTCGTGAACGAGGTGGCTACTAAAATTGGACAATTGGTTTAGCTATGCATTCTGAGCAATGGGGAAAATATTGCAAACCTAATAAAAAACAACTTCATTTTGAGGAAAGAAATATAGAGACAAACTGGACATTAAAATATTTAAACATAAATATTTTCAAAATTAGTATGCCGCGTTACAACAAAATAAATTTAAAAACTGGTTGAAGAAAAAAGAAAGGTTTTGATAAGATTAAGCCAATAGAGAAACAACAAATCAAAAGCATAATGCTCCCAATGACTTAAGGTGCCGAATCAGCTTTTACAAGTTTCTTAGATAACCTAGGGTACAACTACTCTAATTAAATACCTATGAAACGATAAGGAAATGCTCAACCAGTACTAAGAAAGTTTAATGGAGTTAAAGCTAAATAGTTTATGGAAACTCGTTTTAAAAATATAAGAAAAGCAGTGGGCTTGTGAATGGGGGAAAAAATAGAATGTTACATTATATGTTGAACTAATTTAAGGTATATGGTTTTCCACGATTTACAGAAATTCCACAATTTATAAAGAATTTTATTTTGTTAAAAACTAAATTACTTACACGTAAGGAATCTGTTTTATTTTACTCATTTTTTACCAACCCTTACCAACCATAAGCAAAGTTAGCCCCGGTTCCAAATTTTGTGTCGGAGCGTAACAAGTAAACTTCCAGCGTTGTATGAAACTTGCTCTTCTGAGAGTCCGTCAAATGCACTTAGCAAACACCCAAGATACTCCCATAGAAACACACATATCTCACTGTAAACAACCACCCACAACTGCGCTACTTCTCGCTCAGTCCCCCTCGAACTTAAAAGGAAAGACCTCTATTTGAAACACCCACTAAAAGAAAAATTACCGGCACTTGGCAGACACACAGCAAAAGTCAAAAGGAAGCACTCGGAAAAAAAAAACAAAACAACTCTGTGAAAAAACCATTTTTTTGCGACTACCTTTTTCCAGTTTGGCAAATCTTTTTGGAAAATAAAGCACGACCAAGTCGAAGAAATCAGCACCCCCATTCCAATGCCTTAACATATAATTTTGGCACACGACCCAGCACAGAAAAAAGAAACAAACTGTGGCACACTTGCGATGAGGATAGGGAAAAATGGGGAGTGACTGGATGGATGGAGGGTTCAACAGGTTGCTTCTGTCGTCATCCTCAGAAAACTTCCTTTTTCTATGTGCCACTGTGTGTATGGGTGTGTGTGTGTGTGTATGTGTTTTGGCCCTTTTTGTGAATGAGCTCATAAAACGTTTTTCTTTTCACAGCGCCCGGGTGTTGATGTCGTCGTTGTCGGTTGTCGGTTGTCGTTGTCGCTTGTAGGTTGTAGGTTGTAGGTTGTCCCACGTCCGTCCCTTTTCCACTGGCGACCGGCGACTGGCGACTGGAGACTGGAGACTGGCGTGCGCCCCAAGTTGCTCTTTAGTTTTCAATTTTTTGCTTTTCAGCCGAGTATCTGCTTTGGCTTTTGTGCTGCCTTTTGGCCCGAACCGACGACTGGGGAGCTGCCTTTGATAGTCTCAGTCTCAGTCTCGTTTTGGGCCAGCCCGCTGCTCGTTTTGATTAAGTGCGAAACAATTAAGGCGGCTGCTGCTGCTGCTGCTGTTTACGTAGTTAATCGGGTCGGGGTCACCAACGGAGGCGTAAAAGTTGCCGAGGGGGCTCGACCCCAAAACAGCTGCTCTGGCTAACCGAGCAAACTGCTTGTGGTTGCTTTGAGCGGAAGGGGGATTGTTTGACAGGAACTCTGGGCATAAATATAGGCTTTTGATAGAGGTATAGATATATGGGTATTTGACATACTAGAGAGATAGAACGTTTTCTCGGATGCTCAAGATTTTTTAAGTTTTTATACCCTTGCAAAGCAAAGGGTATTATAATTTCAGTCAGAAGTTCTTGATCAGCATCACAATCTGAATCTAAATACGTATGTATGTACGTCTGTCCGTCTGTCCTCCTGTCTGTTTCTACTAGTCTCTCAGTTTTAAAGCTATGTTATCTTGCTGAAATTTTCCCAAAAGTTGTGTAGTTATTGCACCCAGTATATAAGTCGGAACGGGCTGGATTGGACGACTATATCGGATTGCTCCCGTACGAGAGCATGAAATAAAAAATTCTCACGCCGTTGTTTTTGATCAGATCAACTTGATTTCTTCCAGATGGCGATTTCTAACTACTATTGAATTTCGGACTAAATTTTATGAAAATCGGATTTTTGGAATATAGAGTATTCTAAGAGCAGATACACTCATGGTAAAGAGGCAAAATCAGTACTATTTTTTGTAAACTTGTTCTATCTCTGCGCCAAGTAATTGTAAGCTTTTATTAAGTAAAGTAAAAGAAATTATAATATTTATTATTGATAAGTGAGCTGGAGGCCTGATTATCAAAATGTTTTGCTGCTTGTTCAACAAAAATACAAACAAAAACGCCTTTTGTAAAAATAATTAATATTAATTACGTAGTTTATGTTCAACACTTTTATAAGAACTTTAGCATTATTAAAAACATATTTTGTAAGATAAAGTAATTCTTTATTTTCAAAACAGATTTTTTTTAAGCTTTCATAATTTTGTATAAGACTATTTCGCACAAGGAGGTACCATAAGACTGTTCCGATCAATCTTCTAATTAGCAAGTGAACCAACTGTCGGCTGCAAGAAAAGCCTTTCCCATAGAGCATAACGCCCTGGGGGTTATCACACTCCTGCTGCCAACACCTACACCAAAACATGATTCCTTGCCATCTACTCTCCGCAAACTGCTTAGCCACTTTAGCCATAAAAATATAACACCTGCTTATCTCGAATGCCACCCGGACACAAAACCCCCCGAAAGAGTCTGAAAACCCCCCGAAGAGCAAAGCCGCAAGCCCAAAGGCAACCGAAAAACATTTCTCAAAACGAGGCTAAACGGAGGGGGAGATCCGGGGAAGTGGAGAAGTGGGGATGGGCAGTGGCTTTTGGGAGGAAGTGGTTCGGGCACTGACCTAACCCCCGCAAAATGCTTGAGCCAACAAATACCGTAAAAACACTTATACGGAATTCCTCAACGCCTGGTAAGCCAAGGCTGGGGCGTAAAATCCACCCCAGGAAAAAACAGCCCGGGCCAAACCCAACCAAACCTTAGGTACGAAAAAAAGAGTGGATAAAACCAAACAAAACGAGAAGCAGAGCAAAGTTTCGAAAGTCGCAGCCAAGTGCCGACGGCAAATGGAGACGCACCCCAAACCCTGGAAAATCTTGGGAAACATTTAACGGATTTTCTCCGGGAGGCGTTAGTCGTTTTACATGCATTATCCTGGCCAAAAAACCAAACGAAAAGCGCTGCAAAAAAAGTGTTGACATTAAAATAATAATTTTAATTGCCTCAAATAACACAAAGGTCCGTGGTGACCGACCCTCGAACAAGGATGCAGGATAAGTGAGTGTGTGAGCGGGGTCTATTTAAACACAAAGGGTAATTAACATTTTTCTTTTCGCCCGGGTCCTGGCCGAAGGATAAGCAGCTTGTTTAGCCCGGCCAAAGTCAAATGAGCAAAAAAAAAAAAAAAGACATAGAAAAATAAATGAAACCGGGCACAAAAAAGGACCCGGCACACACATTACGTGGGTTTCGTGTGGGAGTTCCTTTTTTGCGGTTTTCGCATTCGGTTTAACTTGGCTGGTAAGTACCCCCAGGATCTTGGGTGGGCTGCGGATTCTGGATGCGGCAGCCAGGATTCAGTCGACCGCCTTTCAACACCTTCAACAAAGCGTGAATTAAGTGCTCGAGATTTTCTACACTTAATACAGCAAGTTTACAGCGACTCCGTCCGTGCAACATGTGGCATGCCTCGTCGTCACTGTCCCTGTCCGCCGCACTCCTCGCACTCCGCGCACTGCCCAGTTAATTGCGCAATTAGCTGGTTTTGTGGAACATCTGGGCAACTGTGTCGCGTCTCATTAAGTGCGATCTGACTGCTCAAATGCCCAGGGGGACGCGTGGCGGGATGGTCGGAGAGAAATTTTTAATTGCATTTAATTAACAATAATTTAACGAAAAACACTAAAACGAGAAATAAAATTAGCTGAAATTAAAGCCGAATTCCTTCACTGTGTGTGATCCGCAAATAAAAAGAGGATCGCATTTTTTAGCGATGAGATACGAATGAGGTATTAAACCTAGATAAAAATATTGTTAATATTCGTTTTTTTTCTAGGAATAATAAAAAAAAACTAGCAAGATATCTTTTAACATATTAAATGGATTTAAAAAAATATTGTCAATTGCTATTTACTATTATCTGTTCTATGTTCCATCATAATTTGGTAAAAATGTTTTACCTTTTCTTGAAATTAATTCTTGTTCCTTTTAAAATTAAGAACTTATGTAAGAAGTGCGGAAAATTAATCGACTGACACTTCAAGTGAATAGTGATAAAATCTACTGACTACCTAATAAATTTTATTTCCGAGTATTTTCAATAAAATGGTAATGCAAGATCAGCAGAGAAGGCATCTACAATTGAATAAACTCTTTTCCGCAACTCTTGAAAGGGATTATGTTGTGAATATAATTTGTCTATCGGCATAATTACCCAAGCACGACAGACTCACATTACTCCTATCGTTTATCTGGCATCTTTGACAATCCATCCATCAAGCATGATTGGATCCACAGAACAACCCCGAATTTGGTTCCTCGGCACTTCATTTCCATCTTGCGATACACGCAATGCCCACGAGGTAAAGTAGTATTTTTAATAGCTAATTGAACAAAATACTTTATGGAATGAAATGAATTATAGTTTCATGTTTTCGGACTACAAGAATTCGGCTATTTCACTTAGTTTCTCATTGTTCACGCAAAAGCATAAATTGTTTAATTGCTAATTAAGAATAGGAAACGGGCAACAAACGATAAACGTAATGAATTAGAAGGCGAATCGAAGGCAGTTGACATTATTTCAGTTCTAGCGTGTGACAATTCGCATTAATTACGAGAAATGCTCCAAAAAATAAGCCATTAAAGAGGGGCCAGCTTTATGGGCGAAAAGTGGGGAAGTGGGGTCTCTGAAATGGCAAAATGAAAGTGCGGAGATCCCCCGACTTTCCGCATTTGGCGTGTTTTAGGCTGCTGCTGCTGCTGCTTTTGCTGCTTGGACACTTGTGACATTTTCTTAATTGAAATGATGCGCGTTCGTTGATAAAATTTCGTTGCCTCCATATACGCGAGTGTATATATATGTTACGATACAATAATGCCGCACTTGGACACTCTCCTGCACGTTTTACTGATGATTATTATTACTCTTCATTATTGTTCATTATTAAATGAGCAGCGTGTGTGCGTGTTTTTCGCTTTTTGTGTAGGCTTTGTGGCATGTGCGGCATGCAATATCTTATTTTGGTGGCTCGGCGAAAAGTGAGCCAATCCTCGCAAGATCATCTACAAATGGAAACGCTCAAATGAGCACATACTTAAGCGGAATAATTGGGAATAATTTCAGTGCCGAACAGTTGAGGAGGCGACGTATATCCAAAAATATTTTAGGAATCTATTTTATTTTAATTTTTATTTTAAAACAACTAAAGCAGTTTTTAAATCAGTTAGGAAATTGTTTTGTAATAAGTTTAAAATTTAAATCAAAAAGATTTCTTATTTGAAGTAAGTAAGCTCTTTTGATATTAACTAGTAAAACATTTTCAAACGCAAAAGAAAGCTAGCAGATAAATATGACCATCATATTACAACCTCCATATTTGGGAAGAAGTGGTTAGCTGACTTAAACATTTTTTAGTACTTATTTCCCTTTGATTCGCCTTCTGGTTGGCCAGGCAATGTATTTTCAATTGCATTTGGCATTCGGAAAAACACACTTCCTGCATTTTCGCCACCCAGCCTATATTAGGGCAATAAAATTGCATTTTATGTTTGCACAAGTTTGCAAATTTGCCACACATCAAAAACAGAAGAGGAATCCTTTTAAGATGTCCGTCCCCGCCTCATTTGCACCAACTTCAATGCCTTTACGGGGCATAATTATTACTTTAATTATGCTTAATTAAAAAGGCCGCCCACCAGGAGGCGTGGCCAGGCAGCTGTCCAAACTACACGGCACATAATTAAGCGTTTTGCTTTGCGGATTTTCTTTCTTTCATTTTTACGATTTGCCTACGTAAAGTGACAACGTGACGCGATCGTTGGGGAATAATTTTTTTTTTTTGGTTTGGGGATGTTGAGGGGTCACGGGGGAATTGCAATTCTCCGCTGGCTTTTGGTTATTTTTAATGAGTGTGTGTGGTGTGTGCTGGTTGCCTCCTTGTTGATTTGTCCGCAGTCGTTTTGTTGTTTTTCCGCTTCTTGTGCCGCTGCATTTTTATGCGTTCGTCATCCGTTTGTCATAAAAAAGAAACAGCAAGCACTACAACAACATTTAATTTATAATTTAATATCTAATCATTTTCCCGTCGTCGTTGATTTTCTTTTTCACAGCTATTTGTGCATTAAAAGTTGTCGCAATGCATTTGGCCACAGACACGCGCATTTAATGGATTTCTCTGATTTGCTGAAGACGCCACTCAAAATAGTAAAAATCCCTCACTCAATTTAATGAGGTAAATTAATTTCGCAATCAAAGAAAACCGAAATTGTCAAATGGAAATTTAAATGGAAAAACTTGGGTAATGTTCGTTGTGAAAATCATAAATAGCTAACCAGCGGATCATAAGCGTAAACCGGACTATAATACATCGGTTTAAAGCTGGTCTATAAATGCCGACGGCTTTTTTAGAAACTGTTAACTACACGTTTAACTATCAAAATTGCGTTAAGCGTTAAATAGATAGTGTGTTTTGAATTTATAGCGCATATACTCACAACTTTAATAAATCTACATCTATCATAATTCTTAATAAAGTCAGTCACTTTTTTTTTAAATTAAATAAGTTGCAGTAGGTGGAATAAAGTTAATTTGCAATTTTGGGAAACTGAACGAAAGGTATTAATATATATTTAAAAGATTTAGAAGCGTTAATAGTTAAAAACTATATTAATGATGGCATTTCCGATAGTAATAATACATGCAATATTAAAGGCTTATGGACTTCTTTTAAGATCACTCCATGGATATCTAAGCTTTTCAATCCCCTTCAAGTACTTGGAAAATCTTAAATTTAAATGCAACTCATTTAGCCGCAAAATGCACCCGCTGAATGTCATTCCAGAGTTTGGCCATTACATCTGTGTGGGCCTTAGAGCCCAGTTAATTCTCGCTAAATAATTGCCGGCGATAACGAGGCGTGTAGAACGAGTTGGGAGCAGGGAAATATCTACGCTAGCTCTGCTTGGCAACGACAATGAAACAGGCAACAAAGAGACTAAATTCTGTATTAATTTGCAATTAATGCAGCTAATTATATTTAATTAAATGAGCGGGCCACGCTAACAATGCACTGCATAGATACGTTGCGGGTACTCAGATGGATGCAGATGGGGGGCGGTGGGATCGGTGGGATCTGTGCAATCGGTGGAATCACTTGTATCGCTGGGATCGGGATCCAGGTGAGGGGGGCTTCCAAGTAGAGCTTGGGCACTGGGAAAATGTACCGCGCAGGTTGGTCCGGCTTTGAAATGAAACTGATTATTACAATTGTTGTTACGCCCGCTGGCGCTGTTGTTAGTGCGAATTGTGCGCTGCTGTTTATTGTATCTCATAGATACGTTTATATTCGCAAAAATGACACTGAGCCACGACGAGTCAATTGTAATACATTTTAGTAATTTTTTTCGTGGGGTGGCAGCAGTCGCGAGGCTCGGCACATTAAACTATTTATGTGTAGAGTTTCATTCTGATTTCGTTTTGGCGATCGTTTGATGGGCCTCATTGTTGCAAATTGCCTCTGTCCACTGCCGTCGTGCCGTATTATTAGTTTGTTTGTGGCTATTTATTATATTTGGTTTTATTATTAGAACGTCGCAACTATTTTCGAGTCGCTCGCACAATTCGCTCGTGCACATGCTCATGCCAACGATAATGCTGATGTTGATAAAATTAACGTTAATTAAAGTTATTAACCGCCTGCAGCGAAATCGCATCAATTTATTGGTTTTTGCATATTACCATGTCAGGGTTGAGATTTACATAAAAATTGCATTTGGCTGTTTCGAACAATATTCGAGTGAGTGGAGTGCGTGAGAAGCCTAAAAGGTTTGTTTGTTTTTCTTATTTGTTAACGAGCGCTTCACTTAAATGGTTTTGCTTATTACAAAACTCATTATTTTATTCACATTTTGGGGTTAATAGTTTTCCAAGAATTTAATATTGCTTGTTTCTTTTTTAGTCTTGCGTTTTATTACACTGCAATTTTGATATCGACTCCATTTATGTACATCACACCGATTTTCATAATAAAACTAATGAAAATATTTGAAAACTTACAAGGTTATTTCAATATACTATATATTTGGTTTTTGGTCCTTCGCTCAAATATTTTTCTTCAAACTTTCTAAAACATTTTTGTCAGGAACAATATAACTATTAAACAAATAAAATAATTTGAAATGACTTTAAGTAACTTTTTTTGAAGTTCATCAATTTAAAGGAACAATATGATTTTTGTTTGTATAAAAAAATGTATTTTTTTTATTAATAATTAATAATATATAAAATAAGTATGCTATGAATTTATTTAACTATTATTGAAATAGAAATGCGGTTTTCAACGAATCCCTCAAAAATAAAAACTCCCATGTTTTAATATAAAGTTACTTAAAAGTTATTTACCGATATTTTAGGATTCTCAAGCAGCTGCCAAAATCGAAGTAGTTTGTTCCTTCAGTGTTGAGTTGGTTTTCTTGAATTCTTATTTTTGAATCACTTTCTTATTGGCCCATTTGTTTCTTATGTGTACCACTTTATAATTCTTATCACAATCAAGCACTTCATTCAAAGTATCCATAAGTATCTATGAGTAATAACGAGTATCTGAAAGATAGTTATCACCCACGCACTGGAGACGATCGCAACGCGCCAAAAATCCCAAATAGGGCTTTTCCAAACTAGTTTCAAAATCGCGGTACTACGACAATTCAATATGTGGTTCAAAAGTTGCAGTGGCAACGGTTAAGTACCGCTGATAATGATAAATATCGTGGGCACACGCCGAAGTTTATTAGCCTGCTTTGTTTGTTGCACACTGTGTTTTTGTTTATTTGTTTGTTGCACGAGTCGAGGCGCTCAAGATATGGCCGCTCGATTCCGGTTCAGATCAGCCGTCGTACGTTCAGGCGCAGCGTCGTTCGTCGACTGAATGAACGTGTGGCGCACGAGCGGCGCTTTGGACCCCCAGCAATCATCAGCATAAGTAGCAAAGGAACGACAACAACAACGAGCAGGGGAGCAAGAACGGCAAACACGAGCAAACAAAACGAAGGCGAAAACCCGAAGCCGCAGCACCAGCTCAACGGGAGCGAGCGAGAGGGCAGTATGGGGAGCCTGCGCTCGCTCGCTCGCTCGCTCTCTCTCCCTCTCCCTCTCTCTCTCTTGCTCACTCTCCCCCGCGGACGCTGCAGCGACGGCGGCGACGGCAGAGCGCCGACTGCGCAGGAGCAGCAACAGTATATGCAATTTGCTTGGCGCTGTTAAAATAAAAATAATGACGTCATTAAGCGCACAAATGAGCGACGCTGCTGCCTGCAGTCGACGTCGGCAGCGACGCTGGCAGCGGCAGAGCTTATAACTGTTGTTCTGAGGCAGGAGAAGTTGCACACTTGACGAAAGGCGAGCACTTAACGACAGCGCGAGAGAGGGAGAGCGCGTGCGAGAGAGAGAGGGAGCGAGTGTGGGTGTGAGTGCTTTCTGTGAGCGCATTTTGAGCACTTATTACAGCCAAACATTGCAAATTTTACACTGCACAAATCATGGATCATAAATCTGCATTTCCCTAAAAGCATTTCGAAGTACCAACAATCATTAAAAGGGTTTTTGGTGTTGACCATCTTATGTACAATTTTCTTTGCGGATGGTAATCTGTGGTCCTTATCTACCCATTAGAACAGTTTCAAATGCTACGAATGTGTTTTGTAAAAGGTTCATATTCACATTAAATTCTTTTTATTTATTAATTAAGTCACGTATGAGGCTTTCTATATTTATGTACACGGAATATCCAACATACATTTTTACTTTATTTATACATACTATCTCTTCTATTAAAGCTCTGTATAAACTATAAAAACTAAAAAAAATTTACTAGTTAACATAAAAGGCATCAAAAATGTAATGTACAACTCGAGCTGAAGACATAAGTCTTAAATTATATTTTAAAAAGCAATATTTTGCTGCCGAATGCGGTGTGACTGAGATAAATAAGTTGGTGTTTTACAAAACAGACGACTTAGAAGGCTCCATCAGAGTTTTATCCCCACTTGCTCTAAAATTTCATCCCCTTCGCCACTCTTCGACAACTTTTCCTGAGAATTAATAATTCAAGTTCCGATCCACAGAGCAATGCCAATGCCAAAAGCTTCAGTCACTCGCTCGTCGGTCAAAACCTTACTCGAAGCCCAGAACTCCCTCCCCCACTAACCTACCCACCCACCTCCCCTCCTCCTCTTACACCCACAATCTGACGTGTGCCGGCTCCACCGAACCGAACCACACCCCCGCCCATCCCCTTTTCTGCATCTGCTCGAACCGCTTCCAGAAAACCGAAAAGTGCCAATAAATATGGAAACGTTTTGCCTTGTTCTGCCCACTCTTCCACCCACTTGCTCCTCCCTCCCTCTCTGCCACGTCTTCTGCTCCTTCTTCAGCTCTATTTCTCCTACACTGGGGAAATAATTCTATAATTTTGTTCTGCTTTATCAATAATTTTTAAAGTTCTCTCTTCGAAAATTTTAGTGGAAAATGATGTTTTCTTTTACTTAAAGAACATTTTTTTATTTATATGTAATTAAATGAGACCTTTTTTTCATGGTGCCTTTTGTAATTTATTTCTAGCGTAATTTTATTTTGTTATATTGTTTTGGATTTTTATAAAAAGCTACACTCTGTTATTTTAAAATCGTGTATTTTTTACTGTCCAAGTTTGCACCTGACGGTTTTCGGTACATTTTTTAGGAGCAGAAGGGTCTGTGCTAAAATCGTACACTTAGTAAAGTGGTTAAGTTTTTTATAACTTCAAGCTTTGACATTCTGTTGGAATTTTTTATAAATACGATTTATCGGGCTATATTTTTCGAAAGTTTTTCTCTGTGTATCCTTGCTCCTTGGCTACCTTTGCACTAATTCACATTTGATGTTTTGTTGTCTGCGCTTGTTGCTGTTGCCGCTTGCATTTTTCTGGTCAATGAGGTTACAGTCAAGTCACTAGACAATCCCCCGCCCCTCCCCCTTCGTTCGGCCCCTCCCCTTCTCGGGGGGCAGAAGATGCAGCAGCGACTGGTGCGGTCTTCAACCGGTCGCTGTCGGTCAGCCGAGGCTGCCAAACAGGCTGCCTCTGCCGATTGCCCAGCCGTTGGTTGTTGGCCACTCCAGCCACCCACCCGCCTCGACTGGAGTCGACCGTATCGGAGGTGTCGATGACGTCGTAGTCGTCGTCGTCTGGAAGCCCCCCAAAAGCCCCTCCGGCCCCAAAGCCCAGTGAAGTGTCTCGCTCCACCTCTTCCCTCTCAAAAACCGAATCTGACTGCAACTGCCTACGCCATTTAATGATTTTGTTGCTGCTCCTCCTAATGTGATTTGCTAGGGTATGCACTTAGCCTCCTCGGTTGCCGATTACCCAGATTCAAAGCCAAAATCAGCCTAATGATTGAATGGTGAGGGTATCGAGCTGAGCTCGATCAGTGATCAGCAATCACGTTTGGCGTTTGAGCCATTTATTTTGTTAGAGTTATTAAACAACTTCTATTGAATTTGGTTACCTAATTGATACTTAAAGATAAATTGGACTAAATAGACAGTTAAAGTATCAAATAGGCGCCAATTGAAGATGAATGTGTCTGTATTTATTAATGTTATATTTTAGAATATAAATATCGAGTAGTGTAGTATGTGGAAGTTGAGTACACAGGATAAGAAAGTATGTAATTAATTTTTACAAAAAAAATGGTGCCTTTAAAACAAAATCAAACATTTTAAGGAGTTTGTTTTTATTTTTACAACGAACACCTTTGTTATTTTGACACTTCCGAAAACCGCTCACAACTTTTTCAACACTAAAAATATTATTGTTTAACTGCTCCAAAGAGCATTTCCGATTCGCACATCTTAAGAACTCTCTTTGACCATCACTTATTCTAGTGGTTGCTGACTTTGTTTTTAGCCAATTTTGGTCAATATTTAAGTGCCGGACGGTGCTTCCACTTCGGCGGCCACTTCACTGCTCTATCGGCGGTGTCTGGTCGTCTGGTCCACATCACCTCATCAACTTAATTTTCGGAATTTTCACATCGACCATCTCGCTCACTCCCCCGCGTAGTCCCGTCTTTGTCTTTCGTGTCTAATTTTGTGCAGCTTTTCACCGGCAGCTATAAAGCGTATTACCGTTAAATGTTGCACTGTCGAGTTGTCGTCTAATTTACGTTACCCGTCGGCCGAAAGGGGGAAGTGGGAGGTGGCAGTTGGGAGTAGGGAGGGATGTGGCCATGGTCGAGGATGCGGATGCAGTGGGGCCACTGCCCACTTTCCATCTTGGCTTGATTGTCATTGCAGCTCGCCAGTCTGGCCGGCAAACTGATTAAATTCAGCACGCGCCCTGCGGGCATCTTGGGAAACTTCTTCCCCGGCAAGACGAGATGCTTGGAAAAGGGGTTTTAAGGGGGATTTGGGGCGTTCCATGCACTTGGAAAAACTATTGTTTTTTTATAACATGATTAAATTTGCATTTCTTTTTTAAAGCGTTATTTATTTCTGTCTAAAAACTATCATTACTTCTTTAATTTATCGAGTATTTAAAGGCTCTTTCGGGGTAAACTCACTCTTTCATTGCCAAAAAATAATCGATTTTGATTTATAAAAATGACAGATCTATAATAAATCCATTTACAAATATTCTAAAATATTTTAGACACACTAAATACTTTCTTTTAAATAAATACATTTTCAAATACAAAGGATCCAAACAAATCTGATTGGTTAAATGCAGCTTGTTTTCCTTCGAGCTTAATAAATATAAGCATTTAGAAAATATAGAATTCGAAAGTTAGTTTGATATAACTCAAGATATTTCTTCTGTGTATAAATAAAAGGAGTTTTGGGCAGGGAGGGTGGTGGTAACTCAAAGTCATCAGCTTAGACGGGCCAGAAACTAGACGCTCTACATAAATTTGAAATTAACGTTTTCTAGCACATTGTCCGTCTGCCTCTCTCTTTCTCGACCATATACCCGTCTCTTTCTGTGGGGCTCCACTCTCATTCTCTCTCTCCCTCTTTTTCTCTTTAGAGCTTACATGCTTTCTGTAATTATCATTTGCCAGTCCGTTTGCCTTGGAACACACACGCAGACCAGCGTCTTGAGTCGATCTTTACTTGGCTTTCGGGCGTACTCCATCCATGTACCCCTCCCCCTTATCCGCCCAAACGCCCGTAATTAAATGCAAATCTCTCGTCCCCCGACTGCGTCTAATATATGGCCAAAGTGCCACGGGGCAAACTGTGGCCACATTTTCAGCAACGTTCCGAAACTTGTCAGCACCGCTCGCTAGTGTAAGAAAAATGAAGTGAAATACTCGAACGTGTATAAACCAAACAACATTAAAATTATCGCCTCAACGAGCCATAAAGACTTCGCAGCTGAAGGATCGCCCACGACACCGGATGGAAAATACCCTTTTTTTTATAAAGCTTGTTTGGAATTCCATTTAACGAGCTTTACAAAAAAAGTAAAACTCGTTTAATTGAATTATAAAATAAAAAAAGAAAATATAATTGGGATAAATTAAGAGTTTTAGATAAATACAGGGTTTACTTATTCCTTTAAATTTATTAACTCTTTATTATAAGTTATAATAATAGCAATAAAAACATCGTAGGGAATTAACATCGAAATGCTAGTTCTTTATAGGTACATTTTGCCTCCCAAATAAGATCTAATAACAAATCGATTTATGTAGACCCTAAAATATAGAAGGACAACCCAGTGACAGAGATGGGATAGTAATTAAGAGCGCGCAAACTTTTCAGCTTTGTTGGATGGTTCTTGTTGAAATGGCTGCTAATTACAAAAGGCATCCTGGCCAGCATCATTTGAGATATTTTTCCATTAACCGGCGACGGCGTCGTCATGCCCATGAAGTTATAGAAGGGGCAGAGACTTGCTGCGGAGAGAGGGGAAATAAAAGGGGAGGGGAGGGACGGTGCATACAAAACATATTAAAATTAACCTGATTACTCCGCAGGCGCTGCCAGCTCTCATATTGTGGAATTGGAATCGTGTGTGTGTGTGAGTGTGTGTATATCTGGACTTGGAGGAGTTTTGAAAGCCAGGCACAAACTAATTTCAAATAACATAATTCATTCGCTTAGCCAACGGGGAACGGGAGGGGAAAGGGGGAGTTTTGGCATCAGGGAAAAGGCGGCAGCAGCACTTGGACTTGGCCAAGACTCCATGACCGGTTTCTTCGGGAGCACCAAATTAGTTGAAGTTTAATCACAAGGCACTGAGAGCGGAGAATGTGGAGATACAACTAAATATTCGTATATCATATAGAGGTAACAATTTATTTTTAGCTTAAAAAAATAGTTATGAGAAATATCTTTCCAAAAAAGATCACAAAACATTATATGTTGTAATATATTAGATATCCGCGAAAAACAGGTCATAAAATTTAAATTTGCTATATTTTACAAAGTGTTCAAAATAACAATTATTTTATATTTGCCTTAAGATTTCCTGAATATTTTTGAAATTTTATTATTTAATATTTTTAATTATCTTACTATACGAATCTATGCAAATTCTTAAAATATTTATAAACAAACCAAGAAATCCTACGTTGCCTAAATTTAAATTAAATATATTTCAGGTTATTATTCGACTTTTTCTCTGTGAAGACGATGAGAATTTTCCAGGGACCAAACAAAGACCAAAGCTGTTATGACAGAGAGAAGACGGAGGAGACAGAACAGAGATTGGTGTGCGAATGCGGAAGGTGCTAACTGACAAATGAATGGACTTCGGCTCCGACCATAAGACCATTCGAATGCTAATTGTTATTGTACTTAAACCTGGAGTCAACCGCCTTCGATGGTACTTATTTCCCTTCCCCTGCACCTCATTTCCCCCGCTCACCCCACTTTTGCAGCATTCCTTGGCAAACATGTCCACAAAACTATGCGCAGTCGCCAATAATTTCGCGCGCATAAAAATTTAATATTATTGAATTTTTATTATTGCTTTCTGTCTGATTTCAGGCATTGCTGTTGTTGCCCAGAAACAATAATCAAAATAACTACAGCAACACGGGCAACTGTAACAGCAACTGCATTAAAAGTGGCCTAAAGGCAACACGGAAGCTCCATGAGGCAAAACAGTGGGGCGGCACCGACTCAAAGGTATGGATCCTGAAAACCAAAAAAAAAAACTTGATTGGAATTTATGGGAAATCCTTTTAGCCCATTTAAATATATTTTTGTTTATTTGAATATTTTTATCCGTAAAAGCATAGGTACGGTATGTGCGTTCTATATCCCAATATAAAACTTTAAAACCAAACTCAAACTAAACAAATATTGTTAGTTTAATTGTTTTCATGTAACAACATATGTAGCTCTTTACATTTTAAAGATAATAAAATCCCTTAAACATTAATTTATTATTTTACCTACTATCCGTTTTTTGTTTTCCGATTTTTAAGTAGGGGAGAGTGGGGCATTGTCGTCACTTTTTTTTTAATTGCGTAATTTGTTGATAAAATAACTTATTTTTATCATGTAATATACATGGTTGGATTCGGAAAAGATCTGGCTATAAAATGCAGTAAGTATTTCGGACATCCTCTCACTTGTTTATTAATACGAAACTGTTATCTGAAAGAAGGCAAAATTGGAAAATTGAAAAATCGTGGGGCAAAGTCGTCACTCCCCTGGGGCAAAGTCGTCACATAGAATAATGAATGCAAATATAGGTACCCATGTGCACAAAACTATTTCAACTTGTTAAACACACATTTATTGATATTCATACATATAAAAAAGTGGAACACTATACCTATTTTTTGCAAAAATTTGACACATTCAGATCTAAGTGAAGGATAGAAAGCAAAAATCAGAATTTCTTAAAGATTTTTCTTTGGGCGACCTCTTTTTTAGAATTTTATTTTTTTTGAAGAACATTTTGGAGAAATTATATTTTATATTTAATACTTTACATAAACAATCACAAAACAATAATAAATTGATACGAGTTTGTATTTCAGTCTGAGATAATACAGTGACGACTTTGCCCCACCCGTTGAGTGACGACAATGCCCCACGCGACATTTTTTGATAAAAACATGAATAACAAATCGAAACTCGAATCAGGTGTTACACAACCTACCATCTCGTGTTCGCCAAACATTTCTCAACAATAATAACTCACCTTTATACTTCTTTGATCAAAAATGTACTTGGAAGAAAAAAAGTTCTGCGCCGGAGAAAAATTACTTTTGAGGCTCCGAAACACTTTCTGATGAATAAATAATTACACATAACCTATAATTCTACCAAACTCCGTCGGTAATGTAGGAATAGTGCAATACACTTACGCTAAAAAAATTGGGTTGGTAGCCCTTATATTTTTTAAGATAATAGCGAGTGACGACTTTGCCCCACTGACGACATTACCCCACTCTCCCCTATATTATCAAAATTAAACTCATCTGCATTATTTTATTTTTAATTTGTCAAAATGTGTTATATCTAAACACACATTTTAGCTGATATTTACGAAAACATTCCACAGTGCCCCGAGATGCGAGGCGCAGCCTGTGCCCCAAGTGGCGCACTTAATGCCATTCGAATTATGCGCATGCGTCCCCTTCGAGGACGTGGCTCTGGAGTCTGGACTGGAGCCTCGGCTTGGAGCTGCTGCCTTTCGCGGAGATGCAGACTCCTGTGCCCTTGTAACCGCCCATTCTTCCAGAACGACGTCTCACCCATCCAACTAAGCTACCACCACGTGGTAATTTTGTAATATCGTAAAGTATTTTTTAATTGAACGCACCACCTTCGGCACACTCGAAGAACCGAGTTTACGAGGCCCGGCGGACTGGTGGCTTCTATACGGCTTTGTCAACTCTGGAGTCTAGACTGCGGCTGCGGCAGTCAGGGTGGTGGCAACCCTGGAGCCAGCCCACTTTTATGACTCACTTCCTTTTTGGGTGATTTATGCGAACGCGAATGCCTCTCTGGCAGCATTAAAATTAGCTCTAATTATGAGAGTGGATCGGAACGCAGCCAATTAAAAGTGCATTTCCCGCCAGCATAAATCAATAAAAGATTTATGTGACTCTGGCCTATAGATAGGTATAATTTTAATGATTATTCGCGAGCACATTTGGCGCTTTGCATAACCTTTGGCAGCCTTTTTCCGTTCTTTTCGCCAGTTCTTTCGCTCTGTTTTCTGTTTCGAACGAGTCCCCGAACGAGTCTCTGGACCATTCATTCCGCATTCATTCATGGGCGAGTCAGATCGACTCAACTTGGCTCTCAGGTAAGGTAACCTGTTCCTGTTACCCAGACTCACGACTTTATAATTAGGCAGCCTCGCTTAGCTGCTCTGCTGCTGCTGCTGCCGCTGCTTCTTCTTCTGCTCGGGTGGTTAATGCATTCATAATAATATTTCTTTTTGCTGTTAAATTTATGTTTTCTGCCTTGTAGCCTTTCGCTGAAGTCCTCCTGACTCCTGCCTCCTGCTCTCGGCCTCCTCTACATCATCTCCTTTTTTATTTATTTTTGCCAGTTTTAATTTTCTCGCTTCCACTTCCCCGCGCCGCCTCCTTTAGCGAAATCGTTTTGCATTCTTAAACATAATTGCATGTGGGCGTGGTCACATATGAAATTTCTTTGATTAAAGTCGATTAAAATCGCGGCCTGTTTTGCCTGCTGTTGTTGTTATTGTTGCCTGCTTTTGTTGTTATTGCTGCTGTTGTTGTAGCGACTGCTGGCCAACTTGGCCAAGTAGTTGGGCAGCAGATGAAGCAGCCACTGGCGCAGATGAGACGGAGTTTTATGGGTTCAAGGATTAGGGCGGTGGCAGCCGCCCAATCCCTTCGGATCCTAAAAAGCATTGGCAACACTCATTAACTTGGCCGAGAAGAACATATGTATGCTGAAACGAGAAGAAAGGAAAATCAATGAGGAGCTTAAAAACTAATTAGTTATATCCAAAATAATATACTCTACTCATTTTGATTAACATAAGCACAATAAGGAAACTGATAAATAAAAGCGTTACATTTTAAACTTGTAAACGCGGCTTAATAATGTATTTCAGTTAACGTTACAAAGTAAAGCACTTTAATTTACAAAGTTTTACAAGGTGCTTATTAGTAAGCCTTCTTAGAACCCAATCGAGTGATCTGTGATTTCTGTATATTTTTAGTCATTTATTAAAGTCTCGTTTAATAAGTCTTCCAGCTCTATAATTGATCTAACCAGCTTGCTAAGTACTCGACTCGTACACGCTGATCATTGGCAGATCCCAGCGTACAGCTTACATGCTAGCTAAAGATCCTCTGTCTTTAAATTTTCCTACACACGAAAAAGTTTTTTAGAATGTTTCAAATATCTTGAGTTATATATTTTGTTTGATGATAAAGTGGTTATATTTTAATATTTTAAAAAGGAATCATTTGGAATTTCAAAGTTTAAACTTTAATATCGTTTATTATACCTATTATCAGAAATTTATAGAATTATAGAATATGAGAAGATCAATGCATTCAATTTATAAAATCGAAGAGGGTCAAGTTAGGTAGGGAAATTTGAATAAAAATTATTTTAAACAAGCTTCTATAGGTTTTCTCAGGAAAGCCTATTTGATAATTTATTAAACAAAAATATAAATTAAATGTATTTCAAATAAACTGTTTTTAGCTCAGTGTATTCATACCGTTCCGTCCCCATCATCATCATCATCATCAGCGGCTGCGTGGCCAGTTGGCCACTCCCAACTGCATCTCCCATTGCTTAACCCCCTGGTGCCCCAGCACCTTCTGCGATGGTGGACATGCCGCTTCTAATCTGCACTCGAGTGAATTGCAAATTACGTGTCTTAAATTGAAGTTTTACGAGTTGCTACTCTAAATGTTTGCACCAAAGTGCTCGCCTGGATGTGTTTGCTCAGGGTTCCAGCTCTTCGCGAATCTAATGGGCGGTGGTGAGGAGGTGGATCTGAGGATTGGGGGATCTGGGGATACCATGCAGTACCATGGAGGACCCGCTGATGATGAGGATGGTGCTGCGTGTTTAGGCGCGAGTGTTGTATTTCATGTTGCCAGTTCTCCTCGCCAGTTGTTGCTGCTCGTTCTCCACTTGGGATGGTTGTTTATGCGATGCAGGATATGATAATAATTACACCTTCAACGTTTGCTGCTCGCTGCCATCTCCATCTGGCCAGGAAGTTGGCCTTCTGCTCCTGGCCCGATCCCTCTCTTCGCATCGCTTCTTTGGCCGCGCTGGCGATTAAAAATTGATCTCATTATAATTATTTTTTATAATTTATGAAGCCTTAAAACTGTGTCTGCTGCAACATGGCCACAAAGTAGTCATTATAAATGCCATAAATTTCGGTCCCCCCGAGTTCCACGTCCTCCTCACTTAATGATGAAGAGAGCTTTGAGGATCCGAGGCAACAGCAAGCTGCAATCCCTATTGCCGGCGAATTATGAGCGAGCGAGTAAGATTTTAATGGTCTTGACATTGGACTCTATTTCAATACCCGCTTGATTTGACAAGACAGAGGGAAGTGTTCAGAAAACTCCTACACACGTCCCTCCATCGCCGAAACCTCCTAGCCCACCTTCCCGGAACCCACATATCTCAGATAGAACTCAGGCAAACATTATGCATATTACACAGACCTGAAGAGCCCCACCAGCTAGAGAACACGCACAGCGACATCTGATCATAAAGCGGAGAGCTGCTGCACTGAAAACAAAACATTACTTACTTTTATTTTGGCATTGTATTGAAAAATACACTGTATAAAAAAAAGAGCTTAGTAAAACAAAACTCAATGGATTCTGAATTGAATTACAAACGATTAAAACTAACTTTTTACAGTAGAATTATCTGTTACGTTTGTTTTTAGAACAAGATTTAAATAATAGTATGTCGTTTAATATACCAAATTAAATTCTAAAGTTTTGTTTGATGATCAACGTAATTACATCAAAGTTTCTTACATTTCAACTTCCAATTTTATTTTGTATAGATAGTACTTAAACTTTGCAGTCGTAACACTTACCTATATAAATGTGATTGGTATGCCTAATAAAATACACTTTTAAAATCAATTTTATTTCTCAGTGCAGGCAGAGACACCCGCACATCCGCAAATGAAGGGGTGAATCGGAGGCCCTCCTGCTCATTTCGCATTTTAGTTTGTAATTTAGTTTCATTTATTGCGATTTTACATTGACGCCTGACACGCAAATTCGTGTAATCCTTTCTGGCTCACCAAGGAGCCCAGGAGAACAGGGACGGAGACTAGGGGCCCACTTCGAGTGGCTGTCTTAGCCATGGCCCCCGAACTACTGCCATTGCCAAGCATCGCCAATGCGCCACACAAAGTCCAATTAAATTATGAGGGTCCACACGCCAAGACAACGACGACAGCGACGACCACAGCAGTCTCTGGTTCTGGTCCCCCATCCAGAATATCACCCAGCTCATTCCAGCTAGGTGCACTTGGAGAAAAAAGAGTCCTAATCAGAAGTATAAATAGATCACAACAAAAAATATAAAAAACACAAACAAATTTTGATTTGAAATCCTTTTTTGAAGGGGTTTATAGCCTCTTGATGTTTTATTCGCCAACCCAAACATAAAATCTAGTTTTCCAATTACTCTTTAAATAGAGTATTTACTTCATTGACTTTATTTTTTTCTGCGTGTATTATTCACTGAGACGTAGCGATTTCAAGAACTGCTTATGCCTCACTTCAGGATGTTGGACTTGGCCTGGCTCATTTCGAGAGCCTCCTTTTTGGCCACTGCCACTGCCTTTGCCATTGGCATTGGCTTTGCATTGGCACTGGCATTGGCAATGCGGTGTAAGAGTAATTAAAATCCCTTGATTAATATGTAAATTTAATGAGATTACGAATTCAGCGAACAAGATTAGGAATGCATGGGTCTCTCCGCTTCGACTCGAGACTGGACCCTTCCCTCTTCTCCAGGTATTTCTGTCACTGTCTGAACGGTCTCCGTTTCTCCCCTTCTCGCTCGCTCACTCGCTTCCGCTCTCTTTCCCACTTGCACTGCCAGCAGTGAGTGCGGCATGTAATTTTCACTTTCTTAACCCTTCATAAGAGGTTAAGTTGAATTTATTTTCTCAACAATATTAAAATCAAAATTAATATAACATAAATTTCCTTGCAAGTCCGGATTTTCGGAAATTACTTTTCTGTGTCTTAGTTTTGTACTTCGAGACTTAAAGAAATTTTAAAAATGTATCACATTTTATTTGAAATAATTTTAATTTTGAATTTGTTCTTGCAAGCTTAAATACCTATTATTAAAATTGAGGAGTTTTATTATAAAAAACTCACTAAATTAGCTTATAATTATCCTCTTTAAAAACAAATGTAACCATAATTTTAAGTTCTACCTAGATAACAGATGAATTTACTTGTAATCTGAATCAAATATATTTCATAAGCTAATATATATTTCATAAGCTATATAATTATATATGCAAATGTATATTAAATGTAAAGAACTAATTTTTTTTTCTGATGGAAACTTAAACTGAAATTTCCATATTTTCTGTTGCTTGAGGAATTTATGGGGTTAAGCAGCGGACCCCGAAACAAGCCGAAAGCCAGGCCGGGCCAATCTAGACATCGGCCAGGTCCCCATACCCACACACTCGCGTCTGGCCATGTGTGTGTGCTAGTGTGTGTGAGTGGGTCTGCTAAGAGCTTGTTAACATTTCTGTGGAAAGCCGCAGCACTCGAGTCCAAGTGCAAGTCCAAATCGAAATGCTTTGAGCCACCCAAAAAGCAAATCGACATCGACGGAAAATTGAAAGCGCGAAATAAACTTGTACATAAATTGTGTGAAATGGATTTGCTTGTAGTTCAAAAGGTTTTCGATTTGTTGTTGCCGTTGTTAGTTGCTTGGTTAGTTTGTTGGCTTGTAGCTGGGGGTCTCATTTGGTTAATCTGTCAGCATCTGGCATGTAGCAGTTTTTATCCTCATGTGATAAATTTTCATTAAATCTCCAGTTGTCCAGTTTTAGCTAACTCGTGAACTGAAGTAAGAGAATTGAAAATCATAGAAAGGTGAAATCACATTTTACTGAAGAACTTAGAAGTTGAATATCATTCTTTTTGGAGAGCTTAGAAGTTGAATTGCATTATAACATAATTATATCCCCCAATAAGCCAACTAACTTCGTTTTATTTTATCCATTCGCTTTCGGCATTTTCATCCCCCATTTGGCATCCTCGGTGTTTACTAAACTCTGCGAGGTTTTTCATCAACTTTTTGCTCATTATCCCAAAACGCGCCCGCGTTTTTTGCCGCGCCAATTGGAGGCACTTGGCAACTGCGTCTGCCATTGGCCTGGTGACTAGGAATCCTGCTGATTGGACGACTGAGGTCCTTAGGCGCCAAATCGGGAAGGGCTTTGCTGTGCGGGAGTGAACTGCGAATGGAAACGGTTTCAGCTTATGATATAATGATGGCAAGCCCACCCGGTTGAAAGAAATGCATGTTAAAAAGTTCTGATTCTTAAATTGCCATATTTTTAGTACAAATATGATTAACGTACCGCGACGAGTAAACCTGATCAAGGACTTATTATTATATTATTAGTAATAAAAAAAAATTAAGTGTTCAAATTTATTCTTTAAAGTTTTTATTTTTGTCCCATCTTAACGCCTTTCAAACAAATTTATCTCCTTTAATTGACCATATAAGGAAATGTATTTAAAAAGTTTTTAAAACCTATTAATTGATGGAATCCTTAAAGCTTTTGATGCAATGAGATATTTCTATAGTTGAAGCCGGCGGATTACAGAGAATCTTAGTTGGTAATGCCCAACTTCTTACAGATGTTTTTTGATATTTAAAGAACGAGTTTTAAGAAAGTATCTCTAAAAGAATCTCTAAGCAAAAAATTATTATTATATTACAGAAATAATTTGTATGTACAAATCATCTCAGTCAAATAGAAAAATGCAATGGAGGAATTCTTGTACCGCTTTTTACGACTTGGTGAAGGTCATCCTAAGGCGATCCAAGCAAATCAAACCAAAAAACAAGAAAGGAAGCTAGCTTCGGCAAGCCGAAGCTTATATACCCTTGCAGTCATCAAATATGTCGAACAAAACGCATAAAGGCTAGACAACATCGAAGCTAAGACGATTTTTCTATTCATTTTCCATATTTTTGACTATAGATCATATGGGAGCTATACGATATAGTTGTCCGATTTTGATCAAATTTAACTCGTAATTCAAGAGTCGTAAGAACACTCTATATTCCAAAAATCATACTTGTCTGATGAAAAACAACGATGTTATCAATTTATTTCCATTAATTCTATATATAATTTTCGATCCCTCCTATGGCAGCTATATGATAGAGTTATCCGATTTTGATCAAATTTAATCCGAAATTCAATAACAGTTAGAAAACGCCATCTTGAAGAATTCAAGTCGATCTGATGAAAAACAATAGAGTGAGAATTTTTTATTTCATTCTCTTGTATTGGAGCTATCCGATATAGTCGGCCGATCCGGCCCATTCCGACTTATATACTGCGTGCAACAACTACACAACTTTTGGGAAAGTTTCAGCGAGATAGCTTTAAAACTGAGAGACTAGTTTACATAGAAACCGACAGGAGGACAGACGGACAGACGGACAGACGGACAGACAGACAGACAGACAGACGGACAGACGGACAGACGGACAGACGGACAGACGTACATACATATTTCGAATCTGCTCGTGATGCTGATCAAGAATATATATACTTTATGGGGTCTGAGGTGTCTCCTTCACTGCGTTGCAAACTTCTGACTGAAATTATAATACCCTTTTGCTCTGCAAGGGTATAAAAAAAAAAAATACTGAGCAAAGTGCTGGGATCAGAATTCGAAAGACAGGAGACGGGGGCGAGGGACGTGAGCACATTGAGGTGGTGTCAGTTATGAGCTCGATGACCAAATAGCAAGCCGAAGGCTTCAATGAATGAAAGTGAGTCCGAGTCGAGAGTGCAGAGTCCAGACAGTCAGACAGACAGACAGACTGAAGGACTGAAAGACTGAAGGACAGAAAAAGGGTGGCTGGTGGGTGGCAGACGCACGCAGACGGGCGACAATGGTGTCCATGTCCGAGTGCATGTTCCTCGTCCTGCGTCCTGCATCCCACTCATTTCCTTGTACAATGCCCGGAAAAACTGCACCGAGTGGGCGGAAAATGCAGTTGCAGTGGGCACCGAAAATTGCGGAGTGCCTGGTGCCTTTTTCTGTTGAAGTTGCAGTGGCTTGCTAAACATGCACCAAACACGCAGCGCTGAAATATGCAGGACATCTTCTCTGGGTCGTCCTGAGTCAAGGTCGCTTAACGCCGGCTTAAAGCGTCTGTGAAAAGTCGCAATAAAAACGCAAACAAGCCCGACAGACCGGAAAGTGAAAGAAAAAAAGCGGAGAAAATGATAACAGGAGGTGGAGCTGTGCAGAAGATATAGACGTTCGTTCAACTTTGGCTGGCTTAGACATTTTCCCGCTGTGTGAGAAATGTCTTTTCAAGGACTGCCACCCACACAAGCACACATCCATACACACACACACTCATACACCCTCACATGAGGGTGGGTGAAAAAACGTTGCATACTTTTTCGAGCGAGTGGCCCGAGTTTTTCCTGGCAACTGGTTTTCGGTCCTGCCACTTGTTCCTGGCCACCTTTCCTCCCCTTGCTCCGCATCCTTCTCGGCCGCACTCTCTTCACACTCTCAGAATTCCTTGTGTCTGTCTGTGTGTGGAAACTTCAGCTGCGAAGTATGCAATATATTTTTGGTCCCGACTAGAGACGTTTGCAGCTCGTTTGGCCATTTCCGCCCCAAGTAAAGCCCCCCTTTTTTCGGTGCGAAATGTGTCAAGGTCGTTCGCCCGATTTCGCCACTTTAAACACAAAAACCGTTTGGCTTTAAAAACTTGCCGGTCGGCCAACTGTTGCTGCGTCCAAAAACGGATATGCATAAAATGTTGCGTGCCAGCCACGCCCCCTGGACCATTGCCAGAATGCAGCCGCCCCCTTTGGCCCCCATTGGCGCTCTTCCCCTTGTTAACACACAACAAATAACAGATTTTCGTGGTGCGTGTGTGTTTGTGTCTGCTGTCTGTGTTTGATTCTGTGGCATACTTTTGGCGCCAGCTACGGCCTAACTATAAAATCGGCTGATCCCCTTCCATTTAGCACGGTCACTTGTCGTTATGATGATTCATGTGGGTTGCCACAGGACCTCGATATCCCCTCCGTCCATTCCCATCTTTTTAGGTCTTCCAAAACACGCAAAACAAAGCATCTCGTTTCGAGTGTTTTGTTAAAAGCCGCTCAATTGGAATGCAATTTTTGTTTCGCCATGTGCGCTTGGTTGTTGGGGTCAACGCATTACGCATACGCCGCGTATGGCTGGCATATTAAAGTGATAAAGCGATGTGCTAAAACCGAAACGGATACGCGGATTAATTAAGACAAATTCTTGCCCTTAAGCTAATTTAAAAAATCCCGAGAATGCAATTAGGGTAAATTCACTTTGTGCTATTCAGAAATGTATGTGACTTGGTATTTGTGGAAGTGCAAATGTGTAAACATTATTTATCTGGCCAATCTTATTTAAACTAATTAAGTACGATTTAGGAAACGGATAACAAAGAATTATTACTTGTATTACTAGAAAAGCTACACACAAATAATATTATTGTATTTGCTATCAATCATTTAAAGCAAAAAATTAAATATTTTAATACCTTTCTTTTTGAAAATCGAATAAATTTAAATTTTTCATCCGAATATTTTGTAGGAACTAAATATTTTCTACTTTTTTTTTATATTTACTGTTTTAATGTAAAAGTACATTTAGAGTTTGTAAAAAACTGTTCATTTAATTCAAAAAATGTATGAACATATTAAAACCCACTCAATCTTCTTAGGATAATTTGGTAAAGTCGCCTTATGTACTGTTTCAAGTATTATATTTGCTAAACACAAAGAAAACAGTAAAAAAAACCCAATTAGCTTGAAGGAGACACCTCTTTGTCACTTCAAATATTGCTAACCCCTTAACCCCTGACGCCCCAGTCCCCCCACCCCTCTCCTTTCGGCTCATCGACGGTCATCAATGTTTATCAATAAACTGGCAGGCTCGCCTCAATCCGAATGCAGCAAGCCAGGAAAAGGGCGAAAATAAAATAAACAGCGATGTTCTTGGCAAAACAGCGAGCAAAACTCGCATCGATACACACACACACATACATTTGCATATATGAAAATAAAGCTCGAAAAGTCATTGGACAAAAAAATTGTCAAAAATCAACTATAAGCATTTTTTTGTGTTGATTTCTTGCCGCATCCGCGGCAGCGACGTCGGCAGCGCTGTCCGCCTTTTTGGTGGGCGGAGCCTTGTGTGGGTACGTGTTGTGTTGCTGCCGCAGTTTTCTTTTAGCTGCCGTTTTTCCCGCTGCCGTCGCGGCTTTTTTACTGAGCCGCCATTGCGTAGTTTTTGCCGGCATTTGTTACATTTTCTTCTTTTTTAGCAATGGGCGTGTGTAGGCAGGCTGCAGGATTGGGTACACAGCTCGATTGGCAATGGGGAATGGGGGAGGGAGAAAAAAGGAAGAAGAAAGGGTCTCTGTCCGGCGAAAAACGACATAAAGAGGGAGTAAGCGAGAGCGAGCGAGAAAGGGCGAGAGAGAGAGAGTGGCAAATGTAACATGCCAGTTAAAATTAAAAACAAAAATACAAAAACAAGAAGAAAGATCATTTTTTTCCACCCAAATTATGCCGCGTGTTCGAAAGTAAATATGAATATAATATTTTAAAATTCGATAACCGTTATCTGTTTGACCAGTGGCCTTTTGCACTTTTTCGAAGACGTGGAGGAATTCGTGGGAACTTCAGCCTGCTGTTCAAAGGGCCTTAATGGTCGAGTTAATATTGGTTAAAAGTTCGTGGGTACTTAAATATTTTATTGTTAATTTAGTTATAAATAAGAGAACAAAGCCAACTTAAACACAAGGTTTTAAAGAAAAAAAGGAACATCTAGAGGCTTAGTCAACATACTAAATGTTTTCTATTTTGCAGAGTTTCAAATGTTTTAGCTGACGGATTTTATATTGCGTGATAAAATTCTCTTTTCTTCAACTCAGACTTTTCAGTGCTGGATTTATCACTTTATTCACTTAAAATCCTTGGCGATAATCCTCCCTTGCATATTGCGGTCATCGCTTCACGGCTCTTTGCTCTACCGTTAATGATTTACCAAATTATGCTGCCGCAAATGTAAAATACACGACTCTGGAGCCTTGCAGGTCCCTCGACTCCAGGCGGCCCTCGTCCTTTGGGCCTCCGCCCCTTAGTCCTTCGTCCTGCGAGTCCCTGACCGTAGTCAGTCGCCAAATGTTTATTAATTGAAAACGTAAAATTGCATTTTTGGACTGTTATTGGCCAACCCGCGACGCTCTGTGGCCATTGCCATGATTTCGATAATGCGGTTGCCGCTGGCCACAAAAACAGTTTGTCGCTGTCAGCGGATCCATGTTGGCCCAGCGACGAGGGAAGGGGTAGGGGAAAGGAGAGTGGGTGGAGGGGCATGCGGCAAGGTGGCCACAATGCTGCTGCAACGGGGCTGATAATTGGCATCGGGTCAATTGCAGCCGACGGTCTTGGGGTGGGGTTAAATGCACACAGAACGCGGCGAAGCCGTGCCAATAGAATTAAATATGACTTTGTGTCATATTAAATGTTAAGCACAACTTTCTTGCATTTATTTGGAACTTCAATTATGGAAATTGGCTTTTTCCACAGTGCGGTTGTAGACTTTTTCTGTCACCTGAAAATGTCAAGCTTACATAAAAACAACATTTTTTAATGCTGCCGTAAAGCGTATGTCCAAAATCCATTGACTTTATCTATAAATACAATTGGTTTGTATACTATTTATTTTGATATGATATAAGCAAAGGGTTCAATCTTAATTTATAAAACAAAGCACAAATATTGTAAATTAAATAAATAGATAATTCGACTTAAAGTAAAATGAAAAAAGCCACAATTAAATTAACGTTAATTTAGTTACTTGATAATAGATTTTCTAAAAACAATATACTAAAAAAAATCGTGATATGGGAATAATCTTTAAAAAAATGCTATTAAACACTTTATATCACATAAAACATTAAAATATAAAAACTAGAGAAAAATTGTATATATATTATATATGAAGAACACATACACATTTTTCTTGCCACATATTGCCCTCCAGATTTTGCCCAATTTAGGCAGGAAAATGAAAAAGCAAAACTTTAATCAACATTTTCATTTGGTTTATTGCATAAAACATTTCTCTTAATTTGAAGTCACCCACACCGGAACAAAACCACTAAGTCCTGGCACAAGACATTGCGTTCGTCCCAACATCAATTCGCTTTCAATGCAGCAAATTTTCAAATTTTCAATTCATTTGCAGCGCACATCCACACGTTGCATTTCAAGTGGGATGCTGTGTGTGTGGGTGTGTGTGTGCAGCCGGCTCATAAATTTAGCATTATGTGCTTTAGATGCCTATCGCATATTCATATACAAATCATCTATATATCACTCGTATCGTATATGTTGTGCACAGCCCCGTAGTGAAGTGTGTATACATATCTGAATCTTTTGGCTTGTTTGCACTTAGCAACCCACACACAAGGACTAACGAAATTAAGAAAAATTAGTTGCATGTGCATCCTATGTACTGCATGAACTGTAGGTGTTTGTGTCGGTGTGTGTCCTGTGCGTCTCAGAAATCATAAGCCACTCTCACACACTCGAGAGAAGAAGAGAACAACAACAACAGCAGCAACAGAAACAACAACAACAACAACAAGGACACCTGGCCTGGGGCATTGGAGTAGACTTCAACATGATTTTCAACATTCTACGCAAGATTTTCGGGGCCCGAAGAATTTTTGGCAGGCGATGGGATTATGTCACATGCCCGGGCAGCAATTTGGTTAGACAAGGACGACCATAGCCGTCGACGTTCGAGCGGGACAAAGCTAACGCTTACCGCGTTGCCCAAATGGCTAAGACCATTTTGCCAGGCCGAAATGCCTGCGCTCATGAAAATTTCGCATTACACCTATTCGTGCCATTTTAATTTCGTTGCCCTCTGCTGGTTTTCATATGCAAATAAGTCGAAATGAGAGGCTCCGCCTGTGTGTGTGTGTGTGTGCGTGTGCGAGTTAGTGTATGTGTGTGTGTACCTAATTGAGCTTAGACTGCCGGAACGGCACTTACACTTGTCTCATATTTCCAGCCAAGCAAAGTGCAGCAAAACTATTGTTGCAGTCACAAACTGCATGTGAAAATAGACGACGAGGGACGAAAAGTTACTTACGCCGCTTAATTAGTAGGAAACAGTACACTTGGCAAATATTTTAGGTTGCAAATGTAGATAATCTAAATATTATATATATGCTATATTTAGCTAAAAATAAAAATAAAAAATGTGTCATTCAACCGGCACTGCCAATACAGTAAAATACAAAAATTGCAGCTAATGAATGTATTTTATTACTTTTTGTACAAATTTTTTTAGTTGTACAATACTACTTTAAATATTATTGATAAACTTAATCATTTTTTATTAGGTATCCTTTTTTTATTGTGTACAGTCAGCAACAACAAAGCAAACGGGCGGCTACAAATACAACGGGTTAACGGCAAGGACGGGGGCGATGAGTGTGTTGTTGTGTGCTCACTTCCGCTGACAATTGTGTCCTCGTTGAGTTTGTCGTCCTCCTGCCTCCTGCCTCCTGCCTCCTGCCTCCCGCCTCCTGCCACGCCCCCTCTGCACCCTCCGCCTATCTTCCTTTGGCTGGGGCTAATGATGTCAAATTACTTGCGGGCATTTTTATGTCATAATTAAACTGACAACGAGAGGCAATTTTTTTTTTTTTATTTGAGTGAGCGGCACTTGGCGCTGCAACTGGAACTGAAACTGAAACTGGGGCCCAGGAAAGTACGCTACGTGTGTGCTTTTTCATTTTATTTAGATGCACAATTGTTGCAATTGCAGTTCCTCATCCACGCTCCGCTCCTTGTTAACATACTTAAATGCACACAGTGGGCCAAAAGGAAGAGGAAGCCCGGCATAAAAATAAACACACACACACTTACCGGCGCACGTTTGAGGGCCTGCAAGTATGCCATGAAGTTTTTCGTTATTGCCACTAATTACAAGCAGCCGCTGCTGTTATTGTTGTTGTTCTTCTAGGGTTATCATGGACTAGTCCACTTTGTTTGCCGAGGCTAATTTGTTTGAGCGACGAACGGGGAGGGAAGGAAAGGGGGAGGGGAGGGAGAGGGCAAGAGGTCCTTTGGGTACTTTACTAAAGCCAACTCTCTTCGGCCGAGTTAAGGCCGAGTTAAAGGTAACTAATGCGCTTTTTCGAAGATTAAATTAATGGGAGGAACTTATAATAAAATTGATAGGTACAAATAATTTCATCAAACCATTTATATACTCTCAGGGGGGTAGAAAAATATGAAAAATACAAGCATTACAGTTGCCTCCTGTTTACACATTTCAGACAAAAGTTTACATATTGATTTATAGTAAAATAAGCCAGAAGTCCTATATCCTTAAATAGCAACATCATATAATGTACCCTAAAAGCAAGCATTTTATCTATTACCTCAGAATAAAAACCCAAATTTGGAAATCTTAAAATACGAAACGCGACCGCAATGGATTTTTGTGGTGAGCACTGAGCAGTGAGCAGTTCACAACCCGACCGGAAAATGGGTAGAACTTCCACCTATTATTCTGGCGTCACAAGTTTGACTGGCAAAAAGGACGACGGCCGAGGCGCTTTACCGCTCACATCCTTGATCCATTCGAGCCAGCTCCGGCACTCACCGGATATGCGTGGCCATTAAGGCCCGATCCCCCAGTCAGAACCATTTCCATAGACGCCGTTGAGTGGCCAACCGAACTGTTCAAACATTGTAATTCGCGCCCTGGTCGCATCGACAGCAGGGTGGCCGCTGACAATGGTTAAAAATTGTTTCGATGTTACCTGTTTGGAGCCGGCAAACCGGAGGACTCCGAATCCATTTTTTGTGCACGTGGGTATATATATTTTATTGCCCTGGTAGTTGAAAGGAAATGAAAATTGTTTTATGCGGTTACGCCAAAAAGTATGCGATGCATTTTATTTTAACTCCGTTTTTTTTTTTTGGCCGCTGCCCATCAGGCATCAGATCCTGGCAACTGGGCCGCAAAAGTTTAAATAAATGTTTGATGGAATGCACAATTTGCCCGGCCACCCCTCGGTTCCTCGGTTAAATGTTAATCACCTCCCTGCGAACCATCCAAAAAGTTGGATGCTTTTTGCATTCATTTTTCGGAGCTCTGCAGCTGCCACCACATCCGCTGGGCGATTCCTTCGTACAATTAAACTAATTTCCGTCGATGGCAAGACAACTTATTTTGCATCGACAATAAGTTGTCCCCAACTGTCCTCTGCCTGCACATGTCAATCGCTGGGGGCCATCGATTTCATTTCGCGACGAGTTCGCCAGCTGCCACTTCATTCCCCCCTCCGCGACTTCTGCTCCTGCTCATCAGTTTCTTATTTACAAAAGAAATCATGCAATTTGCATTTGTCTCTTTGCAAGCTGCTGATGCTGATGTTTTGCGCTGCTTTGCTTTAGCCTGATTTTGTTTTATTTCATTTTCGTCCCGCTTTGTTGAGACGTCAAGTACAGCGATTGGTTGGCAGTGGTTCGATGGTCCGGGAAATCAAAAATAACTTAATTATTATTAATGAAGCACTTTTTAAAAAAAAAAAAAAAAGAACTAATTTTTTTTATAGATCCCTCTCCCATTACCATATTAAATATATTTAGATAAAAACAAAATACTCAAAAAAACTTACCTAAAAAAATGTATTACATTGAAATTTCCCTATTTAGCGGCACATTTAATTACATATTTTGTATAGACTTAGAATCTTCAGTATTTTAATAGGAATAGCTTTTCAGAATCATCACAATCATTACCTCCACCAAAATCAAGTGGACACGGTGCCAACTTGGTCAACTGTCAGGCCATCAGCTGATTTGCATCGAAACGAAGCCAAAGCCACCAACAGTCAAATTGCCAAGCGCTGTGAGGATTAATTCATTACAAAAACCCGTTCAGCACAAGAAATAATAACAACAATCAGCGGATACCAAAGGACAGGCCCTAAGCGATTCCGACTTGCTCCTTATTTCTTTTTGTGTCCCTGTTTTGCCGTCTGTCCTCTTAATGCCACCGAAAACTCATTTGAATTTAGTTTTCATTTAATTTAATTTAATTCGCTTTGCCCGGTCTTCACTTTTGCTGGTGTTTCGCTTGGCTTTCGGTTTTCCTTCATTACGTTTTCGTTGGGTCTTGGCTGATTTTCATTAGTTTTTTCCATATAAGTTTCAAATCGATAACGAGCATTCGTCGAAATCATATACATATATGAGTGGATGCCATAGCCAGTAGCTGCTGGACTTGGAGCCGGATTGGGTTGCCCGCGCTGGTGAGTCTGGCATGCGCATTGGCCAGCAGCATCATCATTGGCATCCTCGTCCTCATCGTCATCGTCATCAGCATCAGCAGCATCAGCAGCACGCTTAGCCCACGGGCTGCTTAGCCAGGTTCGAGGGCAGTTCGAGCCACGTTAAGAAAGCCAAGCCAAACCAAACTGGCCGGGCCGAGCGGCTTGTGAGTTATGTAAAGCGGCGCTGCTGTGACATAAATTGTTTGCTTTTGTCATGCTCCACCGGGCGGATGGGGACCACCAGCAGTCGGGTCTGATAAGGGGGATAAATACCTAGTGGATGGCCAAACAGGGGAAAGACACTGCCCCAGGACGAGAATCAAACTAAGCAATTAATAATCAATTTGATCCCTTAGACCAAGCGAGAGAGAATCTCTGTTCTCAAAAGAGTTTCAGAGGCGATTTTCTTTAAGGAAAATTTAAAATAAATTATCACTTTTCCCAGAAAAGTAATTAGTTTATAAGATTTTCAGACTTTACTCAAACAAAATTGAAAAAAAACTGTTTGGCCAAGCTTTGAGCAATTTGAACGAATTTTAATCGTGTAATATAAGAGATTTTAATCATTTTTTAGCAAGGGGAATAAATATTTTATTCTTTTTAAGAATAACTAAAACAAAATTAAATTAGGATATCAAGACACTTCCTAAAACATCTTCTTTCTTTAATTCCCAAGATGTTTTAAACTAGAATCGACTTTGTTCCTTGTCAATTCGTTCAGCACCCGACCAATTTTAAGCAGGACCCAAATGATAAATTAGCATACGTTTAGAGAGCCAGGAAGGCAGGACGGCCCAACCGCTGGCCAAATGCAAACAACCAAAGTTTAACCCTTTGTCGCCGGTCCAAGACGGGCGTCTTCATCGAGATAATTAAAATGCATAATTATAACGAAAATGCGACAACATTTCCCTGGCAGCGGCAAATTACGACAAATGCCGACAACGCATTTAGAAATGCAAATCAATCAGGGGGCTGTCCTGGAAGGACGAAGGAGTTGGCCAGGATCACGGAAGGAGGGAAGGGAGGGAATTCGTCTCAAGTAGGCAAACCCAAAAGTCCGAGCCGGGGCATTATCATTTGGATACGCTTTTGTGTGTGGCGGCGGGCACCAAAAAATCTACTTCTAATTAGCATAAAATTTCATTCGACAAAAGTTTATTGAGTTCTGCATTAATTGTGCGGCCCGGTTGGTCGAGTAACCCTTTAAGATCACGGAGGGTTGGGGCTTTGGGGTTCAGGGATTGGGCGTTCGTAAGGTGCGTAGACAATTAATCTTGAAATTGGGCAATATTTGACTTTTGTAGTCGCTCTCTCGCCTGGCCTGCACCGCCTTCCCCGCCCACAGCCCACCGCTTTTTAATGGGCAAATTTGAATTGCTAATATGCGGCGACTGGTGCGGGGAATCAGACAGTTTTTTGGGCCTTCGATGTTGACATATCGAGCCATATAACATAATGAACGCTTTGGCCGCAGTTTTGCATATTTTCCCCCTTCTGGACATTTTTTGTGGGCTATTTTTATTAATTTTCCCTCAATGGCCAGAGCGTTCTAATTAGTGTTAGATCTGTTATCAGCCAAACAGGATTTTTATGGACTTTTTTAATTGAAAAATCGAACGGGAATTGGTTTAGAAAAATGGAAAATACTAAACTGATGTACAGATAAGAACGAAGAGGTGGTACTCGTGCCTTAATGGCGTAATTAAAATAAAATATTATTTGCAACATAGTAGAAAATGTGTTTTCAGTGAAATTTATTCACTTAGGACGCAGTCAATTACGAGAAATTTGCCTAATGAGAAAATTACATTTTTCACTCTCTCACTTCAGCTCCCAGAAATGAATTTTCGCTTGCAATGCCGCACTTTGCCCTTTAACTAATTGCAGGCAAACAAAATTGACACACAGAAGGCGCAGAATAGTGATGTCTCACACGGTATACTAAAAAAAAATTAATGTGCGATAAAATTTTTTTTACTAATTTACGGCTTAAAGATATTAATCAGTTTTATGGATAGTTCAATAAATGATTGAACTCATGAATGCAAATTTTAAATCTAAGGTTTTTTTTCTTATTTTAAACAAGAATAAAAAATTAAACTTTGTAGGTAATTAAATAAATTTAATATTTTATTTTATTATTTTTAATTTAATATCCTGATTTGGCTAGAAAATAGCTGACTGGCCAACTTAGCTGCGGAAGCAGGATCACAGGTGCCTGCTCCTGGCCGGGGCGCAATCTAATTGCATACTTTCGGGCGCATAACTTTGCACTAAAATTAACCTCTAACCTATTTTACGCTGCTTCCCGCCAGCGGCCCATATAATGAAGGACACAGCCCAGGTCCTCGCTGCGGATGCAAATGAAGAGCTGCACGAAGATGCCAAAGGACCAGAGCAACTGCTGCCAAAGGACGCGACCGCCAAAGCGCGTGAAACTCTGTTACATTTCGCGGGGGTGGAGGTCAAGGAGGTGGGCGGCAGGCGAGGCAAGTGAGTCCTGGCCGCCACAACACTGCAGCGCCATCATCATCGCCATCAGGAGCACTGCTGCTCGGTCCTAATTGCACGAATTTCATTTTGTTTAAATGAACAGCAATTTGGATTGGAGGTCACCGCCAGGGAACGTGCAGGTGTGGAAAGGTGGCTGAACTTCGTGTTCATCTAACAAGCAAATATAGTGAACATTAGTTTTTAAAATGATTGAGGTCCCCCTGATCGAGTTCTCAGCCAGTGTTCTTTTATTTAACGTATGCCTGTGCAAAACATTATTCTTAGTTATAAATGTTTGTTTCTAATACCAATATTTATGTAAAAAGTTATATCTGAAAAGAATATCTAATACCAATATTTATGTAAAAAGTTATATCTGAAAAGAAAATAACTTTTATTGACATTAAATAAAAACTTATTAAATACATACGTTTGTTTAAAAAATTATTATTTATATATTATATAACTGCATATATTTTAAGAAATCCAGAACTGGTCTGAATTAATACAAGACTAGCACTTTTCTTAATATAAGAAATGTGTAAATACGAAATTAAGTGTATACAAAAAAAAACGAAATCCAGCTACCAATAAACAAGCTACGTTGAAGGAAATGTTTTTCTTTAAAAGTAACGTTTTTAAGGAAAGTCGCTCCTTTGACTTGGCATCAATGCACTATTTTGCAAGTAATTGACACCAATTTCAGAGTAATTATGACAATATTCAAGGTTCTAATTCCAGTCAACGTCAGCATAATTGTATGCAATGGCAAATTTTAATTTGCGCACACAAAATGCATTATCATGCGCGTCCTCAGAGTAAAAGGGTCAGTGTGTGTGTGAGTGCACACGCTTGTGTTTATGAGCCAAGTAAGGAAAATACGTGATTTGAATTTTAATACTTGCTCATTGAAAACGAAAAGCCAGCTTGCGGCAGTAGAAACTATGTCAGGGCGGAGCAGGACATAAAATTTCAGATTAAATTGACAAGTTGATTAGTCATTCTGCGCAATATTGGCTGACAGTAATAAAAGAAGCGTTAGCTTTGCTAATAATTAGTTAGTAAAGTTCCTTTATGAATTGGTTGATGTTGACTAATATAATTATAAAAGAGCAGTGATAATTTAAATGATTATTTTGATTTTGATACTTCTACCATTTTGTCTTAATTACCCTTTGGGTAGTATTTCTAATTTTATTTGAATTTTATTCGTCGAAAACGAGAAAGTAAGAAGATTAGCCATGAATGCAATATACGAGTCCTTCTTATCTAAAGTATTCAGATTATTTTGTGGTATCTACCCCATGAGTAACCAATTCCCAAACCATTTTGGAGTCGTCTTTTCTGCTGCTTAACAGCCAAAGCCTGTCCACCCAGTCCGCTGAAAATTTTTAATTTATTACGTCTGTCGATGATTTTTCTACTACTTTTTATGGCGATTTAAGCAACATTTTTTTCGGGGTCCGTCATCCCCTGTTCGGTTCGGTTTTTAGCCCACCCACGTCATATATACATGTGTACAATGCGAGGCGAATACGAAACTCGCGAAATTCGTAATTTTGCATTTTTATACAAATTCCGCGAGCTTGGTCTTTATTTTATTTTGGCCGAATCCAGGGGAGTGGCAAACAGTGACAGAGTGGGTGAGAAAGAGAGAGAGAGAGAGGAGGTAGAGGTAGAGGGAGAGAGAAAGAACAGCAGGAGCATTGTTTTCCTTAATTAATGTTTAATCAGCAGGACTCGAACAAACGGCCAGCGTCCGTGGCTGCTGACCAAAGCAACGAACCACACGCGATAATGGTCAAAATAATAAAAATGAACAGCTGAGCATCGGGCAGCGAGGGCTGCCACCCAAAAAAGCGAGAAGCGAAAGGGGGTTTGCTTTTTAATGCTCGGGTGTGCGGCTTAAGGTGGCGCTGGCGATTGCGACGTATCCTGCATCCTCCACATGGCTCTCGTCTTCTTCGTGGGCATCGTTTTTTACCAATTTCCAGTGAACCGAAACCCGCGCGTTGTTTTCGAATCCCCCAGCACACACACAAGCACTCACTCGCACACACACACACACACACACACACACACCCGAAAATGGGGTAACCAACGTTGGCCTGGGCAATGCAAAAACGTAAATGAAAACAAATTCGCGGCCAAGAAAAAATTAACAAAACACAAAACAAACTTTTGGGCGCATGTGAAGGCAGCACAAGGAGGAGTTGGGCCTTGTGTTTCCCTTTTTTGTGGCATGGGGGCATGGGGCAACATGGGACTGTCGCTGCACATTTTTCCAACGTGCACGTACCCATAATCAGTCCGAAGGGGTTGGTGGGTGGTGGGTGGTGGGTGGCAAGTCGTCTCGGGGGCAGTTGGGTGGCGACCATTTGGTCAAGCGACAGTTCCCCCCAAAACGGAAAAAATGTACGAGAAAGTTGCTGGCTGAATTTACGCGAAAATAAAAGAATTTCGGCGGACAGGGCCGGAGGGGGTTGAAGCGCTAAAAATGGCAGTGCAAAAAATCGCTGGTCGCCAGGGTAAGCAGCTTCAATTGAGGATGCGGCCGGGAAGGAGGTGGATCCCGGCCAGACGACAACCGAATGTGTGTACCACCCCAACCCCACTCATTTGCCCACCCACTGGGCTTAATCGGACCTGGAGCGCTGGTCAATTGCAAGCCAAGTTTTGACTTTCGACGGTGTACAGCGATTTTTCAAGGTCTGGGGCCAAGCGATAGATATCTATGTCCAATGAAACATTTGATATAGGAAATTTGGAAGTTTTAGATAAATGTTATGATTCATGAATTTACACGGGCAATAAAAAACATTCATAACGATAAGCATTAGTCCTTCGAAAAGATAAGAACAAAAACTATACAGGTAATTGTTTTTGTTTTTTGGATTACCACAAACAAATTTATTCCTTTCTAATGAATATAAGTTTTTCTATTTTTATTAACTAGTAAATGTTGTAGTGCCCTGCAATTTAATACCACAATTAAGGAAATTATTTTCTTTCTATATAATTTTGATGAAACTGAAAAAGTATCTGATGCACCCAACTGCAACCTTTAAAAACTGTTGCCACTCAGAATCAATAATCGATGTATGTATGCAATAGATGTATTCCTGCCGAGGGAAAAAGTTGGAATGCAAAATCAAATGCTTCGGTTACTGAAACCCCGTATGTACTCGAACGCATACCTGGATCAACAATTTTGCTATGCGGCTGAAATTCTAATTTACTTAAATTACATTTTATTCCATTCAATAACTTAGAATGACTTTGGAATACTCGCACATACACACACACACATAGACACGCAGCTAAACACGTAACCGAAAACTTACATGCACAAATGCTAGACAGAGAAAGCGAGAGAGAGGAAGAGAGAGAGAGAATCCAGAACTTTTGCGACGTAATGAAAACCTCCTAAATGTATGCAATGAAATGCATTTCGAGGCAGGCCACCCAACCAGAAAGCACCCCCAAACCGCCCGACCACCCCGAATTCCCCACCCAGATACACGACTGCAACTTGTACTAATAATAATGCAAATGTCTGCCTGTCATTTCTGTTCATTTACTTAAAGTTCCTTCAGCCCAGCACCACAACGCATTTGGCCGCCCCCTGCAAATGGAAAGGATGAGTGTGGTCCTGGCGTCAGAACTTAACTACGCATACTAATACATGCATAGGCAAAGCCGTCCACCCACTGAAGCCGTCTGTCCACCTCCCCCCTCGCTCACCCCGTCCATTTGTATAGCCGAAAATGCACACCAGACTTTTTGGGTCCTTTAACTGAATTAACTTGTACGGCATGGCCACCCCAGGATACCCAAACCGAACCTAGGACAAGCCTTCAAGACCCCGCCAACCCTCCGCCTGCTACACTAACCAACTATTGTGCGTCACTCGGAGACGGAGACGGAGAAAGAGACGGCGACAGGACGAAAAGCACGGGGAGGAGGAAAAGGGGAAGGGGCAGGCGAAGACGGCGACGGCGACGACGATGAGGGAAAATCCTAGCCCGAGCTACGTTCTCATAACATTTTCGTTTGTAAATTTTGAATTTTCGTAATTCCAAATGAGAATGCAAGGCCCGCTCCAAGCCCACCTCAGATACCCCCCACCTCCTCCTCTCTCCCCACGATCCAACGAACTGAGTTGCCAGAGTCCTTCGCCCCGAAAACACTAACACCCACCACCCCCCGCGCTTGCCCCGCATTGCGGCAGACTTAGACTTGGTCATTTTATGCGTTTGATGCTAATTTTCCAAGGCGGTTTTGGCAGCGTTGGCAAGGACATTGCACTGGTGTTGGTGTTGCTGTTCTAGTTGTTGGTGTTGGTTCGGTGTTGTCAGGCACTCCGGCTATGTGTTGGTATGCGTTTCGAGGTGGTGTGAGTGTGTTTCGGTTTCCGTTCTGGTTTGATGGCGCCCGAGGGGGGACAGCTGGGCTGCTAGCTTTGTTAATGCCAAAAACTTAAGCAGCCATAGCGTCATCAACATAATCATCGTCATCATGATCATCATTGTCGACCTCTATGTCCGAAAAAGGGGGAACGCTCCGTCTCTGTGTTTGTGTGTGGACAGATTTATAATTGTGCGCTGCTCCTGCTATTGTTGTTGTTATTGTTGCTGCTGCTGCTGTTTGGTATACACACATACACACCAACACACATACACATATACAGGAGACGTGAGCGGAAACGCCGGGGAGCAGCAAGTCATCTACATGAGTGCAAGTAGCTGGCTGCATGTCCTGACGCTTCCTAACGCTTCCTGTCCAACACAGCCAACTGGCCAAGTTGTTGTTGCTTCTGCTCTCTGTGTTTGTTGTGTTTGCAGTTATCGGTGCGGAATAGGCTTTTGTATTTGGGCAAAATAAGGAAAACGAAGAAGCTGCAGCGAGAGCAGGACAGCACTGGTCGGCAAAGGACAGCGACAGTGGCAGCTTTTAATGTATGCAGACAAGTGCTTAATTAAGCCAGAGTCGTGGTCAAAGATTTGTCCCAAGGAGGGTGCTATAAGGGGGGAGGGAATGGCAAGGAGGAAAAATATAATAAGATTATCAGTGACTTGTAGACAACCAACCATGTTGTGTGGAATTATTTCCAATTCATGTTTTCCAAATCATCTTTCGATTTTGTTTCTAACCTTTCATTAAAGCATGTTAATTAAATAATTAAAATCCAATTTTTTTTTTTGGGAAAATATTTAATACCAACATTTTCGTTAAGATCATTATTAAAATTTTCAGTTATAGATTTTTTAAATTTAATTAATTGTGTTAAAAAATGATACTACAAAGAATTTATACCCTTAAAAAATAAAATAACTGACGCTTAGATACAAGTAAATATAATCTTTTGGTTTCCATTAAGTATAACAGATTATATATCCCTTTAAATACCATTTCAGCTAGCCTCACTTAATTTTCTGTCAAATATATAATGTTCACTATAATAGAGAAATATATTTTTGGCATCCGAGGAGGGGCATTTTTTATGATCTACCAACTCACAATGCTTTTAGCCCTCGTAGTTTAAGTTGGATAATTACTTGTTCTTGATCTCCTCTTTGAAAGCCAAATCCCCTCCGAAAACTTGGCCAACACCGCCACTGCCTGCCGACTAATTCATTTACACTGCAATAGTTCATTTATATATGAAAGCCAAACACTCGCACACGAACCCATGGAGAAGAGACAAACTCGGAGCCAACTTATGTATTATATGCGAGCTTAGATATGTACGTGCGAAAGGACAACATGCAACTAAATACATGCACAGACCGATGTCTAATTGTACATACACACACATTATCAAATTCCACACACACACACAAACACACACCCATTGGCTTGGTTGTGTGCGAGCGCAAGACATGGACATGGACAAAGTATGTTGGTGTCGTCGTCAAATGAATCTCATTTGCATTTAAATTAGGAACCTCGAAGAAGCAGAAGCCGAAGCCAAGTTGATGGGGATCGGGTGGAGAATGGAGAATGGTGTCCATGCGGCTGTCCGCCTCTTTCCCCTCAGTTTCCCTCATCCCCCTGAAGCTCCCCGACATTGCCCAAATGCCCTCCATTTCCTTTCCCTCGACTGGCTGCATAAAATCTGTTTCAACATTTCGATAAATTTTCTTAAGGGGGCACGGCAGTTTGCATTTTCGGGCCATCGCTGCAATGTCTTTCCAATTCGGCTTAGTTAGTCGGGGGGGCATTTGTGTGCATTTGTGAGCTTAAGTTGCTCGTTGGGGGGCGGGTGACTTCTGAATGCATAAATGTTGATAATAATGTTGAGTAAAACTTGATTTGTTTAGTGCTCTCGAAGCACACACATCCACTTCTATCCGGGCATCCATGGGATACATGCGCACAGCGCTCCGTCTCTTTCCCGCCCACTCGGCCAATACATAATGCATATAATGAGTATGCAGATGGAGCTGCAGATGCTTCGGATGCAGTTGTGGTCGAATCTGGCCTGCAGCGTGGAAGGAGCTACGAGTTCGATGGCTCCAGGAAAGATGCTGCACCTTGGGGCAAAGTCTAATTACTGGTAACCAATTTCTTAAAATACCTGGTCACCAAGAAATGAATATATTTGTTAAGCAAAGTTTTGACATGAAAGAAGGATCCTATAAACATTCTGATGCATGTTGCACGGCAGTATAAATATAAAATGGTTACACTTTATCCTACTTAGTAATACCTTATTCCGAATAGAACACAACGTTGTTTGGGGAAAAGTTACAATGCTTTAAGACAATATCTTTAAAACTTTTTAAATCACAATTCAGTGAGTAAATAACTTTAATCCTTTCCTCGACTCACTGTGCAAATAAACACCAAACTACACTCAACACTCATCTGCATATTGACCATTAGTTCTAATCATTTTATATGCCTAAAGAGACAACAACAACAACAGCAACCGAGCGAGTCCTGGCAAACAACAGGCGAAGCAGACATTTCTGTCTTTGTCATCTCGACTACCACACACACACACAAACACACACACACTGTGCCATTATTTGGAAAGGATGTAGGATCGAGGGGCGGTTGCAGCAAGCAAAAGCTCGGCCTGCATGTACCTGCATATAAAATAATCTGTTTACTATAAATATCATTTCATATGCAACGTAAATACATAAAAGCCAGCTCACACACGGCCACAAACACACGTCAAGTAAATTTGCAGCACATCAAAGTTGTACGAAATATGCATTAAGCAGGCAAGACGGTGGGATCGGGATCGGGTCCTTGGTGGGGTCCTTTGCCTCCCGATGTCGTTGTCCTGCTCAGGGCTGTTGTTGTCTGCTGCATATCCTTAGCAACTTCGTCCTGGCATGTGTTTGTGCATTTTTGAGTTTCTAATTATAAGTGATACTCGATGTCCACATATAAACACCCGGCCTGCCAGCACTCACCCACACACACTAACACACACACACATGTACAGAGCACAAATTGGTAATTTTTCAGACGTTCTCCAAGGCGCCTGGAAGTATGCAATGCAATTTATCCCTGCACATATATATCCTGGCTCCACTGCAGCTGTTGTAAATCCGTTTATTGCCTAATACATAATCGACCTATGTACCCTTACGTACATAAGGATGTACAGCCAGTGCGGCGAGTACAAAATATAATTGTTACATAAGCAACGCCTTCGGCCGAAGCTCGGCATTCTGATTATACACATTTTAATTAAAAATATTCCTCAACTCCCGACACCGAGCCCGAAAGTACAACTTGGACAGTTTTAAGCATAAGCGAATTATGCGAAACTTTTGATGTTTTTCATTGCCCCAACTGGCCCTCCCTCTCTGCAGCCTTTATAATCAGGCATTTTGATTTTAGTTTTCATTATGCACAGGATCTGGACGTCGACGGCAACTCGGCATAACATTTACCACTATGCAGTGGATAACCAGCATCCCAGACTCCCACTTTCTAACTCCCCGAAACCGAAACCAAGCTGCTTAGCATTGTCATCCACTTGCTTATTTTGCATATTCATAATTTTATTTTACGTATTTCAATTAGAATACCATCATGGAAAATGTTCTACTTAGAACAATGGAACTAGCCGAGTGCCTGAGAGCTTAACACAGCGCTGGGGTAACGAAGGGGATGCGGGGAAAGTTCTGTTGTTCTTCGGAAAGGATATTATTGCGAGGAAAAATGTTCAAATTCCATAATTAATTATTCTTTTTCTGGTTTTAATGGCTTAGAAGACAGAAACGAGTGATTTGCAAAGTAATCAACAAACGAAGAAACTACTTTGAACTGAGTTGCAATAAACCAAAATGCAAAAGCTTTGTACAAATGTAAAACTAGGTAAGGAGTATAAAAAAATTCTACTATTAGTACTAAAAACAAATATTTATAAGCCCATATATATATCAAACCTTCCCGGTACTTCTTCGCTAAGAGAAAACTCGAAAGAGAAGTTGAGTCTGCGAAATCATTTACTGATAGCTATACCTTAGAAAAATGTTTAAATTTCATAATTAATAATTCTGTTTCTGGTTTTAATAGTATAAACTAAAGAAAAGTTGCTATGTCAACAAAATACCATGAAAATTACTATTTCTGTGTTGCAAAAAAGCAAAATGGATTAGACATTGAAAAATGTAAAGCCAAATAAAATGTAAAGCCAATTACACTTTAAAATATTTATTTATAAACCAATTTATATATTAAAATTTTGTTACACTTCTTTGCTTAGTTTCATTCAAATTGGACGATGGAAATCGTCGAAAATATAGAAACTGCATAGAAAAATCGACAAAGCTTCAATGTTGTTTAGCCTTTTTGAATTTTGTTCGATATATTTGATGACTGCAAGGGTTTTAAAGCTTCCGCTCGCCAAAGCTAGCTCCTTTTCTCGTTTCTAGTTTTAATAGTTCAGAAGAAGCCAAACAAAAAATGAAGAACTGCAGTGTAAACAAAATAGATTGTAAAAAAAGGTACCTATTATTACAACAGTTATTTATAAACCAATATATATCAAAACCTACCGAAACCTTTCCACTAGTTAAAGTTACCCACCCAGTACTTGACTCTGCGAAATCTTTCAGTGACATTGACGTCACAAAGTCAGATGTTAAAGGAGCAGCCATAATATATTGATTACCAGTATGAATAGCTGAAGCAGCAGGGCGGCGGCACCATGTCTATAAGGCAGACTGGGGGGATGGCAGGAATGTGGCTTTGGCCCGGATGGCTCCAAAGTGCGTCCTCGCTGCGATGTCGCCATATGCGGTTGCCTTTTGTCACGGCCACAATAACTTACTCATTTTGCTCAATAATAAATGCAATTATGTGCCGGGATCCTCGGCGAAACCCCTTCTTAGCCCCCTATCGCCTCCATCGTCGCCAAAGTGGAGACGCAGTGCAGCCCAAAAGGACCAGGACGAACAACAACCAAATTAATTTAGACACAAAGCCTCGGCTGAGGACGAAGCTCTGGAGTGCGCTGTCAGTTCTTGGGCCGAAAAATTTGCATTTTGGCGCAGCTTCTCGAAAATGCCTTTGTTTAGATTTCCTTGTGAATTTAATTTATTGGAAAATTAGCGCATGACACACACAAGCTGCGCAACTAATTGAAAAGGGTGGCGAGGTGTCTAGAGAGATGAGTTCGGAGCCGAGACAAGTCAGCTGCATGCAACATGAGTCCCGCATAATTTTTACATATTTAGCAGCCTGAATTAATAAATGGCCCGGCCAAGGCGGCCAGACAATTACCAGCAATTAGTTTCGGTCTTTCATCTGACTTGGCTAAGTAGTTGCAGTCTTTACTTCTTACCTTCAGTAATTAGCACATTCTTATTTTGTCGGTGTTAACAGGCTCTTGTCACGCAGTTCGCCACAATTGTGGCTCATAATCACGGTGTTTATCCGTGGGAACGTTGGATTATGGTTATTGCGAGCTAAGATTAAAATGTTCAAGAGCAATTGTCGTTTGAAATTGTATAAAGAAGTAAAAACTAAAAACGAAACAAAACAATGAATAACTAAGAAGGTATTAAATTAAACACAAATTATAATGTTTAGAAAATTATGTTGAACAGTAATTGTAACTTGTTGCATTGGGATACATAATTTTAAAATTAATTCTTCTGCTTTCTTCTTCTTAGTATAATATTAAATAAACTAGGGGTATTTAAAGTAAATATTTTCAAGTAAAACATATCTTGTAAATAACAAACAGCGATTAAAATTTATTTATGTGTATTACAACCCTTGACAAGTAGTTACCTTTTCCCTTTCGATTACACATAATAAGACGAAAATGTATATTCCTCGCATTTCCTGTTGTACTGCCCTCTTTGCATCTGCTTGTAATTAACTTAAATGATAATAAATAACTTTTAATATTTTATTAATTAACTTCCGTTGTGCGTACGAATATCAGGACCCAGAATCCACAGCCGTAAAGAGCCGAACCTGCAGGGACTGAACGCATTAAAAACGCATGGAAAATTAAACCCAGACGCAAAACCGATTATTTCAGCTGGATTTTTTGGCAAGTCCTTCATTAAAATGTCATTCTGGGCAGGAAATTGAAACATTTAACATTTGCAAATGGCAAACGCCCTGTAATGTGCAAAAAGTGCGTTTTCCCATTTCATTTTGCAAATTGTTTTCATTAATTGCAAAGTTTTTACAATTTTTGCGAGTTTGCTAGCACGCAATTTGGTTGGGATTAGTTCGACTATTTCCTGCTTCGCAATCCCATTTGGGTTGCAAATGCCAGATCCCCTTTGTCCCCAACCAATCACTCAAAAAGAAGTCTAATTTCGTATTACATAAATGTCGGAGAACGGCGACTGTGGCAATCGGAGGAACTCCGCCCGTCTCAGAAAACTGTCGTCTTTCTGTGTTTGGATATCTTTGATATCCGTGGTCCGGTATAATTTGTGCGCGTTTAATTTGTAATTCTATTACCCAGGCAAAACGAGTAGACTTCGGCCAACTGGTTCTCTCCTCATCTACTGTATCCGAGTCGCCCCTTCTGCCCCTCTGCCCCCCTCAATTATGTTAATTCGAGCCTCTGTCGAAACAGTTAGAGGCGCAGCGTCCGATCGATCGATCGATATCGATCAATTCGCTTGTCCGTATAATAATATGAAAATTTAGCATTTCCGTTGTGTGTATCGCAATGAGCGGGGGATTGTGAAATCGTCCTCTTTTGTTTATTGAACATTCAGAGGCTAATTTGTGTGCATAAGATCTGATTGTTTGTTTTTGGTCGGACATTTTTTGAAAACATCACAGAAGAACGAGTTTTTATTTATCTGATATAATCGAAATAAAAAATAAATATTTTAAAATCATTTTCTACAAGAAAATGAGACAAATTTCTGTTAAGGTTTTTTAAACTTTAACAAAAATCAATTACCAATTAACAATTTTTGCTCATTATTAAAAGTAAATGCAAAATTATTATATTTGAGTGATTTAAAATAAATTATAAATATATATTACTATAAAAAGTTCTATTTTTATTATTGCTTTTGGCTCTTTAAGCTTGATTTTATATTCTTTAAAACTGGCAAAGTTAGAAAAGCGGTTTTTAAATATATTTTTTATTATTAATTAAATATAAGCATTAATAAAAAATCAACATTTCTGCGAGCCTTTAGACTTCAATAACTTACATGGCATTAACAGAAATGAAGTGCAAAAAATTATATAAAATTTGTTAGAAAACGCAATCTGGAAGAAATCAAGTCGTTCCGATCAAAAACAGCTGCCTGAGAATTTTTTATTTCGTTCTCTCGTATTTGAGCTATCCGATATAGTCGGCCGATCCGGCTCGTTCCGACCTATATACTGCGTGCAATAACTACACACCTTTTGGGAAAGTTTCAGATAGATAGCTTTAAAACTGAGAGACTAGTTTACATAGAAACAGACAGGAGGACAGACAGACGGACAGACGTATTTGGATTCCGATCGTGATGCTCTGCAAGCGTATAAAAAGACACATAAACTTAAATTGGAAAAGTAAACCTTTCAAAATAAATAAAACTGTATTTATTAAAGAAATTTTTGAGTACTAACATGCCATTTCAAAACACAGCATTAAAGATATTATCTTAAGAGTGTAACCCAGATACCAAATCTCTCGATACCAAAGGCTGGTTATTTTTTGCCCCCTCATTTGTTGTGTGTGAAATACCCGGTTGACTCAACTAAACCCTCTAAAGCCCATTCGAGCCCATCCCAACAGCTGGCGCCCCTTTTCAGTTCACGTAACCTCGCCGAAAACAAACCAAGCCGAGCCGGCTATGCCACCTCATCCCGCTGCCGACTGGACCACATGCCTCCGCGCACTCCGATGGCCAACTGATGGATGTGGATACCACGTACGTGCCAGCTTCTCGAAACGAAAGCCAAGGAATGCCCAAAGAACTGGAGCAGTCGGCGTGACGTCACCGGTAAGTGAGTAAAAATGAAGGAGAAACCGGAGTTGGAGCCAACGAAGCCTGAAAAAAGGGGAAAAACAAAACTGAACGAACGAGTTAAAAGCGCTGACCAGTTCGAGTGAGTTGGTTTGGCAATTGAGTTAAGAGCGGCGGCAAAGAAAGCAAGTGAACTCAAGCAGATGCCAGAGGAAGGAAGTAAGAAATGAAGAGCCAGTCGGGCGGAAAAGGGTTGAAGGAGGAGGGAAAGTGCTGGAAAAATCCAACGGGGAGTGGGTGAACCTTTCTGAGAGTGGCAAATGAAGCAACCGGTTTGCTGGCTGGTAGACTGGTAGTAAAAGGGAAAAGACCGAGGGGAACTACTGTCAATTTGGCCAGCTCGACTTGGCTGCTTAGTGGGCTAGGTCGTGTAGGAAGGCTCCACTAATTGCTTGGGTGGCGCACATTTTTTCACTCAATTGCCAACTGGAGCATGAGGACGGCACCGAAAGTGGAGGGTGCTCCAGGGAATGGATGCTAAAATGTGTCAAAAGTTTTGGATTAGTCGATGGCGAACAGAACACATTTGAATCGGATAAAAGATGATTGATGTCGCCAGAGGAGGAAAGAGTCGAGCACGAATATCTATTAAAAAATAAATTTGAAACTGAAATAGATTTAATTGAATTTCAATTTCAACTTTAAAAAGATTACGTAAGATCGTCTTTGTAAAAATTAATTGCATTAAAAAAAAGGTGAAATAAAAGTCTATTTCTAATACTCTTATAATATTACATTTCATTAAAAACTATAAAATATCTTTAATCAGGCAATAAAAAACGATTTTAGAAAGTTTATTATGAAAAACATTTTACAAACTTATACAATAAACTTATTTGGTATCAGTTCGTTAATAATAAAAAAAATAAGTTAGAAATGTTTAAACAGAGGCGCTCTATAATATTTTAGATAATGTTAAAGTATTGAATACCTAAAAAGTTTTAATATAAACAAAATCGTCTTAAAAAATGTCGTATTGAAAGTTACCTAACACAAAACCTATTTGCACTTTTTAAAGACAAAAGCCAAGATTTGTTATTAATTACCGTTTGTACAAAGTATGCAAATCAGCAAAGACTAATCAAATAAAACAATAAACAAGGAAAGCAGTTCCGACAAATAATCGCCTTCATAAATTTGATACGGCATAACGAAGTTAAAACACTCACAAATCATAAATTCAGGCTGAAAGCAACTGGAAGTCCTCGGAGCTCAGAGCTCGGAGACATATTTAATGATCCCCTCGGTGGTCGGCTGTAATTACAACATAAGGAGGAGAAAACGCGGAGATGGCCAACACCATCGATTAGCATGCCAAAGCCGAAGCCAAACTGCAGTTTGCAGCTTGCAGCTGGAACTGGAACTGGTAAGAGCCGTGGACCTCAAGCCGCGGCCTGCTGCCATCCACATCAGCATCATCAATAGACGGTGAACTCCTGCTGCTCCTCATTCTGCGGCACCGACTCCTTCTCCACCGATTTCGGTCCCCGGTCCACCGCCACCCGCTGCTGGCCTCGTCATGTAACTTAACCTCATTGACCAAACGCATTCGACGAACATCAAATGTGAATTAGTGCACTACGATTGCGGCCACCGCCACACACAGATACCCGCAGTTGGTAGGTCTTCAGTACTTGCTTTTGTTGTCGGCGGTTGGTCGACGGTTGGTCGGCGGATAGAGTCGAAGCCGGAGTCGCAGTCGCAGTCTTGCATTTGGCCGCTTCTCATCGCCGACCGTTGACGCTGCTATGCATGCATAATTCGCAGGCATAATTTAATTTATAGACGAGGCAATTGCATTTGCATAGGACAGCGCAAGTGACTTAGGCGAGGCCCCAACTTCAGTTCCCTAACCACAGCTCCCCAGCTCTTCGATCTGCTCCCAACACCCACCTCAAACTGCCCCCCGAGTTGAAATTATTACAAGACCCCGGCGTGGACCCCAAAAACGAGCAGCGAGAAAAGCCGAACGGAAATTTTAATTGCGCCAAATATGCAACGGAGTTGGGGAGAGGGAACCCTGGAAAACCTCCAAAGATGTTTGGTCTGCTGTGGCATATCACTAAAAGCCAACGCAGGTTAATGGCGTAAATGTTAACAATGGACAAGGAAGTGTAAATCTTTGCCCCGGCAAGTCCATCCGATGTGCACGGAAAAATAATATGACTTTTCCAATAAAAACTTTAAAACATCGTAAATCTGATAATGTCCTATAATTTACAAATATTTTATGTGCTGTAATACCAGTTATTTACTATTTCGCTGTTTCTTAAGAGAACAATGTTTAACATGAGAATTAAATTGAAACAAATTAATCAAAATATGTGGAAATGAGTTAAACAAAATGGGGAAATAAAACCAAACATCAGAAATTTTGTTTATAAAATGAACAATTATAAAAAAAAATTTTGAGTGTAGTATTTTTGTAAGATAAAATCCATATTAAATTACCTTTGTACGAAATGCATAAATCATCAAAGACTAATTATATTAAACAACAAACAAGAAAAGCAATTCCGACAAATAATTGCGGTATAACCAAATTAAAGCACTCACAAATCATAAATTTAGGTTGAAAGCAACTTAACAACTTGTTTGAGGTTAAAGAAAATCAAAAATAATATTCGTTTAATTAACTCTTTTTCTTTCTGTCAGTGTAGTTAAGCCAACTTAGCGGTCTATCCTACCCAACAAACGACTTGGACTTGCATTGAGCCCACGACCACCTGGGATAGAAGACGATGCAGCTCTTATAACTATGAAAGTACTTCGCTCGTTCGACTCGAGTATGTTTGCTAGACTTCAAGTTAGGATAGATTTTAATAAAGAGGCCTAATCATATGGACATTTGCAAATAAACGGCGTTGTCTATTCTAATCGCAAAAAAAGTGAACGAACCAAAAATTTAAAGAAAATTTTATTTAGGAAACATTTTAACTACCACAAGGGTAAAAAACACATTTTTTCTTTTAATAAATTCTTTAATTTTCTTTGTTGAAATCACTTTTTCCATTTGAAATACTTCTCACCAATAAAAATAGTAAGTCCTCCGAGACCTACACCGTTTAAAGCAACATTTTTTTTGTGGCCAATCGGACAATGACTTCCGAGCCAGACACATAATATTTGAATAAAGATTCAAAGGCTAGGTGCGAGATATGACCATAGTTATTTGGCGCCCAATTTGCTAATAACCGGCTGATTCAAGCCGAACGGAGCCAATAAGTCGCCCGTGGCCCCTTTTTTTTCGATAGCCCCGTCGCCATTGTTATTTATTTATATAGATTTTTATTTTAATTTTTATTGACTCTGCGACAGCAACTGGCAGCACGGAAATAGTTTAATTGCATTGCCGAGAGGCAGCCACCGAGGGATAAGGATCGGGGAGGGGGCTCCATCCCAGGGGGAAAAGGGCAACTTTTGCTACAATCTCAAAGTTGAATGGCGTCGCATTTGTCGCCACGTCAATATGTGACAGCGGCACTTCCGTTTCCGGAGTCATGGCGTCGCTCGCTCCTTTGCCCGCTCTGCCAGCCGTTAATCAAATTGTTTCATCATATTTGGCTTAAAAGCGAACCCGGGTTTTCCACAAGCAAATTAAATGCAAAACGTTTCTCGGCCATGCAACAATGCTGTGACAAAACACAAAAAGACAGCCACTC